>NW_024465023.1:32927500-35427500 GCF_017591425.1 Ochotona curzoniae
ATGCTTGTGGGCATTTGCTACAGTGGTTCAGCTTTCACTTTAGGGGTTGGTGTTGCTATATGTAAGCAATTTGAAGTTTTATGTTATCAGAGAAACAGATTTCACAGAGTTAGTTCAGGCTAATCTACTGCTTGTGATGGGGCATCCCATATCAGAAAGCCAAGATTGAGGACTGGCTGCTCTGCTTCCAAAGATGACCCAAATATTTGGTTCTCTGCCACCCATGTGAAATAACTGGATGGATTTCCAGGCTCCTGGCTTCAGCCTGGCTTAGCCCTAGCTGTTGAAGTCATTTGGGGAATAGCCCAGCAGATGGGAGATCACTCTTTCCATCTCATTATATAACTAAATTTTTAGGAAAGTACCTCTTGGGAAACCTATGTCCCACATAAGAATGCCTGGAATTAAGTTTTGGTTCTATTTTCCTCTTCCAACTTCCTGCTAACGCATATTCTGGTAGACTGCAGCTGACAACTCAAGTCAATTTTGGTCCCTGCCACCCATAGAGAAGATCCAGAATGAATTCCAGATTGCTGGCTTTAGCTTGGCCTAGCCCTAGCTGTTGTGCACATTTGGGAGCTAAACAAGTAACTGGGAGATCTCTTTCTCTCTCTCTCTCTCCTTAAAATAAAGATAAATTAATTAAATAAGTTGTGAATGGGGCCATACCTTTTTTTTTTTTTTCCGCATGCTTCATGGTTTTTTGTTAAAAGCTGGATTTCTACATACTATATCATAAAATTTTTATATCCTGGCCAGCCTCCCTTTCTGGAATTTGTTCTTATTTTTGACCTGGCCATTTGTTTGGTGATGTTGATGAACTAACTCTGTGAAATCTGTTTCCCTGATAACATAAAACTTCAAATTTCTTACATACAGCCTTGATTTTATCTGTTAGATGTAATTTCCCATTGGCCACTTCTGTATTTACCTAAACTGTTTTTTTTTTTAATCATTAAAAACTGTTCTTAAGCCCTCATAGAGTTTCACTCTTACTTTAAGAGTTTAAGGAATTTAGCATCTGGACACGAACTGGTGATCATATGAGATCCCGGCACATGCAAGGTAAGGACACTAGCCACCAGTCTACCACTCTGGGCTCCAGACTTTGTAGTTTTAAATCTGCATTTTACTAATGCATCTGATCATTGTGGAAGGAACATTGTAAAGCTATCTCTCTATTCAGTTTGATTTCCAGCATAATGTTTATACATCCAGTAGTGAATGTGATCCCATGAACACTCAGCTTTCTCCTTCACTTGATCTCTAAGAAACATCTGGCTGGTCTGCTTTTTGTTTGTTGTTTAAGCACTATTATGAAACTACCAACCTGCTCTTAGTTGCTCACCACCAAGATATTCATTGTTTTTGACAATGCCCTTAAATTGAAATTCAGTAAGTATTCCTTGTTCCAAATAAAATGAGTCATCTTCAGAAGAGTTGTGGAGCTTTCCCTTATACCACCTTACACCTCCTGCCCCAAAGAACCTCTGTGTCACTACAGAAGAGCTAGAGACAAAGACGATGATCTGCTTCTCCTAGAGTGACTGCATCCCTTGTGCTACAAAAGGACCCTGGGAATGAGGTGTTACCTGGGACTCTTGGCTTGCTTTTCTCAGTATGGAAGCTTCATCCTAATGTACCATCAAATTCAGGGCTGCCCCACTCTTGATCTAGGACCTGGAACAATGCCTTCACTAGTGGCAAGTGGATGAAGGAAGGGATTTCCATTTCTCTTTGCTACATCTAGAATATTGCTTCTGCTATACAAGGTAAGCGGATATACTAACTATCAGTGGCCATCTCCTGTGGTAGTGCAACTGTAGCTTTAGAATAGATGTTAGGAGAAGAAAAATCCTTCATCTTTTTGGTTGTACATGTCTGAAGATCAACTCCCATCATATGCCGTTAGAGGTGAGGGGATGAGAGCAGATCATGGTTTAAATGTCTCAAACTTTTGCTGATCCCTTTTTTGTTGTGTGTCCTTTGGACACTTTCTGGAGACTTTAAATGTTTGTTCTTACCATTTCTAACAGTTAAATTAATGTTTCCCTGAGTCTATCAACATTCTTTATTTACATTTCCAGAGATTCTTCTTATAGGATCGCTTTTGATGTGGAAAGACTAGAAAAAGATTCACAGAAGTTATAGAAATTATGCCTATCGGAATTCGGCTTTGGGCTGGAGCAGTGGCTCAACTGTCTAATCCTCTGCCACCCACCACTAAGTGCCTATATCCTATATACCCACCAGTTCGTGTCCTGGCTGCTCCACTTCCCATCCAGCTCCCTGCCGTGGCATGGAAATGCAGCAGCAGATTGTCCAAAGCCTTGAGATCTTGCACCCATGTAGAAAACCCAGAGGAAGCTCATGGTTCCAGGCTTTGTATTGGCTCAGCTCTGGCTGTCGCGGTCAATTGGGGAGTGAACCAACAGATGGAAGATCTTTCTGGCTCTCCTTCTCTCTGTAAATCGCTCTTTCCAATAAAAATAAGTATTTTTAAAAGAGAAACGTGGCTTTGTCAAACAGGAAGATGAGTAAGAAGAAAGTTGCAACACAGAAGGAACATGTGTAAGGGGAGATAAAAACAAACCTGGGAGAATCCGCATGGGTACGAGAGATCACTTGGCTACAGTGAGTAAGCCAGGCTAAAAACATTTGGACGTCTTCCTACAAGCAATGAGGTGCTCTGAGAAAACTTTAGAATCAGGTATGATCTGAGTATATCTACATTCAAGGCAAGTCATGGTGGCTATGAACCCAAACAGTTTAAAAGGAATTACCTTTAAACTCAGCCTTTGCCAAAACAGAGAAAGGAAGGTGACAATGTAGTTAGCTGTCACATCAACATGTTGTAATTTTCATAGATATCACACTAAACAACTACTTAATGGCTGCTATGCTGCTATGATAAACCCATATTTCATATTTATAGCTACCGCAGTTAAGAAAGGAAATAAATAAATAAAATAGATAGATAAATACATAAATAAATGGCATGATCCCTTGGTTAGACTGCAAATTTGTTCACTTAAATGCCCAAAACATATTTGTAATTTATGTCAAAATGGCATATACAGAAAAATTATTTTCAAAGGTAATATATATTGTACACATATTTACATAGTACATATATATTGCATATATATAGTCTAAAATGAATTCCATAGCCGAGTTAATAATTAAATATGTATTTTGAAATAATAAAGCTCTATTTTGTGAAACAATTTAGTTTGTGGTCACTAGGTTGGCCATGAGAAACCAGGAGTTCCAGTCCATATTTTTACTATTAGCTTACTGAGGAAGCTTTACAACTCATTCCCTTCCTTGAGACTATTTTTTCCTCTGAAAAGAAAAATATGAGATGAGACTAAGAAGGCTGAATTAGGTAATGACTAACTTTCTTTCTATCTTATATTCGTAATCAGTTAACCTTTTGGGTAAAAATATTTCTAGTACATGATTTAAATCAAACCCACCTAGAAAACCTTCAAAGTCTGACCTCCAGACTCTACAGCTTTGAAGAGAAAGGATGATGAGTTTAATTACAATATATAATTTTAACAGTGATGAATAACAAATCTTAAAATCAAAGTTGAAAAATAAATTTGGAAAGGTATTTCTAAAACATGACAACGAGCCAAATTCCTGTATATACAAAGAGATAAATCAATAAGAAAGAGAGGAAAAGCCTAACAATACAACAAATGGGCAAAAGCCAAGAACAGGCAGTTCACATGGCAAGAAAAATAAATGGCCAATAAAATTATGAGAAGATGCTCATTCTCACTTATAATTAAAGACAGACAACTTAAAATGATGATAAACTGGTGTTTCACTTATCACTTTTACAAAGGCTAAAAAGATGAATAATATTCAATGTTTGCACATTCTTGGCAAGAAAAGTGTCAATACTTCTCAGGATTTAATATGTAGACCTTGTTTATCCAGTTATTTAGCATCTAATAATCTATGTTCAGAAGTGTGTCCATCAAGATATACAATTATACTAATAATCAAAGTATTTTGGATAATACTTAACAAATGAACATTATCAGCTCACAGTGGCTTTACTGGTTAGAAACTACTATTATCTACAATTTTTGCATGAGGACACTGAGGCAAAGATAAACTAAGAAACTTGCCCAGTGTCACATCAAAAAGAAGTGACTGTACCAATATTGGAATCAAAGTAGTCTGGCTCTAAAGCCATTCCTTTTAAGTCCATATATACTGCCTCTGGCGAGTGCTAATTATAGCATTTTTGTAAGAAATTTTAGAAAACGAGCCTTAAATATTTAATACAGAAGTGACTAAATCAGAACATAGCCATACAAATGAAGATTACACAACTTTTCAGAAAATGCACACAAATCTATATATGCTAGTACAAAAAGGTATGTAAAGAACATTATGTGCAGAAATCCCGTTGTAAGCTAAGTATGATAGAATTTGTGAAAACATGTATACATTGATAGAAGCATTTGATGTGCATGGAAAACTTGTGGAATCACACGCAAGAAACTGGTCACTACAGTTATCTTTGAGGAGTGAAATTGTGGAGGAGGTTCAGAGAAGTGACGAGGTCACAATTTTAGATAATTAAATTTGCTCACTTCACTATAACCGCGCATTGTTTTTATTATTTATAAAAGCAGGAAAAATTAAAACTTATGTACCTTTGTAAAAGTATCCCTTTACTGCTTTTCCCTCCAGCAGAAAAGATCTTGAGATACGACTTAATTACTGTTACGTAGGAAATGTTCTAATACTAAAATGCAGTTTCATTCAATTTGTCTTGGAGTCACTAAGTCTAAGACGACAAAAAACTCTGGGTGCTGTCATGTTTGACATAGATGGATTAACTCAAGCATACTTTCTTGAGTGGTTGCCTCAGGATTTTAGATGTGGTGTAAGTCTAAAAACATTTATTTTATGTTTATTTTTTATTGGAAAGGCGGGTATACAGAGGGGAGGAGAGATAGAGAGGAAGATCTTCGGTCCGAAGGTTCACTACCCAAGTGGCCGCAATGGCTGGAGCTGAACCAATTTGAAGCCAGGAGCCAGGAGCTTTTCCAGGTCTCCCACATGGGTGCAGGGTCCCAAGGCTTTGGGCCGTCCTCGACTGCTTTCCCAGGCCACAGGCAGCGAGCTGGATGGGAAACAGGGCCGCCAGGATTAGAACCGGCGCCCCTATGGGATCCCGGCGTGTGCAAGGCAAGGATTTTAACCACTATGCTATCACGCTGGGCCCATGTGTGGTGTAAGTTTAAGCAATAGCCAACTAACTATAAAAATAATGAAGGGTCCCAAAGTTCTATGTTTTGTTATAGGTTAAGAAGTTGGGTGTGCTTACAAAGTGATGAATCTCTTCTCTATTCTGTAGAAATTTGCATGGCCCTTAACTCCCCAAGGATTAAATGCTCATGCTACTTACTAGAAATCAATGCAACATTCACCTTTGAAATGATCCTTACATTAATATTTAAAGCTGAAATAAAAATGATCTTTTTAAAATATTTAAACCTTCTTAAAATTATACTGCAAGTCTGAATTTAAGTTCTTAAAATCAGAGCTTAGGGTACACCATTTTCTAATATACGTGAAATTCACTAATATTGAACCATTGCACAAGCCAATAAAATGTTTCCGTAAATGATTCTAAACTTCCTTCCCAGGAACAAATAGATGAAGCATCAGGCTCTTTCCCCAACTGTTTTGTATGAAAATAACAGTGTAAAGCCATACGAACAATGAATGTGAAACACCAGGGCATCTTAAGCTGGGCCCACTGGAATTAAAATAAAAGAGAATGAAAACAGAGTGGCTGAGTAGTCAGCTGAAGAACACCTTTCTATTAAGCAATCTATGGGGAGGGAAGTATATAGACATTGGCTACAGTGATTTAGAGTACCACATTCGATACTAGAGTGGCAGGGTTCAGCTTCCATTTTTCTACTAATGTGCATCTTATGATGTAGCAAGTACTTGAGTACATTCCACTCACATGGGGAATAAAGGTTGAGTTCCAGGCTGTTGGCTTCAGTCTGAACCATCCCAGCTGTTGCGGGCTTTGGCGGAGTAAATCAGAAAATGGCAGATTCTCTCTCACTCTGCCTCTCTCTCTTCTAGTCAAATAAAGTAATTTGTTTATTATTAGTAGCATTTTGTAATATTTAATATTAGTATTTAGTATTATTAACTTGTATGAAATTAATTTTTAAAGTAATGAATGTGATAGAAGGATATTCAAGGCCTCTTGGGAATTCTAGGGTAGGAATTAGATCTGATATGACATCTCATCTTTGTCTTTTGTCTCACAAATATTGAAGGCAGAATTTCCATGTGGCTCGTATCACTAGCATGAACAAACCATAGTGGACTTTACCTGCTTGGGTATTTCCTTTGACCACAAGTAGTAGGAAACCAGTTTTACAGATCATGTCTGATTTCAAGATGACTGGGAGCTTGTGGGAAAACTTGTGGCGTCAAATCTGAGTCTGGCTAATTTGCGTGGAGAGAACCATGGGGTTACTATGGAATTGGAGGCCTGAGTATTTAGACAAGAAAATTAAATATGAATGCAAGACTGATGGCAGTTCAGGCAAAATGGGTATCCTGTCAGTCCCAGAATCAAAATCTGACATAGACAACAATGCCTAGAATATTTTGATCTGGGAAGCAGCCATTTAGTTTAGCTGCCAAGACAATTACGAGTGCAAGGGTCAAATTCCTGGCTCCTGCTCCAGCTCCATCTAATGCAGAATCTGGAAGCAATGGGCAGTGATAATGGCTCAAATAATTGGTCCTTGCCACCTGCATTGAGACCTGAATTGAGTTCCCAGTCCCTGACTCTGCTACCAGAGGGAAGGTGGGGCAGGGGTGTAGGGGAGTGGGGCAGAGAACAGGTATTTGAAATTTTGAGTTTCCTAGTAGCTGATCTCTTTCTATCACTCACTCTCTATTTACATTTAAATATACAAAAATTGTTTCAAAAAGCTTTTTTATTTAAAAAAAACCATGCCATGGCTTCATTTGGGAATTTGATTTCATTACATGTAGAACTCTAGCCAGAAAAAAACAAATGATGGTTCATCTGCCCAATTCTCAATGAACACATGAGTCACAATGGACACAGAACATCTGGATAGAGAATGAATTGTTCTTTTTGAAATTATTTTACTAATTCTTAACATTTGACTCACACTTTAAAGTTAACAAACGCTTTCAAATGAATTATCCCACTTGATGCTCACAACTTCATGAATTAGGCATAATGCTTTCAGTCCATTAACAACAGCTGCATCGGGAAACAATATTTGTATACTACATTGTCTTTAGTGTGTATTATCTCACTTGTTCCTCCTAACTCAAACAATTATCTAGCAAGTTTCAATTTCCCATTTTATAGCTAAGGAAACCAAATCTCAGAAAAGAATAGGATTGCTATGGATTCACCTGCAATTAATTATGCAGTAGTGCTACAACCCTCCCTAGTGTTTGAATTCTCATCTTGTTCTTACCAAAGCATCACAAGGTCTGCGATGCTTTCATCTGTGTCCTTTGTAATACATGCCACCTGGAAAATCTTTTGGAATGCCACAATGACACCTTGGTGCTCCCCATTGAGTTTCCTGCTTAAGTGATTCCCATGGAAGGAAACCCTTCCTAATTATTGTTTTTTTTTATATATATCCTTTAACCAGCTCCAGAAGACAAAATTCTTTTTCACACTGGTTACAGAGGGACTGGAGTGAAGAAACTTGACCCAAGATGCTATGACAATCAATCTTGAAAAAAAAGTTCCAAAACACATTCTATAGTTATGATCAGCGGAGGCAAATGCAGAAAACCTTCAGTGAAAATTACTCAAAACGTGAATGGCTCATAGAAGAAAGATACATACAAAGACAAATGTGTTAAATTTCCTAAATTTCTTCAGCTAGCTGTTTTATTTGCTAATATTAAAGTTAACACATTGTGATCTTTGCACAATCACACACAAGTTTTTGAGAGTCAAACAGAATTTCCAACAAGAGGAGGTATTTCTGCTTTCCTTCTTCTGGTATTGAAGATTTGTAAACATTGTGATGTCAGAGAATATAATAGAATTTCTGGGAGAAGGTGTCATCCAGAGAAGCACATACAGTACATAACTGATTTGCTATTCCAGCATAATAACTAATATATTTGGGATTTTCAAACATTAAATGGAGGCATGAATCTTTCATGTTTATTAAAAAAGAATCCATACTTATTAGGAATGTCCAATCAACAGGTTCAGCAAATCTAGGGGTCAAGGAATCTTCATTTATAACAGGTACCCTTCCAATGCAGGACCATCCTGGGAATTCACTTAACAAGCCCTACTATTCCATAGCTTCCATACATTTCATAATGGATCAGTCTATACATATTAGTAGTCAGAAAGAATAACAACCAAAAAGTTGACGAATTTTTAGAACACAGGATTCCAAAAGTAACCTTCAGGCATAATGAAATGCTGCTATCCTAGTTTTTTTTTTCAAATGCCATAATTTGTGAATATAGAGATGCCCAGTGAACTAACCTGATACAAATTTTTAGAGCTTCTCCTTTGAGGAAAGGACATGGTGGCTATTCAAAGACTTGGTTGCTGTAGCCTTGCCTAAACTAACCATCCACAAATCTCAGGAGTAACACTGACATGCAAACACAGACACAGACACACACACACACAACCCTTATTGGTGCTTCTTCAAATCTTGGCTGCTTCACCTCTGGCCACGTTCTTGCTAATGTGCTTGGGAAAGCAACAGAAGATGGCCCTGCAACAGAAGATGGGTTCCTGCACTTACATGGGAGACCCAAAAGAAGCTCCTGGCCCAGCTCCATCCATTACATCCATATGATGAGTGATCTAGCAGATGGAAGATGTGTGTGTGTGTGTGTGTGTGTGTGTGTGTGTGTGTGTGTGTGTGTGTGCACGTGCATCTCTCTTTGTAATTCTGCCATTAAAATAAATTATTTAAAAATAAAATAATATACGAGATAAAAGGCTCTTCTTCCTGACTATCCATTCCTGTTGTCTACCTTCACAGGATTATAAACCTTTAGGATACATGTTGGATCTAAAGCCAAACTGAGTGCAAGCCCTGCTGGTTACCTCCAAATTCTGTGACTTGGACCCAGCTAATTAAACAGCTCTTGTGTCTTGCCTATTAGCCATATCATGTTCCATTTTACTTCTAACATACCTCTACGACATTTCTCCCTTTTCTTTCCCCAAAGTACTCTTCGAAAGCATGTCAAATTATCTCTCAATTCCTTTCATGCTTATATAATTTCTTTGTCTCTATTCTCTGTCTCACCACCTTTCACCTCCAATCCTCCAGTGCCAGAATTTACTTTTGAAATCACACATCTGCTCAGTCCATCCTTCTGTTCAAAACCTTGGGATCATGTTTAACCTCCTTAGACTGGAAATCATGGCCTTCTTCTCAGACAAAAACCAAAGTCAAAATTTATTTGGTACAATTTTTGGTGAAATATACGCAAACCTTTTTTTGTGCTATGTATTTTTCATGAAAATTTTGAAGTCCACTTCTATGAGTGTCCATAATCAGTTCTTTTAAATTAAAAAAATAGATTATTGTTTACTTACCTGTTTGAATGAAAGACAGAGAGACAAAAATAAAAGAGACAGAAAAGGAACTGCCATTTGCTAATTCACTGCCCAAAAGCTCAGGAACTGGCAGCTCAATCCTATCCTATGTGAGTGGTCTAAGTATTTGAACCAGCACCACCTACTGCCTCCTGTGGTGCACATTTGCAGGAAGCTAGATTCAAGATCTGAGCTGGGACTCAAAGCCAGATGGTCTGACATAGGATACTGGAATACAGGTGTCCCAACTGGCATCTTAGCTGCTGGGCCAAACATTTGCCTCTTAATTTCTAACTCATTTTTTATGCATCATATGCTTCTATTATATTTAACTAATTACAAGTCCCATATAATTTTCAATTATCTAAATTTTTGCTTGTGCTCTTCCCTCTATCTATAATTTCTTTGTTCCAATTAATACTGAAGTTTATTTGTCCATATCAAGTAACCAAGCAGGTCCTATGTTGGAGGAGAGCCAGTATGACACACTTCTTATGTCCTTTACTGTATTATGAGATATTTGAGAACAAGCACCAGTCTGGTTTCCTTCCCTTTTGTATCATATACAGAGCTTATCACGGTGCCAGATACAGAATGAGCCTTTAATATGTATGTGATGCAAATTGACGGTTTTCCAGGATCCACATTTTGTTGGCTCTGGTAGAATGGCAGACATATGACCCTAGGTGGAAAAAAGTCTTCCTAGGGTCAAATTTATATTTTTGTGCAATCCACTGGTATATTGAGTGAGATTTGATAGTCCTGAGGGAATCAAAACACTAGCTAGTAATACCATCAAAGCATATAATGCATGTTCCCTATTACTCTGGAAGCTGGATTTCATAACCGTAGCTTTACAGGCATATAGATTATCTTCATTATATCTCCAACATAAAGAAACTGAGGCTAAATGGCCTGCCTTGCATAGTAATTAGAACAGTTTTATTGCTGCATGAAAAATCACCAAATTAACAGTTTAAAGCAATACCCACCTATTATCTCACAAGTCTATAGGTCAAAAGTCCTTGTGTAACGAAACGGATTATTTGTCTAGAGTCTCAAAGGCCAATATCAAGTTGGCACCCAGGCTAGGCTTATATATGGAAGTTGAGGAGTGGAAAAAAACCTGCTTCCAAGTTGAACGTTGTTGAAAAGCACGTTCTTTGATAGCTGTAGTTCTGAGGTCCCCATTTTCTTGGTGACTGGCAGCTTAGGATCACTCCTAAAGGCCACTCCGATCTTTACACCTTCAGACCAGTATTTGTACATCAAATTGCTCATAAGCTGCAAACCTTTGAATTTCTTTTCTGTTACCAGGTGCAGAAAAACTTTCTGCTTTTTTGCACAATTGCACAATAGGGGTTGTGCAATTAGTCCACTGTTAAAGTCAGCTGTGCTGTGTCATAGACACAAATCATGGAATAATAGCATATTCAAAATTTCTATTTTTGTTCAAAGACCAGGGAATCATACAAGCATAAGATCATTATGGTCATCTGAACTGTAACTACCTTAGTAAATTGGGAGATGAGGATTTTTAATAGTTAAGGCAGGCAAAACGCTTTTGGAAGAAGAGATAAAAAGTCAAACTGGGTAACATAAGGGTGTGTGTGTGTGTGTGTGTACGCATGCTAAAATGATAAAATAAACCTAGAAGAAATAAATCAGTTTGATGCATTAAAATAAAGATACATAAATATAAAATGAGCATTATCTTTACTTAAAAAAATGCTTCCATGATTTTCAAAAATACTCATTCTTTTTTTCAAAGGAATTATCAGAATGGCAGAGAGGCAGAAACAGACAGGTGTAGATACAGATAATAGCTTCCAGCCAATGGTTCCTTACCCATAGGCAATAGGCTGGCAGGGCCAGGCCAAAGTTTGAAGACGGGAACTCTAACCAGTATCCCAGGTACATGATGAGAATCCAGGTGGTTGGCCCATCATCTGCTGCCTCCCAGGCACATTAGTAGGAAGCTGAATCGGAGGCAGAGGTAGGACTTGATTCCAGGCACTTTGATATAGAATGCAGGCCATCATCACCTTAACCTGTGGGAGGGTTATTCTTTCTAATTCTATATTATTTGTGGTCATATAAAGTTCTTTGAAAAAGTTTTACAAAGAGATACTGCCCCTACCTCCAGGTTAATTTTTTTTTTAACCATGTATTTTCAGGACACATTAAAACAGCTAAGGCGTAACCGCTGAAGGAGATTTGGCAATGCTATGACTACTACAAGAGGATGCTCACTAAAATACAAGGCAGAGGACCTAACTAGGCCAATCTATGGATTTCAGTTGAAGTTTATTAGCTTTTCACCCAACCTGTTTCTCATTTGTGAATAGATGATTGTACTGTTCCTAGTTATTTGAAAGAGTCTGCTGGTGGTACATTTTCACATTCAACTTTCCAAATCATCCATCTGGGTTAAGCATTCACCTATCCTCCCCACCCTACACCCCTCCCCTGCCCTGTCAAATATCTATTTACATAAAGGAACTGAAGAAATGAACCCATGGAAGGAACTAATCACAGAAACACCAATATGAAGTATATTTTTAAATTTTCTCCCAAATATTTCACCAAAAGTTGCTGTTATATTCTTCTCATTGTGGATGCATTTCTATGCATTGAAGCTGATCTGGAGTCTGAAGTAGCTAAAGCAGCTAGAAAACTGAGAAATAGCTTCATAGTTGCAGAAACCATGATAGGGAGAGAACTCTGCTTTTGGGTTTTTAAAGAGAAGAGATTGATTACAAAGAAATAATTCCAATGACTGCAGAAATACTGGTTTTAACACCGCACGAAAGAAAAACTAATGAGGATTTTGGAATAGAAAAAAATTGTAAAAGTTGAGATCTTAATATGCAAAAAAAAAAAAAAAAACAAATAAATAACCACTGAGTGTCAACTTCTAAAAGCTGAATTATTTTGTGTAATGAAATTAGGCTTTTTTCCCATGGATTGCTTTCAGTTTTCTTGTCAAAGATTAGGTGGCTATACATGTGTAGGCTCTCTTCTGATGTTTCTATCCTGTTCCATTGATCTTATTCTCTGTTTCTGTGCCAGTACCAGACTGTTTGGATAACCACTGCTCTGTAGTATGTCTTAAGGTCTGGAATTGTGATTCCTCCAGCTTGATTGTTATTCCTCAGGACAGCTTTGGCTATTCGTGGTCTCTTGTGTTTCCAGATGAACTTCAGTATCTTCTTTTCTATTTCTAAAAAGAATGTTGTTGGGATTTTGATTGGGATTGCATTGAATCTATTTATTACTTTTGGTAATATGGACATTTTAATGTTATTGAGCCATCCAATGCAGGAACATGGTAAGTTTCTCCTGTAAACTACTGTATAGTTTTGTTTACTTTCAAAGACAGAAAAACTTTTGCTTACCGATTGCATAATTTGATCAGAATATATCTGAATAACCCTATTTCTTTGGAATAAAACTTATGCTTTCCAGTTTCCTATTGTATTTAGTGTCTGATTAGAATTTGAAAAGATAAAAATCTAAATGAAATAGATGAAAGTAAAAAAAATGTTTTTAAAGGTCTGTAAAAAATAATGTGACAATATCTACTATATATTAGACAGTCAAAACAAACAAACAAAAAAAACTCCTGAATAATATTTAGAATTTCCTACTGTGAGGGGGTTTCACGAATCAAAACACAGATTATACAATGCAGGTGACATCTAATATTTCCTTCAACCTTGAAACCCTAAGGTATGTATACTAGAATACAAGACACAGAGGATTTATTATCAATCAACTTGAAACTGTATTGTAGAAACTAGGGCTTCTTTCAGAAAGCAAATAAACCAAAACTTTTTTTCTTCTATATACTTACAAATAAACAATAAAAAAAATGGGTACAGACTGTTAGCTGCTATAGAACCCATTCCCTCTAGAATAATTCAATCAATTTACTTTAAAAAACATACACAATTTACATTTGAAACTTTGCCAAAACATCCTTTTACAAAAAAAAAAATCACACTTACTCTCACGAAAATTACCAGAAATAAGACAGCAGAATTTGTTGAAAAATCTTATTTTGTAACTCCCTAGCTATCATTCTCACTCTAAAGGAAATCACTTTTTTTTTTAAACAACTGAGGGAGTTTTTTGTTGTACTTTTTTCTATATATATAATATACGCAAACATGTGTAATCAAACGTAGTGCTTTTTGCTTAACAGAGGTCAAACAACACTAATTATAGTGATTTTGCCACTTGCTTTTTGGCTGAACTATGCAGTATGTCAGTATATAAATGTACATTTGACTATGATGGTACTCTCCATGGTGAGCCTTCCATGCATTTTTTTTAAACCTATATCCCAGAAAACAACACACAAAAGTACAAGCCTGACCTTAGAAATAAACAAAAACTCATTCAGATTTATTATGTAGTTTTGAAGTTGAACCGTGAAATCTCTAAAAGGAAAACTTATTTTGTAGTTCCAAGCAGTAAAAATTGACTTTAAAATGGATTTTGTCACATAGTAAACATCATGAATCCCCGTTTATTTGTAACAGAATCAAGACAAACAATTGTACATATTCAGCATCTGTTTGGTGCCAAGCACTGGAATAAGCACAAAGAGACAAGTGAAAATAATAAAGATATCAACATTAAAAAAAATGTAAACTCTGGTAACAGAAAGACAAGTATAGCTTATAACATTCATGACACAACATTGACGGTTTAATAACTCCCCTAAATGATCTTTCTCAACCAAGTACCCTGACTTTAAGAATTCTCACCAGACATTTGAGTCAAAGCCATGGTCTGGGTCTCAGTACAATGGTAAATTCACTGTCATGAATCTATCTACTGAGCATACTGAAATTTCCATAGAGCAAACAGGCCAAATTGTTTTGGTTATCCTGAGAGATGAGTAGGTATTCAGTATACACTGCTCAAACCTGGTTCTCAGCAGCCTTCTTACATAATTTAGAGCTGAGACTACACGCAGCAAAGGCACAACCAGCTTAAAAGTAGAGCCTATAGGAGCAGATCATCTCACACACTCCATTCTTAGCACCTCATCTACAAACAGGTTTCTTCTCAAATACCCATTTCTGATTTATTTGGATTCCCTTCTCTGGCTACTTCTCTCCCTTTTCTAATTCGACCCTCAACTTTGCATTTAAACTAGTAATATGTCAAGTGCTTCACAGGCATCTAGGATTACAGGTGGCATATAAAACAGCATGTCTAGTTGGAGCTCTCTCAAGGCAAAGATTTCTCTCTATCCATCACCCAGTTAGGCAGCAAGAACCTGCCCGGTGAATAAGCTACCAGCATGCTTGCTGTAGAATCAAAGATAAAATTTTTCCCAGGGCCCGGCGCGGTGGCGCAAGTGGTTAAAGGTCCTCGCCTTGCACCCCCGGGATCCCATATGGGCGCCGGTTCTAATCCCGGCAGCCCCGCTTCCCTTCCAGCTCCCTGCTTGTGGCCCGGGAAAGCAGTCGAGGACGGCCCAAAGCTTTGGGAACCTGCACCCGTGTGGGAGACCCGGAAGAGGCTCCTGGCTTCGGATCGGCATAGTATCGGCCCGTTGCGCTCACTTGGGGAGTGAATCATCGGACGGAAGATCTTCCTCTCTGTCTCTCCTCTCTGTATATCCGCCTTTCCAATGAAAAAATAATAAAAATAAATCTTTAAAAAAAAAAAATTTTTCCCAAACTTTTTCCGGAGTGGAATAAAGTGGACAAAAGCTGAATTGAGGCTGGCTAAAGGGGGCAGCTAACAAGAGGACTGTGCCTCCAACTGGAGAGAGAAAACTCCACATTAACAAAAAGATTTTTGAACTGATATTCCAAGAGCAATCAGGTACCATATTATCGTTAAGCTCAGCAAAGAGAGACAAACAAAACTAAAGGTTACTTTTCTCATTAGTATGAAAACTAAAAAGTTCAGCAAAAGAACTGGAGATGCTTATCTAAGTAGCTGATTTTCTAGAACTGCTGCTTCACCTGTTCACCCATCATTCTTTCTTCATCTATGTTTAGAGTAGTGCTGGACATTAACCATTTTAACTACTATCTCCAGTTACTTTTAGAACTCAAGGGTAATTAAAATTATTACCCCCATTTCAAAGATGAAACACCCAAGGCTCACAGAGGGAAGTAATTTGCCCAAGGCTAAAAATCTGTTTAAGGCAGTCTATAATTCAAAATGTTGCAAAGGGTTCTATCTGCAATAGCCCGGCTTTCACAAAAAGTGTATTTGGTCTGCTCAGATGATTTTTTTTTTAGTCAAAACAGATTCTATATTCAATTATAAAGTGGCAGATGGATAATTCTATTTTTTGTTTTCCAGCAATTCTCCTCAAACATGAAGAAGATCATGGAAAAATGGAATAGAAGAGAAGGGTGATTGGCTCAGTGATTAAAACACTTCATGGGACACCCACACCTCCTACTGGAATGTCTGGATTCAACTTCCAGCTCTGCGTTCAATTCCCACTTCATGCTAATACGCAGTTTGGGAGGTAGTAACTGATGGCGCAAGTGTTTGGCTGCCTAGCAACCCTAGTGGGGGACTTGAATTTCTGGTTCTTGACTGGGCCTGGACCAGCTTGAGCTGTTGCAGTTGTTTGGAAAACGAACCAGCATATGGAAGATCATTGTGTGTTGCCTCCTCTCTTTCTGCTCTCCAAAAAGTAATAAACAGAAATTAAAAAAAAAATGGAATAAAAACATAAATTGACTTCAGTGGGTTTGGTGCAATGGCTTGGTTGGCTAAACTTCCCCCTTTAGGTGCCGATATCCCAAGCAGGCACTGCTTTATGTCCAAGCTGCTCCACTTCCCATCCAGCTCCACGCTTGTGGCCTGGGAAAGCAGCAGAGGACGGCCTAAAGCCAAACATATTCTTTGAATATTCGTCATATGCACATATTTCAACAATATTTCTCCAAAATAAATTTTAATTCACTTTTCCAACTCATATCTATCGTAACAGCAAGTGATATGCACACTTTCTAGGTCATGATTTGCAAGAAATCATGAGTAGGAAGAATGATGTACACACTCCCTGGCAAGTAGTTAGCAGGACTTTGGGCAGGCAGTCCATATTATGATGTAAGCAACTGCTCTGCGTTTGATATCATGCAGCTCTCTGGAAAACCTCTACATTTGTTTGTGAAGTGGTCCAATGGTAGAGATATTAAAGGAGGACATTAGGAGAACATCCAGATTGTGATGAAAAGTTCAGGAGGTTCATTTTTAGCAACCTCAAGATCCCAGGGTTTACATGTGCTCTTACCACAGGTATCTAAAGAAATTTGAAATTAGCTATGTCCCTGGAGGGTGAAGAGGTAAAATAGGGGTAACATGTGGTTCTTGGGGGCTCTTCGGGAATATTCTAGAGCAGGATCAGCCCAAAAATCAACTCCACCCCATTCCTGATTTTGTAGTTTATTGGAACACAGACACATCCACTTACTTCGACATTGTCCACGAGTGTTTCTGCACTACAGCAGCAAAGTTTTGACAGAGTTTTGAGTTTTTGACAGAGACCATAGAACCCAGAAAGCTTCAAATACGTACAAGGCAGACTACTATTTTTTTTTAAATGTTGCTGACCTTTTTCTCAAGAGAAGTGCCAGCAGCGCTTCCTATATTTCATTGAAGTGTCTTTCTGAACAAATTTTCATCCTGAACACATCTCTTATTCAATATATAATTTAAAACAAGTCCCTCATTGCCTCCTGTTTCTCTCCCTGTGAAATGGGTGTGATACAGACTGCAAAGCACAGTATAAAACCAAGCTGTTGTTTCAATGCAGAGCACAGCATTTGGCATGTGGCACCTAAAGTGGGGAGACCTAGAACTGTTCCCCTGAAATGAATGTTTAATTTTCAGTGAAAATTAGGGAACACTGTAGTGCTTGGACTGTGGGAGCAAAAATCACCTCATGTAGCTATTCCAGTAAGAGTCCTAGAGTAACAACTCAACTAGCTTCTTTAGAGCAATGTAATGAGTGGGGCACACTAATCTATGTATGCTTTAAATGAGTGTGCTAAGAACATGTGGCAGCGTAATCTTATTATACATCTGAGTAAGATGACTGAATATACACAGCCTCAGCCCAAAAGAAAGGCATAATTCTCAAAGCAAACAATTCACTGCAAATGAGTTTCTTGCTTAACTGTATATGAGTCAAAGTAGATTTTAGAAATCAGATTCAAAAATGATCTAAACTGACTTAATTGCAATTGTTTTGTGTTCAAATATTTTACTTGTGTATTAATTGAAAAAAAAGTTAAATAAATATAGTATCTAAAAGGATACACAAGCAAAGAAAAGAAGCAAAGTCTCCAAGAAACTCCTCTTTAAGGATAGTTTCCAATCATACTGGAAAATTTCTTGATATCATGCCATTCAATTTGCCATTTTGTAATTGAGACCAGCGAGGCCCACAAAACTGTTAACTATCATGGTGGTTAGCAACAAGGTTGAGACTAGATTCTAGGTTTCCTGGATTCTGCCAGACCAGGATTTTCCAATATTGACACTGCTGACATTTTGGGCAAGATAATCCATTTTATAGGGCCTTTCTTGAACTTTCCAGAATGTTTCATAGCATGCTTGGCCTCTACCCACTGCAAATAGTAGCTCAGTCTCTACTTCTAACCCCCGTTCTCGACAAGTATGTCAGCAGACACAGGTAAGCATCCTAGAAGTAGGAGAGAGCTATATTGAGTCCAGTTGAAAAAACACTGAGAAAAAAAAAGAACAAACAAAACAAACAACAAAACCCCACTGAGCTATACTATTGAAGTAGTAACTTTCAGTGTTTTGATTTTGAAGCAATTTAAACATTTACAACCTTTGATAGATAAGAAAGCAAGAAGAGAGAAAATTTTTTAAAGTTCAGGTATACAGAAGAAGAGAGAAATAAAAAGAAGGGAGTGAGCTTCTCTACATCCCTAGGGTAAATAGAATGGGAAAAAAAAAACTACAACAAATATTTAAAGACACATACTATTTGATTTTATGTGAGAAGTTAGATCAACCAAGTCTCTGAAATCCGTTGTAAAATCAGAAATTCCATGCCCTACAGTGGTAAAAATATTTTCTTGAATTTTGTGAATTCCATAAGAAATACATAGTAAGTCATAAAGAAAAAGTACGATTTAAGTTGGAAGTTTTCATCCAAGACTGAAGTAGGAATACAACCTTTAAAAAACTAAGATTTTACCATTCACTGTGCAACACTTACAGACAATGCAATCCTGTAATTTTCCTGGAAAGTTCTGGCACACCATAGTGACCTTGATAATCTTTTTCAAGCTCCATTTTTGGGTAAACTTGCCAATATTTATTATTGGAGGTGTTACAAACTCTTAATTCCAAATAAGAATTGTAGCACAGTGCCCGTCAACCCTCAAATGCTCAAGCTAGAAATTTTCAAGTAATTTGTTTGTTCAAAACGTCTTATGAGAGTCATGTTCAAGCATTGGTGAGCTCCATTTAAGCTAAAATATAGGTATTCTAGCGAAAATCAAAGTCATAACTTCTGAAAAAAAAAGTTAAAACTCCTGAAGATCTCTTTGGAATCTATTACATTCTACACTGGAAAATGGTTTAGGGATTGAAAAAGTCAGAATGTATTTCATTTCCTAATTACCGCTGTATAGAACAAGAATGCTAAAGACCGAGTCTGTCCCATAAACCATTATTTTCAGTTTGCCACATTGATTAACATGAAAATGCATACGGTAAGATGGATGCTGCCGTGCCAAGGATGCATGTCAGTCATCTCATGTCAGTGTCCCAGTTGGAGTCCCAAATATCCTGCATCCAATCCAGTTCTCTGCTAACTTGCCTGAGGAAACAGCAGATGATGGCTAAAGTACTTGGGTCCCTGATACTCATATCAAAGACTGGCTTTGAATTCCTGGTCCCCAGTTAACATGACTCAGTCCTAGCCACTGTAATCTATTTAGATGTGAACCATGAAATGAAAGCTCCATAAATCCCTGTGCATGCTTACCTGATTCTCAAATAGAAAATGCAGAAAAAATAAAAAGAAACCCACCAAAGTAATGTTTCCTTTTTTTCTTCCGTGATGACATCCCATCAAATTGCCCTGATGTTTAAGCTGAAGGTGATCTTTTCTTTGTGTTACATACATATATTATAAAGACTTATTTGTTTGGAGAGAACTTCTATTTATCACATACTGTGATAACATATACACAAAAACACACACAGACCCGGATATGTAAATTTTCCATAACGGTAGAACTGAGTTTTTTCCAAAGCTTGACAAAGATCAAAAATAAGCAAACCACTCCTCAGTTCTCTTTAATTAAAGGCGTTTGACGCTTCAGGTTAAGCAAATAGAAAGTGACTTTCCTGAAAAATTCATTTTAAAAACTCATCAACTACTGCCTTAAATTGGTTCAGTACCTTTTAAAACTGCAAATCACATTTACCTATTAGTTGTAAAAACATGCTCAACATGGTAAAGTCATAAGTTCATCTTTGGAAGGTTTTTTTTTTTCTTCACTAAGCAAAAATTCCTGTGTATATGTCAGTATTTTATGAAATGGTGTGACAATCTGATGCTTATCTGAAAAAACAATTGTCTGGGTCTCTAGAATAATTATAATTCTGAGAAATCAAAGGAAACTTTTAATTGGCATCAATTATGGCAATAGCAAAGCAGCCAGCCTAAGAAATTCAGAAATTTGAACAAGAGGGCAGAGAAGAAGCTACAGAGAAAGGTCTAAACGAGAAAAGATTCAACGAAAATGAAAGAAAGTTTAAAAAGAAATCAAATATAAAGGAGTCTAAGAGGCTCCCTTTAAAAATTACTCTGAGAAATAAAACAATAGGCTAACAGTAAGAAACCATTGGAACTCCGATTCTTAGATCAGCTGGGTGGCAATGAGACAAAAGAAGATAGAGTTAGACTAGTATTATCAAAGGGAAAGAAATACATTGTAGAATTTTGGGGTACTGGAGATTCTATTATTCTTGTTTGGCATTATTTGGCCTTTTGAGATTAAAATGCTGCAGAGGTATTACTTTGGACATTCTTTGTTTGGGTATTCCAAAATCTATTCACAGTGTTCTGCTATCAACATGACAAATACCAAGAATTAGTTGCTGGCAACGGCTGAATGAATCACTTTTGTAGAGGCAACTAATCTTTCCTCGTAGTCTATCTTTAAAATTCTACATTTATAAGAATATAACCAGAGTCAGTATAATTTGCATGATTTAAACAGTTTTATCTTTAATATTGCTTGTTATATTGAATGACTTTTTTTTTCTTTACAATTCCTCGCCCGGGTTGTGGGCGAGGGGGACAGAGTTGTGATGCATCAGCCTGAGACATTGGCATCCTATAAGGACTCAGCCATTTCTGACGCAGCTCTGTGTGGCTGTACCTTGGAAATCAGGGCAAGATGACCCAAGCATGTATGTGGGACACCCTGATGGGGTTCTAGTCTCTTGGCTTCAGTCTGGCCCAGCCCTGAGTGTTGCGGCCATTTGTGGAGAGTGAACAAGTAGAAGAAACTCCTCTCTGTCCCTGCTCTCTCTCTTCTCAATTCTGTCTTTCAAATATATAAACAATTTTTAGATTCCCCAGAGTGGCGCTACAGCAAAAGAAACAGTGTTTGCAACTGATGTGTAATCAATTCATTCAGCACTTTCTATCGTATGACAAATGCATGAAAGGAAGCACACCTTCCTATACACATCCTATTTTTATAGAGAAATACAACATATATTAAATACAAATATAATGTTACATAGAAATATATTTATATATGTAACAATATACAAATATAACATATAGTAACATACAAATATGTATATTTGTCCAGTATACCCATGGAAAGGTAGAGATACAGTAAATATTAAATATATATATATACACATATTTAAGGTATATTCATGAGCTTCCATTTAGAAGAAAAAACGTATTGTGAAATATTTTGAAGATAATGATTTCAAAATTAATCCTTTGTGTAAATCTGGATTGTCTTACATTGTGTTCAAGTTGTATATATAAAATGATTTTTGGAGTTTGTACTCCCACCTGTTGTTTACCCCATATCAGCCATTTCCAACCTTCAGCAGAGGTTGTAATTGGTAGACATGGATGCTCACACCTTCACATAGACGTATACTGGTTGATTTTAGAGAGCATTTATATTACAAGTTTTTATTGAAAAGCCAGCAGTCAAACATAACAGTATGATGCCCAGGGGGCTTCACATCTGCTAAGCATTGCTTATGAACACACAACCTTAGTTTAATTATGGATTTGACGTTTATTTAATTCAATGCTTATTCAGATTCACTGAATATTTCATCAGCCTAGCTTGATTGTGTCTTTTTCGGTATCCTCTTCTCTTTGTCACGGAAACCACCATCCCTTAAGTGAAGAAAATGCTCGCATTGAGGTTTCTTCCAGATTAGCTTTTGGTTGGTCATACAGAAGACTCTACCTCTTGCTTGTTTAAGGGAAGAAATTATTTCACAACTAGTGTCGGCAGCAAGAACAAAGTAGACAAATGCAACTGAGAGGGAACTGGGGAATGGCACAGGTGCAGTAATGTCCTGTCTGTCATTCAAACGTGTTTATCTCACTTCTCCAGGAATCCCAGGACAATTTTGTATTTGGTTATCGAATTCTAAGATATGGTTTTCCTTCCCCACCTTCCTTTAATTACACATGTGGATCATCAGGAGCTTGTCTTCTTGGAGAAGCCTATAGGTTCACAGTGGGGTTGCCAAGGGGCACAGGGCTTACAGTCTACACCACAATTGTATATTTAAGAACTCAGTTTTCTTCCAAAGGGTCCAAGAGGTGAGAATTAATACTATTACATTTGGAAGGTTTCTACTCAAAAATATATTCAAGAGAAATATCCTCAATGTACTTCTCACGCTCGAACAAGTCATACCCAGTTACCAGCAAATTTCTTTTTCTCTATGTGCTTCCTTTCACTTTCTTTATCAGCGTTGCGGAGACATGTATTGTCACATTAGTCTCTCATAGTTTGTTAACAGAATCTTCCACCAACCTATCCTACATTTATTG
Source organism: Ochotona curzoniae (assembly GCF_017591425.1). Taxonomy (NCBI): domain Eukaryota; kingdom Metazoa; phylum Chordata; class Mammalia; order Lagomorpha; family Ochotonidae; genus Ochotona; species Ochotona curzoniae. The sequence continues at coordinate 32,950,228 of NW_024465023.1, forward strand.
GTATCCACTGTAGCAAGTTGACAGTCACTTTTCTAGGCCCAGGGCTCTGGTTCTAAATTCTGTCTTTAATAGCACACTTGCTTCTTCTTGTCGGTAACATTACATTTTTCCTCAGTAGGCTATTTTTGTTTTGCTGGCCCATAGTCACACACGGCTGATTTCACGTCTAATCTGACACATGAAAGAAAACCGTAATAGAAAATGGAGAAGTAGAAGGAGAACAAGCATAAAATTGCACAAACATCTAATCAAAGATTGCAGTGATCATTAGAGGATCACTGTAACCCCAAATGAAAACAGAATTTTGAATGCACCCTATTTCTTATCACTTGCATTTGATTATTTATTTACCCACTGGGCAGACACTTGACATTATATGGAGGAGTACTATCCCTGATAACACTTTTGGGGACATTATGAAAACTGATGATACATCCCAGATTTCTACCCTCTGTGAAAAAGATGACTTTATTACTTTGGGCAGTCTACTAGAGGGACAAGCATAGTTTACAAATTCCTAACTGGAAGATGTCACCCAGTTCATCCCTCTGTGCAGTCACATCTAAATCATGTATGCTGTACAACTGCCAAGAAAGTGGAAGTTTGGAGAAAGAGAGAGCAAAAAGGGGGAAAAAAATGGTAGCTGTTTAGAATATAATTTTTCCATTTACAAAATGGAAAATCCCTTATCTTACTTAATTCTCCTCCTGGTGAGAAAGCTATTACTTTCAGCTCCTGTAAGCTAAAAACTATTTTTGTTTTAATTGTAGAGAAAAATGAATCTTAAAAAAATGTTAAATTGCAAGCCTGAGATCTCTAATGTAGCTAGGCCTTGAACCTAGACTTTTGGATGGAAACCTGTGCAATTATTTTTATTATTATTATTATACCAAAAGACTAGGCTTTGTCAATGATTCATCTAAAAATTTGAATTTTTTAGTCTAACAAAATATTTTCTTGTAAACCTTGGAAGAAATGAAGTCTTTACCTCTGCCATACCAACCTAGTTTTTGACTTTCCAACTTTCTTTATGGTCTAAACCAAATTCCTGGGTCCATATTTGGCTAGGGAGCAATGGTGAAGCTGTTACTATCAATCAACTTAGAAATGGAGGAAATAAAACCAGTAGGAAGAAAATAGATCAAGAACTTGAATAGTTTAGGATATCCAAATGGCCTTAAAAGACACACAAATATTAATTTGTCAGGGAAAGGGTTTCCTCCAACCCCCTTCTTTTTTTAATGATAATAAAATTTAAGGGAGAGCGTCAGTCCATGTGTGGCCTAAGCTTTTCCACTGAAAAATCGAACAGATACATGGTCAGGTTCAGAAGCCATTACACTTCCTTACAGACCTAGCTCCTCCCCTAAATGCTCAGCTCCATTCCTAGGCTTATGCAAGCAAGGGAAGAAACAGGAGAAACTGACTGCATATATTTCATCAGCTTGTACACCAACAACACAGCTGCCATGTCTAATTTTAGGCCACTCTGTCTTGAGAGTCCTCTTATAATTCTCTTTTTAGCAAGGCACAGGCAACAATCTCTAGGAGGCAGACGAGGAAGTCTCCTGCTACTGAGGCCTATTCAGGTTGCATCTACCCTCAAAATGTATATCAGTGAGTCTTTTTCCCTGGGGATGCCCATGTGACATAACAGAGACTGAGACAGGAAAGCTCATCTTTACTGTCAGGCAGGGCATAGTCTATGCAAGTCTAGATGATAATTCCTACCAATTAGAAGGCCTCAGGAAGGGGAGTTGATTTCATTTCAACATGTACATTCTTTAGAAGGTCCTGGGCTAATGTTTGCTCTGGAAGATACGGAATATAAGCTAAGTCAGCCTACATATAAAGAGTTACAGTTGCTGAAAATCAAGACGGGGATGAGAAACTAGCAACAGAATTCTGAAATATTAATTTATCATGAATAAAGTTTATTTTGAGCACTTGCTATATATGCCTGCCAAGAGAAAGACAGATATGGCTCCTGCTTTAACGATTCTCAGCAGAGAAAGAAAGACAAATTTGAACATGTAGTTACAAGTGTGTTGAGTGCTACTAGTGGGAATCAAGCCCAGCGTGTTCTTGTAGTTTCATTTCTAAAAATTTTCTTACTGTGAAAGCAATGATTTGATGGTAAATGGCGAGAAAGGTGAACAGAATGGGATTACACTAAAATGACAAACATTCTACAACACATTTGGGGAAGGAGAAGGATAAGAAAAAGTACATACAGAGAAAAAGGTGGTGGAGGGTAAAAAAACAACCGTGGGGCCAAGCCTATTTGGTCAATGTTCTGGTGTATCACTCTACCATCAGCTTTGCACTATCACATTCTGTTTTTCAATAGAGTAAAATTCCCCCGGGCAGGTTACTCCAGTGAAATTTGAAGAGCCAAGAGCATTTTCGGAAAGTAAAACTGCTAACATCCTCTCACCTTCTTACTTTTCCAATAAAAACAGGCTTGATGATCCCAGGCTGGGCATGACTAACTTGGGAGTGTTGGGTGGTGGCTGCTGCACTGGCCTGTGTGGCCTCAGTGCTTGTCACATAATTTTGCAAAGTGCTCTTGAGTACCGTAAGGACAGAATACACCACCAATCACTTTCATTCCAGTTTATATGAAGGCCAGTGTGTTCAAACTGCCTGTTATTAAGCAAACATTGTGGACACAGGGGCATCTTGGGACATCTGTCTGCTCCTTGTTCAAGTCTGAACTTGGTCTTCTCACCCTTGAGATGGATTTGCACATAGGAGGTAGTACCATCATGACTAAGACAACTTTAAGACTTTTAGTACACCTTCTTAAGGAGCATTTGTAAAGAGCAGTTGGGAGTGTTGAGCAGAAGATTGAGTAACAGTTTCTCACACTCAACAAAATATCCTGTGCCTGCCCATTTTGGAAGCTGTAGACTCGGGAAGGTGTGATGAAACACAGAAGCCCTTGGAAAAAAGAAGAAAGGATAATCAACTTTTCTAGAAGCTGTGCATTTATTTCAGCATGGAGAATTAGGCAGACTTTTACTAATGATGTGGGTGAAAGAAAAGATAATCAATATTTACTGAGTAGCTTCTATAAAAGAATTTTAATTCAAGAAGTTCAAAGATAAGTTTATTTTGTTGAAAAGATTTTCAGGGCAATGTTTCATGGAACAGTTAGGATGCTAGTTGGAATGCCTACTTCCCATTTGGGAGAGCCCGATTTCAAGTCCTGTATCTGTTTCTGATCCAGCTACCTGCTAATGCGCACCCTGGGAGGAGTGCATGACGGCTCAAGTGGTTGGATCTTGCCATCAATGTGCGAGACATGGATTGAGTATATTTTTATCATAAGAAATAACCTTTCCATAAACATTCTGACAAAGTCCTCTAATATGCCAAATATAATGACGATCCCCTAGAAATGTATCTAAATAAAAAAACTATTCTGGAATCCATGAATATTTTCAGTAATTCCTTTAAAAACATCTATACTATCACCAAAAAGCGTGTTTCAAAAAGCAGCTAGTTTTAAAGAAAAATTTTCACATTTTAGGTCCATGTGGTCTTCATTAGTCTCCGCTTGCCTTGCCACTGAAAAGCATGCAGATAGCCAAATAAATGAAGGCACATTTACCAAAAATGTACCTATTGTAAATCAGGGGTGACTTCCAGCAAGATTGTTACACATTTGGGAAAATATCACACGTAGTACTGCATCGCTACCTGATTTTATTGCCTACTGGCTGCTCTAGTATATACTAATAGAGCATAGGACCGAGGGTTCTGAAAACGTGAATTTGAATCTTCCTCCCTTACTTCTTAGCTATATGATCTTAAATAGGCTATATGATGTGCATCTTGTTGACTCTTAGTTTTTTCACCCAGAAATGAGAATGTCTATTTTGTTGAGTTGTTCAGGAAATTAATACGATATTTGAAAGGGATGCTTTTCTTATTGACTGAGATAAAGGAAAGTACAGGAGTGTTCATTTTCTCACCAAACAAGCCAAGGAAATCAATAAACCAATATTGACAGTAGTGGATACTCAGCCATCCTTTTACCAAGGTAAAAGTTAGTGAAGTATTATTTCTTAGCCAACTCTTAAAGAAGCGAAGTGCTGCTGTGGTTAACTCTTTATAACACTGGATCTGCAGAAGATTTTATGTAACATACAGGAACTATGCACCATTAGTGTGGCTCAATAAAAATTGCCTCTGAATATATCTATCAACCAGTTAACTACATCCTCCAAAATTAAGTTTTCATTTAGCTCTGCTTTTCAAAAAGAATCCATACAGATGACTGCATAAAGAAAATGTATGACTGGAATACTACTCGGTCATAAAAAGAATGCAATCCTATCTTTTGTAACAATATAAATGCAACTGGAAACCATTATGCTTGGTTAAATAAATCAGTCCCTAAAACACAGGATACAATACTTTCTCTGATATATGGCTGTTAGTACAGAAGAAAGAAAGAAAGAAAGAAAGAAAGAAAGAAAGAAAGAAAGAAAGAAAGAAAGAAAGAAAAGAAAAGAAGAGAAAAGAAAAGAAAAGAAAAGAAAAGAAAGATGAAATAGACATCTTGTTACATGATTGTTGCTTTGTTACTTTTTTGTGCTCCTATGGAACTATAATCGTCCAACTTTTTACTCGTTGAATATGTGGTAGTGGTAAATTAAATCTGTTATTACAGAGAATATTCTAATTACATCTTTGCAAAAATTAAAGAAAAAAGAAAAGAAGGAAGGAGGAAGAATTGAGGAAAGTATCAGGGGAGGGGTGGGATTATGCTTATTGTATTAGAGCTCTACTATGAAATATATGAAATATGTCCTTTCTATAGTAATACAAATATAAAAAAGATTGAAGGTCATCCATTCATTAATTTACTTATCAAGCATTTACAGAAGGCCTACCACATACTTGGTACATAAACTCTAGGGTCAGGGAAAGTATTTTCTTTCCTAATAAAGACATAACAGCAGATAAATGAATAGATGCCACATGAGAATTGTGATAAATGATGTAACAATACAACTGGTATATGTATGGTAGGTGACACCTGAATTGAGATTGCTGTTCAGACAAAACCAAGACCATTCTAGGCAGAAAGAACAGGATATGCAGAGCCATAAAGAAGCAAGAGGAAATAGCGAGAAGTTCTGTGTGGCTTTAGCTATACACGTGTTTATACTTTGGGAGGAAGGAGAGAAGACATGGCACCAGAAAATGAAACATTCCTACTTGCAGTTGGAGGAGGCTATCATCTCCCTTCACTAATCATTTGAAGAGTTTGTGGAAGAGCATCCTTCCACAAATTGCCAACCCCATCCAGTGTTAATTTTTAAAAGTTCCTTCTAAGTAATTCCTTCTTTTGCATTTTAAAGAATTTCTCTCTCATTTCAGGATTTTCTATAAACGTGTGCCATAAAATGAAATTTCTGTTAATGAGAGGGCAGATTTTGGGAATGGTACCATAAAGGTATATTGGCTATGGTTTGTTTGAATACCTTCTCTGCTGTTCACATAATGACAAAGTTGCACACAAGAAATTTCTCAGAACATATCCCTATCATGAAGAAGTTCAAAACAGTATTGGATTACAAGTACCTTGGGGAGAAAAACGCACTGGGAGCTACATAAAGAAAAAAAAAAAAACTGACAGCAAAGAGGACTCTCAAGAAGGAGACAAAGAAAAAGCTCTGGAGATGCAAGAGCACATCCAGATAACAAATATACCTTCAACTCTCCTAGTATTGTTTTTTCATTAACAGAAAGCATGACCTAATGCAGAGTTACATACATGTTGTCATCAACATAGCACACCTTATTGGCTGTGTTCTGAGCTCATTGCTGTTCACAGACTCCTTTAGTTCACTGACACTCTCCTCCATCTCTGAACATTTGGGATCAAATACTAAGGATTTCTAATGTTGCTTTCTGATGACTGAGGCCTGCTGTGGTCATGCAACAAATGGAAAGGTGCCATCTTGCATGACTCTAAGCCTTGAATTCCTTGGACTCATTAATCATTGTAGTGTAACCGCTGTGTCAAATAAGCTCAGATTCCTCACTCTAGGGACAGGCCTTTACATGGTTAGTAAACAGATCTGGCCAGACATATGAGTTATGTTGATGTTCAGCAAGGATTGCCAAGTGATTAATACAGTTTGAGCAATTGATAATGTTCACAAAGGAAGCAAAATGACAAGTTGCATTGCACCATGATCTACTTCATTGTTCCACCCCACAGAAACTGGATTCATGCTGCTTAGTATTGTTACTACTAATGCAGATACTGAACACTAGAGAATTCCGAGTCCTATGATACAGTTATTTTGGTGCCAAATTTTATACTTCTGTATAGGAGAGATAAATTTCTCTATGCGTAAATGAACATGGTAAGGCTACTATGAATTCAGGCGTGCAAAGGTTGACTAAAAAAAAATTTTTAAAATTACAATCTAACCATGAAAAGAGTGCAGCTCATATAGAAATATCTCTATCCAAACAGAAATTTAAAAAATTCAACTTTGTAAATGGAAGCCTGGAGTTGGAAGATAAAATGAAAAACAGGAATGTGACAGTATAATTTCTTACATTTTCCCAAATCTCACTACATCCTGATTCCTGAGAAAAGGTTTTCAATGCTTCCCAACCTATGCAATGGTGGAGGAAGACACATCTAGCAATAGAAAAGCATGACAGCACATTTTCTTACGTTCAACAATTTTATAAGGGGCCCAGTGCAGTAATCTAGAGGCTAGAGTCCTCGCCTTACAAACACCGCCGGGATCCCACATGGGCTCTGTTTCTAATCCCGGCAGCCCTGCTTCCCTTCCAGCTCCCTGCCTGTGGCCTGGGAAACCAGTTGAGGATGGTCCAAAATATTAGAACCCTGTGCACATGAGGGAGACCCAGAAGAAGCTCCTGGCTCCTGGCTCCTGGCTTCGGATCAGATTGGCTCTGGCCGTTTCGGCCACTTGGGGAGTGACTCATTGGACGGAAGATGTTCCTCTCTGTCTCTCCTCTATGTATATCTGACTCAACAATAAAAATTTTAAAAAACCTTAATTAAAAAAAAATAAATACTGGAACTGTTCAGATGAAACTGTAAGTGTTAAGTCAACAAGATTAAGCAGAGGGCCCGGCGCAGTGGCGCAGTGGTTAAGGTTCTCGCCTTGCACGCCCCGGGATCCCATATGGGTGCCAGTTCTATCCCGGCAGCCCCGCTTCCCTTCCAGCTCCCTGCCTGTAGCCCGGGAAAGCAGTGGAGGACAGCCCAAAGCTTTGGGACCCTGCACCCGCGTGGGAGACCCGGAAGAGGCTCCTGGCTTCGGATCGGCATAGCATCAGCTGTTGCGCTCACTTGGGGAGTGAATCATCAGATGGAAGATTTTCCTCTCTGTCTCTCCTCTCTGTATATCCGCCTTTCCAATAAAAAAATAATAAAAATAAATCTTTAAAAAAAAAAGATTAAGCAGAGAGTAAAACAGTGGTACATTGTTTTGGCATGAATTAACTAATGTTTTTAGGCAAGTATTCACATTAACTCATTTTCTGCATTATCCTGTAACATAACTGCATCTTACTACTCTATAACTTCCTTTTCGAGTAGGTGTGCAATCTATTTAAATATGTTGCTCTAAATCATTTAAGACAAAAATTATTTACTTTGTGACATAGAAATAAATCTTAATTCATTGTAATTGAGAATACTTAAGCATCATGTTTTAGCAGTAATCTTTCCAGTATTACATGCCATTTCCCAAAACTTTGGAATTTAAAAATCATTTCCTAGGCAAACAAAATGCACTTTTTCATTTCTTCAGTTGGAACTGTGCATGGGGAATGGAAAATTACATACAAACAGTGAAGTTACAGCACACTAATCTATACTGACCTTTCAGTCAGGAACAAAAGAGAAAAAAAAAAAAAGACCACTGGTATTTGGAGTTGGGGAGAATACACACACACAAAAGAACACAAAAGCATTGTCTTTGACAAAAGTCAAAGATAAATTTAGGTGCTTTTCAACTGTGCCCTATCTTGGCTGTTACAAAATTCTAAAGTACTTTGTTAAGGACTGGGTTCTAATCAAACTTATTCTTTTATGATACAGCTAACATTTGGCCTCATCCATAACTTTCTCCCGAGTCAATTAATAGGGATCATGATGGAGATGAGGAATTTCTGAGTGGCAAGTCGATTTTGACAGACAGTAAACATAGATAGCATGTATGTGTACAGTCACCTCCAGGATTCCAAATAAAGAGTAGCATATGACAGAGAGTTCATGGTCATGCTGGAAATATCCATGCAGTTGTTGCAGAAAAGACCCCCACATCACCAACTTATCTCCCCCCAAATATCTAATTATTTCATTTACCCTTGACTCGGGAACTTGCCCATTGCCTTGCATTTGCTGTACCAACAGTAGTCTATGAACATCAGACAAACAGTAAGCCAAAGCTGACACTCAGAAAACTCCATCAGGATTACCTAAAAGTCAGGCAGCACCTCAGAGGGTGCAGTCACTAAGGAAGGCACTCTTCCTTAACTTTATTCATGGTGAGAAATAATGTACTACCAACAATTACCTTCTTGCACGCTAATTGAGTCTTAATTGGTTTCTCTATGGTTATTTAATATAATTGGTGTACATTATAGCTACGCCACAAAGTATATAACAAATTGAATCTTAGCAGAAATCTATTTCATGGAGATATGAAGTGGCTAGTAGAGCAGTTGCACAGTAATCCTAGAAATCAACATCCAAATCCAATCTCTTCATTCACAGTGTACTCCTCAGCTCACTGTATTAACCACATAGACTTCTACAACAGTAAGCAAAATATCTAGCAGGTAAACAGTCTTATAAGCCCCCATGGCAGCAAAACGATCACACAAATATCCACAAGCTATTGTAGCTGATATCGTTTTCATTCCTGCAATGACTCATGAAGGTTTTCCGGGGTCATTCATTCTTATGACTCCTGGACAGTTGCAATAGCATAGGAGATTGCATTACAAAGGAACTCCAGCTGAGGAATTCAGAAATTTTTATGTGAATTAAAATAAAACGTAGCATTAAGCAGACTGAAGTTCTTCTGGAGGTCTGCAATAGAAAAAAAAAAAAACCCTAATACAGGTCTATGGAGGAGGCCTCTTCAAGGCATCCAGCAGGGAACAAATTTCACCACATGCTGTGGCTCACAGATACATCTCCGTGGTTAAATATTTCTTTAAAGCAGAAAGGTTTGGCAAATGTTCTAGCTAAGCGCATTTACCACCTCCTTTACTTTACCTAAAGATGGGTATTGCTATCTGCCCTAATCAATGATGAAGATGGCAACTTTCTCTTTAAGAAACAAAAACCCAAAGTCTAGATGTTGCCACAGTTTTAACAAGCATTTATTGCAAATTCCTTCCATATGAAAAGTCTTCATTGTATACTCACGGTTGAATATTCAATTACTAGCTATATTTCAAGGTCCTGCTTGAGGAAGTACTATGGGGGATTGAAAAATGGACAAATTTAGCCCCAGGATTTAGAGTCCAGTTGTATACCAGAATGGCATGCTGTTTAGGGTCAATATTGAGGCATGGTGACTAAAACATCCATCTATGATGCTGGCATCCCATGTGGATACTAGTTTCTTTCCTGGCTACTCCACTTCTGATTCAACTCCATGCTAACAACCAAAGGGAGGCAGAAGCAGGTGTAAAAGGTGTTTTGGCCCCTACCTCCCACATGAGAGACCCAGATGGAGCTCCTGGCTCAGGACTGCCCTCAGCCCTGGCTATTGTAGCCATCTGGATAGTGAGCAGCAGATGGAAGATCTTTCTTTCTCTTTCTGTCCCTCTTTCTCTCCCTCTCTCTCTGTCCAATCTTACTTCCAAATAAATAAATCTTAAAAGCAACTTTATGTGTAATTTTCAAAAAGGTACATTCTTAGCCATACCAGATAAAATGAATCATAATATCCAGAGATTAAAATCAATATAATTCATTTGGATTCCTTAGGAGATTTTGAAGGACACTTGCAGCTAAAAACTGCCATCTCCGATTGTTTTTGTAATAGCCCACAAACCAGGCAAAGGCTATGTCAAGAGCAATTCATAAGTTCAGGCATCATACAAATTTTTTATTATAACTTTGTAATATTTAATGTGGATTTTTTTCAATGCAGTGGAGTTTTTTTTTTTCCTAATGAGCGCTGTAAAACTTCTCAGTCTATAGGAATAATCTGAAAACTTCTGGAAGGCAATTTGGCTCATTCTCCATGATAAATCTTAGAAATGTCACTATGGATTTTTCTAAGCCACAGTAATCTTGAAACTATAAGAGAGGGGCAAGAAGAAAAATGGGGGTAAGAGGAAAAAGACACAGATTTATTTTTATTGGTTGAGTACTGGGCATATGTCTAATACCTTGCTAGACAATGGATCTGAGAGTTCTTGCGCATGTAACATTGAGAGCTGTCATTTGCATTTTACAAATGAGGAAACTGGAAGCAGAGAGAAATGAAATGGTTTGTTTAAAATAATCCAAGCATTAAGTTAATTTTACACTGTTTAGTCAGTGGTTAGACAGTCATTAATGAAATGCTTTTCGAAATATATACTCATATTTAGGACTTAGATTATAAGAGGACCAGCCAAGGACAGCTTAGGCATTGTTTTAAAGCCCTATTAGTCATTCTCATCTGCAACCAAAGTTGAAAATTTCTGACTTGGGCTTATTTAACCCATAGAATAAATGTGGACACTGTCTTTTGACTGATTCATTCAACAAAGATTTACTGATAATCTTGTATGGGCCAAATACTGCTAACACTGAGACTGTATACAGCAGTGAACAGAAGATCAAAGCCTCTGCCTTCACAGAACTGACAATCTATGGGGGCAAATATATAATCATTAAAGTCAATTCATTGATGATTAAAAAAAAGTCAGAGATGCTTCAAAAGGATGCAAACAGGATATTATGACAGGAAATGATGAGCAAACCAATTTGTAAGAGTAGCCATGGAAGGCCCCTACGAAGAGGAGCACTTTTAAGCTGATATCTAAAGAGTCCCAGAGTAAGAAAGATTAATCATTGCACCAGTGAAGAAAGAGAATGTTTTAGATTAGCCAAAGTGCACAGAACATTCAAGTAACCAGGAAACAGCTCTCATTCCTTGGCCAAAACAGTGATATTAGCATCTTAAAGCCTATTTTCTAAGTCCCCATATTATAATAACTCCTTAAATCCTATTTTCCAGGTCCCCATATTATAGAATATATGTATTACAAAACCAATGCCTATTCCTAATCCATGGCTAGATCTCTCTCTATGAATATTTTGACAAAGGTTATTATTGCTTGTTATCGTGCTACAAATTTCCCCTGTAAACGAGATGTGAATTGAAGTAATCTGGGGGTTACTGTTTGGCAGACAATTTCTATCATGGCTGTGAGGCACTGCGTTTTATCTGAAGATGCCTTTTCCTCTGAGATCTTTAGGCAAAAGACAACCATCTGCTTAAGCTGGATTTCAGAATGCCTGCGGAGTCCGGAAAGCAGGCTCCGACAGATATGTGTGAGAACTGACAAGTGACACAGTTGAGGAAAGGCAAACAGAAAACAGAAAGAAGGCAAAAAAACGGACACGTCATTAGTGATTGAGTGTCAGGGTCACATGCCAACTTGGACAAAGAGGAGCACATTTTACAACCCTTGAGACCTCACTCACAGAAAGAAGCAGCTCAACTTCACCAATCTGCTAGATGTTACCATTTTATTTTGTAAAGAGCTAAAGTAACACAGTTGAAAAATTACAAATGTTTGTATAATTACATTTTAAGAAAAACAAACACACTTACTGCTTCTTACCCGGGGAAGGCTAGGGGGAGAGCAAATAAACAAGCAAGAGCTAACTTGAAGCAAATTAAATGCACTTTAATAGCTGCAAACAAACCTGAAGCTCATAAATTTTCTCCTGTGTACCTAGGATGACAAAGAACTTCAGATTTATGAGCTTGGTATTGGAAATCTTTAACAGTATCTTCAACATTATACAATACTTATTGAAATGGGATCCTAATGGTTGTTTGGTTGACATTCATAAAAAATAATGCTAGATTATCTTCTACATTTTCCACCCATATTTACTGTCCATCCTTCATCCTAAGTACCTTGTTCTGACCTCACAAGACTCTTGCGAAAAATCTATTTTATTTCATTGAAAGGCAGGGTTGTGGAGAGAGAGAGCAAGAGACAGGTATCTTTCATCCACTGGTTCCTTCTCCAAATGTTATGGTTGCCAAGTTGAAGCCAGTGGTCTGAAACTCCAATATGGCTTTCCCAAGTGAGTGGCAAGGGCACAACTTGTTAGGCCATTTTCCACTGTACTCCCATGTGCATAAGCAGAAAGTTGGACCTGTAGGAGAACAGTTGGGACTCAAATCAGCACTCACATGGGATGCTGGCATCACAGACACCTCTTCACCCACTGCATCTCAATGTGGGCCACACAATGCAAATACAAGTTAAACAGATACAGAGGTAAACACGTATATACATATATTTTCATAGCTGAACTATATAATGTAAAATAGCATACTAGGAAGTGAAGATATGTTGTAGTATGCATCTCTATCCCCAAATAAAACAAGGACACCCAATGAATGCTAAATCTACCTTAATGATACAATACTAGACTTTCTGCTATTGTCTATAGCTACACTGGCATGATAGATTTAAATAACGGAATACTGGGGCCCAGCGGCATGGCCTAGCGGCTAAAGTCCTCACCTTGAATGCTCCGGGATCCCATACGTTCACCGGTTCTAATCCTGGCAGCTCCACTTCCCATCCAGCTCCCTGCTTGTGGCCTGGGAAGGCAGTCAAGGACAGCCCAAAACCTTGGGACCCTGCACCCGTGTGGGAGACCTGGAAGAGGCTCCTGGATCCTGGCTTCGGTTCGGCATAGCATCAGCTGTTGCGCTCACTTGGGGAGTGAATCATCGGAGGGAAGATCTTCCTCTCTGTCTCTCCTCCTCCTCTCTGTATATCTGACTTTACAATAAATAAATAAATCTTAAAAAAATAATGGAATGCTGGATTTCTGTTACTGAAGGTCTACACTACTGCAATGTAGTAAGTGTGTGTACTGGGGGTGGGGGAGAAGGAGGTGAAGGGGTGGAAGGCAGTATCCCTGTACCAATGGAAGCATACCATGAAAAATGAAAAACAGAATAATAATTTTTTAAGGAAATAAAGTTTTCCTTCCAGCCCTTAAAAGAAAACAAACAAAAGCCCTTATTTAGAAGGGCTTTTATGTAGCTTTGCAAATAGATTCATTGAAAAAGTCAACCATCACTGAAAGCAATTGGCACCTGCCCACCACATATTTTGTAGCCCTAAGTAGTATCCAGTATCCTTCTGGAAGCAAAACATCTCACTAGGATCACCAGACATATTAAGACATTCAATGACAATGGGCCCAGGGTGGTGGCACAGTGGCTAAATCTTCACTTTGTATCTGCCTGAATCCCATATGAGTGCCAGTTCATATCCCAGCTGTTCCACTTCCCATCCAACTCTCTGCCTGTGGACTGAGAAAGCAGTGGAGGGTGACCCAAAGTCTTGAGCCCCTGCACCAATATGGGAGACCAGAAAGAAACTAGTGGCTCCTGGCTTCGGATCAGCTCAGCTCTGGCTGATGGAGTCACTTGGGGAGTGAACCAGTATATGGAAGATCTCTCTCTCTCGATCTCTCTTTCGATTTCTCTCTCTCTCTGCCTCTCTTTCTCTCTGTAAAATCTTCCCTGTCAATAATAAATGCATAAATCTTCAAAAAAAAGATATTCAATGACATGAGTATAGGTACATTAATAGATATGGAATCAAGAAAATTCTTGTTAACTGTAAGCCACTCAAATTCAGCCCCATTACACATGATAATGTGGGGGAGTACAATTTTGTTTTGTTTTCTTTTGTTTTACTTTCATCTCTTCAAAACACTTTCTTTCCCATTAAATTCTTCAGTGACTCATAGGTCATACAGTAGCATTTTATTCAAGAAGGTTCTTGATTTTCTTTTTCATTTATTCAGTGCCACTTCAGTCATTCAGTAGCATGTCATTTAACTGCATGGCGTTTAAAAATTTTTTTTCCTATTGTTTCATAGCTTTTCTTTTAAGGGGTATACAGTAACTGTGCAGTGGAGACTATCAAATCCAGTAGCATGTTATTTAGCTTCATGGCATTGTAAATTTCTATTTTTCTTCCTGTTGTAACTTTGTATTGTGACTTTTTCATTTAAGAGGGTGTATAGTACCTGTGTAATGGAGACTATCATATACAGATGTGAGGATACAATGCAGTATGCATCTCTACTTCAAGACAAAGATCAACTCCCAATGAAACTTTTACTATATCTTGACAATAGGATGCTGGACTCTGCCATTGTCCATGCCCACAATGATGGACACATGATTATTTATGAAGAACTGTACTATAATAATAATATAGGGCAACTCAGTTGTGAGGAGAGAGGACTTAAGGAAGGGATAAAGGAAATCTCAGGACCTATGGGACTGTATCATAAAATGATAATTAATAATAAACAATAAGTTTAAAAAAGAGCTAAGAAGATAAAGCCTTGATTTTGACCCAGACTCTACCCCTGAATTACTGTGTGAATTTTAGGCACATCACTAAATGTTTTTAAATCAATGTTTTCTCATCTGAGAAAAATTCAATTAATGTTGATTGCCTAGTTAATTTGGAAGATGTTATAGATAATTAAATAAATGATGTTAAGTATTTCTAAAGGTATGAAGCAGTGTACACAGAGATTACTACTATAAAAAAAAATTAGCTGGGTAATAGTCTTTTTAAAAAGCCAAACAATCAGGAAAAGATAGCTTCACTATTTATCAAGGGTATGTGTTTCTCTCTGCAGTTAACATGCTCATGCCCCATACTAAAGCACATGAGTCTGAGTTGCAGTTCCAGCTTTTGATTGCAGCTTCCTGCTGATACAGAACCTGGATGGCAGAATGATGGCTCAACTGACTCAACTGACTCAACTGACTCAACTAGGGAACCTAGACAGAGTTCCCAACTCAAGTTCTCCAGCCATTGCAGAAATTTGGTGAAAGAGAACAAATCAGTAGAAGGAGTCATTCGCTTTCTCTCTTTCTCTAATAAATAACTTTAAAATAATTAGCTAATATTTGTGTCTATATAAAGCAGAAAATAAATGCCCTTTCCCAGCTAATTCCTACTCTATCATCACTTCAGATGTATATTTTTGAAAATAATGTGAAGGTAAAATATTTTATGTATTTCATAGATTCTATTCTAAAAAGATAACCATGCTTGTCTCCCTTCCTCCCCTCCTCAAACTCCTACTCTTTCCTCTTCTCTAAATTTAGCAATATTACAAATTTTATATTTCATATATACAGTTTTAAGAGCATGAAGATACTTCCCACTTTTCATTCCCTCTTCCTTATTTTTCTTTAAATTCTTGCAATGACATTTTACTTTTCTTAATAATCATAGGCTTGACTCTCCACTAAATAAAGAATTCAAATACTAGTTAAATAAAGAATTCAAATAGTAATAAGTAAAAAAAAAAAAACTGTTGTTCCTCAAGAGTATAGGTAAGGGCTAACAGTCTATAAACCCATTTGGTCCTAATCTCAAGTACAATATAGGAACTAGCTAATTGAGCACTCATTATATACAAGACACTTAGTATTCACTACCCAATTTGTTCTTCAATATAATTTTCCAATGGCTGTTTCTTGCATACAAAACCAGTAAAGAAATCGAGACCTAGAGAAGCAAAGTAACTTGTACAAAGGTATACAACTAATAGCAAAATAATGTTTGCAACTGAGTTCTCTGAAATTTTAAAAATCTGTTCTTACAGGGGTTCCCATGGATTCTCACTTCAAATTATTTAATTTTTAAATCATCTATATAATTTACTAAAACATAATGGATGGTACAGTACCATATTTATAGCTACTGTTTTACTCAAAAATCTTAGAATGCAAACCTAATGTAAGCACATGTCAGATAAGCCTGGTCAGTAATATCAAGTATCTCAGAGCTTAATATGAAAGATTTCTTCAGTCAAATGATGCGTCACATGGGCCAACATGATTATACTGATTTGAATAAAGCTTACTTTTTCATCATAATTTTCCTTTCTAGGAATCGACACATGGTAACCTTCCTCAAAAAATACAGATCTTTAACTGTAGATCCTCATCGTTCTGGATTAAATAGTAAATTTCTGATAAATTTTGTTCTTCCACTGCATTTGCAGCAGAGAAGCTGAGGTCACTCAGATTGTGCTGGCTTTCGTAATCAGAAAGAGACCAATGGGACTGAAATAAGTAATGCCAGTAGAATATAAAGATTTGCAAGAAAAAAAAATACAACCAATAAAGTGTTATCCTTAAAAAATACACATCTCCAAAATATATTTTATAATCTTAGAAGTCAATTACTATAAAGCAATCAATTTGGAAATACTTACAAGTCCAAAGAAGAGAAACAAATGACCAATAAACACAGAAGTAAAATAAGATCCCACTTCACACCTACAAGGGTGATGTTTTAAAAGAAAAAAAAAGCCAAAAGGAACAATAAAAATTGTTGTTTAGAATGTGAAGAAAGTAAACTTTTTATATGCTGCTTGTAGGAATGTAAAATGGTTCAGCTACTTTAGAAAATTCGGGCAGCTTTTTGAAAGATTAAATGTTGTTAGCAGATTACTGAGAAACGCCACTCATATCCAAGAAATGAATGCAGATGCTGGCACAAAGCTTATACGGAAATGCTAAAGTAGCATTATGTATAACATTAAAATAGAGACACAGCCCAATGTCTATCAATTAATGAACAGAGAAAACAAATGTGGTACAATCACAAAATGAAATATCATTCAGTCATGAAACGAAGTGGAGTATGGATACCCTGATTTCTTGATCCTTGAACACTTTATGCTAAGTAAAAGGAGTTAGTCATGAGGGACCACTGATTGGATGACTACATTTATGTGATATTTCCAGAAGAAGCAAATCTATAGGAACATCAAGGAGACTTACAAAGGGCTGGAAGGGATCAGGGAAATAGGGAATAACTGCTAATAGATACTAGATTCTCTTTAAAAAGTTCAAGTATTTGTTTTGATAATGGCTGCCCAACTTTGTGAACACAACAAAAATACTATGTTATACACTTTATATATGCTTTATATATAAATTTCATACGAAATAATCTATAGAAGACAATATACCTCACATGAAAAGCTACCCCCATTTTTCCCCATTGAGAGAATAAAATTATAAAGGAAATAAGGGTTATTCGGTTATCAGTCATAGCAAGGAGAGAACAAGACAAAGAGTGCTCTACCATTCCCACTAGAGGAGATTCTGTGTTGTTAACACACCAGCTTGCAACACCTTGCCAGGATAAAACCCTTTATTGTAGGTGGCCATTTGGTTGAAAATATGACCTGTGAAGTCAAGATCAAGAAGAAAAACTTGGATAGGTATTTCAGGGAGAATGTGCTTGCCAATCTTTTTCTTCCTTTCTGTGATTTCTTTTCAAAGAAAATATTCTGGGGCTAGCGCCAGCGCCGTAATACAGTAGATTAAGCTACTACCTACTGTGTTCAAAACCATTTTGGAGTTCTGGCTACAGTCCCAGCTGCTCTGCTTTCAAAACAGCTACCTGCTAATGCACTTGAGAAAGCAGCAGGAAATGACTCAAGTACTTGGGCCCCTAACAACTACATGCGAGAGACTGGGATGGAGTTCCAGGCTCCTGACTTTAGCCTGGCACACTCCAGGTGACCGCAGCCGCTTCGGGAGTAAAACAATGGATGAAAGATCTCTCTCCCTCTCTCTCTCTTTCTCCTTTACTCCCTCTCTCCCCTTGTCTTTGTCACTTTGCCATTCAAATAAATACAGATAAAATCTTTTAAACAGAAAATGTTCTTTAAGTCAGGGAAATTGCAAGTGCTTACAATTCTAAATATGATTCCCTGGTATTGTTGCCCGTGTATGCATTCTATACTGCAGCTCCTCCATGGCAGAGGATGCGTATAATGCCAAAGAAGTCAGAAGCGCATTCAGTTAAAAGGAAACTCTGTCAAGCCATACAATGGCACCTAGAAGGTCAGGGTTGTCTTCAGCATTCCCAGCAATGAAGAGGAATAATACCATAAGAGCTTGAAGGAAAAGACTGACATTACTGAATAATATTCAAAAAAGTTCATATTACATGAGAACTTGTTGGGCCACAGATATGTTACTAATATGAGAGCACAATCATTTCTCCTTCTGAAGAAATATGCTTGGATGTAGAATATATTTCTCAGCCTTGACTTGCAGCTACATGATATAAAATTGTTCTGTGTCATGTACAAAAGGTCTTCAAAAACTTCATTGGAAATGCATATTATGAAAATCTGTGCATTCATTTCAAAACATTTTGCATCAAATAAAATGGTTTCAATTATATTTTCCACAATTCTTTAATCCAGCTTTTGCATATAAAACCTACAGATTTTCTTGACATTTTAAACATGTTTTCTTCATTAATCTATATCTGAAAAGGTATTTTTATCTTCCATTGCTTTCCTTTTTTCCATGGGAAATTTAACCATATTAAACTTCAGTTGAAAAGTGAAGTGATAGCATGATAAACCACACACCAATTTCCTATGTAAACAAAGCAAATCAGATAAATAAAATGGTTAGTAACATAACACATCCTCAAATGATAGTCTGCCCTCAAATGACAGCCAAAATATAAATATAACATAAAATATAATTATAATATAAAATAAAACATATAATATAAAAGAAAAGGCATCTGAAGGTACTAGCCAGTTAATATGTGCGAAATCCTATTTTTGAGATAATATAGGAAGTTTCCATGTTCTTTTGAGTCTGACTTACTGAGAGAGAAGTGATTGCTGCTTTCCCATGTTTTATCTGCCACAGGCATCAACACATATCAGTATCACAGTTAACACTTAACTTAAATATTGAGTTTCAAAAGACAAATCCTATATATACGCTCCTTCACACAAAGTTATTTATTTATTCTTTTTAAACAGAAACAGTTTCTTTAAAGGAATTCCATTTTGATACCTCATGGGATCTTTGGTATCTGTATAAGAAACAACTCCATACACACCCTAAAAAGCACATTGCAAAAGTTAAAACCACAGCTAAGAGGGCTGAACTACCTACAATTATTTATATATCCTTTCGAAATTTTGCAATTAAATAGAAAACTGTGAACTCCATTGTTTTCTGGGGGATAAAGAATAAACAAACACTTATTATTTTTAAGAATTCAAGGATTTCTAAGGATTTTTGGACTTTTTTTCAAGGTTTCTTTTCAATGGGTGAGTGACCCAGCTTTTCTTTCCTCTCTCACTCCTTAAATATACATTATAGATGCTTCTTCACTAACACTACAATGCCACCTTCACTGGGCAGTAGGTGTATTTGCATAGCGTTGAAGAGGTGAATAAAAAACAAAATTGAAATGTCTATGAAGAAGTCACAGGATGTAGTTAAGAACCTGCATTTTCCTATTAACATATTGGTTAATCAATACCATGTCAATTAATGCCATAATGTTGCAAATTGTTGTTGATGTTATGTTGGGGCTTTTAATTGATTGGGATGATACTTTGCCGGCTTTACCTTCAGACCAGAGATGGTCTCACCAAGAAATCGTTGAACTCATTAGGACAATAAGATGCTGGACTTTATGCTTCGTAAATACTTCCAATGAAAGAACCTCAACTGAATTTGAACTGTGGTAATGCAACAAGGTGGAGAAATCCACCATGGGGAGAGGGTTTGGGGAGGGGTAGGGGGAATCCCAGTGCCTATAACACTGTGTCACATAATGCAGTGCAATTAATAAAAAAAAAGAAGAAGAAGAAGAAGATGAAGTGTTAACTCTTAATTCCTGTACCCTCAGTGGACCTGTTAATCCTCTGTATACACCCAGCCCATTAAAGACTGATGGTGCAACTAGCAAAAATCTTATGTGGTGTCTGTATTTTGGATTAAGAAGTCACTCTCATATCTTTGTTGACACACTCATTGACATCTCTTCCTTTGCTTGAAGTAATTGTAGCACTTCTCTAGGAGAATTCATCTTCTAAAGACTAAGGAGCAATTGGAAGAAATCTAGGAAACACTGCATTTTATTGAAGCAATGTTAATCTGATTGTGAAATCTTTATATGCTAATAATGGACAATGAGATCAGTATAGGTGGTACTAAAATAAAGCTTTTCACTGCTTTCAAAAAGTAGTTACACATTTGTTTTAGTCATCAGAAATGTTAACTCTAATACATTATTATTTCTAAAGCTTAAAATAAACTAAAATATTACGAGTAAATCCAAGTACTCTACAAAACCAAAATTGTTACTCTGAAACTAATTAGCTGTGTGCTAGGAAAATGTCTGTGACTTTTGGCTTCAATGAACAATGAAAATTGAATTGAAGGCCTGACTGAGGGTGGGGGTAGATATTAGTCCATACACTCAGTTGGTCAGCTTGCAGCCTTTGCTGTTAGTTACAAGGGCATAGAAACAATATCACAAACGGAGGCATTCAGCCACCAGATCCTAAAGAAAATTTAAA
The DNA here is from genome assembly GCF_017591425.1 of Ochotona curzoniae. Classification (NCBI taxonomy): domain Eukaryota; kingdom Metazoa; phylum Chordata; class Mammalia; order Lagomorpha; family Ochotonidae; genus Ochotona; species Ochotona curzoniae. The sequence goes on from NW_024465023.1 coordinate 32,970,911, forward strand.
GATTGGAGGTGTTGGGTGGACTTTTTTGAAGTCAGAAAACCAAAAGTCATTAAATTCATCTGTGATAAATCTACAATTCTCACTGGAGAAACACTGCAGTGCCATTCAGAGCAAATACGATTGCTGGCCTAGATTTCAGAAGAGCAAGAAAAATAAACACGAAACCAAGGAAGAAATGGCCCTTTTTTATTACTCCAAATTTCTATGTCAAAGACAAATTATCTAAGGTTAAATGTCTTGAAAGTACTTCCTGAAGTACTTTCCTTGAAGGAGTTTTGGTTGTCGATTTGCTTTTATTTAAGTACCTTTCATGGTACTCTTTTCGCAAGTTTAGTGCTTCAACTGAATGACCTTACAGGTTCTGCTTATCAAAATGGTTAATGTATCTTAGGGGGAAGCAGACTTCAGGTTGAATAGTAAATATCCATATAATAATTTTTAAAAGACTACTTATAGGGAAATAACAATGTGCTTGGATGAAATCATCACTCTACCACATTTGAGAGCTATGACTGTAGCCCAGTTCAATGATATCTGTCAGCCTCATTTTCTTCTTCCATGAAATGAGAATAAAGATTATTACCCATCTTACTGAGCTGTTGCAAGGGTTTAAAATGGCATTCTCCTTTAGAACTACACAACATCTTTTCAATAAGGAAGCTGGGTTGGTCCTGGAAAGCACTTGAAGCACAAAGCAACAGATTTTGGAAAGCTGATTTGGATATGTAACTACATCTGACTTCCTATGATGCACTGAGTTAGACAAATATACAACACAATTTCTCACTTGAAAATGATGCGTTTGGTAGACTAGTTGGATGCATTTGGTAGACTAGTCAGTGCTGAAATATCTAAGCTTCCCTTGCGATCTAACGATCTACCTGCAATTTGAAAGCCAGCTTTTATCCCACTAGTACAATAGGAAAAAAAATGGATAGAGGTGTTATTGAAAGTCACAGTAAAGTTCAAGAATCCATCTTTTTTTTTCCTTTTAAAAACTGGACTTTTTAAATCTAACACTCTCTCAAGAAATGGATCACCATCTAGGACTTACTCATGAAAACAAACAAAAAAACACCCATTTTTATAATATTTGTAATGATAGTTTACTTGATATCCTAATTTAGACTTTTTTATAATTTATTTTAAAAAGGAACTCACTATATACCTGAGATTGAAACAGCTACAAATTAAATATTTGATGGGTAATAAAATTGGACACTTCATCCTGAATGTGGAAAGCATTACTATTTTACCGTGGATATATCATTTCAAAAAGTGACAACATTCTGCAATTCAAAATGCATTCTTCCCTTCAGAAAAGTGAGGCTAAAACTTGAACAGTCCTTTCCTATACAAAACAAAATGGCCAGGAGTTGCTGCAAAAGACAATCTCACAGTATTATTTTAGCTGAATCAATTTTGCTTTATGAAAAATCACCTCGTTGTTATTATTTTTCTTAGTTTTCCCTAAACCAATGAGAAGTTTGCCATATGCAATAATTTGGTAGCTCCTGAGACAAGCTTTATTAATTACCATCATACAGATAAGGAAATTTGGCTTGAAGTCATCCAAATTAATTAGACTATAGAACCTATAAACAAACCTCTAGTTTCATAAACAAACCTCTCTCTTCTTACTGATCCAGTACTATGGTTTCCTCTGTATGTCAATTTAAAAAGAAGTAAGAAAAAAAAACTCAACTCAACTCTAAAACACAGAATTATTCCTGTAACACTTGGTTTTGTTATTTGCATTATTTTCTACTCAATAATTGAAACCAAGTTAAGAATCTGCTACTATAAAACAATACAGTGCTTTTTATATGTCAATTGCTTTTAATCACTATGCCTTAGGTATTTCCTAATGTTGATATTTTCCCAAATATTTTAGATATTTTTCCTATAACTGTCGGAAAAGGAAAGTACTCATGGGATATTTTTATTTAACTGAGAACAAAACCATTTTCTTTCAGGTAAATGTTCATTTAGCAGAGGCTGAGATAACTTAGAAATTTCCACTGAACCTTGTGGTCCACTTGTGACCACTTTTTTCTCACAAACTCACTTACTTTACAAGGAACTATACTTTTAAAAACTTTGCTTACACAAGAATCAATTTCACACAGATTGACATGATTACTCCCACTGCAAGTTCCATGGGAAGAGTGTAGCACTGGTACACAGTGACCCTGCTCATATCTCATGGATTGGCCTATATGATCACATCATTGACATTTACCACCACTTTAGCATCAAACAAAGAAACGCAAAAAGAGGAATCATTTTAAAATTTCTTCTTTGAGGAGGCTTGTATCATAACCCCGGAGACTCCTGGTATCTCACCAAGGACTATCAGTATGGGCACCAAGGACTACATCCCAACTGCCAAGGAGATCACAGGGAATTGGAGTGCCCTCATAGGCCAAGAATTCTCAGATCAATCATTCCTTATTAGATGTCCCACAGGGGATGGAAGAAGCCCAGATCCTTCCTCACAGGATCTAATGTCATCGGAACAACAACCAGGAGCCCTGAGCGCTCCTCAGAAACAGAACAGTAAACTTCCTTTGGGACTCAGGAGAGGAGATTTCTCTGGTCCTTACTTAGTTCCAACTTTGGCTCCCTACCATCTCTTGCAATGACCATCAGGGTTGCTCTGGAGCCCCCAAAATTAGATCAGCTAGACAGATATAGACCAATAAAGAAAGCTTAGAAGAGACAGGAAGAAGTCAACTTGGACTCCCATATACCTTACTAGGTAAAGATCAGTTACTCCTCACTAAGGTATTGAAGATTTCTCTGCACACCCCTCCTAAAACTGTTCTGCTCCTCAATTGTTAACATATGCCTTGTTAAAGTTATAAGCCTATTTGGACTATCCTAAAATTCGCGAAGTTCAGAAATAAAAACATGCTTGAATACTATAAGCTACTAAATATAAAAATGAAAATAGACACGAGACAGCTGAATAGTACCCTATAATCATTTTAAGGTTTATAGCAGCCAGTTGTGTATATAATAAAATTGAGATGTGAAGGAAGTACTTATAGGATGTGGTTAAGAACTTGCATTTTCTAACATATTGGTCACTCAATGTTATATTAATTAACTTCATGATGTTGTTAATTTCCATGTTTCTTCTGTTGTTGAAGTTGTGTAGTGGCATCTCATTGGAGGCGATGATATTCTGCCAGCTCTACTTCCAGACCAGGGATGGTCTCCCAACGAAACAGTTGATTTTACTGGAAAATAAGATGCTGGACTCTCTGCATGCTCCCCATGCCCACAATGAAGGAATCATGACTGGATATGAACTGTACTACTGTAGCAATATGGAGGAATCCAATATGGGGGAGGGCTTGGGGAGGGTTTGGGAGAATCCCAGAGCCTATGAAACTGTGTCATAAAATGAAATTTAAAAAAATAAAAAATAAAATTTCTTTCTTGACATAGAATAATACGAATAAAAATATTTGAGCTAAAAATTATTTAAAAGATCAGATATTTTTAATACAGGAAACAACCTTGCTTCAGGAAAAAGGTCAGACTGGGCCTCCTCCTCTTTCTCTCCTACCTCCTTCCAGGGATGGCCACAGATTTCCATATTTTTACACAGCAGCCTAGAACAAGGGAAGATAGGATCCTGATAATTTTCTCTCATCTATTCATTTCCTGTAAACTCCTTCCTGGGCCCTCAGCTATCACCATGCAGTCTCTGTGTCATGTTTCATTCTCCCTTGTATCTGTACTCCACGTCCTAGAGATCAGTCTAAGAGCTCCATGTCCCTATGATACTACACAAGTAAACTTTTCAAAACAGAATCAAAAATCCCAACCAAGAATAATAAGCTCTAGTTTTTGACAATAAAGTGACTATTCTTAACAATTTAGTGCGTGGCGTTCTTTTAAAAATTTGTGTAAAGGGAGTTCTAATTTATTTTGAAGTAAAAATATTGAAATCTGTGAATGCTTATTTCAATATATAAAATGTATTGAACTTTTTAAAAATCATTCCTGTGAACAGATTTCAAAAAATGTTTACAGACTTAAATAATGCTTGCTTTTTCTTTTTTTAGATTAAAGGAAGAGGGTGGAAAGGAGAGAGAGGGGAGTGAGGGAGGAGGGAGGAGGAAGAGAAAAGAGAAAGTCTGAAAGGTGGGAGGAAAAGGGAGAGAGTGCCCATCCACTGGTTCACTCCACAAATATCTGTGGTAGTTGGAGATATGCTATGCCAAAGATGGGAACATAGGACTCAATCAAGGTCACTCAAGTGGATGGCATAAACCCAACTCACCGGGCAGTCACCTGATGCCTCTGCATTCATAAGAGGAAGGAATCAGAAGTCTGGGCCAGGACACAAAACTTGGTGCCCTGAAATGGGATGTGGAATGTTTGCAGGTATCTTAGCCACTAGGTCAAGTATCCACCCGTAACTTACCTTGTAATTTAATTTTCCATGAAAAATTTTGAAGTAACCCTCATACATTTCAAAACAAGTAGAAGAGAATTGTCAGAATGCTTTCAGCACAAAAATGATAAATGCATGAGGTGACAGATATGCCACTCATCTTCATGCAGTCATCACATGCATGCATGGGGGCATGGAAATGTCATAATTTACTCCATACATATGTGCATATATTATATATCATTTTAAAAATAGATAACCAGAAAATAACACTCTATAACCCAGTAAAGAATATCACAAAAAAGATCCCATAGTATAAATGCTTCTTTACAACCTATATGCTGAGTATCTGTAAGAATATGTAATATTTAAGTCACTAACAATGTAAATTTAACATTAAAAATTTACAATATAATCACAACCCATTTCCAAACAAGTCTTCATTATATAACTTCCCTGTTACAAAGACAGACAGTGTACAATTTTGAACTAAGTCTGATATCACGAATGAAAATGTATGCTCACCTAAGTGTCAGCATACACTGTACGACCATGGAGGACACAATGACAGAAGAAGGAAGACACAAATTGAGACATGGGATGTATTCACGAAAGAATTCAGTAGCTCCCAGAGACAGCAAATGGTCTTATTACCAGATCAATGGGAACATGGGCACAGGCATATAGACAGCATCACAAAAAATAGACAAAATCCAGCCCTCATAAACAGCTCCACGGAAATATGTAGTCACAACGACTTAGGGAGACACTTGGGAAAGTATACATTGTTGTAGTACAGAGGCTCAAACTGTCACCTGCAGAACCAGTATCCTGTATAGGCACTGGTTCAAGTCTCAGCTACTCCACTTTCCATCCAGCTATTTACTAATGCTCCTGGAAAACAGCAGATGATGGCTCAAGTCCTAGGGCCACTGGACCCATGTGGGAAACCCAGAAGAGGTTCCTAGCTTCCATTTTTGGACCCATCCAGCTCCATTCTTTGTGACCATGGGGGGGGGGGACGGACGGGGGATAAACTAATAGATGGAAAATTCTCTCCTCTCTCTCTCTCTTCCTCTCTCCCTCTCTCTCTCTCCCCCATTCCTCTCTCTCTGTTTCTTTCTGCCCCACCTCTCTCCCAGGACAATAAAAAAGGAAAGTACGCATAGACACACAGAGAGACAACCAATGCAACTACAAACAGTCAAGTTCTGCTTCTAAAATTCTGAGCTATGTGTGCTAATATATGTAAAATAAAAGGAAAGGAAATAACATGGACAAAAGTGATAAAAAACTAATCACCCAAAAATAGACTTGGAAAAATACATAAAGACTAAACTATTCATAGAATTTCACATTCCAGGGGTGGTGAGCATTGCGGCATATCTGAAGGAGTCATCACCTGCAGTGCTGGCTTCCCAAATTGGGTCCTGGATGCTCCACTTCTAATTCAACTCCCTGCTAATGGCCCAGGCAGGACATTGGGGGATGGCTGAGGTGCTTGGGCTCCTGGATCCCATGTGGAAGACCGAGCTAGAGGCAGCTCCTGGGGTCCACTTTTGACCACTGCAGCCATCTGGGGAATGAACCAGCAGATGGGAAATTCTGTGTGTGTGTGTGTGTGTGTGTGTGTGTGTGTGTGTGTGTAACTCTCTGTAGCTCTGCCTTTCAAATAAATAAATCATTTTTATGAAGGGATCTCAGGTCCCTTCTTCTTTTTTTTTAAGATTTATTTTATTGGGCCCTGCGCAGTGGCGCAGTGGTTAAGGTCCTCACCTTGCATGCCCGGGATCCCATATGGGTGCCAGTTCTATCCCAGCAGCCCCGCTTCCCTTCCAGCTCCCTGCCTGTGGCCCGGGAAAGCAGTTGAGGACAGCCCAGGGCTTTGGGACCCTGCACCCGCGTGGGAGACCCGGAAGAGGCTACTGGCTTTGGATTGGCATAGCATCGGCTGTTGTGCTCACTTGGGGAGTGAATCATCGGATGGAAGATCTTCCTTTCTGTCTCTCCTTCTCTCTGTATATCTGACTTTGCAATAAAATAAAATAAATCTTTTTTTAAGATTTATTTTTATTATTTTTTTTAATTGGAAAGGCGGATATACAGAGAGGAGGAGAGACAGAGAGGAAGATCTTCTGTCCAATGATTCACTCCCCAAGTGACTGCAGTGGTGGCACTGCGCAGATCCGTAGCCAGAAGCCAGGAGCTCTTCCGGGTCTCCCAAATGGGTGAAGGGTCCCAAGGCCTTGGTCCGTCCTCTACTGCTTTCCCAGGCCACAAGCATGGGGCTGGATGGGAAATGAGGCTGCCGGGGTTAGAACCAGTGCTCATATGAGATCCCAGTGCATTTAAGGCAAGGACTTTAACCACTAGCCACTGAGCCTGGGGCCCCAAAATAAATAAATCTTAAATTCACACAACAACAGAAAGATATGTATAAGGAGCCTCAGATACATATGCCCAGTCAGAGAGATGTCCTCAAAGGCAGAGACATACCAACATTTAAAGGGAAAAAATGCAAGAAAGCAGAGACACACTAGGCAAGAAAATCTGGTGAAAACACAGAGGAACGATGACTCTCCAAGTCAGAATAAAGGTGTAATTTAAGAAACACGATTCCCCTAGTACGGCACAGACTAAGATGATATTTCTAAACCTCTGCATCAAAATCTTCAGTGTAGTGCGTCCCCTTTCTTTCAATCCATTGTTTTGAACTCACATCTAGAAGAAAGGACAATCAGTCCTCAGAAATGAAAAGTGATGCTTTCCACCAAAACCCATAAATGCCTTCCATAGACAGAAAAAGGAAAAACAAAACACGCAGAAAGATACAGATATTCCTACTTGACTTGAGCTTCAAATGTTAAGTCTGAATACATAAGAGGAGCTTTAGGGGCCCAATGTGATGGCTCAATGGCTAAATCCTCACCTTGTAAGTGCCAGTAATCCCATGTAGGATCCAGTTCGAGTACCAGCTACTCCACTTCCCATCCATCTCCCTGCCTGTGGCCTGGGAAAGCAGTGAATAACGTTGCAAATCGTTGGGACCCTGCACCTATGTGATAGACCTGAAGAAACTTCTGGATCCTGGCTCCTGCTTTTGGATCAGCTCAGCTCCAGCGACCATTTGGGGAATGAGCCAGTGGAAGGAAGATCTTTCATTCACCTCTCCCTTTCTCTGTAAATCTGATTGCTTTCCCCCCAAAATAAAAAAATCTTTAAAAAGAGGAGCTTCAAGATGTGCCAGAGAAATTTGTAGGGGTTTTCTGCTTGCCACCTGCCCACTTCTGAATATGCTGCACTCCGTACTTGGGACATCTACTCTTTAAACAACACATGCTCATGATTTTAGGAACAGGAGGACAAGACTTCACCACTAAAATATAGCACTTGTTTTATGATCATACAAACAGCTATATTAATCTCTAGGCCATCTCTGAGTCTATAAAAACACTTTTAGACTTATTATTTTTACTTTAAAAAATTCTATATTCCAATCTACAGATGAGGAACACAGGGAAGAACCCATGAAGTGCAGACACATGCAGTAAGATTGGAGGCAAAAGTGTAGGGCTTTGTCAAGTCCCTCAGTCTTCCTCACAGTGTGTATAGTTGCCATTCAACGTCTCCTACCGCAGTGCAGCCAAAGGTAAAAGAATGAACTGGCATGAACTAAGGGCTGGAAAAAAAAAAACAACATCCTTGTGTGTAGTGTAGCTCTCACCCCCAGCTCTGCACAGAGCATAGGGAAATCTGAGGAGGTGTGGCACTTGGCTCCAAGACTGTTGTAAAGAAAGAAAAAGAAGTCTTTCTCCATCATCCCCATTGCTCCTAGTCCTCAGGGAACAATGTGGGCAAGTTTATGAAGTTCAAGAACTTTAAAAAAAAAAAAAAAAGATGACAAGTTGCCCAGGAAATTCACATCCCAAACTCATTTTTTCCTAAATTAGCTGTGACTTTGATTTTCCATTTTATAGTTAACCAAGGCACTTAAGAGCCTGGATTAAGGCTGTGAGCCACAGTGCCCAGGAAGGCTGTAAAACCTTTTCAGAGGATTATGTAGAACATGCTAGGGAAGAGTTATGTTGAAGGGAGGCAAGAGGCTTTGGCTAATGGCAGGTAGATTTAATGGTCTGTATGAAAAATAAAACTGAAGTAGTTTGAAACAGTGAAAACAGCACCAAAGCAGGAGGGAAAAGAAGAGAAAAATAAATAAAATTGGAATCCTAAATCCATCCAAGTACTCAATGTGTGACCTTGAACAAGTCATTAATCTCTTTGAGGTTTGGTTTCTTGCCTATAAAATACAACTGTAAGAACTACCTTGGATCAGAATATTGAATAAGCAAGAAAATACAGAGGTAGTTAGCATACCTCCCAATATCAAGAAATCAACAATAAAAAAAAAGCAATATTTGATTAGGAACATTTTTCCATGCTAAGAAAGAGCCTTGAATATCAGATTTTTCAGAACACGTATAATAATGATGCTCCGAAACTGCCGATCATTTACTTGGAAAAAATCTAAAAATCAACATCCACACAGCAATCTTTGCCACCCTCATCCTCTACAGTACATATACAGCAGGTTGGAACTCATGAGGTGAACCCAAGTCACACATAGGTTCTATTAAGAAATAGCCCAGTTCTCACCCACCATCACACACTCAGTCTTCATACATGCACACAGGAGTATACACACACACACACGCGCGCACACACACAAAAAGGGTGAAACAGTTCACTTCTGTTTTTAGAAAGGAAAAGGTCAGATTAAACTGCAATTACTCATAAGGCTTCATCTTCAAGTACTCAAAAGATATCTCCATTTTTAGGATGACTACACTCAGTGGTCACAATGAGAGCTTGCTAACAGCATGTCAGAAGTAGCAGCTCATGTTTTTACTGCTAAAATAAAAGTCTTCAGTCTGTGAAATCTTTCTTAAATTTTCTTTGTATCCTCAGGATCCAGCACAGGGCATGGTATTATGTTGCCCCCAAGAAATTTATTGATAAACAAGTATTTAGTGAATTACAGAGTAAAATGCTCATCATTTAACCAGACTGATACTAATAGAATTGAAAGGATATTTAAGAAGGGATGCAGCAAATCCTGAAACTATAGCCAACAGAAAATCTGTGCAAAGAACATGGGGGAAAATGGACTTACAATAGAAAGTTCTGTGTTGCCCTGGAATGTTCTGTGATTGTTTTCAGTCAGTTTCCTCATCTATGAGCTGCAGTTGCTGATCCCTGCTGTACCCAAATCCAAGCTGGCTTCAACAAACAAGTGATAAAATGTGCCTGTAGATAGTAGGTGGACTTTCAATCCCATCAGATTTATTCGGGATTATAATAATTTAACTTCAAATATGTCTGATGGCTCTGTTCCTATTTTTCAGTATTCTGCCATCTTTCTGTCAGTGGCTACAATGAAACAAGCCACTATGTCCTCTAAAAATCATCTAGAAATTGAACCTATTCCTGCCCCAACCCCCGAAAAAAAAAAAAAAAAGATGGAGGAGAACTAGATCTCCTGTCAGCACCAAGCAAATTTTAACAAAGTAGGTACTTGGTATGAGTGCCTAAATGAGTCAGTATTGCTGCAGACAAAGAGGCTAAGATCAATATTAACTTTTGTCTTGTATTCACTTATTCAAATGGAGGGGGAGAGTGAGAGAGAGAGAGAGAGAGAAAGAGCGCTTCCATCCACTGATTCACTCCCCAAATAACTACAACATACAGGCTAGACCAGGCCGAAGTGAAGAGCTTAGAATTCAACGTGGGTTTCCCACATGAGTGAATACAAGTACTTGAGTCATCATCGGTTGCTCATTGAGTATAGACGAGCCAGAGGCTGAGACTGGAAGCAGAGCCAGGGCTCAAACTTGACACTAAAATGCATGTTGCATGCATGCCAAGCAGTGTCTTAACTGTTGTGTTAAATGTTCACCCCATACCAACCTTTTAAAATTATCCAAGAAGCATCCTTTTTGGATCCACTCTGATTCCTCCGGGCCGTGGTAGTTTTGTCAAAATGAAAGGCTGTAAGGATGATTTCCTTGTTAGATGGAAAGTAGATGTAAAATGGAAAGCTGAGGCAGGCGTGGGAGACAGCCACGGGAGATGGAGGAGATAGGAAGAACAGATGTAGTAAGGAAGCAGTGGGAAAAGAGGAGGACATTTGTCTTGAAAGAGCTGCAGCTAGAGATCTGGGGAAAAGCTTTTATAGAGGAAAGGACCGAGGAAACTCTGGAGTTTGCCAGCTTGAAGGATTATAGTTTTTTTGGATGAAAACTAGGGGTACAACTGGCTGTTAAGGGAACACCAATAAGTACTGTAACAAACACTTGCTGACTGCGAATTTTCCACTAATAAATTCAGAAGTGCAGTAGGGAATCACACACACACACACACACACAAGCACATGCTCACATGCACACACCACTTTCTAGGAAGTAGCATGTGCCATGGTAACAAGGCACGTTATCAGAAACCTGTTATAAGGAAGGAAATAAGCTTGTCAAGCTGACCCTCATGCTACTCTCAATTGCAAATGACAAGAGCAGTTTAATTACAGATAACAAACTCCCTCCTACAAATTCTCCCTCTTTGTCATACTCATCATTTTGAGAAAGTGAGACAAGTCTCAAAGTTATAGAATACGAAGTTTTAAAATGTTCCCCCAGTGTCTTAGGGGCTAGAATTGGGTCATGTCGTCATGAGAGAAAACCAAACAGATTTCCCCTCTCAACTTACTCCCCCATAGACTGGGGTAGATTCCTTGCTTCTTGTGATCTGCCAGCTTGCACTTAAATGACTCAGCAGATCCTTAAATATATCCAGGCAAGAACCATTCTGAAGCACAGCTTGCTGTTAAATATATATATTTTTATCTGTTCGTGGCGTTGAGAGGCAGTCAGGAAGGTTCTTTGTTAACATGAGGATCCCCAGCAACTTCAGCACTGCTGTGAGGCTCTGTCTCTGTGCTAAATGGCTTGTTTTTGTTCTGCTGTCTTTTTCCAGCTGTGTGGGTCACAAGGATGAAAAGGGAGAAGCTTCCAAGCCCTGGAAGAAGTCAAGGAAATTCCTTCACAGTGATTCTGTGGAGGATGGGGACAAATGTGTGCCGTGGAGTGACTGGTTTAAACATAAGGTCCCCAAACTTGCCAAGAGGTCAGACTTTGCACTGAGTCACTCAGTTCTCTGTGGAGGACCATGACTCCTGGTGGAAAAGAGGGATCTTCTCACTCCCCCTCCCTCCTCAAACCAGCTCAGTCTTGCACTTTCAAGCAAGCATCGACTAGTAAAAGATTTCAGTTAGGCCGAGGGAAGGAACTGATTGACGTGAATTACCAAAGAAAATCAGGCTCCCTGCTATCTACAGTGACCTCACACTTACATTCCAGCCTAAGTCTTTTGCAGACTTAGAGCTTAATGGAAGGGATACTGGGCAGCAGTGGTTCTGATGAGAAATCTATGTGCTCCATTTGTGGTCTAGTACTTCCTCAAGTTCTTCTGGTCTGGTCTGGTCTGGTCTGGTCTGGTCTGATAATGATGACGTGGACAGCTGCCATTTCTCAAGTCGTTATTATGATCCAGGAATGAACTTTATATCCATTATCTCATGTACCGTCAGAAAAACTCAACAAATGTCTTCACTTGCGGGGGAAAAAACCCCCACAAACGAGGATATTGAAATTCAGAGAGTTGCAGTGGGTCCATGATTGAAGCTAGTAAGATAGTGAGAGTCAATAAACCAAAGTTAAATAAACCAAAGTCTGTTAGATGTTAAATTCTGTGCCTGAGCCATCAGTCAACACACTTACTTTAACCCTGATCTTAGCCTCTTTCCCAATGTTTGTCAGCCTCTATTTACTCAAAAATCTGTATGGAAGGTGTGTCTAGAATCATGCAAGATGGATATTTTGGGGCTTTTAAGTGGTTAGGAAGTGATTGTGGGACTCAGCTATGAGTTCCAGCATCTGCACTAAACACAATTTCCCTGAGACTCAATCTCTTCTCAAATATCTTCAGTGACAATGAATATATTGCATATGACACCCTGCTAATATATAGGTAGGATGGGAAATACAAGAAGAAAGGATATAACAAACACCTAAATTGCTAAGTTGGTTTACTTACTGTTCGGAATAGTAGTGCAAGGGTAGCATTCCACTAAATTTGAGAAAAACTTGAAGAACTGGAGGCAAAGACAGGTTAAGTTATTTACCCAAGGTCACAGAACTGGTAAACTGCTACTCTAACGCAGAAAGTCAGATGAGATCTGGTTACAGGACAATCTATATGTATGCTTTTTTTCCTGTCCCTCATCTCTGAAGAGCAAGGACTCTTAAGATTTGCTAGATCTTCAGGCCCGGCGCGGTGGCGCAAGTGGTTAAGGTCCTCACCTTGTAAGCCCGGGATCCCATATGGGCGCCGGTTCTAATCCCAGCTGCCCTGCTTCCCTTCCAGTTCCCTGCCTGTGGCCTGGGAAAGCAGTTGAGGACGGCCCAAAGCTTTGGGACCCTGCACCCGCGTGGGAGACCCGGAAGAGGCTCCTGGCTTCGGATCGGCATAGTATCGGCCCGTTGCGCTCACTTGGGGAGTGAATCATCGGATGGAAGATCTTCCTCTCTGTCTCTCCTCTCTGTATATCTGCCTTTCCAATAAAAATAATAAAAATAAATCTTTAAAAAAAAAAGATTTGCTAGATCTTCAAACTGGCATGATGGTAAAAATCAGTGCCTATGAGAACCAAGCACATAACTTAAGTAAATAAAGCAAGCCATTGATGTCCCTTTATAGAGGAGCAGTCGATTTTCACCTCCAATTGGCCACTGCCAGTCAATAATGAAGGCCCAGAGAAGCCAGATCTCCATTCCCCTAAAAAGGAAATCTGAATAATCATAGAAAATACTTATAAGTAAGTAAAATACACACAGAGATTGAGAGAGAGAAAGAGAGAGAGAGCGCACTGTGCAGGTTCAGGCAAATGTCATTAGTTTATTTTGAATTTTTTTTTAAGATTTATCTTATTCATTGGAAAGGCAGATAAACAGAGAGGAGGAGAGACAAAGAGGAAGATCTTCCATCCGATGAGTCACTCCCCAAGCAGCCGCAACAGCTAGAGCTGAGCCAGTCCAAAGCCAGGAACCAGGAGCTTCTTCCAGGTCTCCCATATGATTGCAAGGTCCCAAGGCTTTGGGCTGTCCTTGACTGATTTCTGAGGCCACAAGCAGGGAACTAGATGGGAAGTGGAGCTGCCAGGATTATAAATGGTGCCCATATGGAATCCTGGAGCATTCAAGGTCAGGACTCTAGCTGCTAGGCTATTGTGCTAGGCCCTCATGTTGATTTTTTTTTTTTTTTTTGATGTGGGATAACACCATTGTGATAATGTTTGTCCCTTTTCTAATCCTTCCTCATTGATTTTGCCATTTGTAGCATCACAGAAAAAAAAAAAAAACCTGACTTCTTTACTCCATGGCAGTCACTCATAAATACAGAGACATGTCTTCTGTTATCTGCTGCCTTTACTATAAGTAACTCAAGCTCTTTTCATGCTTCATAAGAAGGGTGATTCCATAAACACGGAATGAACAGCACAGTGCAAACATAGCCTCATCCAAAGTTAACAAAAACAGGCAATCAGCTGCCTTATTCTGAACTTCATGTTTTTATAACTGTAACTCATGGCACATTAGTTGTTTTGGTGGATGCTTAATAAATCACTTAAAAGAAATAATTATGGTATACCTGCTAGGGATCCTACTTTATACCTGAAAAGAAAAGGTTATTTATATGGATATTAGAAGAACAGATCAGACATGCACACAATTATACCTTAAAAGACTAAGTATTACAGGGGGAAGGAAAAAATGGAAAATGTGAAAGGTATTAAGCATTGCTTTCTGTTAATCTGCTTCTCACAAAATGTTACGCACCAGAGATTTCTACCCTTGGTGTGTAGATGAGGAAACTGAAGCCAACATTCCTTCAATCATATCTGGTCACAGAAACATCATTTGTCTTAGGGCTGGCAAATAAGAACATTTGTCTTGTAGGAGGCTGTATTTGAGCTAAGCTTAGAAGAACAGATAGTATTGAAATTAGGGTAGCCTTCAAGGCCAAAAGGATAATAGAAAAAATAAATTCAAAGAATATAAGAGTGAGGGTGGCTTAAAGTGACAGGAACTGGACATATCTGACTGGGATTTAAAAATTTTGCAAGGGCATTTGGGGAATCTAGGCTGAAAAACAAGCCAGAGTATGAAAAAAAAAAGCATAAAATATTTAAGTGTTTTGAGATTTCAATGTATAAGCAAATGTAGAAGAACTGAAAGTTTAATTGTGTACTACATCGCTGCTCAGAAAAGCCACTATGATAAACACTGAAAATATGGAGATATGAGTAAATCTGACTTGGCACTAGTACCGAAGGAGCTCACAGACTAACAGATGTTGAAAGCAAAGTAATGATAAGATTGGACTCAATATTGGGAAGGTCTGGTGGGATGACTGCAATATGCTTTGCAGAGTAGCAGAAAGAGCTGGAGAGTGGATACGGAGTCGTAACTCTAATTCAGGTAAGAAGTAATGATGATCAGACCTCAGGTAAAGGAAGAGCTGAGGAGGTTTCAGGGCACAAGACGTTCCTCCATCGACTTCATTCCCACAGCCTCCAGTTTGGCTTCTCCAGACACTATGGGATCATCTCCGATGGAGAAATCCAAAGCTGGAGGGGTAGAGACAGCCTTCAGGAAGAGCTTGATTTACTCAATTCCACATTTAACCTGGCATAGTTTGAGCCAATGTAGCACCCCAAGGAGATCCAGCAAGTGTCCAAAGCAAGCAGCGTACCACATCTGAAAATGTGAGCATGATTGCAATTTTTGGTTTATTAATAGATGTTGATTGCAGAAATGTGCCAGTAACTTGTTTTAATGTAAAAAGCTGTTCATTGTGCAGATGAAAGAATTGGGAATGCCAACAAGCTATATATTTGCTTGCCTTGGTTTTAAAACAAAAATGGTGAGAGGGAAAGTTGAGCAGAATAAACAGACTCAGAACAGTTTTAGAAGCTTTTCTGCAACCAAACATCTAACATCTAGTGTTTTCATCAGGATGTTACTATCAACTCTTAGCTTATACAATCTCCTCAGGACAATACTTCAGAGAGGTGGCTCAAAAGACAAATTCCGAAAGATGCTTTCTTTTAAACACTCCCAATTTTCGAGAGAAGCTCCCAAGTGGTTGCCATTTGTGTAAGTGGCAAGATTGCACTTTATTTAACAGAAACCTGGAGAGGAGGCGACTTTTGCAGTAGCCTATTTCCATTCCATTCCATGGGAACACAAATATTATTCTGTAACCTTGAATGATACTTGATTTTCTTTGGGAATCCACACAATCCATTTGTGCCTACTGCTATGAAGGTATCAACTTGTTAATACCAGTTACTTCCCCTTCTTATGTGCTGTAAGTCCAATATACTGACATTTTTTTCTTGACATTTGGTTTCTTTTAGTCAAGTGTCTGGGAGGATACAGGCTCTGCTCACTCCTAATTATCTGTCCAACTTCTTATCGCTATAGCTATTTAAAGGGGGTAGGAGCAATGGGCAGGCCTATAAAGAAGGAATGGACTGAGACAAGTCAATTGAAACAGAAAGTCAGACTGATAGAGCGGAAACAGGTCTGGCAGTACAGAGTCTCAAATGCAAATGCTAGTCAGTTACTCACTCTCTAGATGACCTTGTATAAGTACCTTTCCTTCTAAGAGCCCTTAAGAGAAACTGGTACATGTTAAGGAGAAGAGTTGCTCAGTGTGGCAGATTCAGGCAGCCAATAGTGTTAGCAGTATTTCTTCCCATGTGTGTAATGGAAAAGAAGCTAAGTTGTGGAGCTGGACCGCCTGGATTCCATACAGGCTCATCCACTTACTTGTCCTGTTATGTTGGGCATGTTACTTAATTGTTCTGTGCGTGTTTCTTTATCTGTAACATAGCAATTATAATAAGCACCTATTTCGTGGAACTACCTTGATAATGAAATGAATTAAAACATGTAAATTACATAAAAACATTCCCTGGCGCCCAAGATGATCATTCCCTTTTCCTACCTTCGTATAGTCCTACTGAAGGACACACTGCATGATCCAAGCAGGTAGCAGGCTCTGAGGTTCTCAGACATCGCGAAATCTTCAGGTCCTCAGCAGTGCTTACTACCTGGAGTCCTGCTTTTAAATCTATAATCACCAGTTAACAACTTTTCATTATCTCTTTGCCCCAGGTCACTCATCTATTTGGTGAGGATCACTGCATAATGAAGTCACTTCAATCAACAGTATTTTGGAAAGCAGTTAGAATGCTGCGTACACCAGTTCTGATGCTTCCTACTTGTGTAGCTTATGGTTTGGCATGCCATTTGACCTTTCTGGGTCTTATACCCTAGGTTAATAGAGCAATCAAATTGAGCGGAACAATCAACAACGTGAAAATGCAACTGACAGATGAGAGAAAATGGTTCCAACTATTCAGTTGACAAAGGATCAATATCCAGAATATTTAAGGAATTAAAGGTACTCAGCAACAAGAAAACAAATCATCCAGTTAAGAAGTGAGTGAAGGATTTGAACAGATATTTCTAAGAAGAACTACAGCTGCCAATAAATATATGAAAAAATGGTAATAACAGTAGCCACCAGGAATACAAATAAAAATTAACATGTAATAATACCATAGCACTTCAGTTTGAATGACTACTATGAGGGCAAAAAGTAGATGTTAAGCTACCACTTACAGCCAATGTCAGAATGCTGAATTTGAGTTCCAGCTATTCCATTTCTGACCCAGCTTCCTGTACCCAGGAAGATAACAGAATATGGTCTATGTACTTTGGCCTCTGCCACCCATGTAGGAGACCTAGATGGAGTTCCTGGATCCTGGCTTTGATCTCTCTCTCTCTCTCTCTCTCTCTCTCACACACACACACACACACACTCACATACATACACACACACATACATAAACAGACAAATCATTTTAAAAAGACACAAAATAATGAGTGGAGAAAACAGATTCATCATACATTCTTAATAGGAATACTACGTCATTAGCACAGTCATTATACAGAACTATATGGAGCTTCCTCAAAACACCAGAGCCAGATTTACCATATGATCCAGCCATGCTACCTGTGCATAAATATTTGAAGGAAATTGAATCAGAATCTGAAATAGAGTGCACCCAGTCCTCTGAAGCATTATCAAGAGAGGGGATCATTCTAGGGTTACATCCAAAGATTAATGAATAAAGCAGACGCTGTGAACATATGCCACGGAATATTATTCAGTCATAAAAAGTGAATGTTTTGGCATTTGCTGTAAAATCAATGGAACTGGGGAACATTACATTAGTTGAAACAAGCCAGACACAGAAATACTAATAGCACATGTTCTTTCTCATATGTAAAAGCCTAAAAGTGGAGTAGAGCTGAATTTATAATTATATCACACACCAAGTGGGGGATGGGAAGGGGAATACAAGGAAGTTGGAGAAGGGGCACCAAAACACAGTTAAAGTAATTACTTGTGGTGTTTCACAGCACAGGACATGGTACGCACCATATAAAGAAAAGAGGAGCTGGTCAGCTCCAAACACAGAGAATGAGGAGTTAGAAAAGGTAATTCCCTGATTTGATGAGTGTGTGTGTGTGTGTGTGTGTGTGTGTGTGTGTGTGTGTTGAAATACTGCCTGTACTTCATAAAATGGAAGCGTATTACATGTTAATCAGACACTTCATAAAATACAGGAAAAAAATTAATCCATGTAAGTATTAGAGCAAATACTAGTAAATGCTTTTTAGCACAACTCTTTGTTGGATGAAATCACTTTTCTAATATAATCGTTCCCAATGAAGGAACATAAAGCTAACCTAAGAACAAGCTCTGACTAAGCTCAGGCCTTAGCGCACTTTGTGGCTAAGTTCCCTTCCTATCCCTATGCCTCAAGTGCTCCATCTAGAAAATCAACAAGCTGGACAAGATGGTCTTCCAGGTTCCAGCAAGTAAAATAGTCTAAAATTCAGAGTCATTTTGCTCAGGTTCCCTGTGAGTTCCAGCTTTTAAAAAGTATGTTATTACAGTAACTTAAAAAAAAATGTTTATTTACTTAGGCACAGGAAGAAAGAGAGGAGGGAAAGTGTGCTTCCATTTGCCTCCTATGCCTTCAAGAGTCATGGCTGTGCCAAGTTCAAATTGAGCCAGGAACTCAAATCCAGGTTTGTTATTCGCACTTAGGTATCAGGGGCCCAACTACTTGAGTTCCCAAGGTGTAAAGTAGTCGGAAGTTGGAATCAACAGAATCAGATCTTGAATTGAGACACCCCAAATGTGGGACACTGGCTTTTGAAAGAGCATCTTAACCACTAGGCCAAGTGCTTGCCCCAGGTTCCTGCTTTAATAAAAGCTCAGAAGCTTGTTAAAGTCTTCTTACTGTAGTTTTTCAGGAACATATTATTTCAGTGTATGGTTCAGTAAAAACATAATAACATTTTTTGCTTGACTGGCGCAGCGACCAATTTAGGCGATTTTCTAGTTTTTCATTCGCTATTTAGAATAATTACCTGATTTCAGGCTTGGAGGGAAAAGGAAAAACTCACTGCTCACCAAAGAAGGCCTCAAAAATGAAATCCCACTGAAAATGAAATTACTGAATCGAAATCCAAGAGAACAAAATTTGTATCTTAATGCTATTGCCAGCTTCTTTGACTTTGCACAAGTTTTACACTTCTCTAGACCTCAACACAGAGGGAGGAGAGAGCACCCACTTCCTGGGCAGCCTCTCAGGTCCATCCGAATGCCCTGACAAGCAGGAAAATGGAGGGGATTGTGTGAAAGCTGAGGAAAAGGCATCCGTATGCTTATCAGATTCATTCACACTTTATGTCCAAAATGAAGTTCTTGATTCCTACTTCATCTATTGCCCTCTATGTATCTATTTTATACACAATATTTACCATCTCAGCAAATGGGGAATCTCATGTTTGCAGTTGTTTAGACGCAACATCTGGTATATTTTTTTTTTCACAAAGTCTAACCCATCAGTTAATGCTGTTGGCTCTATCATTAAAACACATGTAGAACCCAGTCACTTCTTACTTCCTCCACTACCTCTGAGGCATCATCGGCAGTTCGCTATATCGCTGCAGCACCCTCATTATTATGTTTCACTGTTGTTCCCATAGTTTCTTCAAACAGAAAATTAAAAAAAAAAGTGTATAACATACCAAAGAGTAGTAGATGTTATACAAACCTTGCTCAATATAGGTCAGATTATATTATTGTGCTCCAGATTCCCAACGTGTTCCCTCAATAAAGACTACAATCCTAAGGAAAATCTCTAATGCTCTTCCTTAACTGCGATCCCATCAGTGTCCACTTACTCACTCCTTCTTGCCCTATATCACACAACGTGTGCACCTGTCTCGGGTCCGTTGTGATTGTGGTTTTCTCTGTCTGGAATATTTTACCCCAGATAGCCATATGGCTCATGTTCTCATTTCCTTTGCATCTCTGCACAACTGTCATCTTCTCAGTGAGAATTTCCCTCATAAACAAATATAAAACAGTCACTTCCATCATCAGGCTCCACCCATTACACTCTGCTAAATGATTCTTCATGATGCTCATCGCCCACAGATGCGTTCTACGTGTCTCCCTTCACTAAACTGCTAGTGCAAGAAAGGATTTTCTTCTGCCTCTGCATTTTAGTATTTCACTTCCCTTTATAGAATCTGGCATGTATTAGATGCTTAGCAAAATGATTGCTGAACCTATGGCAAGGTCACTGGCATCCAGAACTTCGAGATACACAATCTATGAGATTGAGTGAGTGGGTAAGAGAAATCATAAGAGCTTCTCTAGCTTTCACCACTGAGACAAGCTGTGATTTCTTTGCCCCTCTAAATTTCATTTTATCTACTTCTGAAGTAGAAAAAATGGGAATAAAAGCAAAGACACAACGTGCAGGAGAAACAGACTGAAATACCAACTCTGCTATTTTGAAAATGTTTGACTATTGGCAGTACTATAATGCCATGAATAATAAAATACTCTAAGTCTTGGAGACTTAGTGAAAGTGGAAATGATAACACAACGAAACACTGGAATTCAGAGCTGTTATGAGCACTATAGTGCTTTATCAGGATATATCCCTTGGTCTGCATTCAGAAAAAGTTGTCAAGGAATCAAAATATTGCTAAAAAACCTGTTTCACCTTCAGGAAAAACAAAACATCCCAGATGAAACAGCAAGTACCACAGTAGCTTATTTATTGTCTTGTGCTAAACACAAGCTGCCTTGTGATAGAGCCTTGGCTGTGTACGGAAATCCTCAGAAGCTTATCACGCCCAGAGAAATCTTGCCACGGGATGGTTCTAGTCCCCCTAGTGGTCAGACAGTGGGACTAGACTTCCACAAGCAAGGAACTTTATCAACCTGCAGAGAACTAGACCCATGATTAGGAAGTGGACTATTTCAAAAAGCTGAGTTATCTAACTCAGCAGAGCTTTCAGAAGAATGTCACATCTTCCCTATTCCTATAATTGTGTGTGATTATCACCTCCCTCCCTTAACCAACACACTCAAATACCATTTATAAATGAAATCTCAAAACAAGTCACCAGGATCAAACTAAGGGAATAGAGGCAGGCACAGCTAATATTGCAGACTATTTTAGCTTACATTGGGCACTTTCTTTTTGAATATCCTTACCATATAGCCCAGCATCTCTTTACACGGGCATCTTAGTGCAGCCTATCATTTCTTAAATTGCTATAAGCTGCTTGAAAGCAATGATCTCAAAATTCTTTCTGAATTGCATTCCATTTCCCCTAACTTGTCTCTTCCATACATGTAGGGCACATAGCTGGTACTTAATAAGAAACTGTTGATTGATAGCTTCTTTTCAAGAAAAAGATTACTTTAATAGGGTAATCGCTAAAGCCAACCATTAGGTCATCCTATGGCCTTTTCAGGGGGAGAGGGGGCTATAGTTCACTTATCCTTTGCCATGACACTACAAGTGTAATTGATTACTTGGTCAGCTTTTGCCTGGAGAGCTAAAGCCGAAATTTATTCCTAAGACAGGTGAATTTTATCTTCTTTGTCTCATGGCTATGGAGTTCATCTCAAGCAAAAAAAAAAAAAAAAAAAAAGCCCAAATTATATACTAGATGCACCATTCCACCATCTAGAAATACATACCAGAAATACTGGAGTCCTTTACTTTGTTCAAAGAACAGATAAAACCATAAAATTATTAATTCGGCTATGTGTACAAACCTAAATATCTGCCAAACCGAACAAATGATTTCTGTGGCCTAGTTTGGATTTGCTATCTTTTTGTATTTTTTTTTACATAGATGGGATCATTATTTCTCACTCCTTGAAAATAATTCCCAATCCAATTTCTTACTAGGCACCTTTCCTGCTATTCTCCAAAGAGCTGGAAATTCAGGAACATTTTCCTATGCATCCCGGGATTGGGGGGACATTACCAGTTCCAATTCACAGCCAGGAATAACTATGAAACCTGCCCCTATGCTGTCCTCATGCACAATGAAAAGAGGTCTGCTTTAACTTTCTGGGAAGGAACAGGAACTTTTGCTCCTTAAGGCACAGAAGGATTCAAATCTCAGGTACTTTCATTAAGGCTGCCAATTATAATATTGATATAAAATTATATCATATCATTATATAATGAAAATGATCAGTTAGTACAGAAAATCATGCAAGACATTCCATTTATTATAGCATAAATTACTTAAACTACATTTAGCAAAACTATGAAACTCAAACTCCGAAAACCACAAAATGCTTAAAAAATTAGTAAAGATATAAAAGATGAGCAAAGGATATGAGTGGACCTTTATGTAAAGAGGATATATAAACAGCCCATCAGCTACTCACATGAAAAGATGCTGAACGTTGACAAGCATTTGGGAAATACCAAGCAAAACAACACTAAGATGTTTTTTCTGAAAAAGTTACTAATAAGTATCGGCCCAGATGTGCAGACAATGGAAACCTCACACATTACTGGAAGGACTCTAAAATCGTATAGTCATTTTCAAAATCAATTTGGCAGCTCCTGAAAAGTTAAACACATGTGACTGAGAAATTTCACTCCTACGTATGAACTCAAAAAGAATGAAATCTATTCCCAGAAAAAGATGCATAAACATTCACAGCAGTAGTGTTTAAGATGGAAATACCGCTAATGTTCATCAACTGCTGAATGGGTAGATAAAATATGGTATGTCCATACAATGGAATACAATTCAACTATAAAAGCGATGAAACATTGTCGTGAGCACTGCAAGCTGTATGTCATGTGAAAGAAACTAGTCACAAAAGATCCCATATTGCCATAATTCAATGTACGTGCAATGTTAGAACAACCAAATCCGTAGTGACAGAAGGTAGATCAATGGTCATTCCCAGGCTGTGGAAGGGTTAGGGACTGAATCACAAAAGCTTCAGAGATTAATTTGGAAGGGATCAAAATGTTCTAAAAGTTGTTAACACAGTTCATGGCAATGACTGCATATCTCTGAATATACTAGACATGATTGGGCTGTACTTTTAAACGTGCAAGGGATGTAGATTGTAAATTACATCTCAATGAAGCTATTAAAAAAACAAACTCAACTACAATGTGGTCAAAACTGATAGCATCCTTAGTGATAAACACTTCAGTGGCATAAGATGATCTAGATTAGTCACCCACAATCATGGGTGTGCCCTGCAGCATGGCAGCAGGATTCAGTGTCAGAGTAGCCCTTGCTGACCAGCGATTTAAAATATTATCTGCAAACTACTGGGAAGCTTCAGGAAGAAAAAGCTCAACGTTCTTCTGTGGAAGAGGTCTGTCCCTGTGGTAAACAAACATCATGCTTTTTCTCTACTCCCTCAACTGGCAAAGAGATGTGCCCTCCTGGCCTACTCCAAATAATATGACTACTAATAGCTACACTTGAAAAGGATAGACTTTTTCTTTGAAAACACTGTTACATAAATATGATATTTCGTAACTCCCTTTACTATGACGTAAAGGACATTAATGTGGTAATTTGGCCAGAACTTCACAAGTAATTTATTTTAGATAAGCTTTTTTTTTTTTCCTTTAGGATAAAGATAACTTCCTTTTGCATGAGGAAGTAGGAGATACAGGCATTTATCGAACATTTTTCATTGTTTTCAAATGATTCATTTACACGTAGCCTGAGCAGAGGCACTCATTCTTCTGTACATACCCTCACATGATTAGATACCGTCTGTGATGAAACCTGCTGAGGTCTGACAGAGCTGTATGGAAAGGTGAAAGGTGAAGGTTTTCCCAGCCTCAGGGAGAAGGTTCGCAACACGGCCAGGAGACACAAAGAGAGAACAATCCTCCACCACACAGAGACAGACAGAAATTGAGGAATTATTTTGCCCAATCTCTGGGTCCTGCAGTCATGTAATTTATCTCCTCCAGCAACTATTGAACCAAGCTCTAACCTCCAGGTAAAAAGACCTGGCTATTCATTTTGCAATCCTCTCAGATCACCTAGTTTCAAGAAAGGTGCTGGGGTTCAGCTGATCTGTTACTTTTTGGCTACTTTCCAGTTTTATTATTTTTTTTAAAGAAACTCTTGAGGAGCATGCCACAGGTGTAATGAGAAAAGCATTCTGAAAAGTAGATGTCAAATGTCCAAAGCATGAAAAGAGTAGAATCAAAGAAAATCAAGGGCAGACACCATTTGAGCAAGCTACAGACAGACAAAATGGTGAAGGTGGGGATGGCAGGGGATCGTGTGGGCTAGGTACTTTCCCTCTCAGACCAACCTCACAAAACCTGATTTTTATTATTCAGAATCATGACTTCAGATTTGCTTTTAAAGTAAGCCCCTTGCTTTATGCACCCCAGCTTGCATTCTTTTCCCTGCTTGAGCAGGGTTCTGCAGGAAGATGAGTCTCTCGATCTCACCATCAATAATAATAACAACAAAAGTGTCTGTATGTCTATTTTCAACTCACATCATCCCAGAAACAGCACAATATATGTATGAGTCAGCAAACGATGGCATTCTTTGTTTTATATGTGTGTATGTATACCGGATGAGAAAGTTGCTACAGGGAGGAAAATTATTCAACAAAGAAAATTAAAATGCTCCAGCAAATTCAATATAGTACTTTGAAATTTACAACTCAAAGAATGGAAGTCTGATGACGTAAAATTAGCACTGGCAAGAAAGCACCCCAAAAGTGACCCTACAATTGAAAGGCTGTAAGCTTTTTTGAAAATATCTCACATGGGATGTTAACCTTTGGCTGAGCAGAGGTAGATGCTTTGTGGATAAGGACAGAGACTGTCCTATCTATGCTGCAGATTCTTCTAAAGGGGGTGCTCTCTCTTGTAGCCAGAGTTTTAAAGCTCTGATTACTAGAATCCAGACATGGCTCACCAAGATTTTTTACTGATTATGGAGAAAGCATACTGCTTTCCAGCACACCAAATATCCAAACCCACGGATCTGTCTGCCTTGGTCTCAAAGCAAGATTTTGCTTTACAAAACAGAAAGAACTGCTCAATGGGAGAAAGTGATAAAAAAGCTGCTTAATACTAGGGAAGAAAAAAGGAGATAAAATAATGAATAAAACACCTTAATTGAAAACCAGGATGTGCCACTCTCAAAACACCACTAAAATACTACCTGTTATGGAGATCAGCACCATCTGTCATGAGAACGTTCTTTTTGCATTTGGATGATTTCTCCAAACCTCAACTGTAATTCCTATATGGGCTTCCTTGGGCCTCAGCTCCCAAGAACAAATGTTAGCCATACTGTGTTGCTTATGGACTCTGTCAAGCAGGCTAGTGGACAACGAACAAAATCATAGTCTCGTTTGCTCTCTGAGAGCAGGTAGAGCCAGAAAATATCATCAGGTTTGTACACAAGTCCCCTCGTTGTTTTTTTTTTTAAATATTATATCTCCTGTTCAAACCACATGCTGCAGTTAAAGAAAACAAACGCACCACCTTCAGCTGCAGTTCCTGTCTAGACAGAAACGCTGTAAGCATATGAGAGCAGGGTTGCAGAAGTTCCTAGGGGCAAAAATCAAAAGCCTTCTGCACAAGTAACCAAGGTCAAAGAAGGCACACAACCCCTAAAAGCAAGGAATCCAACAGGTTATTTAAAGGATCCACAACTTGGAGATTGACTTTTTTCACCTCAGAGTAGCCGCAGACCCTGTGTGGCACATGTGGAGGGGTGGGGCTCTAAACTAAGCTGGAAAAACTCCCTCGTCTATCAGCAACTTGGGACCCTTCAAAGTGAGGGAAGGAAAAAGAAAAGTACATCAGCTTTTAGATTGGGATTGATCACATTCTATCCAAATTGATTAATTTTCAGTACAGTGACTCCAAGATTCTTCTGGATTTTAGGAATAGAAATTGTCAACACACAAGACAGGAGCACTAGTTTCTTTCTTTCTCTGGAGTCCTCATAGCTACGGGTGCACTCACAAACAAGGAAAGCTGAACTAACCTTGTGCTGTTTTGAGCAGTGTTAAACTCCCAGTAACTTCTAAAGATTGTCCAGGAGGCACTGAGGTATGATGTCCTCAGAGAAGATTTCCAATTGAGATGTGGCTTAAGCATCAGCAAGATCATTGCAGACCTCATGGAAAGAACTTTTTGTTCTCTACAACCACTGGTTCAAAATCTTAGTTGTGTCTTCAAAGATACATATCCCTTAAAAAATATTTGTGGTTATTAGTTTCCTGCTTGCTAAATAAGTATAAACTGTTGCGGGATGGGGTGTGTTGAAGATAAAAGATTCTAGAAACTGGGTTTAGCATCATTGTAGGTCATCTCAGACCTTTCCTCCACCCAGAAACACTTCCAGTACAAGAAGGTCTCCACTCTACTGACAGCCCTAGCAGCACACACACACACACACACACACACACACACACTTACTTACATACATAAAATTACCCTACCAAGTAAGTCAGTTCTCATAAATTGAGGAAAACTTCTCATCACACAGTACAACCCCATGACAAAACTAAACACACACAAGTTAACTTGGCAAGACTGATGGTATCAAATGAAGGTTCTGAAAATCCTGTAAGCCAAATCTCAGAAACCTTATAGGTTGTGAAGCCCAATCAGAAGCCGTTTCTCCAACAATGCAGAAAATACCATTGTCTGAAATCCTACCATCTTTTGTTAACCCACACTTTGCTAGCAACCTTCCAAGAATGGGCACACCAATGAAAAGAAGCAAAGTGGTAAGAATGCAGTCATCCAACAAATACGCTACAATTGATGTATAAACTTTAGAGAAGTCAAGGATAAAAGAAAATAATTATAGCAACACAGACTAAGACACAAGTATACTGGAGATAGCAGTTCCTGGCTGACCTGGGGAGTTAATTCCAGGGTCAATAGTCCCTTCCTAATCAGATAAGCTAATAGTTTAATTTACTGGGGAAAAAAAAAAACCTTCAGCATGGTCTCCAAGAAGCTCAACACGTGCAGTGAGGAAGAATTTTTAATAAGCAAAATGAAATTGCCCGCCACTTTTCCCACATCCTAATTAAAATTCTGGGGCAAGATTATGGCTCACAGGTCACTAAGAGTTCTTATGCAATTTGTTAAAGCTAACAGCTCCCGTATTTCAATGCAAACACATTATTAAAATGAAGGCACATAATGAAGAGCTGCAGGTCCTCCCTCAGTGCAGCTTTCGGAGCACACTGGAAAAGCAGGAAATGCTTCACAATTTTTTTTTTCCCTAAGATTTTTGCAAATCACACTTCTGCTGGGGTAAATTATTCCTTAGAAGAACATTCTATTTTTCTGCAAGTAGTATGGAGCTGCGGCTCTGTTATGCTCCTCAGAGAAATTGGAAAGAGACAATCAACCTAAGCAACTATTTTGAAAGCAACCAATGCTCAGAAACCTTGCCCAGTCTTTACTGAGAAAGTTGTCCTGCCTGTAAACCTGCCTAATTCTCTTCCTCCACTTCCAACACTGGCGCAAATCCCCAGCTGCTTCCAGGAAAGGAAGTTTACCCCTTCACACGGGAGTCCTTATCACCCAGAGACCAAAGTTTCCTAACGGGGTGTTGGGGTGTTTTATTTTAACTTCTTGGAGTATGGGAACTGAGGAACGCTAGGGTCAATTGTTTACTTCAGATATGCAGACACTGACCACAGTCTGGAAGATAAACAATAACGAACCCTTAGAGAAGAAACTGACCATATTTCTGATCCAAGCTCTCCATTTTTCGGGAAGAGCCAAGTACAGGCTTTAAGGGCTTTATCCCCAAAGCGGCCAGTGCTATAAGATTTAAGTTCGGAGTCCCGCAGGACCTAGAGTCCTAGGAGGTCCCGCGAGTTTTATAGGTGACTTGGGGAAGTTTTCGAGGAATCTGAAAGGGCATGAACCAGGAGTCAAGGTGCGCACAAACGGGATCCAGATCATTCTAGATGAAATAAGGCATACTAGGAGTCTCACGAGGGCTCGGGATTCAGGGCAAACTTTGCTACGGAAGGAACCCTGCTGAGTTCCTCCAGGGCTAGTTGGGAGAGTGCGCGCGCGGGGAGGAGCAAGACACCATAACGTAAGTGACTACGCCCTGGGCCGAAAGGCGACCCTTCTTATAGGGAAAACTTACCGCATGTCGCTGTAAGGTCCTGAATAGTTCTCCATCCAGGGCCCCATCTCATTTTTGACGCAGTTGGTACTGGGATAGGGTGGTCTGCTGACTACGCCGCCCGGATACCACACTTCGGGTGCCGGGAACTCGCCTTCCTGGCCCGCCATCCCCTGGGGTGGCCGAGTGTAGCCATAGGGAACCATGGCCCCTGCCTCACCACTGGGGCCACTGCCGCTGCCCCCGCCACAGGGCCCGTACAACTGGCCTTCTTCGGAAGTGAAGAGATTGTGCCAGGAAGAGGAACCAGAGGTTGAGGGCGAGCCGGAGCTGGGTCCGGGTGCACCCGCGCCGTGCAGGCTTGCCAGGTCCCCATAGCGGCATTGCGCCGCGGCGGCCGCCCAGGCGCTACCATAGTCCAGTGGGTTCTCCAGCTTGATGCGAGCATGGGAATGAGAAGGTGGAGGAGGAGCAGCCTGCCCAGGCAGAGTCAGGGGAAAGTTGTAATAGTCGCGAGTCTGGTACGCTGCCGCTTCGTCCAGAGTTCCAGACTTGTAGACAGACAAAGTGGACGGCATCTCAAGTGTGCCGGAGCTCAGAGCCTCGCCGCTGGCAGAGCAGCCTAGACTCTCGCCCTCGAGTCCCTTGGAGTAACCTCCCTTGAAGGGGGCATACTCAGCCGCCTCTTCAGGGCCCTTACCTGGGCCATCGTCTAGCAGGGAACCTTTGCATTCCACCAGCGGGAGGCAAGGAGTGGGACGCACCACGGGTGGCCCTCCCAGGAGCGGGGCATACATACAGTCTCCCCGAAGCTGTTCCCCAGAACTCAGATGCTCCAACGCTTCCACCCCCAAGCCCATGGACACTGACACTGCCTTACACAACTCTTTGGCGCTGTCAGAGATGGCAGAAGTGCCCCCTGGGTAACTGTCCCTGGACGAAGTGGAAGCCCCGGCGGCCTCTCTAGCTCTCGCGCTGCTACTGCCTTCGGACGCTGCGTCCTGCTGCTGGTGGTGGTGCGGCAGCGGATGAAGCAGTTGCATGGTGCTGGCCTCGCTCAGGATGTCTTTAAGGTCAGCGGAGCAGCTGTTTAAACCCGGGAAAGTGGGGCCCAGCAGAGACAACGTGGATGGGGCAGCTGAGTCATCCTGGTCCGGAGGTATCGGTGGCTGCGGCTGCAGCCCCTTGCCGGCTGCTGCTGCGGCTCCAGTCTCTGGGATGCAGCTGCTTTCGGGACGGCGGCCCTCGGAGGCCGACTGCTGAAGTGAAGGCTGTGATCTCTCATCCAGGGCCAGGTAGCCTGCGGGACCTCTGATCTGGGCTTGAGGGGAGCCATCCTCACCATGCTGCTGCTGCAGCTGCTGTGGGCTGGTCTCCGGCGCCGGCTGCTGCTGCTGCTGCAAGCTGGCGCCGGGAGGTGCTGCACTCAAGGCGTCAGGGTGCCGGGGGTTCGGGTGCTGGATCACTTCGCACACGTTCTGAAACAGATTCTGAAAAGCTCCTCGATAGGGCCTGGACGGTGGCCGGGGGTAGATCCTCCCGAGCCCCATCTGCACCTCCATCCTTGAGCTTGGCTGAATCTTGCACCTAAATCCCTTACCCTGCCCTCCTCTTTGCTGGTTCAGAAGAGTTCAACAGGCTGTGACGTTGTGATAGTTGCTGCAGCCAGCTGCCCACCTGCGTCCCTACCTGCAAGTTCACTTGCAGGAGCAATCACGCAAAAAGCGCTCAGACAACCCCCCCAAAGTCTTGAGCAGCGGAAAACACGCTCTGGACACGGTCTACGTTGCTAAGCTCAATCTGTCCCTCAGTACTTTAAGTATAGATTCACAAATCGCCCATGTCTTGAAGGGCAAAAGAGGAAACTCCTCTGCCTTTCAAATTCAGCGTCCCTGAAGCAGGTGCAAATAAGAATTTAGTTTTCAACTCCTTTCGTTTCGGGTTTGGATTGATCTGGGGATACTGAAGCCCTGTTTTCTTATCTTCTGACCTCTGGCTCCGCGCTTGGGGTATAGGGGGTGTCAGGAGGGGGTGGAGGCTGGGAGAAGGTTAGGGGCGCACCGGAGCCTTCCTGGAGTGCCACCTAACTAACTAGGTCCTGTCTACGGTGCTCAAGTCGCTTTCCAGTTACCGGACTCCCAAGTCTTCTTTGCAACGTGCGACTAGCTAGCTCACCCTCTCTCCGCCAAAGGGAGTTTACCTCTCTGCAAGCTGGTTGGCAGCTCTAGACTGACAGAGGTTGAAGGGTAGAGGGTGGGGGTGCTGAAGGAGCCCGGCCCGCCTAGGCAGTTGAAAAAAGAGGAGACCCCCTGAGTGGGGGTGGGGGGATGGGGAAAACGGGGTGCAGGGGAGGAGGACAAAGGCAGCCGTCAGTCCTACCGGCACGCTTCTCTCTTCCTCTGAGTCTCTCTGAGCAGCTTTAAAAAAACTTCACCACCGAAGAGGAAAAGGCAGCGCTGGGGCGGCGGCTTCGAAACCGCCGCGCTGCAAGAGGCGGTGGCGGCCGTGGGAGTTGGGCTGGGGTTGTCGCGGTGCGTCCCCTCGGCTCCAGTTGGGGCACTGAGCGGCAAAGCTGGGCGGTTTTCCCTCTGGCGTTGTCTCTGCCTCCCAGGAGTGCTCCGGACCCTCCGGCTCTCCCAGCAGACTAAGCTGCCCGAGCGCTTAGCGGTGGAAAGCAAACGCAACAGTTTGGAGTCAGGTTCCGCCCCCCCTGCCGGGCCGGCCTCCTTGCCTTCCCACCTCCTTTCTCCCTCCCCTCCCCTTGCCTCTTCTCCCCTCCCCTCCCCGGCACGCGGCAGCTTTGGAGAAACAAGTGCTGGCGTTGCGCGAGTTTAGCGCCGCACAGGCTCGCTTTCGTTCTGGAGAACTCCTCTGCTCGCGGACTATCGTCTTCTTTCAGCGCTAGGGTTCAGACGTCAGGGCAGAAGCTTTAAACGGCCGCTTTTTTTTTTTTTTTTTTTTTTTTTTTTGGGAGGGCTGGGCTACCAGATCCCCGGAAGGCCTCAGCACTCGCCAGATTGGCTCCTAAAACCCAAGCTCAAAACAGACGCTGGGGGGAGGAAGAGGGGGAGAAGATAGAAGTAGCAGCTCCTTCCTAGTGGCTGCCAGGGATTCTTTTCAGGGCCTAAGGGGACTCCAGGAGGGGAGAAGCACCTACACAGTGAAGGATAAGCCGTGGCCCAATCCGAACTACGTGTTATCCCTACCCAAGAGGGATTGGGCCGAGTGGCTGGGTGCCATTTACCCTGGGAACCCAGGATCCAGAGAGCCTCTCAAGCTTGCTTTTGTACCACGAGTTCATACCTCTGTGCACTTCTCACCTGTCCTCACTTGCAAAATGAAAATCACTCACACACCAGCAGGCAAATACGCAAAGGCCAGCGACACTTGCCCTGTGCACAGAATTCTCAATTTTGTCCAGGACTTTACAAATGTTTGCTATACACAGTTACTTAGTTTTCCAAGTGTTCTTTGACTGCTTTAAGCTTTCCGACCACACTATCAAAGGAATAGAACCCTTGTAAAATCGGCTGCTTTTTTTTTTTTTTTCCCCAATCTGGTTGGACAGCTTTGGAGAGTAATATGGCATACTGCAATTGCTCCTTTGCGGAGGACATCCCTTAGCTCTTAGTAAAGATGGAAAAGCAGGCGGGCCTAGCAGGGCAGAGTAAATGGATGGGTAGGTTTCCTGGCTTTTCAGTTCCTTAGCCTGGGCAGAGCTCTCCAGGAGTCCCGTGGACATATTCACCTGGGCTCTTTCACAGTTTTAAAGTTTATAGTAAAAGGCTTGGTGGCTTTATCGTCTGCACTGCTAAACACCGTGCCATTTCCTTACCCTGACCAAAAAAAAAAAAAAAGGTAACTCAAATGCAGACAAACAAAAAACACTGTAAAGTTCAGGAAGTCATGCTTAGCTTTGTTTTCCAGATAAACAAGCTGAAGCAGAAGATAATTTGCTCCGTGCTCCACCCTGCTCAAACCTAAAGTAGTCCTGTATGTCACTGCTGTGTTAGCCAAATGAATCAATATCATGGGCGCTTGGAGCCGGCTATAAATGAACATTTGCAGAGCACAGAGGCCCAGGACCCTTTACCTGAGGTGTTTCTCACAACCAGGTGAAAAAATATCTCCCGTTCAACAATGGGCTTTCTACATCTTAGCTGCTGAACTCTAGCAGAATATTAAACCTTCGGCTATAAAGCAAATAAAAAAATATATTATCACAAAAGTTATAAAGGAAAGACAAAGGAAAGGGAAGGAGGATGGGGAGTATCCTAATATTCTTAGAATTCCATGAACTGCATTAAATCTGATTTCTGTATTATAATCAATCAATTAATTAAAACTGGAAAAATACTAAGAGTTTTTACATGCCATTCCCTCTTTAGCATCACAAAAATTTAGATTGAAAAGATGATTAAAGCAAAAACCAGATTTATCCTTTGAGCTTTAATGACTGCAACTTTGTTTGCTTTCCTACAGTTAATTCTGCATTGCAAAGGCAAGGGAACTTTCTGGAAACAACCTTGTTGAGATATACTTGTCAGATAATCATAAAATGCACACAAGAGGAATTTTCAACATTTCATTGAAATGCATATAATAAAAAGATTAGGCATGTCAAAAATTTCTTCTGTAAAAATGCATCCTTCATGCCATTTTTTATTGGACTTTGAGAAGCATTCTTGTGTTTAAAGTTGCATAAATTGATAATTTTTGAAAAATATCAATAGCATGTACAAACACTTGTGAAGTATCACCAGTCAAAATAATGAGTGTATTTATCATTCCCAAAATGCCTTTTGGGCATCTTTGTACTTCTTCCCTCCACCCTTCCCATACTCCCATCTAGGCAGTCTGCTTTTTGTCAGTGTAATTTAATTTTCATTATACAGAATTTTGTGTCTGTAGACTATACAATAGCTACTCATTTTAGAAATTGCTTTATTTAGATGAAGTGAACAGATTTCGTGTAATTCACATATACAGGATTAAGAGCATAATGGTACTCCTTACCACATCCTCCCCTTCTCCCCAAACTCCCGCCCTGCCTTTGTTATTTTTTTCTTTTTAATTCTTCAGTGACTTTCAACTCCTTTTATAATGACAAACTTGACCCTCCACCAAATGAAGGATTCAGAAAATAGTAAGTACAAAAGCCTCTGTAACTCAGCAGGATACACCTGCCCCATAAGCAATAATCGAATCTCAAAATGTCAATTTCACTCATATACATTACAGTTCTTCTGCTCTGTGTATTCATTACCACAGATCAGGGAAACAAGATTCTTGATTTTTTTTTTTTTTGTATTTTTGTAATTCCAATTGCATCCATTTTATTGCACAATACAGAATTTCATTCTTTTTGATAGCTGAGTAGTATTTCCTAATGTAAACATACCAGAATTTCTTTATTCAGTCAGCAGGGGATGGACATCTGGGTTGATTCTACATCTTAGCTTTTGTTAACTGATGTGCTATAAATATGGGGGTGCAGATACTCCTTGGTACACTTAGAGCTGATTTTGCATAAGGAGTAAGATGGGGGTCTTTTTTCATATGTCTTCACTTCAATATAAAATTTTCCCAGTGTCATTAGTTGAAGAGACTATTGTGCCTCCGGGGATTTAATTTAGCTTGTTATTCCAAGATTAATTGCTTGTGGATGTGTGAATTAGTTTCCAGGGTTTCTATTCTGTACCATTAGTCTACATGCCTATTTTTGGGCCACTACCAGGCTGTTTGAATTATAATTACCCTGTAGTATGTCATGAAGTCTAGTATTATAATACCTCCAACTTGTTTTTTTCTAGAGCTTTGTTCGTTTGATTGTTCATTTATTTAATAAGCTGAGTGATAGAGAAGAGAGGCAAAGAAACTCCAAATGGCCACAAAGACTAGGTGTCGGTGAGATGGAAGACAGGAGCCCAGGACTCTAGTCAGGTCTCCCACATGACTGGCCATCTTCCTATGCTTTCTCAGGCACATTAGCAGGGAATAATTTAAGATGGAGTAGCTGGTCCTGCAACCTATGCTGAGAGGTGGGATGTGAACATCCCAAGTGGCAGTATCCCCCATTTTGAAGCTTCAACCATTGCATGTTTCACTGAATATAACGTCTTTAACAGTTGACCTAGATGTTCTGGTCTTCTTTATTAGTGAGTAGACTTCCACTACATTGCTATATATTGTTGTACCAGATTTTTTCTTTTCATTTGTTTTTTGACAAATAATTGAGCTCCTTCCAGTTTGAGACCATTACATTAAAGCTGCTATGAATGTCTGTACAGAAGATTTGTACAGATACATGCTTTAATTTCTCTGTGGTAAATAGTAGTAGAATGAATAGGTTACGGGATGAGGTATGTATTCAGCTTTTAAAGAAATTTCCAAATTGGACTTCCTAAGTGGTGGCACCATTTTACATTTCCATTAGCATGAGATTTTCAATTCCTGTGCATTTGTACTGAGGCTTGTTATGGTCAACCTTCCTGAATTTAGCATTCTAATTTTATGTGTAAATGCTTCTCATTTATTTTACATTTTCTCCAGGGAATAGCAATGTAGACAATTATTCATGTGTTTACTTTCCTTGTATATAAATTCTTAGATGAAGACTCTGATCCATTTCTTCCCTTTTAAAAATTGGGTTGTTTGTCTTTTGTTGCACAGTGTTTAGTGTTATTTGTGGATTCAAGACATAAGTCCTTTGATAGAAATATTATTTAATGATACTTGTTGTCTTTGTAGTTTGGTTTCATTGTCTTACCAGTGTCTTCTCAAGAGCACATGTTTACATTCTGATAAAGTGCAGCTTGCCAATTTGTTCACGAATATATTGTACATTTACTATCAGGTCTAAGGAAATCTTAATTCTAATAAAAGATCACAAAGATTAGAGTTGTGTTCTCATGCCAGCACTATGGCTAGGCTTTCACTTACATGTGCAGGAATCCAAATAGGCACCGGTTCTTATCCTGGCTGCTCCTCTTCTGATCCAGCTCCATGCTTATAGCCTGGGAAGACAACCCTGGACTCGTGCACCCACATGGGAGACCCAGAGGTGGCTTCTGGCTCCTGACTTCATATCAGGTCAGTTATGACAATTGCATGCATTTGTAGAGTGAACCAGCAGGTGGAAGATAATCTCTGTCTGTCCTCTCTGTGACTGTGCCTTTCAAATAAAAAATAAGTGTATGAAAAAGGAGTTTGTGATGTTTTTGGTTATACATCTAGATCTATTATTGATTTTGAGTTCATCTTTTACATGAGACCTGGAGTTTTGTCTGTAGATATCCTACATCATTTTCTGCCTAATTGCCATTGCCAATACTCTATGGTCAGTAGAGTTTGTGTAGAAGGTTATTTCAAATAGGCAAAGCTGGTCATATAATTTATCCATATGAGTCCTGTTACTGAGGAGTAGGTGTTTTAGTGCAAGGATTAATTAAGCATTTAGGGTGCCTACGTCACCTATTGGAGTGCCTAGTTTGTTCTGGCTCTATTCCTAATTCCAAATCCCCACTAATGTGCCTGAGAGGCAGCAGATGATACAGGTCAACCATGTGGGAGACCCAAATTGAGCTCCAACCTCCTGATTTTGGTCTGGTCCAGCTCTGGCTGTTTTGTACATTTTGGGAATGAAGCAGTAGATGGAAGATTTCTATCTGCCTATCTTTCAGTCTCTTCTTTCCCCTTCAAATAAAATGCAATTATATAATAAAAAAATTAAATTAAAAAAACCCCAACATGCTCTCCCATTGCTCTTAGTATAAAAGTCCAAATCTTTCACCACACCCTGCTAATCTGGCTTTTCTCCATCTCTTGATCTAATAGCATACCACTTTCCCCATTTTCCCTTCTTATTTTGGCAGTCCACTCATGCTAAGCTTCTTTTTTTTTTCCCCCAGTTCTTCAAATAGTTTATAATCCTTTTTGCCTTACATATGCTATTCCATTTACTTGAAATACTGGCTCATCCTTCTCTCTGTCTATCTAGATAATGTCTATATTTATCAACATTTCTAGGAAGACTTCCTGTACACTATAAACTGGCTCAAGCCTTTCCATGCCTTTTAAATATGTTTTAATGAAGCCCAGTATTTCTGCTTCAGAGAACTTTTCTCAATGTTTGCAATGTTTCTTTCTGTTTGTTTTCGTAGCCTGTAAGTTTTCTTAGAGCAGGAACCATGTTGCTTGTTGTTTGTTGTTTATTCTCTGGGACTCGGCCTGATGTGACACACGGTCAGTGCTTAATAAATACATGCTGAACAAACAACTAGATTTTATTTTCATGAAACTAAAATTTCATTTCCAAAATGGGATTTAGAAAATCCCCCTGGGTTCAGCATGGTTATGAGTGCAATAAACGTTTTGCAACTTAGAAGCAGCAGAGATTTCTGCCAGTTCACACACTGAATTAATGTTATGCACTTGCTGCTTGCCAGGCTCTGTGCTGGGTTCTTGGGATTCACTGATGAACAGGAAACTATGGACTTTGCCTTTGATGAATTCATTCACGGGTCAGGGAAGAAAGGTGAATGAACATTTAAATAACTCCATTTGAGTTTTCTTGGTGATGGTGATTAGGGCCTTTCTTTTACTGAGCTGTGAACATCTGCTATTTTCTTCTCTTACAGGGTTATAAAGGATGAGACTTTCATCTCATATTCTATTTTTGCCATTGAATATTGAAACCTTCATCTCATCGCATCTGTTCCCACAGCTCTGGCTGTAATTTCTTCCTGGCTTCCCTTTTCCAGGCTGTCTACAGCAGAATTAAATTCAGAGGGATGTTTCTAAAAAATCAAGTCTGATCGTATCAGATAGTTCTGATAGCAGCTCTTCTGCTTTTTAATTTTCAGATGCCCACGTCACTTGAAACCCAAATACCTTTCAAATAACAAGAATGAGTGAAGACATCCTGCTTTTAGAGAGACAAAAAGGTGTGGTGAAAGTTGTGGCTAACTAGCAAGTGGAGGTCTTGTTTCAAGCAGTCATCCATTTCTCAGTTCTTATTGTCATCAGGCAGGCATGTGACCTCAGTATTTCAGATGGTTCATTATTTTTAAGACCAACATTCCAGATGAGAATGTGAAATCTGCTTTTTTTTTTCTGGGATTTTTTTTTTTTTTAACATTGGCTCCTAATTCTGAAGGTTTAAAAACATCAGACAGGCCAACCCTCTGCAAGCCAAACAAAACATTTCTGTGGACAAAAATTAGTTTCTAGGCTGCCAGTCTGCAACCTCTGGCCTACAGGTTCAAGTCCAAGTTCCATAGCCCAGCCTTTAAAGCTCATTAAAGCTAGATCCCCATCTCCCTCTAGAGTCCTACTCACACCTCTGTTTTACTGTCAGCCAAGGGTCTCTGCAGTGACATCGGGCTTGTTGGGCTTCTTCTGAACATAGCCCTACACTCCCAGATGTGACTAGTTTCTAGCTATTCTGTTCCCTTTTACTAAAACATTATTTCTTGCCTTCCTTTCCTTCATTGCTAAGTTCAACTTATTACAAAACACAGCTCAAATACAATCTGGGAAGTTTTTTTCTGGGTTTATTCATTATTTGAATTTACATGGCAGTTAATTCTTATCTTTGACAAAATACTTATCACAATTAGATATGCATCCTAATTTAATACAAGAGTCTTGAAAGCTTGTGGAAAAATTTAAAATAAGCAAAAAAAATTTTAAGTAAAAATTAAAAACAAGTTCATGGAGAATTAAAAGAAAAGTTTGGATGTTGAAGAATTAAAATCCACAGGTATGAAGGAATTTTTTTAAAGTTCATGGAAAACATGTAACTATGAAAATATGTTGAAAGATCAACTTTTTTTGCATCAAAGTAAATTTATGTTTCAATTCCATTTTTTTTCATGAGTTTTTGCAAGTAGCTTCTCTACCAGATTTTACTCTCTACCTTATGTATTGACATTATTTTTTATTTGTTCAACAAATCTCTAGAACTCTTATTGTGTGCCAAGCGCTTCATTAGGCACTGAGATGAAAAGCTCTAAGTGTTCCATTTAACCAAATTAGAGGTATAAAATGTCAAATGTAAGCATATTACAACTGTGGTGTAGCAAAGGGAGAGATTTGTTCAGACTTTTGTTATTTGACTACTGATACTGTTTTTTTTTTTTTTAAGATTTATTTTTATTATTTTTTCATTGGAAAGGCAGATATACAGAGAGGAGAGACAGAGAGGAAGATCTTCCGTCCGATGATTCACTCCCCAAGTGAGCGCAACGGGCCGATACTATGCCGATCCGAAGCCAGGAGCCTCTTCCGGGTCTCCCACGCGGGTGCAGGTTCCCAAAGCTTTGGGCCGTCCTCTGCTGCTTTCCCAGGCCACAGGCAGGGAGCTGGAAGGGAAGCGGGGCTGCCGGGATTAGAACCGGCGCCCATATGGGATCCCGGGCGGCAAGGGGAGGACCTTTAACCACTTGCGCCACCGCGCCGGGCCCTACTGATACTGTTTTATACTGGCATCACAGCACATCTACAACTATTTGCTTTTGCATAAGAAACCAGATGAGTAGGAATTATTTCTGCTTTATAGAGAGGCACACGAGACTCAAAAATATTAAGTAGTTTATCTGGAGTCAACGAGCTCATAGGGGGCAGGGCCAGATCTATGAACCTAGATGTTCCATTGGAAAACAATTGATCTCTTATCAAGATATTTCAGCTTTGTTTCTGATGTTATGGCAAGGTTCCCTATCCGTGTGTAATATGAGGGCCAGACCCCAGGTAAAACAAGGGCATTATTGAATTTTTCGTTGTACTAAGTCGTGCGATTCCAATTTATCTTTTACACTTGATGAAAAATAAAAACACTTTCTACTCTTAATGTGCAGTGTGATTCATGGCTTAATTTTCTTTTTAAAAACATTTATTTTATGTTTTTTTTTTAAAAAAGGCATTTTACATAGAAGAGATATAGAGATAAAGATCATCCCTCTGCTGATTCACTCCCCAAGCAGCCACAATGGCCGGAGGTGAGCTCATTTGAATTCAGGAACCAGCAGCTTCTTCCCGGTCACCCAAGCAGGTGCAGGGTCCTAAGGATTTGGGCCATCCTCAACTGCTTTCCCAGGCCACAGGGAGGCAGCTGGATGGAAAGTGGAACAGCTGTTACATGAACCGGCATCCATATGGGATCCTGGAGCATTGGACTATGGCACAGGGCCCCTGACCTAATTTTCTAAATACTCTGAATTTTGTTATACTTCTTTATAAAATAAATATAATAATATATATTTTCTTGATTATTATAAATATTATATTATTGTGATAAAATAAAGGAAATATATATAAAATTATTATAAATTCTCATTATATGACTGTATTGATATTATTTGTAATACGAACAACTGTTCTCCATAGGAAGCATTATTATTTATTATTATTCTACTCTTAATTCAAAAATATTTATTTGTAAAGCAGAGTTATAGAGGGAGAGAGAGGGGGAAAAGAGATTTTCTATCTTCTGGTTCTATCCCACATGACTGAAATTGCCAGGTCTGAGCCAAGTGGAAGCTGGGAGCCAGTTGCTTCATCTGTGTCTCCCATATGTGTGATCATTGTCCAAGCACTCTGACTTTAGCCATCTTCAGCTGCTTTTCCCAGGCTATTAGCAGGGAGCTAGTTCAGAAGGAGAGCAGTTGGGGCATAAACTGGTAGGATGCTTGGCAGCTTTACCTGCTAGACCACAATGCTATCCGCCCCCCCACCGCCAACATTCCCCTTTTAATGATGACAGTATTGAAGCAGATCTGGAGCTTTGGGACTGTTCTATTTGACACAAAACACACTATGGCATTTTCCCTCTCAAGCATTGGGCAACAGTTAATTACTGGTATCATCTGCATAGTTCTATTTGCTTTTCAAAATGCCTAAGGATATTTAACCCCAAGTTCAGGTGCCAGGGATAATATTGGGATTCAAAGTTTAAACTCCACATTTAAAAGATTGCAAAACATATGAACCAAAGGTCAGCAGTTAGAAATATTTTAGCAAGACCCTTCTTACTCCCCATTGACATTTCACATTTCCCCACAAAAAGGGCCCTATCCCTTTCTACCCTAGAGATATCCTTACCAGCTTTATTTACTGCAAAACATATGTTTGTGGGTGGCAGCATACA
The DNA here is from genome assembly GCF_017591425.1 of Ochotona curzoniae. Taxonomy (NCBI): domain Eukaryota; kingdom Metazoa; phylum Chordata; class Mammalia; order Lagomorpha; family Ochotonidae; genus Ochotona; species Ochotona curzoniae. The sequence goes on from NW_024465023.1 coordinate 33,011,184, forward strand.
GGGAATCTTGGCTTGTATTAATGGCTCTATCAGGAACTGAGGAAGGAATCAATAGCTGCCAAAGAAAAAGTGATCATCAATCCAAGAACATATGTCATCTAATGACCTTTAAGAATTGAGTGTTCTGAGAAAATGGCATTGGGCCAAAATATGCTTTGGCCTCATCAAATTGAGATATTTGATTTAATCTGTGATAGTGAAGTTCAAAATTTGAAGAGGTAAAGCACTGAGTGACTGCTCTCAAACCCACAATTGTTTCTCTTGATTAACTTCCTTGTCTCCTCTTTGATCCCTGGGAAATGAAACACCACCTGATCCTTGCATAAGATTATGATGTTCACAAAGCACATTTGCATATGATGCCTCAGTCACTTTTCAAAGCAGCTTCTTAAGCTAAGCAGGTAATGTACAGTTAGCTGTGTTACATAGAAGGGTAACTTGAGCCTCTGAAATTTGAATTGACTTGTCCAGAGCCATCTAACTGTTTCAGATCTAGAGAAGTATAAAACTATCATTCTCCTTTGCTTTAGTTCTTTCTTCTACATGCAGATTTTTGGTGATTAATAACCTTCACCTCCAGTAAGATCTACTGTTACTGGAGACACAAATTATTTGCAGTCAATTGAAAACTTTTGTTGAGATTAGCTTCCCTCTTCTTTTTTTTTTAAGATTTATTTTATTTTTTATTGGAAAGTCAGATATACAGAGAGGAGGAGAGACAGATAGAAAGATCTTCCATCTGATGATTCACTACCCAAGTGAGTGCAATGGCCGATGCTATGCCGATCCGAAGCCAGGATCCAAGGAACTTCTTCTGGGTCTCCCATGCAGGTGCAGGGTCCCAAGGTTTTGGGCCTTCCTCAACTGCTTTCCCAGGCCATAAGCAGGGAGCTGGATGGGAAGTGGAGCTGCTGGGATTAGAACTGGTGCAGCATATGGGATCTCGTTCAAGGCGCGTTCAAGGCAAGGACTTTAGCCCCTAGGCCACACCGCTCGCTGGGCCCAGATTCCCTCTTCTTGACATTGGGACAAATTCTGTGCAGTTCAAGTTTATGGAAGCTTCTTTTGGGACTGGATGCAGTGAAGTCACATGGGGATAAAGATAGCGATGAGAACACATTTTGGTGGAGTTCCACAATCCCTTGCTATAGTCTTCCTCTATATTCTTCTCCATCAGAGAAATATGACATATCTCACAACCCCCTGGGAAAATGTCCTATTTGCCTACTTGTGCTCTAATTCAAATCAGCACACTACTTATAATATCATTAATCAATGCTGAGTTGAAATGTAAATTAACCAAAAGAAGAGAGACTATTTTAGTATACTTTGGAAAATAGAGAGCTATTAGCTTGAATTTTTATACTTTACCCAATGGTTCACATCTTTTGCTTCTATAATTTGTGACTTCAAATTATCTTTAGAAAGATAATTCAATTTTGTGTATACTTACATAAATGTGGGATTGTTATGATAAAAGCAAACTGTATTTTCCAACAGACAGGAACCGATTAAATTCTAATAGAGAATTGCATTGAACACTAGCTCTGGTTATTTTCATTGCTGATCAACTTGTGTGGGGGTTTTAAAGCAGATTCAAATACAGTGATCAAATACGAGCTAGTTAGCAATAGTGTCTTTGTTTCTCAACTTACATTACCGTTTCTTAATCATCATTTTTCCATGCTCACCAAAATGCAATTGTGTGTACTATACGTGTGCTCAGAAAACTTGTCTGAAGATCTGCTGAGAGTAGCTCCTACCACTGACAGTAAAACAGAACAGGGATGTGGACGCAAAAGTAGAAGCATTGCTAAAGCATTTGGATTCTGTTATCAGATGGGAACCAACGGATCTCATCAATGAGTAACTAAATGGTGGGTCTATGATCCATAGAATATGAGGTAGACTAAAATAGCAGATAATATTGCTTACCTACTTCATTGTGCTTGCCACGCTTCTAAGAGGATATCATGATTTGACTCAACACAGTGTGTTTAATTTGGGCTCGGCCGTTCTAACTGCTTTATGCAAAAAAAAAAATTTACAAAGCAATATGTAATCACAATTATATTAGAAACATCCTATTATTACCATTTGCTTACATACAGGCAAATAAAGTCTCAGATCATTAAACTTAATAGTTGTCATGATTTTAAGTGACCTAATCACGACTGAAGCCAAAGAAAGTGAAGTCTAGAATTTATGTTATCCTTACTACTGAACAAAACTTTTATAACATCTGTGAGGTCTATTTGTTCTTGTCAAAATCCACAGGAATTATCAAAGAATAGCTTTCGTCTTCAGAGCACCTACTGTGTCCTAGACATTCTCTCAAGAAATTCACAGCCTATAGTGAAGACCCTAGAGTATCAGCTTTTGAGATTAGTGAGTCTGACCTGTATTTTGTACCAAAAAATTTTAAAAAATGGGATGTGTTCCTCAATCGCAAGTTTTCAAGGTCTTTTTTTCCCCACTCATTGATCCTAGTCTGTAAGCTCAACTAATCAGTTTTACTTTTTCTTATCTTTTTTCTCTCCCTTGACCTTTATTCTGCATTTTCTCTTTGTCTCTCTTTCAGAGATTTATTTCATTTCATTTTTTATTGGAGAGTCAGTTATACAGAGAGGAGACACAGAGAGAAAGACCTTCTGTGTGCTCTCTACACGTGGCTGCAATGGCCAGAGTTGAGCTGATCCAAAGCCAGGAATTAGGAGCTTCTTCCTGGTCACTCACACGGGTGCAGGGTCCAAGGACTTGGGCCATCCCCTACTGCTTTCCCAGGCCATAAGCACGGGGCTGGATGGGAAGTGGAGCAGCTGGGACATGAACCAGAGCCCATATAGGATCCTGGCATATGCAAGTTGAGGATTTAGACACAAGGCTATTGTGCCAGCCCCTTCCTTTTCTCTCTTAGTAACACATTTTCTCCCAGTATGTGGAATACCATGATGTTGCTCTAGTTCCATTCCTATATATGTAGCTGCAGGGCCTGCTGTTGAAATCAATGTAGAATTAAGTGTGAGAATCATACTTTGTGGTCTAGGCATTGTATTAATCTCAGGGGATCATCTTGATCTGTCTTTAAATAGGTACTCATCGAAGACAAATACCTTTTCCCAAATTCATTTCCTCTGAGAAATTCACCTTAAATATGAAGGAAGTCACTTATTTATTGGATCAGACCTTTCTAAATGACCAGAATTCTCATAACAAAGTGAGATAGTAAATTATTCCTAAGTAAGAGTGCATCTTTGGTTTATGGAAGCAACCACCAGTCAACGATGAAACTCAGTGATGATTCCATCAAATCTTTGACAGCAAGTAAGAGCAAGAATGTGTGTACGTCTGAGTTGGATTTACAATATATAGCATACTGTCACTTGCAGTAACTCATTTCAGTGCCAGAATCCCCCGCTCTCATTCTTCTTCCCCCTTTTTTTTTAAATTTTATGATACAGTTACATAGAGTCTAGAATTTCTCCTACTACTCTCCCCAGAACACTCTCATTTTTGTTTATCACCTAATTTCTCTCCTCAAAACAAGCTGTTTTCACTTAACAAATTTCATTCAGAAATGTGTATTTTTTTTTTTCAGAAATGTGCATCTTACTGCCATTGGTCTAGACCAGGAAAACTCAACTTTGTTTTTGAAAACTTTGGCATGCTGTTGCTCATATTACTTTCTCTCTGCAAGACAACTTTCCTCTCTTCCTTTTCTCCCTCTCTTATCAAAATCTTGCTATCTTTGGAAACTTCCAGGCCCATCACAACTCATGATGCTTTTGTTCTGGATCCACCACCCAGTCACCCAGAATATAACAGCCAAGGCTTCGTGTTGTTCTTTTTTTGTTTGTTTGCTTGTTTCATCTTTCCTATCTGACAAATAATTGGTGTCCAAAAAGTATTTATTACATTTCTGATATATAAAAATATCATAAATGTATCTGTGTTCCTGGGAATGAATGAATATATAGTTTTGACTTTCCTTTCCTTTTTCCTTTTCCTTTTCCCTTTTTTTTTTTTTTAATTTCTTTGGTTGGGAAGTGCATTGCTGTTAAAAAGGTATTTTGAATGAGTTAACCACACATGTTGGCCTCACTTAACGCTTCTTTCTTCCCTTCCTTCTAAACCAGTTGCCTTTCTTATTTGTGTTTTTTCAAGGACTTGTGCAATATTTTGAGGTCAGAATTGGTGAATTGTTTTTATACTGCTCTAGGTCAGTCATTTACTAGCTGAGTGAACTTGAACAAGTCCCTTTATCTCAAACTTCTTTTTAGTTTCCACTTTTATAAAAAAGAAACTGAACATACTCTCCCTGCATTGTACCTGGTAAGTATTCGACTGGGTACATTATTTTTGAAATAAATAATCAGTGTATATTTTAAAGGATTGATGCCGTAGTTTGAATACTTTTGTCCCCTCTAAATTCTTCCTGAAATGTAATCTCTGACTCAGTAGTGTTAAGTGACGTGGCCTTTGGGAGATGATTGCGTCATGAGGGCTCTGTCCTTAGGGATGGAAGCAGGTGTGTAAATACAAGGCGCTGATGGAGGGAGTTCATCTCCTTTTTTTTTTAAAGTTACTTATTTTTATTGGAAAGTCAGATATACAGAGAGGAGGAGAGACAGATAGAAAGATCTTCCATCTGATGATTCACTACCCAAGTGAGTGCAATGACCGATGCTATGCCGATCCGAAGCCAGGATCCAAGGAACTTCTTCTGGGTCTCCCACATGGGTGCAGGGTCCCAAGGCTTTGGGCTGTCCTCGACTGCTTTCCCAGGCCACAAGCAGGGAGCTGGATGGGAAGTGGAGCTGCTGGGATTAGAACTGGTGCAGCATATGGGATCCCAGTGCGTGCAAGGTGAGGACTTTAGCTGCTAGGCCACGCTGCAGGGCCCTAGTTCATCTCCTTTTGTGTCTTTCTGTTCTCTGTTATGTAAGGACTAAGGTGGTCTCCCCTCCAGGGGATAGAGCATCCAGGTGCCATCTTGGACACAGAGATTGAAAACCCCCTTACCCCGAGAATGTGAGCCTAGTAAAGCTTGATCGTAGACTTCCTAATCTCCAGAAATATGATAAAACCTGATTATAGTTTCCATAACTTTTCTAGTCTGTGGAATTTGGTTATAGTGCCACAATAAGGAATAAGATCGTAGATGTGACTGTCCAATATTTTGTAAACTGTGTCTATAAAAAATCAATATCTTGGGGCCAGCATAGATATAATGATGAGTACATAAACTAGCTGTTACAACAACAACAACAACAAAAACCCTTCATTTTTCTGTAATTTAACACAAATTTATTTTTTGCTTACATGAAAAGCCAGTACAAATATTTATGCTCAGCACACAATATTTCTTCACATGATGTTCCAGAGATCTTGACGCTATCCTTAAGCAATGGTTTTCAACTTGGACTACCCAGTAGAATATCCTAAGGAATTTAAAAATACTGAAGCAATCGGTGTCCATTTTCAGAGATTTAATGGGCCTGGAGTGCAGCTGGGCTGTCAGATTTTTTTTTTTTTAAAGTTCCTAAATGATTCTAGCATGCAGTCAAGTTTGAGAACTAGTGCCCTAGAGCATCACAGAGTCTTCACCCCGAGAAAAGGAATACGGAAGATCCTCCTACCTGTTAACTGTTTTGCCTGGGAAATAACGCACATCTCTTTTTGCTCCTATTCATTGGTCAGAACTAATCATTGTCTGTGTGCCCTCTGTACAAATCTAATAGGTCTAAGGCTTATAGTAGTTGCTCAGGGAGCCGCTTGTCAGTAACAGTCTGTAGAGATACACAAAACTTAACAACCATTCTCAGTTGTAGCAAATTGCATTTATGGTAATAGAAACAATGATAAGCACATATGCTCCGAATGTGTAACAGGAAAACTTGCTAGGGGCAGCTAGTTAGCAAATATTTCCATGATAAAATGACCACTGAACTGAGATTTGAAGCATTAACAGAACTGGACAAAGACAGGTGGGGAGAGTTGTCAAAATAAATAGAATAGCAGGGATAAATGCCCTCAACTTCACTACAATATAATTATTGCAGGAATCAATTATGATAATTTATGTGAAAAAGGATTACAGGAATAAAACATTAATTAAATGCTATAATTTAAGTTGTCATTATTATTTCTTTCTGCACCCTCTTTTGGAGCTTTGAAATTCATTTCCCTGGGCTCAGCTAACCTAATTTCTTCAAACAGTGAATGGACAAATGTACAACTTCAGGAGAGAAATCAAGCAAAAAAGAACATGGGTTCCATTTTCACCCTGCAGGAGAATATGTAAATTAAATGATCACCGAAACATTATATTAGCCATCATTTTTGTAGATTATAAACACTTCCTTTTTGCTATCAGTCATATAGGAAAGGTGCTCGTAACATACGATTATACGTAGACTTGAAATTTTTTGTGCCAAAATAAGATTATCTCTTATCCATTTTACACAAACATTTTGAATTTCTTTTGCATTTCATTGTTTATTATATCCTTCCCATCTCTTCTCAATTGGTTTGTACCTTTTTCGTTTTGTCTTTGTAGCACAATCCAGGGAAGCAACTACCATTTCTAAAATGGAGAACATTATTATGATTGTAAAAGCTGAAAAGGAGTAACTGTTTAGTCTGTGGAGGTTAACTTAAAAGCTCATGTTTTTAAAAATTTTGAATGGGATTTCTTGGGCTACTGAACCTGGGTATGCTCAAACCAGTTAAACTCAAAGTGCACCTGTGATCCTCCCACTGTTTCATTTTTGGTTATTCAAAATAGAGTGCGAGATTTATAGATTTCTTTGTATATGTGAAGTATCTTTAAAACAATCTTATGGAAAGTATGTATTATGAAAAAAAAACTATGCATCAATTTGAAAAAATTCTGCCCCCAAATGAACTTACCCTTTTTGGAAGAGTCAGAGAGAGACATAAAGATATTCTGTACACTGGTTCATTCCTCGAAGGCCTGATATTTCTCATAAATATACCTATGTCTGTATAACACACACACACACACACACACACACACACACACACACACACCTTTGAAAGAGAGAGGAGCTGGTTTGCTCCATAAGTGCAACAACAGCCAGGCTAGGTTAAAGTCAACATGCAGGAATCTGGTTCTCTCATGTGAGTATTAGGGGCTCAAGCATGGGAGTCATCCTCTGCTTCCTCTCAGAATATGCACAGCATGAAGCTGGAATCAGCACAGGGACTAGGACCCTCACCCAGATGCTCTCACACAGGAGGGAAGCATCCTAGATGCTCACCCCTCACCAATTTTTACATGTTTTCTGCTAATATGCTATTGACTTTTTTTCAGTTCCTTATATGTTGTAGATATTAAACTCCTGCCATATGTATAGTTTGAAATATTTTCGCCCCTTCAATAAGTTGTATCTTCACTCTTTCGTTCCTGTCACTGGGCAGAGCATTTTAGTTTGATTCCTTGCATAAAACTTCTTTCTAGGCAGTTGGTATTTGGGCATATTGGGTATTGATTAATTGTTTGCAACTATGGCATCCCTTATGGTACCAGTTTCAGAACTTTCTGTTTCGTTTATGATCTACTTTCCTGCTAATGACTCAGGAATGCAGCAGTTTAGAGTTCCGAAACTCATCTGAGAGACCCAGCAAAAGCTCCTTTCTGTTTTCTTTGGCCTAGCCCAGCTCTAGCCGTTGCAGCCATTTGAGAAGTAAATCAACAGATAGAGATTCTCTGTCTGTCTGTCTGTCTGTCTTCCTTCCTGTCTCTCTGTAAGTAACAAAATTACGTGATCATGAGAAAAAAAAGAACAGAAAAACTGTTTAATGGTACCCCCTTAACTTTATAATGTAAACTGAACTCCTCTCAGAATCCAAAGCTCCCGTGGCTATGTCCCCAAATACTTCCCTCTCCGGCTTCATCTCCGACTACTGAAAGTTTCCTAAGCATACAGTATGGTTAAAATTCCCTTGCTTTTTTTTTTTTTTTTCCTGACTTTCCTTCATTGGCTCAGTAAGTTCACGTTGGATTAAACTGAAAGTTGTCCATTTGGAAGCCTTGTTAACCTGTTTAAGGTTCCCATGGCTCCTTAAAATCAGTTCAGATTTCCAGTGCCTACAAGTCAAGGGTCCAAATCAATGTAAGACTTCAAGCCATGCCAAAGGAGCTTGTGGTATCAGATAATTTGAAGAGTCTCAACTGATTATGGTTAAGGTAAGGTTGGCAACTGAATTTTTTTTTTAAAGATTTATTTTTATTATTTTTTCATTGGAAAGGCGGATATACAGAGAGGAGAGACAGAGAGGAAGATCTTCCGTCCCATGATTCACTCCCCAAGTGAGCGCAACGGCTGATGCTATGCCGATCCGAAGCCAGGAGCCTCTTCCGGGTCTCCCACGCGGGGGTGCAGCTTTGGGCTGTCCTCGACTGCTTTCCCAGGCTACAGGCAGGGAGCTGGAAGGGAAGCGGGGCTGCTGGGATTAGAACCAGTGCCCATATGGGATCCCGGGCGTGCAAGGCGAGGACCTTTAACCACTTGCGCCACCGCACCGGGCCCGGCAACTGAATTTTAACAGTATGAGAGCAAGTATCTTGGACACACAGCAAAAGCCAGAGGCTAAAGAAATATCATCTCTCCCCTGCTGTTTGCATCCTGATACAAATACACAGATGCTTGGTTTATTGAGGCCTACATCTCACATAAGAGGCAGCTTAGGGAAGTAAGGCAAGTCATGGGTTTGGTTGGAGATTTTCCCAGATACAGACTTGTATTAACACCACAGCCCAAAGCCAATTCCAAGCTGGCTTGCATTGTGACAGCTTTCTTCTTGCAAGGTGCTTCTGGAAAGAGGGGCATCCTGAGCTAGCCACAGTTATACCTGTTCTGAAATTAGAAGCACAGACTTCCCATCAACTCCCTTTGGGTGGGTGGGTGGGGAGGCCTAGGGAAAATAAGTTCAAAATAAGCTTCTCTTCCCCACAACTTCCATATCTAATTAGGGCCTTCACAGTACTAAAATAATAGAATAGAAGATCGCAACAAAATCAGTTCATGGACTTGTAAATGAAACATTGTATCTCTTTTCTTTTTTCAATTTCAAATATGTTCTTGTGTTTTAACAAAGACAGAATGCCAACCACAGCCAAGGTAAAGTTTTGCAAGCCTTTCTTAATAATATGAGGTACTTGTTTGCTAAGAGCTGTCTCTGGGGTACGGTGTGAGAGGGGTGAATACTGAAGGCCAGAAAGATGAAGAAGCTAATATTTGTCACTCAGGCTAATTAGGCATTTAACATTGGAACTGCAGAAAAATCCCAAAGCACAGTACAGTATCTTTTTTTGGCTTTCATTATTTTACCAAAAGGAAAGTACAGCCAATCAGCTACCATGAAAATCGTGTTGTTTTGTGGTGGCAGTTCCAGAAGGAGGCCCTCACAAGTCTTTCTTCTTTCCATAACCAGGGCTTTCTCTACCTCACAAAGATTTCATCTTCAAAGTATTTTTTTTTTTTTGTAAATATTAACCAGTGGAGGCTTTGACCCAACTGTGTGGGTTGAATACAGCAGTCACATACTGATCTAGTGAATAAATGTCAAGTGGCAACAAGCCAAGATGAGTAGTTAATTTGGTCCAAAAAGTAGCTAATTTGATCTAGGAATTTCAGTGGAGGTCAATAAGGATCATAGAAATAACAGAATCCCATAACATTAACAAGACATTAAAAGTCATTCCTTTGTTTCAAGGCAATCATCATCTAAATTTGGAAGGTCCTATAGCCATTCTTTAGCATTGGCAGATGACTTCTATTTTCTCTTCCTGAAGCAATCCACAATATAATAATCACTTATGGGATTATAGTATAATAACACTTAACCCTATCTTATTTTTGGTCGAGGTGACAGGACTCAAACTAGCACTCCAATATTGTGTGTATTTTAAGTGGCAGCTTAACTACGACAAAACAACACTGACCCCCTGATTATTATTATTATTCCTTTTAAATGTTCCACATTTTGTTTATTAAATGAACTCACATTTTAGCTCCATTTTCTGTGAACATTTTTCTGTATTAGATTTATTTATTTTTATTGCAAAGTCAGATACACAGACAAAAGGAGATACAGAGAGAAAAATCTTCCATCCACTGATCCACTCTCTAAGTGACCGCAATGGCCGGAACTGAGCCAAACTGAAACCAGGAGCCCAGACCCTCTTCCCAGTATCCCACATGGGTTGCAGAGTCCCAAAGCTTTGGGCCGCCCTTGACTGCTTTCCTAGGCCACAAGCAGGGAGCTGGATGGGAAGCAAGGCCTCCAGGATTATAACCGGCACCCACATAGGATCCTGATGCTTGCAAGGCGAGGACCCACCATGTTGGGTCCTCTATGAACATATTTTAAAGATTTCTTTATTCTTCTGAAAAACAGTTACATACACAGAGGGAGAAACAGAGAAGAAGCCATTTGCTTATTCATTCTGCAAATGGCCACAATTGCCAGCGCTGAGCTGATCCTAAGCCAGGAGTCAGAAACTTTTTCCAGGTCTCCAATATGGGTGCAGGGGCCCAAGGATTTGAGCCGTCCTTCATTGCTTTCCCAAGCCATAAACAGGGAGCTGCATCGGAAGTGGAATAGCCAAGACAGGAGATGCCAGCATTTCAGGTGACAGCATTATCAGTTATAACTAGCATCAGCCTCTCACATTTTCATATTTTAAGGATTTATTTATCTCTTTGGAAAGGAGCGTTATATGATCCTGTGCAGTGGCTTCATTGGCTAATCCTCCCTCTTCAAATGCCAGGATTCCTTATGGGCACTGGTTCGTGAAATGGCTGTTCGACTTTCCATCCAGCTCCCTATTTGTGGCCTGGGAAAGCAGAGGAGGCTGGGCCAAAGCCCTGGTTTCCTGCATCCGTGTGGGTGTTTGGAAGAAAATTTTAGCTCTGGTTTTGGATCAGCTCAGCTCTGGCCACTGCACCCATTTGGGGGAGTGAACCAGAAGATCCTCCTCTCTGTAAATTTGCATTTTCAATAAAAACAAATGAATCTTAAAAAAGAAAGAATGGGAAAGTGACAGAAAGGAAAGAAGAAGCAGAGAGGAAACTTTCATTTGCTGCTTCACCCCCTAAAAATGGATGCAACTGTCAGAATTTGGCCAGGCCTCATCCAGGTCTTCTAAGTGAGTCAGAGGTCCAAGCAGTTAAGCTACATCCCATTACTTTCCCAGGTGTGTTAGCAGGGAGCTGGATCGGAAGCAGAACAGCTGGTACTCAAGGACTCATCCTGGGATTCTTGTCTTGCACTTACCGGCTTAATTTACTAGTTTGTACCACAATGCCAATCCCCACATTTTTATTTTGATCTTGCTTTCAGGCAATTTATATAGTTTGTCCAGGTAGCTTGGCATCCTCCCTAGCCCTTTACAGCACTGAATTTCTCAAAAAGACACCACCAATTCTGCACAAGAAAATGTGTACAGATTGTGAAATCCGAAACACATACCTGAGAATGTTGCAAATATAAAATTCCTCTTCCATTCTGGGTGCTGCTGAGAAAGAAGGTGCTGTTGACTGTATTAGCTTAGGGAAATGATGAGCAGAAAAGAAGCGGTAAAAAACAACCCAAGTGTCTCATGCTTGCCACCTCATATTGAACCATTCAGGATACGTGTTGAAACAAGGACAAGTAGTTAACTGCCAAGTTTCTAGGACCCCCCGGCCTGTGAAAAGCACAACCAACCTCTTTGGATTTGATTGGTTGGAAAGGTTCTTATAACTGGTGCTGGCAGAGCTTCGGAGTGGTGCAGGGAGCAGAATCAAATCCAACTCACTCTTTTCACAGCTGTCCTGGCTCCTGACAGCTGCAAAAATTTGTTTTTTGGTTTTTTTTTTTTTTTTTGTGGCATGCAGCTCTGATTCCAAACAGATCTCGGAAGAAACAGGTCCCAGGGAAGTTGATTGCATAGTGTTTAGTTCCTGACCACAAGCCTTCTTGATGGCTTGTAGTTCTTCATTAGGGAATGTTCAATTTGAAGCTGACAATTAAACTGGTACTGCTTGGCTTGTTCGCTAGCCTAACAAAACAGCAGCCTGAAAGGCTACGGGTAAGGCACAATTAACTGCTGTGAAGGTTTGATGGCATTCTTCCCTGTAAGTGGACTGTATAGGCTTTATTCCATGCACGGGGAAAAGGAAAGGGAGTCAACTAGTGTTTTTACAGATTTTACTGTTCATCAGCATTAATTTTCAGTTTTTACATTTATAAACTTGCCCTAGATAACCTTGAGAGGATCTCTTCTGGTTACGCAATCCTGAAATTGGCTATAGAAAATGATAGTCCTGAGAAAATAACAAGTGTCTTGCGAAGTTCTAAAAGCTGTACTCAATATTCTTTTGTTCAGATTTAAAAAGTCCTATTTCCATTATTTTAGAAAAAAAAATGCAGGGCTCTAGGATAATCTGGATGAAGGTAATGTTGAAGAGAGAAAGCTTGCATCATCTCACCTTCCAAACACAGTGAAAGGGACAAACCGATGGCGAGGTTCGTGTCTGGTGTCCTCTCCGTAGTAACTATGCCACTCTTCACTTCTCAGAGCCTCAGCTTTATTGACTATCAAATGGGAGTGATCATTTTTATTGTATCAGCCACACCAGGTTGTGAAGATTGTCTATGATCATTAATTGTTCTCAGTAAATCTTCTTATCTGGTCGCGTGAGATATTAATTTAGAAACGAAGGAGCCAAAACTGAGTAATTGCACAGAGACAGGGCTATAAGGCTTCCCATGAAGAACTTGCTTTGGCTTAAGGGAATCCTGGAAGGTGTTATGGGTCAGGGGAAATGAGTTGGCACTCTGACACTGATGTATTGTCACATGCACTGACTCAGGAAGAGGTGGGAGCTTGTGAGGCCTGGGAAGGGCAGACCTAGCCTCAATAAAGCCAGAAGCTTCAGGAAAGCATGTGTATGTATGTGTGTATGCATGTTTCTACATGTGTGAGGCAGCATTTCAGACAAAAGTAAAAAGTCAAGTCTGCTCAAAGTCCATTGAAAACATGGCAAAACCTCTGCAAACATCCAGCTTCTCCCGCCCCACATCATTCTGATGAAATCTATGGCTTCAGAGGGAACATATAGCAGTAGCAATCTTGTACTGTGCCAATACTTGCCTTCAAGCATTGTCAATTTCACTCAAGCCAGCAGAAGCTATCTGGGAACCATCTATATCTGACTATTCTATCCATAAGGAGATAAAAAGCCAGGTCCGGTATTAAGATCTATAGTTTCTTAACATGAAGTGAAAAATGCACATTAGCTTGGGAAACTGGTATGCCCCTGAGAGCCAATTGTTCTTGGAAGGCTTGGATCGTGTGTTATCTCTTGTGATTCTTTACAAATATACTGTGCAGTTAGTACCAACACTGCCTCCAGGTCATTGTAAAGTCTTGAACAGAATACTTTGTCTTTCTTTCTAGCCTATCTGCCCGTGTATTTGGGAGTCAGTGTCCCAATGCTTCCCCTGGAACCCATGTGGCTCCGTTCCCAGCAGCTGGGAATAGCACAACGACCTTACTACAGCATGAATGTGGTACATCATTGCTGTTGGAGACGTTTCATTTTCATTATTTATGTTTGTTTCTTATTGTCTTCAACCAACTGCATCCTCCCAAGAGAAGGAAAGGAAGATCTGGGGAAAAGTACAGGTTTTCCACTTTGTGATGGCAGGGCCATTGTGGGAGGACAAATAAGGACCCTGCTTTTGCTTGCCTACCCTGTTGCCTCAGGGGCAGATGGGAAAGAGCAGAGATTAAGTCTGCATTTAGATTATTGGCCCTGGCTTGTTTCTTCTTTCTCTGTCCTTGAACAAGCCACCTAAACTTTGCAAAAGTGAAAATATTGGGCTAGCACTATCTCTGAGTTGCTGTGAGGATTAAATGACAGAACCCTGTATAAAGCCAGAGGCACACCCAGTAGACACTCAATAAATATTTGTTTTCCTTTAAATAAAAATAATACTTTGTCTTCCTGAGTCTTTATTTCTCATCTGGAAACTTATACCTAAATTCAAATTCATTTAAGCAAGGAATTCCATTCCAGTAACAATTTGGTGTGAAGAATCTGTCAGCATATGAGAATGGATATACACAAAAAAAGTTGAGAAAATAGCACCAGAAACATGTGTAGTTCAGTACTTTTACCAACTATTCTATGATGATCAATTTCCTTCCTCTTTATGAGTCTCACTCTCCTCATTGTGACATGTGGTGAGATGGGTTTGCGTTGCATTCAAAGAAACTCTGAGGACCTCACAGCCTAGGTATTCTCTAATTCTGTGCAAGTGTTAAATGCAGAAAATACATTATAAAATTCACGTACATGCATATTTCATGAAGTTTGTGTAAAAGTGAATTTTAAAAAAAATTGTTTAGGTATTTAAAAACATTTGAAAGCTGTAGTGGTTTTATAACATGCTAATTCTAAGAAATGTTTAAAGACCACCTCATGCTTGAATAACTCTCTAGAGTTGTATTGCAACCACTCTCAAGACTCAGACGTGAATCTAGACTGATAGAAACAACTGTATTAAAAACAGTTGAGATTTCTCTTGATTAAATTTACAGCAGTACAGAAATATAATAAAATTGAATGTCTACAGGAAAAAAGAAAGATTTACCCAGTTCTGATATTCTAGTATTCAATCTTCACTTCCTGATAAGTTTTTAATGCTTTTACTTCGTCTTCTACCTTGAAGCTACCTTGCTGTTTTATTGATAATAAAACTTCTAATGAAATAGTGCACGGGTTGGCAAAACCCCTATGTGTATGTGTGTATTATTTTCACTGTAACTACTGATTTTTATTAATGAAAAGCATTCATTCCCTATGATAGCCAAGAGCTTTACTTTATTTACCAACCTGTAGGAAAAACTAGCATTTTCTTTAAATTGTTCCACATTTTTCTGAAATAAGAGGAGTGGTAATATTCATAAAAATTTAGGAGCCAGTATAATGGCAACTGCCACTTGTGACCCTGGCATCTGATAGGGGTATCAGTTTGAGTTTTGGCTGCTCCACTTTCAATCCAGCTCTCTGTTAATGTGTCTGTGAAAGGAGCAGAAGATGGCCCAAATCTTTGAGCCCCTGCCCACCCATGTGGGAGAACTGAGTGAAGCTCTTGGCTCTTGGCTTTGGCATGACCCAGCTCTGGCTGTTGCAGCCATTTGGAAATTGGATATCCTTATCTCTCTCTCTCTCTCTTAACTAAACCTTTTTTTAAAATGACTTAATGCTAGACCACATGGATTTATATATATATGTATATATATATATGCGTACTTATAACTATATGTTATATATCATAATTACAATTATATAAATCTATATAATATATAATAAAATATAAAATATCTATTCTATAAGTTAACTATATAAATATAATTCTATTTATATCAAAAATATGTAAAAATAATTGTATATATTTATAATATAATTATATATTTACATAATATATTATATAATATAGTGTTACATAATAATGTAGTGTATAACATATTATTATATATTATATAACACATTTATAAATATATTTACATATAAGATACTTACGGATAATTAAATGTAAGTATAAATAATTATATATATACACACATGCATATATATATATACATATGTAAAACTTGTTGATTCATGCCCAGATGAGGAATTACTGCTGAGGGACATCCTTGGAAAAGGTCATTGTACATGCCAATGACAGGGCCACTGTACTTGCAGGTAAGCAAGGGGACTGAGACCTGGTGTTTGAAGGGGAGAGACCAGAAGATCTTTATGGATCAGACTGATGTACCAGCCCACATAGGAGTTTTGAGCTGGGCTTGTTAACATGGAACATTGCTGACCACCACATGCCAGCCCACATGAAAGCTAGGGCTGGGGACCTGTCTGGCAGGGCTAGATCTCAGCACCTGACAGTGAGTGTCAGAAGAGTGGACAAGTCACATTAAGACTAGGCCATGACACTAACTGGCACGCAGGAGAACTAGGAACCTGTAGAGGACACCTGGTACCATAACAGAGGATGGAGGACAGAACAAATTGATCAACTACCCCAAGTGCTGGCAGTGAAAATCTTGACAAACAGACTCTAAGGTAGACTATGTCAGCTAGTGGATTCTGGAGAGATTTCATCATGTTTGGAATGGAGATATTGACAGCAATTCAGAACTGTTGAACTACAAAGCCACCTGAGCAGTGCACTCGGAGTGTGCCCCACATCGGGGATCCTGGGATGGTTGGGAGGCTGGGTGTGGTTTTTCCCCTTAACTCCCCAGTTGTCCCAGATACAGGAAGGAAAAAAAGAGAATGTGGAAATAATGGTCTTACCCACTTTCCTCTAATCCTTTATCTTTCGCACACTAATCAACTATGTAAAAATCATCAAAAATAAAATAAATTATAAAAGAAGAATGGTGATGACTATCACCAACCATTGAAATGGTTGATGATAAATTCAAATGTACAGCTTATTTAGTAAAATGTTCAATATGTGTGTCATTGCTGTATTTGAAACATTTAAAAGGGAGAATGTTGTAATGCAGGTTTTAAAAAAATTCAGTCTGTTTTTATTTAAATTTTAACAGGTTCAATATAGTTAAAAGATGTAATTTTAATAATATAATTGTATCTATAGTTTCTGCCTCCCTACATCCTTCCCCTTCTTTCTCTCCCACCCTCCTTTCTTCTCCCTTACTTCCCTTCTCTCCTTCACATTTGAGATAATATATCTTTAATTTACATTGCAGTCAAGGGCATAATGCCCCAATAACTAAAGTGTTTAACAAGTAAAAAGCAAAAATACCCTGGTTTAGCAGAAATATTGAAAAGGGCTATAAGTAATAATCAAACAGAAAAATGAGTATCTTACCCATACACAGTGAATTTTATTAAACCTGTAGTAGTGTAAAATTATTAACTGTTAATGTGATAAAGGTATGAAACAAAGTTAAACCAAACTATGTTTGTAGTAATACTGACACACACTGGAATTTCTACTTTTTGTTTTGCATTTTGCTTTCTTTTGTTTTAAATTTTCATTGCCACATATAATATGTGCAACCACTCAGGCAAAATAGCAATATTATACATTGTGTTCTGTTTAAATATTCAACTGGATCAACCCAATAAGTGACTTGTAAACTTGCACTCAATGAGCCAAAGTCGGGTTGTTGATATATTTGAGTATGTTTGTGTCATTAAAGCGCTATTCCACTTGCCGCTTGCTTCAAAAGCTGTGGTGTGAGAAAATTATTTGAATTTCTGCAACATTTCACGGATTTACAGAGACATTACCATAGACCACTTGCAATCAGCGTTATCCTGAAATGCTCTAGTGACACTTGGTCTTTTCATGTCATTTTTGTATGTGTAAGTTTTTTTTTTTTTTCAAATGGGTTATACATCTTTTGAAGGCAAAGGTTGCATCTAATGTGTCTTTTTTATTTAGCAGAGTGCTGTGATTAGTACATAGAACATGCAAAATAATTATTTTGGAATCTATTGAATACTCAACTTACTCCATTGCTTGGCATATACCTGGAGAAGTTTAAAAACTTAACATTTTTTAAAATTTCATTTTAAACTCAAATGGACAGAGAAAGATCAGCTGAATGAGATTTGTTTTATTTCTCTAAAGCCTGGAACACCCAGCTCTGGATCAGGCCACAGCCACGACACTGCAACACCATCTGTGTCTTCCATGTGGGAAACAGATACCCAAGTGTCTTTTGCCTCCTAGAGGTTTATTAGCAAGAACCTGAAGCAGAAATCTGAGTAACTGGGACCAAACCCAGGCACTTCAGATGTGGCTATGGGATATAGACACCTCAACCAGCAACTTAAGCTATTGTAACAAATTTCTTTTCCAAAGTGATTCAGAGAAACTAATGAAATTCATTCTGATGGTTAAAACCCTATGCTTTACTTTAACCTCTATTTCCTAGGTGTGTTACTTTACACAAGTTGAATAACCTTCTTTGTGCTGAGCTTCTCTTCTGTTTAAAGGAATAATAATAATTGCTTTCATTTTTAAAAGATTTGTTTACTATTTACTTTTTGTTTTAAAGGCAAATTTACAGACAGAATAGGAGACAGAGAGATCCTCCATCTGCTGGTTCACTCCTGAAATGGCTGCAATGGCTAGTCTCCCACGTGGGTGCAGGAACCAGCGAGTGGCTAGTCTCCCACGTGAGTGCAGGAACCAGCGAGTTGGCCATCATCCAATACTTTCCCAGATCAGCAGCCGGGAACCGGATTGAGGGAAGTGGAGCAGGCTGGGATTAGAACTGGCACCCATGTGAGATATAGGCACTGCACGGTAGAGAATTAGACTGTTGAGGCACTGCTGGCCCCATGCTTCATGAGGCTTTAAGAGATAAATTAGCAACATGTGTGTAGAAAACAGAAGATGTATGTATTAGCTATTCTTATTAATATTTGTTAAAAGATAAGTGAATGCATTGTAAATTAAGTGTTTAGCAGTTGTAGAGCTGATAGCAATCATGAAAGGAGTCATTAACTATGAAAGAATAGCGATTGCCAATGACTTAAATAATATTAAATTGCATTGATAAAAGCAGTCTTTTAGCCAAAGCAATCCTTGAAAACAACTTTTATGATTCCAACACCTGCACTGCAGGCTGTTGAGAAGTAGCAAGTCAGAGCTGAGCAGTTCATGTTCATCAGAAATAAGGGTAATGGGAAAATGTTTGTGTGTGTGTTTCTTGTTGCAAAGACCTGAGACAACCGAGCTGTTGAAAATGTGTTCTCTGAGTACCTGTTTTGAAAACCTGTGGCTGGAGACCAAACGGCAGTCATCCCACATAGTCAGAAGACTCCCTGGTTACTCATAAGACGTTTTATTCCATGATGTGATTCTCGAAAGTGCCGTTTTCTTCTTCTTTTTTTTTTTGTCCTTTGAGGAATGAAGGATAGGTGTGTATATTCTCACCCCTTCTTGCTGATGGATTTCTAAATAACTGTTTTTGTTTTTACTATGTGTACAGAGTAATTTGAGTATAAAGGTGGTGGGCCGTAGAATCATGTTTGAATGCCAAGCACCATTTCCAAGCATTCTTAGGAGTTAATTATTTGAGATGCTGGACAAAACTATATGCATGTTCCAATTAAATTGCATCATATTTGTTTTTAACTGATTTTATATTTACATTTGGAGATATGAATATATATATTGCCTTTATGCCATCTGTGATCTAATTATATATCTATCCTTTTTTCTCTCCTTTTCATTAACACTTATTGAGCATATAAAATATGAGCAGTACTTTGAAATGGGTACTATCAATCCAAGAATAAGTTATATATTTGCTATCTTCAAAGCCTCCCGAACTTCTGAGTAATGTTAATTATAGCATAGCTAACTTAAGAACATAAAGATGGGAGCCCATAAATGTGGCCAAGTTAAGGCATTGGGTCATAGAAATATTAACGAAGCAGATTCGGCTTGAGAAATTTTAGAATGATAATAATAGATACTATTTATACTATAATTCAATAATTACACCATTATATACTATATAGTTCAATAAATATTAGCTAATATATATCTAAGGACATTTATGGAATGCTAATTACTATGATGAACACTCGGAGATACAGTGGTAAATCACAAATAAGTAAATAAGGTTGTGGTCTAGTCATTAACTAAGTTAGAGATAGCAGAGTATACTAAATGCATAGATTCTAGGGCCAAATTGTCTAGGTTCAAAACCTTAGTTCTACCACTAACTAGCTATATGACCCAGAAGAAATAATCTCCTTCTTTGCTTCAGTTTCCTTGCTTGAAAAATGGGAATGAAAATAGCACCTAGTTCATAGGACTGTGGTGAGGCCTGCATTAGATAAAAGAGCTAAAGTGCCTTGACTAGTTCCTAGAAAATAGCAAAGGCAACATGATTTCTATTGCAGCAAGTGCACAAAGAACAGCAAAGAAGAAATGTCGAGTGCCCGGAAGTACATAATATATAACAAAGGAAGAGAGAAATCTACACTTTAGGAAAGGTTTCCTGAGGATGTGATAGTACAGCTAATGCCCGGATTAGGGAAAGCTTTTCAGAATAACGAGTACTGAAGTTGACATATCTGAAAGAATAGTAGCAGTTATGATACCAGGTTCTTGAGAGCTGCTTTAAAGATATTCCTAAGAAAAGTGAGCGTCCATCAGCAGGTTTTAAGCAGGTGAATGACATGATAAGTTTGGGTATTAGAAAAAAAAATCGCTTTGTCTGCTTTCATGAAATAAAAATGGATTAAAATAGAACAAAAGCAAGAA
The DNA here is from genome assembly GCF_017591425.1 of Ochotona curzoniae. Classification (NCBI taxonomy): domain Eukaryota; kingdom Metazoa; phylum Chordata; class Mammalia; order Lagomorpha; family Ochotonidae; genus Ochotona; species Ochotona curzoniae. Next base: position 33,031,524 of record NW_024465023.1, read on the forward strand.
TTGGAGACACCAGTTAGGAGACTAGATGAAAGTGAAAGTTGTTAGTGGTTAAGACTAGGGACATGTCAGTGGGACTGAAGCAGTGTGGATAAATTTAGAAATTTAGGAGGTAAAAGGGACAGAAGTAGAGAACTTAGAAATCAATGGGTTTTGTAGGTTTGGGTGTGTGGGTCAGAGATAGAGTGATAAGAGAAAGTATGAGGAAATCAGGATTATATCTGAGTCTTTAAAAAACCTGATGAATGGCAAGGCCATACAAGTGATGAAGAAGCAAATTCATGGGGAAAAGAGATGGAAGTTCAATTTATTGTGTTCTTAATAGATGTCAGATATCAATTTATACTATTTATAATGCATTCTTTTCCATCGTTTCATGTAAATTGTACATATTTGAAATCCAAGGCTTGGAGGTTTGAAAAAGCTTGCTCATGATCACTGAGTTGAATAAATCTAAATCTGGGATGGGATGTGAACTTGGGTCAGAGTGGCATCTCAGCCCTTGAGCACGAAGGCATAACATTGTCCAGCTTATTAAATGTCAGTCAGTACCAGACACCTGATCTCTCTCTTCCTTTTTGAACAGCTGCTTCAATGACCAAAAAGAAACATTAAGCATAAATGAATTGTTCAAGATAGTTCAGTCATCTCTGATTTTGTAACCCAGAAAGGATTTGAGTAATAACTTGTGTAAATGGAGCATTAAATACAAATATCTCTTCTTCTATCTGTCATTGCTCCATCATTATTATTGAAGTCAATATTCCTGCTGGACTCTATGCTTCGTGTATGCTTGCAATGAAAGAACCTCAACTGAACTTGAACTGTGGCAATGCAGCAAGGTGGAGGAAATCCATCATGGGGTGAGAGTTGTTGGAGGGGTAGGGGGAATCCCAGTGCCTAAAAAACTGTGTCATGTAATGCAATGTAATGAAGTCAATATTCCTGTTGGTACTCTCGCTTCTCTACTTTCATTCTTCTGTAAAACAGCTAAAAACATACTTGTCATCAACGATTATTTTACAAGCTCTGAATTAGCATACATCATCTAGGAAAGGCATTTGTGATCCATGCAGCTGTAAAAAGAAGATTGCATTCAAATTTTCTTAAATTTCCAGGTTTTTTTTTTTAATCATACTCATGGTGTCCAGTGATGCTGGGACAAAGTATTTGAAATCAGGGTTGTTCTAAAAAGTTCAGGGCATTTGCTTTTTTTCCCCTCATCCACATCGATAATTATCAGACTAATACATCTTTGAATGCTCATTCAGAACTCAGATAAAGCAGTAAATGTGAAAAAGTCAAGGGTTTTGTAGTCAAGTCGTGTCAGTGAAGCTAACAATGTTCTGTGTTGATCTTCAGGCAATTATTGATCAGTACTATTCTACTCTCGCCCTGAAAATATCAACACAATAGTGTTTGCCAAATGCCTTATTGCAAACCCACACTCTATTATCCTTTGTGAGCATCTTGTTACAACTGTAAACAAAACCAAACTTGGTGAATTTGTCAGTACTTAATGAATGGATGTTGGCTCCAAGCAAATTCGTTTTTTTTTTTGTTCCTAGTCCTCAACTCATTCTTTAACTCTCACCTGATAGCAGTACCTTTATTTGGGGTTTGTCAACAGTATGCTCTTGTATTTTGTGAAAATGCTTATTCTCTTGAACTGGTTTCAACTTACTTTTTTATTCTTTTTTTTTTAAATACTTACTTATTTTTATTTGAAAGAGAGATTTTACAGAGTAAGAAGGAAGGACAGTAAGAGAAGGTCTCCCTTCCACTGATTCACTCTCAAAATGGTCACAATGGCCAGAACTGAGTGGAACCGAAGCTGGGAGACTGGAGTTTCTTCTGGGTCTCCCATGTGGGTGCAGGGTCTCAGAGACTTGGGCAATCTCCTGCTTTCCCAGACTAGAAGCAGGATGCTGAATCGGAACAGGAGTAGCTGGAACATGAACCAGCGCCCATAGGGGATGATGGGACCACAGGGTGGTGGATTAGCTTGATGCACCTATCATGCTTGCCTCTGAACTGTCTTCAGCCTTCAAACGTATCCTTCATTCTTCAACCATGCCTGAAACCTAGTGGTTTGAACTTTGCACACAATTTCTACATATGTGTTTTTTTTTCCTGGCTTAAATCAGTCACATCCTCTTTTAAAATCTCCTCCTGTCACTTGTGTTGCAATTACTTCTAACCATTGTTAATTTCAGAGTGTTTAGGCCTGAGGACTATTCTACTTGTCACTCTAATTAACACCAGCAGAGATAGGAACTAATACCTTAAATTGGCTAGTCATCTCCCTGGAAGAGTAGTGCCTTGTGTGGTGACAGCGTAAGATAAGGCTCCTGAAGTCCTGAGTATTGTCCTGAATAGTCTATCAGCAGGGTAGCTGCAAGCTTCATGTCACCTTTGTGTCTTCACAAAAGGTATCACACTGTCTTCTCAACCCCAAGAAGAACCCTCTCTGTAACTGAATGATAGCATGAATGGACTATGTTTTTCTGAAAATTAACAGAAGCATTCTGTCTTTGGAAAGCTAAAGCTTGAGACCAAGGCGCACAGGATGACTAGAGAAAGGAGCGAATTTCAGACACTTGTGTTACTGACCTGGAAAACTTTCAGGTCAGTCTCATCTGTGAGGACAGGGGGAAACACCAATAGATAGGGTAAGACCCATTGTCAGAAATTCCCCATGTATGGTTCACTCAGGGCATAAAATTCAGTTCTTAGTTTGCTGGAATTATATATGTACTTCCAAAGGCGTTTCTCTCTGAGGGTTTTTATCTCAAAAAGAATTTACAGAGACATTAATTCCAGGCAAAATCAACGCTTTGATTTTTATTTCTAAGCAATGATCCACAAGGTCCCTCAGGCAAAGACAAAGAAGTAACAATATTGTTTGATGATACCAAACTGTTTTTCTGATCAAAATAGCTCTGGTTAATTTGCAGGAAAACGAATGAAACGGAACAGATAGAATGTTGTGGTGATCTCAGGGGTTCAAAATGTAGGCTCTCAAATTGAGCCACATGGGTTTGAAATTTGCTCCTTCCTGTCTACCTGATTGTGAACCAGTCAGTTGTTCACTGTGTTTCATTCTCTTCATGGGCTTAATGAGGATCCTAATGGCACCCTGTTAATTCATAGATTGCTGTGAAATGAAATGAACGGACACTTGTAAATTGCTGAGTACAGTGCCTGTGTTACTGGGAGTGCATAATAGCTCTTAGTTACTATTAAGCAGTAAGTTTCATAGAAGTCTGTGTTGTTTAACTTGGAACAGAACTTAGAGGGAGTGAGTGCACTGTCTTATATTTACACTGAATGAGATTCCAGAGACTGAACATCTGAACCAGAAAGACTCAGTTATATGAAATTTGGCTTCAGTTATCCAGAGAATTAGTCAACTTTCCTGTCTCTTATCTCTCCCTGGCTTGGCATTATATATTTCTAAACTGAAACTAAAGATTTGGAAGACAGATGAAGACAATATTTTAGGGTCTGGCGCAGTAGCCTAGTGGCTAAAGTCCTTGCATTGCACTCGCCCAGATTCCATATGGGCATTGGTTCTAATCCCATTGGCCCTGCTTCCCATCCAGCTCCCTGCCTGTTGCCTGGGAAAGCAGTTGAGGACAGCCCAAAGCCTTGGGATTCTGTACCTCTGTGGGAGACCCAGAAAAGGGTCTGGGCTCCTGGCTTTGGATCGATGTAGCTCTGGTTGTTGCGGCCACTTGGGGAATGAATCAGCAGATGGAAGATCTTCCTCTCTGTCTCTCCTCCTCTCTGTATATCTGATTTTCCAATAAAAATAAAATAAATCTTAAAAAACCTAATATTTTAGAATCATGGACCAATGTGTTTGTTATTCTATAATGCTCATCAAAGCCCTCCTTTCATTTCCTGAAGGAAGCAAAATTTTAATAATCTGGTTATTTCAAAGATACAAAGGGAAACAGCAAAGAGAGCATGGAATTTAAGAGCCTTGAATTGCAGTTCTAATTGTATCACTTAAGGAAGGATGTGACTTTGGGACAAATCACTTCTGATTTTGAAGTTCCACGTTCCTCAAATGTAAAATGTCATAAAAATAATCATTGTGCTTTTTGATAGACTATTTGGAATACTGAGTTCAAAGATACATGTATATATTGAGTGGTAATCAAATGTTGATTGACATTTTGTTGACATTTCCCAGAGTTTGTTCTGGCTGTTCTTGGGGAGTGAACCAGCCGACAGAAGATCTTTATCTTTGTATCTTCTTCTCTCTGCATACCTGCCTTTTCAGTAAAAACACAAAATAATTATTTTAAAAAAGAATTTGCTAATGTATCTTCATTTCAGTGTTAATTTGCAGTTGCTTTCCAATTATATGCTTATCTGTCTCCTCATTAAATTTAAAGGAACCTTTTTTGATTTCAGCATTGTATCTTGTTGTTGGAGATATGTGTCCCAGTGCTTTTGTAAAGCGTACTGAAACCTAGGTGTTGCTTTGAGGAGCTTGTCTCAAATCTTTGCTTCCTGGAACTCAGGAATCCAAATGTATACGTGTGTGTGTGTGTGTGTGTGTGTGTGTGTGTGTGTGTGTGTATACCCACACATATAAAATATACACTTTAAGTAATATAATATAAATAATATATGTATGCATTATTTATACATATATTATATATATACAAAGAAGGAGCTCAGATTCAAATCCCCAATTCTATTCCTCACATGCAGTCAGCTTTTGGAGGTATTTCTTGAGTATTTATTTACTTTCTAATATATATTAATATGTGACTTTCTGATATTTGCAAATACAGCATTTATTTTTACAAAATTGGATTATACTTCTGTATTTTCTTTACCTTAATGGATCTTGAATCCATTTCTACTTGAACTCAAACAGATTGACTTCATCCCTTTGAAGAGCACAGCATTGTATTTAATCAGTTGCATCCTTTATGATACGTATCGGATAGGTGCATAGATAGGCAAATATAATAAGATAAAAATGAGAGCCAGTTCATGTGTGAGAAGTGACCTGTTCGGCAATTATGACGCTTGAATTCCATTCCCCTTTTAAATACTTACTTGTGTAATGTTGGATACTTGTGTAATGTTGGATAAATCAGTTCAATTCTGCATGCTTCTTTTGCCTCAATTAAGTTGAGATAATAATGACTAATTCATTCTTTTTGGCTGATAGCCTTTCTATAAAGACAAATGAGGATTTTGGTGAATTTGTAAGTGAAAAATTGCTATGAAAGTATAAAGTGATATTGGTAAGCCAAGTACTAGCCTACAAACAGAATAAACAGAAATATGCAATTTGAACTTCAAATGCCATAATATTAATAAAAAGTTTACTAATGTAAAAATATGTGAGTTAAAATAATTAGTCTTTGCAAAAATATCTGCAAAGGTAAAAACACATGAAGAGATACTTGATGTAGCATTCATATTTATTTGTAAAATATTTCAAATTCTTACACTTATTAACGGGAAATGATTAAATGTGAGGATACTTCAAAAAGTTCAAGGAAAATTCTGTTAACAGATAAATTTGTGCTTGTGTAAATTTTTATATCTGTGCATAATATTTTCATAACACATTGCCATGACCTTTCTGAAGACCCCTTGTATGCATAGTTTTTTCATAATATGAACTATCCGTGACCTTGTTGAGTTGCTTATGTGCATGTGTTTCATGGTAAAATGCTTTGTAATCACTGAAATGAAAGGACATTGATCTGGTCCTGTTGACAAGAAAAGATATGCAAGATGTATTGCTAAGTGCCAAAATCAAATTTTAAATTACTGCTAATGATCATCCACATGAACACACAGAATAACACGGCTATATGGACATGTGTTTCTGTGCTGTATGTAAGTCTAAAAATACAAAAATGACTTTAGTGTGATATTTTATATATAAAACAATAGAGATAGGTCAAATCCAGTCCTGCTACCTGTTTTTGTAATTAAACTTAGACCATAGCCATGGTCATTGTTTACAACTCATCCAGGGCAGCTTTCATGTTAAGACATAAACATCCTTATACATTTATTATGTGATGGGAAAGTGCTCTGACCCCTGACCTATAGCAATGTATGCTCTGCATTAATAGTAGTTATTTTAGGGTAATGAAGCTGTAGCAGAATTTCCCTTTCAAAAAGGTACTTCTTCAAAGAAACTCTCTACGCTTCATCCAGTTTACTGACATCTATCTACAGTAAAATGTCAAAACAACTAAGTTAGCATTCGTAGCATGTGAAGAGCATTTTGTGTCATTTAATTGCACATGTGGGTTTGTGTAAACATTGCTGTGATCAAGATTTCATCATAATAAAGATTTTCCTGTTAAGCCTTGGCCATTACACCTAGTCGTTCCCCAATGCCATCATGTCTAAATCTTAGTGACTACTAAGCTGTTCTCCACCTCTGTAATTTTGTTAATTTCAGGAGTGTTACACAAATGGATCATGCAGTGTGTGACTTTTGAGACTGACTTCTTCCATTCAGAATAATAGTTTGAGATATATTCCAGCTGTGTGTATGCATGATGCATTATTTTTCTGTCGCTGAGTGCTATTGCATCGTATGGATGTACCATAATTATTTTGTCCTAAAACACTGAAGGACAAAATAGGTAGCTTCAGTCTGCTTGGAAGTAATATTTTTACCACTTCAAGCACAGTGTAGAACCTCACATATCATCATAAAGGCTCTTTTAGCTTCCTTCATATTTTAGTTATCACATATATTACACAATATACATTGAATGTTTTACACCTTGGTGTTATTTTTAAAGAACTTAGAAAAGAAAAAGAACCAATTTACTTAAAAAAAAAAATGTATGCCGCTATTTTTCTTCCTTCATCCCCCACGTTCCAAAGTTACTCCCTGAAATTATTTTCCTTCTGTCTGAAGAATTTTCTTCATCATTCCTTTTAGAACTGGTCTTCTGTTGATTACTTTTTAAATTTGTCATTCTTTTGAAAAATTTTGTTATTTCAGTCCCATTCACAAAAATTATTGTCACAGATGCACAGTTCTAGGTAGACAGTTATCTCCTGACTTTAAAAATGTCTTCTTACTTCCGTGCATTCTGATGATAAATTTGTCGTCACTCGAATCTTTGTTTCCCCATGTGGAACATATTAATTTTTTCTGACAATTTTTCTTTATTTTTTAAAAGTTTGCTTACTGTGTCTCTCTGTGTGTGTATCCGTTTCAGATTTAGAAGAGTCTTGGTTCTGTGAATGTGGAGAGAAGGAGAGATTTTCAAATATTACTTCTTATTTATTTTTCTGCTCATCCACTTTTCCTAAAATGTTTTGCAATTCTGATGCCATAAATATTAGAACTTTTGGTGTTCATGTTCTACCATAATTACCTGAGCCTCTACGAAATTTTCTTTTGACTCTTTTTGTCAGATTGGACAACTTAGCTTATTCTATCTTCAGATGACCTTCTTGCTGTGTTATTTCCTAACTGGTATTGAAGGCCCTCAGTGAGTGTTTTATTTATTTATGTATTTATTCGGCTCTAAAACCTCCATTTTATTTTATTTCATAGTCTTTCTAGCTTTCATTTATTTCTGGAATACTCTTCTATACCTCTTGGCTATTTTAGAATGTATTTTCAGATTATTGTGAAAATGGCAAAATGTAGATCATCTTAGGGTTGGCAATTTTTTAAGTAGTTACTTTTGAGGTGTTCCTAGCTCTTTGTATGCTGAGTAATTTCACTTCATTATAGTTTAGATATTTTAAATATGTCATGAAATTGTAGGTCATGTTCTAATTCCATTAGGAATGTAAATAAATCTTGTTTCCAAGGCTTCAGTTCTCACAGTCCTACTTTCTTTCTATGGATCATGGTTGCAATATCAGTTCAATTTTCAATGACATGAAGCCCGAGATATTAATATCATGGTGTGGAGGAGCATGAAAACAGTCATAACGTGGGGAAAAGAACACAGTATACGGTCATTCACATTTGTATTTCAGTGAAGAAGTATTTACAACTGAGTATCAAATTGTATATCAAATCCATGCAAATTTTGCTTGTATATGTACAATGTATATCTTTATATCTTCATGTCTATATGTAGATATTTATAAAAGTCCACAAATGACATAAAGCATGTGATGTTTGTCTTTCTGCATCTGACTTATTTCACTTAGCATAATGATCTCCAATTCCACCACATTTGTTGCAAATATCAGAATCTCATTGTCTTTTATGACTGAGTGATATCCCATCATGTATTATGACATATTTTGCGTATCCAGTAAGTTCATGGACATCATATTTGACTCTGTATCTTTATTACTGTGAATTGAGTTGCCCTAAACATAGGGCTGTGGGTATAATCTTTCTTATGCTGATTTTATTTTCTTTGAATCTCCATACTATTTTCCAAAATGGTAGTGCTAATTTGCCTTCCCACCAAAAGTGTATTAGAGTACATTTTCCTCCACTTCTAATCCATATTTGTTGTTGTTATTATTATTTTAATTTTTTGGTTTATAACCATTCTAGTTAGAATGAAGTAATACTTCACTGTGTTTTTCTTTAAATGATTTATTTTTAAAATTTATTTGAAAGGCTGAGTTGGAAAGGGAGAACAAGAGAGAAACAGAAGTTTGATCTGTTAGTTCACTCCCCAAGTAGCTACATCAGCCAGGGTTGTGAAACTAGAAACTGGGAACTTTCTCTGTGTTTTCCACATGGGTTCAGAGTCCGAAGAATTTGGACCACTTTCTGTTGATTTCCCAGGAGTATTAGCAGGGAACTGAACTGGAAGTGGAAACGCAAAAATACAAATTAAAACTTACGTGGGATACCCATGTTCTAGATGGTGGCTTAAGAATGCTACACTTCAATGCTGGCCCCTAACTATGATCTTTACTTGTATTTCATTAATGTCTAGCGATACTGAGAATTTTGTCAGTGTATTGCCTGGACATTTTTATGTTTCATCCTTCGAGCAATTCCTGTTCACAGCTGATTTTTTTTAAGACTAATTATTAATTTTTCTTTAGAAGGCAGTGTTACACAGAGAAAGAAAGACAAAGTCTTCTGTCTCTTGGTGCATTCCCCAAATGGCTGCACCACCCAAAGCTGAGCCAATCCAAAGCCAGACTCTAGGAGCTTCTTTCAGGTCTCTCATGTTGAATCAGCTGCTTTCCTAAGCCAAAAGCAGGAAGCTAGATCAGAAGTGGAACAGCTGGGGCTAGAACCAGTGCCCATATGGGAAGCTGACATGGCACTGTAGAAAGCAACAGCCTACTGCTCCACAGTTCCAGCCCCTCTGATTTTTGTACTTGCTTGTTCTTGAGTTTGTTGAATTCCTTACACATTCTGGGTATTAATCCTTTATTCGAGGTATAGTTTGAAAACTCTTTTTCTCATTCTTTAAGTTGCTTCTTCATTTTATTTTTTTTTTCCCTCTGCAACATGCAAGCATTTTAATTTGATGTGATGCCATTTGTCAAATTTTGCTTTTATTCTTTGTGCTTCTGGTGTCTCATTTATCAAGAGTTTGTTCAGACCAGTATCTTTGTTTCCCCTATCGTCTTGTAACAATTTGGTGGTTTCAGGTCTTAAGTTTAGATTCTTGATCCACTATTAGTTGATTTTTGTAGAGTGTTAGATAGTCTTGTTTCAAACTTATTCAAATGAAAATCCATTTTTTCCCAACACCCCTTGTTGAAGAGACTGTTTTTTCCCCCAGGAAATTGTTTTAATTCCTTTGTCAAAGATTAGTTGTTAACAGATGTACTAGTCTCCGGTGTTGATATTCTATTACTTTGTTCCACATATCTGATTTTGTGTCAATATGAGGTTTACAGCAACCATGTCACATGTCTATTATTGCGATGTCTCTGATTCATTTTCATTGTTTTGCGTGTTTTGGATCTTCTAAATTTTAGATTGTTTTTCTACTACTTGAAGAATATCCTTGGAGTTTTGTTGTGATCAAATTGAATCTGTAAAATGCTTTGGACAGTATGGAAATGTTAATCACATTAATCATTCCAATCCATAAACATGAATGATGTTCCTATTTTTATGTATTTTCTTTTGTATCTGTCATTATTTTGCATCATTGTCATTGTAAAGATTTTTCACATAATTTGTGAAGTTTATCCTTATATATAATACAATATCCTTACATGATAAAAATCTTTAAAATTTTGTGTATAGTAGGAATACACCAGAACATAAATAGGGAAATATATAATGCATTTTTTGTAAGTGTGTTGAATGAGACTGATCTTATACCTTCTTTCTTACTGAGAACATTGCAGATGTATAACAATGCTATTGAATGTTGTGTCTTAATTGTACGTCCTGCAACTTTGCCTAATTCAATTATGTGTTCTGATAGTCCCTTCATGGAGATTTTTGGTTCCTGTATGTGAAGGATCATGTAATTTGCAAAGAGCAATAATTTGATTTGCTTCTTTTCAATTTGCATACCTTTGATTTCTTTTTCTTTTCTAATGGCTGTATTTAAAATGTCCAGAATTATATTGAAGAGCAGTGATGAGAGTGGGCATTCTCTTCCATTTCTGGATCTTAGTGGAAATGCTTTTAGCTTTTCTCCATCAAAAATATTGCTGCTTACAGGTTTCTCATATATTGCCTTAATTATATTGTGGTTTGTTCAAACTATACACAAAATTATGAAGATTTTTATCATGTAAGGTTATTACATTTTACCAAGTGCTTTTTCAGCATCTATTTAACTATGTATACAGCTTTTATCCTTCATTTTGTTCATGTAAGTGTTGTGAATATTGGTTTGCATATTTTGAGATACCCCTGAATCTCTGGCATCAATGTCACTTTGGGTACTGTGCTCTTCTGACATGTTGTTGGGTTTACTATTTTGCTAAAGATATTTGCATTAGATTTCAAGGGATATTGGTCTACAGCTAACTTTTTGTTGTATGTGCTAGTTTTGGAATATAATGCAGACTTTGTAGAATGAGTTTGGAGTTGCGACCTCCTCTCCAACTGCTTTACATAGGTTAAGAAGAGTTCCTTTCAGTTAGTCCTGTAAGTTTGGTAAAATTTGGCAGTGAAGTCAGGAAGTCTTGAGTTTTTCTTTCTTGGAAGGCTGTTTATTACTGATTCAATCTCAGCCTTGATTATCTGTCTGCTTATGGCTTCTATGTTTCAACGTTTCAATTTTGTCAAGTTCTATGTGTCCATAAATCTATTTCTTCTAATTTTCCAATTTGCTAATATGTAATTTTTATAAAGATTACTGATAATTATTTATGTGTCTGTAGTATTAGAAATTTGGTTCTTCTATCTTTTTTGATTAGTTGAGGTCAATGTTTTGTCTATTTTGTTTATTTTTAAAGGATCTTAATGTATACCTATTTTTTTGCTGTGTCTTTGTACTAATTTGGGGCTTAATTTACTCTTATTTTCTAGGTCTTGAGAAATATTGCTAGATTATTTTGTATTGTTCAATTTTTATGTCTTTTCCCCTTATTCCTGCTCTTGGTGCATCCTATGCTTTCACATGTTGTGTTTGCATATCAATCTGTTTGAAGAACTTTTTATTTCTCCTGATTTTTTCTATACCCCATTGCTCATTCAGGATCATATTTTTCAGTCTCCACACATTTGAACATGTTTAGAGTTTCTTTAGTTGTTAATTTCCAGCTTCATTGTATTTTGGTCAGAAGAGATACATATTATGATTTTGATTTTTCTTGAGTTTGTTGAGACATGCTTTATGGCCTGGCATATTGTCCCTCCTAAAAAAGCTTCTATGTACTAATGAAAAGAATATCTATTCTGTGGCTTACAATCATTCTTTTTTTTTTTCTAAAAAAAATTTTATTTATTTTTACTGGAAACTGAGACATACAGAGAAGAGGAGAGACAAAGAAGAAGATCTTCTGTCTGCTGATTCACTCCCTAAGTGGCCATAATGGTCAGAGGTCACCAAGGTCACCAAGGCCTTGGGCCGTCCTCAACTGCTTTCCCAGGCCACAAGCAGGGAGCTGGATGGGAAGTGGAGCTGCTGGGATTAGAACCAGCACCTACATGGTATCCTGGCATGTGCAAGGTGAGGAATTTAGCCATTAGGCTATTGTGCCAGGTTCACAATCATTCTTTTGAATTCTTTTTTCAGACACCCCTTCAATATTCCCTTATTATTAATGCCTTACGGTGTTCTTCTGGCAGGTTCATGTTGATTTCCTTGTTCATGTTTCTTATGTTGTTACATTGATATTTGTACACTTGGAGATTTCATTTCTATTGCTTTTGAAAGATTTGCTTGTTTTTATTTATGATTGGACATTTTTATTTCTAGAACTGTTCCTTTGGGACTTGGCAGAGTGTCTAAGGTTTATTTTTGACCTTAAAGGATGTGTGCTGTGTAGGGCCAGGGAGTTCAGGCCACTGTTGGGAGTGGATCAAGACTTCAGATGCTACATCAATGATGGGTTTTGGGTTATACCTCTGGCTGCAGTCAGTGGAGGGAAGGGATGCTTCAACTGACTGCTCTATTCCAAGTCATCACATTTCTCTGCAGGATAAACTAGCTGATTACAGCATACAGTGAATTCATGAAGCCGGTACACTTCAACCAACCAAACATGTGAGCCATTCAGAGCACCATCTCATGCCACAGTGTGTCCCAACCTCAATGTGAGGTCTATCCCCAGAATGCAGGGAGCTCTGAGTCTGCGAAGCTGCAAGAGAACCTAGTTGCAACTTGGCGTCGGGGAGGGAGAGGAGGCCGTGTGAAAGAAGATGGCTAGTAACTGATGGAGCTTGCCTCCTTATTTCCATGGTAGAATTGGCTAACCCTGCTGCCCTGTATCTAATGTCTGCTGCAGTACAGGGTGATTTGTAGGTCTTGGACCCAAGGGCTTCCATTGCCATGTTGGGCCCAGTTCAACCTGGGCTCAGTCTGCCCTGTTTGGATGCAGAAATGTGTCTTGTTCCCTGAAAAGAAGATAGGCAAAACTTCTTGTGAGCCAGTTGTGTAACAAGATAGTGCCCTCTCCCCCCCACACACTGCAGTGTATGTTCTGAGGAGTTAGGGGGTGGATAACTGGAGTGGGTTTCCCTTCAGAATTCCTAGAACCCTAAATTTTTGAGGCAGTGCTCCTCACTGGGCTGCTGGTATGTGACAGCATGATTCTTGTCCAGGGAAGGTTTTCCAGGTGAGAGAAGAGGTCTGTACAGATGGGTTTCATATATGCTCTCATATTTACCCTTCCTCTTGCGATGTAGTCTCCCACAACTCCTCTTTCATAGATTGTGTTGTAGATGTCACATCGTATTGCTGCTTCCTCTTATCGCCTCTGGTGCTCTTCCTCAAGCACTGACCTAAAGACATAACTGCTTTGGAGTATGTTGGTAAAGTGTGTGGTTAATGTTGGACTCCTCTGTATGGTGATCTTGAATACGTTTTTCACTGCTTTTGTGATACTATTTATGTCTGTCTGATACAGCTACTGCTCAGGGGCCAGTTTGGAACCCAAGCAGTTATCAGAAGTAATTCAATTATCAATGCTTTTTAGGATATCACATATATACATGTAGAGCTTGGAGATAAGCTTAAGATTTCATAAAGAACTTTACAGCATTTTCCCCCAAGTATTCTCCTCTTTGTGGTCCTTCTGGTCCTCTGCAGATCCTGGATTCTCCCTTCCTTCCTGGTCCTTTGGCTAAGTCATGGTTTGTTAGTCTCCATACTGTTACACATTTCCTCCAACTCGGATTCCATGTTAAGCCAAGGGGACACAGAGTTAAAGAAAATGCAGTAAAGCTTCCATTTATATTCTGCAGAACACAGTTCTGTTGTTCAGAGGGAAGGAGACCCCCTCTCTGAGAATTTTAGCTTCATGTTTAGCAACTATTGCTGTTGGAATCACCACATTTTTATACTTTGCTAGAAGATGGAGTTAGAAATCAAAACAAACAAACAAAAAATCCCAGACTCTCCAGTTTCTAGTTCCATAGAGACCCACATTCCCAGTCCTTGGATCAGAAAATTATCACTTCTCTTGGTGTTCTTTCTGTTCAATACCCATCATGAAGTTCTGGACTTTTTGTTGCTTTTGCATCCAGAAGGGAGCATATTCAGAAGTACTATAATACAAAATTTCACTGGTAGAATGGCTGTATTTCAATATTTTGTTTCGTTGCGCAATCAGCCTGCTACTACTTTGCAGGATACTCAGATAATTCCCCAATGCATTCTCTGTAGGGATTTTAACTGCATTCACTGGGAGACACAGAAAAACAAAGTGTACCTGATTATTTTAACAACAAAAAAAGCTTTTCTTATCTCTTTATCACTAATAGCTAAAATGCAGAGTTAATGGCAATACCTCACATGGTTAACAGGCACCATATCTATCCTGAAGGAAAAATATGCAAACATTATAGTTTTGGCTAGGAAGATTGAAACACTATAGAAATATGTCTCTCATGTGACATGAAGTTTTTTTAAAAAGTGAATCAAATTATATATAGTACAAAAGATACATAACTACAGTTATTTTACAAAATTAGTGTGGAAAAAATGTATATGCCTAACATGTGATTATGGTTTTATTTTAATTACTTTCATACAAGACACCATTTTGCATTGTTAGAAACTATCATGGCTACATAGTATATTAATAATGCATCATGGATATTATATATCATAACATATAATGATGTATGTAAAAATTTTCCTTGTGTCTTTGTAAGAATAAATTGAATTCCATTGTGAGCGTCACATGGAACTTAAAAAGCAGTTGTTTTCAAATCCTTATTTTTTTGGAAATAGCCTAATTTCTGCATACAACTATAGCACAAGAGATTAAATTCACATTGTACATTGTAAAAGAATCTAACATTTTGACAATCTAATTCTCCTTTTCATTCTTCTTCCTCAGTCTGAATAAGAAACTTAATTGTGAACTGGATCAAGGGCTCTTCAGAATGAAACCAGATAAGTAGTTCAATAAAATGGAATTTTGATAAAATGGAGGATGTGTCTCGCTTTCAGTGTTGGCTCTGAGTCTCAAGGAGGGTAACCCAGTCCCCTAGCTAGAAAAGACAACCAGGATATAAGTTTCCCATCTCTTCTGACCAGAATGCTTCTCAATCATAATATTTAGTTTAAATAAAATCTCTTCCCTTGTGGAATCTTCTGAACTAATTCTTGGTAATGGACTCCTACAAAACTACACTGATGGTTTGTAGACCTTGAGTTGTGGTGCCAGCTGTCAGTTGCCACTGTGGGACTATTTGGTTTTGCCCCTTTGCAGCAAAATAATTCATTGTTGTTGAAGGACTATACAATTGCAATAATATAGGGTGAAAATAGTTTGGAATAGGGGGTCAGGAAGGGTAGAATGGGAAATCCCTGAGCCTAAGGACCTGTATCATGAAAAATAATAATTAAGGGCCTGGCGTGGTGGCCTAATGACTTAGGTCCTCGCCTTGCATGTGTCAGGATCCCATATGGGTGTTGGTTCTAATCCTGGCAACCCCGCTTCGCATCCATCCACCTGTTTGCAGCCTGGGAAAGTGGTCGAGACCAGCCCAAAGCCTTGGGACCCTGCACCTGCATGCGAGACCTGGAAGAGGCACTTGGCGCCTGGCTTTGGATCAGCTTAGCTCTGGCCATTGTGGCTGCTTGGGGGAGTGAATCATTGGATGGAAGAGTTTCTCTGTCTCTCTTTCTCTCTGTATATTTGACTTTGCAATAAAAATAAATAAATCTTAAAAAAGAAAGAAAAATAAAAATAAAAAATGACAAGAATAAGTTTTGTTTGTTTTCTTTCATTTACCTTGTTGTGCTTTGTTTTAACATAAACCAGGAACTTGATTTTTTATTCCTGCCTTATGCAACATGCTAATCTCAGTCTTGTTTCTAAACATAATACACATTATCAAATTCAGAATGTTCAAAACTATGCTCATATCATCTCTCAAACATTGGAGGTATCAAAACTTGTTAGAGTAAGTCTCCATATATTCTTCTGTTTCTACCTTGTTTGATAAGGGGTTTCTTTTGAATAGATTCTGTGCCTTATTGGCGTTAGAATCAGCAAGAACTCCACATGTTCTTTCTTAGGACTCACTTGTGAGTTGATATTAACTTAAAATTAATACTTGTATCATTTACATACTGTATATCATCTATATACTGTATATAGTATATAATGTATATTTTATTTATTATTTAGATATAGATTTATTGAAAATTTGAGAATGTAGTACAAAGTTTCTACGTAATTCACACTTAGTTTCTTGTATTATTACCATCATATATTAGTGTTGTGCATTTATTAGAATTAATGAGACTACATTTATACATTTTTATTAGTTAGGGGCTAAGGTTTATTATATATCCTTAGTT
This sequence comes from Ochotona curzoniae, assembly GCF_017591425.1. Taxonomy (NCBI): domain Eukaryota; kingdom Metazoa; phylum Chordata; class Mammalia; order Lagomorpha; family Ochotonidae; genus Ochotona; species Ochotona curzoniae. The sequence continues at coordinate 33,047,921 of NW_024465023.1, forward strand.
TTTAATGTAATATCATATTTTTCTTTCAGGATGTCTTCCAAGATGCTTTGTTTTTTTATAGATTTATTTTTATTATTTTTTTATTGGAAAGGCGGATATACAGAGAGGAGAGACAGAGAGGAAGATTTTCCGTCCAATGATTCACTCCCCAAGTGAGCCTAACGGCCGATACTATGCCGATCCGAAGCCAGGAGCCTCTTCCAGGTCTCCCACGCGGGTGCAGGGTCCCAAAGCTTTGGGCTGTCCTCGACTGCTTTCCCAGGCCACAGGCAGGGAGCTGGAAGGGAAGTGGAAGCGGGGCTGCTGGGATAGAACCTGGCGCCCATATGGGATCCCGGGCGTGCAAGGAGAGGACCTTAACCACTGTGCCACCGCGCCAGGCCCGCCAAGATGCTTTGTTATACTTAGTGTTATGCCGCCTTAAACTGGCTGACAAAACTGTCAAATTTTGTTTTTACTGATTTTTACAGTTTTGAAGAGTATTGGTTGGGTATTTTGTATAACTTACCTCAGTATCTATTTAAGTACTAGCTCTTTTTCACAAGCTCAAACTGAGAAATGATTGGCATAAAAAAAGAGCACATAAGTGAAGTGCTCTCTGTGCGATGCATCATATGAATGGCATTCGCCATCACCCAATGATGTCAGCTTTGATTACCTGTCTGAGGCGATGTTGGCTATGTTAATCCGGTTTACTTTTTTTCCTTTTCCATACCATCTTCTTTTTGAATATTCACTTATTTGTTTTAAAGTCAGAGTTAAAAAGAGGGAGGAGAGACATAGTTTACACCGCAATTGGCCACAGCAGCTATGCCTAAGCCAGGAGCAAGTCAGAAGCCAGGAGCTTCATGCATGTCTGCCACGTGGTGACTGGCATGGGAGCAAACACCTGATTTATTGTCTGATACTTTCCCCAGACCGTTAATAGGGAGCTGGGTGGGAAGTAGAGCAGCTAATATGAACTAATGCCCATATGGGATCCTGGCGTCTCAGGCAGGTGTTTCATCCACTATGCCACTATGCCACAATGCCAGCCCACATGCTATATTCTATGGAAAGAAGTCATTATGCATAGCAAAGACTTAGAATCTGGAAAATTATACTCTACCCATCGAGAGGAAGAGGACATGTGGGATTTTAAATAAAACAAATATATACTTTGGTACATACCAGATATATAGAATTGAATAAATGCATAAAAATGTGGGAGATAGGGCAACTTTCTTACATTAAAATTTCAATTAATGCACATGAAAAGGAAAAGGGAAATAGAAAATTGTTATTCAGAAATCATCACTATAGTACACTACAGATAATTTTACTATTGGATGCTCTAATTATTCAGTGAATACTTGAGAAAAAAAGAGTCTCAAAATATTCTCCCAAAACATTTACTAATTAAAAATTGAAATAGATCAATTTTTTATAAACTCTGCAGATATCAACTACATCAAGCCTTAAGAATAAACATTAATACTAATAAGGCATTCTGGCATCAAGAAATTCTTGATTTAATGCACTGGAATTTGGGAGAGTATTTTTTTTTTACTATCAGGAATTTTATTCATAAATAGTTTATGTTCTTCAACAAGCAAAGCCCAGCATATGATTCAGCAACCCCAGAGATATTCAGGCAAAAATTTGTAGACAAATACTCATTGCAGCATTATTCATAGCATAAGGTGTCAATAACTGTGTTTATCAACTCAAAGATTGCTATACTGCTTCTTTCCCAATATGTATACGAGGTATGCCACCCTCTCCTCCTCTGCCCTCCCTTTTTTCCCTTTCCTGTCCCTTTCTCATTTTTCTCCTTTTTCCTTGCCCTCCATTTTCTTCCCTTCCAATTCACTCCCCTCCCCTCCCCTCTTGTTTGCTGTATTATTGTACTAGCTAGCTAGCATGTGCAGTACAATGTTGGATAACAGTGGTGAGAGAACATCCCTATCTTTTCATGATCTTAAAAGGGAAAAATATTCTCTTCCTCACCATTAAATTTGAAGCTCTTTTAGATATTGTTTATCAAATTGAGGAAGATTCTGGCTTGAATTTTTTTTTATAACCAATGTTGGATTTTCATCAAATATTTCCTCTGCAGTAATTTTATACGGATTTTTCTCAATCCGTTACTGATGTAGAATTCATTGATCATTTTTCAAGTGGTGAGCTGATTTTGCATATCTGCAATAAACCCCATTTATTCAAGCTGTATAATCCTTTTTCTTTTCTCCTTTCCCTTTCCCTTTCTTTCTTCATCCATCTTTTCTCTCTCTCTCCTCTATCCCTCTTCCCCCCAATTCCTTTCTTCTTTCCTTTCCTTTTTCCTTTCTACAGCCAACAGTCAATTTATTAAAATTGCTGATGAGCTCAGGCATCTGCAATGCTGAATTCAAGTTCCCAATGCTGATAGAAGTGATCTGCTTCACAACTTCAGAAGGGCTGTGTTTTCCCCTTTATTACTGCATTATTATTTTATTTTTAAATAAATTTTTACCTTTATTTTCGATGTTGCTTACATCAGGGTGGGAATGATCAAGGGTTGGGGAAATTGAGTGTAATTATTGTTTCCAAATTTTCTATTTCTTTTTCCTGTATCTGGGGTACGAGGGAGATAAGGGGAGAAGCCATACCCAGTCTCCCAACTTCCCCAGTAGCAAGGGATGGGGAATATGCTCCAGTTATCAACCCAGGGTCCTGATCGGTGCATGCTCTGAGGGTTCTGCCCACATGATTTCAATAGTTCTGAAATGCTGTTGATTCGCCTATTGAATGGTGAGGGAACCCTTCCATTGGCTGACACAGTCAACTTTAGAGTCTCAATTTGCACAGATCTTTGTTATCATTGCTTAGCTGGCGTAGTTGTCCAATTTGCTCTGTTCTCCTTCTTCTGCTATGGTACCAGATGTCATCTGCAGGCACCAATGACTCTCATATTCTCCATGTATATTTGGGCCTGCTGTCTACTGCTTCGTCTTTTCCACTGAGGAGGAAAAGTTTTGAAGGTGGGTCAAAGGATCCAGGCCAGGTGAAGCAGGCCCTGTGGGAACCCTGCCTTGGGGTTCATGGACCTGGCATCCACAGTGTTCAGACTGGCATAACTTGCCTCACCTAAGCATCCAACAACAGGTGCTGCAAAGTGGCTCTATCCAGTCTGCCCCCAGTTCCAGCTCCTACTGGTGGGTGTTACAGCCTAGTCCAGTCCAGCAACACTTTCATCCTAATGTAGACTGGATGGTGTTGCAGCCCAGCCCAGTTTGTCCTGCACCCCATCGTGGTGCCCAGATCTGCCAGTGGATGTTCCAAGTTGGCTTAGCTTGGCCCACCCCCAGACCTGACCCATGGGGGAATCTATGCTGTCTGGTACTGTAACCTGGCATGGTTTTGGCTGCTGCTTGCCTTGGTTCTTGTGCTCACCTACAGCAACTGTATCCTGAAGAGGAGTTCCCCAAGCTCCATGCTGGTGGGTCCTTGGCCCAGACTGACTTTGTCTACCTCTTGTCATGGCAGGAACAGTATCATTGCCTAACTGGCCCACATCCTTTATGTTTCTTTCTGTTGGGTATTACAGCCTGGCCACACCTGGTCCAGACACAGCTCTTGCATGGTTCAGCAGGAACTGAGACCTAGCCAAGCCTGTTTCCAATAATCCTTGACTCTCATGAGTAGCAGTGGGTGCTGGAGTTTAGCCTAGTCTGGATACTCCAGTCCATATCCATGCCAAGGGACATTGCAGCATGTCTAACCCAGATCGCTGCCACCATTCTGGCTTTCACATTTACTGGTGGGAACCCCAACCAAGCTGCGGTGTCCTCTTAGCTCCCAATCAGGTCTATTCCCAACTACAGATCATGCATGTGCCAGCAGAGGTTGCATTTTAACAGCAGTGTGCCCCGCATACCCCCTAACATATTCTGTCCCCTGACCTGGTACTCTTGCATGTTGGTTATTGTCATGGCCCAGTCTAACATTATCCATCTCCCTCTTCTGACTCTCACTGGTGAGTACTATGATGTAGCCCTGCCAGGTATGCCCCTAGTGCTAGCTTTGCTGTGGGCCTGTGAGTGGCATTCAATGATGTTCACTGCTAACTACCCTAGCTCAGGTCTCCCATGTGTGCTGGTGCTTAGGTCTGTCCCTTAAAGGTTGTCCCATTCCTCTCTCCAAACCACTCAGTTTCAGCACCGTAGTTTACTCGAAAGTACAGTGGCCTTATCTATGGCGGTCCCTCAGTAGTTATTCCTCACCAGGAGATGAACCCTAAGGTCCCTGCTTGCCCTAACTTGTGATATACCCCAGACGGTCTGTAAGTCCACACCTCCAAGTCCCAGAGTATGCCATTGGGCAGTCCAATGGCTTCACCTTATATCATTGTTGCCTGGGCTCCCTGACCTGAGGTCACACCCACTGCCACCATATACACTGGGTCAAGAGGACCCTGGGTAGGCCTGATCCAAGATAACTCTCCTCCCCCTATAGTATAACAATAGTCCTTTATTAACAGTAACAAATCACCATTTTAACCATGTACTGTTGGTTGTTAGTGTATTTATAAAGTTGTGCAATCAGTACTACTATTGAGTTCCAGAACATTTTCACCACTAAAAAGGGAGAATCTTTACTCATTAAGCAGTTACTACCCATTCTACCCTCTTCCTAGCCCCATGGAAAAAAAAAATCTACCTTCTCTGTAAATTTGCTTATTCTTGATAATTCAAATAAATGGAATTATGTGTGTAGCCTTTTGTACTTGTTTTCTTCCACTCAGTGCCTATATTAAGGATCATCTACATTGGAACATGTATCAAGATATCATTACTTGTTATTGTTCAGTGATCTCATATAGTCTCAATATATCACATTCAGTTTATCACCTTATCAGTTGATAAGCATAAGTTTATTTGCACCTTACATGAGAATGACTGAGCATTTCCACAACAGTTGTACCATTTTCATTTACAACAGTTATGCATATAGCAATTTCCTTCAAAATGTAGCCAAGGACATGAGCAGACTTTTTTCAAAGGATAAAATTCACATGGCTAACAGACATATGAAAGAATGCTCAAGTTCACTAGCAATCAAGGACATTAAACAAAAAAGGAAAAGGCAAAAACAAGCAAACAAACAACAAACCCACAATGATGTATAAGGCTTCACTTCACCCCAGCCGGAATTACTATTATATGGAAATCAGAAAATAACAAATTCTGGCAAGGATATGTGTGTGGGGGGCAGAAGAAGATACCGACATAAATGGAAAACAGTGGGGAGATTCCTCAGAAATCTGAAAGTCGATCTACCATATGACCCAACTATCTCTCTACCGGCAATTTATCCAAACAAAATGAAAACAACATATGAGAGTAATTACAGCAGCTCAATTCATAATAGGTAAGATATAGAATCAACACAGGTGCCCAAAAGCTGATGCCTTGATAAAGAAAATGTGATGTAGATATACAATGAAATATTAATTAGCCATAAGGTCAACATCATTCTTTTTTAAAGCAATTTTAAAATTTTTACTGGAAATCCATATTTACAGAGAGAAGGAGAGACAGAAAGGAAGATCTTCTGTCTGCTACTTCACTCCCCAAGCAGCCACAACAGCCAGAGCTGAGCCAATCAAAAGCCATGTTATGTGCAAATAGGTACAGCTTTCTTTCTTTTCATATTTGGGTGACATTTTCTTGTATTTCTTGTCTTTTTCCTCTGATTAGATGTTCCAACACAATGTCGAGTACTAGTGGCAAAAGTTAGAATCCTTGTATGGATCATGAATTTAGGCAGGAAACTTTCAGAATTTCGTCACTGAATGTGATAAATATCCTTTATCATTTTGAAGCAATTCCTTAGTGTTCTTATCTTCCAAATATTGTGATGACAAAAGGGTTAGATTTTGACAGATGTTTTTGCTGCATCAATTGAGATACTTATTCATTTTGTTTCCCTTTTTCTGTTAATGTTGCATATTATATTGTTAAAATATGTTAAAATTCCACTTGGTTATGCATTATGTTCCTTTTAATTAATAACCCTTTGGAATTGATTTTCTTTCTTTCTTTCTTACAATTATTGTATTCATATTCGAAGGGATATTGGTATGTCGTTTACTTGTGTTGTCAGTATTTGGTTTTGGTGTCAGACTCAGAATGAATGTTTAAAAAGAATCAGTGATTTTATTGAGTAAGAACACAGTTCATTGAAAAGATGTAAAAAGTGAACATTTGGATGAACTCAATAACACAAAGGAAGAGATGCAATTAACTAAAAGCTGACATGAAAATTAGGACATAACTGTGTGCGTTACATTCAGTCTAGCTAAAGTTTGTCAATTCTGTTAATGTTTTTCAAAAACCAACCTTCGAATCCTTTGATTTCTCAGTTGTTTTTCTGTTTTTTTATTTCATTTATCTCTGTCCTAATCTTTATTGCTTTTTTCTGCTAAATTTACAATTTGCTTTTTTGCCTTTTCTTATTAATGACTGTGTATAGTTTATCATCTTAAAAGGCTTTTATTTTTAATTTAATTGCAATAAAAAAGTGTAATCTAAACTTCACCGTTTTGACTCATTTTAGGTGCATAGCTTAACAGTGCTAACTATATTCACATTGCTGTTAAATCGAGCTCTAGAACTTTTCTATCTTTTACCTTTAAGCAATGGCTTAACTTGCGGTGCACAACACAGACGCCTATTCAAATATTTTGCCCAGTTTTAATTGAAGTGCTTCTTTTATTGTGCTGAGTTGCTGTGCTTTTCATACTTTCTGTCTAAAAACATCCTGTTATTTTCAGAAATATTCTCTTCTTTCCACTCCATTCCTTGTGTCATTTCAGGCGTAGTTTTAAAAAAATTCATATATTTCAAATTATCCACTTTTATTTTATTGTCTATGCTTTTGTTGCCAGGTCAAAAAATCATCATTGTATTCATGGGATGAATATTTCATTCTATTTTTACAGTGTTTTACAGTTATAGACATTATTATTGCATTTTTCTTTTAGCATTTTAAATATATAAATCATTTCCTTGCTTTAATGATATCTGATGAGAAAGTCATTGACAATGTTCCTGAAAATAATTTATATGTATGTCATTTATGTATGCATCTTTCAAGATTTTTACTCTTTCAAATGATTAAAATGTGTCTATCTTGACATTGATTATTTTTTATTTTTTAAAAAAAATTATTAATTTTTATTGAAAAGTCAGATACAGAGAGGAGGAGAGACAGAGGGGAAGCTCTTCTGTCCAATGATTCACTCTCAAAGTGACCACAATGGCTGGAGCTAAACCAATCAGAAGCCAGGAGCCAGGAGTCTATTCTGTGTCTCTCACATGGGTGCAGGGTCCCAAGACTTTGGGCCGTCCTGGACTGCTTTCCCAGGCCACAAGCAGGGAGCTGGATGGGAAGCAGGGATGCTGGGATTAGAACCGGTGCCCACATGGGATCCCTGATTTCAGCTGCTGGCTACCCCACTGGACCCAGCATTCATTATTTTGCCATCTTCTCCTTTAGAGTGTGTAGATGCATGTCTTTCATTACTTTTGGAGAAGTTTCATGCTTTATGTCTTCAAACTGTTTTTCTGATCCATTTTTTTATAGATGTGTCAGGAGTTTGAGTATCTCAACCTCACAGTCACTCAACTGTTTTAGAACAGTCCCAATAACAGAAGCAAACAAGTTTGCAAGTGACACAACCCTGCCCAAAGTCCAAAAGCCTGTACAAACCAGCGTAAATACTTCTAGTTCTGACACCAAAACGTGAAAGGAATGGTTGATAAAATGAAGAAATTATGACTTAGTCTCTATGCATTCTCCCCTCTTGTTGGTGGTGTGTTCTTGTTGGTGGTGTGTTTGTCTAAGCCATTGAGTTCACAATCTGATTCCCCATTATCCCTGTACTCTAACATTTATTTATTTATTTATTTATTTATTTATTTATTTATTTTACATTGGATATTCTTATTCACATGCATTGAAATACATGAATTTTGTTTCTTTATATTAATAACATTTAAAAATGGACTACCCTATACAAATCGCATGTAAAAAAGAAATTCTGCAAGTCCTTCATACTCTGTACATTATTCTTTCTTTTTTTTTTTTTTTTATCATTCTGACCTGCAATAGGGGAACATTTTAATTGACCTCTTTCTTTGATATGTTCAATCTGCTTTGGCTCCCTTTAGTAAATTTTCATTCCATCTATTCTACTCAATTCTGGTTCATCTTATAACTTCTGTCTCTTTATGATTATTCTCTAATTGTTCAGTGTTCTCACTTAGCCAGTTTTCCATGGCTCCCTTTGTATGTTTCAGCACACATCAGACAATACTTGTAAAATCTACCTCAAGGAAGTCTAATTCTGTGCTTCCTCAGAGAAGCATTTTGTAGTTTTTCTCTTAGTTGTACTTCTCCATTTCTTTTGGTTCACAGTAATTTGTGCCATTTTGCAATCTCACTAACATGGAATCCATGGAAATCTGATTTTCCTCATCCCCCATGATTATTATTTGTTTGAAACTGCAGTCCCTGATGTTCTGTGATTTTTTTAAAGTTATTTTTTAAAAAATGCATATTACTTGAGGTTATTGCAGGTCGCTCTGACTAGGCTGTAGCTCCCACTGGTTTGTGTGAGGGCTGAGTGTGTGGTGGGCAGGATCGGGATGTGCTCCCAACACCCATTGGTTTGTGTAGAAGATGGGGCTGGATGAAAAACTGACCCAGCAACTGTGACTACCAGTGTGTGTAGGCTAATTAGTATGACAGTCTGTGCTGGACCCCTTACTGGCAAGCACACACAAGAATCTGGTATGGGATCACTTCAGACAAAGTTTCTTCGGGGATCACCTCAATCGAACAGCCGGACTCAGAATCCCAACCAGGAAGATAATTTCAGGTTCCATGATCTGACCATGGGGTGCATGTGTCAAAGCTAAGCCTTCTCAATGACTCAGGCAGAGCAGTGGGCAGCATATCCAGATGCACATGGAGGATATGGTAGTACATTGGAACCTGCATAGAACACTTGGTAGCAGAACAGAGGGCAGAACAAACCTATCAACTACTCCAGCCAAGTGTTGGCAGTGAAAATCTGGGCAAGTAGAGATGCTAATGTGGACTATGTCAACCAGTGGATTCTGAAGAGATTTCATCGTGCTTGGAGCGGCGAGATTGGCAGCAATTCGGAACAGTTGAGCTATCAAAACCACTTCAGCAGTGCCCTCGGAGCATGACCCACATTGGGGACCTTGGGATGGTTGGGAGGCTGGGTGTGGCTTCTCCCCTTGTCTCCCCCCTTCCCCCAAGTATAGGAAAGAAAAACGATTGTGGTCTTACCCACTTTCCTCTAGCTCTTGACGCTTTGAGCCCTAATCAACCATGTAAAGATCATCATTAAAAAAAAGGCATATTACGTTTTTGTATATCCATCTCCATTCTTTATTTCTTCATCTAGCTGACATCCTGGTTAAAACTCCCTTAAATACTTGCAGATTGGGCCCAGCACAATGGCTCAATTGGCTAATCCTCACCCTTCAAGCACCAGGATCCTATATCTATAACGGTTTGTGTCCTGGTGTCTCCACTTTTCATCCAGCTCCCTGCCTGTGGCCTGGGACAGCAGTTGAGGACGGCCCAGAGCCTTGGGACCCTGCACCCATGTTGGAGACCCAGGAGCTCCTGGCTCCTGGCTTTGGATCGGCTCAGCTCTGGCCATTGGTACCATTTGGGGAGTGAATCTATGGATGATAGATTTTTGTTTCTCCTTCTATTTGTAAATCTGCTTCTATAGTAAATAAATAGATAAATAAATACTTTAAAATATATATTTACTGATTAAATGAAAGAAAAAAAAGGAGCAAAATCAAATGATGCTGCTGGTATTTCTCTGAAGCGAGAGTGTGAGCAAAAGGAGAAATTGTTAAATATAAGCTGCAAGATGTCATTAGTTGAGTTCTGCACCAGGTGCCAAACAGAGCAGCCTGAGAAACATAGAGCCACTCATTGTGCAGTTCCATGTTATTAGGCTGAAATTCAGCTGTTTATCTGACCTTCGAAGATATCAAGATTATAGAGATAACAGCCACATTTCCAAACAGGAGGGTTTCATCTGGCGCAATAGTGAACTTCCCTTAGCATTAATCCTTCTACAAAAGTAACCTGAAATGACTTGCTGCTAACTAATCAACTATTTTCTTGTTACTTCCCCTTGTTCTATATTCAAATGAAAATAATTGTGAAATGGCAATTAGCTGCTCCTTTCTAGTTTGTTTTTGGTCACCTCAGATTTTCTTTCCAGTCTATATAATCAACCTCTTATGATCAATTCATTAGAACACTGAATTCTATTTGAAGTGCTGCCCAACTCTAGGATAAAAAGGCTAATTGACACCGTTAACAGATACGACACTGTGATCTCTTTTCAAAATGTGGCAGCATATTTCATCATGAAAAGTGTGTCCTGTTCACCATACTCTTTTAGCACACTCCAGAATCTTACAAAAATCTGAATTTGGAAAAGTTCATTGTTTTGCAGATTTTGCAGTTTAATCCTGGCATCATTCAGTAGAGGACCTGCCTTTTTAGAGTTTCCTAGTCCACTATTTTCAGTGATGTTACTAATTCCTTTACTTCTAATTTATATGTATCTTTAGACTTGAAACAGTTTTCCAGTAAACAGCCTACAGTTGGGTTTTGCTTTGCTTTTACTCTGGTTCTTTTAAAACCATTTACTTATTTATTTATTTATTGAGTGATTGATTTTCACTTTGAGAGTCACAAAAAGTGAAAACTCTTTTCATCTGCCAGTTAAATCTCTAACGTAGGCCAGGATGAAGCCAGGAGACTGGAATTCGACCCAGGTGTTCCTTGTATGTTACAGTGATCAAAGTACTTGGGCCATGGTTTTTCTGCCTTTTGGGTGTGTGTCAGCAAGAAAATTAGGGACTCTGAAATGGGAAGTGGGCATCCCAAGCTTACACTGTGCTAAACGGCTTTCCCACCTTCTACCTCTTCCTTAATTGGTTATTAGACAATTGGGATTTCATCTAATTATTGCTATGTTGCACATATATATCATGAAATTAATAATTGTAGTTGTCACTGAATGCTATTTATTGCATTTGTTCTTCCTTCATTTCCTCCCTCATCTTCTAGTTTCTCTTATTTTAATCAAACATATGATTAAATACTGTTTCTTAGGTCTGACATGGTGGCTCAGCACGATAGTCCTCCACCTGCAGCTCTAGCATCCCTTATGGGTGATGGTGTGTGTCCTGGTTGCTCTACTTCAAATCCAGCTCTTTGCTAATGGCCTGGGAAAGTAGCGGAAGATGGTTCAAGTCTTTGGGCCCTTACACCCAAGTGGGAAACTCTAAAGAATTTTCTGGAGCTAGCTCATGGATTCTGGCTCCTGGCTTTACATTAGTTCAGCCCTGGTGGTTGTGGCCACGTGGGGAATGAACTAGTGAATGCAAGTTTCTCCCTCTCTCCCTATACATCTCTTTCCTCCATGAACCTACCTTTCAAACAAACAAATAAAAATCTTTAAAACTGTTCTGTCTTATTTTAAGTTGTACATTTTAAATATTAGCAGTTTTCTGCCTCTCTGGTCTGTTAGGTATATTTATTTTCATTAAACTTGGCTAACATCTTTGCTGCTAAAAATTAGCATTTTACTTAGAGTTTGTCATATAAGTTTAAACCAAATTTAAACATACTTTCAAAAGACATAATGCATGTCATACTTAATACTGCCAACTTAGAGTATTCCTAAATTCTATCTCGCCTCCTCTTTCACTTCCATTCATTTAGTTTATCCTTACACTATGAACACTTAATAATTCTTCTGGTATTGTTTAAGTAATCATCAGTTATAGCAACTAGGAAAAAATAACATTTTATTTTACCCGAATTCATATATTTTGGTATTCTTTTCTTTCTTGCAAAGATTTTCCTATTGTCTGACCTTCTAACTTTCATTCTTTTCAAGGCATATCGTTTTATTGTTACTTGTAGGGTACATATCTAGTAAGAAATTCTTTTGAGTTTGTCTTTATTCCTTTAGTATGGAGATTAATAATAAATTAAAAATTTTTTATTATTTTATGATACAGTTCAATAGGCTCTAGAATTTGCCTTCCCCATCCCTAAATCCACTCCCTCCACTGAGTTTCCTGCATGTTATACAGTAGTATAGTCCTTCACAAATAGTCTTTTAAGTCCGTCCTTTTGCTATTTAAATGTATCCTGACTTTGTGGGCATGGACAATGACGGAGAGACCAGCATCCTCTTGTCAATATATTTAACAGTTTCACTGGGAGTCAATCTTTGATTTGGAAGTAGAGATGCACATTGCATTGTATCTTCACATCTGGATACGATAGTCCCTATTACATAGTTACTCTACATCCCCTTAAATGAAAAGCTGTAAAACAAAATCAACAACAGGTAGAAAAACAGGAAATGTATAACAACATGAAGTTAAGCAGCATGCTAATTGAATGACCAATGTGTCCCTGAAGAAATGAAAGCCAAAAACGTTCTTGAAGGAAACGCTGCTACAATATGATCTTTAAGTAAAGAAATGAATAAGAAAAACTGCAAACTTTTTTGAAGAAATGAAAAGCACAAATATCAAAACCTGTAAGATGCAGCAAAAATAGTATTTTCAATACTACTGATGTTATATTTTGCACATTGTGCTAAGATTTTTTTCTTTTATAGTGAAAAAGTCAGATTTACAGAGAAGGAAAGACAGAGAGAAAGATCTTTCACTCACTAATTAACCCCCCAAGTCATTGCAGTGGCTGGAGCTGAGCTGATCCAAGAGTCAAGAGTTCCTTCTGGGTCTCCCACATGGACGTGGGGACCAAGTTTTTGGTCCATTATCTACTACTTCCCCAGGCCACAAGCAGGGGGCTGGAAGGAAAGTGGAGCAGCCGGCATATGAACTGGCACCCATATGGGATCCTGAAGCATGTAAGGTGAGGATTTTACTCACTAGGCTACTTCCCTGGGCCCTCTAAGATCTTATTATATTACCAAACCAAACCAAACCAAAAATTAATGTTGGTTTGCTAATTTGCTAGAGATTATGGAACTTCTCCACCTTTTCTAAAACCTTTTTTTTTTTTAAAAAAAAAATTATATTCTAGTATCTAAATGAAGATTTCATATTATCCATCACATAACCTTAGTTTCCTTAATCTTGGCCAATTGGCCAGTTTTTCTTTATCTTCTTAAAGATTTATTTAATCTTATTGCAAAGTCAGATATACAGAGAGGAGGAGAGACAGAGAGGAAGATCTTCCTTCCAATGGTTCACTTCTCAAGTGAGCGCAACGGTTTGAGCTGCACTGATCCGAAGTAAGGAGTCTAGAGCCTCTTTCAGTTCACCCACGTGGGTGCAGGATCCCAAGGCTTTGGGCCGTCCTCGACTGCTTTCCCAGGCCACAAGCAGGGAGCTGGATGGGAAGTGTGGCTGCCGGGATATGAACCAGTGCCAATATGGGATCCTGGCATGTTCAGGGTGAGGACTATAGCTGCTAGGCCTCCGACATCGGACCTTTTTTTTTTTTTTTCCCAATTTTCCCTTATTTTTCATTATATTTACACATTTGAAATATACTGTTTAGATATGGAGTAAATTGCCTTTTAATTGTTTATGTTAAAGTTAAGGTAAATAATGTTACAGAGACTGAGGATTCATCTCAGATAATCTTATCTAGAGAAACATGGTGATACGCTTGTACTTGACACTGATGATGGTGCCGGTTGTATTTTTACTTGTTCATCATTTGGTCACTAGCTTAAGGTGCTGTTTTCCAGGATTCTAAACAATTTAAATTAAGTATTTTGCCTTGACAAATACTAAATATTTTTTTTTTCAGAAGTGTAAGTTATATGGGTTTTGGCAATTGAGTAGAGCCAATTTACAATGTTAGCTGACACCCTTACACACCAGTTCTATCACCTTTCTTGTTGCATCTTTGAAGTTAAACAGTTCTTCTTTTATCATGATATTATTTACCTCTTTGAGAAGCAGAGTGACACAGAAGGGCACAGAAGCAGAAAGAGATCTTCCATCTTCTAATTCACTCTCCTCATGGCTGCAGTGCCAAATTGATATTAGGAGCCAGGAACTCTACCTGGGTCTCCCACTTGGGTGGCATGGGCCCATGTGCTTGGTGCATTGTCTGCTACATACCCAGGCATATCAGAAGGGAGTGAATCAGAAGCAGAGTAGGGAGGATTTGAACCTGTAGTCCAATACTAGTGAGTCCATAATGACCTGCACTATTGTGAATCTATTTTCCATCTCTATAATTGAGTCTTTTTTTAGAATGTGAGATAATGAGATTTTCTGATAATGTTATGTAGATGTTATTTTTTTTTACTGAAAATGCATTTACTATTTACTTTTTAATAATAATAATTCATTGAACTAATGTCACTAGTGTAGTGTGTTTATTTCACATTAAACTTATTGGGATTTTGCGAATCAGTACTTGGGAACAACAAATTATATGAATCTCTCTGATGTCTTCAGAGTCATAATTTAGATAGACATTTCACTATGCTGAGTCTTTAAGATAGTAAATTCTCTTCCAATCTGTAGGCACTTTGAAGTTGAGAAAATTGTGGCCTAAGGATTAAACCAACTCTGCCATTTTAACAGGAAGTTAGTGGAAGATCTAGGATCTTAATACGAGCTTTTCCTGTTTCATAGTTTAATATTAGAAAGTGAGTGGGGGAGAAGAATGAATATGACTACATGGATGGAAAATAGCATCTAAATGGTTTGAGCAGAAAAAAAGAGAGCATAGAGAAGGCTCTGGAAATTCTTGGATTTGCAACTGAGGTTAAAAGAAAACTTACTGATCTTTAAGCAGCCGTAAGAAAGAGTGCTCAGTTAAACCAAAGATGTGAAATGTAAGATCTGAAGTTGTTTCTTTCTTTTAAAAAATAGGTTGTAACCTAGTAAGAATATGTTCTAGAAACGATTTACCTCCAGGCTGTGGGACAAGAGTTCCCAGGATGAGTGCATGTTTCACCATTTCTCATGTACTGGAAAGGTTCTAGGAAAAAAATGAATTCTATCACTGATCCACAACTGGTTGCAAAATCTTAGCTATCTAGATTGTCTAAGCTTGAGAGAATATCAATGATCACCTAGTGCAACCACCCTGATTCAAGTACGAAGCAACAGAGGCCAACTGAGGGAAATGAATTACACCAGGTCAAGCATGGGGAAGTCTTGTAACTCCCAACCACGCACATCAATATATTCGTGAGCTCGTGATGTGAAAGACCTATTCATTTGAACATCACTTCCTTGAGCAAATGCTTAGTGACCAATTTTTGCTAGGGTATTGGATTTCTTTAGGCTTTACAAGTGCGTATGAAATGCAGGCACATAAACAATATTGCAGTCTTCCACATTTCACTGGTTCTTGCTCTCACATGACTAATAAACACCCCGTATCTTGGCATCCTAGATTTTATGTATTTCAAGAGTTTTAACATGCCTGCTTGTATTTATTACTATCCTTCCCTTTTACCATTCCTGCCTAGCCCTGAAACTTCTTTTCGTAATACAACGAGGGTTCTAATTATGCCAAAGCTTCCAGCTGAACTGTGCCAAGAAAAAAATAGTTTTCTTCCTTTTACATTATTTCTTATCAGCGATTGCCCAAATCAATAATACTTGAGTTTACTTGAGTTCTTAATCATTCAGAGTTTTTTTTTCCTTTTTATCAAAGGAGCTATTTTACAAGCTTCTATAATTTATCACCTTTTTCCAGAATGAGTCGGATACAAAAAGGGAGGAAAAAGGGCTTCTTAGTGCTGCTTGAAAAGACATGCCTCCAGATCTCCAGATTCATGCAGACTATAAATGCCAGCCACAGCTGTGGATTGATGCTACTGGCAGGGTAGCCACATAATCTAAATACAATGCTTAATGGGTGGGCATAATGGAAGTCTTCAGACAGGTGTGTGCCCCTGGAAGGTTGTTCTCGTGGGTTTGTTTCAAAAATCAGATTTGGCATGGTCATTCTGCTTCCTGACTCATCATGTCTTTATGTTTTGCCGTTACTATTCTCCAGCTTCAATGTCCAGCTGAACCAATGGGGACCACCTGATCTTGGGCTGTGAGCACATCTCAAACCGTAAACTGGCATACATTTCTTCGCTTCACAAGTAGCTTTACATAAGTATCAAACCATAATAACAGAAAGCTCACTAATATACTTCTTATTCTTCTGTTATTATAGAACTCTGGCAGGACCACCCACTAATGTACCAAACATGACTAATCTGTAGAAACTCAGTTTAGGTACAAGTCATAGACTTTTTGACTTTTCTTCCCTTTTACTACTCACCTAGTGTTGAACCCTTGAGA
The DNA here is from genome assembly GCF_017591425.1 of Ochotona curzoniae. Classification (NCBI taxonomy): domain Eukaryota; kingdom Metazoa; phylum Chordata; class Mammalia; order Lagomorpha; family Ochotonidae; genus Ochotona; species Ochotona curzoniae. Next base: position 33,064,333 of record NW_024465023.1, read on the forward strand.
TGACTCTCCTATAAGTTCAAATGCAGGCAAATTGCAATTCATTTGATATCTCTTTGAGGATTGTTGTTCAAAGTAAGGATAATTTTGCCACTAGGGTCTGGGGGACATTTTTGGCTATCATTCTGAAAAAAAAAATAGTTGCAAATAAGATGCTGGATTCTATGCTTGGTATATGCTTGCAATGAAATAATCTTAGGTGAACTTGAACTTGGGTAATGCAACAAGGTGGAGGAATTCACCATGGGAAGAGGGTTTGGGGAGGGGAGGGGGAATCCCAGTACCTATAAAACTGTGTCACATAATGCAATGTAGTTAATAAATTTCTAAAAATCCAATGGATATGTTTAGAGATGTTGCTAAACATACTACATAGTAAACATATTACAATGCACTGGATGGCCAGCCAATATACAGGCCAACATGACAACAGTGTCAGATCCGAGGAAATTTACTTTGTAATAGGGCCAGGGTGAAGACAGCCCTGATATCTCCTCACTCATATACTCAATGATCCTGGCATAATTCTTATTTATCTATTTAAGATTTATTTTATTTTTCTTGGAAAGTCAAATATTCAGACAGGAGGAGAGACAGAGAGGAAGATCTTCCTTCCATTGATTCACTCCCCAAATGTTTGCAATGACTGGTGCTGAGTCGATCCAAAGCCAGGAACCAGGAGCCTCTTCCAGGTCTCCCACACAGGTGCAGGGTCCCAAGGCTTTGGGCTGTCCTCAACTGCTTTCCCAGGCCACAAACAGTGAGCTGGATGGGAGGCAAGACTGCCTGGATTAGAATCAGCATCCATATGGGATCCTGGTGTGTGCAAGGTGCCGACTTCAGCTGCTAAGCTACCGAGCTGGGCTCCCCTGGCATAATTCTTAGACTATTTGAGCTACAGTTTCTGGGAATATGTATGGTATTAGTTACAGCTGAAGACTGAGCCACAATTTTCATGACACACACAATTCTGAGTGATTGACTTAAATGAAACATCTCACTCAATCTTCATACTAAACTGATAAAGATGTTACAGTTGTTCCCATCATTTAATGATTGAGAAAAGGGAAGTTTTTAGAAGTACAAGAAGTGCACTGATATGATAGTTTCTTATCTTATACTAAATGCTAGTGTTACCAAAACATACAAGACCCACCCATAACGGAGGGAAGTATAGACAATGAGACTTCTAATGCCAGTTACAACATCATTCAACATTCACAGTAAGACATACAGGACTGGCAGGAAGGCTCTGAGACCTGGTTTCTAACCACATAACATGCCAAGTATGGGTTCAGTATTTTCCTGCTCCGATGTTTGAACATTTCACCTGTCTTTATCAAGCAGTGTCTGTCATGGTTTCTAAGTCTCTTTGGCCAAGCTTCTGGTGATAATAGCAGCCAAGAGGTGTGTGAAAGCCAAATGATGAGACAAGCAGGACATGGAGACAAGGAGATGGCTGGAGGGATCAGGCTAAGTGAAGTTTGGTTGGATCTTAGCTGAGAAAGTTTTTGCCATGCAGAATCTGTTTCTATATATCTGGCTGCATTTTCAGCTCTTTGCAAAGAGGAAAATGGTCATAGGTACATGGAGTAAAAAGAAAACAGAAGAAAGAGAAGAGACAGATGAAAGGTAGAAAAGAAAGGAATGGAAAAATACACAAAATAAAGAGGATAGGAAAGAAACAGAAAGAAAAACAGAAGAAGAGGAAACAAGAGATGTAGACTAAAGGAAAAGGAAATCTGAAGGAGAGAGAGAAAATGTTGAAAAGATAAAGTGAAATACAAAAAGAGAAAGGAAAGGAGTGGCTATGTGGAAAACCAAAAGGAAATACAAATCTAGTATTTTGCAAATGAATGAGCGCCAGATGATTAGAGAAAAATCCAAGGTACTGTCAGTACTCTCAGATGTTCAGGACTCCATACAAAAGTCTTGTTGAACTTAACCCAATTCCCATGGAGTAAAATTTATCTTGACAATATATGTGCCAGAGAGAATATCGGTGCATCATCATGACTTGCAAATGCATCCACATCCTTCTTTGCTTGAACAAATTACTTGTGGCCCAGAAAGATTAACATAAAGCCAAGAGGTGCATTTGTGGTACATTTTTTTCCCTTGGAAACTTAAAACATTTTGAATCACTTGCTTTCAATAGTTTGCTTTAAATTGTTAAATAAGTCATCCCTTCAAATGTATTTGTTATCTTCTCATTCTAAATTACTCACCCATGTATTTAATAAAAGTTGCCTTCTTCCATTAAGGAGTGAATGCTTGGAGATGTGATCTCATAAAATGAATAAAGAAAATTTGGGTTCTATAGGATGTAAACTCTTAAATGAGTTTGGTCCACCAATTCCTTGACTCATGAAACATTTGTGCTAGGACATTGCAAATTGTCTTGTTCCGTGTCAGTTTTTTCACCCCCACACTTTACAGAGATGGGAGTTGACTCATTTAGGCTTCTTGACCCCCGAGCCAGTGTTCTTTTCCACAGCCTCATGTACTGTCACTAGTGCCAAAAGGAGGTATAGCAAAAAGGACACAGCTTGTGAGTCATCAAACTAAAAGTTTGACTGCTGAGTCGTTCCCAAGTTCTTCCTGCTCTATCTACCACTGACCAAGTAGGATAATTTTATTGTGGAAACCAGACTAGGGAACAGAGTGAAATCCTTTACACAAGCATTCTGCTGAGCTTGAATCATACAGGCCCAATGAAAGATGTCCCATAGGAAGAATGAGAGGGGTGGGAGCAGGTTGTTTACCTGAAGGATGAGTATTGACTATGTGCCAAATGATTTCCTTACTTTATCTCATCAGGTCTTTAATCTGATGTATTAGACATTCCAACCATATTTTGCAACTGAGGAAATTGAGCCTCGGGGGTGGGGGGATGTTACCTCAACAACATGACAAAGGTAGAGTTTGAATTTTAGGACTTCTGACTTCCTCATCTCTTCCTAGTTACACAACTTGTTCACTAGTTTCTTTTTGTCTTTTAAAAGGTCGATTTGTTTTCTTGGATATTAAATGAGAGAAGATCATGTCAGGGCTGCAAGGGACCTTCGAGATGACCACTTTTCATGCTTCTTTAACCTTGTAATGTTTAAGATTTTTTTGATTTAATTTTTCTCTCTTCTTTTGATATCATTTTATCTTTTTAAATGAGCCGTATTTCTTTAATAATAGTTTGTGTTTCCATTTGTATTGATCAAAGATGTGGATGGGCTATACAGGGATTTTGTGGTCCCCTAAATTAAGCACAGCCATATCCTAACTTGCCATTAAGATTTTCAGACGTTCATCTTGAAAATTTCTTCAGAACGAACATGACTATCATGGAAGGTTAATAAATTAAATTTCACCTTTGTATTTCTGAAGCTACAGTTCAGAAAATCAAGGAACTTATCTAGTTTTAAATATGCAGTTAATGCTCTGCTAGGCATCAGATCTAGTTTTATTGTAATCCAGCTGTAACCATCTCTCTTAAGCCAGGCTGCCTCTGTCCTCAGTCAACTTACTTGCTGTTTCCATTTTGAAAATGCTTGAGCATTTTCGGGGTTCCATGATTTCCTGTGATGATGAATATTTCTTAGGAATTTTCTTTCCCTTAAGAAAATTTAGGACTTTTTTTTTCACTTTATTTTGTTTTTGTCCACTAAGGAAAATATTAGCAAAAAATGTTTCATCATCTTCATTACTTGGCTGCTGTTGAATTAGCTGTGTGAAGGAAGGTAAGGAGTGTGTGAGGGGCTATAGCAGCAGCAAGTTTTTAATGCGCCCAGAACCAAGCACATGAATCCAAAGAAAACAAAGTCTTGCCTTTAAAGAAATCCTTTCTTAAGAGTTTCGTCATCTACAATTCAAAATGAATTTTAAGTAACCAGAAATCTCAGCAAACATGAGTTCTTTTCTCCATCCAAGAAATTTTACTGACAAATATTTATTGAAGACAGATTGTTTGCTAGGCACTGTTCTAGGCCAGTCAGTGGGCAAATCTTCTTCTGTAAAAGTTACATATTGCTTTTTTTTTTAAGTTTTCTATGCTAAAATATCTATTGAACTTAATTATGTTGTAGTGTGAAACCAGTCATAGACCATACATAAATGAATGATGATGTCTATATTCCAACAACTTTATTTGCAAAAAAAAAAAAAAAGAGTGACACAGATTTTATCTGTGCAACACAGATTTCCAGCCTCTGGTATAGATCTTAGAAATATAGCAGTGTATAGGGTCTATATTTGCAAGGTATACATAGTATAACAGGAATTTTTACACTAGTAAAATCACTGTAGGAGTCATGAATCTTCTTTGAGAAAAAGCATGTGATGTTATGGAGCAAACAGTTATATTTTACTTAGTATGTGAAATCAAGAAAGGTTTCCTTGAAGATACAGAATTTAAGCAGGGAATGGAAAAAAAACTGTATAAGTGTGTGAGTTTTCTCGGTAAAAAGAGACAGCGAAGAGTATTTCAGGGAGATTCAAGATAATTTAGGCTTTCATGTACCTTAGTTTTGTTTATTTAATGTTTACTATTTTATGTGATTTTCTTCCTGTCAGTTTGAGTTGATGCTCTTTTCTTGATTATACAGGAATTATAGGTTTAGGAGAAGAGAAACACAGATATGTGTTTGGTTTTCTTTTTTTTTTTCAATGTATCATATCAAAGACAAGTACTACCATTATTACTCACCACTTGGTTGATGTTGAATATGATTTCCTGCATGACTTAGTATTTATCAAATTTGAAACTAATTTTAAGAGCAATGGATAGCCATGTTTCTGGTTTGAGCAACTGGGAATTGGAGGTGGCATTTGATGAACTTGAGGCTTGAGGGAAGGAAAATATTTTTGGAAGAGTTCAATTTTCAGCATGTTGAATTTGAGGTGAACATTGATAATCCAATGTGATGTATAGTGGACAGATAGATATAGTGGTTTAGAACTCGAGAGAAATGCCTGAGCATCTTGATGAATCGATTTGAAGAGTTGTTAACGTACAAAGTCGATGACTATTGACAGGATCACTAGACAAAATGTGTAGTGAGAACGGAAAAACATACACTCCAGCACCACAGCTTCCCACTACAAATATTGATTTAGAAGATGAAATACTAATAGACTGATGGCCGTCTGACTGTTTATGAAGGACTATACTATTGTAATAATATGAGGAAAATTTGTCCGAGGGTGGGAATTTTGGGAGGGGAGGGGGAAATCCCAGACCCTATGGAATTGTACCATAAAATTCAAAATTAAAAAAAAAGTGGGGGAGATATTAGTACTAGAAACTGCCAAGAGCCAGAGAGGTAAGAGGAAAATTTACAGAGTGTAGTAAATGACAAGCCAATGAAAAGAAATGTTGCACATACAATTTGGCCAAATATGGCCTTGAAAAGACAGCACTCATGTGTTCTATATCTGCTCATTGGGTACCTTTTGTGCTAAACACTGTTCTAGACGCTAGTAAAATCTTTGAATCAAATGGAAAAGTAAAGGCCAGTTTTGTGTCACAGTAGGTTAAGTCTCTTCTTGAAACACAGGCATCACCTGAGTGCTGGTTCAAGGACTGTCTACTCTGCCTGGTTCAGTTCCCTGCTAATGGCTTGGGTAAGAAACAGAACATAGTCTATGTACTAGGTCCTTGTCACCCATGTGGGAGATCCAAATAGAGTTTCAGGCTCCTGGCTTCAGACTGGCACACAATGGGGTTTTGCAATCATTTGAAGAAATAATCAGTGGATTGGAGATCTCTTTCTCTGTGTCTATGTGAATTTTAAACAAATACAAATTAATTTTTTTTTTAAATCTACATCCTATGCCCCACTATTAGCCTATATTTCCTTTTCAGAGCCAATATTCATGAAGGAGTTGCCTTGATTTTTCTGCCTTCTTACCCTCACTTATTGATGAATCAAACCATTCTGGGTTAGTATCAACTCACACCACTCCACACAAGCTACTCTAAACTTTCTTCAGTGAGCTTTCAAATGAACTTCCCCATCCTTTTTTAAAAAGTAAGCTTATGTATTTGTTTGAAACACAGTGAGACAGAAAGAGAAAGAGATCTTCCATCTGCTGGTTTACTCTCTAAATGGCCACAAAGTCAATGCTTAGCCAGACAAGTCAGGAGGCTGGAACTCTATTAGGGTCTCCTGTGTCGGTAGAAGTGGTGCAAGCTCCTCCTCAATCCTGCACCTTTTACAGGTTTATTAGCAGTGTGCTCAGTTGAAAGCAGAGCAGCTGGAACTCAAACCAGTGTTCTGCTAAGGGATGCTATTATGGTAGGTGGCAGCTTCATGTAGTGTGCCACGATATCACACATATGATGCAAGTGTTTTTACATATGGAGGGTGGATGGGTTTAAATTTTTATGAGTTAGTGTGAGGATTACTAAGAAATAACCTAACTGTTAGAATGAGGCTGATGGTGAGATAAAAGAGGTGGGATTCAGAACATAAATGAAAATCTTAGCATCAGATATCGGTCTCTGAACAATTTATAATCTCCCTGAGGGCAGGAATGGATTCATTATATTTGTTACTATAGTGTCAGTCACAGTGTTCAGATTTTATAAATTTTGTTATAGTTAATTGATGAAATGAGTAAAGGAAGGGAAAAAGGAGGGGTAGGACTAAGCTTGGAGAGAAAATGGAAGGAAGGAAAAATAAAAAGAGAAATGAATATAATAATAAGAGTAATGTAATAATAAAAAAGAGGACTATAATAATAAAAGAGAAATGCATACTTCTACTTTTAGTCTTGTGGGTGTCTTTGCTGGCAAAGTGAGTTTCTTCTATACAGCATATTATTTATTTACTCATTTGGCAAGTTTGTGTCTCCTATCTGAGGGATCTTCATTGTGTATTTTATATGTTTTACCTTGATAATTCGTTATGTTGGGCATTTTTCATATGTGTATTGGTCATTTGCGTATCTTTGTGGAAATGTCTGTATAGCTCTACTGCTCCTTTTAAAATAAAGCACTAGAGTTTCTTAGCGAATTTTTTATTTTCTTTGGAAATGAACCCATTACTAGCTTTGTAAACCATTTCTGCTCCTCTGTAAGCTATCTCCTCACTCTGTTGATGGCTTCTTTCAATGCACAGAAGCTTTTCAGTTTAATGCTTTTATCACAGACATTTTAGGGGTCATATGTGTAAAAAAAAGTCTTTAGCATGACGAACGTCAAGAAATACTCATGTTTTCTATTTTTTTCTGTCATGCTATTATCATATTCTATGTCATTGTATTATACTATCATAATTTATTAACATTGCATATTGTAGCATGGACAAACTGTTTCCCTCAGAGTTTTTCTGCTTCAGTTAAATTCTCAAATTTGGGCTATAATTTTTCAGTTCTATTATGTTTGCTGTAATCTTATCCATTATTATGTTTATTGTGTCTTTCAGGTTCCCAATATAATTTTTTTTCATTTTAAGAATTTATTTTTGTGTATTAGAAAGATAGAGGAGAGACAGAGATAATCAGAGAGAGAGAAAGAGAGAGAGAGGAAAGAGAGTGATTTTCCAGCCACTGATTCATTCCCCAAATGGCTGCTACAGCTGGCCAGGCTGAAGCCAGGAGACAGAAACTCCATCTGGGTCTCCCTTGCAGGTGGCACGGATAAAAGAACTGTGCTTTCCCAGGGACAATAGCAGGGAGATGGATCCCAAACAAAGCTGCCGGTATTTGAACTGACGCTTGTATATGTGATGCTGCTACAATGCTGGCTCTGCCAATATTATTTAGTTATGCCTTCTCTTTCATCATGTATGATTCCAAATGGCCTGTCCATTTTAAGTAGTTCAGGTACATTTCTAATAAATGGTTCCATGGCTATCAGTCCACTTAAAAGTCCTGCATTACACACATATAGATAATTATTTTTTCTTGTGTTTGCAACAAGTCCAAAATCTATTTGTGAACCTATTCTACAGTGTATTATTTCTACTGACTTGCTCATGGATAGCTTTCCTGGCTCTGTGAGGCAGCCCTGATGCCTTGAACTTTTCTGTTCTATGCAAAACCTTTTCTCAAATATTTTAAAGCATTTTTTTTTCAAATAGGATTTACATTCCCTGTGGGTACAAGTCATCAAAAACAAGAAGGAAGAAGCATGATATAACACCAAATACTTGCAAGTGTAATGTTTTGGTTTTATCAAAGCAAGCACAAACTTCGATTCACAGTAGAATGTGTGAGAGTGTGGAAAAGGCAGTAAAATTTCGATCTAAATCACAGTAACATCCATGACAATTCTTCTGTTTTCAATATTATGTATGTATGAATTCAGATTATGAAGTCTCCCAAACACTAAAATAAGGGAGAGAGCCCTATGTAGTAACCTAGTGGCTCAAGTCCTATCCTTGCACGTGCCAGGCTCCCATCTGGACACCAGTTCTAATCCCGGCAGCCCCATTTCTTATCCAGCTCCCTGCTTGTGACCTGCGAAAGCAGTTGAGATTGCCTAAAGCCTTGGGACCCTGCACCCACGTGGGAAACGAGCAAGAAGCTCCAGGCTCCTAACTTCGGATCAATGCAGCTCCAGCCATTACGAACACTTAGGGAGTGAATCAATGGAAGGAAGAGCTTCGTTTCTGTCTCTGCTCCTCTCTGTATATCTGACTTTCTAATAAAATCAAATAGATATATAAAAATAAATAAGGAAGAAAGTATTAGATTATTTTGTATACCAATTGAGAATGAATGTGGCATTGTTAAAAAAGGATTTAGACTTATTTTAAAGGCAGTTACTGAGGCAGACAGACACATGCACATAAACACACACAAACACAGACAGATCTTCCAATGCTTGATTCACTCCCCAAGTATCTGCGATGCCCTAGCTGTGCCAGGCTGAATCCAGGAACCATCCATATCTTTCACGTTGCTGGCAGGAGGTGCAGGAGGTGGTTGAATCCCATTATGTCACTACCCTCACCCCTGAATGTGACTCTGATCATGATTTTCTCAATGGTTAAAATAATTTAAAAATTATGAATCATGAATCATTCCAAAATTAAAATATGAAATTACCATTTGAAATGGTTATTTTTACACATGACTACAAATTTCAAAGTGAAAAAATATCAATCTCTACACAGACACACATTATATTTCTGTACCACTACATGTTGAATATTTTCTATTTATTCTATTTTTTCATATCATTCTTGCTTCATCTTTGAAGCTTTTCAAATATGTCACAACAAAATTCTAGTATTTTTGGAAGTGTGCAAAAATCCATATATATGAGAACCATTAGTTTTATAATTGGGGGCATTTAGTGTGTTTTGTACCCAATTTTGAAAGAGGGGCAAGAAAGGATATGTACAAAGGAGATAATCACTCTTGGTTTCTGTTATGTCAGTTAGTGCTCACTATTAGAAATGTATAATTACTTAAATTTTATAAGATGCAGAAACAGAGTTAAAGATAAGAAATGAAGTCCATATTTAAATTGGGCTTTAGATTCAGAAAAATGTTTTGAGGATGGAGGACTGGTGGTCATAGTTGCTTTCATACATCATCAAAGTATCCAGGGAGTGTTCTAACTTGCTCTCATCATTTATTTCAACCACTACTAAGACCTTAAAAATAAAATAAAAAATGAAAAGACTGCAAGTGTCCAGGAGAATTATCAAATCATTGTTTATTCCAAACTGGCAACCTAGATAGAATATTATGCCTCAGAGTCATTTCTGTTCAAATGCCAATATCACGTGGCATTACTAAGAGCAGACTTCAGAATAAACAGTCATGGGTTACGCTTCCTGCTCCACCTCTTATCCTGCATGGATAGCCTTGAACAAATTTTGCAAACTCTGAAGCCCTCTGTTCTCTGTAAAATAGAGCCAATACAATACCTGCCTCACAATATTGTGAAAATTAAATAAGCTGGAACATTTAAAGCACAATATATGATATACTCGATTGACTGTAAACTATAGTTTTTACAAAGCATGTGTTGATGATAATGATGATTTTGAAAACTGATGATCCATTTCTGTTGGGATTTTAACAATTATGTTAAAAACAATTGCTTTGCAAAAAAAAAAAAAAAAAAGAAAGAAAGAAAGAAAAAAAATGTAGGGGGAAGTCAGGATGTGGTCAGCGACAGATTTTTGTGTCAGGAGTCCAGAGTTTGAGTCCTCAATCTTCCACTATCTAGTCATCATGTTACAAGGGAAACATACAGTTTCCCTTGTATGTGTAACTGGCATTATAGAAAGAATAAAATAACAGAGCTGTGCCAACACTTTACAAAGTGATAACCAAAAAAAAAAAAAAAGCAATTATTGCTAAAATGTATAAAGCCTAGGTTAAGTGAGATAAAAATCTGAAATGATGTCTTTGTTTTGTTTCATTCACAACTGTTCCTACCTTATTAAAAGTCAGAAACCCTGATACTGAAAGAACTGAGTGAAACCCAAAGGAGAAAGATCATGATAGTGCTTCATGCTTAGGCACCCAATAAAAAGAACTGAGAAGTTAGGAGTGAGAAAACACAGATGCAAATGCCCTGTGTGCCAAGTTATTATTTGTTTATATCCTCACAGATTTAAACCTTTCAATACATGTGTTATGTCAAGATAAAGATAGACATTTTGATTCTCTGGAAAAATTCTTGTTATTACTTTAATTTGCATAATATATACCTCAAAGACGTGCTCCATTCTACTTCCAAACTAGGGACATTTTTCTGCTTCTCTGTTCTCTGTGGGTATTGACATTCTTCAGACATAGCTATCAGTAATAGGTGCCTTGCTGAGCTCATCACAGGAAAAAAGAAAATGGAAGGGAAATTGCGCAGATTCTATCACCTCTCATGACTGCTGTTAGCACAGAGATATATTTTCTCCTAGCCTTTGCTACTGTGGGTGTTTTAACATAGTTTCAGTTGTAAATACCCTTTCCAGTCCCACCATAAAAGTTAAACATTGCAAGAATTTGCCCATGTTGATGCATAGTTTTAATAGTCATCATATTATTGGTTGATGAAAATTTCAACAGGTAACTTAGTAAAAGTTTTGTCCTTTCCTTGTTGTTTACTGGCCTCACTTGCTGTGCAGATGAGAACAAGAAAGCTCACAAAGGTCACATAGTTACTGACAAATCATAATTGAAAGCCCCATATTTGATTCCAAAACATACTTTCTTTCCACTAGGCATTTCAGTTTCTCATAAAAATTAAGGACTGAAAATGTGTGAAGGAACATATGATATCTTACAGAGAAGGCCAGAGGGAAGGTGGTGGTGGTGAAGTGAGGATGGTTGAAAAGGATACTCAAGACATGAATCTTACCAAGAGGTTTGGATTTCCATACTCCATACACACAAGGGCCTGCATCTTTAAATGCCAAAACATTTCATTTAACGCATTGTGATGGACATGGATAAAAAAAAAAAAAAAAAAAAAAAAAACAAACCCTCAAATCCAATCCAGGTACCAGAAGCACTTCTGCTCTCTCCTTTTATAGGAAGACTATTGTGGTCTTTTTGTCATTGGCATTCCGTCATTAGTCTGAATAACACTATTTGGCTTTGTTCAACCTGTTGCTGAGATGTTTTTTTAGAGTAGCTTTCCTGGAATCCTGGATTGTACAGAATTGGAGAGTGATAAAGCCCTAGGTTTTGAGGATTCTGCTTCTTTGTGAGAGCTGAAGAAAGTAGAAAAGTACTATTATCAATGATCAAGCTCGGCATGAAATTTCCTGAGTGAAGTTGCTAGCCCAAGTCTCCACTCGGCTTCTTTGGCCAGTGGGAATTTACCAAAGCCAGCAAGAATCTTGGATTCCCTATCACTTTGTTTTTAACAAATGTGATTCAGCTTGCAAATATATACTTATTCTTGGCCAAATAAACAAAAACCTACTCTCATTCTAAGGTGGAAAAAAAAAAAGGTAGTGTTTACTTCCTTCTTTATAAGGATCCTAAAACAGCCAAGCAGGCAAGACCCACTGACACCAGATGGTTCTAACTTTCTTATTATATGGGATGGGGTATGGCTAATGACTTGACTGAGAAATTACTGCTTTGAATTCACAGAAAATATTAGTCACAGAGCTAAGAATAGCCTTCAAATGTCCTTGATTCTATTTCAGTTTTTTGCATTGCACTCCAGGTCCATTCCTTATGGGTCTAAGTTGGACGGGTAGATGGATAGATGAGAAAGAGACAACAATTAATCTAGTTACACAATACTGAGAACTTTTCACATATGACCTCATCTCTGTGCTGCAACTTATCATGTTTAAATGGAGTGATAATAATATCCACCTCAGAGTTACTGTGAGCATTTAATGACATAATATTTTTAAAACCATTAAGACAATTTGGAGAGTGACAACAGAAATATGATTTGAAATTTTTTTCCTTAAAAGAAAAATTAAAAACAAAATAAAGCAACGGTGACCATTATAATCTACATTATAAAAATGGCTTATATGAATAATTTGATTAGACCTAATTAAGTCTATAAAGCAAGTTGGACAATTAAGAAAAGGCTATGTAAAAAGTGATATAAAAGTTGTATTTTAATTTTATTCACGTTTGTTGCACTGCTTCCCTAGTGTAACTCTCTCTCTCTTTGAAAACATGAAATCCTAGTTTTCCAGTTCTTCTCCCCAAACATGCGAATGTTGTTTGAAAATTGTCCTTTTCATCTGATTAAATATAAGAAATAGCAAAAGGAATATAAAGTGAAGTGTTCTTACTTGGCCATTTTTAACAACTTAGCGCACAAATAGCAAACACATGAGGGGATTTTGGGACTCTTTTGGAAATATGGAATTAATGGATAGTGTGAACAGTTTTGAAGTTCCGTTTTAGAAGAGTTGGTTGTACAAGCTATTGGGAAGATGATGAGCCTAGAAATGCCTGGGACAAGGCTGCACAGAGGTTTAGACACGTCAAGACAAGAAATGAGCAAGGTCAGAATAAGCCTGAGAAGACCTTGGGTTTTTCCTTTAGCCTTATTCATAAGCTCAGTAGAGACTTTAGTAAATAGTTGAGATGCCACCTGCAGAGAGCTAACCTGCAAGCACTGGAAGAAGTGGTTGTTCTCTCCATTTAGTTTTCTTTAAGTTTCTGAATTTCAAATAAATTTCTGTCATACCAATAGACAAATATGTGGCGAAGTGGCAAATTCTTTGAAAATATAGTTTAGAAAAAGTCTCACAACAAATTGATTAGGGCCTGGCATGATGGTTCAGTGGCTAAAATCCTTGTTTTGCGTGTGCTGGGTTCCCTATTGGGGGCCAGTTCCTGTCCCCAAAGCTCCTTTTCCCACCCAGTTCCCTGCTTGTGCCTGGGAAAACAGCAGAAGAAGGGCCAAATCCTTGGGACCTTAAACCACTGTGGGAAACCCAGAAAGAACTCCTGGCTTCGGATCAGCTCCAACTCTGGCCCTTGCGGCCACTTGTGGAATGGACCAGAAGATCTTTCTCTGTGTATCTTCTCTCTGTAAATCTGGCTTTCCCATAATAATAAAGTATATATTTTTAAAAAGACAATTAGTTTTTAAAACAGCAAAACACCAAAAAAATTGATTAGTATAACTTTCAAAAGTTAAAAAAACACAGCAGATACTGGGCATGTATAAAACATTGATGTTTAGAGTTGGCATGTTTTAATAGTTCAATAAACTACAAGGCATACAAAGAAATAGGAAAATATGGTTCAAATGAGCAAATTAATTGGCAAAGTTCATTGAGAAGATCCAGTTAGTGAATTTATTAGTCAACAATTTTAAACATTGTTTTATATATGCATAAAGTGCTAAAGGAAATCAATAAAAATTATTTATGAATAAAATGAGAATATCAGCAGATTCAGTATTAATATGTGTTAAGGAAAAAGGGCTCCAAACTGGAGTTCTTTTGTCAGTCCAGTTTCACACTAGTAGTAGTAAAATTAAACCTGAGGGCCAGGCACGATAGCCTAGTGGCTAAAGTCCTCACCTTGCACACACTGGGATCCCATAGGGGTGCTGGTTCTAATCCCAGCAGCTCCACTTCCCATTCAGCTCCCTGCTTGTGGCCTGGGAAAGCAATTGAGGATGTCCCAAAGCCTTGGGACCCTGCACCCATGTGGGAGACCCAGATGAAGCTCCTTATTCCTGGTTTCAGATTGGCTCAGCTCTGGACGTTGTGGCCAGTTGGGGAGTGCATCATCAGATGGAAGATCTTTCTCTTTGTCTCTCCTCTCTGTATATCCGATTTTGCATTAAAAATAAAATAAATCTTAAAAAAAAAGAAAATTGAAGCTAAGCATTAAGGACTTAGGAGTCATAGATACAGGGAAATAGATCTGAGGAGGATATATATGCTAATAAGTATAAGAAATATTCGAAGATTTTATGTGAAACAATTAAAATAATTTCTGAATTGGGGTGCTGCTTACTTTTTGATCTTCTATTTACTCTGCCACTGGTTGTCATGACAAATGCCAATAGTTCTAGCTTTAGTGAATTTTTAGCATGAAGATGATATTATAATGAGGTTTGCAGTCAGTTTGTAGTCACATTAGTATTCATTTTGTATATCTCATTGACTTAAACCAAATGGCCTGGAGGAAATTCGGCCTTTATTGCTGTTATCAGAAGAAAGAATGTTAGGGTGATGTCAGAAACTTTGCTAGGCTTATGCATACTTTGTTAGAGGAAGAAACAGAAATTACAAAAAAGAAACAAATGGAATTCTGGAGTGGACAAGTATAGTTGAAGTCAGAAAAATTTGACAGAGAAATTCAGTAGCAGATACAAGTATGCAGAAAAAAGGATTACTAAATTTAAATTTTGGACAATTAGCATCATTAAATCAAAGGTACATGGGTCTGGCGCAACGGCCTAGTGGCTAAAGTCACTGCCTTGAATGCATTGGGATCCCATATGGGCGCCAGTTCTAATCCTGGCAACCCCACTTCCCATCCAGCTCCCTGCCTGTGGCCTGGGAAAGCAGTGGAAGGTGGCTCAAAGCCTTGAGACCCTACACCTGCATAGGAGACCTCGAAGAGCTCCTGGCTGTTGGCTCCTGGCTTCGGATTGGGTCAGCTCCAGCCATTTTGGTCATGTGGGGAGTGAATCATTGGACAGAAGATCTTCCTCTCTGTCTCTGCTCCTCTGTGTGTATCTGACCTTGCAATAAAAATAAATAAATCTTAAAAGAAAATCAAAGGCACAGAAACAAAGAATGATGAAAAATGAACAGGGTTCAAGGAAAATCATTAAAAATCCAGTAGACATACCATGAGAATCCCAGAATGAGAGATGAAAGAAAAGTGTGAAAAATATTGCTCAAGGAAGTAACAACCCAAATCTTCCCAAATTGGATGAAATTTGTATATCAATCTAAGTCCAGGAAGATCAACATGCTGTAAAAACAAGCATACTGACAGAACATTGGATGTTGCAGGACAGAAGTGCTTCATTTGTGAGTGGTCTCAAAAAGTTGACAGAATATGCATTAGGTAATAACTAACTTAACATGTGTTTGCAACCAAATAAACATCATTTAATTCAAAATTTCCATGAGCCTTCTGAGGCACCTTCATGTAATGGATCCTCAGCAAGATTGACAAATTATCATCAGAAGCAATGGCGGTCACTTAGCAACAGCAAAACATGCATTTGTCTCCATTATATATGGACCATTTCCTAGGATGCATGATATTAGGCCATATAACAAGTCCTAATACATTTTCAAATTAAATGTTGCAAAGTATCTTCTGTAACAACAATGGAATGGAGCTACAAACAAATAATAGAAAGAAAACTAGAAAACTGACAAATGTGGAAAATTAAACAATTTTTTAAATTGATCAATTAATAAAAGAAAAACTCATAATGAAAATCAATGCTGGGGAGCCAAAAGACTTTATTGACAGACTTAGGCAAAGATTTCATCAGTAAAACCTCAGAGACAGAGGCATTTATTTCGGCTTTTATAGCTGAAATAGATAATTGGGACTATATCCCGCTAATTATTGCTAGTTACACAACAAAAGAAACAATGAACAAAGTGAATAGGAAACTGGTAGAATGGGAAATAATATGAGATGCAAAGTATGCATCTGATAAAGAATCAATATCCAGATTATTTAAGGATCTGAAGAAACTCAACAACAGTTAATGAATAGTGAAAGGATACGAACAGGGATTTTTTTTCAAAAGATGAATTTGAATTGGCCAGGAGACTCTTGAAAACAAAAATCATGATCTCTGGTCATCAGGGAAATGTAAATATAAACCACAGGTTAAGTATCACATTCTCCCAGTAGAATGGATACCTTAAAAATAAATAAAACACCCAACAATAAATTCTGGTCAGGATGTGGAGAAAAAGATATCATAACACATTGCTGGTCTAAATGCCAAGAGTGGTACCACTGATATGGAAGAAAGTACAGACATTCTTAACACAACAGGAAAGATCTAATGATTGGCCCAGCTATCTTGTCCTTGGGAGTCTATCAAAAGGACATGAAATCAGCCTATGAAAAATTGTCTCCATTTCTATGTTTATGGCAACTTCATTAATAGTAACTAAGACGTGGAATCAGCCTAGATGTCCATCAATTGATGACAGGAAAAATCAAATGTGCTATCTATCTATCTATCTATCTATCTATCTATCTATCTATCTATCTATCTATCTACTTATCTAGATATACATGTACACATGATAAAATATTAGAATGTTGGTTATCAGAAACATAATGGAATCCTGATGTTCACAATAAAATGTATGTACCTGGAGAACATGCTTAGTGAAATAAGTCAGATCAGAAAAAAACAATTATCATTTTTTCTCATAATTGTGAAAGCAGCAAAATAGAAACATGCAAAATTGTGTGGCTGTCATACTATTCAGTGTACAGTTATAGTTAGCTATACTCAGTGCTCCACCGAGTCACACCATGCAAAATATGCTCTTATTTCATACGTTAATAAATGAAGGGGTGAATAGTCAGGATTTGAGGGGTACAAGTAATGCTTTATTCTTATTCATGTGTTAGTCATGAGTGTGACCATATGACAAAAAATCTTATCTTGTACATTGATGTAGATTTATTGGTGTATGTATTATATTTCAATAAAATTAGCTCAGATAGACCGAGAGAGACTAATATAGAAAGTTTTGAACAGACAGGAAGAAGTCAACTGGCCTATAGTTGCTCAGCCTGCACCTTACTGGTCAGGCTCCCAGTTGGGCTTTTCCTAGACCTCACTAGATAGGATGCAGAGTTCAGTTATTCCTCACTTGCTAAGCTATTGGGGATTTCTCTGCTCACCAGTGTAAGAATGTTCTACTCTTGAATTGTTAATATATGGCTTATTAGAGTTATAAGACTTTTGATTGCCCTTGAATGCATGAAGTTCTATAAAATCTTGCTTGAATACTATAAACTGCTAAATTTAAATAAAAAAGAAAAAAACTGTTTAAAAAACAAGAAAATGCATTTTGCCTCCTTGAAAAAAATATGGCTGTCATTTTAAAAGCTAAAAATAAGGCCAGATGAAAATGGCTGAATTTTCTAGCTCACAAATGTTAAAACTGAGAACGCAATGAAAAATGCCACTGCTATTCCAGCTACTTAGAAATAATCAGAGACAGTGAAAAGAAATTTGTGTTTTGCCGAAGAAAAGTATTTAAACATCAAAAAAACGTAAATATGGAAAAAATGCTGCAAAACATAAATTAAACAAAAAAGAAAAGGAATCTTGAACCTTATGTATTGAGCAAGTGCCAGATCTAGCAAGCACAACACTATTCTTGGAATGCTTATTCATTTTAAAAACGAAACAAAATTTCCACAAAATGAGTAAAATGTAAAAACTAATTAATGGGGCCTGGTATAGTAGCCTAGCTGCTAAAGTCTTCATCTTACATGCACCAAGATCCCATATGGGCACCTGTTCTAATCCCAGCAGCCCTACTTCCCATCCAGCTCCGTGCTGTGGCCTGGGAAAGCAGTGCAGGATGATCCAAAGCCTGGGGCCAAGAAGAGGCTCTGGGCTCTAGTCTTCAGAATGGCGCAGCTCTAACCATTGTGGTCACTTGCGGAATGAATCATTGGTTGGAAGATCTTCCTCTCTGTTTCTCCTCCTCTGTATACCTGGCTTTCCAATAAAAATAAATAAAACTTTACAAATTAATATTTTATAGAGTCTAGAAAAAGCATTTTTACCCAAGTAAAAAGTTTTAAAGCCTTCTTTAATTTTGTAATTCTTCACTGTGGAATAGCTCAGAATGTCAGCTCTGTTTTAAGCAACAGAATTGAGAACTAAGTAAGAAAACATAATTTGGATTACAAAATTCCGACTTTAATAAAAATTCCTTAAACAGTGAAAAAAGTTTTAAAAAAATAACAGATACTGGCAAGGACAAAAAAGTACTCTAATTCACTGTTGGTGGGCATGAAAATTGGTACAGCCATAACGGAAAAAAAATATGGAGATTCTTCAGAAAACGTAAGAAGTGTCGTATGATACAGCTATCCTAGTCCTATGAATATCTCAAGAGGAAATAAAATTGGCATGTTAAAAAGTTACTGACACACTCATGCATAAGGTAACTCAGATAACAATAACTAAGACAAGGAATCAAGCTAGATGTACAACTGGTGATTAGATAAAAAATGTGATATAAGAAATATTAGTCATAAAAAATGAAATCCTGACAGTTGTAACAAAATGAATGCAACTGGAATTCATTATGGTAAATGAGATACACCAGGACACAAATGACAAATATCCCTTTCCTCTTGTTTGCAATAGGATATACATATGTAGAGAGAATATACAATTTTGTGTATGTCATATCATTTGCTCCGCAGTTATAAATATCACTTCACTCAATCACGGTATGTAAAATAATACAAGGTATGCTTCTTTCCGTGTTAAAGAAAAATGAAATGGAATATATGTGTGGAGGAGGGAACAGTGAGGACTCTTGGGGTACAAGTAATTTGTTGTTCTTAATATGCAATTTGATTATGGGTACAATCAGAAAGCCAAATAGCTATATATATATAGCTTTATGTGCATTTCTTGACATCTGTATTTCAATAAAATCCGAAAATGAAGGGAAAGAGAATGTGTTACAATGAATCAAAATAAAACCTCAATGTAGAAAAATTTATAAAAATGTAATGGTTTGGGGAGAATGTGAAGTTCTAAATATTTACATTAAAACAGCATAAAGATGTCATATCAATAAACATTAGGAAAGGAAGAACAAAACTATTGAGAATGGAAAAACAGTAGAGAAAATTCAATGTAATTGACAATTGAGTCTTTGAAGATAACTAGATTCACTAAATGAAAAGAAAAGTGCATTATCCAAATCAGTAACAAACTTGCATCATTACAGCAAATATCATAAATGCACTAAGGGATGCTGTGAAAACAAAATGTTCATCTGTATATTAAGAAACTGGGTAAACTAGATGACAAATACCAATTCCTAGGTCTCTCATCTCTGAACCCTGAGACATGGAAAAAAAATGGAAAATTAAGATTAACAATGTAAGGAAATGCTGTGATTTGAATATGGATGTTCTCCAAGGTTTCTCATGTTGTGTATTAATCCCTTTTGTGAGGTAATGAAAGGGTGGAAACTTAACCGAACTATGATGTTTAGAGGCAAGGCATTTGGGATGTGTTAGGATTAAATAAGGCAATTTAGAGTGGAGCACCCCTGATAAAATCCTGATGGTGTTATAAGAATAGGTTGAGAGACAACAGATGCATGCGATCCGTTAACTATCACTGTGATGTTTTGGGCTGACACTGCGCAAAGAATGAAGTAATCACTGAAAAAGGCCCCTAGATCTTAACATGTCAAAACTGTAAGCCACCATAGACTTCTTTATAAAATAACTTGTCTCGGGTACTTTCCTACAGTAATGAAAAGCTGACTAATATACTTTCCAGGAACTAAATGACACAGAAATCATTCTAAACAACCAGCATTACTCTGATATAAAAGAGAGCTAAAGCTATCACATGGAAAGTACAGCTCACTATTCGTCATAAATATTGATGCAGGAACCTAAAACAAAATGCTAAGACAACAAATGCAGCAAAGCATTAATTAGGTTATATGTCACAACCCCTTGGAATTTATTCACAGGATGCAAATATGTTTCAACACATGAAAGCCAATTACTGGAGTACATTACATTAACAAAATGAAGTGGAGTAAAATCACATGTTATTTCATGGATGCAAAAAAATGCATTTGACAAAATTAAACTTTAATGCTGAAAGCTCTAAATACAGCAGGGATAAAACAAAATATTTCCCACATAATTGAGACTGCACTGAGAATTTCTATGCTAATGTCTTATCATAGAAAAGATTGAAAGCTTTCCTTCTATGGTTAGGAAAAACTAATAGAAGCAGAGAGTAGAATGGGGGTTGTTAAAGGATACAGAAATGGGGAGGAGTGAGTTAAATGATAGGAAGTTTCAGTTGAGTTGGATGATTATGCTCTGAAAATCTAATAGACAGCATCTTGATTACAATGTATAATATGATATGTTGTATCTGAAATATGCCATGACAGTAAACCTAAATTATTTGGTTTTGCCATAAAAAAAGGTAACTAAGTGAGGTGATGTATATGATTATTTGGCTTGATTTTGATAATCACTTAATAATGCATGCAAATAGCAGAATACCACTTTGTAAAACAAAATACATGAACGTTTTATTATATTTTTTAATGATTTATTTATTTTTATTGCAAAGTCAGATATTCAGAGAGGAGAGACAGGGAGGAAGATCTTTAGTCCGATGATTCACTCCCCAAAGGATGGCAATGGCGGGTGCTGCGTTGATCCAAAGCCAGGAGCTAGGAATCTCCTCCAGGTCTCCCACTTGAGTGCAGGGTCCCAAGGCTTTGGGCCATCCTCAACTGCTTTCCCAGGACACAAGCAGGGAGCTGGATGGGAAGTGAAGCTGCCGGGATAGAACCAGCGACCATATGGGATCCTGGCACGTTTAAGGCAAGGACTTTAGCCTCTAAGCCATCGCACTGGGCCTGTTTTATTATATTTCAATGAATAAGAATAAAGGGTGAAGTCATAATAGCAGACATGTAGGTCAATAGAATAAAACAGGGAGCTCAAAAAACTGCTGTCATATGATTAATTCTTGCCTGACAAAGGTTCCAAGACAATTCAAATGGGTAATAGTATTTCCACTGTGTTGAGAAAACGGAGTAACTCAAAAGCAAATGAACAAACTTGAAATGCTAACTAACATACAATATAAAAAACTAATGCAAGAAGGGCCAAAGATGTAAATGCTAGAGCTAAAACTCTAACACTCTTGAAAATAAAACATAGTACAAAATCTATATGAAATATGATTTGGCAAGGATTTCCTGGGTATATTACAAAGAGTACCCATAGAGGTGAACTTTTAGGGCTGGTTCATGGACCCACTGGTATGCGCAAAATCTGGCATTGGGAAAGGTTCTGATGAAGGAGCTTGAGCAACTCCTCTGGCAGGACACAGACCCAGCAGGTAAGCACAAGAAACATGGTAGGAAACAGCCCAGAATAGGCCATGGAAAGTTACCCACTGGCATACATTTGGCATGGGTCAGGGGAGGACCAGGCTGAATCTGTTCATGTCATCCACTGGCAAATCCAAGCACCAGAACAGTGTGGGTTGAGCTGGGTTCGGTTGCAACAAAAACTAGTGCACAATACGGAAAGCCAAGGTGAGGTTGCCTGTACCAGATGTGACCGCAGCGCCCAACCAGCACGCGTGACAACCAGGAAGGGAGGGGGCAGAGCCGGCAGGGGAATAAGAGGTGCTCCTTTGCTGGACAGCTACTCCTACTGGAGAGCATCAGCTGGGATGGGGGCAGACCAGACTAAGCAGGGCTACAATGCTTGTATGCCTCATGTGGACTAGATCAGGGAAAAGCCAGGCTGGGCTGATTATTCCTACTGGTGCAAAGAAAACTAGAGTGGGTGAGGGTTGTTTGGGCTTAGCTGCAGCATCAGCTGGCAGCAGCTGGCACTGGGGGCTGGTTCTGTCAAGTCAAACCTCAGAACTACCTGGAGAGTGCACAATCTGGAGTGGGAGAGACCGGGGAGGGAAATAGTGGTCTCCTCCTTGTTGGGTTACCACATCCACAGGAGGGCACGAAAACCAGGGGCAGGGGTGGAATGGGATGTGGGACAGACTGGACTACTGCTACACAGACTGGCAAACCAGGGTAGGGGGCGGGCCTGGTGGGCGTTATTGTGGGTTGCTCCAACTAGGCTGCATCTCCCACTTGTTTATGCGAGGGCCGAGAATGTGCTGGGCAGCACCAGGCTGGACTGCAACACCCATTGGTTCCAGTGGAAATCAGGGCTGAAAACAGAACCAACCCAGCAATTGCAACCACGAGCTGATCAGGGCGATGGACTGTGCTGGGCCCTGTACTTGCTAGTACATACAAGAATCTGGTCTGATAACACCTCAGACAAAGTTTCTTTGGGGATCTCCCCAATCGAAATGCTGGACTCAGAACCCTAACCAAGAAAAGAGAGTATGTCCTGACTTTCTAAGAAGGACATCAAAAGCAATAGCAGTTGAGAACAGAATAAACAAATGGGACCTCATCAAACTAAGAAGCTTCTGTACAGCAAGGGAAACAATCAGCAAAGTAAAAAAGCAACCCACAGAGTGGGAGAACATGTTTACACACTACATAGGTGATAGGGGGCTAATCTCCAGGATATATAAAGAACTTCAAAACAACCAAAACACCAAAACAAACAAACCACTCAAGAAATGGGCACGGGAAATGGGCAAACATTTCACAAAGGAACAAGCCCAAATGGCAAACAAACATATGAAAAAATGCTCCAGTTCCCTGGCAATAAGGGAAATCCAAATTAAGACATCGATGAGGTACCACCTAACACCAGTAAGATTGGCCCACATAAAAAGGAACACCAATGAGAATTTTTGGCGAGGATGTGGGGAAAAGCGAGCCCTACTCCACTGCTGGTGGGGCTGCAAGTTGGTACAGCCTTTATGGAAATCAGTATGGAGAACATTTAAACAACTCAAAATCTGCATACCATATGATCCAGAAATAGCACTCCTAGGAATATATCCAAATCACCTGTTTCACTACAAACCAACATGCACCCCTATGTTCATAGCAGCACAATCAGTAATTGCAAAAACATGGAAGCAACCGAAATGCCCATCAGCAGAAGATTGGATAAGAAAGCTTTGGTTCATCTACTCCATGGAATACTACTCAGCTATTAAAAAAAAAAAAAAAAACAAAATGCAGTTCTTTGTGGTTAAATGGGCCCAACTGGAAACTATAATGCTAAGGAAAATGAGCGAATCCCAAAAGGTGAGATACCACATGTTTGCCTTAATTTAACCTCTATTTTTTTTTGATCCTGTCATTGATACTGTCTCAACACATGTGTTTCAAAAAATTGAACTTGCATCATTTTTAATATATTGTTTACTCAATACTATGTCAATCAATTCCATAACACTATATATTGTTGCTGATGTTTTGTTGGGGCTTTTAACTGACCAGGATTTTACTTTGTTAGTTTTGCCTTCAGGCCAGGGAAGGCCTCCAAAAAGCTGTTAAAGTTATCAGGACAATAAGATGCTGGACTCAGTGCTGGGTATGTGCTTACAATGAAGGAATCTCAACTGAACTTGAACTGTGGTTATGCAGCAAGGTGGAGGAATCCACCATGGGGGGAGGGTTGTGGGAGGAGCGGGGGTAATCCAAGCACCTATAAAACTGTATCACATAATACAATGTTATTAACAATAAAAAAATACTCACTTCGAACAAAATGAGATAGGATAGAATGGAATAGAATTAAACATATAAAAAACCAAGTATGGGATTTATTTTTGCCATGATGAAAGTGTTCTAAAAATCAGATCCTGGTCATGACTGCCTAACCTTGCAAATAGATTGTAATTCAACTGAGTGCATTCCATGTGTGAATTTTACGATATGTGAGTATATGTCAATAAAAGCGCTGAACAATGGAAAAAAAAAAAAGAGAGAGAGAAGACAGAACAGGTCAACCAACCATCTCAGCTATATGTTGGCAGCAAAATACGGGGCAAACAGAGACTCTATGATGCACTATGTCAATCAGTGGATTCTTTGGCAACCTCATAGTGCTTGGAGTGGCAAGATTGGTAGTGATTCATAATTGGTGAACTATCAAAACCACTTGAGCAAGAACCTTGGAGCATGCCCTACATCCAGGACCTGGGGAGGGTGGGAAATTGGGTGGGCCTTCTCCCTTAATACCCCCCTTTAAACATGAAGGAAACAATATGGAAATAATAGTCTTAGCCACTTTCCTATAGACTTTGAACCTTTGTACCCTAATTAGCTATGTAAAGATTGTAAAAAATATAATAAAAAGATGAAAAAAAAAAACCAAAGAGTACCCACAGCAAAAGAAGAAAATAGATAAAATAGATTTCATCAACTTAAAAAGTTCTGTATATCAAAGATCATTGGCAAATAGGAAAGGACAACTATCAACAGGAGTGAAATTGCAATTCGGATATAAAAAATTAATAAGCATAGTAAAAACCCTTATAATTTCATGTTTCATAAACAAATAACCTATTTGTAAGTGCGCAAAAACTTTTAGTTGACATTTCTCCAAAGATGCACAAATGTCCAAGAATCATGCAGAGATTCTCATAATCTTTAGTCATTTGGAGGGTGAAAATAAAAACCACAGCACAGGCCCAGTGCGGTAGCCTAATGGCTCAAGTTTTAACCTTGGGATCCCATATGGGTGCCAGTTCTAATCCTGGCATCCCCACTTCCCATCCAGCTCCCTGCTTGTGGCCTGGGAAAGCAGTTGAGGATGTCCCAAAGCACTAGGACCCTGCACTCACGTGGGAGACCTGGAAGAAGCTCTTGACTCCTGGCTTTGGATTGGCTCAACTCCAGCCATTGCAACCAGTTGGAGAGTGAATCATCAGACCAAAGATCTTGCTCCCTGTCTCTCCTCCTCTTTGTACATTTGACTTTTCAAAAAAAAAATCTTAAAAAAAAAAAACCAACAACACAGTAAGATGCCATTTTATATCCACTATGATTGCTACTATTGGGAAAAAGGAAAATTGCAGGCATTTCATTAGTGAGAATGTGGACAAATTGGAATTCTGAATGCATCATTGGTAGGAATATTATATATTCAGCCATTGTGAAAAATAACAGGATGATTTTCAAAGAGTTAGAATTATTGTGTGATCCAGGTTTTCTAATTTCAGCTATATATCCCATAGAATTGAAAATAATAACTCAAATACATTGTTGCTCAACAATGTTTATAGCAACAATATCGCCATAGTCAAAGGGTGAAGTAATTATGAACAAACACATGTCTGATACATGGCACCATGTAGAAAGGTCTGATACTTGGCATATGCATGGCCATTGAAGGCATCATTTCAGTGATGTAAGATAGTCCCTGAGGAAAAATAATATATGATTGAATTTATAGGAGGTTCCAATCAGGTCCCTAAAAGTAGAAAAAAGAATGAAGATTTCCAAGGGATTGCTGGGAGGGAAACAGAAGTTATTGTTCACTGAGTTGATAATTTCCTTGGGGAATAATGAAAAAAGTACTGAAGATAGATGGCTGTGATAGTTGCACAACAATATGAGTAAACTTAATGAATAATTTAGCATGGTCAAAGTGCTAAATTTTCTTATGTCTCATTTGCTGCAACATAACAAACAAGACACAGAGCCACTCATTTGGAATACTGCCATGGAAATGAAAATCAAAAGTTAAATAACTTTAAAAGGAATACATTTAAAGCTTCAAAGGATAAATGAAATCAAACTATCCATATATTCCCAATCTATATTATAATATATACATTTTCATTACAGTGTATTGCACTATAAGAATAAGATACTTTTCTTTTTTGATTTAAAGCTTTATTTAATTATGCATTCATGTATTTACTTTTGTTTGCTTCTCACTGACAAATAATTTTTTATTTTGAATTTATGGTACAATTCCATAGGCGCTGGGATTTTCTTACGCTCATGTTTCCTCTCCTGAACTTATTTCCCCAATTTTATTACAATATTGTAGTGCCTTATAAGCAGTCATAAGTCCATCAGTCTATTATTTCAGTGTGTCCTGACATTGCTGCTACAGACAATTGCAGACAGTCCAGCATCCTCTCTCAAGATATATCCAACAATTTCATGAGGAGTCCATCTTTAATTTGGAAGTAGATGCATACTGCATTGTATCCTCACATTTGGATCTGATAGTCCCTATTACAAAGTTACTATACATCCCGTTAAATGAAAAGCCATAAAACAAAATCACAGAGACAAAATATAGGAAATTCACAACAACCTGAATTTGAACAACATGCTACTGAATAACTAATGTATCGATGAAGGAATGAGAAAGAAAACACAAAATCTTCTTAAAGAAAATGATGCGACTGTGTGATCTACAAGTTAGTGAAGGATTTGATAAGAGAAAAGAAACTATTTGTAATTAATGAAAATAAATACAATATCAAATCCCATGTGTTGCAGCAAAAACAGTATTGAAGGGTTATTGATTTTATAACTAGCATTAAGCTTGCCTTATATTAGAGAAAATATATGGTATTTTTCCTTTTGGATTGACTTATTTCACTGAGCATAATGGTTTCTAGGTGAGTCCATTTGGTTGCAAATAGTACAATTTCATTCTTTCTAATTGCTGAGTAATATTCCATGGAGTAGATGTACAACAGTTTCTTTAACCATTCTCCTTTGGTGTGCATCTGGGTTGATTCTATGTCTTTGCTATTGTAGATTGTGCTGTTGCAAATATAGGATTACAGATCCACATCTCATATGCAGTTTTCATTTCGTTTGGATATTTTCCTAGGAGTGGAATAGCTAGGTCATATTGCAGATTAAAAGTTCTCTAAGCATTCTTCATACTGATTTCCATAGTGGTTGTACTACCCTATATTCCCACAAGCAGTGAAGGAGGGTAACTTTCTTCCCACATCCATGCTAGCAGGTGTTGTTAGTAGAGTTCGAAATGTAGGCCAATCTCATTAGAGTTAGGTGGTACCTCAATGTGGTTTTCTTTTGTATCTCCCTGAAAGCTAAGGATCCTGAGCATCTTTTCATATGTCTGTTGGCCATTTGAATTTGTTTTTTTTTTTTTTTTTGAAAAAAAAAAGTCTGTTCATTTACTTCACCTATTTCTTTACACATTTTTTTTCTGTCCCTGAGTTTCTGAAGCTCTTTGCAAATCCTAAATATTAGTCCCATTTCAGTCTACTGCCATACCACCCTGAATGTGCCCAATCTCGTCTAAATATTAGTCTCACTTCTGTTTTGTAGTGTGTAAATATTTTCTCCCATTCCATTGGTTGCTTCTTCACTTTGTTAATTATTTCCTTGGCTGTACAGAAGCTTTTTATTATTTATTTTTGTAAAAGGCAGATTTACATCTGTAGATGCGAGCTTTTATTTCTCAGAACTTCATTCTGGACCATTTGTTCATGTGCCTATTTTTATACCATTACCCTGCTTATCTTGTTGGTATAGAGCTGCAGTGTGTCACGACAATAATACGTTTTCTTTAGCTTTTCGTTTGAGTTTTTTTTCTACTGACCTTCTATCTTTCAGTTTCTCTAACCTCAGTCATTACTAGTATTATATTTCATTTGACTTCCTAGATTTTTCTCTGTTTAAGAGAATACTATGTTTACCCAATACTATGTCAATTAATTCCATAATGTTGTATATTGATACTGAGGTTTTATTGGGGCTTTTAACTGACCGGAACTTTACTCTGTTAGCTCTACCTTCAGACCAGAGAAGGTCTCCCCAAGAGGCCACTGAACTTATCTGGACAATAAGACGCTGGACTTTATGCTAGGTATGTGCTTGCAAGGAAGGAATCTCAACTGAACTTGAACTGTGGTTATGCAGCAAGGTGGAGGAATCCACCATGGGGAGAGGGGTATGGGAGGGGTGGGGGGAATCCCCAGTGCCTATAAAACTGTATCACATAATACAATGTTAATAACAATAAAAAAAGAGAATACTAAATAGAGTATCATTTTCTTGCTGAACTGTTCCTGTAGTTCCTAACATTGAATGGAGATGACATGAACGAGTATTCCCCTAAGTTTCCCTTAAGGGACTAGTTTCAGTGTTTTGCCTTTTATTAAATGATATAATTTGTATTTTTCATGGATTATTTCAGGAAGTTGAGCTAATTACTTTCTACCATTAGATTTTAATGCATTTTTTAAAAATCATGAAGCATTGTTGAATTTGGTGAAACAATTTCCTCTGTCTATTGAGGGGTGGTCATATGGTTTTGTTCATTATTGACTGTTATACTGCACAAATTCGTTTCTATATGTTAAGTCAAGTTTGTCTTCTTGGGATGAACTTCATTAGGTAATGACGTATTACTTTTATGCATGTAATCTTCATATACGATGTGTAATCTTTATAACTAATTTTTATGTTTATGTGTGTATGATTCATTTGAAAGGGAGAAAGAGAATGCTCATACCCTGTATTGTTGTTCAAATGGATGCTATGACTGGGACTGGTCTAGGCATAGGCTGAGATGTGGGTCTCATATGTGGGTTGCTGCGACTCAAGTTCTTGGTCCATCATAGACGACCTTCCCAAGTGCATGAAGAAGGAGTTGGATCTGAAGCAGAACATTTAGAACTTGATCAAATATTGTGAAAGCAGTGGCTTAACCTACTGCACCACAAAGCCATACCCTAAAATATACTAATGGAGTCACTATGCATTTTTCTTGTGAATTTTAGTCTAAATATTCATAAAAGATGCCAATCTATAGTCTTGTGATGTATTTGTTTGGTTTGATGTGAAGGTTATTATTCTCTGACCTCAGAGAAAAGGTTCAGCAGTGTCCATTCCCTAATTTTTAAAGATCTGTGAAGATTGATATTGTTCTTTTTTTTTTTTAAATAAATGATTGTTAGTGTTGGTCACTGAATGCAACATTTCCTAGATTTTGCAATGGGAAACATTTTCTGAGTAAAGATTAATCTCTCAGCTTGTTTCAAATCTATTTAGGATGTCAATTTTTTCCTGGGTAACATGATATTTTGTGGCTTTTCTAGAATTTGACAGTTCAATTTACTTAATTTACAGAAAGTTTTTCTTCCCTTTTTTGTTTGCTTGAAGGTTGATTTATTTGCTTGGAAGACAGAGTCAGGGAGAGAGAAAGAGGAACAGAGGGGGAGAGAAACAGGTAGATAGGGAGAGAAGAAGAGAGAGAAAATCTTCCATCCTCTGGTTTACTACTCAAATTATCACAAAAAAAAAAAAAAACCAGAACTGGGCCACTCCAAAGCCGGGAGTCAGCAGCCTCTTCTGGGTCTCTTACATGGGTGCAGGAAGCCAACATTTGAACCATCCTCCATTGCCTTCCCAGGTGCATTATGAAGGAGCTTGATAAGAACCTTCAAAAACAATCATAAGTTCATCATTCTACTATTTAAGTATATTCTGATATTTTGGTTATGGACAATGGCAGAGTCCAGCATTCTATTTTCAAGATGTATTTAAGTTTCATTGAGAGTACATCTTTGATTCAGGAATAGAAATGTACATGCTGCATTGTATCTTTATATTTTGACATGATAATCTCTATTCTGCAGTTCCTCAAGATGGCTATATGTACATGCATGTTTACCTATATACCTATTGATCTTGTATTTTACATGAAGATTGTTTTATATCATGAAGAACACATGATATTTGTTTTGGGGATTGTCTTGTTTCACTGAGCGTAATGGTCTCCAGTGGAGATGATTTTGTTACAAATGATAGAATTTGAAGACATCTATGAAGAAAATTACAAAACATTTTAAAACAGAAATAAAAGACACTAAAAGATGGATAAACCTACCACATTCCTAGATCAACAGGATAAACATAAATAAAATGTCCGTATCGCCAAAAGTAACACACAGATGCAAAATTCAAACATTCTTCTCAGAAATAGAAAACATGACACAAAAGTTCATCTTGAAACACAAGAGACCATGAATAACCAAACCTATCCTGAAGAATAAAAATCAGGCTGGAGAAATCACAGTACCAGACCTGAAGACATACTATAGAGCAGTGGTCATCAAAACAATCTGATACTGGTACAGAAGAAAGATTAAGCGAACAGAATAGAAACCCCAGAGTGGAGCCCACACATGTACAGCCAACTAATCTTCAGCATGAAAACTGAAAATAATCCAGGGAAAAAAATCTGGTCTCTTCAACAAATGCTTTTGTGACAATTGGATAGCAGCTGGCAAAAATAGCAAGACCCTCACCTGTCACCTTAATAAAAACTCAGCTCTAAATGGAACAAGGACCTAAACATGCACCCAGAAGCTATCAAACTATTAGAGAAAAACAGAGGAAGCACTCTGCATGATCTAGGAGTGGGAAAGACTTCTTTAAAAAGTGACCAACAGTACAGGCTATCAAAGCCAAAATAAACAAAGGTGACTACATCAACCTAAGAAGCTTCTGTACAGCAAAAGAAACAATCAACAAAATTAAGAAGCAACGAACAGAGTGGAAAAAAAAATCCTCTGCATACTACACAACTGATAAGGGGGCTAATATCCAGGATTTATAAAGACCTTCAGAAACACTACAACAGCAAAACAAATAACCCTGTAAAAAATGGGCGAAGGAAATTGAACAGATATCGTTCAAAGGAACAAATTCAAATGGCTAATAAACATATGGAAAAATGCTCAGGCTCCCTAGCTATCTGGAAATATAAGCAAAAACCAAGGTGAGATTCCACCTAACTCCAGTGAGACTGATCTACATTCAAAACATGAGTGATGTGGATGTGAGGAGAATGGTACCCTCCTTCATTCTTCATGGGAGTATAGGCTAGTATAACCAATATGGAAATCAGTATGAAGACTGCTAAGACAACTGAAAATTGTTCTGCCATATGACTCAGTTATCCTGCTTCTGGGAAAATATCCAAAAGAAACGAAATTTGCATATCAGAAAGTGATCTGCAATCCTATATTTACAACAGCACAATCTACAACAGTAAAGACAGAAACAAGCTAAACACAGGAGTTGATAAAGAAGCTACTCTATGGAACACCATTCAGCCCTTAAAAAGAATGAACTTACATAATGTTTAAAAAGTTAATCCTTTAAGACCATAATACTAAATGCATATATATCAAATAATAACATTGCTGATAAATAAAACAAAACTGATGTATAACTTCTACACTACTCTTTCAAAAATTAGTGCAACTGCAAGAGAGAGTCAGCAATGAATCAAAGCAACTCAACATCACCATCAACCGATTTTAGTCAATTGATATTTGCAGTCAACTCCATGCCACAACACATGTTCATTCTAATTGTTCAGCGAACATTTAATATACATAGGCCCTCCAATGAGGCAGTATAGACCATCAAACAAACCTTCACAAATTTAAATATTCAAAATAATATCAATTACATGCTCTGACTACAATAAAATGAAGCTATACAAAATAATAGGAAAACAACTAGAAAATATACAAATACTTAGAAATATGACCAACACATTTGTATATAATGCATGAGTTACAAATGAATTCTTAAAAAAAAGTTTTCTGACATAAGCAAAAGTTAAAGTGCAGAATTATAAAAATGTGTGAGGCGCATCTGAGCAGGGGAAAGAAATATTGTTTAGCATTTACATGAGAAAAGTCTCAAATGCGTAATCTGAGTTTGCCTCTCAAAAACTATTAAAGGTAAATTAAACCTAAAGCAAGCTGATGATAAGTATCACAGAATAAATACGTGAACATAGAAACAAGCACTTATAAAAATCAATGAGTCACATAGTGAACTCTGAGAAATCAATTTGATAAGCCCTCCGGGAATACATAGTTATTATTCAAAGTCAGAGGAAGAAGGAAACACTTCTAGGGACCTGATGCTGAGTTGGGGATGAGGGAGTTACATCTCTTTGGAAAATGATAATTATTTGGGGGAACTTATGAAATAAATAGATATGTAAGTAACCATATATAAATACATAAAATACATAAATTCTCATAGATGACATGTATAATAGAAGTTACCATATCAGAAAATAAAGATACACTGTGGTAGACATCTATACTCCTTAATAAAAGGAGGGCTTCTGATGAAACTGCCAAACATGCCTTGACAGTATGACACTAGATTTCTCATCACTGCCAATAACTACTATGCCATGAAAATTCAAATCAGAATGCTGGGTGGGGGGAGGAATGGTGGTGGGAGGGAGAATGGAGAAGGAGAAAAGAAAGTGGAGCAGGGGATCCCTATACCTACAACATTGTATCATGGGAAATAATAACAGTCAAAAGAAAAGTTGGAAAAACAATTTGCCTAGTTATTTCTATACAGGACTTCACTTCAGGTTGCCAACATACTCATGTATATGTAAGAACCACATGTGACTGATGAGTAAGTTCAGCCTCAGAAAAGCTAAGGGACTTGACTATGACTCTAGAGGAAGTAATGGTTCTGGAACTGAATATCTGTAGTAGTTATGGGAAAGCAAGAACCAGACAAACTAAGTTATTTCAAACATCTACTGCAGTTCCAGTATATTAAAATCATTTTATATTATAAATTACACTAATAGCAGCTGTTATTTCTTTTTGTGGCTTTACAATTGTTACTTCATTGATCCTCACAGCAAGCACAGAATACTTATTATTTTAATAATGCCCAAATTACAGATTATTAAACTGAACATCAAATAGGCTACTTAGGCTGCTCAAGGACATTTAATTAATTAGTGGTGGAAATTGATTTTAATCCCAGGTTTCCCTTTTTCAGGATTTGTTTGTTTAAAATGAATGGAAGCTGATTGGGTGACAGGCTGTTCTGGACCTTGTATTGCCATGCACACATAGGAGTCAGACCTGGGATCACCTCAGAAGAAGTTTCATTGAGGATCCCTCCAACTCAACTGCTGATCTCAGAACTCCATCTATGAAGAGCAGTGCAGGCCCCATGGTCTGACCACAGAGTGCAAGTGCCGAAGCTGAGACTGCTCAGTGGCTCAGCTGGAACAGTAGACAGCAAATCCAAGTGCACACGGAGGATATGGCAGTCTATTGAAACCTGCAGAGGACACCTGGTACCACAATAGGATGGAGGACAGAACAAATAGATATCTACCCCAGCCATGTGTTGGCATTGAAAATCTGGGCTAATGGATACTCTAAGGTAGACTGTGTCAGCCAGTGGATTCTGGATAGATTTCATCGTGTTTGGAATGACAAGATTGACTGCAATTCAGAACTGTTGGACTATCAAAACCACTCGAGCAGTGCCCTTGAGCATGTCCCATGTCAGGGACCTGGGATGGGTGGGAGGCTGGGTGGATCTTCTCCCTTTATTCTCCCCTTACCCCAAATCTAGAAAAAAAATAATAATGTGGAAACAATGGTCTTACCCACTTTCCTATAGCCATTAACCCTTTCTGCCCTAATCAACTATGTAAGGATTATCAAAATAAAAAAATAAAATAAATACCTATTTTTAAAAATGAAATACTATATAGGTAGGGGAGGAGGGATGGAGCAGGAGCAAGGGAAGGAGGAAGAGAGGGAGGGAGGGAGAGAATAGATTTCCATTGCTGGTTCACTCCTCAAATGACAATAAGGTCTAGGTCTCGGCCAGGTGGACGCCTCCAAACCATGAGCCTGAAACTCCCACCCAGGTTTCAATGTGATATGCAGGAATCCTAGTACTTGAGCTATCACCCTCTGCTGTTTTCCTAGGTGCATTAGCAGGAAGCTAGGTTGAATGTAGAGCAGTCAGGACGTGATCCTGTGCTCATATGGGTTGCAAACATCACAAGCAGTGGATTAGCTCATTGTGCTACAATGCCAGCCTCAGGTCTCTTTGATTCTTTTGGATTCATTCATTTTTCTGTGTACCACTGGATTTTAGACAAAAGTGGGGCTTTGAGGAGTGCTTTTCAAACCAACGTAACCTGTTGAAGGAGCCATTATGAGTGATTTCTTTTGGTTTTCATCAATGCCCGGGTCGTGAAAACAAAATATATAGGCAAGTATTGCATAAAATCATACATGAAGGAAAGAAATCGAATTTTGTGATCCTGTGTTGACAAAGGACAGTAAGCGAGAAAACAGGCAGGGTAGAACCAAATTCTTGACATCCAACTACACTTTTCAAATGGGCACATTTTTTTCACTCCTGTGCCTGTGAATAAAAATGCCTAGCATATAGACTTCTTAAAAAAAATTTAACAAGAACTGAAAGTAACATAACCCAGGGTTTTTGTGATCCATGTGTTTTTTGGAAAGGATTTATTTATTTGTGTTTGAAATGCATAATTTTACAGAGAAAGGAGAAGCAGAGGAAAGGTCTTTTACCACCTGGTTCACTCTCAAATGGCTGCAATGGCCAGAATTGAGTTGTTCCAAAGCTGGGTGTAAGGAATGCCTCCAGGTCTCCCATGTGGGTGCAGGGGACAAGGACTTGAGCCATCCTCTGCTTTCCCAATCCATTAACCTGTATCTGAAGTGGAGCATCCAGACCTAGAACCAGTGCCCATATGGGATGCTGGCATCACAGGGTGAAAAGTGAGCGTGTTGTATCATATTGCCAGTCTCTAAAAATACATTTTAATTTGAAATGTGAGTGGGAGAAGGAAAAGAAAGAGAGGGAAAGATAGTAAATATGTGTGTGTGTGTGTGTGTGTGTGTGTGTGTGTGTGTTTCTGGTTTACTCTCCAATTGTGTAGTAATCAGGAAATCTATCCAAGTCTCTCTCACATTTGTTTTTCTGTAGAGCGCTTTACAATGTACTTTTCTTTTTTAAAAAAGATTTATTTATTTTTATTGTAAAGTCAAATATACAGAGAGGTGGAGAGACTGAGAGGAAGATAATCCGTCTGTTGATTGACTCCACAAGTGGCCATAACGGCCTGAGCTGCTCCAATCTGAAGCCAGGAGCCTGGAGTTTCATCTGGGTCTCCCACAAGGGCACAGGGTCCCAAGACCCTGTGCTGTCCTTGACTACTTTTCCAGGACAAGCAGGGAGCTGGATGGGAAGCAAGGCCTCGGGGATTAGAGCTGGCAGCCATATGAGATCCTGGCCCATGCAAGGCAAGGACTTTACCTGCTAGGCTATTGCACAGGCCCTGCGATGTACTGTTCTAATTCTGCATAAATCCCAATGAGATTATGATGGGGCTTGCTTGAAACCTACAGATTTCTAAGGTTAGTGTTACCATCTTAAAAACATTTACTTCTAGTAATAACAATATTAATATGCTTTCCCATTTGCTTATGCCTTTTAAATTATTTTTCAGAAACATTTCATAATTTTTT
Source organism: Ochotona curzoniae (assembly GCF_017591425.1). Classification (NCBI taxonomy): domain Eukaryota; kingdom Metazoa; phylum Chordata; class Mammalia; order Lagomorpha; family Ochotonidae; genus Ochotona; species Ochotona curzoniae. Next base: position 33,099,794 of record NW_024465023.1, read on the forward strand.
TCAGTGTGCAATTCTTACCTGTTTAATTAGGTTTGGTTTCAAGGAGCATATCATGTTAAAAATGGGATTGCTCTATTAAATTCATTTTTGTAATTTTACTGTAGGAAAGATAAAAGCAACTGATTTTTGTGTGCCAATTTTGTGTCCCAAGGGTTGTTTTTGTCTTTTAAGTTTCAGTGTGAGGGCCCGACGCGGTGGCGCAAGTGGTTAAAGGTCCTCGCCTTGCACGCCCGGGATCCCATATGGACGCCGGTTCTAATCCCGGCAGCCCCGCTTCCCTTCCAGCTCCCTGCTTGTGGCCTGGGAAGGCAGTCGAGGACGGCCCAAAGCTTTGGGACCCTGCACCCGCGTGGGAGACCCGGAAGAGGCTCCTGGCTTCGGATCGGCATAGCATCGGCCCGTTGCGCTCACTTGGGGAGTGAATCATCGGATGGAAGATCTTCCTCTCTGTCTCTCCTCTCTGTATATCCGCCTTTCCAATGAAAAAATAATAAAAATAAATCTTTAAAAAAAAAGTTTCAGTGTGAAATCTCTAGTGTTTGCAGATCATGTCTTCTGGGAACAACTTGAATGTCTTTTCTTTCTTTTTCTTCCTGACTATATAGACAGAGCTTTCAGGAATGTTTTGAATCGACGCATGGTAAGCAGACATGCTTGCCTTTCAAATGATTTTATAGCAGTATCTTCATTCCTTCACCATCAGCTATGATGATATTTATGCTCTTTTCCTATGTATACATAAGGACATTTCCTTCTTTGCTTTTTTCTTCAGAGAAAAAATACTTATTGCTAATTTGAAAAAAAATGTTCTTATGTGAACTTTTTCTTATTTTTAACTTAGATTAAAAGAGTAAATTTTACATTTTTCAGAATTAGAAGCATGGAGATTTCACCCCCTCCTTCCTCCCTATATCCAATCCTTATGATTTTTCCACATTATTACAATAACACATTCATTCATTTTATAGTAGTACACTTATCAATATTTAAAGGTGTAATATTACAAGTGATAATATGACACAGGTGTAATTCTAAAATGATGACATCGATTAAGTAACATATTCATTACCTCACACACTTATCATTTCTTTCAGTGAGGAGACATGAAAGTATTCTTTTGGAAACTTTGAAATATACATTGTTGCTACCTCTAGACAGTGTCATGCACAATAAGTAGATCATCAAAAGTCACTTTTCCTAAATGAAGCTTGTATGCTTTGACTCGTTTCTCCACTTTCCCTGGCCATTTCTGTTGCTCCAGTCTCTGTGAACTGCTATTCTATTCAATTTTTTTGAGTTTCATTTTTTTTTTTAGATGTCACTTGTAAGTAAAGTGGTGCAATATACAGGTATTTTGTATCTTTATACACCTTGGTTGATTCATTTCACTTTAGCATCTTCTATATTTACCCATATAGTTGCAAATTCCAGAATTTCTTCTACTTCTGAAGCTGAATAGTCCTTTGCTATGTTGAAGTCCATATTTTTTTTTCTTTTTAAAAAGACTCATTTATTTATTTTTATTGGAAAGACAAGTATACAGAGAAGGAGAGACAAAGAAAAAGATCTTCCATTTGCTAGCTCACTCCCCAAATGGCTGCAACGGCCAGAGTCAAGCTGATCTGAAACCAAGAAGCAGGAGCTTATTCTGGGTCTCCCAAAGCTTTGGACCAACCTCTGCTACTTCCCCAGGCCACAAGAAAGGAGCTGGAAGGGAAGTGGGACAGCAGGGACACAAATCGGTGCCAAAGGTGTTGGGCCCCATATTTTCTTATTTATACATCTATTGGTGGGCAGCTAGGTTGTTTGCATAGCTTGGCCATTGTCAATAATGCTTCAAGGAATGCGTAAGTGCAAACGCCTCTTCAATGTATTTCTATATTTCTTTCAATTTATCTGGTTATATATATCCAGAAGAAGGATAGCTGGGTCATATTTTCAATATTTTGGGGGAAGTTCCATCATGTTTTTGTAACTGATTGTGCAGACTCACATTGTCTCCAACATTACATGCGATTTCGCTTTCTCCACAGCCTTTCCTGCATTTTTTGTTTTTTTTACAATTAGTCTATCTCATAATAGTGATTCTAATAGATATGTGATGGTATATCACTGTGGTTTCAAATCAAGTTTCCTTGATTATTAGGATTGTCGCATAGATTTCTCATATGTATGTTGAATATTTGCTTTTTTTTTTATTTAATTTTGACAATCCTTACAAATTTGATTGGGGTAAAAAAGGGTCAAGGTCTAAAGGGGGATATAGAGGAAGAAGCTCCACCCAGTCTCCCGCCCACCCCAAGTCCCGGTGTGGGGCATGCTCTGAGATACTCGATCAAGTGGTCCCAATAGTTCACCGTTCATGGGTCGTTGCCGGTCTCGCCACCCCAATCATGATGTGGTCATTGAAGAGTCCATTGATTGACACAGTCCCTTCTAGGGTCTCCGTTTGCCCAGTCTCTGCTGCCAACAGATGGCTGAGGTTGTTGCTTGATTTGTCCTGTCTTTCCCTGGTTAGGACTCCGAGTCCGGTGTCTCGAATGGGAAGATCCTCGAAGAAATTTTGAGGTATTCCCAGTCCAGATTCCTGCTGTTTTAGTAGCATAGGGCCCATCACAGTCCACTGCCCCGGTCAGCTGGCGGCTGCAGTTGCTGGGCCGGTTCTGCCTCCACCCGTGTCCTCTTGCAGTCCAGCCTGGTTCCACCCTGGACGCATTTGTCCCTCGCACGTACCAGTAGGAGTTGCAGCCCAGTCAGGGCGGCCCACAGTAGCCTCAACCAGGCCCACCTCCTACCCTGGCTTGCCAGTATATATGGCATAGTAGCCCAGTCTGTCCCCAGTACCCTTCTGTTCATATTCTTGCCAACAGGTGATGCCACCTACTTCCATCTAACTATCTCCTCCTACCGTCCCTAACGGATATTGTTGGGTGTCTGTCTAGCCACCCCAGCCCCTGTCCTAGTTCCCATGCCCTCTCGTGGGAGGTGATGACCCACGAGGGAGGAACCCACTATTTCCCTCCCAGGTCGCTCCCATTCCAGTTGTGCCCTCTCCATTTGGCCCTGTGGTTCAACTCAACGTGTCTACCCCTTTGTACCAGCTTCCGCCAACTGGTGCTACAACTAAGCCCCAACAACCCTCACCAACTCTGATTGTAGCTTGCTCCAGTGGGAATAGTCAGCCCAGCCTGGTTTTCACCCAATCTGGTCCCCATGGGGTGCACGGGCGCTGTGTCCCTGCCTGGTCTAGTCTACCCCCCACTCAGCTCCCGCTCCTCAGTGTAATTTGCTGTTCAGCTAGGGAACCTCCCCTTTTTCTCCTGTCAGCTCTGCCGCCTCCTTTCCTGGTTCTCACATGTGTTGGTTGGGTGCTGCGGCTGCATCCGGCTCAGGCTACCTCACCTTGGCATTCCAGCTTGTGTGTTGCTTTTGTTATGACTGGACCTGGTTCGACCCACACTCTGTTCTGGCGGTCAGATTCACCCGAACCCTGCCGGAGTCCCAGCCACAGCCCCCGACCGCCGCTTGCGGTGGGGGCAGGGACCCCGGCCCTCTCCCGGCTCGGGGGTAACTAAGCCCCCTCGCGGGTGAGTACTCACGAGGGCTGGCGGGGGGGGGGTTGGGGGTGAAATCCTGGCTCTCCCCTGTCCCCGCCAGCCAAAAGCTGACGGCAGGACAGTCTGGGCGGGTTCGAGTCTCCGGACAAGGGGCGGGGTTAAACTCCCATGCGAGGTGGCGCTCCATGGGAACGCCCCTTCCGGTCCGAACCCTGCTGGAGTCCCAGCCACAGCCCCCGTCCGTCGCGAGATGGGGGCAGAGACCCAGGCCTTGGGCGGCCAGTGCACCAAGTGGTGCCAGGCTCTGCCTGCTGGCTGCCCAGCGGCGAGCTCTGGGGTTTTGATGATATGAAAAAGGTGCTTCGGGACACCCAAAAGTAAGACCAGCGTTAGTGTAGGTGAGACACTAATTTCTGGTGATTCCCAGGAACCGGGACATGAAACCTTAATGTAAGAGCGGGACTGAGAGATGAATGTTCGGACTAAGCAAACCTTAGTCCACTAGTATGACTGGAACACAGGGTGCAACACAGGACATGCCCAGCTTGGATTTGGCTCCAATTGGTTCGCATTAAACACAAAGTTGAGCCACAGAGTCTAAGGCAGGGGCCATGACAGGTGGACGGGGCTGCGGCAGGGTCTGGATACAGCTGTCCTCTCCCTCGGCACAAATGTGGATTGGGTAAAGATGTACCGGACCGGGCCAGACACTAACACCTTCTGGCGCTCTGGAGTACCAGGGTGGATGTGGGACGGACTAGGCTAGGTCCCAACCTCAACTTAGCCATATACGAGCTATATGGGGGCATGGATGACCGTGGCTGCACTGAAACACTCTACAGCAAGAACCAGAACGGGATGATGGCCAGTTAGGAAAGACCACTGTTCCTACTAGGATAAGAGGCGAACTGGCACATGGACCCACTGATATGCGCGAAACCTGGCACATGGAGGGGTTCTGATGGAGGAGCTCAGGCAACTCCTCTGGCAGGACACAGACCCTGCAGGTCAGCGCAAGGAACATGCAAGGCAACAGACAAGAGGTCATAGAAAGAGTCCCACTGGCATGCATTTGGCATGGGTCGGGGGCAGACCAGGCTGAATCTGTTCATGTCATCCACTGGTGAATATTTGCTTTTAAAAGCATATATTCAGATGTGTATGAATTTAATTGTTTTTTTGTGCTTGAGTAGTTTGAAGTTTGTTATATTGTAACTCATTAGTCCCTGTTCCTATTTGTGATCTGTGAATTTCTTTCTCAACTTGTGAGTTTTCTCTTTAACTGAATTGTTGCTTCTTTCTGCTTGTGAAAGTATTTGATGAGATAGAATTCCATGTTTTCTGTTTTCTGTCCTTGCCTATACTTTTGGGGTCATATAAAGTTAAATAACATAAGAATGTCAGGACAAAACACTATCATAAACAGTAAGGCTTTACATCGTTAATATCACAATGTGGTATTATTTAATCTTGGCATCTTATAAAGAATCAGTTGAACATTAATACAAAGATATTTTTTCCATGGTATCAATTGATTACATATCTATTCTAGTCCATTGCCATATTATCTTTTTTACTGTGGGAATCTGGTAGATTTTTAGCTCCAAGAAACATAAATCTTCTCAATTTTTCAACTTTTTAAGATTGTTTAGAATACTTATGTTTCTTTAAATATGGATAGGAATTTCAGAATTTATCAATTTCTATAGGCCAGATTAATATTTTAGCAAGCATTCAATTCTAGTAATTTTACAACTTCCGAGTTTATGGTTACATTTTAATCCACTTAAATTCATTTATTTTTTCTCTAGGTAGATATCCAGTTTTCTCAGCATCATTTATTAAAGAGATTTTTCTTGTTCTATTGTGGTGTTCTTGGAAATTTGCTGAAAATCTATTGATCATAGATGTGTGAGCCTACTGTTGTGCTCTCTATTTTATTCTATTGGCTGATGTGTCTGCTTTTAAATGCTAGTGTCATGCTCTTCTGATTATTATATATTCTTTGTAATATATTCTGACACACTATAAAGTGATGTCTCCACTTTTCTTCTTTTGAGTCAAAGTTGCTTTTACTACTTAGATCTTTTGGTTTTTTTCATATGAATTAAGAATTACTTTTTCTAGTTCTTTGAATAAATACTGTGAATTATTATATTTAATTCATAGAAAACTTTGGCTAATATGGGAATTTTAATATTATTAGTACTATAAATTCAAGAACCTGGATATCTTCCCATTTATCTGGATCATCTTTAATTTTTTCATTTGTATTTTATAGTTTTCAGTATATAATTCTTCTACCTCTTTTACTCAATTTACCCCAAGTGTTTTATTTCTCTTTTGATAGTATTGTAAATCAATTTTTTTTTAGATTTTTAAAAATAATTTTTGTATGTTGATTTTTGTATCATGCTAATTTTCTGAATTTATCAATTCTGACATTTTTCTGGTGAATTCTTTAAGGTTTTCTACATTTAATATACACCACCAGAGAAACAAGATGACAGAATAGCGCAAGTAGACATTTAGGCAGACAGAGAATTATTAGCCAGGGTGAAGCAGAGAGGCCATGGTCCTGGGAAACATCTGAAGACCCATTGATACCTGGAAGCAGCAGATAACAGTGGAGCAGTGTTCCAGTGACCAGATACCTCTTCCATGGGCTGCAATTGTCAATCGGAGCTCTACCAACAGGCAGGTGGGAAGAGGAGTTCACTGGGAGCTCAGAAGCTGAACCCAGGAATAGAAGTGACAGTCTTGCTGAGTCACTTGATTTGGCCATGAGCAGAAGTAGAGTAGACAAGCCCAAGCAGGTGCATGAATAGGAAACATTTCACAGCTCAGACCCCAACCAGTGCCACATCAGGCGCCATTTTGTGTACTGAGGAAAAGATTGTGAGGCTGGAGGAGCAACAATGTGCTGCACATGCATTAAACCAGAAGCAAGCTCACTTCTGGCATGACACATTGCACTAATCCCACATGGAAAGTTACCTACTTGGCATCCTACAGGTTCCACTCAAGATAGTTCCAGGTGTACCCCAGACCCACACTAGAGCCACACCAGGCACCGTTTTTTGTATTTAAGAAAGGCTGGATAGGGACCTGGGGGGCTGGAGAAACAACAGAGAGTTCCACATGTGCTAAACTGGAAGAGAACCTACTTCCAGCTCTACACATTGCACTAGTCCCACAGGGAAAACAGTACTGACTTGGCATCCTACAGGTTCCACTCAAAATAGGTCCGGGTGGCCTCCAGACCTAATGGCCAGCAAGCCCAGACCTCTACCAGAGTCATATCAGGTGCCATTTTGTGTATTGAGGAAAAGGCTGTGAGGCTTAAGGAATACTAGCAAGCTGGACAGGCTCTGAACCCAGAGAGAACTCACATCTGGCTAAATGTATTGCATTGGTTTCACAGAGAAAATAGTACTGTCTTGGTATCATACTGGTTGCACCCAAATAGGTCTGGGTGGTCTTCAAATCTAATGGCCAGTAAGTTCGATCAGCACCACTGACAACCCAGTGATTTAGGACAGCTAATGTCTCCTTAATCCCGGGTACTGCTTGAACTGGGAATCGGAGAAAGGCAACTGTGCTTTCACAGAACAGGATCACCTCTGGTGGAAAGCAGCTGGGGTTATGGAGAACACAGTGAAAGCCTAGCACAAAAGCCTGGGACTGAAACTCGCTAGAGGAAATGACACAAGTGACTGCAAATAATAAATGGGTACCAAAAAAATTAATAAAATAGATCTATAGATGAGTAGGCAACACAACTTAGAAACTGACCCTGAGGAGAGGAATATGCTAACTAGAACAGCAATGACAAAGGGCAAAAGAAAAGACAGAGGTACAATGAATATTACTGAGGCCTACCCCACCCCCTAAAAAAGGAGCAAAAGCCTTTGTCAACCTCAGAGCTAACTGAGGAAGACATGGAAGAAATGTCGGGGGGGGGAAGAATGTAAAAAACTTGTTTATAAATCTTCTTATCAACAATGAAAAACACATACAGGGTTCAAGGAATTTAGGGAACCAGCCACACAGAAAAATAGCAACCCTGAAATAAAATGAAGCTGAATTATTAGAAATTAAGGACATGAGGGAGCAAATTAAAATTTCAGTGGAAAGTCTCAATAATAAAATGAGCAAGGCAGAAGATTCTCAGAATTGGAAGATATTTCTTTTCAATGGGGAAACGATCAAAAAACTGGAAGAGTGAGTCAAATTAAGAAAAGTATTCAGAAATTAAAGGACATTATTAAAAGGCCAAATATAAGAGTTATGAAAGTTCAAGAAGGCACCGAAAGAGAAGCTGGGTTAAAACATGTGTTGAATGACAAAAGCTTGCCTAATTTGGAGAAAGAATTGGGAAACAGAATATAGAATGGGCACAGAACTCGCAACCAGGCTGACCAAAACCAACCCTCACCAAGACACATGATGATTAAGCTCTCTTCAGTTGAACACAGAGAAAATATCCTTAAATATGTATGTGAAAAAAATCAATTACCATATAGATAACCCCAATAAGACTCACTGTTGACCTCTCAGAGGAAGCTCTACAAATCAGAAGAGCATCAAGTGACATATTTCAGATTCTAAAAGGAAAAAGTTGTCAGCCCAAAATAACTTACCCAACAAAGCTTTCCTTTGTCGTTGAACATGAAATAAAATTCTTCCACGGTAAAGAAAAGCTCAAAGAATTCACCTCTTCCAGTCGTGCCCAACAAATGATACTTGAAGATGTTCTATTGACATTAAAAAAAGAATAGTACCTACCAAACCAAAAGAAAACATGGAAAATGTCCCTATACAACAACAAAAGACTAAATCAATGAACCAAGCATTGCTAACATGACAGGACTATATTACTACCTATTGATATTAACCTTGAATGTAAATGGCTTAAACTCATCAGTCAAGAATCATAAATTAACGGACTAACATAGACACATTTCACCAACAAAAAATGCGAAACCTGAAAGTGAAAGGATGGGAAAAGATATTCCAAGCTAATAGGAAAGAAAAAGGAGCGAATATAGCCATTCTTATATCAGATAATATAGACTTCACCAGAATAATATTTAAAATGATGGACACCACAAAATTATTGAAGCATCGGAAATGATCAAAAGATCAGCAAGAAGAGATCGCCTTTTCATGATGTTTTATTTTTCATAGATATTTTTTGTCTCTTGCTTTACTTTGCTAGTCTAGCTATAAGTTTGTTTTGCTCATCTTTTAAAAAAATGACTCTTTGTCATTGCAATTTGTAGTGATTCAGTTGCTGTGATTTTAATCATTCCTTGCTAGTTGCTCATTTTTTAATCTAATAAGTCCTTAAGTTGCATTATTAGATCATTTATTTGAGATATTTCAATTTTTTTGTAAGCACATGCTGCTCTCAGTGTCCCTTTCAATACTGTTTTTGCTACATCTCACGTGTTTTGATATTTTTATTTTTTACTTTCATTTCTTTCAAAAATCTGTATTAATTTCTTCAATGGCATATAGGCTATACAGTTGCATTGTTATTTTCCAAGAATGTTCATGATTTTCTTTTTCGTTTTTTCAGCAACATGTCAGTCATTCAGTAGCATCTTATTTAACTATGTGTTGTAAAATTTTTTTTCTTCCTGTTGTTGACCTTGTTTTTGACTCTTCATGTAAGGGGTTATATAGTTTTCCATGAAGTAGATCTACCACAATTTCTTTAACCATTCCTCTTTGGATGGGCATCAGAGTTGTTTCCATGTCTATGTTACTGTAGATTGTGCTGCTCGAAATATAGAATTACAGATCCCCTTCTCATATGCAGATTTCATTTCTTTTGGATATTTTCCTAGGAGCCAATAATTTAGCATTGGACACTGGCAACCTATATGGGTGCCTATTAGTGTCTCACCTGCTCCACGTATGGTCTGGTTCCCTGCAAACGGTTTGGGACTTTTCATCCAGTTCTTCCATTCCCAGATAACTACAATAGCTGAGAGATGGAGCAGGTTAAAGCAAGAGTACAAGGCTCCCTCTTTGGGAGGCAGGAGCCTAAACACTTGGGCCATCTTCTGCTACTTTTCCCAAGCCATTTGCAGGGAACCAGACCATAAGTCTGTCTGTGACAGTGTTCATCAATTAGCCAGAATTACTGTGATTCCTGGGACAAGTCTCATAAAGGAAGTAAATTTTTTCCTAGTTATATGTGTGTGTGTGTGTGTGTGTGAGAGAGAGAGAGAGAGAGAGAGAGAGAGAAAGAGAGCGCTAGAGAGAAAGAGTGAGAGAGAGAGAGAGAGACCTATGTCTTTTCTGTCTATACATTTGACATTCTAAATTCTTTCACATGTATGGCTGCAATCAAAAATCTTAAATTTCTAAGGGATTTCACCTTATTTCTCCTCCAGGACTAATGTGTCTCCAGCTCTATTTCAATGGATATAGATCGATTTGTAGCAACCTTTTCCTACTTATAGCAAATATTTGGATTTTTCTTCATCTGTGCTATGATATATATATATCATATATATATGATCATATATATATATAATACACAGCAGTAATTTAACCACCTGAAACTCTATCAACATGGACATCAAAGTACACACAGGACTATGCACGAATAAGGTCTACTGTATTCTTTCCGAGGGAGAAAACTAGGTACTGGGCCATTGCTACTCAAGACCTAGACACTTGCCCAATTCAAGGAAGGATGTGAGACAAAGCCCTCCATCCCCCAAATACAACATTTCTCCTATGTTGCTTGGGCACTTTCTTAGTTGCTACAAATCTTTGTTTTCTAGGATTCTACAAAAGTTAATTTGGATTTTCTAATTTTCTAATTTTCTAAACTTTTACTTGTTTCTGTAGGGAATGAGAATTTGGAGCTTCCTAGCTCCCCCATTTTGTTGATGCCAAGTTTTAGGACAGTTTTTGGATTGATAATTCTCATCAGAATTATGGAAGTGAGCTCTGGGTTTCTTAAGCTTATTTCAAAAGAGTATATGTCTTTAGAGGGCACAAAGAAGTTGAGTTGCCTTTAAACGATTATCCAACCTATTGTACATGATCCATTTTATATATACTCCTTTAACAGTTCAAAAATTCCCACCTATGATTTACACTCCACAGGAACTGTTATGTTTGTGGAGACAAGAGAAAATCAAGCCAATTAAGCATTATTTGATTCCATTTCCAATGTGTCGATTTTGGAAGACAGGTTTTATTTTATTTTGTGTTCTCAACATCAAATGGAATATACCATTTGCCTATGAACAATGTTGGAGCTCCAGAATGTTTGTGGCTTGGCAGCAGCAGTATCATTTGAGGCTTTCTGAGTCATCCTCAGCATTTAGTTTGATTTGGATGTTTAATAAATATTTGTAGAAGAAAAACAAGTAAATATTCAGCTATGAAACTCATACACAAAGAGCTTAAACATGGCATTTGCCAGGGGAAATAAACATCCTATCAATCTTTTAATGACCAATTAAATTCTATCTCTATCATAATGACTTATTTGTTGCTTAAGCAACAACATTTCAGAACAACATTTCATTCAAATAACGCATATTAGTATCTTATGTGGAGAAGATTTTAAGCTTTCAGATTTTAACTTAGGCTCCAGTTCTGCCAATACTAACTGTAGATGCCCAGTCAAGTAGCCAAATCTCTTGTGCCTTGATTTTTTCATTTGTAAAATGAATTTTCTTGTCCACAGCTGTCTCACGGAATTGTTGCAAGAATTAAATAAGACACTGCAACTGAAAGAACCTAACTTTGTATCTTATTTGCTTACATAGTTTCTCATTCTTTGCTTTGTCTTAATTGGTGATCAATCTGATTTACCAACTCTAGGAGATCCTTGTCCTTTCTAATCCCTGGCTCCCCAATTCTTCAGTATTAAAGAACAGGACACAGTGCAGAGAAAGTCTGTACTGGAGGCATAAGGGAAGTTTTCACATGTTGATCCCCACTATCCTCATTCTTCAAATGGGTTCATGATGACAATCTTGAAAAGTATTGCCAAGAACTAAACACATAAAAAAAAATGCTTGGAACATTACCAGACACCCAGTAAATATTCAATGGAAATGATTATGTCTATAAACAACTGAAATATAAACATAAATTTTTGGTTTGCAATAATACTTGAGATGCTGTTTGTAATTCAGAGTTAATTATAACTTTTCATTGAGGGTTAAGGAATGATGAAATTTTCTTTCTCCATCATAATGACCATTTTATATCAGATTATTTTTTTCACCAAGATACTTTCATTCATACGAACCTGGAATCAATTCTAACTTTCATTTCTCCATTTTGTTTAACCTCTTCCTAGAAGACAGCTACGACAAAGTCAAATTCCAGTTTTGCAAGTTCTTTGGAATTACTAGACAATCATCTCCCTGGACATCCTAATGTGGATTAAGTTAAAAGATCCGAGGAGTTACCAACCCCAAGCCACCAGTCCTGTTGCAAGAAGCACTGTTTTTTTAAATTTGCATACCTGCAGCTTTGTGCTCCACAACCACAAACCTATGTGAACCTAGGTCAATTAAATTGCCTCTCTAAGCCTCAGGTATTTTTTTTTCCTAATTTACAATATCAAGAGCTCAGGAAACAGTTCACTTAACCAGATTGTTGTAATGTGTTTAATGAGAGCTCTATTCATAAAGTTGTGGGAAGAGTTAACGGAATCAAGAGTAAAAGGATTCAAGAGAGTATGATGATGTCCTCTTAGGTTGGAAAGAGTGTAGCTGCTTTTCTCACCCCGTGAGAAGAGGAAGAAGCAAATACGATGACAAAAAGAGACAGATAAATGGAGTTAGAGACACAGAGATAAAATACACACACACACACACACACAGAGAGAGAGAGAGAGAGAGAGAGAGAGAGAGAGAGAGAGAGAGAAAGAGACAGACAGACAGACTCATGCATCATAGCGATGCCCTGGTTCAGTTCCCAAAAACCTATAACAATCAGGACTGGGAAAGTCATCAGGACTGAGGCTTCAGAGTCTCAACCTCGGTCTCCCACATGGGTGGCAAGATCCAAAGACTTGTGAACCATCATGTTCTGCCTCTCAGGATGCACAGTATCAGGAAGTTGAAATTAGGGGTCAAGATCAAGAACTGAATTCACACAAACTGATATAGGACATGGACATCTTTTTAAAAGATTTATTTATTTATTTTTGTGGAAAGTCAGATATACAGAGAAGAGGAGAGACAGAGAGGAAGATCTGTCTGCTGATTCATTCCCCAAATGGCTATAACGGCTGCTGTAGCTGAGCTGATTCGAAGCCAGGAGTTCACCGACACCTTAACTACTAGAACAAACACCTACACAACTTCTTTTAAATCATTGATTTTCTTAGAAAATATATATTTCCATGAATAAATCACTGTCATTCCTTTTAGCTAACTTTGATTTGGTACCTCTTACACAAAGTTTCTCTATTCACGCCTCTCTTTCCAGCTTTTAGAAACTACTATTATAAGCTCAGAGAGAGCCAATCATAAAGTAATGAAAAAGAGAAGGAAATGTTAATTGTCTTGATTTGATACATATCTACTTTATGTGTTTATTGAAATATTACTTTGTGCCTCATAAATGTATGCAATTATTGCCAATGAAAAATATTTCAGCCATTTTCAAAATAAAAACAAAGTAAAAATCCTTTAATTGACAATAGCTATGCATATTTATGGGATAGAAAATGATGATTTGATCTAGATAGAAAGAGTTTATCATGCTAATTAACATAACCATCATTTTACCAGTTTATATTTTTTATGCTAAGAACATTAAAAATTGACTCTTACAATTTCAAAATGTAGATTACTATTAACTGTGGTCATCAATTAGTGCAACAAGAAATAAAAACTTATTTTTCATTCTGACTGAAGCATTATTGCCTTTTAGAATAAAGATTTATTTTATTTTTCTTTGAAAGTCAGCTACAAAGAGAAGGAGAGAGAGAAAATAAGGGATCTCCATCGACTGATTACCTCCCAAAATGATCACAATGGCTGGAGCTGGGCCAGACTGAACTTGAAAGCCAGGAGTTTCTTTCATGTCTCCCACATGGGTGCAGAGGTCCAAGGACTTCGGTCATCCTCTGCTGCTTTCTGAGGCCCAAAGCAGAAAACTGGATCAGAAGTAGAGCAGTTGGGACACAAATCAGTGCCCATATGGAATGCTGATATTGCAGGCAGAAACTTAGCTGAATTAATGAATAGTGCTGACCATGAAACTTCGCATTCTTTTATTATTATTATTATATTAAAATATATATATGAAAAAATATATGGGAAGGCAGATTTACAGAAAGAAAAAGATTTTCCATCTGTTCATTCAATCCTCAAATGGTTGCAATGGCCAGAGCTAAGCTTATCTGAAGCCAGGAGCCACGAGCTTCCTCCAGTTCTCCCAAGTGGGTGTAGGGTCCCAAAGCTTTGTGTTTTTTCCAGGCCACAAGCAGGTGGCTGGATGGGAAGTGGAGCACCCGGGACACAAACTGGTACCCATACAGGATCCTGGCAAGTACAAAGTGAGGATTTTAACCACAAAGCCATTGTAATAGGAGTAAAACTTCAAATTGTTTCATCAGTATCTTTCTTTCCCCTAATCATTTCCTTCTTTCTCCACTGTCTCTCTTTAATAACCAACTCTCTCTCTCTGACTTTTGTAGATTCCATATGTAATGTATATTGCACATCACATTTATGTGACTAATTTCACTTAGCATAATGTTCTTCAATTCCATTTATATTATTGCAAATGATACAGTGTTATTCTTTTTAAAGGATCTACGGTGTTTCTTTACATCATTTCTTAAGTTGATTTCTAAATATTGGGAGAACTGACTCCTCAAAACTTCTTCTCTATTTTTGGAGTGATGTTTGTCTTCCTGTGGCTTCCACCATCTGTTATCAGTTCTACTTTCTAGGCCCACATAGAACTTGTTTGCTGTTCTGCTGTTATAGCCTTCAGCAATCTGAAAACACACACTAGGTTCTGCTTTAGTTTTCTTTCCTCCAGCTTATGGATGTGTCATGATCATAAAAAGGAAACACAGGAGAGGCTGAGGTGCTCTATGCAGATCCATTATATTCAGGTTTATTCCAAGGCGTAGTCCTTCTTTTTTTAAGCCTGATCCACACCAACTTTTTTGATAATTATTATCTGCTTTTTGGACCATTCCACAAGACTTGTGACCTCTACTTTTGTGGAATAGTAGTGAAAACAGACAAGTGGATAACCAGATCAGAGTTGGAATACTGAAAAATGACAAGTGTTAGTTCTTACATATCAAAATTAAAAAATAGAATGTCTGTATATATATATATTTATGTATATATATATATAAATAGAGAATGATTGTATACACATATACACACACACATCCAAGAATATGCTGTTTAAATTAAATTCACTTTACTGAAAGTGATGGTTTAGAAAAGTTGTATTTGCAAACAGAAAGCTAAAATAAGCAGGAGTAGTATATATTCATATCATAAAATAGACTAGAAATCAAAATCTGAAAAAAGGGACAATGAAAGGTACTGTATATTGATTAGAGGATGGATTTGAGAAGCTATAAGAATCATAAAAAATATGTAACTGACACAAGACCAGCCAGATAAGTCAGGTGAATATTATTTAGACCTAAAAGGAGAGATAAACTTTAATACAAAAATAGTGGGGAATTTTAATACTCCACTAACTTCAGTGGAAAAATTATCCAGAAAATCAATGAAGAAACGTCATATGAACCATATTAAGGGGAAAATGGGCCTAAGAGATATTTACACAACATTTCGCCAAAACCCCACAGAATACATATTTTTCCAATGAACACCTGAAACATTTTGTGGAATAGATCATATATCAGTTTGCAAATTAAGTGGCAGTACATTTGTGAAAAGATACATTCATTTTTACTTGAAAGGCAGATTTTTACAGATAGGAGGGACAAACAGAGAGGTCTTCCATCTGCTGGTTCACTCTCCAAGGGGCCACAATGACCAAAACTGAAATAAGCTGAACCTGGGAGCTAGGAGCTTCTTCTGGGTCTCCCATGTGGGTGCAGTGACCGAAGGACTTGGATCAGCCTCTGCTGTTTTCCTAGGCCATAAGCAGGGAGATGGATCAGAAGAGGAGCAATATGGACACAAACTGGCATCCATATGGGGTGCCAACTGTTAACAGTTGAGGACAGGTTTGCTGTGCCATGGGGCTAAACCCAAGTTTTATTAGCGTTGAAAGCATATTATGTATCTCCCTAGCTCATAAAAAATAAATTTGGTAATAAATCACAAATGGAATATAAAATTTGTGAGTACATGAAAATCTTAAATTATGTTTGAGAATTAAAGAGGAAATAAATTTCTTGAAACACAAAATGAAACCACAACACATTAAAACTGCGGGATAAAATAACTTTATTAAGTGGGAATTTTATAGCAATATGTATTTACATTGAAAAACAGGATGATCTCAGACAGTCTAAAGATTCATTTGAATGGCTTAGAAAAAGAAATGCAAATAGTAGTAATAAAAACGATAAGAATCAGAGCATTAATAAACTGAAATAAGAAGATAGACAAGAGATGGACAAAAATGAAAAGCTGCTTATTCACGAAGCAAACTTTGCTTATTCAAGATGAGCTTTTAGCAATGTTAAGAAAAAATATGGAATATTGAATAAAAATTAGAGATGAAAAAAAGAGACATTACAACTGATAGTATTGGGCCTGGCGGCATGGCCTAGTAGCTAAAGTCCTCACCTTGAACGCGCCGGGATCCCATATGGGCGCCGGGTTCTAATCTTGGCAGCTCCACTTCCCATCCAGCTCCCTGCTTGTGGCCTGGGAAAGCAGTTGAGGATGACCCAAAGCCTTGGGACCCTGCACCTGTGTGGGAGACCTGGAAGAAGTTCCTGGCTCCTGGCTTCGGATCGGCATAGCATTGGCCGTTGTGGTCACTTGGGGAGTGAATCATCAGACGAAATTCTTCCTCTCTGTTTTTCCTCCTCTCTGTATTTCTGACTTTCCAATAAATAAATAAATCTTTTTAAAAAACCTGATACTATAGAAATTTGAAGGATCATCGAAGACTACAAAGGATCACTGTGTACTACAAACTGGAAAACTTTTTTGTTTCTATTTTATTTATTTATTATTATTATTGTTATTTTATGATACAGTTCCATAGGCACTAGGATTTCCCTTATCCCCTCACATCCCCACCCCCATTGAGTTCCCCTATATCATTACCAAAGGCAGTCAAGAATAGTCCAAGGACTTGGGACCTTGCAGTCACTTGGGAGACCCAGAGGAAGTTCCTGGCTCCTGGTACTGGATCGATTCAGCTCTGGCTGTAGCAGTCGCTTGGGGAGTGAATCATAAGATGGAGGATCTCCTCTCTGTCTCTCCTCCACTGTATATCTTGCTTGGCAATAAAAAATAAGATAAATCTTTTTAAAAGTCACATCAGCAGAATGAAGGGGGAAAAATACAAAATAAAACAAAATTCCAAAAAACAAACAAAAAAAAATCCTATATGATCATTTTAATTGTTGCAGATAAAGCATCCAAAAAGATAAAAAAAATGCTTACTAACAAAAATCATAACATGTGGTCTGGAAGTAACATGCTTCAAAATTATAAGGTCTATGTATGGTACATCCACCACCAATATCATCATAAATTTTGAAATGCTAACAGCATTTCCCCTAAGATTTGGTATAATATAAAGATGTCCACTTTCATCATTATTGCTCAATATTGTACTGGGAGTATTAATGAGAGCAATTAGGGAAGAGAACTAAATAAAAGACATCAAAATTGAGAAAGAGGAAGTCAAAATACTTATGCCTGCAGATAACATGGGTTTATACCTGGAAAAAATAAGCATTTCACCATATTGTTGTTGGAATTCATAAAGCAGTTCAGCAAATCTACAAGATACACAGTCAACAAATCCAAAACTAGCATTTTAAATGCTAATAATAATTTTGTTGAAAGAGGAAATTGCATTCACAGTAACTGGCAATTTAAAATATTTTGGAATAAGTTTAATCAATGAAGAAAAAGGTATTTACAATCAAAATTATGAAACATGAATGAAAGAAATACAAGGACACAAAAACATGTAAAAATTTTCCCTGTTCATGGACCGGAAGAGTTTATATTATTAATAGGATCTTATTATCTAAAGCAACCTGCAGTTCAATGAAGTACTTATGAAAATATCAAATTTAGAGTTTACAGAATTAGGAAAAAACATTTAATTTTTAGGTTTTTTTTTTTTACTTTTAATTTTCTTCATTCATTTGATACTTAGAAAGACAGTCAGGACCACCTCCCTCTGTCTCCACATGCACACACATATACACACATACACTGGGATAGAGAGAGCTCTCATCATTTGATTCACACAATGAATGTCCACAATGGCTATGACTAGGCTGGGTTAAGGCTGGTAATTCAGTCCAAGTCTTGTATGTGCATGGCAGGAACCAAATTACCTAATCCATCTCCACTGCCTTTTATGATCTTGCTAAAAGATTCAAGTACTTCCAAAAATGATTTCTTGTACTCAAAATTGAATGAAAGATAAGTTTCTGTTAGAGTCTATTCATAATACAAGTTGGGGCTGGCATTGTGACACAGTGGATTAAGCTGTTGTCTATGACACCAGCATCCTGTATGGGTACTAATTAGAGTCTTATCAATTACGCTTCTGGTGCAGTTGCCTGTCAATGCACCTGGGAAAACAGTCGATGGACCCCAGTGAGACCAAATGGAATTCTAGGCTCCCACCTTCAGACTGGCCTGCCCTGTAGAAGAAAACTTTTGTTCTCTCTGTCACTCTGCTTTTCAAATAAACAATTGCATTTTAATAAGATTGAAAACGAATTTATCTTTTCATTTGTTTTAACAAACACCTGCCTAATACCTAGTATGAAAGAACCACTATATATAAAAATAACATTAGAGTCATTGACAGGTAAAATTGTTTTAAGCCCCCAAGCCATGCAGCAATAATTGATTCAAATCAGGACCAAATTTTCAAGAAATCTTAGAACTAGTCTTTTCTATCCATCATATTACATGGCTTCAAGGATACAGAGGTGGAATGAATGTTTAAAATTACAGTCAGATAATTGTGACAAAAAGTAAAACCAGAATATCAGTTCTTTAATTCAGATAATTTGAAATAAATACAGACACACTACAGCTTTGGAAACTGAGGAAGATCAATGATCAGTTTCTGAAGGCCATCATGGTCTCTACGCATGTCACACTCTACTTAGCTCCAGAATTTTCTTACAAAGATTACCAAATTAAAAGTTTGATATAATTATTTAGCCAGACAGTATATAAGCTTGGCTCTGGCATCTGGCAGTATATCTGTGAATAGCTAATGTGCATATTACTGAGAAATGGGGAATATTTAGTAAAATGAAATTTGTAAATCACCAGAATGTCATAAGCCAGTGAAGCTGAACCTCATGACCAACTGGTTATCTAAAGTGCATAGTTCTCTAAAATTTCAGTCACTTAATACAACGGAGTCTTTTCCACCAATGGAAAGTTTAATTAGTTGTCATGGAGGCAAGCACAGATCACACAATGATTGAAGGACTCAGGCCGGTGGAAACTCTGCCATGCTCAAAATGTGGCTTTGCTGGGGTTTGATCTTCCTGGGATTTGATATGCAGCTGGAGATGGACAGTACAAAACTACTTATATGTCAGGACTAGAAACGGTGCTTATGTAGTGTAACCTACATTGGCAAAGGAAAACGTAAAATTTATAAATAAACATCTAGGAATTCTTTGTCACAAAGCCTTAGACCAAAATGACTTGAAAAGGAGGAGGATGACACTTCTGTTC
The DNA here is from genome assembly GCF_017591425.1 of Ochotona curzoniae. Lineage (NCBI taxonomy): Eukaryota > Metazoa > Chordata > Mammalia > Lagomorpha > Ochotonidae > Ochotona > Ochotona curzoniae. The sequence goes on from NW_024465023.1 coordinate 33,119,259, forward strand.
TCTATTTTGGCTCTGGACTTTCAAAGAGAAACAGATTGATTGGAAAGTAATGAGTAGGCCTGGGAGGAACCTCAAATTCATGTTTCAGAAAGAGTGGTGGGAAGCAGCTGATCTGCTTGGCCTGGAGAATAGCTGGCTCAGGCACTGATCTCTGTCATCAGATTTCTGAGGAATTGGGATAGCACAATGGGCAAAGATTGGGTCTGATTTAGTCTAAATGCTGCCCTCCCAACGGCACAATGATAGTGTTAAGATGTTAAATCTTTAGGAGGCGATTAACATTTACACCTTCATAGATGGAATTAAGTCTCCCATTAAAATGTTTCAATAAGTGGCTTTGTTCCTTTCTATTCATATGCTGTATGATAGTGCTTATCTCCATTGTGGCCATTTCCACCATGTGAGTATGAGGCCATCAGGTCCTTTACAAATATTATATATGAGCAGTAGTATCTTGGACTTATTACACTCCATAAACACAAGAAAGTTTCTTTATAGATCACTCATTATATGTTATATCTTATAGGAACATGAACTGACTAAAACAGGGTCTGTGTGGTCTGAATTGGAAACTTGAGACTTGTGGATAAATCCATGGGGAGGTTGATTTTAGCCTACTAGAGGGAGAACCATCATTAGATGAAATAAACTCCATTTGGAGACAGTAAGCTGTCCGTCACCAGACTGTGAAAAGTATGGGTAGCCTAGCTTTCAAGGATAACACTGAAGTAATGCCTGCATTGTGTGGAAAGTTACACTGCTTGATCCAAAATCCTTTCCAAGGCTGACATGTTGTACTTCTAGCTCCTTTTCATTTTATGCTCACATTTCTGTCTGTAGAGGAAAGCACCAGATGAAAAGAAATGAATTAATATGATGCCACAAAAAATAAAAATCGGAACAACAGATGATCATAATTTATGACCATTTTTGTAGAAAGCATGCGTACAAACTGCACACTGATAGAGCAATTATTTATTATACATTAGATCCTCATTGTAATTTTCAAGACAGAAATATTCAAGTGACTAATCCCTGAACAATTTGGCAATTTCAAAGCTCTAGTTATCTCAAATAGCTACTGGAAAGCCGATCAATCCGGACTGTCAGATTTTGAATAATTATTGGATTGGAGCTAAAGTTTTCTGATAAATTTGATTAGTGCTCTACCTAGTGCTATAACTTTTCCTTAACATTGAATCTTTAACAAAATGTCAAATATACTCTTGTTGAGCCAAACAAGCCTAGTTATGAGCGAGCTTAATCTTGTCTGGTTCCTGCTGATCTCCACTAAAAAGCTGTTATAGCTGTTAACTTGTTTTTCCTATCTGGGGAAATTTGGAGACTTGTTGGCTCTGATACCGTTATTCAGGTCTGCACCCCCAGAAGCCACATGAGCTGGACCAGATAAGGCCCTTAGTGTTTGCTGTATACTCCCCTACTCTGTTGAGATACTTCTGCTGTTCATCTTCTCCGATGGCTTCACCTTTTCTCCCTACACTGACTCTTGATACTCTGCCTACAGTATGATTTAACTTCCTCTGGGATGTGCAGGGACATATTTTTCTATTTATTACTAAACTTTAGAAAAAAACCTCTGCATTTGATATCTATTTCCTACAACCCAACCCAGGATTTTCCTGGTATACAAACTAAGATTTTAAATGTTTTTATTTATTTTATTTTTATTCATCTATTAGGGAAAGTAGGGAGAGAGAAAGAGAGAAAGAGAGAGAGAGAGAGAGAAGGAGAAAGGGTGAGAGAAAGAAAGAGCTCCTATCCACTATTTCACTTCTCAAATGCCTGCGATAACTGGGGCTAGCCTATGCCAAGCCAGAAACTCAGTCTGAATCTCTTACATAGGTGTCATGGAACCAACTACTTGAACCATCACCTGTTGCCTCTTAAGGTGCATATAAGTAGGAAAATGGAATCCTTAATAGAGCCAAAGGGCTTCTATATTAGATGTGAGTGCTTTAACCAGTATCTTAAGTGCTAGACCAAAATCCATACCTATAATTCAGTGTAAGACTCTATCAATGAGTTTTTGTTCCTGAAGATTTAAAGACTGCTTGCTTGGTCCATTGACCTTTTTTTTTTTATTATTTATTGTTGCTTACATTGTATTATGTAGTACAGTTTTATAGGCGCTGGGGATTCCCCCCACCCCTCCCATACCCCTCCCCCCATAAAAAAGATTTATCTATTTGAAAAGCAAAACAACAGAGAGGGAGGCAGAGAGACAGACACACATGTAAACATACACACACAAGAAAAGAGAGAGGAAGAGAAAAAAAGAGAGACAGAATCATCCATCCATCTGTTCACTCTGCAGATGGCCACAATTACCAGGGTGAAGGTGGACTGTGGTTGGGAGCTGGAGATACATTCAGTTTTCTCACATAGGTGGTAGGGTCCCAAATACATGGGTCCCAAATGTATAAACTACTGCCTTCCCAGGCACATTAGCAGGGAGTTGGAATGGAGGTGAAGTAGTTGGGGCATAATGCAACATTTTTAATAGATAATGCCAGAGTTGTGGCTGGTAACTTAATTTGCTGCACAACCACTCAAGCATAGTGCCATGTTTCAATTTTCTTTGTTTGCAACACCTTTGTGGTATCTTCAGATTTTGAGATTTTTTGTTATCTCAAATATCTTCTCTGTAAAATGCAAAATGGGCTAGTAATTTTTAGTCCCACAGAATAGTGTGTTATGACAATAGATAAAGTCACATATATGACTAGCCACCAACAGCACAGATGCTGTGCACCTAACACCTAACAGTGGTAGGACCTGGAATAAGAATACAAGTGGAAGCCTACATATTTAGTATTTGGTAACAATCAATTAATCTTACTAAATATTGGGGTTCTATTTTCACACGTGCATTCTTATAACAACTTTGAAGATCATATTGGATGCAGAATTTTTGGACTTCGAAGAATCTACTCCAAAACATTTCGGCCTGCAGAAGAGCTATTGGCCAGTCTAAAGTCCTCCTCTGTTCTCTTCCCATGACTGATTTTGCCCCATACTGAGAGGAACCTGGTGTGCAAATTGTGAATCTGTGGAATGTAATCTGCAAAGGGAATTGTATGCTGTTGCAGGGCATGCGCTTTGACCTTGATGGACTGCTTTCTGTGTGGAGAAGAACACAGCTAAATGGGGGCTAGAATGATGTCCCCAAAATTTGGGGGTTATTTCCTGGTGTTCTAGATATTCAGTAAATATTCATTTTTTATAAATATGGTTGTTTACTCCGAATGCAGCACATTCTAAACCATATTCATCACCTTCCCTCCCACTAGATCCTCCTATCCCACACCTTCATTTTTGCCAGTAGAAGCACCAACCACTCTACATATAAGTGCGAAACTTTGAAGCAATTGGGGAGTCAATAATTTTATTTCTTCTCTTTAACTCTTCTCCATCCTACCTTTTACCTGCAAATTCTTATATTTGACCATCTCATTCTAGGCTTTATTTTTCATTTGACTCATTGTTTCATGCCAGGATTATTTTATTGATTTATTTTCAATGTCTATTTATTTTCTCTCGTTGATAGTTAAAGAGAGACTGAAAGAGAAAAAGAAGGAGAGGGAGAGAGAGAGAAATCTTCAAACTGCTGCTTTACTCCCTGAAGGTCTTTAAAAGGCCAAGATGGGTCACAACAGAGTCAAATGTGTGTAATTTCCTCTGGTTCTCCCATGTAAGTATGAGCTTGAGCACTTGTCAGATCTTGACACCACACTCTGATACGGTTTGAAAGAGAGAATTGCAAACAGCAGCTTAATCCACTGTGCCACAACATTTGTCCCAAGTCATGATTATGTTAATAGAAGAGATGTACCCAGCATGATATACTTATTTTGTATCTCTTCCACTGAGACCAAATAATTTATGTGTATGTTTTCAGAGGCTTGTCTAAGCAGTATTAGCCCATTTGTGCAAATTCTGGCACATGAGCATGATATTATTCACATGTGTATTTGATAGTGTGGCAAGATTGAGGTCTTGCTCCATGAAAAATCATGAAGGACTATAGAAAGCAAAGATGAAGTGATCCTTCTAGAGCTGAAAGGCAGATTTCTTGGCTAAGTCTCTCAAATATTAGGCTTAAGAATCATTATAACTCTTCTCTTGGCTCCATTTTCTTTCTTCTTCTAAGACTTGACCAGAAAATTGATTTACCTATTTAAGAAAGCAAAGTGTATTGCTAGGACTGGACAACACTCTGCAATCAAATGTATGTACTAATGGTTGTTACATGATTAATTCCTTTCTTTGAGTCAATGACAGTTCCCCTAAGAAAATGCTGATAGCAAACACATCGCATAAAACATGTGTCTTGATTATCTAGATCAAACAGAAAAGCTACTGTTCTTCTTTCAATGTTTGTCCCCCTAAAGTCTTGTTGGAATCTAACTAGCATTGTAAAAAAAAAAAAATCTAAGAAACGGTACTTGGGACAGGCTTTGTGGTGCAATGTGTTAACCTACCATTTGGAACAATCATATCACATCTTGGTCTCTGGGATCAAGTCCATTTCTCTTCCAAGCCAACTTCCTGCTATAAGCACTCTGGGAGGTAGAAGATGATGGCAGAAATATTTGGGTTCTTGCCAATCATGTGGCAGACTGAAGACTCCATTGCTTTTTGTAGACCTAAACCTGGACCTGTCCTAGCTGTTGTAGGTATTTGTGAGAGTGAAACAGCAGGTGAAAAGTTAACTCCCTCTCTCTCACTCTCTCCCATTTCCCCTGCCCCCCTTCTCTCTGTCTCCCATTCTTAATCTTTCTTATAAATTCACTTCTTTATGTAAAAGACAGAGCTACTGAGAGAGATGGAACTTTCAACCACTCACTCCCCCAATGGCTGCAATGACCAGTGCTAAAGCCAGGAGCCAGTAGCTTTACTCAGGTATCCCACATGAGTGGCAGTGGCCCAAGAACCTGGACTTTCTGCTGCTTTTCCAGGCCATTAAGCAGGGAACTAAATTGGAAGTACAGCATCCAGGATACCATCTGATGCTCATATGGAAGGCCAGCATTTCAGATGACGGCTTTACTCATTATGCCACAACATCAAATAAATCAATGTAAATAAATAAAATTATAAAAAGAAAATAGAGTTTTCAGAGGAGAGCTGGCACTTACTGCTTTTATGCGACTGCTGTCACAAAGGGTGAATTTTACCTTTTTCTCATCCTCTCTTGATCTTTTGTCACATGATCTGATAACAGCAACAAGGACCATGTGGCCTGGCAAACAGCAACCTTCACTAGACACTTAATCTGCTGGTGCATTGATATGGGATATCAGAACACAAAGAACTGTGATATACAAATTTCTGGGTTTTATTTTGAAATTTTCTAATTGCAGATATTATGTTTGTAGTAGGAAAAATGATCCCTAACTGGATTCATGATTGCATATCAAATGTTCAACTTATGGGAAAGGGGAGTCCTCCTCTTCAGTTTTGGTGTTGTCTATGTGAGAATGAAACAAGCAAACAAAAAAAGACCTATGAAATGGACACAGAGAGAACATTTGGACGCACTAAGTGGCTTCCATGGGTATTGGAACTGCTGCAAGTTTGGCAACAAAAATGGGACCTTATGCTGTTGGCCACCTACATTTCTAGAAGCTGTATAAGAACCTAGAGAAAGGAATTTGCTTGTAGGACCCTGTAACGGGTTTTTTTTTTTTTTAGATTTATTTATTTATTGGAAAGTCAGCCATACAGAGAGGAAGAGAGACAGAGAGGAAGATCTCCCATCCGATGATTCCCCTCCCCAAGTGACCACAACGGCCGATGCTATGCCAATCTGAAGCCGGGAACCAGGAACTTCTTCCGGGTCTCCCACACGGGTGCAGGGTCCCAAGGCTTTGAGCCGTCCTGGACTGCTTTTCCAGGATACAAGCAGGGAGCTGGCTGGGAAGTGGAGCTGCCGGGATTAGAACCGGCTCCCATACGGGATCCTGGCATGGTCAAGGTGAGGACTTTAGCTGCTAGGCCACACTGCTGGGCCCAGAACCCTGTAACTGTTAAGAAACTTTGGATGCAAGCAGTGAAAAGCAGATTCAAAGCGACTTAACTAAGGATATCTGTCAGTTTGCATAAATTTACGTGGATAATTGGGTAGGTTTTATCCTATCTAACACATCCCTTTATCATATTAAATTAATTTTGATTATTGTTATTTATTTAAACTTACCACACCCCAAATCTTATTGCTCATCTTTCCTTCAAACATCATACTCTCACTTTTTTCATTCTTGCCAGTAGAACTATTAAAGCACTGAACTGTTTATTTAATAGAACATTAAGCCTCTGACTATAGATTAAAGTAAGAATACATTACTTCAAACATATTTAGAAGTCTGATAGAATTGTCAAAATTAGATAAAAATAAATTCATAGTCAATCCCTTGAGTATAGGAAGGGGAGAGGGCAGTTAAGAAAAGATAACACTCCCTTTGTTTCTACTTTTTTGTATTTTTTTTTTTTAAGATTTTTTAAATTGAAAAGTATGATATACAGAGAGGAGTGGAGACAGAGAGGAAGATATTTTGTCTGTTGATTCACTCCCTAAGCGGCCACAACAGCCAGAGTTGAACAGATCTGAAGCCAGCAGCCAGAAACCTGATCCAGGTCTCCCACGTGGGTGCAGGCTCCCAAGGCTTTGGGCCGTTCTCAGCTGCTTTCCCAGGCCACAAGCAGGGAGCTGGTTGGGAAGTGGAGCTGCCCGGATTAGAACCAGTGCCCATATGGGGCCCTGGGTGCATGCAAGGCAAGGACTTTAGCCACTAGGCCATTGCACCGGGCCCATACTTTCTTGTATTTTTACCCTCCACCATTGTACCAGGGATGTCTGCTTGACCAACAAAATAAGGCAGATGCAGGAACTACGACCAATGCAATCGTGGAGAGACAGGTGCTCAGGACAGTACTGCAGGCACCGTTTTGAAACTGTTCCTTTATTTGTGCATTTATGTTTTGTAACTGAAATCCAGTGAGACACAGTCCAGGGAGAAGTCTTATCTTCTTGCTTCCCTAGGATGGATTCTTGGTCTCTCACTCCACTCACCTTCTGGTTCTCCAAGCCCTAGTTGAACTCCCTGTACTCCTATCTGCAACTGTTAGTACTTTTTCCCTCCAGTGCTGACCTGGAAGTGGGTGTGGAGAAGATTGGGATTGGACATGCAAGGCCCATGGTATTTTACAGTGGTCTGTGACAGCATCACTGCCAGTTTAGGGTACCAGCATAATGCCATGTCTGGATGAAGCTGGCCAGAGATGATGACTAAGCCAGAGCAGACCTCCTGTGTCTACTCTTGCTCTAGGTACCCAGCACACTGTTGTTGGGAGGCTGCAATGGGATCGCCCATCTATTGTGGATCTGTGGGAAGATGAAGATTTCTGGCTAAAATTTCCCAATGTCAGCGGTGTATTGATCCTGTGTAGTGTGGGGGGAAAACACAACAACCCACAGGTCTGAGTGTGTGTGTACCTCTTTGTCAAGAGTTTGCATTCTACCAATTCTACAAGTATCACTGTATCCAAGAATGTATTTCTTTCAGAATATTTCTGCATCTGAGCAACACTCTTTTCCTTTTTCCAACCTTCCTAGGTCTGGTTTTCATTTATCTCTTCTTTCCAGAGCAAGGCATTCTTTAATATACAAATGTGTATCATCGCTGATTACATGCATTGTTTAAGGGCTCCTATATATTTATTGTAATTACTTGTGAATTATTGTAATTATTTCTAATATATTTATTGTAATGTTTATTGCTCTTCACAATGCAGAGTACATCCAAAAGTCTGTGGAAAATCTAATCAAGACATAGATCTGGTTGCAAAAATTTTTAAGCCATTGTATAAGGAGTTGTCACAAAAGTTGGTAGAAAATATATAGTGAGAAAAAACTGAGCATTAAAAAATTTCTGCACCTAATAAATTATCTTTTAGTTCCATTTTCCCACAGACTTTCTGAAATATCTTACTTGGAATGTCAATGGCAAAATTCAGGCTATTTACATTTTTCTTTCTTTACTAAATAGCAAAACAAAACAAAAACACACAGCATGGCAAGCTGAGAAAGATAAAGAAAAGCATAACATTTATACTTTAGTGCTTTATATAAAGGTTCTGCTTTTCTATTTTTGAGGAAGAGATCCTATGTCTTTATTTTATGAAATTCTGTTATTATGAAACCAGTTTTACGTAGGAGTTATATGTCACTGACAAAATGAGGCTATATAAAACACTGTAAGTTCACTTGCTTGGTCTTTGTGACCACTCACTCTTGAAAAATCCAGCTATTCTATCACGATGACACTTTGATCATCTATGGGGTGGTACCTGTGGTGAGGGACTACTGAATTCTGCCAGCATCTAGTATGAATCTACATCCTGATAACAGTCAAGTACACATACTTTGAAGAAGATACTCTAGTTCCAGCTGCCTGAGCTCCACTGATATCTTGACTATAACCTCATGGTTGCTTCTGAAATTCTGGGTTCTTGAATTACAGAATTTGTGCAAGTTAATTGTGTTTGCTCTTCTAAGGTGCTGTATTTTGGGATGATTTTTTTATGCAGCAATGGGTAACTAATATGGACTAGGGAGTGATCGATGACAGGAAAAGCTTGGATTGCTATTAAAAACAAATTTGAGAAATTGCTTTGAACTAAATTGCTCGGCAGTGCGAGAGGCAGCAAACCTGAAGAGGGATTGAGTTACATAGATAGATCTAAAACTGAGTTAGTGGAAGTTATCTAGAGATGATTAATTCTCAGTTTAAATATTATGATTATCTGTAATACAAACACGCATCACTGCCTAAACTTTCACTGAAGTGGATCACATACCAAAAGTTTTTGGTGGCTGTTTTTTGTCTTATGGAATTTGTGCAAGGTCAAGAACTCTGGAAAAACTGTGATTTTGAAAATGTGGAACAGGAAAAAAATCAAGCCAGAAGTGACCATGGATACTCAAATTCCCCAGCAAGACACTGGAATCTAGATCAGGGCCCAGGATCTGTGATTACAGCAATTCTACCCAGATTTGAAATGCCAGAGGCTTAACTGCACACTTCCTCATTAATTTGTGCTTCATGTTAACCCTTTGTGTCTATCCACACATTGGTCGATGTTTGTTCTCTAGAATCTTTATATTTATTTTGTCAGTATATGCTGCCAAAAGTTGGATAATGACATATTTTGATTTTCTTTATTATTATTATTATTTTATTGTCTTGCACAAGACCCAATAGAGCACCATGTGCAATGAGAAATTTAATCAATGTTTTGGGGTTCTTCTGCTACAGACTATGGAAACATCCAACTTTCCAATTTTCAAGCATTTTTCAAACTTCAGCTTCATTCCACTCAATTAGCTCTGGTGTATTTACTGCATATTTGACTATAATTTTGTATTTCATTGTTTTGCTGTAAATAATTGCTACCTTTTCAATAATAGTTTAGTCATGCTTTCCAGTTTGTCTTCAATGTGGGTTTCCAGCATAATGTTGTCATTTTTACTAAATTTGCCTTTAAAATTTCACTTGAAACCTCCCAAAGGGCTGTACCAACATTGGTTGTTAGATCCAATGTAACAGAATTTCAGTACTTTTGTTTCTGTTAATGAATTAATTTTTATTTGAAAGGAAGATATACAGAGAGAAGGAGAGACACAGACAAAGATTTTCCACCAGCTGGTCCACTCCCCAAATGGCTCAGTGGTCAGAATTGAGCTGATCCAAAGCTACAAGCCAGGAGCCAGGAGCTTGTTCTGGGTCTCCTACATGGGTTTGAGGGCCTGGTTCTTTGGACCACTAATTGCTGCTTTCCCCGGGCAAGATCAGGGAAGTGAATCAGAAGTGGAGTATCCAGGGCTAGAGTTGGTGACCATGTGGGATGCCAGTGCCTGTTGGAGCTACTGTGCTGGCCCCAGTTCTGTTAGTATGTAAAAGATTTATTGTAATATGCATCTCTACTCCAGAATAAAAGATGGACTCCCAATGGAAGTGTGAAATATATCTTGACCATTGGATGCTGGACTTTCTACAATTGTTTAGACCTATAATATCGTGATACAGATAAATAGAATTATGGACTTCTGACTGTCATTGAAGGTCTACATTATTATAATAATATAGGGGAGAAAAGTATGTATGTGTGTGTGGGGGGGAAATGGAGAGGGTGGAAGCAGGAATCCTTGAGGTTATGGAACTGTATCATGAAAAAAGAAAAAAAAATAGAAAAAAAAGACTTTATTTGAAAGGTAGGGTTACAGAGAGAAGGCAAGATGATTTGGGCGGGAAGGAGATTGAAAGATTTTTCATTTACTGGCTCAGTCTTCAAATGACCACGATATCCAGGGATGGGTTAGGCAGAATCTAGGATCTGGGAGTTTCATCGAGGTTTCCCATGTGACAGGAAACTTGAGCTATTTTTTTGCTGCTTTTTCAGGTGCAATAACAGGGAGCTGGATCAGAAACAGTTCTTGGAACTTGAACTGTGTTCATATGGAGTGCCAGAGACTCAGCAGTGGATTAACTTGCTAAGCCACAACATTAACACTTGGTTCTGCCAATTTTTAAGACTGTTTTTGTGTTGACCAAAGAAAATAAGGATGGCAGTGAATTATGTGGACAACATAAATTTGGGAAGGCCAATAGTCATTTTGACAACAAAATTAGGATTTTCTGCAAAGTTCTCAGCAGATTAGAGGTGTGAATTGTTTTTAAGAAAAAAATTTAACTTGAGTGTCAAATGAAATACCAAAACAATAACATAGAATATGGACTATGTGACTCAAAAGCAACACAAAACAAGAAATACTTTAGGGGATGGGGAAGTCATTCGATTGTCCATGGTAAAAGTGATGAAGATAAAAGTATTACAACGTTGTGTATATTTAAACTGCAGTAATATAAGCATACTATGTAATTGTACAATCTATATTCCAAGAAGGATAAATAAGCAGGTATGTCAAGAGAAGCAAACCAGTCACAGAAAGACACATATCACATGTTCCCTTATACATGGGAAATAAAATTTGAAACATCCACTTTGTACGTATAGAATATTGGTTACTAAGGGCTTAGATGGATGAGGGAAGGCAAAGTCATTTACTTTAAAAAATAAAGGAAGCTGTGTCTGGCACATTAACTGTGACAAAGATACACAGATAAGATACTAATGAGAAAAATGAGGTGAGAAGTATATGCAAACTCCTGGTATTATTACCCCACAATTTTTGTTTTGTAAGTTTAAAACTATTCTGAGATGCAGAATTTTTTTTAAAATGGAGAGTATAGAATGATGCTTACTAGAGGCTGAGAGTTGTCAAAGAGTGGGAAAATGCAGATCAAATGCACAGAATTTTAGAAGGGATGAGTTCTGAGGACTTAGTGCACAACATTGAAGTTAGGTTCTTATTGCACAAATGAGTGTATAAAGCGATGGATATGTTAATCACTTTATGGCATTATATCAAAACATTTGTTTGATTTCCATATATGCAATGTTGTTTGTCAAATAAAGAAATAAATTTTAAAATAGTTTAAAGTCAAATTCAGTATTTTGCCTAAATGAATGAGTTAAATGGAGCATAACTGGGAGAAGTTAAGTCTTTCAAAAGGATTCATGATTCCAAGTCCTACGAATGCAGAATGGTGGCTAGAGAAAGAGCTATCTTTAAGAGAGTACTTGAGAAGCTATATTTCTGTTTCTAGGCACGATAAAGACTACCATGCATGAACAGATTCATGGAGGCTAGAAATATTTGAATAATATTTGAATACATATGGGGAATGGTGACTAGCCCCATTAGACCTGGTACATAGCAAATATTTAATAATTTAAGGATGCCTAATATTTATGTTTGGCTAGAGAGTCGAATAATAAGAATTAGAAAGGTTTTTTTTTTCTCCTCATCCCTCTTTCATTAATTTTGTGTGGAGTCAGTCTTTCTCAACATTGTCACCATTCATGTGATCTTTGTAATAGTTCCACTTTCCTTGTTTCAGCAAACAGTGCAACTTTTGCGAGCTAAGTGTTTTTGCAACTTTTTATTACATAAGCTATAAAAATAGTGTTTACAATGTTTCTTATGAACACAGGCACAAAAATCCTCAACAAAATGCTAGCTGATAGAACCCAATGATATATTAGAAAGATCATTCACCTGGATTAAGTGGGATTTGTCACTTGTATGCAAGATGGTTCACATATGTAAATCAGTAAACAGGATACATCACATTAACAAGCTGAAAAATAAAAACTATATAATTATCTCATTAGACACCAAGAAAGCATTTGATAAAATACAATATTTCATTGTGATTAAACGCTTAGCTAAATGGGATATAGAGAGACCCTTCTGCAACTCAATTTAAAGCATTATGTGATACACCCACAGCCAGCATTATACTGAATGTGAAAAAGTTGGAAGTATAATCATGAAATAGATAAATTAGCTCTCTTTGACCAATCTTATTCTATATAGTCCTGGATGTTTTAAACAGAGTCAGTAGACAAGAAAAATAGATCAAAGGGATAAAAAGTATAAAAGAAAATTTATAACTCTGTACAGATGAAATGATTCTATATATAGGGGAAGACACTAAGACACTATTTGAATTCATAATAGAATTTGGTAAGGTTGCGTGATATAAAAATCAACACACAAAATTCAACAGCTTTTGTTTACAAAACAATGCCATTGATGAGAAAGCACCTGTAAGATCAGTGCCCCTCACAAGAGCAAACTTTAAATACTTTGGAATAAATTTAACCAAGTATATAAAATAACTCTACAACAAAAAATTACAAAATATTGAAGAAAGAAATACAGGACAAAAAACAAATGGGAAAATCTCCCGTGTTCATGGGTTGAAAGAAATAGCATCATCAATCTGTCTACACTACCAAATGCAATTTACAGATTCAACGTGAGTCCAACCAAAATGCCAACAGCATTATTCTTGGACATAAAAAAGCAGTGATGATAAAATTTATATGGAAATACAAATGGTCCAGAATAGCTCAAGAAATCTTAAACTACAAAAACACAACTGGAGGCATCATGATACTAGACTTCAAGGAATACTACAAGGCCATTGTAATTTTAAAGAACATTCTGGCTTTGGAGCAGAATAGAAACTCCAGGAATTAATCCACACATCTACAATTAACTAAGCTTTGACAAATGGGCTGAAATTAAATCTTGAAGAAAGGATAGTTTCTTCAACAAAACTAGGAAAACTGAATCTACATACATAGAAGTGTGGAATAAAACTCCTACCTAAAACCTTACACACACATACATTCAAACTTTAAAAACAAATAAACAAACCTCACAATGGGTCAATGATATGAATCTATGATTTGGATTTGCAATGCATAGGCAAAGACTTTTTGGAAAAGACCTCAGCAGCATAAGCGATACAGTTAAAAATAAACAAACAAGGTTACTTCAGTCAAGACATTTCTGCACTGCAGAAGCAACATTCAACAAAGTGAAGAGGCAACAGGATGAGAGAAAACATTTACAAACTATGCAAATGACAAAGGATTAATATCCAGAATTTATAAATAGCTAAAAAACAAACGATCTAGTTTAAGAAATGGACAAAGGACAAGAACAGGCAATTTTCAAAGGATGAAATACAAATGACCAATAGAAACATGAAGAAATGCTCAGGATCAGTTAAATGCAAAGAAAAACCATTATGGTGTTTCACCTCACCTTAGTTAGAATGGCTATAACAGGAAAAAAAAAATCCACTAAACGCTGGTGAGAATGTCGGCGATAGTTACCCTAATCCAGTGTTGATAGAAATATAAACTAGTGCAACCATTATGGAAGGTAGTGTCCTTAGAGATCTGAAATTAGATCTATGATGTGACCCAACCATCCCACTCTGGGAAATTTACCCAAATGAAATGAAACCAACATATTAAAGAAGCACTTGCACCCCCACCCCTCATGTTAAAGCTCAGTTAACAATAGCTATGATATAGAATCAACTTAGATCTCTGTAAAATGATGAGTGGGCAAAGAAAATGTGGTGTATAAACACTATGAATGCTACTCAGTCATAAAAAGAATGAAATGTCATCTTTTGCCACAAAATGGGTGTATCTGTGACCATTAAAATAGAAAAAAAAATCCAGTGTCAGATACACAGATGTCATTTATGTTCTCTGAAATGAGGCAGTTAAGATAGATTTCTTACAAAACGTAAAGTAATAAAACTGCCACCTGGGGATACGATGATCATTTTTAACCCTTGTTTATACTCCTGTGCATCTGGAGTCTTTTTACTTGTTCAAAGTTATTATTTGTGGCAAATGAAGCCTGTATGTTTAGAATGGATTGAAATTATGTCATGAAAGATACAGGAGAAGGAAGGGCATTGGATGAGGGAATAGAGGAGTATGGAAAGTGTGGTTGTTTTCCTGAAATTGCACCTATAGAATTCATAAAAGCCATTCTGTTTATGTTAATATAACAGTAAGAAGCAAGAGAAGGAACAGATGCAAGAGAAGGAGATACGGTGTAGCCAGTTTTACCACTCTGAACTGGCTGGAGGCACAGGCAATGCAGACATAGTGAAGCATAGAAAACAAGTCCAAAATTCCTTGGAGTTGCTTTAGGCACAAATCTTAATCCAAACTCAGTAGGGCTGTTTGGGCCTCAGGTAAGCAAACATTATAAACAAAGGCAGTCATGAAGTATCAGTTTCTCACTCCAAAGATTTAGGTGAATCAAGAACAGACTTGAAGAGCTCCTTAGTTGGATGGAGGGGAATATGCTGCCTATCTCAGTCACACTTATGAACTAGGAATATGATAGCCCTGTAGAAGGCTCTCCTGAAGCTCTTCTTAATAAATCCTGACTGACTGGTCTCATCTGCCAAGCATGGGTATTGACTGTAGTGAGAAAGCTGAGATGGTAAAGATATGATACTGCAGAAGCTCACACCAGGGAATGTATAGTAGTCAAATTATTATTGTGTTTAGGAAGAGAATAATTGGAGGGGGCATCAGGCATTGCTGCAGGAGGCAGTATTTGAACTTGATCTTTTTTTTTTTAAAGGCACTTTTTTAATATACTAGTTCTTAATAAATTTTACAAATTTTATGAAATGCTGCAAATGGTGGTATAAACAAAATTCGTGTAAAGGTGGGCATGGCTCACTACAGGCACACATGACTATGCTCAGGTGACCTAGGTGTATGTAGATTTCTCCTTTGATCACAGAACACATTTGGCCAAATGTTTAAAATCTGAGAGACCCTGAAGCAGACAGCTCTGTTTCTCAGAATAAGTGAACACACACTCAACAATTGCATGAGGGGCCTTAGAAAGGTATGAACTATCAGGGTCAGCCTTTCCATTTGGTAAGTGACAAAACAGAGACTATCAGAAGGAAATGGAATTACCCAAAGTAACACAGCAACTCTGAATAAGATCCAGCACCAGAACCCAAGTCTTTTGAATCTTGAGTAAGTAGATATACAGGCTTGGTGGTTCTAAAATGGACACTTTTGAGTACTCGCTTGCTAGGGGTTGTTTATAGCAATCTCTTAGCAGGATGCTACTAAGTAGACGAATGATTTAGTAGCATGGTTGAGAGCATGTATCCTGAAGTCAAATTGTTTGAATTTGAATCCTGAAGCTGTCCTATTCTCAGTTTTGAGTCTTTTCATGAGGATTGAAAGGAATTCATATTTTTAAGGTGCTTAGAATTTTTTGACATATTGAAATACTATGTAAATATATCTACCAAGAGAATATATTTCTATAACTTTTTTGCCACTATTACAATTATTCAGAGAGTAAATTCAGAAGGAAATCACAGAGCAGTTCTGCCTCATCTCTGCTTCCAACACATGACATACTCATTCTCCCATGCTCTTAAATACAGAGGAATACAACTGAAAGTGTTGGAGCTGCAGGCACCTTTGTAAACCCTCCCATGTTCTCCTTGTTCACAAGGATAAAGAGGTGGTATCACACAGATTCATAGCAAGAAGTTTTCTGTTTAAATGCCCAAGGTTCATGTTTCAGTTTTTCTATATTCTGAACGGTTTTCTGCTGTTTGAGTTCCTAATTTAGAAAAAGGATTTAAAATAGTCCTCTTATTGTGTTCTCAGATATGAATGGCAGAATACACATAATACAGAAGTTAGCCAAAACCTGCCATATAAGTACCATTCAGTAATTTGCAAGTGATATTATTTTTACATCTGATACTATACTTAGGGTTATGTAGTGCCATGGCCACAGAACTAGCTGACAAACACATTATTTTTTTTTTTTTGTTTTGTTTTTTTACTCCTGGTACAAAAGTATTTATACCTATGGCTATCTCAGGTCACATAACCACAATTTCTCCCTGGTGATTCATTCTATGTTTGAATGTGTAGAAGGCTCTTCTCAATATCCACTCAGATGATGATTGTGATGGTACAGTACTGACAAAAACCAGGAAAAAAAGTTTTTAATCCACATACTAAGATCCAGCTAGTATGCATTTCCAAAGTGTTACGCAATTTGTAAAGGCCCTTTGTATCCATAATATCACATGGGTCTTAAAAGCTAGGTTGTGGGATGGTCAGTGACAGATTCAAATAATAGTGTCCTGCCCAAGGTCACACCGCACAGCTTATACAAACTTAAATTCTCTGATTGCACTTCAGTGTTCTTTCCCACACAGAACTCTACCTAAATCGGACAAGTTTAAATCAAGTTTCATTTGGCATATACTCTAACATGCTTGTCCTGGAATATGGGTACAGGAAATAAAGTTACATGGAGAAAAGAACTGGGAGCCTGTTCTGGACCTAAATGTGGGGAAGGTTTCAACTATGTAGATAGGAAGCAAACCAAAAAGCCAAGTTGTTCCATGTGAACATCAGAGAGGACTGAGGTGAAGGGAACAGCACAGAATGTGACTCTGCAGAAAAGAAGAGTCAGGTTATGAAACAGGCAAAATCTTGAAGCAGTTTCAATAGATTCCTGACACTTTGAGAACGTTATAGATGGATGGGCGTTTGTAATCTTTGTATGTCACTATTTAAGCTCCATCTTCTCTTCCAGCCTCTACTTATTTTGGCTATATCTAAAGTACTATTATATCCTACCTAACTCTCCATCACTCTGCAAATGTTCATTCATTGTATCTGTAATTAGAAATCAGTGGTCTTCATTTAGAAATCCTATAGGCATGAGCTACTGCTTCCAAATAACTAAAACTCTTATATCGATAACAAGAGGAAGTCCCTATGTATGTACTATATAGACTTCAAAGCTAAACAAATTAGATGATCTTTTTCACAGCTTCATCTTGCTGAATGGTGAGTACCTAAATAACTTAAAATACAAAACAGTCATCTGGTGAAATCATACTTTTGTCACATGCCAGGCTGTTGCTACCTCAGAAGTTTAGCATCTTTATTATTATATTAATAATTATTATTTTTATTACATGGCACAGTTCCACAGGCTCTGGGACTTACCCCTTGGCTAATTCCCCTCCACCCACCACTGAGTTCCCCTATATCATTACAATAGTATAGCCCTTCTTAAACAGTCAAAAGTTCATAATTTGACCAACAATACTAGCAGAGACTCCAGCATCCCAGTGTCAAGATATAGTGAATATTTTCATTGGGAGCCCATCTTTGATCTGGAAGTAGAGATGCATACTGGATTGTATCCTCACATCTGGATATGATAGTCTCCTTTGCAGTTATTACACAACTCCTTAAATGAAAAGCCACAAAACAAAATCAACATCAGGAAGACAAATAGAAATTTACAATGCCATGAAGTTAAATAACATGCTACTGAATGACTATGTGTCACTGAAGAAATGGAAAAGAAAATCAAGAACCTTCTTGAAGCAAATGATGCTACTGTATGATTTATGACTCAGTAAAGCATTTAATATAAGAATAAAACTGTTTTGAAGAAATGAAAATAAAAACAAAAATGTCAAAATCCATGAGATACAGTTTTCCACTGAGCTCATATTAAATGCTTAGGCAACATGGTTGGGTTTTGTTTTTGTTTTTAATCCAGTCTGCTAATCTATGACAATCTATGATTGATGATTTTAAACTATTTACATTCAGGGTTAATATGAATAGGTAGTAATTTGGATCTGTCATTTTAGCAATGGGTTGTTCATTTTTTGACTTAGTCTTCTGCTATTTTACTGGGATATTCTTCACATTTACCTTTGGTTTTGCTGGATGCTATTTCTTTTCTCTGTCAAGAATCTTTAAATACCATTTACAGGGTAGGTTTGGAAGAGATAGCTTTTTTAAGTTTTTTTTTTTTTTTCCTTTGGAAGTATTTTATTTTATGTTCAAAGGACCAACATTTTTTTTTCTTTTAAAATCTGGAATATGTCACTCCATTCCCTTCTGGCCTATAGGGTTTCCTGTGAGAGGTCAGCTGTTAGTCTGATTGTCATTCCTGTATGTTAATTGATTTTTTCACATGCACATTTCAGGATCTTTTCCTTGTGTGTATTATCATGTGTCCCGGTGAAGGTTGTTTTTGATCAACCCTGTTGGGAGTTCTATGCCCTTAGTGTGTTGTGTTTCCCAATTATTTTTCCAGATTAGGCATGTTTTCCTTTATTATTTCATTAAATACATTGTTAAACTCTTCTTTCTGTGCCTTCTGGAACGGTCAAAACTTGTACATTTGGCCTTTTAATGGTGCCTCTTTATTCTTAATTTGACTCAGTTCCTCTTCCAGCTTTTTTATTGTTTCACCATTGTGACAAAAACAGCTTCTAATTCTGAAATTCTTCCCTCTGAGTCATTCATTCTATTATGGAGACTTTCCACTGAAATTTTAATTTGCTCCATCATGTCCTTCATTTTCTAACAATTCAGCTTCATTTTATTTCAGGGTTGCTATTTCCTGTGTGGCTGGTTCCTTAAATTCCTTGAACCCTGTATGTGTTTTTCATTGTTGATAAGAAGCTTTATAAACAAGTTTTCTACATTCCTCCCTGACCCCCCGCCATTCTTCCATGTCTTCCTTAGTTTCTTCCATGTCAACCTCAGGGTTGGCAAGGGCTTTTGTTCATTTGTAGGGGAATCTAAAGTAATATTCATCGTGCCTCTGTTTCTTCTTTTGCTCTTGGTCATTGTACTTCTGGTTATCAGATTCTTCTCCTTGGGACAGGTTTCTAAGCTGTGTCACCCATAGGTCTACAATTCAATTTTACTTATTGTGTTTGGTACCGGTTTCTTCATTTGTAGTCACTTATGCCACTCCCTCTAGTGAGTTTCAGGTCCGGATTCTTGTGTTAGGCTTCCATCTTGGTCTCCATATCCCCTGCTTCTGGCTCACCACTCACTACCTCCTGTGATCCTGTTCTGTGGCTGCACTGTTGTCTGTATAAACTTTCTCCCACTTCTGTTTCAGACAGTTCCCAGGATTAGGGAGACACCAGTTGTCCTAGGTTGTTGGTGGTGCTGATCAAACCAGAACCTGTTGGCCATTAAGTTTAAGGGCCACTCAGACCTATTTTCACTGGTAGGATACCAAACTTGGTATTATTTTCCCTGTGGGACACAACTCACGGTTGTTCCTGCAGTCTTAAAACCTTTATTGTCCTGAATAAAATGGTATCTGATGTGCCACTCATGGAGTTCTTGATCTGCTGGACATTAGGTTTGGGGGTTACCCAGACCTATTTTGTGTGGAACCTTTAGAATGCCCCATTGGTGCAACACACTGAGCCAGAAATGACGTTGCTCCCAGCTTAGTGCATATGCAGTCTTGTCCCATAGCATTTACCGCCCTGCATAAAAATGGTACCCAATGCCACTTTGGTGCAGGTCTGGGCCATAAAATGTGCCTTGTTCCTGCACCACCACCAGTTTGGGATCTACTGTTCTGTCTGATCTACTAATCTTCTGTTCTGTCTCTGTTCCTGGTCGAATTTGTTAATCAGCAAGATGGGTAATTCTTTTTCTGGGTTCACCTCCTAAGCTCCTAGTGAACTCCCTTTCCCACCTGGCCAATGGTGGAACTCAGGTCGCTGCCTTCTGACTGCCACTGGGACATCTGGTCACTGCAACACTACACCATTGTCTCTGCAGCTTTCCTGTGCCCATTGGTCTCCAGGTGCCCCTCTGACTGCCTTCTCCTATTTCCTGGAATGTGCTCTCTCTGCCTCACACTGGCTAATGATTCTCTGTTTAAAAGTATTCTTAACCTTTTCCACCATCTTGATTCTCCTTTGTTATTCTTATCGATAGATAAAAATTGATCAAAAACCTTCAGAAAGATATCTACGCATGGGTTTCTACTGACTGATGAGAACTGAGTTCTGATTAATCAGGAATATGACCTCAGTTCTCTGCATCAACTGGGCTGGTCTTAGACCTAATACACCATTATTCATTCCAGAGCAAGTCCATGTTGAGCAAAAAGTAAATAACAGATTTAAATATTCAGAGCTCTCTATGGTCTCAGATCCAATTTTCTTTCTCTTTATTTTTTTAAAGATTTGTCCATTTTTTAAATTTGTAACAATCATAGAGGCAGAGGGAGAATGAGAAGAAGTAGAGAGACAGAGATCTTTCATCGTTGGTTGACTCCCCAAATGGTTACAATGGCCAAAGTAGAAGAATCAGGAGCTCCCTCTGAGTCTCTCAGGTGAGTACAGAAATCTGAGGCATTAAAATATCCTGTGTTGCTTTCTCAGGTGACAAGCAAGGAGCTGGATGAGAAGTGGAGCAACCAGGACAAAAAACAGTGCCCATATGGGATTCAAGTGCCTCAGTTGGAGGATTAGCTTGCTAGGTTGTCATGCCAGTCCAACAACCAATTTTTATAAAAACATACCATGACTTTCTCCAGGTCATTACTACAAAATAATTTCTGGAGAGTCTATGTGGGAAGGGATAGAGGTACTAGCATCCTGAATTATGAATTGGGAGGGGGGATTGTCTCTATAATTATACCTATTTATCCTGGGACATTCCCTGCTGAAAAAAAATGGATGATACTCAGGCTCCTATCCTTTAGAAAGGCACTTATCCTGTTATTAGGTGAAGAGATTAGGGAATGATAATTGGAAAAAACCTTCAGGAGAGAGAATGGATAATTTAAGAGCATACGAAAGTTACCCATACTTTTATACGTACAGCAGCTTTATCCACAATAGTTAACATATGTAATCAAATTAGATGTCCATCAACTCATCACTGGATAAAATGTGATCTATATCTATATCCATATATCTATATCTATCTGTATCTATATTGTGGTAAATTACATAGCCATACAACTAATTCTGTAGCAAAATGGATGCAACTGGAGATCATCTTGCTTAGTGAAATAAGCTAGATCTAGAAGAAAAATATAGCATATTTTCTCTAATTTGTGATAGTTAATGTACAGAGTATACAAACTTAATGTATAAAAAAGAAATTGCCAGGGACTGCCCAATGGCTTCTCTGGTTAATCCTCCACCTTTAAGTGCTAGGATCCCATAAGGGGACTAGTTCATGTGCTGGCTGTTTTACTTCTCATCCCGTTCCCTGCTTGTGGTCTGGGAGGGCAGTGGATGATGGGCCAAGTCCTTGAGATCTGCACTCTCCTCTGGGAGACCTGGAATAAGTTCCAGGCTCCCAGCTTTAGACTGGCTCAACTCTTGCCATTGCGACCATTTGGGGAATGAATCAGCAGATGGAATATCTTTCTCTCTGCCATTGCTTTTCTCTGTAAATCTGACTTTCCAGTTGAACCATTTAAAAAACGAAAGACATTGACAGCTTTAGATTTAATTACTCTTTACAGCCCTTGCACATATTCCTGATAAATAGTTGTCTTTTTAAAAACTTTTTGAACACTTTATTTAATGTGTCTTTAGGCTTAAATAAATGAAAAACATGCTATTGCAAAAAAATAAAGAAAAAGGGATGCAGAGGGAAGTAAGAAGGAAAGAAAGGAAGTATGATTATACTTTTAAAATTACATCCATGAACCACATTAAATTGCAATGGAATAGATTAGAGTACTCGGTTGTACTGTGGGTTCTTTAAATTCAATTGGTATATTTCACAGATATGTATTCATTTCAGAAGAATAAATTGCATATGGTATAGTCTTCACATGTGACTATTTTGCCTTAGCTAATCCATTTCTTTAGCCTCTATTAGATAATTTGGTGGCATATAAAAGTAACTGAAACCAAGTCAGTAGTAGAGGGACAGACAACGAAAATATGGGAGGGTGGGGCTTATCCTGGGATATTCCCTGTTGATAAAACATCCATACGCCATAGCATAATGCTTGGTTCTTGTCTCAGCTATGATTCTGATTCCAGTTTCCTGTTAATTAACTCCCTTGGAGGCAGCAGGTAATTATTTAAGTCCTTGAGTCCCTTCCACTCACATGGGACAGCTGGATTAAAACCCCAGTTCCCTACCTGAGTCTGGCCCCATCTTATCTGTTGTGGGCATTTGGGATAGAAACAGAAAATAGAAAGTCTTTCTCCATTTCAAATAAAATAAAAATGAAATTTGCTTGCTTTTGTTTTTTTTTTTTAAAGATTTATTTTTATTATTTTTTATTGGAAAGGCGGATATACAGAGAGGAGAGACAGAGAGGAAGATCTTCCATCCGATGATTCACTCCCCAAGTGAGCCGCAATGGGCCGATACTATGCCGATCCGAAGCCAGAAGCCTCTTCCGGGTCTCCCACGCGGGTGCAGGGTCCCAAAGCTTTGGGCCGTCCTCAACTGCTTTCCCAGGCCACAGGCAGGGAGCTGGAAGGGAAGCGGGGCTGCCGGGATTAGAACCGGCGCCCATATGGGATCCCGGGCGTGCAAGGCGAGGACTTAACCACTTGCGCCACCGCGCCGGGCCCTTGCTTTTGTTTTTTAAAATAAAATATGCTATACACACAATAAAGCACATTTCACTCATAAAGAAATGAATTCAAGTAATTAGTGACAGCAAGGATAGAAATGAAGAATATTCTATTAACCAAAATGAAGCAGGTACAGAAATAACATATCATATGATTTCAGCCATATATGGAATCTAAAAAATATTGACTACATAAAGGAGGGTACAATAGTGCTTAATAGCATGTGTAGTGGATAGGGGAGATGACCAGAGGCTGATTAATGGTTACAAAGTTACAAATGAATAGAAGAAATAGCGGCTAGCATTTAATCCAATGGGATGGCAAATATAGCCAAAATAATAGATTTTATAGTCTCAACTAGATGACACATATTTAAATGTTCTTATAAGAAATAAGTGTATGATGATTTAAATTTGCTGTTTACTATGATTTGCCTGTATATCATAAAATAAAAATCATTAAAAACAATAAAAGAAACCAACAAACAATGTATCCTCAGTACTTTTCCATCCTCTTATTAAATCAGAGTCCTGAACCGCACCAATGTTTTGTTCATGCTACGCATGACTTGTACAACTCAGGACAAGATAACCAAAAGGTTACATGATTGCTCGGAATTATTTTATGCCTCATTCATCTTTATATTCCAAGTTCCTAGAATAGTCTTTGGCATATAGTAAGTGCTTATGTTATATTTATTGAGTAAATAAATACTTAAATAAAGTAGTTTTCAGTATTGCTCCTGCCAAGAACAGAAAAATATTTTGTTTTCCTCAGTGTACCTTCCTACCTCTCTCATCAATAATTCATTTACCGAATGAATTTCTTTTGCCACAATTAAAGGATGTCTCATGTGCAGAAATGGAAATAGACTTGCATGGGCTGTATAGACTCCAAGTCAGAAATAATTCAATTGGTTAAGTGATCACTTGTGTGTTTAAATTTCTCATTAGGGAATAAAAAGCCTGTAAATTCTAATTCAATTTCCATTTTCTTTATTAATGAAAAGTTTATTTCTTTATTTTGAAAGTCAATTACAGAGAGAGAGAGAGATCGTTCACATCTCTGTTTTGATGACCAGATAACTTCAATAGCCAGCTCTGGGCCAGGCTAAAGCCAGGAACCAGCGGCTCTATTCACGTCGCCTATGTGATTGTTAGGGATCCAAACCCTTGGCCTATCTATTGCTGCTTTTCTCATAGCAGCAATTTGGATCTCACAGTAGCAGTGCATGTTATTATAGATACGCAGAGTATCCAGGTCTTAGAGTTCCTACATTTCAAATAAATGACATCAAGCTAAATAGCAATGAGACTGTGGGTAAATATTAATGACTGAAAAATTACAATGGGAAAACACTGATAACACTGATATTCCAAGATCCACATTTCTAATCTTGGCTGGCACTAATCGAGTTACTTTATTTTCTTATTTGTGAAGTGGGAATAATTAAGGACTGGCAATGTAGCATAGTGGATAAACTGACACTGCAATGTTGTCATTCCTATGGGAAGTGGTATGTGTTCTAGCTGTTCCACTTTTAATCTAGCTTTCTGGTAACATCCCTGGAGAGCAGCAAAATATAACCCAAGTGATGGACCCGTCTACTCAAGCAGGAAATCTGGATGAAGCCTCTGATTCTTCTTTCAGCCTGGCCCAGCTCTGGCAGTTGTGGCCACCTGGGGATTGAACTAGTGCATGGAAGATGCTCTCTTTCTCTCTCCATTTTGCTACATCTCTAATATATATAATCGTGACTTTTAAATAAATGCATTTTAAAAATGAAAAAGTGAGGATACTTAGTTCTAGCTTAAGTGTCTTAATGGAACTGCGAGTTGTTAAAATGATACCAGGCATAGGTTCTTTAAGACACAATGTGGGGTCCTGGTGCGATGGTGTAGTGGTTAAGGTCCTTGCTTTGCATGCCTGGGATCCCATATGGGTGCCGCTTCTAATCCCGGCAGCCCCGCTTCCCATCCAGCTCCCTGCCTGTGGCCCGGGAAGGCAGTCGACGACGACCCAAAGCTTTGGGACCCTGCACCTGCGTGGGGGGCCCGGAAGAGGCTCTTGGCTTCAGTTTGCTTCAGCTCCAACCATTGTGGCAGCTTGGGGAGTGAATCATCGGAAGGAAGATCTTCCTCTCTGTCTCTCCTCTCTGTATATCCGCCTTTCCAATAAAAATAAAACAAATCTTAAAAAGACACTCTTTGGATATTTTCCAATCTATTTTGTCAAATAACTATGGAAGAAACTATTTCTAGAACATGGAATGCTTAAAAAGTAATTGTGGATTTCTGTTACATTTAAATATAGTCTCAAATGTTCTGTTTTCAAGTATATTATTCTTCACTATAGACTGGTAATCATTAGTAAAATATTAAAAAAATGTAGATGATTAGACTTTAATCTGAGGACTTGAATTCAATAGGGAGGGAGTTATGAATTGAGCCAGGACAAATTTAATTTTTTTTAAAATCTCTGGATGATTAATTATCACCAGCTAAGATTCAAAAACACTGATCAGATCCAGTAAAGTGATCGAAGTAGTGAGATGTATTGGAAAAATTCCAGACTCTTGCTGCTGGTGGACAAATTCAAGTCTTGGCATGAAGTTAACCACTTCTATTCTCAGAGCCTTCACTCCCACATCTACATGTGAAATAGAATTCTCTATCTCTTGAAGTTACCATAAGGATTAAAGAAGATGAAGGTAACAGTGCATGTGTAGTTCACCACAAGTTGTGTAAAGTAATTTACACTGTACTCAGCAAACTGTAAAGTGATTTAATCAGAAAGAGAGATCTTACAGTTTAGCAATTATGATGTTGTAAAACTTCCTGACACAGAAGAATTGAACCTATGAAACTTACAGTCTTCAATAATTAGAATTCCTGCTTGGATCTTCAATAGTGTGATTTAGCTAATCTCCATTTCTCAGAGTCCTTAGCCTACTGAATCTTATAAACTTCAGCTTGAACATGGTACAAGGTTTTTTCTGTTTAAATGAAGAATGGTGACTTTTTAGTTTCAGTGGATAATAGTAACTAATGATTTCTCCCATACCATCTAGTTCAGCTTAAAGATGGTTTTGCTCAAGTCAGAGTCAGCCAGGATGACATTATTTTGTGCAAAATATGGCAGCCTGGGTTTTAGAAACAGCTTATCTTGAAAGGAGATATGGTTTATTCAAAGAACATAACACAAACTGGCACGATTTTGCAGAAGTGAGCAGGATTTGGTAGTAGATTTGTGTCTGTTAGTTAATTACAGAGCATTTCAATTTTGGGTAATAGTTTAAGTTCCCATCCTCTGATAAGTAGCAAGGCTGTCTATTTCATGGATGTGATATAACAACCCATTGTCTAGAATGTGTCTCAATCAACAGGTGTAAAGACGAAGAGAATGTGTACTTAATGGAACCTTATTTTCTGATTATACTACATAACAACACAATGTTTAAGATAATTTACTTGCATTACCGTGTCCGAGCTTAAAAACAGACTGGTGAGAAGGGTGAATTTCTCCTTATACAAGCAAAATACTATTACTACTACTACTACTACGAAAATAGAAGCATCTCATTGCTACAAAGTAGGAGTCAAACCTTAAACCTGACCTGTCTCTTCTTTCCTTCTTACCAATATTTTGAGGTTCTTAATTGTAAATACAAGAAGCTGCAATAAATGAGACAACTGAATTTAATTTGTACTGATGAATTCAGGTCCAGCAGAGAGTTAAGTATGTTTTTGGAAAAACTCAGTGAAATTCCCATTTTCACTAGATTTATTCTCAAACACACCAGGTATCCCCAGAGTACTTGTTAAATGTAGATGGGTGGACTCTGCTCCCAGATATTCTAATTCTGTATGTCTACTGGAGACAAGAAATGTGCATTTTAATAAGCTTCTGAGCAATGTTGTCCCTGCTGTTAAGGATGCTACATATTTAAAGCCATCCTTATAAATAAAATGTTGGTTAAGTAATCAGCTTATTGAATCATGCTTTCTGACACAAGCCACTAGGACAGGTTATATAAAGAAGCATCAAATTCAAGGTCCCAGGTACTTGCTGTGAACAGCAACTGCTGATATAGTCTATCTCTTCCACGAGCATTAAAAAAGATGATGATGGGGTCTGGCACTATGGCTCAATGGCTAAATCCTCAGCTTGCAAGTGTGGTATCCCATGTGTGAGCCAGTTAATGTCCTGGCTGCTCTGCTTCCCATCCAACTCCGTGCTTGTGGCCTGGGAAAGCAGTAGAGGTTGGCCCAAAGCATTGGGCCCCTGCACCCATGTGAGAGACCCAGAAGAAGATCATGCCTCCTGGATTCAGATCTGCTGAGCTCTGACTGCCACAACCATTTGGGGAATGAACCAGAAGATCTTTTTCTGTTTCTTTCTCTCTGTAAATCTGATCTGCCATCCCAGTGAAAATAAATAAATCTTTAAAAGTAATAAAAGACAGTGATGATGACTATGTAAGCCCAGAAGTCAGAATAGGTACAACTTGTTAGGTATGTAGTATTGGGAGTCCTATGGTCACTATGAACCTGTTTTTTCATTTATAAAATTACAAAATGTATTAGAAGAATAGGGGCCATAAAGAGCAGGTAAACCAAAACATTCCATAGCCCTTTGAAGACTAGACTATTTTTTTGTTGGCTGAAAGACTTTTTTTCTTTTAAAGGGGAGCAAAGTTTTAATGAACTGACCTCCTTCTTGGCATCTTCAGACATCTTGCATGCCCAGTCTTTTGTTGCAAACTGTGGCAGGCAGACAAGCAGGCAGGTCTGCAAGTGGCTGTATAGGAGCCAACCTGGACTTTCTAGATGCTTATTCACCCTTATTGACACTGGCAAAAAATCAGGTCCCTCATGTTCTTATCCTTGGATCCTTTTAATCTGATACTTTCAACAGCCAAGTTGCGTTCATGCCCAGAGCCTGAGAAATGCAGGTCCTACAACTTTTTCTTCATCCATTGAGCACTGGATCTTTGGTGGAAGTTCAATCTTAAGATGCAAACATATGATGTCATTTACAACTGTGCCAAATTGTTTTCTGTGGAGGGTACCATGAAAAGGATATCAAACTGGGAGGTAGGAAAGCTAGAGACAGGAACATGTTCCGAGAAATACTAAATGAATTTATATAAAAGCCTTCTTCTTTCCAGGTGTCAATATTGCCTGTAATACTAAGTATGTAGATTGAGAAACCCTTCAAAATTTGAATTCTTGGGTCATCAAGACAACGGATTTGATCCCAGTCTTAGCTATATGTCTGAAGTCATCATGTAACATTAGGCCATTCCTTATTATCTATGAGAACCAATTTTCATATCTACAACTTTGGCAATAAATTAAAAACACTTCCAACATTTCTGGTAATAATTAAATATGAACTAATTCAAAATTTCTCTGATTGTTTGACAAGATATTATTCAGAATATGTAAACAACATTCAACTCAACAAAAAAGAAATAAGTGAGCAAAGGGCTTGAATTGACGTTTTTCCATGGAAGACAATTGTGGCCAATGAACACATGAAAAAAATGCTCAACATCATCAATCATTAGGGAAGCATAAATGAAGATTGCACTATGAGATTGTACCTCACAGAGAAAATCACAAGTGAAGGGAGTGGTCTGATGGCCCAGATGAGTAACTCTTCGCTTAAAAATGCTGACATTCCATATGAGCACCTGTTCATTTCCCAGATACTCTACTTCCTATTCAGCTCCCTGCTTATCTTCTGGGAGGTTGGCTGCAAACCTTATGACCCTGTGCTTGGGTGGGAGACCCAAAAGAAGACTCCTGGATTCTGGCTTCAGATTGACTCAACTCCAGACTTTGCAGTCATTTAGTGAATGAGCCAGTGTGTTGGAAAATCTTTCTGTCTCTCCTCTCTGTAGACCTACCTTTCAAACAAAAACAAATTCTTTTTAACAGGAAATTACAAGTGTTCGTAAGGATTTGGAGATATTAGAACATTTATGCACTGCAGGTAGGATTGTAAAATAGTACAGCTAGTGTGCAAAATTTCTTAAAACCCTAAGTAAAAGAGAGGGCCCAGAATTGTGGCAGACGGAGTTAACCTGTCAATTGCAATGCCAGCATCCCATGTGTGGTCATCAGCTCTACATCTGATTCTGCACCCTGCTAATGTGCTTCGGAAAGTATCATAAGATAGCTCAGGCATTTGGGACCCTACCAACCAAGTGGGAGACCTAGATTGAGTTCTGGGCTTCTCACATCAACTTAGTCCATTTGAGGACTGACCCAGTGAATGGAGCATTTTTCTTTGTGTGTTCCTCTGCCTTTTAATAAATATATGAATAAATAAATAAATAAATAATAGTTTTAAAGAACAATAGTTATTATGAGCTTCAAAAATTCCATTTCTGCATAGCTATATCAGATAATTGGCAGCAGACTTTCAAAGATATATTTATACCTAGGTTCATTATGATATTCTTCACAATAGCTAAAGAGTAGGCACAAATACCCTTTGACAAGTATATGGATAAGCAGTTCATGGGACATACAACAATTGGATAATGGAAGACATTTTGAAATATGTTCAAAAATACTGATGAAGCTTGAGAGTATTATTAGAAATCAAATAAGTAAGTCAAAAAGGACAAATACAGTATGACTTTACTCATGAGAGGATTGTACAGTAGTCAGATTTACAGGGAATGGATGTTTAGTAATAACTGGACAAATTTTGAAATCATTGAGAAATAGACAGTGGTGCTGTACCTAACACCACAAAGTAAAAATTATTGAGTTGGTAATTTTCCTGGGTTTTTGTACATTTCTCCATAGTTAAAAATAACAAGTTAACTGACTCAGATTTAAAGTGATTCTTGCATAACTATGATAAATCCCACTTGACTATGGTGTTTAATTTTTGTATATATTTTTATTTATATACGGATATTTTAAAGCTTTTTACATCTCTGCCAAGAGAAATATTTGTAATTTTCCTTTCTTTGGAACTAGTACAATGTTAGCCTCACAAAAATAGTTGGGATGCGTTAACCCTGCTCTGGCTTTCTGTAGAAAACTTGCATAGTTTATCCTTAAATATTGGGTAGAATTTACCAAGGAACTCGATTACACTTGATTCTTGCTTGGGGAGGTAATTAATTATTGATTCAATTTCTTCATCAGGTGTATGCCTATTTAATGTTTTATTACTCCTCTGTGAGTCTCAGCAGATTGCATATTTCAAATAATTTATTTATCCCATCTATATTGTCAAATAGTGGACCGAACTATATTCATAATATTGATTTTGCTTTCTTTCTTAATGTTCATTTATTTTCACATTTATAACTTGTCATATTAATAATCTTCATTTCTCTCTTTTCTTAATTTGGCTGGAGTTTTATCAATTTGTTGATCTTTTCAAGGATTCAGGTTTTGGATTTTTAACTCTATTGATTTAGTTTGAGTGTCTAATTTCTCTTCAACTTTTTGTTGTCTATCTTCTGATTACTTTGGATTCAATTTCCTGTTTTTGTTTCTAATCTCTTGAAGTGGAGAAAGGCTTAGGTTTTTACTTTTAGAGCTCTCTCATTTATAGATACAATTAAAATTGTGAATTTTTGTCTGAATTTGTTAATTTTTGTTTTCATTTATTGTAAAATATCTTAAACTTCTTAAAACCTATTAGATCTGTGTATTATTGATTATGTGTTCCTTGGTTTTCAAGTTTTTGTGAGTTTCCAAAATATATTTGTATTATTGATTTCCAGTTCAATATCCTTGTGGTCCGAAAACATACTGTGTACACTTTTTACTTATTAAAATGCATTTTGTGGCTCAGAAATGCTATATCCTCATGGGTAATTTATGTTATCACAATAATAATTGAACTATGCTCTTCCAGTTGAAATATTATGTAATTATCAATTGGATTCAGATAACTAATGCTGATTTGGAGTTCAACTCTATTGACTTTATGTCAGCAGGGTTGGACAATAGGGAAATATTGAAGCCTTCAATTATAACAATGAATTGATCTATTTCTAATGCCAATTTTTCACTTATTGTCATATGTAGTTTGCTTTTTTGTTAGGCACATACATATTAATATCATATCGTCTTAAAGGATTTTTCCCTATGATTATTTTGTAATATTACTGTTGAGTAATAATTTTTTTGCTCTGAATCTGATTTATATGAAATTAATACAACCTCAGCTTTATTTATTTATTGTTATCATGTAGCTTCCTGATTTTTTATTTTTGATCTACCTGTGTATTTAAACAAGCAGATTTCTTGAAATAACATACCAAGATGTATGTTTGTATCCTTTACAGAGAGTGTGGGAGGGGGAAGAGAGAAAGAGAGGGCAAGAGAGAGAGATACCTTCCATCTGCTGGTTCACTCCTCAAATCTCAAGTGGCTGCAACGATCAGGGATGGGCACGAACAATGCCAGGAGCCAGGAGCTGCATTCTGGTCTCTAATGTGAGTGAAGGATCCCAAGCACTTGGGCCGTCCTCTGCTGCTTCCCCAGGCCATTAACAGGAAGTTGGATGGGAAGTGGGGCTGCTAAGACATAAATTGGCATCCTTATGGGATGTCAGTGCCACAAGCAACAGCTTTATATGATTTGACACATTGCTGGCCCCATGAGTCCTACCTTTAATCCATTTAGAGTCTCTGTTACTGATTTCATATTAATTATTTGCTTAAAGATTTAATCATTTATTTATGTGATAGGCACAGTTACAAAGAGAGAGACAGAAATAGAGAGTGTGAGATATAATGAAAGGAAAGAGGTGGAGAGGGGAGAGAGAGAGAGAGAGAGAGAGAGAGAGAGAGAGAGAGAGAGAGAATGAATCTTCCACCTATTTGGTTCACTCCCCAAATAGCTTGAGTGACTGAACAAAGCCAAGAACCTGGAACTCCATTCTCATCTCCAGTGTGGGCCCAGGTGCATAAGTAAGGAGCTGCATCAGTAGTGGAGTAGCTAAGAATTAAACTGGTGCTCATAAGGAATTCTGACATCACAGGCAGGGCTTAGATCAGTCATGGCACCACAACACCAGTTCCTAATTTTGCACTTAAACTGTAACATTTTAATTATTTGTCTTACTAATATTTACTCTATTCACTGGCTGTATTTCTGATAATTATCCTTATTCTTCTCCTCCCCTCCATTGCCATTTCCTGCCCTTTATTCTTTTCCCCTATCTGGTTTTTCAATGAATAATTTTATATAATCCTGTTCGCTCCTTTAAAATGTCAACTAATTTTTTTGTTATTCCTTAAGTATTAGTCTTAGAATTTACATCACACATGTATAACTAAACCAAGCCTGTTGTTTAGTTTCCAAATATTTACATATTTTCTGGGGGTATTTTGATTTGTTAATCTCCAGTTTCACTTCATGATGGTCTGAGAAGCTTAACGGTAGGATTTTAATTTTCTGAAATATGCTGAGGCTTGTTTTGTGGCCTGTAATGTGATTAGACCCAGAGAATGTTCCATGTACTGATGAAAAATATGTGTATTCTGTATTTGTAGAACGAAAGTTTATGTAGGTAGCAATTAAGTTCATTTTTTTTTCTATTGTCTGGGTGAGCTCTGTTATTTTCTTCCTGAGCTTCTGTCTTGTAAATTTCTCCATTGAATTTAGCGTGGTGTTAATGTTTTCCCATTATCACTATATTGGATTCTGCTTCCCCTTTTAAACCCATTAATTTTTGCTTCACGTAGCTGGGTGGCCTACTATTATTGCATTGGAGTGTTTTTTCCCTTCAAATCCATTAATACTTGTTTCACGTAGCTAGGTTCCATGGCATTTGGTGCATATACATCTATTACCATTAATTCTCCTGGCTGGAAGAATCCATTAATCATTACCAAGAAGTGAAGATACATTGCAGTATGCATTTTTTACTCCAAAATAAAAAGAGGACTCCCATTAATACTGTTAAATATGTCTTGACAATAGGATATTAGACTTTCTGCCATGCCTATACCTAAAATATCATGATGTACTTAAACAGCAAAATGTTAAACTTGTAGCTCTTACTACAGGACCATATTACTGCAATAATATGGGAACAAATGGGGAGGAAGAAAGGGGGTGGGCAAGGGGGCATCCCCCAAGCCCACTTTCAAATAGTACTATACCAGCTCACAGGTATATCAAATATTCCCAACTTCTGCATCATGTCTTTTGTAACATTGCTACTATTCATTTCATTTTTTATAGGCTATAATAATAAATGTATTAAAGACAAATATCCTTTATGACTTTTAAGATGCCATGTGGAATGCCTGTTTCATACTAGAGTGTCGGGTACCAGTGTCAACTATTTGGTTCTGTTTCAGTGTCCTGCTCTGAGAAGCACCATGTGATGAGTACGATGCCTGAGGCATTGCTATACATGTGGAAGATCTGGTTTGAGTCTAGGATCATGAATTTAATTTGAACCAGGCTTTGCTGTTGCAGGCATTTGAGAAGTGAACAAGAGATGGAAGATCCTCTTTCTCTTCTTCCGTCTCTCTCGATGTGTGTGTGTGTGCCTGTTTTTATGAATTTCAAGTAAAACGACAGACTAACTGAAACACGTTGTTATTTTAACATACTTTTGTTTGATAAATCTGTTAAGAATAGAAACAAGAAATTTATTTCATCTTTATTCCCACTTGTATGCTGTCTTTTTCTTTGTGTAGATTTGAATTTACAGTCTTCTTAGTTTTCCTTCTGTCTGAAGAACTTCTGAGAACATGTCTTGCAAGGCAAGCCTACCGGAAAAACGCTCATTCAATTTTTGTTTGCCTTAAAAAGATTTGTTTCTGGGCCCAGCGCGATGGCCTAGCAGCTAAAGCCCTAGCCTTGAACGCGCAGTGATCCCATATGGGAGCCGGTTCTAATCCTGGCAGCTTTACTTCCCATCCAGCTCCCTGCTTGTATACTGGGAAAGCAGTGCAGGACAGCCCAAAGCCTTGGGTTCTTGAACCCATGTGGGACACCCGGAGGAATTTCCAGGCTCCTGGCTTTGGATCGGCATGGCATCAGTGTTGCGCTCACTTGGGGAGTGAATCATTGACCGGAAGATTTTCCTTTCTATATACCTACCTTTACAATAAAAATAAATCTTCACTAAAAAAAAGAAAGATTTGTTTCTGCATCATGTTTGAAGGATAAATTTCTTTGCATATAGAATTCAAAGGTAATTTTTTTTATCACTTAAAATATTATACTTCAATCTCTTCATTCTCATGTAATTTTACAAGAGGAATCATATAAATGTTAATTTTGCTCCTCTATAGAGAAGGTGTTTCTTATATATGAGGCTTTTGGTAGTACTTGCCTTTGATTGCAATTTTCTTAAGTTTTAATTTGAATCTATAAATGTAGATTTCTGTGGTGAGCTTTTTTGTTTATTGTTCCCTAAGTTTCTTGCATCTGTGATTTTGTGTAAGTCAATAATTTTGGAAAATTCTCAGCTACTGTTACTCAAACATTGCTTCTATTCCTTTATGTCTCCATTCTAGCATTCCCATTGCATGTATGTTATGCTCTTTGTAATTATCAGAATTCTTGCATATTCAATTTTATAACTGTCATCCTTTTTGTCTATGTACTTCAGTTTGGGAAAATTTTTTGAAATTATTAAACAATACTATTGTTGCTTTCTAAGCTGAGTCAGGTCTGCCAATGAATTCATGAAAACATCCTATCTTGATATTTACTATATTTAATTATTTTCATTATATTATGAGAGTGAGAGAGAGATTTTCATTTCCTAATTCACTCACTTGATGCAACAATCAGGACAGGGCTAAGTTGAAGCCTTGAAATTTTTTCTACTTAGACAACGTGTGAGTTCAATAACTTGAGCCATCACCTGCTCCCTCACAGGGTGTATATTAGCAGAAAAGTGGACTGAGAAGTAGAGCTAGACTCAAACCTTGATGTGTTGGTATGGGGTGCAGAAGTTCCAAGTATTATATA
This sequence comes from Ochotona curzoniae, assembly GCF_017591425.1. Lineage (NCBI taxonomy): Eukaryota > Metazoa > Chordata > Mammalia > Lagomorpha > Ochotonidae > Ochotona > Ochotona curzoniae. Next base: position 33,154,174 of record NW_024465023.1, read on the forward strand.
AACTGCTTTGCCAACTATCCAATACGAAATTATTTCTGAAACAGCATTTTTATTCATAATGTTTTCTTTTGATTCTTTCTCAAAAATTCCATCTTTCCGCTTATATCACCTACATTTTGTCCCATAATGCCTACGTTTTTTAATTACAGACCTCAGTATTTGTCATTATTTTAGATTTGTAACTTGGTAGTCCCCATAGCTCTACAAACTCTGAGTGTGATTCTGATGCTTTCCTTGTCTTTTCAAATTGAGTTTTTGTATGTTTACTTTTAATATGTTGCCTAAATTTCCAAATATCTGGAAGTTACTTACTGCATAAAAAGGGTTAAGTGAAATAGACTCTAATGATACATGCTATGACTTCTTTCCAGGCTAGGCAGTTGGACTGTGTTTATCATTTGATGTAGTGATTGTAGGTGTCAGAGGCTAAATTTTCTTTTGATATCCTTGATTTTAGTTTTGTTGTCTTGAATTTCCTTGGAGACTTCTTATTAAATAAGTTCATAGCCACGCATTTCAATAAGTGTTAAATCCCCCCCCCCCTTTTTTTGCAAGAGTCATAACAATGTGGTGCAAGGTGTGGGAGGACACAAAGCATTCTATGATTCTATAGGGTACTTGAAGCTTACCTGACTTGTGACGCCAAGCTGTGACTCTCCCAAATGCTTCTCAGTCCTTCTCCCTTTAAATGAGATAAGAAGAGTAAACGGAGCTGGGGTTGACTCTTTTCCTTCTTTGAAGTAAAAGACTAAAGAAGGGAAGGGGTTAGGTTTTCCTTTTCATCTCCATGGAATGCTATAGCATGTCAGAGACTACCTTAGCTTCAGGGAATTTCTCTTTCTTTCTTTCTTTCTTTCTTTCTTTCTTTCTTTCTTTCTTTCTTTCTTTCTTTCTTTTCTTTCTTTCCTGTTTGATTTTTTTCTTGTTTGATTTCTTTCTTGCTTTCTTCCTTTCTTTCTTTGAAGAATACTGAGAAGAACACAATGCTGCAAACTTTGTTCAAACTAGCTGTTTTTATTTGTTGTTGTTAAAAATGCAATGAATTTGTCTTAACTGTGAGGACCTTGTAGGGCTCATGGAGGCAAAATCAATGAAAAGGAAGAGATCTTGTAAGAATGGGCCTACTGGAGTGTTTACCTGTCAATATTATCCTCATTAGCTTCCAGGAAATACACAGATTAGACACAAGTTCTCATGGATTTTTATGTTCCTGAGCTCCTTGTCTGGTAAGCTTTGATTTTTCTTTTTCTTCTTTACTGAATCTCAGACCTTGGGTGCAGTGATTTCCCCAATGTCTCTAGTTCTCTGGTGAATTGCATTCTATCTTATTGAGAGTGGTGGAATGATAACTTCCTAGCTTATTTTTTCAGCTAGAAAGAGGCAAATCATATTCATTTGCAAGAGACAAGGGTTGTATTACATATAGTAAGCTTTGGTCTTCTCCAAAACCAAAATGGTGTTAACTTGCATTTGTACACATATAGCACACAGAGAAAATACATCACTTGTCATCAGCAAACTGTTGGATGAAATTCTCAGCACTAGGAATTCCTTTCTCCTTTTAAAGTGACAACAGAAAAATGTCAAAATGTCCCAAGAATGATGGAATGTAGGGTTGGGGGTGGGGAGAGATTGAGAGAGAGAGAGAGACTCCCATATCCTGACTTCCTCTTCAAATGCATGCCATATCCTGGACTGGGTCAGACTGTCAGACTGAAGTCAGAAATCCAGGACTCCATCCTGGTTTTCCATATGGGTGACGTCCATATTGGGGTGTCCACTATGGCCTTCTCAGGTTCATCAGTATGAAGCTGTATGGGAAACATTCTGATACAGAATGCAAAAGTCACAAAGGGTGGCTTAATCTATTGTGTCATAAGGTTTGCCTGATCCTTGTTTTTTTTTTTTTACTTACTTTTTAAAATTAAATATACTTTATGATACATTTCCATGGACTCTGGGATTTCCCTTCCCCTCTCCCCAAGCTTCCTCCCCCTGACACACACACTGATTTCCCATTTGTCATTAAAATAGTATAGTCCTTCAGAAGCAGTCGTAAGTCCATCATTCCTACTATTTAAGTGTATCCTGACATTGTAGGTATGGACATGAAACATCTTATTGTCAAGATATATTTAACAGTTTCATTGGGAGTCCATCTTGTATATGGAAATAGAAATGCATATTGCAGTGTATCTTCACATGTATGAACATCTCTATTACACAGTTATCATAGATCCCCTTAAATGAAAAGCCATAAAATAATCAACAGGAAGAGAAATATAGAAAATTAACAACAACATGAAGTTAAATAAGATGCTACTGAACGGGCAATGTAGCACTGAAAGAATGAAAAAGAAAATCAGAAATGTTCTTGAAGCAAATGATGATACTTTGTGACCCACGAGTCGTGAGGAAATTAATAAGAAAAAAAGAAATTTTTCTGAATGAATGGCAAAAAAGAAAATATCAAGGAAATATGTACTTGGCTTATAAAATAAAGAATCACACTTATTCTTTCCCTGTGAGATTTTTGATAGTCACAAATCTGGGCCTACCCTTTGTCATTTAAATTATGAAAACTTGGGACTTGATGAGTTGATTTGGAATTACTTTAAGCAGTCTTATTCATTATACTGAAAAGAAATATTAGCTGGAGTATTAATATATGTAGACACAAGTACTCTTTCACTAGCTTGAAAAATGCTTTATTGACTCATTGACTCATTTATTCATCCAAACATGTGTTCTAGGCATTGAAGATAAACAAGAAAAATATCCCATGTTTTTAATGAAATTACCTTCAAGTGAAGAGATGTAGACAGGGAAAAATATTACTATTTTGATCATTGCTTTTAAGGTAATTGGTGATACCAGATTCTGTATTCAATTTTGGTTGTAGCTTCATCAATGTTCTTATAAATACTAATTAGTAATGGGTTCATATATTGTATTTTCCCATGAACATACATGACACAGAAACCACAATTAAAACAGCCTTAATATAAAGCCCAGCCATAAAAATAAGTGCCAAAATTATAAGATTCAAATATATATATATATATATATATATATAAATGAATAGTTTATTGTAGATCTGTAAAAAGCAAGGTTAAGTACCATTCCATGTTCACGTGTTAGATTTTCTAATGAATTTGGACTTGGTTTAGAAACACATTTGAACTTGGATGTTTTTTATGAAATAGTGAAGAAATGTGTTTAGAGTTTCAATAAAACTTGAATAAGCAATTCTTGGGAGGAGTAGCTCAGACTAGATGATGATTAAGGACTTTCCAAGACCTAGTATCATGTATGTCTAGTTCATACTACCGTTCTGCATTTCAGAATTTTTCTTTAAGACTTATTCACTTTTATCTGAAAGGTAGATTTAAAGACAGAAAAGGAAAAACACAGAGAAACATCTTCCATCCTGTAGTTCACTCCCTAAATGGCCTCTTTAACCAGAGTTGAGCTGATCTGAAGCTGCAAGGCAGGAGCTTCTTCCTGAACCTCAATGTGGGCTCAAGGGCTCAAGAACTTGGAACATACTCCTCTCATTTCCTGGGTCATACAAAAAAGCTGGATCGGAAGTGGAATAGCAAGGGCATGAAACAGTGTTCGTATGTGATGCTGGTGCTAGCAGGCAAAGGATTAGCCAGCTGTATCACCATGCCTGGGCCCTGTACTTGAGTTTTCTCATTTGCAGAATGCAAAACTTTTGGAGGTGATAGATGATGCTTCTTATATACTTGTATTGTGGTAAGAATTTCACAGATGCATGCTTATGTTTAAACACCGCAAATTTGGTACATTAAATATGTGCAGTTTCATGCATAAATTATATCTCAAAACTTAAACAATTAAACAGATTAAATATGATAACATTTGCTAGTATATCACAGTTTAGTTGCTCAGGAAATAGTATCTATTTTTCCTTTTTAAAATTATTTCTGGGCTTTAAAGATAGTAAGTATGCCTTTCAGTAGTGAAAACAAAGCAGCATTAAGAGCTGTAAATCACTTGACTTAACAGGGAAAGTTTCCTGTCCATTAACCTGAACACCAGAGTCTCATGCCCTGCACCCCTACAATAAAGACAGTTCTGTATTGTTCACAAATGAAATCGATGTCATAAAAATTTAAGATTTTGTATTCCTCGGCCATAATTATAATTCTCTCTTTTGGGCCTAATCAACCAGGTTGATCCAGTGGGAGAAATTTATAAACCCAAAACAACATGGCTTAAATTTCAGAACTAGGATTGGAATCAGGTTTAATAACTTTAATCATAGTTTACACTCATGGGGAGAATCTAATGATCTAAGTCTGGACTAGCAAGTTTCATCCTAAACAATCATAAAAATCAATATGAAACTGTGCTAGCAATGTTTTCTGAGATAATTGTTTAGTATGTACAAAAACTGAAGAACAAAAAAAAAATACTTTGCATAGCACAATATCTCAGATAGTGGTAGAGTTCAACCATGTTTCCAAATGTCTTAGCCGTTTTCTAGGTCACTGTTAACTCATTCACCTCTTCATTGTCCATCCATTGATGCATGCATCCCATTCATTGGACTTTTTTTTTTTTTTTTTAGTTCAGAGGAAAGGAAACAGTAAGATAAATGTGTTTCTTGTATTACAGTCCTCATTCCCCACCCCACCCATTACCACAAGCCTAGTTATTGGTTAAATAGATTTATCCAATAGCTTGATAAAGGAATAAACTTGCTGGACAATAGCCAATCCCCTTTCCCTATTTTCCTCATTTCATTATGGCTCAATCTAGGGTGAATGGCAAGAAGTCATTAGACAATCCTGATTTCACTCTTGTCAAAAATTTAATAGTGCTACTGAGGGATTTTGCACAGTGTGATAATTCAGTAGCTTGGACGAGCTTCCAAGTGGCTAACAGAAGCCTTGGTTATTGAAAAATATGTGGCATTTAGTTTCATAATCCTATATTTTCTGGTTTCTAGAAAACTTTATCTTTGTTGAGTCATTTGATTATTTCCTGGATACTAAGGAGTATTTCAGTTATTGGTGGCTTAAAAAGTTCCCTCAAGTGAACTAATCTTTAGGTATTGAAAACTAGACTGCTAATCCCTCGTGCGAGGTTGCATTAAAGATAGAAATTTCATGATTTGCTACCCACCTAGGTTTTTGCATAGGCTACATACAAAGTATCATTCATGGTAGAGCATCTGTTTTGAACTAGTCCCCTGAAGAGAGACGCCACAGACAGGGAGCTGATGGGAAGTGGAGCAACTGGGACATGAACTGGCACCAAATGGGATCCCAGTGCCTGACAGGCAAGGATTTGGCCACTAGGCTATCGTGCCAGGCCCATGAGACTTTTTAATTTTTAGTGCCATGTTGGGCAACTGTTTTTGGATTCCTGACACAGAGGAAGTGACAAGATCTGAAGCATAACAATTTTTAAGATAGAAACTAGAAACAATGATCGTTCATGTATTCATCTCTCACTTGTCTCTATGGAAACTTTGTGATTCACACGATCTCCTATTGAACCCCACTGTGGCTGCTTCTGTAACAGTTCAATAACATTAAGTAATATAATTATGTCATTTAAGTTCTACAGCAGTTTGAATATTAATCATATTATTGAAGAGGAAAATTAAGTGCAGAAAAGATGCCTCCTAGGTAAATGTGACAGGACAGAATCGATGGACTTGGATATAATTTTTAAGAAACTTAATTTTACTTGAAAATCAGAGTTACAAAGAGAGAGAGGAAAAGATCTTACATCCACTACTTCACTGCTCAAATGCTTGCAGCAGCCAGAGCTATTGGGAGCCAGGAGCTTCTTTCAGATGCCCCACAGAGGTTTAGGGACCCAAGGTCTTGGGCCAACTTTTGTTGCATTCCCAGGTAACAAGCAAGGTGTTGGATCAGAAGTAGAGTGGCCAGGACTCGAATTAGTGCCACATGGTACTGCAGGGCCAGTACCAAAGACAGGTTATATAATTCAAGTTTAATGACCTGTTTATTACATCATGAATAGTCTGGCAAAGTTGCTGTTAGAGCTCATTAGAGCTCTTTTTCTTTTTTTCCCCCAGAAGTATTTTCAGTGCACCGCATTTGACTGACTACTTCAAGAATATACAGATCTTTAGTGTGGTTATTTGGCCTAGCACTGAAAATCCAACATCCCCTATCAGAGTAGCTGAGTCTGAGTCTAACTTCCAATTTCTAACTCTGACTTTCTTCTAGTGCATGCCCAGGGAGGTCACTGTGATGGCTGAAGTAGTTGGCTTTCTAACACCTAAGCAGGGGACTGGATACAGTCTATTTCAGCACTGCCCAGTGTGGCTATTTGGGAAGTGAAATGATGGATAAAAGCTCTCACTCTATCCTTATGCCTCAAATACATAAATAAAACAAAAAAGAAAAAATGGAGCATAAAATAATGGTTATTAGAGTCTGAGAAGGGTGTGGTGAAGGAAGGGTGAAATTAAAACTTTTAATGCTACAGGTAATCAGTGGGATTGGATGGATAGCTTCTAATGTTCTATATTCTATAATTGAATAACAATGGGTGAGAAAAATTGTGTATCTCAAGATGTCTAATAATGGTGATATTGAATAATCCCAACACAAAGAAGTAATATATATCTAAAGTGAAAGATAAAGTAGCTACATTGTGATCTTATAGCTTGTACAGATATATTGATATATCACACAGCACCTCACAGATATACATAGCTTTAAAATTATTTTTAAAATAAATTAATTAAATCAATATTAGTTTCATTAGAAAAAATAGAGGAGAGGATTGGTGAATTTGAAGAATTTACAGATAAAGTGATAGAAATTACATAACCTGAACAGAACACAGGCAACACACTTTAAACAATGAACAGAACTTAGAGATGCATGGGTTTATACAGAAATTGAACATTTTCAAATTTTTCTAATAAGAAATTCATTTTAAATTTTATGATGTTTGCATAGTTGATAGGGATGCATATCCATGTGGACCACCAGTTAGGGTGGGGAAGTGTCAAGGAATGGGGCAAAGTGGATGAGATAACTTGGGAAAGTTGAGAGAGAACGGGAAAGGGCCACCCTGAGCCATGCAACCATGTCAGTACCCAGGAATGGGGGAAGACCATCGTATGACATCCCAGGATATCATATGTGGAGTATGTTCCTGGAATACTGCTTAAGTGATTTTTAAAATGATTTTTTAACTTCATAATATAGTTTCATAGGCTCTGGAATTTCCTACTCCCCTTCGCAACTCCTCCCCACCCCTGATTGATTTCCCCTCTAGTATTACAACTTATGGTCCTTCATGAATAATGTTGTGATTGAAGTGTTTCCTGACATTGTAGGTATGGACAGTGTCAGAGAGTCCAGCATCCTATTTCAAGGATACTTTCAACTGTTTCCTTGGAATCCATCTTTGGTTTGGATGCATAGAGACATAATGAACTTTGTTTCCATATCTGAGCTTATCAGTCTCTGCTACACTTCCATTATACCTCCCCTTAAATACAGAACCAGTTAACACAGTCCACAACAGGGAAAAATAGCAAATTTTCATCAACATGAAGTTAGACAACATGCCACAATAATACCAATATGTACCTAGTGTGATGAAAAAGGAAATCAAAATCTTCTTGGAGAAATTGATGCTACTGTATGACCCATGTGGCAGTGAAGAAATACAATAAAAACTAGAACATCATTACCCATGAGATGTAGCAAAAACAGTGTTGAAAGGGACATTTGTAATCTCTGGTGTTTACAAGCAATCCGTTTTTAATGGATGATCGATTAATGAATCGCAAGAACTTATTGAAGAAGATGCAAATAGCTAGGGAGTGCAAAAAGATAAAAATTCACAGCAAAAGTAATTAGATTTGGCACCACAAAAGAGCAAATTAAAACAAGAAAGAGCCAATCCCTAAGAAGATGAGCAAAACAACCCTTAACCGTATTAGCATTTAGCATTACCAGGGAATGATCACTTAAAATTAGAGATGAAAGAGAAATGGTTCCAACTTTTTGCTCTTGATATGGGTCATGAACTTGTTGGCATGGTAAGTAGTACGGATTGACAAATGGAAAAAGAAAACTTGAAAGTTTTTAGGGGGAAGTGATAATACCTATAATGGTAAAAGACTTTGAATGAAAGATTTATCACTCAAAACTATGGCGATCAGAAGGAAGTGATACCAAAGGATTCAAATGATAAAAATCATTATTTTGAAAATGCTAACAATATAGAATTTTTTAGACAGTGAAGCTATTCTTCAAGAGTGAAAGGGAAAACAAGAGGTTCTCAGATGAAGAGAGTCTGAGATATTTTCATCAGAAAACTTTATTGAAAATGTTAGCTAATGAAAACTTTCTAAACAGAACAAGAAAGACAAAATATGGAGTACTATAACATCAGAAAGAATAAACAACAGAATGTTCAAAATATTTGTAAACACAATATATGTTCTTTTTCTGGTTGGATTGTAATTTATATTTGATGACTGAAGTAAAATTTAAACTGGTTCTTAATATGCATGAACTAAGTATTCAATACAATTACAATTCAGAGAGGGTAAAGGAATATAGGGGGCAAGGTGCTTTTTGTATCACAGAGATCAATAAAATGTGGCAACAGTGGACTCTGACGATAAATAACTTATGTATAATGTAATACAAATGGAGCTACATAAAAAGACTATTCAAAAATATACTTAAAACATTTATAAAAGAGAAAAATCTCAATCCAATGATGCATCTCAAAGTTTTTAATATAATATGTATTTTTGTTTATCTACATTTATTTATTTTATTGTATATATTTATTATTTTGTTAATGCTATATATGTATATATACACAGAAAGATGTATTTGTACACACAATATCAAGAAAAGAAACCTAGTAACAGTTTTATGGAGATTACTGTATACATATACTTAAAGATATTTTGAAAGAACTAAGAAAGGGAACATGTACATGTTTAGTAAACTAATCTCACATCAGGAACACTCTGCAACTTTAGCTGTGGATTATATTTCTATTAAAAGCTCAGTAAGTTTAATTATATGTTTGCCTGTTTACTTGTGGAATTTGCCAGGTTGATAGAAAATTTATGTGTAAAGCAAAATTCAAAACACAGACACATCATGCTGAGATAAATAAATAAATGCAAGAAACTTGAGAACTTTGAAACAGACTCATACATATTCATCCAAGGAACCTTTACAGAGTATTTTTAAGCATGGTTGTAGATATATGTGTAATAAGTAAAAACAAACATTCTTGCTTACATTCTATTGCAAACAAACAACTCAAGAAATGGGCATGGGAAATGGACAGACATTTCACAAAGAAACAAACCCAAATGGCAAACAAACATATCAAAAAATGCTCAAGTTCCCTGGCCATAAGGGAAATCCAAATTAAGACAACAACGAGGTGCCACCTGACGCCAGTAAGGATGGCTCACATACAAAAAAACCACCACCAACACTTGCTGGCGAGGAGGTGGGGAAAATGGAACCCTATTCCACTGCTGGTGGGACTGCAGGCTTGTACAGCCTTTATGGAAATCAGCATGGAGAATACTCAAAAAACTGAAAATCAGCATACCATATGACCCAGCAATAGCTGGGATAGCAATATCCTAGGAATATATCCATTACCAGTTACACGAGAAACCAACATGCACCCCTATGTCCATAGCAGCACAGTCAGTAATTGCAAAAATATGGAAGCAACTGAAATGCCCATCAACAGAAGACTGGATGAGAAAGCTATGGTTCATTTACTCCAAGGAATACTACTCAGCTATTAAAAAAAACAAAATGCAGTTCTTTGAGGCTAAATGGGCCCAACTGGAAAACATCATGCTAAGGGAAATGAGCCAAAAGGTTAGATACCACATGTTTGCCATAATTTAACATGAAATGATGTCAATCTGAAAAACAGTACCTGTAAACTGTAATATTATTCCAACTCCAAACAGCTTGTATCTCATCTCAAAGGTTTTAAAAAGCAAGAACAAATTAAAGTCCAAAATTAATAGGAGTTAGTAAATAATAAGAATCAGAGAATTAACATAAAATTTAAAATGAAAAATCACAAAAGATCAACAAAATGAAAAACTGCTGTATGAGAAAGATGAATAAAAACAACAAACTTTAGCCAGACTACCAAAGGAAAGTAAAAAGCAAACTCGGATGAATACGATGAGAGATGAAAAAGGAGACATTCCAACTTACATCCCAGAAGCAAAATGCATACTATGAAATTCCTATTAATTCCCATATGCTAAAAAAATTGGAAAACCTAAAAGAAGCAGATAAATCCCCCAATACATATCAACCTGCAAAGTTGCAAACAGAAAGATAGAGGAAATTCAAAACAGATTAATAACAAGTATTGACAGTTGATCAATGATTAAAATCCTTCATCAAGGAGAAGCCCAGGATCTGGTTTGAGACCTTGAAACTAAATGCTTCAAAGTATTTAAAATGAAACTAACTTCAACACCTTTCAAATACACTAAAACATTGAAAATTAGGAAACTTGGACAAACTCTGTATATGAAATCAGCACTAATATGATATCAAAACCAAACAAAAACATAACACAAAAAGAAAACACTAAAGGCTGGTGATGTGGTGTAACAGGTTGGGCCTCCACTTGCAAGTAGAACTGGCAGTTATGCTTCCTATCCAACACCCTGCTGGTGAACTTATGAAAGCAGGGGAAGGGAGCAAGTGCTTGGCTATTGTCACCCATAAGAAAGACCCCCAGGCTTCAGCCTGGATCATTCTTAACTATGGCAGTTATTTAGGGAGTGAATCAGCTGCTGGGAGATTTCTACTTTTATTTCTCTCTCTCTCAACTAAATAGATCTTGAAAAAAAATATAATATGTGAAATATACTTACTTTATAGAAATGAAAAATTTAAAATAAAATTTAAAAAAGGAAATATTCGGTTAATATCCCTGAAGCAAAAAATTTTCAACTAAGTTCTGTCAGAACCAAAAGCTACATCAAAATAATCATATACATAAATAAACTTTATCCTAAAGGATGCATGATTTGTTCAACATTTGAACATCAGTAAGATAAATATGTAGAAATAAAAGTTTGAACAAGATTCAGTATATTTTGAGAAAAAAACTTTCAACAAATAAGTTTTACATGGAAGAGACTTCAAAATTATAATCCCATACTCTGTTTCACATACAGGAAATGATTTTTAAGAATCAGTCTGAATGGGCCCGGTGCAATGGCGCAGTGGTTAAGGTCCTGGCCTTGCACGCCTGGGATCCCATACGGGCGCCGGTTCTAGTCCCGGCAGCTCCACTTCCCATCCAGCTCCCTGCCTGTGGCCTCGGAAAGCAGTCAAGGACGGCCCAAAATTTTGGGACCCTGCACCCCCGTGGAAGACCCAGAAGAGTCTCCTGGCTTCGGATTGGCATAGCATCGGCTGTCGTGCTCACTTGGGGAGTGAATCAGATGGAAGATCTTCCTCTCTGTCTCTCCTCTCTGTATATCCGCCTTTCCAATAAAAATAAAATAAATCTTAAAAAAAAAAATCAGTCTGAACACAGAATTCTAACTCAGCAACGTCTCTGATTATTATAAGACTGATAAGGTTTAGGTGATAGAAATTCTGATTTCTAAACATAAAAATGCAGGTAAAATAAGACAAAAAATAAAAACGGGAGTATAGTAATGACTAAGAACAGGGTGGCAGGAAAAGGGAGCTAGAGAAACTGGCAAATAAAAACCTGGGAAAGTAAACAATAAAAAAGCACTTAAATGGCAGATTTAATCCATAATATATATGTAAATAATTTACGTATACCAATTAAACATAAAAATGCAGCTACATGCATTTAAGAACTTTCACTTCAAGTATAATGATACATCTGATCGGAATGTTGACGAAAAAAAATTAAGAGTCTATTCCTATAAGATAGAGGAAAGTTTACAGCTAAGCCAATAGTTACTAAATATGAGGAATTTTAAACAATGGGTCTGTTCACACACATACACAGAGCAAATGTTACATTTCCTGGTTCAAAAACCAAATGCCTTGAGACAGCTGGGGCTAGGCCAGGCTGAAGTCAGGAACCAGGAACTCCATCCAGGTATCCAAGGTGGGTGGTAGGAGCTAAAATTTTAGTTTGTACCATCACCTGTTGCCTTCCCTACATACCAGCAGGAAGCTGAATCGGAGCTGCTGTAGTACAGAGCAGGCACTTTGATAGTGGACATAGGTGTTTCAAGTAGTGGCTTAATGCACCATACCAGAATAGCATCAGGCCCAATTTAACAATTTATTTATCTATGTGTTTATTTTTGTTAATAAAACAGATTTAAAAAAAACAAAGAACTTATCTAGTCATCGGATGGCAGAACAACAGAGTGGGAAGAATAGAAAGTACCTTTCATCTGGGCCACAGTGAAGCCAGAAACAAGGCATTCTATCTGGGTTTCTTATACGGGTCGGGCAGACTCAAATAGTTGAGCCATCATTTGCTGTCTCCCAGGCACATTAGCAGGTATCATTGTAGCCTGTACTAGAACCAACTCTCCAATACTAACAGTGGCCTAAAACTCTGCTACTCATTGTCATCCTGGTTTAGCATTCTTGAATGCTTAAAAACGAAAACAAATTTGAAAAGAACATAAACATGGGTAGCTGTGAAAGAAAAAGGAGATAAATCTATAATTGTAATGGAAAACTCAAAAGCCACTAGATCAAGTATTTAAGAATATTTTATTATTGAAAAAGTTAGCTTGCATAAAACTGAAGACATGTAAATATTAAAAATATTTTATTATTGAAAAAGTTAGCTTGCATAAAACTGAAGACATATAAACATTATATATTTATAATTATATATATAATGAACATTATATATTTATGCAGCATTATATGATATTTCTTTATTATTTCATTTTATGACAGTTTCATAGGCTCTGGGATTCCCCCAAGCCCTCTCCTAGCCCTCCCCCCATGTTAAATTCTTCCATATTGTTACAGTAGTACAGTTCATAACCAGTCATGATTCCTTCATTGTGGCCATGGACCATGCAGAGAGTCCAGCATCTTATAGTCCAGATCAATTCAACAGTTTCATAGGGAAACCATCCTTGATCTGAAAGTGGAGCTGGCAGAATATCATGCCATCCAATGAAAAGTCACTGCACAACTTCAACAACAAGAAGAAACATGGAATTTACAACATCATGGAGTTAATTGACATGGTATTGGGTGATATGTTAGAAAATGCAAGTTCTTAATCACATCCTGTAACTACTTCGTTGACATCTCAATTTTAGTTTATACACAACTGGCTGCTGTCCACCTTAAAATGGTTATAGGGTAGCAGCCTATAGTATCCAAGCATGAATTTTACTGAACTTGGCAAAATTTGGGCTAGTCCAAACAGGCTTTTAATTCTAACAAACCACATGTTAACGATTGAGGAGCAGAACAGTTTTCTTCCGGACTCGGGAGAGGAGCTTTCTCTGGTCCTTACTTAGTTCCAGCTTTGGATCACCACCCTCTCTTGCAAGGACCATCAGGGTCGCTCTGAAGCCCCCAAAATTAGATCAGATAGACAGAGACCAATAAGGAAAGCTTAGAAGAGACAGGAAAAAGTCAGCTTGGACTCTCATATGCCTTACTAGGCAGGACATAAAGATCAGTTACTCCTCACTACGGTATTGAAGATCTCTCAGCATTATTTCCGCAGATCAATGCCTTGTGTAATGTCCATTTAGGGGAAATGTGCTTATCTCCTCAAACAGTATTTATGTGGAAAGCATTAAACATTGTATCTTTTTAAGGGGAATTTACAGTATATTAACATTACCTATAGTCATCCTATTATGCAACAGAGTCCACAGAAAAATTTTCTCCTATCTAAGTATAGCTAAGCATTCATTTGGCAGCTTTTCCCCTTAATTCCCAATTCCTTCCCCAGCCTCTGATAACCACCATCATGCTTTTAGGTGCTTTTAGACTTAGATTTGAAACCATGCAATACTTCTCTTTCTGGGCTTGACTTATTTCACCAAGCATAGTGGGCTCAAATGCCACCCACGTTACTATGAATGACAAAATTTCATCTTTTTCTTGGCTGATTAGTATTGCATTTGGTATACATACCTTGCTTTATTTAACCATTAGTCAGTGAATGGTCACTTAGGTTGTTGATCTTCCTTTACCATTGTTATTAATCCTAGAATAAACACGTGAGTGTGGCTATCTATTGACATACTGATTTTATGTACTTAACTATTTGAATACCTACCCACTATCGGTGTTGCTATGTCACAGAGCAGTCCTACTTTTAGTTTTTGAGGATCCTCCATACAGTTTCCACAATAGCTATACTAATTTAGATTTCTATCAGCAGTATGTGCAGATTCCCGTTTCTCCACATTCCTAACATTTACTGAGAGAGAAAGCTCCCAGTTGTTGATTCTCTTCTCATACAGGTGAGGCCAAGATAAGAAACTCAAACAGGTAAGCTGGAATCAGGACCAAATCCAAAGGTGCAACACAGCCACTTCAATATTGGATGTGGGCATTCCAAGTGGTGTTATAACTGCTGTGTAAATTGCCACTCAACTCATTGCTCTCTTAAGTGCTGTATCTTTGTAATATAGTATAAAGTAAGGCATGCCATTTATATTTTGTAAGGGATTACACTGGATCTGTCAATTGTTTTGAGTAGTATGGACATTTTAATGGTATTCATACTTCCAACCTATGAACATGGGATATCTTTCCATATCTTTGCATTCTCTTTCCTATTTTCATCAATGAGCTGTAATTTTTGTTATAGAGATCTTTCTCCCATCTGTTTGAATTCCCAGAAATTTATGTGCTTATTTATTTTCTTTTCCCCCCACAAATCCCTGGATTTACTTAAGCTTGGTAGAAAATTGTGAGCTTCAATGTACCTATCAAGACAACCATTTAACTTTAAACTGTAATAGATACAAATGAAATTCAAGCAAAGTGCCATAGATGTATTTCACATTTAGACTAATTAATGAGATACATGATATATTTAAGTGGCATTAAGCCAATAGTAGTGTTATTAATTGGTGGATTTCAAATCAAACCCAGTTTGAACTTAATATCCCCTTATTTCCTTGCTTTACCTACACTATAAATGCTAGAAAATGTGTGATACTAATTTAAATCTTTGTTCATGAATTTAGAACAACAAAACCACATCGTTAGCCCAAACCTTAATTATTCACATAAAACCCAATTTTTCAAATTTAGCAGATACCTTTTTTTTTTTTTAGAAGGTTTATTTATGGGAAAGTCAGATACACAGAGAGGAGGAGAGACAGAGAGGAAGATCTTCCGTCTGATGATTCACTTCCCAAGTGAGCGCAACGGCCGGTGCTATGCAGATCCGAAGCCAGGAGTCAGGAAATTCTTCCAGGTCTCCCACACGGGTGCAGGGTCCCAAGGCTTTGGGCCATCCTCGACTGCTTTCCCAGGCCACAAGCAGTGAGCTGGATGGGAAGTGGAGCTGCCGGGATTAGAACTGGTGCAGCATATGGGATCTCGACACGTTCAAGGCGAGGACTTTAGCTGCTAGGCCATGCTGCTGGGCCCAAGATACCTTTTTCACTTTATTTAACAGAATATAATTTCTTTTTCCTTTTAATTTGTTTATTCTATATAATCATTGTCTTTTCCCCCCTCATATCTTTCAGTTTATCATGGTTATCAAGATAGTGACAAGAATGTTTCCACCACTCCACATGCCAGAGAAGAAAAGAATGTGATTCTTAAGCCATAACAAGTTAAAAGTGATTTGACCTTGAGCAAACCTGAGTTTTAGTATCTAAACAGAAAGCCACCTGCCACTCAGAAACACCTGCCTTGGAGTATTAGGTGGATAAGAAATAAGCTTCTTTCCCATGGGAATCATCCCATAGATCATCTTGCATTAACTACTCTAGGTTCCTAAGTGTTAGGGACTTGAACGTTGAGCATTTCAATTCAGTTACAGGTTGGCTTACTACATCTGATACCAAGCGTGTTTCAGAGTCTTCTGATTCTAATTTGGAAAATGTTTCTGGACACCATAATTTCTGCCCCTGCATCCTTAATCCTTATCTAAATTCTTTTCAGCAGCTCTTGCTTGTCTTTCTTCCTTCCTGCCTCCCTTCATGTCTCTCCTCTAATTGCTGCCACAGCTGTATCTGTCACACAAGTGAAGCCACCTCAATCCTTCTGGATTCCAGTTTATCCCTTTGTGTATACCCACAATCACTGCTCTAGAACTCCAGCTTAGAGTTGGTCTCAATGGTTGACATTGTCCTGATTGCTCACCCACATGGCTGTATTTATATTACCTTTTTAAAAAGATATATTTATTTTTATTGGAAAGTCAGATAAACACAGAGGAGGAGAGACAGAGAGTAAACTTCTCCGTCCACTGATTCACCCCCAATGTGGCCACAACAGCGAGAGCTGCTCCAATCCAAAGCCAGAAGCCAGGAGCTTCCTTCAGGTCTCCCACACAGGTGCAGGGTCCCATGGCTTTGGGCCGTCTTCGACTGCTTTCCCGGGTCACAGGCAGGGATCTGGATGTGAAGCAGGGCTGCCTGGATTAGAATAAGTGCCCATATGGGACCCCGGCACATGCAAGGCGAGGACCTATAGCTGCTATGCTACCACACCAGACCAGTATTTATATTATCTTAAACTCCTAACATGGAGTCTTCTCATCCCAGTATAGTTTTCAAGGCAATCTGAACTCCCAACAGCCATTTTTGCCTTTTGCATTTACCAATGGAGTCTCTGGATTAGCAGGATATGTGATCATCCCATTGGATAATTTCTTGCTCTCCAGGTAACAGGTTTGGTTACCTGAATCAGGGCCTGTGGGCATGAGGGGAGCAGATGTGATGGAAACATCTCCTGAGTTATCTGGTGAGAAGGGGAGCAGCTTCAGACCAGAGAGGGAAGTCACAGTGGGATGAGGCAGAGCCACGGCATCACCCCGGTTCCTCTGGACTTCTCAGGGAACGAAAATGTAACTTTTAAAAATGCTTATTTATTTTCTTAGATTTTTTTTCATGTTGACCTTATGTCCTGAAATTCTGTTGAACTTGGTTAATAGATTGAACAGTTTTTTTTTTTTTGAGTCTTTTCAGTTTTCTATGCATGAGATAATGTTAAACCGTAACATCCTGAATTGCTCCTTTCTGCTTTGGACATCCTTTCTCTCTTTTGTCAAATTTGTCAGACTAGAACTTCCTGTACTAGTTTAAATAAAAATGATGAAAGTAGATATGATGGCAGCTGTTGGATTACTATATAAATGAGACTTGTATGTTGAGCTATGCATTTGCTATAATGAACAGAGTTTTTATCATGAAGGGATGTTGAATTTTATCAAATGCTCTTTCTGCATCTGTTGAGATCACCATTTGAATCCTGTCCTTCATTCTGCTGATGTGCTATGTCATAGCTATTAGTTTGTGTAACTTTACCCATCCTTGTATCCCCTGGATGAATGTACTTTATGATTGGTGGATAATTTTAGTGCCACTATTTCAGTGCTGGATATTTTCAAATATTTTGAGAAGTTTTACAGTTTTATTCATCAAAAATACTGGCCTCTTTCTTGTCGTATACTTTTCTGATTTCAGTATCAAAACAACGGTGGCTTCAAAGAATGAGGAATTCCCTGCTCTTCAGTCCTTCATACTTCTCTGATGTCGGTTGTAATGCCTCCATTTTCATCTCTGATTTTTATGTATTTAAATTGTCTTTCCATTGTATTATTAGTCTAGCTAAGGATTTACAATTTTGTTGTTTTTTTTCTTTTAAAAAAATCAGCTCTATGTCATTCATGTTTATCATTCTTTTTTCTTCTGTTAATTTTGCATTTCTGCATTCTTGATTCAGGCATTGATTATTATAAAGTTTTGTACTAGTGCTTCTTTATCTGTATTCTGTAAGTTTTGACATTAAGAAATTCTTAAAATACCCTCCTGAATCCTATAGTTGATATATTGATTGTTTAGCAATATGCTGTTTAATCACCATGCATTGATGAGTCTCCGAAGTTTTCTTGTTATTTGTTTCTAGTTTCATTATATTGTAGTCAGATATTAGACTTCATATAAATTGCATTTTTAAAAATGTGGGATTGGTGTAGCACAGTAGGTTAAGCTACCACTTGCTTTGCAACATCACATATGCATATTGGTTCAAGCCCAAGCTGCTCCACTTCCAATCCAGCTCCCTGCTAATGTGGCTGGGAAAACAGAGGATGACAGGGTCCTAAGTGTTTGAGACCCTATCATACTTGAGACCCTATCATCCACATGAAAACTCAAATGAAGTCACAGACTCCTGGCTTCAGCCTGGTCAAGCTCCAGTCACTTGGGAATTCAATCAGCAGGTAGAAGATGACTGTGTGTGTGTTTGCGTATTTGTCCCTCTCCCGAAGTCTCTCTCAACTAAAATAGTATTTTAAAATGTTGAGACTTGTATTGTACACTTAAGACATGATCTATTTTGGAGAATGTTCCTGTTCTATTTTGAAGAATGCGTATTCTTCCACTGTTGAATGAAATGCTCTGTAGACATCTGTGATGTCTAAGGTACAGGAGTTAAGGGGCTCTATTCAGTACTTACTTCAGAGGGCCTTGAATTGGGATTCGGTTTCCTTCTCCCAAGCAGGTGATGTTTCTTTCTATGCTTTACTATGGAGTTAGAGAAGAGGGGTTGTGCGAATTGCTTCCTTCATGCTTTCCTCAATGAGTTTTCTTATTATTGTACTAGAATAAGAACTTGTGGTCTCTGCAGTTCTACTGAATGTGATTTGCTATGTGAATATCAGTTGAAATTGGTGTTTCTGTAGGTGGGTAATCACTGGAGCATCTTGGCCATTGTCTCTTTTAAAAAGTGCTTTACTGATGCTGGTTAATACTTTGCTCTGTGTTGCTGGCACCTAATATGGCTCTGGTTCATGTTCCAGCTGCTTCACTTCCAATCCATCTTCCTGCATATGGCCTGAAAAAGCAATGGAGGATGTCCCAAAGACTTGGGACCCTGTACCCAAGTTGGAGACACATCTCTGGCTCCTGGCTACAGATTGGCCCAGCCCCAGTCATTGTGGCTATTTGGAGAGCTGAACCAGATGGAAGTTTTTGTGGGTTTTTTTTTTCTCTCTCTCTCTTTCTCTCCTTCTGTCTAAAAATCTGTTTTTCAAATAAAAGCAGTAAATAAAATATTTTATATTATTTATTTATTTATTTATTTATTTATTTATTTTGAACATTAGATTTCCAGAGATAGAAAGAGAGAGGAAGAGATCTCCCATCCATTGATTCATTTGCCATCTTGCTGCATCAGCCGGTACGGCACCAGACCAAGGCCACGTCATTTGTTTTCTTTCCCAGTTCATTAGCACAGAACTGGATTGGAATTAGAGCATCCATGTCATGAGATGACAACCCCATATGTGATGCTGGTGTCCCAGGCAGTGGTTCTGCCCACTATGTTACAAGACAAGTCCCTTTAGCCATTATTCATTTATACTCCTGGAAAGAAAGTAAACAAAATTAGTATGAACTAATATATTAAGATGATATATGTGTCTATAAAAATTCAATAATGCTACTAATTTATAGGTTGTGTTGGACATTTATATAACAACTTGCCCAGTTATAAGGGAATGTGTATTCTTTTCAAATTCATGTGAAACAGTCACTAACATACACCAATCCTAGGTCATGAAGCAGCTCAAACATATGTGAGATAATTGAAAAAAAATGTAGGATAGATAAATTATAAACCACAACAGAACAGAAATTGCATGCATATATACCTCAGAAATGTAATCCTAAACATCCTTTATCTGATACAAGCAAATAAAAATCAGGCAATATATAAACTCTATACCATGAGCAATATAGTGCAGTGTTTAGTTCGATGACATAATGCTGATTTAGCACTGATAAAGTCACTTAGTACAATCTACCATATTCACAAAACAAATAAGAAACATACTATGACTATGCCAACTGATATTTAAAAAGCACTTGATAAAATGCAACACATAATCATAATGAAAATTTTTTATAATCTTCCTCAATTTGGTAGTAAAGAAAATTTGCCCTCCCAAAAGTCTTCAAAGCTAACATACTTAATGGTGAAAAACTGAACGTTTTCCCTGTAAGGTTGAAGGGAGGAATTACTGTGAATTTCAGAGATACTGAAAAATGACAGATGATAGGGGAGATTAGTCTACTAATGGGAAGAATGATTTTTTTTTTCTTTATGAACAGTGAAGACTTCTGAATGGTAGACATGTGAGACCTGAGAGTTTCAGCTTCAGTGAAGTTTCCCACACCTCTGACATAGTGTTGACACTTCAGGAGCAGTAGGTCAGGATGAAATATGTGAGCATAAACAATACACGTATCAGCTGTAGCTAATGTGGAGCCCAGGCCTGCAGACTTTCCTTATATTTTACCACACTAGCAGCACTGATGAAACTTTGTGCCACCTTAGAACTGGTCCTAGTCATAACTCAGCTGAATTATCAGTACAAATTGAAGCACAAAATTGGCTCCATTTGATTACAAGGAAATGAGTCATTTCATTTATTCAATAGACAGCTATGTATTACACAGCTAACGGTTCCTGACACTGGACAAGGTATGCTCTTTGCCTTTGTTCATTCTAGTGTGACATGCATGATACAGGGTCTGGATGCCCACAGCCTATATATCTATCATTTTCTATGATTAGGTTCTTTGAGTGTACCAGTTCTTGTTATTGTTCTGTTAGGGTTTCAGCTTCAACTTTTCCAAAAACATGCATGAATCAGCAGATAGTCTGGACTTCCTGATAGGTATGACTGGCAGTGCGGCTCTAGTCTTTTCAGTTACTTTGTAGGCTCCAGAAAAGAAAGAAAGGAAGAAAAATTTCCCCTAAATCCAGGAACTCACACCCCTTTACAACCAATCCAACTGCTCACAGATGCCCAATCTGAGGTATAAAATAATAATAATAATACTAAACTCCAGAGTTCTTGACCTTTGATTTTGGTCTTGTTTCCATCCAAAGGCAACTTTCTGGGAACTGTTATACCACTTCCCCCCCTGGGACTTGGATTCAAAAGATTTTCACAGAAGAGTAGCTGTCTCAATAAGTTGGTGGATGCAGTAGGGTAACCAAAGTTAGGCAATATTTTGGAATCTGAACTGGTAGTTGACCAAAGGGAGCACATTCTTTAGTCTTGAAAAAAAAAAAAAGATCTGGTTACTAGGCTTTGAAGTAGAAGCAGGAAATTAAAAGAGATCTTAAGATCCTAGCATGTTTGCGAAGGATTCTCATATGCAGGGAACCTGGTAGTGTTAGTAAAGAAGCTCATGGTGATCAATGACATGTCTTAGTTGGTGGAACAGAGTATGCTTATCTCCTCCATGTCTCAGATCAGGTTGCTTACCCAATGTTCAGCTAAGTCAGATCCTACAATGGGAAAAGAAACTCTAGTTACATGGATGGGGTGGATTAAGTGACATAATCTCAGACAATGCCTGGCATCTCTCGCTGGAGGACAATTGTGCTGATCTTACAATGTGAATAAGGCAAAGCGTAGTATCAAGATTTACTTACTTCTACCTCTTGCAAAGCATTCAAATCAATTCTAGATCACATACTCTCTCTTAGATATTTTGTGTCCCCAACACCCAGAATAAGCTCATTTGAATTAACCCATAGAAAGCAGCATGTAAAAATGTTTGCGTGAAAGAGATGGTCAGAGACAGCTATCCATTTGGAGTACTTTACAGTCTATGCATTAGAGCTCCAACGGCATCTGCTTTACTGTGTCAGGCTTACTTCACTTAGCATAATGTTCCTGCATGCTAATTCACATTGTTGTAAATCAAGAATTTTTTCTCTTTTGCCATTATGTGTCTGCATGTGTTGCTGTGTTCCGCATTTTGTATATCCATTCATATATTGATTTATGCATCAATGAACACTGGAATTGATTCCATATGTTGGCTATTATGAATAATGCAGCAATGAATTTAGGAGTGCAAATATCTTCTACAGATCTTGATTTCAGTTTATTTGGATTATATACCAGAAGTTGGACTGTGGGATCATGTGATAAAATTGTTACTTTTTTTGAAAAATGTTGAGGATCCATTATATTATTTTTCATAGCGGTTGTACCAATCTACGTTCAGAACAACCATGTGTAAAAGTTCTTTTTCCCCACACAATCAGCAACATTTATATCTTGTCTTTTCAAAAGCTATTGTAACAGATTCACATCTCATTTTGATTTACATTTTTGACATGAGAAGCAAAGTTTTGATGTAACTGCTGTTATTTAAACTATTTGGGGGGGAAATAGTTCTAATAAGGCCCTTTGATCGTATCTTGAATTATCCATTTTTTTCTGTTGCTTTGTGTGAATTCCTCACATAACCTGCATATTAACCTTTTTATCAGAGATACAAGGTTTCAAATGTTCTCTTTCAATAGTAGGTTATCCGGAATGGGTTGAAGGCCAATAAGGAAAGGCCACTGTTACTGTCCAGGACAGGAGGTGGACTAAGTAGGGCTGGCCCATGGACCCACCAGTATGTGCACGATCTAGCACAGGGAGAAGTTCTGATGGAGGAGCTTGGGAAACTCCTTTGTGGGGACACATTCCTTGCAGGTGAGCGCAAGAAACATGATAGGGAGCAACCCAGACCAGACCAGAGAAAGATACCCACTGGCATACATTAGGTATATGTCGGGGACAGACCAGGTTGAACCAGTTCACATCACCCGCTGGCGAATCTAAGCACCAGAATAGAGTGTGGGTCATGCCAGGTTCAGTTGCAACAAATGCCAGTGCACAATACCGCTGAGATTGGATGCCTGCTGGGCTGAGCTAGGCTGTAACCCTCACCAACCTGAACTGGAATTGTGGGTGGGCCATGCTGGGTCAGGCTACAACAACCACTGGCAAATACTAAGATGAGGTGGGCCGTACCAGACTTGGCCACAGTGCCCAATCAGCACATGTGAGAACAAGGGAGGGAGGGGGGGCAGGTTGGTAGGGGGAATGTGGAGGGCTCCCCTGCTGGACAGCCACTCCCACTGGAGAGTGTGAGTTGGGATGGGGGCAGACCAGACCAGGCAGGGCTACAACACCTGTGGGTCTCATGTGAGCTAGATCAGGGAAAAGCCAGGCTGGGCTAACTATTCCTACTGGTGTAAGCATAAATTAGAGTAGGTGAGGGTTGATCGGGCTTGGCTGCAACAACAGCTGGCAGATGCTGGCACTGGGGGCTAAATTTGTCAAGCAAAACTCCAGAACCACCTGGAGAGTGCATAATCTGGGAGTTGGAATAGCCTAGGAGGGAAATAGTGGGTTCCTCCCTCTTGGGTTACCACTCCCACTGGATACCATGAAAACCAGGACTGGGGCAGGAGGTGACTCGACAGAATGGCACCCACCAGTATGTGTGTGGGCTGGAAAAGAGGGCTGGTTGGTTTGAACTGGGCTTCAGTGCCTACAGACATGTATGAGAGCAGAACGGGATGTGGGACAAACTGAACAAGTCTGTGGTACATACTGGCAAGCATGGGAACCAGAGTAGGGGGCAGGCCTGGTGGAGGTTATGGGGAATCGCTCCAATTATGCTGCAGCCCCCACTGGTTTGCATGAAGGATGAGTACGAAGTGGGTGGGATTGGGCTGGACTGCAACACCCATTGGCTGGCGTGGAAGACAGGGCTGGAAAAGAACTAACCCAGCAATTACAACCACCAGCATGTGCATAAGTTGATTGGGGCAACAGACTGTGCCAGATCCTGTAATGGCAAGCACACACAAGAATCAGGACTGGGATCACCTCAGATGAAGTTTCTTTGGGAACTCCCTCCACCTGAACTGTTGATCTCAGAACCCCAACCATGAAGAGACTAGATCAGCCAGTAGATTCTGAAGAGATTTCATCGTGCTTGGAATCGGGAGATTGGTAGCAATTCATAACTATTGAACTATCAAAACCACTTGAGCAAGACACTTGGAGCATGCCCCACATTTGGGACCTGGGATGGGTGGGGGGCTAGGTGGGGCTTCTCCCTTTGCTTCTCCCCTTACCCCAGATACAAAAAAAGAGAGATATTAGTGTGGAAACAATGGTCTTACCCACTTTACTGTGGCCCTTGACGCTTTGTGCCGTAATCAACTATGTAAAGACTATAAAAAGTTATATGTATATAATACATATATTTGTATAATAGTGGGTTAGCATGTCATTCTGTTCCTTGTTTACTATACAGAGGCATTTAGTTTAATGCAGTTCAATTAAAATTTTTTTTTTATTTTGTTTTTCACACTTGTACTTTTCATATCTATCCGAACAAAATTGCCAAAACCTATGCTGAATAGATTTTTCTTGTTTTCTAGATCTTAAACTTTAAATCTATTTTTTTAAAAGATTTACTTTTATTATTTTTTTTATTGGAAAGGCGGATATACAGAGAGGAGAGACAGAGAGGAAGATCTTCCTTCCGATGATTCACTCCCTAAGTGAGCGTGATGGCCGATGCTATGCCGATCCGAAGCCAGGAGCCTCTTCTGGGTCTCCCACGCGGGTGCAGGTTCCCAAAGCTTTGGGCTGTCCTGGACTGCTCTCCCGGGCCACAGGCAGGGAGTTGACCGGCGCCCATATGGGATCCCGGGCGTGCAAGGCGAGGACCTTGACCACTTGCGCCACCGCGCCGGGCCCGAACTTTAAATCCATTTTGAGTTTCTTTGTGTGTATAGTGTAAACCGACTGGCTAATGTCATTATCTTGCACTTGGATATGCAATTTTCCTAGCATCATTCATTGAATAAGCACTCTTTTTTCCCATTCTGTTGATTTTTCAATATTAATTGACTGTATTCATATATGCATGTGTCTATTTCCAAGGTCTAAATTCTATTCCATTGATGTATGTGCCAATTTTAGGTCTATAACATGCAATATTAAATGCTATAGCTTTGCAATAAAGTTTGATATTAGCATGTGTGTTTTCTACGAATTTGTTGTTCCTTATTAAGCTTGTTTTGACCATTCAGGGTCTTATGTGTTTACACATAGATTTGGGGACTAGTTTACTACATTTGTTAAAAATATTATTGGAAACTTGATATGGAACACAGGAATGTGGAGCATCTTGGGCAATAAAAACATTTCAATCTTATTTTTAATATGGAAATATAAAATATGTTTACATTTATTTGAGTTTTCTACACTTTTAATCACTAATATGATTTTCAAGGAGTCATTTTTTTACTTCATTGAATGCTCTATCATCTTTCTCACATGTGAATGTTAAAAACTTAGTTGTATGTTTAATATAGTAGATAAGCGCCTGTTTGGGATTTTGAATTCCTATATTAACATGCCTGAGTTTGAATCCTTACTCTACTTTCAATTTTGGCTTTCTGTGGATGAGCACAGTCAGTAGCAATGGGTATTGCCTTAAGACTTAAATCCCTGCAACTCAGGCTGGGGAGCCAGATTGATGGTCTTGGCTTTAGCCTGGCCTATCCTTGACTATTTGGGGCTGTTGAGGATTATGTACAAAGGCAGAGAGAGACAGAGACAGGTCTTCCATATGCTGGTTCATAAAAACAACCCAATTAATATGTGTATAAATTATAAACATAAGACAGATCTTCCATATGTTTGTTCAAAAAAAGGCTCCTTTGAAAAACTTATATAATTTTTTTTTAAAAGAAGGGGGTGGCTAGTCCTTTGCAATAACACTTAAGGCTTCACCCATGGCATCAGCATATCATATGGGTACTGGTTCGAGATCTAACTGTTCCACTTCTGATCAAATTCCCTGCTAATGCACCTGGGAAAGGAGTAAAGATTGAAGGATGCCCTAAGTTCTTGAATTCTTACACCCACGTGGAGGAAGCACTTGTTTCCTGACTTGGGACTGGCTCAGTGCAAGCATTTGGACACTTGGTTAGTGAACCAATAGATAGAAGGTTTCTGTTTCTTCCTCTCCTTCTCTCTGACTCTGCCTTTCAGTAAACAATTTTTTATTATTGCAAATTAAAAGGCAACTAATCTGAATTTAGAATAATGATTGCTAAATAATGGAAACAATTAGGTATGAGGGGTAAAGAAGGGTTGAATACTAGGTGTAAAAACACAATTTTTGTATGGTTGTTTGTTATTTTTTGAACCTGTCATTGATACTGTCTCAACCCAGATGTTTCGAAGAATGGAACTTGCATTATTTTTAACATATTGTTTACCCAATACTATGTCAATTAATTCCATAATGTTGTATATTGATACTGAGGCCTTGTTGGGGCTTTTAACTGACCGGATCTTTACTCTGTTAGACCTATCTTCAGACCATAGAAGGTCTCCCCAAGAGGCCACTGAACTTATCTGGACAATAAGACGCTGAACTTTATGCTAGGCATGTGTTTGCAAGCAATGAATCTCAACTGAACTTGAACTATGGTTATGCAACAAGGTGGAGGAATCCACCATGGGGGGAGGGGTATGGGAGGGGTGGGGGGAATCCCCAGCGCCTATAAAACTGTACTACATAATACAATGTAAGCAACAATAAAAAAAAAAAAACACAGTCAGATAGACCCCATAAAAAGAGCTAGAAAACATAAATGTGGAGTCTCAAAACACAAAGAAAAGGCAGGGAAATGGGAAAGTTAGTTCTGAGTCTTGTTTTATGTTTTTTGTGTGTGTGCATTTACATATTTTACTGCTCCATGAAATATTTAAATATTATGTGTTAATCAAATATTTAAACAAGAAAATATCTTATTTTAAAACTGGGGACAGTGTTGTGGTGTAGTGCAGAGGGCTACTCACTGCCTGCACTGCCAATATTACCACTGGTGTCAATTTATGTCCTAGATGTTCTAGTTCCATTCAGTTCCTGGTTAATGTCCTGGGAAAAGCAGCAGAAGGTGATTCAAGTGATTGAGTCCCTGTCACCCACGTGGGAGACCATGAAGAAATCCTGACTTGTGACTTTGGCATGCCCCAGCCCCAGCTGTTACAGCTCTCTGGAGAATGAACCAGCACATGAAAAATCTGTATCTCCCTATTGATCTCCCTTTATCTCTCTGCAATCCTGACTTACACATACATACATACACACATACACACGCACACACACACACACACATAAATTTAAAATATCAACATCAACAGTTATATCATAGAATAATGATTTTTTTTAATTTAGGAAGTAAATACTTTTTTTTCAGATTTACTTATTTTGATTGGGAAGGTAGCTCAGATTTACAGGGAGAGAGAAGAGACAGAAGACCTTCCATATGCTGGTTCACTCCCCAAATGGCCAGAGCTGAGTTGATCCTCTTCTGGGTTATTTGTGTGGGTGCAGGATCCCAAGGTTTTGGACCATCCTCCACTACTTTTCCAGGCCATATACAGGGGGCTGTTTCAGGATCTGCTACAGTACAGAGGTCAGTGGGTCTGCCTCTTGGGGGCAGGTGCAGGCAAGCACCTGGATAGTTGTGCAGACACAAACACTCCCGGACTGTGGAGTGGAGGGACTGAAACCAGATCACGGGATCTTTCAGGGTGCATGTCTGAGATTGTTTTCCAAGGCAGAGGGGGGACAGTCTCCTCCTGGGTCCCTGAGCAGAGTGAAGTTCACAGAACCAAAACCTAAAAGGTATGGAGCTAGGTCCCTGCATGGAGTCCTCTTTGGGTGCAGAAGGGGGTCGTGGTGAATAAGCCTGCTAGCTGTGTATAACACTGCCTTCTCAAAACAGCTCTCTTTCATCTTTGGTTCCACTAGTACTTCATAACCTTTTATCTAGAACCCAAACTTCCCAGAAAGGCCCATTTTTTCTGGGGATGGCTGTGAAATTACTGTTGATGTTAGTTTCTGTGCAATAAACAGTAAGACTCCTCCTAGGATCCGTAACCTTGCTTCTATTGTCTAATCTTTCCCCATGCCTCCTTCACCTTACCTTTGATAACCACCATTTCATTATCTACTTCTATGAGATCATATGCTTTACACTACAAAACAGAGGCTGAAATGTTAATAGGAAATTTGTGTTATCTTTTGATTCTATTGCTCATAATGTTTTATGATACTCCTTCATATCAGTGAGATCATGAATTTGTCTTTCTGCACCAGGCTTATTTTACCAATAATTGTGTCCTCCAGGCTCATCAAATAACAAGACTGCCACAAATAACAAGACTGCATCATTTTCATTACTGAATAGTATTCCGTTATGTATGTTTTCTTTATCCTTCTATCAAAGAATGTGTAAACTGATTCTTTATCTTGGCAATTGTGAATAATGCTCTGATAAGTATGAAAGTATGCGCAACTCTTTAATGCACTAATTTAATTTCCTTGAATTTATACCCAGGAGTAGAATTGCTAGATCTTATGATAACTGTATTTTGTGTTTTTAGGCATTTTTATATTGTTCTCCATGACTGTATTAATTTACATCCCTATCAAAACATGTAAGAGGTTCTTCTTCATTATATTCTTACTAGCTCTTTCTTTTTTCTTTTTTGCAACAGTCATTCTAACTAAAGCATAGTATTTCATTCTGTGTTACATTTATATTTCTCTGTGGATTATCAGTGTTGAGAATTTTTATTCACCTGTTGACTATTTCTATATCTTTTTTTGAGAGATACCCATTCAAATTTTTACCAATATCTAACTGGGATTATTCTGAGTTTTTACTTTTCACCTTTTTTTTTCTGTTAAGATGTTTAATTTCCTCACATATTTTGGATATTACCTCCTTCTGAGAAAAATGGCTTGTAAACACTTTTGCCCATTCTGTAGGTTACCTCTTATTCTTTTTGTTTTCTACACTGTGCAAAATCTTTTTAATTTGATGTAATCCCATTTGTGCATTTTAATTTTTGATTCCTATGCTTTTGAGGTGTTACACAAAGAAGTCTTTATCCAGATAAGTACCGTGAAGCATTTCCCTACTTCTTTGTAGTTTAATAATTCTGTCAGTCTTCCAATATGACATCAAAAATTGCTGTACCAATTTACACTCCTGTTAACATTTTCCCAAACTTTTGCCAATACTATCTAATTACGTTCTTTAAATTTTTTTTCCAATCTGGTGAAATTAAATAGTTCATTGTTGATGTTATTTTCTTTTTCTGTGTTAATTGGCCATTTGTAACTTCTGTGAATTGCTTTTTTGATCCCTTTTTCTTTTTTCATTTGTAGGAACTCTGGCAATTACAGATAGTAATCTCTTTTTCTATTAATATCGGAAGCTGAAACTCCCAGTCTGCTGCTTATTTTAAAATTATGCTTTTGAATTTCAAGTAGTCAAATGTGTCGTTTCAGAAATGTGTGCTTGGAGTAGGTCTTTATTGTGGCAGTCAAGGATGCCTGCATCCCATATCATAGTGCTTAATTTGTTGATTTGGCTCTGCTTTTCATTCCATCTGCTTGCTAATGTGCATCCTCAAAGGTAACAGGTGATAGCTCAAATAGTTTGACTACTGCCATCCATATAGGACGTCCAGATTGTGCCCCAGCTCCTGTCTTTGAACTGGTGCAATTCCAGCTATTGAAGTGAAAGAGCAGGTGGAAGATTTCTTTCTGTGTCTCTGCCTCTCTCTTGCTTTCTCTCTCTTCTCATTCTGTCTCCATCTCTCCCTTGCTATCTCTCTGACCCTCAGATAAATAACTAATAAAATAAAAATATTATACCTTCTGGACCTATTATATTGCTGTTATGATGATGATGATGATGATGGCGGCCTCTTCACTCCAAGTTGATAATGAGTTCTCCTTTGTTTTGTCCTAATATTTTATTCTTCTCCACATTATTATCTCTAATACAATAGTATTTGCTTTATCATGACCTACTTTACGAGGCTGGGGTGCTGGCTCTTTATTTACCTCAACATTAAATTTCCCAAAGAGTTGCCACTGGATGTCCCAGATGATCCTGAAATAACCTTGAAATCTTCTACCAGAATGGAGTATGGAGATTGATAGATCCCATATGTAATATTTCTAACATTGTTATTAAAAATATAGTGAGTGTGATGACATCTGTTTAAACTACACATCTAAAATTTATTAATAAGCTAAGAGTATGGATAGGATTTTAGCAATGCCTAATGTGCTGAAACACTATATTTACAGACTATTTATTTACATATTACATATATATAATTTTTTATGCTCAAACTAATTTTGTGATACATACATAACTAACCCTAATTTAGAAATTAGGGAAATGAGATTCAGAGAAGAAAACTGACTTTACTAAGGTCACACATTTAGATGGTCAAAAAGAAGATAGATACAGTATGGTTCAAGCATAAAAAAACAAGCACTTTGGAGATAGGTATAATAATTTAATAACCTGAACTTGATATTTTCTAGTTCCGTGGCCTAGTGGTTAATAACCAGAGAAGTCACATCTTTGACCTAGTGGTTAATACCCTGATAAGTTGCATCTTTAGTTTTTCTTGAATCTTAGTCTCCTTACCTTTTTTTTAAATAAAAGATTTATTTATTTTTTATAAGAAAGTGAGATCAGATTTACAGAGAAAAGGAGAGACAGAGAGAAAGATCTTCTTCACCCCTCAAGTGACCACAACAGCCAGGACTGGGCAGATCTAAAGCCAGGAGCCAGGAGGCTTTTCTGGGTCTCACATGTGGGTGCAGAATGTCAAGTCTTTGGGCCATCCTCTACTGTTTTCCCAGGCCACAAGTAGAGAGTTGGATGGGAAGTGGGGCAGTTGGGACACAAACAGGTGCCGGGTCATTCAGACAAGGATTTAGCCACTAGGCTTTCATGCTATGATCTCCTTGTCTGTTAATTACAATCTCCAGTTTACCTCTCTTTAAGCAATTATAAGAATTAAGTGCAATAATAACAAATGTGAAGCACCTTGTTCTGAACAGATGTTCAGAAAATTATAACTCTTACCAGTTACTTGCAAATTTCTCTTCTACACACAGAAGCACACAGATATCCACCAAGAAGTTTTTCCATCTACCTGACAGAATAGCCTCTTATTATCCCTAATCCCTTGTCTATCAATCGTTGTCTGTGGAATCCTCCACTGGGGCATGAGTTAGAATGGTGCAATATCTGTGTGACAAGGCCTGGGATTGCTTAAATGCAGGCATATTTGAAATTGAATTCTAACTCTGACACTGAGTTTCTGTGTATGACTTCGAACAAATGGAATTTGAAATCCAGCATTTTTGTGTTTACAATCTGACAGCCTCTTCTTCTTATTGCTTTTGGGATAAAATCTGTGAGATTCTGCATGGCCTAGGCCTCCTGACTTCATTTCATATCACACACTCTTTTGCTGAAAGGTTTACAGGCAAGCTGTTAGTTTTCTGTTCTTCAAACACAGCCAGCTCACTCTAAGTTCAGGGTCTTTGCATTTAAAGTTCCTCTTTCTGGAACCCTTAACATGACTAGTTTTGCCTTCTGTGTTCATACCTCAGCTTCAACATCTCATTAAAAAGGCCTTCACCGACCAACTCTTCTGTCCTTCCCTGGCCTCCATCCCATTACTTCATGTTCATTACTTCATTGTTTTCTCCATAATGTTTATTGCTATTTGACAGTTTATTATCTGCTTATGTGTTTAGTTATTTTCTGTTTTGGTTGCATGTTTTTGGCAGCAGGAATGCTTCTGAGTCATTTACTGTTGTGTTTTCAGCACTTTAAACAGTGCCTGATTCAAAGTAAGTGCTGAATGCAAATCTATTGAGTAAATGAACGGATGAATTTCTTCTATATCCAGTCTGTGAAATAAGATAACTTGGTTGCTGTGAGGTCCTTATTGCAGTCAAGTGCATGTATTCAATGATTTCCTCATATGTAGTCTCAGCCTTGCTGAATGAATTGTCCTGGGTGATATAGTTTCATGAGGTTTTCTGTCAGGCTCTAGTTTGAGTTCTGATGGGATGTAGTCTATAGCACCTGCCTATCCACCTGTAAGTAGACTTCCTACCCTCTTTTCTATTTTCTGGTCTTTCTATGAGCGAGTCTTCTCTAGTATGAAGTTCACATCAGTGTCAAACAATTTGTACTTACCTGTAGTTTCCAGGTTCCAATCCTTGAAGGATATCAATCATAGCAGTAAGACACACTTCACCCCTCCAGACTAACAGCTGTTACTTATGGCCAGTCATTATGATGGAGAGACCTTGACCAAATGGCAGTGCTATAAAGAACATAATTATGCAGGGATATCCAATGCTTGGGTATTCATTTTGAGAAAAATGAATCCCAAAAGTCCCAATATTAGAATAATGATTCCTCACCTTATTCCATGGTCAGGACTGTATTTTATTTTCTCCAAACATAGTTCTCATGTTCTCAGGACTTTTTAAAAATGTGCATTGCAGGGAACTAAGTGGGTGAAACACAAGTAGGAGATGTATAGTTTAAGGAAACATTTGAATTGCTTACTAAGGTAAAATTGGGGCAAAAATGTTTGGAGAAGGACATGTCACAGAAGCTGGAGTAAGATGTGCATTAAATCCATGCATTCAAACGCATAGTAACTCAACTCTTCCTCATACATATCATAGCTATAACAAAATAACTTTTCATTTCTATCAAAAGATTATTATATCCAGTTTCTAATCATGCCACCAAGCAGCACTATGTTCCTTGCCATATACTGCTGTTTATTTTAACCATCTTCTTGGAGATAATCATTACATGTTATTGTTGCAACTTCTGTCTTCATCAGTGTGGATCTTTACTGTTTCTTACTGTCTCCACAACACTCATCACAGTGTCTGAACATACTAGGTGACCATTAAGTACTTGGTGAATTACTAACTAAATTGTTGTCTCATAGACGTGAAAACTGAAAAGGGAGAAGGAATGTGTGTCTAAGAAGCACACAAGTAGTAGAACTAATGTTCCAGCTTAGGTTTCATGATTTCCAGCTAGATCAATGTTCTTTCTGTCATTCATAATGTGGAAGAAGTAGGAACATAGCAAAAATTACTACTAGTTTGTGGTAGTTTGTCAAGCATGATTTATTGAATCAGTCACACTAGCATTCTCAGAGCTTCACAACTGATCCTTTTGCATAGAACACCTACCTCCCTGTATCTGTGTTGCATTCCTCCTAGTTATTATTTAAGGAGATCAAATACCTTCTCTTTCCTATGTGGGGTCAGATCATTTCGATTTTTTACAAGCCTTAATCCTAGTATTTATACCACTGCATCTTCGTTATATGCCTCATTCACTTAGGCCGTGAGTCCTTTTAGAGAAGGGTTGATGTTTTGTTTATCCCACAAAGTCTAGCTTATGCTATCAGCAAATATTTAGTATGTCAATAAATAACTAAATTTACATTTTATTTCCATGGCCATTTCTTGTGAACATTAGTAAAGATTACTTTCCTAAGCAAACATTTCTCACAGCTTGGTTTTAGGATACTTAGAATATTTAATGAGCATACAGATTTCCAGTCTCTCCCTCTTTACCATGAACACCATGAAGATGCAAAGTTAGTACATATGAGGTATAGATGGCTATTTGCATAATCAATTAGCATCCCAGATGATTCCGACACAGGTGGTTCTTGGATCATACATGGATCATAAGTGAACTAGAGTGTAAGTTAGAAATAAGAATGGTTCTGGCTTCTGCACCTGCATAACAAGGGAACCTGCTATGATCACCTTGACAAGAGGCCGAGTTTATAGCTCGGAAATTCAGGGGCTGTATAGAAGACTGGCTTCTTCAAATATCCAAGAAAAATCTTCCTTGGTTACCATCCTCTCTTTCTGTTCATCCTTTTTCCCCCCCTCTTCCTTCCTCAAGATATTGTGGTGTGGTATTGAGCAAAGTTCTGTGGAAATAAGGTGAACTGGGTGATGACTGGGTGCCCTCAAATGTTTCCATTACTGTCTGTGAATGTCAATTGTTTATCTGTAATATGAGGATTCATTATTTTTCTCCGTTTTGCACATACCTCCAAGGAATGTATTCAGATAGGAAAGCCAGATGTGGTTCATTAATTTAAAATATATATATATATCAATAACAGACTTACAAAAGGGGAAGCTAAGTATGGCTTGATTGAGACAGATAATAATATAAGATTTGAACAAGAGGGAATTCTGGGTGTTGGCAATAGGGGAACCTTCATATTATTTTTGATTTGTAAAGTGGAACCTTCTGAAATTGAAATTTCGAAAATGAAATTTCAAGGAAATAAAAAGTTAATACAATGGATGTCACAGCATGCGGGTTCAGTAGCTCAAAGTCAAAACGTGCAAAACTCTAATCATATGACTGTGCTGTGCCACTGCGCCTTTTCTAAAGGCTTTGCTTTATCTGTTTGTTAAGTGATGTAAGAAGGCATTGACAGGATGCTTTCCAAGGTGTATTTCAGCCCAACACTGACTCTAATCTCAATTTTGTACTGTGAGTTGTGGGACAAGGTTCAATGTCAGGTTTGACGTAGGATTTTTTTTGACGTAGGACATCATCTTGTCACTGTGCAGGGTTGCCAAGGAGTCCTGGTTTGATATATTGCCTTCCTTTTCTCCTGTTTCCTTGCTCTCTGACCTTGGTTTCCATTCTGTGTGGAGATCAATCTTGTTTGAATAGGGATAGAAAGATAGATCTTTGCAAGGCAGGAAAATGAGTGACAAAATCAGCAAGATGCAGAATATTTTTTTTTTCAGAGTGGTTTGGATTACATACTGAGCTCTTTTTTGGTAAAAATTAATTAATTGATGTTTTGCAGCCTCCAAGGAGGTTTTCTTGGTTAGTTTTGCTGAATACAAACATTCTTATTAACTAAAGTTGAAGGAGAAAGAGGGAAAAGCAGGAAACAGTGGGTGGTTTGATTGTAAAGTTACTTGCTTTGTAATTGCAGGAAAGTGGTGGCTTTGCAGAATGGTTTTGACATTGCAGAATTGGTGAACTAGAACTTTGTACAGCAATGTTCACATAAGGCATTTCAGGATCTCAGAAGGGCAGTGGCTAAGTAAAAGGTTATCATTTCTGCACTGAACTCATAGAAATGGAGACAGTGGCACACAATAGGCAACACTAAATTTCTATAGTGCTTACCTTGTACACAAGTGTAAATGTACCGTCATATTTTAACTCTGAAAACTCATAACAGCCTATGAGGTGGGTACTATCATTATCACTTGTGTTTTCAGATTAAAGTGAAATACGCAGTGACTTCCTCAAGGTTACACATAAGGTGTATGACAGAACCTGAAACCCTATTTTGTTCAGCTTAAGAGCATGTACTAATACCACCGCACAACATTGCTTCTCATGTTTGGACAAAACTCTCCAACTGGCTGAAATGGCCAGGACTGGACTTAGCTGAAGTCAGAAGTCAGAAACTAACTGCATGTCACATATGGATCGCATGGCTCCAAGTAGTTGAGTCTTTTTTTTTTTTTTTTTTTTTTTTGCTGTCCTCTCAGGTGAGTTAGCAGGGAGCAACTGAGACTTGAACAGGCTTTCCACATCTCAAGTGGTGGTTTAATCAGCTGTGTCACAATGTAGATTCCACAGGATTCTTTCTGATCCCTGCTAGAGTCCAAACCTAACTCATCACCTTTGGAGTGAAATTGATAAGCCTTCAGACCATCCATTCAGCAGCCTTTGCTTACTGTTCCTCTCTCCTATCCTCCATCTACATTACCTGAATTAAGTCAGTAGATCTGAAATCTACAGCAACCTTTGCAAAATGAGTTTGACTTAGAATCTGTAAGTGCACCAATGATTATCTCTGACAGATGAATAGCACTTCCATGCACATTCTGTTGTGTGTTTCTCAATGAAGTTGTAGATTAAGATTGTTATGCATTATTAATATTTTCCATATAGAACAGTTGTGGCCCATAAAGAGTTATGCAGTTAATAGCTGAACCTAGACAACCAGTCCTGTTGAACTAGGTACATGATAGTCTAAGGCATAATTTCAGAACTGTAGAACTTCTATTCTAGAAAACAGACTGCTGTCTGCTTTTTTTTGGAATCCATATAATATGGAAATTTGACTTAAATTCTATGGGTAAGAGAGAGAACACACATTTGTTGAGTCTTCATCATGTGCGAGGTTAGGAAATTTATTTACTTTTGTTGTTTAATCGTTCTTCCAACTGTGACAGTTTGGGATTTCTGTATCATTTTCAAATGAGGAATATAAAAAGTAAGGTAGATCTCAGTTAGACTTTGACTGCAATACTGGAATATCCCTCTCACAGACTCTGCTGGAAGCATTCTCAGGATTGCTGAGCCAAATAAGAACAGATGTTTTAATTTATCTCTTGCTGCTTCTTAGTTATTTCAAGAAAAACAATAAATAAGCAAGCAGAAACTAGTCACTAGGATAGTGACAGAGGAAAGAAAGTTAGACCTGAATTTCACACCACATTCTAGGTTTCTAGTCCCACTTCTGACTTCTTAGTGTAGTTATCATCAAGCTCAAAGTATACGAAAAATTTCTATGCACTTTTGCATTTTAGTCCCATTCATGATTTGTTCTCCTGCATTTTGATCTCTTAGATTCTTTTGCTCTTTGAGGCTGATGAATACATATACATAAATGTTGTAGGACTTTTATGGAACATCTAGTCCAACTTTCATGTTTTATAGATGAAAAGAGAAAGAAAGAAATTTTAGCTTTTGTCGGTTAATCTCCAGTGTTTGACCATCTCTAATAAGCAGACACCTTTCTTGTTTTTATTTTGTGCTTAATCAAGTTTAAATCTTAACAAAAATTTGAGGTCTTGAGATCTTGCAGGGAAGTCTAAAGTTATTTAGTGTAAAAGATCACATCAAAATACTCTAATAAGATTTTTGTATGCTTTGTTTTTCAAGATCTTTAGAGTCAACACATTTTTTACTCTAATTCATAGGTTATTCCAGTATTTCTTCTGTCTTATCTGATGCTTAGTAAAGTGCTGGGCATATGATAAAGATATGCAACAGATATTTGGTTATGTCTTTAAAGTGATTTGTGTATTTTTTACTTTTTTATAATCTGAAAATTCAGCATATATTTATCATTATATTACTCTAGCAATTATTTGCAACTGTAAATTTTACCATTACTGGGATTTGGATTATTTTAATCTAAACTTTTGAAACATTTCTATTTGCAGATTTTAAATGCAAATATGCCTCTGCAAATGTTATATTAATATTCTTTCGCACTGATCTTATTAGTGCATGTTATTAGTAACCATTATTGTCAATGACCACATAATACTGTTAGTTTCTTATTTTAGGGGCATTGCCATGAAGCTGTTATGTCCTGTGATTTGCTGCATCTTCCTTCCCCAATCTTACAAACAAGCACTTATGAATACTAGGCCACACAGTTGATTTGGCTGCCACAAAGACTCTCTTTTAGACTCTTTTCTGACTATATTCATGATTGTAGTATATCGATGGAACTGTCCCTTGTTCCTATTGATCTTTAAATATTCATGTGCATTAACAAGTTGTCAGTGTTGGTCTACAAAGGCAACTATATATATTACTTTACTGTCCTTATAGTTTAAGTGAAACTAATATAAATCCTGAAGTAGGAGACATTAGGCAAATTGCAACATGGAGAAGATTCATAAATAGGAAAATATTTACGTCATACACAATTGGAATATCATCGTAATGGTGGCAGTGCATCTATATTTGGAGCTATATTATGAAGAGAACTGAAAAGAAAAAAAAATAATTTCAATTCACTCCCAGGCAGAGCAAAATTATGGTGTTAGCCCTTCTTCATTTAGTTTGAGAATATTGGCAAAAAAATGTTACCACTGTTTAATATCATATAGTATTTTTGGCCTCAGAAAAGTGGACATGTGGTTCTATGTGGGGCTGGATGACAGAGAGTGTGTGAGGATGAGCTTTTCTCATATTAGATATGGTTTTGTAGTAAGATCAGGTAACTGAAAGGGCCCAGTGTTACTTCCAGGAGTGTTCTGAGAAGCACTATATCATGGGAAGAGCGAGCCTTTGATGAGCTGGCTCTAAGGATGTCTGAGTCAGTGTGTAGCCATTAGAGGCTCCAGAGATGAGAACACAGGGATGGAAGTCAGAGAGAGGCTGTAATCATGATTTACTAAGTGAAAAGATCTTAGTGGAAAGGAAGGATTATATGAGGTGTGGTTTTCCAGGCATCCTCGATGAGAAGGCACAGAGAATAGAAGCGGATGGTCCTCTATAAATATCTGGAGAATATTTACAGTAGTAGAAGGAAGAATATTTTCTGTGATGGAATAGGAATAAGAGCTAGGATTCGCAGATTGAGGCAAACAAAATACTAAAGTAAAACTAATTTTGTCTAAGCATGCTTTAAAGTGCTATGGTTTAATGATTATAGTAGCTTTAAGATAGGCTAGCGGGGTTGGCATTTTTAAGGCAGTCAAGATTCTTTTAGGGACTGCTGCAACCCATACCAGGATGCTTGGCTTCAAGTCTTAAACCAGCTTCTAATTCTAGCCTCGTGCCAGTGTTCACCCTGGAAGATGGAGGATGATGACACAAGTAGTTGGGTCCCTGCCATTCACATGGGAGATCTGGTTTTTCTTCTGGTTGTTGCATTCAGCCTGGTCCAGCCTCAATTGTTGCAGGCATTTGGGGGCTGAAACTTCTGAATGTGAGCACTCCCTCTCTCATTCCCTTCTCATTTTCTCTCTCTCTAGTCCCACCATCAATAAATAAATAAATAGTTTTCAAAAATGAGCTAGAAAATATTTCTTTTTTGTTGTTTTCTGGAAAAACAGGGATAAAATCAAAATTTTCTTTCCATATTAAGAAACACTCATTTTATTTTGGGTTATCATTTCTTTTTTGCATTTGGTTATAGATTCTTTAGCAATTGATCCAATGCTTTAATAGGTTTAATCTGTTTTTATTACTTCTTGAGGCATCCTTGTTATAATTTCTTGTCAATTTTGACTATGTTTTTTAATCTGTTGATGAAAAAATTGTTCAAAGTATTCTCTCATTTGAAAAATCCTTGTATCATACGTAGTTATGCACTTCTTGTTTGTAATATCGCTAATTTGTGCTTCCTCTATTATTGATAAGTCTTCCCATATCTTCATCTATTCAAATGATTATTACTTATGCTTATATATTTCATTTTATCTCAAAATTGCATAGGAATTATGTAATGTGAATTATTATTATCTACAATTACAGATGAAAAAAACTGAACATTAGGATTGAGTAACTTGCCTAATGTGGTAGACCTGGGATTTGCATCAAGACAAAATGATTCCAATGTTGGTATACTTATTCGTTACATTCTATGATGAGAACTTAACTGAAATTGTTTTTGTAGATACTCAGAAGCATGTGATATAATCCTGAATTTAAGAGGACATTGGAGAGTTGTTTTTATATCTAGCATCTTCTGTGTTGGGGAAGGGAAGCCGAGTGTTTAAAATTTTTATTTTCATTTTACCGTCGGAAGAACACTTAACATATGATCTCTCTTAACTAATATTTAATGTAGGGCGTAGTTTTGTACAACGAAGGCACAATCACATCAGATTACTAGAATTTATTAATCTAGTACAACCAAAACATTATATTCGCTGGCTACCTATTCCCCATTCCTCCTATGCCCAGCTTCTGGAATCTGCCATTTTATTTTCTCCATGAGTTTGAGTATTTTTGATATGTCATATAAAGGGAACCGTGCGGTAGTTTTCTCTCAATGACAAGCTTATTTTTCTTAGCATAATGGTCTGAAAATGTATTGATAATACTTTGTATTGTAGGACTTCCTCCCTTTCTAAAACCTGTATTTTATAGCATATATGCACCAGTTTTTCTTTATCTGTACTTATTCATCTGTCAGTGGAAATTTAGGAAAATGCTTCAATATATTGGTTGTTATGATTAATGCTGCACTGAACATGACAGTGTTGTTGTATTTTTAAGATCCTGATTTCAAAACTTATAAATATCCTAATATGATGGCTATTTCTCTTTTTAAATTTAAAAGTATTTTCTTATATGTCTTAATTGGCAAAAAAAAATTATATATCTTTGTATAATGAGACATGAGATTTTAATAAATGGTAGGATGCCAAACAATTCTTGTTTGACATAGGCATTTGGTTAAAAAT
The DNA here is from genome assembly GCF_017591425.1 of Ochotona curzoniae. NCBI lineage: Eukaryota > Metazoa > Chordata > Mammalia > Lagomorpha > Ochotonidae > Ochotona > Ochotona curzoniae. The sequence goes on from NW_024465023.1 coordinate 33,194,387, forward strand.
GTACATAGACACTGATAACTGCCTCGATTTGCTATCTAGCTGTGGTACCTGACTACAGCTTCCTGTTTATGCAGGAGTAGATCCATTACCATCTCTATTTCTCTTTTTCTCTACACCTCTCCAATAGAAAAGTGAAGTTTATTGCAAATAGACTTAAAATATGTTTGTTACAACCATCAAAATTTTGTGCAGTATTTTTTAAAATAAAACACATTCCCTAAGAACTTTTGAAGTACCTCTGGCATATGAGATCACATGGTGTTTGTTTTTCTGTTTCTGGCTTAGTTCACTTATTTTAATGCCCTATGGGTTTATCCATAATATCGCCAATGACAGAAGTTCTTTCTGTTTTGAAATCAGGTAACATCATGGCCCCTGCTTCTCGTTTTGTTTTTGTTTTGCTTTTATTTTCAGGATTGTTTTGATTATTTCATTAAGCTGTGTTTTATAACTTTAGAATTTGTTCACTTTTTTGGAATTTATGTTGAAGTTTTGCGGCTGTTGTGTATGGATTTTTGATCACAGTAACCACATTCCTGATGTTATAAAGACATGCTTCTTTGTCCTAACAGGCAAGCTCATGCTTGTGGAATCATAATTGTGGTACTGGAATGGCTCGATGTGTATGGAACCTAGTCAGTGTCTGATTTAGTGGGCTTGAGTGAAGCTGGGATTATAGCACTAAGCTAAAGTTCTTTAACTGTAGAATGTGATGGGGTCTTTTCCTGATCCCATGAGTTGAGTACAGCTTATGCTAAGCATTGAGCATTGGAAAGTTTGAACATGAAATGTCCAGTGGGGTCTTCCCTAGGTGCTTGAAATGAATTGCTAATGACTCTGAGAAATACAATTAGTATTCCCAGCCTCTGATTTTAAAGGTATCATGTGCACCTTTTGGAGGTGTTGTGGGAAACATTTGAATTATGCTGGGGATTATGCCATGACATCCATGGGCTTGCAGCCATAGAATGCAGATAGAATTTTCTCAAGAGTTACAGGACAAGCGCAGGTGTTTCTGGGACTTACAGAATTGACATAGTCACAGAGCTATTTATAGGAGTTGCAGAAAGTGTTATAGACCATATACGAATCTAACATCTCATGAATAGGTTATGCTCAGGATTATGAACTGGAAGTCATAAGTTTGGAGCAGTGGAATGCAGATCGAGCCCTCTCCTTGTCTCAAGGGGAGAACTTGATTGATTCTGTAATCTGCCATTCCAACAGTTCTGTGTTCAGAGCAGCAGGACTCAGGTTATCTAATTCATCTCTCGTAAGTTGATCACAGTTTATGCCAAAGATTGTTCACTGTGTGAAAACATGGATCTCCTGAATGCAGACAGGCCTTTTTCAGACCACACCAGTGAGTATGGGTATCATTAAGACTTTTAAAACAACAACAACAAAAAATGACAGACCTGGAGCTGCGGGATTCAATGGGATCCTTTCATAAATGCCTTGGGATGAACTGAGATAACTGTGAAATTTTTTATACCATCAAGGCTGCGGAACTCAGAGGGTTCCTCACTCAGTTCCCAACTGTGATCACACATTATGCTAGGGGTTTTACATTAGCAGATGCATGCCCAGAACAGAAGAGTACAGATAGAGGACAAGTGACTTGATTTTATGACAACAACAGTTACAATCCCAGAGATGCAGTATATAGTGAGATACTTAGCCAGAGCTCACAGCATGAGTGGTAGTTATGCTGGAAATTTTGGACTGGCAGCCCTCATACAGAAGCTTAGAAATGCAATTAAGTTCCTGCAGGCCCACAGTTAAGAGTAAGTTGCTTGGTAGACCATATAGCACTAGCAGCTATAACCCCAAAGCTGCAAAGATCATCCCCTATTCCTATAAGATATGTAAAGCTGATGCTGCAGTTTTTGCTGTATGCACTGTGCACTCTGTGCTAAGCAATTCAGAAGGAATTCCCTGAGTTCTCATTGCCTGGGCTCCTGTACTGTTGCTGAAACTTAGCCCAAGAAACACAGGGAGAACCTTTCTTGGATTGTAGAGTGAGGCAGTGTAGCTCTGGGTTTTGGTCCCAGAAATTGGATAGAATAATGATGTAGAGGGTCTTTCAAAGCTTCTGACAGTGATGGTACTGCCTGGTGTCACCTAAGACACAATAAAGTTTAGAAACAACTGTATTAAGTAAGGACCAGAGAAAGCTCCCCTCCCGAGTCCTGAAGGAAGTTTACTGTTCTTCTGTTTCTGAGGTCTGCTCAGGGCTCCTGGCTATTGTTCTGATGACATTAGATCCTGTGAGGAAGAATCTGGGCATCTTTCCTCCCATGAGGAAGATCCAAAAGGGAGTGGATGACCTCAGAGTTCCTGGCCTACAAGGGCACTCCAATTCCCAGTGGTCTCCTTGGTAGTTGGGATATAGCTCTTGCTGCCCATAGTGATAGTCCTTGGTGAGGATCTGGGAGTCTCCAGGGTTGGGATACAAGCCTCCTTCTGTCTGCCTGCTCCACTCTGGGGTTCCCCCCCACCAGCCCCCTGCCACTCTGTGCATATTACCTCCTGTTAAGAGGTTGTCAGGATCACTCTTGATCCCCCCTGTATGTCTGTATACTTTTGCTAATGTCTAATGCTGATTCAAGTCTGTTATCTATAAGTTACCTGTTATATTCTTGATAGGTTATACTTAACGTCTTCCTCACACATTCTAAGGAGGTGGAAGATTCCTCTGCACTCCTGACCCATTACAGAATAACATAGGGTATTGAAAGTATATTAGGTTTTATAATTCTTTTTTTTAAAGATTTATTTTTTTATTACAAAGTCAGATATACCGAGAGGAGGAGAGACAGAGAGGAAGATCTTCCGTCCGATGATTCACTCCCCAAGTGATCACAACGGCCAGTGCTATGCCAATCCAAAGCAAGGATCCAGGAACTTCTTCCGGGTCTCCCACACGGGTGCAGGGTCCCAAGGCCTTGGGTCATCCTCGACTGCTTTCCCAGGCCACAAGCATGGAGCTGGATGTGAAGTGGAGCTGCCGGGATTAGAACCGGCGCCCATATGGGATCCCCAGGGCGCGTTCAAGGTGAGGACTTTAGCTGCTAAGCCACACCGCCTGGCCCTATAATTCTTTGATGTAGATTGTAAGCAGTCTGACTCCCATTGATTGTTGGTTCATTGGTTATATCACCATATCTTGTTGCATGTGATACAGGGTGTTTGAAATTGAAATATCATTACAATTCACAGGTACTATTTTTCAGATTGACATAATTTCATCTTAAATTAAGGCAAACATGTGGTATCTAACCTTTTGGGATTGGCTCATTTCCCTTAGCATAATGGTTTCCAGTTGGGCCCGTTTGACCACAAAGAACTGCATTTCATTTTGTTTGTTTGCTTGTTTTTTTAAATAGCTGAGTAGTATTCCATGGAGTAGATGAACCATAGCTTTCTTATCCAGTCTTCTGTTGATAGGCGTTTCAGTTGCTTCCAAGTTTCTTGCAAGTATTGATTTGCTGCTATGATCATAGAGGTGCATGCTGGTTTCTTGTGCAACAGGTGTTTTAGATATATTCCTAAAAGTGCTATTGCTGGATCATATGGTATGCAGATTTTCAGTTGTTTGAGTATTCTCTTGCAATGACCATCAGGGTCGCTCTGGAGCCACCGCCCCCCCCCAAAAAAAAATAGATTAGAGAGATTGAGAACAACAAGGAAAGCTTAGAACCAGACAGGAAGCGGTCAGCTTTCACTCATAGATACCTTACTAGGTAGAACACAAAGATTAGTTACTCCTCACTAAGGTATTGAAGATTTCTCTGCACACCCCTCCTAAAACTGTTCTGCAACTCAACTGCTGACATATGCCTAGTTAGAGTTATAAGCCAGTTTGGACTATCCTAAAATTCTCCAGGTTCAGAAAAAATTATGCTTCAACACTATAAACTGCTAAATATAAAAATGAAAACAGACACGAGACAGCTGATAGTACCCTATAGCCATTTTAATGTGGATATCAGACGGTTGTGCATAAACTAAAATTGAAATGTTAATGAAGTAGTCACAGGTTATGGTTAAGAAGTTACATTTTCTAACATATTGGTCACTCAATACCATGCCAATTAACTCCATAATGTTGTGAATTGTTGTAGATGTTATGTTGTTGCTTTTCATTGGTCGAGATGATACTCTGACAGCTCTGCTTTCAAACCAGAGATGGTCTCCCCAAGAAACTGTTGAATTGATCTGGACAATAAGATGATAGACTCTATGCATGAAACATGCTTGCAATGAAAGAATCATGACTGTAATACTGCAACAAGGTGGAGTAATTCACCATAGGGGGAGGGTATGGGGAGGGGTTGGGGGAATCCCAGAGCCTATGAAATTGTGTCATAAAATGAAATGAAATAATAAAAAAAAAGAAACAACTGTATTTTAGCAACTCAGTCTTGGGGTTTGGCAATGAAAGAAAAAAAAAAGGTTCCTTTTTTTTTTTTTTTTTTTTTAGTAAAATAGGCACTGTGACCCAATTTAATTTTCTAAACTGGACTTAAAGCCTGTGAACACTGTAGAATTACTGTTCTGTGGTTATGGGTGCTGATCGTAACAACACTTGGTGCTACAGAGCTTTCAAATTCCTCTTCCTAGCAAGATGACATCTTGAAATGTGCCTGTGCCTCTCTCTCTGTTGGATTTAAGAGTCTCTGTGCTGTGTACAGTCGTCGTCATCATCATCATCATAATCTCTCTCTCTATATATATATATATAATCTGATATATATATATGATTTACTTATTTGAATTTCAGAGCTAGAGAGAGAGAGGGAGAGACATAGTGAGAAAAACCTTCCATTCACTATTTTACATGGAAGTTGGTGGCAATGGCTAGGAAGAGACCAGGTAGAATCTAGGAGCCAAGAGCTGCATTTGAGTCTCTCAGGATTACAAACACTTGGTCCATTTTCTGCTGCTTTTCTCAGGCCATTAGCAAAGAGCTGGATTGGAAATGGAGCAGTTAGTACACAAACCAAAGCTCATATGGGATGTTGGCTTTGCAGGTGGCAGCTGTATCGACCTAGCATGACACCAGTCCCAGCCAATAGCTCTTTAATGACCCCCTTCTTCCTCCCAATCTTTCCTTTCCAGGAATCTTTCCTTTACTGTGTTCATTCTTCTCTGATTCCCAGGTGACTGCTGGTCCTTTCTATTCATCCATCATGATTCCCTTTAGGGTTTCTTTTTCTTTCTTTCTTTCTTTCTTTCTTTCTTTCTTTCTTTCTTTCTTTCTTTCTTTCTTTCTTTCTTTCTTTCTTTTTTTGATTCATTGTTGTGCCTTGTGTGTTTCTGAGGACATATCTACTTCTTCTAAATCATCCAGTTTTTGGCATATGATCCCATTACTGGAAATATATACAAAAGAATTTATACACACACATAAGAAAGCAACCTACATCCCTATATTCATTGCAGCATAATCAACAATTGCAAAAACATTGAAACAACCTAGATACCCGTTGAAGGAGGATTGTATAAAGAAACTGTGGTGCATCTACTTTATGGAATACTATTCAATTATTAAAAAGAATGAAATATTACCATTTGCAACCAAATACTCACAAATGGAGACCATTATGCTCAGTGAAATGAGTCAATCACAAAAGACAAATATGTGTTCATTCTAATATAAGACAAGTTCCATTGAGAATACAAAACAAAAATTAAGGTAAACAAACATATACTTGCAAGTTCAGAAATGAAGGATATAATGGAGTCTGGAGTACCAGGAGCCAAAGAAGATCGACAGAATGTATCTCTGTTACTGAATAAAATTAGACCCCAATGAAACTTGCAAATATACCTAGACAACACAATATTACTACCCTTGTCTATGTCAGCAGTGTCATAACCACATGTAGAGCAGAAAGTTAGAGTCAAGACTACACCTGATATACTATTTTACTACAAAACACAGGGGCAATGGAGGGCAGATATTATAAATGTCCCTCAAACACTGATTTCCTACATCACACGGAATCTGATATTTTTGTTTTTAATTTCATTTCTTCAAAACATTTTTTTTTTCTAATTTCTTCAGTGACACACAGTAGCATCACTTTCCTTCGGAAGGTTTTTGTTTTCTTTTTCATTTCTTTAGCAAAATAGTGGCCATTCTGTAACATATGATCTAACTTCATGCTGCTGTAAATTTTTATTATTGTTCCTGCTGTTGATGTTGTTTTATGGCTTTTCATTTAAGAAGAAGTGTAGCAACTTTGTAACAGAATCTTTCATAACCAGTTTTGAAGATGCAATGCAGTTTGCATCTCTACTTCCAAACCAAAAACGAAATCCCAATGAAACTGTTGAATATGTCTTGACAATGGGATCCTGGATTCTCTGTTATTGTCCATACCTACAATGTAAGATTACACTTAAATAGCAGACTGATGCATAAGTGACTGTTTATGAAATACTATACTACTGTAATAATATGGAGGAAACTCAGTGAGGGAAGGGCATTTGGGGAAGAGGGAGGGGAACCTCAGAGCCTATGGAACCACATCATAAAATAGTAACGAACATTAAAAACTTTTTAAAACGGTGAGACCAACCATATCAACCTCCTCATTTCAGAATTCTGGCTTCTCAAGCAGTGAAACATTAAATTTTTGTTCTTTTAAATAACTGCACTTATGGTCATTTTTTAATGAAAGCTCTTGGAAACCCAAGACAAGTTTTTTTCCAGTTTGGGATTTTTATGATCATGTATGTCCAGGTTATTGTACAGATGTGCATTGCTGTTTCTCTGAAGTGTTTAGGCAAGGGCACTTCTGCAAGACACTGCATTATAATGTGCTCACGTGATGATAATTGAATGCATTATCTGTCTTTAAACACAGGACTTTCACTGAGCACCCTTTACGCAAAGTGTGGAAGAATTCTACTCATTATTAAATATGTAAATAATTTCTGAGGCTATGTAATTGAGTTGCCCATTGATGACATGTACTTTGGGATAATCTAAGTACGTGCATAGAATGAGGTAGGTGAATTTGAGAGGGCTTTTAAGTTCAAACCTCCAAAACCATTGGGTAATAAAATGAGGGCCATTAGAAGACAAGAGACCGCAGGTATCTTGCCAGATCTGTATCAGTCATAAATTCTGTGGGCTGCAAGGCTATTCTTCATAATAGGAACAGACGTAGCTGCTTGTTAACTCTGTTGTTCTTTGGGGTAAGAACCTTTCCCATCGCACTAAATCTCACATTTCCTTCTCAGGTGAGTGCAATGAAGTCATCCTAATCCTCAGGCTGAACTAAAGCAGGGGTTACTATGGAGATGAATGTATTGGCTAGAACACTCTGGACAAGTGCTGCATTATAGGAGAAGTCTGGGGTCTGTTATTCTTGCACAGACACATTCTGTGCACCAGACTTGATTTTTGGAATTATTTAGGTGTTTTGGTGTGGGGGCATGCTAGAAGATGCCCTGGAGTCTGTGGTCTGTGATCACAGAGGGGTGGGGAGGCTCATGTAGATAGCTCATCACTTCCAATCTGTAGCTGGGTACTTAAATGCTTTAAACTGACTTCTGTCCTACCAGGTGAACTTTAGTTATGTATTTTTGCATTGATTGAAAATTCCATATGTTCTCCTACTTCTTGGTCAGTGGGATTTTGAATGGTGTTTGAATATGTTTGGAGAAGGGTCTGGATAATATTATTTCCTAATTTTTCTCACACTCACAGATCTACATTCCATTATTGAATTTCTAAATTCTCTATTCTGCGTGTGTGTGTGTGTGTGTGTGTGTGTGTGTGTGTGTGTGTGTGTGCCTCCTCATCACCAGCCAGGGGTTTCAGGATTGCAGTTTAAATTCATTGAGTAATGACTCTGAAGTTCTTAGGAAACTAAATGACCCAATTACATGCTTTTTAGGAGATACCAATTTCTTGATTTTTAGGAGATGATGGCAGTGTAGAGAATTTAAGTTTACTGGTTTCTGTCAGTGTATCCTGAGAAGTTTATGAAAAATTAGCTCCAGAGACATGTTCCAAGCTTATTAAATCAAAATCAGTGTGGCTGATGCCTAGACATGCATAGACACTTATTTACTTATTTCAGAGTTAGAGACAGAGAGGGAGAGAAAGCTCCCATCAATTGTCTCGATCCAAAATGCCTTTGGCAACTTAGGCTGGACAGAGGTTGAAGTTGGGAACTATGTGCAAAATCCAGGTCTCTCCCATGGGGATAGGGGCAGAATTACTTGAACCATCTCTGGAGCCTTGAAGGGTATTCCTCATTAGGAAGCTGAAGTCAGGAATTGGAGCCAAGGCTCTAACCCAGCTTCTCTGACATGAGACATGGATGTTGTACCTGCTAGGAGACATACCTGTTCCAGGCATGTGTATTTTTAACAGGCACCTGTAGTGATTCTGATGTACTACAATGTTTGGCAGCAATTTATTTAATCCATTCTTGTCTTTCACCTTCTATAAAGAATTAGAAAAGAAATGAAACTTTTTCAAGTTTACATATATAACCAAAGGAATTTTCCAGAAAAATATAGTCACTACTATAATTTCTGAAAATTCTCTCTGTTCAAAATTTACTTGGCCAAATGCAAAAATAATAATTGAGTTAGAGTAGTCAGTTGAAGTGTATCAGAATTTGCTTTCTGAGACTCAAGTAAGTAGTGCCAAATCTTACATACACACATGCCCATGCATGTACGTGCATGCACGCACATTTAACACACACACACACACACACACACACACACACACACACACACACACACATCCCAGCATCAGATTTTGATAATGCCTGCACATTCATAAAAGCAGCATTTAAGATGCAGTTTGGTACGCTCCCAATCCTTATGTTCCAAATTTGCTTCCAATTCCACCTTTCTGCTAATGCGGTCTATGAGAGGCAGCAGGTGATGGTTTAAGTGTCTGAGTCCTAGCCACAGGTATCAGACTCAGATTAAGTTTCAGGCTCTTGGCTTTGGCCTGGACTAGTCCTGGATGTTGTGGGCCTTGGGGAGATGAAACAACAGATTTCTTTCTGTAACTCTTCCTTTCCAGTAAATAAATAAAAATAGCACTTCCAAACAGAAATGGAAAACCCTGGAGCCTGGAGTTGAGTCTTAAAGGTTAAGCGCTAAACTACTTCAGCACTAAGAAAGATAAGGAACTTAGATTGAGGATACCCAAAGACTTTTGAACTTTCCTCAAGGTAAGCCCTGAAGCCACAGGCCAGTTAATGGCTGTGAGGTTAATTGAGCTAAAAATAAAACATAAATTGTGCTTGAGGTGCTTTTTCCCTTTCTATTTTCGCAGAGATTCATTGAGATGTATGTCATAAAATATGAGATTAGATCTGCGTGGGATTAGATAAAAATGCACAAGAATTTTGTCCTTTCCCCTGTAGCTCTCCAACTGCCTATGCAGAAGACATCTCCCAGGGTTTGGGCCCTGAACTCATGTTTTTTCAATATTTTGAGTGGGTTAAGATAATTTTGAGATGGGACTTTTCATCCGTGTCAGAAGAACAGCTTGATGTTTTGGTTCCTCTCCAAGCTAAGGACAGGTTCTATGAAACCATTTTCATTTTGATTTTGTGGTGATATCGTTGCCCAATGTGTATCCAACACACACACACACAGGTATCCCAAAGTTAAAACTCCTGAGAGTATTGCTTTTGAAAATCTAATTACGTCTCAATGACTGTGGTTTTCTAGCAATGGGGCAATCAGTGGATGAACTTCTGGGAATAGGGAGAAAGAGAAGAGGCTCAGGGAAAAGAAATACAGCAGATCTAGGCAGATCTAGGGAAATGAAAAGAAAGCAAGTGAGACAATACACAAAGGTAATTCCTGGAAATTCAAGAGGTTTTCCTCAGTTTTCAAAATGATATTTATTTTAAAAGCCATCAAGGTAAATTGTGGTCTTTGGAGAAAATGTTCGGAATCAACACCACCTCTACCACTTTTTCTAACTCTGTATCTTATTTTAGTGGGGAGTTCGCTACTATCTATTCAATCTGAGCTCTGATGATAGAATCTAGTGCCTTGGTGGCATTTTGTTCTGAGAAAGAGCTAGAGAAACACTACTAATCTACAATCTACTAATCCCTTCAAAAAGATGAAGATTACCATGGAAGTACTTTGTAGAGCCTGGATTTGGGAGGAAAAAGAATCTTCCCACTCAGCCCGGAATTCCACGGAAATCACTGTTTAACACTGTTCCTATAGTATGAATGACTTTAGGTAAAGAATTTTCTTGAATAATGACATTTAAGATGGGATGCCAAGGTCAAACTGTCACTCCATCATTGACACCCTCTAGGATATGTTGTCTTTTGCAAACCTGGACATTGTCCGTATAAACCTTCCTAACAGGGACAATGAATGCTAGTTTCATGAAATCCTTCTCATTGCAAGCCTTCTATCATTCACTTTCTCTCAAACCATTAAATGTTTCTCTGTGAAATCATCTAGCCCCAAGTAAATTATCTTACTGTTTTCTTAAGCAGACATCCTCTTCTTCCAAACACCATTTTGTCCTTCCCATTTGGAAAGGTTACTTCCCTACTCACATCTCATGTAAATCCTCCTCAAGGTTCAGTGAAAATCTTGTCTTCTCAAAAGAGCACTTGTCTTTTTTTCCCTACAGCTCTTTATCTTTCCTGTGTTCTCATTGATATATCACTCATTTCTTTTTATTAGCTTATTATTAATTTTTATTTGTGATGACTTTTACATAGGTGATTAGGGTGCAAACTGTCAAGGGCTACAGGAAAATGGGGGAGACCACTGTTTCCACATTCTCTCACTCTTTTTTTCCTTTTCCTTCCAGCTTCTGGGAGAAGAGGGTGCAAAGGGGCAAGGGCTATGGGAAAGTACGTGGGACCATTGTTTTCACATTCTCTTTTTTTCCTTCCTGCCTCTGAGGTAAAGGGAAAGACAAAGGCAGAAGCCACACCCAGCCTCCCAAACATCTATATACCCTGAGATGGGGCAGAGCCACCTGACTCCATGCCAGAGTTCCCAGTGTGGGGCAAACTCCAAGGGTCCTGCTCAAGAGATTTTGATATTCCCACAGTTCTGAATTACTGTCAATCTCACCACTCCAAGTATGATAAAATCTTTCCAGAATCCATTGACTGGCATAGTTCACCTTAGAGTCTCTGTTTGCCCAGATTTTCACTGCCAACACTTGGTTGCAGTAGTTGATCAATTTGTTCTGTTCTGTCCTCTGTTATGGCACCAGGTGTTCTCTGAAGGCTCCAATGTACTGCCATTTTCCTCAAGTGCATCTGGATATGCCATCCACTGCTCTGTCTAAGCCACTGACTAGGCCCAGCTCTTATATGCATTCCATGGTCAGACCATGAAAACTGCAATTCTCTCCACGGTTGGGTTCTGAGTCCAGCAATTCAGTTGGTGGGGGGATCCCCAAAAATCTTCATCTGAGGTAATCCCAGACCTGATTCTTGTGTGTGCTTGCCAATACAGGGTGTGGTTTGGCACAATCTATTGCACACACTGGTAGTTGCAATTGCTGGGTCAGTTCTGTCTCCAGCCCTGTCTTCTGTGCAAATAAATGAGTGTTGGAGCCCATCCTGATCCTGCCACTGCACACTCGGCACTCACGCAAACCAGTGGGAGCTGTAGCCTTGCCAGAGAGACCCACAATAACCCCCACCAGGTCAGCCCCCTGCCCTGATCCCCATGCCTGCCAGTATGTACAGCAGACTGGTCCAGACTGTTCCCCATCCCGTTCAGCTCTCATGCATGTCTGCATGCAATGAAGCCCAGTTCAACCCAACCAGTCCCACTATCCAGCCCACAGAACTGCCGACGGGTACCACTCTGTTTAGTCATGCTTGCCCCTAGTCCTGGTTCTCATGCTCAGCAGTTGGAGTGGCGATCCAAGAGGGAGGTGCCCACTGTTTCCCTAATGGGCCTACTCCCACTCTCAGTTGATTCTGCAGTTTAACTTGACAGAATTAGCCCCCAGTCCCAGTGCTTGCCAACCAATGCTACAGCAAAGCCCAACCAACCTTCACCCACTCTGATTTATGCTTGCACCAGTAGGAACAGTTAGTCCAGCCTGGCTTTTTCCTGATCCAGCTCACATGAAGACCACAGGTGTTGTGGCCCTACCCGGCCTGGTCTGCCCCAGCTCTCACACTCTCCACTGGGAGTTACATCACTTATTTCATACTCCTCATCTGCATGTTTCTATCTAGATTCCTCAACTAGCTTGGCTGTTTCTTGGGTATAGGACCAGTATTATCCTCAATAAATCCAGTTGATGGATACAAGCACTCTTTTAAAATGGTTAAGTATGATGATTACTCTGTGTCAATTATTTTAAAAGTTATGGTTAGGAGAGAGATTTTGATGCTGAGAAATCTTAGTGTTTGTGCTGGTGATTTTACTTAGTAACTATGTAAACTCTGGGCATATGATGTAATTACTTCAAATTTTATTGGCTCATATATAGAATGAAGATAATAAATATTATGTTCAGTGAATTTTTATGGGAGTACAATGATAATGGGTGTCAATATTTCATAAATTCCCATGAATTTTACAAATTCACTAAATTACTATGTAATTATCATCAGTATGTTTTTACAGGAACATGAATGCTCCCCACAATAACTCAATCATAACTTTCCCAAATAAACTACCCACAGGACTGTTTCTTGAGGGCTATGATGATGGCACTGATTAATTGCACTCTTAACTGTTTCCCTCACCAAAAAAAGAAAGCAAATATTGTGAAAGCTCCCAAAACTACACACTGGCTTCTTCTCAGATGTTAAGTTTCTCTGACTTATCCTATTTTTCTCAGAGTATCATAGTGGATGGGCCCTTTGGAGAATACGCGATTGAACTTCTTCACGATGCCACTGATAAAGACGATGACGTTTCTGAAAGATTGAGGGGTAGCCTGGAGTCAGGACTATTTGGATATGGGGCCAAGAATGATAGGGATTCTGACTTTGACATAGATGCACCTGAGAGTATTCATAACATAGTCTTGAATTTTTAAAATCCCCTCTAAAACTTGTGTCCTAACGGCTCTGGCTCAGCAGATGCCCTAGATCACAGAGCCATGAAGTCAAGCAGGCACAACTTGAACCATGTTCTGTTTGCCTCCCATTACCCAGTATTGCTTGCCTCCCCAAACCATGACTTCCTCAAATATTTCATTCTTATTCCTATCATATGTGGAAATTAGACTCACATCTTCCCCTACTAGGATTAAGTAATGATTTGAGAACTTTTGAAGCATGGCTATCATAAGTGCAAACCGGTCCATCCCCAGGTGATATAGCGGAGACATAACGCAGAATATAAGGGAAAGTGACCAGCCTAAGCTCACACAGCTCCTTTTCTTGTCAACTAATGGGATAATTATTTAATTGCTTTGTGCATGACTGTAAAAAATGAGGATAAGAATAGGATCTACTGCATAAAATGCTTTTAAGGGTATAAATGAAATAATGTAAGTAAGATATTTATGGTAGGTAATGTATAATAAGCATTCAATAAATGGTTAGCTAATTTCATTGTTACTATATAAACTTAGAAAGCCATAAAAATCACAAGAAAAGCATAAATGAATTGTAGTGGCTAGAAGGAAAGTGGCAAACCTATGTATATGCTCTCTGCCCCCAAAGGCTGCCAACAGTTGTGGCCGGGCAAGGCTGAAGACAGAAGTTTCTTTCTGGTCTCCTGCATCAATGAGAAAGACACAAACATTCAGTTCATATTTTATATTAACAAGGAATTGATTGGAGGTGAAGCAATAGGGACATAAACCTTTCTTCACATGGGATGCCAGCATCACAGGTTGGGCTACAATGCTAGCCCTGAAATTATTCTTTTTTAAAGATAGATTTTAAATGCATTAGTCAAAAAATGTATTAGTATTTAGAGAATAAAAACCCTTCACAAGTTGATGGAAAGAGGAAGGATCTCTATATATTGGATTATACAGAGGATGCTATTTCATCAAAACTTGAAGGCTATGTATGTTTTAGATAGAAACAGAAGAGATGGTAATGTGAGCCAGCTGGATAGTTCTAGAAGTAGTCAATATTGTGGTTGGACTGTAGCCGTTTTATTATGCAGAGAAGCAGGAGAGGCAGGTAGGTCACAACTCAACTTTGCAAGAATGGCTGCAGGAGGGTTTTTGCTTTTACCTAATGGTAGTGCAATGCATTTCAAAGATTCTGGACAGGGGAGTAATAGGAACACATTTTAGGATTATTGTTTTGACAGCTGTGGACAGGAGTTAGAGTCTGTTCCAATCATTCATAGGAGAGGTGAAGAATATTTGCATGAGAACAAGGTCAAAATATTGAGTTAGTAAGTGTTCTCAAGAAATGATGTGAAGATAGAATCTGTAGAACTGGATAACTGATTGAAATTTAAAAGGGTGATGAAAGGATAGGAAACTTTGTTTTCAGGATGCTAATAACAGTTGTAAGACCATTAGCAAAGTTACAGGCAGCTAGATAAGGTGACACCCTTAAGAAAGAAATTAATAGTTCTGTGCTAGTCTGTTTTGTTTTAATGGAAACATCCTGTAGGGACTTTAAAAGTTATTCAGGCTAACCATGCCACATGATGGCTTAAATTTCCTCTACAATGTCTTTTGCAAGTGCCTATCCACTTACTTTTCACACAGTATCACTACAAGAAGATCTCTGCTTCTCAGGGCAGCTTATTTCCTTTTTGGCATGCCTAATAACTCTTTCTCTTAATCTGAAATCTGTCTCCCATTAGCTTCTAAGCACTTATGTGGCTTTGCTAACTGCAGAGATTAATTAAATCCTATTCATCCTCTACATGTAAAGTCTTTAGATATTTGAAAGCAGTCACAATACCTTTAACCCAACGGTGTCTTCAGGGATTACGAGTGGAGCCTAGGAGACAAACATATAGGGCCTCAGTTTTCAGATTTACTGTCTTGTAGAAAAGTGTATGAACATTCAGTTAAATGGATGATTACTGTCCCTGAGTAATCCACTGCCATGGATGAGCTATTAATCTGTAGTATAGGCACCTTAAAATGGAATAAATTCCATTAAACTATTAACCTGCAGAGATACAGATTTAAGTAATAAATACTTCTAGGAAAAGAGGAAATGTATCTGTAGTTGGCAGAAGGATCTTTAAATCAAGGAAAGTTTATTCAAAGGAAGTGAGTTGCAGACAATTTTGAAGAACCGGAGAATGACTGCATGTTGACAGGTAACAATGGGGGTAAAGAGCACTTTTTTAAAAATTATTTATTTTTATTTGAAAGGCATATTTGCAGAGAGAAGGAGAGACAGAGAGAATTATCTTCCATTTGATGGTTCACTCCCCAAACATCAGCAATAGCCAGAGCTATGCCAATCCGAAGACAGGAGCCAGGAGTTTCTTCCGGGTCTCCCACAAGGGTGCAAGGTCCCAAAGACCTGAGCTATCCTTTGCTGCTTTCCCAGGCTACTAGTAGGGAGCTGAATGGGAAGTGGAGCAGTTGGGACTAGACCTGGCACACATATGAAATGCTGGCACCACGTGTGGAGGATTAGTTTGCTATACCACCATGCTAACTCCTCAAGAGCACTTTTTAAGAAGAGTTCATATACTAAGTTTTGGTGAAAGAAAACTGTCAGGAATAACAGTATTTCTGGCTAGGGTGGCTATTTTTATGGTGGTGTCATTGACCAAAAGGAGCAGCACAGGAGGAATCTGCTTGAAGAATGCTGGTAGGAGGTAAATTGTAAACAAATTTCATTTCAAACCTTTTAAGCCTGGTAGGCAAATAAAAACAAGGAAATTGTACTAAACTACATATAGAATTTGTGTATGTGTGTGTGTGTGTGTAAGTGGCTGCAGTACAAACCCACATAATTCCCTTCCAGCACACATACTGAAAAACAGAGGATATTGAGCTATAATTCATGTTTCCTAATATGTAATGAATAATGCTTTGTGTCTCAATCACAAGATTATTTTTAAGAATCACAGAGTACTGGGAAATCATTTGGACAACATTCTCTTAAAAGGTAAATCTTGCCATCATCTTAGAGAAGATACTGCCATTAAGTCACTTTTGAGTCATTTTGTTAATCTAAAGAAAAAAATATAAAATATCAGAATAGGAATAAACTTTTGGAATTTGTCTACTCTAACTTCTTCACGTTGACACGGGACAGTGAGACATACATATTCGTGATTATTTGAATAGAAAATGAAAGAGTCTAGAATAGGGATTAGGTCTCCTAGCTCCTAGATCAATCCTCTTGCAAGATTGGAAATGTTACATATAAGATCTATTTTGATGAATTTGCTACTTTACCTGTAAAAAATATTTTTGTACAGGCAAAACAAAAGCAA
This sequence comes from Ochotona curzoniae, assembly GCF_017591425.1. Lineage (NCBI taxonomy): Eukaryota > Metazoa > Chordata > Mammalia > Lagomorpha > Ochotonidae > Ochotona > Ochotona curzoniae. The sequence goes on from NW_024465023.1 coordinate 33,210,779, forward strand.
AAAGAAATCATTCAACATCAGAATCAGTTTGAGTGGATGATGGTTCTACCTGATCTGTTTCTCGCCATGTCCTTTTTATGATATACCTGGAATGTGCTTCCTGAACCCTTTGACCATGAATCCTTGCTGGTACTCCATTTGAAATCAATTTAAGGTAAAAATGACACAACATTGATATAGAGGTAAATGATAAGATAATTGCATAGCAAAATAGGTTATTGTGGAGTAAAATAAAATGTAATTGCAAACAGAACTTGAACTCCAGGATGTCTCATTATTTTTATTACAACCTTGTATTTGTATCTACAGATTTTCTGCTTGTCATCACCAGGAATAAGCTCTATCGACTGTTCATTGTTTTCTTCAGAACTTTATCTCTACTTCAGGCAATTAGCATTGAAGCCACTCAATGTACAAACACATATTGCCTTTGCAAAATGATGAAACAACGACTTCCTTAACTAAATTTGTACATGTCCTCCCTCCACAGTGGCCATTGGTTCTACTCAAAGATGAGAATTTGTGCATTTATCGGTTGCAAGTATTGAGTATTAAATATCAGATTAGATTATCTTCAGATATTTCCCATTTATACTGATGTAAGTATCAGGAAAAAAAATCAGAACATTCAAATCCAGATACTTGCTTCCCTCTCACTATTTGACCCAGACCAATATTTCAGTGTGAGTCCTATATTATTTATAAACTAGCAACAGTTCTGCTGAGGAATGAGTGGTGACTTCCTCCTTGCTCCTTACTTTCCTCCCTTTTTCAAACAGGCAGTGGTATAACAAAAGGAATATTTACTACACAGGGTGAGCAAACCTAGTAGAAATCAGAATCATCCCTCACCCCGCATGTATTAAAGAAGATCTCTTGACCGGATCTTTACTCTGTTAGACCTATCTTCAGACCATAGAAGGTCTCCCCAAGAGGCCACTGAACTTATCTGGACAATAAGACGCTGAACTTTATGCTAGGCATGTGTTTGCAAGCAATGAATCTCAACTGAACTTGAACTATGGTTATGCAACAAGGTGGAGGAATCCACCATGGGGGGAGGGGTATGGGAGGGGTGGGGGGAATCCCCAGCGCCTATAAAACTGTACTACATAATACAATGTAAGCAACAATAAAAAAAAAATATATATATATATAAAAAAAAGAAGAAGATCTCTAGCTTTGCCTGTCAATAACAGAGCACCCCTCCCTCCACTTATTAAGAGAATATCCTGGAGAGAAGACATTCCTGCTGCCCAGCAGTAATGAGGATCACTCTTCTGTTACATCAGTGGAAGGCAATGGGAAGAGCAGTTCAAGACATTCATATCTATCTCAGGCTGGGAGGTATCAGTGGAGGCCTAATAGGGGGTCAGAACTTTAACTTCTGTCAAGGAGCATCAAAGAGTTCCCCTTAGGATGGGGAATTTGATTTTCTTCTCCCACACGGAATTAATGAAGGAGTGATGCATCCTTCTTTCCTTTCTAGAGCATAATGAGAGAAAGACAGCTAAAATAGAAGGTTTGAACAACATTCTTAACCTCATAGCAGAATTCTGCAAAAAAAAAAAAAAGTTCAGGTTTCAATAACATTTAAGGAACGGTTAAGATCTCAAACTAAATTTAACATGATAATGAATAATTCTAACACTCAGATAACATAGATGCTGACAGAATTTTTTAAGCAGCTATCATAAAAATGCTGCTATGATCAAGTATAAACACCCTTAAAGTAAGTAAAGAAAGTTTTGAAAATAGAGAAGTTTCAGGACAGAAGGTATGAAGAAGAGAAACCCAGAAATTTTAGCACTGATGAATAAAATGAACAACATGAGGAGTACAGTAAATGGAATCTATAGCAAAATAGAGGATACCAAAGAAAGAATCCATGAAATGAAAGATATACAGCTAAAGACTAAGCTGAGGATCAATGAGAAATCAACCAGTTAAAATGAAAAAAAAAAAATCACAGATATCTGCAACTATAACAAGAACTAGCGTTTGTATTCTTAAATTTCCAAAGGCAAAACAAAAATGTAGTAGCACAGAAAAATAACTTAAAAATAACGGTGGAAAACTTTGCAGATTTGGCAGAAGACATAACTTTGTAAATTTAAGCAGGTAAGGAAATGCCAAATAAGATGCACTCTAAAAACTCACACCAAATTTTATAGGCACAATTTCTTTAGAATTGAAAAATATTTAAAGAACAAAAAATAAAATTCAACTTAGCTATAGATTAGGCACAATAGTATCAATTCTCACCCAGTCGATCTAAAGGCTTGTTGCAATTTCTCTCACAATTCTGACAAGATTTGTTTAAGGTATTACTAAGATGATTGTGAAATTTATGTAGAAGACCCAATGAGCCAAAACAGATAAACTTATTTTCTTTTAGGAGAATAAAGTGAGAGAAATCAATGTAACTAATTTCAAAACTTATATGCTAAACAAGATTGTGTGATATTGGCATAGAGATAGACACAAAAATTAATGTCAAATAACAGGGAACCCAGAATAGACCCACACAATTATGGCACTTATATTGAAATCCTGATTCTAAATGTGATCATTGGAAGCATGGCCTCTGTTGTTAAATTGGGTCATGAGATGGAATCTACATGACAAAGCTTATACCACTTGTATAAGAAGTAGCCTTTCTGTTCAGCTAACCTCAGCTAGTCTTGTCTTCCTATTCTTGCCTAATAAAAGGCCCAGAGCAACTGAAAAATCTATATAAAACACGTGATGACTTAGCATCTTTATGAAAATTAAACTAAAGGTGCCCCTGCCTCAGGTAAAGGCTGCCTTATGTTGTGTATCTTAGCTAAGTGGAGGTTAGAGCTTGAACCTTTATTTATCCATGGAAAAATCCTCCTGATGGCAAGTCCTGGCAAATACTTCTCCTAAATCTCTTTTCATAGACATAATTTGAAGGAGGATGGGAGAGAAATAGAGAGAGAGACAGAGAGAGGTCACCCATTCACTGATTGACCCTCCAAATACCCTCAGGAACTCAAACAGGGTTCCCCACGTGCATGGCAGGAACTGTGTTTATTAGCTGAGACACCATTTTTGCATCCTAGGGTCTATATTAGCAGGAGACTGCAGTCAGAAGCTGGAGCTGGATATTGAAAGCAAGTATTCTGATATGAAACATAAATGTCTTAAAAGTTTGCTGAAATACCTGTCTCTCCCTCTAAAAATCTTAGTTCCATATTTTCACATTCAGTCAAGCACCCTCCAAGGGAAATGATATCACAATTACATTCATTTCTAAAAATCTTCTCTAGCAGATTGGAAGTGGTAAGGGACAGGGAATGCGGCTTTTTTGTCAGTCTTCCCATGGTCCAACATAGGACTTGGAACAGATTTGGTGCTAAGGGACAGTTTGTTGAACCTATTTCCTAGTCCCAGCATCTCCTGCCTTTCTGAAGTTTAAGGGCTGAAAAGTCACTTTATGGATTTAGGTGGGTGGAAAACAGAACAATGTTCAAATAATAAAAGTCCTTGGATTATCGTACTGTAGCTAGCACAGAGACTTCTTAAGGTGCCCTGGACTGAAGGCAATGATGTGGGCACTCTAGACTACATCTTAGAGCTTTTGATAAGATGAATTGAGATGGAGCCATCCATGCCTCAGGCACTCTTTCCCAGTTATCAACCATAATGAGCTGGCCTTTTTTTCTGATTTGAGTTTGAATTTGTATTCCTTCATCTGAAGATCACTTTACCACTCAGCCCTTTATTTATTATTTAGCTCTTCTTTGATTTTTAGAAACATGTCCTCTGCCTTAAAAGCTTGAGGGTAAAAGTCCAATAAAATGTACCATTAATTAAAGACAATTAAAATGATGGACAAGGATCACCATAGAGATGAAAAATAAATAAGACAAAAATAGCTGCCTCATCTGTTGCATGTTTTTTTTCAATACATTCAGACTGGTTCCCAAGTTCCTTGGCATACATGCTTTTATTGAGCTCTTCCCATTTGCAGAGTACTTGAGGAATTTCTGATCAATTTGACAAGAATGGCTACAAGCACACAGAAAAGGTAACCAAAACAACGAGAGGCATCTCTGTAGTCATCTTCTGTAAGCAAACCAACTTTCCTATGGAAAAGATGAAGATTTTCTTCACTTATTGGTAGGAATAGTGGACTATGGTCCTTTGCTGTCAGTCTTCATCAGGGACCTTCTCGGTTGAACCTGAGTTGCGTTACTCAGGGTCATGTTGTCAGGGTCAGGGTGAGGACATATGCCTGAAAGGAGTGACAAATTTGGGGATGTAAATGCCTTATGATGTTGCCCCAACTCAGAAAATTCTGATGGATCAAACCATACTCAGGTCTTACCTCCTGCAAGTTACAATTTCAAGTGTACTCCTAATATACCATCTTCTTGCCAACATGTGGTTTTCCTTTCCACAACCATTGGTGTCTTTTGCCATGGTTCCCAAAGTGGATCTTGAAGATACTTGGCCCTTCTTCTACACTGAGAGTTTCTCATGTACTATGGCTTTATGTTTTTCAGATTACCTGGCCCACCACAGTATGTGTTTAGTAAATTTGGATAGAATCTAATTTAATAGCACTAATGTTATTCGTGAAAGCAACTCATGGTAGGATCTCAAACATCCTTTCTCCCTGCTCTCTGCTGTTACACTTCTCAGTTTAGCAAGCCAAAATGGTGTATTTTATCAGGCTCATTTCTCACATGTGAAAACTAAGACTCATTGAAATTTGCTATCGTCGCTCAAGTTCACCTAGTAAGCAGCAGGGCCCAGGTTCAAAGTAAGGTTTGGCTGATCCCAAAGCTTGTATTTCATATAGCTCCCAAGAGGTACTTGCTCAAGATAAATATTTCTTCCCCAAATGTTTGTGATATACCAGTTTTTTTTTGAATCAGACATAACTTTAAATGAGAATCTTGTTTGAGTTCACTGGAGAGAGAATATCAAGGGGATTTTTAAACATACTAAGAAATGCTATGTGATGAATTATTTTAAAATGATTTGTTTTTATTGGAAAGGCAGCTATACGGAGAGAAGGAGAGACAAAGAAAAGATCTTCGTCTGCTGGTTCACTCCCCAAGTGACCACAACAACCAGAACTGAGACGATCCAAAATCAGGAGCCAGAAGTTTGTTTCGTGTCTCCCAAGTGGGTGCAGGGTTCTAAGGCTTTGGGCCATGCTCTACTGTTTTTCCAGGGCACAAGCAGGGAGCTGGATGGGAGGTGGAGTAGTTGAGACACGAACTGGCATCCTATTAGATCCTGGCACATGAAAAGCGAGGATTTAGCCACTAGACTATCATGCAGGGCCCCTGAGGGATTCTCTCTCTCTTTGTTAATATTAATTAATTTATTTGAAAGGCAGACTGATAGAGAGGGAGAGACACAAAGACCATCGACTGGTTTACTACCCAAGTGGTGGTAAAGGCCACAGTAAATCAGCCTAAAGTTAGGAACCAAGATCTCTATCCAGGTCTTTCACCACATAGGTGACAGATGCCCAAGCACTTGGGCTATTAACAGGGAGCTGAAGTTGAGCAGTCAGGATTCAAACCAGTGATCATATGGGATGCCAATTATCACAAGGAGACTATTCATTGCACCATGATGCCAGCCCAGGAATTTTTTTTTTTAATGTTTGTTTTGTTAGGGCGTTTGTTGAGTCAGTTATTATTTTAATAGATTATTGATTTGGTGCTGTGGTATTGTCACCTGCCATGCAGGCATCCCATATGTGCACTGATTCAAATCCTGGTTGCTCCGCTTCCCATCCAGCTTTCTGTTAACGTGCCTGGAACCACATTGGAGACCCGGAAAAAGTTCCTGGATCCTGCGTTCAAAACAGTCTAGGTCTAGCTATTGCGTTCACTTGGAACACGAACTGGTGAACAGATAATTTCTCTGTCTCTTTGTAAATCTGCCTTTCAAATAAAAACAAATCTTTAAAAAAGACTACTTACTTGAAAGACAGTGACAAAAAGGGAGACCCTGTAACGATCATTCCCGCCCTTCCCCAGAGAAAGAAGAATGAGCAAGTGAATGAGACAGATTGAGAGATCTTCTATCCACTGATTCACTCCTCAAATACATGCAACACTCAAGATTAAGTCAGGTCAAAACCGGGAGTTCAAAAATCATCCCAATTTCACGCGTGGGTGGAAACACAAACAAATAAACAAACATACTGCCTTCAAATGTTTTAGCAGGAAGCTGGATGAGAACTGACAAGTAGCCAAAACTCAAACCAGACATTCCAACCGGAGATGTGTGCTTAACACACTGAGCCATAATGCTAGCTCCTCAATCATTTCTCAACAGATTTTTATTACGAAGTTTCTCTCCCTCCCCCAGATACAAGAAGAAGGTAAGGAAGGTATGGAAATAGTGGTCTTATCCATTTTCCCCCAGTCCTCAACCCTTCCCACCCTAATCAACTATGGAAACACCCTCAAAATAATATATATGTATAGTAAATAGGGGATCAGATAGCAAGTACACCAATATTTGCTTAGTGAGCAACTGTTAATAACCACTGAAATAAAGAAATAAAACATTATAGTTACCTACACCTTTCCTGTTTATCCTCGGAAAGTTTTAATCCTTGCCCCCACACTGACAGTAAAAACAATAATTGACATTGATAACAATAATATTCATACTTTGCTTTCTAGCGCTATATAGACAAATGCAACCTTAAACAGCGCTGAGCAAGGACTGTCTGTCCATCTGTGGTTTGGGGGCCCGGTTTGGTGCACCATTTACTTTTTTTTTTTATCTCAGAATGAAACTGTGAATATTTTTGCACTTTAATTTCTTTTCTCCTTAATATATTAGAAATGACAATGAAAGCTTTACATGTCAAGACTTATGTGATTAAACACAGTAACATGAAATAGTTTCAGCCTTAGCTGCATTACACAAAAGGCAAAGAAGAAAAACAAATTAGCTTTGAAAATAAATCATTGGGCCCAGCGGCATGGCCTAGCGGCTAAAGTCCTCACCTTTGAATATGCCAGGATCCCATATGGGCGCCAGTTCTAATCCCGGCAGCTCCACTTCCCATCCAGCTCCCTGCCTGTGGCCTGGGAAAGCAGTCGAGGACGGCCAAAAGCCTTGGGACCCTGCACCCGCGTGGGAGACCCGGAAGAAGTTCCTGGACCCTGGCTTCAGATCGGCATAGCATCAGCCGTTGCGCTCACTTGGGGAGTGAATCATCAGATGGAAGATCTTCCTCTCTGTATTTCTGACTTTCCAATAAATAAATATATCTAAAAAAAAAAAAAGAAAATAAATCATCATAGATTTTTTTAAAACTAGGAAGCTGAAAAAAAAAGCATTGCAAGGTAAATAGTTGTTTTTTTACTTAAATGTATACCTACATGTGTGATTTTTTTATGAGAATAATTAAAAATAAAGTTAATGTGTGTTCTTTCTCTTTTAATCAATTGGAAATTTTACACTTCTTTAGTAGTTATTCTTAAATATTTATTACATGTTTAAGTTTGTATTTTCTATCAAAGTTTAGAACTTTCAAAAGAGACATGCTGGTTTCTCCTCCATGTCTTTAATTTTACAGTTATCTGGGATTTAAACTTGAAGTTATTATAGATCTTTTAACTTCATTAAAACATCTATAGCTTGTATTCACTTTGTGTCAACTATTGTTTTTGTATTCACATTTTCCTCTTTCTAGCATTTTTGTTTTCAAATGATTACTTCCCACAAAAGGTTCAATATTTGCATATTTAAAGCCTTTATTCAGTTCTCATATTTCATACTTAGTTTGGATAAGGACAGAGTACAAGTCCAAAAAATTTGCCCACAATAAATTAGCATTTTTAAAGTCATCTTCTAGCATGCTAATTTTTTATTCTTTAGTTTAAAAAAAAAAAGCAGTTTTAGTTTTCCATATTTTGATCATTTTAAAAATATTATGGTATTTTTAAAATGTTTTCATTAACAAGTAAAATTCACATTTTGGGGGGACACAGGGAATATTTAAATATATATAGACAGTGTAATATGATTAAAACAGGAAGCCAACCTTTTGCATTTGTTTATCTTATTATTTTGTTTGGAAACTACTGATCCCTTTCTTCCAGTTCTTGAGGCAGTGTATAATATATTATTATGAACTATCCTCATCGCACTCTGCTGCCCTCCGTTAATACTAGAAATTATTTCTTCCTGAGGCTGTGATGGAGATGCCGCAAGCAGTAACTTAACCGCTACATCAAATATCTACGGTTGAAGATAAATTTCTGGAGCATCTCCATTTACGGAAGAATTTACTCTGATTTTGTGGATTCATAAACTTCTTCAGGTATCTGAGAATACTTATTAGAATTTTTTTTTACAAGTTATACTAGAATTATCTTTTTCAGAATCTGTCATTGTAAAATATCACCTTGAGTCTCTCCAATGTTGTTGCTTTTACTTAAATGATTGAAAAACTTGCTTGTCTGTCTGTATATAGAAATCTAACACCATCTTAGTGTGTGAGGAGCTTAGTGTGGTGGGAGATAGCCAGATGCTCTGTATTTTATAGCTCTGTCTCCTTGGTAATTACTTCCAATCAATAGTAAGCTGACTACAGACAAACTGTTGAAGTAGGGAGCCATTATATTGACTAACTGCACTTTAATGATCTTGGTGTAAAAATGGAATTTCAGAAATTCCTACAAAAGTCTAGTATCCACTGGCAACTCTATTTTTTCTAGCATTCTTATAGATTTATTTTTCAAGTAATAAATTGTAAAAGGTATTGAGCTACTTTTGTGGTCTTAGATATGATTTAAAAATAAATGGTCTCATAATACACAGAATATAAAAAATGCAATATGTATGAACAAAATTGACATTTTGAAACTTGGTTCTTTTTTACAGCCTTTGTGTATATTCTTGAGAAACAGGGATTCCTTTTTTTCTACTTTTTTTCTTTACATGATAGAGTGTTAAGCCTCTGAATGTGAAATGAACTGAGCATATATATCATCATAAAAAATACTAATAATAATGGAAGCGGGAGGGTGAGTGGGGAATCCAGGTAGGTGAGAGGGTCTTGGTAGGGAGTACCATCATGTTCCTAAATTTGTGAAATGCATGACATTTTCCATGTTTTTTTAACTTTATATATACAAAACAATTCATCAAAAAAGATCCTATTATTAGTAGCATTTATTGTTATTATTTCTTTGTTTATTTGAAAACCTGGGAGACAGAGAGGTCTCCCAACTTCTGATTGTCTCCCCCAAAGCCCACTGAAGCTGTTGCCGAACTGATCAAACGTAGGATCTGATAACTCATCTGGTATCTGCTTGCTAAGGAGACACCAGAGACCTCATCTGTTCCTCATAGCAGGTTCCTTAGCAACAGAGCAAAGCCAGGATGTGAAACCAAGAAGCATCACGTGGGATGTGAGCATCCTAAGCAGGCATCTGTGTCAAGCACCCATGCCATACTTGTTTCTCTTTTCTAGACCCATTGATTTGAAAGGCAGAGTGTGCATGTGTGTGTTTGCAAAATTTATTCTTATGATTTTTGTGCTTTATTTTTATAATTTAATTTACAGTAATTATTTTAACATTTGTCATTTCCACTTCTGTACTTGACAATATTCTGGTATGATTATTTAAGAATATTTAAAGTCTTAGTGAATTTGAGAACATCTAAAATGATTTCAGAACTTTTAAAATATTTCAAAAGCACTCAAGTGATAAAAGACATACTAATGCTAGTTTTTGTCTGTGCATGCATGAAAGTATTTTATGTTGTTCTGCAAACAGATATAGGAAAAGAATTTTTAAGTCACAAAAGTTTTTGTCAAAAAAGTTATAAGATAAGCCTAAATTTTTACAAATTTGTAAGTAATTTTGTGTACAGAAATCATTTCAATATCTTTTTTACCTGGGATGAGAAAAATTTTTTAAAAAAGTCTCTAAATATAGAGGCTAGATGGAATAGGAATTTTTTCATTTTTAGTGTAATTTTAAGGGACTTCTTAATGCATTGGATTCTCAGGGTCACAGCAAATGTGTGTATGCATCAGAACATAGAACATAGATTTATCCTTTTGGGATGCAACACTGTTCAAGCAGAAAGTACTCCACTTTAATTTTTCTTTTTTAAATTTATTTATTTCATTATTATATAATACAGTTTTATAAGCTCTGGGATTTCCTTTCACTCCTCTCCATATCCTCTGCCCCACACACTGATTTCCTTAATATTTTTACAATAGTATAGTCTTTCATACACAGTCATAAGTCCATCATTCTGCTACTTAAGTGTATTCTGACATTGTAGGTATGGACGATGCAAGAGAGTCCTAAATCCTATTTTCAAGATATATTTAACAGGGCCCAGCACAGTAGTCTAGCAACTAAAATCCTCACCTTGAAAGCACCAATCTACAATATGGGAGCTGGAGCAGGGCTGGTTCTAATCTGGCAGCCCCGCTCCAGATCCCTGCTTGTGGTCGGAGAAAACAGTCAAGGATGTCCCAAAGCCTTGGGACCCTGAACCCGTGTGGGAGACCCAGAAGAGGCTCCTGGCTGCAGATTGGTGCAGTTCTGGCCATTGTGGCTGACTGGGGAGTGAATCAGTGAACAGAAGATCTTCCTCTCTGTCTTTCTCCTCTCTGTATACTGACTTTCCAATAAAAATAAATATTTATTAGGTATATTAGGAATCCAACCTTGAGATTGAAGTAAAGATCCACACTGCACTGAACATTTACACATCTGGATATGACAGTCTCTACTATTCAGTTACTATACATCCTCTTAAAGGAATAGCCATAAAACAAAATTAATAACAGAGAGAAAATAGAAATTTAAAACAACATAAAGTCAAATAACATGTTACTGAATGACCAATGCGTCACTGAAGAAATGAAAAAGAAAATCAAAAACCCTCTTAAAGAAAATCATGCTACTACATGACCCATGAGTCAGTGAAGAAATCATTAAGAAAAATAAAACTTTTTTGAAAAAATGGAAACCAAAACATCAAAACCCATGATATGCAGCAAAAACAGCACTGAAAGGGCTACTGATCTTATGTTTTGTATGTAGGTTGCTTTACATCAGAGAGAACATATGGTATTTGTTGTTTTGGGATTGACTTATTACACTAAGCATAATGGTCTCTTGTTGGGACTGTTTGGTTGCAAATGGCAGATTTTCATTCTTTTTAATAACTGAGTAGTAATACATGGAATAGATGTTCCAGTTTATTCACTCCTCTTTGGACAAGCATCTGGGTGTTTCCATGTCTTTGCTCTTGTAGATAGTGCTGCTGTGAATATCGGATTACGGATCCCTTGCTCATATGTTGATTTCATATCCTTTGGATATACTCCGAGAAGGGGAATTGCTGGGTCATGTGGTAGATCAATTTTCAGTATTCTTAACACTTTCCAAAATGGCTTCCATAGTAGTTGTAATAGTTACCGACAGTGAAGGAGGCTACCTCCTTCACATCCATCCCAGCAGGTGTTGTTAGTTGAGTTCTGAAGTTACACATGTACAACAGTCTCATTGGAGTTAGGTGGAATCTCAATGTGGTTTTCATTTGTATTTCCCTGATAGCTAGGGAGCCTGAGCACTTTGTCATTTCTATTAGCCATTTGGATTTGTTCTTTTGAAAAAATGTTTGTTCACTTCCTTCTTCCATTTCTTCACAGGGTTGCTTGTTTTGCTGTTGTCGTGTCTCTGAACCTCTTTGTAAATCTTAGATGTTAGTCTCCTATTGGTTGTGTAGTGTGTAAAGGATTTCTCCCATTCTGTTTGATGGGAAGTGGAGCAGCCAGGAAGTGGACCAGTGCCATTGTGGGATGCTGGAGCATGTAAGGCAAGGAACTAGGAACCAGACCATCACTCCATTCCACCACTTATTTTTTCAATCAGAGTTATGTTTGATGATCCAGTTGAAAAGTCTTGACCTGGCTATTACTAGTCATTATCTGGATTTTTCAACTAGAGAATGAATACTATTACCTTTTCACTTCAAATTGAAGTGCATGATGTACTGCAACAAGCTTTATTTTCATCATCATCTTCTCCTTACCTAAAACAAGTTATCAAGGGAGAGGGGGATGATGGTACAGCATGTTTAGCCACTGCTTGTGACGCCAGCATCATGTATCAGTAGTTTTCCCTCTGCTTAGGATGTAGCCTCCTGATAATGCACACGAGAGGCAACAGATGATGTCATAAGTGCTTGTTTTGGCATCATCCATGTGGAAGACCTAAGTGAAGTTCCTGACTCCTAAATTTGTTGTAGCAAGGCCATTTCTGTTGTTGGGGGTTGAGACAGCATTGCCAGTAGATGAAAAAGCTCTATTTCTCCCTCTCTGGCACTTTGACTTTCTAAAAGATGAGTGAATCTTTAAAAAACAGCATAAGTTATCAAATTATAAACTGATCTTTTGAGAGACAAGTATATTGATTGCCCTTTTAAACTTTTTTGCAGTTTTGATGATTTCATCATTCTTCCACTCAAGTTTCCCCACCAATTTGCTAAGTATTCTTGCTTCAGTTTGAGCAGAAGTCATGATAGGCAATCTTGTCTTACTGCTTCAAGCTAGATCCCTTTCAAACTAGTTCCCATTCCTATTATTTAAAAAAAATGTTATGAATTTATTTTGGTGCAAACTTTTTTGAAATCTGTACAAGCCTTTTCATAAAATTCATTTTCCCTTAGCTCCTCTGAAAACCCATATATCTTTGACAATGTTTCATTTTATTCATGTTTCACTTTTAGAAATATTAGTAAAACACTTGAAACTATTTGATTATTCCTGAGCCTGCTGCAATTACTCAGTGGCTAAATCTTCTTCTTGCAGGTGTTGGGGTCCCATTTGGGTGTCAGTTTATGTCCCAGCTGCCCCACTTCCCATCCAGCTCCCTGCTTGTGGTCTGAGGAAACAGTGGAGGATGGCCCAAAGCTTTGGGATCCTGCATTCACATGGGAGACCCATGAGAAGGTTCTGGTTCTAGGCTTTGGGTTGTCTCAACCCCATTCTTTGTGGACAATTAAGGAGTAACTAGCAGACAGAGATTTTTCTCTTTGTCTCTCCTTCTCTCTGTAAAATCTGTCTTTCCAATAATAAATAAATAAACCTAAAAAGAGAAACTATTCTCTTATTCCTTTTATAGCCTTGCTTTTACTGTCCTTTGATTTTTAATTATAGGTTTTCTTCTCAAAATTGCTTTTCTTATCACTGATTCCATTCAACACAACTCTACCATCAACTCTATTTAATTTTGATTATTTTATTTTTGGTTCTCCAGATATCTTTCTTGATATTATTTCTTTTTTGTGTGTGAGATCTTTTTGTTTTAATTTTTTATCTTAACTGACAGGATTGCTTGCTTTTGTGTTTTACTTTTCTTGTGATTTTTTTTTTGCATGTTAATTTTGGATTCCAGAATTTTCCTATTGCTTTTCTTTTGGATCCCAGAGTAGACTTTTTTTTTCCCCAGGTTAAGATCACTCAGCACAAAATTTGAATAACTTTACTATGTTATATAATTGTCCTCATATAATTTGTTTTCCTCATTTCACAGAGATTTATCATTGTACATTGTGAAGTTTCTCCTTATATTCTAGACATTATTGTATATGCCTTCTGAAGAACATTTTATTTTTTTATTCTAGCTTCTCAATATGTCTTACATTTGTTGTTCTGATTTCTATACAACTCAGTGAATTTCATTATGCTTACATATATGTGTCAAATAATTATTGTGCAAAAGAGTTGTCCCAGGCAACACAGAATTTCAGAACATTTTATCACACCAAAAATAAACTACACTCGTTAGTAGGCACTTCCAATGTCCCCATGCATCTGTCTCTAGAAAATACTAATAAATAACTATGTGACTTTGCCTTTTAGAGATATTTCATATAAAAACGGTATTGCAAATCTGGTTCAGAAATTAGAATTTCTGTGTTGTATATCATAACACTGGTTTCAATTTGAACTGCCATGCTGACTTACAAGGAAACTGCATTAATTGTATTCCCACCAGCAAAGTATGAGAGTTAAAAATTCACCAACACTTCTTTCGAGATATTTTTTAAAAGATTTATTTGTTTTTATTGGAAAAGCAGGCTTACAGAGAGAAAGAGAGACAGAAAAAGATCTTCTATCTGTTGATTCATTCCCCTAAGTGGCCAGGAGACAGGAGCTTCTTTGAACTGAACTGATCCAAAGCCAGGATGGTCTTGCTGGTCGGCTACGTGGGTGCAGGGTGCCAACAATTTGGGTATCCTCCACTGCTTTCGAGGACAGCTGTATGCAGAGGATTAGACTGTTAAACTGTTGTGCAGGCCAATCTTTCTGAATTTTTATTAGACCTGTGATAATGGTTGTGATTTGATGGCTAATAGTCTTTCTCAGTTCCAGTTATCAGTTGTGTATCTATTTTCATAATTGGTACATGTTTTCTCATATAGACTATCTGCCTGTGGTTTTTATGCTTTTTATTTATTTATATTTTATTCCTGAGGGAGAGCAAGAGTGAGTGCAAGAGCAAAAGCAAGAGTGAGAGACAGAGAGAGAGAGGCGGAACCTACTGTTTCACTTCCCAAGGGTCAAGGAGCCAGGGACCCAATAACGTCTCCCAAAATGAAGGACAGGGATCCTGTCTCCCTCAAGACATCACCTGCTGTGTCCCAGGTACATGTCAGCAGAGGATGCTATTGGAAGAGAAACTGGGATTCAAACCCTGGCAAACCTAATATGTGCATCAAAAGTGGTGATTTAACCACCGTACCATGGTTGACCCAGTTTTCTGTGCTCTTAATGAATTTATGTTTTTTTTTTTTTTTCATATCAGGTCTCATAGAATAAGTGAGGAAGTATTTTCTTTCCTTCTACATTTTGGAAAATTTTGTGAAAGACTGATGTTAATTATTGGTCTTTGGCAAAGGGCACAAGTGAAAATGTGTGGATATGGAATTTTTTTACAGGAAGCATTTTTTGTTTGTTTGTTTAACTTGGTTTAACTTTTTATTCAATAACCACCCCCCAGTCTCGTTTGTGTACTATAAATCTATTAATATTTTCTTTTTATCTAGTTTGTGTCATTAAAAGAGTTTGTCCATATCACTTAGATTTAGCTATACATGCATTTTATTTAATAAAATATACATTTGGTGTATACAAAATACTTTATATAAAATCTAGTTTCTTATAGTCCTTTGCATTTTTATGATATGGGTGGTAAAGTTCTTGTTTTGCTTAATTTTTGGCGATCTTTTGTTAGTCTAGTCAAATGCTCATTAGATTTATCTTTTCAAATAAAACACTTTATTTTCCCTAATTTTATATGCTCTATTTTTCCTTTAGTTTCAAAAAGTTTTCTACTGATTTTTGAAGCTATCTATTTTGAATAAGATAAGGAGAAAATAATTTTAAAAAATAAAGTCTATCAAAAATATAGGATTCTATTAAATAAATATTTGTATCATAAAAATGCTTGAAGAAAATGGGCCTGGCTTGATGGCTCTGTAGCTAAATTCTCACCTTGCAACCACTCGGATAGCATATGAGTGTCAGTTCATCCCCTGTTGCTCTACTTCCCATTCAGCTCCATGCTTGTGGCCTGGGAAAGCAGTAGAGGATGGCCCAAGGCCTTGGGACTCTGCATCCATGTGGCAGACCCAGAGAAGCTCCTGTCTGCTGGTTTTAGACCTACTCAACACTAGCCATTTCGGCCATTTGAGAAGTGAATCAGCAGATGGAAGATCTTTATCTGTGTCTCTCCTCGCTGTAAATCTGCCTTTCCAAGAAGAATTAAATGTTTTTAAAAATGTTTGAGGAAGATAATGAAAAAGATATTGAAAAATGTATTGAATGAAATAGATTTGAAGAACATCCCAATGTCTTGAAAGAGACACGGACATACATAAAAAGGATGCTCAAAGCATCTATCAGAGCTTCATTAAAATTTTTTTGACCATTATGTTCAAATGGTCAAAAATTCAGGATAAGGAGAGGATCCTATGGGCATTGATGGAACAATGTTAAGTTCATATAAAGTAATGCCAATTTACAAGTCTTCTCAGTAGGAGTCCTATTGGCCAGAAAATATATTCAAGATCTTGAAAGAAAAAGGCATTTAATCAAGAATATTATATCCAGTGAAGTTCTCCTTTTTAAGTGAAGGGAAAATAAAGTACTTATCAGACATACCAGCATTTCAAATTCATCACCACAAAACCAACTTTATAAAAGAAAATTCCAAGAGGGATCTTACATTCTAAGTAACCATCAGGAAATGAACATGGCACTCACTAACAGAGCCTGTATAAAAGGGTGCTCCTTCTCTGATCCAGCTCCCTGCTAAAGTACCTGGGAAAGCAGTGAAGAATTGCCCAGGTGCTTGGGACCCACCACCCATTCGGAAGATTTCAAAGAAGCTCCTGACTCCTGATTTCCCATCAGTCCAGCTCTGGTCATTTTTACCACCTTAGGACTGAAGCTGTAAGTTGGAATATTGCCTCTGTCTCTCTCCCTCTGCCTCTTTCTTTGTAGCTCCACCTTTCAAGTAAATAAATAAGTCTTCTAAAAACTATGAGTGGAAAGATACTCTGTGCTGACCAATTGGAAGAATGATGTCATTAAAATGTTCATACCATCTAAAGAAATCTTTAGACTCAATACCAGTATTTCAAAAATACCAATGGCATTCTTCACAGAATTATGAAATAAAATCCTAAAATTCCTATGGAATCACAAAACAGTACACCGCACAATTCTTTTGGGAAAAATTGGATATAATTATGCTACCTGATTTCAATGCATACTGCAGAGTTATAGTAATAAAAGTAGCAAGATACTGGTATAAATATAAACATAGAGATCAATGGAACAGAATGTAGGTTGTAGAAATTAATCCACATGTGTATTTGTAGCCAACTGGTTTTTGAGAAAGATGCCAAGAATACACATTGGAAATGGGAGAGGGTTTTGAATCAATGGTGTTGATTAATAGCACTAGTTTTGCTTCCAGTATTCTGCTTCCAATATTCTCTCGATTTTGACAATTTGACTATTACGTGTCTAGATGTTTATATCTTTGAGTTTGTTATTTGCAGTTCCTTCAACATCTTACATGTGCTGGGTAATACTTTTATTTTTTAGTTTGGAAAATTTTTGACAATTATTTCTTCAAATAAAAAGTCTTCTCATTTCTTTCCTGTGCTTATGAGATGGCATTTTTAAAAAACAATTATCCTTTGACTATTTCAAACATTTATTTCATCTCAGAGGTTGAACAATGTTTATTTGTACATCTTTTTTAAGTACTGTCATTGCTTTTTTTTAGGGAGAGCAGATTTTCAGAAACTGTCTCTGCTATTCCAGAATTTGCATGTTCACCTTGTTGTTTTCATGTTTGTGTTACTATATTCATGCAAAATATTGATTTGAGCATAATTATATAATATAGATAATCATATCTATATGATTGATTGATTTACTTACTCTAAAGGAAGAGTTACAGAGAGAAGGAGAGACAAATATAGATCTTCTATCCACTGATTCACTTCCCAAAAAGCTAGACAAAAACCAGGAGCCAGGAGCTTCATGTGGATCGCCAACAAGTGTGTGAGGGCTTAATGGGCTTAGGTAAATAATCTGTTGCCTTCTCAGGGAAAGCAGGAAGTTATATCAGAAGTGAAGTAGCCTGTTTCGAAACCCATATGGTGCTGATGTTGCAGGTAGTAGCTTGATTTTATGTGCCATTTATTTATTATATGAGAATTATGCTGAAATCACTTTAATAAATAAAGAATGAGCCATTATTAAAACATGTTTCTACTATCTTACATTTTTAATTAGCAAATAGTGAAACATGTTAGTGGAAAAATAGCTTCAAAACCCGCTTAATTTCCATTTTGTCACTCTAACAATGTGAATCTGTTGTAGACACTTAAACACAAAAATATTATTCTTAAATATTTGCAATTGTAGGAAGTATTCATCTTTATAATAATTCAATTACTGAGTTTCATAAGAATTTTTCATGTTTACTCTATGGTTTGCCTTATTGCAAAATTGAATGGATTATTAACATTTTCTTAAGGATATATATATCACAACTTACTTTGGCAATTGTCAAGCATCCTTTGAGATATCGCCATGATGATCAAATATAAGCTTACAGGCTTTTGTTTTCCCATTGACTTTTTCTTGGTGGAGCTATTGGAATAAAGTGTAAGACTTTTTCTTTTCTGTATGGTATTGCTTTGTTATCTTCAAAAACTTTCCAAAATAATTTCAGTTAATGGATTTGTCAATTTTAACTCAAGATAATGATAGGTTGTCCTATTTTTAAAAATATTTTGTTCTTTTTTTTTTGACTTTTTGTTATTTATTATATAATCCTACAGGCACAAGAATTTCCCCTTCCACTCTTTGTATCTATATTTTTGTCTCTTACTTATCCCTTATTTTGAAATACTCTAAGCAGTATAAAGAATACAGATTTCATGTATTTCATGGATACAATTATTTTGGTTAGGTGTATGTTTTCATCTGTTACCATGTTTCTAGTTGAGGGTCTTAATTTCACAATTTTTTTGATTTGTTATATCTGTTTGAGGAAGAAGTAAGAGATAGAGAGAGGGGGATTTTCAATCTGCTGGTTCATTCCCTAAATGGCCACATTTGCTGGGGCAGGGACAGGCTGAAGTCAGAAGTTGAGAACTCCATTTGGGTCTTCCATGTGTGTGGCAATGACTCAAATGCTTGGGACTTCTTCCAATGCTTTCACTGTACATTAACAGGAAGCTGGACTGGAAAAGCAGCAGCTGGGACTCCAAGGTGCTCATCTGGGATGCTGATGCTGCAAGTTGCAGCTTAACCCACCCACTGAACAACAATGCAGACTCTTAATCTATTCTTTCTATCTATCTATCTATCTATCTATCTATCTATCTATCTATCTATCTATCATCTATCATCTATCTATCATCTATCTTGACAAAATAAGTCTACTGATAAAGAATTGTTTGGCTTCTTTTATGTCTGAAAGTGTCTTTATTTACCATTTTGTGTATCTTTATTTATCATTTATTTCATTTATATTTTCACTCTATGAGTAATTCCACATGATAGGATTTTTTCTTCCAGTACATTATTTGTTTTTTTCCAGGCACCAATACCTTGACTCAACAGGTTAATCCTCCACATGCAAGTGCTAGCATTTTATATGGATGTTTATTTGTGTCTAGGCTGCTCCACTTCCCATCCAGCTCCCTGCTTATGACCTGCGAAAACAGTAGAGGATGGTCCAAAGCTTTAGAACACTGCACCCACGTCAGAGACCAGAAGAAGCTCGCAGATCCTGGCTTTGGATTGGTTCAGCTCTAGCTGTTGCAGCCAATGGGTTAGTGGAACATTGGAAGAAGGACCTTTCTCTCTTTCTCCCCTTCTTTCTGTAAATCTGCCTTTCAAACAAAAATAAATCTTTTCAAAAATTTTTATTTATGTCATTCGCAGTTCCTTATATTAAATATAATTTTACCATTTTCTTTCTTCCTCTGCACACAGTATTGCACCATGATTTGTTCCTCATAAGTAGCTTGTTTAGAATCTAGCCAACATGTAATTTTTATTTCTTTTCTGTATACTCCTAGGAGCTGGATAGCTAGATCATATGGCAGGTTTATTTGTAATTCTCCAAGCACTCTCCATACTGATTTCATATTGGTTGTGCTAGTCTACACTCCCACCACCAGCAGTGAAGGAGGGTACCTTTCTCTCCACACCCATGCCAGCAGGTGTTGTTAGTTGAGTTCTGAATATAGGTCAGTCTCACTGGAGTTAGGTGGTACCTCAATATGGTTTTTCATTTGTATCTCTCTGATGGCTAGGGAGCCTGAGCTTGTTTTTATATGTCTGTTGGCCATTTTGATCTGTTCTTTTGAAAGATGTCTGTTCATTTCCTTTGCCCATTTTGTTACAGTTTTTTGTTTGTTTGTTTGTTTCTGTCCCTGGGTTTCTGAAGCTCTTTTTATTTTTAGATCCTGGATATTAGTACCCTATCACTTGTATAGTGTGCAAAACTTTCTCCCATTCTGTTGGTTGCTTTTTCATTTTGTTAATTGTTTCCTTTGCTGTACAGAAGCTTTTTAGTTTGATGTAGTCCCATTTGTTCATTTTGGCTTTGATTGCCTTTGCTTTAGGCCTCTTTTCTAAGAAGTCTTTCCCCATTCCTATATCCTGGAGTGTGTTTCCTATGTTTTCCTTTAATAGTTTGGTGGTTTCTGGGTGTAGATTTAAGTCCTTGAGCCAGTAAGAGCTGATTTTTGTATAATGTGACACGTGCAGGTCTTGCTTCTTTATTCTGCATTTGTTGAATAGACCAGTTTTTTTTTACCTGGATTGTTTTCCGTTTCCTTGTCAAAGATTAGTTGACTATACATGTGTGGATTCCCTTCTGGTGTTTCTATTCTGTTCCACTGATCTTCTTCTCTATTTTTGTACCAGTACCAGACTGTTTTGATGACCACTGCTCTGTAGTATGTTTTGAGGTCTGCAATTGTGATTCCTCCAGTTTGATTTTTATTTTTCAGGATAGCTTTGGCTATTTGTGGTCTCTTGTGTTCCAGATTAACATTTGTATCATTTTTTCTATTTCTGAGAAGAATGTTGTTCAGATTTTGATTGGGATTGCATAGAACCTCTATATTACTTTTCATAATATGGACATTTTGATGAAATTCAAACTACATATGAGAAGGGGAGCTATAATCTTATGTTTACAGCAGCACAATATACAATAGCAAAGACATGGAAACAACCCAGTTGCTCATCCAAAGAGGAGTGGCTAAAGAAACTGTGGTGCATATACTCCATGGAATATTATTTGGCCATTAAAGAGAATGAAATTAGACAATTTGCAGCTAGACAGTCTGAATTAGAGAGCATTATGCTCAGTGAAATAAGTGTATCACAAAAAGAGAAATATCATATGCACTCTCTAATATAAGGAATCCATCATGCAAATTGGAATGTATAGTGGTGGAGTAATGAAGACTACCATATCCAGAAGTGATGACACAATGCAACATGCATTGTTGGATATATCTAGAAAATGGGATGATGGATTGTCTGACATCGTCTGTACCAGTAATGTCAGGGCACACTTTATAGCAGAATGATGGAATTGTAACTCCTTATGAAGAGTTGTGACATTATGAGAAAAATTAATCAGGGGCTAGAAAATGGGGGAAGGGGAATCCCAGACTATACAGAATTTTAGGATAAATGGCAAAAATAAAAATTAAAAAAAGAATCTAACCTACAAGGTGATATTAGGAGGTGGGGCATTTGAGAGGTGATTAATTATTATTAGTGCCCTTGTAGCGGAAACCCCAGAGAGCTAGCTATTCCCTTCTACCATATGAAGACATAGGTACAAGGTACCATCCTTGAACCAGAAAGCAAGTCTTGACTACACATTGAATCTACTAGTACCCTAATCTCTGACTTCCAGCTTCCACAAGTGTAACAAATAAATTCTTTTGTTCATTAATTACCTACCATATAATATTTTCCTAAAGAAGCCATAATGGACTGAGACACATATTTTAGTTCCTCTAGATATTTTAAAGATATACTATTATACTTTTAAAATTTAATTTTAATGTATCATTTTTTATTATTATTGTGATTAAAGTTCACTGAAGTTGTACAACCTGTAGATTTTAATATTTCATTCATTTGGGTAATTTTAGCCATTATTTTCTTCAGTTTTTTTTTTTTTTTTAGCCTATAGGCTACAACCCCCCTGTTATTCAATTACTCCCACTTCACAAATAATTTGCTAATTAAACTTATCCCACGATCTCCTCAATGTTTTATTTCTTTTTGAAGTCTTTTATCCTTTTTTTGTATTTCATTTTGTTTAGTTTCTTCCTATGCCCATTTTACAGATGATATTTAGAGGAAGAAATTCAAGATCACTGAGAATGTACCCTGGGTCCCAGGACAATACTTTTCTGTCTCAGACTGTAGACAAGATGTGCACCTAAAACAAAACAAATTGAGATAAAAATAAAGTTTCAATTGGCGTCTGTACTTTACATATGCAAAAGTATAATTTTATTTTTCAAATAATAAATTGTCAGTGTTGGAAAAGTCTATACAAAAGCATTAGCTTTCACCTCATTTTATTTACTTTGAGAATTTCAAATGGCAGCATTGAGACACAATTTCTATGAAAATCGTCTGGAAGATTCAGTTCCACAGTTCGATCCTAAAAGGAGCATGGAAGTTCTGTTAATGTGTGATCCAAAATCACTTAAATCTGTCACTTTTCTTCATCATGAGAGGATGTAAGGAATTGTGATATGTGGCTGACACATATACAAGAGTTGCATAAAGGTTCATGTTTAATTCTTTTAGGGCATGTCTCAAAATGTCCATCAAAAATAGTCTTGAAAAATTAAATACGAAAAGTTTAATTTATAGACCAGGCCTCTTTTTTCTCATTTCTTTCGACTTATGGAATATAATATGTATTAGACGTTCACAAGAAATCTAAAGATTTTTTCTTATTATATTCCTAGAATTCTACTACTATGTGTCAAGGGCTCCCATCACTTACCCTCAGTGACCTTCTAATCCAATGGAGGGAGAAAGACTATGATCACCTAGATCCATAGAGGAGCACATTTAAAGCTTGTAAACAAAATTACAACTTGTAAAGGTGCTTCAAGGGAAATCAATATAGCAGTTTTAGAGAATGTAAAAGCTGTGGAAGAGATTGTGGTGGTGCTGTGTGGACAATTAGGAGAAGGTTCTAAATTTTTTATACATCTTGGACTTAAAACCTTTATCACAGGCTGATTCACTCACATTTTCCCTCTTTCCTTGTAATCAGTTTTGTGAAGACTTTATACTGCATTTACAGATGGTTAATAGGCATTTTTTTTATACTGCCTATCTTTTTAAATGCAAAGGTGTATCATCTACCCCTTAGGTCTTATGACTTGCATCTCAGCCTGAAATTCCAACAACTCAAACATATTTCACATGGGCGTTATTTCATCCAACATCTTACTTCCCACACCAAATTCTATTCTTGGTACTCAGCCACTTCGAGCTTTCTGGCTTTCATGTAATTTTCTTATTCCTATGGGTCTATGACAGAGTTCTTGGGTGTCAAAATTCAATGTTTTATTTTTTCATGAAAACAAATCTCATCTAATCAGTAATCCATATCAATACACCTGAGGAGACTCAGTCTAGACTGCAGGTCTGCTACTCTGTCTTTGAACCAATCCCTCTCTGTTTTGTCACTGTTCCTTCTTCATATTCTCCCAGTAACAATGATTATATTGTATTTTTTAAATTAAATACTTATTTGAATAACAATTTTCATTTGAGCCGCAATGTTAGCAATGCCAGTTTTTAACACAGGTCACAAAATGCATGCACAACAAAAGGACTGGTGCAAGGGGCAAAATAATGCTAAGAATTAGGCTAAATAAGCTGCTGAATTGAACAAAAGGCTTGTGATCACCACACAAAATATAAAATGTATTCAACACTACCATCCACAACAGTCTTTATTGTTGATTATATTTAAAAATTATTTGCGTAAATATATATTGAATTGCAAATGAGTATTATACACGAACCCCCTCTTGGAAGGCAGTTCTTCGTTGCACTATAGAACATCTAATTACATTGCAAAAATATCTTTTTTTTTTGGCTACTGATAAAATAATTAATGATACTACTGTAAACACCACGAAGGCTACAAAAAAAAAAAAGAAAGAAAATAAACTTTCATTTTCGTCTTCAAAGTGCTTTACATGCAGAGTGAAGCACTTGACTTGCTGAACTAAATGCACTACTGCAGGATGTCCTGGGCCGGAGAGATGCTCTTGGGTGATCCGACTCAGAGCAATCATGCAACCCTCCTATAGCTTGGAAGCCATCATGTCACACTTACCAAATCCTTCTTTCCAGAATGCCATTCAAGACACTTAAAAAATGATGAGACTTCTTTGATAAATACACATAAAACGAAGACACAAACTGCTCTCGGACACTACTTACTGGTAGTGTCTGTGCTACATGAAAGCACCTTTAAAAAGAGCCTATGCGGCAAGAGATAAGTGTCTAAAGATTCAACATGAATCAACAGTGTTGGATAACAATATAATTCTCAACTCAGAAGCTGCCTCAAGATTAGGTGCATCTTCAGTTGATGTAAGAGGAAAAAAAGGCCATGGGTTTTATTAATCGTATCCACTCACGAATCGACCTACGGTCACCAGATGTGAAGACACAATGAGATTTTTGTTGTTGTTTATAGTCTTTGATTGAAGTGATGATAAAGGAAATAGATCTATTTACAAACAAAAACAAACAGCTACCTCTGCCTAGATTAAGAGGTGGCACCGGGCGTGGGGCTCACATTCTGAGTGGCCACAGGTGGTGCGACTTCAATGATCCTGGGTTTGTCTATGATTCTGGCGGTACAGTTGCCCTTCTCTACAATCCCAATAATCCATGCTTGGTGACCTTCACCATATTTGGGGGACTTTATCTCTGCACAGAACCGAGCTGCTTGCTCACGTAGTAAACAGATTAGAAGGCTTCCTGATGTCTCCAGGCAGGTCCCATGCATGAGGTCAAACATGTTTCCACAGGCTTTGCTCACAGCAGCCATCTTAGCCAGCACAGGAAGGTTGTGAATCACAAATGACACCTCGTTCCTCTGCTGCTTGGATAGGTTCTGTGCGTGGCCCAAAATCCCGAAGCCAGTGATGTCGGTGGCAGCATGGGCGTTGAATGTGTGCATGAGTCCTGCAGCTGTTCCATTGAGCCTGACCATATCCATCATCGCTTCCTGGTAAGCCAGCTCCACATCTTCTTGGGTGACCACTAATTTAATTTTATTCCATTTTTTCAGCAATGTACAGCCACTGATGCACTGCGACAGCAACTTGTGTCCCCAGGGGTTTCGTTAACACCAACATGTCTCCTGGCACTTCATTATCTGGCATGATAAATTCATTGGGCTGGCAGACAGTTGTAGCGACTCCTCCCAAAACGATCCAGGGGTTTAATACCGTTTGGCCACCTGTTACCGACGTTCCTGCTTCCTCTGCTGCATCTTTAAAGCCCTGTATAAGTAGGGGGATCACTTTATCCCTTTCCCTGCCGGTGATTTTATTACTGACCCCGAGGAGCATCAGCATATTGTCACATTCCGTGACCAGGGGCCGGCACTATCCACTAAGTTCCGCACCCTAGCAGCAGTGGTCTGCAACCTATTGGCGCGGCACAAGGAGGACAACCTTAAGTCTCAGGCTGCCGCCTTTAAAGGCACAGCAGGCCTGGGCACACTGCTTGTGCCCCGCCCTGCCATGGGCAGGCAGAGGGGCGGAGGGTTGCCTCGCGGTGCCCCCGGCTGGGCCGTGGTGGCCACGGCGAGAGGACTGGGGTGCGTGGGGTGGGGAGGCGGGGAGAAGGCAGGGGCACCCCAAATACCCGGAGCGTCCGTCCACGGGCCCGGAGGGGCCCAGAGGGACCCGGAGGAGGAGCCTCGGGGAAGGCGCGGGGGGGGGGGGGGGGAAGGCGAGAATCCAGACAGGAGTTTCCCCACTGTGACACGCCCTGGCTCCTGATTATATTGTATTAAAATTGCTTTTATTGATTCTGTTGTATTAAAATTGTTTACTTATATCATTTCCCTTTCTGGTGTGAGAGTTTCCAGGGTTCTAGCAGGAGGCTTGATGAATTAAGGATGTGTGAAAATTATTGTACTCATATTTTCTGCAGTTTAAGAGCATTCACGTCATTTTAAAACAATAAAGACACACTCAGAGATACAAGCATATTTGTATATAATAATTATCACTGACATGTTACTTAAAATTGTGGAAATGGTGAGCAATCTAAATAGCCAATAGTAGAACAGTGAAACACAGGGGTGTAAATTGTAATTTTGAAGACTTTCAATATAGAGAAAGATACAATATTTTAAATGAAAAGGTTAAGTTATTTTAAAAATTCTGTATGCTCAATGAACTTAAGCTTTTTTAAAAAAGAGGTTTATTTCATTTTTATTGCAAAGTCAGATATACAGAGAGGATAGACAGAGAGGAAGATCTTCCATCCCATGATTCATTCCAAAAGTGACCTCAATGGCTGGTGCTGCACCGATCCAAAGCCGGAGCCAGGAGCCTCTTCCAGGTCTCCCATCTGGGTGCAGGGTCCCAAGGCTTTGGGCCATCCTCCACGGCTTTCCCAGGCCACAAGCAGGGAGCTGGATGGGAAGCAGGGCTGTATGAATTAGAACATGTGGCGTCCCAGTGCGTTCAAGGCAAGGACTTTAGCTGCTAGGCCACTTCGCAGGGCCCAATGACGGCAAGTTTCTAAAACATGCTCACACACATGTAATATACATACATTCACAGGAAAAAAGGAAGAAAACTGGAAATAGCCCCTTATCTGTACAATGACATCTCAGCAATCATCAACTTATTTTCCTTTTTATTCTTTCACATTAATTACAATTTTTTTCACCAATATGTATTTTCATAAGTGGAAGAAGCCAGTTTTAAACATGTGAATATCAGAACTGAGTAGTATTTGCTAAGTGAAATTGGATTTATCCAAGGGAGGAAAGCAGTGCGATCATCTCCACTGCTCTGAGACTCACAGATCCGCCAGGTGTCCTCTGAAAGTTTGTGGAAAATACATATTATGAAAAAGCTATGTGCAGATTTTAGAAATTCTATGCCAAAATACATTTATGACATGGAGGAAGAGTTCATTGCAGTCTTAGAATAAGGTCTATGAATGGTATTGAATTTCTTCTCTGTGTGTTAGTATCACAGTAACTTGAAAATTGATTAAAAAACAGAGAAGAAACCTGATTCAGGAAAAAAAAAAAAACAAACCAGTAAACTTCATAGAACTGAACAAATAAATTTAAAAGAAAATGTCACATACTAGAATTCATTTAAAAAAAAACATTGTCACTAAAAGACATAAAGAATTAAAATGCAACTCATAATTTGAAAAGAATACATTCATGTAATATACAGTATCTTGAATTAAGTTTGCATGTTTAAAGTCAATATATTTTATTTAATGTTACAAATAGATTTGCAAAATATAATAAAAGTTAAAAATAAGCTTATAACTTCTTACTCCATGAACTTATATTGATGCAGTCTAAATAAAGATGGGGTTGGCAGGTGGCCATATGCCACCTCTCACACTGTTTCTGGCATGTCATCAATTCTTTTCTTAATCCTTTAAGACACTTATATCTGCTTTTCTATATTGTACTTGTGCAGAAAATACCTTTCTTCTCTTTAGGTGTCAACTCATTGTATTCTTTTCCTTGTTTCCTATTCCTTTGGCTAAGGAGACTGTCCTTTCCTCCAATTGAACCTGCTTATTTGAGGTAGTTATGACATTGGATTGTCATGACTTAAGCTAGTGTTTTGATCAGAAAAAACAGAAACATACAAATCACTTAAAGCAAATTAGTAAGATTCAGAATGTGTATTTTTTAAGATTGTGTGCCATTTATTTTTGTTGGAGAGGCAGATTTACCAAGAGGAGACACAAAGAAAGATCTTTCATCTGCTGGTACACTCTCCAAAAGGTTGCAATGGTCAGAGCTGAGCCAATCCAAAGCCAGGAGCCAGGAGTTTTTAAAAACTGCCCAAAGGGTGCAGGGGCCCAAGGACCTGGGCCATCCTCTGCTGCTTTCTCATGCCATAAGCAGGGAGCTATATGGAAACTGAAGCAGCTGAAGCATGAACCAGTACTCATATGGAATCCTGGCACTTGAAAGTGGAGGATTAGCCTCTTGAGCCATAGCACTGGCCCCTCAAAATCTGTCATTTTAATTAAAATAATCCAATCAATTTTATATCTGTTAAAATTCTGTCTCCAAGCCATTTTAACAAAAGTAAACTGGTACTAAGATCAGAACAGAACACAACCTTTTAGAGCCGAGACCTAGCCCAGCCAGTTCTACACCTGTGCTGGCTCTCATGAATATCAGTGGGTGTTGGAGTCTAACCCATTCTGGTACTTCCCAGATCCAAACCACACCCATGTCTAGGGAGACTGCAGCCATGTGCAGCCTAGACCATTACCCCCATTCTGGCTCTCACTTACCAGTAGGAATCCCTACCCAGATAGTGTGGCCTCTTAGTACCACAACCAGGCCTATTCCTGGTCACAACTCTTGCACATGCTAATGGAGATTATTATTCCATAAGAGTGAGAACCGATATGCCCCTACAAATTTTGCCTCCAGTCCTGATTCACTCACATGCAGCTCAGTGTCATGGCCCACCCAGCCACACATTACTCATTCACTGCTCCGACTCTCACTGGTGGATACCTTGATCCAGCCCTACCAGGAGAGTCCCCATCCCAGCCTCAGTATGTGCCTGTGAGTAATATATGATGATGATCGATGTTATCTGCTCCAGCTCAGGCCTCCTAGGTGAAATGGTACTTTGGTTTGACTCTTAAAGTTCCTCCTGTTCCCTTCTCCAAACAACTCAGTCTCAGCACCCTTGCTTACCTGCTAGAACAGTGACAATGTCCATGGGAATCCCTTGGAAGTCATTCACCTGCACGTGAACTCTCAGGTTCCTACATGTTCCCATCTGGCCAAGCACAAGGCTCCTTATAGGCCCACATCTCCAAGTCCCCAGAGTTTGTCACTGGGTGGCCAGAGGGCTTTATCCAGGTGATACCAACTATGTTTAAGCAGCTGGTGGGATGAGATTCCCAGATCAGAAGACTCATCTTATAAATATTCTGTAAGTGAAATATTAGTGCTGTATTTGCCAAGAAAGCCAGGCATGGAAGATGACGAGTAGAAAAATAAGTAAATCCCACCTGCCTCCCATCGTACAGATGGGAATGTAGAGACAGAGGCAGACAGAAAGGTGGAGTATATCTCATTGTCTCCCTATCAGTGTGGAAGCTAGATATGGAATTCAAGGTCTTACCTTCAGTCTCTTTTCCAAGGGAAAACATTTATCAATTAGTCTGTTATGAAATGTAGCATTTCATAAAAACTATTATTTGGTAGCAAATCACATTCTAGGCCTATTCTAGAGATCATACATGTGAGAGGAAGAACATGATCTCTTTTACCACATAATCACTCTAATCCAACTCCAGGCCACTTTCGGTAGACTCATTTCTAGTTAAGCCTGTATTTCTCCCACCCCCTTTATTTATTTATGATGCCCCAGCCTCTCATCTCTTGTTATTACTGTGGGATGTACTTCCTACTCCTAAATGAATTTTTGTAACCCACTATTGCCTGTCCCCCTGCCTCCCCATGTGGAGCTCATTATAGTCATTGGTTTTGGCCTTTGAAGGCAGCCTACAGTTGCACTTTATTGCCTACTTTTATACTTTTTGGACGATTGGCCAGAGAAAATGTTCAAGTGCTCATCCCATATTAAAATGATCTGATGAGATTCTTGGCACAGGCCTTCGAATAAGCCTTTGGTGACAGTAGGGCGTATGTTTGTGTGTGTTTGTGAGTGTGTGTGTATGTGTAGAGGGGCATGAAAGCCATAGTAAGTGGTTGACTCACCTTCCAGAAATTGGCTGTCACTTTATTCCCTACCCTCCTTTCCTCATGAGGACACCCCTTCAGTGAATCACCAAAGGGATTCTGGGTGAATCACCAATGTGGGTTACGATAGGCTACACAAAAATGCTTTCTTCCCCACTTTTGTTTGCCTTTTACTTTCCTTCTTAGTGACCAAGTGAGGTTTGCTGGTTTCATGATTGCTCTAATTCCCTTCCTTCTTAGTTTATTACTGTCCAGTGGTGAACGGAAATATTTTAGTTAAGTCTGCTGATAGTGTACTTCAAAATAGTAATTTCTTGTTTTCTGCTTCATTGACTAGGACAGGATTTGTAGTTAGTCCAGGAAGATGTAACCCGGATCAGATTCTGTTCTTATCAGCTGTGTTAAAAAATTGGTTGATGCAACCACTTAAGGACGGACTCCATGAGTAGAAGGAAATTGAATGAAGAGAATATTTCATGGTTTTTATCGGCATGACAAGTTGGGAGGTGGCCTGAGATAAAACTTCTGTAGGGAAATGGGGGGGATGGAAGTATTAAGTAGCAGGGGTGGGTTGCTGGAAAATATCTCAGCTTAAACCTGATTGGTATTATGTAAATTTTATCGATTTGAAAGTTGAAAGGCATGTGTTTGGCTATGTTTGAGTGTGACTCAATCTGCATCACATATCTCCACTATGACATTCTCCATATTTAAGCTTTGCATCTTTAATGCGAATTTGTTGAAATAGATGGTTTGTCAAGGGCACTCCCAGCTTTGATCTTTGAAGAGTCCTAGAAATGACAAGAGCAGGTCTGGTTCTGCCACTGTGTTTGGCCTAGGAAATCTAATCTTGCAGATGATAACTGCCAAAGCTTAAGCAACAGCAGAGAACATAAATTTTCAGTAACTAAAACTGCCAGAATAAAAGTTCAGTGAGACACCCTTAGTTCCACAGAAGTGCATGGAAGTTGTAGAAGGAAAGAAAAGGAACAATCACAGAGAGGCTAGAGTCAATGAGCTCAGACAGAAGCAGACTGATTGTTGGGCTCTCATTTGTGGAAAGGGCATGCTATGTGAAGACTTTTAGCTTCAGATAGTAGAACGTTTGTGGCATGAGGCCTGAGTTGGAATGTCATTGGAATCTATTCTTAACTTTGTAGTACAAATCATAATGATAAAGATAAAAGAATGAGGTTGTCAAACATTTTGACCCAAAAGTCAGTTTAGGGCAACTGGAAGCAGGACCAGAGGGAACAGTGTTGGCTGCCCAGCCAGTCATCTCCTGTAACAGAAACTGAAAGTCCCAGAAATCAGGCTCTGGGGAAGACAGAGAGAACTTGAACCAAACCACTGCTCTTTGTGATAGATCTTAGGAGCTGAGCCACAAATTAGAAGAAACATAGAGTAAAAACTTCTGTGAGCAACCAATGGGGCCAGGTGATAGAGCACAGGGTGAGCCCACTGAACCCAAAGAGGAGTCTCTGTGCTGAGGAATGGTGAACCTGATCCAGGGACTCAAGTATTGGAAGGTGAGAACTTCCCAACGGACCGAAACACATAAAATATTCATGCAACTTATAAGGTCAGAAGACAAGAGCCTGGGTAAAGAGAGCTCATTGCTGAGATACGCAGTAACCATGTTGGGTACAGAAAAAGTTAACAGTTCTATGCTAGAGATATGTTGAGCTGCTGGTAGAGTACTGGAACTTACAGAACCAACTGAAGCTCCTACAGTCAAAGCATAACAAGAGTAGGAGAATTAGTGACCACCTGTTTATGAGCCGAGCCGAGCCATCCTGGCTTGCAACATGCTTGACAAATTGTGTTGCAAGTCTCAGCAGCACAGTTACGCTCACCAGGAAGAAGGGATGTGGTGAACCGGGAGAAGGAGGGGAAGTACAAGTTGGTGACCTTGACACTTGTAGTTGATGCTGAATACCATTCAGCTACAGACGAAACACCAAGATAAACACCAATGCAAGCTGTTCCAAGAGAATATGGAACTGCCCATGGCTCAAGAACCTGACTGAGCAACAGGATCTGTGAGAGCAACACATTGATAGTTTTCAGATACAAGGATGTGCAGCAGTAGCTGCATATGGCCTAGGTGGTGCTGAGGGAGGCAGAGGAATGAGCAACAATCAGGCTGAGTTTGAGATGCTGAGGAGAAAATACTCGAGGACGAAGAGCTGGAGGAACCGAAAATGAGAAAACAGTTGCTTGATAAACTGTGCTAAGAGCTGAAGGCAGAAATCGATGATCCAACAGGGTGCAGAACCTGAGTGCTAAAGTTTGTTACCTACCAACAGCACTTAGCAGAGGCCAGAAGCTCCCACGGTCTCCAAGTATCAGGATGGTGAGGGGCCCATGGCTCAAACATTCAACTCCCCCAGAATAACAGAAGTTCCCTTGCTCCCTTGCTGCCTGGGAGCACAGAACTCAGCAGTACACAAGCTTAGGACCAAACATGGACCCAGGAGCTCACTTCTGGTGCTATCTAGAGAGCTGGGTGAAGGGGGTGTAGTGGTAATGGAATAAGCAGCCCCAGTTATGCATGCCACATTCAGAGTTCCTACACTAAGCAGCCAAGTGCTATAACCATAATGGTCTGACCTGTTTGGTACTGACACTGCAATTTTGGATTTTGTGGATCAGGTTTACATATACATGGCATGCGTGCAAGGCCTCATGCATTTATATCTTTAAGTGTACAGTCATTTTGCAGTGAGGGTGGGGATAAACACAGGTGAAGTCAGCAATTCCTCTTCTCTAGCGTATTAAAGTGCATGTGTATTCTGCATCTATAGCTGCATTAAAGTTATCTGGAAAGATGAAAGACTGGAACTTTTCTCTTCCGAATTTGAAGTTTAGTCCTACTTCAGCTCATCACTCCTGCCTTGACTGCATGCAGGCTTGAACAGCTTGGATTCCTGTTCACCTAGCCACTCTGTTGCTGTCTTGAATTGCAACCCTCTGACAGCCTTGACAGTATACTTGCAGCTGGTAACTGAGCTGCTTTCCTTCCCAGGACAAGGGACCTGGAGAACATTTCTCTATGAAATGCGTTTATCAGGAACCCCTTGGTAACCAATCTCCTGCCCTTCTGTGGTGATAGAATCAGGCTAATGATACTCAATAGCTCTATCACTACAAAAGATAATCCTCAAATGAGGGGGAAAATTTAACTGGCCCATCCTGGCTGGAAAGGATTTATTTTTATATAGTCCTAAATCCCCTCCAATCAGCTCAAGATAGAGAATCGGGCATGTAGTTCTATCATTTACTTTCTTTCTATAACTTAACAGTTCAAGAACTCCAGAAGCTTCTTATAACTTCTTAATTAATAATGCTTAATACACAGAAGGTAATGCTTCCAAGTCTGATGATTTTTGTTGTTTTATTGAAATATTTATTTTGAACGGCATAATGGAAGAGAAATAAGGGAAGAGAGTTGAACAGAGAGAGAGAAAGAGAGGAAGAGAGAGTAGAGAACAAGTGAGACAAATCTTCCATCTTTTAGTTTACTCTCCAAATTCCCACAACAACCAGAGTTAGACCGGCAGAGCCAAGTACCTGAAGCCAGGAACTTGGTCCAGGTCTCCTACATGTATGAAAGGGAGCCAGGTACGTTAGTTACCACTCGCTGCCTACCAGAATAAACATTAACAGGACACTATATTGGAAGAAGAGTAGCTGTGACTCAAACAGGTATGTTATATAGGATCGAAACATCCTAAGCAGGACTTTAACCACTCTGCCACAACATCAATCCCTCTCATGTACTTTTATTTCCTAGTTCTTTGCGTATAGATTGATTTCTGCTCTTAACTTTGGATTGGAAATCAGAAAATCAGAGTTGTGATGTTGATACTGCCGCCATAGAATGTGGAATTGAGAAAAACTGTGTTGAGTATACCTATTACATGTTAAAAACCATTATATTTTTTTATAATTTTTTTCTCATTTAATGATCATACAACCTTTTGTGAGTAAACTATTGTGTTCCTTGAATTATGGTTGAGGAAATGGATGTTGAGAGAAAAGGAAAGTTCTAGCCTTGATTGATTATTCAGGGGATCTTTGACAGAGCAGAGCTCTTAAGTGCATCTTTCCTCTCTTCTGAAAAATGCAACAGTTGATAGAAGAGAGAGTAAATGGCAATGGGTTTAATTGAAGCAAGATGAATTAGACTTATATAAGAAGACTGCAGACTTTAACACTGGAACAAATCTACCAAGATAGATAGATAGATAAAGACAGAGAGAGAGAGAGGGAGAGAGAGAGAGAGTTTTTGTTTCAAAAAATTTTAACAAATGAGCCAGGGTCCCTATACTCTCTTAATTTTTTTTTTAAAACCTGATATTGGAATAAGCTATAATTATCACAAACATCTTCCCCTTGATGTTAAGGGAGTCAATAGGAGGGACAAAACATATTCTTGAATTTCCTTCTTTCACAATCAATGCTTGCAGAAAGTAAGTGAACTATCGTTGGGATAATACACTTCACTAGATTATTATTGGGCTGGGCATGAAGACGTGCAATGAGGCACCTGCATAGCTACAATAGATTGAATTAAGCCACATGAGTTAGGACTTGGGAAGAGTAAGACAACAGAGGATACTTTATCTGTAATAAGTACCTATTAGGGTCATGGCAAGACATCTAGGTACCCCCAAGCACAAATAAGATTGAAAGAGATCCTCCTCCAACACTTAAATTTTAAAAAAATCAAGCCATAAATAAGGGAAATAATTCTGTAATTTTCCTCATGATGAGTAATAGTAAAAAGCATAAAAACGCCTCTCTTTTGTTTAATAACCACCGATTGGCTGAAACAATAAGCAACAAATATGGTCTGCCCATGGGTGGACCCAGCATCAGGCTCTGTTGGGTTTCTCCCTTTATAAACACATAAAATGTTTCTCTCTTGCATGAACTCTGAAGCACAAATCCCATGACTATCTACTGGAATTTTTTTTTTTTAGTCTGTTTTCTTGTCTCCAAACAGGATATATCCCTATTCTTTGAGATACTCCTTTCTTTGGGTATCTGATACATTTACTTTAAATGTGCTCAGTGCTTTTTGAATTGTTCCTATAAAGTGCTTGTACCTTAATCAACAACAGACATGAAGGCTATTTTTTCAGTTAAAGAAAGAGGGCCAGAATTACAGTGCTGGCAATTTAATTAAACTACTCCACTAAGGGCTAGATTCGAATTCGGGCCATGCCTGTCAACTCTGAACTCTCAAGCAGTTGCATGTCTTAGAAAATTTTACATTTGGCTTAGGTAGAACAAGCAAAACTTAAAGGATCAAATGCCTATCTTAAATGGATACTTTTCTAGCCATAGCTAATCCTCGTTCAAGTTGTTCATCAATAGAGACCACATTTCTGTGTTTTAGAGAGGTTTCTAGTTGCTAGTGTCCTAGCCTTAAGGAAACGGGAGATGTGCTTGTACCAATACCTCAACTGCAAACTGTCAGGCTGAATCTTCTCCTTCAGGAACACTCATAAACCATGGGGCTTAGCGCTAAGATATTGTTCGAAACTTCTAAAAGCTTATTCTGCTCTGACCTTTTAAAAGCTTGCTTATATTTTTCTTTAAACTCCTGCTTGGAGAGTATACTATTTTCACAGGTGGAGCTAGGGCAGGCCATTCCCTTATTTGCTCTAGAAACAAAGAGCTGACAGCAATGAGATGGGAACAAGAACCTTTCTTCTCTGCTACCATTTCGTCCATAGGCTTTGACATCTAATAAGGTTACACTTACTTGCTGTGTGACTTTGATTATTCACTGCAAATCTCTGAGCTTGGTGCAAACTGAAACAGAGTGTTCCAGCACAGGGGATTAAGCTGCCACTTGGGGTGCCTGCTTCTTGTATCAGATTGCCTGGGATCAAATCTCACCTCTTCTTATAATCTAAGTTCCTGTTAAGATGCACCCTGGAAGGCATCACATGATGCTGGAGCCCACTCGAGAGACCCTAAATGGAAGTCTTAGCTCCCGACTTTTGCTGATCCAAAACTGGCTGTTGTGCATCCCTTTCTCTCTCTCTCACTTTCTCACACACACACATGCAATTTCAAACAATGAAAATGAATAAGTTTTTCAAAAGATAATTAGGGAGTGGTTGTCACCTATGTTCAAAACCTAAAAATCTAAACTTCTTTCTAAGTACTGAACTAAGCTCACGTTGTTTTCTTAGATCCTTCCTGCATTTCCAATGAGAAACTCTTGTCTGAGGTCCAGTTGGTCCCTGAGAGAAACTGACCTGACTCCAACTCTTGACATCTGCAATGAAAAACGGCCATGTTTTAGTGCTAGAATCTTTCCCACCTCATGCTAATCACTGTTTTAGTTCAGCCCAGCAATTTTGTGTTGATTTAGGTGGAGGAATGACCAACATGCCATAATGATTTCACTCTTAGACATGAGGTCTTACAGAAAACACCCAACTTTTAGTGTGCAGAAAAGAAGGGATGGTGAGAGGGCAATGGAAATACTAATTGCTGGAATTTCTGAAGGTATCCAGCTCTGAGGGAAGATGAATAGATAGGGAAAGGCTATTAATGGGGTATGATAATAGAGGAGGTTGTCAACCTTGGCAATGGAGAGAATTACAGGTTAGGAAATGTGGCAGAATCCCAGTCCCAGATCTTGCACTCTCCAGGTGGTTCTGCCATCCAACTTGACAGGATTTGTCCCAGTCCCAGCACTTGCCAGCTGTTGTTGCGGCAAAACCCAACCAGCCTGTACTTACTCTGGCTCATGCATGTACCAGTAGATACAGATGGTTAGCCCATCCTGGCTGTCCCCCCAACCCAGTTCGCATGCAGGCCAACAGGTATTGTAGTCCTGCCCTGCCTGGTCTGTCCACAGTCCCAGTTCTTACACTCACTAGTGGGAGAGATGTTCCAACAGGGGATCCCATGCATGTCCAGCTCAGATCGTGGCCCTCATTCTGGTTATTGTGCTCAACAGTGGGAACCACTGGGGCGCCACTTAGTTGCTCAAGCAGACATGTTCTCAGCTACAGCTCTTGTGCATGCCAGTAGTTACTCTGACCCAGCTCGGCATAGCCCATCCCCAGTCTTGGCCTTTGAGATCAGATGCTTCAGCCTGGCCTGTCCCAGCCCATCCCCAGTCCTAACTTTAGCTGGTGGGTGCTACAACCTAGTCCTGCCCAGTCTATTCCCGTTCCTGGCTTATGCAAATTGGTAAGTGTGATAGCCTAACCTGGCATGACCCACACTGTAGTCTGACTCCTGCACATTCCAGTGTGCTAAGGTTTGGCTCAGTCCTGCCCAATCTGCCCACTGCAGAACCAACCAACACACTTGCCAATATGTGGAGCTACCTTGCCCAGCATGACCAAGCATCAGGCCTGAATCACATGCTTACCAGAGAGATATATGTCCCAACAAGGAAGTTTCCCAAGTTCCCCCACCAGGCCCACTCCCAGACCTAGATTCCATACACACAGCAGGCACTAGGCCCTTACCCATCACAGTCTGTTCCCTCTGATCTGGTCTTCACATGAGCTAGATGTTTCAGCCTGGTAGGCCCCACACCCTATTCTTTGGTATGTCTGTGGGTGCTGCAGCCTGAACCAGCCCCATGTGTTCCTAACGCCAGTACCCATGAGTGTCAGAGGATTCCATGGTCATGCCTAG
The DNA here is from genome assembly GCF_017591425.1 of Ochotona curzoniae. Lineage (NCBI taxonomy): Eukaryota > Metazoa > Chordata > Mammalia > Lagomorpha > Ochotonidae > Ochotona > Ochotona curzoniae. Next base: position 33,248,080 of record NW_024465023.1, read on the forward strand.
CTCAGTCTGCCAATACCCTCAGCTCTTAAACATATCAGTGGAAACTGCAACACAGCCAAGCATTAAAGGCAAATATCTGGGCAAATGGAGACCCTAGGGTGGACTATGTCAGCCAACGGTCCTTGGAAGGATTTCTTCATCCTTGGATTGGCAAGATCAACAGCATTTCAGAATTATTGAAACCACTTAAGCAGAACCCTTGAAGAATGTTCCACATTAGGGATCCTGGAATGACATTGGGTAGCCATTGCCCATCCCTAGGTACTGAAGCATTTGGGAGGCTAAAGGTGGAGTCTCCCTTATCTCCCTCTTTCCCCAGAAATAAGAGGAAGTATAAGAAAATTTGGAAACAATGCTCTCACCCACTTTCCCCTAATCCTCGACCTTTCCCACCCGGATCAATTATGTAAATATCATCAGAATTTTTTAAAAATTAAAAATATACAAAATGGAGAGAAAAAGGAAATGTGACAGAGAACAGTGCTGTGTATGAAAAACACATGAATCACACAGGGGTGTGATGTAATACCTCGGTATGGTACTATGGGACAGGTCTGCATTTGTATCGCACAAAGGGTAGAACCAAGGCAAGAGGTTTGCACTCCCTAGTCCAATCAATTCTCACAAGTCAAGTCAATTCTACCTCTTAGCCTCACCTTTTTAAAGGAATTGGAACATGTTGTTAGTAAGATTCAAGGAAGAAGCAGAACTCAGCTATGTGGAGCAATAACTGAAAGAATGTTGTTTTCTTCTTCTACTTCTTCTTCTTCTTCTTCATTTTGAAACCATAGTATGTGGGTTTTGTCACAAGGAAAATGGAATATGCAAGTAGATATATTAATTCATTCACTAACGTAAGAGCTACATTCAGAAAAAAGATTTCAACTCAAAACAAGAGCAAGTTCAGCTATACAATGTTGAAATGTAGGGCCCAGCATGATAGTTTAATGGCTAAACCCTCACCTTGCATCCTTTGGATCCCATATAGGCAGTGGATCCTGTCCCAGCTGCTCCACTTCCCATCCAGAACCCTCTTTGTGGCCTAGGAAAGTATTCGAGGACGAGCCTTGGGACCCTGCACCTGCATGAGAGACCAGGAAGAAGTTCATGGCTCCTGGCTTTTCGTGGCTAAGCTCTGGTAGTTGCAAATACTTGGGGAGTGAACCAGCAGACAGAAGATCTTTGTCTCTCCTTGTCTCTGTAAATGTGTCTTTCCAATAAAAATAGACTTAGGCCTATAAGACTTGAACTTAAAGGAAACTAGTGCATCCTTCTAGCTCTGGGACGAGTATGTTTCTGTGAGAAAAAAAGAATCAATTTTAAGTAAGCAGATCCTGACACATAAGGCAGAGCTCTATGACTTCTGCTCATCCCACTTTTATTTTTTTCCTTAGAACACACAGTCTGTTTTTCAAACGATTTATTAGGTCATTTACTTGAAAGTCAGAGTTATAGCAAGAGAGGGAAAGACAAGGAAAGAATATATCACTCTTGGTCATTCTACTTTTATCTCCTCTTAGAAGACACAGTCTGTTTTAAAATGATTTGCTATGCTATTTATTTGAAAGGCAGAGCCATTTGCTATGCTGTTTATTTGAAAGAGAGAGACACTGAGAGAGAGGGCCGGGGAGGGACATGGAAAAAGTAAGATCTTGCACCTTCTGCTTCATTCTGCTCTTCCTCACAGATGGGAGAGGCCCAAGTGCCTGGGTCATTTGTTGATTTCCCAGGGCAGTACCAGGGAGCTGGATTGAAAATGGAGCGGGCAAGATACAAATTCAACACTCATACCATATGCTAGCATTAAAAACAATGCCTTAACCCACTGCACCACGACACTGGTGCCAAGACATTGTGATGTTTAGCAATGTGCTCCCTAAGAGACAGCTGGAAAAGCTCAAAAATGTTGTTTATTTCCTCATACTTTCCCTGACATTATTCTACATAGCTTCAGGATCCACTCTGGGGAATCTGAGCTTACAGGAGAATGCAATTATCTCAGGAAATGACAAAATGCATATTTAAATGCAAGCATTTTTCAAATGTAACTGCAAGTTACTAACACTGAGAAAGATGTTGCACAGGTGAATGTGTCCTGTGTCCTGTTAGGGAGAGAGCATTTGACACTGAGCCAACCTTCATAGTCCTGTAGCCATTGGCATGAAGCCTCAGATATGTGTATGAATATGGGGGAGAGTTGCACCTGATCTTTCTGGAAAATTCAGGAACAGAAAGTGCCTCTTGCAATTTTGTGAAAACTTCTATATAGGCTGTGAAAGGGGACTTGGAGGTGGATCTTGGTGGTGGGTGGAAGTTACAATGCCAAATTCTAAAAAGCAGTGACTGCTTGTTTACCATTCTTTTCCTTCCTTTCAACCCATGGTCCTTGGCCCTGGTTAAGCAGGAAGCAAGCAGGAGTCTTTTGTAAATAAAGCCAGAATTAAGTGGGAAAAAATTGAGGGTCTTACCTAGTTCTTTCCCTTGAGACAATGGGTGGTCACTGCAGAAGGTGGAAGGTCACCATGACAACACTTTGGGAGCCTAAATCTGACAGCTGGATCACACATAAATCTACTGCTAGCACACACTTCCAACCCAGCTCTACCCTGCCCCATGGAGAATAGGAAAGAGGGGAATAGAAAATTCCTGGAAAAATAGAAGAAGGATTGTTCACATACAAAAGAGGCTGCCCTGGATTACAAACTACAACGGAATCAATGCTCACATGGCACAGAAGACACCAATTCCCCCCGCCCCCCGCCTATTGCATTCAGGGCATAAACATTTCATTGGATGGGTTGGGGTCTTTCTACGGAACACAGGTACCCCTTCAATTAAGCCCTGTATCACAATGGGGAATCCCAACAAAAAATATGGCAATAGTTGAAATTAAAATCTTTTGGGTTTTGGCTCAGTGGAAGAAGTGAGACCCAGGCAAGAGCAATCTGATTGTTCTGATTGCCGTCCTCCATCCTCCCACTGCTCACTACCAGATAGGAGGGCTAGAATACAGGTCACTTTCAGTAACCTGCAGATTGTTTCTGCTAAGTTCCTCTAGGGAAAAAAAAAAAACTGTTTTTTTTTTTTTAAGAAATATTTGTCAGCTATGCAAACATGTCAAATAGAAGTGTCCACGTAGTGTTAAATCTTTCAGCTGTGTAACTACACCTCTTGCTGTTGTTTACCAACATCACTGGCCTACCGTCGCTATGAAAAAATACCATGAAGGGCTCAAAAATCAAGTCAAAGGGGGTCCGGTGTGGTAGCTCAGTGGCTAAACTCCTTGCCTTGCATGCACAGAGATCCCATATAGGCGCTGGTTCTAACCCCAGCGGCCCTGCTCCCCATCCAGCTCCCTGCTTGTGGCCTGGGAAAGCAGTCAAGGACGGCCCAGAGCCTTGGGATCCTGCACCCGTGTGGGAGACCCGGAGGAGGTTCCTGGCTCCTGGGTTCAGATTAATGCAGTTCTGGCCATTGCGGTCACTTGGGCAATGAATCACCAGAGGGGAAGATCTTCCTCTCTTTGTCTCCTTCTATCTGTATATCCAAGCTTCCAATAAAAATAAATAAATCTAAAAAAAAATCAAGCGAAAGATGAGAATATCCCTGAACAACACTTTAGTGAACCCACATATCTCATGAGTTACTTTTCTCGCCCATATTTTTGGATGAGTTGGAAATGGTAACCCATTACCCCTCTTCTCTTCAGGATGGCTTCTTAGTCATACTTTGAAATCTGCTTCAGTGTACTACTAATGAAATTCTGCTTAAGCCCAGCACTGATTTCTTTGCCCCCCCTTGCTTTCCATGTAGATTTCCTTGTGCCTGTAATTAGAAAAATTTGTAGTAGTTGTTGAGGAAGAAAATGTAACAGATCCTTGGCAAGTGGAGTATGTAGATCATAAATATTCTTGATCTCAAGCCAAACAACATGATGTAGTAGAAAATACAGAGCTTCAAGAGCCAGACACATCTATGTTTAGTGTCAAGTTCTACTTTTAATAACCGTTATATGGCCATTTGTTAGCTTCTCTAAATCTCACTTTCCTCATCTTTAAAATGTAGTTTAACAATGAAAATAATAAAATGCTTGAGAATAAACCTGAGAAATATATTTGTATACCACATGACTCAGCTATGTTACTTTTATGGGTTACATATACAAATAAATTGAAACCAGTCAGAGACCTCTGTACCACCAAGTTTATTATGGCTAAACTTAGGATAATCGCAATATAAAATCGACTTAGATGCACATTGACTGACAAAGACACAGAACATTTGATATATAAAAATAATGGAATATCATATAGTCATAAAGAATGAAACCTGACATTGCATTTTGCTGTGTTAAGTAAAATCAGCTAACAACAGACAGAAAATATCCTCATTTGCTCTCTCATACCGGGAAGCTTAAAAAATATCTAAAAAATTTAATGGCAGTTATGAGAGTTTAGAGATTGGGAAGGATTCATAGAAGTGACATAAAGGGATGTTGAGCAACAAGCAACAGTTGGAAGTAATAAGATGCAGAATTTCATAGCACAGTGAGGGGACTACAATCCACAATAATGTATGATGCTTTGAATAATGAACTAGAAGAAAGAATCTCAGAGACTTCAAACATAGACAAGGAAACAGAACTCCTCCTTACCTGATTTGACCCATTGATGCCACATGTGTGGGATGAAATATTACACTGTACCACATAAAATGTGCAAGTTAGCTAATAATAACAATAATAATAAGTCCACTTTAACTGGGCACTAGCCACATGTTAAAAAAAAGAAGAAGAAGACATACTTTCCATAAATTAAAAGTAGAAGTTGAGAAGGGCCTTTGGTCTCCTGCTTCAAACACTATTTCGGTTGGTCACATGCTATATCAGAATGTCTTGTTTCGAGTCCTGGCTCTATTTCAGATGACAGTATTTTGTGAATGTGCAATTTGAGAGGCATTGAGAGTAACTGCTTGGTTTCCTGGGTCCCTGGAATCCATATGGAGGATCTGGATTAAAATCAGGAAATGACACGGGTTGGCAGAGATAAAATTGTAACCCTTATACACTGCAGGGATTATAAATGGCACAGCTACCATGTAGGACTATACTTTTCTAATAATGTAGGGGAAAACAGTGAGGGGAGGGGGGCTGGGGAGGGAGGAAGGAGAAATCTCTGAGCCTATGGAACTGTGACATGAAAAATAAAAGTTAAAAAAATTAAAATTTTTTAAAAAGTTGAAATCAGTGCCTCAGATGTTTAATACCCATATTCATAGCACAATTATTAACAATGGCTAAAAGTTCCTAGCCAGGTGTCTATTAGTGGCGGAATGGGTGAACAAAATAAGACATATGTAATGGAATCTTTTTAAAACTTAAATGAAATCCTACACATGCTACATGAATGAACCCTTAATATGTTAAATCCAACAGTCCATCCAGTCTCTATCGGACAAAGCATTAAGTAGTTATAATAGTCAAACATATATACAAAGTATGTATAAAAATATGTATGAAGTCATTAGGATAGTCAAATTCATAGACTGTAGAATGGGGAGTTATTGTTTCATGAGTACAGAATTCAAATTTTACACTATTAAAAGAGTTCTAGAGATGGATACTGGTGATGACTACACAACAGTGAGAATGTCCTCAATACTAATGCCAATGAAAATCACATTTTCAATTCCCACCATATTTCATCTCATGCCTTTCTTTTACCGCAGTAAAGGTGGTTAACATAGCAACATAAAATCCTCATGGGATTGTGAGGTGTAGTGTTATGACACACGTAAAATACTTAGCAGAATTCTGGGCTCCCTGTGGTTGCTCAATTACTTTCTTCCCTCTTTTCTTCTATGTAGTCTCCTGCTCCTTTCTCTGTGTCTTGCCTGAGACACTGTCAAAGCTCACAGTTCTCAACACATACTTTCTCCCTTTTTTCCTTGCTTCCTCTCTTTTCTCATTTGTTTATTATACAGAACATCCAAGGTTTCTGGGAAGGATGCCTCAACTCTTGCCAGGTGACAAAAATCACACTGTTCTCTTCCAAATTCCCCCACAAGTACACATTCATATATTATGCATGTCAATCAGTATTAGTGGTTCTACAAAGCTGCTGCATACAATTGTGCAGATTGTTCACTTCACAATGATATCTGGCTGAGAAGATGAATTGGGTCAGTGTGCCCTGGTATAGTACTGAATTCAAGGAGTGCCAATTGCTAAATTACAGTAAGTCATTAGAAGGACTAGTGCCAGCACTGTGGATGTGTAATTAAGGCACGGTAATGCTTTTGAGGTTAAACTTGGGGTACTCAACCTCCAGAAAAATAAGTAATACTTGAGGGAGAAATAAGTATCCTGCCTATATTGATGAAGTAGAAATCTTGAGATAGGGAGCAATTAGATCAGTGTGTGTGTGTGTGTGTGTTAATGTTATTTGCTTGATTATGCTGGAAAGGGAAGAAGAGCACAGAGAGCAGCTGCCTGGGTATCTACTGCCTCATTCAGATCGTCTTCCACAGAGAGTAAGCAGGGCTATTCCTGCCTACCTTATATATAAACTTTTAATCACAGCAAGGCATGGAGTAAGCTGTCAAGCTGAGACTACACAATTTGTCAGGACATTTGTGTTCTGATCCTGGAAAAAACACTTCTTGCAGAATTTCGTTGGCCAAGGATACTTTGACAGTAGTGTCATTATTTAGATTTGGGAATTAAAATAATAGATCTTTGCATGAAGGAGGAAAAGAACTTCTTGTACACTCCAAGGATAATGGGAGATGATAGCTCTTGTATCTTAGCAAGACAGTGACCTTTCCCATCCAGACTCAGACTCCATATCAAAGAGGGGAGTTGTATAAACCAGCATAAAATTGGAAAAGAGCTTACTTCTGAAACTATGAACTAATCTTTCAGTACCAACTTAGTAGCAACTTCTCTAGTGATAACTTATGCACCTGGGGATGTCTCCAACATGACACAGAATGTAGTCTGCCATATCTAAAAAAAGAAATCCATTTTGAGTAATGTGTCTAGATTTAGATGCTGGGTTTGGAAATATATACAAACATTCCCATAATTTGTTCTCATCTAATTTCTCTTCTTTCTTTTTTATCTTAGTATTTAATAAATTTCTTCTTAAAAATACATGGTCATGTATATGCCAAGTTAACTGAGCTCAGAATGAGGTCCATGGAAGAGTGAAATGGAAACTCTCCCGCAAAACCCAGGAAGATTTTACTTTTTTCCATCTGGAAAATGGGCCAAAATTCAGGATGTTGGTAAGTATGAGCCCCTAGGCAAAGGTTCTTTTTTGTTGTTGTTGTTGTTTTCATTTTCACAAGGTTTACTTATTTAGTTTTTCTTTGGAAGGCAGAATTACAGAGAAAGAATGAGAGACAGATCCATCTATTGGTCTGTTTCCCCAAATCTGCAAGGCACCTGGATAGTCTTTCAGATCTCCATCCAGGGAGCTAAGGACTTGAGCAATAGGAGTATTTCCTTCCCAGACCATTAGCAGTAGGCAGCTGGATTTATCTTGAGCAGCCAGGGTACAACTGACAGCTGCACAGGATGGCGGTGCCGCAGGCTGAGGTTGAAGTTGCTACATCACCTTGTAGACCCCTAGCAAAGATCCATAGCTTGAGATCTGTTAGGCACTGGAAAGGTATGCAAAACTGCATTTACATAGCATATGTGACTTTTTAAATAAAGATTTATTTTTATTATTTTTTTATTGGAAAGGCAGATATACAGAGAGGAGAGACAGAGAGGAAGATCTTCCATCCGATGATTCACTCCCCAAGTGAGCTCAACGGCCGATGCTATGCTGATCCGAAGCCAGGAGCCTCTTCTGGGTCTCCCACGTGGGTGCAGGGTCCCAAAGCTTTGGGCCGTCCTCCACTGCTTTCCCAGGCCACAGGCAGGGAGCTGGATGGGAAGAGGGGCTGCCGGGATTAGAACCGACGCCCATATGGGATCCCGGGCGTGCAAGGCGAGGACCTTAACCACTTGCGCCACCGCGCCGGGCCCCATATGTGACTTTTGGAGATAAGGATAGGTCTGCAGTCATCTTCAGAACCAAAACACAAAGCTCCAGCTTCCCTCAGAATCCAAAACCCAGGTACTTTGCATGAAACATGGGATGAACTTTTGGAGTTTTGGTTTTTAGAACGAGCTTTGCCACTACCTTGCTGTTGAGACCCTTTGTGCCCGAAGTTATAGCTCTGTAAAATAAAGCAGCTAGATTACACAGTCTTAAAGGGCCTTTAGAGCTCTAAAGACTTTGTAAGAACGAATTGCTGTGATTTGCCATACCCTTGGGATGACTCTCCAAGTCCAATTTATATAAATGAGAGCTGGTAACACATTGTTCACGGTTTCCTCAACAGCTGAATTTATTGCTTTTCTTTTTTTCCCTTTATCTGCTAATGCCCCATGAAATAGGAGGAGGAGACGGGAGGATTGGTGCTTTCAACTCAGCCTGTGTCTACATGGGGTGACCAGATGAGCCTTACATTAAACTGGCCAGACACACTTTTTTTTTTTTTTTTTTGCTCTGAACTGACTCAATAAAACACTTGCTGTGGGACAGACAATAAGTCTCCAAATCAGTTTATTCTTCTTTTCTGGAAAGTTTTTCTGGTCTCTTCAGTTTTCAGATACAAATGGCAAGGCTTTCATCAGTGCCTATGTGGATAAGACAATTAGTTGAGAAGATCCTACAGGACTAGATTGTGCTGCAAGGTAGAAGATAGTAAAGAAAATAGACTTAGCTTCAGTTTCTTCCTATTTCTCCTTCACTCAGACTGTGATTAAAAGTGCAATGTGGCACAGCAATAGAGAATATAACCCTTGGTTGGCTCACTTTCTAGCTTTCTCCCTTCACATGAGGACAAAAGCAAAGAAAGGCTGAGTGAGTATTTCATGTTTTATACAAAAGGCCTTCTCCACTATGGCTGTCCCTACTCTGTTTCTGATGAGAGATTCTAAAGTAAACCTGGAAGATACTCATCTGTTTCCAAATTAGAGATTCTGGGCTCCTGCTCATTTATGGTTTGAAAGCTATTCACACAACCTATTCCATGTCCAATTGAATAACTATATACACAACTATGATTGCCCAAATATTCAGGCAAGTGGTGCGGCTTTAACCTGGAATTCTAGGAGAGCCGGCTCCTTCAAGCTATTGGGGATAGAAAGAGGTTAGAGTTCATCTAACTGTATTTGTAAATTGGGTAGTCATTCATTTTCCTTGGTCTTCTCTCTATCAATACGAAAGTGAGGAATGAATATTTAACAGGTGAATGAGTGCAATTAAAGAGTACTCGTTCTCCCTCTCTCTCTCTTTCTTTCTCTCTCTCTTTAACACACACACACCTGCATATAAATGCACATACATACCTCTCCCTATTAATACACCTAACTCTTCACTTAGTAATAAGTATGAATTTGAGGTGTGCATAGTGCCTCTTCCCCCCCGTTGAACATGCCATTTGGGGCTGCACTCTGGTATGGGGTGTTGGTGTTGGCCTGGTTGCCAGCCAGCCAGCCAGTTGGTTGCCTTGCCTCTCATTGCTAGGCCATGGCGCCGGGTCCGATTTTACACTTTAAAAAGGTAACTTTACAAGGAATCAGAGACCCTAACTGCCTTTTCACATTACCACTCCCACAGAAGAATGGGCCCCAACTGCTATTAGCAACTGGGAGGTGATGACCACTCTAGCTGCTTGATGTTGAAAAGGAGCGTTGAAGGGCTGACAGCAGCAGGAGGTTACTCAGGGGGCTAATCTAGAGGTCCCCAGTAGAATGGAAAAAAATCATCAGAAGTACCTGGTGTGCTTCTCCTTACTGAAGTCTAGATAACAAAACATAAGACATCTACAATCTCTCCCAACCTAGCTCACCACAGGTTCCGTTTGAAACTTCAATTTGAATAATTGAGCTTTAAATGTAAAAGAATAGTCAGATTTTAACCTTTGTCAAAGTAAGCATTAGACCTGCGTAGCTTTAGACTATGAAATAGATTCATATTGGATTAAGCTAACTCCTTTTAATCTCAAATTTTGAAACTATCTTAATGAACATAATAGAACACATGAATCTTTTCTGAGCTGCATAAAATTGCTAACCCAGATCAGTCAGAAGGCACAGTAATAATAAACATCTTAGTATCTAACATCAGGATATAAACCGACCTCAGGACAGGTAAATGCAAGCTGACTTCTTGGTTAACATGACAATTCTTGCATTTAACTTTTGAAAATGCTACAGTAGTTCTGCATCCAGGTATGGAGCAAGCAAGCGTTAGGTTTTTTTTTTTAATTGTATTTTACCAATTGATGTAAGCCCTAAGAGTCTCAGGAAGACACTCATTCTAGAACATAAAGCATAAAACTGAAAACATTCTGTTACAAGACTTATCTGGATCACAATACAGATGGAGAAAGATTTAAACTAGTTCTGATTTACAGTAACCTGGCAGTTTATACAAGATTTTATAGAACTTTATAAAATCTTTGGAACAGAGGTAAGCAATCTACTAGCTTATAGTTTAACAAGCCATGTATTGGCAATTGAAGAACACAAGAATCTTAAGTAGATGAGCAGAGAAATCCCAAATAATCTGGAAGGTGACATGAGCAGACTTCAGAGCACTCACGGTGTATTACCCCAGTGAAGTCCAGCAAAAATGTGAAATGGACATTGGCAAACAGTCTTGTAGGGAGCCTAATCAGTGGTACAGACTGAGCAGTTTAAAGGCCAGCTAACTTTGCCCTACAAAAGCTTCTTTTCTGGGTTTCTGGATTAGCCTCTGTTTCTGCCACCTGAGCTAATTTGGGCTTCCTGAGAGACATCATGGCCGTTGCAAGAGAAGAAGGTGGGCCAAAACTAGAGCAAAGAGCAGACAAGGCTACTCCTCTGTGTCCCGAAGGAAACTTTAAGGTTTCCCTTTTACTGTGACAACCACCCAAGCCTCACCTGATACGTGACTGGAGCCTGTGGAGGGCCTGGGCTGCATCGGTCCCTAATGGAAGATCCACTAGAAGAAAATGGCTGACCCCAAAGTTCCTGGCCTTCGGGGGCAGCCAAATCTCCATGATCTCCTTGGCAGTATTTCTCTGCGGCCCTCATCTGTGAAGGGTTTATTCAAGTCAAAAAAAAGAAAGATTTAGGTTAGCAATCCTCAGTTATGAACATTTTTACCTATAAGCCGATTAACATAGACAAGCTAACAGCTTGCTTCATTGACATGTACAAGCACACCAGGCAACACACATCACGGAACAGTAACACAGTTTGAATCATAGCTTTCAAAATCTAAATTTTTAAATGATCCATTCTTTAGAGTTATATCTTGCTTTTAGTAACCTGAATGAATCATATCTATATTTTAATCGATAACTTTAGCTTTATCTGTCATGGATACAATAGGTCAGTTGGAACCTAGAAAACAAAGTATCCGTGAATAGAATTGTAAAACATCAAACAGCTTAAGACATCTTTATTTCACGCAGCACTGTGGAACCACCTGTAGGATTTTACACATGCTTGCACTTTCTAGGCCTAGGGGCATAACCATCATAACTAATAACATCACAATAGGACCACTAAACTCTTATAATCTTTCATCTTTCTTTTAACCTTTACATTTTTTTAGGACATTTGCATCAATAGCACTTCCATATGAACACAATTTAAAATTTAGCATGATTCCACATTTTGATAACATGTTGAATACAATCCGAAGAGCAAAAATAAGTTATTACCTTTACTAAAAGAAAGATAGAACCTTTGACAACACATTCTTTTGACTTTGAGACTCCCAAGGGCCCATCTGGAAATCCCCAAATCATAAGGGTTTTAAATCTATTAAATATGTCAAGAGGTCTTAAAGGATCTGATTAAAAATTCCTTATTATAAACTAATATCAGTCCATTTTGTCAGGCTGATTAAAACAGTAACAGATCATTTTTTTCACTTATACAATGACCATGCAAATATTTCAAAGTAAATACATATCAGCAAACATCCTTTAAAACCTAGCTCCTTTCAAACCATGCGAATTTAACAGATAGCAGAGAACCCAAGAGATTACCTTACTGAAGGGAAAATGTGCATTTTTTAAAAGATTTATTTCATTTTTATTGATAAGTCAGATATACAGAAAGGACAAGAAACAGAGAGAAGATCTTCTGTTCGTTGATTCACTCCCTAAGTGGCTGCAATGGCTGGAACTGCACCAATCTGAAACCAGAAGCCAGGAGCCTCCCCCAGGTCTCTCAAGTGCGTGCAGGGTTCCAAGGCTTTGGGCCATCCTTGACTGTTTTCTCAAGCCAGAAGCAGGGAACTTGGTGGAAAGCGGGGCTTCTGGTATTAGAATCAGCATCCATATGTGATCCTGGTTTATGCAAGGCAAGGACTTTAGCCGCTAGGCTCCGGCACTGGGCACAAAATGTGTGTTTATTTAGTCAGTCAGCAAAAAGGAAATAAAACCTTAAACAGAGGAATTAACAAATAAAATCATCTCATAACTTTCAAGAATTTAACAAACTTAAAGTTTGGGACAAGAATAGAGCTTACAGGAGCTGGCTAGGCAATTTACACAATCATCAATTAACAAAAACTATTTAAAGTTCAATTTTTAAAATTTTGTTAACAGATTTCAAAATCAGAGATTTCCTATTTTCAGATATTTATCAGCATTCCTATGTATGTACACTTCAAAGATCTTCTTGCAAACATATTAAATATTAATGATGTAGCAGTATCTTAAAATTATAGCCAATTATATTACACATAAACTTACAAGATTAATTTCTCTCAAATTTTCTGTGACATCCCCACTCTCTTTCAACATATGTAAACCTTGAAGTATTTTGTCCTAGCTTTCTCTTTCCATTCTACCAAATTCTCCTGTAGGAAAAAATATTCTACAAGCAATGTTCTTCCTTTAATCAAATAATTCTTCTCTCATAACCTATCCAAGAACACATTCTCAGGCTTGTAATCATTTTCCATCTGCTAATTCTCTTGATTTACATTTTAAAGCAATCACTTAAAACTCCAATTTAAGGTATTTTCTAAATAAAAGCCTATCAAATTTTAAACACAACTGCTTCAAGTAATCTTCAATCATTTCTCATATATAGCCAATTCATGGAAACATTTTTTAACACAAACCCAAATTGTCCTTTTTTATATAATTTAAGAGACTAGAAATCATTTTCCTCACCTACCTTGCCTAATTTATACTTAACCCGATTTTTGTGTTTCGTGACCAGCAGACACAAAAATCGACACACGCTAACAATTTAAAAATTTTGATAAATCAACTCTAGCTGGAAGAATGATATAAAGTTCAGATCTACTACAAGACCATTTCTCATTGAGTCACAAGGGGCGCTGAGGACAAACAGTGTGCTGTAAATGGCATGTTTTGGAGCTCTTATGCCACATAAACATACAGCAGGGACAGGACGACAATGACCACAGACAGACGCTAGACTAGTAGCCACCAATAACTAGAATCAGAATAAAACACAGCAGAGGACATGAGGCAACATCTTGCCACTGGGCTGGATTTGAGAAGTAGTGCCGCCCTCCCCAAACCCACCTTACCTCTGATTTTCAGGACCTAGGGACAGCTCTCCCCTCCAGGTGACTCCAGGCGGCTTTAGTCTCCCTGGACTCTGACTGGCTCCTGCTGCTGGGGTTCAGTCACTTGGGGGCTGAGGAACCAAGGGGAAGGAGGAGGCAGATGTTTCTTCATCCATCTAGGGTCCCAGTCAACCTGAAAAGAGGGCCACTGGACAGAACAAAGAGTTGTTCATTTCCCTTTAAAAACACAATCTCCAGATTCGGCAACAGCTTTCTCTTTGAAATCCATGAACTGTAATTCGATCAGGTCCAGTGGGCTAGGAATGGAATTATTTTGACCGATGTTATTGAAGGACAATAAAACAACACAGACAGATAACACAAGAAACACACTGAAAACACAGGTGGGTTAGAGATCTCAAGGCCAGTAGGCCATGGCAGCTGCTTAAAGGTGGGATCCCTGCCAGATGAAACCAACCCAAAACAAGTGGGGTCCCCTGGCATTCCAGTAGAAGCTCTGACTCAGGATCTATAGCCGCATCCAGCAGACCCTTTTGAATCCATATGGTGCACGCCAAACAATCCGGAAGAAGGATCTTGTTTCAGACCTTTAACGTTCCTGGTCAATGCACCAAAGGTTGCATCTACTCCACTGCTGAAACAGAATGTTACATTCACCAGTGACAGCCACAACAAAGTTTTATCACAATGAGAGAGGCAAGGCAACCAACTGGCTGGCCAGGACCCACAACCCTTACCAGAGTACAGCCCCAAATGGCACATTCACAGGGTTTTTTTTTTTTTTTTTTTTTTGTAGGGTAGTTTACAACAGCCCCAACGGGGCAGTTTACAATAGCTTGTAGGGTGAGGGAGGAAAGACTGTACATTCACTGCCTATCTCAGCTGGGTAACATACATACAGTACTAAAAGCATAATGTATATGAGTGAAATTCACTCGTCCTCCAAATATGAAGAAAAGGATATTAAAAGGGACAGATTATAGGAATTAAAATCGTAAATGATCATACCAAGGAGACTGAAAGGTTCCATGCAGAAGAAAGACATGAGCAAAAATCAGGATTCTATAAAATAGTTCTGTAAACATTACGAAACATATATTGAAATGGAGAACAGAAGACAAGTTAAAAGATAATAGCAATGGCCCTGGGGAAAAAAATTATGACAGCCTGCTACCAAAATGGTGACACTCCCAGTTTATTTGAAAGGAAATATCTGAAAAAGAAATAGGAATTTAAGACATACAGGTTACTAACAATGTTAGTGTGCTGTTGTTTAAGATACGTAGGGTCTGTTTTTGAAAGAATAAAACAAGGTTAGTTTGGGTTGAGTTGAAAGTGCCCATTGTACTCTTTTCAAATATTCACATTTTAATTTTTTCTTTATTTTCACTGGCTTAGTCATGAACATGTCTGAACATTATGCCAATTTATCCATATGGAAGATAAAGTCCTCTGTTCTATGTTAACATAAGTTGGCCTTGAAAAGTTACTTGCCCAGTATGAGTAATCATCTCTCTTTAAAGAATATTGAAGAATGTATATTTATTAGAATAAGTGCCAATGCAATAGCAACAAATCATAGCCAATCTTTTTTTGAATAAGTTGTAATTAACTACAATGATACTTTACACAACATTTATAATCATTTTAGCATGATCTATCACTAATCATGTCTAGCACTTTGTAATATACTAAGTACTTTTCTGTCTATCCATTATAATAATCTTGTAGATATAAAAGGCAGACATTAATTTTATTGCTATGTGAGGGAAAAAGTAAACTGAGATTCAGAGAAGTTAAGTGGCTTTTATACCCTCAGAACTAGGACTCAAACCCAATTCTTTTCACTCCAATTCTAATTTAACCACTCCATGCCTCAGTTTATCATTTGTAATCTATCCCTAAAAATAGGGTCTACCTCATAAAACTGATTTGAAGAACAAATGTCACAAGGCATGTAAAGTGTTTGGTATAGAACCGGTTAGAGAATCGCTTCTCAGCTTTTTGGCTGAGATCAAATATAGGACCAATTAGAGAATAAGTATTCAATGTAGGATATCATCAGCAGCACCAATATTCACCACAAATATTATGTTCCACATCATAATTACTGATATTACCTTATACAGAAAGTATTTTAATGAAGATGATGAAGAGATAGACCTTGTGCCTATGAGCAAATCTGGTTATAGCTTAATTTGAAGATTGTTTTATTAAAACACAACCCATTCATTTGTTTGCATATTGTCTATGATTGCTTTGGTGTTAACAGTGACAAAGTTGGTTATTTCTTTGTGGATCTCACTGTACAAGCTATTCATTATCTGACATGTTGCTGGAAGTTTTCCAACCACTCATTGAAAAAGTGATTACACAAATACATTTTGTCACCGTTGAAATCTGGATCTCATAGTTCAAGCTATTCATTATCTGACATGTTGCTGGAAGTTTTTCAACCACTGGATGAAAAATCAATTGAACAAATACATTTTGTCATTGTTGTGATCCGAAAATCTTTTTCTAGACATACATACACACAAGATTTGTATTATTGAGGTTGTACTGTTTTCAAGAAGTGACATTATGTTGATGGATTTAAATGTGATAATGATAGGCATATTTGTATTTATATTTTAGTTGATACATGAAATAGTACATACTTATAGGGTAGTGTGTTCTGTTTCAGCATATATACATGTACAAAAAATAAATATATATATATATTCCAATAACTTGGATCTATATCCAAAGGAAGTAAAGTAAATTTGATGAAGAAACATCTGAAATATAATATACACTCTTATAAACATCTGTTTCTTCAAACATTTATTATTTGTGATGAGAACATTCAAAATTAATTTTTCTCACTTTTTCAGAAATATATAGTACATTATCAACATTGGTGATGATTCTACTGTGCAAAAGAACCCTACAGCTCCCTTTCGTTATTTTTTAGCCACTTGTAGACATTAGATTGTACAAAAGAATCTGACAACTTATTATTAGTATTTTTAAGGATTTATTTATTTTTATTGGAAAGGCAAATATACATAGAAAAGGAGAGGCAGAAAGATCTTCCATCTGCTGGTTTATTCCCCAAATGGTAACAAAAGCCAGAGCTGGGCTGATCTGGAGCCAGAGCCAGGAATCTCCTCTAGATCTCTCATGCGGATGAAGGGTACCAAGGTCTTGGGCCATTCTCAAGTGCTTTCTCAGGTCACAAAGATGGAGCTGCATGGTTAGTAGCAGCTGGGACATGAACCAGCACCCTTATTGGATCTAGGCACTTTCCAGGTGGCTATTTAGCCATTGAGCCATTGACCCGAGTCCATAATTAAAATTCAGTACCTGATGACCAAGTTCTCCATCCCTGCAACCAATATTTTACTTAGCTTCTGGTAGCAACTGTTTTTGTCTGAAGTTATATGACATCAATTTTCTTATATTCTGTAGGTCATTGAAATGATGAAATATTTATCTTATTGTTCTTGGCTGATTCATCTCATCAACGTGATCTCCAGTTCCAGTGTACTGCCACAAAAAGCAGGGTTTCACCCTTTTATGGATGAAGAGTATTTTGATTATGTCACATCACAGATTCTTTATGTATTCATCGGTTGATGAACACTTAAGCTGATTCAACTTCTTGACTACTGTGAGCAGCGTTACAATAAACAGGAATACAGATATTTCTTAATCGAATTTACTTTGTTTCCTCTGGATATAGATCCAAGAGTAAAGTTATTGAATCATAATATAAGAAACAACTTGCATAATGAAGAGACAACATACAGAATGGGAGGAAATATTGAAAGAGTTCAACATTTCATCTTTACAAAAACTCAATAGAAACAAAACAGGAATCATTAAAATGTGCAATAGATTTAAATAGCCATTTCTCTAAGGAAGACATAGAAAAGGACCAATAGGTAGACAGAAAAATACTAGCATTACTTAACATCAGGAATCTATGAATTAATAATAGCTATTGCTATTATGCATATTAGGGAAAAGATAAAGTATAAGAAGTGGAGAGGATACACAGAAATTGCAAACTGTTGCAAATAAAAATTAGCACATTGGTTACAAAAAGGAGCGTGGAGGATGGGTGTTGTGACACAGTTGGGAGTTAAATCACACCAGGGCTGCCCACACCGTGTATGAGAAAACTGGCTGCATATCCTAGCTTCCCTGCTTCCAACCCAGCTTTCTGCTAATGCATATTCAACTGGTACATCCTTGACTATTTTGCTTGTTGTAAGTAATTTGGGGAGTGAATAAGTAGATGCAACATTGACTCATTCTGTCTCTTTCTCTTTATTCTCTCTCTCTCTCTCTCTCTCTCTCTCTCTCTTTCTCTCTCTCTCTTTACCTCTTTCCCTCTTCTACTTGCACTTCCTCTCTCCCTTTGTTTCTTTGTTTAAATTAGCAAAAAGGGGGCCAGCACAGTAGCCTAGTGGCTGAAGTCCTCACCGTGCATGCACTAAGATCCCATATGAATACCGATTCTAATCCTGGTGGCCCTGCTTCCCATGCAGCTCCCTGCTTGTGGCCTGGGAAAGCAGTCGAGGACGGCCCAAAGCCTTGGGACCCTGCACCCACATGGGAGACCTGGCAGAAGCTCCTGGCTCCTGGCTTTAGACTGATGCAGCTCTGGCCATGGCGGATGCTTGAGGAGTGATGCAATGGATGGAAGATCTTCCTCTCTGTCTCGACTCCTCTCTGTGTTTTCAATAAAATAAATAAATTTTTAAAAAATAGCAAAAAATAAAAATAAGCAAATATTGGTTCTCTGTGTGGCATCTGAATCCAAGAAGTAAGTGTGGCAAAATTTCTTTTTCAGGAACTCTCAAAAGTCTTTTGTAACAGGATGTTTCTTTCCATTACAGTGTTTCTTAAAGAGCAGGAGTAAGCAGAGGACATGTTCCTAACATCTCATATACTGCCTTGCCTTCTGGAGTCAGGCTCATCCTTTCTATTGCTAGATGTCATCCCTCATTTCCTGACTCGCTGTGTGGAACTTACAGAAAGTTAGAAAAAATGGTGACCTTACCCCTGTTTTGTCCCTAGTCCCCAATATTACTACATAGTGCATTAACCATCCTTACACATTTTTCCCAGGAACCTAGAATACTGAAAATTTTTGAGCCTGATGAAAGAGAAGCATCCTTACCTCCAAGTGGCATGCAGCAAGACCCAAATGGGAGCTGTAGCCCTGTTAATCAGGGCTTTCTTGGGTTTCATTCAACTGTCTCTTTACTTACAACCCATTGTATAGATTTCATTGATTTCTTTCTTCTTGGGTCTCCACAACAGTCCCAATGTAGTTGTCATTGTTCCCTTGTAAATGATAGAACTTTGATACTAAAACCATTTGCTATACAGTTTTAAGTAGTTCAGAACTAATAGGTTGAATCAACATGGAAGAGCTCTGACAAATGAGTGCCTTTAAAAAAAAAAGTAAATTAGGAAGAACACTTCAGGAGTTGGAAAACAAAACAAAAATAATAATAATAAAAAAACTCTCCCAAAATGCGTGACTAGTAGCACGTCCTATAGTCTCTCATTTTTCCTACTTTTTCATGAAAACTGAATCTTCGATATTAATTATTGGCTCAATTATGTGAATATACATTTGGGAATATTTCTCCTGCAAACTACCAAAGGTGACTAGACCCCTAGAAATCCACACCCAGAAAGAGAGTCCTAATTTTCCATAGAAAGTGTGTCATTTACTCAATATAAACCACCATGCCACTTGGGAAAGCTTCAGTTAGAACACAAGCCATATCAAAGATTAGTCTTAAAACATTCTCATAACTAAGGACCTTGGAAATGTCTGATAATTCAGTACTTCCTCATTATGTTTTCTCTAGGATCTGGTCAACATTCTTTTGCAAAAATAGTAATGACATCTGTATAAATTGTTCAGGCCACATATGAGACAGCTTTCAGAGCCTTTTATAGTTTAAGTTCAAGAGCTCCTTTTATTTCTCAGGCCGTTAAACAGACAGCTGGTTTTTGTAAGTTCAACAACGCCTCTTTCTAATCAGAATGTATGATGCAGCACTAATTGCAGAATTTAGATTATTAAATTATTTGCAAACAGTGTTTTTACAGAAATAATAAAGTTACAGTGAAATCAGAAGAGTTGGTCCTAATCCGATGGTAATGTTGTCCTTATAAAAAGGAGAAATGTGGACACTGAGACAATCATGCAGAAGAAGGCTTTATTGGTAGACATGGACAATGTCTTGTGAAGACCATAGGTTGGAATGATGTATCAACAACATAGAATAACATAGAATGCCAGCAAACCATTATAAAGAGGGAAGAAGTAGAGACTCTTCTCAGCAGCTTTTAGAGGGAGTTTTGTCGGTTGATACTTTGACTTTGACCTTCTTATTGCAGTAACTGTGAGACAATAAATTTGTCATGGTGGCCCCAGGAAATTAAAATATCTGATGTGTAAATATAAGAAAAAAGAGCTTTGCTCATGGTTGAAGGGATCAGGGAAATAGAGTCCTATCTATCATGATATATCATTGCTTCTGAGGCATCTCTGTACAATCTTAAACAAAATAGTGAAATCCTGTCATTTGCAACAAAACAAGTAAAATTGTAGGGCCCGGCGCGGTGGCGCAGTGGTTGAGGTCCTCGCCTTGCACGCCCGGGATCCCATATGGGCGTCGGTTCTATCGCAGAAGCCCTGCTTCCCTTCCAGCTCCCTGCCTGTGGCCCGGGAAAGCAGTCGAGCACGGCCCAAAGCTTTGGGAACCTGCACCCGTGTGGGAGACCCGGAAGAGGCTCCTGGCTTCAGATCGGCATAGCATCGGCCGTTGTGCTCACTTGGGGAGTGGGTCATCAGACGGAAGATCTTCCTCTCTGTCTCTCCTCTCTGTATATCCGCCTTTCCAATGAGAAAATAATAAAAAATAAATCTTTAAAAAAAATAAATCTTTAAAAAAAAAAACAAGTAAAATTGTAGAGCATGGTGTTGAATAAAGAAAGCCAGACACAGAAAGACAAATACCAAATATTTTCCCTCATGTGTGGAAGCTAAAACTAAATTAATAAATAAACTGCTTTGGAACACGGAATGATGATTGTTATAAGCTGGCAGGGCAGGGGAGATAGATGGAGTTTAGTACTTTGAATATATTTCCAGTATTACACATTGTCGTACACAATAACCTAATCTACACTGTATGAGCAAATGGAAGAAAGAAGTTTTCAAGTCCAAAGAATTATCAAAGGGGAAACGGTAATGAGTTGGATTTGGTCAATACACATTGTAACATGTACTGAAACGTCACATTGCAGCCCAGAAATGTGTACAATTCTTGTTAGCCAATTTAAAAGACAATGCTTACCCAACTTGTAAACCACTAATTTAGCTCCTGTTTTTCTGGAGGGCATACTTTTTTAATATGATGAACTGCAATTATTATCCACTTTAGTTTAAAAGAACTTTATTTGTCTTCCCATGAAAACAATATTTGACATACAGGAGGGAGCAGAGTGGCCACACACTGCTTTACTCCTCAAGTGTCCACAGTGGTGAGGGCTCAAATGAGCCAAAGCCGGGAGCTAAGAATTCAACATACGTCTTCCACCTAGGCATCAGGAATCCAATTACTTGAGCCAACATTGCTGCTTCTCGGGGTCTGTATTAGCAGGAAGCTGAAGTCAGGGGTTGGAGCACTCTGACATTAAGGCATTTTGCTATGGGACAGAGACATTCCAACTATCCTGCCTGTTTATTCCAAACACTCTGATTCATTTACTACTGTACCCTAGAGGGGGAGTCCCTTCTCAATGGGACTCTTTTCTCCCTCTGTTAAATCTCTTGAAGTCCTAAAATCTAATTATTTTAAATGATGATAGGAAATAATAAATGCCAGGGAAATCATTTGATTGAGCTGAATGAATTCGGAGTTCCCCCCCCCCCCCGCCATTTATAAACCAAGAGCTTGTTGCTAGTATTTCTCACAGATTCTTTCTGAAGCTCATGTATCCTGTTCTTATATTCTGGGAAAATAAGTCATGATTTTCATTAATCTAAAGAAAAAGAAACACAGTTCCTCCATATTTGTTAACTGCCATGGATTCTGTATGGAGTATGGCAATCAGTGCTGGGGTTTTGTTTGTTTGTTTGTTATTGTTTGTTTTGAAATGGGTGTGTGAAATGCTATGAATTAACATTGGAGGACAGATGAGGAAGACAACTTACATATACCCCCCCCCCGAGAATTCTGAATAGATTGGAAGTAAAAATGAAGCTTATTTAAAAAAGGGTTATGTCTTTGTGTACTGGAAGCAGACAGGCAATAGAGAGGAGATACCCTAATTGAAATTCAGATTGGTATTTTACAAGAAGGGATTCTTGAGAGAGCACCTAGGGAAGGGATGCTCTCTTCACACTGTGGAGTTGAAAGTAGCGGTGATAGTTACAAATGCTGTCTGTATAGTCTCATCAACGGGTAGGCATCACATAGTCTCACGATTATCCCTTTGTTTAAGATGAGAAATTCGAAATTTTGTGAGGATGAGTAACTTAGCCAACGTCACAGAGATGGACATTGGATAATCCATGTTTCTAACACGGTCAGTCTGATCCAAAGGTTCATGTTTTTAACCACTGTATTTTATGTATTCTTTTTAAGGAATCTAAAAGAGACACATGTCTGAACTATAGTCTTCTCTTTCAGAGTACTTTCAGTGGAACCTGAGCCTGAGTCTCCTTTCAGCCAATGAAAGGTGGGCTTCTGGGGTCCTCACACATATGACCTTGTAGGACACTGTCCTGACAACCATCAAATGGGACAAAAGATAATGGAGAATTAAGGCCTCTCGTCAGTCTTTCTGAATCTTCAATTACGAGGATGAACATTTTTTGTTATGTTTTGGAGACAGAAGCTGAGGAGCCGCTGACCCCCTATACACATATGAAAACACAACTGACTTGGACACAAAAGATGATGTGGTCCATTTAGCAAGCAGCTCAGAATATGACGTGGGGATGTGTAAAATAAATTTTAAGAACTAGAAACGTTTCATAAAGATACATTTGACAAAATTGGTGTTTTGCATGGGGAAGTGTAATCGATGGGGGCATTTGGGGGTTTTGTTTTGAAGATTGCTTACATCATGAGAGCTAGGACAGAAGTATGAGAAGAGAAGACAACCAACTAACTGGATGAATCACTTTACTTGAAAAGTGTAAGATTTATGAATCGGTTTGAAAGGTAGAGAGAGAAGAAATGGGAGAGAGAAATATGAATTGAGCATGTGTGGCTATTGAGCACTGGAAATATGCCTGGTTGCAATGCGCTGTAGAATCAAAATACACATTCGATTCTGAGAACATAGTAGGACAAAACTTCTACAACGGCTTATTGCTACTTTGTATTATAGTTCAGATTTTTAAATAATAATTTTGGTATTTTGGGATTCAAGTGGCATATTATTAAAACAAATTTTTCTTATTTTAACTTTTAAAGAATATTGCTAATAGAAAATTTAAAATGTGACTTATTATTTTTTCTGACATTACTGGCCTACACTATGTATAGGTATATGGGAGAATTTTTTATGGTGTCTTAATTTGATACCTCACATGCCTTTCAAAAGGGCCCCATATTCGTTTAAAAAAATACACTGATAATATACCCAATTCAGTTATCAGGCAGAAATTCTATTCTAGGAATTCTAGAAATCAGTAAAAAATAAATTTGTTTCAGTCTCATAGGCCGAAAAGCAAGTTGAGGGCCAATGCTGTGGCACAACGAGTTGAACTTCTGCTTGCAAACCTGGCTTACAACCTTCTAAGGAAAATGTAGATTTCTTTCCTAACTTCTACTTGCTGAATTCTTTACCTAATGATGTTTCTTTGGTTTTTTTTATAAGATTTGTTTATTGATTTTTATTACGAAATCAGATATACAGAGAGGAGGAGAGACAGAAAGAAAGATTTTCCATCTGATGATTCACTCCCCAAGCAGCTACAATGGCCTTAGCTGAGCCAATCCGAAGCCAAGAATCCAGAGCATCTTGCAGGTCTCCCACACGGGTGCAGGGTGCCAAGGCTTTGGGATGTCCTCCACTGCTTTCCCAGGCCACAAGCAGGGAGCTGGATGGGAAGCAGAGCTGCCAGGATTAGAACCTGCGCCCATATGGGATCCTGGTGCATTCAAGGCAAGGACTTTAGCTGCTAGGCTGTGCACCAGGCCCTACTTAATTGAGTTTTAAGCCTGTGATTGAAAAGTGAACTGAAAGTATGCTGTGGCAAATAAAAAATAAAACTTAAAAAAAAAACAGAGTGGGCCCGCCGCCGTGGCGTAACGACTAATGTCCTAGCTTTGAACATGCCTGGATCCCACATGGGCACTGGTTCTAATCCTGGCAGCAGCCCTGCTTCCATTCAGCTCCCTGCTTGTGGCCTGGGAAAGCAGTCGAGGATGGCCTAAAGCCTTGGGATCCTGCATCCATGTGGGAGACCTGGAAAAGAAGTTCCTGGCTCCTGGGTTCAGATTGGCTCAGCTCCGGCCTTTGTGGTCACATGGGGAGTGAATCATCAGACGGAAGATCTTCCTCTCTGTCTCTCCTCTCTGTATATTGGACTTTCCAATAAAAATAAATAAATCTTAAAAAAAAAAAGACAGACAGACTGAGGAGTGTGGGTGGGCACAGGGAACCCAAAATGTATTGTGAAGTTCATGAAATCTGCTAACTTTTTAAGGAATAAGATGATTTTTAAAAACAAATAAATCTTTAAAAAATAAACAGATCATAAAAAAAGAAAACGAAAAGGAAGTTGACAATCCAGTCTGCTCAAGTTTTATGACAGGTTTCTATTATAGTGATATCTCATCATCTTCTTTTGTTATTTGAGAGACAGTCCATTTACTGAGTCACTGTGGCAACAGCCTTGAGGATAGAAGGGAGTCGGACTGGGGAGAATGCCAGAGGCAGGTATTTCAAATCATGGTAGGAACCCAACTCCTTCAGAAATCATCGCTACTTCCTAGTGTTTGCATTAGCAAGGGCTGTGATTAGGAATCAAAGCTGGATGCAGAGCATCAGTACTCTGATAGGGGGTGTGAGTAACCTACTCTGATAGGGGGTGTGAGTAACCTAGCAATCACACAGGCAGCCTGTCAGACTGAATGCCCACTCACACCATCTTCTTGAATGTGGTGGGGAATACATCACCTCCTGGGAGAGTTTATTGTTTACAATGACTTTAAAGCTTTTGTTGCCCATTATTATTATTTTTGCCTACTGATGATATGCAGAGAAAAGTAATCCTTCTTTCAAGGAACTATAATGAAGTTACTTGAAAATCAATGCTGTGTGCTCCTATTGAGTTTTGCCCATTCTAACCAGCTCTACTTCTTGCAGGTATTGCTCGGGTTATAATTTCCAGCACCTTGTTCACTATGTTTGTCCTATTGTCGACAGCCTTCAAATGATCATTGCGCTGCATCGAAAATGGCACATAGAATTATATTTAATGTAAGACTACCACCTATCATACTTTGAGCATTATGTTTATATTGATGTATCCCAACACGGGCAAAATTAGTTCCTGGGAAACAATGTATTTTATGTTCAACCATCCTGAGCTGAAATCCTAAGTTTGCTGCTGCTTATGTGCTCAACCATTAAGCATTCTCATCAGTTTGCTTTTTCTGTACTCAAGGATGGGAGGGATTTGATTTTTTTTCCTCTGTGAAACTTCATTTTGTGAGTTTAAATCTATCACTTCAGTCTTAAGTGCTTTTGCGGATCCTTCTGTCACCTGATTAATTTTCTTTCTTGTTTTAACTGATTGACATATCAGAGTAGCACCTGCTACTATTTCTCTGTGTCTAGGGATCTCCCCGTTGCCTGCACTTCTTTCCCTGCCTTCCTGGAGTCCTGCTTACTGAATGCTTATGGTGCTCGTGCTATAGTTTGCTGGCACCGCACTGCAGGTTATTATTTATTTGATGCTGAGCATCAGAAAAAGTATACAGTATGCCTCCTGTCTCACTTTCACTTTCCATTCTGTAATTCTGTGAGAATCTTTTCCTCACAGATCTAGCAAAGATAGTGAATCATCATGAGCCTTACCTCAATAGACAGTGGTGCACAGCAATAAACTGGCTTTGGTAAACCTGTCCTGTCACTGGTGAGATCTTTCTAGAAGCTAGTGGTAGGACTGGCTCCTCTATTCCCACAGAGTATTGGAATAAGACCCAGCCCCTTCACTTGCTGCTCTGGTGACTCATCCTCCACAGGATTTGCTGATTTTTTTGATAACAGAACATGGAATTTCCGGATAGTAAAACAGGGACAAATTCTTACGCTGCTTTCTCAGCAGATAGACCTTTGAGAAAGATATTATAGGGATTCAGACTCCTCGGTTATCTTTCTCAGCATTCCTTGAACACAAAGCCATCACCCCATGGTAGCTGCTGGCTGACTCCCTCTCTGAGTTCATACAAAACTTAGAAGATTGATTTTCGTGGGATACTTTTCTCATGTGTTTAGAAGCATATCCTGAATTCGGATTCTTCCGTTAAACAAGATTCACTAGGCAATCTACCTCCACAGAGACTCAGAGTGGCTTAAGAAAACATCATTCTTATTGATCAGTCAAACGTGACACTACTGGGCATATTTAGAATGACATATAGTTTCTGCAGAGGAGATAAGCATGTAACAATGCGGAAGCCAGACAATTATGATGTCTTTATATAGACACACGGGCGTGTCCAGAGTGAGTGAAGGGACTGAATGAGAATTCCTTAAGAAGAATTGGAGGCAAATATATTTATGTTCCGTGGACAGTGGGAAGCTGACTTACAACTGGAGTCTCCTGATGGCAGGAGCCATAAGGCCTTTGCTCTTTGGAGTGCACAATACTGCCTCATAGGGGAGCGGCAAGACTTGGCATAGATAAGGCATTCAAAGAAGAGAGAAGAACATGCAGGAATGCTTCGGCATATGAAGTTGAAGGGTTTCTCAAAATCTCACAGTCGAAAGGATCACGTCAGATTTCTGCTTCTTTTATCTGAGGTGGAATATGAAAGTATAGAGAAGTGAAAAAGCAGAGGAACTTGATGCCTTTTCTCTTTCATGATTGGGATCTGCGCTATGGCTTGGAAAATGAGATGAACTTGTCATCTGAAGTCTGGAGAAAGAATGATCCAAGGGGTCCAGGTGTAATGCCTTGCTGCTTTGGAGGTAGGTTTTCAGCGTGGTGCCACGGACTCCACTTGAGACATCCACATCTCATAATACAGTGCCCATGTTCAAGTCCCAACTCTGCTTCTGATCTCAGCTTCCTCTTAGCACACATCCAAGTAGCCGAATCCTTATCACACACACAGGAGACCATGACTGAGTTCTAGCCTCCCAGCTGCAGCTTGGGGAGTGACTAGATGGGTATAAACATTTCCTCCCACCGTCCATCCTCCCCCCCCCCAACTCACACACTCGGTTTCTCCCTTTCAAACAAAATGAAAATGGTCAAAATTAAATGAAAAAAAAATTGAAGCTTTTTCCTAATCCTCTAAGTCTTTCACAGGGCACAAGTTAATAAGTAGAGGCTCTCAGACTATGTTTTATACGCTCCCTCCTATTTCAGGAATGTTTCAAAGGATGGGGGGTCGCTCACTCAAGGCTTCTTCCTGGTTTCATTTTCACTCCCATAGAGTGTGTCTCATTGTTCTCAGATACAGATTTAGGGGTCATAAATATCTAGTCCCTTTAGTACATACCAGATCTGCCGTGTCACAGGCAACAATCTATGAGACTTGTCTTTTCCCCAAATAAGTCTTTGTTACTTCAGCTCTTTCCATCTAGACATTGTTTAACTTGAAGCTTAAATTTTTTCTGGATAAAGTCTAGTTTGTTATTATTTTTCATAAACATACAATTCAGAACTAAATGAAGGACTCCCAGGATATAGAATATTGATCTATCTAAAACAGAGAAAGAATCTAGGAAGAATGCAAGAACTTTTTCATAGCTACCTGTGCTACTGTTTGAGAACTCAATTTAATAGAAAATTTTCACTGGGCCTACATCTATCATCTTACCTTTTTAATCTCTACTTTTATTCTGAAGCATATGAACTCACCCTTTGCAGAGACTGTAACTCTGCTTACCGATCTTCTAATTAAGTCCAGAGAAAGCAATTCTTAATCCTTCATACTAGGCCTCTTTGTCTTCCAGGGCTGGGGTTGGGGGACAGGCTTATATTATGATAGTCTGCATTACCTACAGAAAAATAGCCTGGGATGATATATACACGTAGGGCCATGGGACTGAGCACTGATGCTCTTGGGTAAAAGTAAACAGAAGATTCCATAGACCCGAGAGCTTGCACATGAATTTTTGTGTTTGAATTCAGCAAAGACTTTACTGCCTTGACATTTGTGTTACCTCATACATTTCCCAAAGAAGAATAGCAATAAACTAAAGTGCCAAGAAAGAGATTCAGAAGTAGCTTGAGGGAAGTGCGAGGAGCTGTACAGAAGGCTGGCAAGAAATAATGATAGGCAAAAGAAGGGAGTTAAGCCATGGAGTGAGTGGTGGTAGTATTGTAGGTTAAGGTGATGGTGGAAAGACATAGGGACAACACAGGGGGAAAAAAAAAAAACCCTAAGATAGGAGAGTTAACAGGTTGAAATTATCCTGAAAATCTTATCAACTAGGCTGTGTGAAATCCTCTCAAACTCTTACATTCAGTCTCCCTTGTCTTCAAGAACTAGACTTTGTAGCTGTCTCTGTTTGACACCTTTTGTACAATACAACCTCATCTTTTTCCCTGGAGAAACCATCTCCTAGAAGGTGGTTCTCTTTTATGTTCTGCACAGCTGTTTTCTCAATTCAGCATCCTATCAAGACCTCAGCAACAGTTCAACTTTAAGTCTACTTCGGAGATGAAAGCAATACTATCCTGTGCTTCCTTCTGGCTGTCACCCTAGATCACCAAGTTCAGAGATGTTGCACTGGTTACAGGTCAGAGCAAGAAGGCAAAAAAAACCTGGTCAAGGGAAGCTTAGGGAAAGAGCCCACAGAAAGCAAAGCATAGAAAGAAGAAAAAGTATAATGTAGAATTAGAGTAGATAAATCCAAAACAGCAGGAATGAGGAAGAAAAGGAAAAGGAAGAGAGGAAAGTAAAAATGGACTTGTGTGTATGTGAGTATGTGTGTGTGTGTGTGTGTGTGTGTGTGCGTGTGTGTTGTTACAGTGCTGAGATACAGTAGAACAGTGTGTCCCTGGCAAAGCTAAAGCATTGGGCTCCAGCCAGATGGTTCCATGCTAGTGACCTTCAGATAGCTAACCATGTCTGCTCAGCAGAGACTAAATTGGTAAATATATAAATAAATTTTAAAGACAAAAAAAAAAAGAAGAAGAAGAAGAAAAAGAAAGAAAAGGGACCTGAGGGAAAACAGCTCAGTAACGGGGAGCTGATCAAAGGCCTCTCTTCCTCACTATGGCCTGCGGGGAGCTTGCTGTTCCAACCTACAATTGCCTCCCCCCACCAACTTCCCCTCCAAAGCTTCCTAGGAGGAGGGGGAGGGATGATGATATGGACTGATAACTCCAGAACCTGCCTTCTTCCTTCCTCTCCTACACCAGCAAGGCTAAATGAAACAAGACAAAACAAAACAAAACAAAACAAAAAAACAAAAACAAGACAAAACAAAACAAAACAAAAAAACCCAAACCAAAACAAGAAGGTTTGATCAGGAGAGGAGCTCAGGAAAAGGAGATAAGTTCTAGACTGCAACCAAGAACTTTCCAGATTGTAGGTGACTTTAGGGTGGCAGAAGGAATCTGGGGGTTACTGATTCTTTTCCACACTTCTTTCTGACATTCACTGGTGAGTTTTTACACTTGCCACATTGTTTACTACTGGTCTTTCCTCAACTACAATCTTAAACTTGTCTGCCTTTCTTCTCTAGCTGTTTCCTAACACTTCACCAAGTGGCTTTTGTTCTTCTGGAACCTCTATAGCTTCAGAGGAATTGATGTTTCCTTTACTTTCATCCTTTAAGGCACAGACAGCAACAGGTTGTGGTGTTCTATGAAGTTTACTAAAAGAAATAATATGAAAGAGGAAATCCTTTCAACTGGATTACTCGTAGAGTCCATCTACCATTGCCCAATTCCCTATCTCATTTCACATGGGAGGAGAGTGTTGCTTTCTGAATTTGTCCATCCTCAAGAGAAACCAGGACCCTAAAGCTCCAGACAGAAGAAGCCAGTCCCAAATCCCCACCAAAACAACCAAAAGATTCAAGCTTAGTTCTTCATCATTTGTGCCAAATTCAAATCACGGTTTCAAATTATGGTTTCGAATTGTTGTAATTGTGAAGCCTATAACGGCAGTTCTTAAAAAAAAAAAAAAGGACTCACATTATTACATATTATTTGAATTCTCTGGTCCAAGTAATACCAACAATCAAGAAAGAGTGGAATTTATTGTACAGCTTTCTTCATAAGGGCTCCATAAATTTAGGTTAATTTCTGGAAGGAGATACTAGAGTCACCCTTCATCTTGAGTAATGGCCATAGCACACTGTGACACATGGGAAGGCTGCTACAGAGCTCCGTGAATTCCTTCAATCCTTACCATCTCAAAGTAACCAAAAGAGCTTTTTCTTTTTCCAAGCCTCTTTCTCATCACTTAAGTTCTTTTTTTCATTTCTTTTTTTTTTAAGATTTATTTTTATTATTTTTTCATTGGAAAGGCGGATATACAGAGAGGAGAGACAGAGAGGAAGATCTTCCGTCCGACGATTCACTCCCCAAGTGAGCGCAACGGCCGATGCTATGCCTCTTCCGGGTCTCCCACGCGGGTGCAGGGTCCCAAAGCTTTGGGCCGTCCTCCACTGCTTTCCCCGGCCACAGGCAGGGAGCTGGAAGGGAAGCGGGGCTGCGGGATTAGAACCGGCGCCCATATGGGATCCCGGACGTGCAAGGCGAGGACCTTAACCACTTGCACCACTGCGCCAGGCCCTCATCACTTAAGTTCTCTCAAAACTTTTAAAAACTTTAGGAATACAGGAACGGAATGGCACCACAATGCTTGGATATCTTTCACAAGAGAGGTTTATTGATGGAAATCATTATAAAAGTCACAATGTTCTGGACTCCAATATGAGTTGCACTATTTCTCTGGCTTATAGAACTGGGCCTTTGTTTCCACATCTATAAAAAGAGAATGATACAACTTAATGACCATGTTTACTGTGAGGATCAAGTGCCTATTGAAAGACTAACACAGCAATTTGCACATCAAGAGGGGAATATTTTTCTCAGCTGAGGACGATTTGAATAGTGTAACATGAGCTGTGGGTAATACAAATCTATCAACTTAAGAGTTAACATGCTATAAATGTATTGAATTTGGAGTCCCACATGTGTGCTTTGGCAGGGCCAGACCAAATGATTTTATAAGTTTTACAAAGCCTGCACTCCAGAAATTCTCAAACCCTGCCAGTAAACAATGAGCCACTATAGAGTTAAAATCACAAGTGAAGGTCTTTTGGTTTTATGTTGTTTTCTTTAAGAGTACAGTGTTTCAAACAAAGTTAACCCCAAAACCTAGCAGGAAACTTTTCACTTGCTGGTGGCTCCAAATTAAAAACTCTGATGACCAATTCCATTTACATTTCCAACCTAACCAGTCCGTACGAACTCATTGCTATGGTTTGTATCCTCTATTATATTTCTTTTTTAAAAACCTCTCTTTTTTATTATCATTTTGTGATACAGTTCCATAGGCCCTGGGATTTCCTTTACTCCCTTCTCAATCCTCCTCCCCCCCAACACTGAGTTCCCCTATATCATTACTACAGTAGAGTTCTTCATACACAGTCATATGCCCATCATTGCAAGCATGGACAATGGCGGAGAGTCCAGCATCCTATTATCAAGATACAGAATTGTATTTCCATGTCAGTTAACCCTACTAATTGTTCCTTTTAGGACAACTCCACTTATTCTCAATTCTGCACACCCCAGCTCTTTTTCTTTGCCATGGTCCTTATAATCTGGCTCATACAGGTTCCTCTTCTCCTTTCTCTGAGTATATTGTGCATACTGTTGCTGAAATAAGCTTTTAGAAATATTATTCTAGGACCAAATATTGTGCATGGTCTTGGATTCTAACGCATCAATTCAAATCACAGTTCTGCTCTGCATTACAACTTGCAACCTAGCCCCAGGCTTTGGCCTGTCCCAATCCCAGTTTTTGAGGTAATTTTGGGGAGTGAACCGGCATATGGGAGCTCACTTTTTTAAGGTTTATTTTATTTTTTTTTTTTATTGGAAAGTCAGGTATACAGGGAGGAGAAGAGGGAGAGAGGAAGATCTTCTGTTGGTTGATTCACTCCCCAAGCGGCTGCAATGACTGGGTTTGAGCTGATCCAAAGCCAGGAGTCAGGAGACTCTTCTGGGTCTCCCACAGAAACGGAGGGTCCCAAGGCTTTGGCCCATCCTCAACTGCTTTCCCAGGCCACAAGCAGGGAGCTGGATGGGAAGCAGGGCTACTGGGATTACAACCAGTGCCTATATGGCTTCTTGGTGCGTGCAAGGTGAGGACTTCATCTGTTAGGCTACTGCCCCGGGCCCTGGGATCTCTTTGATTCTTTCTCTAAGTCTCTGACTCCCATAAATAGATACATAATATTTCTAAAAGGCAAAAATTTCTTATAAACAGTTATTTTGGATGACTTAAAAATTAACAGAATGAAACCTAAATGCCAAATGTGCCTGCCATGTTCTTGATCTATTTTCTTGGTCCACAGAGAGAAAAATCTGATAACGTTGTCATGAGAGAAAGCTCAAGGAGCTGAGGAAAAGCAGAGAAAGGATTCTAACACAGTTGATTGCTGCCAAGATGTTATAATATGAAAATAAATTTTTACTCAGGCAAAGGTTTGGAATGGAGAAAACAAAAGTTTTTGAAGCAGAAGGAAAAGTAATCAAACATTTATTCAACCAATATTTGTTGAGTGCCTATATTATGGCAGAATTTATACTAGCACTAGAAATGTCTCAGTAAAGAAAATGAATGAAGTTTCTGTTTTCATAGGGCAAATATTCTGGGGAGAAGAAGGTATCTACAGATAGGTACAAATATATGCAGATTCTACATATAAGTAGAATACAAAGAGTAATGGAGTGGGGGTGGATTATACATAGAGTTTTGATCATTTTTGGATGGAGATGTGAAATCAATGGAAGGATCCATTTATCTATGTTGAAGAATATCAATTTAGATGAAGGGAACAGCAAAAACAAAGACCAGAAAGTGACACTGTGTTCCAGGTGCTCAGGAAACCAAAGGAAAACTTTATCCCACTGTAACCTGTTTGGAGCACTGGAGCATGTGCTAATAGGGGATGGGAAGAGAGCCATTTCGCAACACCTGTATATCTTATTATGTATTATAATCCTCCAATACATGGCAGGAAATTATAATCTAAGTGAAAGAATAGGATGGTGTGAAAATGATTTATTTTGGGGGAGTCTCTCAGTCAAATATTGTACTAATTATGATACTTAATTCCTACCGCAACCTTGTGAGGGGGTTTATCCTCATGTTATAAATGATGGGAAACAAAGCTCAGATAATCCACCCAGTATCCAATAACTAGAAAATTAGAAGAGATAAAACATACGGTATGTGAAGCAGTATGCATCAGCTTTATAACTTTTCTGGTAGTTTTGTTGGAGTTTTAACTTGTAGGAGTAGCCATGTTAGGAGCCACTGGAATCTTCATGCACCAATAAACAGTAAATTGTATTCTTACAAATGCTAGGGACTTAGATTATGCAAATCACAGGACACAGTTTCCTTTCTTATCTACAGGGGTTTTTGTTTGTTTTTAATTTGCCATAGAGTCTGATGTAAAAATCCATTGTGTTAATTTTTAATGTAGTTTCTCTAAATTTTAACAAACTGTTTTAAGTGTTGCTTATAGTTTTACCGTATGGTAAGCTAGGATATTGATTCAACACATGTTAACACGGTCTACATGCAAGTGTTTATAAGAGGACACATATGTACAGGAAGGAGACATACAATGTTCCTCCCATGTCTGGAGCAAGCAGAATAATGCAAGAGCGTCAGGATGGAACATGGTGCTTAAATGCACAGAATCTAGAGCCAGACTTGTGATTGAATACCAGGTCTTCATATGAAAAGAAAATACTGTGCCTTGGAACGAACAGTGAGGTAATGAAGGGAGCCATATAATTAAGGCACTTGATATGGAAAAGGCACTCACGAAAACTTAGGGTTAGCACACCGCTACTCCTGAAGGCCAGCCAAAAGGTCTCGGACTTTATTCAGAAGATCAGACCTAGTGGTGCAATCCACTGATGTGTCAAAAGTAATCTGTTAACCATAAGAATTAAAGTACCAATGCTTGCAAATGATTTACCCAAAAAGAAAACCAAGCAGGCTCAGGGTTATCCTGTAATAAGACCATCTTTGTTAATCTGTTTTCTAACGTGCTTTCTTGAGTACAAAAGAGAATTGAGTGAAATTATAAGTTAGTTTACCAAAAGTCACATAAAACGCTCAACAATGTTTAGTCTTATACTTTTTTCTTTCAATAATGGGTGACCATGATTTTAAGGAATTGGAACATGTGGGATTTATGACCTGTGACTTTGCAGTTCTTCATGATTTTCTTTTGTTCCTTTTACATTCAAAGAAAGACAAGAATAGATAAATAAAGGAGATCTTGCACCTCTATCTTCACCTTGTACATGAGCTGAATGAGATGATATGATTCTGTTAACAGGATCAGAACGGAATATGATACCATTTCATAGAGCTTACTCAACTAATGAATGTCTGCTATGTAAATTTTAAAAATTATTTTCATGTTCAGTTAGATAGGTGAGAGAAGTTTGTAAATCATGATGCCTTATTGTATATAAGGCATATATATTGTATATATATATATATGCAATATACAATATATATATATATATGTAATCTGTTTAGAAGAAAGAGTTACAGTGAGAGAAATTAGGACAGAGGGAAGAAAAAGCTTCCATCTCTGAGTTCCTTCCCCAGGTCACCACAAGTACCTAGGATGGGCCAGGCCAAAGCCAGGAACCTGGAACTCCAACAGTTCTCTCCCATTTCAAGTAAGCAAGGAGCTGGATCAACAGTGGAGAAGCTTGGACTCCAACTGGCTCCCACACAGGATGCCAGCACTTTAGACAGTAGCTTAACTTGCTGTGCTACAGCACTGATCCCAGTGCAAATGACTTCTGTTAGCATTTTTTTTTTTTCATTTAAGAAGTGGAATCACCACTAGAAATGAGTTTTAAGTTCTTAAAGTAATTAAATGCCTATTGGCATCATTGAAAATGTCAATTAGAAGGTTTGGTTTCTTTGTCCACAGTCTTATGAAATTCTATGTGTTTTTATTAAAACAATTACAATTGTGAATATGCTTCACATACTGAGGGAATTTGTTTAAGCGTATGCAAGAATATGAGTATGTCCATTAGAAGGTATCACAAATATGAATATTATCTATCACATGTAGCATGACAGAAAAGAGACTGAAAACCATTCTTGACATTAACAGAAAGTCATTAGTGACCTATAAGCAGCCTGACATGTGATCACTAGCTTAGGATGATGATTCCATCAGGTGTGTTTAAGGAAGATTATTGTAAGAAGAGAACCAAGAATTAGGGATTCCAGTTAGAAGACTGATTGCTGTTAATAGCCCAAGCACAACAATTTAATTTAGGAAAATAATGAAAAAAAAAGTATGAAAAATTGAACTATGTAAAATGGCAATAGATAACTTTTTTCTGTTCTAAAGAAATAGGGATTACATATGACTTAGCCTAATGGGAGTCAAGACTGGGTAACTGACCTGTTGTGAGAAAAAAAAAAAAGGGGAAATATTAAGGTTGATGAGTATTTCAATTCTTAGTGACTAAGAGGATAGAAACGATTGTAAGAGAATAATAACTCTAACTGCTACCTACATCTTCCAAATTTTATTATGTGCCAGTCACCACTTAAGAGCTTTACATGTAGTAAACGATTTCATCCTCAGAATAACTACGATACTATGTACCCATTTCACAAAAGAGGAAATGTACATATAAAAATGTTAAGTAGCTGCATCAAGGCAATGTACTATTAAGTCTAAGAGAATGGAATTAAACTCAGACATTCTGGCACAAGGACCTAAAATCAACACTTAATTATCCCGGTCTTTGTATGCATGCTCTATTGGTAACTGTTACAATGAAAAGGGAGTAGAAAGCATAGGTACAAGATGGCTTTTATAATCACCTTTCCTACCATAACAATAATGTATTTTAATTTGCAAAAGTGATAAATTGTCACTTTTTAAAAGTGTTCTCAAGTCTAATTCTTAGAGGTCTTCTGCTGCATGTCTTTTCAGATGCTTGCTGTATCTGCAAAATTTATGTTTCCATATAAATATACAACATATACTTCTTTTTACAAAGATGAAATGATACAGTGGTTTCAACTTTCAATTTATCTTTTACACTTGGGCATGCTTCTATATTCTTATACAGATCTGTCATCGCAGCTGGTACTTTATTTCACAGTATGATGATAATATTTTTCAAAACCAATGCCCTTGGAGAAACTTACATCTCTTCAAGTTATCTTCTGTTATAAGCCATGCCATTTTTGTCTGTCTACTTACCTACCTATTTATTTCTGCCTATCCAGTCATGCTAATGTTTCTGGAGGATGAAGTTTTTGAGTTTCTCAGATTACAGGTATATATACGTAAAATGTTTAACAGGTGCTGCTAAATTATCCTATCCAAGATCTATGCCAATTAGCATTTCCGCTAGCAATGAACGACTGTCTTTTCCCTCTGTTCTTCCTGAACAGGTCCAAAGGATCATAGCCAAGGAAAAGAGTTAGACCCTAGTTCCCAGTAGGAACATTTGGAAGATGTGAGAGTATTTAGCCTGGGAAAGGAAACTCAAGGTGTCATAATTGCAGTTTACATATAGCTAAAAAGGAGAGCTCAACCAAATGAAAATGCTCCCAAGAAAGAAACTTTTTGAACACAAAACTCTCTAATTTATCCTAAGATATAATGCTCTATCTCTAAGAATGTCACATCCCTGTTATTGGAGATACAGGAGACAGAATAAAACCATTATCTAATAGGATTGTAGAAAAATTAAGTAGAATTAGAGAAATTTGTCCGCCCTTGCCCTGCCCTGAAGTATTAGAGATCACAACTTTGAAGTGGGAGAGAGAAGGAGACTCAAAATGTTGTGCTTCCCAACTGTAATTCCACTCTTTCTTGGATGATAAAAATGGGAACTCTAGTACTGTGATACTGCTAGACAATAGGCTTATGAAAAGCCTATCTATGTGCAGGCTATCATCTTAGCAGAAAAAACACAAGAGGCAGATCCCCTCTGCTTTCCAAGAGTTCAATAGGCATGTCCTACATGGTGCAGAAACCTCTCATCAACTTCTAGATGCTTTACTAGGCAAGAGATTCTGGGAAAATTTGCAGGCCAAAGAACCCATGTTGAAGGAATATAAAATTCATTATCTGTACAGAATGAAAGAGGGATGCTACCCCGACTCTTTCAACTAAGAGTGCTTATCTTTCATTGGTTGCTTCTACAATTTTGGAACAAGATCATTTTATTACTCTAGAATTCATTTCTTCCATTTATATGGAGAAAGATTCAGATTGTATATTCTGTGCTATGAAGGATGTGCTAGGAAGTTATGTCTTTCTGTCAAGTAATCTTCCTTTATCCTTCTGTGACGTGCTGTTCTGGTAACTATTGGTCCATTTACTACTTTTTGTTGAATTTTTGTATGGTCCTTGCACCATTGGGCTATAAGCCTTTTGGTCTAGGAAATGAAATGGCATTTAATTGGCACTCTGTATGTATTTGTTGAAATAAAATTGAATTTATTATAACACTATGTGTAGGAATTTTGACTCTGGACAAACTTGAAAGTTAATGTCAAACAGCATATGAGGATACTAATCTCAGGCCTATTTTCTTTTCTTCCTGAGCCCCTCAGAAACTAATAAGGGGGAGACAGGCAGCATTAGTGAGACAAGGCAGTCCTGACAAAAGAATGACTCTTACATCCTCTGACATATGAGCTGACTTCCTCTGGCAATTAGAGTCTCAGATTCCTTTGTTTTTTTTCCTTTCTGAAGTTCTCATGAAATCAGCTAGGAACTGAATTCTGGAAAGTTCTTATTTCTTGTTTCTCTCTGGCCTGGTCTGTAAACTGCATTCCTACCAACCAATTTACATCTTCTACAGAGGCTTATCTTTCCTGTGCACCTTCCGTTGCTGAAAGCAGGAGCTTTCTCTTCTCCATTATCATTCCTGGCTGACTCTTCATAAAGCCTGCCTTCAGGTCTCCTGTAACAAACATCAGCCAAAGCATGCCCTTGCCCCTTAATGTTTTGGGACTCCAGATGTGAAACAAATGGTGACAGTAACACAGTTCCTTACACTTCAGTATCTGGCTGGACAGCATAACCAGCTGAGGGAGATTTTCATTTATATTTCGACTTGTTCCAACCACAAAATTAACAGAAGAATAAAGAAAGATGGAAGGGGAGAGATTCGAAAACACAATTCAGTGAGAGAAACATTTCGAGTTTGTTTGCTCTCCAAATTTGGAGCCTGGCCCATCTTACCTAAATAGCAACCCTCTCCCACGTAGCCCTGAAAAACACACAGTGGGAGGAAGACCAAAACCACGTCACAGTGAAGTTCAAGCTTCACCTCCCTGCTACTGTACTATTTGAGATAAGGAATTAAAAAAAAAAAAAAAAAAAAAAAAGAATGAGCGAATACCAAAACCAGCAGACTGAGGTCATTAGGCTGTGGCCTTGCTCTGTCTGCATGGTGCTTAAACCTAAACTTGGAATCAAGAAGGAGTATCTCACAGATCAGTCTTCTTAAGGGAGGACATTATTATTTATGTCATCACTTTTAAACTTTTACACAGCTTTGGAAGAGATCTCAAAACTCATCTAGTCTGTTTTTCTTAGTTGCTTGAGTATGCTATTACGTCTTTCATTCAGGTAAAATGCACAGAAATGCTTTCTACAAGAGAAAAAAACAAACATGCTTTTGAAAAGTGAGCGTGTGTGCCCAGAGCCACATTCCAAGTGTCAAGTTGCTTCCCAAAGAACTTTCTAAGGAGTTTCCCCAGTGCCTGAAGAAATATACGTGAAATGTGTTGATTTTCAGCACTAGACTCCAGATACCCTGACTCTTAATGATGGCACCTTTTATGAGTCCATGATGCATCTTTTACATTTATCTTTAAATCCCTGACATTGTAGGTATAAGCAGTGCTAAAGAATCTAGTACCTTGTAGTCATGACATATTTAACAATTTTATTAGGGATCTTTTTTAATAGGAAGTCTACCATTGCCTATACCTACAATGTTAGAACACACAAAGAGAGCAGAATGTTGAAGTCTTGAATGCAGCTGAAGGACTCTCTTACTGTAAAATACAGGGAACAATGGGGAAGGTAGAAAGGGAAGGAAAGAAAGGGAGGGAAAACAGGGAAGCCCTATATCTACAAAACTGTGAAATGAAAAATAAGAAAAAAAATCCTGTAGGCTAGGTTATTTTTCCCATTATGGTCATAACTAAAACTGATATAGCCCTGGGTAATTGACTCCACAGGTAGCACTGCAAGGATGCATTTTATGCTCTATACAAAGGTAGCAGAACAACTCCAGATCTCAAAAATGGGTCAACAAAATCAACATAGGTAGTTAAGCAATTTTTTTCTTTGAAGCAGAAAAATGGCTTAATTATAGCTTGATTGGCTGTGTTGACCTCTAGAAAGAGGATATGTGAACAGGAAGCCTGGAGAATCATTATGGCACAGAAAACAAGCAGGGGTTCAAAGAGATCTCATTTGGCAATGTGTATCTACTAAAATCTAAGTACTGCTAGAACCGAAAGTACTTCCAAACTCAAGTGACTAGATAAAACTGTTTCTAGTAGATAAAGATGGCCTGAATAAAACAGGTATTAAAATCATCGGTATCTTTTCCGCCTTACTCAGCAACCATGTGCTTCTCATTAACAATAGAACTTGACGAAATGTTATATTCCCTCTTTGTAGGCTGTCTTCTGTGTTAAATTCTCATTCCACTTTATTCTTTCACTAAGCGATTATACTCACTGCTAAGGCGTCAACTCTCTCTCTCCTAACCAATTTTTTCTTAATTCTTTAGCTCTATTTCAGGCTGCTTTCCTTTCTTAGCTCCAAACCTCAAGATTTTCTTCTCTTCCAATGTCTATCTCACCTGGAGACCCCACACGAATTTCAAACTCTACTTGGTGATTCCAGTGGATTAGTTTAGTGTTCCAACCAGAAGCAGATGGCACTCTCAGAATAGGAGAATATGAATCAGACTTCTTTACAAAGAAGTTTTTAAGAGCTGCTATTTACAATGAGGATAGATGAACGGGAACAATAACAGATAGTGCAGTATGTCAAGATAATAGTTCATCTACTTTATTGCTCTTAGGGGAGGAATAAGAGAAGGAGCTGTTGCTGAAATCTGAATTAAGACAGTTCTGTAGTGTAGGCCACCTGGGAAAGAGTAGCAGTTTTTCAATCAACAGGCCCAAAAAACATAAGATAAATTCTCAAGGAGGAAGCCAATGTAATAATAATGTTTATCTAACTGTCTTGTTTTTGTTTTTGTTTTTTTTTCAAATTTTGTGATGATGCCTCCTGTTGGCTGAATTTAACCCTGAAGATGAAGTTCATCTTTGGTTTCCCTGAAAGTAAATTTTGAGGATAATGGAAATATGTGGCACATGTGTGTTTTCAGATATGTACATGTACACATATATATGTGTATATGTATATACACGTGTGTGCATATGTAGTGCACTCTAATACACTTTTTAATTCCTAATCCTATATCCAAAAGGCATTATAGCATGAAATAAATATCAAGCATGAAATTACCTGTATCAAAGCACTCAAAGGAAAAGTATAGTTATTCAAAAGGAACGCTCGTGGAATGGCATTGCTGCATGATGTAAGTACTCTATGAATAATGGATACTGTAATTACATGAATTTGAAAAATATCGAGGGAAATAAAGTTTAAGAGTGTTCTGTGCTTGTGACTTCTGAGAGTTGTTATTATTCTCATGTGTATTATAGATTTCTAAAAGAAAAGTATGATAGTAAAAAATGTGTTGGAAATCATTTGGATTTAAAATCCCTTTTTATAGAGGATTTCATGGAACTCATGTTCTGAAGCGCACACTGAGAAATATTTGTCAAGTCTACTCCCCACATCCCCTTTGACAGAATATTTAGGTAAGATGAGGAAGAAGCTTCCCTAAGTTTCCAACTGGTCTCAGTGGGAAAACTGTTGTACTGGTTTGGAACTGAGAAACTTGTGATTCACTGCTGTTTGCAGCATATACTCCCAAAGTAGCATCCCTTCACAACAGTGTATTAATTTGCTATCTGTGACTACCTGAACTTTTTAGTATTTTATTTCAATTTGTACTTTATGCTGTCTCTTGGGATAAGAATTACATAACATTACTATTTGCTGCATAAAGTAGCCCTTTTTTTCTTTGCCTTAAAATGATTTCATTCAAAGTTTAAGAAAAGATTTAAAGTTCTCATGTCCTGGATTTTGTGAACAAGCCTATTTTCTTCCTTTTCATGTCTTTTGTGTGAAGTCTTTGATTTTCACTTCCTCTTAGACTCTGCCTTTTCGATGTTAAAAGCACATGGAACAAGAGGTTAGGGGAGTCTGATCTAGCTTATGCTCTGCAAATAAGAAACAACGTGGTCATGGACAAGTTGCATTTTTGTGCTTTGGTTTCTTGGTCTGAAAAATAACAACGATAGGGGATAGAAAATAGCTGAGAAGATTCCCAGATGCTTTGTAAGGATATGGGATTTATTATTTCTTATGCTACAAATAATATTCTGAATGTAACTGCTCCTTTAATTTACCAAAGAACAAACAGTGCTGGGAATAAAGGTTGTGTGTTATTTTCTTTCAATTATCATCCTGGAAAATAGCTAAAGTTGATTGATTTCAAACCTATCATTTCTGGTGGATTCTAAAAGGTTTACTTGGCTTTATTTCAACTGCAGTGAGCAAAGGAAAGATCTTTTCTCCATTGGTTCACTTCTCAGAGTTCCCAGATACCTACAATATCTGCTGTACAGAGCAGAAGCCCAGACCCTAAAACTTAAGCCAGGACTCCTATGTAAATGGCAAGGATCCAAGTACTTGCACAAATATTCACTGCCTATCCGGGTGCATATCAACAGGAAGCTAGAATCAGAAGCAGATCCGGGACTTGGACCTGAGCCCTTGGATATTGGATGGGGGCATCCCAAGCACTACACCAAATGTTCACCATTCAAAAGCTTTTACATGTATGGTTTTATATGAGTTACTGTCAAAACTCATCTGGCATCCTTCTGCTCTTCCACACAGAAGCCTTAGGGGTATTTATCCTTGTAAACTGGTTATTTTACTGCATCCAATGGTTGTATTTAAACAACAAGCTTTATTCCATATACTTTATAAGGATACTAAAATGAGCTCCAAACAGCAGATAATGTGAAGTTTTTAAATGTAAAATACCGAATAAAAGTGAAAAGGTACTGAATATCTCTATGCCTTAACTCAATTTATCAGATTAAATCATTTCTAGAATTTTAGCCACTTTGTGCTGCCTCTTGCTCACTATGAATACGTAAATATCTACATGGATAGATGCAAATGTTTAACATTTGCTGAAGCATTTGTAAATGAACTGCAGCTATTGCAGCACATTATCCTTAAGTAATTTGAGGCCTACCATATGGCTCAGTAGACTAATCTACCTGCCAAATGCTGAAATTTCATATGGATACCAATTCATGTCCTGGTTGCTCTGCTTCTGAACCAGCCCTATGCTTAATGGCCAAGAGAAACAGCGGAAGATGGCTTAATTCCTAGGGACACTGCACCCAAGTGCAAGGCTGGAAGAAGCTCTTGGCTCCCTGTTTTGGATCAGCTCAGCTCTGGCTTTTGTGGTGATTTGGGGAGTAAACCATCAGATAGAAGATCTGTCTCTATTTCTCCTCTTTCTGTAAAAATCTCCCTTTCAAATAAAAATAAAAATTAATAAAATCTTAAAAAAGTTTACATTGCTAATGGATAAGGATATTCCTTCTGTAACTACTAAATCATTATTACGCATATAAGAAAAAGCCTTGTTAATTCAATATTATCTAGTATATAATCCTTCATTAATTAATTTTTCCTGTTATCTGCCAAACATCTTTGCTTTTCCAGTCTCTGACCTAATCAAAGTTCTTAAAATGATCTCCATTGCTTTTCTTTAGTCTCTTTTAACTTCGTCCCATTACCTTGCTCCCACCCTCTCTGTTCTTTTTAATGACTTTAGCTGAGATTTTCAGAGCCATCAGGAAGTTGTTTTTGTAAAATGTTACAAATTTTCCTGATTATTTGTCTGATTATTTCTTTATGATTGT
The DNA here is from genome assembly GCF_017591425.1 of Ochotona curzoniae. Lineage (NCBI taxonomy): Eukaryota > Metazoa > Chordata > Mammalia > Lagomorpha > Ochotonidae > Ochotona > Ochotona curzoniae. The sequence goes on from NW_024465023.1 coordinate 33,291,305, forward strand.
ACTCCGGTTCAACATGTTTGGTAATAATATTTTATTGGTGTTGCTTTGTACTTCCCCTCAAATTACATCCAGAGATAAATAACATCCCTTTGTCTCTCGGTTAGTAATATGAATTTGATCATTTGGTTTTCTCTAATCAGATTTCTGTGGTTTCCCCTTTTGAATTACTAAATAGTGATACCTTAAAACATGTGAATATCCTGTTCCTTAAGCACCATCTACTGATGCCAATACATGATTTAATCACTCATATAAAGTAAGGGTGGCAAAAAGGCTAGAAGGGAGGAAGGAAGGGAATATCACTATGTTCCTACAATTTTATCTCATAAATCACATTGAGTTTATTAGAAACTAACTAAAAATTAAAGTCAAACCTAAGAAATTTTAAATTAAAAAAAAACAAAGTGAAGGTAGCAGAATGCTGATTTGTTTCCATTTCTTCAGTATTTATTGCTGGACAGGCTTTTGTAAACAAGCGTATCCCACGACTCAAGACATACATGTTTTAGATTAGTTTTTTTTCTTTCCCTCCACCATTTTTTAAAAGTAGCATCATTTTCTGCAAAATTTAAGGTGTTATAAAGGCTGATACAGGTATTCTTTTTATGGTGAAATTGTTTAATATTTGGCAAGTGAGGGCTTCTTAAAGTCAACTGTTATGTACTTTTGACATGATGCCACTAGACATTGAATGCAAGTTGATACTTTAATAACATTTGTATCTTCCACAAATTACAGAAGATTGACATTCAGAAAGAAACAAAGCACAAAAATTAAGCAAAAAACAATCACAGTTCTACAACCCCGAGGTAATCATAACTTTTCCTACTGAGATGGATGCATTTTAAGTTAATGAGATCATGTCATTAGATTGTCTTTCACAAAAGTCCATGGAGTTATCATAATTTATTTAACCAGATCATCTATGATTTAATATTGATAATTTATTCAAGATTTAAAGGTTCACTAGAAGATATATAAGTAATACTCCATTGCCATTTAGTTGATACTGTTTCTTTCTTTTTGTTTCTTTTATATGACATTAATTTCACCTAGTTCACAATACAGATTAAGGAGCATAGCGATAATTCACACCTTACCATCTCTCCTGCCTGATTTTCCCAATCACCTTCCCCCTTCCTTACTTCCATTTATTTCCACACTTTTATACTGGCATGTTTTGATTTTATATCGGCATGCTTTAATTTCACTTCTAGTTCACAGATTTAACGTTCCATTAAAATAAAGATATCCATACGCAGCAAGTAAAAAACAAACAAAAACTCCACAGGAGTGCAGACAAAGGCTGTAGTCTTGACTGAAGTTGAAGGACTATATTTTTGTAAAATCTATGGGACAGTGGAGAGGGCAGAAAAGGGATGGAGGAAAGGGAGGGAAAGTGGGGAAGCCCTATTTCTATTTCTGTAATAGAAAAACTATTTCTATTTCTATAATAGAAAAAATAAGAATAAAAAATGTTTAAAAATACTGAAATGTTACAAGGTAATACAAACAGCTGTTTGCCAGCCACTCCGAAAATCTAGAAGAAATTGATAGGTAGATCCAGATAGAAATCTTCCAATTTCCGGAAATACTAATCTATGCAAGTTGAATCATGATGATGTAGAAAACCCAAGGAAAAAAAAAAAGAATAAGAGATTGAATCGGTAATAATCTCATCCAAAAAGAACAGGACCAGGTGGATTCACTGCTAAGTTATAGCAAGCTTTTGAAGAAAAAAATGCATTCTAATTCTTCCCAAACTATTTAAGCCAATTGAAATTGAGGTAATACTTCCATAGTCTTTCCATGAGGCCAACATCACCTTAATTCCAAAATGAAAAGGATGCAACAGAGAACTATTAGGCCAATATCCCTGATGAATGTGAATAAAAAAAAATGCTCAATGAAATAATAGTTCATCAAATCAAATAATATATCAGAAAGATCATTCATCCGGACAAGTGGTATTTATCACTGGAACACAGGGATAAATGCACACAATACACATAAATCAATCTGATACATATCATTTACAATCTGAAGAATACAGACAATATGGTTATCTCATTGGATGCAGAAAATGCATTTGTTAAAGCACAGCATCGTTTCATGACAAAGATCTTAAGGAATTTGGGTTAGAAGGAATGTTCCTCAACATAATCAAGGCAATATATGAAAAGCTCATGGTGTCATATTGACTGGGGAAGAAGTTACAGTTTCAATATATGAATTTGGGGAAACATAAATATTCAGTCATGACGATGGGAAATGGTCGATTATGCATACTTATCCTACGTGCTTACCCATTCACCAATTGGTGAGCATTTCTCTTGGTTTTACTTTTAAATTGTTATGAATATTTTTATGAACTTCAGTGTACACATTTTTATATGAATAAATATTTGCATTTCTCTTACATCTAACAGTTGATATGTTGGATCATATATTAAATTTATTTTCCATATTAATTGTAGCATTTGATATCACAATTTTTCTCTTTTTAAAAATTATTTATTTATTTATTTAACAATCAGTGATACAGAGTGACAGGGAATGATATACATAGAGCTTTTTCCATCCAGTGGTTCATTGCTCAGATGGCTACAACAGCCAGAGCTGGGCCAGGTCGAAGCCAGGAGGCTGTAACATCTACTAGGTCTACCATATGGATGACAGGTGTTGCGTCTCTACCTGTTTTCCCAGGGTTTTGGCAGGGAACTGGATAAGAAGTGGAACCACCAAGACTAGAACCAGCATCCATAAGAGATGCTGATGTTACAAAGCAGTGGCTTTACTTGCTACTCCACAACACTGGCTTCCACAATTTTGCTATAATATTTTTGTCATTATATATATATATATATGTGTATATATAATATATATACATATACACGCATACACATACACACACACACATGCATACACACAGTATAGCCATGCTAGCAGAGTGCTATCTTGTGGTTATTTTTTTATTATTATTTTCTACTTCTTTAATTGCCAGCAATGTTGTATATCTCTTCATGCTTTGCTTATTAATCTTCTTCTTACCTACTTTGGAGAATATATATTCAAATTATTTCTTTTGGTAAAAATTATTTATTTTAGTGCCTGGCACAATAGCGTAGTGGTTAAAGTCCTCGTCTTGCACCCCTGGAATCCCATCTGGGCAACAGTTCTAATCCTGGCAGCCCCGCTTCCCATCCAGCTCCCTGTTTGTGGCCTGGGAAAGTAGCAGAGGGTGGCCCAGACCCTTAGGATCCTGCCCATCTGGGAGACTCGGAAGAAGCTCCAGGCTCTTGGCTTTGGGTCAGTTCAGCTCCAGCCGTTGCAGCCGCTTGGGGAGTGAACCATTGGATGGAAGATCTTCCTCTGTCTCTCCTCCTCTCTGTATATCTGACTTTGCAAAAAAAAAAAATAAGAAAATAAGTAAATCTTAAAAAAAAAAAGAATTGTTTATTTTAAAAGATAGAGACAGAGAGAGAGAAAGAGAGAGATTGTCCACCTGCTATTTCAATTCCCAAGTGGTTGCAACAGCTTGGATGAGACCGAGCTGAAGCCAGGAGTCAGGCACTCTACCTAAGTCTGAACCTTCTTTCCTTATTTTTAATTGGCTTATTTTTCTTTTTATTGTTGAAATGTAAGAATTCTTTTAATATTGTGTGTACAAGTGCTTCTTCAGAAAGAACACCCGCAATCATTTTCTCATTGTTTGAATTGTCTTTTCACATTGTTGACAGCATGACTTGTAGAACATTTAAAAATTTTTTTAAATCCAGTTTATGTGCTTGTTCTTTTGTACTTGTGTCTTTGTGTCATACCCAAGAAACCATTGCCTGACCAGAATCACAAATATTTCAACCTGTTTTAGTATATTTATTATAGCTTCAATCCTTCTATTAGGTTTATAATTCATTTTTGCGTTTTTAAGATATAAAATAGGTTTAACTTTGTTCTTAAGCATGTACATAAACAATTATCCCAATATCGCTTGTTGAAAAGACTATCCTTGTTTATTAGATCTAGTAGGTTCTAAGTGGATTCCTTAGGGTCATTTCTATGCAAAACCTTATTACCTGTGAATAAAGATTGTTTCCATTCTTCCTCCAAAAGTTGCAAACCTTTCATTAATTCCTGTTTTTGAATTTCTTTGGCTAGAGCATCTAGTGAAATGTTGAATAGTAGTGATAGGAGTGGACGTACCTTCCTTATTCTTGATCTTGGGGACAAAGCATTCATTACATCACTTTTAAATATGGTGTTAGAATTGTGCATTTTACAGATACCTATTGTCAAATTCAGGAATCTCCTAACCATTACTAGCTATTTTTAATGTTATTTTTTTTTATCATGAAAGCATAGTATATTTTGTCAAATTATTTTCTATGTCTATTGAACCAAATACTTTTCATTTATTCTATTAAAATGGTCTATTATACTAAATAATTTCTGTTAATCCAAGTTTGAATTCCTGGAATAAATTGTACTTGTCCGTGATGTTAATAACTTTCTTAAGTCTGCTTTTTGTAGTTTTTTAAAAGGCTTATTTGTGTCGGTGGTCATAACAGATTTTGACCTGTGGCTTTCCCTGTGATGTCACTTTCTGATTTTTGATACCACGGTAATACCAGCTCATAGAATGAGTGAAGATGTGATACCACATATTCTTCTTCTTTTTTTTTAAATTGGGAGGTATAAAGACACTTCCTGGAAGGTATTGATGTTATTACTATTTAAGCATTCTTGTTAGAGTTCCCCAATGAAGTAATTTGGGCCTGGGATTTTCTTGGTGAGAAATTTTTAAATTTCTAACTAATTTTATCTTACTACTCAGCCAATTTGAATAGTGTTTGCTTCGTTCATGTATTTTACTTGCATTTGTTCGGGATGCAAGATTTCTGATTGCAGGTAAACAGTTCTTTGTAGAATTCTCTTAGTAATCCTCTTTATGATTTATGACTTCCCTTATTTCATTCTTGCCCTTGGTAATGTTGGTTTCCTTTTTCTCTTGCAAAATGCCTTATCCGCTACCATAACATTATACTCAAAATTATTTCTGATTAATAAACTCATTTCACAGCAAAAGAGCATGGCAGTGGACTCATGCTGATGGAATTCACAGAATTTATCATATTCCCCACCATTCTCATTGTAGTCATTTTAATAGAAAGGTCCAAGGATATTTCTGAACACATACTTGCAGGACCGCCTAGGTAATACTGTCTGCTAGAGCTGGGGAAAGGTTCCCTTGAAGGCTGGAAATACTCTCAGTCAGCACTACCATATGGCACTGTTTCTCCCATAGTTAGGATTCATGGGTACACAGATCAAAAGTTGGAAATGGGAATAGCACCATTCACTATTTATCTAATATACACAAGCAAAATGTTTGTTTCTTGATTCTACACACTCATTTTCTGCTAACACAGACATCTTAGTTCCAAAAGGAGAATACGATGGTTCTGTTTAGGTGGAGTTTAAGTTTGTTGTCTGCCCACTTGGGATTCTTTATAGCCTCTACACCAAAAGGTAAAGAAGGGAATTACTGTATTGGCTGAGGTGACTGATCCCATGAAGGAGAGATTAGCTAGTACTCTACCATGGAGAAAAGGAAGACTGAGATACAGACTATTTTATTTCAAGACATCTTTCAGGATCACTATGCCCTGTGATCAAAATTAAAGAAAACTTAAATCCAATCTAAATAGGAATATGATCTAAGGCCAGACACTATCAGAATAATGGTTTAGACTATTCCACATGGTGAAGATCTGTGATCATCTGAAGTGCTTGATGGTTTCAGAGAGAACACAGAATGGATAATGGAAGAAGATAGCTATAAACAGTACTGATGGCCATGCAACTACTTGCAGAAATATTATTATATTAAATACCAAGATTATTTCCACACTATTTTGTTATAAATAAGTTTGTGTGGCTATTAGGCAAATATTTCTCTTTCCTTTTTTCATATTCCATAATTATGTGATTTAGGACTATTGGACTTTGTAACACAGTATTCAATATGGTGAAATTTGCATTATTGTCTTTAAGTTATAGGATATCAAAGAAAAGAGTAAACATCATTCAAAGATGTTTAACTTCTCTCTGGGGAAGAGGTTAGTGTATTTTCTGCTATATGCAAGATACTTATATCATGTCAGAAACAATTATTAGACTATTATTTGAAAAGAATTCAAGTCCTAAACTTACGCAGACATTTAAAAACTCTTAATTTGTGGCCTGGTGATGCTAGGAGGGTGTAGATTTAATCCAATAATAATGTGTGGCATGAGGGCCTAGTAGGGGGATTGTTTTTTTTAAGTCTGGCCCACCTGCTCTCCTTCTACTTCCTGGCTCATCCTGTGATCACTGCTCTGCACATTGCCCACTATTACCATCTCCTGGCCTGACTAGATTGGCCAACCAAAGGGGACAATTTCAGTTTTGAACTATAAACTTCCAAAACCATGTGCCAAAATAAATATTCTTCATGAGTATCTTATTTTCGGTAAGTTGTTACAAGTACATAAAGCTAATGATCATGCCCTTTTTATTTTTATTTGATGATAAATAATGTTTGAGATGATTTGTATGAGTGGTAAGTTGAAAAGCATAGGCCTGTGATGATTAATTGTCTGAGTCAACTTCACCAGGCCATAGGTTACCCAGATACTTAATTAAACATTATTCTATTTGTGTCTGTAGGGATATGTCTGGATGAGATTAATATTTGAATTGACAAAATGAATAAGACAAATTGCCCTTCCCAATGTAGGCAGGCCTCATCCAATCAGTTGAAGGTCTGAATAGAAAAAAGAAAAAAAAAGATTGAGTGAAAGGGAACTCCTGCATGATCCCTTTAGACTACAACCACAGTCTCAGGCTTGCCTAGATCTTCATATTGCTGACCTAAGATCTTATAACTTGTCGGCCTCCATAATTGTGTGATCTGATTTTCTTATCTCTCTCTAATCTGTTATTATCTATCTATCTATCTATCTATCTATCTATCTATCTTCTACCCTTGTTAGTTAAGTTTTTGAGGATAATCCTGATACAGCTGGTAAGAATTCTTCATTACATATATGGAAAAATTCACTGTTGCACCCTAATCCATTCTTTGCATAGTTCTATTTGATGATAATAAATCTAGTATTTTTTTTATAAATTTGTCCCATTTTTTATCACTTATTTCGTCAGTTTACTATAGTTTTGTGTAATCTAGGTATATTATAATGTATCTAATTTGTTTAATTTTGTGGCTTGCAGCTATTTAACAGTAGACCCTTATAATCTTATTATTTTTCTAAGGTCAACAGTGATTTCTCTTCATTTATTTTGCCCTTGAGTCTTCTGTTTTTCTTGTTCATTATAACAAAATGCACTCAATTTTGCTGATCTAGCCATAAAAAACAGCTTTTGGTTTCACTGATTACTTTTTTAAAATCACATTTTTATTCTCTTATTTGTTCCCACTCCTATCTTTATTATTTTCTCCCTTTACCTTCCTTTGAATTAATTCTCTCTCTTTTTCCATGTTTTCAAAAATACTCATTTATATTTGTATGGCTGGAGACATAAGGGGAAGAGAAAGAGACAGAGAGAAAGAGAGAGAGGGCTAGCACACATTTCATGTGCTGGTTCACATCCTAAATTTCTGAAATGGAAAGAAATGGGCTGGACCAGGCCAATATTGGTGAACTGAGAACCCAATCCAGGTTTCCCACATGGATGACAGGGACCCAACAGCTGGGCCATCACCTGCTGCCACCCACTGCATATGTTAGCAGGAAGTTATAATCAGGAGTCAAGCCAGAATTCAAATATAGGCACTCAAATATGGGATGGTGGTGTTTTAAGTAATTTCTTATCTTCTACTACAAATACTCACTGTCCTGTCATTAAAAAAAAAAACTGTTAAGTTCATTTATTGATTTAAGATATATCATCTTTGTTGTATATTTATAGCTACATCTTTCTCTGTAAGCATTGCTTTACCTGAATTCCATAAATTTTGAACTACTTTGCTTTCATGTTTTCAAACATACTGTTTTCTATTTTTGTTTGTAATTTTTTTGTTGTTTAGTTTTTTTTTAATCTATTTCATTTATTTGACAAGTGTAGTTGCAAAGAGAGGGGGGAGCGATTGTTCATTTGTTGGTTTATTTCCTAAATAGTTGAAAATATCTTTGCTATTCCAGGTCAAAGCTGGGAGCTGGGAACTTCTGAGTCTTCTGGGTGAATTCAGGGGCAAAGCATTTGGGCCATCCTCCACTGCTTTCCCCAGAGTATTAACAGGGAACTGGAATCAAAGTGGAGCAGCCAAGTATTCAAACTGATACCCACATGGGATGCCAATATTGCAGACAGCAGCTTTACTCATTACACCACAACACTGGCCCTGAGTGTGTTGTTTAATTTCCATATATATGCTGAAGCATTATTGCACATCTATTTAAAAATGTATTTTCATTCTCATATTTAATTGATCATTCTTCAGTGAATCTTCTTTGTGGGAGAGTATATTGAGTTAGTAAGAACTTCAGTTTCAGTTTTTTTCCAAATTGTTAGCCATTTACAAAGGTACTATTCATTGAATAAGCCATTTTCTTGAATGCTTTGAAATAGCGCTTTACAAATATATATGAGATTTCTTGGTGTACTGAGTCTACTTATTGACTTTAATTCATTTTTCCTGCCTGTGTACCTCTTATTCAGCCTCAGAGCATTTCAATTCCTTTACCTCTGATAGAGTAAAGTATCTGCCTAAGGTAATCTCCTCATATTATTTTCTTTTCTCAATTTTCCTCGGCATCTTTCAGGCAGCTATCATCCCAAGTGAATTTCAAAATTATGTCATACCCCCAAGGGAAAAAAAAAAGTGTAAGAACTTTGATTGAAATAACACTGAATTTATGCATACATTGTTGTATGATGGCATTTTTGTGATCTTATCCTCTTATCTAAAAGCAATGTACATGTTTTATTTAATCATGTTCTTTTATGTCAAAAATAGTTTTTAAGCATACATTATGTATTTATTGCAAGTATCATGTTTCTACAAGTTGTGTTTATTTTTGCTTGTTTTACAAATAAATTATTTTAGTTTCGTAAGTGTTCTGGAATTTCCTACACATTGTTTAAATAATGTTAAGGGAAGTAACTTAGGCGCAGAAAGACAAAGACTACACAATCTTTTTCATATGAAAAGCTCTGAAGGTTGAGCTCATAGAAGTTGACAATAAAAAGGTGTTTATCAGGGACCAGGGAAAATACTGAGGATGGGAGTGGGATGCGGTTGCTTGGACAAATATGTTACAGTTAAGTAAAATGAATTAGTTTTGGTGTTCAATTGTGCAGTAGGGTGAATAGACTTAACAACAATGCACTGTGAATATGCAAAAAGCTGGATGGTCTCACCTGAAAAAAAAATGGAAAAATGTTGAAATGTTGGATATAATCATTACAGTAGTTTGATCATTGTACAGTGTGTATCTGATTTGAAATGTCACTTTGTACTCATAAATATATACATTTTTGTGATAATGCAAAGTTAAAGAATAAAGCCATTCTTTGTATATCAATCTTGTGAATGACGAACTTAGTATCTTTTTAAGTTCTTCAGTTTCTTATAGGATTCTCTAAGTATATATGGCACAATTGATAAGCATAATTTTTGCCAAATAGTTTAGTAATGCCACATAATTGAATAATTTTTACTTTAGATAAATATAATTGTCCCAAACTTACACAGAAATATAAAGAAATTTACTATGGCGAGGTTCATTTTATCATTACTGATTTTAATTTTGAAAGTCGTTACATTTTACCCTTAAATAGTATTATGATTTTAGTTTGAAGACATGTTCATCTTTTTAGGGAAGTAGCAATATGATTGATTCACTATTGATTGAAAAGGAAAATATCAGGCTCAAATCATTAAATGTGCATTAGCATTTTAAATTCCTTCTTGACACTGGTTGAAATGACTCTCACTTTGGTCACCACAAATATATATTATTTTAATACATTCACCAATATTGAAACATTCTTGCATTCATTTAACATACAGCTTCATTCCATTAACCAACAGTCTACTTCAGTGCTAGCATCACTCATAAATGTTCTAGTAGAGTAAATGACCTTCAAAGGCCAAGACATCACAACTTTATTGATTTCTTAAAGATGTATTTATTTATTGCAAAGTCAGAGATACAAAGAGGAGGAGAGATAGAGAGGAAGATCTTCTGTCTGATGCTTCACTCCCCAAGTGAGCGCAACTGCCGATGCTATGCCGATCCGAAGCCAGGAGCCTCTTCTGGGTCTCCCACACGGGTGCAGGGTCCCAAAGCTTTGGGCCGTCCTCGACTGCTCTCCCGGGCCACAGGCAGGGAGCTGGAAGGGAAGTGGAGCTGCCAGGGATCGAACCGGTGCCCATATGGGATCCCGGGCGTGTTCAAGGTGAGGACTTTCAGCCGCTAGGCCACGCTGCCGGGCCCAACTTTATTGATTTCTTACATGTTTATCTATACAAATTTATAGTATTTTGTGCTATTTATTTTGTTACCTTTATTGTCTAGAATATATCTAATGTATTTATCAAATTAATTGATATGAAATTTTGCAAAGTCACTCATTTTGAAGATTTTTATTAAGATTTTAAAGAGTAGACACAATAGCTGGGTTTGGCAAGGCTAAATCCAGGCTCATAGGAACTTCATCTTGGTATTTCACATCAGTCACAAGGGGCCATCCTCTGCTATCTTCCCAGGTGCGTCAGTAGCAAGCTGTGTTGGAAATGGAGAAGTCAGGACTTAAACCAGAACTCTGATACGGAATGTCACCCTTGTAAGTTGTGAATTAAGTTGTCACTCTGCCAGTATAGCAGCCCTGACATATTATTTTCTATATGCATTTCTCAGATGTAATGTGGAGTATCAATGTTTTCTTGGTCAGAAAATGTAGATGTGCCGCCAAGTTTTCATAGATCATATTTCATATTTTTCCATGCTGCTGCTTTTTTTACTTTCATTTTTTTTTTGAATTTCAGAATAATTGGAAGGTTGCAAAACAAAAATTGCAAAATAGTAAAAAGAGTTTCCATATGCCCACACCTAGATTCCCCTATTACCAATATTTGGTTATATTAGTATGATATGTTTGTCACAATTTATCAGTCATAGTCTCTTATTAATAACATCTCATGCTTTCTCTTTTATCTTGTTTTATGGGTTATCCATTACTGTCATTTTTTTTTTTTTGCCTTTTCAATGATTTGGAAAATCCTTCACCTGCTTCTATTTTTTTTGGAAGATACATTTATAAACTTAGATAATATACATCAATCCATTTTTCTTGATTAACTGCAGACAGCATTTTCTCTTAAAAAAATCTATATTTACTTCTGAGAGGCAGATTCTACAGAGACAAAGAAGTCTTTTATCTGCTGGTTCACTCCCCAAATGGCTGCAATGACCAGAGTTCAGTCCATCTGAAGCCAGGAACCAGGAGCTTCATCTAGGTCGTCCGTGTGGGTGCAGGAGCCTCAAAGATTTGAGCCATCCTCTACTGATTTTCCAGGTGCCTTAGCAAGGAGCTAGATTGAAAATGGAGCAACCTGGACACAAAACAGTGCACATTCAGGATGCTGACACTGCACATGCGGGAGTAACCTGCCACGCTGGCCGCAACAATATTTCCTTCAATTTTATTATGATTTTATTTGTTATGATTTCCTCCAGTAAAAGTTGCATATTCTTAGATATTCTTTGTGAATTTTTTTTGACTAAAATGTTCACAAGTTTTTTTTTTTATTTTATTTTTTGTCCTGAAATTCACATCCTTTTGAGAATTTGAATGGACAATTACAAGTCTGCTTCTCTTTTACCCCTGTAATCGAGTATACATTTATCCCAATAGAATCAAGTCTTTTTTTTTTTTTTCAGTTCAGGAAGTCCTTTTTCTGTGTCATCTTTTCCCTCTCAGATTTTTACTGTTTTTACCTTAGGGACAACTATTATCTTTCTAGTGACTTACTGTGGATCTTTTTTTAAAGAAAAGATTGATTTTACTTTTATTGAAAGTCAGATATACAGAGAGGAGAGACAGAGAGGAAGATCTTCCATCCAATGGTTCATTTCCCAAGCGCCCGTAAAGGCTGGAGCTGAGCCAATCCGAAGCTAGGAACTTCTTCGAAGTCTTCCGCGCGGGTGCAGGATACCAAGGTTTTAGGTCATCCTTGACTGCTTCCCAGACCACAAGCAGGGAGCTGGATGGGAAGCAGGGCTATTGGGATTAGAACTGGTGCCCATATGCGTGGTGCGTGCAATGTGAGGTAGCTGCTAGACTACTGCTCCGGGTCCCCTGTGGATCTTTTGCATTACTACCTTTCCACAATTTTTGTTTAATGATTGCACCTGTTATTTTGCATGCATTTAAACTACTTCAAGCTCAGTTTGTCTAACTTTTCAGTGTTTTATTTTCTTTTCTCTAGGCTATTTCAGGGGTTCTAACATTCATTTTGCTACAATATTATGTTGGTACTTCAATTAGATCTACAATCTAAATTTTTCATCACATCCAGATTTTTATCACCTAATTTTTAATTAGAGTTCACTCTAGCTGGGTAAATGTATATCCTAATCCTCTTTGTGAAGAAAATCATCTGGCTTGTCCTCATTTCTTTGATTCAGGCTACAATAACAAATATTGAGGTTGCATACTTCTCCCTAGCAGCCATGTTTACTACCCTCCCAAAAATTAGGTGTGCAAAACAATTAAAACCGATAGGTTATTGTATAGATCCTGAAAGACCAGAAATGCTGTGGGGGAGACAGTAGTCAATAACCTCCCTGTGAATCCTATCCCTGCTGTATCAACTAGTTAAATCATCTCATTATATTTAGTTTGCTTTTTTTTCCCCTTCTGACCTGACACATTCTAAAATATTCCTGAAAATAATTACCTTCTAGTACTCATAATCTTTTTCTAACTACTTTTACTGAGAAAAATAAAAATGAAAGATCATTGCTAAAGTAAGAGCTGAAGAAAATAAAAGACAGGTCCTCTTCTACGCAGTGCTCTGTTCCTTTTCGTTTCACCTCCAGATAAGGTGTATTAGAGAATTTTCAGGACAATATTTCCTTTCTTCTCTTTTACAACCAACATCTGCGTTGAGTAGGTGTTTTATATAGCAGACAGCTGTGAAGCACAAAGTAGGAACTTCTAAAAGAGTAGAGGTTAGAGAAAGATTCAGTGTTTAGTTTTTAATTTTTCTAAACTGTACAATACATAGAATGATGATTTTGGAAAAGCACAAAGCCTACATATATATGTTTTACATTATGTTTTGCATTATACAATAACAAGACGTGTCATAAAAGGATATATATTGGGTAGCATTGTGAATGAAACCTCTGCCTGCAGCATCAACATCACATAGGGGCAACCTGTTCAATTCCTGGCTGCTCCACTTCTGACTCTGCTCCCTGCTAATGCTCCTTGGAAAGCAGCAGAGAGCAGTTCATGTACTTGCACCCCTGCACCCATGAAGGAGAGTCAAAAGTAACTTCTTCCTCCTGGCTTTGGACTGGCCCCGTTCCAGCAACTTAGGCCACTTGGGGATTGAAGCAGCAGATGGAAAACTTCTCTCTCTCATCTCTTTCAAATAAATAAATCTTTGTGAAAATTGATATACAGGGATACTTAAAAATTTGTGAAATCAGAGTTAAAAGATTTGCTATTTTGGTAAAAACATTTTTTTTTAAATCCATACAAATGCTTGAGATCCTGCATCCACGTGGGAGGCCCAAATGGAGTTCCTGATGTCAGGCTTCAGACAGGCTCAGTCCCATCAGTTTCAAGCAGTTTCTCTCTCTCTCTCTCTCTCTCTCTCTCTCTCTCTTTCTCTTTCTCTCAAATTTATGGAAATGTATATCACAAAAATACTAAGCATGATTTCAAATCTTTGCACCAAAATAGTATAGCTCCATTTCCATGAACTTTTTGTAGTATTGCAATTAATACTGATATCTTTGGAATAAAGATGAAACTCATAGAGGTCAGCATGGTGGCACAGCATACTAACATTCTGCCTGTGGCATTGGCAACTCATATGGGCACCTATTTGTGTCCCAATGTCTCCATTTTCAATCCAACTCCCTGCTTATTATCTGGGGAAGCAGCAGAGGATGGCTGATGGCTCAAGTCCTTGGGCTCCTGCACTTACCCAGGAGACTGGGAAGAAACTCCTGGCTCCTAGCTTCAGATTAGCTCACCTCTGGCTATTGCAGCCAGTTAGGGTGGTAGAAACAGGTGAATGGGAGACTTTTCCTGTCTTTCATTCACTGTTGTTCAATTCTGCCATGAAATAGAAATAAATAGAAATTCTTTTTTTTTAAAAAAAAAAGGTGAAGCCTACAGAAGACATTTCTTACATATATTATTCATGCTTGCATCATTTACCTTTTTTTTGCTACAATAAGTAAACATTATCCTTACAATAAGAAAAACGTTGAAGACGTCACTTAAAAAAAATAATTGACCTAATGAGAGCATGACCTGCAGTCAAATCTTCCTGTTTCTTTAAATATTGCTCTCATTTATGTCATTTTAAAAATACATCATGTTAATCATTGTTTGTACTCAGTTGTTTTTGGAAAATTACAATTTTTTTGAAGATATAACGTACGTGGAAGGCATGTGCTATTTGTCAGTTAAATGTGACTAGAGGCAGGATGGCTTTTATAAACTGCATATAGTAAATGATATGCTATTCTCCTTGACACAAAAGATTATCCATCTCTCATCCCAACCTATTTTTTATATCTCATACCATCCTATGCCTATAAGATTTAGAATATTACCAATATGAAACCAAGGTCAGAATTTTTTCACTACTGAATTTCTAACATCTAGACTAGTGCTTGGCACATCATCATCCCTTGGATAAATGCACTTAATGGACAAACAAAAAACTTGCTGTTATTTAATGGGGATGATACCTCACTTACAGGGTTTTTGAGAATTAAGTGATGGATTGTACTTGACGCATATGGGTACTTAGTATATGTCCCCTAATAGAAGTCTCCAGAAAGCTGTATACTTTGTACCTCACAGGATTTCCTATGCAATGATAATTTTATGTCTTCAGTAATTTAAAAAATCTTAGATTGCTTAAAGAAGTAATTGCTATACTGATTACTTTCTAAAAATTGACCAGAAAAGTAATCCTACATAAAGATAGGAAAGAATTCTTCTCATGGTGAAATAATTTCCTTTCATTATGAAAATTCTCTGTATCCTGTCCATTATCTCTTTGTTTTGACTGCAACAGAGCTTCTTTTAAAGTTTCTATTAAAATTTCCTTTGTTTTCTCTTTTTGCTTTCTCTAATCTTTCAGGCCTATAATAAATACTTTATCTGCAGATTTTCTTGTACATTACCTGACATTTTTTGGAAATAGGAAAATTTTAAACAAGCAGACTAACTATATCACTGATTTTAATTTACTGATCAATCAGGAATGTGAACATAATAATGCTAGGGCAATAGAAAATTTTAGGAAGAGCTAGTCCCATCCCCCAAGTGAAAATCCTTCTTGCTTTCATAACACCATCTCATCAAATGAGATTAGGACACAAAGAACAGAGGGTTTCTTTTTTTTTTTTCATTTAAAACACTTTTATATAATATGGACAAATTTCATATACTTCACAACACAAATTTAAGGCCATAGAGATACCAACTTATCAATCCTCTTGCTGATATTCTTAACCCATCATCCTCCTTCTGGACTTGTCTGTTTGTTTATTTATTTTAACATGACACGCTTTCTGTTCCCTTCACAAACACAGATCTGACATTCCATCAGGTAAAGAATTCAACAGTTAGCAAGCAGAAAAAAAAAAAAAAAGATAGTAACCCTCAAAAGTTTAGACAAAGGTCATGACCAAGAATCCAATCTGAATATGTCAATCTTATTCACAGAGATTACATTTTTTTTTGTACTCTAATTTAGCTACCACAGATCAAGGAAAACACACGACATTTGTCTAACACTGGCTAATTGCCATCTTGTTGCAAAAGACAAGGCTTCATTCCTCTTTATGAATTTGTTGTATTGCGTAGTGTATATATTACACATTTTATTCATCAGTTGATGGATATCTGGGTTAATGGCATACCTTACTTACTGTGAGTTAAGCTGCTACAAACTTTGGAGCACAGAAACTGTATCATATGCCAATTTCATTCTGTTTGAGTAAATTCCCAGGCATAGGATCGCTAGGTCATGTGTTAGATCTATTTTCAAATGTCTGACAAATTTCCACACTGTCTTCTCTAACAGTTACACTTGTTTACCTTCCCACCAACAATGAATTAGAGTTCATTTCCCCCACATCCTCACCAGCATTTCTTTGTTTTCTCATTTTTGTACAATAGTCATTCTGACTAGCATGAGCTTTTATACAATGTGGACAAATTTCCTCATTGTGGTTTTTATTTGCAACTTACTGATAGCTAGAGAACCTGAGCAGTTTTTCATAAGTCTGTTGTTCATCTGTATTTAAACATTTGAAAAATGCCTGTTCATATCCTTTGAATATTTTTTAACTGGATTGCTGGTTTTGGGTATTGTTGAATTTCTGAAGTTCTTTACACATGTTGGATATTAATTCTTTTTGATTACATAGTTTGGAAATATTTTCTCCCATTCTTTCAATTACTTCTTTGCTTTGCTGAGGGTTTCCTTTGCTGTACAGAAACTTCTTAGCTCAATAAATAGCATTTGCTTAGTTTTGCTTTAACTGCTGGTACCTCTGAGTCCTTTTCCAAGAAATCTCTGTCTGTGACAATGTCTTGTAGAGTTTCTTCAGTAATTTGATGGTATCTGGTCTAAGATTGATATCTTTGATTCACTTGAAGCTGATCTTTTTTAAGGTATAAGATAAGGATCATGATTCGTATCTCTGTGGAGATTCAATCTTCCCAGCACCACTGGTTGAAGAAAATTTTCTTTATCCAGGGGCCAGTTTTAACTCTCTTGTCAAAGATTAGTTGATTATACAAGAATGGCTTGATTTCTAGATTTTCTATCCTGCTCCACTGGTCTACATATCTATTTTTGGATACAATTACCAGCCTGTTTTAATTACTGTTATCCTATAATATGTCCTGGAAGCTGGTACTGGGAAGCTTTTGGCTTTGTTCTTTAAGATTGCTTTAGTTATTTGAGGTTTCTTGTATTCCCATATGAATTTTACCATCATTTTATCTAGGTTTGGGAAGAATATTGCTGGTATTTTAATTGGAATTGCAGTGAAATGTAAATTGTTCTGGGTTGTATGGACATGGTGATTACAATTATTCCAGTCAATGAACATGGAAAATTCTTCCAATTTTTGTCTTCTTTTATTTCCTTCTTTAATGCTTTGTAATTTTCGTTATGTATATCTTTTACAACCTTAAATTTGTTCCAAGATATTGTAGATGTTATTGATCTTGCAAGTTCTTTCTCAGCTGTGTCACTGTGTATAATTCATTTTCAAAGACACAAGAACTTTGGGTTTTGTCGCAGCTTGGCTGGCAGGCTTGCAGCGAGCCTGGGGGATGACACAGGTGAGGCAGGCAGGGACTTGGGGGCTCACATCCAGGCAGGTGGAATCAGCCTAGGGATTTCCCCACATGCTGGTCCATGGCTGGGTGGGTACAGGGGAGAGGAGAATCCAAGGTTAAGTGGGGTGGTCTGGTATGCTGGTGGACTAGGTTTGGAGAACGTTGAATAGGTCTGGCTCTTGGGTGTGTGGAGGCGAAAGGTCCTAGGTCAGCACAAATGCCAGGAGCTGGGGACCCTAGTGGGCAGATAGAGCTCCAGATCAGCACACCACCCCACCAGAAGACTGGACTTCGGAAGACTAGGCTAGGAATACAATGTACTCCTTGATCAGGGAAAGGGGTAGGGAGAAGGATGGGAGAAGAGACACTGAGGAAGTATGTCGCAGGTGAGGAATGACTTTAGAGGGATTTCCATCAACATGGCCACTTTACTCAGAGGTGAAAGGGCTGAGACCCAGAGGTTTGGAGGGAGGAAGTAGGAAGATCTTTATGTATCAGACTAATGCACTGGCCCAAGTGGATGATCTTAGCTGGAGTAGCTAGCATGAACCACTGTCAACTACCCCTCACTGACACATGCTATAGCTAGGGCAGGGGGCCTACCTGGCAGGGCCAGATCACAGTACCTGCCAGGGAGTGTCAAAACAAAGGAAAGATATTATTTGGCTAGGCCATGATACTAATCAGCACGTGGGAAAACCAGATCTGGGGACAGATTCTGTGTGAAATATGTGGATCCAAACCTATGGAACTGCAAATTCCACTGTTTTGCTTTAAGAGCTGGGGTTAGCCACGGGCCGAGCAAGGCGTGACCATGGAATCCCCCTGACACTCATGGGTTTTGGGGTTGGGAAGAGGCCTGGATAATCCAGGATGCAGCATCCACAGATGCACCCAAGAATAGGGTGTGGAGCAAGCGAGGCTACAACATGTGAGATCTGAGTCTGGGAGTGGACCTGGTGGGGAAACTAGGGAAATTCCCCTAGTGGGCCATAGATCCCAATGGTGAGCATGTGATCTAGGCCTGGGTGTTGGTCAAGCTGGACAAAGTAGCTCCACCAACTGGCAAGTGTGTCAGTAGGTTTTGGAGAGGGGCAGAAAGGACAGGGGCAGGCCAAACTTAGTTCACTGGCAAGTACAGGAGCCAGGCTGGAGTGCAGGTCATACCAGGCTAGGCTTTCATACCTATCAGTTTGCATGAGCCAGGGATGAGAATATACAGAGTCAGGCTGGGCTTCAGAACCTGCCAGCAAGAGTTGAGACTGGGGTTGGGCCAGGCTAACTCAAACTGCAGTATCTGATGGGAAAGTCCAAGATGGGGGATGGACAATGCTGGGCTGAGTCAGAGCAACCACTGGCATGTGCAAGAATTGTGGCTAGGAACAGGCCTGCTTGGGAAGCTAAGGGATAACCCCAACCTGGTTGTGGCTCCCATTGGTGAACACAAGAGCCGGAATGGGGGCAGTGAACTGGGCTAGACATGACTGCAGTGTTCAGCGGTATGGACTGGGTCTGGGGGAAGCCAGACTGGGCTAGATTGTAGCACCCACTGGTGCTCGGGAGAGCCAAGGAGGGTGTAGGATGGGCTGGGCTAGGACTCAGTAGCCACTGAACCACACAAAAGCTGGATGTGGGTCCGTTGTAGCTGAGCTGTAACACCCAATGGTAATAACTGGAGTATGTGTGGGCCTGTTGGGCAAGGTCACTGTTCCTGCCAAGACAAATGGCAGACTAAGTCAGTCTGAGCCAAGGGCCCACCAGTGTGCACATGATCTGCCACTGGGATCTAATGGAGGGGCTTTGGGAACTCCTAGGTCAGGACACAGTCCTGGCAAGTGAACACAATAACCAAGGCTGGGAGTAACTGGGATCAGGCCAGGTTACAGTAACCATTTGTGTATGTGTGGCTCATGTCTAGGGGTCAGCCAGGCTGGGTTAGTTCATAACATCAACTGGCAGATCTGAGAACCAGCATCAGCTGCTGGAAGGGCAAGGTCAGTTCATAATTCTGCCTAGTTCACATTAGGGCCGGGACTGGGGGTTGGTTGGGGTGGGCTCACCCACCAGCATGAGTTGGAACTGTGATCAAACCATGCTGGGCCAGACTACAGCACCTGCTAGTAAATGCTGAGGTGAAGTAGGCCATGCTAGTCTGAACTGTAGCTCCCACTAGCACACAGGAAATCTAGGCAGGGGTGAACCAGTATGGGGCTAGCGTGGGCTCCCCTGTTGGACCACTGCTTCCACTGATGAGCATAAAAACTGGGACTGGGGGCAGACCAGTGCAGAAAGAGCTCGACACCTCTTGGCTTATATGTGAATGGGATTGTGGGAGAGCCAGGATGGGCTAATCAATGGTACCCACTGATGCATGCATAGGGCAGAGTAAGTGCAGGTTGGTTGGGCTTTGCCAATAGCATCAGGTGGCAATGCTGAGACTAATGGCAAATTCTGTCAAGCTAGAATGCAGAACCACCTGGAGAGTACAAGATCCAGGTATGGGATTGGGCCCAGTAGAAAAACTGTGCACACTTCTCTCTGATGGGCTGCAACTCCCACTGGTGCGCATGAGAACCAGGGCTGGGTGTGGGTCTGGCTAGACAGGCAGTGGCAGCTGCCATAATGAATGTGGACTAGATAGTGGGGTTCCGTTGGATTGATCTAGACTTTAACACCCATTGATGTGTTCAAGAGCTGAATGGGATGTGGGCCAGACTGGACCAGGCTGCTGCACATACTGGCCAGCAGGAACAAGAGCTGGGGGTGGACCTGGTGTGGGTTACTGGGGGTTGCTTCAACTAGCCTGCTATTATTATTGGAATAGGTAAGGGTCAAGTGTGTGGAGGGCAAGGATGGATGGGCCACAGTATCCATTGGTTTATGTAGGAAACAGGGCTGGGGACAGACCTGACCCAGCAATTGTAAGTACTAATGTGTGAGTTGGCTGATGTAGGTGACAGACAGAGCTGGAATCCGTACTGGCAAGCACACGTAAAAGTCAGGTCTGTGCTTACTTCAGAAGAGGTTTTTTTGGGGGATACCCTCGACTGAACCACTGAACTCAGAACTCCAACCATGGGGAGAGTCTTAGGATCTGTGATCAGATGGTAGAGTGCATGTGTCAGAACTGGGCCTCTTCAGTGTCCTAGATGGAGTAGTGGATGGCATACCAAGACACACATGGAGGATTTGGCAGTCCATTGGGTCCTGTTGATGGGTGCCACTTGCTGTCTAGCCATGCCTGTACCAGTCCTGGTTCTCATGCCTACCAGTCAGAGTGACAACCCAAGAGGGAGGTGCCACTATTTCCCTAATGGGCCCACTTCCACTCCTGGATCTTGCACTTTCCAGGTGGTTCTGCAGATTAACTTGACAGAATTTGCCCCCCATGTCAGCATCTGTTAGCTGATGCTGTGGCAAAGCCCAACCCACCCTCACCCCCTCTGGCTTATGCTTGCACCAGTAGGTACAGTCCAGTCAGCCTGGCTTTCCCTGATCCAGCCCACGTAAGGCCAACAAGGGTTGCAGCCCTGCCAGGCCTGGTCTGCCCCCTTCCCAACTCACGCTCACCAGTGGGATTGGAGGTCCAGCAGGGGAACCCTCCACAGCCCCCCTACTGGCTTTGTTCCCTCTGCTGGGTCTCATGTGTGCTGGTTGGTTGCTGTTACCCAGAATGGCATGGCCTGCCTTACCTCAGCATTTGCCAATGGGTGCTGTAACCTGAATGGGCCCAACCCACTCCTAATTCCAGTGCATGCTGGTGGGTGCTACAGCCTAGCCCAGCTCAGCTTAGCCCAGCTCAGGCACCCAGTCCAGGCCCGCCCTCATGTAAATTGGCTTGTGTTGTGGCATGACCAAGCCCAACCCACACGCCATTCTGGTGCTTAGATTCAACAGTGGGTGATATGAACTAGCCTGGCTCATCCCTGACCTGAACCAAATTATGCTGGTGGGTACCATCACTTGACCTGGTCCCTGGCCTGGACTGGCTGCTCCCTATTGTGGTTCTTTCGCTCACCACAGGGACTGTGTCCCGATAGAGTAGTTCCCTAAGCTCCTCCATCAGAACCTCTCCCAATGCCAGATCTCACATCCACTGGTAAGTCCATGGCCTAGTCCTACTTAGTCTACCTCCTGTCCTAGCAGGAACAGTAGCCTTTCCTGACTGGCCTTCACTCATTCTGATTTTTACTGTTGGGTGTTATAGCCCAGTCAAACCTGGCCCATACCCAGACACAGCTCACACATGGCTCAGCAGGGGCAGACACCTAGCCCAACCTGTCCTACACCCACCCTGGTTCTCACAAGCACCAGTGGGTGCTGTAGTCTGGCCCAGTCTGGTGTACCCCAGAACCAATCCACGCTTGTGCTGAGGGTCACTGTAGCCATGTCCAGACCTGATAGGAGCCCCACTCTGGCCTGTGCACTTAACCATTGAGAACCAAAACCAAGCCAGAGTGTCCCCTTAGCTCCCCAAACAGGCCTATTCCAAGCCATAAATCTTGTGTGTGCCAGTGGTTGCTCTGACCCAGTTTGGCATCGTCCCTTACTTGTTTGGCCTTTGCCTTTGGATGCTGCAGCCTGACCTGACCCGGTCTGTCCCCAGTCCCAACTCTCACACGGGTGCTGGCACCTGGCCCTACTCAGTCTGTTCCTGCTGTGGGCTAAGAAGTTGATTAGTGCTTGTTGGACTTGGCAGGAAGAGGAACTGGGCTTGTGGCTAAAAACACCTAGACTAATTGGATTCATCTATCCAATTTCCTGGCTAAATTAGAACTTGGAGGGGAAGAGTATATAAGAAGAGGTGAAGGAGCAATAAAGAGAGACTTCGCAGAGACTTCTACCATCAGTGGTCTCCTGTCGATGCTTCATCCTCAGACCCCTCTCCCTGTCCACGTTACTGGCTCTGCTGGCCGTAGCATGTTCCCATCCTTGGCTCAAGCAAACCATCAGATGTGACAGCCTAGCCTAGCATGACCTGTGTTCCAGTCTGGTTTCTGCATTCGCCAGTGGGCTGAGGTTTACTCAGTCCTGCCCAGCTTGCCCCCTTCCCAAACTAGCCCACATACTTGCCAGTGGATGGAGCTACCTTGCCTAGCTTGCCCAATCCTTAGGTCTGGACCATTTGCTCACCAGTGGGAGCTATGACCCCGTAAGGGAGTTTCCCAGGTTCCCCCACTCAGCCACTCCCAGACTCAGATCTCACATGCAACAGCAGGTGCTAGACCATTGACAGGCATAGTTTGCCCCTCTACCTTGACCTTTGTATGAACTGGTGGATGTTGTGGCCCAGCCCGCCCCACACCCTGTATTGGGATGCACATGCAGGTACTGCAACCTGGACCTGTTCAGCCTATTCTAGGCATCAGTACTCATGAATCTTGGTGGGTTGCATGATCACACCTAGTTCTGTCTATCACCACCCCAACTCTTGAGCTAATTAGCAGAACTATCAAAATCACTTGAGCAGAACCCTAGAAATACACTCCACATTGAGAACCCTGGGATGACATGTGTTGGCCGGTCCACATTCCCAGGTATTGAGGCAGTTGGGAGGCTGGCTATGGCTTCTCTCCTTAACTGCCCCTTTGCCCCAGATACAGGAAGAAGAAAAAGAAAACTGGAAACAGAGGTGTCATCCGCTTTCTCCTAATCTTCCACCAATCTCACCCTGATCAACTATGTCAACACTATCAAAACTAAAACTTTAAAAATAAGAAATAAGCAAATGCCTAGGGTTTTAATTTAGAGGATAGAGGCAGCCATTCGCAAACTTCCAGGGTCCAGTCAGCATACACAATATTTACACACATATATTTATACCAATAATACTTATAGCTCCTTTCCTAGGATATAAGTTTCAAACTCCTTTCGGCGAAGGAGCACGAGCTGGAGTTGAGGAACCCTTTTTCGGAGATGAAGGCCAGCCATCAGCAGACACAGGCTAAATACAGTTTCTAAGGGCTCCTGAGCTTCTTCCTCCAGGGATCTCCTGACCCCAGCCTAACCTTGGGGACCCCAGCTACTCCAAACCCAGAGTTTCTCCTTGAGGATCAAACCATTGTCTTTGTGAGAATGAACATACCTGATAGAGTTTTCTTATCACAAGTTGGAGACAATTTAGAACTGTCAGAGGCTCAAGCCATACTTCAGGGGAGGAACTGGGGTCTGGGGTGGGAATTCTGCCACCTGTCGGGCTTGATAATTTGGCAATCCCTCTTCCCTTTCTTTTTTAAATCTTGTTTTCAGTTTAGCAATGTGTTGTGTTTATTTATTTGTTTGTTTATTTATTTTAATTAATTCTTTTTCATAATACAGTTCCTCAGGCTTAGGGATTTCCCCTTCCACAAGCATTTCCCTATAACCATGATATCTGTTAAAATAAAACCTTTGAATCTGACAGAAAACAAAACAAAACAAAGTTTCACTTTGGTATATGTTCTCTGCAGGATTTGGGGCTTTAATGCTAAAATGGAAATTTGAGTTTCCTTCATCTATGATATTACACAAATCTTTCTGTCTTTGGAACTGCAAGTTTTAAAAATTGTTTAAGAAAATTTTATGGTCATTATATTGTATGCTTTCTGTTAATAACTGTTTTATTTCTGTGATTGCACTGCCATTGAATGTTTTTCAATTTCTATTGTAAAATGTTACTTATGACTTGGTATTTCATTACAGAGTCGGCATCTAAAATCCAATGGCTAACAAAAGCGTATTTTCAATTATCTGTTAAAAATTAACTGTAAAGTAACATTCAATACATGGACTTTTTTCCCCACAGAAAAATACTCTTTTTAAAGATTTATTTCTTTGAAAGAGTGACAGAAAGAGAAGGTAAGACAGAGAGAGAGCGAGAGAGAGAGAGAGAAGAGAGAGAGAGAATATTTAACCTGCTGGTTCATTCTCCAAGTGGAGGCAATGGCTAAGACTTAACCAGGCCACAGCCTGGTGGTTCATCCAGGTCTCCCACTTGGGTATGGAGACCCAAAGTTCTTGGATCCCTCTACTGCTTTCCCATGCCATCACCAGGAAACTGGATTGAAATTGGAGCAGCTAGGATACAAATTGATGGCCATGGGGGATGCCAGCATCATAGGTAATGAATTATCCCTCTATGCCACTAGGCCAGCTACAGAAAATATGCAGTATATAAAGCAAAATATAGCTTTGACATCTGTTATTGTCTCTCTAGTGTTTCAGTGTATTTATATCTGAAAAGACACGCAGTTGCTGAAAAAAATCACAGAAGTGACTCAAAGAGTTCAAATGGAATGTATGAAATAGTATTTCCCGGAACTTTCACTGATGTGTGCAAAAAGCTAGACAGGCTGTATTTTCTATTTGGGTTTTGAAATATCCCCTCTCTGCTGGTTCACTCCTCAAATGGTCACAGTAGCTGGGCTTGGCCGTAGCAGAGTTAGTAGTCAGAAACCAAAAGTTTGACCCTGATCTCCCATGTGGATGGTAGGGGCCCAATCACTTTCACTACTTTCCCGTCTCATGAGCTAGATCAGAAGCTGAGCAACTAGTACTCACGCCGGTGCTCACACGGGAAATTCACAATGTGGGTCCGTACTCTACTGTTCTAGCGCCTGAAAACCTTGTCCTCATTTTCTGCAAAAGTATTTTGTCTATTAAACTCACTTTAAATCCCAGTTCAAATGTATCATCTGTTTTCTTGCCAAGTCTCTGTTAAAAGAGCAACTCAGTTCTGTGAAACTAAAAATGTTCTGGTTCTTAAGGATGATGGAAGGCCTATCGCTTTGTCTCTGTTCAAGATAGAAGCAATGATAAAATCATATTACAATAGAAGAGTGTTAGGGAAAAAGAAAATGATATGCCTGACTAAATGATTTAAGACTTAATTGGCAAGATTTTTATTAAAAAGAATTTAGACTGATAATTTCAAGTGTGCAGCCCAAGGGCTATGTGGCTTTATTTATACTAGCACATGATGAGATAAGAAAAAATAGGGCTTCGCAATCAAGTTTCAAAAAGCTATTTTTCAGTAGATTCAGCTTGTTGTCTTATTTGAAAAAATTTTTGCTTTAATTTTTAATTAATGTTTAACAGATTCTGAGTAATTTGTTTGTGTAATTCTAAGAAAAATGACTAATAAAAAGCTGGTTATACTGACATTAATGACATTTCAATCTTTGATGTTGAAATTCTGTTATTTTGAGAACTGGTGAAATCAGTAGACTGTAACTTGGTTTTTTTTGTTGTTCTTCATTGACAAATCAGAGACTGTCACCTTGTGAAGATCTCCTTGAAGAAAGTTTATTGATCTGCGAAATTTGTGAATCTGAGAAGTACTGGAGAAGATGGCTGCATTTCTAGCCATTTCAACTGAATTCTTCTGAAACACAGAGTTGGGTGGGATGTACTTCAGTGTTAATTTTCCTTTGCCTTCGCCTTCTGAGTCTAAAAACATTGGGACTGAAAACACAGTAAGTATGAATCACGGCTTTTTCTCCCTTGTTAACAAGTATCTATGATTTCTAAGTATATCTTGATTTCCAGGCTACAGGAGCAGTGGGAGACTTCTATTTTTGTCTTATAACTTTTCATTTATAATGTGAAATATGAAATGAGTGTTTCACAGCCTTTTATTAATGTTCTTCCTAAGCCTCAGCAGGGACCAAAAAATCTTCAGGGTTCAAATGATCTTTTCCTTCTCATGACTAAATTCTTCATTATCTCCCTGATCAGTTAACTTTGGTCAATTTCCTGATGGACTTCAAGTTGTTTGGGTCCTCTGCTCCTTTCTTTTCCTTCTTTTTTTTTCTGCCTCTCAACAGCCTGCTCCACACGTAAAACTATTCCTGAACAACAGGGACGTTTAACTGTGGCTAAAACCAGTTCAACTTGTAGGTTGGGTAGAAACAGATACACTAGGTCCCACCAATAAATCTACCACCTTATTGATTCTACATGGAGTCAATGTGGAATTGCCCAGTTTGCATGACAGGCTTCCATTCTTGGGAACACAAAATAATTCATGTGGTATTATAGAAGTATGCTAATGGCCCTTTTAATCCAAAAGGTGCATCTCCAAGACAAATAATTTGGCTCAGACAAATTTTTCGAATATTTTCAGATACTGCTTTGACATATTTAGTGCATTTTTTGCACACAATGTTTCCTCAGTCAATTTATACTGAAAAGCTGACAATTCTCTTATGGATTACCTGATCAGTTTTAAAACTAAAATGGGGAAAACTTAGAAAACAGACTGTCATGGAACGAAAAGAGCAGCTTATAGAGCATTGTAAACAGTATCGCACAGATTCTGTTAACTCACACAAGAAAACTGGACAACAGCGTCAGCATTAAATCAGTGAGCCAAGGCATTGCCTACAATGCTGGCACCCCATACCAGAGTGTTGGTTCAAATCCCAGATGATTTCCCTTTGCTTTTTTAAGATTTATTTATTTGAAAGGTGGAATTACATAGAAAAGGAGGGAGGCACAGAAAGGGATCTTTCATCCACTGATTCACTCAACAAATAGCATCGACAGCCAGCAATGGACTAGGCTGAAACGAGGAGCTTCTTTCAGGTCTCCCATGTGGATGTAGGTGCAAGCAATTTAGCCTTTTTTCACTGCTTTTCCCAGATGTATTGGCAGAAAATTGGATCAAAATTGGGGCAATGAGGACACAAATTGGCTCCCATATGGGATGGTAATATTGCAGAAGTCAGCAGCTTAACATTATTCCGCAATACTGCCCATTGCTCTGTTTCTGATCCAGATCTTTATTAATGTGCATGGGAAAGCAGCAGTAGACAGTCCCAATGCTTTGGCCCCTGACACCCATATGGGAGACCCTCATGGAATTTCTGGCTCCTGGCTTTGGCCTGGTCCTATTCTGGTTGTTGCTACCATTCATGAAATAAACTGGTAAATTAAAGATGTTCTTTCTCTCTCATTGCCTTTCAAATAAATAAATAAATAAATTTTAAAAGAAAGGTGCTTGGCTGCAGGTAAGATAAAGTGGATATCCATTCTTCATTGTACTCATGCAGTGTTGTTTATAATTTTGATAATAAATATGTAACATTTGCATTGGATGAGTTCCCAGCTGAGTTAGAGTATGTGTTACAAACTGGTAACAGATGAGATCAATGTACTTTGACTAGTGCTGATGTGATAGTTAAAAAAATATGTAAGCAAATTCTGGTGCCAGCACATCATATCAGCAGTTGTTTGAGTACCAGTTTCGCTGCTTCCAACCCAGCTCCCTGTTACTGTGTTTGGGAAAACAACAGATAAAAGCCCAGTCTTTGAACCCCTGCCAACCAATATGAGAGCCTGGGAGAAAGTCCTGGCTTGAGCCTGGTCCAATGAAGGAGTGAACCAACAACTAAAAGATCCTCTCTCTCTTCCTTTTCCCCATGTAACTCTGCCTTTCAAATAAAAAAAACAGATATTTAAAAAACATTGTTGTAAGTGCCTTAAGTATATTCAGGCTTTTATTACTAAAATTAAAAAAAAAAAAACTGAAGCTTGAGAAGTTCAGTTATTTGCAACAGTCTTCATAGCCAGAAAGTGATGGAGCACAAATTGGACCCAATCAGTGTGAATCCTATATCTATTCCACTAACCACCAGGATCTGAGAAGTACAGAGTATTCAAGTGTGGTTTCTTGAATAAATGCTGCCTCATCTGACCCTGACAGACTATCTATCCTCATAGGTTACTTCTACAAACCCCTGCCCTATTAACTACAGAGGCTGTTGTTAAATGAACAAATCTATTGCTTCCATATACATCATTTCATTCAGAACTAGCTATAACCTTACACAGCTTTTTTTTGGTATTCTCATTTTATAAATAGAGTATTTGAGACTCATAGAGATGAAACTGCTTGTCTAAGTTTACACACACTAGAAAGTGTCAGAGTTGGTATTTGAAACTAAGGTTTTATGGTTCTAGAGCAATCCCTCTGCTACTATATAATGGTATGGGGGAAGATTTTCTGATGGTGGCAGTGGATTGGGCTCTCTGCCTTTTCTTTGTTGTGTGCTATTGATCCAGGTGTCACCTGACATGGCTCAGCTCCACTTGTCCCCCAACCCTGACCCTTACCTGATTATTTTAAAGATGGATCCACGAGGAGAATTTTTGTCCTTCTAAAGGAATGGCCCTTAATGCAAAATGTGCAAATTGGACAGAAGTGAACGTTGGTAACTTTTTATACTGCCTATGCTTTTAAAATAGAGGCGAGAAAAGGATTAGAGCCTCTCCTATTTGGGCAGACTGGAGAACAGGATGAACTGTTTCCAGTAGCTTGCAGTTTGCTTGATGGCTGAATCTTTTTGTTTATTCCAAGTAATTTCTACTGAATGTTTTAGCAATGATAGCGATGTCTAACTGACAATGAACTCTGCTACCTCAGGTATCCTGGACAGAAGTCCTAGGCAAAATTGTAGCTCACCTCAGGAGCAACCAATTATCTAGAACTCTAGCTGCCCAGACTCTAGTAATTCATCATTCCTACTCAATTCCATTAAAATAAGCCAATGTTATACTTGAAATATCTTTAAGGGCCAGTGAATTTGGTAAATGATAATCAAGTTGTTTTTCATTTAAGGCTTGCAGGATTCTTATCATTAGAGGAAGAGAACTGAAATTGTGACTCTACATGCCATATGTATTCCCAAATTAGAAAGCTGATTTGCGTCCCTACTGCTCCTTTTTCAATTCAGCTCTTTGCTAACATGCCATGAAAGCAACAGATGATGGCCCAAGTGTTTGGGCCCTGATACCCTTGTGGGAGACTCAGATGGAGTTCCAGAAACCTGGCTTCGGCCTGGACAAGCCTCAGTCCTGGCCCTAGCAACTTTAGCCATTTGAGGAGTAACCCAGTGAACGAAGCATCTATTCTGAGCCTTTCCAACAAATAAGTAAATGTTTTAAGGCGGGGAAGGTGATTTCTGGCATTGTTGTGCAGCAGATAAAGCTGCTGCAAGTTACACTGGCATTTCACATAAGTGTTGGTTCAAGTCCCAGTCGTTCTGGAAAAGCAGTAGAAGATAGTGTAAGACCCGTATTAAGTGCCAAGCTTCTAGCTTCAGCCTGATTTAGCACCAGCCATTACAGTCAATTGGGTAATGAGCGAACAGGAGATCTCTTTCTATTTCTCTCTGTCCCACTTTCTGTAACACTGTCTTTCAAATAAATAATAAAATAGATCTTTTTGGGAAAGAAATATTTTGGTCATCAATAGGAAAACCTTATTTTATAGTGGTGTTAGATTAAGGATTCAAGGCCTTTAAAGAGATTCTCCCCAAACCATTGTAATTACATTCTGGACTACACATGGTAATCTAGGAAGACCACTGACGTACCCATATACTCTAGCTCTACCATCAAGATACTGGAAATAGGGGGCCAATGCTCTGGCATAGGAGGTTAAGCCACAGCTTGTAGTACCAGTATCTCATATTGTCCAAGTCCTGACTGCTCCACTGAGCCAACTGTCTGCTAATGCAATTGGGGAAGCAGGGCAGCATAGCCCAAGTAGTTGTGTTCCTGCACACATGTGGGAGATGTGGAAGAAACTCTTAGTCCCTGGCTTCAGGCTGGTTCAGTCCTGACCATTGTGTCCATTTGGGGAGTGAACTAGTAGATGGCAAATCTTTCTGTCTTACCATCTCTCTCTGTAACTCTGCATTTCAAATAAATGAAACAAATTACATATACATGTAATGTGTGTGTGTGTATTCCATATATATATATGAACAATTAGACCTACTCATTGTCTAACTTTAAGCTGAGCAGCCTTATCAAGGGGAATGACTGACAAACCATGACAATAATGACTTTGGCTGGCTGACCTTCCTTGGGCTAAGGAAGAAAATCATTTGATAATATGAATCCCTGCTGAAGTAGCCTAAAGTTTGGAAGATGGATTAAACGGGATGACTGAGGATTTGGTTCCTTCCTTTCAGAGACATGATAAACAAGATTGTGTGATGATAGAGACTTGTTTACGTAAGGAAGGAGTTGCCTGGTAGTAACTGAAGGGAAACTTGGAAATACTGTGTGATAATTACTAGATGTTTGAATTTAATATTCCAAAATGGAATGGCCAACCATGTGATTGCATTGATTTGACTACTCACTGTCTAATGGCATATGTATTGGAATGTCACATTGTACACCAGAGGCATACAACATCATTGTAAGTTAATAAAAAAATGCAAAGTAAAAAAGTAAGTGGAAATGTCAACCATCCTATTTGATCGTTGCACACTGCATACATATAATTAAGATTGCACATTACCTAAAAAGTGTACAGTTAAAATACATGGAATTTGAACGAACTCCAAAAGGAATGAATATATTTGTGAGTTAGAAATTTCAAGGCAAGGTGGTACTTTTTTCTTTTTCAGAAAATTTGTAGAAACGAATAATCCTCAGAGCAAAAATAAAAAAGAAAGCAAGAGTAGAACAGCTTCACGTGATGATGATAATTTGGGAAGCTGAGAAGAAACATACATAATCACTGCAAATGAGGAAGTTAAAGGACCCAAAGGCCCAGATGTCAGCTGAGCTACACATTACAATCTTGGAGTCACACAGGATGATTACTAGGAAGAAGAAAATGATATATGCACCAATTTCTACATGAAAGGTTACACATTGGCCAGGAAGTTAAGGAAGTGATAATGTAAAAGGGAGGCAGGCAATATGCTCAAGTGAGTCTGCATATGAGAGGATTTTTCTCTTTCTTTAAATTTAATTGGAATGAAGGCTAAATTATCGAAACTGGTTCAAAAAATGTTTTAGTTTTCTGCTGAGCTCACTGCCAAAGTTTTGGGAATTGAAGCATTAGAAGTGCCACTCTTGCCAGTCATGTTCCCTTTCATGTTCACAAATCTACTCACACCGTACACTGGCCTCCCCATCCTCACAAAACACGTATCATAGCACTGTGCATTCTGGGAGACTCATATGTAGTTCTACACAGAGGCAATAGGGTTAGCATTAGTTGTTCTTAAGTGAAGGAGTGTGTTTCTGGGTCTTGATGAAACTGAATAGGGCAACTTAGAAGCTACTCTGGATGCCAGAAATCTGGAGCATCCTAGCTCTCTGTAAATGCTTGAGAGCAGTATCAAGTCATGGGTCAATGCCTGTACCAGTCTCAAGAAATTAGAAGGGCATATCATCCCTATGTCCACTGGAAGGGCAGTCCACAAAGCGGGCAACAACTATTAACTGCAGAATGGTTTACTCGGACTAAGCCCATTCTAGCCACCATACCTGCAGGACTTTTGTTCAAAGATGCCCACATGGGAAACATTAGCAC
Source organism: Ochotona curzoniae (assembly GCF_017591425.1). Taxonomy (NCBI): domain Eukaryota; kingdom Metazoa; phylum Chordata; class Mammalia; order Lagomorpha; family Ochotonidae; genus Ochotona; species Ochotona curzoniae. Next base: position 33,323,244 of record NW_024465023.1, read on the forward strand.
AAAATAAAAATGTCTGCAAAGAGAAGATGAAAGCGTTGGCTGGATCAACTTCACAGTGAATCTTCCATCAGCTTGTTCCAGGCTGCAGCTGGCACTGCTGGGAGTAACAAGAAAAATATGAGTACATTTAAACAGCAATTTATTGCACTTAAAAGTCCTGTGACATGTAATGTGTTGCACACTGTAAGTTACACATACAAGAGTATATTTCTGCCCTGGACTATAAAGAAACTGTAAGAAGAGACAGGTAATCAAGGGCAGAAAGTGATAAGCATTGTAAGAAATAAAGATGGACAGAAGTTACTCTGAAAACCTGAAGAAGGGGGGTCAATTTCTAGCTAGAGGAGATTTTAAAATATTATACAAAAGAGGTGGAATTTCATCTAGGTTGGGAAGAATGAATTTCGTTTCATGCAACGGCATGGATTTATAAACAGAAGAAAAACACAGCAAAAGATAGGATGTGTGTTAGTGACACTGAGAGAAAAATAACAGATGTTAAAATAATAGTTTATATTTCTCTGCCTCACATACTGTGTGTCAGAAACAATGCTAAGCTTAATATGCCTTATTTTTAAAATTCATGTATTCAATGAATTTGGAAGGCAGAAAGACAGACAGATACCTCATATCTCCTGATTTACTCTCCAAACATCTGTAAGAGCCAGGTGTGGTACAGGCCAAAGTCAGGAGCTGGAATTCCATCCAGGTTTGCCACATGATTGGCAAAGACTGAAACACTCAAGCCAGAACCTTTTCTTCCCGGGATGTGTGTTAATAGAAAGCTAGAATTGAAAGCAGAGCAAGAATCAAAATTTATCCAGTATGGGACACATAATCCAGTCGTTTCCTTCCACCTGAAATATTCACCCCATCTCATGCTAATTCTTCTATGATTAATGACAGCCAAATTTGTATTTCCAGCCAATCTATGTATCAGGTGTTAAGATTAAGGTGTGTAATTCATTTTACTTTATAAGCTCCAATTTACAAACTTGGAAACAATAGTTCAGATAAATTAATTTGCCTGGGGTTCCCTCAGCTGGTGAGCTCTAGAAACAGAATAAAACACAAATCTAAGAGATAAAGCCCCAAATCCTTACCCTGCCATTCACAGTGCTTCTTTTAGCAGCCTTTGATGGAAAGTAAAGTGCCACGTGATTAAGAACTTGGGGTCTGTCTGCATCCAAACCATCAGGATTGAATATCGTTTGCTTTCTGTGTTACCTTCAGTGAATTCACTTTCCTTAGGCCTCGGATTTTGAGCTGTCAAATGAACCCACGTTGGCAATTAACCCATCTCCAAGGATTGTTGTGACTACTAAACAAACACAGGAGTAAGCATTTGGATTAGCAGTTAAGGTGTCACTTGGGACATTTGTGTCCCATACTGGATGAATCCATAGGAGAGGAACAGAGAGGAATAAAGCCTACTTTGCACAAACAAGTGAAGTAGTTGACAGTGTAAAATAGTACAACCACTTTGGAAGACTAGACGTTTCTTATAAAGTTTAAAATGAGATTACCATGTGACAGAGAAATCCATTTCTAAGTATCTAATCCAGAATAGAATATTTTGTTCACAAAAAAATCTATACATGAATGTTTACAACAGCTTTATTAAGACTCCCCAAATTAAAAGAAATCCACATGGTTACCAACAATTGGGTGGACAAGCAAAATGTAATATATGCAGTCTACTGGATAATACTCAGGAGCAAAAATGGACCAACTTTGGATAAATGTGACAGCATAGATGAATTTGCAAATATTGATATGTTATACTTTAAGCAAAAGAAATCATGGACAAAAGCTACATACTCTATGTTGACATTTACATGATATTCTAGTAAAACCAAACTGAAGTACAAGGAATTGAATTGAGATCATTGAAGCTGCACTGGATGTGATGAGGAGTATATGAATATGTACTAATGTAGGAATTCAAAACTGTTACCAGAAATGATTTTTGAACATATTTTATTTTTATAAAGTGAAGAAATTTCACATATTTCACAATACAGATTTAGGAACATAGCGATGGTTCCTAGCATACCCTCATTCGCGCCCACAATATTTTTTCCCCATTTTTGGAAGCTCATGTGAGTAATACAAATAAGTATCCTACTGGAGTCATAGAAAAGTTAATTACATTAATCTTATTTTTATCTTTAAAGAGTTATTAGACTAACAGGATGTAAGCATATGCTGCCCAACATGTTACTAAAATTTAAATCATTCAAAGTCGTGACATCTTTGTGAATTATTGTGAGCTTCTGACTGAACAATTCATTTCAGTGAGGGCGAATTGACTTGTGTAAGTCCTCATTGGGGTGTCCCAGGGTTCTATCTGGAGCTCTATGTTACGTGATGTTTGTATTAGTAAATTACAGCACGACTTCTGTAATTAAAAGACATCAGCTATTAAAATCTATAGATGATATTAAGTTTAACGGAAAAATAATGTGGATTTCAAGTATCTATATATGTATTTGTGTAGTTTGGCGTGAAGTTATGTGTAAATGCAAACAACGTTAAGTTGCTAGAGAGAAAGAGAGAGAGAGAAAGAGAGGGTCTCCACCATGACTCAGCAACTAAATCCTCACCTTGCAACCACTGGGGTCCCACATCGGTGCTGGTGCATGTCCCATTGCTCCAGCAGCAGGCCTGAGGCCTGGGAAACCAGCAGAGGATGACACTGCACCTGCCCGGGAAACCCGGAAGAAACTCCTGGCTTCAGATCTGCTCAGCTTCAGCCGTTGTAGCTACTTGGGAAATAAATCAACGGATGCACGATATTCCTCTCTGTCTCTCCTTCTCTCTGTAAATCTACCTTTCCAAGAAATACAAATCTTAAAAAATAAGCAAGTACAGGAGAGAGGTAGAGCATATATCCTAGGATTATGCAGATTACATTATGGCTATCTTAGTGTTAAGGAACATTAAGAGCCTGCCTCTGCCAGTTACTAAACGTGTATGTCAAGCCTCAGGCCACAACTTTTCTTTTTTTTTTTTTTTAAAGATTTATTTTCATTATTTTTTCATTGGAAAGGCGGATATACAGAGAGGAGAGACAGAGAGGAAGATCTTCCCTCTGATGATTCACTCTCCAAGTGAGCGCAAAGGCCAATGCTATGCTGATACGAAGCCAGGAGCCTCTTCCGGGTCTCCCACATGGGTGCAGGTTCCCAAAGCTTTGGGCCGTGCTCGACTGCTTTCCCGGGCCACAGGCAGGGAACTGGAAGGGAAGCGGGGCTGTCGGGATTAGAACCGGCGCCCATATGGGATCCCGGGCGTGCAAGGCGAGGACCTTTAACCACTTGCGCCACCGCGCCGGGCCCAAGGCCACAACTTTTCATAAAGTGCACCCAGATGGTGATGACAAGGCTGGGGGAGGGATTTGGAGCACAGCCCTTTCAGGAGCAGCTAACAATGAAAGTTTTTAAACTCAGTAAGTTTGTAGATGACAGTATCTCTGTCTTCAACCTTTAAAGTACTCTTCTAAGAAAGAAGTAGAAGTAGAGACCCATGTGGCCATCTGAGAGCAAGAAGAAAATTCAGCTTTTGTAAGAAAGAACTTGTAGCCAATGATATTTTAGATACAGCGGGCTGCCTCAAGAAGTGGAAAATGTCTTGCAAGCAGAGTTGTTCAGAATACTGCATGCCCATTAGTATGAAATCTGAAATTGAACTGAATGATGCTTCTCAAATTGGAGTGTGTGATGCATCACTACCAACCAGGGAAATAGATAAAGTTTCAAAATCCTGGCCCAATCCCAGATTCAGACTCGGGGCATGTGGGGCCCAGAAAAGTAATTCTCAAACAAATGTTTCCAGGTGATTCTTTTCTAAATTTGGACAGCAACCTGTTGACAGTTGCGTGATTAATACTTAGTGACGTCAGCAGTGCAGCGGGAAAAGCACACTGGGCTGACAGTCAGCTGCCCAGGGCTCCTGTCCTGCTTCTGAATCTTGTTCCATAAAACCTTTTCTTAGTCCCTTTCCCTCTTAGGTCTTGGCCTTCTCTGTTTCTAGTGTGTACTACAGTGAATTTGTTTTAACTTTTTCTTTCCACTTTAAATCGGTGTAAGTATTTCTTCAAATAAAATCAAACAAAAATGTAAATAATAAGGTTTTTTGATAGTAATTGAGTGAGCCCATCTTCTGCTTCACATACCAAATGACTGCAATTGCTGGGGCTGAGCAAGGCTGAAGCCAGGTACCAAGAACAAAGTTCAGGCTTCCCACACGGATGTCAGGAATTCAGCTACCTAAAACCTTACCTTTCCTATCAGTGTCTGCATTGGTAGGAAACTGAAATAAGATGCAGAGAAAGGGCCCAGCGGCGTGGCCTAGCGGCTAAAGTCCTCACCTTGAATGCACCGGGATCCCATATAGGCGCCGGTTCTAATCCCAACAGCTCCACTTCCCATCCAGCTCCCTGTTTGTGACCTGGGAAAGCAGTTGAGGACGGCCCAAAGCCTTGGGACCCTGCACCTGTGTGGGAGACCCGGAAGAAGTTCCTGGTTCCTGGCTTCGGATCGGCTCAACACTGGCCATTGCGGTCACTTGGGGGAGTGAATTAATGGGTGGAAGATCTTCCTCTCTGTCTCTCCTCCTCTCTGTACATCTGACTTTGTAATAAAAAATAAATAAATCTTAAAAAAAAAGAAGTGGAGACAAGACTCATACCAACGCACTTTGATGCAGAATGCATCCTGCATGCTAAACCAACACCCCTTCCAAGAATATTTGGAGCAATCACAGAATTTAGCTTGATGTTCTCTTCTCTCTCTCTCTCTGTGTGTGTGTGTGTGTGTGTGTAGTATGAGTGTCTCACTCATTCACCATACACCACTTAAATCCTAGAGTCTCCACTGTGAGACTTCAAACTTGGTGTTTTGTTAACTCTGACAAACTGCTTCCTTCTGATGATCAAGGGCAGCTGTCAAATTTGAGCTTGTAGCTTTCACAGTCCCAGCACTGGCTTCCAACTCCATATCCATGTCTTGCACTGCTGTCTTTCTTCATAGTATTTATGCCTCCAGCAGGGAAAACATGTTCCAGTTCATCTCCCTGAACAAAACCGTTCCCTACTGTGGCCAGGTTATCTGCCATTTATTCCTCCATGGAGATCCTTCAGACTACTTGCTTCATTCCATAGTATCCATTCCCAAGAAAATCTGTGACTCAATCAGCTACCTGAGGGCAGGGTAGGATGGTGTTTGAAACATTTTTAAACAGAACTTTGGATAACTCTTCTGATCTAGGCTTCAGTTCCACAACTGTTTTTCCACTCTGTGCTAACATTCCATTAGTCATATGCAAAGCTAGGGGCCCGTGATGACCGACCTCTGCTTAGATGTCTAGTTTTATCTCTAGCCTTCTATAGGTCATTAAATTTTAGCGCTATTGGAGGACTGGCTTTACAAATTTTGCATGCACTCAATCCTCATAGAATCCAGTAAAGGGTCATCTGTACCTGAGAACTGTCTGTTGATTCTAGGTGACAGAATAACAATCGGAGGCTATGTGGAAACAGAAAGAATGTAGGAATAATTTATTGAGCTTTTCCTATATGGTAGACCATTTTCTGTTCACCATCTTATTTATTTCTCACATCACCCTGTGAAACCAGTATACCAGTAATAGCCCATTTTCTAGATGAGGAAACTCAGGCTAACCTCAATTAATCTAGTGATTTACACACACACACACACACACACAACTGGTATTGTGGGCCCAATTTGGGTGATAGTGGAAATCATATTCTTGAGCTTGATGACATGTAGTAGCCATAGATGAAACTTAATCTGGTCATTCTAGAATCAAGCAAAAAGCCCTTGGGTTTCTTATAGTGAGTTTGCCCATGGTCCTGGGAATTGATAATTCAGTTGCTGCTGACTCATGACAAAATTCTGCTCTTCGACTACATAAATCTGCATGATTGAAATCTGTGCTGCTCAGGTGAATTTTGCTAGAAGAAAAAAGAAAGGAATTAGTACCAATGGAAATATTGACCCTGGACATTTATCAGGAAGATATGGAAATAGTCTCTGCACTTAGTGTTTAGACCTAATAAAACTTTAAGTTAACACCCTTATTTGGACCCATCACCCAAAGAATGATGGACACATGTTTTCTGGCTTTGACTTTGAGATTCTGATCCAGAAACTCCAGGCATATAACCCAGAAAACTGAGGGATACAATATGAAAATGATTTAGATGTAGATTGTTCTAGGACACTTTGCCCTCAGTAGAACAAGTAAGATTTTATGTTTATTCTGGTTTTGAAAGTTCCTACTCTCCCTCAATAATAGAATATCTTCATGGAGGGTAAGTTTCATGATCAAGTCAGAGAGAGAGGAGAGAAATGTTGGTGCTAATAGCTGGAAGAGCATGATCATAGATGGCTTTATGGAAGTGAGCAAGCTAGCATCCCATATGGGCACCAGTTCATGCCCTGGTAGTCCTGATTCCCATCCAGGTCCTGCTTGTGGCCTGAGAAAGCAGTTGAAGAGACCCCAAAGCCTTGGAACCCTACACCCGCAGGGGAGACTCAGAAGAGGATCCAGAATCCTGGCTTCAGATGGGCTCAGCTCCAGCTGTTGCGGCTGCTTGGGAAGCGAATCAGCAGATGGAAGATGTTCTTCTCTGTCTCTCCTCTCTGTATATCTGACTTTCCAATAAAAATAAAATAAATGTTTAAAAAAGATCGTCAAAATGGTGGTAAGTAATACCTGAAGATTTTAAGCTTAAGAAGCAAATGGAGAATGAAAGTAAAAAGTAATAATAATAAATAAAAAAGAAACAAGTGGAGGTATTTATAGTGCATGGAAGAAAATGGAGAGTAAAGCACTATTTTAAAATTTATTTTTGCCTGATGTCCATATGATATGTGCATACATATATACTGATACCTCTGTGTATCTGGGTGTGTGTGGGCATGTGTTTGACTAAAATCAGACTTTCCTGGACATTTTTATTAAAAAGAAATATGATACAATATGATGCTATATATGATGTCACATATATATGATGGATTCACACATGATAGGTTATAAACACAAATATACATAATGATATCCATAAACATCAGAGAAAAAGAGACATCCTAACCATATACTGAATTGGTTTCTTGCATTTCTGATTACTTTTAAAGCAGTTTGAGAAACACAGGTCTAAAAGAAAAAAAGATACCATTTCTGTCTTAGTTGCTTATTTTTAAACTTATGAAAAACAACGTACTGACCTAAAGCAAGTTTCTCTGATAATCAGGACTTTTTAAACTTATGTTTTTGAAACGTGCCTTTGGCTAAATCTAACAATAATTTTATGTAAAATGAAATATATAGTTTTTGAAATTTGTGATCCAGTACATGTGAATTCTTTTGGAACTCAGTTAGGCATTAACTTAGTTAATTTTTCCTGTAGACATTAAAGTAAGATTCCTGGGACATCTGAACTTTATATTTAATCTATTTTACCTTCTAAGTAAATAACCATTCGGAAAGGTGTTAGTCTTGTGCTAGTTTTTCTTCCATTTTACTCCGTATGTTTCTACTCAAGTAGAAAATCAAGATTCCAGTTCTTGGTTTGGTACATACTCTCCTTGGAACATAATACTCAGCTGAACTGTATAGGAAGACTATGCAATACATTGAATTCTGTTAATAATCTATTATGGGGAGAATCAAGATGACAGAATAGGGTAAGGACATGTTCAAACAGAGAAACATTTAATCAGGATGAAGCTGAGAGGATACATTCCAGGAAATAGGAGAGGACAGAACAATAGCAGAGGGGTACCTGGAGACCTACAGACACAGGAAAGTAGCAGACACAACGGTGTGGTGTTGCAGTGACTGATACTCCAGCAGCATTCAGTTCACAACAATCTGAACTCCACCAGCAGCCAGGACTGCACCAGCAACCAGGTGGGAAGGGACTTTCATTTCGAGCTTGGGAGGTGAACCCAGACAAAGAACTATCCATCCTACTGGTACGTTTGATTTGACCAGGAGCAAAGACAACAGCAGATCCCAGATGGGCATTGTGAGAACAGGGTGGATTTCACAGCCCAGTCTGTCTCCCAGAGACGAATTAGACGCCATTTTGCTTAAGGAGGCAATGGCTATGGGGCAGGACTGAGCATACACTGAGCTGGGAGTGAACTCATTTTTGATTGTATGATCTGCAGCAACACGGCATTCCATAGGTTCCACCCAAGAGAGGTCTGGATAGTCCTCACTTGATGGCCAGCAGATCAAGAACTCTACTAGGGGTATGGAAGGACCCATTTTGTACACCGTGGCAAATGCTTAGGACTGCAGGGGACAACAGTGAACTGCGTATGTGCTGAGCTCGCAAGAACTCACTGAGTTCAGCGGATTGCACTGGTCCCAAAGGAAAATAATACCGACTGTGATATAATACAGGTCAAAATAGGTCCATGTGGCACCCAGACATAACGTGCAGCAGGTTCTGGTAAGATCAGCACCACCAACAACCTAGCTATGGGACACCTGGTGTCTCCCTAATCCTGGGACCTGCTCCAACCAGAAGACGGAGAAAGGTTGCAGAGACAACAGTGCAACCTCAGCATCATAGCACAGGAGGAGGAGAGTGATGAACCACGGGTTGGGCTACGGAGACCATGGGGAAAACTAACAAAAGAACCCAGACCTGGAACTCGCTGGAGGGAGTGGCACAATTGGCTGCAAGTAAAGAGTATGTGCCAACTGTAATAAGTAAAATCGCATTGTAGACCTGTAGGTGACACAGCTTAGAAAACTGCCCCAAGGAGAAGAATCTGATAACTAGAAGTACAATGATCAAGAGCAAATGAAGAGACAAAGACACAATGAATATTACTGAAGACTCCACTGCAAAGGAGCAAAACCCTATACCAACCTCAGAGTTAACTGAGGAAGACATTGAGAAAATGGAGGACACACAATTCAGAAAACTCATTTTAAAGCTTCTAATCAAAAATGAGAAACACATACAAGAGTTCAAAGAATTTAAGAAGCATTTTACACAAGCAATAGCAGCAATAAAGCAAATCAAGGCTGATATATCAGAAATTAAGAACATAGTAGAGCAAATTGCAGGTACAGTGGAGAGTGTCCAAAACAGAGTGAAGCAAGCAGAAGAAAGAATCTCAAAATTGGAAGGTATTTCCTGTCATCAGGAAGAAAAAATCAAAAACCTGGAAGCAGGGCTGGATCAGGCCCAAAAAAAAAAAAAAAAAAATTCAAGCATTGAAAGACAGTATTAAAAGGCCAAGTATGAGAGTTACGGGAGTTCCAGAAGGTACAGAAAGAAAAGCTGGTTTTACAAACACATTTAATAAAATGATAAGGGAAGAGGCAAATTCTTTTAGCTTTTCTTTACTCTGGAAGAATTTTATTTCATTTTCAAAGATGAAAGAAAGCTTTGCAGGGTATGTTATCCTAGGCCGACAATTTTTTTCTTTTAGAATCTGGAATATGTTACTCTATTCTCTTCTTGCCTGTAGAGTTTCCTATGAGAGAGTTTGTGTGAAAGAATTTGCCTCTTCCAAACCTGCTCTACAAATGATGCTTCAAGATGTTCTCTTGACAGAGAAGAGCAATAGCACCTACCAAAACCAAAGGCAAACAGGAAGAACATCCCAGTAAAATGACAACAGAAGACTAAATCAATGAACAACCGATTCCTAAAATTACAGGACCAAAGTACCACCTATGTATATTTAACTCTAAATGTAAATTGCTTAAGCTCAAACATCATAGATTAGTAGACTGGATTAAAAAATAAAACCCATCTGTTTATTGTTGGGAGGAGACACTCTCCAACAAAGATCAGCGGAAACTCTATCACATGGGTTTTGTTGTTTTCTGTTGGTTTCATCTCTTCAAAACACTTTCTTCTGATTAAATCATTCAATGACTCGTAGATCATGCAGTGGCATCATTTTCTTCAAGAAGGTTCTTGATTTTCACTTCTTCAGCTACACGTTAGTCATTTAATGGCATGTTGGTTAACTTCTTGGTGTTAATTTCTTTTTTCTCCCGGAAGTTGACTTTGTTTTGTGGCTCTTCATTTAAGGGAAGGTATAGTAGTTGTGTAATGGAGACTGTCATATCTAGTAACATGTCATTTAACTTCATGGCATTGTAAATTTCTATTTTTCTTTCTATTGTTGATTTTGTATCATGACTTTTCATTTAAGAGAACATACAGTAGTTATGTAATGGAGACTAACAACCAGATGTGAGGATGCAGAGTGGTCCAGACAAAGATGGACTTACAGTGAAACTGTTTATATTATATTTTGACAATAGGATTCTGGACTCTCTGCCATTGTCCATGCACGCAATGATGAACGTATGACTGAGTATGAAGAACTATATGTTAGTAATGATATAAAGGAACTGGGAGGGGAGGGAATTGGGGAGGGGATAAGGGAATATGGAACTGTATCATAAGGAAAAATGATAAGGGAAAATTTCCCTAATCTAGATACAGAATTGGGAAACAACATCCAGGAGAGACACAGAACTCCCAACAGGGTTGGCCAAAAGCGATCTTCACCACGGCACATGATCATCAAGCTCTCTTCAATCCAACATAAGGAAAAGATCCTTAAATGTGCATGAGAAAAAATCAACTGACATATAAAGGGATGCCAATTAAACTCACAGGAGATCTCTCACAGGAAACTTTACAGGAAAGAAGAGAATGGAGTGACATATTCCAGATTCTAAAAGAAAAAAAAAATTTGTAGGCCTAGGATAACATATCCAGCAAAGCTTTCTTTCATCTTTGAAAATGAAATAAAATTTTTCCACAGTCAAGCAAAGTTAAAAGAATTTACCTTTTCCAAACCTGCCCTACAAATAATACTCCAACATGTTCTCTTGACAGGAAAGAGGAATAGCACCCAACAAAACCAACATCCCACTAAAATGACAATAGAAGACTAAATCAATGAACAACCCATTGCTAAAATGACAGGGCCAAAGTACCACCCATACATATTAACCCTGAATGTAAATGGCTTAAGCTCAATCAAAGATCATAGATTAGCAGACTGGATTAAAAAACAAAACACATCTATTTGTTGTCTAGAAGAGACACATTTCACAAACAAAAATCAGTGGAAGCTGTATCTCATGGATTTTGATGTTTTTGTTTTGTTAGTTTCATTTCTTCAAAACAGTTTCTTGTGATTAAATTCTTCAATGACTCATAGATCATACAATAGCATTTTCTGTAAGAAGGTTCTTTATTTTCTTTTTCATTTCTTCAGCTACACGTTAGTCATTCAGTAGCATGTTATTTAACTTCATGGTGTTGTTAATTTCTTTTTTTCTTCCTGTTGTTGATTTTGTTTTGTGGCTTTTCATTTAAGGGGATGTATAATAGCTGTGTAATGGAGACTCTCATATCTAGTAACATGTTATTTAACTTCATGGCATTGTAAATTTCTATTTTTCTTCCTATTGTTGATTTTGCATTGTGACTTTTCATTTGAGGGGATGTATAGTAGCTGTGAAATGGAGACTAACATATCCAGATGTGAGGATACAATGTAGTATGTGTTTCTACTTCCAGACAAAGATAGACTTACAATGAAACTGTTTACTATAGCTTGACAATAGGATGCTGGACTCTCTGCCATTGTCCATGTCCGCAATGATGGACATATGACTGTGTATGAAGAACTAGACTTTAGTAATGATATAGAGGAACTAGGTGTGGGGGAGGGAATTGGGGAGAAGATAAGGGAATTTCCAGGAGCTTGTGGAACTGTATCATAAAATAATAATAATAACAATAATAATAATAATAATAATCAAGGAAACATTCCTTCTATAACCAGTTTTCCTGGGGACTTCATCAGGAAAAGATGAGTATTATGAATACTTTTTTGAAAAAATAAAATGGATTTTATTCTTCAAAAATGCAGTTTAGTATGGATAGCTTAAATTATTTTGCTAAATTTAAGGTGTGGTGTGTCTAACTTTAACATGTATTTATTTGCTTTCTTAAGCATTGTAATTCAAACACATCAAAACCTTGTTAAATATATTTTAATAGAATCAGCAACACAATTACTTTTGGATTTGTATTATGGATTTTTATTTGTAATGTTTAATTTGGGGCATTGTAATTTTAAACTTCAAAATAACCTTTTTCATAGACCAGTTTTCTTCTTCTCCTAGAACTCCTTACCCTGCAGCATGCTACTTGAAGCTTTCCATTTGAGAAGCAGCTCCTTCACAAATCAGTATTGGTCATTTGGAACTTCTGCTACTATGACTTATAAACGATGATTTACTACAAAGCAAATGTTTCCCAGTAGCTACAGCTTTTGAAAGCAATAGGATCATTCAAGGGTAGCAGGAGGATTTATACCTACACCTTTTACCATACTATTTTGAAACACGCTGTTATAACACCTGCTGCTAACTTTTTAATTGGATTCTAAATGTATTCCATGAATTCCGCTTTCTGTGCTTTGAGATCTCAGAAGCTGGCTCCAACATAATCTAGCCATTGGAACAGAGTGTACTTTTAGGCTCACCTTTCCATTTCAGGGAATGTTAGATTACTTAGCAGAGTTGATCTGAGTTCACTTAAAATCTCTGTTTTCTCTCTCAAAAGAATGCCTTCTTCCAAGTGGCTGCCAAAGTCCCTTTTGCTGGATTTTTCAATTGCCTGGAAAAGAAAAGAGCCTCAGACATTGACAGTTACAGTAGTCATGATGCTTTTTGTTTGGTGCTTGCTATTCGTATTGGGGCTCAAAACTGCTAATGTCACAGACACCTAAAACTGAGTTTTCACACAACAGATATCCCATAAATGTTTTCCTGAAATGGTAAATTAACATCACCATGTTCATTAAAACACCTCTGGCCCTTTTCAAATCCATTTTTTTGTTCTCTGGGATTCTATGGTAATTTAGCCATATGTTTATTAAAGTTTTTATCAATCTGTTATAATTACTCATTTACCTATTTACTTGCTGATAATGTTGTAATTTCTTTTTTGGGAATAAATGACTTTGTCTTACGATCATTAGTCTTTGCAGTGCTTTACACACTACCTATTACAAAATAAGCAGTGAATATTGAAGGAATATATCTATAAATATACAATGCAAAGGATCAGTTATGAAGATATATAACCAGTCTTATGTTTTTTGAGTTCCTATGGGCCTGTATTCCACAAATATTAGCTGCCCATTTACTTGGTGTCAGGTTTTTTTTTTTTTTAGGCTTTATGAATATAGTATTATGTATTCTACAAAGTCCCTACCTCCATGGAGATTGTATTACTGTGTAAGAGATAAATTCAGTTGAAACAATGACACATTCTTTAAAGAATAAAAAAGTAGGATAAGAAGACAGAGTCACAGGAAGTGAGATATTTTTTAGATAGGAGAGTCAGGAAAGGCTTCTTTGCGAAGGTGATATTTGAGCAGAAACACTCCTATTTTTCCAAACATTCATGAAGGAAATGGGTGCCTATAGAATGAAATGATTAGCTAAAGAAATGGAAAGTTGAAATACAATGGAAATGTAAATAGATGAATAAATACACAGAAACAAAAAAGAACTTTGCACAATAAATTATAATGTATGTGAAACACTGAAAAATACATTTACCTTAACCCTGTCATTAAGAAATTTTTGACAAAAATTTTAGCATTTTAGTCAAGAGAGAAAAGCCTATTTATGCTACAAGGTGTTTAATTGATTATGTCCTGCCTTTAATTACTCTGTTGTTGAATGAATAACCATAGTTTCTAAATTAAGATTCCTGAGTGGAAAATAAAGGATTGTAATTCACTACATTGTGCCCATGCTCTTGAAACGCAATGTATTTCATCCAATCTGTTCATTAAAAGATTCTTATTTTTTATTTTTCATTTATTATTATTATTATTTTATGTACAGTTCCATAGGCTCTGGGATTTCCCTTACCATCTCCAAAAATTCCCCCCCAACACACCACTGAGTTCCCCTATATTAGTACAGTTAACTCAGGTTAGCAAAAGCTTTTGCTCCTTTTCAGGGGAGTCTTTAGTGATATCCATTGTACGTTTGACTTATCTTTTGCTTTTGGTGATTGTACTTCTGGCTATCAGATTCTTCTCCTTAGGACAAGCTTCTAAGCTGTGTCACACACAGGTCTACATTTCTATTTTACTAATTGTGTGTGGTATCTGCTTCTTTCTTTGTAATAATTTGTGCCACTCCCTCCATTGAGTTTCATGGAATGGTATCTCCTGTAAGGCTTCCACCAAGGTCTCCATAGATCTTGGCTCACCATTCTCCACCTCCTGTGATCCTGTGCTCTGGTGCACAATTGTCTTTACAACCTTTTGCCTACTTTTGGTGAAGCAGTTTCCGGGATTAGGGAGATACCAGGTGTCATAATTAACTAGGTTGTGAATGGTACTGATCTTGCCGGAACCTGCTGGCCATTCAGTCTGAGGGCCACTCAGACCTATTTTGAGCCATAGGATGTCAAAGTCGATATTATTTTCCCTGTGGGGCCAGTGCAGTGCACTAAAATGGACCTGAGTTTGCTCTCAGCTCAGCTCATGCACAGCTCCCTGTTGTCCAGTCTCACAGCCTTTACCACACTGTACATAGTGACATCTGATGTGCCACTTGTGGAATTTGGAATCCGCTGGCCAATTGATCTGGGGCCTATCCGGACCTATTTTGGATGGAACTTACAGGATGCCACGACATTGCAATACACTGAGCCAGAAATATGTTCTCTCCTAGCTTAAGGCAGGCCCAGTCCCAAGCTAAAGCTTTGACACCCTACACAAAATGACGTCCAATGTGGCTCTGGTGGGGGTCAGGGCTATTAAATCCACCCTATTTCCACACTGTCTTTTTGGCATCTACTGTTCTGTCTGTACTCCTGGTCAAATCAAACAAATCAGCAGGATTGGCACTTCATTGCCTGGGTTCACCTCTTGAGCTCTCAGTGAACTCCCCTTCACACTGGCTGCTGGTGGAGCTCTGGCTGTCATTGGAGCTCAGATTTCTACTCACTGACTGCCAATGGGGTATCTGGTCACTGCAACACCACACCATTTTCTCCACTGCTTTCCTGTGTCTGTCAGTCTCCATGTGTCCCTTGCTGTTGGCCTGTCCTCTCCTATTTCCTGGAATGTGCCCTCTCTGCTTCTCCCTGGCTAATGATTCTCTGTTTAAACATGTCCTTATCCTCTCCCACCATCTTGATTCTCCCTCATTAAAATATTCTTAACACCTGAATAATATCTGGCATTATTTAGTGTAGAATGTATTCTTGATTGATATATTAATTTAGTTTTTTGATGTCAAGATTAGCATCTCTTGTTTTAAAGCTTACCACAGTCCCTGCTATGTACTCAAAAGATATGAATTACTTTGCACTGTTGTGAACATCCACCTTTTTTTTTTTCTATTGGGCATCTTTACTTTTTTTCAATATTGAAAGATTGATTGTCCTCATTTGGAGGAAGCTCAGATTCACGGAGCTGTGCCAGATAATTTAGAATTTGGTCTCAACCAAAAGTTGTTTGTGTTTCCCTCCTGGGAATATTTTTCCTAGAACTTTGCTAAGCTCTCATGGATTTTCTTGCTCTATTGGACCTGGAATTCATACACAGCTAACACGTGGGGTTCTATCTTGTTTGAACTAAAGTTGTGACATTGTTTACTTTTGATAACAGGAAACACGAGGAAAATTCTAAAGACTTTATGATACACTCTGAGTTCATGTGTGTAATTCTGGAAAGGCTTCATTCTGATTATCCCATATTCTCCCTTCTCAGATTACAGATGGGGAGACAGTAGCATAGAGAGGGAATGGGATTGCTCTCATGTCACATTGTCAGACAGTAACAGAACTAAAACTATGGCTTGTGTCTCTTGACAATGATAAGATTCTTCATATTGCTTTCATTGATTTGTCATCTAGGTACCTCATAACGTACGTTACACAAGGATATGATTGTGAAAGAAAAGGACAATGTCAATCTCAAAGGTCCCTTTCAGTTATGCAACATCCTTATCTCCTCTCTTGACTTCATAAGAGCAAGTTCCAGAATCCAACTATTTTCTGCATTTCCAGAGGTACTAAAATTGTTTTTATGAAATAAATGACTGAGTATTCAAATGATCAAATATAGTAATTCATTTTCAGAAAAAAATATTTTTAGAATACAAGACTCTTTACAGACCAATTTAAGAGCTATTTAAATATAGCACCAAAGTCATGATCATCTTGGGATCAACTGTCTTGATGAGCCTTTCTTTCAATTCTTTATAGTTCTGGAAGGAGTCTAAGTAAGGAAGGGATTATATGGAGTATCACTTGCAGGGCTTCAAAGGGTGTGTAAACAGAATGTACTCACTTGTATTCCAATGGTAGATCAGTCCAGAAGCATCATTATTAACCTTTGAAACCTAGTGGTTGGCAAGTGTACTTATTTTCTTCAAAAGAAATGAGTAACAATCGCATCCTAGATACAGGGAACCAGGAAGTTTGACGCAAATCAAAATTCTAGAAAAAAAAAAAATGTGAAACTGAGTAACTTAGAAAACAAAGATCATCAGTAGCTATTTTGAATTCAATAAGATTAATTTGCCCAAAATTGCTTTACTTTTGCTTTGTGACAGGCTGGTAAATCTGTGAAGTGTTATCTTGATTTCAAATAAATATCTCACAAGATACCTTATAATATTTTCAATGGATAAGATGTTGAAATATGCAATCTTGATTTCAAATAAATATCTCACAAGATACTTTATAATATTTTCAATGGATAAGATGTTGAAATATGCACAGAATAAGATTTGCTTGATAAATTTGCAGATTAAAAGAGGGCTATCAGAGTGTCTTGAGTGCTAGTACTATCTCAATGTGGAAGCACTAACTAAGCCATGCCCTGGTTAACAATTTTTATAAAGGATGAGGAAAGATTGAGGAATAATGCATATTCACCTTTGGATATGACTCAAAGCTAATCATCATTTGAATATGTTTTTAAAAAATCAGGAAAGCTAGATCAACATAAACAATATATTTAAGAGATTTAAATCTTAACTTCAGAATTTAGATTCAACAGTCATTTGTAAACATTTCTAGGATACAATAAGGATAGGGAGTTAGAAAAAAGTTCACAGAACAATACAATTAACCTCTCCTTTTAAAAAATATTTATTTTTTTTCTTAGAAAAGTAGGTTTACAGAGAGTAGGAGAGACAAAGATCTTCTATCCACTGGTACGCTCCCCAAGTGGCCACAACAAGCAGAGCTGAGCCAATCTAAAGCCAGGAATCAGGAGCTTCTTCCGGATATCCTTTGTGGGTGCAGGGTCCCAAGGCTTTGGGCCATCCTTGACTGCTTTCCCAGGTCACAAGTAGGGAGCTGGATGGGAAGTGGAGCAGTTGAGATAGGAACCAGTTTCCATACAGTATCCTGGCGCATACAAGGTGAGAACTTTAGCCACTAGGCTGTCATGTCTGACTCCCTCCTTTTTCAGATAAGAAACATTGAAGGCAAAAGAGGGTGTAGGAATTACCTGTGGTCACAATGAATCAGTGGAAGTTTGAGATTACAATGCAGGTATCTGAACTACCAGACTGGTTCTCCCCTCACAAACTGCATCCACTTTTGTACTCTGAGTTTGCAATTTGTGTTCACAGGGTGTTTTATAGTTTGTGTCTATATTCTTACAAAGTGCCTCTGTCTAAAGGTGGACTACAATCGGTGTCATATTTTTTGCTTTGTCCTCTGATGTGATTTATTCACTTAATCATATATCTTAGAGTACATTTCGTGTCAGCACATACAGAAGCTACTTTATTCTTTTTCAAAAGTTACATAATAGTTTCAAGAAGGGATGTTGCCTCATTTAATTTGATTTTTCCTTTGCCAGTGAACCTTCAGGAATCCTTCTATTTTTTTTTTTTATTGTTGCTTACATTATATTATGTAGTACAGTTTTATAGGCGCTGGGGATCCCCCCCACCCCTCCCATACCCCTCCCCCCATGGTGGATTCCTCCACCTTGTTGCATAACCATAGTTCAAGTTCAGTTGAGATTCATTGCTTGCAAACACCTGCCTAGCATAAAGTTCAGCGTCTTATTGTCCAGATAAGTTCAGTGGCCTCTTGGGGAGACCTTCTATGGTCTGAAGATAGGTCTAACAGAGTAAAGATCCAGTCAGTTAAAAGCCCCAACAAGGCCTCAGTATCATTATACAACATTATGGAATTAATTGACATAGTATTGGGTAAACAATATGTTAAAAATAATGCAAGTTCCATTCTTTGAAACATCTGGGTTGAGACAGTATCAATGACAGGTTCAAAAAATAACAAACCACCATACAAAAAATTACAGGTTAAATCAAGGCAAACATGTGGTATCTAATCTTTTGGGATTCGCTCATTTCCCTTAGCATTATAGTTTCCAGTTGTGCCCATTTAGCCACAAAGAACTGCATTTTGTTTTTTTTAATAGCTGAGTAGTATTCCATGGAGTAGATGAACCAAAGCTTTCTTATCCAATCTTCTGCTGATGGGCATTTCGGTTGCTTCCATGTTTTTGCAATTACTGATTGTGCTGCAATGAACATAGGGATGCGTACCGACTTTCTAAGAAGGACACCAAAAGCAATAGCAGTTGAGAACAGAATAAACAAATGGGACCTCATCAAACTAAGAAGCTTCTGTACAGCAAGGGAAACAATCAACAAAGTAAAAAAGCAACCCACAGAGTGGGAGAAGATCTTTGCACACGATATAGGCGATAGGGGGCTAATTTCCAGGATATACAAAGAACTTCAAAACAACCAAAAAACCAAAACAAACAAGCCACTCAAGAAATGGGCACGGGAAATGGGCAAACATTTCACAAAGGAACAAGTCCAAATGGCAAACAAACATATGAAAAAATGTTCCAGCTCCCTAGCAATAAGGGAAATCCAAATTAAAACATCGATGAGGTACCACCTAACACCAGTAAGATTGGCCCACATAAACAAGAACACCAACGACGCTTGCTGGCGAGGATGCGGGGAAAAGGGAACCCTACTCCACTGCTGGTGGAGCTGCAAATTGGTACAGCCTTTATGGAAATCAGTCTGGAGAACACTCAAACAACTCAAAATCTGCATACCATATGACCCAGCAATAGCACTCCTAGGAATATATCCAAAACACCTGTTTTACGACAATCCTTCTATTTTATTAAGCTGTTGTTTTGGCTTTCATTCTTTGAACTCCACTCAGTCCTTAGATTCTAGCCTTTTGGAATTAGGCAAGTAGTCAAAAACATTTATATGTAAAAAAAAAAAAAAGTCACTGGTCACTGAATTCTTCCATCTCTGTATTTGTTCAAAATATTAGGGAAACACTGAGCAATGCCCATGCTATGGTGAATAGTGCAGCTTCATGATAACATCCAGTCTTATTTCATTTAATATTTTCTGTTTCCTCATTTGTAGATCCTATTAGATTTTGACCCCTTTGAGAACATTATTGAGCATTATCCCTATCACTCAACAATGCCTGTAACTGAGTCATTTTTCCATGCACATTTATGAATTAATATATCATGTAACAGAAAAAGGTTGATTATCTTGTCCTCTTTATATACCAGAAAAGAACCCAGTTCTGAAGTAACATTAGCATTAATCCTCTTCAAATGTCCTGAATATGTGATCAAACATCCTGGTAACTTTACCTTTATGTTCCTTTGGAGTGAAGAGTAAGGAATTACATATGTGTATATTGTAGGCTTTTTAAAAATTTTTTCCAGTCTGTGGGCATTTTGTTCTGAGTTTCAATCTGGATCTGTAGGCCTTATAGTGATACTATTTCCCACTGCTTTTTCCTGAATCCTCAGAAGATCCCAGTTTTTGTCTTTCATATCCTCCACCAGGGCACAATTTATCTTAATGCAATAGGGAAAAGGAAATGATTTGATAAAGATAAGACTTGATTAGGCATTGCCACTGATTGGGCATTACCAGTGAGTCGCTATGTAACTCGGGGTGAGTCTTTCCTTCCATTTCCCTGGCTACAAATTCTCATTTTGTTTAATGGAAAGATTTTATCTAATCAATGTTTTTAAAGAAGTTTTGTACCTATGAGTGTGTTTAAATAAAGTTGTATATGAAAAAGAAAATCTATAGCAAAAATAAGATTTTTTTTCATGAATGTCAACAATTAGAAGGTGGGTTTACTTAAACATTTGATATAAAGGGCACAGATTATATACATGATATAACAAACCTTTAAAAATAGGGTTTGTAGAGGATGGGTATCGTGGCACAGGGGATTAAATCACTGTTTGTGATGTCAGCATCCCACACTGAAGTTCTGATTTGTGTTCCAGCTCTCCCACCTTGGATCCAGCTTCCTGCTGCTTGTATCCAAGGGGAAGTAGATGATTGGCCAAGCATTTATTTACTGACACATTTGTGGACCACCCAAATGGAGTTCCTGACTCTTGGCTCCTGGCTTTGGTTTGGCCAAGTCATGGCTCTTGGGAGCATGTGGAAACTGAACCATCTAATGTAATGCTCTCTCTTTCTCTTACTTTCAAATAAATAAATGTTTTCGGAAAAATCACCATGTGTGGACAGAAATGATAAATCACCCTACATAACTATTTTAGTTTTGCATTACTTTTCATTTAACCAATTAAGAAAATATGCATCACTTAATGGAGAGGGAAACAGATATGGCATTTGTGCACATTTGCCATCATCTAGTGGGGATTGTAATTTCACAAATTCTATCTAATCATTTGCACTCATAAATTATGATAATAACTATAAATGAGGGAAAATGTGACATGAGGTTACAACAATGGAACAGGAAAATGACATCAACCATGAACTTCATTTGAGTATCCAAATTGGGTTTTAGGGTCCCAAGCACTTCAGCCATCTTCTGCTGCATTCCTGGACTACAAGCAAGGAGCTGTACGGGAAGTGGAGCAGCTGGAACATTATTTGATGCCCATATGGGATGCTGGCATCACAGGCAGTGATTTAACCCATCTTGCCAAAATGCCAGCACCCATTACATATTTTATACTTTTCATATAAGTTATCAAAAAGCAAAGAAAATACATATATACTTTTTTGAGATTGGCTTTTTTTTGCTAAGCAAACTAATTTTTAACTTCATCAATCTTTTTTTACAAAATACAGCATTTCATTCTTTTTATGGCTGAGTAATATTCCTAGTGTATATATATATATCACATTTTCATTGTCCAATAATCATATGATGGATGTCTGATTTGATTCCATACCTTAGCTATTGTGAACTGAGCTGCCATAAACATAAATATAACTCTTTATAATATGCCAAATTCATTCCCTTTAATTAAATTCCTAGGAGTGGAAAGGCTGTCATATGAGAGATCTGTTTTCAGATTTCTCAGATTTCTGAATACTTCTTCCAAAAGGTTGTTCCATTAACAGTGCATGAGGCTGCCTTTTTTCTCCACATCCTCACTACTTTTTTAAGTTTTATTTTTAGATGATGGCTATTCTAACTGTGATGAAGTGAAACATTGTGGTTTTTATTTGCTTTTCTGTGATGGCTAGTACCCTGTGTATCTTTACATGTGTCTATTGGCCATTTGTACTTTAGCCTTTGAAAATCATTGTTTGGGCCCACACAATGGCTCAACTGGATAATCCTCACCCTTCCATTGCCAAGATTTCATATGGGTACCATTTCATTTCCCAGCTGCTCTACTTACAATCTAGCTCCCTTCATGTGATCTAGGATGGTGGTAGAAGACAGCCCAAGGCCTTGGAACTCTGCACTCAACTTGGGAGACCTGGAAGAAACTCTTGGCTCCTGGCTTCAGATAGGCTCAACTGTATTTATTGTAGTCATTTGGCGAGTTAACCAGCAATTGAATGGTCTTTGTCTCTCCTTCTCTCTGTAAATCTGACTTTCCAATAAAAATAAATCATTTTTTTAAATAATCATATCCTAATCCATGTCTTAACTGGATTGTTTATTTTAGATTACGATACTAATATATATTTTCAGCTATAATTTACATTCAACAGAAGAAGATTTTCTAAGATATTAAAGAAAACAAAAATGAGCACTTCTGTAACTTTTGTTCAACATAGAACTTTGGTAGTTCTAGACAGGGAAATTGAGCAAGGCAAAGAAAGGCATTCATATTGAAAGGAGGATGTCAACTTCTTGCTATTTATAAATAATATGACTGTATATACACATAGATGTCACAAAATATTAGTAACAAACAAATTACAAACTCACGGACTTTGAATATTTGACTTTATCTTTTGCCACTATTCAGGGAAATAGATCCACATTGAGAATCTCCTTATCCTGATTTAAACTGATTAGGATCATAATCATGTCTAAAAATCCCTTTTGCTAAGCACCTAGATTGGTGTTTCATTGAATATGTTCACATCAGGGACCAGGAATTTGGGGAATCCATTTTAGCTACTAAAACGTTCAAGTGTGTATGTATAAATTTAATCAAGGGCATGAAGATTTTGCTTTTAGTTACTTATGTTACTGTGGATTGGAGAAATTAGGGTCATAAAATTTATATAAAACTATAAGTAACTATATAGAACTGTAAGTAACTAAGTCTCTAAAACAATACAGCAGGCACACATCACTACAACATGAGCATTAACTCAGAAAAGTAAAATAACTGAGGTAATGCATGTAAACTTTAGAGTCAGTGATAATTTCAGGTTAGGAAATGAACTTTATACATGCCCATTACCATTCCTTAATGAAAATTCAAACCACTCACCCAAATACGTAATAATAAAATGCAAGTATTTATACTTCTGTTTGTATATCAATATGTAAAATTTACATTTGGTAGAACTGGAAAAGGCGATACAAACATCACCCTCTAGAATTGATTATATAAAGTTAAATATAAGCAGTAACAGAAACAAGTATAGCCATGTTTTATGACAGAGCTGCATAAAGCCCTAAGATTAAAACCAAAATGTCTCATACGATAGAGGATATAAAAATCTTAATAGTTCTCTTGTACTAAAAACAATCATGTCTACTTGGGCGTGTATAGAAAACTCATAAAGCATATACCATGTATCATGTATGCATATGTGCTCACATATAAATTATATTAAAGTATTGATAAAATTTGAAACTGATGGCTAAGCAAGTGTTTTGCTATCTTGTTTTTTCTTCTTTTTAGTACATTAAAATTGTATGATTTATGCTCAACAGGTTAAGTCGTAACCTGCAAAGCCTGCATTCCACATACATGCTGGTTTGAGTCCCAGCTGCTCCATGTCCAACCAAGCTCCCTGCTAATGTGCCTGGGAAGCAGTAAAATATGGCCAAGTGTTTGGATCTCCACCTCCCACATGAAACACCCAGATGACACTCCTGGTTTATGCTTTTGGCCTGTGCTAGCCTCAGCCTATGTAGCTGTTTGGAGAATGAAAATAAAAGCTAGTTCTCTCTCTCTCTCTCTCTCTCTCTCTCTTTCTTTCTCTCTCTCTTTTTCTCTCTCTCTTTTTTTCTCTCTCTCTCTCCCTCTCTCTAAGGCTCTTTTTTAAAAAAGGGAGAAAAAATGTTTTCAATCAGTATTAACTGTTAAGTTGTTGTCTTTTATTATGTCACGGCATTTCCTGCAGCACCAAACGTTTCTAGTTTTTAATCATGTAGGAATTTATATTGATATCAAATATCTCATCTGCATCTATTGAGATAATCAAATGCTTTTTCTTTAACTTTATTTTTACAGATTGAGCCATGCTTGAATCCTTCAAATGAATTCTGTTCCATATGGTGAGTAATCTTTTCAGTGTGCTGCTGGATTCAGGTGATTCATACTTGTTTAAAGTTTTTCATCTATGTTCATCAAAGATACTGACTTATACTTTTCTTTATATGCTAGGTCCTTATTTGGTTTGGGGAGCATAGTAATCTTGACCTGACAGAATGAATTTGGAGTTATTACCATTGTATTTTTGGAATAATTTAAAAAACATTGTTATTAGCTATTATTTAAATGTCAAGTATAATTTAGGAACAAAATCTTCTAGGCCTGAGCTTTTATTTGTCATATTATTTTTTTTTTTTATTACTGATTCAGAGCACATGAAGAATTTCTATGCTGGGTTGAAGGCCGATAGAGTTGAAAGTGGCACCTGGGTGATCGCCAGCAATTAAACAACCCTAAAACTACAAGAAACTAAATTCTGCCAAAACTAAGAATGAACTTGTGAAAAAAAATATTCCCCAGAGCCTTCCAATAAGAACTGAAGACACGCTGCTACTTGATTTCAGCCTTGTGGATAACCCAAAGAACCCTAATGTACTGTGCCTATACTTCAGATTGCCAGAATTTTGAAGTAATAAATGGGTGCTGTTTTAGATATTTATAACTAGAGTGATTTTTTATGCAACATTACAAACGAATAGAGCATTCAGTAACTTTTCGCAACAGAATTAATGAATTTATTATGAAGGCAATGGGAAGTCACTGAAGGGTTTAAGCAAGGGAATAATGTGAATAAACATGTTCCAAATATTTCACTTTACAAGAGTGGTTTCAGCCAGATGGCAGAATAGGAAATTCTCAACTCCCATCCCTTAATACAGCAGCAATAATTTTGCAACAGTCCACTGACAAAAGGATCTTTGTGGAAGTTTATACTTCTGTTCATAGTTGGTCCTTTCTCCAAAACCATCTTCCAAAAGACACAGTGCCAATCACATTCACTCATACCTCAGGTGATGGACAAGCAGTACTTTGCCCTGCATGTAGACCCTGAAAAATCTCTGTAGCTTAGCTTTAGCTCTTAGCTGTGGACTGAGGGCACTCCTGTCAGGAGATCCACACTCCAGTATCCCCAAGGCGGGGCTGCCAATCACAGTTTCATGGAAGATTTTCAAATGCTTCTGTAGATTGGCTTGAACTGATCCAGTTTACAGTATAGAAACTCTTCCTGTACAGGGATGCAGAGGTGGATATGTCCATCTATGCCCCAAGAGGCATGCCCACAGGACATCAAATCTACCCAAGCCTCTGGTTATAGTCCTGACGTGCATGAACGATTCTCTATTTGGACTCAGCAATAGTCACATCATATGGTTCAATCTTCGTTTTTATTATGATTCTGAAGGCAAATATGTAAGTCTGGAAACCAAAAAGGATGCAGTCATCTACAAAAACTGGAAGAGATATTTACCCCATCGAATGTGCAAGTCGTGTTTGTTCCGTCAGCAGATTTGTATCTTGTCTACTCCCTACTTCTCTGCCTTCAGAATTTTAGTTGGTAGGGTTAGAACTGGGACAAAGATTTGCATCAGAGCCCCTAGAAGGAATAAATACCTCTTCCATTCTTTAAGGATTGGTTGTGAAAGAGAAAGATTGTGTCTTTTGTAAAACAAGAAATAATTTAAAATCCTGGAGTTGAAAAAATACAGAATTGATAAACTCAAGAAAGAATTTCAAATGCAATCTTTATCATGGAGTAATTAATGAGCTAGACTTTTAAAAGAATAGGATAGAATATTTGAAAATAGTGTGAGAAGGTAAAACAAATGAATAAAGAAAAAATAAAGATGCTATCATGCATCCGTATATACAAAGTATGAAGCACTCAGAAAGAAATAGAAAATGGAACAACTTTGTTTAACTAATATATAGCTCCAAATTTTCCAGATATTGGGAAACATTTGGACATCTAGAACAATGATACTGAAAAAAATCCCAAGCAAGATGAATACAAGGATGAATATTCTCAATGCGCTGTAATTAAATTGTCAAAATGCAAAGATAAAATAAGAATCTTTTTTAAAAGATTTATTTATTTTTATTACAAAGTTAGATATACAGAGAGGAGGAGAGACAGAGAGGAAGATCTTCCGTCCGATGATTCACTCCCCAAGTGACTGCAATGGCCCGTGCTGTCCCAATCTGAAGCTAGGAACCAGGAACCTCTTCCGGGTCTCCCACGTGGGTGCAGGATCCTCAACTGCTTTCCCAGGGCACAAACAGGGATATGGATGGGAAGTGGAGCTGCCTGGATTAGAACCGGTGCCCATATGGGATACCGGGCAGGTTCAAGGTGAGGACTTTAGCCACTAGGCCACACTGCCGGGCCGCAAAATAAGAATCTTAAAGACACCAAGGAATTTTGAAGATGCTATCAGAAACATTGTCAATAGAAATACTGCAGAATAAGAAGCAGTATAGTCAAAGTACTAAAGGAAGTCAAGCAAGTGTACTGCACTTGGCAAACTATACTTCAGAAATCAAGGAGCATGGCTGATGTTTGTGATGTTGTGGATTCATTAGCTACTTATGATGTTGGCATATGACATCTAAGTGTTGGTTTGATCCCCAACCATTTTGCTTCTGATCCAGCTCCCTGGTTTCTCATCTGGGAAGGCAGTGGATAATGGCCCAAGAATTTGATCCCCTTCTCCTGGCTCTGGGACTTGGCCTGGCCCAAACTTTGATTTTGCAATCATTTGGAGAGTGAATCAACAGATATTCTTTCAAATAAATAAATAATGAATAATAAATGAAGGAATGAAAAAGACTTTCCCAAACAAAGCTGTAGGAGACCATCATTAAAAGGTCTTTCTGATAAGAATATGCACCAGTGTTTCAAGACATGGATACTAATAACATGAAAATATATGAAGGAATAAAACTTATTAGTAAAAGTAAACATATAAATTTCAAGTATAGTAATACTATAATAGTGTTAACTCATTTTAACTCTAGATAAATGTTTTTAAAAGCAGAGGTATTAAAACCAACTACAACGAGTCTTCAAAAATTTCATGCCAATTCATATTATGAAGATTTTATACATGGAATTAAAAATGCGCTAAAATAAATGACTCTCAATTCTGTTCTTCACATTTAAAAATTACTTTTTTTCTTCATTTGAGAGGGAGATATTGGTATAAACAGAGACAGAGAATTCTCCTCCACTGGTTCATTCCTAAAATGATTGGGACTGAGTCAAGGGAAAGCCATGTATTAGGATCTTAATCTAAGTCTGTCATGTAAGTGGTATAAATCCAACCACTTGAGAAATCAGTGACCCAGCCTCTTGAGCCATAACTTGCTTTCTTTCAGGATGGGTATTAGCAGAAAACTGGAGTTGGCTGCAGATCCTGAACTTGAACTTAAGCACTCTGATATGGGATATGAGTGTCCTAAGAAGTGACTTAACTATATGGTCAAATTCTCACCACTTTCACCCATTTCTTTTCTCAAAACAAATTATTTATCTGAAAGGCAGATAGATGGATCGAGTGAAAAGAGAGAGAGAAAGAATGAATTAACTGTTTTGCTCACCAAATACCATAATGGATAGTGCTGGGACAGGCCAAAGTCAGGAAACCAGGGCTCCGTCTGGGTGTCCTACCTGGATGAAAGGAACCCAAATATTTGAACCTTCTTTTGTTGCCTTCCCAGATGCGTTAGCAAAGAACTGGATTGGAAGTGGAGCAGCTGGGGTTTGAATCAGCACCCTACTAGATGCCAGCTTAACCTGCTGTGCTACAAAGCCAAGCCCTCTTACATCCATTTTCTAAGTACTGTGGAGTAGTTACAATTTATGAAGGGACACATAATATAAAAATAATATGTAAAGTGGAGGAGATATCACTGTGACAATATGAATACAGCCACTACCTATAGCAATGGCAACCCATGTGGGAATTGGTTTAAGTTCTGGCTGCTCCATTTCCAATCTACTTCTCTGTGAATGGCCCATGTAACACAGCAGAGGGTGACGTAGGTGCTCAGCCTCTTCTCCAACATGGGGGACCCAGGTGATGCTCCTGTATCCTGGCTTTAGCCTGGACCAGTTCCAGACATTGTGGCTATTTGGTTAGGGAACTAGTGGCTGGGAGATTCTCTCTCTCCCTCTCTCTCGTGTGTATATGTATATATTCATAAAGTGTGACACCAACAGCATAAATTGTGATGGAGGAGAATAAAAGCAAACAGTTTCTGAATGTGATTGATGTTTTCAGATTGAAAGAGAATAGAGCAATGATATTTTATGTAGACATTATGGCAATCACACCAAAAAAAAGCCTTAAGATAGATGCTGAAAAGATAAAGAAATCAAAGCAAAATTTATGTGGATTATATTTTCCAATTAACATATACAGAATGGCTGGCTGGATTTTAAAAATACAATAATACAAATTGCTTACAAAAGACTCATTTTAGTTATTGACTGCCATTGGTAACCAAAAGAAAGCTGAATGAATATACTTATTTATGAAACAAGGAAATTACTATATAATGATAACAGGATCAAATCATTAAGATATAACAGCATCTTATTATCCTAGTGAGTTGAATGATTTCTTGGTGAGACCATCTCTGGTCTGAAGGTAAAGCCAGCAAAGTATCATCCCAATCAATTAAAAGCCCCAACATAACATCAACAACAATTTACAACGCTATGGCATTAATTCACATGGTATTGATTAACCAATATGTTAATAGGAAAATGCAGGTTCTTAACTACATCCTGTGACTTTTTCATAGACATTTCAATTTTGGTTTATATTCAACCGGGTTCTATACACCTCAAAATGGCTATAGATTGCTATTCAGGTGTCTTGTGTCTCTTTTCGTTTTAGTATTTAGCTGTTTATAGTCTTGAAGTATGATTTTGTTGAACTTGGTTGTTTTTCGGATGGTCTGAACTGGCTTATAACTCTAGCAAGACATGTATCATCAGTTTAGGTACAGAACATTTCTTTTTATGCTTGGTAAATACTTCCAAGAACGTCAACTGAATTTGAACTGTGGTAATGCAACATGGTGGAGAAATCTACCATGGGGAGAGGGTTTGTGGAGGGGTGGGGGGAATCCCAGTGCCTATAACACTGTATCACATAATACAATGTAATTTTTTTCACATTTTTAAATTGCATTTAATTTTATAACAATGTTTCATAGGCTCTGATGTTCCCCCTTTCCCTCCCCCTGCCCTTCCCCCATGGTGGATTGCTCCACCTTATTGCAGTATTACAGTTCAAATCTAGTCTTGTTTCTTTCAATGCAAGCATGTGCCTTGCATAGTGTCCAGTATCTTATTGCCCAGCTGAATTCAACAGTTTCTTGGGGAGACCAACTCTGGTCTGGAGACACAGCTGGCAGATTATCATTCCGACCAATTAAATGTCATAACATAACATCAACAACAGTTTCCAACATTATGGGGTTAATCAACATTGTAATGCTACATTTCACAGGTACCCTTTCACAAATTGACAGCATTTCAACTTAAATTAAGGCAAACATGTGGTATCTGACCTTTTGGGATTGACTCATTTTCCTTAGCATGATGGTTTCCACTTGGGCCTATTTGGCCACAAAGATTGCATTTCATTTTTTTAAATAGCTGAGTAGTATTCTATGGAGTAAATAAACCATGGCTTTCTTATCCAGTCTTCTGTTGATGGGCATTTTGGTTGCTTCCAAGTTTTTGCAATTATTGATTGTGCTGCTATGAACATGGGGATGCATGTAGGTTTCTCGTGTAGCAAGTGTTTTGGATATATTCCTAGGAGTGCTATTGCTGGATAGCAATTTAAAAAAAGAGTAAATTAAAAAAAAAGGTATAACATGCTCAAAAATATATCCACTCAATACTGGAACAACAAAATATATAAAGGAAATATTTTTTAATGTTCATAAATAAATTTAATTAATCAATTAATAAGGGAGGAAGAACAAATGTTTTTCATGAAACAGTTAAAGAATAGTCCATATACAAGGAATAAGTGGTATAAAAATCATCAATGAAGAATTATGCCAGTGGGTGAACCTTTCAAAGGACACCAGGATCTCTCTGGACCCTACAAATAGTTCCCAAAATATTTCAATTACTGCAATTTTTAAAGATTTATTTATTTTTATTGGAAAGGCAGATATACAGAGAGGAGGAGAGACAGAGAGGAAGATCGTCCATCCATTGATTCACTCCCCAAGCTGCCGCAACGGCTGGTGCTGCGCCAATCCGAAGTCAGGAGCAAGGAGCTTTTCCACGCAGGTGCAGGGTCCCAAAGCTTTGGGCTGTCCTCAATTGCTTTCCCAGGCCACAAGCAGGGAGCTGGAAGGGAAGCAGGGTTGCTGGAATTAGAACCAATGTCCCATATGGGATTCCGGTGTATGCAAGGTGAGGACTTTAACCACTACTCTATGCGCTGGGCCCGTGCTGGTTTTAATAAATGTTCACAAACTCCTCTTAGGAGATGATGCTTGATTAGCACTTTTTGAATATTGACTGCAGTTACTGGTTTGTTTCTAAATAATAGCTTAAAAAAAAAAAACTAACTTTACAGTGGAGAAACCTAAGACAACCTAAGACATTTTCTTCCTTGTGTGATTAAGCAGGCTAATCCTCTGTCCTCTGCAAGGGAAATATTAACAGAATTGAAGCAGTAAACAGAAATACAATAATACTAATAGATTAGTGGTAGATTTCAATATCCCAATTTCAACAATGATCCATTCAAATGTAAAATCAGTAAGAAAACATTGAATTTGAACAATATTTTGCACTGACATATCTAGAACATTCATTCTAACAGTAGCAGAATACGTATTCTCAAATGCACAGAGAATATTCTTCAGAATACACCATATGCAGGTCATAAAACAAAATATTAAAATTTTTTTCTCAATTATTCTTTTATTGTTTTAAAAGTTTACAAATATTGGAACTAAATTAAATAAGGCAGGCATGGAAGGACAGTTAATAGTGTAAAATATAAGGATATTATCATTGAGTATATACTGAAAAATATTTCTTCCACTGAATTATACCATATACATGCCTATATAACCTTCTTTCCCCCTGTTTTGGTGATTGTTATGAGTCACTCAGTTTGTGATATTAAAATAACCCTGTTTTCAAGCAAAAAAGAAACACTTCAGTATCCTGTTCAAATACAATGATATGAAAGAGGAAATTATTAACAGTAAGAATTTGGGAAAATGCAGAAACAGATGAAAATCAACCAGTACTTAAAAAAATTCCTTCCTCCCAGGTTTAAAGGTGTAATCAATGAGCATCCCTTATAAATATATGAAAAGAAAGAATGGAAGTAACATTAAAACAAAAAGGAAGAAGAAAATTAACCAGTACTCTTCTTCAAAACCATTTGGCCAGAGG
This sequence comes from Ochotona curzoniae, assembly GCF_017591425.1. NCBI lineage: Eukaryota > Metazoa > Chordata > Mammalia > Lagomorpha > Ochotonidae > Ochotona > Ochotona curzoniae. The sequence continues at coordinate 33,354,486 of NW_024465023.1, forward strand.
TGAAATCAAAAGGAAAATTCACAGTACCTTAAGAATTTTTGTCTTAAATGGAAGCACAGCACAACAAAATTCACTGGATGCAGCAAGTGCAAAGGGAAATGTATCATGAGCGCAAGGATTTATAAGGTAAAATGATCACAAATAAAAATATACTTCAAAAAAAAAACAGAAAAAGAACAAGGTACTTCTAAAAAGGAAATGTAAGTAAGTATTAGAGCAAAACGAAGAGAAATAAAGACTACAAAAACAATAAGAAAGATAAATAAAACTAAAAGTTGGTACTTTTTACATTTAAATTCATTTATTTCTATGTGTTTGTTACATAGGCGAGGGTAGGTACTTGGGTGGAATAAGAAAGAATGAGCAGGCAGTGGGTGAGGATGAGATCCTACACTCCCTTCTGGGACTGCAAGGGTAGGGCGATGTCGAGCCACTCCCTGCTGCCAGATCCCCTAAGTTACATAGGACAGAAATGGTACCTTAATTTTGTCCCAGGAACCCTGATGAAGGGAAGAACATCTTGATGGTGTTTCTTGATTATTCTCGATAGTTCTGAGATAGTGTTTGTTTTGTTGCACCAAGTATGAAATTCCACTTCCAATAATTGCTGGCTGTCTATGTCTGTTTCGTTATGTCCACAGCCATGGATGGATACTTGGTGGAGAAACTGGCCTGTAGCATTGTTCAACCACTCTTCTTTCCATCTTTTGGTGAGGCACTCACAGTTCTCTGTTGAATCAGTCTGGCTTCCTGCCTTTTATGTGGATCCCAGTATGTTGTTTCTCTTTACATGGAGTCAACAACACGATCCAAGGCCAAATCAGATATCCATGTGGTGTTCCTTGAGAATGGGGATCAAGTGGAGTGGGCCCATCAGGCCAACTCCCGAGTGGGTGCTTCAGTCCAGTATATCCCAGGCTGCCCTAGACCTAGTTTTGAATGAAGTGGTTAATGTTGCGGCCTGGTCAGAGTGATCCCCGGCAGCCTGGCCTAGCCTGCCCCTAAACCTGAACCTTACTTGTGTAACTGATGCTGTGGCCTCATCAGGCCCCTTCCGAACTGGCTCTGGAATGCATCAGTGAGTGTTGCAGCCCAGCCTAGCCTAGCCAGGCAACTAGCCCAGTTCCCATGTGAACCAAATTCCTTCTACAAAGCTAGCATTATCCTTACACAAAAACTGAACAAGTACATTATTATTAGATGAGATTTAGCTGCGGGATGCAAGGCTGGCTAAATATGAAAATCAACGAACGTGACACATCCCTTTAATAGAATAAAAGATAAAGCATAAAATCATCTCAATAGATTCAAAACAAAAACATCTTCAAAAACTAACACTGCATACCACAGAAATAAAAGTTGTGATAAAACTTTGGAAAAAAAAAAAAAACCTGAAAGAATGTTTCTCAACATAATAAATACCACATGTGACAAGCCCACAGAAAACATCATATTCAACAGTGCAAATCTAAAAACTTTTTCTCTCAAGATGAGGAACAAGATAAGGATGACCATCATTTCTAACCACTATTGTATTAAAATTTCTGGCTAAAGTAATTAAGAAAAATATATCAAAATCACTCAAATGGGAAATGAAGAGTAAAATTATGCTTGATTCCAAATTACATGCTCTTATGTGTGGAAAACTATACAGAATTTACCGCCCCCCCCCAAATACTAATGAACAAATTTAGTAAAATTGCAGTATAAAAATCAGAAAAAAAAATCTGTTGAGTGTCATATACTAACAATAAAATTTCTGGACACATACATCTTTCTAAGATTAAATAATGAATTTACAAAATACATAAACAGAACAATAGCAAGCAGCAAGATCAAATTGATAACTTAGAAGAAATATCTCATCAGATAAAATCCCAGAACTAGATGGCTTCACTGATGAAAAACTATCAAACTTTAAAGAAGAATGAACACCCATGGCACTCACGCTCAGCCCTGGCCAGGCTGGCAACACAGTCCCCCTTTTCTTAACTGATGTTGGCAACAAGTCTTTGTATTTGACTGCTAAATCAGGCCTCACTGGAGACACTCAAAGGTTTAACAATGCTTTTCTAGAACAGAGAGGAAGCTCGAGCATCAAAAAGTTGAGTAATAAACCTACAAAAAGAATATGGATGAAAAAAATACCAGAATCTGATCAGATAAAACAGTGTAAGGATTTTTTTGTTGTTATTGTTAAATATTTATTTTACTTTTTACTGCAAAGTCGGACATATAGAGAGGAAGAGAGACAGAGAGGAAGATCTTCCGGCTGATGATTCACTCTCCAAGTGATCGCAACAGCTGGTGCTGGGCCAATCAGAAGACGGGAGCCTGGGGCTCCAGCCAGGTCTCCCACGTGGGCGCAGGGTCCCATGGCTTTGGGCCGTCCTCGACTGCTTTCTCAGGCCACAAGCAGGGAGCTGGATGGGAAGCGGGCTGCCGGGATTAGAACCAGCATCTATATGGGATTCAAGGCGAGGACTTTAGTCACAAGGCCACGGCCCTGGGCCCAGGAATTCCTTAGAACCTGTAATAAACTTACAGTACTCTGCTTTTTGGACTCCATGGAAGATCACAGTGAGAGAAGTCATGCCTGTAGGTGAGATCATCTATCCAGAACATTGCTTACAGAAATATTTTTAAATGACAGAAAGAATATACATGAAATGTCAGGAATATTCAGTAGATTGCAGCCCTGGCAGCTGAGATAGGAATCCTTGTCTAATTACAACAGGGAACCCCTGATAGATGAACTTTCTTTCTTATGTAACTTGTTTTATTTATATAGAGTGAACAAATTTTACGTATTTCTAAAGACAAATTTAGGACCATAGTGAACTTTTCACCCTACTCTCCCTGCTGGCCACATTTCTCACCCACCCTCCTTTTCTTGTTTTATATAATATATTATATTTTATATATATATTTTAATATATATTATATATTATACTTTATATAATATATTACATATTATATATAAACATATATGTGTTTTCTTAATATATATTTATAAATTTTCACAATGGCATGCTTTCATTTTGGAATTGAAGGCTTACCATTCTATTAGCTGAAGGTTTCAAAACACATAATAAAAACCATATAGAACAAGCCAACAGCTAACATAATGATAGAGAAAAGCTGAAAGCTTTTTTTCGTAAATTCTGAACAAGGTAAGAATGCTCATTTTCATCATTCTATTGAACGTAACACTGTAAGTCCTAGCAAGAGTGAAGAGGTTAAAAAAAAGAAAAAGTATCCAAAGTCTACTTGTCATTGTTTGCAAACGGCATGTTTTTATATATACAGAATCCTAAAGAATCTACCAAAAAGGGCCGGCGGCGTGGCCTAGCGGCTAAAGTCCTCACCTTGAACGTGCCAGGATCCCATATGGGCACCGGTTCTAATCCCAGCAGCTCCACTTCCCTTCCAGCTCCCTGCTTGTAGCCTGGGAAAGCAGTCGAGGACGGCCCAAAGCCTTGGGACTCTGCACCCGTGTGGGAGACCCGGAAGAAGTTCCTGGCTCCTGGCTTCGGATTGGCATAGCATCGGCCGTTGCGCTCACTTGGGGAGTGAATCATTGGACAGAAGATCTTTCTCTCTATCTCTCCTCCTCCTCTCTGTATATCTGGCTTTCAAATAAATAAATAAATCTTTTTTTTAAAAAAAAGAATCTACCAAAAGGCTACTAGAAAGAAAAAAAAGTAAATGTATTAAATAAGCTGATAATTAGTTGATGCAAATAGAACATAAGTGATCTTATAGATCACTTATAGATGGGGGAAAGAAGTGGGGATGGAGTAGGGAGAAAGATTGATTGACAGGGACTAGATTATAGCTAGCTGGTGTTCTGAGGTTCCACTGCAAAACAAGGTGAAAAAAAAAAGTTACTTTACTGTATACTTCTCTACTAAAAATCTAGAATATGGGATTATATGGGATTTTGAGCACTTTCACCATAAATAAATGCTAAATGCCCAAATGAATACATATATGTAATACAAATATGTTCACATGGATCAGCTACTATACAAGGTATGCACATAACTAGATATCATTATAATATACCATAAATATGATCACTTTTAGACATCTGCTAGATGTTTAAATTTTTTTCATTCTATTTTATTTTATGTTTACTTTAAAGTCTGTGTTAGAAAAAGTGAGAGTAAGAGCAAGAGAGAGAGAGAGAGGGAGATAGAGAAAAAGAGAGAGCTCTTTCAACCTCTGGTTCAAGCCCCCAAATGGCTACAACAGTCAGAACTGGGTGGGTCTGAAGCCAAGAGCCAGAAAAGTTATCCAGGTTTCCTATGTGGGTGTAAGGGCCCAAGGCCTTGGTCCATCCTTCTCTGCATTCCCAAGCCATCAGCAGGGACCTGGATTGATGGGAAGATGAAGCAGTTGGTACTAGAATCGCATCATATGGGATGCCTGCGCCACAGACAGGGGCTAGTCTACTAACCACTGCACTGGCCCTGATGTCTGTTCGATATTTTAAAAAGAAATGATGAACTACCAGCGATAGTTATAGGTACTAGCTAACTCTCCTAAAAAGTAATCAAATAAACAATCACATAATAGCATAAAAATGCATAGGATCAGACTTAGCTAAGGAGGCAAAAGTTTTGTCTACTGAAAGCTACAAAATATTGATGAAAGAAACAGAAATAGATATATCAATGAAGAGGTATCCCCTGCTCACGGATTCAATTGCTAGTCAAGTATCTGTGCTACCCAACTTGACTTACACATTCATGGCAATTCCTCAGAGTTTCAATGACATTTTCTGAGCAATGAAAAATAATGCCGTCTTAAAGCTCATATGGAACCAAAACAGATCTCCAATAAATCAAAGAAACTTTGAAGGAAAATAAAGATTGATCACATTTCCTGTTGTTAACTTATATTACAAACCTGTAGGAAATAAAACAATGTTGGTATAAAACTAGTCACATGAGCCTTTAGGGCAGAATTGAGAGCCCAGAAAATCATTGTGTGTGTGTGTGTGTGTGTGTGTGTGTGTGTGTGTGATCGATCTATCTTTGTCAAGAAAACCAAATATGTATACACTGAAGAAAAGTGGATTTTTCAATCAATTGTGTTGGAAAAACTGGAAGTTCATATAAAAATGAAATTGGACACTTATTGCAGGTCACACACAAAGAAATTAAAATTGAATTACAAAAGCAAGTTAATATTTGGAGCCATAAGACTTCCTAGATAAAAACACAGCTAAATAACTTAGCCTAGCTGTTGGGAATTATTGTTTTTTTTTTTTTTTGATGTGATATCAAAAGGCTAGGCATCAAGGGCAAAAATAAATGAGACTACACTGAGCTTAAAAAATGTTTCACCAAAAATATCCAATTAAAGAAAGAAGTAAATTAGAGAAAACACTTGAAAACTACATAGCTGATAAACAATTAATATAAGAATATATAGAATATATAGAATGAAAATAGCAAAAATAAAATAAACACAAACGGTTTAATTAGAAAATTTTTCAAAACGATGGGTTTGCTAATTCGATTCATAATGTATATATATATCAAATCATCAGTTTGTATACCTTGAAAAATACATTTACACGTATATATATTCATTGTTTGTATATTTTACTTTCATTAAGCTGCACAGAAGCAAAAATGCAGTTTACCTTGGTTGGTGGGTAGAAAATAAATTAGACCAAGGACACAAATGAGAAATTCAAATTTCCAGCATGACTCTCATGAAAGCATGGCAATCCTACATCGTCATCATTGTTATCATCATTGTCATCATGAGCATCACTGTCTCCTAGTAGTAAGTCGGTCTGTAATTTATACTCCAGCTCTCCACTTGAAAAAATATGCCAATCATGCTCATTCTAAATATATTCATTGAACACGTACCTACTATGTTCCAGACACTGCACTAGGCAACCAGGTCAAAAAATAAAGCTTATAATACAGTCAAAAAACTGACAAAAGGAATAAAATGTGAATTAGTAATATAGGAATTGTAAACTAGAAGAAACAGCCTAGTACTGCAAAGCACCGTAAAGGTGCATAAAGGAATGTTTAGTAGAGCAAAAGAATAGAATAATAATTTTCAAAACTGCACTTTGAGAAAGAGTAGTATGAGATGAGACCCTGCAGATGTGGTCTGGGTCAGGTTATATGGTGTCTTGTTGATCATGAAAACAGATATTAAGAAGTGTTATTCCATGCACAAATATGTACATGTGAATGATATACATGTCCTTAAAATGCAGCAAACATTCTATTATTTTTGTAACAGAGTTGAAAGCTGAAGATTGGTTGAGCATACTCTATTTCATCCTTCACTATGAACATAAGTGAAATGAACAGCAAGTATATTTCTTGTTTGGCATAAAGGTATTTTCAGGTTAGATTCAGGGGTGCAGAGATATCCTCAAATGGCCAAAAGTCTAGAGGAGGCATCAGGAGAAGGCTCAAAAATAACAGTAATTTAAGAATGTAACCCAGAGTATATACATATTTATCAGGACCTAAAGCCTTCTGCACTTGCAAGATCCTGGTTCTCAAGTGTCTCAAAAGCAAAATCACAATTCTTAAGGAAGATTTTGGCTTAATCAGAGAACACAAGGCTTCAGAAGGGCCTTGTGTATTGAGGTTCTTAAAGAAAGCCGGAGCTAAATCAGGAGAGTTACCAATAGTCCAGTGAGGGTAATTTTCCCAGAGACTAAGTTGAAGGAAATGATAGCCCTCCCTTCTACAGGACACTGTAGGCCTTTTGTGCAAAGATAATCTCCTAAGCATGTCTTCCATTTGCAAATGGATTTTCCAGCCTGTATATCAGTGTTGGGTCTCTCTTTGTGCTTCACTCCCTGTGCAATGTCCAAGTTCTAAAAGAATTACACGATATTCTTTTGATCTATAACCAGAAAACAAAATACTGTTTCCTGAAATTTACTTTGGGAGACAAAACTAGGTCTGGTCTTTGCCTACATCAGTATTGGTCTCACAATCCAATGCTATAGGTTTGAAAAGTAAGCTCTACTCAAAGCATGCTGGAAAAATGGGAGTCCAGGTTCTCTAACCTTTACTACCATTCAAGAAGATATTTATGGAAACCTTAAGACCTTGAAAAAATATTTAACATATATTTAATCTGGGCTGAATGTTTGAATCAACCTTTGAAAATGGAAGTGGGAATTGAGAACTGACAGTAAAGCAGCAGAAACATATAGCTTTCCAAAGAGAAAATGATCGTCATTTATAGCCTGTGTATATACCCCAGTGGAAATGTGATTTTGTGATCTTCTTACCTTTTATTTGTTGAACATCATGATCAGTGGCAAATTAAGCCTCTTACTATGAAATGGTGCAATATTATGTATGTGCAAACACTGTTTTTTTTTTTTTAAGATTTACTTACTTTTATTGGAAAGAAGGATTTAGAGAAAAAAAAAGAAGAGACAAAGAAAGATAGTCCATTTTCTGGTTTACTTCCCAAATGACTACAATAGTCAGGGCTGAGCTGATCTGAAGTGAGAAGTCAGAAGCCAGGAGGCAGACCAGGACCCAGTTCTAGATCTCCCACATGGGTGCAGGGTTCCAAGGACTCGGGCCATCATCCGCTGCTTATTCAGATCATAACCAGTGAGCTGGATCAGAAGTTGAGTAACTTGGAAATGAACTGGCACTCAAATGTGATGCCAGTACTTATAGGCAGAGAATTAGTTTGTTGAACCACTGCCTAGGACCAACAGCCTGAACAATACTGTTGAAAACAAGGAAGGGAGAGAGGGGTATTGGAGTGCACGGCAGGGGAGTGAAGGAAGTGTGATTATCTTCTTAAACTGTATGTATGGAATGCATAAGATCTGTTCTCTTTATATTAATAAAATCATCGCTTTTTAAAAATTACTTAAAAAGAAACAAGGAGGAGCTGGTCCTCTGGCGTAGCACGTTAAGCCAATGCCTGCAACACAAGTATTAAATATTGGCTAGAGTTCAAGTTCTGCTTGTAACAATTGTAAAGTAGTTCCCTGCACGTGTGCATGGGGAAGTGGCAGATGATGGCCCAAGTGTTTGGGGCCCTGCAACCCACATGAGAGACCCAGAAGAAGCTTTTGACCTTGACTTTGACATGGTCAAACCCTGGCCATAGCAGTCATTTAAGAAGTAAATTTGTGAACGGAAGATTCTCTCTCTCTCTCTCTCCCTCTCTTGCTCTCCCTTCCTCTTGTTCTTCCTTTCAAGTAAATAAATAAACAAATAATCTTTTTAAAGGGGGACAATCAGGGTCTAGCACTGTAGCCTATTGGTTAAAGCCAGTGCCTTGCACAGACAGGAATCTCTTATGTGCACCGGTTCTAGTCCCAGTAGCCCGTCTTCCCATCCAGCACCCTGCTTGTGGCCTGAGAAATCAGTCCGTGATGGCCCCAAGCCTTGGGTTCCTGCATCTGAATGGAAGACCTGGAAGAGACTCCATGCACCTGGCTTTGGATTGACACAGCTCTGGCTGTTGCTACCACTTGGAGAGTGAATCAATGGACAAAAGATCTTCTTCTCAGTCTCTCTCTGTATATCTGACTTTCCAATAAAAAGATAAAATCAATCTTTTAAAGAGTGGACAGCAATCAAGAAAGATATCCTGCTAGTATAGCATGTGTTTATTCCTTGGAAACTCCCTCAAATAGTCTGGGGAGGGGAACCTCAAAACATGTGCATTCTTGTGTTAAATGAATAGGAGATTTCTTTACAACAACTGCTGCAGTGCATTGAGGAAACCATGGTTCAGTGTATTCACCCACTTGCCCAAGGCCTTATGAGATACATGGCTCAGATGATGAGACTGGAATTTGAACTAAAGTCTAACTAGCTAAAAAAAAACACAACCGCGTTGCTTCATTATATTTGTGCCAGACTGTAGCAGCGACAGAGAAATCCATCTAGGGACTGTGGCAGAGGCGCGTAGACTAAAGGGGAAACAGCACTGTCTGCGAGTCTGAAGTGGCGGCCACTTGCTTCCACCATCTGCAGAATGTTGAGCTCTGGTGCCTATTAATTGACAGGTGATTTCTGTCCAGCTGCCATCCTAGTATCACAGACTTGCCCTGAAGGTCCTGAGAAATTAATATGTAGCTTATTCCAGCTGTAACAGCATTGAAAAATTAAATAAGCTTTCAGGAAAAATAACCAAACTCCTTGAAGGTTAAACAGGAAAAAGAAGTGTTGTTTTGCTTCAGAATGAAACTTCAGAATATGATAACTTTTTGCACTCCCACTCACCCAAGCTCAGTACTGGGACGCAATTGAAGATTATTTCCTATTTATATGGAAAGAGAAAAGAAACTGAGAAAATTCATTTAAAAGGTTCAAAGGTTGTCTGGACCCTAAAACCATTCTTTAAAAAAAAAAAATCTTAATTATTTGAATGCAAGTGAATTGAACAACATGTGGCTCCATTCTCTTTAAAATAGGTATGCATAATTTTTTCCCCATTACAGAGAAAAGGATTCAGAGTTAAACAGCAGTTGGCGCACAATTGAACCCCAAACATTTGGTAAAATAGGTCAAGATGTTCCATAAACACCAGAACTGGCCTAGGGCGTGTCTCCCTAATTAATTTATGGTAATTTTTATTAATGATAACAATAACAGCATTTTGTGTTGGAGCTTCTATTGCAGAAGACGTGGAGACTTTTATAAGAAAACTATACGTCGAGTTCTTTTTTTATTAACAAGGATTCCCCTCACCCTGCAGCTCCAGGGAGCTTCTGTGACTATTGTAGGATACTGGAGGCTAGCTCTCAGTTTGCAGCCGCTAAAATTCCAGACTCCTTTGGGGGATAGGAAAAGCCTTGGATCCCTCAAGTATGGGAAGAACTCAGTTATGGGTGGGTTCTGATGTCGGAGTATTGCAACTCTCTGTCTGAGACTCAGTCCTGCCAAGTATTATTTTGTTCCTTGCCAAAAGGCAAGAAAACAGCTTTTCATTATCTGTTCCCTCCCACTAGAATAAAAGCCCAGCAGAACAGGAAAGTGTCTGCCTTATTCGGGGCTCTATATCCAGTGCCCAGAGCACTACCTGGCACACAGTAGTAATATTTAGTGTGTAAATAGCATAATGAATATTTCTTAAATAAATTGCAAGAGTGGGAGTAAAGCAGAACAAGGACTGACCAGCTGCCTCAGAAAACAGTGCCCTTGGGAGAGGGGTGTGTCTGTATGATAGCCATTAAGGGAAGACATACTGGGTTGGGTCAGAAAAGCTGATTGTGAAGTAAGCATCAACAAAATTCCAATGAGTGTTAAATATGAAAATTGATTATCTGTCCATCTTTTCTCCTAACCAGGCCCATATCACAGAGATAGTTCTGGATATTACACATTCAGAGGAATACAAACTGAGGGCTGCCCAGAGGAAAAGGAGTGAGTAGTCCAGTGTAGTAGTGTTATTGGACTGCCATAAACAACACTCCACAAAACAAGTTTCTGAAACAACAGAAAATCATTTTCTCGTGATTCTGGAGGCTAGAAGTTCATGATCAAGGTACCAGGGGCTTTTATATTCCCATCTCACATTTCCTTAGTGTATATGAAATTGGGGTGGAAGGCAGGTGGATGGGCAGATATGTTATCAGTGTTCCCTCCAAAACTCAAGTCACAATTTTATTTCAGTTTTAACATTATGGAAAAAAAATGAGGTCTTTAAGAGGTTTGATTAGGTCGGGGGTATGGCCCTCGAGAGTGGATTAATGTCATTATTGCAGAAGTGTACTCCCAATAAAAGGTTTCGTGCTGTCCCTTTTTCCCTCCCTTGTTTTCTTTTATGTATTCTCTTTTCCTTTTACTTCTGCCATGAGATGACATAGCCAGAAGACCCTTGCCTGACGCTAGCATTATATTGCAGATTTCCCAACCTCCAAAAAAAAAAATAAGAAACGTATTTTCTTTCCTCATAAAATCATCAGTCTGTGTTATCTTATTACATCAGCCAAAAAATAAAAACTATGGTAAGCGTTATGAAGGAGTAACATTGCTGATGTCTCTTTCTTAAAACATCATATTTTTACTTTCCTTTAATGTTGAAGGTAGACAGGCCGAGACATCTTTCACCTGCTGGTTCATTCCCCAAATGAGTGTAACAGAAAGGGCTTATTTAGGGCACAGCTGGGAACCCGAAACTCAATCTCAGTATTCCCCTACAGTAGCACAGGCACCAGTTAACTGAGCCCATCGTCTACTCCCTCTTTGAGTGCTCATTAGTAGGAAACTGAAATCAGAGAGTGAGGTGGAACACAGGTCTTTACACTCCAATTTGGGTTGTGTGCATCAAGTGGCAACTTAACTGCTGTAGTGAACGTCCATCCCTTGATGTCTCTTGTATTAAGAAGCTAATCCTATCAGACCAGAGCTCTAACTTTATTACATCATTTAGCTGTAATTATCTTCTTATTCTTCAAAAGACAGGCACACTTGGGGGTTGGAATGTCCACATATGAATTCTGGGGACACACAGATATTCGGTTCATAACAGGAAGGGTGTAGAAAATAAGTTGGATGGGAACTAATTGGAGTTATTCAGACTGTTTGGTCTTCAGAAGAGAATCAGAGAGACAGGAGTCAAAAGCCAAATTCCTAAAAGACTATCACAGAACAGAGGGTGCAAACGTTGTCATTGTGGCCTCCTGGGAAGTTTTGAAAAAGCCATAAGGGAGGATGGATTTTATCAACTCAAACAATCTGAGTCAAAGCTGCCACTGGATAGGGTGGGCTCAGAAGTACGTGATCACATCATCAGCTGAGGCAGGAACGTTCATTCTGGGATGCCATTTGGGAGGGCTGGAATATAAATTGGCTTGATTCCCACCCTGATCAACTATACAAACATCACCAAAAATAAAAATAAACTAAAAAATTGGCGTGAATAAGTGGCCTAAGATGTTGCTGTCCACCCCCAAATTCCAGGATAACAGTTATGGGAATACCGTCAAACTCAAGTTTGCTTACTGTGCAGTTACTCTGTGTGCACTATAATTGTGACATCCCTGTTGGCTCTTCCCACCCCCCACTCCCGCCCCTTTCCCTAAATTCTCCAGAACTTCAGTCCAGCTGGTTTAGGTCACATAGGAGGTAGATGAAATATTATGTGAACTTCCTGAAATGAAGAGGCAAATCTCAGAGAAAGAGCTTCTGCTTCTTACGTATCTTTTTTCCCATTATTTTAGGTTCAATTGAAAACCTAAGTTCCAGAATTATGTGGAAGCTGTGGATAACAGCAGTAAAGCATGCTAACAGAGTGAAGTAGGGAACAGGTAACCTGATACCTTGGGTTTCACAGATTTTTCCAATGGGACTGAGTTAAAAGCAGCTCTAACTTGCCCCTGCTGAGAAACTTGTAGGGCTACTCAGCAGTGGGAATGGGGGACGGGGGGGGGGGGGCGGGGGGGGGGAGTCTAAAGAGAGAAGACTGGTTCAGTAGCAGGGACTGGACCCATAAATGTCTTGGACTAGCTTTGAAGTGGGTAAGGACGCTCTATGGTAGCGCTATAAACATCTTAATTGTATGGAAACTGCTAATCTTTTACATAGCATAATTTTTCCTTGAGAACTCTGGTTCTGAAATATGAATCGGCATAAGAACTGATGGACGTGTTCATTACAATGCAGATGCCAAGCCACCTCATATCTACTGAATCTGTGTCTCTGGGCATGAACGCTGAGCATCTGAATGTTTACAAGCTCCTTAAATTATTTAAGTGCATATTCAAATTGAAGAATCTCAAGCTAGCGAAGTAAAAGCAATGTTTGAACAAACGCAATGCAAATACAGCCTCTATTAAGTTTAACGGGATTCCTTTTCTGAAACAGTCAAGGGACATGTATCCCCATGCAAATACTTTATGGTGTGTGATGTTGTGGCTGTTCTTTTTTTTAATTGACAAAATATTGTATATATCTCTCATGTACATCATGTTTAGAACTAATTAACTAATGTATTACTTCATAATCATCATTTTATGGTAAAAACAACATCAACTCTCTTTGCAACTTTCAAGAATACAGTATCTTACAATTAACTATAGTTATCATGATGTAAATTAGATCTCCCCTGCTGAGTGATGTAGTGTGTGGTCAGCTACCATTTGGAACACCTGCAGCCCATACTGGAGTGTCTGTAATTTGATACCAAAACTATTCACTTATATACATTTTCTATTATTATTTTTTAACAATTATACCTAAATTATATAAAACTAATTACAAACTATTATTCTTCATCATTAAAATACAATCATTCCACATCATTCACATCCCATACCAAATCCCCATATTATTCCCAATAACTAACTTATATATATTTTTCATTCAAACCTTTAAACACAACTAATTCCATCATTCTAACCATCAAAATCAACTATCACCCCACACTCCCCCTCAACACCATATCCTCTCGCCTCATCTCACCTATTTATTCTCTCACACTAAAATAATCTATACACATCTCTCTCATACCATCCTACACAACTTGTTAACATACAGTACCGCCTCCCCCCTATCAACACAAACAACCACTCTATTTTAGTGGGGGCTGTCTGTTCAGAGAGAGCCTCAGCATTGTTGTGTGATCGTCACGCTCGCACTCTTTCTCGGTCTTTCCCTCATAACTGTGTACATCTTGGGTTTGTTTTCTATCGACGCCGCCCACAGCCCTGGCCTATGTGTAAGATAATTTCTAAGATATAGAGAATCGGACGTCGCAGGGCTCTCCTCACACTGTTACGCGCGCGCTCCAGTGCCGTCGCGCATCGCATAACCTATATTCGAGAGCGCTGCCGCCTATTGCCTATATATACCACGCCAGTGGACTCACCTCATGTTGTGGGACGTGGGGTGAGGGCAGTTTTCTGGGGAGATATGGGTTATAGAGTGGAAGCGCTGTAAATTCCCTGGTTGTAGTTAGAGTGGGTTTACCGCTTGTTTTGGTGGAGACCTGGAGGAAGTTCCTGGATCCTGGCTTCGGATTGGCATAGCATCGGCCGTTGCGCTCACTTGGGGAGTGAATCATCGGACGGAAGATCTTCCTCTCTGTTTCTCCTACTCTATGTATATCTGACTTTGTAATGAAAAATAAAATAAATCTTAAAAAAATAATAATACATCTCTAGAATCTTTGCATTCTAACTAAAATTTGTATCCTTTAATATTTTCTTTGATTTATTTTGAAAGAGTTACAGAGAGAGACAGAGGGAACGACAAAGAGGGAACTTTCATCTTCATGTCAAAATTTGTATGTTTTTTTTTTAATTTCTATGAAATATCAATTTTTTAGCCATGATAGTGGGGCCAATATTGTGACACTGATTTCCATCATTGGAGTGCCAACCTGAATATTGGCTACTTGGCTTCTGATCTCGATCCGTGCTAATGTATCTGGGAAGGCAGTGAAATATGGCCCAGGTGCTGCCATCCATGTGGGAAACCTCGATGGAATTCCTGGCTCCTGACTTTGGCTTGACCCAGACCTGGCTGTTGCAGCCCTTTGAGGAGCGAATCAGTAGATATAAAAGATCTGTCTTTGTCTCTCCTTGTCTCATTATCATTTTATCTTTAAAACAGACATATAGGGCCCGGCGCGATGGCGCAGTGGTTAAGGTCTTCGCCCTGCACGCCCCGGGATCCCATATGGGCGCCGGTTCTATCCCGGCAGCCCCGCTTCCCATCCAGCTCCCTGCCTGTGGCCTGGGAAAGCAATGGAGGACGGCCCAAAGCTTTGGGACCCTGCACCCGCGTGGGAGACCTGGAAGAGGCTCCTAGCTTCGGATTGGCATAGTATCGGCCCGTTGCGCTCACTTGGGGAGTGAATCATCGGACGGAAGATCTTCCTCTCTGTCTCTCCTCTCTGTATATCTGCCTTTCCAATAAAAAAATAATAAAAATAGATCTTTAAAAAAAAAGCAGACATATAAATCTTTGGAAAAACAGGGTAGTAAAATTTGCACGTGTAATTGGGAATAGGAGAATTACAATTTTTTAAAGCTTCTTGACTATGACCATCAATAATGTTGGAATTACTTAGAATTTATGTGCTGGGAAAGAAAAGGACTTGGTTGGCAAATAGTATCTCTACTAATCCAGTTTCTTTTACTTTTTGAAGACCATTAACCAGATTAATACATGAAATCTCACTTTTTTTAATTTTCAAAAAATAACTTTTATTTTATTTATTTGAAAGGCAGAATGATGGCAGGGGGAGGCAGAGAAAAAGAGTTCGTGCGATGGTTCACTCTAAAGATGTATGCCTTAGGCAGAGGCAGGCCAGAGCAAAATCGGGTACCAGGATCTTCATGTGGTTCTCCCACAAGAGTGGCATGAGTCCAAATATGTGAGACATGTTGGGTTGTTTTGCTTGGTACATCGGGGAGTTGTTACCAGAGGCAGAGCAGCCAGGCCTGGAACCAGCACTGGAATATGGGATGTCAAAGTTGCAGGCAATGCTTAGCTCACTGTGCCACAACACTGAACTCTTATTTATTTATCTATTTATTTATTTAGTAACTTCTAAGTAAAGGGTATTTCATGCCGGTTTATATATACAAGCAGTTTCATGTCAGTGCAATATTGTCACCCACAAAGAAACCTTCTTGGTGAAACTGTCAGAACTCAGTTAAATATTGTTGTTGCTGGACTTTGTGACTTTCTTTTCATGCTTGATCTGTCAGAATGCGTAGGTACAATGGACATGAGAGCAATGACTTCGGTCCATAGTAGTTTCAAAAGTCGAATAACTCACCAGACAGGAAGACAATCACGGAAGTGAGCCAATGAGCTAATGAATTTCACTGCCTTCTGAGATGAAATTTCTCTTCTTAAGGTGCTAAAAGTATATCTTTCAAAATTCACAAGGAAGTCATTGTTGAGAAAGGTACACTTACTACACTGACTTATAGGTGTGTTCTTACTGTTGAAGTGATTGCATTTCTTATTTTTTTGTTGTTGATGTCAACTCCTTATCAGATCTGTTTTAAAAAGACCTAGTGCCATGTGTTTTCTTTGCTGCATAGAATCTTAGTTCGAGATGATGCCATCATTTTATTTCTCCTTTTGTACTCTGTGATTTTGAGGGAAGTCTTGTGAAAGAAAGAAAGAAAGAAAGAAAGAAAGAAAGAAAGAAAGAAAGAAAGAAAGAAAGAAAGAAAGAAAGAAAGAAAGAAAAGAAAGAAAGAAAGAAAGAAAGAAAGAAAAGAAAGAAAGAAAAGAAAATCATTTCGCAAACCAGTGTCATGAAGTTTTCTCTCTCTTGTTTTCTAATAGCTTCATCATTAAGGAGTTACACTTTTTAAAAAATTTATTGATTTTTATTAGAAAGTCAGATATACAGAGAGAAGAGACAGAGAGGAAGATCTTCCATCTGTTGATTTACTCCCCCAGTGGCTGCAACCACCAAAGCTGAGCCGATCCGAAACCAGGAGCCAGGAGTTTCTTCCAGGTTTCCCACTCAAATGCAGGATCCTACAGCTTTGGCACATCCTCAACTGCTTTCCCAGGCCACAAGCAGGGCCACTAGGACACGAACTGATGCCCGTATAGGATTCCAGCGTTCACAAAGTGAGGACTTCAGCCACTAGGCTATGGCACCGGGCCCAGGGGTTACAATTTTTTTAAAGATTTGTTTTTAGGGCAAGCACAGTGACTAATTTTCTGCCTCTTGGCACTGGCAATCCATATCAGAGGTAGTTTGTATTCCTTCTGCTCCACTTCCAATCTAGTTCTTTGCTTCTAACCTGATAACGTGGCAGACAATGGTCCAAGTCCTTGAGCTCTTGTACCCATGCAGGGTACCCAAAAGAAGTTTCTGGCTCCTGGTTTCAGATCAGCTCAACTCTGACACTTAAGGAATTAGTGGATAGAGGAGCTCTCTCTTTTTCCTCTCTTACTGTATTTTTCAAATAAAAATAAAGAGGTTTCTCATTCACTGGTTCACTCCCTAAATGGCCACAATGGCCGGAGATGAGCTGATCTGAAGCCAGATATCAGGAACTTCTTCTGAGTCTCCCACACGACTTTAGGGGCGCAAAGGCTTGAACCATCCTCTGCTACCTTCCCAGCCCATAAGTAGGTAACTGGATTGCAGTGGAGCCATCAGGACATGAACCAGTGCCTATATGCAATGCTGGTGCTGAAGATGGAGGCTTACCTCTTCATGCCACAACACAAACCCACGATGGGGGTAGGGCTTACATTTAAATCGTTACACTTTTTTTTTTTCTCAGCTACGTTTGTTGAAAGACTATTGCTTAATGTGTGTGCTTGGAATTTTTATCAAAAATTAACTGTGGATATTGATTTATTTCTTGGCTGTTATTTAACAATGGTCTGTGTGTCTCTTTATGATAGTTCTATGAAGCTTTGGCTACTATAGTTATAAGGTGTTATTTGGAGATATATTTGGAAATCAGATGGTCAGGTGCCTCTGACTATTCTTTTGACTCAAGACTGCATTGGCTATTTGGTGTTTTGTCATTCTCTCTGAATTATGGGATTGTATTTTCTATTGTGAAAACGATCATGATTTCAATAGGAAGTGCATTGAATTTGTAGTTAACTTTGAGCAGCACAGAAATTGCAACAATATTAAGTTCGCTAATCCTTGAACAAGGGATACCTTTTCATTTTTTATCTTCTCATTTCTTTTCATTAATATTTTATACGTTTCAACAAACAGGTCTTTCATCTCTTTAATTAAATTTCTTCCTAAATGGTTTTTTCTTCCTTTTTGGATACTTATTCTAAATGGAATTTTTTTTTTACTTCCTTTTTAAAATGTATAAAATTGCTACTGATTTTTTATATTGATTTTATGTCCTACAGTTTCAAGGAATGTATTTAACAGTTTTTTTAATTGATTCATTTATTTGCAAGTCAGACTTACATAGAGAGAAAGAATCAGACAGAGATTCTTCACCCTCGAGTTCAACTCCCCAGATGGACACAAACATACAAGGTGGGCCAGAATGGAGTCAGAATCCAGGAGTTTCATCTGGATCTCTCCCACAGGTAACAAAGGCTCAAATAGGTGAGATAGCTTCCACTAACTTCCTAGGTCATTAGCAAGAAGTTAGATCATACATGGAGCATCTAAGACCCAAACTGATAGTGGTTTTATTGATTTTCATATGTTGATTATCTTTCAGCCCTGGGATAAATCACACTGGACCATAGAGAATCAACTTGTTGTTAATGTGTTATTTTTATCTAGCTTGCTAATTTTTTCTTAAGGATATTTGCATGTATGTTCCTCAGGGTGTGTCTCATATTCATTTCTGATCATGTTGAGACTACTTTCATTTTCTTTTCCAGGTATAGGACTGTTGATTTAGGTTAATTTTTCCAAAAAAAAGTTTAGTTTTGTTCTTTCTTTCCTACTATTTTTCTAATTTGTACTTTGATGATCTCTGCTCTGATATTTTGAATTTCCTTCCTTTTCCCAACCTTTCCTTTCTTTTGCTCTTCTATTGTTTTTGAGGTAGAACACTAAGTTGTTTATCTTAGAGCTGTCTTTTTGTCCAATACAGATATTTAATACTAATAACTTCTCTCTTTGAACAGCTTCTCTATATTCCTGAAATATTGTATCCATGTGTTTCTGTATTCACATGTCTCAAGTAATTTCAAAACTTTTAATTTCTATATTTACTGGATCCGAAAGGTACTTTATGTCTGTGTATTTGTCCATTTACTAAAATTCCTCCTGTCGTTCATTTCAAGTTTTCTACAACTGTGGTCCGACAGTATACCTAGTATGATTTCAGTCTTCTATTTCTTTTGAAAAAAAGTTATTATTTTCCATGATACATGTTTTAAGGTATGAGTATTCCCTTCCTGTCCTCCCCTTCTCCCTACCCATTTCCCTCTCCCACGATTTTCACCTGGGACACAACCTGCTAAACACCCTCCAACGCCATCATAGGAGTAGACTGAAATCTGAAGCAAATCTGGGTATATGGATGACACAAATGGCATCTCAACCACTCTGCCAACATCGTGTCCCTTTTTCTCATTCCTACAGTTTTGTCAGCATGGTATTCTTTGTCTGAAAATTAAAAAAAAAAGATTTATTTATTTATTCATTTATTTATTTGAGAAACGGTGTTTTACAGAGAGAGGAAGAGAGACAGAGAGATCTTCTAACTGTTGGTTTTCTCCCCAATGGCCACAATTTCTGGGGTTGGGCCAGGCCAAACCAGGAGCCAGGAACTTGATCTGAGTCTCCAAGGCCTCAGGGACTAAGCACTTGGGTAATTTTCTGCTGTTGTTCCAGGCACATTAGTTCGGAGCTGGTTTGGAATTGGAACAGCAGAGACTTGAATCAGCACACATATGGGATTGCTGGCACTTTAGATGGCAGCTGCATTTACTGCACAACGCCAGCACAATGCAAGGATAATATTCTTTGCTGATAATTTGTCCATTCTGCTACCTTATAATGTTTTTGCTAAGTAAACTTCTAGCCTTTTGGAAATTTGCTGATTTGTTATTTACTTCTTTTTTTCTGATTTTAGAAATCCCTCTTTGCCCTTATTTTTTTCTTTTTGGAGAGTTTGCTTACACTATATGCTGGTGTATTCTTGTTTGGATTGAATTTTATTTAAAATGTTTGCCATTCCTTTATCCAGATTTTATATAGATTTATCCAAATTTTAAAAGCTCTCTCTCTCTCTTTCAATGCCAGAAGGCTTTTCCTTTTTCTTTTTTAAAGTATTTCCTTATTTGAAAATTATAGTTTTAGAGAGAGAGAAATAGCCTTCATCCACCAATTCATTCCCCAAATGAGCAGTTCTTGCCCATGTATCTGAAGGAGCTGGCTAAGGGCTGATGTGACGGCGGTGCCTGGTTCCACTGATCACCGAGAGGGACTTGAGCCTTAATCTATGGGGGTTTGCCAGGTGCTGGTGGAGCTCAGACCTTAATCCTTGATAGTAAGTCCTGATCCTGGACCAAAAGAGCTGGCCTAAAGCCAGGGTTTACAGTATGAAATTATTAGAATGTGTCTTGGACTTCAATATATAGGATACAGCTATTGTAAAGGACCTAGAATCCACTTGGGCTGCAATAGGTCCTGTCTCTATGTCTTTAGAAGTTTGTTACCACCTTTTTGGTTTGTTTTAATAATAATTCATTTAATTTTTGATGATGTGTACAGTGTTGAGAAGGATGTATGCCAATGTGGACCACCAATTAGGGTGGGGTGGGTCGTGAAATGGGGAAAAGTAGAAGACACAACTACCTCCAATCTCCTTTTTTTTCTTCCTGTATCTGGGGGAATTGAGGAGAGAAGGCTGCTCCCACCAGCTCAACCAAATTGGTACCCAGCGATGAGGGACAGCCACCTGATGTCATCGCATGGTCCCTAAAGCGGTGCACACTCTGAGGTTACTACTTAAGTGGTTTCAGCAGTTTTGAGATGCTGTTGATTTCATTGCTCCAAGGTTGAGGAAAGCCTTCTAAAGATCTACTTGCCAACAACATCTGCTTTAGAGTCTTGATTTGCCCAGATACTCACTATCAAAGCTTGACCAGGAGAGCTATTGAATTTGTTCTGCCCTCCATGATACTAGGCATCCTTGGCAGGCCTCAATGAACTGGTTGCCATGTCTTCTGTGACATCTGGGCATGCCATCCATGGCACAGGTCTCACCAACAGCGGTGACCTGGTTCTGACAACATGTACTCCATGACCCTGTGATTTTCACCATGGTTGTAGTTCTGAGTACAGTTGCCCAGTTTTGGGGGAGGGGGGAGGCCGGATACCCAAAGAAACCTCACCAGAGGTGACCTCGGAATTGATTTTTGTGTGTTTCAGTCAGTGTGGGGTCCAGTTCAGTCCATCACCCACTTCAGCCTACACCATATTGGTGGCTGCAGTCACTGGGTCAGTTCTGTCCCCAGCCTGATCTCATGAATAAGCTAACAGATGCTATGACCCAGACCAACCCTATCCACTAGCCCTCACTCACACCAGTGGGAACTGCAGCCTAGTCTGAGCAATCTCTCAAAAAACCATCAGTCCTGTCCCTACACCCAGTTCCTGAATATGCCAGTATATGAAGTGGTCTGGTCCAGTCTGACGTGCATCCCATTTGGCTCTTGTTTATATCAATGGGTGTTGGAGCCTAGCTCAACCCAACTGACCCCACTATCCAGCGCACACCAATACTGCTGGGTGCCACCACCTGTCCTGCCAGGCCGGCCTCCAGCCCTAGTTCTCATACTTACCAGTGGGTGCTGCAGGCCATCAGAGGGATGCTACAATTCCCCTACTAGTCCCACTCCCAAGCCTGGATCTTGCATTTTCCAGGTGGTTCTGCAGTCTAGCTTGACCGGATTTGTTCCCAGTTCCAGAACATGCCAGCTGATGCTGCAGTAAAACCGAACTAACCTGCATTTACTCTAGCTCATGTATGTAGCAGAGGGTACAGCCACTTAGCCCAGCGTGGTTCTCCCCCTCACCAGTTCACATGCAAAATAATGGCCTTTGGAGCCCTGTGCATCCTGGTCTACTCTCAGTCCCAGCTATCACATTCACCAGCAGGAGCAGTGGCCCAGCAGGGAAGGCACCACAACTCCACTACTGGGCTTGCCTTACATCCTGGGTCTCACTTGTGTGGGTGGGAACTGCGGCCCATATTGGCATGATCTGCCTCACCTCAGCATTCACAGGCCAGTGCTGCAGACTGGCTCAGCCCAATCTGCCTCAGTTCCAGCTCATGCTGGCTAGTGCTACTGCCTTGCCCAGCTCAGCCAGCCCCCAGCCCCGGCACTGATATGACCTGGTTGGTGCTGTGGCCCAACCCAGCCTATCCTACACCCCATCATTGTTCTCACATCTGCTAGTGGGTGCTGTGAACTGGTCCAATCTGGACTGCCACAAGACCAGTCTGGACCCACATGTATGCCAGCGGTACTGTAGCATGGCTTAGTCTGGGCTGCTCCCAGGCTTGATTCTTGCACTCATCTGCAGGGACTGCATCCTGACAGAGTTCCCCAAGCTTCTCTATCAGGTCACTACCCAGTGGCAGATCATGTACAATCCAATGGGTTTTGGCTGGCCTAACTTGACCCTCCTTCTGTCCTGGCAGGAACAACAGCCCTGCCTGACCTGACCATACCCATTCAGACACTTACTGTTGGGTGCTGCAGCCTAGCTATGCTTGGTCCACATCCTAGACCCAGCTCTCACATGGTTTAGTGGGTACATAGACATAACCCAGCATGTCCTATGCCCACTGTGGCTCTTGCAAGCACCAGTAAATGCTTGAGCCTAGTGAAATCTGGCACACCACAGACCTAGTCCATACCCATGCCAGGGCTACTATAGCCATGTCCAGCCCAGACTGCCACTGCCTTTCCAGCTTTCTCGCTCACTAGTGCCAACCAAAACCCAGCTGGGGTCCCCTTAACTCTTTGACCAGGCTTGCTCCCAGCCACATATAATATTGCACATGCTGGTATTTGTTCTGGCCCAGTCTGGCATAACCTATAACCCATGTTGGTCTTTCCCAACAGATGTTGGAGCCTGACCTGACCCAGTCAGCTCCCCATCCCAACCTTCACTGGTTGGTGCTGCAGCCTATCCCTCTAAGTTCATGAAGGTTCATCTGGATTCTATGCCCTCAAGGGCTGGCCTGGGAATTGAACACATGGTAGGCAGGTGGGGGGGGGGGGAGTGGGTAGCTGGAGTCTATAGGGTCCAAGTAAGTATTGGAATCTACTGGAATAGGCCTGGAATCAGGGTAAACTTGAGCAGACAAGGACCCTGGATCTGGTGGAGCAAGGGGTTATAAGGGACATCCTAGCTGGTGCAGTAGAAATTGGGTAGGCTTGGAGAATATTTCTTCCTATGTCTGCTTGATGTTTGAGGCCAGAGTGTTGACTTGGCACAAGAGTGAGCCTGAACTCAGGGGTCACAATTACTGTACTGTTGTTTTATGAGTGAATCATTTGTCTGCATGGCATAGGCCTGAAGCCTGGGTGCTTGGGCTGGCATGATAAATAAAAAATGAGGTGCCAAGCCTGACTTGGAGGTAGACCTATAGCCTATTGTTTCTTTAGCTGGCTTGTCTGTGGGGCAGCCTAGAAGTCAAGTCTTCCAGGAATCATGAAGTGTAGGGTTGTTGTATTTGGCCAGGTGCTAGACAAGGTTTGGAGGTTCAGGTCATCGGTACCAGCCTAAAGCCTGGGGCCATTGGAACCTGCTTGGCACTATTTCTAGTGTATTTTAGAGTCTGGGGCAAAATCAGGTGCTCCGTTCCCTAAGAGGGTAATTCTCTCCACACTGTGCCATCTACAGTTTCAGAAGAAATGTTACATGTAATGTGAAACTGCCTTTCTAACCTTATTCAGTGCCTTTCTAACCTTATTTCAGCACTATGCTTCAATGTTCTATTACTTCACCTGTTTTCATTAAGCATTGTGAAGGAGATTTTTATGCATGGCTAACTGTTAAATTGATGTTTCTGTGGAAAAAAAACGAGTGTTGAAGTGTCTGATTCTTCTACCTTGCTTGTTTTGTGGCTTAGAGGCTCGTGATTCACATTTAATAGTAGATGGACTGGGAGAATATATTCCAAATCAACCTATACTAACATCTTAACTTCTTCAAATGAATGTGCATTTTTATGATTTCATAAGGTGTAGCAATTAAAATAATCTTTGACAGTTCTCATCTCAAAATTATCTCCTAAACAGTCTCTTGACTATTGCATTGCTCAAACATGCATTAATTTCTTTTTGGGAGTCTGTCACAGGATTCTCAAGTCCCACTGCCAGGAAATTCACTTTGTTTATTATTTGTGAGCCACCAGGGACCCAACAGAATTTGACTGCTATTGAGGCTTTTTTAATTTACAGTGGGAGAAATATTTGTCAGGTGTCCATTGACCCAACAGATATAATTTTACCTGAGGGATTCTAGGCAAAAATCCAAGCCCAGTAACTTCAAATTTTGCTAAATATGTATGGATTATTCCATATGATGAAATTACAGATTTCTTATTTTTTCAAGATGCATTTGTTTTTATTGGAAAGGCAAATTTACACTAAATGAGATACAGAGAGAAAGATCTTCCACCTGCTTGCTCACTCCCTAACTGGTTGCAATGGTCAGAGCTGAGCCCAGCCAAAGCCAAGAGCCAGGAGCTTCTTCCAGGTCTCCCATGTGGGTGCAGGGTCCCAAGGGTTGGGGCCATCCTCTACTGCTTTCCCAGGCCACAAGCAGGGAGCTGGATGGGAAGTGGAAAATCCAGGGCTGAAACCAGTGCTCATGGGATTCTGATGTATGCAAGGCTAGGATTTAGCCATTGAGCCATCATTCAATGCCAATCTTGGACTTCCTGAGACACCTTTCAACTTCAACTCCTCCTCACTAAGACTGGTTAAATTGACAGTTCCATGATAAAACATTTCTAAGCACTGGCTTTTTGTCCTGGGTATAACATTATCGTCTCTTTTCAAGGTCTCCAGTTTTCTCCCTCTGGCCTGCCTCTTCATAAACTCTCATAGGAGCCCGCATATAGGTCATTACCAGTGACCCTTGGTTTTTAAAAATCCTCTGGGAGCTATGAAACTCCTCCATTTCATAATTTCCTTATCTTTGCATTTGAAGCCCTTTCAGACTTCAGTTCTTGGGAGACTTAAATGAATTGTGGCTTCTGCCCAATGAGGGCTATGGCCTTTGACCTACTGAGAGATATAGTTACTGACTAGGTACAACAGTTAAAAGCAATCCATCCTTAGGATAATAAAGGGCCACACTGCTACAGGGACTAGATTCCAGACAAGTTCAATTTTTATAAAGTGTCCCCTCCAGGAAGCCTCGTGATGATGGGAGACATCCCACTGCCCCATTTACAAACTGAAGGAGACTTTGCGGAAGCCCACAACTAGTTCTTGCCTGGAAAATGAGGAACACCTCTTTGATATCCCTACAGTGCTAGAATTCAATTTCTTAGGCAACATTCAAGGGACTCCCCAGACACAGGCCAGGGGTACATACACATACCTACTCTGACTTGCTGAATTCTCCCTCACTGTGGGCTTCATGAAGTGATGGTCCAACATCCTAGGACTTGAATGATATTTCCAGGAAAGAGAAGACACTAACAACAAGGTGTCAGGATATAGAATCCCTTTTATACTCAGACAGTGATCTGAAGACCAACCCAGAGAGACACTAAGAGAACTGAATCTTACAGAAATGATTTCTAAAATGTTAAAAGGACAATCTTAACTCTGAACTGAGTCTCTGATCTTGGGACTTCCAGTTGAATTCCAGGAAGTCTCAAACAAGGAAATCCAAGCATGGTGTGGAATTGGCATGTTTTTCATAATCTAAAAATCCATTATCAGGTTATGAGCCAAACTTTTGCTATGCTAGTACAAGCACCTAAAAGGTTAAATACCACTCTCTCCTCTCTTCAACTGCAGTCTTTAAAAGACTGGTTGTTTACATTTATTTCTCTACTTAAATATTGGTTAATGATATGTTAGCTCCCCCTCTGTAAAATTTGGATTATAACAGTATCATGCATATAATGTCAGGGTAATGAAAATTGGGCTAATTTGCTTCAGCTGCAACTGGACACTGACTTTAAAGAGAGTTCTCTGTTTTGCAGTTAAGAGGATCATTGCTTCATGCTTTTTGTTAAGCATATGTCTGTTTTTCAGCTAGTGCTAGTCTGTGAAAAGAAAGAGAGACTAAACTCAATATAAATAAGCTTTTACATTGTTGTACAAAAGTAATTTGACAAATTTTTCCAGAAATAATGTATAAATCTAAATAAATGTCAGTTTCAATGGATTATATGGACCTTTGATAATTTGTTTGTGGCTTTTCATTAATAAAGATATTTTCAAAAATTCAAACATACATTTGTGCCTGTGTTTGTAGGTAAAAATGTATTATGCTTACCCTTATCAGCTATTTAAAATCACGTATAGGGGGCCTTTCCATCTAGACACCCCATTAATTGCAGATTCCCTCATGACTTGGACTTGTAGAAGCAAATCTTCCAACATGATCCCTGGTGTCCTTTTCTTTTTTCTTTTTTCTTTTTCTTTTTTAGGTTTTTCTCTCCTTTGAGTCCACCATTTTCAGGTCCTTCTTATGTAGTCCATATCTCTGAGAAAGCTTATTGGAGAGAATCTTTATCCCCACACCATGCTCTTATGCTCTTTTATATATCCCTTCACCTGCCTAGTCACCAATCTAAGGAATGGTTAGGATTGGTGCATACTATCCCTCCAAACTCCAGCTCAAAACACTTTTGTTCAGGCTCTCGTCCCAAAGGCTTAGTGTTGAAATCAGGTCCACGAGGCAGGATTCAAAGTGACAGTATATATTTGAAGAGGTAGAAGCCTATTCTGGCATGCCATGGGCGACAGATCACTCCATAAATACGTCATCTATCTATCCTAGATTTTGATACCCAGAGATTAAGTGAAAAAAAAAAATGCCTGGCCTTTTTTTGCACCACTACATAGCCTAGTTATAAGCTGAAGGAAGGAGAAGATAACCTAAGGGGAAGGGAGGAAAGATTTCTCTGTGCTAAACTATACTTTATGGATCAGGGGCCACATGAAACTCCACCCACTGCCCTAAAATGATTACGGGAGACTAAAAAAAAAAATACCCCGTTAGATCCTGATTCTGTAGGACCAGTGATTTTAAATGGCAGATTCCTGATCCAGTCTACCCCAGACATTAGGAGAAAACTCCAGAGATTTGCAACAGGATATAATAATACCCTAGACAAACTCTGAGATGTGTTATAAAAGATCACCATGATCTTTTGGATGTCACAATGATCTTTTATATTAGGAAGGAACTCAACAATAGAGTACAAAATTGAGGAGAGGTTTGCTTCTGTGTGTCTCAGCTCCAGCAAGACCCCAGGGATTTCCCAAGTGCATTCACTGCCAAGGATTATTGAAAAGAAACCCAGGATCACATTATTGCAGAATAAATCACTAGAAATTTAACTGCTCCTGAACACGAAGAACCACCAGGTCATGCATCTCCTACAGACCTCCCACACAGAATTAAAGGGGCTCTGGGCTCTTTTTACAGGCTCCAGTGACACATCAAATCACCCAGGAGACTCGGGTGATTCTCATAGTGAAAAGATAGCCCATACATTTCCTTTTGGACATAGGTCAGCAACTTCTTCTGTTCTTTTTTCTAGTCTTGGCTCCTCTCTTCTCATATAGCAAGCAGAAAGTGTGTCTTGGGAATCACCCACATTCGACATTCCACTTAACATTTGAGCTGTATATGGAATGATCTAATATTTACTCACCCCTCTTTTATCATCCTAGAGAACCCAGTGCCTTTAGTAGATAGAGACTTTCTGGGCCAGCTGAAGACCACAGGTTTTATAGGACCAGGAGGACTGTATGCCTCTGTCTGGCATCAATCCAAAAGTTGCAGGGCTAGGGAAAAGTTGATTGGGCTAAAACTGCTCAGATTATCCAGGTTCATCCTAAAGACTCATGCTCTATTCCCCATTAGATAACATCTATTAAAGTCTGAGACTCAGAAAAGATTAAGAGTCATAGTGGCAATCTCAAGATGCAGACGTTTAAAGCCATCCAATAGTTGCTGAAACATTCCAAGTCTAGAGGTTCAGAAGCCAAACAGAAAATGGAAATGAACCTCTGCATCATTAATAAGGCAATGGTACTCATACATGCTATGTTGCTAATCTTTACACCTTGCTATGTTGCTTATGGCTGCTCTATCACACATCTAAATTCTTTCATGAATACAAACCTTTCTTTTCTATTTTTTTAGCTTGGCCTTCTCTAGCAATGAACTGTCCTTTGTTTTGGACACTGTGTATTTAATCTGCTTGTAATATTTATTTTTTCCAGACTCGAAGCAATGAAATGCTAGATGGTCATGCACATAAAATCTCAGATAAAAATAGTTTCTGCAAGCTGGCACTATGGTCCCCTTGAGAGTTGACCTATGGGGACCCTAGCATAACTGAAGGTCCCTACTTCACTGCTACTCAGATTGAAGAAGCCAGAGTCGTCATTGCGCTAACGCCTGTCAGCAGCCAGGATTTCCATAAGCAGAAGGAGCACTGAGGGAGTCCAGGACTAAAGCAGGCCAGACTGACACCATCCCACAGATTCTTGCCAGTACATCTGCTGCTTCTCCTCCCCAGCACATAAACACTAAACATAACAAATGGAAGCTCCTTGCAACAAATGCTTATCAACCATGATAGGGTTTATGTTTTGATTTAAAAAAACTAGAAAGGGCTCCATGAAGACTGCCCCTGGCCTTCATTGTCTCTAATGTACAAGCACTATCTTGTAACAAGACCTCAGTGGCTTGATCTCTTCCTACCAGCCTCTCCTGACAGTACTGCTCAGAGCTTCTTTTTCTTACTTAAATGAAATTCCACATCTCTTCTCAAAATAAATAAATAAATAAATAAAGCAGGGACAATAAAAGCAAAAACAACATATAATATCACGTCAAGTTAAGAAGCATCTATACTACAAAAGAAACAAAAGCATCAAGAGTCAGCTAACAGAATGGGAGAAAATATTTGCACTCTATGCATCTGATAGATTAATGTCCAGAATATATATGGACCTCAAGAAACTCAGCAGCAAAACACACAATTCAGTTAAGAAATGTGCAAAGATATGAACAGGCATTTATCAAAGAATGAAATTCAAATAGCTACCAGAAATGAACCAAAACAAAACAAAACAAAAAACAAAACAAAAAAACACCTCAGGATCACTAGCCATCAGGAAAATAAAAGCCATAATGATGTATCAATTCACTCAAGTTATAATGGCTTTTATCCAAAAATGTTTAAAAAGTAGCAAATACTTGTTGTAGAGGAAAAGGTGCTCTAAGATACAGTTGATGGGAATGCAACTTGGTAAGCCATTATGGAAACCAGTAGAGAATCTTCAGAAAACCAAAAAATATGTTTACTACATGACCCAGGTAATCCACTCCTGAAAATATATCCGAGGGAAATGAAATCACTAAATGAGTTACCTATATTTGATTCACAATAGAAAATATATGTGATGTGTTATGTGATAAAGAACGTTCAGTATATTTACATAATTAAATGCTGCACAGTCATAAAAAGAATGAAATATGATGCTTCCAACAAAATGGATGGAACTATTGCGTGTGAAATAAGCCAGACACCAAGAGACAAGCATCCCATGTTTTATCTTGCATGTTAATATGCATATAAACATATAATGAATATCAAAATTGCTTGGATGTCATATCATTTGATTTTTAGTTAAAAATCATCTTGAAATGTAAATGGCCAATAGACTCTTTTTCCCACATGTATGATACTGTTATGAATCAGTCACTGTGATATCAGTGTGTTTTCAAGAAAAGAATTACATATGAGTATATAATGTAAAATATTATATACTTTATAACTTTATTAATATATAATTATATATTATATAATATATAAATGAAATAAATATATTTATATAACATGTATGTTTATTTTATATTTTGTATATATTATATTTAATGTGTAAATTTTTGTGGATAAATATTAAGAATATGTGTAAATCTATAATTACAGATATATACATATTATATAACTGTAAAATATTAAAAGATGTCCAATCAGGGTAGGAAGGTGTAGCCCTGAGTGGAGAGAGAGTGGCAGGAGAAGAGTGAATGTTGTGCAGAACAAGAGAAGGAAAATCACCATCTTTATTCTATTTTCAAGTTGTCTCTCCATTCACCCAGAGAAGATTACAAGTAAGCAAGGCACAATCCATACATCTCCAAGAGCAACACTTACATAATCATCAATTAGGGAAGGGCAAAAATAAAAGGTCAAAGACGAACAATTCAGCCTAAAGTTACAACAGTAGCCCCCTTGGCCCCAAGCACAGCTGCAATCACAAGTGAGACACAACTCCTGGATACAAGGCAGGAGTGCCCAGGGCTAAGAGAGCCAGCCAAACAGAGGTAGGACCAAAGCAGGGGAGCCCAAGGATTAACCAGCACAAAAGGCTACACATTATCTCAGACTGAGAATGAATAGGAAACTGTGTACAGAATGGGAATAGTAATATCTACTCACAAATCTGGGAGCAACAGACACAGTGTAGAGATGTCATCTGCCTCAATAAAAACAACAACAACAACAACAAAAAAAAACCTCACAGATTTGAAATACATTGGCCACTGCTAACAGAAGAACCCAAACCATATTATAGTACAGTCTCAACAGACACAGGCAAAGCATTTGGTAAAATCCAATGCTAAAAACCCTAAGGAAGATATGTACAGAAGGAACATTCTACAACACAGCCAAAACAATTTATGAAAACCCAAAGCCAACATCATACTGAATGGGGAATGATTGAAAGCTTTCCCAGTACGATCTTGAATGAGACAAAGAAGGATGTCTGCTATCACCACTGCTATTCAGCATAGTATTGCTAGAGCCATCAGGAAAGCATAAGAAATTAAAGGAATTCAAGTTGGAAACGAGAAAGTCAAATTATCTGTTTGCAAATGACATAACTATACAGAGGAGAACCAAAAGACTCAATAAAGAGAGCATTACAACTTTTTAAAATGAGATTCATTTTTATTGGACACTCAGATTTACAGAGAGGAGGAGAGACAGAGGAAGATCTTCCATCCGATGATTCACTCCCCAAATGGCCACGATGACCAGAGCTGAGCTGATCCAAAGCCAGCAGCCAGGAGCCTCTTCCAGGTCTCCCACGCAGGTGCAGGGTCCTAAGGTTTTGGGCCATCCTCGACTGCTTTCCCAGGCCACAAGCAGGGAGCTGAATGGAAGCAGGGCTGCTGGGATTATAACTGGTTCCCATATGGGATTTCAGTGTGTGCAAGGTGAGGACTTTAGACACTAGGATACTGCGCCGGGCTCTAAGTATTACAACTTTTAGGAGAGTTTGGCAACATAGCAGGGTACAAAATCAATAAACATAAGTGATGCCCCTAGTACACATATATAACTCCAGGGCTGGAAAAGAAATAGAATAGTTTCTTTAAAAATAGCAGAGAAGAAACTTAAACACCGTGGAAAAAGGTATAGAGGAAGATCTCTATCAGGAAAATTATGAAACATTTACAACAAGAGAAATGGAAGTAGACACTAAAAGATGGAGAAATTTACCTTTTGCTTGGTTGGTAGAATCAATATCATCAATGTGTCTACCTTACTGAAAGTAATATACAGATGCAATATGATTTCAATCAAAATCCCAAGGATATTGTTCACAGAGCTGGAAAAAAATGACACCGAAATCATCAGGAAACACAGCAGAGCATGCAGAGCCAAACCTAGCCTGCAGAATAAAAATCATGCCAGGGCAATTACTATTCCAGATCTTAAGCTATGTTATAGGGCAGTGGCAATCAAGATAGTCTAGTACTGGTATAGAAACAGAGAGGAAGATGAGTGGAACAGAATAGAAACCCCAGAAGAGAGCCTACACAAGTACAGTCAACTAGTCTTTGACAAGATATGGAAAATAACCCAGGCTGGTATCTTCAACAAATGGTTTTGGGTCAAATGGATAGCCACAGGCAAAAGTAAGTAACAAGACCCCCACGTTTCACCATATAAAAGATCAAATGTAAATGCATAAAGGACCGAAAGCTACACCCAGAATCATCAAAATATTAAAAGCAAACATTAGAAGCACTTTACCAGATTTAGGCAAAGTGTGACTAGAAAAGTCACCAGAAGCATAGGCAGTCAAGGCCAAAAGAGACACATGGGACTATATTAAATGAAGAAAGTGAACAGTGAACCAGCAGAATGGAAGAAAATCTTCTCACCTACACAACAGATTAGGGGACTTAGTATCCAATGTTTACAAAGAGCTCCAGAAACACAACTGCAAAACAAACAAACCAGTTCAGAAATGAGTGAAGCGAATGAGCAAACATTTTTAAACATTTTTAAAAGAATAAATTCAAATGACTAACAGATATAGATATAGATATAGATAAAGATAAAGATATAGATATATAAAGTTCAGACTCCAGAGCAATAAAACAAGCACAAGTAAAAAACCATATTGAGGTTCCACTTAACTCCAGTGAGAACTATTGACAGACAGAAATCTTCTAATAACACCTGCTGGTGAGGATATATGGACAAAGGTATCCCACTCCACTGATGATGGGATTGTACACTTGTGCAGCCACTAAGGACGTCAGCACAGAAAGTGCTTACACAAAAGAAAATTCATCTCCGTATGACCCAGCGATCCTGCTCTTAGGATTATATCCAGAAGAAGTGAAACCTACATTATGAAAGAGCAAACTGCATCCCTATAGTCATAGCAGCACAATCCACAATTGCAAATGCATTAATAAAACCTAGATGCCCATCAAAATAAGACTAGATAAAGAAACTGGTATATTTACTCTGTGGAATATTATCCAGCCATTAAAAAGAATCAAACTCTACCATTTGCGACAGTGATCCCAACTGGAGACTATTATGCTCAATGAAATAAGTCAATCCCAAAAGGACAAGTATCACATGCTTTCTCTGGTATTACACAAATTTCATCCAAAATACCATATATATATATATATACACACATATATGTAAATAAGTGTGCACTTGTAATCTCATAAACAAATGGTATAACATAGATTACCGAGAAATAAAAAACAGCACTATGCATCTTTATTTGTGAATAAAAGCAGGCCCCTCAATAAAACTATTAAATGTGCCTTGACAACAAAATACTTGCCTCTCTACCATTGCTTATACCTACAATGACATGACACATATGAAGATCAGAAAGCTGGCGTCCTGATTACAGCCAATGAGCTGTAATATTGTAAAATACAGGGGAAACTGTGGAGAAGGTGAGAGGAAGGGAGGAAAGGCAGGGAAAAAGGGAAGCCCTACATTATAAAACTGTGTAATGGGAAATATGAATAAAAACTGTACGTATCTAATGCTTACACTTGAAGTAAACATGGTCAAACACTTTTTTCAAAGTATAAAATCATAAAAAAGAAAAAAAATAATAATAAAAGAAAAATGCTCAGCAGCTGAAGAGTGATCGTCAGCCCCACTGGAATGTAAGTGTAGATGGAAATTTTATCTTTTAAAGAGCTAGGTCCTGTCACAAATTAGTAAGAATCAGGGAGGAAGCACTCTTAAGTCACTTCTCATAATAAGATAAGACGTCTGAGATTCCAGTGTCTCATGGTGGTAGTTTTCTTAAGAAGTGATAGAAGACAGATGTTTTAGAAAATGAGAAGGACCTGCAGTGGAAACTAGTTCATGTGACACTGAAAATTAGAAATTGTTGAATAAGCTCCTGACTTTATTTTGTCATCATATAAATCATTCTTAAGATTCTTTAAGAAGTCATTTAATCTATGTGAGCATAACACAGTCTGTCCATAAAATTAACTCCGCAAAGAAATATCATCTTGTATAGATTATATTGGCAAAAATTTACTACAAGTTGTTTAATACTAAATCTTAGCGGCACAAATTGCTTTATGATTACACAAAGGTCTGTGAAAATGAGTGTAGTAACTATGCGTAAAATTATCTTGAAACTGTAGCAACAATTTTCTGGTTAAAAGCAATAGAACAAGGGAAATAGCATGTCATTAAAGAGGAGTTCCAGAATCACAGAGAAGTTTGTGGATTCTCTCCACAGTAAATCATCAATCTAATTGGTGAAAAAAAAAATCTATCAAAGAGAGTCTTTGGCAGTAGTCCTCAAGACACACAACAACATTCATTCAAAAAAAAATTTTACTACATTTCTCTAAAAACAAAGTCTAGCATTTCAGACACAAGCTAGCAGTTTAGATTCAACCACTCCTCTATTCTTCCTAGGTCTGTTTCATAGATGACATTACCCTGAACACTCTCCTTTGAATATGTGCTGAAGAGAAGATGGGGATTTCTTTCTCTTCCAATTCCCAGTCTGAGCTTTAGTTTCACTTTCAGAGGGGTAAATCTTAGTTGGTGTTTCTCAGCCCCCATGGTTCTGTGTCACTCATGCTCTGTTCCAGACCTGTATGTATGGCTGATAGGATCAGATCTTCACTCTTCAACTGGAAAGTCTAATCCAAGTGGGGTAGGCAGAGAATACTTGTGTCTCAATCACTCCTACCACCCTACCTTGTTCATAAGGTACAGGGTCTATATTTACAGGGCAAGCAGAGATTTTTCTTGCTACCATGCCACATCAGTGCCTACTTATAGAGATGTCACTCTGGGAAAAATGGCTCTCCATCTATAGGCCTAATAAAATAGCCTTAGAGTTCTT
The DNA here is from genome assembly GCF_017591425.1 of Ochotona curzoniae. Classification (NCBI taxonomy): domain Eukaryota; kingdom Metazoa; phylum Chordata; class Mammalia; order Lagomorpha; family Ochotonidae; genus Ochotona; species Ochotona curzoniae. The sequence goes on from NW_024465023.1 coordinate 33,388,832, forward strand.
CTCAAAGGTGAAGTTTCCATAAAGACAAACTGCTCACCAGCTCTGTCTGAGGGTCTTAACTGGATCTGAATCATACAATGGGGCAGTGCGTGAATATAGATATTGGGAAACAAACAATGGAGAGATTGGTGATGAACAATTAAAAGCAAAATAGTATGGCAGTCAGACATTTAATCGATTCAGGAAAAAAAAAAAAAAAAAAAAGACAGCCAGAAAGAACTTTTCTGGGATCCCAGTCAACTCTGCCTGCTGAAAAGGTTATGTGTATGCTCCGGGCTACACCACTTAGGAGCAATTACAGAGGGTAATGAGAACAGCTTGAAAGCATTCCCCAAACCACACTAAGACCCGCCAAGACAGGGAAAAATCTTCATTGGCACAAGGGGCTTCAGTGCAAACTTCCATCAAACACTGAGTGAATAATAAACTGCTCTCGTCCAGGAAGGACACCTGAAAATCCAGGCACAAAAATAAAAATATTACTCATCCCTGACAATTTGAAAGACTCTGTGCAAGCCTAAGGCTACACTTCTGGAACCATCAGAAAGGAACTTCCAAACTACAATTCTCTATCTGGCTGTGGGACAGAAAGACAAAGAAGAAAAACAAACTTCCTTAACTATGATAGAAGCCTTCAGGCAACCAAATGCACATCCACTAGTAACAGACAGAAATTTAACTAAGAGCTAAGTAACTAAACAAACAAAAACAACAGTAATTGGAGTATAGAAGGTTTGGTCAGCATCGACAACTTGTTAAATATAGTACCTAAAATGGAAAGATTTAAACAACAAAACATTTTAGGAAAGAAGCAGCATCCCTTGTACAAAAAAAAAACAGTGCAGACAATGGAAACTGACTTTGAAGGTATCTAAATGGTAGACTTAAGAGAATCCAAAGCAGGAATGGTGAGCATTTCCAAAGAACTGAAGGAAATCATGCTTAAAGAGTTAAAGTAAGGTATGATGCTGCTTCATAATATACAAACTATCTATAGCAAGAAATATATATATGACGATATAGAATATATTGCTATTATATATAATGATGAAAGTGAAAAGAAAATTGTATTTTACTATCTAACTCAATACAAGAACATGTATAAATATATTGACCAAGTGGGAATTATCCCAGAAACACGAAGTGGGTTTCAATATTGAAAACCAACTCTTGGTAAACTATTGTATCAATATAATAAAAACCAAAAAATTGCTGAGGTTGTAATATCAGTAGATGCATCAAAATCATTTGGAAAATCATACAATACTATTTAATGATTTTAAAAAGTATCAAAAAACTAGGGATAAAAGGAAATTTCCTAAAACTGATAAGACAATTCGTATGAAATCTATAGCTAATATTATATATAAGGTGAAAAGACTGAACATGGTCCTCCTAAAATCAGTACCAATATCACAATTTTGACTCTAATTGTTCCTGCTTAGTATTATAGGAGAGGTAAAACTGGAAAACTAAATGAGATAAATAAATTTAAAAGCATCCAAAATTGTAAAGGAAGAAGTAAAATAATCTTTGCTCAAGCATGACATAATCTCTACATAAAAATCCTAAGGTATTCACTAAAAAGCTATTAGAACTAATAAAAACTTTAGTAAAATTATATAATAAAATATGCTAAATCAATTGTATATTAATACACTTGCAATAAACTTCTAAAAAAACAAAGAAAGCAATCCATTTGCAATAGCATTCAAAATATACTGAGAAGCAAATTTAACAAAATAATGCACTACTCAACACTCTTAAAACTACAAAACATTGCTGAAAGAAATTTGAAAGACCCAAATAAATCTGTCAGAACTACTAAATCCTATGTTTGTGGTTTGGAACTTAGCATTCATTAATGTGCCATTATTCTGTAAAATGACCTACATATTCAACACAATCAGGCTAGGAATCACATCCGACTTTTGAAACAATTGAATAGCTGAGCCTATATTTCATATGAAGTTTCAAGGGATCCAGAAGAACTTAAAAGATCTTGAAAATAGAGAACAAAGGTGGAAGATTCACTGTATCTCTTTTCAAAACGTACAACAAATCAAGCAATGAAAACAATGGACTTCTGTTACAAAAGCATTCCTAGAGATCATGGGAATAGAATAGAGAGCCCAACAAGATAAGGCCAAATATGTATTTATAGTGGTGAACTTGTTTTCAAAATATTTTGTGTCAAGAATATTCAAGTAGGGCAGCAACAGCCTATTTAACAATTACTTTTTGAATAATTATACAGCAACATGTGAATGGATGAAATGCAACTCTTACCTAATGTTCCACATAAAATTAAAATAAATATAACAAATATCAGATTAAAGGGCCAGCATTGTGGTATAATGTGTAAAGCTACTGCCTGCAATTCAGGGTACCAGTTCATGTCCCAGATGCCCTATTTCCAAACCAGTTCTGTCCTAATGGGAAATGCAGAGGAAGGTGGCCCAGATGTTTTTGGTCGCTGCCACCCATGTAGGAGACCCGCATGAAGCTCCTGCCTATTGGCTTTAGCCTGGCCCAGATCCAGTCGTTGTGACCATTTGGAGAGTGGACCAGCAGATGTAACGTTTGCTTTCATACGGTGCTGATAGTAACTAAGATAGTAGTGACTTTGGAAAACAGCCTGGCATTTTCTCAGACAAATAAATATACAGTTACTATATGAATCAGCAATTCAATTCCTAGGCATAAATCCAAGAGAGATTTTAAAATGACTGCTTTAAAACATGTATTCAAGGGGCCTGGGGTTGTCCACCTAGGTCCTTTTGGCCAGCATGACAGTGTCACCAGACTGAGCTGCTGAAGCCCGGGGAAGGGGTGGTCTAGCAAGGCCTGTGCTTGCCCGCCTAGGTACCCGTGGCCCTGGGCACCACTGGCATGTAGGCCAAGCCCACAGGCTGCCTGGAGTCACCTTCTGAGTGCTTAAGGGAGTGAGTTCACAGGTGGTCCGGGCATACAGGGGCTTGAGGGCTCACTTCCACATGAGGAATGACCTCTGAGGGATCTACATGGACAAGGAGCCTGTGCCTGCAGATCTGGTCCTCCTCAGTAGTTTAGACAGAACAGAGGATGACCTATCCAGTTATGGTAGTCCATTGGGGCCTGCAGATAACATCTGCTACCATAGTAGAGGAGGGAAAGCAGATTGCCCAAGGAACACGTGGGTAGAACTGCAAGAGGGAGGACTGGTGAGGGAGTGTGTTGCAGGTGAGGAATAGATACTGAGGCACTTCCATTGACAGGGTCACTGTACTTGCAAGTAAGCAAGGGGACTGAGAACTGGCAGTTTGGAGAGGGAACTGGAGTCCATTTTAGGGTCAGATCAAAGCAGCAGCGCACATAGGGGATGTGGGCTGGGGTACTTCGCATCAACCACCACCAAATACCACTCACTGGCGCACACTAAAGCTGGTGCTGGGATACTGCCTGACAGAGCTAGATCACAGTACTTGCTAGTGAAGAGCCAAAACAGTAGACTGGCAATGTTGGGTTGGGCCATGACACTAACGAGCACACAAGGCAATCAGGTATGGGGGCAGAATCTATGAGAGTGTATGTGAGCCTGCCCCTGTGGAATTGCAATTTCTGCTGGTTTGCTTAAGAACTGGGGCTGCTGATGGGCAGAACTAGGCATGACTATGGAACCCTCCAACACTCATGAGTACTGGGGTTGAGTACAGGCTGGGCTGGATCAAGCTGCACCACTTGAAGGCACACCCAGGAACAGGGTATGGAGCAGGCCAGGCCACAATATCTATCACCTCATACATAGGCCGGGAAGGAAGGCAGATTATGCTAGGTAAGGGTCTAGCATCCACTAGCACGTGTGGGATTTGGGTCTGGGGGTGACCTATGGGGGAACTTGGCAAACTCCCCTGGTGGGCTATAACTCCTGCTGGTAAGCATGTGATACAGGCCTGGCTGTTCGTCAGACTGGGCAGGATAACTTCACCTGTCAGCAAATATGTAGGTTGGTTTGGGGGTGGGGGAGTAGTACACTGGGCAGGGCCAAGCCATTCTTAACCAACTGGCAAATGCAAGAGCCAGGTTGCAGTGTGGGTCATGCCAGGCTAGACTATCACATCTACCAGATCTACCAGATGAGTCAGGGATGGGAGCAGATTGGGCAGGACTAGGCTGCAGCACCTACTAGCAAGAATTGAGATTGGGGGCAAATCGGGGTCAGGCCAGACTGCAGCATCCAATGGCAAAGGCCAAGATGGGGGGATGGGCTATGCCAAAATGAGTCAGAGCAACCACTGGGGAGCATAAAGTTATAGCTGGGAACAGGTTCAGTCAGGGAATTAAGGGGACACCCTGACTGGCCAAATGGGTTGTGGTTCCCACTGGTGAGCATGAGAGCTGGTATAGAGGTGGCGATCTAGACTGGACATGACTGCACTGTTCCTCAGCATGAGTGTGGACTGGATCTGGGGTGCACCAGAACAGGCTAGACTCCAGCACACACTGGTGCTCCTGAGAGCCAGGATGGTTGTAAGATGGGCTGAGCTAGGTCTTGGCATCCACTGAGCCACATGAGAACTGTGTCTAGGTGTGGACTATGTGTGGCTGGGCTGTAGCTCCCAACATCAAGAGCCAGAATGAGTGTGAGTCAACTGGGAAAGGCCACTATGCCTGCCACAACAGGAAGTGGACTGTCAGCCTGGGCCAAGGAACCACTGGTAGAAGCTAGACCTGCCACTGGGAGATCTGATAGAGGAGCTTGGGCAACTCCTTTGTCAGGATGCAGTCCCTGCAGTTGAGTACAAGAACCAAGCCAAAGAGTAACTCAGACCAGGCCAGGCTATAGTGCCCATTTGCATACGTGTGGCTCAGGTCTGTGGGTGGGCCAGGCTGGGCCCATTCATAACATCCACTGGCAGATCTGAGAACCAGGACAGGGTGTAGGATGGGATGGGTCAGGCCACAGCATCAGCCAGTGCACATCAGGGTCAGGACTGTGTGCTGGCTGGGATGGGTTGGGTGGCAGCACCCACCAACATGAACTGGAACTGGAAGTAGACTGGGCCGAGCCAGGCTACCCACTGGCAAATGCCAAGATGAGATGGGCCATGATAGACTTGGCTACAACCACCCACCAGCACACATGAGACCTAGTGGTAGCGGGGTGCGAGCCTGGTAGAAGAGCTGTGGGGACTCTCCTGCTAGGACACTGTTCCTGCTGGTTAGCGTGAGAGCTGGGACTGGGAGCAGAACAGGCTGGGCAGCACTATAAAGGCCTGAACTGGGTTGGGGGAAAGCTAGGCTGGGTTGACTGTATCCACTGGTGCAGGCATGAGCCAGAATAAGGCCAGGTTGGTTGGGTTTTGCCACAGCATCACCTGCAAGTACTGGGGAAAGGGGCAAGTCTTTTCAAGCCACACTGCAGAACCACCTGGAGAGTGCAAGATCCAGAACTGGGAGCGGGCCCAGTAGAGAAACTGTGTCCCCCCCTTTGATGGGCTGCAGCCCCCACTCATGAGCATGAGAACCAGGACTGGGGGTACGCCTGGCTACACAAGCAGTGGCATCCGCTGGCATGAGTGTGGGCTGGAGGGTAGAGTCAATTGGGCTGAGCTAGGCTTTAATGCCCAATGAAGTGTACAAGTGCTGAATGGGATGTGGGACAGACTGGACCAGTTCACTGTACATACTGGTAGACACAGAAACCAAGGCCTTGGGCCAGCCCAGTGGGGGTTATTGGGGGGTCACTCTGATTGGGCTGCAGTTCTCACTGGTGTACATAAGAGCCAACTGTGTGGAGGGCAGGGTTGGGCTTGGCTGCAGCATGCATTTATTTGCATAAGAAATGGGCCTGGAGATGATACAATTGAAATAGCAATTGCAATTACCAGTGTAGACATTTGCTAATGTGGGTGGCAGATTGAGCTGGAAATCATACAGGCAGGGACACACACAAGGGATAGGTCTAAGATCACTTCAAACAAGATTTTTTGAGGATCTCCCCCACTAAACTGCGGAAGTCAGAACTCTTACCATGGGGAGAGTGGCAGAACCTGTGGTCTGAGAGTGGAGTGCATGAGTCAAAACTAGGTCTCCTCAGTCGCTTTGACGGAGCACTGGCCAGTGTATCAAGACACACATGGAGGATTTGGCAGACCATTGGAGCCTGCAGGGGACACCTGGTACCATAGCAGAGGAAGGAGGGCAGAACAAATTGGTCAACTATCCCTATGAAGCATGACAGCAAATTTCTGAACAAATGGAGACTTAGAGGTGGACTGTGTCAGCCAATGGACCTTGGAAAAATATAATCATGCTTGCACCTGCTAGATCGACAGCATTTCAGAGCTATTGAAGCCTCTTGAGCAGATTCCTCAGAGCATGATTCTCATTGGACTTTGGGATGGTATCAGGTAGCTGTTCCCCATCCCCAGGTACTGAGGCTGCATGTGGGTTTCTTCCCTTATCTCTCCCCTTCCCCCAGATACAGGAAGAAGAAAAAGAAAATGTGGAAACAATGGTTGCACCCACTTTCCCTGATCCTGGACCCTTCCCACCCTAAATCAACTATGTCAACATGATCAAAAATAAAATGAAATAAAATATATAAATAAAAACAAAAACATTTATTCCTGAATATTCATAGCAGGATTCTTCATTGTAACCAAAACTAAAATTCAAATGTCCATCAATAAATTAATGGCTAAACAAAATGGGATGATCTATGCATTAGCATAAGGACATGTATATATATATATATATACACATATGTGTGCGTGTGTATAAATCTTAATAAGAAATGAAGTACTGATACATGTCACAACATTAATGGACCTTGGAAAATCATGTTAAGTGAAATAAGCTAACCACAAAAGACCATATCTTGTGATTCTGTTTTTGTTAACTGTTAAGACCTAATGATTTACAGAAAGGAAATGAATAGTTGTTTATGCCTGTGCATAGGTATGTGTGTGAGGGGGGTTATAATGCTATACAAGTACAAGAGGTAATGAAAATATTTTAAAATTGATTATGTTGATAATTTCAAATATGTGTGTATATATACATGTGGGTGTGTGTCTATAATGTTTAAATCATTCACTTTTCTTGGATGGACCATATGAAATATATACTTTAAAAGTTTACATATTTACATATTTTTAAAGGCAGAGTTGTAGATAGGGAGAAAGAGGAATCCATCTGCTGGTTCACCCCCAAAATGGCTGCACTAGCTTGACCTGGGCCAGGTGGAATCCAGGAACCAAGAACTTCTACTAAGTGTCCTATATGGGTGGCAGGGGCCTACGCACTTGAACCATCTTCTGTTGTCTTCCCAGACATATTAGCAGGGAGTTAGACTGCAAGTGGAGCAACTGTGATTCAAATAATTCCTCATATGAAATGATGGCATAATATGTGGGCAAATAATCCGCTATACTATGACTCAACCCCTATTACTTATTTTAATAAATTATGTAATACTTGTTTAAAGAACCAAACAGAAACTCTGTTAACAAAATTATTCCTTCACTAGAATTGCTCAACATTAGAATAGGATTAGGAAGGATGGAGAGAGGAAAATATCATTACATACTAAGAATTGTATCTTTGAAATACATAAATTATCTTCTACTTATATTAACAAAAATTCAGGAAATTTAAAAATAGAAAGGTTATGCATTCTAGGGAACAGATAAAAAAGGAGCCCTCATATTGAAATTCATAGTTGTGTCATAAACAGAATAAATATTTGAAATTAATACTTTAACCTCTTATCTTATAAAAGTAGAAAAAGAGGTGCCAGTGTGGTGGCTCAAGAAGCTAATCATTCTCCCTGTGGTGCTGGCATCCCATATGAATGCCAATTGTATTGCCAACCACTCTACTTCTAATCCAGAGCTCTGCTTGATTCCTGTTAAAGCAGCAGAGGATGGTCCAAGTCTTTGGGGCCATGGACCCATGTGGGAGATCCAGAAAAGGGTCCTGGCTCCTGGCTGCAGATCAGCTCAGTTCCAGCCCTTGTGGCCATTTAGGAAGTTAAAGAGCAAATGGAATATCTTTCTATCTCTCCTTCTCTCCATAAATCTCCCTTAATGAAAAAAATAAGTAAATCTTAAAAAAAAAATACACCAAAAGATGGAGAACAGTAGAGTGGAAGTAAATGAAATAAGAAATAGGGAAATAGAGGTTAACAAAATAAACGCTTTTTCTTTTGAATGGGACAACAAAATTGGCAAACTTTTAATGAGACAGACCAAGAAAAGAAAAAGATTAAAATAACTAACAAAAGAAAAGACATTATTATCAACCTAACAGAAAAAAAAAACATTACATAGGAATCCTCTGAACAACTGAATATCAAAAAAATTGGGTATATTAGTGGAACTGGTAAATTTCTACAAACTCACCAAGTATCAAAACTGACTCAATATAGAAATAGAAAATATATATACTAATTCTGCAAGATTGTTGAATAGAGTATAGTCACACTAACTTCAGTTGCTCTGGGAGACAAAAAAAAAAAAAAGCAAAGGAAGGGCCATGGAGTCTGATAAGTGGAAATTTTCAGTAAAGGCAAAAAAAAAAAAAAAAAAAAAAAAGAAAAATTGAAAAACTCCATATGGAAGGAAAGAGACACGATTGCAGTCAGCCAAACCACACAGCTACCTGCCAGCAGTGAGTGCCATCTTACCATGTCAAGATAGGAAGAGATCCTTGGCTGTTGCATACCCTAAGGGTTGCAATTTTAGCTAGGAGGGAATTCTGCAATTACTCATTGATTTTTTTTTTTTCCTTCAGCCTGAGAGCTAGTTGGGGTCAAGCAACTACTAGGCTTGGAGGAGGGAAGCCTCATGGCTTTCTTCTCCCGCACTCCTGCAGAAAGCCACACTCAGCAATGAAAAAGTCACACAGTGTGCCTCTGTTCTGCTCTTGTCTGCATCCCGGAAAGAGTCAGGGCAGCACGTGGGGAAAGGACCGACCGATTCCCTGCATCCTGCAACTATGAGAGTATTTGAGCATTATTGCCAAAGCTATGCTCGCACTTTCTACGTGATCCAGGGGATTTGACTTAGCTTGTGAAGGCTTACACCAGAAGCAGCCCACAAAAAGAAAACACCTGCTCATTAAAATTTATTATGTAAGTGAATTGGCCATTTTTTTTCTGTTAGGTTACTGCATAAAGTCATTGTCTATATTCCCAGTAAGTTACTGTCATTTTGATTTTTTTTTTACTTGATAAACTTATTAGTGAAGTATTAAACCTTTTTTACTGTAATGTAAATCTAAAATTTTGCACTGGGTGAATGGCTATTGCGATGATCCAACATGGAGGTAAAAACAAACAAGTTACATAGTGTTGATATTTTAGACTTGTGACAAGATGTTTTCCTTGTCTGTTTCAATTCCTTAAGATTGTACACCAAAGTCTAAGGTCACAAATGACTATCAAATATGTATAAATATAAGTTTGTAAATCATCATACTGTCTTTTTTTCCTAGACATAAACATTGCTATTGTAAATGATTTTAATTTGAAGTAAATAAATCATATCATTATTATAATCTAAAAAAAAAAGCTAAAAAAATGATTAAAAAGGTGCAAAGGAGAGGGAGGGAAGGAGGGTGGAAGGAAGGGTCTGCCATTGCATTCTTAGAACTCTATCTAGAAACCATATTGAATTTGTTAAAAACTAGAAAATTTAAAAATCTGATGTATTTATTACAAAGAAAGAGATCAAATTAGAATTATGCGCACTGGAAAGCCAAAAACAGATGACATTGCTGGTAAATTCTGCAAAAAAAAAAGCTGATAAAAAATTATATTAATCTTTCAAAAACTGCTTCAAACACATAAAACAAAATAACACTATGTCTGGATAAAGCATTCAGCCACTGAGCCATTGTGCCAGGCCCAATAAATAAAATCTTAAAACAAAAGAGAAATCTTATGTTCTTCAAAGCATACCATCAATAAAGTTAAAAGGCAATTCAGGGCCCAGTGCTGTGGCCTAGCAGCTGAAGTACTCACCTTAAACGTGCCAGGATCCCATATGAGTGCTGGTTCTAACCCCAGTAGCCCTGCTTCCCATCTGCTTGTGGCCTGGGAAAGCAGTCGAGGACGGCCCAAAGCCTTGGGACCCTGGACAGGCATGGGAGACCTAGAGGAAGTTCCTGGATCCTGGCTTCGGATTGGCTCAGCTCCAGCCATTGCGGCCGCTTGAGGAATAAATCAACAGATGGAAGATCTTCCTCTTTGTCTCGCCTCCTCTCTGTATGTCTGACTTTCCAACAAAAATAAATGCATTTTTTAATGGCAATCCAAAGAATGGGAGAAAATCTTTCAAATGAACAATTCTGATCAGAGATTTACATAGAGATACATGAAGATATCTTGAAACTTCATAAACAGCCAAATAACACTTTCATAATTCATAAAGGGTTTCAGTAACCATTTATTCAAAGAAGATGTAAAGATTGCCAATGAACATAGAAAAAGAAGCTCAACATCAGAGAAATGTAAATAAGAAACTACAACGAAGTATCTTTCATATCACCAGCACACTTCTAATTAAAAAGGGGAACAATTCCAAGTTTGCTGAAGATTTAAGAAAATTGAAACAATCATACAATATTGAGGGGAATATGAAGAATTGCAGGCATGTTGCAAAACCATCTGGAGCTTCCTGAAGCAATTCATTTTAAAGATATCATATGAAATTGGAAATTGTTAGTAATGGTAGAAGGTAGGAAGAGATTTTATCTAAGTTACCACATTTTTGAGGGGTTGAAATGTGTTTTTTGGCTGTTCATTTTTGTTGCTATCACTCCACTTTAAATTTTTTTTTTTTTAATGTATTTGGCAGAGTTACAGAGAGAGTCTTCCAGCTGAGGTTCACCCCCTAGATAGCTGCAATGGCCCGGGCTGGGCCAAATCGGAGATTTGGGGGCTTCTGCTGGGTCTCCTACGTGGGTGCAGGGGCCCAAGGACTTGGGTCTTCCTCTGCTCGTTCGTCAGATCATTAGCAGGGGACTGGATGGGAAAGTGGAGCATTCAGGCGCTTGAACTGGTGTCTTATATATGAAGCTGGCTCTGAAGACAGCTGAACTCACTGTCACGCCCCGCCCCATCGAGCTGCCGGTGGTCGGCTGTTCCTGTCTGGCAGAGGCAGCATGGCGGCCAGGGCAGCTGAGGCTGCAGCGGCCTTGGTGGAGGTCAGCTCTGCCCAGAAGTTTGAGGAGCTGCCGTGCCTCCGAGCCGAGTCCCCTCTCGTGCTCCACTTCCGGGCACCATGGGCTCCTCAGTGTGTGCATAGTTAAGGAACTGGAAGCTTCAAACGAACTAGATATGATTTGCCCAAAAGCTCCCAAGTTAGAGGAAAGGCTCAAGGTGCTGACAAAGAAAGCTGCTGTGATGCTCCATACGAAAGGAAACAAGCAGGAAGCAACGTATGGATTCCGCAAACAAATTCTGGAAATCCTGAGTACTACTGACATTGACTAGGAAACCTTCAATATCCTGGAGGACGAAGAGGTGCAGCAAGCGTTTGAAAGCCTACTCCAACTGGCCAACATACCCGCAGCTCTACATGAAGGAGGAGCTGCTGGGAGGACTGGACATGGTTAAGGAACTGAAAGAAAATGGTGAATTACCGCCAATACTGAGAGGAGAAAATTGATAAATGAAGTTGGTGCCCCCGTAGTGACAGGAATAGTTGATTACATTGGAACAGTTCATGATAGACCTTGGAGATGGACCAGGAAGAAGATCGTGTGTCTTTCCCAGTTATGCTTTGTGTATTTCACAGGGCCCTGCTAAATAAATATGTTTAGAATGCGATAAACATATTTCAATTCACTTACAAGTAAAAAAAAAATGCTTATTATTATTATTTTTTAAATGTATTTATTTGAAAGGGAGCAGGAGAGACGCTTCCATCTGGTGTTCCAATCTCCGAATGGGTACAAGAGCCAGAGAGCTGGGCCTATCTGAAGCCAGGAGCCAGAAGCTTCATTTAGGTTTCCCATGTGGGGTTAGGGGTTCAAGCAGATTCTGCTACATTCCCAGGCTTATGAACAAACAAGCTGGGTTGGATATATACTAGCTTGGATTCAAACCAGCACTCAGATGAGACTCCAACATTATGCCACAGTGTCAGCCCAGATAATACTTTGATTTTTTTTTTCCTATTATATGTATGTATATATTTAGAATCACCTGAAAATTTTCTTTAAAACTCAGTTTCCTTAGCCCTATTCAATGTTACACTGAAAATCTTTAGTGTGCTGCAGTTTTATCATAAAGAAACAAATTATTCTAATGCATCATGGTTTACAGAAATAAGTCAATAAAGGATAAATGTTGCAGTGATTAACTGAGTGTTCTACAAAATGAATGATAGTCAACTTACTCCAATTAAGGTATGCTGGAAACACAATTAGAAAACATATTTTTGAGGGGCCAACACGGTGGATCAGCTGGCTAATCCTCTGCCTATAACCACCAGCGTTGCATATGGGCACCAATTCATGTCCTCCCTGCTGAGAAAATGGCCCACAGCCTTGGGACCGTGTACCATTTGGGAGACCCAGAAGCAGCTCCTGGCTCCAGGCATCAGAGCATCTTAGTTCCAACTGTTGGGGCCATTTGGGGAGTGAATCAGTGGATGGAAGATCTTTATCTCTCAGTGTCTCCTCTCTATGAAACTGCCTTCCTAATAAAAATAAACAAAAAAAATTTGCATTTTTGAATTGTGCCTACTATTGCCCAGACAGATAGCACATGAGAACAGTTGATTCTTTTTCACTTTCATCCTCATTAGCATTCTTATTGTCTTCTGCACGTCTTTATTTTCTCCTTCACCCTGGGGTGGTTAGGGCCCTCATCATCCCAATCTTCATCACTTTGATTACTACAACAGAATCCCTTTGGGGGGCTAATATATCTTCCCCACCATGTCCATATGATCTTTGTGTTTTCAAATATAATTTGGATAGTTTTCCTACACTTGTTAAATTCAAACGCTATCCTCTTCTATTTTTAGAATAAGTCCTAAAGTTTTCAATATGACATGCAAGAATTATTGGTGGGCCCATAAATTTCCAAAGCTCCAGTTCTTCTTCATTTAGTGGTGAATTAAGCTTGTGATTATAAAATGAATTGGAAGTGTGATTGTCATTTTACAATTAAAAGAAACTATAAGTAAAGTAAGAACAAGAAGAGTGAGGATGGGAGGGAGGGTGGGTTAGGAAATATCATTATGCTTTTAAAACTATGTATAAGGGAGCCTGGCGCAATGGCCTAGTGGCTAAATTCCTCACTTTGCAAGCCCTGGGATCCCATATGGGCGCTGGTTTGTGTCCCAGCTTTTCCACTTTCCATCCAGCTCCCTGCTTGTGGCCTGGGAAAGCAACAGAGGATGACCCAAAGCCTTGGGACCCTGCACCCATATGGGAGACTTAGAAGAGGCACCTGGCTCCTGGCTTAGGGTCAGCTCAGCTCCAACCATTGCAACAATCTGGGGTGTGAATTGGTGAATGGAATATCTTTACCTTCTGTCTTCCCATCTCTCTGTAAATCTATCTTTCCAATAAAAATGAATGGATCTTTAAAAATACATATATGTGCGTGTGTCATATATATATATATAATGTTAAGTAAAAGCACTGAAATATTAGAGAAAAGTTTGCCAATAATTTATTATTTTATTTTGAGGATAACATTTGATAATAATAAGAACGAATTATGGAAGTTCCTGAGTAATAAATATCACCTCTAATTATTATACCAATTTCATTCGTGAATAACGAGTTTTTTTTAAGTTTGTCTTACTTTTTATTTCTTCTTTCAATTTACAGAGTAAAATTGAGCATCCAGATACTGCTTTTTTGTACAGATATATTTTATTTTAAAATTATGGAGAAGCTGTTTTTTTAATTTTTATTTATTTATTTATTTATTTATTTATTTATTTATTTATTAGTTTTGAGAATCTTTACATAGTTAATTAGGGCACAACGGTTCAAGGGCTACAGAAAAGTGGATAAGATTACTATTTCCACATTTTTTTCTGTATCTGGGGTAAAGGGGGAGACAAAGGGAGAAGCCCCTCCCAGCCTCCCACCCATCCCAGGTCCCCAAATTGGGGCATGCCCCGAAGTTCTTGCTCAAGTGGATTTCATAGTTGAACAATTATGAATTGCTGCCAATCTCACCACTCCAAGCACGAAGAAGTCACTGCAGAATCCACTGATTGATATAGTCCATCTTAGAGTCTCCGTTTGCCCAGTTTTTCACTGCCAACATATGGCTGGGGTAGATATTGATTTGTTCTATCCTCTGTTGTGGTGCTAGGTATACTCTACAGGTTCCGATAGACTACCATATCCTCCATGTGCACCTGGTTATGCTCTACTTTGTCCCATCAGAGTCTCTGAAGAGGCTCGGCTCTGGCACTTGCACTCCATGGCAGACAATGGAACCTACACTTCTCTTCATGGTTAAGGTTCTGAGTTTAGCAGTTCGATTGGTGAGATCCCCAGAGAAACTTTCTTTGAGGTGATCCCAGACCAGATCCTTATGTGTACTTGCAACTACAGGGCCCAGCATAGTCCATCACCCCAATCAGCCAGTGGTTGCAATTGCTGGGTCAGTTCTGTTTCCAGCCCTGTCTTCCACTGGAACAAATGGGTGTTGCAGACCAGCCTAATTCTGCCCAGCACACACTCACCCTCACATAAACCAGTGGGATTCAAGTGGAAGTCGGGGCTGAAAACAGAACCAACCCAGCAATGGCAACCACCAGCTGACCAAGGCGATGGACCGTGGTGGGCCCTGTACTTGCTAATACATACAAGAATCTGGACTGGGAACACCTCAGACAAAGTTTCTTTGGGGATCTCCACGATGGAACTGCCAGACTCAGAACCCTAACCAAGAAAAGAGAGAAAACAGAACAAGTCAATCAACCACCTCAGCTATATGTTGGCAGCAAAATACTGGGCAAATGGAGACTCTAAGATGGACTATGTCAATCAGTGGATTCTTCAACGACATCATCGTGCTTGGAGTGGCGAGATTGGCAGCAATTCATAACTGTTGAACTATCAAAACCACTTGAGCAAGACCCTCGGAGCATGCCCCAAATCCGGGTCCTAGGGTGGGTGGGAAACTGGGTGGGGCTTCTCCCTCAATATCCCCCTTTACCTCAGATGCATGAAGGAAACAATATGGAAATAATAGTCTTATCCACTTTCCTATAGCCCTTGAACCTTTCTACCCTAATTAACTATGTAAAGATTGTCAAAAATATAACAAAAAATGAAAAAAATGATAAACCAGTGGGAGTTGCAGCCTAGTCAGAGCGACCCACAATAACCCCCACCAGGTCCCTCCCCTTGCCCTGGTTCCCATGCTTGCCAGTATGTACAGCAGACTAGTCCAGCCCATCTTGGTTCTTACTGTTGGATGTTTCAGCCCAGCCAAGGTTCATCCATACCCAAACACAGCTCACATATGGCTCAGTAGGGGCAGAGATTCAGCCTACTCCATCCTACATCTACTCTGGTCCTAAGCCCAGCTTGGTGCATCCAGTCCCAGTCCACACTTGTGCCAAGGGAGACTGCAGTAATATCCAGACCAGAACGCAGCTCCCACTCTGGCCCCTTGGTCCTTGGTGGGAAGTGCAACCCAGCAAGGGTGTCCCCTTAACTCCCCAACCGGGCCTGTTCCCAGCCATAGATTGTGTGCATGCCAGTGGTTGCTCTGACTCAGCTTGGCATAGCCCCACATCTGTCTTGGCTTTTGCCTTAGAAGCTGTGGCCTAGCGTCCCTGGCTCATGCAGACCTGTAGGTGTAAGACCCTAGCTCTGCATGACCTGGCTCCATCCTGATTTCTATTTTTGCTTGTGAGCTAAAGTTTGCTCAGTCCTGCCCAGTTCACCCCGTTCCATTACCAACCCACACATTAGCCAGCCATTGGAGCTACTTTGCCCAGCTTGTCCAACCCGCAGTCCTGGACCGTGTGTTCACCAGTGGGAGCTATGACCCACGAGGGGAGTTTCCCAAGTTCCTATGGAGAAGTTTTTAAGGACTCATGCTAGCACTTGACATAATTTTGTAACAATATGCCAAAAAATAAGAGAATACATTACAAATTCAATGAAATACAATATTCATATATTTGTATTATTTTCTAATCACTTTTTTCTGCTTGAGTGATATCAATATATGCAAAATAACTTGTTCCAATCAGTATGATTTCCAATTTTAAACTTACATTGTAGTCCCGCTTATTATTTACAAAGATGAAATTATACTGAGCTGAAAATTTCTAAGTTACTATTCACATTAGTGTTTGCACTGATTTCTACTGCTTTTCTAAACTGTCATGCACTTGGTGGCTTAATATAACAAATTATTTGAAAGCACTAGAGGGCTTAAATCTTATCTTTTTTGTAAAAACAAACAAACACAAAAAACCTTTTAATTTCAGAATCAGTTTAAATTGATGAGATAAAAACTGTGAAGTATTACAAGTTCCCATATACCCCATGTCCACATTTCCATAACAAGCACCTTACATTAGAAAAATATGTTTGTAACAATGAATGAACTGCATGCAGCTTTCCCGATTTTTTAAGTGAAACTCATTCTATCCCTCCCATCCCTTCCAGCAAATTCATAATTGCAATCGTGTGCACATATTAATTTTTTTGCCAGGGTGGACGGAGGAGGTGATTTCCTGTTTTAGTTCCCACATATGGGAAATAGGTGCCATTTGTCTTTATGTATTTGTCTCATTTCACTTAACATGATGTCCTTCAGTTCTACCTATTCCCTTGTAAACCATAAGATTCTGTTTGTAAAAAGGTAGGTTTATCTGTTTGAAAATCAAAGCAACAATCAAGCTGAAGTCAGGAACTAAGAACTCCATTCAATTCTCCTTCAGGGGTGACCAGGTTTCAAGTGTTTAGGACATCTTTCACTACTTTCCCAATTGCATGAACAGAACGTTGAATCATATGCAGAGTAGTCAGGAGTTAAGTGTCACTCTGATACAGGATGCTGGTGTCACAAGTGGGGATGTAATAATGCTCACCCCATGACATGAATTGCTTCTTAATAGTATTCCGTTTGTTTTTAGATGCCACATTTTCTTTATCAATTCATTTGAAGATGCACGCATCGTTTGATACATCCTAGATATTATGAACACTGCTGCAATAAATATGATGGCGGAGCAGGTGCTCCTTTAATACTATAATTGCATATCTTTCAGATATTTCAGCACAGATCATACCAAGCTGAATAAAAAATCAGCAAGGCTGAGTTTCTTTCACAAGTCCCTCAGGGAGAAATAATGTCCTTATCATTTTTACCTGTAAGAAGTTGTCACAATTCCTTTATTCACGATAAAACCAACAATATAAGGCCAAGTTCTTCTTAAACTATCATTTCCTTGCTTTTCTCTCTCCTATACCCCCTTCCACTTTTAAGAATACTTATGATTTTACTGAGTCCACCTAGATGACCCGGCATAATTTCTCCATCTCAGTTGTCAGTAGAGTAAGAATTTTCATTCCCTCTGCAACCTTAGTGCCACCTTATGATGTTACAAAACATATTCACGGTTTTCCTGAATTTGACTGTAGGTGTCTTTTGGGGATCATTACTCTTTCTACTGTGCAACTTTAACATTTTAATGAAAAATATTTGATGTTGATGTATGTTTCCTCTTACAATAGAGTCGAGAAATATATTATTTGAAAAGTTGATGAATATATCACTCTACCATTGATTTATTCTATCATGTTTCACCTAATTTTTTTTCACAGACACTTTCATGGGCTTCTTATGCAGTGATGCATCCAGTTGGAATAAAACTTGTTGAGCAACACAATATACACCACTTTCTGTTTCTACCTTTTATTCTACCAAAACAAAACAAGATAAAACAAAGCAAACACAAAAACAAACTCTCTTGTGGCTAGGTATTTAATGCAGCAGTTACAACACTTCTTGGGATGCCAGATCTCACACTGGAGTACATGCATTTGAGTCCCAGCTCTGCATCCAATTTCAGCTTCCTCTAATGCACCCCTGGGAGGCAGCAGGTGATGGATCATGTACTTACATCTGCGTCACTCTGTTGGCAGTCTTGGATTGAGATCCAAGTTTCAGATGTTGCCTGACTCAATTCTTTGGATGGCAAACCAAAGACTAGAAGATTCTTTCTCTCTCTTTTCCAAATAAAATTAAAATTAAGAATTAAAAAAATTTCTTGGAGACAAAACTTTTGTAAATTATCTCTACCAACATTTTATCATGAGTTCTACATTTAGTAGAACTAATAAGTCTAATAAGTGATTTACAAATCACTTATTTTTTACATGCATTTATTTATAATGTTTAATTTATAAATTCTTCAATATGCAATTCCAAATGCAAATATATTTTCATACAATCAAAACATAATCATCAAAAATTGGTGGGTTTTCTTATCATCAATTCCCATATAATTTTCAAATTTACTTCACTGTACCAAATTTAAAATTGTTTGATTCTGATCTTCTGGTTCATATAACATAGACATTCCACTGATCCCACTCATAGATCACTTTGATCAGTCTTTCAGTTGTCACATAGGAAGCTATTTCTGTAGCCTCTTTGAAGTCCTTCTTGCTAGGAAGGTCAGGGTAGGAGTCGTATCCCAAGAATGTCAAGTCTGAGCAGAGAAAACGAATTCCAGATTAGGTCACAACAGTTAAATCTTTCCTAAACCAGGTGTTCATAAATGGTGAGGTAGGTTTTATAATACATAATGTGTACAACCACATACACTATTTTTGAAATTCACCTTTCTCATTCACTCCCTTTCCTCATTGTGCTTGAATTGAGTGATAAGGGCATGAGGAGGAACCAAAGATGATAATCCTTACTATAAGCAACCAGCCTGAAGCAGGATAGAGCAGGGTAAATGGAGAATGTGTGTTAATTTTGAATGAAGTCAGAGGTTTTATTATTCTACTGGAAAAGGCATATTAATTATTAAATGAGATTATTCTTGTGGTTGAAAGTGAACAAAGTTTTTTATTACCTAAGTATGAGCAGATAAACTATGAAGTCTGCTCAAAATTTCTTTCAATACCAGGGAAACAAATATACTTACAAAATAGATTCAAATAAGCCAAGAAGGAAAACAGGTTGTTTTCTGATTATACAATGAAAGTTCCACTTGTCTGATATAACAGATACAATTTTTATGTGAATTTTAGATGGAACTAAATACAATAGCAGAAAATGTAAATTTAAAAGCACAAACAATAAGATAAACTATCTGCCGATTTTTTGGTACTTCTACCACAAAGAAATTAGTTCTATACATTCCCTTCTTGAATATGAATAGGAGTTTTGCAATGAATATGTTGAAAGCAACACTGCACAAATATCCACTTCCTACCATTTAAAGGACTTAGTTTTTTTAATATATATAGTTTCGGGGTTCACTTGCTCTTGAACCTCTGAAAGTGCCATGTGGATTGGCTTCCTAGAATTACCATAATAAAATAACACAAAATGGTTATCTTCAATAAACACAATAATTCTCTCACCAATCTAGAGGCTAGAAGTATCTAATAGTGTTAACACTAACAGTGTTGATTAATCTCTGTTTTGCCTTCTTTCTAAAAGTTCTAGGACAGAATCTGGCCTTCTTAACATCTGATATTGCCAATATCCCTTGGTGATTACTGATGTACAGATGCATCACTCCAATCTATATCTGCTTGACCATAGGTAGTTGTTCTTGTGTGTTTGTTTCTCTTCTCTTCTTATAAGGACACCACTCATTTTACAATAGAGTTTACCCTGCTTCAGTATAAACTTATTCTAACTAATGAAATCTACAATGACCTTATTTCCAAATAAAGTATATCCTGAGTCTCCTGGGATTAGGACTTGAACATAATTTTTATGAGTACACAATTAAAATCATAACACCATGTAAAAAGTCCAATTGTTCAGCTGGAGATACCACGTGAAGAAGCCCTAAGACGACAGTGAAAAGGAGAATATTCATTTGAACTCAGCTTTGTATTACTTGCCATTAAGGCTTCAAATGTCTAAATGAGCTTCGACTAGCCCATGTTGGCTTGATCATATTGAGTGTCCCCAGGATATGTGGTAGGGAACAGAATTACTGTTTAGTGCTAACAAAATTCTTGACCCACAAAAATGTGAGATATAATGAGTTTTTTATTAAGGCCATGAAATTCTGGACAACTGAGAATTATAGATAACTAGCACAACAGAACTATGATATGAAAACACTTTAGAAAAAATGCAATCTGGGAAGGGTCCGGGCCTTTGGGTTGGGGGCGGCTTGCAACTCCCCAGAGTGTGGCAGCTGTGGTGGGAGTGGCCCTGCCAGGCTGGAACCAACACTGGGGACTTGTGCCAAAGCCACTGCTGAAAGGCAGTGAATGAGTCCTTGGCTTTCTCCAGACCCAAGAGAAATCTTCCCTCAGGGTGAGTACGACATGAGGGAACCCTGGGAACTGGATTAAAGTCCGAGCTCTGCCCTGCCACCAAAACCTTGCAGCAGGACCAATCTGGGACGGGTCTGGGCCTTGGAGTTGGGGGCAACTGCAGCTCCCTGCAGTGTGGTGGCTGTGGGGGGGTGCCCCTGCTGGGCCAGATCCAATGCTGGGAACTTGGGCCAAAGCCACTGCCAGAAGGCAGTGACTGAGTCCTTGGGTTTGGGTGGCCAGTGCACCAAATGGTGCCAGGCTCTGCCTGCTGGCCAACCAGCAGCGAGCTCTGGGAGTTTTAGGATATGAAATTGCTGCTTAGGGACACCCATGAATAAGGCCAGCTTTAGCATAGGTGAGAGATGAATTCTGGGTGATTCCCAGTGGCAGGATCATGAAACTTTAGGGCAAGCATGGGGACTAAGACCTGATACTTCCCAGTCTCCCTTGGCACAAGTGTGGACTGGGACTGGACGCACCAAACTGGGCTAGACGCCTTCACCATCTGGCACTCTGGAGAACCTGGGTAGATGCAGGACGGATTAGGCTGGGTCTCTGCCCCTACTGAGCCATGTGCGAGCAGTGTCTGGGTATGGACAAGCCTTGGCTGGGGTGAAATATCCAACACCAAGAACTGGAATGGGTCGAAGGCCAGCAACGAGGGCTGGCCCATAGAATCACCAGTACACCCAAGACCTGGCATAGGGAGAGGTTCTGAAGGAGGAGCTTGGGAAACTCCTCTGTCAGAACACAGCCCCTACAGGTGAGCACAAGAACCATGAAATGGAGCAACCCAGGCCAGGCCAGAGGAAGATACCCACCATCATACATATGGCATAGGTGGTGGGCAGAACAGGGTGAACCCGTTCACATCAACCACTGGCGAATCCGAGCACCAGAATAGAGTGCGGGTCAGGCCAGTTTGGGTCACAACACATACCAGTGCACATTAAGGAATGCCAAGGTGAGGTGAGCCATACTAGATGTGGTTGCAGTGCCCAAACAGCACATGTGAAAACCGGGGAGTGGAGGCAACACTGGCAGGGGAATGTGGGCTCCCCTGCTGGACAATCACTCCCATTGGAAAGCATGAGTCGGGATTGGGGCAGACCAGACTAGGCAGGGATACAACACCTGTGGGCCTCATGTGAGCTAGATCAGGGAAGGGCCAGATTGGGCTGACTGTTCCAACTGGTACAAGCAAAAATTAGAGTGGGTGAGGGATGGTTGGGGTTAGCCACAGCATCAGCTGGCAGAGACTGGCACTGGGAGCCAATTCTGTCAAGTCAAATGCCAGAACCACCTGGAAAGTGCATAATCAGGGAGTGGGAGTGGCCTAGTAGGAAGATAGTGGGCATCTCCATCTTGGGTTACCACTTCCACTGGAGGGCACGAAAACCATGAATGGGCAGGGTGGCTAGACAGAAAGGCACCTGTCAGTATATATGTGGGCTGGATAATAGGTTGGTTGGGTTGAACTAGGCTTCAAATGCCCATTGACATATAACGAGAGCTAAATGGGATGTGGGACAGACTGAACAAACCTGCGGGACATACTGGCAAGCATGGGAACCAGGGTGGAGTGCAGAACTGGTGGCGGTTATGGGAAGTCGCCCCAACCAGGCTAAAATTCCCACTGGTGTGCGTGAGGACTGAGTATGACGTGGGTAGGATTGGCCTGGAGTACAACACCCATTGGTTCACATGGAATACAGGGCTGGAAACAGAACTAACCCAGCAATAGCAACGACCAGCATGTGCATAAGCTGATTGCGGCGATGGTGTCAGACCCTGTACTGGCAAACTCACCCTAGAATCAGGTTTGGGATCATCTCAGATGAAGTTTCTTTGGAGATCCCTCCAACTGAACTGCTGATCTCAGAGCCCTCCAATTGAACTACTGATCTCAGAACCCCAACCATGAAGAGACTATGTCAGCCAGTGGATTCTGATTAGGTTTCATCGTAACTGGAAAGGCGAGATTGGCAGCAATTCAAAACTGTTGAACTATCAATACTGCTTGAGCAGTATCCTTGGAGCATGCCTCACATCAGGGACCTGGGATGGGTGGGAGGCTGGGTGGGGCTTTTCCCTTTGTTTTTCCTCTGACCCCAGATACAGGGGAAAAAAATGATATTACTGTGGAAACAATGGTATTACCCACTTTACTGTAGTCCTTAACCCTTTGTACCCTAATCAATTAAGTAAGATCATTTAAAAAATAAATTAATTTTAAAAACTTTTTAAAAAGAATGAAATTATACTATTCACAAAAAAAAGAAAAAAGAAAAAATGCAATCTATTCACTTCCACCCTTATATTACCTTCATAGTTTTATGCCTTTAAGAACTCAGCCTATATTAAGAAGATTGTGTTCTGTGAAAATCACAAATATAAACATGACATACCGTTAAAAATTAAACATTTCAGGGAGGGAGATGTGATGCAGCAAATGAATCTGCTGCTTAGGGCACCTGCATCCAATATATGGGTGCTGGTTCAAGTCCTGGCTACTCTGCTTTCAACCCAGGTTCTTGCTGATGTGCCTGGGAAGACAGCAGAAGATGGCCCAAATGTTTAGGTCCCTACCATCCCTGTAGGATATTGGAATCAAGTTCTGGGCTCCTGACTTTGGCTTGGCCAGCTCTGGCTTTTGCATACATTTTGGGTAGTAAGCTAGCAGAAGGAAGACCTCTCTGTCTCTCCCTCTCTGTCACACCACTTTTCAAAACAACAATGTAGATCTTTTTAAGATGAAGCTGACATTATCTTCCATCAAACCTGATCCACCTCTGGTGTTTATTATCTCTTTGAATAGCAGCTCTAAAAATCTTGGACTCATCCTTGCTTACTCTTTAGTCCATGGAGTTTCTTTCTCAAGTCTACCCCATGAATATGCAGCTAATATCTGCTTTTTTATCTCTTACCATTTTTATCAGCTTCCTACTGCCAAGACAGTGCCATCTCTCACACAATCTCTTGCTTTTGTGTTTGTCCTTGTGGTTGTGCATGTAATACACACTCACACACACACACACACACACACACACACACACACACACACACACACACCCTTGTTTCTAGTACAGTTCTCTTAAATCCCTTAAGATCCCCTTGGTGATAGGTGTTGTGTCTTGGTTGTTTAATAATGGGTCCTTTTGATCACTTCTGAGTTTGTGCTAATAAAATGACTTAGAGAAAGGCCCTTTAGGTAGACTCAGTGCAGGACAAGTGCCCAGAAATATCATCAGATTAAAGGGCTGGAGCTTTGAGTCTTGCCCAGCATCACCTGGGAAATAGTGGTGGCAGCAGTTCATATAAAAAATACTTAAAGAAAATTTGCTTTTCCTAGTTTATGAACATATCCAGATTCTGGAAGGGTAATATGCCCCCAACATAAGGACAGAATCTCGCACTCTGATGACCTGTCTGAACCTTGCTCTATGTGCCTTTCAGTACAGCTATTCATTTGTAACCCCTATGATATTATTTACAATAAATTGACACCTGTAAGGAAATGTGGGTCATTTTGGCTAATTATCAAACCCAAGGAGGGAGCTAAGGTTACTTACAATTTATGTTTTTTATAGCCATTTGGTCAGAAGTACAAGAGGCTCTGAAGTGATTGGCATCTGAAGTGGGGGCAATATTATAGGACTGAACCTTGATTTTGAAAAATCTGTTGCTAACTCCAGGTAGATTATGTTAGATTTTAACTGAAATGTAGGAGACAAAGCCAGTGTCCACAGAGTCAATTCACTGTTTAGTTTGGAAATACTCCACACACCAGATGTTAAAAGAATTCTGTATGAGAGTGTAAGAGACAGGTTTCTCTCAAATCCACCTTCCAAAGCACTCTTGATACTGGTGCACAAAGATGCTTACATAAGGTAAAGATAATCATTATCACCTCTGTGTAAAAAGCTCTAGAATGTTTTTCCCTTTGATGATCTTCAGACAGCAAAAGCTGTTGCTTAGACCCAGAATGTATTTCCCATAAAAGTACTTTCTGATCTGATAATTCATTACTTCCTTCCTGTTCTTAATTAGATCAAACTAAATTTTATGTACACTTTTGGTACTTTCATCCCCTGTGGTTCTTGTCATATGTGTAATGATACATGTTTTTTTATGTGATCACTTGGTTAATGTCTGTCTCAGAATGCTTCTGAAGAGGGCAACTATATCTGCAAAGTATATAATCATCAATGTCTATCTTAATATGGTTAGACCTGCCATAACAAAACACCAAAGACTGGTTCAAACAATAGTAATTTATTTTTAATGTTGAAGAGCCTGACAATTTCAAACTGAAGGTGTTGGAAAAGTAGGTTTAATTTTGAGGCTCTTTTTAGCTTGGAAATGGCTACCATCTCACTGTATGTTCACATTTTGCCTTGGAGTTTTACGGTTTTTTAAATTTTATTTTGTTTGGTTTGTTTGTTTTTGTATACTGCAGGAGAAGATGATCAAGTGACGGTCAGAGAAAGAGACAGGGAGAGAGAAGATTTCTAGCTTGTCTGCTTTAATAAAGATAGTAATCTCTTAGGAAGAGCTCCACAAACATAAATGTGGATAAATGTATTACTTCCTGTCCTAGTCCATTTTGTTGTTGTCGTTGTTTCTAATAACATAATACTAGAGATTGCGCAGGTTCTAAAGACCTGTTTATTTTCATTCAGTGATATATGTACATAATATCTCCTAATAGTCCAAGCTAAGTCCAACTTAAAAAAAATAGATTCGTTTATTCAAAAGTCGGAGTATCAGAGAGAAGGAGAGACAGATTTGTTTTCATTTGTTCTTTTACTCCCCAGGGCGGAGCCAGGCCAAAGCCAAAAACCAGGAGCTTAATTTGGTCTTCCTTTGTGTGCTCAAACACTTAGTGCATCTTCTAATGCTTCTAATGCTTTACCAGGACATTAGAAGGAAGCTGGATGTGAAATGGAGCATCGAAGACATGAATAAGCACCTGTATAGGAAGACAGTTGGCATCGCAGGTGGCAATTTTCTGCTATGTCACCAGAACAGAGCTTAGACCCAACATTTAATATCACATAATAAAAATGATGAGTTTTAGAATGGAAAAGCCATATTCAAAAGAGCATTTCCCAATGGTCCTAGCTACAAATACAATGTTGATGATAAGGGCTTCAAAATATGAATCTTGGGGACTACACACATCCATAACTGTACCTGTTAGCCATCACAGTTTCTGACACACAGAAACCCTTATTATCTTTTGAAAGAATGAGTAAATCTGAATTTCTTTATGGCAGGAGAGCATGGAATTTTATGAACCTGGTGCCCAATAAAACAGATGAGATTAATTTTAAAGCATCCATTTAATGTCTCTGGAAATAGGCCAAAGATCAAGCAGAAAATGAAGAAACATCTATTATAAAAATTCTGTAATAAAGATCAAAGTCTCCAGTACTTGAATCAAAATTTCTCCTCTATTTATGTAACTCCATTCTGTAGCCCCAAATACAACTCAACTAAACTATGTTGTTCCTGAGAGGAGCAGACCTTCAGAATTGTTCTTATCTCCAGTAGCCTGTTGGTGATGTTAAAGTCTCACATGAGTGAGAGACATATAGCCCCCTGGTCATCTACACAATCGGAATTTTTTGGAATGGAGGCTCTACCTTGGGTACTGCGTACTGAGCATATTAGAGCCTTTATATCCATATTTCCAGTTTCTGAGGTCCTGATTCTACCCAAGGATATTATCCTTGGGGCCCTCCGGAATGCTGATTTCTATACATTTAACCAGTGCTGACATCCTATAGCTCTTTAAAAGGAAGCTTTACATTTTTGCCATCTACAGTTCCCGAGCCCTGGCTGAGTGATTATGTTCAAATTCTTCATTTTCTCCCAAAGAAAATCATTCATTTGCAAAGGGGGAAGGATAGCTTGAACCCTGAGGGAACTCACAGGTCCCTTAAAGCTTTGGTTAAAAAAAAAAAAAGCAACTGAGATGAAGTGTATGAACCTACTGGAGATACAGCCTAGAGTATAAGCCAGCTAGTTTGGAGTAGAGATTCTGGAAATAGGACAGCTATAAGAAATCTTTTGAGGTCAAAACAAACATCCAAACTGACCTCAAAAACGATTCCTTCCAAGGAGCCACAATTTGAGATTTATAAGAAATTATAATTATACCCAAAAGAATTGTTTTTAAATAATAGATTAACCAACCAGCAATTAGTGGAACATAACAACCAAATGTGGTCAGGGTAAGAATGGAAAAGAACATTATCCTCCCAGGATGACTGTGGGCATACCCAAAGTTGTATTGCCTTGGGGGACAACATCAAAAACTTAACACTGTGAAGATGAATAAACATCACTAAAATGGCACAGTCAACTAACACACAAGTAAATAAGCAAGTAACAAGAAAAATTCCTGAGATGAGGAAAAACAGAGTTGCTACAGTGTACAAGCTAAGTCTTCCAGGTCCCATCCCAAAATCATCAACTATGGAACAGGGAAGTGTGATGCACATGCTAGAAAAACAGAAATTTCCTGGGAGAGTAATTAGATGTTATATCAAACAGAAAAATACTTCAAAGTAACCATGAATGAATATGTATGTACACACACACACACACACACACACACACACACACACACACACATCTCTCCACAATCTAAGGAAACTGTGACTAAAGATGAATATCAGCGAAGATTTAAAAAAGGTTAAAAGGAATCCAATGAAATTTGTAACAAAAAATTTCAATTACTTCTAAGTTTTCACTAGAGGGACTAAATGATAAGTTTGATCTGGAAGAATAAAAATTTAGAAAACTTGAAGATAGACCAATAGGCTATGTTGACCAAAAACAAAGAGAAAAATAATAAAGAATATTGAATAGAGAAATCTAAGATACTGTTAGCATAGCAACATAAAAATGATAGGAATACAGAAAGAGAGGATAAAGAAAAAGCAGAAATAATATTTAAACATACTGTACAAAGAGAACAGATTTCATAAAATAAAGGAGGTAGAAGGGAGAAGAGGAAGTGTCATTATATCCTTGGAATTGTAACTATGCATCATCCAAATTTATTGAAAATAAACTTTTCATCTAGAAAGCTCAATAAATAAATATGATAAATATTAAAAGAACTACAGGCAGGATAGTAAAATTCTGGAAATAACATAGGAGTAGAAAAGCTTGAAAATAGAAAAAAAATGCATATCACTTATACAAGAATCATGAAAACAACAACTGCCTAGTAGATGCCACAAAGGCAGTAGATGACATATTCAAGTTACTCAAATAGGAAGAAACCCTGTCAACCAACCAAATATCCTTTGTCCATGACAGACTTATTAAAAATAAGTCAAAATAATGACTTCCAAGATAAGCAAAAACTTAGAAAATCTGTTGTTTTCTGGTATAAGTAACACTAAATAAAGCTAAGACTGAAAGCAAGTGACCTCAGATGGTAACTCAGATTACCTGAACAAGGTAAAGGTAATTATACAAATCCATGCCACCATAGTCTTTTCTTCTTTATTCCCTTTACTGACATCACTAACATACAATGGACTACTGGGTTTTTTAAAAATACAGTAAATAGGGCCCGGCGCGGTGGCGCAGTGGCGCAGTGGCGCAAGTGGTTAAGGTCCTCACCTTACACGCCCCGGGATCCCATATGGGCGCCGGTTCTATCCCAGCAGCCCTGCTTCCCTTCCAGCCCCCTGCCTGTGGCCCGGGAAAGCAGCAGAGGACGGCCCAAAGCCTTGGGACCCTGCACCCGCGTGGGAGACCCGGAAGAGGCTCCTGGCTTCAGATCAGCACAGCATCTGCCGTTGCGCTCACTTGGGGAGTGAATCATCGGACGGAAGATCTTCCTCTCTGTCTGTCCTCTCTGTATATCCGCCTTTCGAATAAAAAAAAAAATAAGAATAAATCTTTTTTAAAAGTACAGTAAATATAAAAAATGAAAAGTATTCATATTAAAAAAATACAGTCATTTGGGATAACATGGATAAATCTAGACAACATTACGTTAAATGTTATAAGCCAAACATATGGAGAAAGGTGAGTTAGTTATGTGTTCAACCTGAAAAGATGTCAACCTGGAAGAATCAGAGTGTATGATTTTTGTTTCTAAGGGCTGGAGTTAGTGTGGTGGGGAATGAAGAGGTATTGGTCAGCGGGTACAAGATTTCAATTCGATTGGAGAAACAAGTTCTGGTGTTCTATTGCACAATCTGATATTTCCAATTAATGTATTGCACATTAAAAATAGCTAAAAATATATACATGTCTTTGTTCAAATGATATATATAGAAGGCTATTTATATGCCTGTTTCGCTCATTCCAAAGGGTTTGTATAAATATACTCAGAACAACACATTATACCCCATATCTATGTATCTTTGTTACCTGGCTATCCAAAACTATAACACAAAAAGCTTTTCTATAATTGTATAATTTATTTCCTTTGCTTTTAAATGATAAAGATATTAAGTTAACAAAATAAAAATACATGCGCTATTCTTAGAACATTTTAAATGTGAGTTGAATTCTCCTTTTAGTGTCTTAATTTGAGAAAATTACTTTACTCCCATGACTAAACATAGGAATTTTAGAAAAAAAATATTTTCAAAAGATTATGTGTGACAATGTGTTTTTAATTGATACTGGATTTAACCTAAAATATTTAGAGCTTTTTAGGCCCAGTGGCGTGGCATAGCGGCTAAAGTCCTCTCCTTGAACACTCCGGGATCCCAGATGGACACTGGTTCTAATCCCGGCAGCTCCACTTCCCATCCAGCTCCCTGCTTTTGGTCTGGGAAAGCAGTTGAGGATGGCCCAAAGCCTTGGGACCCTGCACTCACGTGTGAGACCCAGAAGAAGCACCTGGCTCCTGGCTTCGGTTTGGCTCAGCTCCAGCCGTTGCGCTCACTTGGGGAGTGAACCATCAGATGGAAGATCTTCCTCTCTCTCCTCCTCTCTGTATATCTGACTTTGTACTAAAAAAAAAAACATAAAATAAATCTTTAAAAAATATATTAAGAGGTTTGTGGGTCTTTGAGAAATTAAGTACAATCTTTGCATTAGATTCCTTGATACAATATTAAATCACTGTATTAAACTATATGCAAAATGTAGAAGATTGAACCAAATATAAAAGGTTATGGGAATACATCATGATGTTTTCTATTTAATATAGAAATTACTCGATAAATACTATAAAATCTCCAGGCCAGTTACAAGAGTTGATTCATATGAGAAGTATGATTTGTTGTATGTTTTTTAACCAAATACCTCCTTAATAATTTATAATGGTTTCGCAGTGATGCCTATCAAATAAGAAGGACTGGAAAACTGATCATCCAGGATGATTTGTATGTTTCAAATGGTATTGAAAGCCACACTGATGAATATGTAATAATAAACATATCTGTTGTTAATAAATAAAGAAAAAACAAATGTGTAAAATAATGTGAATAAAAAGCATTTTAGAGCCTATAAGAGAAATGTAGTATATTTGTCAATAACAGCACAGAAGAAATGCAAGGGATCAATTCTGTAATGGACTAAGAAAATTATAGGAAATGATAAAGTAATAATTGTAAAAATCTACGTTTAGGCACACAACATTAACAAATAAAATATGTACAGTAATAATACTACAAAATTGAGTAGAAAGAACAATGCAGTGTGGGAGTATTTCTACATATTACTGCAATTAATGAAATAAAAGTCTAAAGTTGATTTGAATGTTACCAAATGTATGATAAAATCGAGAGTAATTATGAAGCTTTAAAATATGCTACAAA
The DNA here is from genome assembly GCF_017591425.1 of Ochotona curzoniae. Taxonomy (NCBI): domain Eukaryota; kingdom Metazoa; phylum Chordata; class Mammalia; order Lagomorpha; family Ochotonidae; genus Ochotona; species Ochotona curzoniae. The sequence continues at coordinate 33,419,143 of NW_024465023.1, forward strand.
AGCACTAGTCAAATTAAAACACTACATTGAAATATTTATTCAATACAAGAGAAAGAAGTAAAAGATGAATAGAAGAATAAAATAAACATGTAACACAGAGAAATAAAAGGTAAAATGTCAGACACAATGCCAAATATTTTAACAATAGTTTCAACCATATGGTAGAAGATACACTTTAAGCTCAAATACACAAACTAAAATTAATTAAACGAGAAAATATATATCATGCACATGGCAACTTTAGGAAATCTGGAATGGCTATCATCAGACAAAATTCACTTTAAAAATTATTGCTACAGATGAAGGTCACATTATAATAGAAGTATTGATTCATCATGAAGATATATAATTATAAATACATATGCACTTAATAATAGAGCATCAAAATATATGAAGTGAAAACTAGCAGGAATGGAGGAAACAAAGAAGAGTTGGAGGTTTCAGTGCTCTACTTTTAATAATAGATTAAAAAAACAAGACAGAAGGTCAACAACAACAACAACAAAAATAGAAACATTGAACAACGTAGAAATGACCTAGGTCTCATAGATTTCACTCTATTCCCAAAAGAAAATATTTATTCTTCATTCTGCCCAAATGTACATGGAATATTTTCCAAAGTAGAACACATGGAAGATCAGAAAACACACCTCAAAAAAACTAAAAATATAACATAAAGTATGTTCTCTGATACAATGGGAATATTTTCTTAAACTGCAAAATGCATCACAATTAGATACATACAGGTATATACATATATTCTCATAGATGAACTGTATAATGGAGACTAGGATACCAGGAAGTTGAAGACGTTTCAATATGCATCTCTATTCCTGAATATATGGGGGACTCCCAATGAAGCTGCTAAATATCCCTTGAAAATTGAATACTAGACTATCTGCCATTGCCTATGCCTACAATGCCATGATACACTTAAATACCAGAATGTTGGACTTGGGACTGTTGCTGAAGGACCATACTATTGTACTGGTGTGCTGTTCAGGACTTAGAACCTGCTGTATTATCAAGTCTACATACTGTTTTATTTATAAAATAATTATTTTTTGTTAGTCCATGTGCAGTTCGATTTCTAGCAAACGTGCCTTAGTTCTCTAATTAGCACTCCAAGCAAGAAATGAACCAGCCCCACCCAAAGTTTGCACAGTGCTGTTACAGGTGTAGGCTGATGAGGAACTCCTATGCCTCAGAGGAATTCAAATCCAGCCCCAACGCTGACACTTATTTGGAGTCCCTTGACTCTAGTTAAGGGAATTTGTTCAGTATCCTTCGATCAATAGCTTCAAGCTTCGAGCTTCAAGTAATCACATCTCCACCTTTTACCTTCAAAAAGAACACTACTGCCTAACACAAATCTATGACAGTAACAGGCTGTGCCTTATTTTGTTATTTTTCCAATTGCCTATAAGAGACTCTTACTTTTTGTTAGTACAATTGATTCTTCTGTTGTGCTTAAAGGAGATGCTGAGAAACAACTTTGGCTCTTCCTTGAGGTATGAAGATACTTTTTTTGTAATATTGTCATGTGCCACTTGCTATGGCTGTTATATTCATCAGAAATAACAGTCATTTAACAAAGCTCCAATTAGAGCTTTAATTGGGAAAGATTGCCTATTTTGTCACAATGTTAAATATGTTAAGTCTGTTTCTGACAGATAAAGAAATTAGCAAGTGGAACCTAAAGTGCCTTTAGAACTAGAATGATTACATTGTATGTGAACCCTCTTCCATAAAGCGTACTTGTCCTGTTTCTGAAATGCATACATATGCAGTTCCTTTTGTAGTCCCACTCCTCCCATTGCTCAAAGATTTGATGCTGACTCTGCACCATGCTAGTAATAGAATTTAAGCAGCATGCTATACATGATCAGCATGGAACATAATGTGTTTCTAAGTATATGAGCCACAGTTGTATTGCCTTCAAGAGCATCTGTAAATTTGATCATTATTTGGCCTTGACCTTGTAGAAGACAGTTTTCACAAGTTTGTATGCTATTTTTTTTTTTGTATTCCATCCTATAGCAGTCCTCTAAAGTATGCATACAAATGGGCTGTGGGCAGCTATGGAGGACCCTCTGCATAGAGCAGAGCTATCGAGGCACTTTCTTCAATGTCATAAACTGTCTCCTCTGCACAGGATGTTGCAATGAGAATAGCTGTACATGATACTTTGAACATGAAAGTATACAATTTAAACAGAAGAGTTCAGATAGAGATGAAAGTGACTAGACACTGAGGGAGAGACACAGGGTTTGCCACTCTAGCCTGTCACTAGAATGTCTTCAAGTTCTCTTGTAACCCACTGACTCCTGCATCTCAACCCAGGAATATTCCACTACAATCTATGTATTTTGGTGGGAATTTGCATATAAAAAACAAGTCAAAAGGAAAACTTGAAAATACTTTGAAATGAATAAAAACTAAGATATTATCTACTGAAACTATGGCATAAAATCAAATCAGTGTTTTGAGAGAAATTTATGGTTACAGATTACATCAAAACAGATATTGCTGAAGCTAACAGTCTAGTAACTAGCAACCTAATCTTCCATGTTACAATGTTAGAGAAAGGATATCCAAATAAACATAAAGCAATTCTAAAGAAGGACATGTTTGTAAGTTAGAACTAACGAACCAGATGATAGAAAATAGCAGAGAAAAATCAAACAACAGCAACAAAAAAGCACACTGCACCTTTGAAAACATCAACAGAATAAGCTAGTTTGGTAAAAATGATAGAATATTCAGCTTTCTGAAGTCATCAATGAAAACTGAGAATTACCAACCACGAACAAAGAAGGATTATAAAGGAATATAGTCTACCCACCAATCAGATAACTTAAAATGAATTTCCAGAAAGATATAAGCTACAGACAATCTACATCTCAAGAGATTTAAGCAATGTGAGTCGAACTACAAACATGGAGAGATTGAATCAGCAAAAACAAAAACAAAACTACCCAAAAAGGAAAACTAGATGTCTTTACCTATAAATGCTATCAAACATCTGAAGTACAATTGATACCAGTCTTCTCAAAGTATCACAAGAGAATATCCCGGGCCCGGCAGCATGGCCTAGTGGCTAAAGTCCTCATCTTGAACGCGCCAGGATCCCATATGGGCACCGGTTCTAATCCCAGTAGTTCCACTTCCCATCCAGCTCTCTGTTTGTGGCCTGGGAAGGCAGTCGAGGACAGCCCAAAGCTTTGGGACCCTGCACCCATATGGAAGACCTGAAGGAAGTTCCTGGATCCTGGCTTCGGATCGACACAGCACCGGAAGTTGCACTCACTTTGGGAGTGAATCATCAGACGGAAGATCTTCCTCTCTATCTCTCCTCCATTCTATATGTCTGAATTTGTAATAAAAATAAGTAAATCTTTAAAAAAGAGAGAATATCCCAAGCATCGAAGGCTGCCTAAATATTGAGGATCAACTAATATATGATCAAAAGAATAAAAATTAAAATAGCAGTATTACTTTCATAGACACAGAAAAATACATTCCAGAAAATCCAACATCTGCTTGTTTGATAAAAGCATTCAACAAACCAGGAATAGAGGACTTCCACCTTCTGATATCGAATAGCAAAAAAATATGCTTAATGATAAAAAACTGGATGCGCTGTTTCTTTTTTTAAGATTTTATTTTTATTGCAAAGTCAGATATACAGAAAGGAGGAGAGACAAAGAGGCAGATCTTCCAGCTGATGATTCACTGCCCAAGTGAACACAACAGCTAGAGCTGAGCTGACCCAAAGCCAAGAACCTGGAGCTTCATCCAGGTATCTCACATGGGTGCAGGGTCCCAAGGCTTTGGGCCGTCCTCGACTGCTTTCCCGGGCCACAGGCAGGGAGCTGGATGGGAAGTGGGGCTGCCAAGATTAGAACCCGTGTCCATATGGGATCCCAACACATTGAAGGTAAGGATTTTAGCCACTAGGCCACTGTGCTGGATATACTGTTTCTAATGTCAGGAATAAGATGTAAATATTTATCCACTCTTGCCACTTTTTTAGAAAACTTAGTAGAAGTTCTAACCAAGGAAATAGGTAAGAGAAAAAAAATCATCCAGATTAGAAGAAATCAAGTATCACTATTATCAGAAAATAGATTTATAAAAAATCCTAAGGAATTTACTAGAAAGACAACTAATAAGATAGTTCAGCAAGATTTCAGCATGCAAGATCAATATACAATGCTCAATTATGTTTCTCTAAAAATTCAAATAACTATTCAAAAATGAAATGACAATCTATTCACAATGGTATCAAAAGAATAAAATACTTTGGAATTAATCTAACAGTTATAGTTTAAAAACTTATGAGTTACAAAGATTACAAAGATTTTAAATAGATTAAAGAATCTATTTTTACTGGGAGAATATTGTGTGTTCCCGAATCAGCAATTTTAACACTACAAATAATGGCAATACTCCTGCTAAACTATTTTTCCGCACAGTCCATATCAGAATCTCAATTATTTGTAGGAACTGCAAGGTGAATCTAAAATTCATATGGAATGTTATGGTCCCTTGTGTAGTAAAAAATAGCTTGAAAATGAAGGAATAAAGTATATGGATTTTCAACTTTCCATAAAGCAATGATATATAGTATTATAGTGGCAGGTGACAGATACAAAGAAAAATGGAAAAGATTTGAAGACCAGAAATAATTTAATACACTTAAGATAAATTGATTGTTTTGACAAGGTTACCAAGACCACTCAATAGAGAAGCATCTTTTCAACAAATGGTGCTGGATCAAATGGATCAAAGGCCAAAGTATAAGAATAAACTATAGAAAACTGTTAGAAGACAATGTGGGGATAAATCTATATGACATTTTTTTTGGCAGGGTAACCTCAGATGTGATGCCAAATATATGATGAACAAAGGAAAAAATCAACTTTACATTTTTTGTGTTCAAAGTAAATGAGTACCCAGGAATGGGGGAAAATTCAAATCACACCTTTGATAACACATTTTAACTTAGAACTCTCACAACTCAACAATAAAAAGGCAAATAACTCAACTCCAAAAGTAGGCTAGGTATCTGAATAGACATATCACATACATAAGAGAATATCATTGGAAAAACACTCAACATTATAAGCTAATTTGGGTATATCAGCAAAAATCAGAATGAGATGCCATATTTCAACTAGTAGAATGAATAGAATTAAAAAAAAAAAAAACACCTGGTTCGATAGCATAGTGGCTAAATTCCACCTTGCAACTGCCGGGATCCCATATGTGTGCTGGTTTGTGTCCCAACTGCTCCACTTCTCTATCCAGCTCCCTGCTTGTAGTGTGGGAAAGCAGTAGAAGATTGGCTGAAGCCTTGGGATCCTGCACCCACGTGGGAGACCAAGAAGAAGCTCCTGGTCCTTGGCTTCGGATCAGCACAACTCCAGCCCTTGTGGCCACTTGGGGAGTGAACCGGCAGACAGAAGATCTTTTGCTTTATATTTCCTTCTCTCTCTAAATCTGCCTTTCCAATAAAAATAAATCTTAAAAAAAAAAAGGAATGTGGAGGAATCCACCATGGGGGGAGGGCCAGGGTAGGGGTAGGGGGAATCCAGTGCCTAAAAAATGGTGTCACATAATGCAATGTAATAATAATAATAATAAAAAGAATGTGGATAAATTAGAACTTTTATATATGTTTGTGCTAAAGCAAAATAATGCAGACCATTGGAAAACAGTCTGGTAGCTCCTCAAATATGTAAAACATTGAACTGCCATCAACTCAGTAATTTCATCCCTAGAATACAGCCAAGAATAATGAAAATATATTAGGATACTTCAAATGGTTAACAGAAAACTGAAGTCAAAATAGAATTTATTTTGGTAGAAATTTTAAAAATTCCATGCATAGATTTTTTTCATAATACATAATTTTCTTTTTTTTTTATTGTTGCTTACACAATACATAATTTTCATGGACCAGCATTGTGGCATAGTGAATTAAACAGCCCTCTGCAATGACAGCATCCCAAATGTGTGCTGAGTCAAGTCCTGGTTGCTCAACTTCTACTCTAGGTCCCACTAACGCAGCTCCCAAAACAGTGGCAAATGGCACAAGTGTCTGGGCCCCTGAACCCATACAGGAGCCTGGGAAAAAGCTCCTGGCACCTAGCTTTGGCCTGGCTCAGCTCTGGCCATTGTATCAATTTGGACACTATACCAGTGATTGGAAGACCTCTCTTTCTGTCTCTCTCTCTTTCTCTCTGCTTTTCAAATAAATAAATCTTTAAAAAATACTTTCTATATGTTATGAAAACACATTTTCATTATTTTTCATTAAAATGCAGGTTTTAGGTTTTTGAATTTTTCAATTTTTTAATTTATTTGAGACATGGGAAGAGAAAAAGATCTTCTATCAATGATTCACTAACCTACGAGTCTAGATCTCAGCCCAGATCTCAGGCATGGATACCAGGAATTCAATTATTTAACCCATCATGGTTGCCTGCCAAGGTCCATGTTAGCATGAAGATGGAGTCCATAGCAGAGCCAGTTACCAAATTCAGGCAAGTGTCTCAATCAGCGACAACAGCTAACACAAATGCCTCTGCCAAGTCATATCATTAATTCAATTTTATCACATAGTTTCTGAAATGCCCATAGATTTTAAGATACAAACTTGTAAACAAAAATTTCTAACAGAATTATCCAAACAATTCAAATGTCTGTCAGCTGATGAGCATATATAGAAGCGGTATATTCCTACAAGAGATTTTTAGCCATACAAAAAAAAAAAAACAAATTTATATATGCCACAACATGATCTATAAATTTTAACATTAAAATAAATGAAATAAATTAGTAACAAAATATCTGCTATTATATCATCCCTTTTACACACAATTCCAGAAGCAAAAAAATATATGAATACAGAAAGCAGATTAGTGATTATTTAGGGATGTGAGGTAGGTTATAGAAGCTAGATGGATGATCATTAAAAGATATGGGGTATCCACAACATAATGAAACTTTTAAAAATTCACTATAACAATGAATGCCCACATCTGTGAATATATCCATTCCATCTAACTTTATGCTTTAAATGGGTGATCTACATTACTTAAAATACATTTTTATTAAAATTTTTTTTTATTGTTGCTTACATTGTATTATGTAGTACAGTTTTATAGGCGCTGGGGATTCCCCCCACCCCTCCCATACCCCTCCCCCCATGGTGGATTCCTCCACCTTGTTGCATAACCATAGTTCAAGTTCAGTTGAGATTCATTGCTTGCAAACACATGCCTAGCATAAAGTTCAGCGTCTTGTTGTCCAGATAAGTTCAGTGGCCTCCTGGGGAGACCTTCTATGGTCTGAAGATAGGTCTAACAGAGTAAAGATCCGGTCAGTTAAAAGGCCCAACAAGGCCTCAGTATCAATATACAACATTATGGAATTAATTGACATAGTATTGGGTAAACAATATGTTAAAAATAATGCAAGTTCCATTCTTCGAAACATCTGGGTTGAGACAGTATCAATGACAGGTTCAAAAAATAACAAACAACCAAACAAAAAATTACAGGTTAAATCAAGGCAAACATGTGGTATCTAATCTTTTGGGATTCGCTCATTTCCCTTAGCATTATAGTTTCCAGTTGTGCCCATTTAGCCACAAAGAACTGCATTTAGTTTTTTTTAATAGCTGAGTAGTATTCCATGGAGTAGATGAACCAAAGCTTTCTTATCCAATCTTCTGCTGATGGGCATTTTTGTTGCTTCCATGTTTTTGCAATTACTGATTGTGCTGCAATGAACATAGGGATGCATGTTGGTTTGTCGTAAAACAGGTGTTTTGGATATATTCCTAGGAGTGCTATTGCTGGGTCATATGATATGCAGATTTTGAGTTGTTTGAGTGGAGAACACTCAAACAACTCAAAATCTGCATATTAAAATATTTTCTAAAGTGAAGAAGCAAGCAACAGAATGGGAGAACATCTTTGTACACTTCACAACTGATATGGGACTAACATCTAGGATTTACAAAGAACTTCAGAAACAAAAATCCTGCGAAATAACACTGTGAAGAAATGGGTGAAGGAAATGAAAAGCTATTTTTCAAAAGAAGAAATTCCTAATGGCTAATAGACACATGAAAAAATGCCCAGGCTTCCTAGCTGTCAGGAAAATAAAAATGAAAACCACATTGAGGTTCCACCTAACTCTACAGGCCAGAGCAAAGGGAGTGACATATTCCAGATTCTAAAAGCAAAAAAAAAAAATTGTTGACCCAGAATAATGTACCAGGCAAAGCTTTCCTTTGTCTTTGAAAATGAAATAAAATACTTCCAAAGTAAAGGCAACTCAAATAATATGCCACTTCCAAATCTGCCCTACAAGTGATACTTAAAGATGTTCTCTTGACAAGGGAGATAGCACCCACCAAAACCAAAGGCAAATGTGAAGAGCATCCCAGTAAAATAACAATACAAGACTAAATCAAATGAACAACCCATTGCTAAAATGACAGGACCAAGTAACCTCATATTCATATTAACCTTGAATATAAAAGGCTTATACCCATCAATCAAATGTCATAATCCAGTAGATTGGATTAAAAAATTCATCTGTTGCTTACAGGAGACACATCTCACCAAAAAGGATAAGCAGAAACTGTATCTCATTGATCTTGATTTTTTTTCATTTCTTCAAAACATTTTTCTCATATTAAATTCTTCACTGATTTGCAAGTCATACAGTAACATTTTCTTCAAGAAGTTTCTTGGTTTACCTTTTCCTTTCTTCAGGACACATTGGTAATTCAGTACTATGTTATTTAACTTCATGTTGTAAATTTCCTATTTTTTTTTCCTGCTGTTGATTTTGGGTTTTTTTTTTTTTTGCTTTTCTTTTTTTTTATTGATTTAATTGCATTATGTGACACAGTGTTATAGGCACTGGGATTCCCCCCACCCATCCTCAAACCCTCCCCCCATGGTGGATTCCTCCACCTTGTTGCATTACCACAGTTCATATTCAGTTGAGGTTCTTTCATTGCAAACATTTACCAAGCATAGAGTCCAGCATCTTATTATCCAGAGAAGTTCAACAGTTTCTTGGGGAGACCATCTCTAGTCTGAAGGTAGAGCCCTGCTGTTGATTTTGTATTGTGGCTTTTCATCTAACGGGATGTGAGGATACAAGGCAGTATGCATCTCTATTTCCAGATCAAAGATGGACTCCTAATGAAATTGTTTAATATATATTGACTATAGGATGCTGGAGTCTCTGCTATTTCCATGCCCGCAATGATGGACCTATGACTCTTTATAAAGAACTATACTATTGTGATAATATAGGAGAAGTCTGTGTGTGACAGGAGGAGATTTGGGGAGAAGGATAAGGGAAATCCCAGAGCATTCGGAACAGTACCATTAAATAATAATAAAAAATTGAAAAAAAAAAAGTGTGGTGCATCTACTCCATGGAATACTACTCAGCCATTAAAAAATGAAATTTACCATTTGCAACCTAATGTTTCCAACTAGAGACCATTATGCTAAGTGAAATAAGTCAATCCCAAAAGAACAAATATCATATGTTCTCTCTGATAAAAAGCAATCTTCAGGAAAAATACAAGATCAGTAGCCCTTTCAATACTGTTTTTGCTACATCTAATGGGTTTTGAAATTTTTTAAACATTCATTTCTTCAAAAATGCTTTTTTCTTATTAATTTCTTCACTCTCTTTTAGGTATAGAGTAGTATCATTTTCCTCAAGAAGGCTTTTGATTTTCATTTCCTCAGCAACACATTGGTCATTCAGTAGCATGTTATTTAACTTCATGTTGTTATAAATTTCCTATTTTTCTTCCTGTTGTTGATTTTGTATTGTGGCTTTTCATTTAATGGGATGTACAGCAACTGTGTAATGGAGACTATCATATCCAGATGAGAGGATATAATGCAGTATCCATCTTTCCTTCCAAATCAAAGATGAACTCCCAATGAAACTTAGTATCTTGACAATAGGATGCTGGTCTCTGCCATTGTCCATACCTACAATGTCAAGATACACTTAAATAGCAGAATGATGGACTTAGGGTTGTTTGTGAAGTAATATACTACTGTAATAATATCAGAGGAATCAGTGAGGGAGATAAAGATTTGCAAAAGGGGGAAGGGAAATCCTGGAACCTATGGAACAGAAAAACAATAAAGTAAAATACAATAAGCATAAATTCAACCTCTAATATTATAAAATCTGACTTAATCTAGTATGCATGAATGAGATTTTTATCATTATAAAACTATGAGTCAGCAAGTATAAATAAAGAGAAATTATATAAGCACCTCAATAGGAGAGTCCTAAAAGTAGACCTGAACTTGGTTTGAGTGGTTAGGAAACTGCTAGAAGAGTTAACCAGTGTGGAAAAAAAAATAACCCCATGGATAGAAGACACCTTACAAGTGTTTTGTTTCTGATTGATCTTAAGAGCACTGAGCAAATGTGAAAATAATGAGCAAGGGAATAAATTTATGAATCTGTTAGAGAGTTCATCTTAATCAGAGTTATCTGTCTGACTGTACACTAGGATAATAACAGAATCTCCCAGGATGGGACTTGAAGCTTGACATTTTTAGTTCTCTGTGTAGTATAATGGAATGAATGGAAAACTACAGAGAAGGAATGCCTACTCGAAGTGTTGGTCCAGTTAGGTCCTTCTGTGTTCTCTGGAGGTTGTAGGGAACCACACACCTAGGTGTGGAAACATTTTAGCAAAAACTGAGATGTCAGATCTGTAAGGATCCTTTAGTAGTTCCCAAGTCCAACTCCTCCCCCATCCCTGCACCCTTTCCCAGTGTGGATGGTTCACTGATGTCCAGGGAAGGGGTTAGACTTGAGTGAGATTACAGTGACTCACTGACAGAGTATAGGTCTGCTGACTCCAAATTAATGTCTTTTGCCATGCCCCACTGCCTTCCCACTTCATGGTCTGAAACTAGGTTTTAGAGGCAGGCAGTTCTTAAATGGACTATTAACGCATTCAGGCCTTTACCCAACTTTCTTTCCAAACCTGCCTGAGGGCTTCAAATCTTTATCTTAAATACTGTTCTTTCTAAGCTACATTACATAATCAGTTCAGCAATAAACCTTTCAAGTTATACGACTTTTAGTCAAAGCAAATCTTTTGGCCTTGTTTTCCTGCCAAGACTCATGACTCCTGCCTGTCTCATCCAATGAACATAATAATAAATTTTTCTGCTAAATGCCAACAGCATGGTGGGCACTGTAAAGCACTTGGGACTTGGTGGGGCTGGGGAAAAAGTAGCTTGAGAACAGTGCCACCCTTTCTTTATCCTGACCTTTCACCCTTCCTAAGACCATGAACATGCATCACTTACACCTAACTAACCCAAAAGATCTCCACCTGCCCTGTTTAGTATTGACAGTTTATTAAAACAGTTTTATCAAGTCAGCTGAAATTCTCCCTTTGCTTCCCCAAATTTCTTCCCTCCTACTTTCCCACAACAGCAATTTTTGTTCTGTTACATATCTATGTATGGGTGTCCTTTATAAGCTTAACTCTTTGGTGATCTAGTCAAAATACCTCCCCATTTGTGTGACAATTTCTTCATTACCCATGTCAGTACCTATCCTGCCTAGGCTAAATTATTGCTTCACAATTTACAATAGCCTCCTCAGTCCTATTCATAATTTTCTTTTTTGTCCCATGAACTGAGCCTGACACACACAAAAACAGTAAGTCTGCTTGCCTTGATCCCATTTTCCCCACAAAAACTGAAGCAAGAACCCATAGTTCAAATTGCAGGCAAAACTTTAAAGTCGGATTTTCTTCTGCCTAACAGTAATATTTGACAATAGAATGGTAACGATGAAACTGAAAACTTGACTCTTTTTTTTTTTAAGATTTCATTTTATTTTTATTGGAAAGGCGGATATACAGAGAGGAGAGACAGAGAGGAAGATCTTCCGTCCGATGATTCACTCCCCAAGTGAGCTCAACGGCCCGTGCCATGCCGATCCGAAGCCAGGAGCCTCTTCCGGGTCTCCCACACAGGTGCAGGGTCCCAAAGCTTTGGGCCATCCTCGACTGCCTTCCCGGGCCACAAGCAGGGAGCTGGAAGGGAAGCGGGGCCGCCAGGATTAGAAGCGACGCCCCGTATGGGATCCTGGGGCGTGCAAGGCGAGGACCTTAACCACTGCGCCACTGCGCCGGGCCCTGAACTTGACTCTTGAACTATGTTAGTTCCGGTGATGACAGATCATATCTACCAACATTTGCCCTGGCTCTACCTTGGTTGCTTTTGTTGGGTTATATGGTGGCACCAAATTGCCCAGTGAAACCTGAGAGAAATCATCTCTGATGGCTGAGAATGTCTTAGGTGCACTGCCCACAGGCACACTTCCGCAATGAGTTATAGATGATTGTCCCAGATCCTTCATTCTTAAATGTTCCTAAGACAGAGAACAACAAAATGGAAATGGGCATTTAACCCCTTGAAGGAAGAGGCAAGAAGAGTTTACATACCAAAACAAGATGCCAAAAATCCTAATAACCTTCTTTCCATTAGTTTTCAGAGGCACAGCCAATGTGCTACCACTTCTGGTTCACTGTTTTCATATGTCCAACAATAATATTTTCCTTTCAATTCCCTACGAATCCCACCTGGAGGTAAGGGGACATTCATTCTCCAACATGTTCTTAACATCACTGTTCATAATAAGCAACACATGGAATCAACAACATAAACAGATAAAGAGAATGTGGTGTATATATACTATAGAATATTATTCAGCGGCCCGGCACAGTGGCCTAGCAGCTAAATTCCTCACCTTGAATGCACCCAGGATCCCGCTGGTTCTAATCCCAGAGGCTCCACTTCCTATCCAGCTCCCTGCTTGTGGCCTGGGAAAGCAGTTGAGGACAGCCCAAAGCCTTGGCACCATGCACTCACATGAAAGACCTGAAGGAAGTTTTGGGCTCCTGGGTTTGGATCGGCACAGCACCGGCCATTGTGCTCACTTAGGGAGTGAATCATTGGACAGAGGATCTTCCTCTCTGTCTCTCCTCCTCTCTGTATATCTGACTTTGCAATAAAAATAAAATAAATCTTTTTTAAAACAAGATTATTCAGCTACAAAAAGAATTAGGCACTGTGATTTGCAGTGAAAAGGAGGCAAATGGAGGACAGACATAATGCTGATGAAATGAGCAAGGAACAAAAAAAGATGAATACTCAATATTTTACCTTAACTGTAGAAGGGAAATTTAAATAAATAAATAACTAAAGGCAGGCTTGATCTGATCTTAAAATGATCACTAGAGACTGGAAGGATAAAGGAGTTTTAGATTATAAAATAATGAGAGGAATCTTGGTGTGAATTATTCAGTCTGTTACTAACATGAGATGTTAAATGAAAAAATAAGAATTGTTTGCATTATGACTTGGGAATTGCTATTTTGCAAATTTAAATTTATTCTGAGATAAAGTGTAACAATAGGCAGAGAAGTGTGGGGTTGACTATTAATTGTGTGTCAACTTTTTAAATTAAACTTTGTCATCCTGTTTCTTCAGATGAAAGAACTGGGTATCATAAAGATCCAAGGCAGATGCAATAATAAAATATTCTCCAGGGCCAAGACAAGGAAAATGATAACTTCCTCATCTTTGTCTTCCCATTCCCTCCCAGGAACTGCTTGTGTGGCATTCTGCTTCTTCGATAGGTCCTGCATTAACTTGGTCCTGCCTTCTAGGACATACTAAGAGCCTAGAAAGTGGCAATGACAATGGTTAACTCTTATATGGCACCTACTATGGGCCCGATCACTAAGTTAAATGTTTTATATGTATCATCTCATTTAATCAATCCTTAGAACATTCCTCATATAAGAACTCTTCAGTAAAGGCATTCCTTACATAAGACAACTGAGGTATAGAAAGCCTTTATGATTTGTTCCTAGTGTACTGCTAGTAAGGGTGCTAGAACCAGGATTTGACCCAGAGCAATCTAACATTTAAGAGCCTTTGCTTTTGACTGCTGCATCAGATATTTGGTAACATTCGTCTTGGCTTGAGTGGAGCACATGCCAACTTAAAACTCAATGTTTTCACTTCAAAGAATCAGAGGCCAAAGCTATCCCCTCCAGAGTCCTCAGGCCTACTGCCATAACCCTTCTCCCTCATCTTTGTGTTCAATGACTTAGGTCTGTTAGAAAATAACATTTTGCAATTCTCTAGTGGTAGAGCATGTTCTGTAAGAACTCCCCACATGATTTCTGTCCCAAACTCAGTTTTACTACTTTACTACTACAACAGCCAAAATCCTTTTCTGGCCTGGAAGACAGCCTTTCCATAGCTATCAGTCTATGTAGCTACCATTGTGTAAGTTTGTGTTCCAAGCTGAAAAATCTTTTATTAGATCAAAGAATTAGTAGATGGAGAGCCTTAGATGCTGCTGGGATGGCTTCTGGGTAATAAGTGGTGGTCTTACACAGTACAGCCCCAAGCATCCCAAGAAGCTGCTTTGGATGGTACTCTCCTAGTTAGTAGTCATGCTTTCAGAACTACATCCTCTAGTGCTCGAGAATATTCAGTGTTAGTCCCTGGCCCTATCTACCTCAAGGCTGATGCAGAGAAAACTATATGGTGAATGCCAACTGATAGATAGGTTGGGGTCATGTAGAATTTTCACTATGCCTAGTCTATTTAGATCTTCCGCTTACAGACTTGCTGTGCAATCTTGAACAAATCACTTTCCCTCTCTAAGCCTAAGTTTCCTACTCTGCACAATAAAGCAAGAAGAGTAAATCAATGGTTTTTCTAATTGTTTTAGGCAACAATTATTTTTTAACAGCAATCTTAAACTAAAGATATAAAGCAGAAAAGTACACTGACAATAATGGGTGATAATGGTTAGGGCACAGGCATACTGCTCTGGAGCTCTACCCGCTTATATTCTCCATTACAACAATAGGGGAATGTGTTAAAGCACCTAGAGATAACAATCTGAAACCTTCTGATCTCAAGGTTCTCACCTAAATGTTTTTATAGTCAGCAGTGGGAAAATGAGATCAGGAAGGAAGAAAAAGAGCCATGGCAAGATAGCTATAACTGCCCTTCTCAACCCTTCATGGGGAAAAAAAAAATGTTTAATTCTAAGAATGTTAATGGAGATCTAGGTGGTGAATGAGGTTGAGAAATTAGAATCCTTCCCCATACTATGCTTCTAAGGGTAAGACTGAAGCAGGGTACATGCCATACTTCTCACGGTAAGAATGATGCAGGGGAGTTAGGAATTCTTGCGCTCCATTTGTGAATGGTCCTGCACCTTCATATTATTTCACTGCAAATTTGCTGTGCAAACTTTTCCAAGGAAATAGCTCTCCTCTCTGCTTTTCTGGGTGTATTTCTGCGACACTTTGAAGGGCAACATCAAACAATTTCATGGACAGGCTCAGGCAACTGTGATGGAAATGTTGATTGTTGGAGCTGAAAACCTCTCCTTTGTCTTTGCTTACTACTAAATGATTGCACCCCTCAGCACTCCTCTTTCTTAAGTCCTATGAGGTATCAATGATTTTCTTTTTAAATTCTGGCCCATTCCTAGATGTAGAGAGCCTGCAGCCCACACCCTAGACGGACGGCACCGAACTGCTGCTTCCTCCTATGCTAGAAAAAACAAGTCTCAGGAAGTCTGCTGTGATTGGCCCAGGAGTGCGTGGATGGCACGTGGACAGAGTGTGATGTGAGTGAGGATTGGCCTGCCCGCTGCGTGCAGATGTGACCTTTACGCTGATTGGCTGAGTTACCCAATATAAGGGAGCCAGAGAAATGGGAGGAGGAGAGAGGGAGAGAGCGCGCCTCACCAAGATGTAGCTGCTGCGTGCCTGGTGATGTGGCGGCCGCTGTGCACCGGTTTTGCTGTGCCATCTCTACAATAAAGGTTCCACAAAGACAACGAGTGTCTGGGTTTGACTTGCTGGCCAAGGGACCCCGACACCTAGAGTTGATCATGATCATGTTGTAACTTGGAAACCAAACCTTGGGTTCTGTTCATGAAAGACCATGGAGTACAATGCAAGCTTAAGTGAGAGATATGTACACCTTCAAAGTGAGTGGAATTCTGACTTCAAATAGGTTTGTGGTGTAGAAATGCCCCCACTCATGGAGCCAGAATTTTGATGTAACTGATTAAGTCACACAGCCTGCAAATCTTGCATCACATATGAGTACCACTTTAAGTCCCAGTCACTTTGATTTTGACCCAGCTCCCTGCAAATCCATATGGGAAATTAATAAAAGATGGCCTAAGTGCTGAGGCCTCTGCCATCTATGTAGTAGACTCATATGAAGTTTCAGGATGCTGGCTTTGATCTGGCCCAGCCCCAACCATTCCAAATATTTGGGGAGTGAACCGGTGGATGAAAGGTGTGTGTGTGTGTGTGTGTGTGTCCCTCTCTCTTTGAAACTCTGCTTTTCAAATAAATAAATATTAAAACAAAAGAAATGTCCCCAAACATGTTGTATATGGCTTAGGGGTTACCATAGGAGAATCACTGTGGCAACAAAGAATATGTTAAGACACTATTGCCAATACAGGAAAAACTAACCATGTTCCTCTCCTCTATAACGTGTATCTAGAACTCAGAAGAATAGTAACAAATCTGCTTCTTACAAACCTCTCTTGCATTTTACTACTACAAGGAAACAAGCAGCACATGTTGATTAAGGAATTTAAGGAATGTCAGAAAAGAAACTATTTTCAAAGGGATAAGAGGACTGTAGCAAAATAACAAGGCATAGTGCAGTACATACAGAGAGGCTGTGTCACCTCTCTTAAGCCTGAAGATGTAGAAAGAGAGAGCTACTAAAATTGAGAAGGCAACCATCTTGTTGAGAGGGCGACCTTGAGGAAGACGGTGGTATTGGTTGAGAGGTGGCTGAGAGGTACAGTCAGGTTCAAGGAAACACTGTAGGGAGGAAGATGAGAAATACCTTGGTTGCACTATCATTTCCTTTATCATTTGCCAGGCATCTTCATGAGCAAGCTCAACCAGAAGTCTAATGGCACCAGAACCTATGGAGGCCTATTAGCCTCTTCAGTCAGAAAGCAGGTTGTACTGAGGTGAACAGCCGATCTGACAGGCAAATAAATAGAAGCTAACCAATTGGCCAATGAAGAGAGCTCTTTACATTCACCTTATCTCTACAACAAAATTATCCTAAGTTCAACTATTATCTCCATTTTAGCAACCTTTCAAATCCAAATCCCTTAACTACAGAGGTTTCTAACTCTAGCATTAAATTTCAAATATTCTATTTCCAGAAGCATCTGGCTGCTCCAGTTCTGAATTCAAAAATCTACTACTCCAGAACAGTTTCTGAAGTCATCTTTTTTTTTTATTTTTAAAAGATTTTTTATTTATTTGAAATGCAGAGTTACAGAGAAAAGGGGAGACAGAGAGACAGGTCTTCCATTAACCAGTTTGCTCCTCAGTTGGCCACAATGGTCAGAACTGAGCCGATCCAAAGCCAGGAGCCAGTACCTTCTTCTGGGTCTCCCACTTGGTTGCAGGGTCTCAAAGGCTTGAGCCATCCTCTGTTGGTTTTTTCCAAACCATAAACAGGGAGTTGGATCAAAAGTTGAGTAGCTGGGACACTAACCAGTGCCCAAATGGGATGCTGACATTGTAGTTGTAAGCTTAGCATACTATGCAAATAGCACCAGCAAAAAGTCCTTTTTTTTTTTTTAACTGAATGTCAAATTGACTTCAACAAATTATTTTTCTATCAATTTATCTGGAATATAAGCAGCATAGATAAGTTTGTTAATCTTCAGCACAAATAATGGGTTCTTCTGATCCTCTGGATATCACACAGATGGTTGTTTTCAATCATGAAAAAAAAATGGGTATCACAAAGCAACCGTTACCATTGCAAGGCAGTATGGAATACAAGAAGAGAATTAGGAAAGGAAAAGGGATGCAAAAGCTAGAAAACTTGATATGGGTAAATGGAATGACTTTTATTCTAGTGTTAGGTGAGGTAGGAAAGTGGCCACAGATATCACCTATAAAGCCTGTCATTGACCACCTACAGGCTTCTCCCCAGGCAGATTCAGAATACCAATCCCTCATGTGGAGTGTTTTCAGCCAAAATGGCTGCTCTACCAGTCACAGGTGGGTGCCACTGGTCCAAGAGCTCCAAATTTGGCATCAAAGCATCTGGGTTCCAATTTCTTCTTCATCTTTTGTTAATTTGGGCAACTCTTTGCTTTGTTTTAGTTTACCTGCCCAATAGAACTAGCCCCATTTCTCCATCCTTTTCTAAATTGGCTCATGTGGATCTGGTGAGATCATAAAGAGATATCCAGCAGTTTGTGCAAAATTCTGAATCCATAGTACCTCTATAGTGAGGGTATATTAATGAGTGAATGATATAACATATATGGGTTTTAAACTTCCTGCATGTCAGTGTGTATAAATCAGGATGCATGCTTAGGTCTGACAAAACAGACAAAAGGATTGAAAAGTATAAATGAGAGGATATTACGATAAAAAGAAGAAGTGAAAAATAAACATGTGAATATTTATGTGTTAGTGTATCTGAAAGTGCATAAGAAGAAACATGAAACATGAAATACAGATATCCATGGGCTTAGAGATCCAGAAAATCTGCAACACAGTAGATACGTGCAATAGTATATGTATCTGTATGAATGTAAATGTGTGTATATGCTGAATCATATGAAATTTTCGTAACACTTTAACAGCAGCAGTTCCATATGGTCCATTCTAGTGTCCACTAAAGATATCTACAGGAATGAAGGAGTGAATTAATGTGTGAGTAAATCAAGATAGATATGTGAGTGAATGAATGTATGTGTTCAAAGATGTATTTTAGTGGGAATGAATTTTGTGCACAACCAAAGGTATAGATTGTTGATGGAGCATGTGAGCGTCTGAATCTACACAGGCATGCCTGTAAATGCATTTAGAAGGAAGGATGTGAACGCCTGCAGGTTCAAGTGTATGTATATAAGTGAGAGAAAGCAAAACTGACAGGGAAAACGGAGGATGTACTTGGCCTTTGAACTCTGCTCTGGTGAACAGAGGCCCTCCTCTCAGTTCTCAACTTTCCCAGAAAAGAAACTTTCCAAGCTGAATTTTTCCACACAGGCTTTCCACCCCAAAGGGTGCTGCTTATTTATTTACTTACATTTCATTTTGCTTTGAGCCCTACACCTAGCCATTTCAGACTGAGGAGAGGAGTAAATCCCAGCTCTTCTCAGAGAATAATTGGGAACATTTTGCTATACACCAGAAAACTGGAAAACAACTGGCATGCCGGACTGAAACTTGATGCGGGTTGTAGCCAACAAGACAAAGGGCCCCTCGGCTACTTTATTTGTCCTCTTTAAAAGTAGCCCTAAGTGACTGAAATATCGCTCGCCACCACAAGCAGTATGAAATTTCACCACCAGTTGGAGTTACGTAACAGTCTCCATGGTAACTGAAGCCCATAAACATGCAGTATCACTGTTAGCTGGTTACATAGCAGTAGATTCAGTATCCCCACTACCCCACACATACCCTCCAGCTCTTTCTGGGTTTTCTCTTTTTATCCCCCTCCTCACATATATATATATATATATATATATATATATATATATATATTTTTGCTCCTGTCATAATCAAGAAAATCAAATATTGAGTAAAATGAGCATAGCTTTCTCAGCAAGGAGTACACATGAAGTAAGTCCTCTTCTCTGAGGAGCAGTGCAGGTGTTCAGCTTGCCTTCAGGCCAGCATCTACGTGAGAAATTTCTGCCTCCCACCACTATACCACAACCCACAGACAGACATACGCTGTAGTGGCTACTAGTGAAAGGAAATAAAGCAGGCTAAGAGAAAGCAGGCAGAGGGGCTACGAGAAACCCTGCAACCTCAGATTCCCTTGGCTGCTTCCTTGAACTATTTCTAGCAATTCTGCATCAAAGACAGTATGGTGGAAATGGTGGCAGACATTCGTGAGCTAAAACAATGAGGCTTGACAAACTGGGCATGGACTATTTCATAAGCAATTTCTATGCTGTTTTAAGAGCTTGAGGCTGGGCTGTGCTCCCACACTGATCAAGAGGCAGGATCCAAGATCCAAAGAGGAACACATGGCATCGGAATTCCTGCATTTCATGAGTTTGAACATCATCTCTTGACAGCTCATCCCAGATAAACAGAATCTCAGGGTTATTGGAATACGCAAGGTATGCTCCAATCTCATCAAATGCAGCAACAGAGAGATCTCTGCTGCAGACATGGGTAATTTCATCCATGAACTACTCTCTACGTGACAAGTATCCTTTCTTGAGCTATACTTTGAACTTTGGACCTCTGTGCAGTCTATCCACAACTCTTTCCTCTGCTTGTTGGGTTGGCACACACACAACAACCGCTCCCTTTAGAGACGCCTTCCAGATACAACCCCACAAATCCTTCCTTCCAAACAATCTTGCTTCCTTCTGTTGCTTCTGAGGAGTCAGGATTATCTTGCTGTCCAGCTTCTCACTCCCCTCTATAAAATTTCCTGATTATATATGAGATTGCTTTAGAAAGCTATTGGAGATAATGGGGGACTAAAGCTACCCATGACGTTGTCCCACTTTAAGTGCTCCTTCGGCTGAATTTTTGCTATTCAGCTTTCTGTATATATGTGTCCACACATGTACATTGCTCAAGAAGGACATGAAGAATAAGCATCATCTGGATTTCAGTGAGCTTACCAGGAAAATGAGAATCATGTTCCTGCCTATCCTAGGCCTAGAACGAAAATGCAAAAGGGTAAAACATGTTTAGTTGTAAAGTTTTACTTAAAGTATTGACAAAAATCATCACCACTGACATGAAATCAAATTCATACTTTGCAAACAAGACAAGTAACTTGAGGAGTCTTCTGGGAGCTCTTAAAAAGGCTGTACCTTTAGGGGGAGAGAACAAGTTGAAAAAGGAATGTTCGTGAAATGATCAGGGGCCAACAAATCCTATAAGAATGGAGTTGAAGTTAGAACAATTAATTGTTGATGGACAAGAAAATGATCACTCCTCAGGTACCAAAACCGGAGCTAATCTGTTTGTTACAACACCCTCTATATATTAATTTAATGCCAGACTCAAAAATGTCAGTTGGGAACTATTGTGGACTGAATGACATAATCCGGTCTTCTGGATGTGGTTGACACGTCACTTAACCACATTTTTAAGCAACCTTGAAAATCAGCATGATCATAGAGACCCAGGCTGTAAATGAGAGTTTTTTCTTTTGGGGAAAAAATAGTAAAGTCTCATACCTACTGAATCCTCACTATCTAGTTGCTCTTTTTCAGGCTTATAGTCCCAAATAGAATATGTTGAACAACACGTGGATAGGAGGAAGAGTTTGGGAGTAAAGACTAAAGGCAGAAGAGATGCAGCTGATGCATCCCGTTCACTGTGGTCTGATCCATTATGTGTTTCTGGTTTTAAAATATATTGCCACCCAGGAAATTATCCAATACTTTGAGTATTAAAGCAAGGTATAGTTATTGGTTCACAATTTGGGGGATCAGGAAACTGTATATGACTTAACTGGGTGTCTCTGGACCTCTCTCCATGATAGAATTAAGGTGTCAGCTAGTCTTCGTGTTTGGCTGTGGTAGGATCAGTTTTAAAGCTTGCTCAATTGGCCACTGATGTGATTTAGTTATTTACTGGCATTTGGATTAAGGACTTAGTTCCTCAGTAGCTGTTAAAAAAAAAAAAAAAAAAAGAGGCATCCTTCCATTCCTTGCCATGTAGGACAGTTCATGAAATAGCAATTTGCATCATTAGACCTAGAAAATGAAAGTGCAAACAGGGTAAGAAAGAAGTTACGGTCTTTCATAATCTAATTTCATTAGTAACATTCTATCATTTTTACCACATTTTATTCATTAGAATCAAAACACTAGTTTCAGTCCATACTCAAGGGGAAAGAATTACACAACAATGAGAATACGGGAGGTAGGAGTAAATTCATGATAGATAATATCACATTTTATTTTCCCATCTCCAGTCTCGGCTTCACATAAGCTATGAACTGCATGTTCTTAGGAGCAGCAACATTGGAGAATTGTGTTGCAGTTACCCATACTACTTACTACAAGTCTTGGCTGACTTAACTCTCCTTTCTCTGTCCTCACAGGAAAAACAGATGAGAAGCCTACCCCTAAAGAGTGGTTGTGGGAATGCAGTAAGATCAGGGATTCCAAAAATTGTGTAATCTAGCTGCCCCACATCCAAACCAGCTTCTTGCTCATGTGCCTTGGAAGGCAGTAGTGCTTAGGGCCCCACCACCCATGTGGGAGATCAGCATGGAATTCCTGGCTCCTTACTTCAGCTTAACTTAGTGCTGGCTGTGGTCTTTTGGGGGAGTGAAGCAGAGGATGGAAGATAGATCTATCTCTGTCTGTCACTTTCTCACTTTCAAATAAATGGATAAATATTTAAAGAAGTAATATACTATGGGGCGTGGCGCCATAGCCTAGTGGCTTATGTCCTTCCTCACCTTGCATGTGCCAGGATCCCATATGGACACAGGTTCTAATCCCAGTGGCCCCCACTTCCTGATCCAGCTTCCTGCCTGTGGCCTGGGAAAGCAGTCGAGGACAGTCCAAAGCCTTGGGACCCTGCAACCACGCCGGAGACCTGGAAGAGGTTCCTAGCTCCTGGCTTCGGATCAGTGCAGCTCTGCCCTTTGCGGCCGCATGGGGAGTGAATCAGCGGATGGAAGCTCTTCCTCTCTGTCTCTGCTCCTCTTTGTATATCTGACTTTGCAATGAAAATAAATAAATCTTTTTTTAAAAAAAGAAATAATACATTATGTTAATCAGGGCAGATTACCTTCCTTCCCTGGCAAGAAGAGTCACAAACTCAGAATATTGTTCAACCCAAAATTCTACCAAGCTATTGTTTATTAAACTAGCATATGGCAGACTTTTAACACAACTACTTTTTCAGATTAGGTGAGAAAATTGAGGCCAAGACTGTAAGACTCATGACCAATTCTATTCATCTCAGCCTTCTGATTCCTCAAACATAAAATAAATTGCAGATGTTATGCATGAGAGGTTTATTTCATCCCTGCAATGTACTTTTGTTTCAAAGTAAGTCCTGTGCTCAAGTACTTAAGGGGGCTTCCTCAAGATCACCAAGCTTAAAGGATATTCCCAAGATCATATGGAAAAGTGACGGCAGTGTCTTGAACTGCCTCTCAATTCAATGAATATTTATAGCACAAGGGAAAAACATGTTTGATAATGCTTGCTTAATAGCATTCTGTTCCCAAACAGATAGTAAACAAACATGATGAAAGGAAAGAACTTGCTCATTCTTTTAATAACTCAATAACATTTAAATAACAGACAGTAATTACCTCATTAAATCTAAATGAACAACAACAAAGAACTTTCGTGGAGTTGTCCTCTCATTGAGGCATCTAGAGGCTCTGAAAAGTGGAAGATCACTTGCTCTTGGTGGATCCATCTCCTGGCTGAAAGCGCATTGTTCCTCGAGGCGATCCGTCAGCGCAGGCTCAGAGTGTGACTGAGGGCAGCAAAGGAAAGCTGCTACTTGAGAAGATACGTCTACAGTGCAGAAAGGAATTGTGGGATTTTTAGAGGCTCAGAAATAGGCAAGAAAATAGGAAATCTTATTATAAAGATAGGAAAATATGCAAACAACTGACCTGAGATTTTTCTAAACTCTTTTTAGTGACAAAGCTTAGCCTAGAATATAGGGCTTTACATAACACAACCCCGCACACAACTCCTTTCACATGATTGGATATTGTCCTCTTAAGGAAGATAATGTGTGGGTTTTTTTTTTCAGATTTATTCTCTTCAATTGATTAGCTATGGGATTATGAGTACATTACCGCCATCCCTCCATCTATAAAAGCATGATAAAATTGTCACTCACCTTATAAGGCTATGAAAAGTATTACCTTAGCTAATATTTGCAAAACACTAGGAGCAATTTTGTAATAAAAATACTATGTATCTGATAAACAAAATGGGCAAGGTTTGTAGTTGATGCGAAGCAAACCAAACAGTCCGGATCAGCCAGCAGGAAGAGGAAGACTGTCTCAGAGATCCCCAGCTCTTGTTGGTGAAGCTCCTCCCTTGTCTAGATGCACATTAAGCTCCCATACCATATGAGACAGCACATTCATGCTTCTGGTTTCTAGTGCTTTGTTTTCCCCCACCATCCCCCCCCCCTGCTTCTACAATCACAAGAAGTGATCAATCCGAACCAGTCTCATATGTATTAGCTCATCAGAGAAGCACTAACAATTTAGGGATAGAAAAATGACTGTTCTCATTTCAGAAATGAGAGGGCCGAGACCAAGGAGCTTAATATGACTGGTAAGAATCTCTGAGTTTAACAAGGTGCTATGGATCTAGTCCAAACCTTTCTGTGACCTCAGGCAAAGGTTTTCCTGTCTCTTTGCCTCAATTTCCTCATCTACTCATGAAGGTTGTTGAGTAATATGCTCTTAGAGACAATACATGAGCAAGAACTGCTTCTATGCTCTGATTTCACCTTGATTCCATTTTTCTCCAAATGAGGAAAGAGCTTTAGAGAATTCAAAAAAAAAAAATCTGCTGTTTCCATTTTTTCTCTGTCCTTTTTATTTTCTTTTTAATTACCAAGTACCATAGGTTTAAGCAACAAAGACAGGGCACTGGTATGTTGTATTGAAGAGGAGGATTCTCAAACTAAAATGTCAGTGCACAGTTAGAGACATCTTCCAAATCAGTAGCTCTGAATCCAGAATGAATATCTCAGCTGCCCTCCCCCCCAGTGCACTAAAAGTACACATACTACAGGGGTACACTCTTCTGGGGATTTGACTCTGCCAGAACACTGGGGGAAAATTATATAAGACACACGTGTTGTAGAGAATAATAATAATAGAGTAGATGAGGGTTTTTTTTAAGTAAAATAAGACTATATATATATATATATTAATATAAATTATCTAGGTAAGGTAAACCAATTTCATGTATTTCATACTACAGGTTTAGGAGCACATAGTTCTCACTGTCTACATTCCGATTCGGACTGAAAGGGGTGTCAGATGCAGTCTTCCAAATGACCATATTTCAGCTGGGGAAACAGATTCCGAGAGAGGGAGAGAGAGAAAATCTTCCTCCTCCAGGACACAAAGATATTTAATAAAAAAGAAAGCACCTGAATATAAACCAATGATCTTATAGACAATTGTTCTTTCCACCATCTGGCCACATGCGCTGTTTCAGGACTTGGAAAACGGGGAGCATGTCAATGAATGACTTATAACTGACTGATCCCCTGTGAGTGGAGAAGTACCTCACAAATATAGACAATTTGCTTTGCTCCTGGAAGGCCTGGTTCTTCATCAGTAAGAAGCTGTGATGAAACTATAGCACATGAATAATAAATTATGTTCTGAATTCAGAATGCCTGGTCTAATCATCTCATTGTCTGGACTTAGGGAAGGGATTCTTCATTTTTCTGTGCCTCTGTGTCATGTGAAATGGAGCTAAAAACAATACCTATCTCACTGGGTTATTATAGGAATTAAATGAGTTAATACAGGCAAAGCATTTAATTAGCTAATTATTAATAAAATTCAGAGTATATAAAGCTGGCCTTATTGTACAGGTGCATCGTGAGACAACTTTGTGGACCTCCGTTGTGGAACATATAGTTTGTAGCTTCACAGGTCATCCCAAGTGGGGTACATATCTGCGTTGCTTAAACTGAGATGTGTGACAATCTGAGACCTCGCAGGAAAAAAAAAAAGTCATTGAGACTTTCCTTTAAGCAAATATCTGTAGGCTTCTATTTTCTTTAAAAAGGCTGATTTCCACCAGGGGAAATGTCTGACCTTTCGTGGATTCCAGAGACAGAGAAAAAACACTGTCAGATGATTATTGGAAATAGTTTTGATTAATAGAAAATTGACCTTGAGAAAAACAGATTCTCAGACAAGAGGATTCCTTACCCTTGCCAGTGGGGAGGTACAAATACAGTAGTAAGGAGTTGCTGAGTGAAGCTACTGGGACTTTAACCTTCCCTAGGCCAGAAATGTTCCTTACCAGACACCAAAGACCTTGGAGGATGTCCCTGTTTCTCTCCCTGGGTGGTCATTATAACTCCTATTATCTATCATGATGCTAACTTTGGACAACTTCCCAAGCCATAACTACATAGCCTTCCTAAGGTCCCTTGGGTCTCTGAGCATATTTCACAATCAACAACCAAGTATGTATCTTGATTTTAGCATGCTTCGGCTTGCTGGTATTTTGAAGCAGGTGCCATAAAACTGTACTGGGTAGAATCCTACATTATTGTATGGAAATACCCCAAAAATTATCTAGAAGGGATAAGTTACCATTTTACCCACAACAACTCTACTTTTATTTGTTTTTTAGGCTGTGAGTACCTGATGAATTGCATTTCTGGTAAAAGGTAATATAGTTAAAAGCAGGTTGAAAAGATCCTACCATATGTAGTTGAAACTATTTGAACAATCCAAAAACATCAATATTTTGACAACAGAAGGACATTACTTTGAGTTTCACTCAACTGGTATGAGATTACAGGTACTGGTCATTGAAGCAGTAAAAAAATCCATGTTTTATTGACTTTTAAATTAAGAGAGAAACAGCCTGAAATAACCTTGGCTTTTTAACAATTAAGAGAAAAACTATGTGAACTAGATGTTCACTGGATATAGATTCTGAGGATGAAGAATTGGAGTTGGGACGCAAAGAATGAGAAAATTGGCTTGTAATAGCCAAATAAAAAGATTTAAGTACAGAGGTAGAGATGTGAATGAGAATGGTGTTAGGAGTGGAACATCCCATGAGGGATATGGGCTCTGTAAGCAACCATAGCATGACGGTTATGGGTAGTGGATTCTGAAGACTAGTGAGAGAAAAGACCATTGGGAAAGAATGGGGAGACCCCAGAATGTCAAGATTTGAACTTGGTGTACCTTTTGATTACATGCATGGTGCATGGAGAAGAGGTGCTGAAGGAAGATAGCACTAATTTGGGAAACATAAGTAATGAGTGATATGAGACTCAGGTTACTTTGGAAGCAATGACTCCTTCACGATTGGTCTTCAGCTCTATGCTCATATCTCTAAGGATCACTCATTGGCATCTTTTGTAGTGTTGCTTGTGTATCTAGATGGCTTTTGTCCTCGTCAAGATCTATTTATTAATATCCCATAATACCTAACATGAATTTTATACATAATAAACATAATAAATGTTGAAGAAATGTTTTTGAATACAAAATGAAAGAAGTATAAAGAGGAAGACCAAAAGACTATGAAGGCTGATCAATTGTTAGAACGATGCAGGGAGGGGTCTGTGACTCGTGGTCTCAATCCCTTCTCCAGAATCTTTTCATACCTTGGTCATTTTATACAGTATCTCTGCCCAGAAGCATATTATCCCCATTTCACAGATATTAAACCTGAGATTCAGAAAAGTGAAGTGAATTGTCCAAGGTCAGCTAAGTAATGGCAGGTAGGGACTGAAAACAGACTTTGATTACAAATCCATTCTGTACTCTGGTCTATTTGAGAACACTGGTGCTAAGCACAACCTCCTGTTCTTTGCTGTGTACTACACAGTGCTAGAAAAGTATCTGAATTCTCTCTCCCCTCAACCTCAGAGATCACTGTTAGGTACAACTAGCTAAGATAAATTAATAGGAACACTGGACTTATAGCCAAATCCCCTGGCTTTGTGCCAGGCCTGTTATCGCCTCCATTTTCCAATCTGTAATTTGATTATCCTAGAGGGCTTTCCTGCATGACCCATGTTCTCAGGACAAGAAGTATGCATCTGTCTTCTGAGCTTGTTTAACTCAACGCTGCAATGGCCTGTATAGTCTGGTTATTTCAAAACATCCCATGTTTTTCTATAAGATAGATCATCTTGTGAGGAGGACACCTGAAAATCTATGTTCATGACACCAGTTTTAATGAGTGAAAAATGTCTCTTGAATCATCAGGCCTAGCTAGGTCTAAGTGTTCTCCCAACCATGAAGATTCTAAATCCTACTCACTACCATGCTGACTTCCTACATTTATGCATTATTTTTAGACACCCAGAGGCAATTGCAATTGGCACATTTTGCCCATAAATCTGAGATATCAGATGATATATCTTATTTATTATCTTATCATTGCCAAACTAAAGATGGGTGACTTCCAGTGACTACATCAATGAAATAAATTGAAAATTATGAACTCCCCTGTCCTCTCTGTTAAGTATGTACTTTTAAGGAAATTAACATTCGGCAAGCAGAAAATGAAAACCTCACCTTGCTGAAAGCTTACATGGTTCTGACCTCATTTCAGTAAATTGCTTTCTTCCACTACCATTGTCTATTGTGTCTTCCTCTCTTTCTTTCAAGATGCATTCATTTTTATTGGAAAGCCAGATCTGCAGAGAGGACAGATAGAGATAAACATTTTCCCTCCACTTGTTCATTCCCCAAGTGGCTGCAATGACCAGAATTTAGCCTATGTAAAGCCAGGAACTAGGGGTCTTTTCTGGGTCACCCGGACACAAACATGAAGCTGGATGGGAAGTATAGATAGAACACAAACTGGTGCCCATATGGGATCCCAGTGCTTGCGGGGCAGGTGTGGTGGGGATTAGTCAATTCAGTCATTGCTCAGGGCCCCTTCCTCTCTTTTCCCATCAGGAAAGGTAACATGTGCTTATTGTAAGTCCCTCAAGACAGAAACAGGTCATGAACTCCAGCCTGCCTCTTAACTCTGACACTCCTTTCAAAATTTGCACCATGGGGAATGACATCTCCCACATCCCAAGTGGAGTAGAACACCTACCCCTCAGAAGTACCTTCCCACAAGTTCTTCCTTTTTGACCACTGATGTTACTACAAATTATGATAGAAAGAATGTATTTTCAGAACAACCAGGGTCTAGGTTCAGCAACCTACTTCCTAATGATAAAACATTGGGAAAGTAACTTTCTTTAAATTTAACTTGGAATCAATAGCTTTAAGACTCTTGGTAATATCATGTTGGATTCATGGTTCAAATCCTGTGTGAGTTGAGTAAATTGTTCGAGTTCTCCATGCTTAGCTCCTTCATCTATAAACAGCTATCATAATGGGGATACATGCTGTAGAACTATTGCAGAGAGTAAGTGAAATAATCTGTCTTATGGGCTTAGCTCAGTGCTTGGAGTCTAGCAAGTACTCAATAAATGTTAGCCATTATTCTTTGTAATAAAAGTTGGCAGACAACATAAGAGTTGTCATGGATAAAACACTGTGTTTAGAGTAAGAAGACTTGGGATTAAGTTCCAGCTCTGTTACTCATTAGCTGAGTAAGATCTTGATGCTCTCTTAACCTCTGTTAACCTCAGGTTCCTCACCCATAAAATGGAAGTGATAGTAGCGTCCATTGTGTTAGGCTGCTGCAAGAATGACACAAAATCAGTAGTTACCAGAAATTCTTTATATTTGAGCCTTATCAGTGAATACTCTTGGGTTCCTGCTGTGTGCCAAACTGTGGGATCAGGGCCAGGAAGAAATAAATAACAAGATTGTGGCATCTTCATTCAAGATAGCATAGTCTAACTAAGGCAAATAGTTCCATAAACAAATAATTGAAGTACAAAGTGTGAGCTATGACTAAAGAAATGTGTATGAGGTCCAGAGATTGTGCAAAGAAGTGATTCTCCCCCTCTAATTCATGGAGGGGGAGAATCATAGCTGAAATTGTCAGAAAAGGCTGTTGAGAGTTTTTGAAAAGAAAGGAGGAATTTTCTAAATAAACATGATAGGAAGAGCATTCCAGGACAAGATTAAACCACAGATAAACAAAATCACCTAGTATGACTAGACAATATTGCACCTAGTCACTTATCGAGAAGTGCAACTTTCAGAAAAACAAAACAAAATCAAAAAATGAGATAGATAGGGACCTGATTAAGAATGACACTATAAATATTCAATTAAGGAAACTTTGTTTATGGAATATTTTAAAATAACAATTACAGCTATAATATACTAGCCAATTTTCTAAACTTTTGATATATATTAACTAATTTAATCCTTAATAGAACTTTATGAGGTAAATACATTGTTGATGCATACAGAAGTTATAATATCCTGATGTCTCAATGACAGTAACCACAGAACCAAGATTCCTACTTAGGATGTCTGGTTCCAGAGTCCATACAGAAGGGAGGATTAATAATCTCTATATTGTACCTCTGTATTCAAGATGGGCTACTCACCCATCTTCAGCCAGTTTGGTTGACATCGCACGTTCATCTGATGCTGTTCTATCTAGGGTTGATTATCTACCTGCCACTTTAAAGCTCAGACTCTTCCAATGGTGTTTACTGAAACTTTCTAGAGCTCCAATGGTTGGTGTCTTCCTTAATTTTCGAAATAACATACCATACTTTATGCTTGGCTTTCTGATATGAACTCAAAATTATCTAATGATCCTATCTAAATACTATATATAACTTCTCTGTGTGCCATCAGACTCTGTGCCCCATAATAGCACAAGTAAAATATACAGTACTACGAGACCCCTTAGCTATACACACATGGGCTCTCCTTTGCTTCAAAAAATGGTGCTCAGATGCCAACATATCCCTGTTTTGATTCAGGCAATTTATTTGCCTAAGCTGTCATCATAGTAACAACTCATACTTTTATTGGCTTTTACAATTTTCCCCACTCTTCTTTCACATACATTAGTTACCTGATTTATTCTTCCTGAAATTTTTTTACATCAACATTAAGCTTTTTTTCTCTTTTTCAAATGATGAAAATGAAATGGGATTGGAAAATTATCTGTCCAAGGTCACACAGTGAGTAAATGCCAGGAACTTACTGTATAATCTCACTGTAAGGGTCCAAAGGCTTCTGCTTTACGCTGCTGCCAAAGCTATCCACAAAAACTGCACAGATTGAGGACATCTGTCCCAGGAGCCAAAAAAGGGTGCTACCGCTTGCGGAGTCAATCATCGGACGGAAGTTCTTCCTCTCTGTCTCTGCTCCTCTCTGTATATCCACCTTTCCAATAAAAATAAATAAATCTTTTTAAAAAATTACATGAATAGCCTTTTGTCCAAAATAACTGTATGAATGTGTGCATTTGCTTTATTTTTAAAGAGTTACTATTTTATTTCCTTGAAAGGTAGAGTTATGGAAAGCAGGGAGGTGACACAGAGAGAGAGAGAGATGTCGTCCATCTGCTGATCTACTCCAGAAAAGTCTACAATGGCTAGGACTGAGTCAGAAGTTTCTTCCAGGTCTCCCAGGTAAGCAGGGCCTTAAGCACCTGCGTTATCCTCCACTGCTTTCCCAGGCACATTAGCAGAGAACTAAATCAAAAATAGAGTAGCTGAATTCAAACTGGCTCCCATATGGGATCCTGGTACTGCAGCTGTTGGCTTAAGGCACTGTGCCACAGTGCTAGCCTCATATATTTATTTTTAAAAGTTTATGGGAGCGGGCCCGGCATGATAGCATAGCGGTTCAAATCCTCACCCTGAATGCACCAGGATCCCATATGGGTGCCAGTTCTAGTCTCAGCAGCGCCGCTTCCCATCCAGCTTCCTGCTTGAAGCCTGGCAATATAGTGGTGGATGGCCCAAGGCTTTGGGACCCTGCACCCGTGTAGGAGATGCACAAGAAGCTCCAGGCTCCTGGCTTCAGATTGGCTCAGCCCCAGCCATCGCAGCTGAGTGTGGAGTGAATCAACGGACGAAAGATCTTCCTCTCTGTCTCTCCTCCTCTCTATATATCTGACTTTCCAATAAAAATAAATAAATCTTAAAAAAATGTTTATAGGGGGCACTGAAAAAGATGTGAAGGGAATAATGAAAAATGATTTTTAAAAAATAAGATGAAAGATGACAAAGCAACTCGAAGGAAATAGTTATTTTCTCATTGCCTATATCTGTGTTACTTTTTATTATTATTATAGTGAGCAAGAATAACTTATTATTAAAACATTAATCTACACTCTACACTTCTGTTTTTCCTTTGAGTTGTTTCAGACCTGAATTTTGTGGGTTTAGCTGTTGAAAATAGAGAATAGAGGAGAAATAGCTGGCTTACAGAAGTTCAGGGAAGTTGAAGTTATATATCTAATAAATACAGTTAGAATAAGACATGAAGAGACTTAAAGAAGACAAGGAAATAAGATCAGAAACTCTGGAAGCTTATAAAGGCCAAGTGATTTGGCCGTCAGCCTTCAGGCAACTACACCAGGTTTACCTGGAATTTTTCCTAAAAGTCAAACCCCTGTGTCCTCTTCCCATGCCAGCACCTCCCACAGACTGGCTGCCAGGACCCGAAGAAAGGTCATGTGCAACAAGAAAGCATAACTTACTACATCCTTTGTTCTTGGTTGAATCACAGACCAGTTCAGGAAGAACAGTTGCTTGATCTGAAAGTTCTGCCTTTCCAGAAATCTCTCTTACTAAAGCACTGTGCATTCTAGAACTCTCCTTCTCCAGAAATGTCAGTTGTTTCCAAGTCCTTCCATATTAATTTTCAACTCCTTGATAAGTAGTTGTCATACTCAGTGAGATACTCTAGTTATACATAACCCTGAATTATAGCTTGGTTTGAATCCAGAAGACTGAAGTGGTTAAAAATGGGGATAGCCGTCATCAGAATGCTGGGTTGAAATTGTTGGCTTTTCTACTTCTGAGCTGTACAACATTAAATAAATAACCTGATATCCCTGTCTTCAGTTTACTCACATATGAAATGGTGACTGAAATAGTGCCTCCTTTATAGAACTGTTCTGGAAAATGAAATGAGGCAAGCTATAAAGTTCTCTGACACAGCTGGTTCAATTATATATGATTATTTGCACTTATTGTTAATCCATTCACCAGAAACTAGTTTATGAAAAATACATAATAAAAATGAAATAATCCCAACTGTAACAATCCCTAATGGCTTCTTTATCCAGGAAGTCAAAGGAATGATAATTTTATGATGTCAGCCCTTCTGGAAATTTGCAGAAATATTTGCACACAGCTAAATCATTCTATGTTCACACGTGCACACACACACACACACACACAGAAAATTATGCCTGTAAGCACAAATTTTCTTAACGCACTCATGTACAAAATTCACTTCCTCCTCATGTATCCATCTACATATACATAGAGACACATTCTCCTACAGGTTAGAATGTGGCTGAAACGTCTACACATTTTGAATATTAAAAAAAAAAATCTCATTGCAGTGCTGAGCAGATAGACTCTCAGACACTACTTATGCCCTTGTAATAAATATGAATATAATGCAAGGCTAGAAAAATGCTGCAGACAAAACTTCTAGGTAAGAGCTGTCTGAAGGTACTCCCCGTGGAGATAATGAGTCAGGCATTTCAATGAGATGCCAGGTCTTTCCTTCCAATTCAGGCATTTTGCAAAATGTTTTTTAAGGCAAACCTAGTAGGCAGATTGTATCTATTACCTGGCAGAGGAGAATTAAGGATCTGATTTCTGGGGCTGAATGATCTGACCTGCATATGGGAAGAAAATACCCTCAGCCTCAAATAAAACCCAAGGAAAATCTTTTAAGTGTGGACTTTGTGGAGCCAGAGGAGATGAATGGATGAGTGAGGTATCTGGCTCTTTAGTTAAGAAAGGAAAACTTGGGGTAGTCTTTTGCAAATATCTGAGGAGGAACAATTGCCCAAAGGAATGTGTCCTACATGATGCTTTTTTTTTTAAAAGATTTATTTTTATTATTTTTTCATTGGAAAGGCGGATATACAGAGAGGACAGACAGAGAGGAAGATCTTCCGTCCGATGATTCACTCCCCAAGTGAACGCAACGGGCCGATACTATGCCGATCCGAAGCCAGGAGCCTCTTCCGGGTCTCCCACGCGGGTGCAGGGTCCCAAAGCTTTGGGCTGTCCTCGACTGCCTTCCCAGGCCACAGGCAGGGAGCTGGAAGGGAAGCAGGGCTGCCGGGATTAGAACCGGCGCCCATATGGGATCCTGGGCGTGCAAGGCGAGGACCTTTAACCACTGCGCCACCGCGCCGAGCCCCTACATGATGCTTTTATGAATTCCCTTGCCACTCCCCAGTCTGAGATACCATAAGCTCCATATTTAACATCTACTATGGTACTTGGCACCCTGCACTGTAGCATTCTTACCTGTTGTCTAACCTCAGTGCTAAGCACAAGACCTGGCACATGGCAGGTGCTCTATATGTAAATATATAACTGTAAACAAACTGATGATCATCTGTTTACTCTTCTGCCATCCCACATAACTGAAATGATACATTTTCATGGTGCCCTGTATTCCCAGAACCAACAATGGTTTAATACATTGGAGACATTCAATCTATATAGAATCCTGGTTCTCTTCCTGTCTCATGAGTTTTCTCTATGTCTTACGTTCTATTTGGGGGAAAGTTAGGCAATAATACAATTTTATTACATAGAATTTCAGTGAGGTTAAATAAATTCACAATGAAAACACTTGGCTTGATGACTAGTGAAATCTTGTTCCTATTGTTTTTGTTGTTATTGCTTTAAGGCATACTGATGGGGAGGCCTGTGAAAATTCATACTGCTTGGTCAGAGTAGGCCCTGGGGATGGGAGTGATAGCTGTAGATAACATACAGGTTTCTTTCTCACCTGTATTTTCCCCATGCTTCTGTGGCTCTTCCACATTCTATGCAATATTAAAACTGAAATTGACCTTGATGGTGATGCCCACCTTGAGCGTGACCAAACTAGAGGCTCCGTGAGGACACTACCAGTTCACATTCATCTCTGGGCCCTTACAGGATCTGACCCACAGGAAGCTCTTCAGAGATATTTACTAACATGACTGTAATAGCAACCATGCTGTGCTGATCATGATCTAGATGCTTTTATTTGCTCGAATGATTTGATGTCCTCAAGACCGGCTGCATACATTTATAACAGAAGGCAGACATGAGAAGTCCATAGCAAGCAACTGAAAAAGACACAGGAAGCTGCTTTCTTGCAAAGCATATGAAGTACTTGTCCTTCCAGCTCAG
Source organism: Ochotona curzoniae (assembly GCF_017591425.1). NCBI lineage: Eukaryota > Metazoa > Chordata > Mammalia > Lagomorpha > Ochotonidae > Ochotona > Ochotona curzoniae. The sequence continues at coordinate 33,454,304 of NW_024465023.1, forward strand.
GCTCCTTCTATCTTCTTTCTTTTCTCACCGAATACTTTCATATTATTGGCTTTGGAATTTACTTCAAGGGTACTGACACGAGTACTGGACTAATGAACAGCAAAATGAAGGAATCAGGCATGGTCCCGGAAAAGACCCATTTTGAAACATAAAGCATAAACCTTCCTCTTTACTGGGGCCCAATCTTCCATGATTTTTATTTCAATGTGATATTAATCTCTTCTCTATAATATTCAATAAACTCTATTGAATATTAAAATTGTATGTGTTCTATAGGAAGTTTATATACTGTAAAAAGTTTTATTAATGTAATGATACTTTTACTCGTTATCCACATGGTTTGTCAGGATCCCTTAGTCTTCCTAGTATCCCAAGACTATCAAATAGCAACTATCAGAGCTATCCCAGTTTCTAGAAGGCTATCTCATTTTCAAATCTTCCAGTTCAAATACATCCTGATAAAGTTCATAGAATTCTGAATCTACATTCCTCCTACCCTAATCTTAGGTTTTCAAGCCTCATTCCCAACTACTTATGGAATAACATGGGCTTGAGTCAATTTTTGTGCTAGAACTTTTCATAGTCTCAGTATCTTCCTTTGCAGAATATGGGGGGTGGGGGGATCACTGTTACAAAAATACTTGAAAAACAACAATACTTGAAAATTAGACATAAGAAAGAATGGCATCTTATTAAACACCAGTTGTTTTACAGTAAGGGTTTAATAAAAGATAAAAAAAGATGGGGCCTGGCACAATGTTTCAGTGACTAAATCCTTAGTTTGCATGCACCAGGATCTCGTATGGATGCCATTTTGTAACCTGGCTACTTCACTTCCCATCCAGCTCACTGCCTGTGGCCTGGGAAAGTAGCAGAGGACAGCCCAAAGCCTTGGAACCCTGCACCCACGTGGGAGAGCCAGAAGAAGCTTCTGGCTTCTGGCTTTGAATGGGTTCAGCTCTGGCCCTTGTGGGCACTTGGGGAGTGAACCAGTGGATGGTAGATCTTTCTTTCCTTATCTGCTTCTCTCTGTAAATCTGCCTTTCCAATAAAAATAAGTAAATCTTTAAAAAAAAAAACAGATAAATACTATGATGCATCTGTAATAGTCAGGATACCATATAGGCTCATCAATACAAATAAACTAGGAAAAGTTAAGCTTGAACAAGATGACAAGCCATTTAGGGCATTTGTTCACTTCAAGTCAAATCAATAGGCATCTATGTGTTAAGTTTTCACTGAGAACCTACTGGGATACTCCACTGATAGAAGCTATCAAAGCGCTAAACAGAGAAATGGTTAAGAAAAAAGTACAAAATGTGACAACCCCAGGATCACAATCTACAAATTTATGAACATTCATCCATTTCCATAGACAAATGAAGGGGAAAGGCAAGCTGCCTCCACACAGAATGCCACATACATTATCCAATTAGATCCCTGCAATGTTTCTAGCTATTGGGCAAGAATCCAGGCTTTTATTGCAGAGCCTCATTCCAGTAGTACATCACAATTTTCCCCATCTTAGGCTCTTCTGCAAGAGAAGTGGTCAGAAACCTTTTTCTCTGTAGGATCAGATAGGAAGCAGTTTGGAGGTTATACTGGTATGGCTAGTTCTGCTGCTGTTTTTGCTTCCTCCATGCTGACTGTTCCTGTTAAAACAAACAAGCGAATAAACAACCAAAAGCCTACAAACTATTTTTGGCCTATGGGCTTTATTACATTGGCTGCAGTTTACCAGGCGCGCTTTCACCTTGAAGGAGACATAATACCCTGAGTTGTTTGGTTTCCTTTTCATTGTGTTGAAAGCCACTGGCCTTGGCTCTCGGTCCAGGAGTGTGAAGCAGCAAGGGTATAATGAAATTAAATATTAGTATGTTTGCTTTTGCTTACCTATTGGAAAAAAATCAAGGAGAGAATCTATAAATGCATACAGGTTATATGCCAATTGATTATTGAGTGCTTCAGTCATCCCAGACACTGCATTCCTTTGCAATATTTTTACATCAGTTTGGGGTACATTTTTTATGAATTTTCTGCAATAAGAAACTATCTAAGGAGTGAAATAACTTTTGTAATGCTATCGTTTCCAGAAATAGTACTACTTGTTATGATGAACGCAGCAGTCCAAGTACAAAATCACCATCACGTTCTATAACATGTTTTCGGTACCTTTTTTCAAAAGTACTTTGCCATACAATGTGTAGCAAACGGGAAAAACAAAGATATGGTAACCATTATGCTGTATCTTGAGCTTCCTGGCAGCCAGCTCAAAATGATCAGCATTAGGTAGTTTCCATGGAGAAACAACAGTCCATTGTTGCAATTAATTACAAAAGGGAAATTGTGTCACTGGTTGTGTGGGTCAGCACTGTATGAATAAAATGTGCTATTGCAAGGTGACTGTTTGCTCTGTGCCAACCCTTGGAGCTGATGATACTGACACAACTAAGACATAGACCTGGATCCTCCAAGGGGTCACAATCTGAGGAGGCAGACAGACAGGTCAATATCTGACTCTAAAACACAGCAGACAAGTAATTGCTCCCCAGAGGTGCAAGTTAAGTGGAACCAAGTTCATTTGCTAATTTCTCCTATGTGTACTGTCCTTCGTGGATTACAATGTACTGACACATTTATTCTATCATTTAATCCTCCTAACAATCCTACTGTAACACATGCTCTTAACCTTGCTTTTGTCTGTGAGATGTTCAAGCCCCCTCCCTCCCACAAGGAAATGAAATAATTCATCTAAAGTCCTGGTTTGTACAATCGGCTCTAGTGTCCATGCCATAATTTCTTCCTTTAAAAATAAAAAGAGACTGTCAGAGATAGAGAGAGAGAGAAACACAGAGAGACAGACAGTCTGTTTATTGAGGTGGACCTTGTGGCTCAGTGGCTTAAATCACTGTTTGGGACATCTGAGTCCCACATCAGATTGTGTAAGTTCACGTCCTGGCTTCCGCCCCTGTTCAGCATCTTCCTTAAGGCACGTCTAGAGAAGCAGAAGCAGAAACGATAGATATTTGGGCCCCTGCCAATCATGTGGGAAATTTAGATTGGGTTCCAGGCTCTTGCCTTTAGCCTGGTCAAATTCTGGTTTTTGTCAACATTCACAGAATGAACCAGCAGATGAAAGATGTACTTCTATCATCCCCACCTCCACCTTCAAAATCAATAATAATAGCTAAACATTGTAAAAACTGTCAATTTTGTTTAGTGGATCATGCAAAGGTTTATGATGGTGATGGATTTTTTTAGGCAGGCCTGACAGAATAAGTAGGACTTAGATTAAGAAGAAAGCAAAGAAGGACTTTATGAAGATTCAATAACTGAGTCCCTAAGAGGGCTGGACAGTCTGCTGATAGGCGAGAGATCTAAAGTCTAATCAGAGGCTAGATGTTAGGGCTAGTTCCTGATGATCGAGGAAGTGGCTACTCTTATGAATTCAACAAGACACATTTGCTGAAAGGTAAGAACTTTAAAGGTTCTATAATTTAGTGACCAGACCGCACCCCACCCCTAACAAACACTATATATACCAACTTCATGTTATGTATGATAACTATGAGGCTCAGAGAAAGAGAAACCAGAAGAGAGGTTAGAGCAGTGGTTTCTTAAGCCCAAATCTTTCGCTTGCCTCAACCCTTGGCTTCTTTTTGCAGCTGGGCATTCCTTCAGTGTAGCTCTAGCTGGAATCTTGTCTTGTTGGCTTGAGCTCCACCTCTAACTCTCCATCTCCAACCTACCTATCACTGTGTGCCCTTTTGTTTTCTGGAGAGTATTTTCTCCTAAGGCCACTCTTGTAGCTTCCAGTACTCCATGCCCTGGGCTTTGATAAGAGGATAAAGGAAAAACAAAAAGGAGAATTCATGGACACTGAGTGCAGTCCCACATCAGGCTCTATGCTAAACAACATCATGTGGTTTTGTCTCAAAATCATGTAAAGTGAAGCACCTGCACAGGTAAGGAAACTAAGTTTCCAAGCTTAGAGAAGATAAGGGCAGATAGCTAATGCATAACAGGACCAAGATTTGAAACAAAATCTGTCTGAGCTTAAAGAGGTCGGATGAACTCTGTCATCTGCATTCCTATGAATGATAGAAGGAAATCAAGGGTACAGTCCTGTATCTCAGTATAGTAAGCATTATCCAGTATTGCTATCTTTACTAGAATGAACTGAAATTAGATCTAATTTAAAGTTAAGCTCCTCCATCACATTAGCCATAGTTTCCTCAGAAGTCATATGTGGACAATGCCTACCACAGTGGATAATGTGAATATAGATTTCACAGAAAGTCCTGTTAGATATTTTCAGTCTAGAGAAATGGTCAAATGTTCTGTTTTTGTAAGAGATTATTAAGATAGCAGTTACATATGGCAAATGCAATCAGCATGGATAATAAAGTAACAGCAAATGTTATATGTGTCCCACATCAGTGCTTTACTGATCAGTAGGCAAGGAGATTAAAGGGAACTTGGACTGATCTTAACGTTGTAAGTCCCAGTTTAATCTCTGACTCTGTGGCCTGCAGCAATGATTCTCTTCTCTCTCATTCAAGACCATGTAGTAGCTGGAACTCAGAGTTGTTCTCAGTCTCACATTCTGTAGGCCTTTTGACTCAGCACCTACGTTTTCACTAAATTAATTTGCACATCTCTGTGGAAAGATATATGTGGAAAATACCGCCATGAATTTGAATTACACAAGGTCAATCTCTCCACGCTATGTGCACAGAAAGTCAAAAGTAAAAAATAGGTTTGCAGAGGACTTTTATATGTGTATTTGCCCAATGCTAGTTTATGTATCTGCTTTGGCAGTTGGTTTATCTTTTGTTTCTGGCTCCTAAAGAACAAAGTTGGCTGTAGCTACATGATACCAACCCAAACATTTGGAAAAAGATTATTTTCTCCTTTTGCAAAAGTAAGTAATCATTTGGTCTACTCAATAAATATTTATTGGAAACTTGTGTACCAGACACTGTAATGGCAAGCAAAAATTGATCTGGTACTAAACCTTCCCTGGCCAAAGGAAAGACTTTTGCCTTCTTAAAATTCCTCTGAACTGGAAATTTATTTGGTCTCAGGATTTAATGATGCTAACACAGATGTTTCAGACAAGAGGGGACATTTTGATCATTTGGCTACACCTGTGGGCCACGAAATTTAAAAAAAAAAAATGAGAAGTACCAAATGAATTGATTAGATGTTTGTGCTGCTGAATACCAGCTTATGAGTCTGAGAAATTCAATGAGTATATTTCTGAAAATTATTGCTTCCCCTTTTTCATCCTGTTAAGACAGCAAACCATGGTTCTTGTTTCAGCTTATGCTCTTGCTCCCTCTTCATTTGCCCAGGCTGACTCATACTTTCTCAAATCTTTGAGTTTCTAATAGCCAGGGAAGAAAAAGAAAAGAAAACTCACGTTTCTAAATTAGGCTTTTTATAAAACTGTCAAGCACAGTGCAAGTGGCTTGCACTTTTGCCATTTAATTATGTGTTCTATAATATCAAGAAGTTTCATTTATTCATCCTGCTTGATAGATAAAGACATGGAAGCTCTGAGAGAAAACTTAGTTACCTAAGATTCAAAAAGCTACTATACTTAACAACTGGGGGTTAAATTAATTTCTTCCATTTTATTTTTTTAAAAGATTTATTTTTATTATTTTTTTATTGGAAAGGCAGATATACAGAGAGGACAGACAGAGAGGAAGATCTTCTGTCCGATGATTCACTCCCCAAGTGAGCGCAACAGCCGATGCTATGCCAATCCAAAGCCAGGAGCCTCTTCCAGGTCTCCCACGCGGGTGCAGGGTCCCAAGGCTGTCCTCGACTGCTTTCCCGGGCCACAGGCAGGAAGCTGGATAGGAAGCAGGGCTGCCAGGATTAGAACCAGAGCCCATATGGGATCCCGGGCGTGGAAGGCAAGGACCTTAACCACTTGCCATTGCGCCGGGTCCAATTTCTTCCATTCTTTTGTTGAAGCATCAGGTGACATAAAAATACTGTCTTACCTAATAAAGTCTGCATATGGCCAGGGCATGGAATACCTTAACCTAATTATCACTGAAAACCAGCTTAATTCCACAAATATTTATGGGGTACCTACTGAGTACAGTTCTCCATATATGGCAATCAAGTGCAGCTATTTTTTTTAAGATTTATTTATTTTTATTGGAAAGGCAGATATACAGAGAGAAGGAGAAACAGAAAGAAAGATCTTCCGTCCCATGATTCACTCCCCAAGCAGCTGCAAAAGCTGGAACTGAGCCAATCTGAAGCCAGGAGCCAGGAGCTTCTTCTGGATCTCCCACGCAGGTGCAGGGTCCCAAGGCTTTGGGCTGTCCTCGACCACTTTCCCAGGCCACAGGCAGGGAGCTGGATGGGAAGTGGAGCTGCCGGGATTAGAACCAGCACCCATCTGGGATCCCGGAACGTGCAAGGCAGTGGTTTTAACCACAACACAACTGTACTGGGCCCAAGTGCAGCTGTTCAAAAGCATGGATACTGCTATGTGACTTTATGATGGCTTCAAAGTTATAATAAAGAGGAATCAAACAGGAATTTCTCTCTAGATCTGTCGATGAAAATTACAATTCTAGCCAGGCACACAATAAGTGCTTAGAAAGTGTTAAACAGTGTTTGTTTTGTTTTGTTTTGTTTTTTGCTCATTTAAGAGGCATTTTTTTAAATTTTAAATGAAAGATTTGAAAAACACAGAAATTATACCATGCAATATTCTGTGTAATTTCATTCTATAATGACCAATCAGGAAACCTTTATCCATGCCTTCAAACATTTGATACTTACCTATAGTGAACACATCCAAAATCTTCAAGTTTTTCTTCTATACAGACATATGCAGTACTTTAACTATACACACATTACTACAGAATAACCGCAGAATTTCTTACTCTGTTCGATGGCTAGTGCAAACTAACCAAACTTCCCCCATCCTTCATTCCACTCCTCTCCTGAGCCTCTAGTCCACCACCATTATCTATGTAGCTCAAGATGAAAATGTTCATGTCCAGTGTGTACAGGTGCATGTTTTTTTTTTTTACTCCTAATAATCTCCATTTTTTCTAAATCTCGAAGAGTGAGTGAAGGGTCACACAAATGGCCCTAAAATGACAACTTGTCAGAATTGAAAGGAGTTGTTGCTGAACAGCTAGTTTCGAATTTTCTGAGTTATCTGGAGAAAGTCACTGAGGACCAAATGTTAAAGGCTATGTGGCTAACAGCAGGGTTAGCACTTATTATGTTAACTGCAGAATTAGAAGCCCAGAAAGGCAAAGAGCAGTGAAGAAACTCCACACTCGCACATGGAGACCTTTGACTTCTTTTGTACTGATCTTTTGAGTCCATTGACGAATTCCCATATTCCCACATGCCACTGTCCTGGTTAAAACCACATGATTTGCCACTATTCAGGGAGTTACCTATGCTGACTACATAGAACAGAAAAAAAAAAAAAAAAAAGGAAGCTACTAATACCTGTGGGAGAGCACCACCTAGGTACATTATTGCATTAGCAAGCTTTTCAGCTACTTCAAACCTTTGAGAGTTTCTTAGGAAGGATGAAGGTTTATATTGGATTACAGCTTTGGAGGCTCGAGATTGACAGCCCTATTTGTCTAGCATCTGATGACAGCTGTGTGCAGGAGGGGGATCATGTGGAGAGCCAGGAAATGGAGAGACGTGAGAAATACCCTTCACCAAAATGCGTAAATCAACAGGCCTGGTTGTCACAGGTGCTTACTCCAATGGAAAGTTTCTGATTTCTCTGAGCCAGAACCTTCATCTTCAAGTTGGGATTCAGGGCACAGAATGACAATGGTTTCAGGAGCCCTCAACCCCTGTTTGTATCAGGCACTCATGTATGTGATCCAGAACCTGGTGGACTCTCTAGAATGGGAGATCAAATCTGCCACAAGAGTGCATTTTTTTTTTCAGGTAGAAAAAGGTGACTTAACATTCTCAAGAATTACACACCAAAAGGCTAAGATTTAGCCTACCCCTAGTTCATTATTTCTCAGTGTGTATGTACTTATTTTCATGTACTTGAAAGGCAGAGAGAGTGAAGGTTTCCATCCATTGTTTCAATATCCAAATGGCTGCAATAGCAAGGGTGGGCCATGCTCAACCAGGAACTCAAAACTCCACTTGCATCTCTTCTATGGGCAGCAGGGCCCTAAGCACTTTAGGTGTCATCTGCTGCCTCTCAGTGGACAAAAGCAAGAGGAAACTAGATCAGAAATGGAGGTGTCCGGACCCAAATAGGCACTCCGATACAGGGTGCAGGTATCCCAAGAGATGGCTAAATCTGTGCCATGACACCTGCCTCAAGATTTATCCTAGATCTATCTGTTATAATTTGTAAGAGAAAATTAAAATTTGGAGGGGGTAGGCTACCTAAGGATACTATTAGTAGAGAGAATGACAAGAAACCAGGGCGTTTCAATATCAGGCTAATGTTCTTTTCTTTCTGCTGAGCAAGAGAATGAAACAAAGCCTTTAATCTATGAATCCTGAATTAGTGTATTGAGCTGCTCTAACTACCCAGCTCTCCCCCAGGTGGCGCTATCAGACCTACCCTCTCTGTCATTCTGTATATCCAATTTCCCTTCTCTTACATACATTCCTGTCCTATGTTCAATGTTTTCACACTTTTGATAACTAACTTAATGAGCCTGGCAAAGTGGATTTATGTTTCCCCCATGAGACACTTTCTTGGGGGAGTTTCAGATATACAGATGGGAGGAGAGACAAGAGAGAAAGATTTCTGGTCCACTCATTCACTCCCCAAGTGGCTGCAATGGCTGGAGCTGTGCAAATCCGAAGTCAGGAGCCCGGACCCTCTTCTGGGTCTCCCACACGGGTGCAGGGTCCCAAGGCTTTGGGCCGTCCTCCACTGCTTTCCCAGGCCACAAGCAGGGAGCTGGATGGGAAGCACTTCTGCCTGATTTAGAACCGGTGCCCATATGGGATCCTGGCACATGGAAGGCAAGGACTTTAGCCACTAGTCGACCATGTTGGGCTCAAGATATTTTTGAACAAGGTTTCTCTACAGATAATGCCATTATCATCATCACTCTTAATTTTAATCATGTTATTGAAAAACTTCTCAGGTAGGAATCAATACAGCGGAGTTCAAACTCTGTCTATTCTCACTCCTAAATCATCTAAGACAAACTATTTATTTATCTTTTTTATCCCACAGTTATCCTGTTACTTACTACCCCACATTGCATATGAAATTGCTAGAACACATTGGGTACTCAATAAACACAAGGTCTAGTGAGTTATGTTTTTAAATATTATTTATTTGAAGAGTGACAGAGGTAGAGAGAGGGACAGAGATATCTTCCATCCCTCATTAACATAACAAATGTCCATAGCAGCCAGAGCTGGCCAGTGAAACGAGGAATCTGGAGCTCCATCTAAGTGTCTCAGAGGAGGAAAAAAGGTCTAAGCACTTAAGCCAGCATTCACTGGAGCTGGTTGGGGAGTGAAGCAGTGGGAATATGGGATGCCAGCATCACAAGCAGTGATGTAACCAGTTATGCAACAATACTGGCGTTGAATGACTATATTTCTGATTCCAGGTTTGTATCCCAATTCTTTGGACATTGAAAAACACATACATACACAATCCTTTTATTTAGTATAAAGTACAAATAACACAACTTCTATCATTTTAATAGGTTTAAAGTCTAAAATCTGTTGGCATAAAGTACCTGATCAACTTTTAAAATACACAGAAAATGGTGACCAAAATCCTCAGACACTTTTTGCAATAACTACTTGCAGAATATAGCTTGAGTCATTCTTAGCACACACTCAGCTCAGCCCATACCTCTCTTTCCAGTTTCTTATCTAGTCCTATGTTGTAACAGCAAAGGTCCAGGACAAGCTCTGTAAAATCCCAGTCATCACAGAAAGAATGGTAGCCTAGGAATCTAAGGTTGAATTCATGTAATGTTCTCCCTGAGCCTGCTCTCAGTATTCCCATATGCACTAAAATAGGATTGAATTACATTATCAGGAAAATTCTTTCCAGGTTAATATTCATGTGGTAGACTCAAATGATGGGCTCATGTCACAGAAACCTAGATTTGAGTCCCAGTAGTATCTTTTACTTAACCATATGGCCTTAAACACTGAGATGATTCATTTTATGTGTTATCATGGCCAAGAGGTAATACTTGCATCTAATCAAATACTAATTAGATATAATGGTGAAGGTGGCTAACATCTAGAATCAGTTGACTCTACATAAATGAGATTAAACCCAATAATGTGAGTGGGCCTAATCCAATTAGTTGAAGGCCTTAAGAGTGAAAATTGAGGTTTCCTGAAGAATGAATTGTATCTAAAGACTACAGTGACAACTGCTGCCTAAGTGTCCAGCTTATTAGCTGTTCCTAAGAATTTTAGAGCTCCCCAGACCCTACAATTATATATCCTATTCGTTTTGCTTCTCTGGTAAACTGAGATATAAGAATTCATATATTTACTTTTAGAATACATTTCTTTATGTGAATGGCAAAATTACAGAGACAGAGGGAGAGAAGTAAATACTATTACTGTTCTCTCTGAATAGCTGCAACAGCCAAAGCTGGACCAGGCTGAAGCCAGGCACTTCTTCCGATGTCTGCCATGTGTGGCCCAAGAACTTAGGCCATCTTCTACTGGTTTCCCAGAAGCACTATCAGAGAGCTGGATCAGAAGTGGAGTATCTGGGACACAAACTGGCATCCATATGGAATGCCAGCTTTGCAGACAGCACTTAACATGCAATGCCACAAATGCAGGACAGCACTCATGGCTTTTAAAAATAAACTTTTAAAAATTTACTATATGTTTGGCATTGTTCTAGGAACTAGAGATACTTGTCTTCAAGGAATTCCAATCTACCAATATGTATGGATATAGGCAAATAGACACAAACAATAAATTACACCAAATTAATTGTTATGACATATCAGTCTCTTCTGTAAAAAATAAGATTATTCAAAATAACATGTAAAAGATTTGGAATGTAAGAATGAAGAGGTGGAGCCTGGTGTGTTGGTAAAACATGCTAATAATCTGCCTGTAGTGCCGGCATCCCATACGGGTGCCAGTTCATATCCCAGCTGCTCCACTTCCAATCCCTCTCCTTGCTTATGGCCTGGGAAAGCAGTGCAGGATGGCCAAAGCCTCGGGACCCTGCACCCATCTGCGAGACCCATAAAGAATCTCCAGTCTCCTGTCTTTGAATTGACTCAATTCCAGCTGCTGTGACCATGTGGGAGACTGAACCAGCATATGGAAAATTCTCAATCTCTCCTTCTCTCTGTAAATCTGCCTTTCAAATGAATCTTTAAACTGTTTTGCGAATACTATGGTTCTGATAAGTTTGAGTGCACTTTCCTATATTCTGTTTCTTCTATTTGTTTCTATAGTAAATATATTCTAGAGGAGCACTAATATAGCTGATTCAGAAACAAAAAGAGCATTTGCATTTTGAGTCAAAAGACTGGCTCGGTCACTTGGCCTGTCTGAGCCTTAGCTTTTCTGACCACAGAAAGGAAATATTACTACTCCTTCATGGTGTTCCAGGATGAGAAAGTAAGGACATATCTTCCAATGACTCCACAACAGGAAAGATGGAAAATGTGCTTAGAAAACTGTATATTAGCCAGAATGTTTTCTGTGGTGGGGTGCAGCCAGCTAATAGCACCCCAAAGCAGTGAGCAGATATGATATTTTAAAAGAGGACAGGAGGGAGCCAGATACCTGACATAGTACTCGGTTTCAAACATGGCTAATCACAGCTATTTGCTTCTGTGCCTGATTGACTTCAGGTGTAATTTGGTTGATTTATAATTTGCACCACCTGAATTGGTTGGAAATCTCTGGCTGCTATGTGTCAATGAGAGCTTAAAAACTGCTGACTTTGGTCATGTGGTGCAGTGATTCCTAGAGTTGTAGCAGGAGCTCCATTGCCAAACTTGGCCAAGACTCTTCCTTTCATCTTATACTTGGTGTCTGGCATGGTCTCTCTTGTTCTCTGTAACATTTACTTATGCAAAAGAAATTGTTCCTTGTCCCCTTCAAATACTTCCCAGCATACACCCCTGTTCCTTATTAGATTATTATTCTTTGTTTCTTTTCTTTTTTTTTAATTTAAGAGAGATTGAGAATTTTTCATCTGCTGGTTCACTCCCTAAATGCTTGCAAAAAGCCAGGAGACAGGAACTCTAGGCCTTCCAAATGGGTGGTAGGGGCCCAAAGGCTTGAATTGATCATAAGTGGGGCAACAGGGCTCAAAACTTCAATATAGGATGTGAATGTCCCAAGCAGTGATTTAACCTGCTGCACCATAGCACCCAGCCTAAATTATTGCTCTTATGTTACTAACTCAAGCACGTGTTATGATGCAAAACTAGCCATCTAACTTGTAGTTAACAATTGGTAGTAAATAGCAAATAAAACCTGGTTTGGACATGCATGGGCATGATTTTCAGTGGTTCACAAACGACCAAATTATTACTTCTTTCTCATGTATTTTCCCAAAGTCATTCCTCATCCATGATTCTTGCATAATGATCCCCTTAAACCTCGATATTTACCCTTTGTATCTCAACAATGGAAGTTCTTTCCTAGATTCATGTGATTCACTCTCCCTCACACACATACACACAAACCTATTTGTGGAAGAGACTTCAGAAACATGGAAAAAGCAGGAAAAAAAATACAAGAGTTGTTCAGAAGCAAGACAATAGAAGGGAGTTGCAATCAGTCGCCCTATTTTTGTTCATCAAGGAAAGGGAACAAGCATGACTGTGGAATGTTGTGGGATGAAGACTTCAATACAAATAAATCTACAACCACGACAGGAAGCTTAAGGGTTGAGGGTGGGGTGTAACCAGGATCACCCACAGGGTGAGAAAGTATATCTGTTTCACTGCCCCTGTTATTCTTCAACAAAAACAAAGTTGAGGAGTTGAATCAGTGCAGCTCATGTGTTTCATGGCACCACAAAGGCTATGAAGGTTTTTAGCTCTGTGGGTGCTCAAAATAAGAGACCTCTGAGCAAACATAAAAGCGTAAGTTTGCAGGCATAACATTTTTTCAGCCACTTCTTGTGTTGGCACAGAGGCCCTGTAATCATGCTCTATGGATATTTCCAACGCTTTGTAAAATTTCAGTAACAGTGTTGAAACCTTTGTCTTCCGCCTCTTCTGGAAAGATTTCTCCCACAATCCAGTTAAGAAACACAAAGACAAAATACTCTCTCCAATGCTCTTGCACTATTGTATTACTCTGCTTATAGTTACTTTAAGTAAAATACCCAGCAGGAGCTTCTTGAAGAAATGTTTATTTGAACTTACAGCTTGAGAAGATGGGATGAAGCATCCCCAGTCTGGCATCTGAAGGGAGTTGGCTGTGGTGATTGCGGAAAGACAACCACATTGTGAGTCAAGAATGACAGAAAGAACAGATAAGCCAAAGTTATGAAATTCAAAATTATGAAATCTCTTAAAACTACCCTCCAAGGCATACCTCCAATGACAGAAAGGCCTCCCATATAGGCCTACCTCTTAGTCACCACAGTTAGATCAAATCTCTACGCTCAGTCCATCAACCATTAAGACTTCAGATTTGAAACAACTGTATGAGTTCTAGAGAAAATGTCTACTCAACCGATAACAACTATCATCTACTGCCACCATTCCCACTCACTTCTATTATTAGAGGGGTCGATGAGGTGTCTCATTCCTTCCCTGTGCTAGCCTTCTGGATGATCAAGAGTTTTCGTTTGATTTCAGTCAGTCCTCCCTTGCCTTATTTTTTCCTGACCATGCCTTCTGATTGGTTCATCTTTCTACCAATGCCGACTTCTTGCAGAGAAAGGAGGTGAGTGTGTGTCCTCTGACTCAAAATTTGTCATTATTTTTCCAGCAATGTGAGATGTGGATCCACTGACTTATTTGCTTGTCTGTCATAATCAAGCATACATTTGGTTTTCTCAGATCCGGTGTGTTCTAAAAGGAATGAAGAATGTGGGACCAGGCCTGCTCTTGAATTTAGTGAGTCTCCATTATTATACATAAACTTTATTCCTTTTGTGATTAACCTTTATGGTATACATAATTAATAAAGTGATTACCTACTTTTAATAGCTGCTTTGAAGGAGATGAGGTTTCTGACAAAAAGTATCTATTATTCCTACTAATTTTCTTCATCAAATTCATTTATTTTACCTTCTGAAGAAACCAAGTAAGCTCTTTGGTTTGGTTTTTAAGTAAATATTATTTTATGCATAAAATACAATCCATTTTAGTTTGTAATCTGCATCCAAGCTGTCTATGAAGGCTTGGCACACAGAGAAGAATACATACAATGACTTAGGAATTCCATGACATGAAAGTATAATTGGGACCATTTTTTTCTGCACTATTCAAAACGCAGAGTAAGGGGCAATGATGTGAAGTAGGGGATTAAGCCTCACCTTGCAATGTCAAGCCTGCCATATTGGAACACCAGTATGAACCCTGCCTGCTCCTCTTAGGATTCAGCTCCATGCTAACACACTTGTAGAACGCAGCAGGAAATAAACAAACTGCCTGAGACCCTGCTACCCAATTATGGGACCTGGATGGTGTTTCTGGATTCTGGCTTCAGTTTGGCTCAGCCCTAAATACTGAAGCCACTTGGGAGTGAACCAATAGACAGAAGATGCCTGTCTCTCATTCCCTCTGCATTCTTAGTAAATAACTCCACACACACACACACACACACACACACACACACAGAGAGAGAGAGAGAGAGAGAGAGAGAGAAAGAGAGAGAGAGAGAGAGAGAGAGAGAGAGAGAGAGAGAAAGTGTTAGGGATTGTGGAGATACTGAGCAGAGGAGAGAGACACACAGACAAGAAGAGAGACTAGGAGACATCTAAAGCAAACTATTCATCCAATTACAAATGCTTATTGCATACCTACATTTCACAAAGAATTGTTCTAGGTTCTTAAGTTACATAAGAGAACAAAACACATGAAAATAACTTTTTCTAGAGTTTGCATTCAAGTGAGGAAGAAATCAATACGCAGTAAACTCAGAAATAAAGTACTCCCGTGTCATATGGTTACTGAACTGGATGGAGACAGTAGATGGTAAAACAGGGTCAAGAGCAACAGAAGTTCTGGATGTGGAGGCAGTTTGCATTATTGATTAAAACAGGTAGTTATATCTGAGTAAATTTTATCTGAACAAATAGTTTCAGGTAGCAGAAAGTAGTGAGCTGTGAAGTTGTCTCAGAGAATAGCATTTTAGACAGAATGAACTTTCAGGGTGAAATTAGGAGCATGCCTGCTATGCTCAAGAAAGAGCAAACAGGATAGTGTTCCTGAAGTGGCAAGACTAAGGGTGGTAATAGTAAGAAAAGCATTCAGACAAGCAATACCAGAATGAATGGGGATGGATTTGGACAATTATTGTGAGTGATAAGGGAGCCCTTGCAGAATTTCGAGCTCAGGACTTCTCCAATCTGGATCCTGGCACTGAGGCACTAGATGATGTTCAGTCAGACCCATCCCACAAATGAGATTGTTTTATTATGTGAATAAATTGAACAGGCTGTCACTGTCAGACTGTTTGAAGCCTAGGAGTGATTTTTTTTTCAATAATATCCCCCACTTCCTTATACCTATGCAATGTGATACTATATTGATTTTAACAGTGATTATGAAACATGCATATCAAAATCAGTGAAAATCTAGCAGACAAAATAGTCAAGTGGGACCAGCAATGTGGTATAGTGGGTAAGGCAGCTGTCTGCGATTCAAAATAATGGCATTACACACTGTGTGATGGTTCACATTTCAGCTGTTCTACTTCTAATCCAGCTCCCTGCTAATGTGCTTGGGCAAAGAGCAGGAGATGGCCCAAGTGCTTCAGCCCTTAAACCCATGTGGGAGACCCAGATGAATCTCTTGGGACACAGTTTTGAACTGGCCCAATTCTAGTATTTGTAGCCAATTGGGAGTGAACTAGTGGAAGTTCATAGCTCTCTCTCTCTCTCTCTCTGTGTGTGTGTGTGTGTGTCCACCTTTCTTTAAATATGCTTTTCAAGCAAATAAGTAAATCTTCAAAAGATGCACAAATGTAGATCTGCTCTAGCTGAAGCAAAGTGAAGGGATTCAGACTGAGTATCCCCAGTTCTTCAACCCAGAGATGCCCTAAAAAATTTCTCACAAATTCTCTCTTAAAACTTCCTATATGAGCCCTGTGTGGTGACCTAGCAGCTAAAGTCCTCGCCTTGAAAGCCACCGGGATCCCTTATGGGCACCAGTTCTAATCCCGGCAGCTCTGCTTCCCATTCAGCTCCCTGCTTGTGGCCTGGGAAAGCAGTAGAGGACAACCCAAAGTCTTGGGACCCTGCACCCACATGAGACATCTGGAAGAGGCTCCCGGCTTCAGATCAACACAGCTCCAGCCATTGCAGTCACTTGGGGAAGGAACCATTTGATGGAAGATCTTCCTGTCTCTCCTCCTCTCTGCATATCTGGCTTTGCAATAAATAAATAAATAAATCTTTTTTAAAAACTTCATATACTCTCTCTATATATATATATATATATATTCCAATATTTTACAAACACTTTATTTGCAAATTTTTTAATTGTTAACAGGTAAGGGGGAGTTTTTTTTTACAATGTTTCATTTTTACTTGCCAAATAATCAGTTGTGTGCATCTTTCTCTCTCTCTCTAGATATATATATAATATATATATATGTAGAAGGATTTTTTTCCTTGCTCCATCTCCTTTTCCTATTTTTCTTTCATTCTTTGCATTTTAGTTTTTGAAATAACTTATTTTTAACTAATGTTACCATCAAGGGCTTAGCTCTATACTAAAGAGATCGATTGAAAGAAATTTGGATGAGTAAAATAAGTTAGACATAGAAAGACAAATATTGCATGTTCTCCCTTATATACTGGAGCTAAACTTTAAAAAGAAAAATCAGAAACCAAAATTTAATTAAAAAGAAAGTAACAGTACCTGTAGTTGTGAGGTACAACGTGATGTTTTAATAGACATAATAAGTGTATATTATTGAATAATCGTGACTATTACAATGATAAAGGGAAATTAAAAATTAACTTCACTAAAATAAGTGGGAAGAGGGGCTTTCATTGGATTAACACATTTCCATTTTAGTACTTTAATTTTTTAATAATGTGATACACATTTTATGGGTACAATGAAATATTTCAACATATATATACAGCTTACATTGATATAACTATTATTTCAATTTCCATGTTTTTTTCCTTGTAGTTTAAATATAACAGCCCTTCTTATATTCATTCAAAATATAACATTGCAAACTATACTCACCCCATTGTGCTATGGAACGCTAGAACATGTTAGTTTCATGTGACTCTGAGATTCTCGTTTTTAAACACTTTGGTTTTGGGAAAATCAAGATGGTGGCATAGGATAAGGAACCCAGATGGGCAGTGCAAGAACAGTGTGGATTTCATAGCCCAGTCAGCCCCCTAGAGCTGAATTGGGTACCAGTTTGCATAAGGAGGAAAGGGCAAGGGAAAGGAAGGAGCATGCTCTAAGCTGGGAGTGAGATCACTTCTGATGCAGTGAACTGCAGCAATGTGGCATTCTACAGGTTCTACCCAAGACAGGTCTGGGTAGCCCTCAGATCTGACTGCCAGCAGATCAAGAACTGTAGTGGTGGTATGTCAGTCTCCATTTTGCGTAAGGTGGCAATAGCTTTAGGACTGCAGGGGACAACAGTGAACTGCACATGTGCTGAGCTCGCAAGAACTCACTGAGTTCCGTAGATTGCACTGGTCCCGCAGTAAAATAATACCAACTGTGGCATCATACAGGTCAAAATAGGTCCATGTGGCACCCAGACCTAATGTCCAACAGGTTCCAACAAGATCAGAGCCACCAACAACCTAACTAGATAGGACACCTGGTGTCTCTCTAATTCTGGGACCTGCCCCAACTGGAAGTGGGAGAAAGGTTGCAGAGACAACGGTGCAGCCTCAGCCCGGTATCACAGGAGGTAGAGAGTGGTGAGCCAGGAGCTGGGGCTGTGGAGACCACGGTGGAAATCTGACAAAAGAACCCAGACCTGGAATTTGCTGGAGGCTGTGGCACAAGTGGCTGAAAGCAGAGTTGTGTACCAACTGCAATAAGTAAAATCGCATTGTAGACCTGTGGGTGACACAGCTTAGACAACTGCCCCAAGAAGAAGACTCTGCTAACCAGAATTACAATGACCAAAAGCAAAAGAAGAGACAAAGGCACAATGAATATTACTGAAAACTCCCCTGCAAAGGAGTAAAACCCTCTGCCAACCTCAGAGTTAACTGAGGAAGACATCGAAAAAATGGGGGACACAGAATTCAGAAAACTCATTTTGAAGCTTCTGATAAAAAATGAGAAGCATATGCAAGAGTTCAAAGAATTTAAGGAAGCAATAAAGCAAATCAAGGCTGATATATCAGAAATTAAGAACACAGTAGAGCAAAATAAAAGTACAGTGGAAAGTCTCCAAAGTAGAATGAAACAAGCAGAAGAAAGAATCTCAGAATTGGAAGATATCTCCTGTCATCAGGGGGAAGCAAACAAAAAGTTGGAAACAGAGTTTGATCAGGCCAAAAACAGTATTCAAGAATTGAAAGACACTATTAAGAGGCCAGATATAAGAGTTATGGGAGTCCCAGAAGGTGCAGAAATAGAAGCTGGGTTTGCAAATATATTTATTCAAATTATAAAGGACAATCTAGAGAAAGAATTGGGAAACAAGATCCAGGAGGGACACAGAATTCCCAACAGGCCTGATCAAAGCAATCTTCACCAAGACACATGATTATCAAGCTCTCTCGACTGAATATAAGGAAAAGATCTTTAAATGTGCACGTGAAAAAAATTAATTGACATATAAAGGAATGCCAATTTAACTCACAGGAGATCTCTCACAGAAAACTCTACAGGCAAGAAGAGAATGGAGTGACATATTTCAGATTCTAAAAGAAAAAAAAACTGTTGACCTAGGATAACATATCTAGCAAAGCTTTCTTTTGTTTTTCAAAATGAAATAAAATTCTTCCACAGTCAAGCAAAGTTACAAGAATTTGCCTCTTCCAATCCTGCCCTATAAATGATACTTCAAGATGTTCTCTTGACAGAGAAGAGGAATAGCACCTACCAAAGCCAAAGGCAAATGCAAAGAACATCCAAATAAAATGACAACAGAAGACTAAATCAGTGAACAACCCATTGCTAAAATGACAGGAACAAAGTACCAGGCATACATGTTAACCCTGAAAGTAATTGGCTTAAGCTCAATCAAATGTCATAGATTAGTATACTGGATTAAAAAACAAAACCCATCTGTTTATGTCTGGAGAAGACACACTTCAACAAAGATCAGCAGAAACTATATCACATGGGTTTTGTTGTCTTCTGTTGGTTTCATCTCTTCAAAACACTTTCTTCTGATTAAATCATTCAGTCACTCATAGATAATGCAGTGGCTTTATTTTCTTCAAGAAGGTTCTTGATTTTCATTTCTTCAGGTACACGTTAGTCATTTAGTAGTATGTTATTTAACTTCATGTTATTGTTCATTTCTTTTTTTCTCTCTAACATTGATTTTGTTTTGTGGCTCTTCATTGAAGGGGATGTATAGCAGCTGTGTAATGGAGACTGTCATATCTAGTAAGATGTCATTTAACTTCATGGCATTGTAAATTTCTATTTTTCTTTCTATTGTTGATTTTTTATTGTGACTTTTCATTTGAGGGGATGTATAGTATCTGTGAAACGGAGACTAACATCCAGATGTGAGGATGCAGTGTAGCCTGCATTTCTACTTCCAAACAAAGATGGACTTACAATGAAACTGTTTACTATATCTTGACAATAGGATGGTGGACTCTCTGCCATTGTCCATGCCTGCAATGATGGACATATGACTGAGTATGAAGAACTATATGTTAGTAATGATATAGAGGAACTAGGTGTGGGGGAGGGAATTGGGGAAGGGATAAGGGAATATGGAATTGTATCATAAAATGATAACAATAATAATAAAATGTAAAAAAAAAAATAGAGCTTTGCTTTTGTGCCTGGCACTGTGGTCTAGCAGCTGAAGTCCTCCCCTTATACGCACCGTGATCCCATATGGGCACCAGTTCAAATCCGGGCAGCTCCACTTCCCAGGCAGCTCCCTACTTGTGGCCTGGGAAACCAATCGAGGATAGCCCAAAGCTTTGGGACCATGCACCCATGTGGGAGACCTGGAAGAAGTTCCTGGATCCTGGTTTAAGATCAGCATAGCACTGGCCATTGCGGCCACTTGGGCAATGAATCATCGGATGGAAGATCTCTCTCTCTCTGTCTCTTTTCCTCTCTGTGTACCTGATTTTGCAATAAAAACAAAATAAATCTTAAAAAAAAAAAGCTTTGGTTTCAAAATGAAATTTTCATATGAGAAACTTAGCTGTATCCCCTTATATAAATCATCATAGCTAAGGTATGGAAACAACCTACATGTCCATAATCTGATGATGAGGTAAAGAAAATCTGACATGTATACACTATGGACTATTTTTTCATTTATATAATTTCATTTTATGATAGTTTCATAGGTTCTGGGATTCCCCCAACCCCTCTTCTCCCCCTCCCCCCATGGTGGATTCCTCCACATTGTTGCAGTAGTACAGTTCAAATCCAGTCATGGTTCCTTCATTGCAATCATGTGTCTTGCATAGAGTCCAGCATCTTATTGTCCAGATACATTCAACAGTTTCTTGTGGAGACCATCTCTGGTCGGAAAGTAGAGCCGACATTATATCATCCACATCAATTAAAAGCCCCAACATAACATTAACAACACTTTACAACATTATGGAGTTAATTGACAAGGTATTGAGTGACCAATATGTTAGAAAATGCAAGTTCTTAACCACGTCCTGTGACTACTTCATTGACATTTCAGTTTTAGTTTATACACAACTGGCTGCTATCCACTTTAAAATCGTTATAGGGTACTATTCAGCTGTCTCGTGTCTATTTTCATTTTTGTATATAGCAGTTTATAGTATTGAAGCATGATTTTTACTGAACTTGGCAGATTTTAGGATAGTCCAAACTGGCTTATAACTCTAACTAGGCATATGTTAACAATTGAGGTGCACAACGACACTTGCTGGCGAGGATGCGGGGAAAAGGGAACCCTACTCCACTGCTGGTGGAGCTGCAAGTTGGTACAGCCTTTATGGAAATCAGTCTGGAGAACACTCAAACAACTCAAAATCTGCATACCATATGACCCAGCAATAGCACTCTTAGGAATATATCCAAAACACCTGTTTCACGACAAACCAACATGCATCCCTATGTTCATAGCAGCACAATCAGTAATTGCAAAAACATGGAAGCAACTGAAATGCCCATCAGCAGAAGATTGGATAAGAAAGCTTTGGTTCATCTACTCCATGGAATACTACTCAGCTATTAAAAAAAACCAAAATGCAGTTCTTTGTGGCTAAATGGGCCCAACTGGAAACTATAATGCTAAGGGAAATGAGCGAATCCCAAAAGGTTAGATACCACATGTTCACCTTGATTTAACCTGTAATTTTTGTTTGGTTGTTTGTTATTTTTTGAACCTGTCATTGATACTGTCTCAACCCAGATGTTTTGAAGAATTGAACTTGCATTATTTTTAACATATTGTTTACTCAATACTATGTCAGTTAATTCCATAACGTTTTATATTGATGCTGATGTTTTGTTGGGGATTTTAACTGACCGGAACTTTACTCTGTTAGCTCTACCTTGAGACCAGAGAAGGTCTCCCCAAGAGGCCACTGAACTTATCTGGACAATAAGATGCTGGACTTTATGCTAGGTATATGCTTGCAATGAAGGAATCTCAACTGAACTTGAACTGTGGTTATGCAGCAAGGTGGAGGAATCCTCTATGGGGGGAGGGTTGGGGTAATCCCCAGTGCCTATAAAACTGTATCACATAATACAATGTTAATAACAATAAAAAAATATATATAATGAGGTAACTCCAAAAAAAAAAAAACAATTGAGGTGCAAAATAGTTTTAGGAGAGGTGTGCAGAGAAATCTTGCACACCTTAGTGAGGAGTAATTATTCTTTGTGTCCTATCTAGTAAGGTATATGTGAGTCCACGCTGACCGTTTCCTGTCTGGTTCTAAGCTTTCCTTAGTGGTTTCTGTCTATCTAATCTAATTTTAATTTGGGGGGGCGGGGCCTAGACTATTACTTGGCCAAAACAAATGAATGAGATCCTGTCTTTTGCACTAAATTGAATCCAGAGATAAGTTTGAGCAGGAGTACAGGTATCTGGATCCCCCAGCCACGTGCTGGTCCAGGCTTCCTGCTGGGGATCCTAGCGGTCTAGCCACCACTGCTAGGCATAGAAAGAGTCCTGGGCTTGGTCACAGGCGATCCTGCTGGGGACAGAATTCAGACAGCTCTGGGCATGCTCAGTATCATGGTTCTGCTCACTTTAAAACACTACCCATGGTGAGTGGAGTCCAGGTGAGAAATGAATTCTGAGGGACACCCAAGGACAGGGCTTCTATACTTCCAGGTAAGCAAGGCACCTGAGGCATGGTGATTTGGAGGGTAGAGATCTGAAGATCTTTATGGGTCAGACTGATGTAAGAGCCCACATGGAAGTCCTGGGTTGGGCTTGTTAGTATGAAACATGCCTGACCACCACATGCCAGCACACATGTAAGATATGGCTGGGGGCCTGTCTGGCAGGGCTACATCCTACAACCTGACAGTGAGTGTCAGATCAGGGAATGGGTCACATCAAACTGGGCCATGGCACCAAGTAGCAAGAAAGAGAACCAGGTCCGAAGGTGTATTCTGTTGGGGACAAGTTGGCCCAATCCTATGGAACTTCCAGTCTCTCTGGTTAGCTTAAGAGTTGGGATGGTGATGAGTTGAGCTAAGTTCCATGGGTTGACCATGGAACTCACTGATGCCCACTAGTACTGGGGCTAGGAACATGCAGGGCAAGTCCAGGCTGAAGTACCCGCATGTGTACCCTAAAACAGAGTGTGGGACAAGCAGGGCTACACCAGCTCACGTAAAGGCTGGGACGGATGGGGCAAGTCATGTCGGTTAAGGGCCAAGCACCTGCTGGCATGCGTGAGATCTGGGTCTGAGAGTAGCCTGAGTGAGGGAATCTGGGAAACTCCCCTAGTTGGCATAACTCCCGCTGATGAGCACATGGTCTGGGCCTGGGTGTTGAGCAGGCTGGGCAGGGTAGCTCCATGTGTCAGCAAGTGTGTGAGTTGGCTTTGGAAAGGGGCGGACTGGGTGGGACTGAGCAAACCATAGCTCACTGGCAAGTGCGAAACCAAGATGGAATACAGGTCATGCTGGGCTAGGCTGCCACACCTACTGGTTTGCATGAGTCAGGGATAAGAGTAGACTGAGCAGCACCAGGTTGCAACACTCACCAGCTTGGGTCTGGGGGCCGGCTAGGGCAGGACAAGCTGCAGCATCAGAAAACAAAGGCCAAGACAGGGGAGGAACTATGCCAAGCTGGGTCAGAGCAACCACTGGCATGCGCAAGATTTGTGGCTGAGATGAGGCATGGTTGGGGAGATAAGGGGGAGCCCTGGTTGGGTTGTGGGTCCCACTGGTGAATGCAGGGATCTGAGTGGGGGCTGCCATCTGGTCTGGACATGGCTACAATTTTCCTCAGCATGGGTGTGGACTGAGTCTGGAGCATGCAAGACTGGGCTAGACTCCAGCACCCATTGGAGCTCATGAGAACCAGGATGGGTATATAATGGGCTGGGTTAGGTCTGTGTCCCTGATGAGCCATGTGTGAGCTGTGTGTGTCTGTAGCACTCAACAGTAAGAAGCGTAATGGGTGATAACCAGTCAGGAAAGGCCACTGTTCCTGCTGAGATGGGATGTAGACTAAGTAGAGCTAGCCCATGGACTCACCAGTATGTGAGAAATATGGCATTGGGAGAGGTTCTGACAGAGGAGCTTGGCAAACTCCTCTGTTGGGACACAGTCCCTGCAGGTGAGCACAAGAACCATGATAGGGAGCAGCCCAGACCAGGCCAAGTTATGGTACCCATGGACTTACCTTTGGCTCAAATCTGGGGCAAGCCAGGTTGAGCCAGTTCATATCACCTGCTGGCAAATCCAAGAGCCAGAATGGTGTGAGTCATGCCAGGTCAGGCTGCAATGCCAGCCAGTTCACATTAGCGCAGGGATTGAGGGGGTTGTTGTCCCCACAAACATGCACTGGAACTAGGGGCAGGTGAGGCTGGGCCAGGTTACAGCACCCACTAGAAAATGCCAAGATGAGGCAGGCCATACCAGACTGAACTGCAGCACCCAACCAGCACACTTGAGACCTGGGGGAGAGTAGGTGAACCCAGTAGTGGGCTGCAGAGAGATCCCCTGCTGGTCCATTATTCCCACTGGTGAGCATCAGACGTGGAGTTGGGGGCAGACCAGGCCAGGCAGGGCCACAACACTTGTTGGCCTGCTTATAAGCTGGATTGGGGAGAAGCCAGGCTGGGCGGTCTGTACCTAGGGATATATGAATAAGCCAGAGGGGGTGAGAGTTGGTTGGGCTTTGTTGCAGCATCAGCTAGCAGATGCTGGCACAGGGGGAAAACTCTACAACTCTACTAAACCGCAGTGCCACCTGGAGAGCACAAAATCCAGGAGTGGGAGGGGCCCAAAAGGGAAACAGTGAGCATCTCCCTCTTGGGTAAGCCACTGTAATTTGTTAAAATGAGAACCAGGACTTGGACAGGCAGGGCTAGACAGAGAGTAGCACTTGCCAGCACATGTGTGGGCTGGATAGTGGGGCTGGTTTGATTGAACTAGGTTTCAATGCCCATTGACATGTAGTAGAGCTAAATGGAATGTGGGAACAGTCCTGTATATACTGACAAACACGGGAATCAGGGCAGTGGCCAGGCCTGATGGGGATTACTGTGGGTCATACCAACTAGGCTACAACTCCCACTGGTTTGTATGAGTGCCTAGTATGCGGTGGGCAGAATTGGGCTGGACTACAGCACCCATTAGTTTGCATAGAAGATATGGCTCAAGACAGAACTGACCCAGTAATTGCAGATAACAATGTGTGTGTAGACTGATTTGGGCAATGGATTGTGCCAGACCCTGTATTGATAAATACACACAAGAATCAGGTCTGGAATCACCTCAGATGAACTTTCTTTGGGAATCTCCCCAACTGAACCGCTGGACTCAGAACTCCAACCATGGAGGAAATTGCAGATTCCATGGTCTGACCGTGGAATGCATGTGTCAGAGCTGGGTCTCCTCAGTGGCTTGGACAGAGCAGTGGACAGCATATCCAGATGCACATGGAGGATATGGCAGTACCATGTAGCCTCAAGAGGACACCTGGTGCCATAAAAGAGGATGGAGGACAGAACAAATCAATCAACTATCCCAGCAAAGAGTTGGCAGTGAATACCTGGGCAGAGACTCTAAGGTGGACTGTGTCAGCCATGTCAGCCATTGGAGTATGAAGAGATTTCATCATGATTGGAGAGGCAAAATTGGCAGCAATACAGAACTTTTGAACTATCAAAACCGCTTGAGTATGACCATCATAACATGCCCTCCACTGGGGACTCTGGGATGGTTGGGAGGCTAGGTGTGGCTTCTGCCCTTAACACTCCCCTCCCCTCCGATACAGGATGGAAAGAAGAGAATGTCAAAGCAATGGTCTCACCCAATTTCCTAAAGCCCTTGACCCTTCACACCCTAATCAGATATGTAAAATTATCAAAAATAAAATTCATACAATAAAAATAAATCTACAAAACATGAATTATTAAGTGGTGCAAAGAATTCCACATACCCCACAGCTGATTCTCTTACTATTAACATATTACTATATTTGTCAACATCAATAAAACACAGCTGGATTCCATGGCTAATTTTGATGTTTTTTGGGTGTTTCGTGACCAACAGGTTCCTGCAACCACTGAGGCAGTGAGACAATGGTGATCAGCTGCAGTAAGAACCACTGGAGACAGTATGATCAAGCATATCTGTTTATTGTAATACAAGCACAAACTTCTACAGACTAAGAAAGGGGAAGGCAGGAGGAATTCTCCAACAGTCCTCCCACTCAGCAATGGCATGATAATTGGCTAGAAGGCATATCTATCTTTCTAGACTCTCCAATCATGTAGGTCACATACAAGACTCACAGCTGGCTGGTAGGCTGTGGGTCACATAAACCAGGTAGGCTGGCAGGTAACATAGATCACACCTGACTTCTCAGAGTTGCTTATCAAGGAAGTCCCAGCACAGCTCATCCAAGGTCAGAGAAGAGGGACTGGGGTGCAACCCACCACTCTCAACTGTATGACCAGTGAATAGACTAGGTTCAGGTCTTCGGCTGAAACCATAGTCATAGGTTCCCCCGGGGACTTGTTGTGCTGTGTGACTGTGAACTCCCACATAGGCCAAGCAGGCAGAGATCCAGTGGTGATCTCCCACAATATTATTATGATGGATTTGTCTCAACTAACAAACCCCAGTCAGACTCCCCTGTTTTTTTAATCCAAACTACATGTATCATTTCCAGCACTCTCAATCTGTACCAACTGCCAGTCTGTATTCAGATATTGTTTTCCTTTAGTTCCCACATATGATGGAGGACATGCAATGTTTCTCTTCTTGAGTTAGGGTTCTTTCACTTCATAGCATGTCCTCCAATTCCATCCAATCTGCTGCAAATCACAAGATTTAATTATCTTTGTGGCTGATTATTACTGTGCTGTGTAGAAATACATTTTCTTTATGCAATTATCTGAGGAACAACTTGGTAGATTCCATATTTGGCTTTTGTAAACAATATTGTAATAAACATGATGGAGCAAGTATCTGTTTGATACAATAATTTCATGTCTTTTTGTATATATACCTAATAGTGCTTGAAAAGTAATGCACGCATCGTTGTTGCTCTTTGAAATAGTTCAAATTCTTTTCCATTGCCCAAAATATAGCAAAACAATTTTTTTAAAAAAATTTTATCAGTAGGGTTACTGAATTTTTCACAAAACATTTTAATTTCTAGCAACAGAAACAATAGTAGCACCAATAATAGCTAATTGTTGCTGTGAAAAAGCAGAGAGCTCAGCTTGTTATTTCTTTCAGACCAAGTAACCATCTCATCGCTAGGACTTTGGAACTAGATAGGTACAAATAATGTGCCAATGGTAACAAAGTGATACATATACACAGGGTTTCTTTCTGAAGACATTTGTTTGGAGCACTCCTTCCCAAATTTTTTTCAGTAGAACACTCTTGTTCTATGAAGTGTCAAAGAATGCTCCATGAATAGAAGATTGTACATTCAAAACAAACATATTTAGGAAAGCGTGCGTTTTCTAATCCTGCCATGGAGATTCATAACAATCAACACATTTTAATGGCTCTGAGGAATATTTTTCATTAAATGTACGTTTCGTGTTTAACCCAGAGCATTCAAGATTATTTGCCCAAGGAAGATTTTGTTTCTCCTGGAATACTCATGAAAATCTTGCAGCATATTACAGTTTTGTAAATGCTAATTCCACAGTTAAATCATTTCAGTGCCTTTTAAAATACCATAAGAAAATAGCGTGGTAAAAAGCTGGGAGATTCGGTTTAACTTTGAGGGCCTGAAATCTATCTTTTGCTCCCCGATTCATTGCTTGTATTTGTACAACCCTGAAGGAGTTCTTATATGTCTCTGAGATTGCCCCCATCCCATCTGTAAGAATAACACAGAAATATTGACACAGCAAGCATAAAAATATTTACTTAAGACTGTACATAATAGTCAAACTATAAAATCCTATGCAAACTTCAGATATTATTGTAAACAATACCAATAGTCACCATTTATTGTTCTAATTTTTTTACATTAATTTTTTTAACTTGAAAGTCAGAATTGCAAGAAGAGAGTGAGCAGAACAAAGGAGGGGAGAGAGAAATCTCCCATTTGCTGGTTCACTCACCAATTGGCTGCAACTGCCAGAGTCTGGCTATTCCAAAAGCAGAAGTTTCTTCTGAGTCTCCTACATGGGTGCAGGGTACCAAGGCTTTGGACCATTCTCCACTGCTTTCCCAGGCCACAGGCAAGGAGCTGGATCAGGAGGAAGAGCCATCAAAACTAGAACCAGCAATCATATGGTATGCTGATATCACAGGTGGAGGATTAGCTTACTGCATCACCATGCAACCCTGATTGCAATGCTTTTTATTCCCACTTCTCTTCCTTTAAATAATGAAGATGTTGTGATAAGTCATCTTAGTAACCTCATTCCTTAATCTAGGTGACAAATGCAGACTTTGATTTTTTTTTAAGCTCAGTGTTTCTGTCTTCTCTATTACTCAGTATATTTTCCACGTTTTCTATCTGCTCATTTCCATTTAGCAACATCGTAGCTACTCAAGTGCCATTATTTCCTTGGTTTTCTTGCCAGACATTTTATTGTGGCAGTATATATTTAAGTAGAATTCCTCCAGTTATGCACTGCTTATACTGATCAGAACGATGTCTTCAGAAGTGGCACCAGCCAGAGTGGGGGACAACTTTGGAATATATATTTCTAAATTGGGTTGTCTTTCCAAACAGATATAGGACATTTATTTTGCCATGCAGTTCTTAAACTTATCATAAACAGCAAGTCATTGAACTCCAATCACAATCCTGTGAGTTAGATATCACTATTATTCCAATTATAATAGCTAATAAAACTGAGACAGGTTTAATTAGTTAGCCCATGTAAATACCCAGTGGCAACGCTTATGAATTGAGCCAAGGAAATTATTGTCTTTCATAGTCGTCTTCTCAATCACTGTACTATATTGCTGCTTATAAGATTTTGTGGTACAACAAATTCTTAACTCATGACTCTCATTTCAAGTAGCTCTAAGTCCTAAACCCTCTTCTGTGTGGGGTTCTAAGGCTTTCTAGTACATATATGAAGGGCTTTGAACACCTATTGATCTAAATAATAATTCTGGCTATGTTACCTGGCTGCATTATCTGTGTGACATTTTTTAAGGCATTTTATGTCTTTAAGCCTTTTTGTCATCTATAAAAGGGGTTACATGACATTTACATTTCAGTTTTGTTGTGAAGATTCAATTATATCATGCCTGATGCAGCATGCATTTTTAAACATTGATTCTTCACCCCATATAATGTTTCACTCATGTCTTGAGGCCAGATGTACTAGTGCCTAGCCTCTGGTCAACTGAGCTCTCTGGTGATGGATCACAAGCATTTTTATTTTCAAAAAAAACAAATGTGCTTTAGATATTACATGATTCTCTTACCATCAGTTTTGAGCACTACTGACTTACTGTGTGCAGGTGTGTGTGTGTGTGTGTGTGTGTGTGTGTGTGTGTGTGTGTGTGAATTCAATAATGTATTAATTATATCTGAGACCGAGAACTAACAATGTTTTGTTTTGGTTGCCAGTTGCAAGTGAATTTCTTTGAACCTCATGCTTTCTACCTTATATTGCTGATGTTTTTGGATGATGGTGGTTCCCTTAGGATCTTAGCAGGTTATGATCTGGAAAGGCAGACTACATGTTTCTTTTTATGTGCTTGGCATTTTCATCCTGAGTTTCACTATTAAGTTCCCATTAGGGCAGCATCTCAGCTCAGAACTTCAATGGGCATAAATGCTTGTGACTTCAACAGCTCAGTTGAAAATTATCAGATATTATCATCCCTGTCTAAGAGGAGGAGGATGAGAAAGATAAGCAACTTACCAATCCATGCTGCAAGGAAACGGCAGAGCTAAAATTTGAGCCCATGTATGTATGACTCAAAAACATTCGAGTTCCTTCCGTTTGTGACACTCTACTGTTACCAAAACAAAACAGGGAAATATGATCTTCTTAATCAATAGTATTTATTAAGCACCTCATGTTTTTCTTACTCTTGAATGCAGAACCTTATGTTTTCAATGTTCATGACCATTGTATAAGGTAGATAATATCATTAGCTTCCTTTAATAGATGAGGAAACTGAATGCAGAAAGTTGCTTATTCCAAGTTACTTATAAGGTAAAACTATTAGAAAGCAATAACCTCATCATGTTAAAGACATGAAGCAGCTAATCGGTTAGAAATATTATTAAAGGCCAATCTCAGCTTATGTCTTCTGCATAAAAAACCTTTTATTAATCTAACATTCAGATTTAGGATTGAAGCTATACTTCTTAATGTAGTTTTTTAGTGTCCTTTGAAATTTGATCCCTATCTTACTATTCTGATTTTCACATTACTATTCATCAGCCGACCTGTACTCCTTGTAGTTCACCCAATCCTCTTTTATTTTTGATGGCGATTACATAGTTGAGAAGGATGCATGCTCATGTGGACCACCGGATGAGGGTAGGAAGGGTTGATGAATAGAAGGTGGATGAAACCATTGTGTTTGATTTGCTTTCTTCTTCCCGTATCTGGGATAAGGGGGGAGAAGCCACATCCAGAATCCTAACGACATTAGAACCTGGAGATGTGGGAAATGGAGCATGCTCTGAAGATACCACTCAAGTGGTTTTGATAATTCTGAAATGTTGTAAATTTTGTTGCTCCAAGGATGGGGAAATCTTTCCAAGGTCCATTGGCTGACATGGTCCACCTTAGAGTTTCCATTCACCCAGATACTTGCTGTCAAATTTTGGTGGGAAGAGTTGTCCGATTTGTTCTGCTCTCCTTCCTGTGCTATGTACCAGATGACCTCTGCAGACCCCAATGAGCTGCCATATCCCCTACTTGCTTCAGGGCATGCTGTCTATTGTACCATCTTCAGCAACTGAGGAAGCCCAGTTCTGATACATGCACTCCATGGTTAGACCATAGATCCTATTATTTTTCCCTGTTGTTGCAGTTCTGAGTCTTTGGGTCCAGTTGGAGGGGGTACACAAAGAAATTCCACCAGAGGTGACCCCAAAACTAACTCCAATGTGTGACAGCCAGTGCAGGGTCTTGCTCAGTCCATCACCCACATTAGCCTACACACACATTTACTATTTGTTTGCAGTTTCTGGGTCAGTTCTGTCCCTAGCCCCATCTCTTACACACACCAGTGGATGCTGCAGCCTAGCCTAACCCTGCCCACTACACACACTGCCCTCACATATACCAGTGGAAAGCACAGCCCAGCTGAAACAACCACCAATAATCCCCACAAGGTTTGCACCCAGCCATAGCTCCTGCATATGCCGGAACATACAGCAGAATGGTCCAGTCTGTCCCATTTGGCTTTTGTACACATAAATGAGTACTGAAGCCTAGCTCAGCCCAACTGACCTCACTATCCAGCCCACACTAATGCTGGTGGGTGCTGCCATCTGTCCAGCAAGATCCACCACCAGCCTTAGTTCTCATACTCACCAGTAGGAACTGCAGCCCATCAGAGGGGTAACCAGTTTCCCTACTGGACCCACTCTGAGCCCTGGATCTTGCATTTTACAAGTAGTTCTTCAGTCCAGCTTGACAGGACTTGTCTCCAGTTCCAGCTCTCATCAGCTGATGCTGAGGCAACGTCTAACTAGCCTGCACTTACTCTGGCTCATTGCTAATCAATGGATATGATCGCTTAACCCAGTCTTGCTATATCCACCAATCCAGTTCACTAGCAGGTTAAAGGATGTTGTAGCCCAGTTCTCATACTTACCAAAGGGAGCTGGGGCCCAGCAGGGAAGCCTTAGCTCACCCCTGTGCCAGGCTCACCCCTCTCCCAAGTCTTAGATGTGCTGGTGGGTTATATGGCAGAGTCTGGCATGGCCTGCCTCACCTAGGCATTTGTATGTGTGTGCTGCAGACTGGCCTCGCCCAGCTTGGCCCGGGTTCCAGTTCATGGTGGTAAGTGATACAGCTAGCCCAACCTGCACTACTCCCAGTCAGAGCCCAAATGTGAACAGACTGGTATTGTGGCCCAACCCAATATATCCTACACCCTATCCTGTTTCTCACATCTGCCAGTGGGTGCTGTAAACTGATGCAGTCTGGCCCTCCACTAGACCTAATGTGTCCCACATGTATGCCAGTGATTATTTTAACCTGACTTAGTCTGGGCTGCTCCCATCTTGATTCTTGCATTTTCCTGCAGGGACTACATCCTGATAGAGGAGTTCCTTAAGCTCCTGTATCAGTTCACCTCTTTCAAAACACAGCAAACCTTCTCTGACTCCCTAAGCATATTAAAAAATCCCCCAATATGGGCTTCCTATAGGCACTATATTTACCTACCTATTTCAAATCATTGGGCATATAGTAAGTATCTGGTCCCTTATGCAAGACTATCTCCTATCAGGTGAGATCTTTAGGATCAGTAACTTGTATTTTATTAATTTGCTTTTTTCTTTTTCCCACTATGTCCTAACTTGCAAAATATATGATTACAAAAACTGTTCCGTTCAGCACATTTTTATTGAATGAATGACCCCAAAAATTAGGAGTCAGGGCTGAAGCATGTTCAGAGAATGGAATCCAGGTAAAGTCTGTTTTTCATAGCATTAGCTTGCAAGCACAGAGCCTTGCAGCCATCCCACCAGTTCCTGTGGTAATATGAATGGCTCTGGGCCCTATTTCACTTGCTGCCCTCCTTTCTGATAATGAGCAGGTTGTAGTGTTGACCTGTCTGCATTTTTCTAACCTTATCGACCAAGGTTTTGTTGGCATGGTAACATTCTAGATGCTACTATGGCCTACGGTTAACATCTCCTTCGCACTACCATTGTACAGTATTTAGCTTATCTTTGACTGACAAAATTTGCATGCATGCTAAACATGTAGTAGGTTTCCATCTACCATCCTAGACAGAGAATCCCTTCAAGAAACAAAATTTTCGAGCCCGGCGGCATGGCCTAGTGGCTAAAGTCCTCACCTTGAATGTGCCGGGATCCCATATATGGGCGCTGGTTCTATCCCGGCAGCCCCACTTCCCATCCAGCTCCCTGCTTGTGACCTGGGAAAGCAGTCGAGGACGGCCCAAAGCCTTGGGACCCTGCACCCACGTGGGAGACCCGGAAGAGGTTCCTGGTTCCCGGCTTCAGATCGGTGCAGCACCGGCCCTTGTGCTCACTTGGGGAGTGAATCATCGGAGGGAAGATCTTCCTCTCTGTCTCTCCTCCTCTCTGTATATCTGACTTCGTAATAAAAATCAATAAATAAATCTTAAAAAAAAAAACAAATTTTCTGCGAATTTGTCCTACCTTATACACATACTACCCCCTCAAAAGTGGTTCTATGTTCAACTTTAGGGTACATATGACCCTGTTAGGTTATATAGTATATAGGTCATATAATGTATAGGTCATATACTATGATTTATATATCCATTCTATCCTTATACATTTTAATTAATCTGGGAATTTACTAATATTAACTCATTTCATTCTAGCAGTAACTAAACAAAAATAGATATTCCTAACATCTTTTCTTGGAATTGAGAAAACATTACAATTTTGCCTAATGCAAAAGTGCAGAATCCTCAAGAAAATAAAATTAATCTTGGCTAAATAACTCAGAATTTCAAAATTTATCTGTGTGAAGAACTGTATTTTTTTTTGCCATAACACAAGATCTGTGTAAGTTTTAATAATGATAATGATTCGATCTCTTTCATTTTTAAGAAATCTAAGAGATGCAAATAAACTACAGTAAAAAATCACTAGGCTTAGTAGTCAGATCTGACTAGATTTTTCAATCTGATATCCCAAGACTGTCTGTGGCTTTGGACAAGTCAACCTCCCATTCCTCAGAGCTCACATCCATGCAGCAAGAATTAAGTAATTTTGGACAGTTACTGCAGTCTGAGTATCAGAACACAAAGCAGAATAGCTATCTGGAAAGAAAGTAGTTAAGAAATTTGAAGTTGGAAGAAATATTAAGGCTATCATCATTGAGACGTCCCCTTCAGTGTTTGATTACCTCCACCTAATTTATCTGAAAGCCCTGCAAATTAGCTTAGACTTGTGAATAAAAACTGATGAGGATAAGGGAAGCAATTAGATAAATTTTCAGCTCAGTCATGTAATAGCTCTAATACATTTGTTAAAACACCGTTCTTCTGCAAAACTGAAATGCTAATTTCCCAGGATAACTAGGAACTGCAATCTCTCACTGTGTGGTCATATGTCAATGTAAAATGTGGGCTTTCTTGTGAGAAGGAAAGGAACAAAGATATTGTCTGACAATCAGTAAACTCTTTAATAGTCTGCCCTCCATCTTTAGGCTGACTGGTATGCACTTTTTAAAATAACAAATTCATTTTATTTTTAATGATGCTTACATATTTGAGAGGGATGCATGCCCATGTGGACCACCAATTAGGGTGGGGTAGGTCGAGGAATGGGAGAAAGTAAATGAGACAACTGCCTCTAATCTCCTTTATTCTGGTATCTGGGTAAAGAGGATAGAGAAGGAAAGAGTTGCTGCTCCCAGCAACTCAACTGCATCAGTACCCAGGAATGGGGAAAGCCATCTGGTGTCATCCCAGATTCCTAATGTGGAGCATGTTCCAAGGATACTGTTTAAGTGGTTTTGATAATTCTGAGAAGCTGTTTATTTTGATGCTCCAAGGTTGAGGAAATCCTTCCAAGGTCCTTTGGGTAATATAGTCAACTGTAGAGTCTCCATTAGCTCATATATTTGTGTGGAAGAGTTGTCCAACATGTTCAGCCCTCCATGGTGCTAGATGTCCTTTTCAGGCCTCAATGAACTGGTTGTCATGTCCCCCATGAGCATCTTGGCATGCCATCCACCACACAGGCCTCAGCAACCTTGGAGTTTTCACACATGCACTCCATGGTCAGACTACATAGCCTGTGATTTTATTTTAATAGTTGATCAGGATGGGAAGGGTCAAGGATCAGGAAAAAGTGGGCAAGACCACTGTGTCCACATTTTTCATCTTTCTGTATGGATACAATGGGATACAAGGGGATACAATGGGAGATGCAACACCTAGCCTCCCCAGTGCCTGATGTCATCCCAAAGTCCCCATTGTGGAGCATGTTCTGAGGGTGCCTCTCTAGTGATTTCAATAGTTCTGAGATGCTGTTGATATCACCGCTCCAAGGATGAGGAAATCCTTCAAAAGTCAATTGGCTGACATATTCCACCTCTGAGTCTTCATTGCCCTGAAGATTGCTGTCTTCACTGGGCTAGTTGATCAATTCATTCTGCCCTCCTTCCTCTGCTAACGAATGGGTGCTACAGCTCAGGGGAATCTTGCCCACCACATGCTCAACCCTAACATACACCAGGGAGAACTTAAGGCCAGTCAGAGCGACCCCTTAATAACCATGACTGGGTAGGCCCTCAGCTCTCTTTCTTGCACCTGCCAACATGTACAGCTGGCTGGCCCAGTCTGTCCCACATCCCATTCAGCTCTTGTACACAGCATTGGGCATTGAAGCCTAGTTCAACCCAACTGACTCCACCTTTCCTTCCCACACTAGTGTCAGTGGATGCCACCACCTGTCCAGCCAGGCCCACCCCCAGTCCTGGTTCTCATGCTCACAGGTGGAAATTGTAGCCCATCAAAGAGGTGCCCACAGC
This sequence comes from Ochotona curzoniae, assembly GCF_017591425.1. Classification (NCBI taxonomy): domain Eukaryota; kingdom Metazoa; phylum Chordata; class Mammalia; order Lagomorpha; family Ochotonidae; genus Ochotona; species Ochotona curzoniae. The sequence continues at coordinate 33,489,984 of NW_024465023.1, forward strand.
CTCCCCACCTGATTCACTCCCTGCCCCAGATCATATATAGCCTGTGATTTTTATTGTGCTTGGAGTTGAGTCAAGTGATCCGGTGGCGAGGGTCCCTAAAGAAAACTTGCAAGAGGTGACCCCCACCAGACTCCTGTGTGTCCCAGCCAGTGCAGGATCTGGCTGGGAGCAGATCTACAATTAAAGGGGCACAAAGCATCTACAATTAAAAGGGCACAAAGATACCCATAGGCATTACATTGGTTTGTGTGTGTATGTGTGTGTGTGTAAATTTGACTGCCTGTTTCAAATGCTAAAAATGAGACAGAATGATAATGAAGACTGAATGGGAGGAGGATTCATGGGCATGAGTTTTATGTATTTCGGTTTAATTTGTAAAATTATTTGTCTATACCACTTCAGAACATTTTGTACATACATCCGGCTTCCCTAGCTCTGATTCCACATTCAATGGATAAAATTGTTCTTATAAGAGTATTTCAAGGAATTAGGCCCAGAAACCTTTAGAAATTGTCAAAGCCAAGAGTACTGACACCAGTGCTATAGGCACACTATTTACATGATCCCATTTCCTTCCCATGACCTTTGTATGACTCCACTTCTTCCTGATCATCTGTGTTATATCCTGGTTTTACAATTTGCTTCTTCAGCTATGAGCACTGAGAAAACTTTCTTGGGCCCAGCACTTTAGCCTAGCAGCTAAGGTCCTTGCCTTATGTTCACTGGGATTCCATATAGCCACCAGTTCAAGTCCTTGAAGCCCTGCTTCCATCCAGCTCCCTGCTTGTGTCCTGGGAAAGCAGTCGAGGACGGCCCAAAGCCTTGGGACCCTGCACCCCCATGGGAGACATGGAAGAAGCTCCTGGTTCCTGGCTTCAGATCAGCTCAGCTCTGGTGGTTGCGGCCACTTGGGGATGTGAATCAATGGACAGACCTTCCTCTCTGTCTCTCCTCCTCTCTGTATATCTGACTTTGCAATAAAAATAAATCTTTTTTTTTTAAGAAAACACTTTCTTCGCAATTCAACCTCCGAACAGCCTTCAAAGTTGATATAAATATAATGATCTGTGATTTATGTAGGTCCTCCATCTACGATGAAGATTGCAAAGTGACAGCCACCATCACATGTGAGCCTATGAGTTCCTCCTGTTGGCTCAGTGTAAACACAAAGAAGGGGAGCCCATTTGAAGCCATATTCCAACTCATCAGTCTCTTTGTAAGAGTAGAACTAAATCATAAACTTTCAAGGGAGCACAAATACAAGGGATCAGAAGCAAGGGATCAATAGTCAAGATTGCATATCAAAACATGAAGACAGGATGCGAACTGCTAAGTGGCAAGTCCCTAATAGCCACCAGGACAAAAGAAAAACCCAATCTTGGAAGTCTCTTTTCTTCACAGGCATTAACCTGGACAACAAGGCAAAACTAGCAAGAGGGACCTTGCCACAGCAAGCACCCAGACTGCAAAGCACAATAAGCTCCTAGCAGCCAGGAAAGCATTTGGTTCCTAAAACTTGATGTTCCTGAGACCCCTGTCCTGCAAAGGGAGATACCAAATGACCCGACCAGGGAAAACAGGTCCCTTCTCCCCGAGTCAGGAGCACATGTGTCTTAGCAGCACCAAAACACCACTACCAAGCCTCCAAATATAGGCACCTTTGAAACTACAGACACAAAATCCACCAGAACCTATGGATTCCACCTGAATTGGGTGACTGCTGAAACAAAAGATTCAAATCGGGCCAAGATTCCCCTAAAATAATAGCAAAATACAGTTGAAACCAATCACCCGTGATAGCAACAATGAAAAAGAAAAAAAAAAAAAACAAGTTGCAACTAGGATGAAAAATTAAACTGTTGCTAACACCTGGAGGGTGAAATTACTTAACAAGGATTTTCAAGCAGCCAACGGTTAAAGAACGTTTCAACACACAATTTAAATTTCTCTTAAAACAATGGGAAATTAGAGCAGCTAAATGTAGACCCAGGAAATAAGAACTGAAGAATAAAATTACAGAATTGTGCATAGGAAACAAAAGAAAATTAAGCAACCAAAACAAAACTCAATAACACAAATAAAATGCTTCTTGGATGGGTTTAGTATTAGAGTGACAGTGACAGAGGACTGAACTAATGGACGTAACAAAAATTAAAGTACTTATGCATGTGTTAAATATATGAAATGCATTTACCATTTTTATATAAAAGAAGTACCCAATCTTAACAACAGAAGATCAACTATTAAAATGAACAGAGCTTCAAGAACCTATCCTACCAGGACCCAGCGCAATAGCATAGTGGCTAAAGTTCTCGCCTTGCACATGCAGGGATCCCAATATGGGTACCAGTTCTAATCCAGGCAGCCCTGCTTCCCATCCAGCTCCCTGCTTGTGGCCTGGGAAAGCAGTCAAGGACAGCCCAAAGCTTTCGGACCCTGCACCCGCGTGGAAGACCTGGGAGAACTGGAAAAGGCTCTTGGCTTTGGATTGGCTCAGCTCCAGTCATTGAGGCCACTTTGGGGCGTGAACCATGGATGGAAGATCTTCCACTCTGTCTCTCTTCCTCTCTGTATATCCATCTTTCCAATAAAAATAAATAAATCTTTAAAAAAAAGAACCTATCTACCAATAATGAAAGGTACAATATTTTTATCACTGCATTCCCTGACAAAGAAAACTGAGGCCAGCACATTGGCTCAAAGGGCTAATCCTCCACCTCCAAGCGCCACATCATTTATGGGCACCAATTCATGTCCTGGCTGCTCCATTTCCCATATAACTCCCTGCTTGTGGTTTGGGGAAGCAGCCCAAGATGGATAACCCAAAGCCTTTGCAACTTGCACCCTCATGGGAGACCAGGAAGTTCCTGGCTCCTGGTTTCAGATATGCTTAGCTCCAGCTGTTGTGGCCACATGGGGAGTGGATGAAAACCAATGGATGAAAGTTCTTTATTTCTGTCTCTCCTTCTCTTTGTAAGTTTGCCTGTCCAATAAAAATAGATAAATCTTTCTTTTGAAAAAAAAATAGATTGAAACCGAAGAGCATCTGAATTAGTAGTTTAGTAGCCACCAGTGAAGTCTTCACATCCTCAACTTCTTTGATGTCAGTTTTTTTTTAATTACTGATTCAATCTTATTACTTGTTATTATCTTCAGATTTTCTGCCCCCCCTTTAATCAATTATGTTAGGTTTTACGTGTCTAGGGATTGACACATTTCACATACATTTTCCAATTGCTTTTGGCAGATAAATTTTGGTATGGTAAATTCTTATGACTAGTTCACCTGAGTTAAAATGGTTATTATGAAAAAGACAGAAAATGTCAGCGAGAGCTTGGGGAATAATAAATAAAACTAAGTCACATAAAAGTGCTAAGTTTTTATGCTCCACAAATCAGCAGGGTGAGTGAATAATGCGTTACATTCTGCACAAAAAAAAAAAAAACCATCTTACAAATTTCTTCTTTAGATGCATGGAATATGTACACAGTTACAAAAATATGAAAGGAAAATTTGGTTCTAAATAAATGTAGAGTCAGACTCTGTTTATGCATTGAATGACTCAACACTGTAAACACCAAATTCTATCCAAATTGATCTAGAGGTTTCATGCAAATTGAATGAAATCCCAGGAAAGATTTTCACATACACAATTCTTATTCTTGGGAGTTGGAATACACTTTGGCTTAATCCCAGGTTTGTCATATGTTAGCTGATTGATTTTGACCAAAAAGCTCTGATATAAGATGGGGAAAAAGAAAAGAAAAAAAAAAAAAACAGTACTCACCTTAAAAGATTTGCTGGAGGGCCCGGCGCAGTGGCGCAAGTGGTTAAGGTCCTCGCCTTGCACGCCCTGGGATCCCATATGGGCACCGGTTCTAATCCCGGCAGCCACGCTTCCCATCCAGCTCCCTGCCTGTGGCCCTGGAAGGCAGTCGAGGACGGCCCAAAGCTTTGGGACCCTGCACCCGTGTGGGAGACCCGAAAGAGGCTCCTGGCTTCGGATTGGCATAGTATCAGCCTTTGCGCTCACTTAGGGAGTGAATCATCGGACGGAAGAGCTTCCTCTCTGTCTCTCCTCTTTGTATATCCGCCTTTCCAATAGAAAAATAATAATAAAAATAAATCTTTAAAAAAAAAAAAGATTTGCTGGAGGATTAAATTAGGTAGTACTTGTTACATATTGGTAATGGCTCCATAGCGAAGACTAGCTACGTGTTCTTCCAGCCTATTTCCTTTTCCTCCTAACCACACACCTATTCACTAGCCTCCCTTGTAGTTACATGTACTCGTATGAGTGACATGAGCCAAAAGAATGCATATGAAAGTGATTTGCACCATCTCCAAGCTTGGACTCATCAAACAGCCTATTATCTAGCTTTTCTTTCTCTTCCTCCATCTCAGATCAAACAGAGGAAGAGCTTGAACCTCAGCTGGGCTGGTTATTCTTCATTAGCTCTCTTAGATTTATTCTCTGCCCTTCTCTACCCTGCTTCGCATGGTGGTACACTTGAACTTCTAAGGATCCGATGTTCTAGCTTCCTAATCCCTTTTGTCCATTCCTCATATAGACAACAACTGTGAAATGCTTTCAGTACCAATTTACAAATAGCTTCTTCCTCCACCTGTGAACCTTGTGAGGCCTATCGTTTCTCTTCTCTGCTGCTCTAACTCATTTTAGTGACGTCGCATAGCTACACATGATATTCCACAAGAGTACCCCAGTGTCGAGTCCATGGTTCTTCTGTCTTCAGATACTGTGACACTGTGTTAAAGTCTTCAAAAGAGGACTTGGCTTTGAAAACCGATGTAAATAGCAATATGTGTAAGCTTTGTTATCTTTTAAACACTTTCCTAAATGGGCAAAACTCGTCTTATTCGCTTTTCCCTTGTAATAAACTTTTCTCAAGAAGTTCCTATAAGCCTTTCCAACAGATTTCTGGCATATCCACCCTATAGATTGGCCATAAGTTTTTGAACTCATAGAATGGACAGAATTGAACTGAAGCTGCAATCTGAATTATAGTTAACGGACTGTTTCTTTCTTATTGATCTGTGTTTAATTCCTGGTTCTAGAACTTCTCAGTTTTGTGACGTTTAAGTTCCATAGGCCATTGTTTCCTCATTTGTAAAGTGGCACTATTTTTTTCCCCTATGAAACAGATTGTTGTATAGATCCCACGAGAGAATTATGGAAGTGACACAGAAGACAACATAGTAAGTACTCAATAAATAATAACTCTATACTCCATGTAGCTAACAGAACTCCGAATCAGAGTCAGAATTAGCTGGAGTATAACTCCCAAAAACATGGTCTTGAAATTCCCTTGGGAGGGCCTGGCACGATAGCATAGTGGTTAAAGTCCTCACACCTTGCACGTGCCGGGATCCCATATGGGCGCTGGTTCTAATTTCGGTGGCCCCACTTCCCATTAAGCTCCCTGCCTGTGACCTGGGAAAGCAGTAGAGGATGACCCAAAGCTTTGGGAACCTTTACCCTTGTGGGAGACCCGGAAGAGCTCCAGGCTCCTGGCTTCAGATTGGCTCATCTATGGCCATTGCGGCCTCTCGGGGAGTGAACCATAGGACGGAAGATCTTCCTCTCTGTCTCTCCTCTTCTCTGTATATCCACCTTTCCAATAAAAATAAATAAATCTTTAAAAGAAATTTTTAAAATTTTGTCTCCATTCTAGAGACAGCCATATCATCCCACTGCCTGTGAGATTTGAAAGGCATAGAGATCTGGCTCCATTTACAGATTAATAGCATTACTGTACATAAACCCATCTTCATTTGCACAATGATGCTAAAGCAAAGCAATTACCTCTCTGGAGAGATTTCATCGTGCTTGGAGTGGCGAGATTGGCAGTAATTCAGAACTGTTGAACTATCAAAACCTCTTGAGCAAGACCCTCTGAGCATGCCTCACATCGGGGACCCTGGGATGGTATCAGGTGGCTGTCCCCCATCCCAGAGTATGGAGGCGGTTTGGAGGCTGGGTGTGGCTTCTCCCCTTATCTCCCTTTTTCCCCCAGATACAGAAAGGGAAAAAAAGAGAATGTGGAAATAATGGTCTCACCCACCTTCCTGTAGCCCTTGGCCCTTATCACCCTAATTAACTGTAAACATCATCAAAATAAATAAATACATCTTTAAAAGAAAAAAGCAGTTACCTCATTGCTGTAATTCAAATTTGTCTTACCTTTAAGATCATCATGCTTCCACTTGGCCTGCACTTTGGACCTACTGGAAAATTGTCATTTGATGTCTTTGTCCAAAAAGAAAGTCATAAGCTCTATGAAACCATAAATGTATCCTCTGACATTCCTCTTTTACAAAGTCATGAATACCCTGGAACATGAGGAAAGAAAGCATTTACTAAAAGCTATTGTGACAGCAGTGTCTGTCCCCCTGACCACCCACTTCCAGAAAGCCCATGCTTATTCTTAAAGATGCAGCTCAAAGTTGTCTGCAAAACAAAACTCTCCTCTGTGCTTCCAAAGTCTTACACTGGGCCTCCATTCTAGTACCTGAGGCGGCCCACTTTGTACTGTATCTGATCTTAGTATACTACTGTTACATATCCCACTAAAGCATTACTTATAAGCAAAATTCATCAGAGTCCCCAAAGGAAATGACCTTCAAACTTCTGGATCCTCTAAGTGTAAAATGCATTTTATATCTGACCTACCACCCAAAATTGGGTTTCTATATGACTGCTACAATTCCATGTATGTTGCATTCTGATAATTTACTTTCTATTTCATTTACTTTATTTTTAAATATGGACATTGGCCCAGGAAAGGTATTTTTAAGCTCATTGTTAGGTTCAAAAGCACAAACCATTGGCTGTAGTGCTTGCTAACGGCAACTGTGTAGATTTTGGAGCTTCCAGCCCACTTGATCAAAGCTGTTTTACTTTTACACATTGGGCTTCCAGGTAACGTTTTGTTTAAAACAGGTTCCAAGACAAAAAGAAGAGAAAAACATAGAATATCAGTAACACCAAGTCTGTGGAAAGTTGCTGAACACCAGAGCTTCAGAACCAGTCTTTGTCTCTCTCAAGTTGTTTTTTATTTATTTTATTGGAAAGTTAGATGTTACAGAGAGAAGGAGAGACAGAAAGGAAGATCCTCCTTCTGATGGATTCTTCCCCAAGTGGCCACAACAGCCGGAGCTGAACCAATCCAAAGCTAGGAGCCTCTTCTGGGTCTTACACACGGGTGCAGGGTCCCAAGGCTTTGGTCCATCCTCCACTGCTATCCCAGACCACAAGCAGGGAGCTGGAAGGGAAGCAGAGCAGCCAGGATACAAACCAATGTCAATATGGGATTCCAGCGCATGCAAGGTGAGGACTTTAGTCACTAGGCTACAGTGCTGGGCCCCTCTAGTTATTTTAAACACATCAATGAGTCTGTGCTTTGTGCTTTGTGTAAAATCATGTAGATATTCCTTCTTCCTTGATGTTTACCTTGATGTTCATGTAAGTACATGCCATTTTTGCTTTCTAGAGAGAACATGAAGTGTAGAGTGTTACAATGAGGTGTTCAAAATCACATAGTAACTCAGGACTAGAGTTCAGAATCCCTTATTCACCTTTGGGTTATAGCCCATACTTGCATAACTGCTTTTCTTTGTAAGGTAGTATAAAATGTGTGAATCTTAAGTTTAAATCTATGTTAGCCATTTTATTCAGTCGTGCTGAGATAATAGAATACCACAAACTGAATCATTTATACGGAAAAGAAATGTATTTCCCTAAATTATTGGGGCCGGGAAGTCCATTACTAAGCTGCCAAGATCTGATTAGGGCTTTCTCACTGTGTCATCTCTCAGGTGCAGGGATAACAGAGGACAAGAAAGAACATGCAAAAGGGCAAGACTTGCCTTAAGAACAAACTCATTAAACTAAGTATACTCACAAATAGCCAATAGCCATTAACCTCTGAAAGACCCAGTCGTCTCTCCAAAGTGCTATGGCTCAACACTATCTCATTGGGTATTAATTTCCCAACACATGGACTTGGGGGACACTGTAAAACTATCTAGTCACTTTTTAGCTGGGAGGACTAGAGAATATCATCTTACATGTCTGGGGCTCAGTTCACTCATCTGTAAAATAGTTCATATTTACTCCACAGCAATGTTTATGCTATATGACAGTGTATGTAAGTAATCCAGTTAATAACTACAGTAAGCTACCAATAGAGGACAACAAAGATTGTTATACTATATCTCTAATGTATGATACGTAAAGTATGCCCAAAAATGAGACACAAATGAGAGGGCATAGGCACCCAGCTCTTGATACCCTTAGAAGCAAGAAGTTAGAGAGTAGCAGGTAGAGGAGGACTTAGAGTGAATGTAGGAGAGCTAATGAAAAATATTATTCCAAGAATGAAGGTTTTAACATACTTAGATTATTAAACTTAAATTGATCATTCAAACCTGAATCCTCCTTTAGTCTTTATTAAATGCATAGCTTTGTCTCACACCCACCTATGTAGCTTCAACTTCTCTGATGCCTAATCTAAAATGCCAACATTTACCACAGTCTCTGAATTGGAAACATATTTCCAATTCCTCTCCAATCCATCTCCCATCTAGTTAGCAGGGAAAACTACCAAAATGCTAATTTGGTTGAAATCAATTCGTGTTTAACACTCATTGATTCTTCTTATAGAAAAGTACAAACTTACTTGATAGAAACATGAACTTCAGAACTACTTTTCTTGGCTCAGATCCTAGCTTCCTTGCTTTAGACCTGCGAGACATTTGGAAAATTACTTCACTCTCTGAGTCCCAATATCTTCACTTTAAAAGGGAGGCAATGATAGTACCTACCTCAAAGTATTTTCACAAGAATTAAATAATTTAATATACGGATATTAGCTGTTTTGTGTTGCTTTCTCATCCCATGATTCTCCAGAATTAATCTGCCTTGCATTCTAATTTCATATTCCATTTTCTTCCTTGCTGTAATTAATGTTCTTTCCCTTGCATGGGATATTAGTTACATATGCTTGGTAGAAACCTAATGATCCAATAAGGCTCAGCTTAAAGAGAATATCCACTCGGAAGACTTTTCTGACCACACTACATCTGCAAACTTAATTCACACAGTAACTCAAGGTGTGATAAGTGACTTGTCTACCATGGCATTGTTGTATTGTGATTTTGTTTCATTTAATATATTATGAGCATCAAAGGGACCAGAACTTACTTCTGGTGTGTAACTATGCTTTACATAAGGAGATAATGTTGGTGTGAAGTCATACTTACTAAATACGTAAAGGGTTTGAATGGATACATTTCGGTGTTTTGTTTGACCATTGCCATCCAGATAGCAGTAACTCTACCAATACCGCAATATGACTATCGACTGACTTTAGCCCAGGAACACCATAAACCCCAACTTCAACCTAGGTCCTCCAAGATTTTTCTCAGCCCTCAGCTATTATCGACAGTCTTTCTATAGCCCCATTCGATCCTTGCAACCTCTATTTCACAGCTAGGGACAAAGCATGGACTGTAGTGCCAAAATGCTAGCATTTGCTGTTTCATGGGATCTTAAGCAAATTACTTACAATGCTTATGTCTGTAATTTTTGCCATCTGTAAAATAAGCATGATGATGTCTTCATGGGAATGGTATGAGAATGAAGTAAGATGGCCTCCATAAATTGCTTAGAACACGACCTGGCACAAGATAGGTTTCAATGATAGCCACTGTTAATATTTTCTGCTCTGAGTTACTCTCCTTAGCTTCCTATTCATTAGCCAGTACTTTCCTGGGCTCTCAGTCAACATGACCCTCATTGCTCGCTGATAAAGGCCTGACTGTTAAACCAAGTGCAAAGAAAGAAATCTACCAGTTTGGCTGAACTTCAGAGACTTAGTGGGCTGAGGTGCTGAGAAGCTAGAGCCCTCACTGCCAGAAAGTACCCCCTTTAATTTACTCTGAATACCAGATATAAGTAACATTCAGTTCTTATAAGATTTTCATTCATGAAGATTCAGTTCTTATAAGATTTTCATTCATGAAGATTCCAACCCAATCCTACATCTAGGAGAAAGGAAATGTGGGTTCTCTTTAGTTCTGTCAACAAGAATCATTGTGGAGAAATTATTTTTTGTTCATACTTGGTCTTCATTTTCCCTCTAGAAGGAAGGCATGCAGTTAGTCTCCAATAATCCCTCTGTATTTAAGAGGAAGTGATTCTGTAAGATTTCTTCTATAGAAGGGAGACTCAAAATGCAATGGAAGTTTCTCTTCTTTGCCAAGAAAAAAGAATCCCTGCTCATAATGCCAAGGCATGTTTTTAGTGCTAGCAAGTCAGCTGTAGCACTAAGCAGGAAATAATTCAGTCTTTAGAGTAGAATCCCTGAAGGGCACAAAAAATTAGACTGTTTCTGGAAGAAGCTGGACAAATGCCAATGGAACCTGACTAAATCAGTTATGACTGCTAAAATAAATTACCATAGAGTGGGTGGCTTAGGAAAAACAACAAAGTATTTCTCATAGTTCTGGAGGCTGGAAAGTTCAAGATCAAGGCTCTGATAAATTCATGTTCTGGTGAGAGCCCACTTACTGCTTCAGGAAAGGTCATCTATCTGCTGTGCCCAAACATGATAGAAGGAGTGGGCTAGCACTCTACAGTTTCCTGTGTAATGGCATTAATCCTAACTATGAAGGCTCTATGCTTATGATCTCTCGAAAATCCTACCTACTAAAGCTACCACCCTGACAAGATCAGAATTTTAAAATATCGATTTGAGGATGGGGCAAATATTCAGATAATAGTAGGATTTGTGAAATATAAAGATGGCAACTGATTTAGAGTCTTGGGTTCTTCCCAGATTTCATTACCTCCTATCTGAATCCCAAGGCTGGGCAGAGACTTCTGTATGGGGTAAGTGTAAAGTTCTTACTGAGGGAGATTAGGAAGAGGCTTGCACTTATTCCACATATTGTTGATATCAGTCTCCTAGAAAAACGAATTGTAATGGATGCTAATGGAAATGTAAAATGGAGAAATCTCTTAAAAAGTATAGTTTGGCTATGTCTCACCTAACAATGTCTAAGTATTTATTCAAGAGAAATAAGAACACATGGCCATGTGAAAAGTTGCAGATGAATGTACATAGCAGCTTTATTTCTATTACTTTTGATTGAGGGGATAAAGAAATTGAGGAACATCCACACAGCAGAAAGCTATCAAGCAATTAAAATAAAGAAGCTGGGGCCAATATTGTGGCACAGTACATTTTGCCATCACTTAAGTTACTGTCATCCCATATTGGAGTGCTAGTATAAGTCCTTGATACTCCACTTCTGATCTAATTTCTTGCTAATGCCAATGGGAAGGAAATAGAGAATGGTCCAATGAGTTGGGGCCCTGCCACACCCATGTAGAAGGCCAGGATATGATGCCAGGTTCAGTTGTGATTATTGTGGTCATTTGAGGAGTGAACCAGTAGATAGAGGATCTCTCTGTTCCTCACTGCCACCCTCACCTTCTCACCATATCTCAACCTCTCTCTCCTTCTGGGTTGATAGGAACACTTAATGAAGACTACGATTCAAAGAACAAATCAATAAAGGGAATAAGTAAATGTAAAAAGAGAGCAAAGTGTGGTGTTATAAAAACTGAAAGCATATTTTTAAAATAATGGAGTTATTCTTTCTCAATCATGATTTGACTAACCATGGTCTTTTACAGTTCCACACGAATTTTCAGGTTTTTTTTTACATTTCTAAAAATGCTTTTGGAGTTTTATATATAGTGATGCCATCAAATCTTTGGCTCTCTTGGACATAGGAATGCCTCCTCATTTGTTTCCGCCCTCTAATTTTTTCTTTATTGGCTTGTTGTTCTCTGCATATAATCATTCTCTTCCTTAATTTTATTCTTAATTATTTTGTTATTTAATGCTATTATAAGATGGTTTTCTTTTCCTACTTTTCTTCTGTCATTAGTATAGAAACACTCAGGTTTTTATGGTGATTTTGTATAGTATGAATTTGATGAATTTTACTCTCTACAATTTTGGTAGGATATTTAGGAAATTCTACATGTAAGAAAATGTCATGTGCAGAGATAATTTTACTTCTCTTCTGATTTGGATGGCTTTCGTCTAATTTCCTTGCCTAATTGCTCATGGTAGAAGTTCCAGCACTCTAAGCGGAAAGAGTAGACATGCTTAACTTGCTCCTGTTCTTAGAAGAAAAGCTTAAAACTTTGAATCATTTGTCATGATAGTTGTTGGCTTTTTATAGGTTGCCTTTATAAATATTAAGGTAATTAGGCTCTATTCCCCATTTCAGTAGAGTTTTATCATAAAATTGTTGAACTTCATAAAACAATTTTCTGTATCTCTTAAGATTACTATGTAATTTTTAGCCTTTATTCGTTCATGTAGTGCCACACTAATAGAATTTTGTATGTTGATCTATTCTTATGTGCCAAGGATAATCCCACTTAGCCACAGTGTATGATCACTTTCATGGACTGTTGACTTATCAAAACATCAGGCTGTATACTTTCATGCTGTATGACTTTATTTATTAATTAGACTTTCATAAAGAGAAAAAGAGAATGAAATTAAACCACTATATTGCACTCTACTCAAAAATCAATTCCAAATAGATTAAATCAATTCTCTGACACTGTAAAACTCCTAAGACAAAACATGGGGAAATGCTTTATAACACTGGTTTCAGCATTGTTTTCATGAATGTATGATGCCAAAAGCACAGGCAGCAAAAGCAAAAACAAGTGGGACTATATTCAAATAAAAACCTACTTCAAAACAAAGGAAGCACTCAGTAAAGTGCAAAAGCAATTTAAAGTAAAAATAATTCCCAAATTTTATAGCTGATAATAGGTTAGTCTCCACAATATATAAGGGGCTCCTATAATTGCATAGTAAAATAATAACTATTGTAGCTCAATTTAAAAATACTTAAGAATAGGAATATAATTATGTTTGCAGAGAAAACAAATGGCTAACAGGTATCTAAAAAAAAAAAAAACACTCAATGCCATAAATTATCAATGAAATACAATCAAACAAGACTACATCAAACTATGAACCACCCATTGCTAAACTGACAAGATCAAATTGCCATCCATTCATATTAACCACAAATGTAAATGGCTTAAACTCAATCAAATGTCTTAGATTAGTAGACAGAATTAAAAAACAAAACCCATCTGTTTGTTGCCTACAGGAGACACATTTCAGCCACAAAGATCAGCAAAAAATATATCTCATGGATTTTAATGTTTGTATTTTTCTTTTCCTTTCTTCAAAACAGTTTTTTCAGGGCCTAGTGCCATGGCCTAGTGGCTAAAGTCCTCGCCTTAAATGTGCTGGGATCCCATGTGGGTGCCAGTTCTAATCCAGGCAGCTCCACTTCCCATTCAGCTCCCTGCTTGTGGCCTGGGAAAGCAGTCGAGGATGGCCCAATGCTTTGGGACCCTGCACCCGTGTGGGAGACCTGGAGGAGGTTCCTGGTTCCTGGCTCTGGATTGGCACAGCACCAGCTGTTGTGCTCACTTGGGAAGTGAATCATCGGATGGAAGAGCTTCCTCTCTGTCTCTCCTCCTCTGTATATCCGACTTTGTAATAAAAATAAATAAATCTTTAAAAAAAATAACAAAAGGTTTTTTTTTTCCTCATATTAAATTCTTCACCGATTTGTAAGTCATACAGTAACATTTTGTGTAGCATGTTGTAAATTTCAATTTTTCTTCCTGTTGATTTTGTTTTGTGGCTTTTCATTTAAGGGGATGTATAGCAACTGTGTAATGGAGTCTCTTATATCCAGATGTGAGAATACAAGGCAGTATGCATCTTTACTTGCAGATCAAAGATGGACTCCCAATTTTGCTGTTAAATATATCTTGATAATAGGATGCTAGACTCTGCCATTGTACATGGCTGCAATGATGGACATATGACTGTTTATGAAGAACTATACTATTGTAATAATATAGGAGAACTTGGGGGGAGGAGTGACTTGGCAAGGGGGTAAGGGAAATCCCAGGGACTATGGAACTGTATCATAAAATATAATAATAATAATAAATGGAGAAAAATTTAAAAAGAGAAAAGGTAGCATGAATAAATATAGAAAAGTCATTACACATACACACACTGGAATTTTATTCAACCTTTAAAAAGGACATTCGGCATTATGCAGCATGAATACTTTGGAGAATATTTTAAAAACTCAATCACAAAAAGATAAATACTGTATATATATATATATATATATATATATATATATTAGGAATCTTATAAAATCATAGAATGGGGCCCAGCGTCGTGGCTCAAGTGGTTAAGGTCCTCGCCTTGCACGCCCGGGATCCCATATGGGCGCCAGTTCTATCCCAGCGGCCCCGCTTCCCTTCCAGCTCCCTGCTTGTGGCCCTGGAAAACAGTCGAGGACGGCCCAAAGCTTTGGGACCCTGCACCCGCGTGGGAGACCCGGAAGAGGCTCCTGGCTTTGGATCAGCAAAGCATCGGCCGTTGCGCTCACTTGGGGAGTGAATCATCGGACGGAAGATCTTCCTCTCTGTATATCCGCCTTTCCAATAAAAGTAAAAAATAAATCTTTAAAAAAAAATCATAGAATGAGTGCAATGGTACTTTCCATTGATTATAAGGAGAGAGAAATGGGAAGTTAATAACCAACAGGCATATAGTTTCAGTTAGAAAATATGTATAAGCTCTAGAGACCTGTACAGTATTTTATACAATGTATTATACATTTAATGTGTTGTTAGGAGGATAAAACTCATGGCAAGCGTTGTTATCAATTTTTTTTTTTTAGTAAAAGGAATGGATGAAGTAATACTTAAAAGGTGTTAGGAAGAAGATGTTTGGCATGACAGCTAAGAATAAAGAGGTCCAAATCCCACATTAGAGTGTCTGAGTTTAATATCCAGCTCCAATTCCAGACCCCACCTTCTATCTAATGTGTACTCTAGGAGAGAAGAGAATGGCTCAAATATTTGGGTCCCTGCCTCCAAAAGGAGATCTGAATTGAATTTTCAGCTCCTGGCTTCCATATGCCATGGCCTTTGCGAGCATTTGAGGATTGAAATCAGTAGATTGAAGAGTGCGCCCTCTCATTCTCTTTTTCTCTCTGTCCTTATCTCTAGCCTATGAATAAAAAGAGTGTTTTAGAAAAAATAATGTTTTGGGCCCGGCGCGATGGCGCAGTGGTTAAGGTCCTCACCTTGCACGCCCCGGGATCCCATATGGGCACCGGTTCTAATCCCAGCAGCCCCGCTTCCCTTCCAGCTCCCTGCCTGTGGCCCGGGAAAGCAGTCGAGGACGGCCCAAAGCTTTGGGACCCTGCACCCACGTGGGAGACCCAGAGGAGGCTCCTGGCTTTGGATCGGCATAGTATCGGCCCGTTGCGCTCACTTGGGGAGTGAATCATTGGACGGAAGATCTTCCTCTCTGTCTCTCCTCTCTGTATATCCGCCTTTCCAATGAAAAAATAATAAAAATAAATCTTTTAAAAAAAAAAGAAAAAAAATGTTTTTTCAACAATTTAGTAATTTGAAGTAATAGAATATCTATTACGTTTGGCAACATGAACATCATTGTGATCTGACACCAGGGTAGTTTTATCGAATTATTTGGATTGGGTTACAGGTGAAGACACAGTACTTTTCTACTCTTGAGAAGTTTGCTAAGTGGAACAGGGAGATAGCTAGGTGTGATAAAGAAAAAATGTGGCATCAAGGAAGAATGTTTTATAAATAATATATGCCAGAGTATGACCGTAGGATATGATAATAATTCAGTAGGGAAGAAGATGTGGGATGAGAGAAGATGGGATCCAAATTACAGATAGAAAAAGCAGCTTAGGTTAGAAGAAATCCTTTCTCTACTGTAAATAGAAGGAAAAGTAAACGTTATGAGATAACCGGAAAAATGTAAAACATCTTGGTTATAAATGCATTTATAGATATGGTGATTTATTTCAAAAGGTGAATTCCTTTCTGACGTCTTCTATTTTGTCAGTCCAAGTGCTCCATATCTTCACCTTTCTTGACAGAACTTAAAGGTTTTACAAAATCTGTAGAAGTTCCTGGAGCAAATGAGTAATAGGAGCAGGAAGTTAACAGTAGCCAAAGTGAACCTGGGAGTCTTCAGTTCTGCCCAGCCCTATTTATCAGACATCTTTCTTGTTCCAGAGAGACCTGTTCTAACCTGAGGACCTCCAGAGATGTAAATATAAAGACAGGGTACAAAAGGCCAAAGAAAAGGGAAGTGAGGACTTGGAGTGCGAACTTCGGTGACTTCACTTTTGCGGATTACTTCCTTTGTGATCCATTCCTCTGGGAAAGAGGACCAGAAAAGACTTGGAAAATGTCTTTAGGACTGGCCTTTAGAATCTTCAGTGCTGAGTTTTATCAAAAAGTTATTTCAGCAAGAACAGAGTCTCTTTTTTCTATCCAGTACCTGGGAGAAATGTTAACAGGCTACATTTCTAAGAACACTCACAGAATCACATCCTCCCCTACACAGACACTCATACGAGAAAAAGAGACACCCACATTCTCTAATACACATGAACAGAAATAGACTATTATGGGCCCAGCGCAGTAAGCTACTAGCTAAAATCCTCACTTTGCATGTGCCAGGATCCCATATGCACATTGGTTCATATCCTGGCTGACTTGCTTCCCATCCAGCTCCCTGCTTGTGGCCTGGGAATGCAGTTGAAGACAGCCCAAAGCCTTGGGACCCTGCACCCGCATGGAAGACCTGGAAGAAGCTCCTGGTTCCTAACTTTGGATTGGCTCATTTCCAGCTGGTGCAGCCCCTTGGGGGATGAATCGATGAACAGATGATCTTCCTCTCTGTCTCTCTTCCTCTCTGTATATCATCTGCCTTTCCACTAAAAAGAAGCAAAAATGTTTTAAAAAGAAATAAACGGTTATCCACCTCAATCATAATTACCTCCATACCCACAACAGACACATTTACACACCTTCCTGCATGTAGTTGTTCACAGATCCTCCTTCTACACATACTTACCACTTATTAGAAGATTATGTAGTCCTGTGCCTGACATTGTGACAAGCACTGGGAGAACAATGAATAAAATGCTAGTTGTACACTGAAATGCAATGAATAGTAAGCTGAAAGGCGGTGTGGTCTAGCAGCTTAAGTCCTCGCCTTGAACACTCGGGGATCCCATATGGGCGCCGGTTCTAATCCCGGCAGCTCCACTTCCCAGCCAGCTCCCTGCTTGTGGCCTGGGAAAGCAGTCGAGGATGGCCCAAAGCCTTGGGACCCTGTACCCGTGTGCAATACCTGGAAGAAGTTCCTGGATCCTGGCTTTGGATTGGCATAGCATTGGCTGTTGCGCTCACTTGGGGAGTGAATCATCGGACGGAAGATCTTCCTCTCTCTCTCTCCTTCCTCTCTGTATATCTGACTTTCCAATAAATAAATAAATCTTTAAAACAAAAACATACACAGGTAGCTTAAAACACAGAAAATGTTAGACAAGATGCACAAGACGCCTGAGCCAACTTCCCATGGGGTTTTTAGTAAAGCAATCGAAAACCGAGAGGTGATAGCAGCATTTCTTTGCTAAGAATTCTATCCTACTTGCTTTCCTCTCAGAAATTCAAGATTACTGAACCACCACATCTTAAGCCTGATGGAGCCTGAAATTAATAAAGGATATCTCCCACTTTTGCACAGATCTATTCTGTGTTCTTGTGTAGGTCACTCACTTCGCCCACTCTGAAATTCATTCTGTTCCTCAGGAAAATGAGGATAGTTATCCCTAGGTCAAATAATTGTTGGAATATTGAGAAGACTTAAGAATTATTCTGAAAACTGTCACATACTTGCTCAAAATGGGAATGATCTTTGCCTCTTTTTTTCTTCACGCATATATTGTATTATGGTCCCATTTTCCAAGTTCAGGGACAAAAATGTTAAGGCTTTTGGGCGCTGGTCCAAAAGGTAGAATGAGTATTTTCTACTCCCCCCCCCACCACATCATCCTAGATTTACTATTTATTCCATCCCCCCTGGGATTCATTATTGCCAATTCTAGAATTCATTTGGGTCTTTGAGCTTCATGATTTCTGACTCTTGAACCAAACACGACCCCTTTGAGGTTAGAAATCCATTTACTCTTGGCAAAGTCACAAGTTGTTTCAAAGAAAAAGGGAGTAAAAAAAGTCTAGCTCACAAAATCTTAGGGAGTTTTATAACCAAAGCTTATAAGACATTTTTGGAGCTGAGTTCACTCTTACAACAGAGCCTTTGGATGATTTAAGTGTAAATGAATCAGAAGGGTCCAGATCAGATTTCCCTTGAAATATACAAAGTTTAGAAATGGAAGGAGTAGAGGCTCAGCCAAGAGCACTCTTTGGGCAAAGCCCCCAGTGTGGCTGTAATCACAGAATTTGCAGAGATTTCCCACGGAGACACAGAAGTAGATCCCGAAGGATAGTGGCATTAGGCAGCATAGGGCTTTAAGCACCTTCCTTCGCTATTAGGCCTATTTCTAGACCACCCAAGAACCACAGGATCTCCTGAAAACGGGGTGGCTGACCTCCAGGAATGCTTCTATAAATTAGAATCTCAAGGCATAGAGAAGTTGCAGTCCCGGTTTATAGCTCCTTAGTATAACAGTGGAGAAAAACAGGCTATACAGGATATTCCAGTGAAAAAGGAGGCCCTTGTGCCATGGAAGATATCCAGCACAGTTTAATGGCAGCAGCAGCAGAAGTAAACAGCTCAGAGAAATGGCAAGAACACTAGATGATGCTCAAGAGACTTCTAGATCCGAGTTCTTAACTTCCACTCTTTCTTCAAAAGTTCCTAGCCCTATTATGCCCAATCAGTCAATAATCAAGTTTTGTGATTTGTAATTTCTTCACAAACCCATCATTGCTTTGGCAGTCCCAATGCTACTATGTGAAGTTAGATATTATCTCTTCTACCCTGGATCTCTTCAACCACTTCCTACTTAGCTACTCTGTCTTCATTATCTCCTCTCCTCTTCATTCCATCTTTCACACTAGAGTCACAGTAGCTCAAAACCAAACACCTGATCTTGGCACTTCACTGCTCAAGAAACTTCCACGGCTTCCAATCTCCTACACTAAAAAAAAAAATCAAAACATCTTACATCTAATATAAATACAATGCTATTTATGATCTGAACTCTGTCCCACATTTCCCCTTCATGGATTCCAACTCAAGCTTTGGTGAAAACAAAGTTTTTCTCAATTCTTTTCTCTCACTCCATTTCAAATTAATAAAATATATAAACAGTATAAATCACAATATTGAAGATTCAACTCCCTGAAGCCTTTCTTAATATTCCTTGGTCTTTCCCTATGTCATTTTGTCTATAATTTTGATAAATTATGTATTATGCCACATGAGCTTGTTTCCTTGTGTCTTACACAAAGCCTGTGAGCTTTGAGAGTAAAACCAAAATATTTTAAAATCCTTTTATCCCTATGACTTAACTCAGTGCTGACAGTTTGCTATTAATATAAATGTTGCTCACTCAGCCATTTAATGCTTTGATATGGTAGTTTCTTTTGGTGGACAGATAAATATATGACTATATAACTGGTCTCTATCTTCTAGATGTCACAATTATCCCAACATTTCAACGGCATCAATCCTCCTGAACATCTTTAAAGAACATTTATGGGGGTAGTCATAACCCTGGCTGACAACCACTGAGATAACCTCTTAGAAGGCAGATAAGTATATTGTATAGAGAACAGGCTTTGAAATCAACTGTCCATATTTGAATTATGCTCATTAGCTAAATGATCCAAAGGAAGTCACTAAAGCTTTCTGAGCTTCAGTTTACTCATGTGTAAATAGGAGCTCATAGCACATTCCCCAATATTTGATCATCTTAAGGTTCCTGATATTGGAGAACATCCTACAGTCTATGTGCACACTTACTGTGGGAGCATGCCTTTCCTTTCTGTCTTCATTTTGGCTGCTGTTATATGTTGGGGACCAATGTAGTGGTACATAATAAATCTCTGTGACATCAGCATTCCATTTAGGCTCCTGTTTGGGTCCCAGCTGCTCTACTTCTGATTCAGTTCCCTGCTTATACCCTGTGAAGGTAGTGGAGGCTGGCCCAAGTCCTTGGGCCCTTGTGCCCATGTGGAAGATCTACAGGAGGTTTCCAGGTCCTAGCTTGGGACTAAACTCTGGGTACTCTGGCTATTTGGAGAGTGAACCAGTGGGTGGAAGAGCTGTCTTTCCTTCTTCACTTTGCCTTACCGGTAAACATAAGTAAAAATCTTCAAAAAAGTTTTTATTATGATTTTTAACTTTTAACAGATTCAATATAATTTGTAGATACAATTCTAAGAATATTCTCCCCTCCTCCCTCTTCCTTTCCCTGCTTTTATTCTTCTACCCTCTTTCCCTCTCCTTTTATTTTGGTTTTAAGATAAGGTTTTAAATTTACATTACAATGAAAAGGTTTAAAGCTTTGATTATAAGAAGTTTAACAAGTAAAAAGCAAAAAGACCTTAGTTTAATGGGAATATAGAACACAGCTATAAACAACTGAATGGAAAAATTATCATTTAACCCTATTTAAAGTAACCACAGATCATTAACACTATAATAGTATAACATTCTTAACCATTGGTTTGACAAAGATAAAATAAAGTTTCACAAAATTATATTTGCAATGATACTGATATAAGCATTTTCTTTTTAATTTTAGCTCCAACATACAAGGGAAAACATGCGGTATTTTTCTTCCTGTGTCTGGTTTATTTCATCCAACATATTTTTCCTGCCTTTTTAACTTCCCTTTTCTTTCTTCTCCTAAAAGTGTGTTATGAAATTAATATTGCATTTCTCAACTTGTGGCATTTTAGAGTAAGATAAAAACGGACCATTTCAAAAGTTTTTGTAAGTATTAAATGAACCTCTTATATCGAGATCCAAATATAGTAGGGATATAATAGCTGATCAAATCAGCAGAATAAAAAGTAATCATGATGTATACATATTTATATTATTTCCTATTTATATATGTATTTATTATTTAATACATAATGCATGTAATACAGAATACATTATGTAAGAGTATAATTATATAGACTGTTCTATAACATACTACCTATATTCATATGTATTATTTTTAATAGTTTATCTATTTATTTATTATCATTTTATGATATGGTTCCAGAGGCTCCTGGTATTTCCATTATCCCAGCCCCAATTTCCCCCTCCCCACCTAGATCCTTCATATCATTACTAAAGTATAATTCCTCATACACAGTCATATGTCCATCATTGCAGGCATGGACAATGGCAGAGTCCAGCTTTGTATTTTCAAGATATAGTAAACAGTTTCATTGGGAGTCCATCTTTGTCTGGAAGCAAAATGCATACTACACTACATCCTCACATCTGGATATGATAGTCTCCATTTCACAGCTACTGTGCATCCCGTCAAATGAATATAAAAAATCAACAATAGAAAGATAAGCAGAAATTTACAATGCCATGAAGTTAAATAACATGTTACTAGATATGACAGTCTCCATTACACAGCTACTATACATCCCCTTAAATGAAAAGCCACAAAACAAAATCAATACAGGAAGAAAAGGGAAATTAACAACACCATGAAGTTAAATAACATACTACTAAATGACTAACGTGTAGCTGAAAAAAAAATGAAAATTAATTAGCTCTACTGTGTTCTTAATTTCTGATATATCAGCCTTGATTTGCCTTATTGCTGCTATTGCTTGTGTAAAATGCTTCTTAAATTCTTTGAACTCTTGCATATGCTTCTCATTTTTTATCAGAAGCTTCAAAATGAGTTTTCTGAATTCTGTGTCCCCCTTTTTCTCGATGTCTTCCTCAGTTAACTCTGAGGTTGGCAGAGGGTTTTGCTCCTTTGCAGGGGAGTTTTTAGTAATATTCATTGTGCCTTTGTCTCTTCTTTTGCTTTTGGTCATTGTAATTCTGGTTATCAGAGTCTTCTCCTTGGGGCAGGTTTCTAAGCTGTGTCACCTACAGGTCTACAGTTCAATTTTACTTATTGCAGTTGGTACACAGCTCTTTACTTGCAGCCACTTGTGCCACAGCCTCCAGCAAGTTCCAGGTCTGGGTTCTTATGCTAGATTTCCACCGTGGTCTCCACAGCCCCAGCTCTTGGCTCACCACTCTCCACCTCCTGTGATACCGTGCTGAGGCTGCACCGTTGTCTCTGCAACCTTTCTCCCACTTCCAGTTGGAGCAGGTCCCAGGATTAGACACCAGGTGTCCTATATAATTAGGCTGTTGGTGGTGCTGATCTTGTTGGAATCTGTTGGAGTTGGACATTAGGTCTGGGTGCCTCATGGACCTATTTTGACCTACACAATGCCACAGTCAGTATTATTTTCCTGTGAGACCAGTGCAATCCACAGAACTCAGTGATTTCTCACGAGCTCAGCACATGTACACTTCACTGTTGTCCCCTGCAGTCCCAAAGCTATTGCCACCTTACGCAAAATGGAGACTGACATATCACCACTACAGTTCTTGATCTGCTGGCTATCAGATCCAAGGGCTACCCAAACCTGTCTTGGGTGGGACCCGTAGAATGCCATGTTGCTGCAGTTCACCTAGTCAGAAGTGAGCTCACTCTCAGCTCAGTGCATGCTCCTTCCTTTCCCTTGCCCTTTCCTCCTTATGCAAACTGGCGCCCAATTCGGCTCTAGGGGGCTGACTGGGCTGTGAAAACCACCCTGTTCTCGCACTGCCCTTCTGGGATCATCTGCTGCTCTGTCTCTGCTCCTGGTCAAATCAAACGGACCAGTAGCATGGACAGTTCTTTGTCTGGGTTCACCTCCCAAGCTCCTAGTGAAAGTCCCTTCCTACCTGGTTGCTGGTGGAGTTCCAGCTGCTGGTGGAGTTCAGATCGCTGTTAGCTGAATTCGCTGGAGTATCAGTCACTGCAATACCACACCGTTGTGTCTGCTGCTTTCTTGTGTCTGTCAGTGTCCCGGGAACCCTCTGCTGTTATTCTGTCCTGTCCCATATGGGCGCCGGTTCTAATCCCGGCAGCCCCGCTTCCCATCCAGCTCCCTGCCTGTGGCCCGGGAAAGCAGTCGAGGACGGCCCAAAGCTTTGGGAACCTGCACCCGCGTGGGAGACCTGGAGGAAATTCCTGGCTCCTGGCTCTGGATCGGCCTTGGCAAAATTTAGTGAGGCAGTGTACTTCGGCGCATTTAAAATCTTTTGTTTGGGGAAGTCGTCAACTCATAGCTCCGCCTCCAAAATTGACGTCATCCTGCTGAGACCGTCCGCCATTTTGATTTTCTACGTGGCTGTAAATCTTCACACACCCAGGAATTCTACATTTTTCTTCCTGGTACTGAAACAACTAGCTTCTTGATGGAGATTTGTATCTTTTCCTGCACATCCGGCAAAATGCACGTGGCGGAGCTCTTCCTCAGTTTTAGCGGAGCAACATTGCTGAATTTAAATCTAATTAAATTGATGCCGGAATCCCGCTCATGCATTATGGGCACAGTCAGGTAATCAGTGACATAAGGCCTCTGAATCTCGGAGGCATGAGTTGGCAGTGGCTTCAGTAAGGGTGGCTGGTCGATCTTCTGCTGAAGGCTGGAATTCCTTCGCAGCACTTTGGATTACCTGCGCATTTAATTCAGCAGCAATGACTGCCCTGTCATCTCTGGGATCTGCTACACCAGTTCCTTCGCACTGGCACTGCAAAAATTCCCGCTCCTCATCTTTGCTGTGAGAGCCCTCACGAGGGAATGCAAAAGGCTGACGGGCATTTGTACAAAGGATGCAAAAAAGAGCGTGGATCCGACCGATACCTGGGGACCAAACTGGACATCTTCAGAGATTCCCTGGTAATGGGCATTGAGTCGTAGCAGAAAGGAAATAATCCCTCAGCCCCGACCACGCCTCAGAGTCTGCCTCCCTGTCCAGCACACGGAAAACTGGGAGGTATATTGTGAAACTCTGACCACCGTTTGGCATCTGAAAATTCTACTCCGTGGCTTCAGCAGAGACACACCGGTGAGTGCTACATCTTTTTTTTTTTTAAAGATTTATTTTTATTATTTTTTCATTGGAAAGGCGGATATACAGAGAGGAGAGACAGAGAGGAAGATCTTCCGTCCGATGATTCACTCCCCAAGTGAGCGCAACGGGCCGATGCTATGCCGATCCGGAGCCAGGAGCCTCTTTCGGGTCTCCCACGCGGGTGCAGGGTCCCAAAGCTTTGGGCCGTCCTCAACTGCTTTCCCAGGCCACAGGCAGGGAGCTGGAAGGGAAGCGGGGCTGCCGGGATTAGAACCGGCGCCCATATGGGATCCCGGGCGTGCAAGGCGAGGACTTAACCACTTGCGCCACTGCGCCGGGCCCCGAGTGCTACATCTTAAAGGTTCCTGTAGATTCTTCTATCAGGCATGATGAAGAGAGAAACAAATATTTCATCTTATTGAATTTGCTAATGAGTCAGTCTTCCTTGTACTGAGAGCACATCTAGGTCGCATTAATCTTGTTCTTTCCTTTTTTTTTTTTTTTTTCATTTTAACATGTTTTCTGTAGCTTCTCTTTTTTTCTCATTTTAACATGGTTTAAGTAGATTTTTTTTTTAATGCTCTTACTTAGTTGAGGATCAACTGCTACAAGAAGCTGGGTAATACCATTGTTTCCACAGTAATATTTTTTTCTTTGTATCTAGGGTCAGGGGAGATACAAAGGGAGAAGCCCCTCCCAGCACCCACCCATTCCAGGTCCCCGATGTGAGGCACACTCTGAGGGTACTGATTAAGCAGTTTTGATAGTTCAACAGTTCTGAATTGTTGCCAGTCTCACGGTTCCAATCGCGATGAAACCTATTCAGAATCTACTGGCTGACATAGTCTCTTCATAGTTGGCATTCTGAGATCAGCAGTTCAGTTGGAGGGATCTCCAAAGAAACTTCATCTGAGGTGATCCCAGACCTGATTCTTGCGTGAGTTTGCCAATACAGGGTCTGACACCATCGCCCCAATCAGCTTATACATGCTGGTCCTTGCTATTGCTGGGTTAGTTCTGTTTCCAGCCCTGTATTCCACGTGAACCAATGGGTGTTGTACTCCAGTCCGACCCTACCCACTTCATACTTGGTCCTCACGCACACCAGTAGGAGCTGCAGCCTGGTTGGGGCGACTTCCCATAACCTCCACCAGTTCTGCACTCCACCCTGGTTCCCATGCTTGCCAGTATGTCCCACAGGTTTGTTCAGTCTGTCCCACATCCCATTTAGCTCTCGTATATGTCAATGGGCGTTGAAGCCTAGTTCAACCCAACCAACCTATTATCCAGCCCACACATATACTGACAGGTGCCTTTCTGTCTAGCCACCCTGCCCAGTCATGGTTTTCGTGCCATCCAGTGGAAGTGATAACCCAAGATGGAGATGCCCGCTATCTTCCTACTAGGCCACTCCCACTCCCTGATTATGCACTCTCCAGGTGGTTCTGGCATTTGACTTAACAGAATTGGCTCCCAGTGCCAGTCTCTGCCAGCTGATGCTGTGGCTAAGCCTAGCCATCCGTCACCCACTCTAATTTTTGCTTGTACCAGTCGGAACAGTCAGCCCTATCTGGCCCTTCCCTGATCTAGCTCACATGAGGCCCACAGGTGTTGTATCCCTGCCTGGTCTGGTCTGCCCCCATCCCAATTCCTGCTCTCCAGTGGGAGTGGTTGTCCAGCAGGGGAGCCTACATTCCCCTGTCAGCTTTGCTTCCTTCCCCCGGTTTTCACATGTGCTGTTTGGGCTCTGCAACCACCACATCTGGTACAGCTCATCTCACCTTGGCATTCCTTAATGTGTACTGGTATGTGTTGCGACCGAAACTGGCCTGACCCACACTCTATTCTGGTGCTCGGATTTGACAATGGTTGATGTGAACAGGTTCAGCCTGGTCTGCCCCCAACCCATGCTGAATGTATGCCAGTGGGATAATTTCCATAGCCTGTTCTGGACTGTTATCGTGCTTCTTGCACTTATCTGCCGGGTCTGTGTCCTGCCAGAGGAGTTGCCCAGGCTCCTCCATCAGAACCTCTCCCAGTGCCAGATTTTGCACATACCAGGGGGTCCATGAGACAGCCCTACTCAGTTCCCCTCCTGTCCTAGTAGGAACAGTGGTTTTTCCTGACTGGTCTTCAAACCATTCTGGTTCTTACTGTTGAATGCTTCAGCCCAACCAAAATTTGTCCATACCCACATACAGCTCACACATGGCTCAGTAGGGGACAGAGACCTAGCCTAGTCCGTCCCACATCTATCCTGGTCCTCCAGAACACCAGAAGGTGTTGCAGTCTGGCCCGGCTTGGTGTGTTCAGTCCCAGTCTACACTTGTGCCAAGGGAGACTACAACCGTATCCTGATCAGAACACAGCCCCCATTCCAGTCCATGTGCTCCTTGGTGGGAATCTCAGCCCAGCTAGGGTGTCCCCTTAGCTCCCCAACCAGGCCTATTCCCAGCCTTAGATCATCTGCAGGCCAGTGGTTGCTCTGATTCAGCTTGGCAGAACCCCTCACCTGCCCTGGCCCCTGCCTTAGATGCTGTGGCTTAGTGTCCCTGGCTCACGCAGATCAGTAGATGTAAGGGCCTACTCGGCATGATCTGTGCTCCAGCCTGATTTCTATTCTTTCTTTTGAGTTAAGGTTTGCTCAGTCCTGTCCAGTCCTCCCCCTTCCAGTTGCAGCCCGGCCCACCCCACATCCTGTTTTAGGATGCATATTCGGGTGGTGCTGCCTTGACCTGCCCAGACTGTTGTGGGTTCCTTTACCCGTGAGTGATGGCATGTGCAATGGTCACACCTAGCTTAGTCCATAGCAACTACAGGTTGCGAGCTAACCAGTGAGACTTGTATTTTCACAGGGTTGGGCCCACACAACCCCACAGAGTCTACCTCCAGACCAAATTCTCTCGCGTGCTGGATAGTGTCTTGACCCTGCCAAATGTGATTACTCCACTATTCCACCACCCAGTCAGGTAATGGCACCTAGCCCTGCCAAACAGGCCCCCATCCATAGCTTTGGTGTGGACTGGTGTGTGGCAGTCAGTGATGCTCTATGCTAACAGCCCCTCTCTGGATTCCTAATTGGGCTGGTCAATCAGTCTGACCCGAATTATGTTATGAATACTTCCCTCCAAACCACTAGGTCTCAGTTCCCACGCATGAGATAAAGTTTCATGACCCTGTCACTGGGAATCATCCAGAATTCATCTCTCACGTACGCTAAAACTAACCTTATTCATGGGTGTCCCCAGGCAGCAACTACATATCCTAAAAACCTCAGAGTTCGCTGCCAGGCATCCAGCAGGCAAAGCCTGGCACCACTTGGTGCACTGGCCACCCAAGTCCGAGGACTCGTTCACCGCCTTCCAGCAGTGTTTTTGGCTTGAGTCCCCAGCATTGGGTCCGGCCTGGCAGGGGCACCCCCCCACAGCCACCACACTGCAGGGAGCTGCAGTTGCCCCCAATCCCAAGGCCCAAACCCCTAATCTTGTTCTTTCCTTTCAGCCTTTTTCTCATCTTCTATAATTCATTCAGGTCTACACTCAGGAAAATAACACCAATTATAATCTAAGTCCTGCAAAAAATAGATAAAGGTCCCCCTCCAGTGGATTAAATTTAAATTCCAGGATACCAGCAAAAATATGACAACCATTTGGGCTGCAGTAATTATGCTTTTCCTCTACATCAAAGCTATACTGACTTATATAGCGAGGCACCTCCTGCCTACAGTATTTTGGAAGGAATAAAGGAGCCACAAATAGGCAACATGGGGATAAGGGGGAGAAGAAAAACTTTATTAAACAGATATATTCAGAGTTCCCATGACAGCTAGGGGTAGGGAAGTAGGAAATATTTTACCTAGTAGCACCAGATGTTATGGTCATGGAGTTAAAAGTCAATTTTGAAGGACTATAGTATAATATAGGGGAAATCAGTGAGGGGAGGGGAAATCCCAGAGCCTATGGAACTATATCATAAAATTAATTTTTTGAAGTCAGTCTTAGGAGTCATACAGACCTAAGTTTGGCTCCTACTTCTATGACTACATTTTATGATTAGGGGAAAATTAATTTACCCAATATCTAGATTTCTTTATCCTTATATGATAATACCTCATCGATTCAGTGTAGGTATTAGTACGGCAGTTGTGGCATTGGGGTACAGAGGATTTATGGTGCACTCATAATGCTGGGATCCCATATTCGAGTGCTGATCCAAGTCTCCTGTACTTCAGTTCCAGCTTCCTGCTAATGTTCCTGGAAAAGTAGTGGAATATGGCTGAAGTACTTAAGTCCCTCCACCCCTTGTGGATGTCCACATGGAGTTCCTGTCTTCAGCCTGGCCTAAAGCTGGCTGTTTCATGCATTTGTAGAGTGAATCAACAGATTGATTTCATCTCACTTCCTCAATCTATCTCTCTCTCTATATATATATATATCATTCTGCCTTTCAAACAGATTTTTTTTTTATGTGACAATACATTGAAGAATATTGCCAAGGCTTCTGTTCATGGCATAGGAAAGCCAGATACAGACAAGATATATTAATATGGAATATCAGATAGTGATAAGAGCAGTGAAGCCAAGTATAACGTGATGTGAAGCAGCTGACACACTGCCTAGCATGAGTAAGAAATGAAAACTAACCACCACTCCATCCAATTTTCATAACAACCTAATGTATCTGATTTATAGATGAAATCAGATCAATGAGTTAAAGAATCTGCCTTAAAATACACAGCTAGTAAGTGCCTCTGTCAAACGTGGTAGATACTATTGATCATCTTTTTTTTTTTATTCTGTTGCTACTTATCCTTGGTTTTACGTTATAAAATAAAAAGTAAAATTTTAAAAGGATTTTAAAAATCCTCTAGTCCGGAGTTTGGAGGTTTTTGTCTGTTATTATTTTGGGACAGTGGAAACCACATTAAACTAGATTTTAAAAATCATTGCTGCTTGTTTTAAGTGGGTCAAGGGAAGGTTAGAATTTTGCCTAAGGACTTACTCAGAGTTATACGGAGCTTTAGTCTAGAATTCACATTAAGGATGGATTACAAGAAATGATTTAAAAGGGATGGGGGACTCAGATCACAAACTTTGGTGCTTATGAACATGGGCTTGGAGGAAGTATCTAGGCTGTGACCTTAGTAATATGTGTTAGGCTTCAAAAGATTATATATTTAGGAGAGGAGAGAATATTGTTTAGTTTGACCTTATACTGAGATTCTATGTTTCTAAATCAAACTGTAATCGGCATCATACAGAAAGGGGCAAATTGGCAGGCTATGCAAAACTCACTGTTTGCTAACTTAGGCATGCATTAGAATCACCCTGAGGGATATAAGAAACAAATACAGAAAGATGCTAAAACATGAGATGAAGATTTCAAGTTGCCTAGCTTCTTGAGGAACAATATTGGTGGGGTATCCTCTGGGTTTCCTTTTAGGCTCTCATACGTTCAAGATGGCAATAGAGCAGGAAGAAATAGGGTGATGTGGTAGTAGTAGGTACTTCTCTTTCTTCCCTACCTTTCTCTGCTCTGTCAGTAGGCCTTGATTGGGAGTTGAATTTCCAGCTCTCTAATAGAAACACTGAGCAATGGCAATCAGTGCTCTAATCTTCTGAGAGGTATTCAGTAGGATGGAGCAGAAAGCAGAGTCTCAACTCTGACACCCTGACAACGAGGCAGGCCAAGCAAGCTCTGCTTCTGTTAGCAGTGGAGACAAGCAAAAAGGTAACTATGCACTTCTTGAACTCATGTTCAAGGATAAAGCGAATGGCTGAAAGGTTTAGGAAAATGCTTAAATGCAGTCATGAGGTTCATGTTGTAATAGCCGATAAGCACAGAGTACAAGGAAGATGGCTCAAGCCCTTGGCCCAGGGTGCTTAGTTAGGAGACAGGGATGGTGTTAAGCATCCTTGCTTTGACCTGGCCCAGGCCCTGCTGTTGCAGCTATTTGGGGAGTTAACCACGGTATGTAAGACCGCTCTTCTCCTCTTGCACCCTCCCCCTAACTCTGCCTTTCAAGGAAATCAAATACATCTTTTTAAAAAAAGTTTTATTTTTATTGTAAAATCAGACATACAGAGAGGAGGAGAGACAGAGAGGAAGATCTTCCCTCCGATGATTCACTCCCCAAGTGACCACAACAGTCGGAGCTGTGCCAATCTGAAGCCAGGAACCAGGAACCTCTTCCAGGTCTCCCATGCAGGTGCAAGGTCCCAAGGCTTTGGGCCATCCTCAACTGCTTTCCCAGGCTACAAGCAGGGAGCTGGATGGGAAGTGGGGCCGGGATTAGAAGCGGCAACCATATGGAATCCTGGTGCGTTCAAGGCAAGTACTTTAGCCACGAGGCTACGCCACTGGGCCCTCAAATACAAATACATCTATAAAACCTCTTTTCTCCCCTCCTGAAGTCTTGCTGCATTTTAGCACACCTGTGTTATGTTTCTTTTTAAATGTTCTGGAGGTGTTGATTAGATTCCTGAGGTAGGGGACTAGGCAGAATGGGTTTGCCAATTCTGGGATGAACTGACTTTACAAGAGTTTCTATTTCGTCAGAAAATAACCAAACTTCAAGAAAAATTAAAGACAGTGGAGATGAGCATGAAGGCCAGTAACTCATAACCCTTAGTAAAGAGTAGTTTACAGCAATGAATATTCAAAAAAACAGATGTATCAAGAACAGGATTATGTTTTATATTTTTATAAATGACACTCCTCACAACCTAGTTCAGTGCCTAGATTACGGATTAAGTAAGTATCTGAACGACTATTGAGACTTTGCTCACGGGCTTTAGTATTTCTTTTGATATCAAGGATTGCCTTTTTTATTCAAAATTATTCCCTGGAAAACTCCCTGCATTGTGCTAGAATGGTTCATTCCTTTCTGTTGCAAAGTAGTACTCAATGGTGTGTGTGCACCATAGTTTGTTTAAACATCCTCCCAATTCCTACAAGGTTATCTGGTCAGCAAATAATTCCAGTTTGGGGATATTAAAAATGCAATGTATTGATATTTATACATACTTTCTGTGTGAACGTAATTTCTTCTTCTTCAAGGAGAAATGCTCAGAAATATGATTGCTGTATCACATGATTAAGTGTAGGTACATGTTTTAACTGTATTTTCTAGAGTGCATTTATCATTTCCAATTCTTTTTTTTAAAGATTTATTTTTATTATTTTTTTATTGGAAAGGCGGATATACAGAGAGGAGATACAGAGAGGAAGATCATCTGTCCGATGATTCACTCCCCAAGTGAGCCGCAACGGCCGATACTATGCCGGTCTGAAGCCAGGAGCCTCTTCCGGGTCTCCCACATGGGTGCAGGGTCCCAAAGCTTTGGGCCGTCCTGGACTGCTTTCCCGGGCCACGGGCAGGGAGCTGCAAGGGAAGCGGGGCTGCCGGGATTAGAACCGGCACCCATATGGGATCCCGGGCGTGCAAGGCGAGGACTTAACCACTTGCGCCACTGCGCCGGGCCCTATCATTTCCAATTCTAACCATGTACAAGTGATGGAATTTACACCCTTATCAGCACGTGGTTTTGTCAGCATTTAAAAGTTTAGCCTTGGTTAT
Organism: Ochotona curzoniae; assembly: GCF_017591425.1. NCBI lineage: Eukaryota > Metazoa > Chordata > Mammalia > Lagomorpha > Ochotonidae > Ochotona > Ochotona curzoniae. Next base: position 33,521,667 of record NW_024465023.1, read on the forward strand.
ATATTTAGTGATATTGCATCATGGTTTTAATTTACACTTGCCTGTTGGCCAGTTATATTAAATTTTTTTAATCTGTTTATTTTTCATCTATATATCCTCATCAGTGAAGAATCTTCTTACAACCTTTGCTCATTTGCTAATCAGATTCTTTACTGACTCATTCTTTATTGTATATAGGGTTTGTAAATATTGTCTGAATGCTTGTCTCCACATTTTTCTTTGCATGGGCTTATACCAAGAAAAAAGTTTTAATTTTAGTGAGGTCTGATTCAGTTTTCCTTTCATGGCTTGTGTTTTGATATCCAGACTTTTTTCCATGTGAAGGTTTTCATTGTACTTAACTCTGTAACTTGCTGCCTTTCAGCTAACAGTTGTACAGTGATTTAGCATCTCACAAAGCCTCTCTCCTGTGACCACAACGAGCTGACACTACAGAGGAAGGAAGCTCTGGGGAGAAGGTCTTGCTCAAGATTATCGTTGGCACTCGCTACCGAACCAAAACTGGGAGTTGAGTTTGATGACGCTGAATCCATGACCTTCCCGCCTTCAGCTGTCTGTTGCTGACACAGGAAGTCAGGGCTGACTGCTATTTTCAGGGACAGGAAATCCAGACTTCCCCTTGCTCGATCAATTCCTCATGACCAGGCAATGTACTCACAAGATAACTCTCATGTGGCTCTGGCATTTCGTTTTGAAAATCTGGCTTTTCTAGCCTTGGAAGAGGGGCCCCCTCTGTTCATCCTCATACACAAAAGACAACATAGATTCTAGAGTTAAACTAAACTCTGTTTGACACAGAAGACCATATTGTCACAGGAGCAACAAACTGAAAAACAAGACAAGACAAACATCTATTTAATTTATAATTAAGTAACCAGAGGGCAAGTTATTAAATAAACTTGATGAAAGAATTCTATTTCAGGAACTGCTAAGGTGATTCATAAAGGAGTCCTACCACTTTATACTCACAACAGCACAGCCTAAGTATTCCAATTTCTCCATACCATCCACAAATTTTCACTATTTTTTTTATTATATAGGCATTCTACTGGATATGAATTTATCACCAATGATAGATTTCACTATTATATCTTATCTATTGCAATATCATCGGCAAGAAACTGTATTCAAAGTCTTACTGAGTTTTAAGAATTATTCACTTTGGTATAGATCTCTTATCAAGACATATGATTTGCAAAATTTCCCCCCCCCCAATTCTATAGGTTTTCTTTTTTACTTTCTTGATGGTGTCCTTTGAAGCACAATGTTTTAAATGTTACCTATTTACATTTTATTTGAAAGACAGAGAGACAGAGACAGAGAACTGATTCTTTTCCCAGATGCCTGTAACAGGATGTGTGTGTCTGACCCAAGCCAGGAGTCTAAACTTCAGGTGTTCAGAAACAACAGGTGCTGCCTCCCAGGTTCTGCATTAGCAGGAAGCTCACACTGGAAGCAGAGCTGGGACTCAAATCTCCGTACACCAATATTCCAGATCCCTTGAGTCTCATTTGACATTTGTTTTAGCATCATTAGGTGGGAAGGATATACAAAAAACGTTGTGTGCTTAATGCATATATGCTGATGAGTTTGGCGAAATATAAATGATACCATCACTACAAAGCACTATTCATTACCTGCAAAAAGTCAGTTCATCCCAGAATTGGCAAACCCATTCTGCCTAGTCCCCTACCTCAGGAATCTAATCAACACCTCCAGAACATTTAAAAGGAAACATAACACAGGTGTGCTAAAATGCAGCAAGACTTCAGGAGGGGAGAAAAGAGGTTTTATAGATGTATTTGTATTTGAGGGCCCAGTGGCGTAGCCTCGTGGCTAAAGTACTTGCCTTGAACGCACCAGGATTCCATATGGTTGCCGCTTCTAATCCCGGCCCCACTTCCCATCCAGCTCCCTGCTTGTGGCCTGGGAAAGCAGTCGAGGATGGCCCAAAGCTTTGGGACCTTGCACCCGTGTGGGAGACCTGGAAGAGGTTCCTGGTTCCTGGCTTCAGATTGGCACATCTCCGACTGTTGTGGTCACTTGGGGAGTGAATCATCGGAGGGAAGATCTTCATCTTTGTCTCCCCTCTTCTCTGTATATCTGATTTTACAATAAAAATAAATCTTTAAAAAAAGATGTATTTGATTTCCTTGAAAGGCAGAGTTAGGGGGAGGGTGGAAGAGGAGAAGAGAGGTCTTGCATGCCTTGGTTAACTCCCCAAATAGCTGCAACAGCAGGGCCTGGGCCAGGTCAAAGCAAGGATGCTTAACTCCATCCCTGTCTCCTAACTAAGCACCCTGGGCCAAGGGCTTGAGCCATCTTCCATGGCTCTCCAGTGCACATTAGCAGGGAGATGGTCAGAAGCAGAGCAGCCAGGAATCGTACTAGTACCCATGTGGGTTGCCAGCATTTATAGACAGGAACTCAGCTGTTGCACAGCACTGGCCCACAAGAAATGGATTTTGCAGTAAGCAACAGGCAGTTAGCAAATATATTCAGAAAGCATAAAAACCAAAGAAAGATTGAGAATGTGAACTTTATCAAAGTTGGGATTCAAATCTGGACTTCCATCACTTATTACCTATGATTCCACAGCTAATACATTGATTCCCTTTTGCCTGATTTCCTCATGAAAGCAGTGATGTCTAAAAGTCATCTTCAGGGATGAGAACTGTCATTGATAAAACAAATCACTGCCATTCATTAAGACTTTGTGAAAACCTCTAAGCTGCATAGAAATCTCACTGCCTGGAGTGCACAGAAGGGGGCCAGCATAGCATTATGAATCAGAGTGTGTGTTCTACTTTGGGGCTTGATATTAAAGGGAATATTTGGCAACATTGGGACAGAGCTGACATTGTGGAGCAGTTGGTTAAGCAGCATCCCATAGAGGCCTGCTTTGAATTCCAGCTGTTCCACTTCCAATTTAGCTGCCTAGTAATGTCCTGGGAAAGCAGCAGAAGATGAGCTAAGTCTTGGGACCCTGCCACTCACATGGGCAACCTGGGTGGAGTTGTGGACTCCTGGCTTCAGCCTGGCCCAGTCCAAGCCTTTTCAGCCATTTGGGGGAGTGAACCAGCAGACACAAGATTCTCATTCTCTTTCTCTCTCCTCTCTAACTCTGCCTTTCAAGTTAGTAAATACATCTTTAAAAAAGAAAAAGCTTGGAATGGACTGCTTGGCACAGGACCAAGGAACATCAGAAAGCAGCCATGGTGAACTATTGAAAACTAGCTCTGCTGTCTTTTCCCCTAAAGTACTGAAAGTTGGCAGTTCTGTGTAACTTTAAGGAGCATCCCTTACCCACCCTGCATAAAGACTGAATTTTGATATCCCATCAATCTTTCCTAGGAGTTAAGCAGGATTGATTTCACTTAGAAAATTATAACAAGTAACCTTAACATTATGCTTCCCCAGTGGTCAGTGTTCCAGGTAGTTCACGTAAATACAATTATATAATCAGCATTAGCCCATCCTCACATTTTACGGAGGAGGACATTAACACTAAGAGAAGTGAAATTTCTTGCGCCACGTCGTACAGGAAAAAAAGCTGTAGTTCGAAGTCAACCTTCTAACTCTCAAATATAGCTTCTATTCCTAAAATAAAACAATATAAAAAAAAATATGAACCAAAACGCTATGGCCTCTAGAGCCAGACTACTTGGGTTACAATTCAAGCTCTCTCATTGTCCAGCTGTAGCCCCCCGGTCAGATTAGCTCACATCTTTGTGCCTTCGTTTCCTCATCTGTGACACAGAACTAATATTCTATGCTTTAGAGTGATGCTGAAGGCAGGCCCAGGGATAAAGTCTATAAGTTTGCTAAGAAATCTCTTCAGTACATGCAACCTTTAATAAACGTGACCCACTCTAGCAGATAAAGAGGCACAAGTAGCCAGATTTGTAGGGGTTTCTGTATTTCAGGATGGAAAAAGTGGATAAAGGAAATGCAGTGTTTATAGAAAAATACTTAGAAATAGGAAACATAGCAACCCAGAGGGTAATCTGGTCATGTATTTTACCATTTCAAACCACAGATTCCCTAATTTGGTCTACCTGAGCTGGAGGCCCAGCTCTCTTAGTTTCAGTGGCGAGAGAACATTGAGGAAGTCACTTCATCCTGGTGCAGTCACAGTAGATTTATATATAAAAGGGAATACCACTAGTGTTTATTGTTATGGGGACGAATAAAGCAGATGACCTTGGTTCTGATTTCACACAGAATTCCTGCTGTAGACTAGGCATGGAGCAAAGCAAAAGCGATTTAAATCACAAGCCTTCCGGCCACAGCATTTAGGAAGGGGACACCCAAGAAAGGCAGGCCCAGGAAACTGTTTCAGTGGGGTCTTTGAACCACAATTCTGGTGAGCTGAGTCAAGCTACAAACCAGAGGTGGAAACAAAAGCCCATCAGGAGGGTGCGGTTTTCATCCTGCGCAACCTGCTCTAATAAAACAAGAAAACCAACAGAAGGGATGAGTAAGCTCTTGTTTCAATCCTCAGGGTGCTCAGAAGGGTGGGATTGCTACCTCCTTGCTATTCGCATGGTAAAACCACCAGGTGGGATTAGCACTTGTCTTGCTGAGGCAGTGGTTTCCAAGGGAACAGCCCGGCCCCCTCCCTTTTCTCACTGCACCAAGGGACCAGAACCTAATTGCCTGTTAGTTCATCCAACGCCTCACAATCAGATGCATGAATTCACAACAAGGTACTGAGAATAATGTTTGGGACATAAGAAAACCCAGTTGTTGCTAGCTTTGATTATTGATTTCCAGAATGAAAATTATTTAAAGAGGTCTGGAAGTCTAAAGAAATGTTTTCAAGGTGTCTCTTTTGAACTCCATGTTTTCCTATTACGATGCTCACTATCTCCTTTGAGTCCTCTCGCTCCCACTCTTGATGCACCGGGGATGAGGCAAGTGGGCTTCCTGCTTAGAGCATGAGACTGCAAAGAGGGTCTTGATTTGCTTGGGATATTAAAGAAATCAAGGGTCAGATTTGAAGAAGGTTCTTGGTTACATGATCAAAACATACTTTCAGCTCTGAAGTCAGAGAAAATCAGCAACTCCAAGATTCTCAGGGATCAGAAGACGAGTTCTTGCACTGAGATGTGTTTGAGGTATGGGGAAAAGATTCTGCTTACATTTCCAAACTTGGGCCCAGAGCCGTGGCCTGGCGGCTAACGGTCCTCACCTTGAACACACCAGGATCCCATATGGGTGCCGGTTCTAATCCCAGCAGCTCCACTTCCCACCAAGCTCCCTGCTTGTGGCCTGGGAAAGCAGTCGAGGACAGCCCAAAGCCTTGGGGCCCGTGTGGGAGACCTGGAAGAAGTTCCTGGCTCCTGGCTCAGGATCAACATAGCATAGCACTAGTTGTTGTGCTTACTTGTAGAGTGAATCATCGGACGGAAGATCTTCCTCTCTTTCTCTCCTCCTCTCTGTATATCTGACTTTACAATAAAAATAGAATAAATCTTTTAAAAAATAAAAATTAAAAAAAATAAATTTCCAAACTCTGCAGCCATGCAAACCTTTCCGTCCATAAAAGGCTAGAAAGCCTACGAATGGCAAGACGCTGGGCGGCAATGAATGCTGAAGAAATGTATGCAACTTGCAAGCCAAACATGCAATTTAAATCCCATAGAACCTGTCAGAAAAGTTTGATTTCCGCAAATTTGAAAACCAGTCTCTACTGGAAAACATGCACTCCAGCGCCCTCTGCTGATCTCAAAGGCTGTCTACCTATGATCAAAGACCTAATGACGCAGACAGTACAAGGAAAAAAAAAAGCAAAATGACATCCCCACACACTGTGCAACAGCAGAGTATGATGGGATGGAAGCGGGAGCACAGGCTGCAGGCAAGACCCCATGCCGGGGGCTGGACTGGCAGGTTTAGATCCCAGAGCTTGAGAGCATCTTTCTGTGAAAGTGCTGCAGATTATGTGAACTAGTGTTATTACCTAGTACCAGACAGAAGGTGGCAGTAGAGGGCAACATGAGAGCCACAGTTGCCTTTTTTTTTTTTTTTTTTTTCTTCTAGAACTAGGCTGTTTACGCGAGTTTGGGCAGAGTTCTAGTCTAGGAATGGTGACCATGGCGTTCGGATTTTTCATCTGAGAACTCTGGGTGGAGTCAGTTAAAACAAAAGGTTTTGATAGTGATAAAGACTACAAAAACAGATGCGTGTAACTCTTTGCATTGAATCCTCCCAGTTAACGGGCAGGCTGTGGGCCAGGAATAACATAGCAGAGTGTTTACAGAACTCTAGAACTAGACATTCTGGTTTCACAGCTTAACTCCACTAATCTCTGGCCATGTGATGTTAGGCAAGCCTTTTACGCTGTCTGCAACTCGGTTTTCTCATCTAGAAAACGGGAGATAATATCCCTGCGTAGCTCACAGGGTTGTCACGAGTTTTGTTGTGTTCCTTTGCTAAAATGAATGGTTACCCTCCATGTTTACTAACCTTTGGAAGCATTGTAACAATTTACCGTTTTTAGGAACACTGCCAGCACTTTTTGGTTTTACTTCTATCTTGTGTGGTTGCCGTAAAGGAAAGTTCACACGGAGGCTATGACATCATTTAGCTAGTCAGTGACACGGTTGAGATTCTAGAAGCAGAACTGCCGCACGCTTGGCGTAGGGCTTTTTTTTTTTTTTTCTGTGATGGATTGGGAAATCCTGGGGCCTGAGGGAAAACTTGCATTAAACCATCCAACCCTCTCATTTTACAGTTTATAGAAGATATGCTAATATGGCTTTTGTATCCAGAACTTGGCAGGTGACAAATTATACATTGGGACAGTTCCATCTCTTTTATAGATGATTTCATTGCGACGTTGCCATGTTGACATTCAAAGAGGTTGTGTGTGTGTGTGTTTTTTTTTTTTCTTTTCACATATTCAAAGCAAAGCTTGCTTGACACACACCGGGCCACTCTGTCTCCTCGCTCCTTCCAGCCCCTCTCCTCCTGGCCTTCTCCGCTGGCCTTGAAGAGAGCTGCTTATTCAGCATTTCAGAATCTTCCCTTCTGTTTCACGCGTCAGCTCCCTCCCCTAAGGATATCTTATCCCTCTGGTTGCCAGAGCCAGGCACCGTGGGGTTCTTCTCCCACCTGACTTGGATGCGTCTCTTTTTTTTTTTTTAACTCTGATGCTTCTTGGCCTCCGAAGGACTTTGTTTTTCTCTAACTTCTCCATCCTCTTTTCCTTTTCTTTGTGTGATTTGTTTTCTCCCTTCCTATTGCTGAAGGGAATGTGCTGCAAGGATATGTCCTTGACTCGGTCAGTTCTCAGATGATCTCATACCCTCACTCACTTCCCCCAACACCTGGAGCCAGTGGTTATTCATGTCCACAGCCAAAGCTGCTTTCCCCAACTCTGGAACCACGGATCAGGCAGCCTTCTATGTTTCTCAGAAGTGTCTCTCTCTCTCCTGGAATTGAGCTTGCCTTTTCCATTATTGCCTCGTGTCTAAAGCACTACCACACAATTTAATTACTAAACGCAGAAACTGAATTGTAATGATTCGTTCCTCTTTATTCTTAAATACATCCATAAGTGCCATAACAATTTTCTCTCTTTTTTTTTTTAACAAATGCTCGGGAATATTTTGTTCCCTCGAATTATTCTGGGGAATAATTTTATTCCCTAATAAAATTAGGGAGGAGACAGCTCTTAGCCCATCCCCTAGCATCGGCCCTGCTGTCACAAAACTTTTCTCCCTGTGCTGCTCCAAAGTAGTCATTTATGTAGCAAATTAATTACATTCTGAAAGTATTGATGCTAGTTTTAAAATGCATTGTTTTTGAGCAACGTTAGGTTTACAAAATTTTGAACAAGTTGGGAGTTTCCCTATACTTCTTGTCCCATCACACATCCTGATATTAATATCTTGCATTTGGGAGGTCTGTTTGTCACAATGGACAGATCGGTGCTGATGTATTTCACCTTTTGTGTTGTACAGTTATATGGGATTTTAAGTGAATGCTCTTAAAACATAATACAGAGCAACTTCACTGCCCTACAATCCCATATACTCCCTACTTACCCTCTCCTCACAGCCCTCAGAAGACACTGATCATTACAATCTTCTACTTTTTCAAAATGTCACATTGTTGGGAGCAAATAGCAAGTGCCTTTTCAGAATGAATTCGTTAACAATATGCATTTAAGATTTTTTGGTATCTCAGAGTAAATAATATATATTCCCATTTCTGGATGTATCGGTTCATGTCTCCATTCACTTATTAGAAGACATCTTGGTTGCTTCCAATTTTTTGGCAAACGTGAATGTGGCTGCTAAAAATACTATTGCAGAAGTTTTGCGTGGGCAAAAGTTTTCAGTTCGTTCAGGCAAATATCTAGTGGTGTGAATGTTGATCCTTTGGTAGAACTGTATTTAGTTTTCTGAGCATCTGCCAGACTCGTTTCCACAGTGGTTATGCGACTTTGCATTTCCACTCTGAGGGAGGCCGTGGTCACGTGGTTCTACATCCTCACCAATAGTTAGTGTTGCCAAACTTTCCGACTGTAACCATTCTAATAGTCATATAGTAGGCCTCTGCTGTTACTAATTTGCATGTCCTTAATATGAGTTGAATATTTTAAAAAATAATTTGAGATGATGAAAAAGAAGGAGGGATTGAAAGACAAAGATTCCATCTTCTCGGATGGAATCAAACGTCCGCTACATCAACAATTGTGCCAAGTGGAAGCAGCAAAGTAGGAATTCCATTTGGTATCTCAGGGAGTGGCAAGATCTCAACCAGTTTAGTTGTCACTGATTGCACAGCCCCCTACACACACACACACACACACAGGCTGCAGGTTAAAAGGATGATGAATTTGGGAGAACCAATATGAGAATATGGACATCCCAGTTGGTTTCATAACGACTAGGCCAAACATCTGGCTCAAGTTGAAATTCTGGAAATATGATGAGAGAACTATGCTGTGAGAGCCACTGGTGGAGATCCTGACATCAGGAATACTTCCCCAACAAGGTGATGTTTGAGTCTGTCGGAATTGATAAAGCAGGAGGCAGAGATGAGAGCATATGCACAAGGTCCTGAGGCAGTTGAGAGGACAACACATTTGAGGATCGAGATAAAAACCAGTCTTCTGCACTTACGGAGCACAAGTGGAGGTGGCAGTGTGCAAGGCTGCAGAGGCAGGTGGGGGCAGAGTAGGCCACAAGCGAGGTTTATGTTGATTTTTATTTCACTTTCCCCTTCCACCTCCCCCCCCCCGCTCAGGACAATAGGCAACTACTAAAGAATCCCCAGAGACATGATGGTCCAGCTTGGGTTGTCCGAAACTCAGTGTACATGCTGAATAGAAATTCAGGTGATTATAAACTCCAGTTAGGGCGTATTTCATGTTACCCAAGAAGGGGAGTATGTGGCTTTTATGAAGTCCGTAACAGGATCTGAGATGGGCATATTTGGAGATTACCTAGCAAATAAAATCGATGAGATTTGTGGATTGATTCAGTGTTAAAATTAGGAGAAGGTAGAGTGAGGTGCATCCCAGCTTTCTAGATTTTAGCTTGAATAACCAAGTGGTTAGTGCTACCATTTTCTCTGTTGGGGACACAACAAGCAGGTTTGGGGGTGCACTTCGATGATTATTGCAACAAGGTATAACAGATTCATTAGTACTTTTGCTTTTTCTAGTACATAAAAACAATAGAGCTCCTCGAAATGCATGACACATTAGTTCTCATTATGTTTGCAGGTTGCAGTCAGGAATATGGAGGAGATTACCGAGAGAGGGATTGTAGAATTGAAAGGAGAGCATTGAGGCTTTCCAGCTTTTCCAGAGTGCTACGGACTGGAAAAGGAGACTGAGAAGCAGTAAGCAGAGATGAAGGAGGGAGTCTAGGAATGCCTGGTATTTCAGAAGCCTCGAGAAGAGAGAATTCCGCAAAGCAAGGGGCCAGGTGAGGCGAGCACTGCGAATCACGCACGTCGGCTTTAGTGACATGGAAATCGTTGGAACGCTTGCAGTGAACTTGGATAGTTCTGTGGAGGCAGGAGGCAGATGAGAGTACACTGAGAAGCACAGAAAAGGTGGTGAAGTGTTATCGGCCAATCAGCTCTGCTGAGAAGCTTAACGGAGAAAGACAAGAAAAGTCGAGCGGCGTCAGGATGTTTGTCATCTCGTCGTTACTTTTAGTGAGCTCTTCATTTTTTCTTTAACTATCCATTGCAGCTGCCTACTTCCACGTCTTCCCTTCTCTTATCTGAAATAATGTCTGCCTTCATTGATTTTCTGTTGCTCCAATTGAATATATAGACTGGGTAATTTATAAAAAAGAAAGGTTTCCTCGGCTTATGATTCTGGATACCCAAGGTCAAGGGTTACACCTGGAGCAGATCTTTCTGCTGGCAGGGAGTACTGAGGCAGCGTAGGGTACTGAGACATCACATTGGTGAAGGAGTGCAAGGCTGAACACTCAAATAGCTTTCTCTTTTCTCATAGAGCTGCTGATGCAATCTTGGGGGTTGACAGCTTATGACCTTATCTAACTACCTCCCAAAGGCTCCACCTTTAATGCTGTCACAATAACAAGTAAATCTCAAAATGAGTATTGGAGGGGACAAAAACCCAATTCAAAGCAATATCCAGGACCCTCAATCTACTGTCAGTTTCTTATCATCATCTCCACACTTGCCACTTGCAATTCGAGGAAATTTGTTTTATGTTTTTCATGCATTTGACTAATTTTTCTCCTCCCTAGAATGCCCTGTGCTCCCTTGGTTTGCCTAGTAAATGCCTGTTTGTTCTTCAGGCCAACCACCTGCTCATTTAATATCTTTCTAGCATCTTCAAAATTTTTAATACTTCATAATTTGTGGGTTTCTGTGTATATATGATTAGATCAAATGGACTGGATTGTAGTTACATTTGCTAGGATATGTGGCACCCCTAGTAAATTACGTATAAATGAAGGGGCTAGTCACAACTAGCCTTTTGCCTCTTCATCTCTCAACACTGGCACATGCTATGCTCAGTCCGTGGTCAGCAACCAGATAGATACAAATACAGAGATACACGACAGGGACTCCATCAGGGAGCTGGCTTAAAACAACAAAGGTTGAGATGTCTTGTGGCAGGCTCCATGACATCTGTAAATCCAAAAGCCTCTAAACCAGGAAATTTAACAGTGTAACTTATTCTGAGCTGAAGTCCTGAAAAGCCCCCCCAGTGGCTGATTTCAGATTTGGAGTCCAGATTTTAAGGAACCCTCCATTCCACGTAAACATGTTCTGCCCAAACTCTCAATTGGTTGGTTAGTGCCTGCCCATACTAAGGATGTGTCTTCCCTGTCCAGTGCACTCACTCAGACTAGTCTTTGAGAACTCCTTCAAAGTGAGGTTTTATCCATTGTCTAGCTATTCCTTGATCTGCTCAGGTTGGCACCTGAATTCTAGTGCCACACTGCCTGTCTGGCTTACTGGGGAAATAAGAACATGAATTTACATACTGCATGGTGAAGTGCTACTTTCTCCTGTTTGTCCTAAATCTCCCCTCATTCAAGCTTCCCTAGCTAATAAACATTCTGTTTCTCGATGGAAGAGGCAGAGTCATCCCAAGGCTGTATTTCCTCTTCGGTGTGTTTATTTTTCATTGCCATTTCTATTGCACTCCAAATGGAATTGTGTTTATAGAGAGTGTTCGTGTCCAAATTAAATAGCATATGCTGTTACCTCAATTTACATTCCATGGTACATTGCATCCAAAATCATCACAGAGGATATTATTATACTGTGTGTGGGAGGGGGAAAGAGAAAGAGAAAATAGGAATTCAAACATGTTGTCACTAAAGTAAGAAAATTTCAGGACTGTAGCACAAGTCTTGCATTTATCAATTGATTCGTTTAATCAAGAATACATGAAGGTCCTCTGATAGGCTGAACAGTGTAGTAGGGGATGTTTTTCAAAGCCTCATTTATATGAATGAAAGTCAGAGAGAGTGGGAGAGATAGAGAGGAAATTTTCCGTCTATTGGCCCAATCTTCACATGGCCACAGTGGTGAGGACCGAGCCAGCATGAAGTCAGGAGCCAGGAGCTTCATCCAGGTCTCCCAAGTGGGTGCAGGGGCCCAAGTGCCAGGGCCAACCTCTGCTGCTTTCTCCAGAAGCATTAGCAAGGAGCTGGATTGGAAGTGGTATGGCAAAGATCTGAACCACTGCCCATGGGATGCTGGCATCAACAGAAGGCAGGATTACAAACCCACGACCATGCCAATCCCACCACCACCATTTATAGAAGACAGAGTCCAATCACTTTCCTTCCTCGGCCTTCTGTGATTTCTCAGTCTCACAGTTCAGAGAACTTTGTTCACTTAGTTATTCATTAAATACATGATTATTGAAAACTTACTGCATACAGGAAATCAGGAACAAGTGACAATCAAGATATGTATGTCATCCTTTCCCTCAGGGAACTTGTAGCCTTACTTCTGCCTGACAGTAAAAGGAACCAACTCATTTATCAAACAGAGAAATACCCACAAAGTATAGTGATATTATAATATATGGGTCACTTCTGTTTCCTGCAGCTCCTTCATTTTATTCCTTCTATCTGACTAAGTAATTGTCCATTATAGAACCTACAGTAGGGGCCCAGTATGGTAGCCTAGCAGATAAAGTCCTCGCCTTGAATGTGCCATGATCCCATATGGGCACCGGTTCTAATCCCGGCAGCCCCGCTTCCCTCCCAGCACCCTGCTTGTGGCCTGGGAAAGCAGTCGAGGATGGCCCAAAGCCTTGGGACCCTGCACCCCCATGGGAGACTTAGAAGAAGCTCCTGGCTCCTGGTTTCAAATTGGCTCAGCTTCAGCAATTGCAGCTGGTTGGGGAGTGAATCAATGGGCAGAAGATCTTCTCTCTGTGTATGTAACTTTGCAATAAAAATACATCTTAGGAAAAAACCCCTACAATAGTGGAGATTTCTGGGCTGAGAGACTCAACCAATTCTGATGTTACCTGTATTGAGAATTGATCCTGGCAAGCATGATTGTGTCCTTAACTCTCTTGAACCACCTCCTGCTTGTTCATGAATTACGTATCATGCCTGCTACCAACTGGCTCTCCGATATGCCCAACCACTAAAACCCAGTTAATACTGCTAAAACGTTACAGCTTTCATTTCACCGTCTATGCCAGGGGATTTTGAAAATTGAAAGAGAAAAGTAAAAAGGAGTGAATTATTCAATTTTGGTATAAAGCAGTAAAATGTGAAATACCCAAATAGGCCATGGTGTTGATTTACAGAAGAAAAATCTTGTGTAAATGTTTCGTCTGCATCCAAGCTTGTTGAATTGAAGTTCCATGATAATGGTGTTAAAAGTTGCGACCTCTGTAAGAGGTGATTAAGGCAGGAACCCTCTTCCCTCATGGATGTTCTGTTGTTATCATAGGAGATCACTTATAAAAGGGATAGTTTAATCCCGTTACATACGTCCATGTGCCGTGTTCCTGGCCCACTTCCTTTCTCTCACACTCCCTTCGCCGCCCCCTTCCCTTCTTTTCACCATGGGGTGGTACAACAGGAAGGCCCTTACCAGACTCCCGCCCCTTAACCTGATGGCCTCTGCCGGATGTTAAAATGCCCCCTCCAAAACTGAGAAATACATTTGTTCCTAATAACTTTATCCAATCTGTGGTATTCTGTTATAGCCAGAGAAAGTTGAATGTAACAGATTTCTTATCCCAACAGTAAAATAAACACTTTGATAAGTATGCTTAGGAAATAAAAACAAGGAGTTGGCATGATTCCTTAATTGTCTAATCCTCCTCCTATAAGCACCAGTATACAATCCGGGTGTCAGTTTGTGTCATGGCCACTCCACCTCTCACCTAGCTCCCTGCTTGTGGCCTGGGAAAGCAGCAGAGGATGGCCCAAAGCCTTGAGACCCTGCACTCACGTGGCTGTTCTGGAAGAAGATCATTGCCCCTGGCTTTGAATCAGTTCCAGATTGGCTATTTGGAGAGTAAGCTTGTAGATGGAAGATCTTTCTCTCCTCTCTGTAAATTTGCCTTTCCAATAATAAATAATTTTTAAAAAATAATAGAAGGCACAAACAGAAGACACTATTAAACAGATAAAAAAAAGATCAACAAAAAATTAAAGTAGATATAGCAGCACAGCAATTAAGATGCCAGTCAAGATGAATGTGCCCTTTGGTTAGAGGGTCTGTGTGCAGTACCTGTGTCTGCTCCCTGACTTCAGTCCCCTGCTCACACGGATCCTTGCAGATAACAGTGGCGTCTTAAGAATTGAGGTACCACCCATACCGGAGCTATGGAGTTTCTGACTCTGGCTTTGGCCTTCACCATTGCAAACATTTGCAGAGTAAATCAGCAACTTGGATCTCTTTCTAGAACTGTGTGTGTGTGTGTGTGTGTGTGTGTGTGTGTGTGTGTGTGTGTGTGTGTGGTGTCTCAAATAAATAGATTTAAGAAAAGAAAAACAGCACACTTCAGTTATAAAGAGAAAACTTTTAAAATGTTAAGAGATCAGAGGAGAATTCAGGACTAGTGTTCTAGTGCAGTGGGTTAAGCTGCCTGATATGTCAACACCTCATAACATTGGTTTGAGTTCCCGATCCTATGATCCAGTTCCCTGATAATATGCCTAGGGAAGCAACGGAAGATGGACCAATTCCTCGCGCCCCTCCATTCACATGGAAGAACTGGATGTAGCTCTAGGCTCCTGGCTTTGGCCTGGCCATTACGCATTTGGAGACTGAGCCAACAAATGGAAGCTCCTCCATGTCTCCCAAATAAAAATAATGGCAAAAAAATTAAGTAAGAATGGTATTAAGACAACTGGCTAGCAATATGGGAAAAAAGGCTTCATTCTCTTGTCAAAACAAATTTTGAAGGAATATATTAGAATATGATTACAAATTTGGAATATGGAAGCTTTTCTTGTTTAAAATATTTATTTGAATGTTAGAGTTACAAAGAAGAAGAGTGGTGTATGCATAAACCAGAGTGGGTATGGGTTGGTTGGGCTTTGCCACAGCATCAGCTGGCAGATGCTGGCATGTGGTATAAATTCTGTCAAGCTAAACTGCAAAACCACCTGGAGAGTGCAAGATCCATGAATGGGAGTGGACCCATTAGGGACATGGCGAGTCTTGGGTCACCACTCCCACTGGTGTCATGAGAACCAGGACTGGGACAGGCAGGGCTAGACAGAGTAGCAGGGCTAGAAGAATAGCAACTGCTGGCAGCAGTGTGGACTGGATATTGGGGCTGGTTTTGTTGGACTAGGCTTCAATGCCTATTGACATGTACAAGAGCTAAATGGGATGTGGGACAGACTGGACCAGTCTGCTGTACATACTGGCAGGCATGGGAACCAGGGCAAGGGCTAGGCCTAAAGTGGGTTATTGGGGATCACTCCAACTAGGCTGCAGCTCCTACTGGTTTATGTTAAGGCAGAGTATGTGGTGGGCAGAATTAGCCTGGGCTGCAACACCCATTAGTTTGTGTAGAAGACAGGGCTGGAGACAGAACTAACTCAGCAATTGCAACTAACAGTGTGTGTGTAGGCTGATTTGGGGCGACAGACTGTGCCAGGCCATCTGTTGGCAAGCATGAGAATCAGGTCTGGGATCACCTCAGATGAAGTTTCTTTGGGAATCCCCCCAACTGAATCACTGGACTCAGAACTCCAACTATGAAGGTAATTGTAGGTGTCATGGTCTGACCACGGAGTGCATGTGTCAGAGCTGGGCCTCCTCAGTAGCTCAGAGGGAGCAGTAGACAGCATGGCCAGGTGCACATGGAGGATATGGCAGTACAATGGAGCCTGCAGAGGGTATCTGGCTCCACAGAGGACAGAACAAATTGATCAGTCACCCCAGCCAAGTGTTGGCAGTGAAAATCTAGACAGACACACACTCCAAGGTGGACTATCTTAGTAGATTCTAGAGAGATTTCATTGTGCTTGGAATGGTGAGATTGGCAGCAATACAGAACTGTTGAACTATCAAAACCAATTGAGCAGGATCCTCAGAGCATGCCCCACATCAGGGACCCTAGGACGGTTGGAAGGGTGGGTGTGCCTTCTCCCCTTCTCTCCCTTCCTCCCAAATACAGAAAGGAAAAAAGACTGTGGAAATAGTGGTCTCAGCCACCTTCCTGTAGACCTTGACCCTTCACACCCTAATCAACTATGTAAAAACCATCAAAAATAAAATTTGTTAAAAAGACTAGTGAAGGCTAAAATAAGGGAGTAATTTTATTTTTTAAATGTGTATTTTCATCTACCGGAGAAAGATGGAGAGACAGATATCTTTTGTACACCAGTTCTGTTCCCAAAACCATGCAATAACCAGGGCTGGGCTAGGCCAAAAACAAGATCCCAGACTCCCACCCAGTTCTCCCAAGTGGGTAGAAGAGACCTAAACACTTGAGTCATTATCTGCTACCTCCAAGAATATATTAGCAGGAAGATGGCTTCAGAGTAGAGGTTCCCAGATGACTCAATCCACTGTGCTACAGTATCTGCCCTGGTACCCGTTGTTAAGTCATAAGATAGGGAGAAAAAAACCAAGTTTGTGAATACTATGTATTATTAGGGAGAGTCTTGGAAAATACTTCTATATATATATATATATTACTGGTGGGAGTGTAAGTTTCAACAGCTTTATTTGGGGAAACATTTTGGCAGCATCTACTAGCATTTTAAATAGTGTTCTACATGCCACAATAGTTTCAATTGTTAGTATCTGCCCTGTACAATTAGTCAAATATCTACACAGTAAAATGTGTATATAGTTGGTCATTTCACCATTACACCTTTTGAACTCAGAATTAACATTTGGGGGCTGGCACTGTAGCATAGGTAAAACTGCTGTTTGCAGTGCTGGCATCCCATATGGGTGCGGTTCCGTTTCCGGCTGCTCTGTTTCTTATCCAGTAAGCTGCTGGTGCATGTTAGCAGGGAACAAAATAGTAAGTAGAACAGCCAGGACCCCAATCAGTGCTCTGAGCTCGGATAACCAGGACTGCAACTGACGGCTTAACTTGCTGTGACGTACTGCCACTCCCTGTACCCGAAAGAGCAAGATGACAGCATTTGGTGTTGTCTCAAGTGTCAGTTTAGCAGGATAACAGGAGTGGTTGGTTTTAGAACTTGCTGGACACCTGAGGTTATACATAATCCTGAAAACCTGTTCATTTCTAGCCAGGTCCCACTTCTGACTGCAATTTATAGCAATGTCAGTGCCCCTTTTTTCTAAGAACAAGCTTGGCTCTATCATTTCCTTAACTTCTCGTCCTGTTTCTCTGTGCAAGGTAACATGTTGTAGACCCTTTGCCATCATGATATAAGTCCCATATGAAAAAACATTGATTGTGCGCGACCTTGGCCACTGGGAGCTTACACCTCCCATTGCCTCTCGGCAGCGGGTGGGTCCCGGGACAGGCGTCTCATGCCTGGATCCCATATGCCCGCCATCATGGGCACTTGGTGAACCGGGCTTGGGCGGCCAGGGCGCCATTTGGTGCCAGGCTTGCCTGCTGGCCGCCCGGCAGGGGAGCCCTGGGATTTTGGTGGTTTGAATTGCTGCTTATGTCGCTCCACGTTGAACCCGATGTGTTTCTGCCTGTTGGAGTTGAATACATCCTAAATTTTCCCAATGACAGTTTCTCTTCCTTTTAAGAAAGTGTACCACTTAGCAATGCTGACCACCAAATACCAGTTCATGCTAAAGCTTTGGCATGTGTTTTGTCCAGTAGACACACTAACTGGATTATGGCTACCACCAAGTAGCACATGGGCTGGAATGGGGGCTGTGTTCTGATCCGGTAACAGTGAAATCCCCCTTGGCACAAGTGTGGACTGGGATTGGATGCACCAGGCTGGACCAGACCCCAGTACTGTTTGGTGCTCCTGGAGGACCAGGATAGAAGTGGGATGGATTATGCTAGGTTGCAACCCCTACTGAACCATGTGTGAGCCGTATGTGGGAATGGACTGGACGAGCCATGGCTGGGCTGAAATATCCAACAACAAGAACCAGCTTGGGTCAAAAGCTAGTCATGAACCTGGCTTGGGCTGGCTCATGGACCCACTGGCATGCGCAAAAGCCGGCACTGGGAGAGGTTCTGATGGAGGAGCCTGGGCAACTCCTCTGGCAGGACACAGACCCCACTGGTATGCGCAAGAAGCATGAATGGGAGCAGCCCAGAGCAGGCCACAAGACGTTCCCCACTGGCAAACATTAGGCATCAATTGGGGGCAGACCAGGCTAATCAGTTAACATCATCACTGGCAAATCCGAGCACCAGAACAGAGTAAGGGTCAAGCCAGGTTTGGTTGCGATAAAAACCAGTCCACACTACAGAATGCCAGGAGGAGGTTGACTGTGCCGGATGTGACTGCAGTGCCCATCCAGCACATGTGAGAAACAGGAGGGGAGGGGACAGAGCCAGCGGGGGAATAAGGGGAGGTTCCCCTGCTGGACAGCTACTCCCACTGGAGAGCGTGAACTGGGATGGGGGCAGAGCAGACTAAGCAGGGCTACAACACCTGTGCGCCTCATGTGGGCTAGACCAGGGAAAAGCCAGGATGGGTTGACTGTTCCTTGGGTGCAACCTACAATTAGAATGGGAGAGGACTGTTTGGTTATAGCCGTAGCATCAGCTGGCAGAAACTGGCACTGAGGGCTAATCCTGTCAAGTTAAACTGCAGAACCACCTGGAAAGTGCACAATCCGGGAGTGAGAGACCTGGGAGGGAAATAGTGGGTTCCCCCTTCTTGGGTTACCACTGCCACGGGAAGGCACGAGAACTAGGACAGGGGCTGGGGTAGCTAGACAGAGAGGCACCCAACCACACCCGTGAAGGCTTGACTGTTGAGCTGGGTAGATGGATCCAAGCTTCAATGCCATTTGCCATGTACGACAACCAGGGGGATGTGGGTCAGATTGGACTGGTCTGCCACACATATTGGCAAACCAGGGTAGGGGGTTGGCCTGGTGGGGGTTATTGTGGGCCGCTCTCATCAGGATGCAGCTCCCACTGGTTTAGGTGAAGACCAAGTATGTGCTGTGCAGAACCAGGCTGGACTGCAACACCCATTGGTTCCAGTAGAAGGCGGGGCTGAAAACAGAAGCAACCTAGCACGTGTAACTACCAGCTGACCGGGTGATGGACTGTGCTGGCTGGTGCATACCAGTATCTGGCCTGGGAACACCTCAGACGAAGTTTCTTTGGTGATCTGCCCAATTGAAATGCCAGACTCAGAACACAAACCATGAAGGGACAGAAGATGGAACAAGTTAATCAACCACCTCAGCAACAAAATACCGGGCAAATAGAGACGCTATGATGGACAATGTCAATTAATGGATTTTTCAACAACCTCATCGTGTTTGGAGAGGCAAGATTAGCAGCAATTCCAAAACTGGTGACCTATTGAAACCACTTCAATGAGTATCTCGGAGCATGCCCCACATGCGGGACTTGGGGTGGGTGGGAAATCAGGTGGGGCTTCTCCCTCAATATCCCCCTCTACCTCAGATATATGAAGGAAACAGTATGGAAATAATAGTCTTATCCACTTGCCTGTAGCCCTTGACCCTTTTTACCCAAATTAACCATGTAAAGATTGTTAAAATAAAAAATATTAAAAAAAAAAAAAAGATGAATCCATAGAAAAAAAAAAGAAAAAACATTGATTATAAATATTGTCAAATAACTTAGCAAGCCACAGTTACACACATCAGTCCCACATATAAACAAACAGCCTGAATAGGGCACAGGAAAAATAAAGGCGTTTATAGAAAACATTTTTTCTCATGCAACAATTCAAAGGGCTCTTCAGTTTCCCCAGCTTTAGATGGTGAAGATGAAATCTGTTCAAAATTCATTCCACTGACTTCTGTTCACACAACTGTCAAGCCAAAAACCATAATTCCCTCCAAAAACTATTTCTTCCTGGTGCATTATTATTATTATTATTATTATTATTATTCCTATTATAATACATACCGAAGTTAAAGTCCCTCACATGGTTAATTTGTTTTTCCAGAGGTTTTAGCCAGGATCACAGTAATTCCAACCAGAAAGCAATGAGGAGGTTTGGCCAGAATAGACAGAAACTGAATCCTCTAATTCAAAATACTTTCTAATTATTCATTAGGGATGCCTCACTTAGCTTCATAAAATAGTTAAAATGATCCATCTCTTGCATCATTACTTTTGGCTCTGCTCTCCTGACTTTTGACGCTGATTCTACTTTATTTCTCCACATAAATTTAAGCTCAACTATGTATGCCCAATAGTGCAGGCTAACTCGGACTTGAAACAAGAAGCGCCAAAGAAGCTTCTTAATGTACCCAAATAAATAAACAAATAAATAGAATCACTGTGTGGGGTGCAGGATCGTAGGAGGAGCACAGAGGCTTAGAATTGAGTCACCTTCCTTGTTAGATGGATGCAAGGACAGTAAACATTCAGGGAATGACAAAGTGGTTCTGGCTAATGACAGGAACCCTGTATGGCCAGATGCCTACATTCTACTGCCCTCCCATCCTTGCCTCATTATGGAAGAAGAGTGAGGCTGGAGTCTTCAGGCCAGAAAAGCCTCATTATCTCCCTAAATTGAAATATGCCACAAGAGACCAGAGATACAAACAAAACCCACACACAGGCAAGTCAGGGGCCCAAATGCAGTAGGACAAGGTATGGAAGAATTCTGAATGCTGCCGAGGTCAGAGCCAGCAAGCTGCAATCAGAGAGCAATGAAATTAATAAACAGAAGAGGGTGAGAACAGAGCAGCTCAGAAGCAATCATCATGAAGTAGCATGTAGCAATTGTGATTGGCATCTCTGGGGTATACATGGCAGCGATGTGAAAGTTCTCTAGCCCAAGAAGCCCTTTGTTGCACCCTAGTTCTTAAAAATATACAAATGGGCTCTTTTTTCTATCTTGAGATGGGGGTGGGGCTGAGGAAGAAAAAGTTTCTGCCAATCTTACATGTCCCTCTGTTCTAACTAGCTGATTTTATTAGTTTTAGCTACTTTATGATGCTGTTACAGTTTCGGTTTTACAAATGAGAAGGCAACGCTTCTTGCCTCCCAGGTCAGGGCTTTTGCTTCGTGCACCAGGATTTCCCAGTTTTCAGCCCTGTTATCAAGGAAGCCGTCTTCATCACCACACTAAATATCCATCACTCTATATGATGCGATTCGAGTCTCTGCCAGTAAAGGATGCAGATGGTGCTTCCTATTTCTCGCTGCCTCTTCTTTGCGAATGCTCTTTTCTGCTTCACTAAGAGTCTCCTCTTGATTCATGACTCTAGTTCAGACTCTGCCACTTGTCTAGCAAAATAACAATGACCAACCTGATAAATAACCATGATGGCATATATCAGTTTCAGAGCACTTACTGTGTTACCAGAGTTGTAAGATCTTAACACACATGTCATTTTCCCCCTTTCTCTATCCCTGCAAATACTATTATCATCACACTATCTTATAGATGAAAAAAAATTACCTGCTATTTGCATCATAATTTTCTTCTAATGCAACTCTTTGCTCCCCCCCCCCCTTGTCTTAGCTACTGTGACTATCTTGCTATTTCCCAAGCAGGTCAAACTTGCTCCCCTCTTGGCTTAGCAGCTTTTCTTCTCAGGTTTATTCTCATGGCTGAATACTTGGCATCAACCAAATCAGTGTCTAAATATCACTTGGAGACTTTCTCTGACCGTGTTATATCAAAAGTAACTTGCATATACAAACACAACCATCTGGGCCTGGTGTGGTAGCCTAGCAGCTAAAGTCCTCGCCTTGAATGCACTAGGATCCCATATGGGCACCGGTTCTAATCCCCACAGTTCCTTTTCCCATCCAGCTCCCTGCCTGTGGCCTGGGAAAGCAGTCGAGGACGACCCAAAGCCTTGAGACCCTGCACCCGCATGGGAGAACCGGAAGAGCTCCTGGCTCCTGGCTTCGGACTGGCTCAGCTCTGGCTGTTGTGGTCACTTGGGGAGTGAATCAGTGGATGGAAGATCTTCCTCTCCATCTCTTCTCCTCTGACTTTGCAATGAAAAAAAAAATCTTTAAAAAAATGCAACCATCACCCTTTTTCTCACTTTTAAGTGATAGCTACTGTGAATCAAAGTAAATATATTTATTTTTAGCCTAGACCCATGTGGGGGCAGGGAGACGAAAAATTTTTTAAATTAAAATTTAAAAGATTTATTGAAAAGGCAGGTTACCCAGTGTTAGTTCTTTCATGCATTTCAATCCTTTTTTTTTTCAGGATAAGTTTAGCAAAATAAGCCAAAATAGCAGATGCAGTGAGGTACCTAGGAGCTCCTTTATTCCGGCAGGGTAGGGACAGAAGCTGAGACAGAGCTAGAGAGAAGAAAGAGGCTGTCTCCTGCCATGGTGGGAAGAGAGGGCAGCCAGGCATGGGAAGGGGCAGGGCAAGACAAATCAGGACAGGGTAATGGGTGTGCGGGGGATGGGATAGCACATGCAGGAAGATGACACTTGAAGGAATATGCCTTTTTTGTGGCCAGGACAGGCATTACGGAGCCATGAGGGATTGGCGGAGCCACGGGGGATTGGTAGGTGGGCGGGGATTAGGAAGAGCCAAGAGAGGTTGGCAGAGAGGGCTGTCAGATATAACCCCATGAGGTTGCAGCGGATTGATGGAAACTGGGTTATGGAATTAGAGCAGACTGACAACGAAATTAGAAGCTGAAGGGTACACAAGTCTTAAGGAATCCAACCTAAGGCAAACAGATATTTAAAATAGTACTGGGTCCAAAATGGCAGGGGCCTTCAGGGCCGATGCTTGAGTCACTCCTCATACAGATAGGAGAAAGATTTCCTGTCTGCTGGTTTACCCCCCAAATGGACTCAATAGCTGGAGCTGAGCTGATCTGAAACCAAGAATCAGGAGCCTGCTTAGGGTCTCCTACACAGGTGCAGAGTCCCAAGGCTTTGGGCCATGCTCTACTGCTTTCCCAGGCCACAAGCAGGGAGCTGGAAGGGAAGTGGAGCATCTGGGACACAAACCAGAGCCCATATGGGATCCCAGTGTGTACAACGTGAGGATTTAGCCACTTAGCCATCATGCTGAGCCTAATAGTTATCATTTTTAAAAACTCTTAATTCGTTGATTTGTTTCTTGCCTTTCTTCACCAGTCTGTAAATTCCTTAAAGTCAGGTGTTTTATCAATGTATTGTCCCTAAAGCACAGCAAGCACTTAACACACTTGTAAATGTTTAGATGGAAGGATGGATGAATCATCCAGTGTTATCTGATATGTTAGGATCACCTAACAGTACTTTTAGAAACTTATGGAACAATGGAATCGAAGAATAAACATTTTTTATAGATTTACAAATTTCAAAGGCTATTAAAATCTCATTTTTTTAAAAAAAGTACTTAATTTGAAAGTCAGTGTTAGAGAAGCAGAGACAGAGTCTTCCATCTGCTTGTTCACTGCCCAAATGGTCATGATGGCCAGGTCTTGGCCGACTGAAGCCAGGAGCCAGGAGCTTCCTCCAGGTCTCCCATATGAGTGTAGCATCCCAAGTCGTCCACCACTCTCCCCAGTGAATTAACAGCAAGCTGGACAGGAAATGGAGCAGCCGGGACTCAGACTGGAGCCCATATGGGATGTCTGCATCATAGCCATAGGCTTAAGTTGATAAGCCACAATGAGGTCCACATTATTAAAATCTTTTTTTAAAATATATGTTTTTCATGAATTTTTAAGACTCTTTTGGGCCAGGCACAGTACTCTAGTGGCTGAAGTCCTTGCAGGCGCCTGGATCTCATAAGGGCACTAGTTTGTGTCCTGGCTGCTCCACTTTCCTTCCAGCTCTCTGCTTGTGGCTTGGAAAAGCAGTCGAGGATGACTGAAAGCCTTGGGACTTTGAAGTCATGTGGGAGACCAAGAAGTGGCTCCTGGCTTCAGATTGGCTCAGCTCTGGCCATGCAGCCACTTGGGGGGAGGGCGTGAACCAGCAGATGGAAGATATTTCTAGCTCTCAATCTGGAAATTTGACTTTCCAGGTAAGAAAAAAATAGAAAAAGACTTTTACATGCGTGAATTTCAGGAAAAAATATGCACAGGAGGTTTTTGTATTAAATTTCCACAATTTTTCAACTACCCTTATGCAGGAAACCTAGCTTGGAGAAGATGGATGTCACTTCCTTTGGGTCAGAGGCATTTTACACGTTGATCTTTCCATGATAACTATATTGAGCTTCTCCTGTGCTCTTAGAGCTATAAAGAATAGATTTCAAAACCCTGTTGTGCCATAGGTCCCTTTGAGGCTTTTTTTTTTTAATGGGAGGGAGTGGGAGAGGGAGGAATGGAGAGATAGAGACAGACCCATCTCCTGAACCACAAGTTCTCACAACAGCCAAGCAAGGATGGACTAGGCCTTAAACAGGAGTCCAAGATTTAATCCACGTCTCTTAAGTGTGTGGCAAGAATCCAGTTACTTGGGCTATCACTGCTGCCTCCTTGCATCCACACCAGCAGCAAGCTGCAGTCAAGAACCAGAACCAGGTCCTCAATATGGGACACAGGGGTGTCTTAACTAGGCTCCTAGCCATTAGACTGTTCGCCCCCGCCCTTGTAACTTTACTTGTTTAACCTGTTTATCTTAATTTCTACATCGTCAAAACAGGCATATCACATTTAGTTATTGTAAAAAGCAAATTATTTATGATAGGCTACCAGTCCAGTTTACTGCCTAGCACACCTTAGGCATTCAATAAATGTCAATGACTCATCTCTTTGTACACCCCCCAGAATGTTGATTACCAACATGTGTTAAATGAATTGGCTATTTCTTTTGAATTTCACTAACATCTATTATAGGGCTCTTTAAAGTGGGTATTGAGAGCTTTTTTTTTAAGATTTATTTATTCATTTTTATTGAAAAGGCAGCTTTACAGAGAGAATGAGCAAAATATTTTCCGTCTGCTGGTTCACTTCACAAGTGGCCACAACAGCCAAAACTGAGCTGACCCAAAGCCAGAAGCCAGAAGCCAGGAGCCTCTTCCGGAAATCTCATGCAGGTGCAGGGTCCCAAGGCTTTGGGCCATCCTCGACTGCTTTCCCAGACCACAGGCAGGGAGCTGGATGGGAAGTGGAGCAGCTGGGACATGAACCAGTGCCCGTTTGGGATCCTGGTACATGCAAAGTGTTCAGCCATTAAGCTATTGAGCCAGGCCCAAGAACTGCATGTTTAAATCACTTTATCCCATTTTAATGTATTTTCTACTTGGAGGCAAATGTGTGTGTGTGTCCACTGTAGGCATGTTAAGTTTAAAGCCAATAAGCTTAATGATAAGTTTGCCTCAATTAGATCAGCCCGTGGCGATTTAACTATGATATATTTAAAGTTCATCATTGAGCACAAAAATGCACTTATTCATATTCAGGCTAAAGGTGGCAGAGCTTAGCTCAGTCTGTGTTCTTTTCAAAATTCATACAAAATGCATAGTATAAGATCTCTGCAGAAAGTTCAAAAATCTTTTACTTCCATTTTCCACAAATTTTTTGAAGTGCTGTCATATGTGTGGGAGCTTTGACTTCATGCGTTTCAGTTACCAGACCAAAGGCTCCCTGATGGGGCAAGAACACAAGTCTTTGGTTCCAGGAGTCGTTAGACATCCCGAACAGTAAACATAACCAGTCTCTGGGGAACTCTTGCACTGCATTTCCGGAGACCAGCCTAGCCTGTTCCATTTCCTTCCAGTCACTGCCCAGGGATCAAGACCTACCAAAGTTGAAATGCCTGCCCACTTCCCCATTCCTCTACTCTCCCCACCCCTCCAAATACCCCTCTAAAATCCCCAATGCTAAGAAGCCCAGCCTGCTAACCGGATAGAAGGCGAGAGGATGGCCATCCTCGGCTTTGGCTCTGGCCGAGTGGCATGGGGCGAGCTCCGCTGGCGGAGGAAGAGCCGGAATCGGCGAGTTTGGGCATCAGCCAGCTGGCGAGCCCATGAGCCAATGGACGAAGAAAAGCCCCTTAGAATGGCAAGATTACGTTTACAAAGAAGTCAGAGTGGTAGCCAACGACAAGAACGAGTATCAAGGATGGGCTGTGACTACAGACTCAGTGTTGGGCCCGGCATGGTGGCCTAGCGGCTAAAAGTCCTCGCCTTGAACGCGCCAGGATCCCATATGGGCGCCGGTTCTAATCCCGGCAGCTCCACTTCCCATCCAGACTCAGTGTCAGCCAATATTGTCCTGGTGAACTTCCTTGAAGACGGGAGCATGTCTGTGACGGGAATTATGGGACATGCGGTGCGGACAGTGGAGACTGTGAGTGAAGGGGGACCCGAAGGTGAGGGAGAAGCTGATGTGTTTGTTTATGTCAGAAGACTGCCAAGCCTACAGCCCCGAGGACCTGGAGAAGCACAAGCACAGTCTCAAGAAATGGCTTGAGAAGAATCGCATCCCTGTGAGCTAGCAGGGTGATGCCCGCAGCACTCTGTGTGGCTGGCATGCTGATAACAGAGCCCCCCTACGGCTCTGAAAACTGCAGCAGCCCTAAAGAGATCGTCCTCTCCTGGGTTCAGGATCTTATTCAAGGACACCTTGCAGCGGCTTCCCAATGAAAAGTCAAGAACTTTGGATACACTGGCAGAAATAAACTGCTGGGTTTTTTTTTTTTTCATTGAGAAAAGGAAGAAGAAGCAGCCCAGCCTGCTGAAAGACAGAGACTGTATGTACTACATGGCAACTCCATAGGGGAGCAGATGGTCACCCTCTGAGTGTATTGACTTCTCAAATTCAGCTTGAGTGTGAATTCACTCCCCATTTCTGCTTCTGCACCTCTTGCCCAATATTCACTGTAAACAAACTGCTATACATTCTTTAAAACTGAATTCTTGACTCAAAGGTATATGGGGTGTTACGGAAAAGGAGATCCCACTGGTCTCAGATGCAGGATTTTAGGAGTCTTTGCCAAGCTTGGTGACGGCAGCTCCTGCTGTACTCCAGGAACCACTGCAACACATGGCTGAAGTCAGGGGTTTTTCAGCTTCATTAACACGCTGAAGTCCTGGATTTCAGATCAACTCAGGTGTTACCAATCAGTCAGGTGCAGAAGCACATGCTGTTTTTAGCCACTCTGAAAACCTAGTACTGCGTTGGGGTGCTATTAGCCAGCTGCCTGCTACTATGTTCCCCACTGGTGTTCTAACACCTTGAATTAAATCATTGACTCAAGCTCATATATCCAGGGACACGCGGCATCAATTTCCAAATAAGAATACTTAGGATCAGGCCTGCCAAGCAGCATTCTACAAGGGGCTTGCAAGTCTAACGACAGGCCCAATAGGGTAGAGGACTATAGAGGCTTTAGCTGCCTTTAATTGAATTATAAACTTTGCCCCAGGTTCTCGCCCATCTATATACAATCTTATTCCTCATGCTTTCCCCAGATCCCACTCTGACCTCAACCAATATGAGTAGTCAGATCACAAATCATTCTGAACATCAGTTAGGGTCCTGGTGGTTAATTTCCTAATACCTGTGCCTGCAGCTTCCACTCACAGGGTGAAGGCATTGTGACAGAGAGTGACAGTCTTATCTTTAAGGGACCTCCAATTTGTTGAGCAATCTATTTTTGTTCTGGTTCAGATGTGGTGTTCTTTAGCTGGTGCATCCAGAAGTTGATTCCTGGCACCCACCCCCAATCATGGGGGTGCTCAGGATCATGTAGTAAGGTCCTTTCCAAGGAGGTTCTAGGGTCCACAGGTCTCTTAACCTATATGACGTCTCCAGGCTGATATACAGGGTGGCAGTTCTGTCAGTGTCCATTGCAGGCTGGGAGAGCCAGAGCTGTGAATGGATCTGCTTGCACCATCTGGTCCCAAGTAGCCTGTTGTAATTTTTTCTACCATTGGTCCTATCTAGTCTGTTGGACAGGACTGGGACAGGGAAGGCTGTAACCAGTACTTTGAGAGGCTTCACTGGTGTTAGGGCTGCCTCCATGGCTGCTCCAGAGTGGTAGTTGCCCTTAGTTTGGGCTGATTTTAAACAGTCACATACAGGGATGTGGGGGCACATCACAAACAACTGTTCTCAGATACATCAGCCAATCTTGGGTGACAATGTCCGGATCAATATGCCTAGCCTTACTCTTCTTAAAGGAGATCAGAGAGCTTCCTCAGTACTTCACTGATTGCTATATGCAGATTTTAGCATTAAGTTTTATCTAGTTAGCACCTCTTGAAATGGGGACCCTTCCTAAGGAGTACAGCTCAGCAGTCACACATAAGAACCCTTCCTTCATAACCTCTCAGTTTTAGTTAGTTTGGTTTAGGGTGGAAACCAGTAACTCCATCTGGATGTTCACGTCCTCCTTGCAATAAATCCATCTCCAAAAAAGATCAAAACTGATCAGTCATGTTCATGTTCCATGTGTCCCTCATTGCCAGGTTGGATTTGACCTGGTTGTTGATCCAGTAGCACATTGGGAGGGAAATTTAAAAAAAATTTTTTTTTGGCTGAGAGGGAAATATTAACAAGGAGTCAAGCACCCTCTTAGGCCATATTAGGCAGGAAAAGTGGTTTTAGAAGGGATGGGCCTTATGCTAATCTCACCTGACGCTTATTGTCATCTATTCTGCAGACATGGGTTACCATTCGAGCGTGCCAGGCCAGCATTATCTTGCTAGGACTTGCCCTTCTGTATAATTCTGGCAGGCAATAAACACGAAGCTCAAAGTCAACATAAACATCACAAAATCAGGTGTTTTGCATCTTTGACTAGAGGACAGGTTTAGGCCTGGTTCCTAAACCTCCCAAAGATTGACCAACACCGGATAGCCATTACCAACAGCAAGATCGATCAGATTGACATGCTCGGTTACCAAGGAAGCACTGGCTCACATGATAGTACAACTTTAGGAAGGACGTATTTCCCTGAATCACATGATAGCTAGTCCAAAACTACAGTGATATTCAGTGCTTACAGCTGCTGTAGCCATATACACAGATTTCTGAAATGCATGCATAATTGAAAGCCAGTGCAATGCTGGTTACAGGTGTGAAGGACGAACATGCCATTTGCAGTAAGAGATAATACGTGACTTTATAGGAACAGGTGTACTAGTTTGCCACGTGACTATTTGTGTTACATACACATAATTGCAGATCCCAGAGGCAAAATGTCAATCTAAGGGACACGGATTTTTAATTACAATACTCAGCAATGTCATTAAGCAAAGTGTGGTGTGCTCTCCACATATCACAAAATACAGCATAGTTCGTTACCTTGGCAATACTTTGCTTACAATCGACATGGCCAAAAATCAGTTATTACCTTTACCAGAAGAAAGATCTAATTTTCACATTCTTCTCACTTTGAGACCGCCCCACCCCAAGGGCTCGTCTGGAAATATCAATTAAAAGAGAAATCAAACTGGTCAAATATACCAAGAGATCTATCCAATAACATCCTTTACTCATTTATAAATACTTGGCTCTTCCTAAACAATTAGAACTTGACAGCTGCATCTTATTATCTATTCAAAGTCGGACATCAACTAAGATTCTCAAATTTTCTGTAAATATTTACAGGCAATCAACAATATTCCAATTTCCTTGATAGTGCAGCCAGCTGGGAAATTGACAAGAGTTTACAACTTGAAATAATCATTTTGTCCTCAGTTTTAAGGAGCAACGAGGCCAAACAATGTTACTGTAAGCAATACCTTTTAGAAGTACCAAGAGGACTTAGGAAACATACAAACACATCCACCCTTTTCAATATTCTGTTACTAAAAATTTGCAAAATACACCTTACTGAACTGTTAGAATGGAGCTCTGATTACCAGTTGTTATCTCAGCACTGGATCCTGTTGATCCAGTTTTTAACAAAAGAACAGACATCAGACAAGAGGCCACAACACTATCACAATCCCATGTTCAGAACTCAGAATAAGACAAAACAAGACTCGGAACAAAACACACAACAATCAATTTCATAGTCACTAGTAGCCACCACTCACCAGCAGCTACCACAACCCGGACCCAATTGGAATCCAGAAATCCAAGGACACACACCTGATGGCTGGTGTCCCATGGGGACCTTGAGTGCAGAAGTTAATGCTGTGTCCAGCCTTCTGAAGAGTCCCAGGGGAGTACTCAAAACCGAAACAGAAAGTGAGATATCAGCTCACCTATGACCAGTCTCCAGACTCCTCCGAAAAGTCACTTGCAAATCCCTCAAGCCAGGAAGCCAGGATCTGCTGCTGCAGCCGTGTTAAGTCTCTTCGTGGTGGCCTCCCCAGACTTCTGACCTGGGTACAAGAGCACAGGATGGATACTGCCTTCTGCCTGGGGAACTCCTCTTGCTGGAGCATCCAAAATGTTGCCGAGAGAGAGAAAGATCACAGTAGACCAAGGGCAGAGTATTAGGAGCAGTCGTTATCTGCCAAGCTACGTTCTGGAAACCACCACAACGCATGACTGAGGCCAGGGGTTTTTTGAGCTCTCATTAACACACAGAAGTCATGAATGTCAATCAACTCAGGTGTTACAAATCAATCCACTTGCCTCTTAAGCCAATCAAGTAGAGAAGTAGATAACTGTATGTAGCCACACTGGAAGCCCAGTACTGCCCTGGGGAGCTATGAGCCACCTGCACCCTACTACAGTGGGACCTTTCCTGGCATAGAACTGATTCACTTGCTATTCATTAAATAGCTTAATTTTTTTTAAGATTTATTTTTCTTCGTTACCAAGTCAGATATTTAGAGAGGAGGAGAGACAGAGGGGAAGATCTTCCTTCCGATGATTCACTCCCCAAGTGAGTGCAACAGCCAGTGCTGTGCCGATTTAAAGCCAGGAGCCAGGAGCTCTTCCGGGTCTCCCACATGGGTGCAGGGTCCCAAGGCATTGGGCCATCCTCGACTGCTTTCTCAGGCCACAAGCAGGGAGCTGGATGGGAAAAGGGGCTGTGGGGATTAGAACCGGTGCTCATATGGGATCCTGGCACGTTTAAGGCGAGGACTTTAGCCGACAGGCCACAGCACCTGACCCAAATAGCTTTAATCTTATTTGAACACATTTTTATATTTTTATGCATTTTTATTCTACACTTCATCCCATTTTGTTTCGCTTAGACATCTCTAGTCAGATTATATGTTTTCTCCATAGTCCATAATTGTCACATGTCTCCATTTCTTCTCTTTTGCCTCCTAGACTCCACAATGCACCATCATAGCCACAACGTGAATGCCTAAGTTCACTTACACTTCCCCACATCTACCTTAATAAGTGATTCTCCACCAGGCATGGAACAAGAATGAGTGTTCAAATTGTAACTCCTTTCTAAAGAGTCTGTTTCGTATCCACTCCAGCCTGGCTGGAAAATTGCTGCCCTACGGTTATAGCGTTGTGCTTATAAGCAAGGTCACGTTCTGAAGACATGTGTTTGAATCCTATCTCGTCAGTTTGCCAGCAATATGTATAGGTGCTGTATTTCACATTCTATATCTGTAAAATGAGATTGGTAATATACTTTTAAACCCCGGAATTGTTTCCTGGATTGAGCCAGACATTTCCGATAGTCCCGCAGAGTTGGAAAGTGTTCAGTGTTCAAGAATTGTGATTGTTGGGCCCGGCGGCGTGGCCTAGCGGCTAAAGACCTCGCCTTGAACATCCTGGGATCTCATATGGGCACTGGTTCTAATCCCGGCAGCTCCACTTCCCATCCAGCTCCCTGCGTGTGGCCTGGGAAAGCAGTTGAGGACGGCCCAAAGCTTTGGGAGAGACAGAGAGGAAGATCTTCCGTCCGATGATTCACTCCCCAAGTGAGCGCAACGGCCGATGCTATGCCGATCCGAAGCCAGGAGCCTCTTCTGGGTCTCCCACGCGGGTGCAGGGTCCCAAGGCTTTGGGCCTCTCTGATCGTTCCTACTTAATTCACTCTATAGGCTTCTCTTCTTTCTGTATCTAAAAGATTGTTGTATGCACGGTAGCATAGTGGCTAAAGTCCTGCTTTGCATGAGCCGGGATCCCATATGGGCACCGATTTGTGTCCCAGCAGTCCCACTTCCCATCCAGCTCCCTGCCTGTGGCCCGGGAAAGCAGTCGAGGACGGCCCAAAGCCTTGGGACCCTGCACCCGTGTGGGAGAACGGGAGGAAGCGCCTGCTCCTGGCTTGGAATCGTTTCAGCACCAGCCAATTGCATCGGCTTGGGGAGTGAATCAGCAAAGCTTTTCCTCTGTGTTTCCTCCTCTCTGTAAATCTGACTTCCCCATAAAAAATAAATAAATATTTTTAAAAGATTGTTGTACCTGGAGTTTTTACATATTGACCCTCTTGTTTTCTCAGTTTTCACATTGCTGGACAGTCCTGCCCATGGCCAATACTTCATTTAGTGATTAGCGTGAATGATCTTAAATAGGAGTGACCCAGGTTTAATTTCTGGTTCTGCCATTACTATATGTGTGAGTTATTTAACCTCTTTCAAGCTTTGGTCTCTTTATTAGTGAAATGAGGAATAATATGCTTCCTAAATGATAGTCTTTGTGAGGATTAAATGAGATAATGCTTATAGCGTGATGAATATGTACGAACTCAATAAATGTTAAAAATGATCATTCTGAATTCACCATCAAGCTCTTCCACCACCACCAAAGAAAGTTCCATATGATTAATTGCTTACTGGAAAGAGCTGCCTGAGTACTCTCAAGAAACGCTAATTAATTGTGACCAAAGTGATGCTTTAATTATTTCCTCTAATGTGTTCTTCATTGTGTGTTCTTTATCTTGGTGAATGACTCCCATCACCTAAGCTGTAGAATAAACCCGTGTATGTACAGAATGGTCCCAAAGGAACAGTATCGTGCTTAATGAAAGAAGCCAGTTGCAAAAGGACAAATAGCCTATAACACAGCCTTTAGGAAAATTACAAAATTAACTGATATAGGCAATCATGTGTATGCATATATCCTCACAGATGAATGGTATAGCAGAGTTTAGCAGACTGGGAAGTAAATTCATATAGCAGTATGCATCTCTAGTGCTGAATAAAAGTATGTCTCCCAGTTTGAAATGTGTAAATATACTTGCACAGCATGATACTAGATTTTTTCTGTCTTTACCTATACCTACTATGTCATGACACATTCAAATAGCAGAAAGTTCATCTTCTGTTACTAAGGGACTATACTGTGATAATTCAGGAAAAAATAGTGGGGTGGAGGGAAGTAGGGAGAAGAGAGGGAGGAAAGAATCCCTATATCTACAAAGCTGTCTCATGGTAAACAATACATATATTGAAAATGATACATAGTATATCCAGCTTAAAGGGTCCCTAGCCTTGCAATGATTAAATGGAATTATCACTTCTTTTGAGCTCTGAAAGTTTAGACACTATAGTTTTTAAAAATCCGCTTTGTATTTTTTTACACTTTTAAAGTTTTCTAAATCTGAGATGTTTACATAGCAAAGTAATTTTGTTAATGCACTTAACCAATAAACAGTCAACAAACTAATACACCTGTTCTTAAATTGTAATTATGTTTATTGTTTTCTGGATTGCTAACTGGGAGAGTTTTCTGAGACTGAGATTACTATTCTGCTATATATTACTCTATATTACTTTCCTACTATACTTGTATGAATCGGCAATATAATGTCTATTAAATTGTAAGCCTAATCATTCTTTTTAAGATACAAGCTTGGTTTACATTCTGGTTGTCTCTGTTATGTAGTTTTCCTTTCTGTGTGTCTGTGTGTGCCTGTTGCCTGTCAGAATTCTATGGAAGTACAATCCGCACCGAGATAATCCTGGCATGGAATTTTGAAATGATGACTCATGCTTCCAAAACAGATAAAGTTAAGTTTAACCAACTCCAGATAGAGTCAGCTTAAAGACCACTCCCACTCCTAAAAATTGGTGCTCCAATGTGATTGAATTGGTTACTGAAACTGACTCCTGGTTATCAATTTCTTCTCTTCCAATATGGGACCAAATCCACAACCAGGTGAAATCCAGCTTGGCAGTGAGGGATAAATGCAAGCTAACCACATGATAATCATTGCTATGATCAGAAAAGACCTTGCGTACAAGGAGTGCATAATAAAATCAAGACAGAGTTACCAGTGTCAGCACTAAACATAATTAGATAAAATTGAGAAGGCATAAACGGCTTTTCTACATGTTTATGTAATAGTAGCTGCCACAGGGTAAAAAAAAAAAAAAAGAAAGAAAGAAAAAACACAACACTAGAACATCACCCATGAAAAGAAGTCCCTAGCTCAATAGAGATGCCAGTTAGATCTGAGACTTATCATCCCCATGCCTTGCACTAGATGCTAAGTATATAGCTCCCATACAACGGCTGGCAAACCTTAGAAAGCTCTTTGGCATCTTTGTCAATAGGAGGCATGGATTAGGCTTGAGTCTATTTGTCCCTTGGTTGAATATTATAAGTAGAGGTGAATGAACCCTAGGAATACAAAATATATTAAAATGATATATTCACAAAAACTGATGAAGACAAGGGAGAGAGGGAGGAGGATGGGGAGCAGGGCAGTGCGGAAAGTATCGCTGTCTTTTTGGAAGGTATAAAATTGTTCTATTGTATTTCTTTTTTAAATAAAGCATTTCAACTAAAAAAAATCTAAAAGAACACCTGCATATGTGTAATTTGGAACTCTTCCCTTTTGTTCACTCTGCATTCAAACTAGTAACTGTGCCCTACTTTTTGGCGACATAGAATATCCACCTTATCTGTCCCTCCACCACATCTGTTTTGCTGGCGTCTTGATTAAGACCATCATCTACATAGCCTTCTTGTGTGCTTTTCGACTTCATCGAAATATCCTTTTAATTGGCTTCCCTGTCTCCAGCAGCCTCATTCCCTTTACTTCATCTTCAGTTACATCCCAAATGATCTTTTACTGGCTGCCCAAGTCTTACGCAACAGTCCAAATTCTTCAGCATGCCTTATAAGGCCCTCATTGATTTCACACTTCCAGGTCAAACAGCTTATACTACTTTCTTTAAGGGTATGTTCAATGGCCAAGAGTTGACAGAAGGCTCATCTCATCCACTAAGATTTTCATGACTTTTGCAAAACCTTGCCCCAATGAAACTCGATTTCTTTTTCTTGTATTCTCTTGCTCTAATTACAAATATTTACTTAGATATTGAAATATCTCCTTAGGCACTTAGTCTCACGTGTTGTCACATATGTCTACCTTCTCCTACTTAGTTGTGAGTTCTTTGAGGACAGGGATTTTGAGTTAACTGTTTTCATCAACTGCTTGTTGTAGCACCTAGTATTGTTGCAGGGAATTAGACGCGGAAGGTGACAGCAACCTTCTCTCTTGTGTTATATGAAAGCAGGATTTTCATGCAGACAATTTCAGTGTGCAACGCAAGATTTATTTAAGAGAGAATGAGAGAGATCTGACATACTGACAGGAGGCGCTTCAAGGGAAGAAAGACTCAAGAAAACGGTAGAAGTGGTGTCTTTTGTGCATCATTTCAGAGCAGAGGGCGTGGGGACAACAAATGAGTCACTCAGGAGGCAAAAAAGAAATTAAAAAAAAAACATTCACAATGGGCAGCAATGTCTAGCACCTTGTTCAGAACAAAAAGCACACCAGAACAGTGACTGGTGGCCGCCGCCTCCTGTATTTGAGAGCTGAAATCTCAAATACAGTTTCTTTGTTAGTAACTCAGAGATGGGGCTTCAAATAGGCTATGTCTCCTTGCTTTTGTCGTGACAAAATTCAATTCCCGTGTCAGTTCATGGGAATTGAATTCTGATTTTGTCCGTTTGTTCTCCCTCAAGTGGACCGGGGGACAAAGCTAGGGAGAACATACTCTTGGAAGAGTAAAAAAATGGGGAGAAACGAGATTTTATACTTTGAATAGTAACTTCACCAGGCACCAGAGCTCCAAACTGTCTAGGAGCCCATCTTACTGCTCACAGTATTACACCGTTGTTGGCCAAATGAGTTCATGAATGCATGAACAACTTGTGAGCTATAGCAATAAAAATGCACATCTTTAGGAAAAGGAAAAATGATTATCCTGTCCTTACTGCTTTTTTTTTCTCCTAATTTTGCTGTAGTAAAAATCCTACTTTAAGAAAGCACCTGGTTAAAATATTTTTCAGAATCTTTGCATTGATAAGCTTTGTTATTCTTCCTTGTCCTCGAAACTTTGGGATATTTGGAAGAATGAGATGTGATGTGAACTGCCAGTGTGCTTACGCTATATGTGAGGAGATAAGGTTAAGCACCATGAAAACCTAGTTAACAGCAGCTTGAGTGTGATAAAGTAATAGGGTTAAAGCTCAAATTAGTTATATAGCAGAAATGGAAACCCAGGGGAGGGTGCTTTCAGAAATAGCAAGAGTAATAGACAACACTTTCCAGAAGGGATGGAACTTCAGCTGAACTGCAAAGATGGGAGGGCATAGGTAATATGATCACCACAGCCAAGAGGCAGTATAGCAAATGAATCTGGTTGAGTGCAGAGAGCCGTTAGTCCAGCTTTTTGACTTTAAAATGAAGCTCTCCCATTTACTTAGTCCTATGATTTTGGGCAAGCGATCTCATCTCTCTGAGTCTCAGCTACTCCCATAGCCATCATATTTGCCTCCTGTGAAGATTGAGCAACATTGAATATAAAGAGTTCGGAAGTGTATCTAGTTAAAGTAAGCACTTAATACATACCAATGTTGTCTTACTATGCCTAACATATATTGAAGTCTTTCATTTTTCATAACACAGCTTCTCAACAGCTGTTTATTCATATCTATGACATAGGCTAGAGAGAGGGACAGCCAGGTAGGCTGATGGGGGAAGAACAAAGTCCATGAAACAGCAGAAGTACCTTTAAGATTGGAGTTTATTAGGGACCACCGTGTTAAGTTGAGAAGTTTAGGGCCTGGAGTTTGGGATATGAAAGAGGCATAGCAAACAGAGAAATCACTTGACTAAGATAAAAAAAACTCAGTTGAGGGGACTATAAAAGTAATCCAGGCCTCACCCTGCTTATCAGTCATCCAGGCAGATGGAAGTGCTGAAAGGCTGGAGTCAATGTACTGAAGAAGGGAGAGTGTTGGTGCAATTATTAATAACATCTGGCAAAACTGTTTCTGATTGGCCAGTATGTGTTCCTAGGGTAACTCTGCATTCATTGTTGTGAATTTCATGTCTGGTTGTCACAGTGAAACAAATATAGAAATAAATACACTTTCCTTACTCAGATCACTCATTTAGAACCACTCCACCCAGGAAAAAACCACATTTTGGGATAGCCTTCTTTTTCCTCTTCTTTTTGGTAGACTTGACTTTGAAAGGGTTCTCTCTCCCACTTTTCTAGATAAGTCTTTGACAATTAAGCCACAGGAAATCAGTCTCACTATTTCTGTCTGAATCACCTATGTTTCACCCCACCCATGTCATTGCCTCCCTCTCTTGCCACTCCCAACCTTTTTGCATACACACAATCCCAGGGCTACTTCCCTGTGCTGAACTGGGAGAATGATTCTCATCAAAAACATAGTTTCTTAACACAACAATCCGGAATATCTAAATAGTAATAATAGCAACTATACTACACGTCTAGCTTGTGCCAGGTATTTTGCTTTTTTAAATTAATCAATAATCAGAGAGAGAGAGAGAGAGAGAGAGAGAGAAACTCCCTCATTTGCTGGTTTGCTCTCCAAAAGCTTGAAATGACTTCGTTTGGGTCAAGCTCAAGCTAGCAGCCAGGCATTCAAACTAGGTGTCCGAATTGGATGACAGGGTCCCCACCACTTGGGCCATCATTACTGTTCCCTCAGATGATACATATTAGCAGGAAGCTGTAATTGGGTCAGAAGTAAAACTTGAACCTGGATATTCCAGTATCGCTGCATGCATTCAATTCAGTGTTTTTGTTTTTAAGCTCTATTTATTTGTATTGGAAAGGCAGATCAGATTTATGGTGAGGAAAGACAGAATGATCTTCCATCTACTGGTTGACTCACCAAATGGCTGAAACAGCAAGAACTGAGCTGATCCAAAGCCAGGAGCCA
Organism: Ochotona curzoniae; assembly: GCF_017591425.1. NCBI lineage: Eukaryota > Metazoa > Chordata > Mammalia > Lagomorpha > Ochotonidae > Ochotona > Ochotona curzoniae. Next base: position 33,559,752 of record NW_024465023.1, read on the forward strand.
GGAGCCTCCTCTGGGTCTCCCACACAGGTGTACAGCACCAAGGCTTCAAGCTGTTCTCTACTGCCTTCCCAAGGCACAAGCAGGGAGCTGGGTGGGAAGTGGAACAGCAGCAACAGGTGCTGGTACCCAAATGGAATCCCAGCCCTTGCAAGGGGAGTTTTTAGCACATTAAGCTATTGCGCTCAGTCCCAATCCAGTGTTTTTAACCACAAGTAGACTAAATGTTTACCCCCTATTTTTAATTAAGAAAAAAAGAATTTCTTCCATAAAGTGTGAATGGAGGTTACTATTAATTTCCATCTTACAAATGAGCCAACTGAGGCTCGAAAAAAGTCCAGAGAAGCAATGGCATTAGATCAATGCCAATTATCTGGCATTATCTCCCAAGCCACATTAGCCCTGCATTAAACCTTCTTATTGTGGGGGAAAAAAAAACCAGAAAACAAATGATGTACTGTTTTTGCTTATCTTACTTAATTCTCAGATAATTTAACTAATGCTCTGTTATCCCCATTTTTCAGATGAAGAATTCAAGGATAGCCCATCTCCACAGCAAATAAACTAGAATTGGAGCAGTGGATAGATGATTAATGTAGCCCTCAGGGAGGAGGACACATGAATTCATAAATTCACACAATGTACTATTTTTTATTTGTGCAAGAAAAATTATGTGGTATGAATGAAGGCATAACTCCTCAATATCTTAACTAAAATCTCATGAATAATACTGAAAGAAGAGTTCAATATAGGAACTATATAAAATGATTCCATTGCTAAAAAACTTGAAACTAGTCAAAACTGAACTATACTGCTCATATAAATAAAAGCAAAAAAAAAAATGTTATATATTATTGCACATTATCGTTTGTGTCTTCCTTGCCCTTCACTCTCTATTAATTTTCTTTACGTGTGTTCTATATTTCAAAATAATTATACTGTTCCAGGTTCTAGGGCAGGGCCTGGGACTTTCCCAGAAGGAATTTAACAGACTCTACCTTGGTATGTGCCACATCGTGCAGGCCTGGTGACCTTGGCTGTGAAAGAACCAAGATAAGATTGCGGGATAGGCTTAGGACAGCCCCGCTGTGTGGCCTTGCTGAGTCCAAAAAGTTTACAGGGAAGGTGTAGATATTCAAAATGGGTGTGTCACATGGCAACAACAAGGACAACAAAAGCCTCGTGGCTCATTGTATTCCAATACAGAATTCCAGGAATCTCAAAGAAGCCAAAATGGTAATGTCGAAATTCCATAAAGACATATTCTCTGCTGTAGTCCAGAAACTGTAAGAACCAGAAAGTTACCACTAGTTGTAAAGTATGTATATATATATGTGTGTGTGTGTGTGTGTGTGTGTGTGTATAAATATATATATGTATGGCAAAGGTCAGAGTTTGTGTCTGAGTGATTTGCCGTCATATCTTGGCTCTGGCCAAGCTGTGTAACCTTAAGCAAGTCCTTAAGCTTCCTCCTAAGTGCATATAAGAATCAGCAGAATTAAAATGAGGCTCATGCTACCAGTAATTTACAAAGTTGCTGCAGTAAACCTGAACTTGACAGTTTACCTGGGACCAGGTTAGGTCCACGATAAATAAGTTCCCTTCATGTTCTTCTTTTTGTCTCCCTTGCTAGACTTCTGAAGGTAAAATGGAGAACTGACTGCCGGATTACTTGGCAGGTTATGTGCCAGTTTATTTTTGGAAGGACGTCCTTCAAAGCTACAGATTTATCATCATCAAAGGACGAGGACACTCCTAAACACCCAACATCAACCTGCCATCACTTTAAATTTTCTGCTTTTTTGGGAAACTAGAAGGAGTATCATTTGAACCAGTACTCTTCTGGTTCAAAATCTGCTTAGGGTTAATTCTCCCTACCTCTAAATCACTGTAGCTTAAAGTGAAAAAAGCTAGTAATACTGAAGCAAGCACCCTTTGTTATATATGAAAATAACTTGTTTATCTCATTGGGCTAGCATTGCTTGTTAAAAAAAAATATATCCCCTTGCTTGGTATTAAAAGTCATTGTAATATAAGAAATTGTAAAAATAACAGGTGACTTCATTGAAATATCTGTGGTGCCCAAAGGTAATTATAGTTGTCCTCCTTTAAAGATCCTGAGGAGGTATTAGCTAGTATTATTACTGTGCCTCACACCCTCAACCCCAAACACACAACCTGCACTCAACATGCTTAAATTAATATTTTAAAAAAAATTTTTTAAATAATCATTGGTAGCCAGAAAGACTTATATTTGAACCATGTATATGGTTCTTACTAACTGAGTGCACTTGGACAAGTTATGTCACTTCGATTTAGAAGTCAGAAAGTGACCTTAAAAGCATCTGCCTTCAAAAATAATTGTGAAGATTATGTATCATAAAATGATAACAACAACAATAATAATAATGATGATGAAGGAATAAAAATAAATAAAATAAAAAATAAAATAAATAAATAATTGTGAAAACTTAATGCTATCACATTACGTAAACTCCTAGTACCACACTTCATACAAATTAAGCTCTGTAGTGTTAGTGCCCACTTGCTTTGCACACTACAGCGTCTGCCACATTTCAATGAATGAACTTCACTTCGGCTTTGAACACACTGAGTGTGAAGTTGACTGGAAGTTAAGATACCTTGCTCCCTTTCAAAGTGATCTGGGCCTAAAGTCCATTTTGGTATCATCTGTGAGCTAAAAATGCATTTTATCCTTTGAAATGATTGTGGGAAGAAGCAAAAAAAAAAAAAAAAGATGAGGAAGAAGTTAAAGTGACAGTGTAAGGCATACAAAGCAGAAAAATAGTTGCTATGTGGCTCTCAACAGCAAAGGTTTGTCAAATTTGCCACTAGAACCTACTGTATTTGGACATGCACATGTAGTGGCTAGTCTGTGGCAGCCCTTTTTTCTTTTTAACCTGACCTATCTTTCCTACTCGCTTGATTCTATTCACAGATCGTCCCTACTCTAGGGCTTGTGGGGCGGGGTGGGGGTAGCATGTGATTCAGGTCTGGCCAAGTAGATGACTCCACTTCTGTAGCAACATTGTACAAGTCCAAGCAGGACTAATCTGAGTCCTGCTCTGGGATATGAGAATTCTAAAAAAGAGACACATTTTTTAAAAGATTTATTTATTTTTAATACAAAGGCAGATATACAGAGAGGAGGAGAGACCGAGAGGAAGATTTTCCGTCCAGTGATCACTCCCCAAGTGACCTCAACGGCTGGTGCTATGCTGATCTGAAGCCAGGAGCCAGGAAATTCCTCCAGGTCTCCCATACTGGGTGCAGAATCCCAAGGCTTTGGGCCGTCCTCCACTGCTTTCCCAGGCCACAAGCAGGGAGCTGGATAGGAAGTGGAGCTGCCGGGATTAGAACCGGTGCCCATATGGGATCCCGGGGCGTTCAAGGCAAGGACTTAAGCCGCCATGCCCAGAGACACATTTTGTTAACCATTAGTTGCTAGTTTGAATTTTAGAAGCCACCATTCCTGACATATGGACAAACCCTACTTAAAACAAGAAACTATGAAACAGATTTACATGGAAAAAAACAGAGTTCCTGGTTCCAGTCATCAAAATCTTGGTCCCCTCAGCAATTTCTTCAGTTTCATCAGTTACCCTGAGATACTTGTTTCCTAGAAGAAAAGTAACAGATGCCTTTGTTGTTTAGTTGTTTTTTTCCAAAGGTAGACTGAGTTGGATTTCTGTCACTTACAACTGAAAGGATCCTTTTCCAGTAGAGCACAGGCTTGAAATCTAATAATCTGGAATCAAATCCATTTCTCAAAAAGTGTCCCATAACTATATGAGTCTTAACAACTTTTTAAAAAAAATGTTTATTTTTTTACTGCGAGGTCAAATGTACAGAAAGGAGGAGAGACAGAGAGGAAGATCTTTTGCCCTGTGATTCACTCCACATGTGACCACAACAGCTAGAGCTGAGCTGATCCAAAGCCAGGAACCAGAAACTTCTTTCGGGTGTACCACATGGGTGCAGGGTCCCAAGGCTTTCAGTCATCCTTGACTGCTTTTCCAGGCCACAAGCAGGAGGCTGGATGGGAAGTGGGACAGTCAGAATTAGAACCAGTGCCCATATGGGATCCCGGCACATGCAAGGTGAGGATTTCAGCTGCTAGGCCACCATGCCGGGGCTGAATCTTAACAATTTATATCATGGCATCAGGCCCTCAGTTTACTGCTTTGTAAAACCAGAATGAAATTAGCCATATAGTAGGCTTGTGAGAAGAAAATAAGGCAGGTATTTAAAACAGGAGTCACGGGGCACTTGTAACAGGTGTTTGGAAAATGTTAGTTTCCCTCCCCAATGACAGGACCTAAGATGTCAGGCAGAAGACATGTCCACGGTTCTTTAAGTCTTATGCCATTTTGAGTAGTTCGTGAGCACAGTACCTGCCAGAGCTTCACCCTGTAAATAAAAGGCTGGACTTCACAGCCAGACTAATAAAATGTAGTTTAGTAAGTTGGGCTCAATAAATCACTGAAACTGCTTTAATCCCGTTTGAATCATATACTTTTAGCATATTTGTGCGATTCGCCGCTCGCCAAAATGTTAGATTCGCGAACCACCGGGGAAAGAGTAACTCAGCCAAAATATATAAAAAGAACTTAGATGGTGTTTATTGAGGGAGCCACGGTCACGGGCTTCCCTTCCCCGGGCAACAGAGAGACAGACATGAAGTTGAAGGCTGCAGGGAAAAAGTGTGCAAGAGACTGGGAAGGGCCTTTTAAAGCTGTTCTTGACACAGAATCCCAAACGTGCGGTCACCTCTGCCCTTATTTGGTGGGGGGATATCGGTTTGTACCCCTTATTGGTGCAACGGTGGCTTCACAGCCTGAGGGGCCTGCCAGAATTCCGCTGTGCGTTCAGGGTTGTGTTGGAGGCAAACTCCGCCCTCCTCGGTTACCATGGTAGCCAGAAATATTTATCCAACCTCCTAAAGGATACTCTGAAACGTCTTTCAATCAGTGAAATAGGCTGTTCTGTTCCATGCTTAGCATAGAATTCAACAAGAAACAATAGTCTGGCCCCCAGATTGGAGAAAAAAACAAACAAACAAGCAAAACAAAACAAAAAGCAAAATCAGCAAACCTCTTCATGGCATGAGATTCATTCAATTTAAGAGACAAGACTTTTTTGGGCCCTGTGCGGTGGCGCAAGTGGTTAAGACCTCGACTTGCACGCCCGAGATCCCATATGGGCGCCAGTTCTATCCCAGCAGCCCCGCTTCCCTTCCAGCTCCCCGCCTGTGGCCTGGGAAAGCAGTCGAGGATGGCCCAAAGCTTTGGGACCCTGCACCCGCGTGGGAGACCCGGAAGAGGCTCCTGGCTCCGGATTGGCATAGCATCGACCGTTGTGCTCACTTGGGGAGTGAATCATCGAACGGAAGATCTTCCTCTCTGTCTCTTCTCTGTATGTCCGCCTTTCCAATAAAAAATAATAAAAATAAATCTTTTTTTTAAAAAAAGAGACAAGTCTTTTTAAAAAAGATTTGTTTGTATTGGAGAGTCAGATTTCCAGAGAGAAGGAGAAACAGAGAAAGATCTGCCTTCCACTGGTTCACTCCCCAAGTGGCGGGAGCTGAGCTGATCTGAAGCCATAGACCAGGAGCTTCTGCTGAGTCTCCCACGTGGGTTTGGTCCATCCTCGACTGCTTACCACAGGCAGGGAACTGGAAGGGAAGTGGAGTAGCTGGGACACAAATTGGCACCCTTATGGGATCCCGGCACATGCAAGGCGAGGACTTTAGCCACTAGGCCACCATGCTGGGCACAAGAGATACATCGTACTGACATTAAAACAGAAAAAAAAAAGCTAGTTAAAGAAAATAAAACAGCGATCCTCGAATACTATCTGTGATCATAATCATCCGAAGGTGGTTGAGCATGTCAGTCCTACTCTCACCCTTTTGGTGATGTTGACCTAGAATTTGGGCCATCGGACTGGAACTTCTGACTGACTTCTCTAGGCAGTGAAGGAAAGAAGAGCATGAGCCCTTCAAGGGATGAACAAACACAACCTCAATCCTGCCTAGTGAAATTGGGGGGAGGGCTCTCTTACAAGAGACAGGAGGACCAAAAATCTTAGTCCTCAAGTCCCGTGGCTCAGTTGGCTAAGTACTGTCTGCAAGCACCCAGGAGCTGCCGTGGACACCAGTGCATATCTCTGCTGCTCCCGTTGCCATCCAATTCCCTGCTTTTGACCTGGGAAATCAGTAGAAGATACCCGAAAGCCTTGGGACCCTGTACCCAAGTGGGAGACCCAGAAGAAGCTCCTGGCTTTGCATCGGCTCAGCTTTGGTCATGGCGGCCACTTAGGGAGTGAACCAGCAGATGAAAGATCTTTCTCTATCTCTCCTTCTCTCTGTAAATCCATATTTCCAATAAAAATAAATCTATTTTAAAAAACAATAGTAGTCCTCTCACCCTCCCTCTTCCTATATAAGGGAGCAAACCCTGGAGTTTCCAACAGGGCCAGCATCCTCACCGGCCTTGTAAGGGATAGGGAGACAAAGTGATCAACAAAAAGGCAAAGGTCTCTTGCTGAAGGGTTTTTGGAGGCACCATATGTCAGAGACCAAAGGATGTTTATCATCCTGTCCTTCTAACAGACCAAAAGATGAGGCAGGATTCGAGAATTATTTATTTTGCCTTTAGACCAAAGTGCGAAGCAAAGTAGGAACAGTATTACAAGAAAGCAAAATCACAGACAAATCTATTACGAATATGAGTAACATGATCCCAACAAAAAATTTATTTTGTTCAAAACTCTCAAACTGGAGAAAGCCGTTTTTGAATTTCAAACAGTCAAGGATAGGCAGCAGAGGGAGCGAGCCTGGGGCGTGGCAGGGTGTGTGTGTGTGTGTGTGTGTGTGTGTGTGTTTGTGTAGCGTCGGTGGTCATCACGTGTCAGGTGCGCATGGGCCGAGGTGAGAGTGGACGTGTGTGTGTGCAAGGTAGTGAGTACGTCCGCTCCTGTGCCCGCCCCGTGGCTGCACTTGGGTCTTATTTGGTCTGGCCTTGACCCATCTCTGTGCCAGGCGGCCCCGAGAAAAGAAAAGAAAAAAAAAAAAGGACAGGGCCCGGCGCCGTGGCCTAGCAGCTAAGGTCCTCGCCTTGAACGCCCCGGGATCCCATATGGGCACCAGTTCTAATCCCAGCAGCCCCACTTCCCATCCAGCTCCCTGCTTGTGGCCTGGGAAAGCAGCCGAGGATGGCCCAAAGCCTTGGGACCCTGCACCCACGTGGGGGACTCAGAAGAGCTCCTGGCTCCTGGCTCCTGGCTTCAGATTGGCTCAGCTGCAGCCGTTGCGCTCACTTGGGGAGTAAACCATCGGATGGAAGATCTTCCTCTCTGTCTCTCCTCCTCTCTGTATATCTGCCTTTCCGATAAAAATAAATAAATGTTTTTAAAAAAAGATAAAATTTGATAACAAGAAATTCAAATTAGAAGCTTCTGTTTATTAAGATAAATATCAAGGGCTGGCACTGTGGCACAGTTCATTTAGCCACTGTCTGCAGTGCCGGCATCCCATGTAGGTGCTGGTTTGTGTCCCAGCTGCTCCACTTCCCACCCAGCTCCCTATTAATATACCTGGAAAGGCAGTGTAGAAATTGATGGTCCAAGGACTTGGACCCTTGCACCCAAGTGGAAGACCCAGACGAAGCTCCTGACTTTGGCTTGGCATGGCTCCATCTGATGCAGCCATCTGGGGAATGAACTAAACAAGAAGATTGTCTGTCTTAATTTCTCTCTCTGGTCTTCTCTCCCTTTCTGCAATTATTTCAAATAAATAGATAAGTAAATATTTAAAAGTAAAATAGATATCAAGACAGAACAGGTGACCCAAACAGTTGGAGACAATACTTAGTCAACAAAGGACTCTTGGCAGAATAAAGAATTTATAAATAAATAAAGGTTCAAATAACCATTAGAAAAATCAGACAATAGGCAAAATATTTGTAGATTCTTCAACAAAAAGATATCTAGATACCCAGTAACCTTATGAAGGAGTACCAGATTTTACTAGTGAGAGAAAAATAGAAATTGAAACCATAATATGGTAACGACAGATAATCACATATGGTAATGCTTATCAGAATTACTAAAACCAAAAATATATAAACACTGTGTTTTGGATAGTGTTAGCAACAGCTGAAACTCTCATACATTATTGGCAAGAATATAAATTGATGTGACCACTTGGGGAAGCTGACAAGTCATATCAGTAACATTTAGAGTATGTCCACCTCATGACTAACTGGTGACTCTGTTCCTAGTTTTGTAACCGTCAGAAACACACTAATTCCAAAAATGACTGAGTATTTTCAGAAGAATACTACTCATGAAAGCCAAAATATATAAACTCTCAAAAAAAATACAAGGACAAAAATGAATGCATCCTATGTAAGGAATATGGTACCACATTACACATGAAGCTTTTGTGGTTATGTGCAGCATTGTGGAATAACCTCACAATGAAGCAAGAAAAGGAAAAAAAAAACTGTCTAAACTGTGTGATTCTTTTCATTCCTATTGAGCACAGAACAGTTAAAACGGATCTGCGCTGCTAGAAATCCAGATGATAACTATGTTGGGATGGGTAATGGACTTTTGTGATGTTCAGCATCTTTTTGTATGTTGACGTGAGGGCTGAATACTTGAGTACATTAGGGTTGTGAGATTCCTGTTTTTGCATGTTTATGCATATGAATTACAAAGAACATGTTGTAGTTTTTGCTAGAGCTCATATAAATTGCCACACATTTGGTTACACAAAACAGCAGAAGGAACCAGCACAATGGCACAATGGCTAAATCCTTGCCTTGCATGCGTTAGGATCCCTTATGGGCTCTGGTTCATATCCTGGCTGCTCCGCTTCCCATCCAGATCCCTACTTGTGGCCAGGGGAAGCAGTAGAGGATGGCCCAAAGCCTTGGGACCCTGCACCCACGTGGGAGGTATGGAAGAAGCTCCTGGCTCCTGGCTTTGCATTGGCTCAGCTCTGACCATTGTCTTATTCACTGCTCTGTGCCAAGAGCCCAGTATGTTGTTTGTTCAATAAGGACTTGCTTGTGGAAAGTTGGAAAGTCCTATAAAATCATAGTAGGTAGAATCTATGGATTACAAACTCTGGAATGTTTTAGTGCAACTTGCCGTCTTATGCTTACTTTGAATCTACAGCATTACTAGCCATAGTGCTTATCTCCAACTCTGCTTGAACACTTCCAGGAAATGGAAATTTATTAAATATTCAGGATGCCCATTTTATTTTTTTGGTTTTTAATAAATCTTTTTGTTTTTTAAAAGATTTATTTATTTTTATTACAAAGTCAGATATACAGAGAGAAGGAGAGACAGAGAGGAAAGATCTTCAGTCCGATGTTTCACTCCCCAAGTGACCACAACGGCTGGATCTGAGCCAATCCAAAGCCAAGAGCCAGTAACCTCTTCTGCTGAGTCTCCCACGTGGGTGCAGGGTCCCAAGGCTTTGGGCCGTCCTCGAATGCTTTCCCAGGCCACAAGCAGGGAGCTGGATGGGAAGTGGAGCTGCCGGGATTAGAACCGGTGCCCATATGAGATCCCAGTGTGTTCAAGGTGAGGACTTTAACCACTATGCTATCGCCCCGGGCCCAGGATGCCCATTTTATCCATGGACAATTTTATGGAAGGATTAGATGAGCAAGAAATACTGTTCCCTAGCCTTCCTGCTAAATACAAATGAAAGCCCTGGTCATTACACATAAATCATCAGAAGACACAGACATTTGGGGAGGGGCAGAAAGAATGGGACTGGGTTTTTGAGGACCCTTGATGTGATACAACAGTGGGTTTCTTGGGTTTTTTATTTTGCCTCATATATCCCAGAGTGAATGCTGGAGAGTCTGACAATTCAGAAATGCCAAATGTCATGGAAAAATCTTGCAAAGCCACTCAAATTATTTGGAAAGGAGCAGATATTAACAATAGTGGAATCTGGGCACAGGGTATTTATGAACACCTTGTACTATACAATTTTAGGCTTGTAAAAGAAAAATTATTCTAAAATAAAGAATTCTTCAAAAGATTTTATTTCTTTTTATTGGAAAGGCAGATCATATTTGCAGAGAGAAGGGGAGACAGAGAGAAAGATCCTCCATCTACCGGTTCATTCCCCAAATGGTCAGAGCTGAGCTGATCCAAAGCCAGTAGCTTCTTCCAGGTCTCCCATGAGGGTTTAGGGTCCCAAGGCTTTGGGCCATACTCCACTGCTTTCCCAGGCCACAAGCAGAGCGTTAGATGGGGAGTGGAGCAGCTGAAACATAAACCTGTGTCCCTATGGGCTCCTGCCACTTGCAAGCAGAGGACTTAGTCATTGAGCCATTGTGAATGACCTGAGTTCTTAATCAACAAGTCTACTCCAAGCAACCTCTCCCCCAAAATCTGTGACTGTAGCCTCATTTATGACAAAATTCAGATAAGGAGTTTAGACTTTCACTGTGGCTGGGCTCTAACAAAGGATCCCTAACTCCTCCCCCCCCCCAACCATGCCCCCTGTGTGTGTAGTTTAAGGAGAGCTAGGTTAGTCTGCATTTTCAATATAGACTAAAAAAAAAGTGCTAATAAACCTTCCCAATCTCCTCCAACGTAATTGCCAGTGGAAGTCATGTGGCTAACATTGTGTCTATGCATTTTAAACAAAGGTCCTCCTTCTTTTATCTGTGACAGTTCACCCCATTCTGCATAACAGCTTCTTGGACACCTAAAGATAGCAGTTGGTTTATTTCTTATACCATCTGCTTCTTGTCTTCACTTCAGTAGACTGAATACTACTGGTACTATAATGACTATTCATAGAGGATGAATTCAAGTTTCTTTCCCAGTCGGGACATTCATGTTCTGACACATCTTACTTTGTGATAGAACTTCCCAAGGTATGACATCCTAGACCTGATGTACTACAGTCAATTAGGGGAAATTTTGAAAGTTTGGTATATTATTGCATGCACTAATATCTATACAGGTCTCCTTTTAGCATGGTTAGTAAGATAAAATAGCCATTTTTTATTATATTTTATTATATTTTTGACAATCTTTACATTGTTAATTAAGGTAAAAAGGTACTAGAGCTACAGGAAAGTGGGAAAGACTATTATTTCCACATTGTTTCCTTCATATATCTGAGGTGAAGGGGGATATTAAGGGAGAAGCCCCACCCAGTCTCCCACCCCTCCACAGGTCCCCAATGCGGGGCATGCCCCGAGGGTCTTGCTCAAGTGGTTTTGATAGTTCAACAGTTATGAATCGCTGCCAGTCTCACCACTCCAAGCACGATGATGTCGTTGAAGAATCCACTGATTGACATAGTCCGTCATAAAGTCTCCATTTGCCCAGTTTTTCACTGCCAATATATAGCTGAGGTGGTTGATTGACCCGTTCTGTCTTCTACCATTTCAATTGGGGAGATCCCCAAAGAAACTTTGAGGTGTTCCCAGACCAGATTCTTGTATGTACTGGCAAGTACAGGGCCCAACACAGTCCATTGCCCCGATCAGCTGGTGGTTGCAATTGCTGGGTCAGTTCTGTTTCTAGCCCCGACTTCCACTGGAACCAATGGGTGTTGCAGTCCAGCCTGGTTCTGCCCAGCACACACTTGGCCCTCACATAAACCAGTGGGAGCTGCTGCTCAGTCAGAGTGACCCATAATAACCCCCACCAGGCCTGCCCCCTACCCTGGTCTGCCAGTATGTGTAGCAGACTATTCCACTCTGTCGCATATCCCGTTTGGCTCTCATACATGTCAGTGGGCATTGAAGCCTCATTCCATCTAACTAGCTCAACTATCCAGCCCTCATGGATGTTGTTGTTGAGTGCCTCTGTCTAGCCACCTCAGCCCCTGTCCTAGTTTTCTTGCCCTCCAGTGGGAGAGGTAACACAAGAGGGAGGAGCCCACTATTTCCCTCCCAGACCTCTCCCACTCCCGGATTATGCACTCTCCAGGTGGTTCTGAGGTTTGACTTGACAGAGCTAGCCCCCATTGCCAGCTTCTGCCAGCTGATGCTGTGGCTAAGCCCAAACAACCCTCACCCACTCTAATTTTGTTTGCACCAGTAGGAATAATCAGCCCAGCCTGACTTTTCCCTGATCTAGTCCACATGAGCCCCGCAGTCTGGTCTGCCCCCATCCCAGCTCATGCTCTCCAGTGGGAGTGGCTGTCCAGCAGAGTAGCACCTCCATATTCCTCCTGCCGGCTCTGTCCCCCCCTTCTGGTTCTCACGCATGTTGGCTGGGTGCTACAGTCACATCCGGTGCAAGTAACCTCACCTTGGCATTCTGTAATATGCACTGGTTTTTTTCGCGACTGAAACTGGCTTAACCCACACTCTGTTCTGGTGCTCGGATTTACCAGTGGGTGATGTGAACTGATTCTGCCTCGTCTGCCCCTGACCTATACCAAATGTATGTCAGTGGGAAACTTTCCATGGCCTACTCTGGGCTATTTCCTTCCATGCTTCTTGCGCTTAGTTGCAGGGTCTGTGTCCTGCCAGAGGAGTTGCCCAGGCTCCTCCATCAGAACCTCTCCCAATGCCAGACCACTGGACTTTGCAAGTAAGCAAGGGCACTGAGACTGAGTGGAGAGCGAGAAAACTGGAGGACCTTTAAGGGTCAGACCAATGTACCAGCCCTCATGGGAGACCTGAGGTGGGCTAGATAGAATCAACCACCAGAGACCCATCCACCACTCACTGGCTCACACGAAAACTAGGGCTGGGGCCTACCTGGCAGGGCTAGATCACAGTACCCAACAATGAGAGCCTGAATAGGGTATGGATAATGTTCGGCTGGATCACAACACCAATAGGATGTGAGAGAACTGGTTCTGGGGGCAGATTCTGTGGGAGTAGTGACATGTTGAGCTAGGCATGATGATGGAACCCTCCGACACTCATGGGTACTGAGGTAGAGGCAGACTGGGCTTTCCAGGCTGCTGCACCCTCAGATACATCAAAGAAGAGGATGTGGGGTAGGCCAGGCTGCAACATCCACCAACTCATACAAAGGCCTGGCCGGAGAAGGCAGACTATGCCAGTTAAGGGTCTAGCACTTGCCAGCTCTTTTAAGATCTGGGTCTGGTAGTGGGTCTTGTAGCTCCTGCTGGTGAGTATGTGGTTCAAGCCTGGCTATTGGTCAGGCCAGGCAGAGTAACTCCACCTGTCAGCAAGTGTGTGAGCTGGGTCAGACCATGGAAGACCTGGCCAACCTTAGCCCCCTAGCATGTGCAGGAGCCAAGCTGCACAGGCCAGACTATGTTGCCACGCCTACTGATTTGCATGAGCCAGGGATGGGAGCAGACTGGGCAGGGCTAGGCTGCAGCACCTGCCAATGAGAGTGGGACTGGGGCAGGTTGGGACAGATCAGGCTGCAGCATCCAGTGAAAAAGGCCAAGGCAGGGGATTGGCTATCCTGAGCTGGATCAGAGCAACCAATGGCATGCACAAGACTTATGGCCGGGAACAAGCCTGGTTGGGAATCTGAGGGGATGCCCGGCTAGGATATAGTACCTACTGATGAGCATGAGGGCCTGAACTGGGGCAGTGATCTGGGATGGACATGACTACAGTGTCCCTTGGCACAGGTGTGGACTGGGTCAGGGGTGTGCCAGATTGCACTATACTCTAGCACCCATGGGTGCTTGGAGAGCCCGGATGGGTATAGGATGGGCTGGGCTAAATCTGGGCACCTGCTGAACCATACAAGAACTGCGTCCGGGCATGGATCAGGAGTAGCTGGGTTGTAACATCCAATAGTAAGAACCGGAATGGGTGTGAGCTGGTTGGGCAAGGCCACTATTCTTGCCAGGACAGGAGGTAGACTAAGTCAGGCTGGGTCAAGGACCTACCAATGTGTGTGAGATCTGCCACTGTGAGGAGAAATGATAGAAGAGCTTGGGAACTCCTCTGTCTGGATGCAGGTCCTGTAGGTGAGCACAAGAACCAAAGCTGGGAGCAACCCAGACCAGCCAGATTATGATACTTGCCAGCAAACATGTGGGTCAGGTCTGGGGCCAGTCATGCTATGCCTTGTTCATAACATCCACTGGCAGATGTGAGAACCAAGATGGGGTGCAGAACAGGCTGGGTTGGGTCACAACATCAGCTAGTTCACATTAGTGTCCAGACTTGGGGCAGGCCGGGCTGAGCCAGGCTGTAGCACTTGCTAGAAAATGCCAAGGTGATGCGGGCCATGACAGAGTGGGTTACAGTATCCACCAGCCCATGGAGGATGTGGGGTTGGGGTGGGGGTGTGAGCCTAGTAGGTGGGCTGCAGAGGGTTCCTCTGTTGGGTCACTGCTCCCACTGGCAAACAGAACTGGGGTCAGAGGGTGAGGCAGACCAGGCTGGGCAGTGCTGTAATACCTATTGTCCTGCATTGAACAGGCTTATAGGGAGAGCCACACTGTGCTAACCGACTGTACCCACTGGTGCATACATAGGACAGAAGAAGGACAGGCTGGTTGGACTTTGCTGTAGCATCATCTGGTAAATGCTGGGACTGGAAGTAAATCCAGTCAAGCTAGACTGCAGAACCACCTGGAAAGTGCAAGATCTGGGACTGAAAGAGGGCCAAGTAAGGGAACTGCAGACATCTCTCTGATGGGTTGCAACCCCCACTGGTGAACATGAGAACTAGGGCTCCGGGTCGGCCTGGCTAGACAGGTGGTGGCACCCATCAGTATGAGTGTGGGCTGGATAGTGGGGTCAGTTGGGATGAGCTAGGCTTCAGTGCCCGTTGATGTGTACAAGAGCTGAATTGGATATGAGACAGACTGGACCAGTCTGCAGCATACTACTAACAAGCACAGGAACCAGGGCTTCGGGTGAGCCTGGTGGTGATTATTGGGGGTCGCTCCAACTAGGCTGCAGCACCCACTAGTTTAAGTGAGATTCAAGTGTGTGGTGGGCAGGATCGGGTTGAACCACAACATCCATTGGTTTACGTAGGAGACTGAACTGGAGGGCCCAGCGGCATGGCCTAGCGGCTAAAGTCCTCGCCTTGAATGCGCTGGGATCCCATATGGGCTCCAGTTATAATCCCGGCAGCTCCACTTCTCATCCAGCTCCCTGCTTGTGGCCTGGGAAAGCAATTGAGGACAGCCCAAAGCCTTGGGACCCTGCATCTGTGTGGGAGTCCTGGAAAAGAAGTTCCTGGATTCTGGCTTCAGATTGGCTCAGCTCTGGCCATGGAGGTCACCTGGGGAGTGAATCATCGGATGGAAGATCTTCCTTTCTGTCTTTCCTCCTCCCTGTATATCTGACTTTGTAATGAAAAATAAAATAAATCATAAAGAGAGAAAGAGAGAGAGAGAAACGGGGCTGGAGACAGAACTGATCCAGCAATTGCAACTACTAGCGTGTGTGTAGGCTGACATGAGTGACAAACTTAGCTGGAGCGGGTACTGGCATGCACGCACAGGAGTCAGGTCTGGGATCATCTGAGATGACGTTTCTTTGGTGATCCCCCCAACTGAACCAATGGATTCAGAAATGCAACCATGGGGAGAATTGTAGGATTTATGGCCTGTTCGTAGAGTGCATGTGTCAGACCTGGGCCTCCTCGGTGGGTTAGACGGAGCAGTGGATGGCATACACAGATGCACTAGGAGTATGTGGCAGTCCACTGGAGCCTGTAGAGGACACCTGGTACCATAACACGGGAAGGAGGGTGGAACAAATTGATCAACTAGCCCAGCCAAGCGTTGGCAGCAAATATCTGAGTGAATGGAGACTCTGGGGTGGACTATGTCAGCCAATGGACCCTGGAAGGATTTCCTTATCCTTGAAATTGCAAGACTGACAGCATTTCAGAACTATTGAGCTATTGAAACCACTTGAGTCGAACTCTCACCTCCCCAAGACTCAGGGAGAGCCCTGTTAGGGCCGCTGCTGGCCCTAGTCTCAGATCTTCCCAAGGGATAAGGGAGTGACGTGACACGCTCAGCTCATAACCCCACTGATGAGCTTCCTCTGCCCTGAGTCAAACTCTCAGAGCATGCTCCACCCTGGGTACCCAGGGATGACGTCGGGTGGCTGTACCACATCCCTAGGTACAGAACTGGTCGGGAGGCTGAGTGTGACTTCTCCCCTTCCCCCAGATAAAGGAAGAAGGAAAAAAGAAACATGGAAACAATGGTCTCACCCACTTTCTCCTTCCCACCCCTAACAACTATGTAAACATCTTAAGAAAATTTTGAAAGGAGTAAATTAAAGTATATTACATGCATTAATTACTTGTAGGTATTTATGTCTATTCAGAAAAATATTAAGTATCTTTATTCAGTATATCCTTTGCGATTTACACACACACACACACACACACACACACACACACACAGTACACATGAGAGAAATCTCAAAATGAGATTAGGTTCCACTTTTTTTTTCTGTCAAAGAAAAATATGAAGATGAGAAAAGCACTGTTTGACCGGAGGAGGTCACACTAATAATGTATCTGAAGAAAAAATTTTCATACCTCTTGCAATGTCCATTAGAAGGATATGGAAATGGAAAGTACTGAATTCCCTTGCTAGACTGCACCCCTTTGGGATATTCAGTTAAGCCAAATCCAGATGCCAATGCCTAGGCATCCAGAATCATGGATGAGAATTTTTTTTTCTTTTTTTGCCCTGTGTATTTTTTTTTTTTTAGGTGGGGGATATTTATAACATGGGCCATGCCAACTCATCAATTTAAAAATCAGACTTCTTTATATTTATTGAAGTTCAGTCTCAGCCAAAGTTGCCTTGGCAGTATCAGAGCAAATGATTTATCAGGGTTTTCCCCACCCCTGGGACACACATGGTAGCTGCAGCTCATTCGCTCCTGGTCTTCCCCACACTTATTCCTTGAGTGTTAAACCAATCTTGCATTTTTGCTCAGCTTTATCTATGTCTTTTTCCTTGAATTATTTCTCACATGGAGACAAAAGCCCGAACCAAAACTAACCAGGGGACACTCCACAACAGGGATGCCAGTTAGGCTCAGAAAGTGTGATAATTATTAATTCATAGTAATTGCAGGGGCAAAGCCATGTTGATAAGCATTACACATTTTCTTCATGTGGGACTCGACTCTTTCCTGGGAAAAGTTAAAGTTCTGGTGAGGTGTACTTATTTCTTCGATAACTGCTGTGGTTTTAATGTGTTCCTTCCAAAATTCAAGTTTTACCAATGTGATAACATTAAGAACTGGGGCCTTTAATAGGTGTTAGGGCATGGGAACAAGGGGCTTGTTGCCCAGAAGAGCCTTTAATCTCTGGTTCCCACATTCCAGTGCAGTGTTCCTTGGCTGCGCAGCCATGGCTCAAGTTGGTCCAAGAGCAACTTGGGCTGCTGTTCTGGAAGGCATAAGCTGTAAACCTCAGTGACATCTACATAGTGCTAATTCTGCAGGCTCTCAGAGTTCAAGAGCTATAAAGGAATAACTGTCTAGATTTCAGAGAATTCCTCGGAGTTTCAGGGTCAAAAAAGAACTGCTGCAGGAACGGAATTCCCACAGAGAGCCCCTAGTAAGAGTATACTTAGAGGCATTGGAGGAGGGTAGGCAAGGCCACTTCCACAAACCTCAGAATTGCAGAGCCACCAGCATGCAACACCAGACTGAAAGAGCATCAGATACCATACAGCTGATGATAACCTCTGTGTGGGCTGTATCCAGCAAAGCATCACAGGGTGGGATTGACTGGGAACTTAGAGGCTCAGTTCCCACCTTCATATGTCTGGAAAGACACGTAAAAGAAGACTATATGAAGCCTCAACATATAATGGATATAATGACATTTGCCACTTTTTGGGCTATCATGAGACTAATAATTTTTTTTTCACCTTTTGAATGAAAAAGTCTATGGGAAAATCATTGTTGCCGGTTGTACCACTGTGTTTTGGAAACATGTAACTTGCTTGATTTCATGGGTTCACAGCTGGGCAGAAATTTGTTCCAAGATGAAGTCGGCCTTGATTCTCACCCGTATTTGATTTGGATGAGACTATGAACTTCAAAATTTTTTTAAAGATTTATGTATGTTCAATGAAAAATCAGTATATCTGAAAGAGGAGGATAGACTGAGAGGAAGATCTTCTGTTGGATAATTCACTCCCCAGGTAACCTCCACAGCCAGAGCTAAGCCGATCCAAAGCCAGGAGCTTCTTCCGGGTTTCCCACAGGGGTGCAGGTTCCCAAGGCTTGGGCCATCCTAGACTGCTTTCCCAGGTCATAGGCAGGGAGCTGGATGGGAAGCAAAGCAGCCAGAATTAGAACCAGCACCCATATGGGTTCCCGGCGCTTGCAAGGCGAGGACTTTAGCTGCTAGGCCACTGCACCAGGCCCTGCACTTCAAGCTTTTGAGTATATGCTGAAACCATTTAAGATTTGGAAATGTTGCAGTGGAATTAAGATGTTTTGTAAGTGAGGATGTAGATTTAGGGGTGGGTAGAGGTAGAATGTTACGGTTCGAATGTACTATCTCCAAAATTCAGATACGGCTGATGTATTATTAAGTGTGTACTTTAAGAGGCGATTGGGCCATAAAGGTGCCCCCCCCCTTATTCATGTGATCAGAGCCTTTACAAAAGAGTCTTTCATGCGTTAAAAGTTAGGTGATTTACTCTGCCTTCTACCTTCTGCCACATAATACAGCAAGAAAGCCCTCATTGCATATCAGAGCCAATAGCTTAATATTGGACTTTGGAGCCTTCATGAATAAACATCTTTCCCTTATAAGCTACCTGGTTTATGGTATTCTGTTACAGAAGCATAGCAGACTGAGAAATTTTCAGTAACTTTCATTAGTAGTGTGAAAGAAAGTATCAAAATCATATTATCAGTTATTCACCCTGCGGGACCAAAACTCACTACATTTCCTTTAACATGATCTGCAGGTTGAAAACCTTTTTTGTTGTTGTTGTTATTTTTTTTTGTTGTTGTTCTTTTTTAAAATTTTCATTTTATTTATTTATTTTTATTACATTGCATTATGTGACACAGTTTTTTAGGTACTGGGATTCCCCCCACCCCTGTCCCAACCCTCCCCCCATGGTGGATTCCTCCACCTTGCTACATTGCCACAGTTCAAGTTCAGTTGAAGTTCTTTCATTGCAAGCATATACCAAGCATAGAGTTATCTGAAAACATTTTTATCAAAATCCAAGTGTATTGGAATTAGCAAAGCAACAAAATAAGGAAAGGGGATATGGAATGGATGAGATACCCAAACTAAAGATCTTGAAAAATAGGCTCCTTAAGAGCCATAGCAAGAGAGAAGCTGGAGAGAAAACCAGGTCGAAGGAGTAAGAAGCCTTTGGTATGCTCCTGTCAAGCCCTAAGGCTTCTTCCTCTTGTGTGGAAACTAGAAAATTGTGCAATAAAATGCACTGAAACATCTTTATACTCCATAAAATTTAACATACTTATCTCCTTTGCTTTTAAGTGCATTTTGTCAAGGGCATTTGGCAGGACAGGCTAGGAGGCAAGCATTGCTCTAGAAGAGATAGCTCTCAAAGTATAATCAGGAGTGAAATACTCATTACTGAGTATTTCTAGCTTTGGTAGGAGGGTCTGTGGATCAGTAGTTGAAGATGAAAAACTTCCCAGGTGGTGAGCACACTTCCCAGTCTAAAAGCTGTTGACTTGTCATTTTTTCACATAACATCATTCATGAAGTGAGGATATAGAATCTGTCCTGTGATATGATTGTATTAGGTGAGTTACCACACAGAAAAAGCTTAGTTCAGTGCATGTCACATTAAATCTTGAGTAAGTTGTCCTAGTCTGTCTAACATTAGCTAGAAAAGAAGTCTTATAACTCAGGCCATCCTTTTGGGACCATGAAACGAGAGACACATATTTTTTTCTTGTTAGCAAAATCAACAATAATAGGATATTACAGGAGCTGGGCTTGTTAACATGGAACATTGCGGACCGCCACATGCCAACCCACATGAACGCTAGGGCTGGGGCCTGTCTGGCAGGGCTGTATCCCAGTACATGACAGTGAGTGTCAGAACAGTGGACGGGTCACTTTATGCTGGGCCATGACACCAAGCAGCACGCAAGAGAACCAGGTCTGGGGGTAGTTTCTGTAGGGGATATATGGGCCTAACCCTGTAGAAATACAGGTCCCACTGATTAACTTCAGAGTTGGGGTGGTAGGAGCTGAGCTAGACATGACTATGGAATCCGCCAACACTCACAGGTATTGGGGCTGGGAAAAGGCTGGGCAGATACAGGATACAACCCCGCATGTGCATCCCTGCCAGGGTATGCGGTGGGCCAGATCACATCATCCACCATCTCATACAAAGGCTGGAATGCAGGGGGACAGGCCATGCCGGGTGGGGGCCTGGCACCCACTGGAATGTGTGAGATCTAGGTCTGGCAGTGAGCCAAGTGGGGGAACCTAGGTAACTCCCCCATTGCGTCATAGCTTCCGCTGGCGAGCACATGGTCCAGGCCTGGGTGTTGGGCAGGCTGGGCAAGACAGTTTTCTTCGTCAGCAAGCATGTGGGCTAGTTTTGGATGGGGGTGGAATGGGCAGTGCCAAGCAGACCTTAACCCATTGGCAAGAGCAGAAACCAGGTTGGAGTGCAGATCATTCTGGGCTACACTATCACACCTGCCAGCTTGCAAGAACTGAGCAAAGTTTGGAGCAGACTGAGCAAAGCCAGGTTACAGCACCCACCAGCAAGAGTTGGAACTGAAGGCTGGCCGGGGCAAGGCCAGGCTACAGCTTCTAAGGCAAAGGCCAGGACAGGTGAAGGCTATGCCAAACTGGATCAGAGCAACCACTGGCATGCGTGTGATCTGTGGCTGGGAACAGGCCTGGTTGGGGAGCTAAGGAGGATGTATTGGCTGGGTTGTGGTTCCGACTGATGAGTGCAAGGGCCAGAGTTGGGGTTGTAGTCTGGACTGGGCATGGCTACAGTCTCCCTTGGTATGGCTGTGGACTGAGTCTGGGTTGTGCCAGACTGGGCTGGACTCCAGCACCCACTGGAGCTCATGAGAACCAGGATGGGTGTAGGATGGGCAGGGTTAGGTCTCTGTCCATACTGAGCCAATATGGAAGCTGTGTCTGGGTGTGTACCAGACTTGGCTGGGCTTTAACACCCAACAGTAAAATATGGAAATGGTAGAGGCCAGTCAGGAAAGGTCACTGTTCCTAATAGGACAGAAGGTGGACTAAGTAGGGCTGTCCCATGGACTCGACAGTGTGTGCGAGATCTGGCATTGAGAGAGGTTCTGATGGAGGAGCTTGGCAACTCCTCTGTTGGGACACAGTCCCTGAAGGTAAGCACAAGAACCAAGACAGGGAGCAGCCCAGAGCAGGCCAGAGAATGGTACCCACCAGCATACATTTGACTCAGATCTGAGAGCCATAATGGTGTGTGGGTCATGCCGGTCAGGGCGCAATACGAGCCAGCTTAGATTAGGGCTGGGACTGTGGGCTGCGGGCTGGGCTGAGCTAGGCTGTAGTCCCCAGCAGTGTGAGCTGGAATTGGGGGTGGCACCTGACCCGGCCAAGCTATAGCATCCACTAACTAATGCCAAGGTGAGGCAGGCCATGCCAGAATGGGCCACAGCACTCAATTAGCACATGCAAGACTGGGTGGTAAGGAATGAACACAGTAGGAGGAATGCATGGGACTCCCCTGCTGGACCACTACTGCCACTGGTAAGTGTGAGAGCTGGGATTGGTGGCAGACCAAGCTGGGAAGGGATGCAACACCTGTTAGCCTTATGTGAGCTAGATCAGGGGAAAGCCAGAATTGGTTGACTGTACCAGTGCATGCATAAGCAGAGTGGGTATGGATTGGTTGAGCTTTGCTGCAGCATCAGCTGGCAGAGGCTAGCATGGGGGTAAATTCTGTCAAGTTAAACTACAGAACCACCTGGAGAGTGCAAGATCCAGGAGTAAGAGTGGGCCCAGTAGGGAAATAGTGGGCACCTCCCTTTAAGGTTGTACTGCGACTGGTGAGCATGAGAACCAGAACAGGGACAGGCACAGCTAGAGTGGCACCTGCTGGCATGTGTGTGGGCTGGATATTGGGGCTAGTTTTGTTGGACTAAGCTTCAATGCCTATTGACATGTACAAGAGCTGAATAGGATGTGGGACAGACTTGACCAGTCTGCTGTACATATTGGCAAGCATGGGAACCAGGGCAGGGGTGGGTCTAGTGGGAGTTATTTGGAGTCACCCCAACTAGGCTGTAGCTCCTACTGGTTTACATGTCCAAATGTGTGGTGGGTGGGACCAGGCTGGGCTACAACACCCATTAGTTTATGTAGCAGACAAGGTTGGAGACAGAACTGACTCAGCAATTGCAACCACCAGTGTATGTGTGTGGGCTGATTTGGGTGACAGACTGTGCCAGACCATGTATTGGCAAGCACACAGAAGAATCAGGTCTGGGTTCACCTCAGATGAAGTTGCTTTAGGGATCCCCCAACTGAATCGCAGGCCTCAGAACTTTAACCATGGAGAAAATTGCAGGGTCCATGGTCTGACCATGGAATGCTTGTGTCAGAGCTGGATCTCCTCAGTGGCTTAGACGAAACAGTGGACAGCATGGCCGGTTGCACACGGAGGATATGATGGTACATTAGAACCTGCAGAGGAAACCTGGTACCATAACAGAGGCCAGATGCCAGAACAAATCTATCAACTACCCCAGCCAAGGATTGGTAGTGAAAATCTAGTCAAATGGAGACTCTAAGGTGAACCATGTTAGCCAGTGGATTCTGGAGAGATTTCATCATGCTTGGGAATGGCGAGATTGGCAGCAATTCAGAGCTGTTGAACGATCAAAACCTCTTGAGCAGTACCCTCGGAGCATGCCCCACATCGGGGACCCTGGGATGGTTGTGAGGGTGGGTGTGGCTTCTCCCCTTGTCTCTCCACTTCCCCCAGATACAGGAAGGAAAAAAGAGAATGTGATAACAATGGTTTTACCCACTTTTCTCTAGCCCTTGATGGTTTGTGCCTTAATGAACTACGTAAAGATTATCAACAAAACAAAAATAAAGAGGAAAACCTGGATATTATACACATTATATATTAGTATAGAAGAAATATCATAGGCTTTGATGTATGTCTTTTAAATAGTTTACTTTTAGGAATTGTCAGCATCTTGTTGAAGTCTGCAATGTAACTGTGTGTAATATGCACTTAAATGCTGCACTATTGCAAAACAAGTGTATTGGCGAGTTACTTGCCTTTACCTTATGCCGTTGTGCTGATATCTAAGAATATCTCTGTGACATCTACTCTCCAAGGTTCATTAGTAATTTCACCTGGAACTCTTATTCCTTCACCTACATCCACTTGATCCTTACGTCCTTCTTAAGAATTGCTTAGCAGGCTGCGAGGGCCCTAACCTGCTAGTTAACTTCTGGCTTTCCTGTAAAGGGTAAATTTGCAGTTCACTGAAACATAGCCAAACTTTGCAAGACCTCCAGAGGAGAGGTCTTAAGTTTTCAACACAGGCTACAGTGGAATCTGGAGACTAAACTCTTCCCTGGAGTAATCATCCTAAATTTAGACCAGCTGGAAACAGACACTGAGGAGAAAGACATTGGTTGCCTGACTCTCTACACTGGTAAATGTCACATTTGTGAAGATAAATGGAAAAGACTTAATCTGGAGCCCTGGGGAATGATTCGTTCCTTAATTCCATTTGTTAGAAAACTATTCCTAATATTGAGCACTAATTTATGTGCTCGTAGCTTCTACCAACAGGTCAACACGTTACCCTCTTAAATCACAAGAACTCATTTATTTCATCCACCATGTGATAAGCTCCTCAGATAATGGCAGAAAATAACCAAGTCCTCCTGAGTTTTTTCAGACTAAACACAGTGGAGCAGGTGTATTACATCAACACTAAACAGAATTAGGTTTTAGTAGCTGCCTTCTGCACACTAGATAAATCTATTACATGAGTATGTATCTTGTATGTAATTACGTCTCTTACTGTTATCACTTTCTAGATCTTTATCCTTTCTCTTCTATTTCATTTATTTATTGGTGTGTGTGTGTGTGTGTGCGCACGCCAGCCATATCATGTTGGAGCTTTTTTTTTAACAACTGAAGTGAGAGGGGATAGTGTTGGAGTATAGTGAGTTAACCTGCCACCTGTAATGCTGACATTTAATGAGCTCAGGTTCAAGCAAGCTGTTGTTAGTACACTTGTGATACAGCTCCCTGCTAATACACCCAGGAAAGCAGTAGAATATGGCCCAAGTGGTTGGGACCCTGCCACTCAAGTGAGAGACTCCAGTGGAGCACGAAGCTTCCAGATTTGGTCTGCTTGGACCAGCCCAGACCAAATATTACTTTAAATATTTGGGAAATTGGCCCATGGGCGGAAGACTTCTATCTCTGTAACTCTGCCTTTCCAATATTAATAAATACATTTTGAATCTTTTTTATCTATTTTTACTGAACACAATAAATGGCCACAATGGCCAGAACTGAGCCGATCTGAAACCAGGCGCCTCTTCTGGGTCTCCTACTTTGGTGCAGAGTCTTTGGGCCATCCTCCACTGCTTTCCCAGACCCCAGAGTACTGGATCAGAAGTACAGCAGTTGGGATGTGAACTGGCACCCATATGGCATGCTGAGCTTGGAGCTAGAGAGTTAGCCCCAGGCCCCTTAATTTTTGTTATTATTGTTGTTGTTGATGATATCTGCTATCAAAAAAAAAAAATCCTAACATTATGCACAAATGCAGAGTCCTATGACATCTGGCTTAAATGTTGCATTTTAGAGTGAAGTATCTAAAACTCTGCAACCCTAGTTAATTGCAGACTTCTGTAGGCTGTCTGTAGGGGAGAAGCAGTATGGTGCAATAAACAGAGCTTTGAGGATTGCCTTAGAAAATTTGAATTGTCAACACCTCAGCTCTTTTTATTAGAATGTCAGTTAATGGTTCTGGTTTTACTTAATTTTATATGCTTTATTGATTGACAAATTATTTGCTTTTTACAGTGTGATCCTGATGCTTTAATATATATATATATGCTTTATAAAATAATCAAACTAAGCTAATTAGCACATCAATAATTAGTATATTAATAATAATCTATTATTTAAACAATTTTAGATGATGTTTACATAGTTGATCATGCTGGGAAGATCCAGGGTTAGAGAAAAGTGGGTGTGATCATTGTTTCCAAACTTTCTATTTCTTCTTCCCATTTCTGGGGAGAGTTGGTAGATAAGGGGAGAAGCCAACAGACCCATCACCTCTGGGGCTCAAGTGTCCAATACCCACCATGCAGGCAGACCCAGTGACCAGGCTAGGGTACCCGAGCCCCACCAGACCCCCAACCCTGGAGCTCATGAACTCAGCACCTAACTTGGAGGTGGGCCGAAGGACCCAGGCTAGGTGACCCAGGCCCTGCTGGACCTTCCACACCCAGAGCTCATGGACCTGACTGAGGACCCAGGCCAGGTAACCTGTAACTCACTGGACCCCCTCCCCCCCACCCCTGAGGTTCATGGATCCAGCACTCATCTCACAGGCAGGTCAGAGGGCCCGGGCCAAATGACCCAGGCCCCACCGGACCGCCACGCCCGGGTCTCACGGACCCTGCACCCACTGCCCCCAGACTGGTATGACTCATCTTACTCAGCATTCACTAGTGGGTGCTTCAGCCTGGCTCAGTCCAGCATTCCCCCAGTTGCAGCTCATGCTGCTGGGCACTGCAGCCTAGCCTGGCCCAGCCAGCCCCAATCCTGGCTCCAGTGTGAACTGGCTGGTGTTGCGACCCGACCTGGCTCCTCTTGCACCCTGTCCTGTTTCTCAGGTCTGTCAGTAGATGTTATGACATGGTATTAGCATATCAGTAACTAATATTTATAATAATTTTATGATAAGCATTTAAGGTCTATTTCTTTAGCATTGTTCAAGTGTTAATTGTAGTCACCCTGGTGTTCACTAGATCTTCAGATCTTACTCATGTAAGTGAAACTTTGTGCCGTTTGACCTAAGTATCCTCATTCATCTCCGTACTCTCACTTAGCTGCTGCCAACCACTCCTCTAGTCCCTGCTTCTATTAGTTCTGTTTTTCTTGGTACAATATATATGTAAGATTGTGAAACACTTGTCTTTCCGTACCAGGGCCCACACTGTTGGTCCTGTCAATTAGATGCCCAAACACAAGATTGGAACCTGCATCAGTTTGAAAGATGTGGAGCCTGAGTCTGAAAATACTTTCTTGGATGCCAAGTCCATGGTGAACTTGGAGCCTGCATCATTGGGGAGTAACCTGGTAGCCATGTAGGGCTGAAAGCTGGGGTCTTGAGGCAGGCCTGACTCCTGGGGCTGTAAGTTTCATCTTGGAACCTTGAACCGTGAGGTGGCCAGTCCCAGACCCTGTGGTCATTGGGCTGTCTTAGCCCTGGGGTCTGCTGAAGAAGGGTTTGTCACTTGATACCAGGACTAAGGGACCACAGGGATGAGCTTGGAGTCTGGGTCTTTTAGTGCTAGCCTCATGCTGGGGCAGCAGATAATAACTTGGAGTCTCAGGCTGTGTCAGTTGGCCTGACTCTGGAATGTTCCTGAAGCCTGGAGTGATGGGAGCTAACCTGGGGCCTGGGGCTACAGAAGTAGTCCTGGCATTGTCATGGACGTAGAATCTCATCCTGGAGAGTGCTAACCTGGTGCCATGGGGGTGATTCTGGTTCTGTAACCTTCACAAGGTTGAGTGGGTACTTCCTTTTCTGTCTTGCACACAGAGGATATCCTTGAACACTGCCACCAGAGCTTAGAAGAGCAGTGTTGTGATTAATGTGGAACTTTCTTTCCTAGCCCTCTTTAGTGTACCCTTCCTTAGGTCTTTGCTATAGATTGGTACTGTAATCTCTCATTGTATTCCTTGGCTCTTGTAAAGGTATTTTTATGCTTGGAATGCTGGCAAGCCCTATTTTACCATCTTTCTGAACTTACTCCCACTGAATGTTTTCTATATATTGATTGTTTTCATTCTTAAAATGAAGCTAATCATGTAAGGGTTCCAGAAGTGTTAGTGAAATAGCATTTAAATTGCTTAGCATAGGCCCAAGGTATAATATGTTTTTTTTTTCCTTTTAAATATGTATATTTTTGGGCCCGGCGCGGTGGCGCAAGTGGTTAAAGGTCCTCGCCTTGCACGCCCGGGATCCCATATGGGCGCCGGTTCTAATCCCGGCAGCCCCGCTTCCCTTCCAGCTCCCTGCTTGTGGCCTGGGAAAGCAGTCGAGGACAGCCCAAAGCTTTGTGAACCTGCACCCGCGTGGGAGACCTGGAAGAGGCTCCTGGCTTCGGATCGGCATAGTATCGGCCCGTTGCGCTCACTTGGGGAGTGAATCATCGGACGGAAGATCTTCCTCTCTGTCTCTCCTCTCTGTATATCCGCCTTTCCAATGAAAAAATAATAAAAATAAATCTTTCAAATAAATATGTATATTTTTTTAATGTATTTTTTTACAATCGACATAATTAGGGTAAAAATGTTCAAGCACTACAGGAAGATGGGCAAGACAATTAGTTCCGTACCTAGGTGTAATATGAATCCAACAAATGGCCATTCTGTGTGTTTCAATTAAAGGACTGGCATAATAGTAACACCACCTTGTTACCGTAAACGTTGAAAGAGGTTTATGTATACAGAACTCGAAAGGCCTGCGCCCCGTGCTATTTGAAGGTGACAGTGTAAAAGAGTGAGAAGGATTGTAGAGCTTTATAGTCAGTGCTGTGTGCTGCATTTCTGAATCGGGTCTGATGAGGTAGTGTGGAGAAATAACACAGTGGGATTGGCTGCTTCCCTCAACGGAAAGTACATTTTCTCGGAGGAGGTCTGAGTCAGGCAAAGCCAAGAAATACTAACAAGGAAGTAGACTTAAAGTTACACTGAGGGATGGGAAATCAGTTGGGAAAGCTACTCTCCATTTGGACTGCTGTGATAAAATACTATAAACTAGGTGGTGTATAAGCATCAGAAATTTAATTCCTACAGTTCTGGAGGTGAAGTTCAAATTAAGGTGCCTGCAAAGTTGATGTCTATTGAGGGCCTGCTTCCTGTTGACAGACGGCTGGCTTCTTGTGTCCTTATATGGTGCAATGGGGGAGGGACCACTACTTACGTGAAAGTTTTAAAAAGAGCCCTACTCTTTTTTTTTTTTAAACAGATTTATTTTTATTATGTTTTTATTGGAAAGGCGGATATACAGAGAGGAGAGACAGAGAGGAAGATCTTCCGTCCAATGATTCACTCCCCAAGTGAGCGCAACGGCTGATGCTATGCCAATCCGAAGCCAGGAGCCTCTTCTGGGTCTCCCACATGGGTGCAGGGTCCCAAAGCTTTGGGCTGTCCCCGACTGCTTTCCTGGGCCACAGGCAGGGAGCTGGAAGGGAAGTGGGGCTGCAGGGATAGAACCGGCACCCATATGGGATCCCGGGCGTGCAAGGCGAGGTCTTAACCACTGTGCCACCGCGCCGGGCCCAAAGAGCCCTACTCTTACAAGACCTTTGCTCTTATGACCTAATCACCTCACCAGGGATGATCTTCAAATACCCTCCCATTTGGCATTCGATTTTAATATATAAATTTGGGGGAAAGCATATATTTAGACCATAGTAGGTGGCAAAGGAAAACTTATTTAAAACTGTTAAAGTTCTAGTTCTTACAATATTATTACGATATTATTATGATATTAGTACATGCAACTAATTCCCGCCACCTGGTTCTTTACCGTGAGCTGAAAACACCAGACACAATGAGGTATCTCAGGAGGTTTATTCCAGCGGGGCAGGAAGGGGACGGGGTGGTGGGGAGGTGAGGAGGAAGGGGGAAGAAGGGGTGGCAAGCTGGAAGGAGAAGAGAGAGCAAGCTGCACCTGGGGGCCTTTTTTGTCACTCAGGTGAGCCCACAAGGTGTAGGGGGTGAGGATTGGGAGGGATTGAGGACAGGCCCCTGGGGATTGGCACCTGTCACAGGTGATTGCCTAAGAATGATTGGTAAATGGGTGGAGTTGGATATGGGGCTGGAAGATTGGGGGTGGGATTCTCAGGTGAAATGCCTGATTGATGCACAACTGGACTGGTGGGAATTTTGTGAACTGTGAGCAAGAGGAAATGGCGCCAGGTCCAGAGTGGGATATTCGAGTAACTCCTTACAAGAACAAGCTAACTTCACCAATTAGACCACAATGATAGCATCCTGATAGAAACTTTTTTTGATGGCTATTTTCACGCCAATGATGAAGATTCAGCTAAAATTTAATTTATAAATACGCCTCCTTAGAACTTTTACTTATTTTGCTTAGCAGAATGTTTACTTAGAAAAGTCTTATAGCATTTTCTTGTGTGATTACATACATACTAAGCTGTACATAATGATGCTCATCACACATTCATAACTACCGAAGATACAAACTGGGGAAAAAAAACTCATATTTACTCATAAGAAAGCAAGTGAGGAATGGTATGGAGGTAATAAAATACAGAGCAGCAAAAAATAAATAAGAAAAGAAAAGAAAAGAAAGAACAAGCAAACAAAAACAATAGCCAAAAAAAAAGACCCCCCCCCCTCAGTATTACTATCACAGTCCTAGCAGATCTCAGGTACTGAGTTTCTCAGGTTTTGAGAATGTGTCTTCAAACATTCATCTTGAATCTCCCTAGAAACCTTGTTCTTTTTTCTGCATATAGCTAAGGGTGCCTGAGATGCAAAGAGGTTAAGTTACTTGTCCAAGGTCACACAGCACCTAAGCTAGTGCATGACAAATCCAAGGTCCCAATTCAGAATCCAAAACCATTTTACTCAACAAAGAAAAAAAAAAAAACGATGTGACGTGGCATGCCTAGATACACACTGACTTGCCTTACGGATTGAACTTATACTTTTTCGATGTCCTTGAGGAGTTCCGGCAAATCCTCTGAGTTGCTCTCGTGTGGATGCTAATGAATGTGTACTTTCAATGAGTATTTTATGAATGAGTCCATGTGTATAAAATTTTCATGAGGGCCTCAACCAAATATTGAGAAAGAGACAAGACTCTCCAGTGACACAATCTGAGAAGAAGGAGTTAAAGAAATAGGTGGGAACTAAGAGACTGCTTTTTTTTTTTTTTCCCCTACCACAACAGTGTTCCTAAAGAGTCATGGACATGGGAAAAAACTACAGAAAAATAAGACAGCAAGTGCAAATGTTCCCTAAAAATTGGCACTAAAGAGATCTCCTGTGCCCTCAGGGAGAGCCCGTGGGGGGCTAAAAGCCAGATTGCAATAGATTAAGGGAGCTAATGGAAAGTTAAGAAATGGAAATCATGAGTGGAGGCTACTCCGGCTAGAAATTTGGCTGAGAAAAGAAACGAGACTGCTGGTTTGGGAGGAGGCAACCCAGAAATCGGTTTGCTTTTTTATTCTGCCATTGGAGGGATTTGAATATGTTTGGAGGTGGAGGGGCTGAGCACTAAAGGGGCAGAATTGAATGCCACCCAGCCAAGATGGTTGAGGGAGTGTAGTCCACAGGGGACCTAGGAGGGAAAAGAGATTTGTTCTCTTCCTGTGAGAGGAAGGGCTAGTGTGGGTAGAGAGAGAGAAATATGGGCAAAGAAAGGACATGGGGGGGGGGACTAAATGCCTAACAGCTTCTATTCCTTTTCTGAGGAAAAAAGAAGTCTGGTTTTGTTTGTTTGTTTGTTTTGTTTTGTTTTGGCAGGAGTGCCAGAGTTTCAAGTTAAAGATGGAGGTTAGAACGGCTCTCTAGGAACAGCTTCTGATTAGGAAGGAAAGAAAGTATGGCATTGTTGAGTGTAACAGTGACTAATTGAGACAGAAGCTCTTATGAAAATTCTGGGTCTGTTGCCACTTAGGGTCATTGCAAGTCACCACGAACAAGTTACCACCTGTTTCTGTGCCTAAATGTTCTCTTCTATAAAATAGGAGTGACATCCTTAACCTCATATGGTTATCGTGGTGATTAAATGGTATATAGCATTTAGAACATAGGGACAAAATATAGAACTGGTCAAGCACAGGTCAGGTATTAGCTATAAATACACTGTAGGTAGGCTCCAATTTTTGCTTTCATGTCATCATCTTGGCAGGGTGGCCCATTGTAGCCTAGGAGTCAAGAATGAATGGAGCCAAACAATGCTGGATGTTCTTTTTTTTTTTTTTCCTATTTTTAAAGATGTATTTATTTTTTATTGCAAAGTCAGATATACAGAGAGCAGGAAAAACAGAGAGGATGATCTTCCGTCCACTGATTCACGCCCCAAGTGACCACAACAGCCTGTGCTGAGCCCATCCGAAGCCAGGAGCCAGGAGCTCTTCCAGGTTTCCCACATGGATGCAGGGTCCCAAGGCTTTGGGCCGTCCTCGACTGCTTTCCCAGGCCACAGGCAGGGAGCTGGATGGGAAACGGGGCTGCCGGGATTAGAACAGGTGCCCATATGGGATCCTGGCACGTTCAAGGTGAGAATTTTAGCCACTAGGCTACCATGCCGGGCCCATCCTTTAGCTTTCTAAATAAAATGACTAACATTAAATAAATAAAACAAGTCTGTATGTGTCAGTCCATCAGTTATTTATGGCTAAGGTTAGGTCCCACATAGCTCATGGGCTCCAGAAGCTGATCTGGTGTTCAAGGATATCCCTACAGATGCTGGAATTGATAGGCGAGGTTTCATGGGCCTTAGCTTCAGCCGCATAGCTCCTGATCTCAGGCCTGGTAACAAAGCTATCTCTTTGTTACAATGTGTATGAACACATTCTCAGGTATATACCCCAGTAGTGAGACTGACAAATCACCGCAATTCTATTTCTAACTTTGAAAGAAATCTTCCGTGTAGCACAGTGGCTCCATGGAATATTATACAACTATGAGAAAGAACTGCATTCTGCAATTTGCATCCAAATGGTTACAACTCCAGGGCATCAGTTTGAGTGAAATACATCAGACATAGAATCATAATGTCCTCCTTTATTTGTGGAGGCTAGCTTTTTAAAATCAAAACCAAAAAATGAAAAACAAATGCCAATGTGTAACAGTATTGCTGCAAATATAGGTTTGTCATACTTTGATTTAGATCTTTGTCCATTTTTTTCTAAGAATCATATACTACTACTGCTACAGGTTTAATGATCTGTGATTACTTTATAATTTATTGTATATGAGAGAAAAAAAGGTAAAGGAAAAGAAATGATATTTCAGTGGTTTTGGTCTCATAAGTTGTTTTTTTTTTTTCAGATTTATTTTTATTAGAAAGGCAGATATACAGAGAGGAGGAGAGACAGAGAGGAAGATCTTCCCTACGATGATACACTCCCCAAGTGAGCGCAACGGCCTGTGCTGAGCCCATCCAAAGCCAGGAACCAGGAACTTCTTTTCCAGGTCTCCCAGATGGGTGCAGGGTCCAAAAGGCTTTGGGCCATCCTCGACTGCTTTTCCAGGCCACAAGCAGGGAGCTGGATGGGAAGTGGGGCTGCCGGGATTAGAACCGGCACCCATATGGGATCCCAGCGCCGTCAGGCCCGGTCTCATAGGTTGTTGAGAGAATGAAATGAATTAGCTCATGTAAAACATTTTTTTAAAAGATTTATTTATTTATTTTTATTGCAAGGCACATACGCAGTGAGGAATATCTTCTGTCTGATGGTTCACTCCCCAAGTGACTGCAACTGCCAGAGCTGAGCCAGTCTGAACCCAGTAGCTTCTTCCAGGTCTCCCACACGGGTGCAGGGTCCCCAAAGCTTTGGGCCGTCCTCGACTGCTTTCTCAGGCCACAGGCAGGGAGCTGGAAGGGAAGCAGGGCTGCTGGGATTAGAACTGGCACTGATACGGGATCCCGGGCGTGCAAGGCGAGGACTATAACTGCTAGGCTACCATGCCAGGCCCTACTTCCCGAAACTCTTAACACTACTATTAGAGAGAGGAAGAAACTCACCTTATTTTATGTTTTAGTTTTCCCAGGACTCGTAAATCTATCTCTAGGCTTTTTCCCGCTACATAAGGATCTGCAGCTCAGCCTCTCTTGGTATAATACAGGATGGAGAAAAAGCAAGAGGCTCTTCCTTTGCCTTCTTAGAGAAGAATCACATTGGGTAGCTATTTTCATATTAATATCATGGCTAACAGGGATTAGAACAGGTGTCCATTTGGGATGAATTGGATGCATGCTTGCATTTCATTATTTGTATTATTTAATAAATAATTGTGAATTATTATGTTTCAGATCTTCTAAGGCCCTTATACATTTTTTTTTAAGTTTGGTTTTTTTACCCTTATATATTTTAACACTAGTTCTTATGTTAATGTCGTGCAATCCTCCCAAACATTCTCTGACAAAGAGATCGTATGGCCCCTATTTTTGCCCCCATTTTTTAGATGAGAACACTGAGCTACAGAATCCTTAAGGCATTTGTCCAAGGTCACACAGTGAGTCTGGGGCAGGGGTGGGATTCCAACTCAAGTGGTTTCCCTTCCTTCGGTGCTTGAATCCACAGTAAGTCTATTTGGTCATATTCTAGCTTCAGCCACAACAAGGGGGGACAGATAGAGGGTTCGTTTAGGATGTTTTCAATGTCACCTCAGAATTTATTCAGTCCTTTCCCACTAAAGGCGTTGCAGACTCTCTAGTAAGAATTTCCCCCTCAACTTCGAAAATATAGTCTCTGCTTAGGACAGCTGTGGCTCTCTCAAAATCTAATGGCGTATTGTTTGCCCCCTTTTCTTATGCCTTGATTTTTGAGCTTTCCTTTTCGTTTTTCTGTAACACTATTTACTTCTCCACCGCTTTTGAGTATTCCCAATCCATTGAAAACCATCTGCCTTCCATGACCATATATTCCATTACTCTTTCTTCCTGCCTTCTCCTTGGTCCTTCATCCTATATTGGGTGCTTTTATCTGTTAACTTCTCCGTAAATTCTTCAAGGTCAGACACCGGTAACATTTCAGGACTTCCCCACTGCTGCCTCTGAGATCATAGCTTCATAAATTCCCTGAGTGTCATTGCTTGGAAGGTCCTTAGAGACTATGTAATAAACCCCTCCTTATATGGGCAAAGATCCGGAGCCCCAGAGACTTGAGGCCAGTACCTAGCTTTCCTTCATAAGTGGTTCCCCCCTGGTTAATTTCTCCTCTCCTCCTTCATTAAAATCCCACCTCCCTTCCGATTGGAGGATTATAAAACAGAACAAAAGAAAACAATGGAAAAACAACAACAACAACAGGGCCAGAGCTGGGAAGTGGTTTTCCAGTGTGTCTGAAATTCCTGTTTCCCAACATGAACTTTTTTTTTTTTTTGTCAAAGTACAAGTCTGCTAACTCATGCACAAAATTTTGATGAGCTGAGCTGCATTCAACTGTGAAAGACTCAAGAAACGAAATGTACACAGTGCTTCCAACCACTTGACACTCCCTCTGTTCCCACAGACTGGGCTGGACTCAATTCCCTGGCCTTCTGCCCTCTCGCCTCCGCTTCAGTCCCCAGAGCCTCTGGGCTGCTGCCTTACCAGCGGCAAGATCGCCGTTAACCCCCCAGACTCACAGTGTCCCTTTCAGGGGCGGGGTTTCTTTGCATAGCCACGCCTAGATAAACTAAGTAGACCAATAATGGTTCTAGGATTCTCACGGGGGCGGGGAAAGTAGGCGTAGCTTGATAGCAATTAGAGGGGCTGGTTTGGGGGCTGTTGTCACTACACGTGGATGGAAATGAAATGAGTCAAACACACTTCTAACTGCAACGGATTTCATCGACTGTGAGTATGATGTGCTGAGTGGGAGGGGGCTGAGAGATGAGACTCGGGTGGCGTATCTTATCTGTACTGAGGGTGCTTTGGTTTCAGAATTTCGTTGTGGCAAAATCCACCTGAGCATCCAATACCGGCAAGTCTGGGAATACTTCTTGGGAAGCTGAGACCATAGAGAGGATGTACAGAATTTCAGCAGGCTGTCCCTGCTAGGGTGTTAGAGAGAGGCTGGGAAGGTACCCCCACGGGCATCTATCAGTCTGTCTGTGTGTCCAGAGAGCGCTGTCTGTCTGAGATGTCAGGAACAGAGCGAGATGCCCTTAGTGCCTCGGAATGTTAGTTCCTGCCTGTAAAGGCTATTCCTGCCTGGTGGCGTCTGGGAACATGCCCGGACGTGTCCCACTACTTTGAGCATCTGCTGTTGGGAGATAAAGAAAGAGAAAGAGCCTGAGATTCAGGGGAGGGAAGTTGGGTGTGGGTCAGACATGCGGAGCAGGCAAGGGAAGCTGAACTGCATGCAGGCCCACCCACGTGGCTCTTGGGCAAGTCAGGGCTTGTATGAAGAGCCCTCTGGCTGCCTCTGTATGGGGGCTTTCAATCCACCCCCTCACAAGCCAGGCTGGGTTTCACTTGATCCCTCACTCCTGGAAGCTGAGCACAGGGCAGTGATATTTTGATCCTGCCTCACCCAAACACTGGCCAAGACCCAGGCAGCTGTGAGAACTGAGGGACAAGAAGAGACCCGCCAGAATCCTGACTGGGAAAACAGGCTGCAGCCTCTGGTTTGGACAGGTGCTGATGGCGCGGGCCAATGTCGTGCAGAGTGGCTGAAATGGGAAAGTATGGAGCATCTCCCATAGATAATAACTCTCTCCTTCCCCTCCGAAATCCCTCAATGAAATACGGGAGACTCAGTGAGCACCTGCCGGGGCCATCATGTGTGAAATAATGAGATACCTAAAATAGGCTGTGCTCATTTAAGGGAGGCAAAGTCATCATGGGTATGTAAGAATGCAGATAAATCTCATATGAAAGAGGCTTTACAGGTGCAGTCAAAATGCGCTGAGGTTGTCCAGTAGAATCTATCAAATTGAGCAAAAGAAAATCAGAAAAGCTTTTTTTTTCTTTTTTTCTTTTTTTTTTTTTTAATTTTGTCTGTTGAAATGATCACCTTTACCAGAGTTCCAGAGCCCAACTTCTTGAGTTCAGATCCTATTATTAATTTGCGTGACCTTGGACAAATTGGAATTACTTCCTTCTTGCTGAGCTTCAGTTAACTCTCTCGGCCAAAGTGGAGATAATAATAGCTCTTACCTCATCGGGTTGTTGTGAGGATTAAATGAGATAATCCACGAGAAATATTTGCACATGCTTAGCACAGGGGTTGACCCAAAATAAGCACTCAATAAATGTTAACTATTATTATTTGAGATGGACTATGGGCACAGATAAGATTTCAACAGGTGGAGATGGGAGAGGAGGCAATTTAAGCGTAGAAAACAACAGGAACAACTGCTGGAAGGCAGGGAAGCTCCAAACATGTGAAAAGAATACCAGCTGAACTGGATTTTAGAGTACTATTAGGGGGAAGGAGGAAGTTAGACTTGCCCTTGTGGATTGGTGGTAACCACAGAGGGCTTCGGATTCCCCAGTTTTGATTTGATTTTGCGGTGAAAGCTGTTGAGAATTTCTGAACTGAAGGAAAGGTCAGATCTGTGCTTTAGGAAAAAGAATCTGGTAAGTGTGAGTCAGGCAGAACGGAACAAGAAAACACCAGAAGTGGATAAACTAGATGCAGCAACGGGACAAGGCCCTGAAACTGAGGCGTGGTCAGGGCAATTGGAAGAGGTCACTGGTTTAATTAAAACATCACACAAGTTGAATCTGTAGACGTTGAAAGTATTTTATTGGAAAAGAGAATGAGAATTGGAATCTGGGGATTGGCTCCAACTTCTGGAAATGATGCAACAGAAGTGATGCTGACCTTCTGAATTCAACTTAACTGTCTTTGGGTCCTAGGTCTGTTACTTGCCTGCTTCCTGTCATTCTAGACACGGTATGCATCTGGTATTCCCAACCAAGATCGGTATTTCCATAGAGCATTTAGAAGCAAAGGTTGAGGCGATGCTGTGGTTGGTGCCAACAAGCTTAATAACATAGAACTCTTCTTCCTAGCCACCTACCTGTAGCATCAGTAGTAAATCCAATGAGAAATATTTAATTTGTTTGGGCCACAGTTTTTGACTCTGATAAAAAGGAACAGTAGTGGATAGTAGTAGTGTTCTTGGGAGGATTAAAAGGGAAGGGAGGAAAGGGTATTGGAGGGGAATGAGGGAAGATAGATATGATAGATTGCATGATAGATTGTATGGTAGATTGTCGTCAATGGTACGTATGCAATGCACAAAATATATTCCCTATATTAAAAATTTTAATTTAAAAAGAGTGTGAAAAGCAAATAGATATCAGCTACTTTGAGAAAAAGAGAGTCAGAGAGAATCCCTGTAGAGGATCTAGCAGTGTCCCTGACACATAGTAAACATTTATAAATCGTGTTTGCTTTTTCCCCCTAGTTGATTCTACCTTAAGGCGTCCTTGCTGGCCTCTGTATCAACACTTGTAGAGAGAATGTCCTTAGTATTAGAAAACCCATCCCCTTCAGGCAAAACCTTTACTGTTTAAAGTTTTTTTTTTTTTCCTTCTGTTTAAACTAAATTTCATTCCCGTGGAGTTTGTCCTATTCAATTTTCCTGGGGTCACCCAAAGCAATCTGCTCTGTCTTCCATAGTATTTCTTCAGGGTTCTTAAGACCAGAGACCAGACCCCGTTACACATTCTGTTCCTAGGTCGAGTGACTCAGTTATTTCCATTTCCCATATGACACACTGTTAAATCAAATCTGACTCTAAGGTTTTGAAATTATATAATGGAGGGTGATGCTGGCAACTTCACAGCACCAGAGAACCCTGCCAAAGGCCTAGACTAAGTAAATGTGAGCACTTCACTTGTAATTGATCTTCTGTTATTTTTTACTATTATTGTTTTGTCCACCAGGTGCCATGTGTTTTCAAATCTATCATCCTACTGACTCTTCATGCAAACTAGGAAAGGCACAGATCTTTTTGTCTCAAGTGTACAGGTGGCCAAACAGCTAGAGGAAATGAGAGGTGCCAGAGATCATTTAATTCGGTGTTTCGGAGCTAAAAATCAAAGCCCGATTTTTCTCATTGCAAGTTTAGTGTGGGTTTCATTTTTTCTACAGCTGTTTGGTTTTAAGGTGATGGCCGAGCAATTTGACTCACTGTGGAACTAGAGAAGGAGGCAAGAAGGAGATCCATCTTCTTTTACTGGATCTTTGGAAGATTTCCAAAAGGAAACTGTTGAGTGGGACAAAAGCTCTTAATTTAAGGGAGGAAATAAATAATGCCTGTTCCTAGGAATACCTAGTGGGCCACAAAGCTCTCCTCTTGATGTATTCTTGACCTGCTCCCCCTGAACTTCTCCTATAGCGCATGAGCCATGTTTTTGAGCCTCAGCAATGAAGCTTGATTTTCAGAGCAGAAGCCGTTCTTTGTTTCTGTTTTCTTATTGGAGACTGGTAGCATTTGTGTACTTTCTCCTTGACAGCTTAGCAGGAACAAAAAATCAGAATAGTTTCATCATCAGTCTGCAAAATAGGCCCATCCATCTTCAGTCTTCACGGGAAATATCACGATAATTTAAGTCAAAATTGGAATATAATTCATTCCATCTATTTTGTGTATTTCACACCTGACTGGTTTCTGAAAGGTGGAGAATATTTTTACTTTGATTTCATTGTTACTTAGTCATGAGAGAATGCTTAGCATAAAGTACTAATAAAGCGGGGTTTGAAGGACCGATATTCATCCTTCCCACCCTGAGCTGACTACAAATGCGGTATTCCCCAACACCCCAAAAGATATCACACAATTCTCAAAAATAAAGGATTTGTCATGTAATATGTGGTGTAGTCAAACAGTAAGATGTCGTTACTTGCAGGAGGCTGTGAATCATCACTGTGGATAGGCCAAAAAGAGTGGGCAGTACTTCTTCCCTTCCAAGAGGCACCTCTCCCTGACCCAGCCCAACCTCTGGAATAGTTCCTTTTCATGGTAAAATGAGTCAATGTTGGACTGAGTGTATGAGGGAAAAAGAAGCTGGGACCTTTGTAGCATAGTCACTGAGTCATCAGTCTTGTAGCTGGGCCCAGTTCTCTCTTTATATATGGAAATAGAAAAGCCAGTGGGTCCTGAATAGGGAACTTGGATTTCATACTGGAAAATTTCTATCCCTTCTTTAGCCTTTGTTTTCCTTTTCTGATTTGGATCATCAGGTAGTGGGGTCAAGTGATGATAAAGAATACTTTTGTGATGTCTTGGCCATAGATTTCCAATTCTCTTGGTGTTTGAAGTTTATCCAGTTGCCAAAGAGGAGAAGAAAATAAGCAATATGCTGTCTTGTAAGCACAAAGGTGCCTGTTTACTACAGCAGTTCCATTAGATTTGGACAGTATATCTTCACTGTGAAACAGGCATCTGGGCCTAAGATCAGTTGAAGATGTATTTACATATAAGACCAAAGGCAGCTGGTTAAACAGGAGTGCCTTCTTCCTACAATCCCGACCAGGTCCTATATCTTTCTTCCTTTTTTTGAGGGGCATTCTATCTGGGCAAGGAATGTTTTGGCAGTAATATCTCATTCTGGACAAGCAGGCCTCATTCTCCAGGCTGCTTCTCACACTTCTGTTGTAAGGGTGGCACGCTACATTTTGCTCGCATATGCCCATTAGTTTGTATGCTTACTTTTTTAGAAGAGTTCTTTACCTGGCATAGGAGGAAGCAATAGAATACTCAGTAGAATTTGCATTACTAGGTAAAAAAAAATATTTTAATTGACATTTTTATTGAGATATAGCTATTCCACATTAATTGATAAACAGGACAGGGTGGAAGAGAATGAACAAGACCAAAAAAAAAAGGAAAGGAAAAGAAATCAAAATCACTTGATTGAGTTTTATCCAGTTGCCAGCCCTGCAAAGAAATCACACACTATGAATTCTATTTCCCCAGCTGGGACAACTCAGCCAAAAGCCTCCTTGAGAAATTAGCGACGCTCCACTCCCAGGACTGCAAGTGGGATAGCTAAGTTTTGATGATGCCTTCATTTCATGATAGACTGTGGTGGTCCCTAAATAAGTGATTCACTTTGGCTAGGGCCTTGATAGAGCAACTCAGAGGGTTTGGGTAGCTGGCCTGTGGCTTGACTCCAGTGCCCTTTGCCCTTAAGCTGTGGGTGGGATAACAACAATTCGGACAATCCCTCAAATGTGTAGCGCGTTGTGGAGTTGCCAGAACACTCTCACATACATTGTCTCATTTTTCCCTTGAACGTCATCCAAGGTTGTTTCTGTGCCTTTGCTCTCACTTGGGAAGATTGTTTCAGCAGTCATTAAAAGGATATTTTCCCCCGTAATCAGCCCGAAGTTTGCTGGTCTTAATTTCATCCCATTTATTTTATTAATTATCCCTGTGTTCTTGGCTACACGGTTCCTCTTCCCTCCCTTTAACATTTTTTTTTTTTACTAGTTGCCAGACACTAACAAAATATTTATAATTTTTAGTTTTTTCTTCTACTCAGTTCACAGCTTGCTTAACTTGTGCTGATATTTTCAAGCTGGTGCTTTAATTCTTATGTGTGTCCATGCATACGTGTTTTGAAGAGAAAGAATTTCACTCATATGGTTAGATTTTGCTTTTGGCCCAGTGGAAATAACCCAATACAACTGGCTTAGTGTGATTTTTTTTTTTTTTGCCTCTTTTTTTTCTTTTAACTCCATCTTAGGCATTTTCTCATGCTTTGTGCACTCAATTGAAGAACAATAGGTGAGGTTTCACTACGTTTTTACAATTCCCTTCCCCTCTCTTTAGTTGAGGTGCTCATGCTGACATTGGTGGACTAGGTGCTGCTGTAACAGTTCAATTCTTCAGCCACTTTGTAAATGGAGAAACAGGTTAAAACTGTGGTGACCACGTGCGATCTCTGGAGAATTACTTATGTTTCAGACATATTCGAACACGTTTGAACAAAAAAGAATTTTTTTTAAAAGATTTATTTTTATTGGAAAGGCGGATATACAGAGAAGAGAAACAGAGAGGAAGATCTTCCGTCCAATGATTCACTCCCCAAGCAGCCACAACGGCTGGAACTGAGCCAATCCAAAGCCAGGGGCCTCTTCCAGGTCTCCCACGTGGGTGCAGGGTCCCAAGGCTTTGGATTGTCCTCGATGGCTTTCCCAGGCCACAGGCAGGGAGCTGGATGGGAAGTGGAGCAGCTGGGAGAGGAATATCAGATCCCAGTGCTTGCAAGGGGAGGATTTGTCAATTGAGTCATCATGCTGGGCCCCATTTCTCTTCTTTCTTGGGCATTCTTTCCAGGTTTTTGCTGACTAGCTTAAGATTTACATCTCTTTCAATGTTTTGTTGTTTGCACCTTTTTTTTTTACTTATTCAAACCTGTGACATTATTTACCTCGGCTAGTGGTTCTTAGCTCACAGAATGTTTTGCTTTAATTAATCAAGGTCCTAGATGTTTCATGAGAACTCTCACAAATGATTGTAATGTGCAATCATGAGCAAGAACTGCTGTTGTTTTTAACCTCAAAAAATATTTACCTATGGGCCTGCTGCAGTAGCCTGGTGGCTAAAGTCCTCGCCTTGCATGTGCCGGGATGCCAAATGGCTGCTGGTTCTAATCCCGGCTGCCCTGCTTCCCACCCAGCTCCCTGCTTGTGACCTGGAAAAGCAGCCAAGGATGGCCCATGGCATTGGGACCCTGCACCTGTGTGGGAGACCCAAAAAAGCTTCTGTATCCTGGCTTCGGATCCGCTCACCTGTGGCTGTTGTGGCTTCTTGGCGAGTGAATCATCAGACGGAAGATCTTCCTCTCTGTCTCTCCTCTCTGTATATCTGACTTTCCAATAAAAATAAAATAAATCTTCTTTATTTGAAAAGCAAAAGTTTGGGAGCGGAAAAGAAAGAGAATGGGAGTGAGAGAGAAATCTTGTGCCCTACTAGTTTATTTCTGATACAGGCACAACACGCAGGTCTGGCGCATGCCAAAACCGTAACCTCCATTCTGGTTTCCCATGTGCGTGGCAGGGACCCAAACATTGGGGCCATCTTCCACAGCTTTGCCGGGACCATTAGTAAGAAGCTGAATTAGTAGTGAAAGAGCAGCTGAAACTAGATCCAGGACTCCTGTAGGGCATGCTGGCAACTCAGGTGGTAACTTCATGCACTTAACTGCATTCGGTTCACCTTTAACTCCACCTGTATTTACTCCGCCTACTGAATGATCTGTCCTTTCCAACTCTACACACTGAACAGAGTTGAATAATAGCATGTCATATTTTTCTACTCAACAGCTCCCGTTTCACACAGTTCATGTTTCTGGGAGTCTCCTGGTTTCCCAGGCCATAATTCTCAGCATTTTCTGTGACTTGTTTCTTTCTCTTGCTGCTCATGGTCTAAGGTCCATATCTCCATTCAATGACTCACTTCCCAAGTGGCCGCATGACTGGTGCTGCGCCAATCCAAAGCCAGGATCCAGGAACTTCTTCCGGGTATCCCACACAGGTGCAGGGTCCCAAGGCTTTGGGCCGTCCTCGACTGCTTTCCCAGGCCACAAGCAGGGAGCTGGATGGGAAGTGGAGCTGCCGGGATTAGAACCAGTGCCCATATGGGATCCCGGCGTGTTCAAGGCGAGGACCTTAACCACTAGGCCACGCTGCTGGGCCCAGGTATGAAGGTCTTAATGTGGCAGCATTCCTGGTTAGTTTGAAGAACAGTAAAGTGACTGGAGTGAGTAGAATGAACAGAATAGGAAAAAAAACAGTCAAACTTGAGATCAAAGAAATAATGAGGAAACTTGAGATAGGCAGATTCCTTAGCCTTCTTCAATCAACAGAAGGTTTGACTTTTATTATGAGTGATAGAGGGATTCATCAATAGTTATTGAAGTAAGAATCACTATATACTTTAGTCCCTTTACTTTGTATTCTTCCTTAAAAAAAAAAAAAGGATAAATTCTAGGTTATTCCTTCAGCAGAATCCCTGTGAGTGTGGGGGCCCAAACCCTGTTTCTGACCACGCCACATATTCAAGCAAGACAGACAAGGTCAGAACCAAAAGAACCCTTGGAACAGTGATATTTTTATCTATCGTTGACTCTACATGAGAGTCACATGGTGAATTCCAGATGCTCAGGCTACACAGCTGACTAAATGCATCAGAGTCTCAGCGGGGGAGAGGGGTGCCTGTATCAATACTGCTTCGAGCAAACACTGTGCAGCCAAGACTGAGAACTACCAGTCTTAAGAGGTTGGCCTCATGACATAAATGGGTTTTGAGTAGAGCACTGATGGTAGAGCTGGACCTGGGACCATTCACCATATTGAGCTGAAACATGATATATATATATATATATATCATATATATTGCTGGTATATATTGCTGGTATATATATGTTTCAGCTCAATATGGTGAATGGTCCCAGCATATAGAATATATATATAAAATGCACAGTTCTCATGAAATAACATGCTTCATAATTTGGAAGCAGGATATGGACAAGAGAAAGCTCAGTCTAGGAGTCGTCTTGGGCCAGACCAGAAAAGTACAGGCTAGCACCAAATGTTGGAGAGATACTGGGGATTATCGGCTAAACGACTGGGAATGGTGAAAGCACTAGATATACTACATGCATGGTTTTCAAAGAAAAGATTTTTCTCAAGGCCATAATAAACAACTGCATTAATTTTTGACAATCCTGTGGGTGGGCTCATAGTTTAGCGGGCAGGGCATCGACCAGTTGTTGCCTTCCTAACCAATTTTAATCCCAGACCTCCTGCACTATCCAGGCAAAGCAAATATCCTGAAGGCCTTAGTTCTTAATTTAGAACTGTCGTCTGTCTTGCCCGG
The DNA here is from genome assembly GCF_017591425.1 of Ochotona curzoniae. Taxonomy (NCBI): domain Eukaryota; kingdom Metazoa; phylum Chordata; class Mammalia; order Lagomorpha; family Ochotonidae; genus Ochotona; species Ochotona curzoniae. Next base: position 33,603,544 of record NW_024465023.1, read on the forward strand.
CCCGTCCTAGATAGAGAGAGCATGTTTCACTCCACAAGCATGTGTGCAAGTTGAGAAGAACAGCAGCCGCAAGCTGTGGCCAGAGGCAGCTGCGCCACCAGCAGCCTGGGTACCTTGCATCTAGCAGAAACTTGGCCAACATCCATTATTCAGGGCACAATGAGGTAATGTGGGGATTATTATTAATGTCAGCCGCATGCCTCACTGCTTCTCTTCTTCCCTGTTTGGGATGAGCATTCTCACTTTTCTAGGTTTGTTTTGAAATTGGGGTGGGGAGAGTAGCCATCCGACGGAAAGGCTGACTGAGGACACTACTTTTTTTTTTTTGCCACTTGTCAGTCCCTCTCATTAACACAGTCAACATACTCACAGAATTTTCTGGCTGGTACATTTGAGAGAAAAGTTGAGTGAAACAGACCATAGATGGAGGCACATATATGAAATACCTTAGGAGCCTTAGAAAAACATTATTTTGAGATTAATGTAGGCAGTCTGTATTGGGGCTTTAGGTCAGTTACTGTATTAACAAGAAAGCTAAAGAATCATCCCTTGAAAATGAAATATAATTCACATGACACATAATTTCCTCTTTGCTAATGTATAATTCACTGGGTTTTAGTATATTCACATTCTAAGCTATTCACATTACCTTCCCCCAACACTCGTGTTCATCTGTCTCACCTCCCCACAGCCCCAGGTAACTTCTGAATTCAATTTCTATTTCTATAGATTGCCCGTTCTAGAATTATTCTTTTTTTTTTTTTTTTTTTTTTTTTTTAAAGATTTATTTTTATTATTTTTTATTGGAAAGGCGGATATACAGAGAGGAGAGACAGAGAGAAGATCTTCCATCCGATGATTCACTCCCCAAGTGAGCCGCAACGGGCCGATACTATGCCGATCCGAAGCCAGGAGCCTCTTCCGGGTCTCCCACAGGGGTGCAGGTTCCCAAAGCTTTGGGCCGTCCTCAACTGCTTTCCCAGGCCACAGGCAGGGAGCTGGAAGGGAAGCGGGGCTGCCGGGATTAGAACCGGCGCCCATATGGGATCCCGGGCGTGCAAGGCGAGGACTTAACCACTTGCGCCACCGCGCCGGGCCCTAGAATTATTCTTATTTTACAATCATGTGATATTTGCTGTATCAGAATGTTTTCAAGTTTCTTTCCTTTTTAGATTTATTTATTTTTTATTGGAAAGGCAGATTTACAGAGAGGAGAAGAGACAGAGAGATGGATGGAAACATCCACTGATTCATTCCTCAAATGCCAACAATGACCAGAGCTGAGAGATCTGAAGCCAGGAGCTTCTTCCGGTTCTCCCTCGTGGGTGCAGGTACTGAAGACTTTGGACCATCCTCCACTGCTTGCCCAGACCATAACCCAGGAGCTGGATTGGAAGTGGAGCAACTTGGACACGCACCAACGCCCATATGGGATGCTGTCACTGGCAGGTGGAAGATTAGTCAATTGAGGCATCACGCCATAAGCAAAATAGCTCATTCCTTTTTATTCACACACCAGTTGATGGTCACTTTTTCCCATATTTTTGGCTATGATAAGTGATGCTGCTAAGCACATTTATGTACAAGTTGTTGTGTAGACATCTTTCTGTTTCCCTTGAGTATATATCAAACAGTATCTATGTTTAATATCTTGAGAAGTCACAGACAATTTTTCCAAAGGGTCTACACCATTTTAGATCCCCATAACAGTATATGAGTAACCTAGTTATTTTACATCCTCAGCAGTACTTGACTATGTTTTCTATTTTAATCACACTACTGAGTCTAAAGTGGTATTTCATCGTGGTTTTGATTTGCATTTCCCTATTGCCGATGATAGCAAACATGTTTTTATGTGCTTATTGGCCACTTGTATTTCTTGTTCACAGGCAATAATTACTTTCCCTATTTGTAATGAGAAATCTGTTCATAAATTTAAATGCAGATTTGAATGAATGAAATAATAGTCCTAGTATTTTCAAATGCTTGACCCATTTTTAAATTGGGTTACTGTCTTTGCATTACAATAGTGTTCTCTATATACTCTAGGTACAAGTCTTTTCTCAAGTATGTAGTCTTCCAATTATGTTGTTAGTCCTTTCCTTTTTTAGTAGTGGACCTGAAGGTACACATTATAAAAAATTTCTGTATTCATATAAGCTCTGTATTTAAGTGTAATTCATCCACTTTTAGTTATTTGTGCTTTTGTACCTGAGAAATTATACCTGTATCCAAGACCATGAGGGTTTATACCTCAAGTTTTCTGGTGAGAAATGAAACTATGGAATTTTTATCCTTTGTCATTAAAAAAGCTTTGATAAGGATTTTCTAGTTTTTTTTTAAAGATTTATTTATTTATTTTTAAATTGAAAGGCAGAGACACAGAGAGAAGGAGAGACAGAGAGAAAGATTTTCTATCCGCTGGCACACTCCCCAAGTGACCACAATGGCTGGAGCTGAGCCGATCTGAAGCTTCTTCCAGGCTCCCAAGCAGGTGCAAAGTCCGAAGGCTTTGGGCCGTCCTGTACTGTTTTCCCAGGCCACAAGTAGGGAGCTGAATGGAAAGTAGAGCAGCCGGGATATGAAAAGGTGCCCATATGTGATCCTGGCGGATGCAAGGCAAGGATTTAGCCACTATGGTATTGCACTGGGCCCAAGGATTTTCTAGTTTTAAAGTTGTGATTCATAGAGTTTTGTTTATGATATGAAGTAGGGAGTCAATTTGATTCCTTTTTATGTGGATAGCCATTTGGTCCAACAGCATGTTCTAAAACATTTATTCGTTTGTTTGAAAGAGTAAGGGAGAAAAGGAGAGTCCTTCTATATGCTAGCTTACTTTCAAATGGTCACAGTTGCCAGAGTCAGGCAAAAGTGAAAAACAGGAGACAGGAGCTCCATCCTGGTCTCTCACATGGATGAAAGGGGCACAAGCACTTGGACCACCCTCTACTGTCTTCCCAAGGAGATTGGCAGGAAGCTGGATGAGAAGTGAAGCAACAGGACTTGAACTGTCATTCCCCAAATTGGAAATGGCGCACTATCCATCAAATAAAAAAGAAAAGTATGAACAAGTGAATACTATGGCACAATGGGTTAAGACAAGGCTTGGGATGTGCACATCTCATGTCATAATGTCTTGTTCAAATCCCAACTCCCCGGGGTCTCCAGTTCAGCTTCCTGTTAATGCACTTGGGAGGCGATGGAGTGTGACTCAAGGACTTGGGTTTCTGTGCCCCGTGTGGGATACCTGGGAGAAATTTGTGGTTCTTGGCTTCAGTATGACTTTGCTCTTGCTATCCTGAACTTTTGAGAAATGAACCAGAAGAGGAAAGATCTATCTACATCTCCGTTTCTCCCTCTGCCACTTTGCTATTAATTAAATAAATCCTTAAATGAAGTATAAAGTTCTTGTAGCATAACCATACGGATATATACTACACATTATTGGCAATTAACAAATATTATGTGCAACATTATAGATAAATCTCACCAATATTATGCGCAGCAAAAGAAGTCAGAAACAAGAGGCTTGCTATGCTTCTATTTTATCTGAAGCTTAAGAAGGCAGAACTAATCACAGTGATAAACTGGGGTAATAATGAACTAGTGATATGTTATACTGCAGTCAAAAAACGATGAATCCCAGCATGATTCTTATGTGAGGCTTCTAGAGCATCTGATACCCGTGACACTTACTCCTAAGAGTCAAAAACATCCAAAGAAGCATCCTCATTTTATAAATGAATAAACTAAGCGGGCTGCCTTAATTCCAATGGGGGGAGTCTGTAATTTGTATTTAGGGATCAATGTGGAATCCCCGTCACCAATCACAGATTTCTCTCAACTGTACTCTTTCATGCTTTGTTCATTGTTCGTCCATTTTCCTTCTGCTTTTCTTTTGTTGGACAAGTTGGAGACAGTATTGCAGCATTTAGCCAGCATAAAGTACAGCTTAGTGGGAGTATGATTTTGGCACAAGCAGAGCCCCAACATTCGTGATGTATGGAGCACCTGGCATTTTCCCCTCCCTTGCCTGTCATCCACTACTGTAAAGCTATAACAGAATACAATTCTATGTCAGACTTGATGTGGGAGCATTGTTTTTTATTAATTACATTGCATTATGTGACACAGTGTTATGGGCACTGGGATTCCCCCCACCCCTCCCCAAACCCTCTCCCCATGGTGGATTTCTCCACCTTGCTGCATTACCACAGTTCAAATTTAGTTGAGGTTCTTTCATTGGAAGTATTTTCCAAGCATGAAGTCCAGCGTCTTATTATCCTAGTGGGTTCAACAATTTCTTGATGAGACCATCTCTGGTCTGAAGGTAAAGCCAGAAAATTATCATCCCAATCAATTAAAAGACCGAACATAATATCGACAGCCATTTACAACCTTATGGCATTAATTGACATGGTATTGATTAATAGTATGTAAATAGGAAGATGCGGTTTCTTTACATCCTGTTACTTCTTCATAGACATTTCAATTTTTGGTTTATATTCAACTGGATTCCCTACCGTTATCAGTTCAGGTACAGTACTTTTTTTTTTTTTTTTTTTTTTTTTTTTAGGATGAGTGTGCAGAGAAATCCCCCATACCCCAGTGAGGTGTAACTATTCTTTGTGTCCCACCTAGTGAGGCATGTTTGGATCCACGCTGGCCGTTTCCTGTCGGATTCTAAGCTTTCCATGTTGTTGTCTGTCCATTCTAGATTTTTGTTTGTTTGTATATTTGTTTGTTTGTTTTGAGGGGTTTCTGGAGCAATCCTAATGGTCACTGCGAGGGAGGGTGGGGACCCAGAGCCAGAGCCAGGCAAGGACCAGAGAAAGCTTGCCTCCCTAGTCCCAAAGGAAGTTTATTATTCATCTGTTTCTGCAGACCACTCAGGGCTCCTGATTGTTGTTCCGATGATGCTGGTTTCTGCACGGCAGAGCTTGGACTTCTTCCATTCCCTGTGGAGGCTCCAGATAGGGGTGGGTGACCTCAGAGTTCTCGGCCTCCAAAGGCACTCCTATTCCCCGTGCTATCCTTGGCAGTTGGGATGTACTCCTTGGTGCCCGTTCTGATAGTCCTTGGTGAGGATCTGGGAGTCTTCAGGGTTGGGATACGAACCTCCTCCTGACCTCCCGCTCCACTTGGGGTCTCCCACCTGCTCCATACGCTTGACCTCCTGTTAAGAGGCTTTTAGGGTCGCTCCCGATTCCTCCCTTATGCCTGTGTAGCTTCACTATTGTCTAGTGCCGAAACTCGAGTCTGTTGTCTATGAGTTACCAGATTTGATCCTGATAGGCTATATTTTACATCTTCCTCTCATTTTTTAGGGAGATGGAAGATTTCTCTGCATGTGGAGTTCAGAGGGCTTGTTCTGTGCAAAATGAACATTCCTAATAGCATCCTCACTTATTTGTGAATCTGATTTTATTGCCTTCAAATTTTTTACTTTTTAAAAAATATATATATTAATTTGAAAGGTAGAGATATACCCGTATAAGAGAGAGAGGGAGACGAGACACACATACACACACACACACATACACATAGAATCTTCTTCTATCCATAGGGTCACTCCCCAAATGTACTCAAGAGCCAGGACTGGACCACAGTCAATAACAGTAGCCAGAAACTATCCTGAGCTCCCACATGGGTAGGGTCCCAAGTACAGAGACCATCTTTTGTTACCTTTCCAGGTGAATTAGCAGGGAACTGGATCAGAACTTGAGTAGCTAGTACTTGACCCTGTATTTGGATATGGCATATCAGCAAGATAAACAACAGTTAAACCCACGGTACCACAACACCAGGCCCTGAACTTTTTATTTAAAGGCGCTTGTCTCAGGAAAGTTTCCAAGCCTTTATGAGATGTGTTCATTCTACACAGTAATATCTTGAGGAAAACACCCAGTGTACTGGAAACAAGGTGACTTAGGTACTGAGAGTATTTTGGGGAATCCTGTGTCCATAAACCTTAGGTAATTGGTAGCAACAGTTCCTAAGTAAGGAGTTGTTGAGGTGGCATCCATTGCTTAGATGTATCCTTCACACTCCAGCCCAGGTGGATGGCCTACCTTGTTTCTAAATAATGACATTTTACCCTAAGGAAGAAGTTTTATCCACGTGCCTTACCTTGATCTTTTCAGAATAGTCCAAAGTCTATGAGATTGTGTTTTCTCTGACAAAGGCGAGTCATTAAGATACTTGATGTGTTTTGGATAAGTTTGAAAAAAAAAAAAAAGAGAGAGAGAGAGAATAAGAGTCATTTTGTTTATTCTCTAGATCCTGGTATGGAAAGTTGGCAGTAACCCTGTGTTAGCAAGACTGAGGATCAAGTTAGGAAGAAATACCATATGATATTTATTAGGTGGGTGTGACTCTGAGAATGAAGCAAAATAGGCTGTCTCAGACACTGGGAGGCCAGCAGTAATTGCCATGGAGCTTTCAGATGGCTGTGTCATGAAATTATCCCAAGGGATGGGGCTATCATTGACTTGTACCCATGTTTTCCTGTTACACAAGATTTGTCCAGGCCAGTATGCTAGTCCTGTCCCTACGAAGCTGATGACCATTGTCATGGAAACTGTGAGACCACTAATGGTGTCTGTCCTCATGAGAAAGAGCTAGCAAGGAGAAGGGAATTTGCTTACTGACATCAGGAAGAGTAATAACTAGTAACAGAACAAAAGATAATGTTTATCTTCTGAGAAAGGTGGATATAATGGTTCAGGTTCCTCTGAAGGAGTGAACTGGGAAGAAAGGTCTAGTTGATGGTACTTTAGGCACGAATGCCAGTCAGGTTGATTTATCACATCTGTGTTGGGAACTTCTGAGGGAAGGAATGGTAGCCTTCAAAGGTACACATATACATCTCTCTTGACTGCAAGTCACATTTGGAACTTTGAATACTGTGAGGAGACACCTAAGAGTTTCCCTGACATGAGTTTAAGAGTGAGCAAAAGTACCTTATCCCTCCTTTCCTCTTGAGCAGCATGATCCCCATGCAGTGCTTGCTTGAACCTCTTTCACTGAAGTTCTCATCTGGACATGTTATAGCTCTCCACGGCCGTCAGAACAGATTGTTCGACTTCACCTCATTTAATCCCTCCCAGAACCATAGAATGCAGATGAAGAACAGTTACTCCTTTTTCTTAGATCAAGTAATTAAGGCCCGAAGACACTAAGTGATTCATCCATAAACTGAAAGAGGAAGAGCCAGGTAGGAGGACAAATAATCCTAAATTTGTCCAAGATTATCCCAGCTTCTACACTGAAAATTCCATGCTGTGGGAAATATCTTTGTCCTGAGCAAACCAGGAAGATTGTTTCCCAGAGTCAGGACACATAGTGGCCAATTCCTAGTTCAATGTTAATGAGATTTTTTTGTCCCAAGTATGTTTCCCCTTTTCTGTACCTTAGTACACCAGGACATTTCTGCACTCTGGATTATCCTTCCTTCTCATTCTGCCTAGGGCTGAAGCAATGGCAGCTAGCAGTTCTCAGACATATCAAAGACTGCTCTTGGGAAATGGGAAGCATGATAATAATACTTATGCCACTTACTTTTTAAGGATATTATATAAATCAAATAACATAGGATGTGAAAATGCTTAAGCTCAATCAAACATCATAGATTAGTAGACTGGATTAAAAAACAAAACCCATCTGTTTATTGTCGAGAGGAGACACACTCCAACAAAGATCAGCGGAAACTATATCACATGGGTTTTGTTGTTTTCTGTTGGTATCATTTTCTTCAAGAAGGTTCTTGATTTTCACTTCTTCAGCTACACGTTATACATTTAATAGCATGTTGTTTAACTTCTTGGTGTTGTTAATTTCTTTTTTCTCCCAGAAGTTGATTTCGTTTTGTGGCTCTTCATTTAAGGGAAGGTATAGTAGTTATGTAATGGAGACTGTCATGTCTAGTAACATGTCATTTAACTTCATTGCATTGTAAATTTTTATTTTTCTTTCTGTTGTTGATTTTGTATCATGACTTTTCATTTAAGAGAACGTACAGTAGTTATGTAATGGAGACTAACAACCAGATGTGAGGATGCAGTGTGGTCGGCATCTCTGTTTCCAGACAAAGATGGACTTACAGTGAAACTGTTTATATTATATTTTGACAATAGGATTCTGGACTCTCTGCCATTGTCCATGCCCGCAATGATGAACGTATGACTGAGTATGAAGAACTATATGTTAGTAATGATATAAAGGAACTGGGGGGGGGAGGGAATTGGGAGGGGGATAAGGGAATATGGAACTGTATCATAAAATGATAGCAATAATAATAAAATGTGAAAAATAAATAAATAAATAAAAGAAAAACAAACAAACAAACAAACAAAAATGCTTTCTAAACCATTGAGAGGTGATCATGTATGAAGGGATTGGTGCTTTTCTGTACCCTGTGGGCAGAAGACAACTATTTATCATTCTCCTTACCAGTTAGTATTAGCTCCATTTTTCAGATGAAGAAATTGAGTTGCAGGGGCCAAGAAATTTGCCCAGATTCACACAGCTGGTGTCTGTCGCAATAATTGGAGCTAATAATAATCCCAGATATGAATGTATTAAGAATTGGATGAGTTATGGAGTGTAAAAGCATTTAAAAGAGTTCTTGGCATATCTTCAGGGCGTAGGAAATAAACATTTTATATTGGTTTCCCTGTTCTCTGGAACTCAGAGCCAGAGACTGGATTAAGAAGACCCATAAGCTAAGTGTCATGGAAGCCATGATTTATTGTTTATCTACTACAATCGGCTACCTAGTTTTTGTTTTCTTTACCCACAGCTTTTCCACCATGGATTGCCAAGAAAATGAGTACTGGGACCAGTGGGGACGGTGTGTCACCTGCCTACAGTGTGGTCCTGGACAGGAGCTCTCCAAGGTAAGGCACACTAGTCAGTGTAGTGATTTTATTCCCACAGCTTAGGAACCAGCCTAGAAAATGAGATCAGACAAGTTTAGATTAGTCAGCGTCAGCTAGGATTGAGCCTTGCAAAACATGAAATTTGAACAGTAGGCACCAACAGTCACAGTTCCTGCTACATGCCAGTCCAGAAGGATCAGAGTCAGGAGCAAGGTCAAAGGAAGATTTCATGAAATGACAAGGTAATGCAAAAGGAGATGTGGGATGCATATATCCTAGAGGACTGTTTTGTATGAGGGAAATCTGTCAACTGAAACAAGGCCTACTGTTGAATACCAGGTTTGGGGAATGAGAACAAGAGAACAAATGAGAAGGCTAAAATTTGTCCTTTATCCAGGAAAATGTGGATCACAGAGCTGTCTGTGTAAAGCAAAGAATTAGAGGAAAGAATCAACTGCAAATAACCAGCAAGTTAAGCAGGAGTGAGGTTGCAACTGCTTAATTGCTCCTGACTCAGATACTTCATTGGTGGCTTAATACGAAGGTGGTTTTACATTTGAGATGCAACTGTGACTGAAAGAAATGAGCCAGAAGATGGTCTCTATATAGTCACACTTTTTTTAAGGTTATTTTTTATTTGAAAGGCACAAAGAGGGCCCGGCGTGATGACGTAGTAGTTAAGGTCCTCACCTTGCACACCCGGGATCCCATATGGGCACCAGTTCTAATCCCGGCTGCCCCACTTCCCATCCAGCTCCCTGCCTGTGGCCCTGGAAAGCAGTCGAGGATGGCCCAAAGCTTTGGGACCCTGCACCCGCGTGGGAGACCCGGAAGAGGCTCCTGGCTTCGGACTGGCATAGCATCGGCCGTTGCGCTCACTTGGGGAGTGAATCATCGAATGGAAGATCTTCCTCTCTGTCTCTCCTGTCCCTATATTCGCCTTTTCAATAAAAATAAAATAAATCTTAAAAAAAAAAAGAAAGGCACAAAGAGAAGGCACAGAGCGAAGACACAGAGAGATCTTCCATCTACCAGCTCACTCCCCATATGGTTGTAACAGCCAGAGTTAGGCCAGTCTGAAGCCAGGAACTATTTCTTGGTCTCCTGTGAGGGTGCAGTGACCCAGGCACTTGATCCACCCTGCATTGCTTTCTCAGGCACATTAGCAGGGAGATAGATCTGAGGTGGAGTGCCCAGGATGTGAGCCAGCACCTGTATGGGATGCTGGTGCTATAGGAGGCTGCTTTATCTGCGATACCACAGTACCAGCCCATCACATCTTATTTTATGCTCTCATTCATGCTCTCATTCATTACTTCCTCAGTACCTGCAAAGTGTCACACATGGCTGTAGACATCATGGATATGGCAAAACAGACCAAAAACATTGTCCTTATTGACCTTACCTCTTGAATATTGAAATAAATAATAAATAAGATATATAGATGAGTGAGGAATCCAAATATGAAGCTACCACACGAATTTAACGAAGGTCTAATATACAGGGGACATAGAGGCTAGATAAGGAAGAAGGAGAGGGTCTCTTGAGCAAGACTCCTTCCGGGGAAAGCATACATTAATTGCAAAATTCCTACACAAAAATGAGCTAGGAATGTTCAAGGCAGAGAAAGAAAGTTAGTGAAAGTGTGGTTTTAGAATTGAGAAGGAATGGTACTTAAGGGAAATATGCACTGGAATATGTGGAGGCATGAAAGTCTGTGAGAACAAACTTTCCTTTTTTTTTTTTTTCTCTAAGTATAGTAGAAACACTTTTGAGGGGTTTGGGTAAGAGAGTGACATGACTATGTGCCTGGAAGAAAATAGAGCAATTTTCGGTCTAAAAGCATGCGTACATGTGCGCGCGCACACACACACACACACACACACACACACACACACACACACATACATCGCTGTCCCATCTGCTGGTTCACTATGCAAATAACCTCAACAGCCATGTCTGGGCCAGGCCAAAGTCAGGTGCCAGGAACTTCATCCTGAACTTCTCCTTGAGCAGCAAAGACCCCAGTACTTGGATCACCTTATTTTCCTTCCCAGGTGCATTAACAGGAAGCTGAGTGAGAAGTAGAGTAGCTGGGGCTTGGACCCTCCCTTCAGTAAGGGAGGCCACCTCACAAGTAGTGGTTTAACTTGCTACATCACAACATCTATGCCGCACAATCTGTTTTAGATATCATGTCAAAAAGTATCACAATATTTCCCATCATATGCGATGCCTATTATTTTAAATCATTCATATTTACAAAGCTGAACTTCTTTCTTCAAGGGGGGAAAAATATCTGCCAAACTGTTGCTACTCAATTCTTAAAAAGAAAGCTGTGATGGTGTACACGTTTGTTCAGTGCTTCTTAGACTATTTACTTCAGCACCACCATAAATCTTTGAGAGAATAAATGAATTGGAATCTTTATAATTCGGAAACAGCCATACACACACATTATATAATATATAATTATGTAATATATAACATGTATGATATATAACATATTGTATAATATATATATATAACATCATATATAACATATATATTATGTATGTGTGTGTTGTATTTGTCAAATAGTCTGTGCTTTGTAAGGAGCTCTTAGTAACAGTCACATCATAAAGGTATTCAGAGGCCCCTTTTATGTTTGAGGCAACTGAAGCTCAAAGATCATATGTGACTTGCTCAAAGTTAAAACGGTACAGCAAAAACAGATACAAGAACTTCGGAGCCAGATACATCTAGATGGTTTCAATGCACATTGCTTTGTCTTTGAATCAACTAAGATGTACTAAGTTGAAAGTGACATAAAATTTAATAATGACTGCCACCATAAATGAAGTCTAGAGATGGATGGCCCTGTTATTTGTTGGGCAAGTCAACAGTGTCATCAAGGACCCAGGGCTCTTTCATGCATCTCGACCACCTTGTTGCTTTTTTCCTCAAAACTGCCACGGTTCAAGACATGTATTCCTACTGTGATCAAAGAAGCAGGCTCAAAATAGCTTCAGTTTCACTAGGGAAGGATTGTTTGCTTTTTGCTCAAAAGCTTCTCAGCAGCTTTCCCTGTATGCTTTATGGCACACAAGTGGGTGATGTAGCAATGGTATCTAGAAAGGAGGCTGGGAAATGAACATCTGACAGGTCAGAACGGGATTGTCACGATTAAACAAGGACCAATCAAGAATCCATTCTTGAGGGTGGTCATCATGCCGCCTTGGATGAAATCACTATTCTGTCAGTAAGGAAAAAGTCATTTGCATAAGCAGCTAACAGCATCTGGGACATGAGGGTTTTTTTTTTTTTAGTTACCTTTGTTTATTTTAAAAGTTTACTCATGAATTATAAATTATAGCTGCAAACAAATCACTGCAGAAATTAATGCTATAATTAGGCAGTATACAGTCTAATTACCCTGGTAAATAATACATATGACGTTAAGATTCTTGAGATACATTAATTAGATAACACTTCGGAAAATTCTGTTTTCCATTGCAATTACATGTGTTTTCAAGATGCCACAGAATTCCCATGTCCCAGAAACTTAGCTGTAAATGAATAATACATGTTTTATTGTTTATTCATTTTATGCCTTCCTTTGTGATATTAACTAACCAATTTAAATGGCTTTATGAGGGATTTTGTTTTAACTTTTTTAAATTTGATAAGGACTATACCACTGTTTTCTGCTTATTTATCTATTTGCACTTCCTAATTTTGTTGTATATTTCAGACTTTTTCTTCTACTCTAGTTATTGCTTATTGTTTATTCTGTTTGTGTAAGGCACCTGGATAGACAAAAATTACAAAATCTAGAATATTTAAAAATCATTTACATGTTTGTACATATGTATATAGTTTGAGGTCAGAGATGTTGACTTTATTTTTAAAAGTTTCTTAGTCTTTGATATCAGAAATGTATGTTTTTCTCAGTGTGTCATTTATCTTCTGGTTTGTATATGAATATGTTACCTGGCAAAGATTTCTTTGGATTTTTATCTAATTAAAATCTTTGTATTTTTTTTTTTGCCTCCCAATTCTGAAATATAATTAGGAAAGATTTCTCTACTTCCACATGAATGAAAAAAAAACATTTATACTTCATCTCAGTAGTTGCAAATTTTCATTTTTGTATTTAAATATCTGATGCATTTGGAATTTGTTCTGGTGTGTAGTGTGTGAGGAATCAATCAAATTTTATGATTTTATTTTCTTCACATGGCAGTCTAGTTGTATCTAACAGTTATGCAGGGGCCATACTATTCTTCTCTGTGTCATTTAGATTGTGTTCCATGGCTTGCTAGTGGTAGAGACAGGAGTTAAAGTTAGGTTTCCCTGGCACTGGGTGTATCAGTGAGGTTCGTTACTACACTGTATTTCCTATTCCTTCGTCCTTAGACAATCCCGTCAAGCAGAGATGGCACGTGTTACTTTTCTGATGTTGTAGACAGCAGAGACTCCGAGAAGCCTTTTGCTTTCCCAGGAAAACCAGAGTAGAAAGTAAGACAGAAGGCACCCATATTAGACCCTTCACATGTATTGGCGCAGGATGTGGCGGAAGAGCTGTTTGTGAGGACAGCTCTGAGGTATTGGGTAAGGCCAGAGCAGCCAAAGCAACGGGGCATGGTAGTTGGAACAGTTAGAGACTGGCTGATGTTTAATCTCATCCCTGTGAAGTGTATGAATTCAGGTTATTCTACCTGCTGTCACAAATAAATATTAAATGTTGTGATGTAACGGATCAAGGATTTATTTCTAACTCCAATAGGAGTTGACAAGTGGGAGGATTATTTTCATTCATTTAGGGACTCAGTCTTTTAGATGCTCTGTCACTGCTTCATGATTTTATTGACATGCAGTTTACATACCATATCATTGACTCAAAGCCGAAAATTCAGTGTCACTTGGTATATAGCATTATTTTGAAAATTGTTAACAATAAGTATACGTATTAATGGGGCACAGTGTTTCATATCAATATATAAATACATATAATATCTGTACTGATGAAATAAAGATGATCAGCATTTCTGTCTTTGACCTCATATTATGATTGGAGACTTGAAACTCCTTTCTTCCGTTTGTTGTTACAGTATATGTTACTGTAAGCAGTAACCACCTCTGTGCTGTATACCAGTACAATCTTTGTACCTCCACTGAGTCCTGTTTTCGTTCCTGTTATTGAACCTCACTCCCACCAAATCCTCCCAGTCTGTAGTAATAACTCCCATGTTCAGATTGAGGTTTTTAATTTTTTGAAAAAAATTTTTTTTGGCGGGGGTTGTTTTAGTTATTTGAAAGTAGAATGACAGAGAGAGAGAGAGAAAACTTTCATGCACCAGTGTATCCCCCCAAATGGCTATAGCAGTCTGGCTTGAGCCAGACCCAAGCCAAGAAATTTCATCCTGGTCTCCCAGACTGGTGGTAATGGGCCAGTTCTCAAGTGCTTGGTCCACCTGCTGCTTCCCCCCAGGTACAATAACAGGAAGCAGGATTGGAAGCAGAGAAGCCAGATTTTGAACTTGTACTCTGATATGATATGCCAGTTTTCAAACAGTGATTTAATCCATTTGCCAACAATGCTGGCTCCTGTTTATAGTTTTTAAAGGGACTCTTCCAAAAATGTTCTTTTCTTCTTCTTCTTTTTTTTAAGATTTATTTATTTTTATTGGAAAGGTGGATATATACAGAGAGGAGGGAAGACAGAGAGGAAGATCTTCCATCAGATGATTCACTCCCCAAGCAGCTGCAATGGCTGAAGCTGAGCTGATCCGAAGCCAGGAGCCAGGAACCTCTTCCAGGTCTCCCACCTTGGGTGCAGGATCCCAAGGCTTTGGGTTGTCCTTGACTACTTTCCCAGGCCACAAGCAGGGAGTTGGATGGGAAGCAGGGCAGCCGGGATTAGAACCGGCACCCATATGGGATCCCAGGCGTGCAACGTGAGGACTTTACTACGCTATCGCACCAGACCCCCTACTATTTTCCATAATGGCTCTACTTATTTCCATTTGCCTCTACAGTTTCCAAGACCACCACTCCCCACTTTCTCTACATCATTATTGATAATTCTTACTGTGTTTTGATAATAGATATTTTATCTGGGATGAGGTAATATTTTGTTATGGTTTAGATTTGCATTTTCCTGTTGGGAAATGATGGTGAGAATTTCTTCATAGATTTGTTGGCCATTTTTTTTTTATTTGAAAGAGAGAGAGATGGAGAGAGAAATCATTCATCTGCTTGTTTACTTCCCAGATACCTGCAGCAGCCAGGTCAAAGCCAGGACCCAGGAACTCCATCTGGTCTTAAATGTAGGCGACCCAGACCCAAGTATGCCACTTACGGTGGTCGTTAGCGGGAAGTATATTGGCAAACAAGTGAGACTTAATTTCAGGCACTTTAAGGCATACTAAGTGGTTGCTTAACCCACTACGCCACAATGCCCTCTCCATGTTCTGTTCTCTGTGAAGTGCACATTTAATTCCTTTGTCTATTTCTAAACTGGATTAGTTGTTTTATTGTTATTGGGTGTTTTGAATTCGTTATATATTCTGGATATCAATCCATCATCCAACAAGTGGCTTACAACCTTTTCTCTCATTCTGTTTAATATCTCTTGACTGTTTCCTTAGCTTAGCAGAAACTTCCGAGTTTGATGTAATCCCGTTTGTCTAGGGTTGCATTGTTCCCTACGCTTCTGAGATCTTAACCAAAAAGCCATTGCCTACTCCAATGTCTTCAAATGTCTCTTTTAGCAATGTCATGGTTTCTGGTCATATTGTAGGTCTTTTATCCATCTTAAGTTGATTTTTTGCATATACTGAGAGGTAGTGATCTAATTTCATATCTGTGTCTGTATATATACATAAATAGATAGGCAGATAGATAGGTATATATCTATATATGAAACACATGTGCGCGCAGAAATACACATGCACACACATAATTTTGCCAGCATTGCTTACTTAAAAGAAAAAAGCTGTCCCTTCTCCAGTGTATGTTCACAGCATCTTTGTTAAAACTCAGTTGGCTTTATGTATTCATGTTAATTTCTTGGTTCTATATTTTGTTTCCTTTATCTATGTGTTGCTTTTTTGTCAGTATTGCACTGTTTTAATTTCTGTAGCTTTGTAGGATGCTTTGGAGTAAGATATTGGGATGTCTCCAGCCTCCAAGTTTGGCATAAAATGTAACCTGAAATTTGTTATTTTAAAAATTCTAAGTATATAATTCAATTACATTAATCATACTCACAATGCTGTAAAACCATTGCCATGTTCTCTTTGCCCAACTTTGAATAAAATCTTTTTATTTGTATCTGACAGATGCATTCATATGAAGAAGGAGACACTGAGATAGAGAGAGAGAAAGAGAGAGATCTATTTGATGGTTCACTCCCCAGATAGCCTCAGTGGCTGGAGCTGAGCCATTCTGAGGCCAGAAACCAGCAGGAGCTTCTTCCAGGTCTCGTACGTGGGTGCAGAGGCTCAGGCACTTGCTACATTTTCTGCTGCTTTCCCAGACCATAAGCAAGGAGCTAGATTGAAGTGCAGCAGCTGAGATTTGAACCACAGCCCATGTGGGATTCTGGCACCTCAGGCGAAGACTTGGCGTACTACACCCCAGCACAAATCTCACTGGACTTCTTTTTTAATCACCCCAAATAGAAACTCTGTATGCATCCAAAACTTGAGAAAAACCTTGGGTTAATATCAGGCAGGTGCTTACTCTAGGGAGGTTAGGCTAGCAAAGCTGGATGACCATCAGTTCCAATCCATTCAGGGTTTGAAGTCCCTGATGATGTAAAAATGATGTGGAGTATCTGGTTCAAAGTTATACTGAGTTCATATCAGACCTGAGATAAAGGATCAGATGAAATTCAACATATTTGAACATGATCTAGAATAAGAAATACATTTTGAAGTGCAACCTAACATGATCACCTTTATTTCATCAGTAAAATGTATAAAAACAAGACTGCTGTGGGTAGTAATTATAGCTGTTTGACAAATATTTCCAATTCCTGGGGTTTTGGTACATGGCAGAATTGCGCTATTGTGGAACATTTGAAATTACTAATGACAAGGCAGTATGTATAACCAAGAACATATGAGTAAAATGAAAAGAACCATTTCTGCAGGAAAACAAAGATTCCAAGGTTTGGATTTATTAATTTTTTTTTCCCATAGTATCACCTACCTAAGCTATGCTGACTGTTACAGACATTTGGTTATACTGCATGCTATATACTGATTTGATAACATTATCCCATTTTGTTCTATTCCATTTTCAATACTGACTTTAACCTAGTAAATTGAGTTTATGGGCCAAGAATAGGGTTACAACTTTATATAATGTTCACTTGTCCCGTAGCTGCTGCTCTTCCCAAGCTCCTGTAGAGCAATGCTCATGACCCCCATCTCTCTGCAGGACTGTGGCTATGGAGAGGGGGGAGATGCCTACTGCACAGCCTGCCCTCCTCGCAGGTACAAAAGTAGCTGGGGCCACCACGGATGTCAGAGTTGTATCAACTGTGCGGTTATCAATCGTGTGCAAAAGGCCAACTGCACACCTACCTCTAATGCTGTCTGTGGGGACTGTCTGCCCAGGTGAGCCTGCTGTATTGAGCCATGCTATTCTGGGATTTTTTTTTAAATTTATTTACTGTTGATTTATTATTTGTTTTTGCTTTGAAATGCAGAGGGAGATCGAGACAGGCTGACAGAGTCAGACAAAGATGGAAATGGAGACCCAGACCAATGTATAGACAGAGATAGTTCATCAAATGGTTTCCTCCCAAAATTTCTTCCACAGACAAACATAAGCTAAGCTGAGGCTGGGAGCCCAGAACTTAATCCAGGGCTCTTGTGTGGATGGCAGGAACCAACTATTTGAAATATCGCCTGCCTCTCAGGATGTACATTGGCAGGAAGCTAGAATTGGAAGTATGGCTGGGACTCAAACCACGGTCTGATATGGGATGTAGGCATCTCGAGCGGTTTCTTAATCCTTGCACCAGTTGGTCATCCCAGGAATTTTTTTTGTCACTCAAATGTCTCTCATCATTACCTCCCAGACCATAGTTGATGTATCCTCACTGTCTACATCATATTCATCTGAACTGCTACAAAGGAGAAACAGTATCTTCCCAAGACCCCCTGTAATGTTTCTGGCAAATGATCAGTCATAGATGCATAGTAAACAGCTTTTTCATGGCAGTCACGCTATAAACTTCAGCTCTGAAATTCAAGCTAAATTTTACTGTTGAGTTAAAAAAAAAAAACAAACAAACACGATGACATGGTAGATATAAAGCAATGTTTCTCTTTTGGAACCAGCTTTCCATTTAGTTTTAGGGTGTGGTAAATGGGAAAAGAGGTTGAATGTCCAGGCCTCTGGCATGGTACCAGAAATGGGACCAGAGAGCTGCTGGTTGCCTGGAGGGCAAGATTCATAGAAGTTTATGAGTGATCTCAGGAAGGACTGGTCCAAGTGCACTGCTCATTTGGTCACCCTTCCATTCCTTATTGCTTTGACTACAGGTTCTACCGAAAGACACGCATTGGAGGCCTACAGGACCAAGAGTGCATCCCGTGCACGAAGCAGACCCCCACCTCTGAGGTTCAGTGTGTGTATCCAGTTCCCTTCTCTCGTTTCCTCCCTCATCCAGTAAATAGGCTAGTAAAGACTTCCCCTTTCCTAAGGAATGCAGTATGTCTCATAGTGTTTATTGTACAGTAGCAAGGGAATCAGATTTGAATCCTAATTTCAAGTCATAATATGTATGTAACGTCCTACAAATAATTCAAACCCACTGAACCTCATTTTCACCATGTGAAAAGAAGGTGATTTACGATGACTTTTTTTTTTTCATACTTTATGCAATAGTTGTCTAGGCCTAATGAAACAAATAATGTTTAAAAGCACTTATGCATTTCAACTTTTGAACACTTATGAATTAGTTGTTATAGATTGATTTATTTTTATTTGAAAGGAAGAATTACAGGGAGACAAAGAGATCTTCCGTTCTCTGGTTCACTCTTCAAATGGCTGCATTAGCCAGAGCTGGGCCATGCTGATGCCTGGGCTCAGGAGGCAGGCGCTTCCTCTGTGTTTCTCATGTAGGTTTTCCCTCCTCCCCTGCCTTCCCAGGTTTATCAGCAGGGAGCTGGATCAGAAGTGGAGCCACTGGTCCTCAACCTAGCACCCATATGGGATTTTGGTGCCAAAATGGTGAAGGCTTAGCGTGCCACACTATGACATTGACTCCTGAATTATTAGCATACGAGATTTATGAGGAGCCCTAAGTTTTAGGAATTATGAAAGACTGATTTAAAAACTAGGGCTTAGTAAATAGCTTTATTATTCTGTATTTGTCATCTTTGTCTCATATCTTTTTAAAAATTAGTTTTGTACTTAAGATCATGAGGTAATAAAAAGCTATAGAATATTTTAAATTGCAGAAAATAGAAAAAATAAAAATACTCAGTTACTGAACATAAAGTTCGTAAGTCTTAGTTTTTTGCATATTTGCTTTAGATTTAAGTCATGAAGGCTCCATAAGCTTACTGGAATTCTTTTTTAAATCCTTTCTGAATTCCGTTCTGTATTTCCTACCTGTCCTCAGATACCACTATTGTTGATAGGCTATGTTACAGTAACAAATCCAGGTCTTTGTGACTTAATGACAGTAGAAGACCTTTCTCTATTAAATGACTGTGCCTTCTGGACCATGTAGCTTGCAGTTGCCGGTTAAGGGAAGTAAGCAGAAGAGATAGAGTAGTTCTTAATTCTCTCAATGTGGAAATGACATATGTTATTTGCACTCAAAACGCATTGGCCAGAAGAAGTCTGATGGCTTTGCTGCAAGGGTGTAAGAGGAACAAAAGGGAGCATGTGGCTAATGGCCAAGCACGATAGGTCTCTGCTGTACTTTCCACTAATGTTTTAGTATTTACATGCTTGTGTGACATTTATATATATTCATGAGCAAAAAGTGCTAATATTGTAATTTATATGTTTCTATAGATATATCACTCTATGTACTGTTTCCCACCGTTTTTTCCCCATTTGGATTATTTACATTGATATGTAAAGATTTATTACCTTGTATAATAATATCAAATCTTGGTGCTATATCATGATTTATTTATCTTCTACTGATGAGCATTTTAGCTTGTTTCCACTTTCTACGGTATATAACTAGATGGAGAAAACATAGCTTATGTACCTATCTGATTAATTATACTAATTTATACCATATTAGCAGCATAGGCAAGTACCTCTGCTTTATTCTTTATACTTTTGACTATTCTACGAAAACTCTGAACTAGCATACAGCCTTAATTAAGGAAGGCCCCACAGAGAGGCTGATGGCCTGAGAAAATGCAGGTCCAGCGTCACGATAGCTATTGATTATGACTACTATCTCCTCCACTTTTTTTTTTTTTTTTTTGTCTCACAGGTGCCTTCCAACTGAGCTTAGTGAAGGCAGATGCACCCACAGTGCCCCCTCAGGAGGCTCCACTTGTTGCACTGGTGAGCAGTCTGCTAGTGCTGTTTACCCTGGCCTTCCTGGGGCTCTTCTTCCTCTACTGCAAGCAGTTCTTCAACAGACATTGCCAGCGTGGTAAGGGTGGCTGCTTCACGTTTCATATGAATGGGAAGCAAAGCTCTTATTGACAGAAAATGGGCATTTTCAGGGATTGAAAGTTAACGGGCATTTCCTGGCATCCAGGGTGATGATTTGGGCTCAGAGATATCCGGGCAGCAGTGGAAAATATGGGACTTCAAAGATGACTGAGACAAACTTCGAGAGTTAGGGTACTTAGTCCTTTGACGTTTCAGTGTTTCAAAATTCACTCCTTGGGAGAGGAACCTGAAGACATGAGATTGAAATCTACCTACAATGAGAATTTAACTGCTGCACAAAGGTAGATGTTTATTTTAGTTTGATGAGTTCCTTTCTCTCTATTCTTTCCAATGAGAGATAAAATATTAGTTTTTTAATAAGTTGGTTTCCTAGTCTTCTATCTATATTAATGGATACAGGTTCTGGAACACGTCAGGAATGAAAAAATGCTTGACTATCTGAGATCTAATTATGATAAAAATGTGTGAGTTCTACCAAACTATTTTCAGTATAGTCATGTTTCAAATGGAGATCATTGAAAACCCAGGGTCCAGAGGAATTAAAAACAAACAAACAAAACAAAAAAACTTAGGGTTCTTTGCATTGTCAGTTTTGATGCTCCAAGAAGCCCATAGGAAGTAGCCAAGTGAAATTCCAAATGGATGGTTTTATTTGCAGTTACAGTAACATTGTGATCTGTTTTCAGTAAAAGTTCATCAATTAACCGAATCTGGGAAAGAAAGTTTAGATCACTGACAAAGAAGATGAAGGATGTGGGGTAATGGTTGATCAGGACCAGACAGAATTAGAACTCCAGCCTACAGTATTGAGATTCAGTGTAACATCAATGAAGCTTAGGCAGAGATACCAAAACAGACACTTGAATTAGTCAATGAAGTTTATTTAATAAGAATATAAAGTTTACTAGATTAATTAAAAGGTTAATCAGGATTCTGATTGAGCCTAGTAAGGCCAAAGCATTACCATATTTTTGTTTTGCTTTCTTTTGTTTCTAGAGGTTTATTTATTTTGGGGGCCAGGACCATGGCATAGTAGGCCAAGCTGCTGCCTGTGGTGGTAGCATCCCATAGGGGCACTGGTTCATGTCTTGGCTGTTCCACTTTCGAGTCAGGTCTCTGCCTGGATAAACAGTGGAAGATGACGCAACTCCTTAGGCCCCTGCACCCATGTGGGAGACCCAAAAAAAGTCCTGGCTTTGGATTGACTTAGTTTTGGCCGTTGCTACATTTGGGGAGTGAACCAGCAGATGGACAATCCCTCTTTCTCTTTGTGTGTCTCTCCTTCTCTCTCTCTCTGTAACTCTGCTTTTCAAATAAAGAAAAATAATGAAAGTGTATTTTTATTTGAAAGAGTTACACACATACAAAAAAAAGAAACAGACTAGAGAGAGAAATCCTTCATCTGGTGGTTCATTCCCCAAATGGCCACAACAGCCAGAACTGGGGAGTCTGAAGCCAGGAGCCAGCAACTTCTTCCTGGTCTACCATGTGGATGCAGGGGGCCACGCACCTTGGTACCCCTGCTACTTTCCAGGACATTAGCAGGGAGCTGGATCAAAAGTGGAGAAAATGGGATGCCAGAACCATACACAGAGGATTAGCATGATATACTACCTTACTGGCCCTGTAACACTGATTTTAAAGATTTTGTTTATATATTCGTTTGGAAGGCAGAGTAATAGAGAGGGAGAAACAGAGGTATCTGTCATCTGCTGATACACTCTTTAAATGGCCGTAATAGTCAGGTTTTGGCCAACCCAAGGCCAGAGCCAAGAACTAGATCTTGGTCTTCCACATGAGTGGCATGGACCCAAGTAGTTGGGCCATCATCTTTTACCTTCCCTGACACATTAGTAAGAAGCAAAGTAACCAAGACTCACAGGCACTCTGATGTGGGATGCCGGTGTTATAGGCTGAGGCTTAACCCGCTGCGTCTAAACACTAGCTCTATCACACTACTTTGTAAAACTTCATTTTATTTGTATGAGAAGAGGTCCGTCATAACCATTGTCTTGATCAGTTTGGGCTCTGGAGCCTCCCAGATGACTTTGAAAAAAAAAAAAGTTATTCGATATATTTGACTATGCTTGTGGCTTAGGTAGAGATGAAATACTATTGTCCCTTTATGACCCTTCTCAAACTTCCTTTCCTTTCCTCTTAGACAGCTCCTAGAATGTTGTGGCTCTGGGTGAACCATCCTGTTTCTGACTTGGAAATCCAGTGTTTCAGATAAGGGCATGGGTGTATAGCACAGACAGTGAAGCAGTTGGGACCTAGAGCTCAGTAAGACAGATGTGAAGGAGTGTCTCAGAACATATCTTCTTCCTCTCAGGAAAAAAAAAAAAATAGAAATGGGTAACATTATCTCTTCCCCACTTCTTTCATCAAATAATGAGAAAATTGACTGCCCCAGGGGTATGAGGGCAGCCAGCTTCCTCATGGTCTCTATAGAGACTTGAAGAAGGTGCTGTGTAGCTGAGAGTAACATGCAAATTTGATCCAGTGAAAAGTACAAGAGAGAGAATTGGACCCTATGGCTAGCTAGAGGGTATGTATCTTGTCTGAAGGAGAACCTTTTGTTACCATGAGGGAGTAGTCGGGGCTAAAAGATCTTTAAAATTCTCAAGAGAACCAGGAATACAAACTGTTGTATGAAATAATGTGAAACACTGGCAGAGTGATTAAAAGGCCAAACCTGCAATAACGATGGGGAAGATCAAATACACACACGTCCAATAGGTTGCCGGTTTGTAACTTGCCAGTGGATCAGACTCATGCATTAAGGGTGTATTATTTTTCTGTCATTGCTGTAATAAATTGTTACACATGTAATAGCTTATCTTTATAAGTTCCATAGTTCAAAAGTTCAGTATGCTCAGCAGGGTGTCTGTTTAGTTTCACAAGGCTGAAGTTGGGATGTTGGCAGAACTGCATTCCTTGCAGGAGGTCTTTGGAGATAATCTCCTTAATTGATCACCTGGGCAAATGGCAAAATTTAGTTTCATTCTGTTGTAGAACTGGGATCCCAGTTTCTTACTGGCTAGGAGCTTAAAATTGTTCCCATCTTCTGGAAGCACCCCTAATTTTTGGCACGCGGGCTCTGTTTTCAAAAGTATCAGTGGTGGGTTGAATTCTTCCCATGCCACATCCCACTGCCACTTTCTAGGTCTCATTTGCCCTCCATTTCCATTTTTAAATGTTTATTTTTATTTTTTGTAAAGATTTATTTTTTTTTTTTACTTGAAAGCCAGTTAGAGAGCGAGAGAGAGAGAGAGAGAGGCAGGGAAAAACAGAGATCTTCCAGCTGCTGGTTCACTCCCCACATGGCTGCAATGACCAGAGTTGATCTGGTTCAAAGTAGGGAGCCGGAAGCTTCTTCTAGGTCTCCCACATGAGTGCAGAAGTTCAAGGTCTTGGGTCATTCTCTATTTATTTTCCAGGCCATTAGCAGGGAGCAGGCTTGGAGGTAGAGCAACTTGGACTCTAACCTGCACCCAAGTGAGATACCAGTGCCACACATTTAGGATGAGCCTGTTACATCACTCTGCCATCCCCAAATGTTTATTTTAACTTACTTGAAAGGTAGTGACAGACACACACACACACACACATAAATGGATCTTCCGAGAGAGAAAGAGAGAGAAAGATGTTCGATCTACTGGCTCACTCCCCGAATGTCAAACGGCCACCATAGCCATAACGGGCCTAGGCAGAAGCCATGAGCTGGTAACTCCATCTGGGTCTCTGATTGGATGCCAGGGGCCCAAGAACTTGAGCCATCTTCCATGGCCTTTCTAGGTACATTAGCAGGGAGACAGAATGGAAGAAGAACTGCCAGCACCCAGATCATCACACTAACATGGAATCTAGCAGCTTACCTTGCTGTGTCACAATGTCCATATCTCCCTTTTCTGCTTTTATGAGGATGTGGTTACACTGGACTTATCTGGATAAATCAATATCAATATAAATAACTGCCCTATTTTAGGATCAGTCCCATTAATTCCATCTATGGAATCCTTTTCACCATTGAACATAATATACTGTGACGTGACACCAGGGAATGAAGATCATGGTACTAGAAGGAGGGTCATAATCCTGTTTCCAACAAAGAATGAATGTCTTTTTCCTTTGTCTTGATAAATTATTTCCTGACCCAGAACCAAATTAGCCTCAATCTGATGTTGGAAAGTGAGTATTTTCTCAAACATGTTATGTCAGCCTAGAGCTAGGTACTTTGGTTCCTGTAAGAGTGGAAGGGGAGTGGCTGTTGGAAGATGCCTCCCCATCTTGTGCTCAGGACCAGGTGCCCTACTGAGTAAAGTCCCTGCCTTTGGGTGACCTAGTGGCTTTCTGCTTTGAGTTGCAGGAGTTTCGGTGCAGTTTGAGGCTGACGAGGCAGCAGAAGAGTCATTCTTCCCCAAGCCACCTGGCCAGGAGACCAGCCCAGAGTCCCCAGTGAGTGAAAACATCTCTGAGAGCCAGCCACTTAACCCCATCCTGGATGACGACTGCAGCTCGACTCGTGGCTTCCCCACACAGGAGTCCGTTACCATGGCCTCTTGCGCTTCAGAGAGCCACTCCCAATGGGTCCACACCCCCATTGAATGCACAGAATTGGACCTGCAAAAGCTTTCCAGCTCTGCTTCCTATACTGGAGCTGAGACGTTGGGGGGGAACGCAAACGAAAGCTCTGGAGACAGGCTGCAGCTCAATGTGCCCTTTGAAGTTGCCAGCCCTTAACTCTACTGAGGTGAGCTGGAGAGGTGGGGTAGAAATTATGGATAACCCTCACGAAATTTCCCTCAGAATCCCTATTGTTAAGTTTGCTGGGGATGGTGAAACAACAGCAAGCTAGGAACACTGGTGGTGGGTGGAGGGGCAACACAGTAACAATGCTGATGTTCTGATCCACTCAGGCATCACACTTCTGGGCCTAAAATTGTCAGGGAACTGACCAAGGTGCCATGACATGAATCTCTCCATCCTGGCCTATAGAAAACTCATTCAGGGCTTCAGGATACTCAGTTGATGTTCTCTCACGTATACAAGTAGAATGGCATAGTAGGGATAATAGCAAGCATTGTCAGCTAGATATCCTGTATTTCAAACAAACCTCCATTACCTGATAGCTATTGAACCTTGTGTAAATCTTTTTATTTCCCTGAGCCTCAGATCCTTCACATATAAAAAGGAAAAAGTATTACACATCTCGTAAGGTCTTGGGATGACTGAATGGAAAACATACGTGCAAGTGACTTTTATAATATCTCATGCATTCGAGGTGTTTAAACTGTGCTAGATTTTCTGTCTTCTCCTTGTCTGCAGTCAAAATTTATACATCCTTTCCACATCTGCATTCATATGACTTTCATAACACCTCTTTATGGTGAGCAGGTCAGAGCACATTAGCCTCATTTTACACAGGCAAGAACCGAGGAACAGAGAGGAAAAGAGATTTGCTCAAAATTGTAAATAAAATCAGTGGTGAAACTGGGCTAGAGCCCAGATTTGGAGTTTTCATTTTAGAACTCATTCAGTCTCACTATTGCAATTATTCCATAGCCAACACTCCCTTCTCTAGCCTTAGGTAGTGTGCAACACTATGACACAAAGTGGATAGAATTGTAATTTTCAACTAACCAGCTGCTTTTCACCTCCCATTTCGATAGGTAGATGGGTAGATAGATACATAGATATTTTGCTAATGCCATGACTGCCTTAGTTTCCCAATTTCTACACCTCCTGTAAGAAAAGGTGACCAATGCCAAATCAGTCAGTGTACATAACTTCAAGGTCATCTGACATAATCCCCCTTCCAAGGCCTTTAATTAATCTATGGTCCCTTTTATCTGAAATGCTTGGGACTCAAAGTATTTCAAATTTCAGATTTTGGAAGATTTGAATAAACATAATGAAGTGTCTTGGGGTAAAACCCAAACTTAAACACAAAATTAATACTCCTTACACTTATACCTAAAGGTCATTTCATGCAATATTTTAGTACAGCTTTATGTGGATTGCAACCCCTCCATATGAGGTCAACTGTGGAGTTTTCCATGTGTGGCATCACATCAGTGCTAAAAAAATTTTCAGCTTTTAGAGCATTTTGGATGTTTACATTTGAGATGTTCAACCTGTATTCTCACTGGTGTTTGTATAGTTTAGTCATACTTGAAATGATAGAGAGCTCCCTATTGCCCAAGGTATAGTATGATTTGTGGATTTGAGTTTAGCATAAAGAAAAAAACTTTGTCTTCCAATAGCGCTCATGTGTGAGTCCTGGCTTTATTCCTTGGACCATACCGACCTCATTCTCATCCTCTGCCTTGTGGTATGCCTTTGGAGACTTGAGAAGAGCATCTCCTCTCTGTAACGTATTTAGATTCCTCTAAATATGTGGGGCATGTAGCCAAACCCAACTTCATAATGTTCTCATCAATTTACAATAGAGTAAAATTGTCATTTCCCTAGCAAGGTGGTGGAATTTTGGTTTTACATCGTAAATCATTGGTCTAACCCATGTGTTTGTTGGTGGTGGGAGTAAGGAGAGTAGGGGCTGATGAGATTGTTTACATATTTATAACTTGTTCTACTCCCTCTCTAGGTCTCTTGGGCTCCTGGAAGCCTTGTCCCTTCATTCTCTTTGGACTCTCCTGCCATGTTCCTATAGCACAACAGCATCAGGGTGACTGTAACGTGCAGCGCGCTATGAATGGGTCACCTCTTAGCCCATTCTACCAATGGACTCATACTCCACCATTTATTTCCCCAGAGTTGACCTACTTCATTTCTTGATTCCCTGGACTAACCTGGAGAGCCAGATTTATCAACCATGGGACTACCATATTCCTACCTCGACTTCATTATAAAGAAAAGAGGAGGGAATGACAGTGAATGGGGTAAGATGTTCCTGCCTGCCTTTGTCAGGTGGACCTGGAGGAAAGGACTCTCAGAAATCTGCTGATGCATCTAACACTTCAGGGAAAAAAAAATTGTACCCTTCCAGGTTTAGCTCCTCTGTATCACTTTCTTCCTCAACACACACACACACACACACACACACACACACGCACACACACACACACACACACCCTTGTGGTAGGCCAGCTGGCATAATCATCTGACTCATACTCTTGTGGCTGTGACAACTCTGGAGTCAGTGCATTTGCCAAGGTCTTACTCCCTGCAAATATTTTTCTTTAGTGGGGAGTCAAATCAGTGTGTTTTTATCTTTAATATAGTTCTGCCTAAAGTTCTTTTAATCTGTATTACTCTTCTATTCTTGTCTCTTTTATGTCTTCTTATTACCAAATCTTCCAAAGCTCCAAAGGAAGTCTGTAAATCCCAAGGGCCAAAACGGAGCTCAGAGCATTTGTCTCTGGGGTGGCAGTGAGGGTCCTGCGGCTTCGGGAGCTCAAGTTCTCACTGGGGCCTAGCCCTGCAGCAGCTCAGGGACCATTTGGTGCTTTTTGGGTAGAAATGAAAACCAATCATTTTATCCTGAGCTCTTGCCACTAATTTCACTTTTTTTTTTTTTTAAGTAAGAAATGGTTCTCTGGTAGAACAGGACAGTTGAGACACTAAAGGCTCAGATATGATTCATGGATTGTTTTTAAATCTTCCCCTAGGTCCATATGGGCCACTGAGATGGTGTTTCTTTCATAGCATCTGATTAGAAATAAACCAAGGTTCAGACGAGCAAATTAGCTAGCTCCTTTGTTTGGGAGCAGTTTAATTAAGGCTATGGTTGAGTTTGTAAAATCCAAGATATGTTAATAGGGTTAAGCCTTCCTGGGTTGAGAACGCTGGGGTCTATTATGTAGATTGCACATGTGCAAACACCTGTGTACCACTTTTCTCATTTTGTGATATGTTTTCACAGCCTTGGATCTTTACATAGAACCTCAGGTGGCCAATGGAGATGGTTCTCCCCAGCTTACAGATGAGGAAACTGAGTTCCAGTGATGGGAAACAGTGGCTGACCTTAAATTATTGATACAGGAATAAACAGCAAGGCCAGAATGTTTTCAAAAACTTGAACATAATGAAATTTTCTGGAAGAGAGCATTTTGGGGTGGAAGGATATTGATTTTTCTTAACATATCTGTTCCAAAGAGAAAATCTGTTTTGAAGGAAAAGGGGTGGATAGAAAAATAAGGCCTTTATTCCTACAGGCCAACGAGGTAATGTTCTTACCCATCATATGACATCTATCCTCTCACCTTGCACCCCACTCCAAGCCTGGGGTAATCAGGTTTGACAGTATTAGGAAGTTAAGACTTTAAATTCAGCCTTGTCCCACTAGAGGTCAGAAAATGAGAGGGCTTACAAGGCCAGGCAGACTTTCTTTTTCTTCCTGTGTATCTTCTTTTGGCCCTAGCTTGTAAAATGGACAGTAAAGACTTGTGTTAGTAACAGCAACCATTCTACTTATCCCCCCCTCCCCAGCCCCCATTCTTTGTGCAATTTAAGAGTTTCTGATTTTGGTAGGGGTGGCTGAGGCTCTAACTTTAATTCAAAGATGAGAGAGAATTAGTGTCTCATCTTTAAAATCTGCAGGTAGATTGTAGATGTTTGAGCAAAAATGTCAGTTTCACTTCAGTGCTTTAGAGCTTAAAAGGTTCGTTCACACACTCTTCCTATGTGAAAGATGAGGAGATGCAGGCCAAATAGTAGTGTCTTGCCCAGAGTAATTAATACATAAGAAAAAAATATCCTTGTCTCACACAAACACCTGATATGCATGTGTGGATTTCATTACTTGGAGACTAAGGAAGATGGTACATAGGGCAGAAGCTGCTCTTGTGTGTGGTAGAGAGACAAGAGTGTTGATGGCCCTTTTCTGTTGTTTATTTTTAGTACACACTGCCAAAAATGATCATGAAAAGATTATGGAGAAGAGGGAGAGATTTAGGAGATGAAATCAGCCCTTCCCCACTACCAGCTTAAAAGCAACAAGTTCCTTAGTCTAAGTCCTTCGAAGGCAGGAATGTGGTGTTCATTTGAAATGTGGCCATGATTTCCTTTGTACGTTAATCTAACTGGAGTGGGATGCAGGGGTGTTTTGCTTTTCTCTCTCTGTAATTCCACCTTCTGTGACTTACACAGTTTCCAGGTGTCTCTGGACTCACCGCTCTTCCTTACTCGGCTGGAGGGTCTTGTGTGTATTTGAAGAATAATGGTGTTGAGTGTCAGCATATCACAGGGCAAGCAATTTTCCTCTGAATCTCCTAGGCCCAACTTATATTTGATGTGCTGTAACTCTACCCCTCTAGCAGAGAGCGGGGCTGGAGTTTGTCTTCTTGGAAATTTACAGAGCATTTCTGAGCCAACATAGAGGAGCCAACTTCTCTCTGGAGTCCGGGTTCCCCAGGACACCACACAGAGTCCTCCAAAAACAGTCATTTAAGAATAGCTAAGGGAAGTGAAGGAAGGGCCCATTGCTTCTTTTATTGACATGTCAGTTTCATCCCAGCTCTCCCACCATCTCCTCCCCTTTGATTCTTTATGAAGTGTCTTTCTGCCTTTTTTGTGCTTACCTATCTACCTGTAAGACCAGATAAAATGAAGCTCCTTTGAGACTGCATTCCTCTTTATTATTTGAGGTTCTTTATGAAGTTTGTATAGTGAATTCTCTCACACAGAACTAGTCTAACTGGTGAATTCTCTCACACAGAACTAGTCTAACTGGTGTTTCATTTAGTAGCTTAGGCGGAACATGTCCTTCATCGCCAGGTCCTACTCTGAGAAAAGGAACATTCTCTACACAAAGACTTCTGCTTATAGAATTTTATTAATTGCATCTTAGAAAATAATCTATATGCAAACATTGATAAAGGGCCCTTGGGGCAACCCATTAATCACGGTGCTTAAAGCACCTGGCAAAAAGCAGAAAGGTACCATTGTGCTGGACTTGGGATTAGAAACATTTGAATTAAAAGCCTGCATCAAACAGCCTGGTCTCACACAGGTATTAGCAAATAAGTGTGAGCCAGGATTTAGGCCTCGGCCTTGAGGTTCTCTGTTCTTTTCCCTCTGGGACAGTTTATTCTTAAACTTTAATTAATCATGTCTACACCTTCGGGCAGGGGGGGAATTAGTATCCAAACAGAGGATGATTCAGTTTGAGCAAGCCCCAGGTATTTAAAAGTCATCATGTGCCTAGCTGCGGTTGAAACCCACATCTAGTCTCATGCTGCTGCTCTGTGGGAAAGGTAGTGATTTTAACACAGTAATAACAACATGATAAAACTGCACTCAGCCCCCTTCACTGTACTTAGATCACAGTGTGAATGTTGTGTTACCATCTCAAGTCATACCCAAAATATCTTGATTCCAATTTTCTAATGTTCGGCAGTTGGAGTTGGCAATTGGAATAGGGCAAATAAGTTTTGTTTTGCTTTGTATTGATTTTTAAGGTATCTGGGGTAAAGGTGAAGTGAAGGATGCTTTTCCTTTTAATAATTGTTGTTTGGCCATGGCCATTGTCTTATTTGACTGTTTTCTCCAGGGCAGTCCTTTTAAAGATCTTTTTTTTAATTGCTTTTAAAGCAGGAAATCTTTGTTTGGACACTGTATTTTCTTTCTTTTTTTCTTTCTTTCTTTCTTTTTTTTTTTTGAGGTTATTGGTCACTTGAAGAACAAAAACACATTTGCTAGAGATGTTTTTTATATACCCTCAAGCCTAGAAAAGAGTGGAATTTTCTGTATTTGAATTAGCAACAGAGAAGTTGTTTGTCAAGGAGAGGGGGTGTATTTGTTGGGGATGAACTGAGTTTTCCAGTATGTATTTTTTTCTGTCTACACACCTTGACTTGGTTTTTGACAGGAGTCTGGGAGAGCAACTTTCCACTTCAAGGTTTTCAGATCCAGGCTAGGTAATGGTGTTGATACTAAAGCAGCCCTTCCCGCCCCCCTCATCCCCCACAACACACAGCCCTGCCACACTGAGGTCGTCATCATTCTTGTCTCCCACCTATCCTCTCTTCCACTCATTATCAAGGTCATTGGTGTTTTACATTGAATATAGGTACATTTTTATTACTTTTTCTGCGTAGTGAGTTTATTTATGGAGATTTTGTTAAATCTTGAGCCATATGCATGTGTGGATAATGGCAGGGTTGTGTTTAGTTTATAAGACTTTGCAAATATCTCATATTGGCTAATAAACAGAATTGCACTCAAATATCTCGTTTACTCCTCTGTTTTCAGAGAACCAGGGTTCCTCATTTGGCTAATGTGTCTTTGATCAGTAATCGTAGATGTGCTCACTGACTTGGCCCTCCCGAGACCTTGGTTATAGCTCTTGTCCTCCTAGGATTTTTGTTTGTTTGTTTATTTGTTTTTAAAATTCTCATCTGGGCTACAAATATTTGTCAAGGCTCCCATAGCCCTAAGAGGAGCATACACATTTCTCACATTTCTTTTGAGCTCTGCAAAAATCTCTCTCTCTCTGTATATTTTCATCTTAATTTGAATATTTTTTTTAAAAATACATTTTCCTGCTACACCATCTGGATAATTAAATCTCAAGAGTACCTTTTTGCTATTTCAGGGTTTATAATTATGTTTACAATCTCAATGAATACTAGGGACCACCTGAAGAGACATCATTTAACTTTTGAATGATGTGATTCCCTGCAGTTTTATCTAAGGGCTATAGGGAAATCAAGTTTTTCCCATTTTTAATATTCTGTGATCCTGACAGCAACCTATGTTGGCAAAAGTTGTAGAAATGACAACCATCACACATTGATGGCAAGATTGTAAAGTGGCATAGCCACTTTTGAAAATAATCTGGTGCTTCCTCTACAATTTGAATTTATCATATAATCCAGTAATTCTACTGCTACTTGTATGCCCAAAATATTTTTTTGTAATTTATGAACACAATACTCATACAGAAATATTCATAGAAATATTTTAAATATTTGGAAACAACCCAAACATCCATGAACTGATGAATGGTTAAAAAAAGGGGGTATGAAATACACATAATGGAATACTGTTAAGCAAAACATAGAATTGAACTTGTAAATACTGTTAAGCAAAGTGAAGAATTGGCCTTGTGACACATGGTGCATCATAGATGAACTTCAGTATATGTTAGGTAAAAGAAGCAAAATATGAAACTACATGTTGTATGATTCCATTTATTTAAAATGCTTGTAAAAGACTAATAGAGGCAGAGGTAGTTTAGTGGTGTCCTGGAACTAGGAATAAAGAAAAAAAAAAAGATGAAATGTTAACAGGAATGATGGATCTTATTTACAGAATAAAAATGTTTTAAAAGTCAGTTATGGTGGCTGCATCACGCAGTGATGCTAGGTAAAATGTTTTGACTTGCACATTTGAAACGATTGACTCTTACAATATGTAAAATATAACTGAATAAAGTATTTTTAAAAAGTCTGCGGTCGCTGATATCTGAGTAGAACATTCTGGTTTTGCCAATTTATTTTTCCAACACTTGTGTTGTCAGGGCTGATTCCATAAGCTCTCTCTCTTACTGTCATACGCACATGCACACAAACACTCAATTAAGTGAAAGAAAAAGAATCTGAGACTCAGTCAGTTATCTTCCCTTTGAGCTCTTGACATAGCATGGAAGAAATAGGGAGAAGAACCCCTGTAGCCTCCGTGGTCAGTACATGAACATTGAGACTCAGAAGAGGAAGTGTCATCGTGCCTACAAAAGGGCATTTTGAGGGAGCCACACAGAATGTAGAAAAGGTGATTGGGAATTACCTGCAGGTAAGAAGCCATGGTCTGTGGTACATGAACATGGCCATTTTGTGAAAAGAGGGTCATTTGTAAGGTCCAAGCATGCCTTTGCATTATCATAATTAGTTATTAGTACAGTACAAGAGTCCTCTGATATCTAGGTGGTTAACAATGCCAAAGGAAGAGCTAACACGCGAGGATCTCCTGTCTACTTTGGAGTCAGTGTGTACCTGTGCCGGTCTCAGATCAGTGAACTCCCATTCTGTACCTCAGAAGGACATGGAGAAACCAGATCTTTTTAAACAGATGGAGCAAAACAGCAGAGAGGTCATCGGACTGTCAAACAGGGCATTCTGGTGTGGCTGTTAATATTCCTTTTCATTATGAGCTAGGGACATCTGCATATTTCTGGGATGCAGTGGCAGTTTGCTTTTAGTGAATCGCTTCGCAGCCTTTTGGCTAAGATCAAATGTACTTTGCTTCTAGTGTAAGTGGCAAGTTTTTGTATAGATGTCAAGAATTCTTTTAAGATCTCAGAAGCTGTTCAGATATTGGGAGTTCACTTGCTGCCTACTTGGACAAAACAGATCTTTGAGAACAGCTGTAAAGTCATTTGGGTATCATCCAGAAAACATTTTTCTTTGGTTTCTTTTAAAATAGAAGAAACTGAGGTTCAGACAGTCTTAACGGTTTTTCTATAGTTTTACGAGGGTAAGTAAGTGATGTACCAACAGAATTTCAGCCCAAATCTGTGAGATTCTAATGCCAGGGTGCTTTGTTAAACCAAAGATGCTACATTAATAAAGAGGATGTTACCTCCCAGTTATTCTAGTGGCCAGTGTGTAAAGCTGCACCAGAGCGTCTAAGGAATTTCTAAGCTCTACATGCTAGTGTTACTGACATCAGCTTATACTATAGCAGTAATTCTCTTATAGTGTGATTATTTATTATGCTTTGTCCTTGCTCCAACAGTATTGTTAAAAGAGCATTCTGAAAGTCTGAAATCTTGTTCCACTTCTACCATTTCCTAGCTGGAGTGAGGGTCTTTTCCCTTTTCCTGGAACTCAGTTTCTCAGTCGGGGTACAAAGGCTAACAGACTCATGAAACTAGGAGTTTTTCCAACACTGATGTACAATGAATGAGAGCTAGCTTTGCTTTAGTTTGCTCTTGGTTCAGAGGTCCTGAAGGAAAAAGCAGCAGAGAAGATGCCCACAAAATGTGGCTAGAAGACAGCTGAGAAAATAACAAGAGTTTGATTCATTTTGTTTGTTTTTATCTATGCACTCTGCCAATATTTTCCATCCTCTTTTGGACTAAGTTCTTTTGAGTTCTGACATTCAAATGTGGTTAAGTTTTCCCTTGGGAATTACTTTCAGACCTTTAAAATACACTTGAAAAGTGGTATTTTTTCCTACTCTATTGTAACTAGTCTATAAAACCAGATCTTGTGCTTAAAGCAGTAAACCAATGATAATATTATATACCATAGGGTTTAATTTTATATTGAGCAGCGTAAAGCTTGTTCTAGTCTCTCCTGTATCCAAAGGGGATTGATTCTGAAATCCCCAGTGGACACCTTGAAACTATGGATACTGCTGGACACCATTTCCTTATATACCATGTGTTTTTCTGCGCTTATCACCTACCTTGGCCAGAAATTAGCCAGTATGAGGTACAATAGCCAAACTAACAGATTGTTCTTTTTCTTTCCTCACAATTTTGTGGATAAAAGTTTTAACTATTACTCATAGAAATAGCATAAAACTTTTTTCTCTTAATTCAAGAACTCCCACTTTTTCACTTAATAGGAGACCTTTCCAGCTTCGTTTTGGCATATCCACATTGGTGGCATCACTAGTCTGGCATTTCGCTTACTTCAAAGTCAGCGCTGTCACATTTCAGCAGTCAATCTAAAAATCTAGAGGTCTACTAAATGACTAACAACTGAGTAGCATATGCATAATTAATATGCAGTATAAAAGATGATTCATTCCAAGATGGAATGACATGGAATTTTATCATGTAATTTAAAGTTTACAGATGGTTTAATCTCTAAAATATTCTATTTAATGTTTTCAGACTGCGGTTGACTCCAGGAAAGTGAAACTGCAGAGTGAGACTTTTGTGCATTGAATACAAACAATAACAACATGCTGTTGAACAGTGTGTGTAAACATTAGATCTGTCTTTAGTTAGAAATTTTTTCCATAAAGTCTTACTTGCCAGTCACTTTTATTTTCCTTGATTGTATTTTCTCATCATCTTTTATAGGATCTGTTTCTAATTCACATTTATTGACCCTTCTAGCTCTTTTTTTTAAAAAAAAATCCCAGTTAAAATTGTTTTATAACATTTATTTATTTGGAGGAGGGAAGGAGGAGGAAAGAGAGGGAGACTGAGATTTTCCATCCTCTGGTCTGGTTAACCTCACAGCCAGTCCACACGGAAGTCAAGAGCCAGGAACTCAATACAAATTTCCCATGTGGGTGCCAGGGGACAAACTACTTCATCCATCACTGCTGCCTCTCAGCGTGTGAATTATCAGCATGTAGGAATGGGAATTAGAGCCAGGGTATAAACCAGGTGCTCCGGTATGGGGTGTGGGCATCCCATCTGGCATCTGAAAAACTGGACCAAGACCCTGGCCCAGAAGTGATTCTTAACCCTGCATTTATACTGGAACAACCTTTGGGAGTTGTAAAAATTGTGAGGCTTCCACCTCAGTTCTAGAGGTCCTGATTTAATTTTTAAGGTTATAAGTTGAGTATAGAAGATCAAAAAAAAATCTCGCCTGATGATCCTCATTAATAGTCACCATTAAGAGTCACTTCTCCATAGATAACATTTCCCTTAACGGATTTCCTTACCGTGCTACAGGTAATCTATCTACTCTATCAAGCGTCCTTTAAATTGTTTCCAACTGCCTTTTTCCTGCCACCCCATTTGCAAGAAGCTTATGGATGAGCCTCTATAGGACTATTGATTTTCCTTCTCTTAAATTTACCTGTCTGCCTTTTTAGGATGGGTCTGTATCAAATAACTCCCTTATAAATAACCCAAGTTATTAGATCTGGCATAAATTTAAGTCAAATACGTATGGCTTATTCTATGCCAACTTCCTGGGCTGGGTCAGCAGGCTGTCAAATCAGGCAACATCCAAATTTAACCTCATAGCGAAGCCTTCGAAGTATTCAGGTTCCAGACCAAATATGACAGAAGCACCTGTATTATTTTTTGTTACGTACAACTAAAATTCCTTGGTATTATATTCAAAACAAATCATACTGAGAATGACCTGAAACAGAGGTAGACCATCTAGGGGCCATGCAATTTGATAAACAATGTATAGGTTCCCTGGGATTTGTTTTAGCTCCATAGATCTCTGGTTAGGTGAAAAAAAAAAATTCAGCCAAGAAAGAAATGTCAAGGAACACAGAAGAAGTAAATCTTCAAGGAAAGACTGCAAACCATAAGAGAAGGGGCAGCCTGGTAAGATGAAAACCTTTTGAACAATAACTGATCTGATCCAGCCAAACATCAAAAGCAAAATAATAACAGTGAACTTTTCTCCATGTTTCTTATTAAAGATAATGTGGGAAGCCAAGACTTCCACCTCTACCCTATACCCAAAAAAAATGGGTCGATAAAATAGACTTTTTTTCATTAGCTTTTTTTTTTCTCAATTAAAACATTATTTCAGCGATAGAGGAATAGACAGACAGCAAGAGGCAGACAGTGTGCAAACTCCTGTTTTCTGGTGCACTGCCTCAGTTGTCTGTAATGGCTAAGGAACAGATGGGGTGGTTAAAGCCAGGCTCTGGGAACTCAGTTCAAGTCTCACAAATGGTGATAAGAATGCAATAACTTGGGCCCAGCGCGGTGGCGCAAGTGGTTAAGGTCCTAGCCTTGCACGCCCAGGATACCATATGGGCGCCGGTCCTATCCCAGCAGCCCCGCTTCCCTTCCAGCTCCCTGCCTGTGGCCTGGGAAAGCAGTCGAGGACGGCCCAAAGCTTTGGGACCCTGCACCCGCGTGGGAGACCCAGAAGAGGCTCCTGGCTTCGGACTGGCATAGCATCGGCTGTTGCGCTCACTTGGGGAGTGAATCATCGGATGGAAGATCTTCCTCTCTGTCTCTCCTCTCTGTATATCCGCCTTTCCAATAAAAAAATAATAAAAATAAATCTTTTAAAAAAAAAAAGAATGCAATAACTTGAGTCATCCCAGCTTCTGGATTTTCAGGAAGCTGAAATCAGAAGCTGGAGCAGGGACTCAAAGAAAGGAACTGTGATGTGGAATGCCAGCATCCTAATCAGTGTCTTAGCTGCTTAGCCGTGTACCTGCTCTTAGTTATTTTTTTATACTTAAGACAATAGGAAATTAATAGGAAATTAATATTAATAGGAAATATTAATCATATTAATCATATTAATAGGAAATATTTAGGACAGTTATTGAAAATGGGAGGATGGGCAGAGACATTTTTTCTAATGGTTAAGGTGCCAGTTAAAACAACCATGGCTCATACTGAAGTGCCTGGATTCAGTCCTGTTTCGCCTTCTGATTCCAGCACCCTGATGATGTAGACACTGGGAGGCAGCAATCAGCTGAAGCAATGGATTCCTGTCATTCATGTGGGATACTTAGATGGAGTTCCTGGTCCCAGCTTCAGCTTTGGCTCAACCTAGCTGTCACCGATCTTTTGGAATTGAAACAGTGAATGAAAGCTCTTTGTGTCTGATTATTTAAACATACAAATATGTACTTAAAAACAGAATGAAGTAACCTATACAACGGGGTGTTAAAAAAAAATCCTAAAAGCAATCATACTAAACAGTGTTTCGAAAATGTCCTGGGGGCTTATAGAAAATAGAGAAACATGTTTTTCTTAATCTACTAAATTTCTGTGAAAACAGTCCATTGCATTTAAGCTATACTCTTTTCTCTCCCACTCGAGCTCAATGTGGGTACGATTTGTTTACAGGTAGGTGTACCCAAGAGAAGCTGACTCCCTTTCCTGTTAACTTTCAGACTAGAGCTATTATTTATTTCTGGGAGGGGTAGATCACTGGCATTTGCCAGCTCCTGGCTCTGGCTTGCAGAAATGATTGAACACAATGGTAACCAAGATATCTGTGGTTCTCTTCCTTGACCAAGTTATCCCGCTCAGAATAGAATGCCTGCTTCGAGGGCAGCAGGTGAAGAAGGCTGTGTTTTAATTTCCCTCATCCCATGTTATTCTTAATGTGAGTGATGTACAGTGGTAGAGACAAGTCAAGAAGAACAGGGGCTACCAGCCTCATCAGCCACCTTTGTCATACAGCACAAGAGGTGATGTTCCGTTTTTTCCACACAGTAAAAATGTAGTAGTGCAAAACATCTACCCGGATGAAGTCTACACTACAAGAGTTCCATATATTTCCCTCAGCTGAGCCGACTTTCTTTGGGAAGTTTAAACCTAAAGGCAGTGTCTAAATAATCAAGATTTTAGTGTTGACCGATGAAGACGTTAGTAGCTCCACAGTAGTTATAAGCAAAATAATGGACCAATTAAAAGTTTAGGGAGCTAAGGAGACCACTCCCAAAGACAGGCTTTTCATATAGTGGTCAAGAAGCTGCTTGAGGTACTTGTATTCCACCTAGGAGTGCTTGGATTAAAGTTCTGGCTCTGTGTACAATTCCTGACAGGAGGCAGGTGATGGCTTAAGGGCTTGGCTTGCTGCCACCCACATGGGAAACCTGGAGTAAGTTACTGGCTCCTGGCTTCAGCCTGCTCAGCTCCGGTTGTTTCCAGTATATGGGAGTGAACCACCAAAGATAAACATTACTGGTGTTAAACTCAAAAACTCTATTTGAAAGGACCCAGTGTAGCACTATACTAATCCACTTTCCATTACTTTAATAACACACAAGAGAAGCTTCTTGGGAAATAAAAAGATACATTTGAAGTTACAGAATCAGGTGGTCCTATAGACCAGCATCTGCAAGAGCCTGGTCGTAGTGGATGCAAAATCATGATCACATGGCGAGCCAGGAAGAGGAAAATATACCTAGTCCAAATTAGAACTCAAATAGTTAAACCACCTGTGAAAACTACCCTCTAAAGGAGTGTGTCCAAAGGCTCAAAGACCCTCCAACAGCTGAACCTTTCAGATTCCATCATTGGATGAAGAAGACAGCGTCAATCAATCATTAACATTAATACGTCAGAATGAATTTTTGGAGAGTAAGGTCCTGCTGCATCCATAATAGATACCAACAGATGAAACATTGCTAAAAGCTTACAGAAAGAGCAGAAAAACATTCAAAAAAGTCTGTCCAAAAGTGAAGCCATCTGAGATAATGGATGGAAGGATCAGATACACTATTTTTTAAAAGATTATTTATTTATTACAGTGAACAATTTTATATATTTCACCACAGAGATTTAGAAGCATAGTAATACTTTCCACCCTACCCTCCCACCACCCATGTTTCCTACACACCCTCGTCCTTCCTTATTGCTTCCCCCCCCCCGCCTTAATTTTTGCAATGGCACACTTTCATTTCACTTTGCAGTTGTAGGCTTAACACTTCATTAGGTGTTAT
Organism: Ochotona curzoniae; assembly: GCF_017591425.1. Classification (NCBI taxonomy): domain Eukaryota; kingdom Metazoa; phylum Chordata; class Mammalia; order Lagomorpha; family Ochotonidae; genus Ochotona; species Ochotona curzoniae. Next base: position 33,643,389 of record NW_024465023.1, read on the forward strand.
ATCAGCACTTAACAAGTAGAAAAAAGATTTTTTTTACATTTTATTATTATTATTATTATCATTTTATGATACAGTTCCATAGGCTCGTGGCATTTCCCTTATCCCCTCCCCAAATCCCTCCCCCCACCTAGTCCCCCTATATCATTACTAACATATAGTTCTTCATATACAGTCATATGTCCATCATTGCTGGCATGGACAATGGCAGAGAGTCCAGCATCCTATTGTCAAGATATAGCAAAGTTTCTTTTTTTATTATTATTATTAATTACATTGCACTAGTGACACGGTTTTATAGGTACTGGGATTCCTCCAACCCCTCCCCAAACCTTCCCCCCATGGTGGATTCCTCCACCTGGTTGTATTTCCACAGTTCAAGTTCAGTTGGGGTTCTTTCATTGTAAGCATATACCAAGCATAGAGTCCAGCATCTTATCGTCCAGATAAGTTCAACTGCTGCTTGGAGAGACCATTTCTAGTGTGAGGTAGAGCCAGCAGAGTAGCATCTCAATCAATTACAAGCAGCAACATAACATCAGCCACAATCTATAACGTTATGGAATTAATTGACATAGTATTGAGTAACCAAAATGTTAAAAGAAAAAAAAAAGAAAAAAATGTTAGTTCTTAAATACATCCTGTGACTTCTTCATTGACATTTCAATTTTAGTTTATATACCACCGGGTTCTGTACACCCTAAAAAGGTTATAGATTCAGCTGTCTCTTGTCTATTTTCATTCTAGTATTTAGCATTTTATAGCGTTGAAGTAAACAGTTTCAATGTAAGTCCATCTTTGTCTGAAAGTAGAAATGCATACTACACTGCATCCTCACATCTGGATGTTAGTCTCCATTTCACAGCTACTGTACATCCCCTTAAATGAAAAGTCATGATGCAAAATCAACAATAGAAAGAAAAATAGAAATTTACAATTCCATGAAGTTAAATGACATGTTACTAAATATGACAGTTTCCATTACATAGCTATTATATATTCCCTCAAATGAAAAGCAACAAAACAAAATCAACATCAGGAAGAAAAAAGAAATTAACAACACCGAGAAGCTAAATAACATGCTACTAAATGACTAACGTGTAGCTGAAGAAATGAAAATCAAGAACCTTCTTGAAGAAAATGATGCTACTGTATGATGTACAGTCATTGAATGATTTAATCAGAAGAAAGTGTTTTGAAGAAATGAAACTAACAGAAAACAACAAAACCCATATGATATAGATTCTGCCGATTTTTGTTGGTGAACTCTGTCTCTTCTAGACAATAAATAGATGGGTTTTGTTGTTTAATACAGTCTAGTAATCTATGATGTTTGATTGAGCTTAATCTGTTTACATTCAGAGTTTAATATGTATGGGTGTTAATTTGGTCCTGTCATTTTAGCAATAGTTTGTTCATTGATTTAGTCTTCTGTTTTCATTTTATTGGGATGTTCTTCCCATTTGCCTTTGGCTTTGGTGGGTCATATTCCTCTTCTCTGTCAAGAGAACATCTTGAAGTATCATTTGTAGGGCAGGTTTGGAAGAGGCAAATAGTTGTAACTTTGCTTTGCTGTGGAAGAATTTTATTTCATTTTAAAAAACAAAAGAAAACTTTACTGGATATTTTATCCTGGGCCGACAATTTTTTTCTTTTAGAATCTGGAATATGTCACTCCATTATCTGCTTGCCTGTAGAGTTTCCTGTGAGAGATCTCCTGTGAGTTTAATTGGCATTCCTTTATATGTCAATTGATTTTTTTCACGTGCACATTTAAAGATCTTTTCCTTATGTTCAATTGAAGAGAGCTTGCTGATCATGTGTCTTGGTGAAGATTACATTTGATCAAGCTTGTTGGGAGTTCTTTGTCCTTCCTGGATCTTGTTCCCCAATTCTTTCTCTAGATCAGGGAAATTTTCTCTTATTATTTGAATAAATACATTTGCAAACTCAGCTTCTCTTTCTGCACCTTCTGGAACTCCAATAACTCTTATATTTAGCCTTTTAATAGTGCCTTTCAATTCTTGAATATTTTCTTTGGCGTGATGCAGCTCTGCTTCCAGTTTTTTGTTTGCTTCCCCCTCGTGACAGGAGATATCTTCCAATCCTGAGATTCTTTCTTCTGTTTATTCATTGTATTTTGGAGACTTTCCATTGTGCTTTTAATTTGCTCTACTGTGTTCTTAATTTCTGATATATAAGCCTTGATATGCTTTATTGCTTCCTTAAATTCTTTGAACTCTTCTTGCATATGCTTCTCGTTTTTGATCAGAAGCTTTAAAATGAGTTTTATGGATTCTGTGTCCCCCTTTTTCTCGATGTCTTCCTCAGTTAACTCTGAGGTTGGCAGAGGGTTTTGCTCCTTTGCAGGGGAGTTTTCAGTAATATTCATTGTGCCTTTGTCTCTTCTTTTGCTCTTGGTCATTGTACTTTTGGTTAGCAGATTCTTCTCCTTGGGGCAGGTTTCTAAGCTGTGTCACCCACAGGTCTACAGTTCAATTTTACTTATTGCAGTTAGTACACAACTCTTTGCTTGCAGCCACTTGTGCCACTCCCTCCAGCGAGTTCCAAGTCTGCGTTCTTATGCTAGATTTCCACCGTGGTCTTCACAGCCCCAGCTCTTGGCTCACCACTCTCCACCTCCTGTGATACCGTGCTGAGGCTGCAGTGATGTCTCTGCAACCTTTCTCCCACTTCCAGTTGGGGCAGGTCCCAGGATTAGAGAGACACCAAGTGTCCTATCTAGTTAGGTTGTTGGTGGCTCTGATCTTGTTGGAACCTGTTGGACATTAGGTCTGGGTGCCACATGGACCTATTTTGACCAGTATGATGCCACAGTCAGTATTATTTTCCTATGAGACCAGTGCAATCTATGGAACTCATTGAGTTTTTGCGAGCTCAGCACATGTGCAGTTCACTGTTGTCCCCTGCAGTCCAAAGCTATTGCCAACTTACGCAAAATGGCACCTGATGTACCACTACTAGAGTTCTCAATCTGCTGGCCGTCAGATCTGAGGGCTACCCAGACCTGTCTTGGGTGGAACCTGTAGAATGCCACTTTGCTGCAGTTTACTGAGTCAGAAATGAGTTCACTTCCAGCTCAGTGCATGCTCAGTCTTTTCCCTTGTGCTTGCTTCCTTACGCAAAACGGTGCCCAATTCAGTTCTAGGGGGCTGACTGGGCTATGAAATCCACACTGTTCTCACACTGCCCATCTGTGTTCTGTTGCTCTTTCTCTGCTCCTGGTCAAATCAAACGGATCAGCAGGACGGACAGTTCTTTGTCTGGGTTCACCTCCCAAGCTCCCAGTGAAAGTCCCTTTCTATCTGGTTTCTAGTGGAGTTCCGGCTGCTGGTGGAGTTCAGATCGCTGTTAGCTGAATTCGCTGGAGTATCAGTCACTGCAACACCACACTGTTGTGCCCACTGCTTTCCTGTGTCTGACAGTGTCCCGGTACCCCTCTGTTGTTGTTCTGTCCTCTCCTGTTTCCTGGAATGTGTCCTCCTGACTAAATGTTTTTCCATGCATTTAAACGTGTCTTTACCCTATTCCACCATCTTGATTCTCTAACAAGTAAAAAATTAAAAAGAAATAAGCACAACCAATATTCCTCAGGAAAATAGACAAAGGCTGAAAACAATAGTAAGATGACATAATAGCAATCTTGCTCGTATAGATTTAGATTTTTTTTTCTACTCCCTTCATTAGTTGTCACAGATCAGTGGAAAAGTATGATATTTACATTATAGGAGCTGACTTATTTCACTAAGAATAATGGTTTCCAGCTGGATTCATTTTGTTGCAAATGATTAGGTTTCATTCTTTTTTTTATAACTGAGTAGTATTTTACAGTATGTACATGCTGTATATGCATACTATTATTTATCCAGTCATTAGCTGTGAAGGATCTGGGTTGGTTCCATATAGTAGCTATTGTGAATTGAGCTGCTATAACATGAGAGTACAGATACCTCTCTTCCATGCTGATTTAATTTTCTTTGAACAAATTCCCTGGAGTGTAATGGGTGGGTCATATGGTAAATCTGTTTTCAGCTTTCTGAGGAATCTCTACAGAATCTTCCATAATAATTGCACTGATTTAAATTTCTAAAACAAAGAATTAGGGTACATTTCCCCCCCACGTCCTCACAAGCATTCGTTTTCTGATTTCTGTATGATAACCATTATAATTTGGGGGAAGTAAAACCTCACTATAGTTTTTATTTTCCATTTCCTGATGGCTGATGGCTAGAGAACCTGAGCATTTGTTCATGTGTCTGTTGGCAGTATGAATTTCATGCTGTTGGAGAATAGGTGTTCATGTACCTAGTTACTTTCTTAAAAGGATTGCTCATTTTGTTGCTGTTGAGTTTCTACAGCTCTTTAGAGATCCTGGCTGTTAATCCTCTAGCAGTTGTACAGTTGGCATATATTTTGTCTCCATTCTGTTGATTGTCTCTTTCATTTTTCTGGTGATTTCCTTCACAGTGTAGAAGCTTCTTGGCTTGATTATAATCCCATTTGTTTATTTTTTTGTTTAATTGCCTTTTATTCTTTCTTTGAAGAAGTCCATATTTATGTTTATGTCTTGCAGGGTTCCCTTGATGTTTTTGTCTCATAATTTGATGATATCTGCTCATAGATTCAGGACCTTGATCAATTTATAATTGATCTTTCTATGAGGTGTTTTAAGCTTTTGCTCATATAGATCCAATTTTTCCCAGCACCATTTGTTGAAGAGACTGTTCTTTCTCTCTAGGTTTATTTTCATTTACCTGTCAACAATAAGATTGTTTTAGATGTGTGGGTCCATTTCTGAGATTTATGTTATGTTTCATTGATCTTCATGTATGCTTTTGTGCCAGGATCAGGATGTTTTGATTAAAACTGCCCTGTAGTATGTCTTACAATCTGGCACTGTGATGTCTCCAGCTTTGCTTTTGTGGGTCAAGATTGCTTTAGCTATCCAGGGTCTCTTGTGTTTCTATATGAATTTTGGTATCATGTTTTCTGTATCTGAAAAGAGGGCCTTAGATAACTTGTATAGGATTGCACTGAATTGGCAATTTGCTTTTGTTAATATGAATTTTTTTTATATTTATTCTACCAATCTATGAACATGTCAGATTTTTCCATTTGTGGTATTTTCATGTACTTCTTTCTTTAATGTTTGTAATTTTCATCATACATATCTCTCACACCCATATTTAAACTTCTTGCAGACACTGTGTTTGTGACTGATCTAACAAGTTTTTTTTTTTTTTTAATCTCAGTTGTGGGATTTTTGGTGCATACAAAGGTTACTGATTTTTGTGTTAATTTTGTATCCTGAAACGTTATCAAATTCTTCTATGGATCCCAACAGTCTCTTACTAGAGTCTTTTGGTTTCCCTGTGTCATGCAGATCATGTCATCTGCAAATAGGAATGCTGCGACTTCCTCCTTTCCAGTTTGTCTCCCTTTTATTTCTTTTTCCTTGCCTAATGGCTTTGTATAAAACTTTTAGGATTATATTGAATAGCAGTGATGAATGCTATTCACTAGCAGTCTTATCTGGTTCTGTATTTTACTGGAAATGCCTCCCACTTTTCTGCATTCACTTGGATGTTGGCTATGGATTTTTCATATATTACCTTGATTGATTTGAGGGACATTTCTTCTATACTCGATTTGTTTTTTATCATGAAAGGATATTGTATTTTATTAAATGTTTTCTCTGCACATACTGAGATATTCATATGTTTCTTATTCTTCAGCTTTTTAATGTGATATATCATGTTTATTAATTTGCATATAAAATCATTCCTATATACCAAGGATAAATACTGCTTCATTGGTGTGAATGATCTTTCTGATATACTCTTTAATTAGATTAGCTAGTATCTTGTTGACAACTTTTGTACACATGTTCATCAGGATATTATTCTGTAATTCTCTTTCTTTGTTGTACCTGTTTTCTGGTTTTGGAATTCAGGTGCTGCTGACTGCATAAGAGTTTGGGAGGATTCTCTTTCAGCTTTTTTGAATATTTTCTTTGTTGTGAGGATTTGTATTACTAATTCAATCTCTATCTTGGTCATTGGTCTATTTAGGTTTTCTATGTCATCATGTCTCAATGCAGATAGATCATATGTGTCTAGCATACTATATATTTCTCCTAAATTTCTCAATTTGTTAGCATTTTGTTGTTTGTAGTAACTCAGAATGATTCTTTAAATATCTGTGGTGTCCATTGTTATATTTTCCTTTTAATCCCTGATTTTATTGATCTGGGTTTTTTTCTGTCTCTCTATTTATTTTTTTATTTTTGGTTGTGCCAATGGTGTATTAGTTTGCTAATTCTTTCAAAAAGAAAAAAAACAGCCCTTCAATTAACTGATCTTGTCAATTCACTTATATTGTTGCTTCAATTTTATTTATTCTCTGATTTTAATTATTTATTTTAATGATTTATTCTTCATAACTTTGGATTTGGTTTATTTTTATTTTTTTCTGTGTCCCTCGGCTGCACTGGCAAATCATTTGTTTGGTGCCATTTTGATTTCTGGATATAGGCACTCATTGCTATGAAATTCCCTTTTAACACTTGCTTTTATTGTATCCCATATGGTTTAACATGTTATGTTGTCATTTTAATTTGTTTCCAGGAATTTTTATTTTTGTTTAATTGATTCTATGATCCACTGTTCCTAGAGTAGGTTCTATGCACCAATAAAAATAATGTATTTTTTTGAATTGTGGGATGAAATTTTCTGTAGCTATCCATAAATCAATAGTATAGACTAGCTCAATTGTTTCTTTGCTGATATTATGTCTAGCCAATCTGTCCCATGGTGAAAGTGGAGTGTTGAAGTTCCCTGTTATTACTGTATTGGAGTCTATGTCCCCTTTAGATCCATCAACAATTTTTTTAATCGCCAGGTGTTCTGGCATTGGGGGAGCTAGCATATATATTTATTATAGTGATTTCGTGTTGAATTTATCCCTTAATCACTATGTAGTTAGTGTTCTTCATCACTTCTTATGGATTTTGTGCTAAAGTCAATTTTGCCTGATATTAGAATGACTACACGTATTGTTGTTCCTTTTTGTTGGCATGGGATAGCTTTCCTTTCACTTTGAGCCCATGTATATGTTTGTTAGTAAGGTGTGTTTCTTTTTTTTTTTTTAAAGATTTATTTTTATTATTTTTTCATTGGAAAGGCGGATATACAGAGAGAGGAGAGACAGAGAGAAAGATCTTCCGTCCGATGATTCACTCCCCAAGTGAGCGCAACGGGCCGATACTATGCCGATCCGAAGCCAGGAGCCTCTTCCGGGTCTCCCACGCGGGTGCAGGTTCCCAAAGCTTTTGGGCCGTCCTCGACTGCTTTCCCAGGCCACAGGCAGGGAGCTGGAAGGGAAGTGGGGCTGCCGGGATTAGAACCGGCGCCCATATGGGATCCCGGGCGTGCTAGGCAAGGACCTTTAACCACTTGCGCCACCGCTCCGGGCCCAAGGTGTGTTTCTTAAAAGTAGCAAATAGGTTGGTCTTTTTATTTTTTTATTCCATTTAACCAATCTGTATCTCTTGATTGAAGAGTTTAGGTCATTTGGGTTTGGGGTGATTATATTATTGAAAGGTACAAATTGGTCCTGCCAGTTTTCCATACATATTTTCATTATTTGCTTTGAATTTTCTTCATATTGTCGCTAACAGATTTTCTATCTTCACATTCTTTTGTTTGGGTGGTTGTTATTATCCATTTCTTTGAGTAGTAAATACTTAAGCATTTATCACAGGGCTGGGTGAGTGATGGTAAAATTCATTTATTTACTTGAAACTCAAAGTTAGAGTTGGTATGGGGAGAGGCAGAGAGAGAGAGAGCAAGAGAGAGAGAGAGAACAAGTGAGAGAGAGAGAGAGACCTTTTATCCACTGTGTTACTCCCTAAATGTCAGCAATGGCCACTGCCGGGGCAAGCCAAAGCCAGGAGCCAGGAGTTTCATATGGATCTTCCTCATTGGGGATGCGGCCTAAAGCTTTAAGCCATCTTCTCGTGATTTCCATTCCATTATCAGAGAGCTGGATCATGAACTAGACACGAACTAGAACCCATATGAGATGCATGTGTTGCAAACGGTCACTTTATCCACTACACCATAACATTTACCCTTTGTTATTTGTTCTTAACATAATCATTTAGAGGCTCAAATTTCCCTTTTGTATATGTATATATGCATTATGTACACATATATACCTACTTATCTGACAATTCTGCATATGCTGACATTAGCCTACTTTCATTTGTGCAAACATATGTTAAAGATAGTTTAAATTTACCTAAAAATTGCTGAGACCATTTTGCATTCCCAGTAGTGATAATCATAGTTTCTGATATTTCACATCTTCACCAGCATGTGTTATTGCCAGTGTTTTAGATTTTAGTCATTAAAATAGATACATAGTGCTAACATAATTTGATTTGAGGTTCCAAATACCATTGATTTTTCACGTTTTTCCACATGCTTATTTGACATCTCTGTATCCTGTTTGATATGGTATCTCTCCTATCTCTTCAGATAGATATTTGTTCTTTGCAAGATATTTACTTGTTTATTTATTTGAATTGCTGTTAAGAGAAAGAATATTCCATCTCTTGCTTCACTCTCCAAATGGCTGCAATGGCAGGAATGGACCAACTCAAGGATCCAGGAACTACATCCAAATCTCCCATGTGAATAGCAGGTGTACAAGCACTTTACAATCTTCCACTGCCTTCCCTTGTGTATTAGTAGGAGCTATATTGGAAGCTAAGGTGCTGGTATTCAAATAGGCACTCTGAAGTGGCATGCCTGCGTTGCATGGGGCAGCTTTGTCTGCTGTGATGCAACACTGGCCCCTTACTTATTTGCTTTTTTAAAATCATTATTATTTACTCACTTACTTGTTTTGAATATATGTTTGAAAAGTAGAGAGATAGAGAAAAGGAGAGAGAGCGTTCTCCTTTCCACTGTTACACTTTTCAAATGCCTGTAATGACTAATATTCAAGCCAGGATCCGGGAATGCAATCTATGTCTCCTTCTGTGCTTGTGAGAAACTCAGTTGCTTGAGTTGTTACCACAACCTTCTAAGGTGTGCTTTGGCAGAACACTCAAACTAGGATTCAGGGCTGAGAATCAAAACAAGTATTCTGATATGGAACAGGGGCATTGAACCACTTGGCTAAACACTCATGGCCATGCTTGAGTTGTAAGAGGTTTTGTTGTTGTTGTTGTTTGTTTTATTTACTTATTTTGAGTACAAGTCCCTTTTTTTTCAAATGTGCATTTTGCTATTATTTTCTTATGATCTATTAGATTATATTTTCATTTTTTGGCATGAACTTCCTTTTAGACTTCCTTTAGAAGGGTGAATATTAACAAGAAGCTGGATTAGAAGTGGAGTATTTGGGACTTGAATCAGGGCACTAAAATATGGGATGGTGCATCCCGTATGGCAACGTACATGCTGTGGTAAATTTCCATCCAAGTATTCCGTTTTATTTTGTTTTACTTTTGTTTCTCATTTTGTGTAACTTTTTGTGTTTTTTTCTAGATGTTAAACTATACACATATAACATCACAGTTTACTGGTTTGAAAGTTGATGTTACTACTTCAAAGAAGTGTGAAAAATCTTATTTCTACTGGTTTTTGACTTTCTGCTGGATCTTCCCTGGAGGAACTGTGCTTCTAGGGTTACGTGGCTTCCCTGGGAATATACATACTGCCTCAGGTGAATGGAACTCTCCTGGATTTCTCCCTCTCTACTTAACGAAGAGAGGGTGGAACGGGTAGTGGCAGGAGCATGAGGCTTAGTGTAGAGATACCTAGGTCTAGTCCCTGGATGTCCACTTCCCATTTGTATTACCTTGAAGAAGTAACACCAACTCTCAGCCCCATTTTCTAAGCAATTCACTTCGTAACTACATGAGTTGACATTGTAGTCATGCGTGTGCAAGAACCTGGCCAAGCGTCATCACAATTTCACTTTCTTACCTATCTTACATTCTGTAAGCCCAAGCTTAGGTTCAAGTCAGAGTTAAGATGTTCTGTTTAACCTCATGGCCTTCCAGCTTCCCAATGTGCTCACTTTCTCAGCCCGGTCCTTGTCTTCCAAAAGATGTTGGCAACGCCCGCGTCGCCAAGTACCCCGAGCCCCGAGTCGAGCGGAGGGACTAGGGTTATGAGACAGACAAGACAGACAACACACAACACACTGAGACTTATTCCTGTGAAGTGAAGGCCTTTATTCAAAGTCGAACTCTCTTATATAGTCTGCTTGGCCCCTCCCAGGATCTTCCCAATGGTTAAGCAACACCTAAGCTCCCCCAAGGACATGCAAAAAGGGGAAGCAGGAAGGAGGGAAATTGCAGTCAAGCCACAGGCTAAATGTATCAGGCCATGATTGCCCTTCCTGTTACACCTTTGAGAAACAAACTGTGCTGTGGAGTTAACCCTTGGGAGACCCGGCCGTGCACAAAAGACACTTCTGTAACAGAGACCCTTAATTAGACAAAAGATGCACTCTAAATCTGTTGTGTATCGTCGTAATTTGAGTCCCTTCAAACACATTAAAGGAGAAACCTTTGAAAGCAGCACCCTTTTGAATTTATTAAAATGGAAGGATATAGCCTATGTTTATATGGATTACAAATTAAAAATTATCCTTCACAGTTAGGTGGCATGTAACCTGTTACTAACAACTCTCCTCCACTTGCTCTCCTTGCATCTTGTAGCAACCACGTGAGAGTTTCCCTACTGTCCACATGAAAAGTACCAAATTTGGATTGCTGTCCCATGTTTTTCATTGCTCCTAATTTCTTACCCTCTAGGGACAGTGAATTTTTCATCTTTGCGTATTTGGTTACTTTATGAGTGTGCTGTCTTTTCTTTATCTCTCTCAGACCCCAGAGGCTATTTTGGATCTCAGGACACTAATTTATGACTTCTTCCTAAACAGTACTCGGTTTCCTGCCTGTGTCCATTCTTGGCCCTGCCAGGAGCTCTTGGGTAGCCTGTGACTGCCCATTCCATCTTTCATTCATACAGAGTTTTCTCTTTCTAGAATACCAGGGAGTCCAATTCCTAGCCTATTGTAAGGCTCAAGAGTTTTGCCTCCTGCCACTTCCTCAGTGTAGCATTTCTTCTTTTTCTCTGAAAGCAGAGCCAATGGCTGCTCTGAATCCACACCAAGATCTCAGAGCTGTTTTGTTGTTGTTGTTGTTGTTGTTGTTGTTGTTTGACATATTGGCTGATCATTGATTTCTTCTGGTTTTTACATATATGAATGCAAAGCTACCTCTGCAATTTGCTAGTTCAGTCGTGTACTTAAACTCATCCTCGCCTCTCTCCCAGGAGACTTGGCCCAAGGATGCCTATGGGAATTTATTTTGTATGTTTTCTGCTATGACACCTGCAGTGTACTTTCTTGGGGCTTATACAGACAAGTAGAATACAAACTGCCTTTGTAATTTTTGTGAAGTCTTTTGTTGCCTAAGGGCCTTTGTTTCCTTAAGTGCAAAAATGGATTAACCTTCCTTCCATCTGAAATTGTTACAAATGTCAAATGTATGTTTTTAAAATTTATTTATTTTTGTTGGAAAGGCAGATTTACAGGCAGAAGGAGAGACAGACAGAAACATCTTTCATCCATTGGTTCACTTCCCAAATGGCTGCAATGGCCGGAGCTGAGCTGATCTGAAACCAGGAGCCAGGAGGCAAGAGCCAGGAGCTCCCTCCAGATATCCCACGTGGGTACAGGGGCAGAAGCACCTGAGTCATCTTCTGTTGCTTTTCCCAGGTCATTATTAGGGAGCTGGATTGGAAGTGGAGTAACCAGGACATAAACCAGTACCCATATTGGATGTTGGCACTTTCAGTTGAAGGATTAGCCAATCAAATCATCCTATCAGCCCTAAACGAGATGTTTCCATATGTAAATTTACTAGCACTCTACCTAACACAGAATAGGTATTCAAATAAGTAGAACTGATTTAGAGCCAGTCTGTCAATCATTTTATTTGGATTTTAGAATGAGATACTCTCTCTGTATTTCTCCAATTCCCAGGTATGTAGGAGTTTTCACCCATACAGAGAGAAGTACACAGATATTTGTGCATCTTTCCCCACCACAGATACAAACATATTTCTTCTAAAAACTTTTCACTTATAATGGGTGTTCATTGGAAATCTGCCACATGTATCAGGTTTGGAAAGTGCTCGGAGAACTCAAAATTGGTCTACTATATGACCCAGCTATCCCACTCCAGGGAATATATCCAAATCAATTGAAATCTGCACATGAGAAAGCAACATGCAACCATATAGTTATAGCAATATAATCCACAATAACAAAGACATAGAAAGAACCCAGATACCATCGAAAGAGGAATGGATGAAGAAGCTGAGGTATATATGCTCCATGGAATACTACACAACCATTAAAAAGAATGATATCCTACCATTTACAACAAAATGGTCTCCACTAGAGACCATTATGCTCCTTGAAATAAGTCAATCTGAAAAGGACAAATATGTTTCCTCTGATATAAAGAAAGATTCAAAAAATTAAAAAACACACACACCACACATATATATATATGTTCTCATAGATGAACTGTATAATGAAGATGTACTAGGAAGTGAAGATGTTTTGTAGTAGGCATTTCCAGTCCATAATAAAAAGGAGGAGTCCCAGTGAAACAGTTAAATATACCTTGACATTGGTATATTTTCTATCTTTGTCTATATCCAGAATTGCATAATGTATTTAAACAGCATAATGTTGAACTTGTAGCTGTTACTTCAAGGACTATACTAATGCAATAGTGTCGAGAAAAAAATGAAAGGGGAAGTGGGGCGAGAGACAGGGGAGAGTGGGAGAGAATACCTATACCTAGACGTATGTATCATGGAAAATAATAAAAATAATTTAAATTGTCCTATAATGTTAAATTTCATTCCAAAAGTGAAAAAAAAAAAGATGGAAAAGAACACTGAATTTGGGATCAGATGCCTTCAGTTTGATTTTAAACTTCATCAAACATTAGTCATGTGACCTTAACCTAGAAAGTCTCTGGATCCTGATTTTCTCTTCCTCCACAGGAAGAGAAGCACTGAGTATTAGCTTCATGTTATTTTCTGAACAGTTTAAGGGGTACTATTAGTCTTTGGTCACTATCACCTGGATATCTGCAGAGTTGTTAATCAAGAAAACTACTAGTAATTTATGATCAAGCAGCACAGTAACAATGGACATAATTGACAATACTACTGTGTAGAAATTTCCAGTTACTTCTGACCGAAAGTAGCAAGGTAATTTATATAACCTTAGACAAAGCGAAATGGACACCGTCCAGGACTGGGAATCTAAGTGAGTTTGATTCTTTTTTCCCTCCATTCCCAGGGAATGACTAAACAAGTCTCTCTCAACTTCCTAGATTGTTTCATTGAGGATGGGAGAGGGGAAGTTGAGATTTTTGAACCTTTACTATCCCTTCTAAACTCTTTAAGAATATACTTAGCCCCATTCTGAGTTGAGAATGTGGTGATAAAAAGAACTCATCAAAATCCAATTTTGACTCATGAATGTTCCCCCCAAGATCTTTAACTCCTCCTTCTTTGTTCCCCAGTCAGGCAACCTGGAAATGAGGGACGTAAAGATTGGAATGTTTCCTGGGGTTACCCACATGATATTAACTTATATTAGTGGTTTCCTGAATTAAAAAGTCTTCCCTTTAAGGAGCTAAAGCCAAAGTGTATAAATCTGGAGATATGGGGCTCCTAGGCCAATACTGACTTTAGTTCAATAGCTTTTGGCCTTAATATTGCTTGGGACGCTTTTCCAGGTTTTGTAGTTTGTACCAGTATGTAAAGTGAGAGAATGAGTTTACATTTACAAAAAATCTCCAGAAATGTTTACTTTGCAACTCAGTGACATATTAATCATGTATACACATACACATATATGTGTGCATGTCTGAATTATTACCACTCACTCCTTCAACTGTAAACCATCACCAGGCACTGTGTTGGGTCTAGTAGGAGGGTAAATTGTATTATATGGAAATAATACAGGGTAAGAAAAGAACAACCATGTAGTGAGGATTTTTCTAGGGTCTGTCAGGGTGTTCTGTACTTTATACTCATTAGAGACTTGCAATGTTGAGATTCATATCACTGTCATTTTACAGATGAAGAAACTTAAATTCAGAAAAATAAATTGGCATGGTAGAGTCAGACTGAATTACAAATTTCACCAATTACAAATCCATCATGCTTTCCAATAAGACCTTAATGTTTCCCAAGAGAATAAAGTATCCTTTTGTTCTTTCTGTTCATTAGGCATCTCATTTCTGCTTTCAAGACTTTGTAAAATGCCTGGAGACATTTCTCTATTTCTTATTCTAATTCTGTTCATTAAAATGTTTCAATCGCATGGAACCATTTTTCCTCCCTACTCAAACACTTTTTAATATTAATTGTCAGTGTCATACCTTGGAAGAACCAATTCCTTGCTGCCTGGTGTTTTTCTTAGCAAACTCAATACATTTTGCCTGAAAATCCATACAGAATGTCAAAACTATTAAAAAAAAAAACTCACCCCAAGCCTTTTACTTACTTATATGGAAAGATTAAAGCTCAGAGAAAGATACGAACTCAAGATCCCACAGTAGCTCAGCTCAAAGCCTGAATTATACACCAGCATTGATGCCTCTTTAGCCTGTGCTAGCAATGTATATGCCAGAAGACAGGTGATGTAATAATGACACCATGGTAACAGCCTCAAGAACAGACTTCAGTAAACAGAACACCTGTCTCCTAACCCATATTGGTCAACTTCACCTTGGCTTATCTGAAAATCCAAAATGCTCTCCTATTTTAATTTATATATCACTTTTAGTCAGATTTGATGTTTCTACATGTAGCAGCGTTACTCATATAGCTTTAAACTCAAATTCCTAATGTCTTTTATTCACTGCACCCATTTTATCAGAAAATCACACCAAAATCTGTCAAATTTTGGCAGATTCTGTGAAATCATTTAGTTAAAATATATCTTGGTCCAATTTGACTGCTATCAGCCTATATTGGAACTACTTGAACTATACCAAAACCTTGTATCTGGTCTCCTTGTTTTCCATCCTTGCTCTTCTAAATTTATTCTCCACCTGCACACCTTTAAAAGACATACAAAAAGATCACTCATGAAATCTCAAGTCACTCCCAATTCCAACATAATGAAGCTGACCCTTTTACCATAACCTCCAAGTCTCACAGGATTTGGTTCCTTGCATCTTATTGCCTCACCTTCTTTACTCCCTCTGCATTAACCACTCTGACCTCTTTTGGCCAGTTAACAAATATCTCAGGCAAGGTAGCATTTCAGGACCTTTGCAATTACCATTCCCTCTGCATAGCCTGATTCTCCCCCATTGCATACCAGTGGCACAAGTCCTCATTTTGGGTTTTTGCTCAAATGTCACCTCCTCAGAGAGGTCTTCCCTGACTGTTTAACCCCAAAATAACATTCAATTCTCTCTCTTTTGTCTCTATCTTCTTTTGTTCTGTAGTATTTACTGCTGCCTGACATGAAGTTATAGCATATATATTTCTGTCTTCCTTTTCCTTTAACCCCCACCAGTAAATTCTAAGCCTCACGAAATCAGAGGTTTTGTGTTATTATTTTTTATTTCTATAGCCCCAGAACCGAGAAGAATGCCTGGAGCAAAGTCATTCCCTCGGTAAATGTTTGTGGAGTGCCTTTGTTGAGTACCTGAATCAGCACCATCACTGCTGATCGTGACCACAATATCCTCATAGCAGTTCAGAGCAAACTCTGGAAAGTTTTCATTAAATCTACTAAATGGGATAGATTCAAAAGTGGTGTGTGTGGGGGATGAAACACAATTTGTTTCAGGGCACCCAGTGTATTTTTAATAGGCTAAGCATAGAACTGCTGTATCCCCTAATATAAATTAGCATTTGCTATAGAAACAACTCCAACGCAAGCTTGTCACCGCCAAGTGTTTTGCTGTTTTGGAGGGACATATTTGCTTAGAGATAGGGGCTAATTTTTAAAGTCAAAATGAGCTTGACAAGATATTCAGACTTTTTTGTATCAGTTTTTGTCCTTAAGTAGTGACAAAACTGTGGTTTTACAGAATACATCATGATTAGCCTACAATCAGTTTTGATGCTGGGCATGAAAAGACTACAGATATGACTGCAATTATCTATTAGCTTCTTTACAAGTGAGAAAAAGGACTATTTCACATTTCTCGAGACATGAAAAGTGTCTGTGATATGGAACCACTTCAATGGGATTTTTTTCCTTTTATAAGAAGTTATACTTATTTATTTGAAAAGTAGAATTACAGAGAGAGTAGAGGTAGAGAAAGAGAGAAGGAGAGAGTTTCCATCTGCTAGTTCACTCCCCAAGTGGCTGTAACAGTGAGGCCAATGCCAGGAGGTTGGAACTCTATCTGGGTCTGTGTCAGGGGCGGCAGGGGCCCAAGCATGTGGGCCATCTTCTGATGCTTTTCTGGACACATTAGCAAATATATGGATTGGAAGTGGAGCAACAGGGTCTTAATTTAGTGTTCATAATGGGCTAGTGCTGTTGCAAGTGACATGGCTGGCAGCCACAATGCCAGCTCAGCATATGTTAATGCAAACAGATTTGGCATGGCACATTGTAGATGCAAATAAACGAAAAACAAAACAAACAAACAAACAAAACCCAACATAACACTACAAGCTTAACCTTTTCTTAAATTATTTACCTAGTGCCTTCCTTTTCAAAATAATCTCACTGATTTTCCTTAATTACTTACCTCATCCCTTCTCTAAATCCTGTCCAAGGGAGGTAGAAAGAATTACCTCCATTGTAGAACTAACTCTGAAGTGGAATATTAAGACAACAGGCTTTGGGAGACACAGCACACCAGTGGAAGAAGCAGAGTCACCACCACATGTTAACAATCCACCGTTACAATATTCTTTGTGTAAAATACTACTATACCTTCATAATGCTTATCTTTATTATCTAGCAAAAAGTAACTCTTTACCAACTAGGAAGTACTGAGTTGCAAAGAATATGCTATGACAGGCAAATAACCTGGATTTGATGCCCAGCTCTGCTGCATAGATGTAAACCTGAGTCTAGACGGCTCATTACTCATCAGTAAAATGAGGGTGATAATATCTGTGAATAAGGTGGTATATGTATAAGGTTCCATTCTTTTTTTTTAAACAACTGAATAGTATCCCATTGTGTTCATACACCACAATTCATCTAGTCATCAGTGGTTTCTCTAATTACAGCTTGGTGAAATTTTATTTAGTGGAGGTTTAAGCTTGTGATTATAATGCAATTGAAAATACGCTCATTATCCTCTCTGTATATCTACTTTCCAATATAAATAAATAAATAAATAAATAAATAAATAAATCTTTTTAAAAAATGGGCCTGGCACGATAGCATAGCGGTTAAAATCCTCGCCTTGAGCATGCCAGGATCACACATGGGCACCGGTTCTAATCCCAGCAGCCCCACTTTCCATCCTGCTCCCTGCCTGTTGCCTGGGAATGCAGTCGAGGATGGCCCAAAGCTTTGGATCTGCACCTGTGTGGGAGACCCAGAAGAGCTTCTGGCTCCTGGATTCAGATTGGCCATCGGATGGAAAATCTTCCTCTCTGTCTCTCCTCCTCTCTGTATGTCTGACTTTCCAATAAAAATAAATAAATAAATCTGAAAATACTGTCATTATAAAAATTAGAAAAAAATAAGAAAAGAAGGAGAAGAAATGTTGCAGTAAGGGAAGGTACAGTGATAAGCAGCATCAGGTTATTAAAACTGTATATGCACTATGGAATATTTCTGAGTCATAAAAAGCAGTGAAAACCTGTTTTTGCAACAACATGGATACAACTTGAAATATTTATGCTTAGTGAAGTAGCCCGATCCCCCCAAAAAGCAAGTATCAAATGTTTCCCTTGATTTATGGTAACTAGCATATAAATAATGTAACGTATGTGAGCAAACTTGGCATTCTGAGATTTGATTGTTGTGTGTAGCACATGTCTAGACTACAGAGGAGCAGTTGTTTTCTACTTTCTACTTGTTGATTTTCTCATTCAGTAGAGTATTAAGTTGGTGATTATAAAATAAATCGGAAGTATATAAGCATAAATATTGTTTCAAAAATTTAAAAGGAAAGAAGAGGGAGGTGGGAGTATTTTGCAGGAAGGAAGGTAGAGTGGGAGGTATCGTTATGATATTAAATCTATATATATGAAATACAAGAAACATGGCAATATATAAATAAAAAATAAAACCAAAAAGAAAGTAGCTGTATATGTAAAATACAAAAAAAAAGCTATTACAAAAATCAAAGGAAAAAACATAGAAAAAAAGAAGAAGGAGTTTAGGGGGAAGGAGAAGGGGAATTTGATTCTTAGGTATTTATAGGATATGTTATCTTTATATTAATAAAAACAAACAAAAAAACACAAGTTCTAGAGCCAGACTGGGTTCTCATTCCATTTTGCCTCTGACTAATTTTTTGGTCTTGGACAAATTATTGATTTTCAGGTTTATTTTCTTATCTATATCATGATGATACTACTGCTAATAATACTGATTTTGTTGGGCTATGGTAAGAGAATAGAATGGAATATGTGGCATTCTTGACCTAATGCATAACATATTAAATGTTCAATAACAATTGTAATTATTATTATTGTCATAGTACTAGTTTCTTTTGGGTATTGTAATAAATTCCTACAAATTTTAAGGCTTAATACAACAGAAGTTTGTCATCATTCAATTCTATCAATCAAAGGTTTGGCAAAAGTCTCATTAGGGTAAAATTCAGTTACTGGTATATCATAGTATCTTCTGGAGTCTGCAGGGAAGAATGGATTTCCTTGACATTTCCAGTTTCTGGAGGCTGCCTGTTTGTGGTCCCCTCTTCCATCATCAAACTCAATGACAGTAGATGGAGTCCAACTCACATCTCACTACTCTGATCTCTTCATCCTGTCTTCTATCCATTTTTTTCAGTAAACATATACAGCATAAAGTTAGCATTTTTAACAAATTTTAACAGTCTAGTCTAGTGACATTGAAGATAAATAGTTTTAGCGCTGTTATACAAACATTATCACTCATTGTACTTTCTATTCTGTTTTCTGTCTATAAGAATTTTTTGATTCTTTGTGCATAATATGAAATGAATAATTTAATATTTACTCTTTTGTATCTCATCAGCTGCACTCAGCATAGATTTTTCAAGATGCACACCTATTGGAATAGGTCAGAATTTCAACAACCCTTATATGTACATACCACATTTTTATTTATCCATTCTCCCATAAAGGATATTTAGACTGTCTCTACCTTTTGTATATTGTGAATACAGATTACAAAAATTTTTTTGATTGCATGATTTTAATTCTTTGGGATGTATATCCAGAAGTGAAATTGCCATATCCTGTGGTGACTCAGTACTGACAGGCCATTTTATTTCTACTCCCACCAGCTCATCACGGGAGCTCATTTCTCCATATACTTGCCAATACTCATTTTTTGCTTTTAATAATAGTTATCAACAATAAAAAAAAATAAAATAAGACAAAACAAATTTTAGTAAAAAAAAAAATCAAATAAACTGTGCTCATCTCAGCAGAGGACTTTGAAAAAGCTATTAGAAGCTACTGATTCTACTCAGGTACATATGCAGCAGAAATGCACACTATGCATTTCAACATTATTCACAGTAGCACAATTCAGAATAGCCAAAGATGGGAAATTATGCAAAGGGTCTGTAACACTAGACTGAATAAAGAGGTAAAAAACAGAATGGGAAAAAAAAATAATAGTTATCATTTTAAATATTCGTTTATTTGAGAGTCAGAAAAGACACAAAGATAGAAACACAGAGAGACAGCTCTCATCCACTAATTACTCTCCCAATGCCTGTAATAACTGGCCATTGCCAGTGATCTAATCTTGAGCTGAGAAGACAATCCTGTTTTCTCATGTTGGTAGCAGAAATGCGACTAATTCACTAATCATTTTTGCCTCTCAAGGTACACATTATTTTGGAACCGCCATCAGGAGCCAGAACCAAAAGTTGAACCTAAGTACTGAAGTATAAGACGTGGGCACCTTAATACAGAGGCAAAATGGTCACTCCCTATTATAATAGCCATCACCACTCTGAAGATTCACTACCAGGAAAGGGGGGAATGGAAAAGCACCTTCCATCTCTATCAGTTGCTGAGGCTGAGGGAGAATGTAACCCAGAACAACTAGGAAAACAAAGCTCACTCACAGACAAAGGGATAAGGGCCTAGGAGTGCTATTGAGAGGGAACTCAGTTCACCTTTCCACGACATTCAGTTCTTCATTTCTGAGAAGTGTTTGAAAGTTTACAGTTTTTCCCTTTAATCCAACAATCATTTCCCATCATCTTTTTGTAAGCACGGAGTAGAGGATGTGGGATAAGGGAAGTGTGGAGACATTTAACTGTACTCTCTCTTAATTGTGATACCTTTAGAATAAAAGATTAATCTATGGACATATTAGGGGGTCTTTAATTTTTTTTTTTTCTGAGAAGTGGAGCTCCTACATGCTTTTGTAAAAACTGTATGAATTTAAATGAAGCTCCTCGATGTTACATTGGGTGAAACAATGAGTGTGTTTACAATCAGTCTTGTCTGAGTAATTATTGTGGTACAGCACATTAAGCTGCTGCTTACGATGCTGGCATCCTCTACTGGAGTGCTGGTGGAAGTCCCTGCTCTTCCATGCTACTAAATTCAACTTCCTGCTAATGTGCCTGGGAGGCAGCAGATGGTAGCGCAAGTCCTTGCGCCCATGCCTACCATGTGAGAGACCAAGATGGAGTTCCTGCTCCTGGTTTTAGCCTGACCTTGCCTCCATTGTTATGTGCATTTGGGGAGTAAGTCAGCAGGTGGAAGAGCCTTCTCCCTGTCAATGTATCTCTCAAAGATACATTTTGTGAAGAGAATATGTCCTTTCTGTATTAACAATTAAAAGCAACTCAGAAGCCCGCATGAAAATCAAATCCACTAGGTCGACAGTGAGAGCTTTCTGAACTGATGGTTTCCTCTTTTCCTTTGAATGTAAGAGTAGATCTGCGTGTCCTGTTTTCAGTGTACATATAAATTCGTGGTACACTCTATGTCTTCTGAGGCTTTGGGTAAGTGAGACATCATCAGAATTCTGACTGGTCATCTCGGGATCTTTAGATGACCGTTTTGCAGGTCTTGTTATCACCCTTCCCGATGATAGAGGCAAAGACAAGTTAGGAATGAGTGCCAGAGAAAGCATGGAATAGAGTACTGAGTGATTAGTGTTGGTCCTGAAATCTCCCTCCTGCACTGCTTTTCTGTTAAAAGCTGAAGCATGAAAGCTATTTTCTCTCCGAGTTCTATTTTCTTAATAACAATGACAAACACAGCCATAGGTTATACAGTGTACCTGGCACTATAATGAGTGTTTTGTGTTTTCTATCTTACACCTCATAACAGTTCTATGTGATTGATACACCCATTATACCCACATTACACATCAGCCCATAGAGGAGTAAAGCGGTTGAGAAATGTGCCACTCACGCAGTTAGCAAATGCTAGAGTAGGAATGCATGCTCAAGTATTCTGGTTTCAAAAATCTGCTCTGAAAATTCTTACCAAAAAAAAAAAAAAACATTTTTAAAAGATAGGTTGACAGAGACACAAAGTTATGTGCGTAAATCAGAACACGGAAAAGCCTCATTATCTATGACAGTAGGTCAATTGGGTTCGAACCCTTTGAGTATCTGAATTGACAAATACAGTATCCCTACCAGTGTATATGAAAACCAAACTTTGTATTGGTTTGAAGGTGTTCATGGACAATTCTTTCAAGGTTCAATTATGAAACACAGGTTCAGTCTGTCTGCTATAGAATCAATTGTTGCTGCCTGTGGACCCAAGAAAGCTTTGTCTGTCAGAAGGTCTGGGCTTCTTTTCTCCTCACTGTAATAACAAATTCTTAATATGCATACCGGATGTTATTTTAATTAAGTGCTTTGATTCTTTAGGACCAAGCATTCCTAAGATCTGTAAAGTAAGTTAGCCAACAATGGTCATCTCTACATTGTAGCTAAGGACACTAGGGTAAAAACTATATGTGATTGGGTGAGTCATTGGCAGAACTAGGACAAGAACACCAAAGTTACCCAAAGTGTCTTTCCAATCCTCCTAAAAATACTTATGTCGCATGGTTGTATGGTACACTAAGAAAATTCCACGTCAACTTAATCTGTGTTTGCTGTTGTGGGTTTTTTTTTTTAATTTTAATTTTTCTTTTTTCATATTGCTTACATAATTGAGAGGGATGCACACCCATGTGGACCTCTGATTAGGGTGGGAGGGTCAGGTTTGGAGGAAGATGGGTGGGACAAATGCTTCAGGTTTTTTCTCTCCTCTTGTGTCCACAGGAGAAGAGGGAGAGGAGGTCACTCCCTGCTGTCAAACTGCAACAGCATCTGGGGATAGGGACAGTCATATGATGACACCTTAGAGACCCCGATGTGGGGAAGAGTATTCTGAGTGACATTTGTGTGGTTTTGAGAAGTTGTTTGTTTTGTTTTGTTTTGTTTTTGTTTTTGCTCCGGGGTTGAGAAAATCTTTCCAACGTCTATTGGTTGAAAAAGTCCACCTTAGTGCACCCACAGACCCAGGAACATGCAGCACAGCTTGTCCAGGAGTACTGTCCAACCTGTTCTATTTCCCATCCACCAGGGATGTAGATGGTAGTCGATGTCCCCGGTTGGCCTAGATGAGCTGGCCGTCATGAAGCCAACTTAATTTGTACCACAAGAATGGCTTTAATTCATAGGCAAACTTTACACTCAATATATTAGATACATTTTTTTAAAGATTTATTTATTTTTATTTGAAAGTCAGATATATAGAGAGGAGGAGAGATAGAGAGGAAGGTCTTCCGTCTGATGATTCACTCCCCGAGCGACTGCTGTGCCAATCCGAAGCCAGGAGCCTCTTCCAGGTCTCCCACATTGGGTGCAGGGTCCCAAGGCTTTGGGCCATCCTCAACTGCTTTCCTAGGCCACAAGCAGGGAGCTTGATGGGAAGCACGGCAGCCAGGACTAGAACCGGCTCCCATATGGGATTCTGGTGCATACAAGGTGAGGACTTTAGCTGCTGAGCTATTTCACTGGGCCCTACACTTGATACTTTTACATTCAAATGTATCTTGAGTGCATTTGTCACTAGTTTCTTTGTAGCAGAGTGGAGGCTTAAATGCGGTTCAACACAGAAACTACATGAATGTTGCTTCTTTGTCCTCTGAAAATCACCTGTGTCATCCCTAGATATAAGAGACCAAACTTTTCGAGTCAGCTCCACGACTTAGCTGATTAAACCTCTGCCTGTGACACTGGCATCCTGCATGGGCACCGGTTCGATGCCTGGCTGCTTCACTTCTGATCCAGATCTCAGCTAATGTGCCTGGGAAAGCAGTAAAAGATGTCCCAAGTTCTTGGGTCCTTGTACTAACATGGGAGATCTGGAAGATGCTCCAGGCTCCTGGTTTCAGAGTGGCCCAGCTCTAGCCACTGTGACCACTTGGGGAGTGAATCAGTGGAAGGAAGATCTATCTCTCTCTGTCCCTCCTTCTCTCTCTGTAAAAAATTTTTAAAAACTGCTTTTGAAATAAAAATTAAATTTTGAAAGAAAAAGAGACAAAACTTTTTCATAGATAACATGAATTTAATCTTTGAGGATGACAATGCCTAAGGGATTAGCTTGAAACGACTTTTGAAAAGGCTTAATTGCTCCCTCCATCTCTGAAATGAGACACCGATGAAGTTTCCTGGGTCAAAAACTGCAGAGTTATGTCAAAAATTAGTGAATGAGTAAGTTCTAAATACTTTTTCCTCCACAAAGACAGGGAGAGAGAAGAGCCAGAAAACGAGATCAGGAAGCCTTATGGAAGCTGTGGAAAATAGAAAACTTGTCCAGTAACTAAGCAAAGGCCTAATGAAGGAGAACATTGAAAATGGCAGCAAATTTTATGGTACTTTGCTCGCCCCTGTTTTACCTCTTTTAACCAGTGTGACTTTTTGTTTGAAAGAAGTGGCAGATCATTTCTTTTTTTTTTTTTAAGATTTATTTATTCATTTATTTATTATAAAGTCAGATATACAGAGAGGAGGAGAGACAGAGAGGAAGATCCTCCATCCAATGATTCACTCCCCAAGTGAGCACAACGGCCAGTCCTGCGCCGATCCAAAGCCAGGAGCCAGGAGCCCCTTCCAGGTCTCCCACATGGGTGCAGGATCCCAAGGCCTTGGGCCGTCCTCGACTGCTTTCCCAGGCCACAGGCAGGGAGCTGGATGGGAAGTGGGGCTGCTGGGACCAGGACCGGTGCCCACATGGGATTCTGGCACATTTAAGTTGAGGACTTTAGCTGCTAGGCCACGCCGCCAGGCCCGCAGATCGTTTCTTAATTTTTTCCCCTTGAACTGAAGTGATGAGAGCAGATGAGCATATTTGCCATGCTCTAACTTGTCTGTTCACTGAATCCGGATATA
Organism: Ochotona curzoniae; assembly: GCF_017591425.1. NCBI lineage: Eukaryota > Metazoa > Chordata > Mammalia > Lagomorpha > Ochotonidae > Ochotona > Ochotona curzoniae. Next base: position 33,668,035 of record NW_024465023.1, read on the forward strand.
GAAGACAGCAGAAAGCATCAATCCCTGTTTCTTAAAAACAAGCGGAGTCTGAAGCCTGCAGGTTATCGTGGTGATACGCAACATACTCCCTATGGCCTTGAGGAGATACCAGAGTAAGATTCTGATTTATTAAAATGTGTGAAATCAGCTTTGTGAAATTTCTCAAAAGAGAAACTGAAAAAGGCAGACAGAAACTCCAGTTCCATGCTTTCAGGTCCCTCAGCAGGCTCAGAATATGTTTTTTATTAAAAAAAAAAAATATTTATTTATTTTTATTGGAAAGTCAGATATACAGAGAGAAGAGACAGTGAGGAAGATCTTCCATCTATTGATTCACTCCCCAAGTGGCCGCAACAGCCGGAGCTGTGCCAAACCGAAGCCAGGAGCCTAGAATCTGTTCCCTGTCTCCCATGCAGGTGCAGGGTCCCAAGGCTTTGGGCTGTCCTCAACTGTTTTCCCAAGCCATAAAGCAGGGAGCTGGATGGGAAGTGGAGCAGCCGGGATACGAACCAGCGCCTGTATGTGATCCCCGTGGATGCAAGGCAAGGACTTTGGCCTCCAGGCTACCGTGCCAGGCCCAGAATATGTTTTCTTAATAAAGAGCATTAACAGCACAGAGTGTCTTAAAAGATCTTCACAGATGATTATTGTTTACAATGCCCAGCTTTAAACCAGAAGTAAATGGCACATGAATAAACAGGAAAACACAAAGATAAAATGCAAAGTGTCTTAAAACCAGCCCCGAGGAAAGAAATCGAACTAGAGAAAAATTTAAGCATCAGTCTTAAAAATGCTTAACTAGGGGTTGGTATTTTGGTATAGTTGGCTAAGCCACTGCCTGTGACATTGGCATCCTTTGCAAGTGCCAATTCAAGTCCTGTCTGCTTCATTTCTGATTAAATTATCTGCTAATGCATCTGGAAAGGCAGCAGAAGATAGCTTAGGTCCTTGGTCCCCCTGCTATGGGCGACTTCACCCACGGAGTGCCACTCTCCGCCTGTCCTGACCCTGAGCTTGTGGGCATTCAGGGAGTGACTCAGAGCAAGGAAGATATTCTCTCAGTTCTGCCTCTAAAATAGACAATAACATTTTTAAAACAATGTTCAACTATTTAAAAGGCAAATTTGGATGAACATCTAAGTAAAATTAGGGGAAAGATACATGAAGAAGATCAGAACATTAGTAGTGTGCCAATATACAGACCCCAACACTTTATGGAAAAGTAAAATGTATCAAAAAGCTAAATATAAGATTCAAACTATGAGCATTTTAGAAAAAAAAAAACAGAAGAAAAGCTACATGACACTGGATTTAACAAGGATTTCTTAGATATGATTTCAAAAACACACACACACACACAAAAAAACGAGAAAAAAGTAGGTGGATTGGACCAAAATTAAACTTTTTTTTGCATCAAAGGACATTGTTAACAAAGAAGTCGAAATGTAGAACGGGGGAAATATTTTCAATAATTTATCTTATATGGAACTAAAACTCAATATAAGTATAGTTAAAAATCAACCACAAGAACAACAATAAGCACAGTTTTTAAAAGGCACATAACACCTAAGCAGACATGTTTCCCGAAGGGATATGCAAATGGCCAATAAGCACAAAAAGAGATATTCAAAATCACAAATATGTGGGGACATAATAATTAAGTCACAATGAGATGCCACTTAGAGGGCTGGTAGCATCAAAAGAGAAAGTCACTAGTGTCGCTGAGCCTGAGGAAGATTGGAACCCTGTGTGTAGCTAAGTAGCAATGTGAAATGCCACAGCCTCTATGGAAAACAGTACAGAACTTCTTTCAAAATATACAAATAAAATTACCAATGACCCATTGGCTCCATTTCTGACTATAACTGACTATATATGTATATATATATATTTATATATACACACACACACATATATATTTCCCAAATTGTTGAAATCAGCGAGTTAAATAAGTATATGTCCACAGTGATATTATTTACAATATGCAAAAGGTAAAGCAACCCAAATGCCCATGGATGATTGAACTGATAAAAAATGTGTTCTATACATATGATGGGATATAGTTTGTTGAAATTCTGATGTATACTATGTCATGGACAAAGGTGGAAAGATATTGTGCTGAAATAAGCCAGGCAAAAAAATGACTACTGAATGAGTCCACTTAGATGAAAAGGAGTTAAATAAAGAGGACCAAAAAAGCAGCACAATGTTTACCAGAGAATGCATGGAAAAGGAATTAGAAAAAATTTTTTTTTAGTTTTTGTTTTATGCATTTGTAAGGCAGAGAGAAAAACAGAAATTTCCCATCCATTCCATTCCATTGGTCCACTTCCCAAATGTCTGTAACTGCTAGGCAAGGCCAAAGCCAGATGTTGGGAACTCAATTTTATTCTCTCACGTGAGTGGCAGAGATGTAACTATTTGAGCTGTCACCTACTGTGCAGTAGGATCCACAGTAGGAGGAAGCTGGATTCGAACCCAGGCACTCTGAATGGGATCCTGGTGTCTCAAACATCAGCTCACTTTAATAAATGCTCACTTTAAGGACTTTATTTTTGAATATGCATATAGTTAAATTCTGAACGTTTATGGAATGGTTTGCACAGTAGTGTATATGTATTTAACACAACTGAATTGTGTACTTAAAATAGATAACACAGTGAAATGGTAAATTTTATGTTTATTTTACCTAAATTTAAAAATAACTGCAGAGACCAGCATAGCGGTGCAGTAGGTTAAGCCACCATCTTTGACACCAGCGTCACTCAGAGGTGCCGATTTGAGTCCCAGTTTCCCTGCTAATGTGCCTGGGAAAGCAGTAGATGATGGCCCAAGTATCTGGATAGAATTCTAGTCTCCTGACTTTGGCCTGGCCCGAAAGATCAACTCTCTCTCTCTCTGTCATTCCTCCTTTCATGTAAAATAAATCTTTAAAAATAAATAACTGCCATCAATTAAGGGAGTGGGAAAATAAGTAGAGAAGATAGATAAAAGCAGAGGAGAAAAGGTAGGAGAAAAAACAAGAACATTTTCTCTTTTTAATTTTATTTTGATGTTGTTTATATAGCTGACAAAGATGCATGCCCTTGAAGATCACTGATTACAATGTTAAATACAAAGGTGGATGGGACAAATGCTTCCAACTTTTCCTTTACTTCCCTTTTCTCCTGGGGGAAGTGGGCGGGGGGGTGGGGGCAAGGGGAAGGGACTGCTCCTAGCTGTCAAATTCTATAGTACCTGGAGAGTTGTCCAACCCATTCTGTGCTCGAACTTCTGACATGGCACTCAACATCCTCTGCAGGCCTAAATGAGCTGGCTGTTTTGTCCCGCATATGATCCTGGGCATGCTGTCCACTGCACAGGCATCAGCAATCAAGAAGGCCCAGTTGCAGCACATGCATGTGGTGTAAGGTCGAACCAAAAATCCTATGATCTTCCTTGTGGCCAGAATTTTGAGTCCAGTGGTCCGGTTGGGGAGTCCCCCAAGAAACCTCACCTGGATAACCCTAGAGGTGACTCTTGCATGTGCCAGCCGGTACAGGGTCCAGCTCAGTCCATCACCAGCATCAGACTATGCACACACACTGGTGATTACAGTTGTCTGTCCAGTTCTCTCCTCAGCCCCATGTCCTGTGCAAATTAAAAGATGCTGTGGCCCAGCCCAACCCAGCCTGCCACAGAGCTGGTCCTTGTGCACACCAGCAGGAACTGCACCTTAGTTGGGGCTCTATGTATAGGGTTATATGAATGGGTGTTGATTTGGTCCTGTCATTTTAGCAATGAGTTGTTCATTGATTTAGTCTTCTGTTGTTATTTTACTGGGATGTTCTTCACATTTTTTGCCTTTGGTTTTGGTGGGCACTATTCCTGTTCTCTGTCAAGAGAACATCTTGAAGCATCCTTTGTAGTGCAGATTTGAAAGAGGCAAATTCTTTAAAAATTTTTTTGTTTGTTTTACTGTGAAAGAATTACAGAGAGAGGGACAGAGGGAAAGATCTTCCATCTGCTAGTTTACATCCCAAATGGTCTTGATGGCTGGAGCTGAGCTGATCTGAAGCCAGCACCTAGGAAACTCTTCCAGGTCTCACACATGATTGCGAAGTCCAAGCACTTGGGCCATACTCCACTGCTTTCACAAGCCATGAGTAGGGAACTGAATTAGAAGTGGAGCAGCTGGGGGACCCTGGCGTGGTAGTCTAGTGGCTAAATCCTCACCTTGTATGTGCCAGGATCCCATATGGGCACCATTTGGTGTCCTGGTTGCTCCACTTCATCTCCAGTTCCTGCTTGTGGCCTGGGAAATCAGTGGAACCCTGCACCCATGTTAAAGACCAGAAGAAACTCCTGACTCCTGGTTTTGAATCAGCTCAGCTCCAGCCATCGTAGATACTTGAGGAATGAACAAGCAGATGAAAGATCTTTCTGCCAATCCTCTCTGTTAATCTGCCTTTCCAATGAAAATAAATAAGATCTGGAAATAAATAAATAAAATAAACATAAATAAATAAAAAAGTGGAGCAGCCAGGACAACAACTGACTCCCCTATTAACCAGTTTAGCCATCTACCTTACTCTCTTCTTGAGGGGGACAATGACAAACTATGATTAGGGCAGATTTTCATGGAATCTCTTTCAGCATCATATAGAAATACTTAGATAAGTCTTCTCTCTTTTATGAAGAAAAAAAAATCCAAAGGTGACTGAAAATCGAAATAGAAAGGGAAAATCAAGAAATGTAACCTGAGACAGAAAGGAGCCTCTAGAATATTCAACACAGAGGCTGCCAGATCACACAAATGATACTATACTGAGTAATCAAACAGAGCTTTAAAAACATGATCGTGCACACAGAGACTGGCCTAGTGAAACATTTTCATGAATTGTGATTGGTTCTAAGCTCTGTATAAGGTTTGAGACTTCATTGTCTGAAAACTTGCTACCTGGCATTGCAACCTTCCTCTACTCGAGGCCTGCTGCATTTTCTGGCAGGACGCTGATACATAAGGGAAAAAGGACCAGTGTATTTTCTTGCCAGCATTTACTTTAGGTACAGTCTTCTACACACGGAGCAATGTGAAAATCTGACCTAACACCATTTGCTTAATGTTCCACCCCAAGTGGGATTGGCTCTCTTCTGCTTGTTAGATGAAGCACCAGCAGTGAGCTAATAATCAGTGAGTCACCCACTTCTGGTATTCCATTTCATCTTTAAGAGTTCTAACAAGAACACACTCTGGAGACCTTGAACCCCAGTTTTAACAAGCATTTCATCTGATAGATTTCATTTAGTCTAACCCTTTCATTTAAGGTAATACATTTATTAAGGTATGGAGAGTAAAATAACCATACTTCTGAAAGTTTGGAAGAGTACAAAGAAATCAAAAGAATCTAATACAAAAATTCCCATCACTGCAATACACGCCAGTACTGTTCAATCTGTTCTCTTCATTTCTGTCTATCCCTTAACTCAGCCCTGTGCCAGTAGTAAACATGTACAGGCAACTAATGTAGGGGACACTCTACAAGACGTAGTTCTAGGCAAAGACTATTTAGAAAAACACAGGCAGTTAAAGCCAAAATAACACATGGGATTATATCAAACTAAGAAAGTTCTGTGCAGCAGAGGAAAACTGTCAACAAAGTGAAACAGGCAGCCAACAAAATCGGAGAAAATCTTTGCACACTTCAGATAGGGTGCTGATATTGAAGATCTTATAAAGAGCTGCAGAAATTCAACAATAGCAAAGGGCATGAGGGCAAAAACAATGGGCAAAGGACATGAGTAGGCACTTTCCAAAAGAAGAAATGCAAATGGTCAATAGATATATAACAATTCTCAGGCTCCCTAGCTATTAAGGAAATGCACAGAAAACACAATTGTGTTTATACTTAAGTGCAGTGAGAATGGCTTACATTGAGACATCAAGAAACAACTGCGGGTCAGCAAGTGGGAAAAAATACACCCTAATCTGCTGTTGGCTTCAATGTTGACTATTGCAGCCACTATGGAAGCTAGTATGGAGAGTGCTCAGACAACCTAAAATTGATCTACAATACGACCCAGCCATCCCACTCCAGGGAATATATCCAAAGGAAAACGAAATTATCATGCAAGAGAATGACCAGTCACCCTATATTTATAAGCAGCACAATCCACAATAGCAAAGACAGGGAAACAACCCAGATGTCCATCAGCAATTGCATGGATAAAGAAATCAGGGTAAATCTACTCAGCCAAAAAAAGAATGAAATCAGGCCCGGCACGATAGCATAGTGGTTAAAATCCTCGCCTTGCAAGCCTGGGATCCCATATGGGCACCGGTTCTAATCCCAGCAGCCCCGCTTCCCTTCCAGCTCCCTGCCTGTGGCCTGGGAAAGCAGACAAGGACAGCCCAAAGCTTTGGGACCCTGCACCCGCGTGGGAGACCCGGAAGAGTCTCCTGGCTTCGGATTGGCTCAGCTCCAGCCATTGCGGTCACTTGGGGAGTGAACCATTGGGCAGAAGATCTTCCTGTCTCTCCTTCTCTCTGTATATCCACCTTCCAATAAAAATAAATAAATCTTAAAAAAAAAAGAAAGAAATCCTGCCATTTGCACACAATGGCCCCAATTGGAGAATATCATGCTTAGTAAAATAAGCCAATCCCTGTAGGACACATATCATATGTTGTCTCTGATAAAGAATGCTTTTAGACAAGTTATAAAGCAAATAGACATAGGTAATCAAATATGTACATATACTCACAAATGAATTGTTTAGTATACTGGGAGCAAAGCCACATTACAGTATACATTACAGTATGAATCTCTACTGCTCAATAAAAAGTAGGACTCCCAGTTTGAAACATGGCAATACATCCATACAGCATGATTCTAGATTTTCTACCTCTACCTATACCTACCATGTCGTGACAGATTTAAGTAACAGAAAAACAGCCTTGTAATTAAGGGCTGTACTATTTTGATCCTTCAGGGAGTAATAATGGGGGAGGGGAAATGGGGAAGGAGAAAGGGATGGTGAAGGAGAAAAATCCCTACCTACAAAATTGTATTGTATAAATAATAAATGTATGTTAGAAATGTAAACCAAAATGTTTTAAACCATCTATAGAAAAGTGTAATTGAAAGATACATTTATTTTGGGGTCAAAATATTTGAAACTTGCCACATTGTTTTACATAACGTACGTTCCGCATGAAGTTTCTGAAGAAATGTATATACATAAATTTGTGATTTTTACACTGAAACAGACATCGCTTATCTTTTTTTTTTTTTTGGCAAATGTTTTAGAGTATCCATGTATTTGGAGAATTTAGTTAATTAGTTTATTTCAGGTTTCCCTTTTATTCTTTTCCTATAATCCTTCTGAATCATCCAAATCATTTTTTTATTGGAAAAAAAAAATCGTGTGACTTTTTAAATGTCTGGAAAGAAGGAAGATAATGTCCTTTATCAAATCACCCTAACACTGTGCTTCGGCATGCCTCTTTCTAATAACACTTTATTCACAGGCAGAACCGGTTTTACATAATTGAAAGCACCATTTCAGGACATTCCAGGAGGGCTATTCAATTTCCCCCTCTTTAAAAATTCCAAAAACGATGTAACCACACGTTATAGTATTTTTTGCAAATAAGAATGTGGAAAAAACCTATTTTAATTCATGTTTAAGAACAAAAACACTTACCAGCTTGGAGATTTTTTTTTTCCTACACATGTTTTCAAATATTTTCCAATCCCATTATATCCAATGTTCTATTCTACTTATTGCTTAATGTTACATTTCATACATATTCGTATACCACTTTTATGGAGAATATGATCATGTTGCAAAGAATATTTAAGATGACAGATAAGAGTTAATTGCCTTCTCTTATTTTTTTATAACAGCAGTTCAATGAATTTCTCTCTAAGTTTTCACATTATTTTTTTAAAAATTCTACATTTAAAATATGGCTTTTAATATATTAAATTTAATTATAAAGTTATTTCTATACGTTTTAAAAGCAGTATGATTTTTTTTGTATTCTGCATATTTTTTAAGATTTATTTTTTTATTGAAAGGCGGATATACAGAGAGGAGAGACAGAGAGAAAGATCTTCCGTTTGATGATTCACTCCCCAAGTGAGCGCAACGGCCAATGCTATGCCAATCCGAAGCCAGGAGCCTCTTCCGGGTCTCCCACGCGGGTGCAGGATCCCAAAACTTTGGGCCACACTCGACTGCTTTCCCGGGCCACAGGCAGGGAGCTGGAAGGGAAGTGGGGCTGCCGGGATAGAACCGGCGCCCATATGGGATCCCAGGAGTGCAAGGCGAGGACCTTAACCACTGTGCCACTGCACTGGGCCTGTATTCTGCATATTTAAAGGTTTGAAAAAATATGTTCAGGGCCAATGTTGTGATGCCATTGATTAAAGCATCACTTCTGACACCCATATTTCATATTAGAGTGCTACTTCCACTCCTGGTGTTAGGACTCCTTTGTTTCTTACCTAACTTCCTACCAAAGTGTTTTGGCAGGCGGTGGCTGACGTCTGAAGTACTTGGGTGCCTGGCAGCCATGGGGGAAGTCCCAGAGGGATTTTGTGGTTCCTGCCTTCAACCTGGCCTGACTCTGGATGCTGCAGGCATTTTAGGAGCAAACCATTAGGTGGATGATATTTCCATCTCTTTCTCTGTAACTCTCCACATTTCACTCTCCCTCCACCCCATCTCTCTCACGCTGTTCCAGCTTTCAGATAAATAAAAAGGAAAAAATGAAGAAAAATAGTGATGTTAGAGAAATTTAGTAGTCCATATTTTGCTTGATTCTGTATCGTCAACATTTGAATCATGTAAAGTCTTTTTGCTACAACAGTGATAGCATCTTTTTCTAAAATCCATGTGAAATGACTGACAGACTGGCTATTAAAAGAAAAAACAGTGATAGTAGGTGAATTTGTGATCTAGTATAAGGGTAGTTATGCTATTGCATCCAATTTTGCATGCTACCTTTTTATCCATTTTGTAAATACCAGTGCAATATTACTGTCTCATTGCATCTGCTTAACAGGTGTTAACATGATGTTCCATGTATGCTGTGCACTATTTTACGTGTTTACATCTAACTCAACTGACCTGAGATCTTCACACTTCAACTGTGTGAAGCAGGGTTACAGAAAGGGAATCCGAACCAGAGAGGAGTTCAGTAGCTTGTGAGGTTATAGAACTCATAAAAGGTATGGGCTGGGATTAAAATCTATGCATCCAGCTTCTAAAATTTGTGCTGTTCATTTCCATGCCATGTTGCCTCTCTGTCATTCTAATGCTTTTTAAATATCCCATTTAGCGTTTGTACTATTTTCTTAATGTTCAGCATTGCCGTTACCTATAACTTGTTGATATTAGAAGAATTAGTACTAATACAGTTAGGCCGTTTGAACACATTGTTGTTTATTTTCAACCTTCCTTAATTCGTAGCTAATTAAACCAGGGTAGAAAAAAAATGACTGACTCAAGGGAAGCTGGAATAAAGGATCAAGAATGATGTTTACAAAGTCTAGACTGGTAGATCAAAATAATACCTGCACCAGTTATAATGAAAAATAAAAACCAGGATATTTACAAGGCGTGGAAAGGGGAAATAAACAAGTAAAAAGACAGAAATGAGGCACTCATGAGAGGCTAAGGCCTTCCAGGAAGCCAGCCTACCTAGGTGGCATAAGACCCTTCTCAGATTTCAGTAGAGTCTGTTCAAATCCCAGGATCTTAGAATTTTCATTTCATTTCATTCTATGTTTTTTACTTTTTTTGGTTGTGAGCTTCTGCTGATGCAAAATGCTATTAATCATTCCATCCTTTTAAAAATCTTCTTCCATTCATTATTTACTGACTCATCTTTCTAACTTCTTATTTAAAAAAAAAATATTTATTTTACTTATCTACTTACTAGAGAGAGACAGAAAGAGAAAGAGAAGGAAATAAGGGGAGAGTTAGATAAAGAGAGAGAGAGAGAGAGGTCGATTGACCTCCAGGTTCATTCCCTAAATGCCCACATCAGCTGGAGCTGGACTACACCCAACAGCTGGGAGTCAGGAGCTCCATCTCTGTTTCTCAGATGATTGACAGAAGCTGCCTGCCAGGATGTACATTAGCAGCAAGCTGGAATCAGGAGCAGAACTGAGACTAGAATCCAGGCACATTGATATGGGATGCAGATGCCCCACGCAGGATCGTGACCATTGTGTCAAACATCCACTGCTGTGATTTGATCTTCTCTTGTTTTACATCCCGTTGTAAATTTTGTCATGCTGCCAGTTCTCTCCTCAGCCATAACTTATTTTTTATTTTAATTTGTAATTAGTATTCAGCAGATTCACTGTGATTTTTTTAAAGATTTATTTATTTATTGAAAAGTCAGATATACACAGAGCGGAGGAGAGACAGAGATCTTCCATCCGATGATTCACTCCCCAAGTGAGAGCAACGGCCAGTGCTGTGCCAATCCGGAGCCAGGAGCCAGGAACTTCCTCCAGGTCTCCCACGCGGGTGCAGGGTCCCAAAGCTTTGGGCCGTCCTCCACTGCTTTCCCAGGCCACAAGCAGGGAGCTGGATGGGAAGTGGGAAGTGGAGCTGCCGGGATCCTGGCGCATTCAAGGCGAGGACTTTAGCCGCTAGGCCATGCTACCGGGCCCAGATTCACTGTGATTTGTACAGACAATTCTCTTTGCATCCTTCCTCCTCCCATTCTCTCTTTTTTATACATTTGTGATAATATATTTTAGATTTACATTGAAGTAAAACACTTAATGCTTTCCTTTATCAAAATCTATTTATCCATTCATCTAATAGTGGACACTTTGGCTGATCAACATTTGACTACTCTGTGCAATACTGCTATAAACATGGTGGTGCAGTCATGTCTTTTGCTTATTGTGTTAAGACTTTTGGGTGGATACCCAGCAGTGGGATTGCTGGATCATGAGACAAGTCTATTTCTAGGTTTGTTTGTTTATTTTTAAGAAATCTCAACACTGTTTCCTGAAGTGGCTGCACTAATTTACATATACCACCAATAATATATTAACATTTCCTTTCTTCACATCTTCGCCAGTCCTAATTTCTTATGGTATGCATTTTCATGTTTCATGGTTATATGAAATGATCATGGTTCACAAATCTAGTTTCCTATCTCAGCTTCCCTGAGCTCTAGACATTATCAACCAGCACTTCCCCAAGACTCGTAGTCTTAAGTATACTGGATATATTTTTTATTCCCACCGTTTCTCTGTGAGGTTTTATTTTTTTCTTTCCTACTATTAGGGAAAGTGATGCACAGATTGTTTAATTTCACTCTTTAAAAAGTCAAACAGCTAGGGCCCGGGGTCGTGGCCAAACAGTCCTCGCCTTGCATGTGCCAGGGATCCCATATGGGCGCCGGTTCTAATCCCGGCAGCCCCGCTTCCCATCCAGCTCCCTGCCTGTGGCCTGGGAAAGCAGTTGAGGACGGCCCAAAGCTTTGGGACCCTGCACCCACGTGGGAGACCCGGAAGAGGCTCCTGGCTCCGGATTGGCACAGCACTGGCCGTTGCTCTCACTTGGGGAGTGAATCATCGGACAGAAGATCTTTCTCTCTGTCTCTTCTCCTCTCTATATATCTGACTTTGTAATAAAAATAAATAAATCTTTAAAAAAAAGTCAAACAGCTAGCACTGAGATGGGAATATTGGAATTCCATCTCCAGGCTATATCCTTTTATCACTGCAATACTTCCTTTATATAGTTAACTGCCTATTGGTCATTTCCTGACTTCCTGTAGGCCAGTGATATTAGCATGCACTAGACAGTCACCTGAAATCTGTTTTTTTTTTTCGAATGAGGTAGTAAATAAATAGAAACTAAAATTACATGTATATAAAAATCTTTTATTGGTTGAATTCATCATTATTTTCTAATGTCACCTTCTCTTTTGTTATGTATTTAAGTGTTGGCATCACCTTTTTTTTTTTTTAACCCAGGCTGCATTTAGGATAATCACAGATACCTACCCTTTTTATTATATACCCAGTGTTAAATACAATAATCAAGTCCTGCCTATTTGAGCTCTTAGATATTTCTTGAATCCATTTTCTTTTATCCACTCTTGGAAATTGCCCTAGTTCAAACTTTCATCATTTCTCAGCTGGCTATCATTATAATAGCCTCTTACCTCCTCATTGCACAAAGTGTAGCCCAAGGGACATTGGCATCAGCATCCTTTGGAAATTTGTTAGAAATGCAGATTCTCGGGCCCCACAACCAGCCTACATAATCAGAGACTGTATCACTACGTGATTCATAGATACTTGAAATTTGAGGAACAACGAACTGGTTTTCACTCTCCAGGCTCCAAACCATCTTTCACACTGCAGCAGTGACTTGATCATAACACAAATCTGACCATGGTGCTTTCCTTCTTAAAAATCAGTTTTCCGGGGTCTCAGGATGGGGCGTCTCATGCCTGGATCCCAGACGACAGCCACCATGTGCATGTGGTAAGCTGTCCCCGAGCAGCCAGTGCGCCATTTGGTGCCAGGCTCTGCCTGCTGGCCGCCTGGCCACGAGCTCTAGGGTTTTGGTTCCTTGATCACTGCTTAGGTAGATCCAGGTTGAACCCACTGTGCTTCTAGGATGTGAAGCAATCGTAAAGATCCCCAATGACAGTAACTCTTCCTTTGAAAAACTTGTAATCACTGAACAATCATGACCACCAAATACCAGTCCACACAAAAGCTAAGGCTCAGGGCTTTGCAGCAGAATCATATGCTGTTACCTGACATCATGATGGATCAGGAGAAGGGTCACATTAAGAAGGGCCATTACATTAACTAGCACTAAAACCACAACCGAGGACAGATTCTGTGAGGGATGTGAGGGCCAAACCCTGTGGAAATTCTAGCCCCACTGGTTAGCTCAAGAGTTGGGGTGGTGATGGACTAAGCTAGTTGTGACCAAGGAGCCTACCATCAATCACAGGAAAAGGAAACCCCAACAGTCTGGACTGGTCAGGGCAGCAGCACCCAAATGTGCATCCTGAACAGGGTGTGGGGTGGGCCGGGCTGCAACGTTCACCAGCTCATACAAGGCCAAATGGAAGGCCAGACTTCGCCGGAACCTGGCCTAAACCCAATGGCATGTATGAGAACTGGATCTGGGAGTGGATTAAGTGGAGGAACTTGGGAAACTCCCTTGAACATGTGGTCCAGACCTGGGGGTCGGACAAGCTGGGCAAAGTAGCTCCAACAGCTGGCTAATGCGTCAATTGGTAATGGAATGGGGTGTACCGGGCAGGACTGAGCAAACCTTATCCCACAAGCGAAACTAGAGACCAGGATGGAGCACAGGTCATGCCGAGCTAGGCTCTTGCAGCTACTGGTCTGTGAGAGTCAGGGACGCTAAGCCACAGTGTCTAAGGCAGAGGCAGGGACAGGTGAGGGGATGAGCCAAGCTGAGTCAGAACAACCACTGGCATGCACAAGATCTATGGCTGGGAACAGGCTCAGTTGGGGAGCGAAGGGTACAACCCTAGCTGGATTGAGGTTCTCACCAAGGGGCATGTGGGCTGGAATGGGGGCTGCGTTCTGAACAGGAAACAGTTGTAGTCTCCTTTGGCACAAATGCGGATTGGATGTACTGAGCTGGGCCAAACTCCAACACCATCTGGTATCCTGGAGGACCAGGGTAGATGTGGGATGGACTAGGCTAGGTCTCAACCCCTACTGAGACATGTGTGAGCCGTATGTGGGTATGGACGAGCCATGGCTGGGCTGAAACATCCAACAGCAAGGACCAGTTTGGGTTGAAAGCCAGTCAGGAAAAGCCACCGTTCCTGCTAACATGGGGAGTGACCTGAAGAGGGCTGGCTCATGGACCTTCCGGTATGCACAAAATCTGGCATTGGGAGAGGTTCTGATGGAGGAGCTGGGCAACTCCTCTGGCAGGACACAGACCCTGCAGGTAAGCACAAGAAACATGATAGGAAACAGCCCAGAACAGTCCATGGAAAGTTTCCCAGATGTATATCTGGCATGGATCGGGGGAAGACCAGGCTGAATCTGTTCACATCATCCACTGGCAAATCCCGGCACTAGAACAATGTGGGTTGAGCCGGGTTCGGTGGTATCAAAAACTAGTGCACAATACGGAATGCCAAGGTGAAGTTGCCTGTGCCAGAAGTGACTGCAGCACCCAACCAGCATGCGTGAGACCCAAGAAGGGACAGGGCAGAGCCAGCAGGGGAATAAGGGAGGGTTCCTTTGCTGCACAGTTACTTCCGCTGGAGAGTGTGAGCTGGGATGGGGGCAGACCAGACTAAGCAGGGCTACAACACCTGTGTGCCTCATGTGGACTAGATCAGGGAAAAGCCAGGCTGGGCTGATTATTCCTACCAGTGCAAACAAAATTAGAGTGGATGAGGGTTGTTTGGGCTTAGCTGCAGCATCAGCTGGCAGAAGCTGGCACAGGTGGCTAATGCTGTCAAATCAAACCACAGAACTACCTGGAGAGTGCAAAATCTGGGAGTGGGAGAGGGCTGGGAAGGAAATAGTGTGCTCCTCCCTCTTGGGTTACCACTTCCACTGGAGGGCATGAAAACTAGGACAGCGGCTGGGGTGGAATGGGATATGCGACAGAGTGGAATAGTCTGCTACACATACTGGCAAACCAGGGTAGGGAGCAGGCCTGGTGGGGGTTGTTGTAGGTTGCTCCAACTAGGCTGAAGCTCCCACTGGTTTATGTGAGGGCTGAGTATGTGCTGGGCAGAACCAGGCTGGACTGCAACACCCATTGGTCCCAGTGGAAGTTGGGAGTGAAAACAGAATCAACCCAGCGATCGCAACCCAGCTGATCAGGGCCATGGACTGAGCCGGGCCCGTACCTGCTAGTACATACAAGAATCTGGTCTGAGAACAACTCAGACAAAGTTTCTTTGGTGATCTCCCCAATCAAAATGCTGGACTCAGAACCCTAACCAAGAAAAGAGAGAAGACAGAACAGGTCAGTCAACCATCTCAGCTGTATGTTGGCAGTGAAATACAGGGCAAACGGAGACTCTGTGTTGGGCTATGTCAGTCAGTGGATTTTTCAATGATCTCATAGTGCTTGGAGTGGCAAGATTGACAGCGATTCATAACTGTTGAAATATCAAAACCACTTGTGCAAGAATTCGGAGCATACCCTACATCTGGGACCTGGGGAGGGTGGGAAATTGGGTGGGCCTTCTCCCTTAATACCCCCCATTAAACATGAAGGAAACAATATGGAAATAATAGTCTTACCCAATTTCCTATAGCCCTTGAACCTTTTTATCCCAATTAACTATGTAAAGATTGTCAAAAATATAATTAAAAAATTAAAAAAAATAAAGCTGCGGGGAAAAAAAAGGAAAGAAACAGAAAAAACTCAGTTGTCCAATCTGAATCCCCTAATCATCATAATACATTCTGTGATTCTATCCCCACCCACTGTTGTCAGCCTTAGCTCTCATATCTTTCTTGCACACCTTTATGATGAAGCAACACAGAATTGGTGAGATTTACTTCAGGCAGCAGCATGCTGTGTCTAGAGTTTGTGGGTTTGTTCATGCTGGCCTCTGTTTTATATCTATCCACATTGAGCACCTAATTATTTTCGATTTATTGGTTAAGAAATAATTCATAGCTTCTCCTCCAAGAATCCTTGCCTAACACCTTCAGGCTGGATTACTTGTCTTAGTCTGTTCTCCCAGAATACACTAGGTTTTGTGTAATCACTGATACCAGATCCTGGGGGATTTTTCTATTTATGTACTAGATGAAATTGGATTTTAATCTGATGGCTGACACCATTCCACTGGTGTCTGTGTTTCCAGTGTATAGTTAAGAGCATCACTTAAAGTTATTAATATTTGAGAAATGAATTATTATATATGTTATATGTTATATATATGTTATGTTGTACATAACATATATTTCAGTATACTTAATTGTGTTTAACAATTATATGCATTAAACATAATTAAGGTGCCTGACAAATAATAAACATTTTCATAGTAGTTGAGTTTTTGTTATGAAAAAGAGCTTGGTTTCAAAACAGCAAATCTTAATAACTATCAGTGTAATATATACAAGAGCAATATTCAAAGATTTCATTAAGCATAGCTATCTTAAATGCAATTGTATACCATTTCAGAGGTGGAAATTAGAATTTATTTTGCAGTCATTCTCACTGTGTTGTATTTGAACTTCCAAGATTATTGGCAAGTGAAAGGATGGGTTAAAAATGTCCAGCCAATTATATGTACTCTATATTTGAATCTAAGCACTGTCTTAGCAAGTTAGACTGGTTATTGAAGTATTCTCCCGTGGCAGTTTTTTGTTTTTGTTGTTGTTGTTGTTTTCCCCTAAGAAAATTAAATGGAAGAGAGCAAGAAGGCAGTGTAGGGTGAAGGCAGGTTTAAACTGATGGAGAATAATTAGCCAGGGTGAAACAAGGAGGACAGATTCCAGGAAATAGGAGAGGACAGGCCAACGGCAGAGAGGCAACTGGAGACCCACATGCATGGGGAAGCAGTGGAGACAAAGGAGGGGTGTTGCAGTGACCAGATACCCCAGTAGTGATCAGCTGTCAGCAATCGGTGATCTGAGCTCTGCCAGGTCCAGAAGATCAGGAGCTGAATACAGGCAATGAAGCACTTCATGCTGAAAATCTTAAGCAAGATAGCCATAGAAGGGATATTCTATAGCACAATCAAAGCAATATATGAAAATTCCCATGCCATCATCATACTAACTGGAAAGACTGGAAGCTTTCCCACTAAGAACTGAAAGTAGACAACTGAAGGTAGACAACATAGCTGCTAGGCAAGAAAAGGAAATTAAAGGAACTGAAATGGAGCGGAACTAGGGCATCCCCCCACTTGAGCAACCCAAACACCCGGGTGGGACAAAGGTGGCAGCCACGGGGCAGTGCGCATGTGCGAGTGGCACTCTCAGGTGAAGTGAGAGGCAGATAGGGCAGCGGGACGGGCTTGGAGCGGGATCAGGATGGATCATGCTGACTACCCTCAAGATCCTCATCACTGGCGAGGGAGTGGCATCAGCAAGTGCAGCCTGCTCTTGAGGTTCACAGATATTTTTGATCCAGAGCTTGCAGCACCCATAGGTGTTGATTTCGGGGTGAAAATGATTTCAGTGGATGGAAATAAGGCTAAACTTGCATTATGGGATAATGCTGATCAAGAGAGCTTTAGAATGTTCGTTCCTAGCTTTTATGGCGGTGCACAGGGTGTTATTTTAGTTTATGATGTTACATGAAGGGACGCCTTTGTTAAACTTGATACTTGGTTAAATGAATTAGAAACATTTTGCTTGGGAAATGACATAGTAAACATGCTAGGTGGAAATGAAATCGGTAAGGAAAATCGTGAAACTGACAGAAAAGAAGGTCTGAAGTTTGCACGAAAGCATTCCATGTTATTTCTAGAGGGAAGTGCAAAATCCTGTGATGGTGTCCAGTGTGCCTTTGAGGAGCTTGTGGAAAAGATCATTCTGACACCTGGGCTGTGGGAGAGTGAGGCCCAGAACAAAGGAGTCAACCTGTGTCACAGGGATCAAGGCCAGGGAGCAGGCACCTGCAGTGGCTACTGCTCTGTGCTATAAACTTCAGGAAGCTCCATCTCTGCCCATCCATCAGATAGCGGCACCTTCTGTATGTATACTCTGTAACTACTATGTGGGGGCCTTGCAGTTTGCACGTAATTGTTTTGTATCATGGCAGTAAATAATTGTAAGAAATCCCACTTGTTGGCTTTCCCAGGTAGAATGTTACAGTAAGCGTGCACAGTTTTCAGTCTGGAGGTTTTTTTACGTAACATAAAATAGGTGTACCTTTATGAGTGCATTTGATTTTATGACTTACAGTTATCATGTCTTTTTTTTTTTAATCCATCTATCTAGGGTATGTTGAAACAAGGTCTGCTTCTGGTCTCCTTCTTTGTGCTTTAGTACCCCTTTCAATGACTGGATCCCTTGGTATGTAGAGCTCTGGAGCCTTGTGAAGCACAGGTGTCCTTCAGGAATGACAGGGCACGATTTGACAGCTTTTCTAGGGTGTTGAGATTCTCTTATGGCACTAAACAACGCTACACCACAGAATGTAGCACAGGCCGCTTATGACTGAGTCTCTATTTGTCTTGATGATGCTTCGGAAAGAGTATTTATATGTTGAAGAAGTTACTTTTTAATTTCCTTCAGTGATGAGCTCAGTTGCTTGCCTGGAGTTTTAATCTTGTAATCTGTCTGTTGGACTGCAGGGCCTCGGCACAGCATTTGGAGTTCACCTGTTTGCAGAACCACAGCAGGGTTTCAGAAAGGCATAGTGTGCTTATTGCAACTCCTGTCACAGTTACCACTTTTAGAACTATTTTTTTTTTTAATCTTAAGTGTTGGTAGCATTTGTCCAGGCTCCTCTATTTTAGTTCATGTTATGTTAGTATCAATATTTTATAGTGATGTGTGGGAAACTAAATACTGTTGCAATGAAAACCTTGATAATTTATTGTAACAAGTAACCAATATCAAAAGTGAACTTGTGCAGACTAATAACTTTTTCCACAATATTCAGTTTTTTAACCTCTTGCTATTGTACACTGTATAGTTTTTCACTCATATGTTATTTAATTTACATTAACCTGTGCTACTTGAAGCCCCTAAATAAGTAATTTGTCACTATAATATCCCTCAGCAAGAGTCCAGTATTACTTCCTGGGAAGGTTTTTCTCTATATACAATTGCAAATGCTAAGTGTTTCATGAGTGGTTTCTGCAATGTGTGTGTAACTCAATTTACTTCAAGTTGGATTTTTTTCTGAAGTCCCTGTCCCCACATAAGAAACCTCACATTCTATTCTGTCTGCACTTGTTAGTCAACAATACATGTGGTTTAAGATTTATATCTTCTGTATGTTTTTGCTAAATAAAAAAATATTTACTTCTCTATATAGTGCTAAGGAAAGGTAGCTAACACATGTACTTGGAATTTGTTCATGTTCCATTAAAACTTTAAATGTGTGTATTTATACAGGAGTCTGTGATGACAAGATTTTTCTGTTTATTGGCTTGAGCTATATAATAACATCTGTCCACTGGATTTTTGCTGAATGTGAACACCTTTGGGTTACTTGAATATAATCAATAATAACAAATTAATTTTGTTTGGTAGGTTTACATTGTAACCTTTTATAGTTTTTGAATAAATACAGCCTGCTTTCTCTTTAAAAAAAAAAAAAGGTGGGGAAGGACTGAAATTGGAACTGAGGAATTATAATTATCCTTGTTTGCAGATGGCATGATTCTCTACTTAGAACCCAAAGATTCAATCAAAAGACTATTAGAACTCATTAGAAAATGTGGCAGGGTTGCAGGATCAAAATTAATGAACATAAATCAATGGCACTAGTATACACAAATAACTTCATGGCTGAGAAAGAAATTGTAAGTGCAGTTGCCTTTAAAATAGTGGAGAGGAATCAAATACCTTGGAATTAGCCTAACAATGTATGTGGAAGGTCTATATAATTAAAGTTACAAAACATTGGAAAAAGAAATAGAACACATTAAATGATGGAGCAATTTACCATGTTCCTAGATCGGCAGGATCAACATCATCAAAATGCCCATATTACCGCAAATAATATACAGATTCAACGTGATCCCAATCAAAATCCCAATAACATTCTTCTCAGAAACAGAAAAGGTGATATAAATTTCATCTGAAAACACAAGATACCATGAATAGCCAAAAAAAAAAAAAAAAAAACCTAAATAAAAATCAAGTTGGAGGAATCACAATTCCAGACCTCAAGACATAGCACAGAGCAGTGGTCATCAAAACAGTCTGGTACTGGTACAGGAACAGATCAATGGGGCAGAATAGAAACCCCAGAAGGGAGCCCACACGTGCATAGCCAACTCATCTTCAACAAGAGAACTGAAAGTAATCCAGGGGCAAAAGCCTATTCTCTTCAACAAATGCTGTTGGGGCAACTGGATAGCAGCTAGTAGAGGTAAGACACAAGACCTCTCCCCCACCCCCCGTCACCTTATACATAAATCAATTCTAAATGGATCAGGACCTAAATCTACACCCAGAAACCATCAAAACATTAGAGAAAAACATAAGAAACACTCTCTAAGAAATAGCATTGGGAAAGACTTCTTTAAATTGTCATGAAAGCACAGGCAGTCAAAGCCAAAATAGACAAATGGGACTGCATCAAAGTAAGCTTCTGTACAGCAAAGGAAACAATCAACAAAGTGAAGAAATAACCAAAGGAATGGGAGAACATCTTTGCACACTACACAATCAGTAAGGGACTAATATCCAGGATTTACAAAGAGCTTCAGTAACTCAATAACAAAACAAACAAGTTTGTGAAGGATGGGCAAAGGGAATGAGCGGACATTTTTTTTTTTTTCAAAAGAACAAATTCAAAATGCTCATAGACATGAAAAAGGCTTCCCAGCTGTCAGGACACACTTAAATGCCGAATGATGAACTTATGATTGTTAATGAAGGACTAAACTATTTTAATGATAAACAGAAATCAGTGGTAGTGGTGGGAAGGTGATTTGGAGAGTAGAGAAGGGAAATCCCTGAGTCTATGGAACTGCATCATCAAATAATAAAATCAATACATTTCAACAAAAAGAAAATTAAATGTACTATGTATCTGTATATAAAAAAAATGGCAGATTCTCTAACTCATTGCTAGGTCTCCAGGATCTCTGTTAGTGATGTTCAGTAATCTGTATGTTAAACTCTGTCAGTGTGTTGTTTAATTGATCAATTTATTTATTCTGCTATGAATTTTAAGAATCATTCATATAGTTCCATTACATCTGTTACAAATAGAAAATTGAGGTCCAAGGATGAGTGAAACTTGTCCAAGGATGTACATACCCACAGAGTAATGGAGGGCCCAGCATGATAGCCCAGCAGCTGAAGTTTTCATCTTGCACATGCCAGGATCCCACAAGGATGCTGGTTCATATCCTGGCTGCTTCTGTTGTATTCCAGCTTCCTGCTTGTGGCCTGGGAAAGCAGTCAAAGATGACCCAAGCCTTGTGACCCTACACCTGCATGTGGGAGACCCGGAAGAAGCTCCTGGCTCCTGGCTTTGAATGGGTTCAGCTCTTGCCATAGCAGCTACTTGGGGAGCGAACCAGCTGATGGAAGATTTTTCTCTCTGTCTCTCCTTCTCTCTTTAAATCTGCCTTTCCAAAATAAAAATAAATACATCTTTAAAAAAAAAAAACATGTTCACCCGCAGTAGCTGCAGGCCATCTAGGGAATGCCCATGGTTCCCCTACCAGGTCCACTCCCAGTTCCAGATCTTGTGCCTACCACAGGGTTCTGCAGGCCAGCCCAACATGATTTTGCACCCAGTCCTGGCACTTACTAGTTGATACTGCAGCCTAGCTTGGTCAGCCCACACTCATTCTGTCTCTCTCATAATAAATTGTGTGGCAGCCTATCATAGCCTGTCCCCCGCACTCAGACAAAATACAAGCTGATGGGTGCTATAGCCCTGTCTAGACCAGCCCATACCCAATCCTAGTTTTCACACTCACCAGTGGAAGTACTACCCCAGCAGCAGGGGTGAGGGGTAATTTCTGTAATTTCCCTACCAGGTTTACTCTCAGTCCCAGAGATTGCACACGCCAGCAGGTTCCAGTCTGAAATACCCTGTGCCAGTCTCAGCATTTGTCAGCAGGTGCTGACGATGCCCAGCCTGCCCCCAGTTCCAGCTCTTGTCAGTGGGTACAGCTACCTAGCTCAGCCTGGCCCATTCCCAGCCCCAGCCCTCATGTGCACTGGCAGATTTTGCAGTCCAGCCCAGCCTGGCCTGCACCTTATCCTGGCTCTCAGTCTTGCCAGCGTGTATAGATACTGGCCCAGTCCAGCCCACCTGTTTGCCAATGGGTGTTGCAGCCCAGCTAGACATGGTTGGCCCCTAGTCCAAACACTCACCAATGGGTACTGTAGCCTAGCTTGACATACTTGCACTAGTTCCAGCTCTCACCAGTGGGTATTAGAGCCCAGGCCCAGCCTGTCCCAACCCCAATCATGTGACATGATTGGTACCACAACCTAGCCTTGATGTCCCACACCCATTCTGGCCCTTGTGAGAACCAGCGGATGCTGGAGCCTAGCCCGGTCTGGCCCATCCCCAGACCCAGCCCAATACAAATACCAATGGGCACTTGCCCAGCCCAGTCTGACCACAGTCTAGGCTCTCACATTCATCAGGGAGCTTCATCCTAGCAGGGAGTCCTCAAAATTCCCCTACCAGGCCCCTTTCCAGATCCAGATCCTGTGCATGCTGTTGGGTACATCGCCACAGCCCACACCCTGCCCTGGCTCTCGTGTGTGCTGATGTGTCTTGCAGGCTGACCCATCCCAGCTTCCTCCCAGCCTCAACTCCCATATCAGATGAGTTTCTTAGTCCAGCCTGGCTCATCCCATCATTACCCCCAGCTCTTGTGCAAACTGACAGATGCTGCAATCCCACGGAGGTGAACCCATAGGTTCCCTACAGAATCTGGCCCCAGATCCAATTCTCTTACATTTTGGTACATACTATAGCCCAGCCTGATGAGGCCTATCCCCTTTCCTGACACTAGCAGGCAGGTATTGCAAACTAGCCTAAGCAGACAACCCCTTTGCCCCAGCTTTGTGTGTATCGATGGATGGTATGCAATTCTACTTAACCCAGCACAGTTCTCCCAAAGGGGCAGGTGCCTTGGCCTGACCCAGACATGCCCTCTGGTTTCTCTCCTCTAAACCACCCTATCTCAGTTCCCTTGCCTGTCTCTGAGAGCAGTGACTCAGCCTATGGAAGTTCCCAGAAATCATTCCTCCCCCGTGAAACATGCCTGAACTGCTCCCATTCTGACGTGTCCCCAGATTCCCCTCTCTCTGCGGGCAGGAGTGGTGTGTCTTAGCCTAGTGTTCCCTGTGTTCTCCACATATTTTTTAAAAATGTAATAGGTAACTATGCCGCCACGCCGATATATTCAACACAAATTTGGCAGTAGCCAGACCCAAAATGCTCAGCAGCTACTGCTTGCTTTTCTCCTGGCAGTGTAGCACTTGCCTAGGTACAAGACTACCTGGGCAGTTGCACACAGCTGGAAATGAAGTTTCTATAATACTATTTTATGTTTTTTCATTGACTACATCAGTTATTGTTCTGTATTACTTTAATGACTGAAAATTACTCAAATATATGCTTGTACTATAATCATATTTAATTATTCCTTCATTTTTGGACATTGAAATACCTTCTAATCATATTTGAGCAAGCTTATCATGTTATGGACCAAAATTCAGACACCTGTACGGCCAATGTTCTGTGTAAACCCTAGATATCAGACAAAACTTCCCGGAAGTGCTGACAGAAGCTGAATTTAAATGATAACTAGGAATTAACTAGCTAATAGAGGTGAAATGAGTATCTCATTAATTGAGTAACGAGAGCTTGGTGCATGTATTAGGGAATCATGAGGAATGTGAGGCATGGCTGCCACTTGGCTGTAGTTAGTTATTGTGAAGAAATATATATATATCCAGAGCAGTCAGATTCCCTAAAATTTTAAAGGAAACTAGAAATCAAAATCGACATAGGAAATTCTGTGTTTTTTTAAACATTAACTCTTTAGTCTCACACGCTTAAATACCCTTCAATCAGTTGCATCAAACGCATGGGTGGATGGGTATGTGGATGGAGCTGCTATGTTCTCCCCACCTCCCTGCCCAAAGGCTAATTTCTAAAAGTAGAATTACTGAGTCAAAGGATATATGCATTTTAAGGCTGTTGCTACATAATGTTACTCAAATGCTTTCAGAGTTTGTACCACAAATTCAGTGACAGTGCTATTTCCAGATGATAAACAATCATGCATATTACTTATATTGAGATGAACGCTAATTTACAAAGAAAAACAGTTATCTAGACTTTATGCACTTGACCTTTTGTCATATTCCTGTTAACTATTTCTACTTCTAACAGAATATTTCCAGGGGCTGGCACTGTGGCATAGCACGTTAAGCCTCCATTTGTAGCTCTGTCATCCCATATGGTCATCTGTTTGATTCTTGGTTGTTCCACTTCCAGTCAAGCTCCCTGATAATGCACCTGGGAAAGCAGTGGGAGTTGGCCCAAGGACTAGGGCCCCTGCATCCATGTGGGAGGCCCAGGAAAATGTTCCTGGCTCCTGACTTCCTTCTATTCCAGCCCTAATCATTGTGGCCATTTGGGGCCTGAGCCAGTAGAGAGATCCTTTCTCTCCATCCTTCTCTTTGGAATTCTGACTTTCTTTTTTTTTTTTTTAAAGATTTATTTTTTATTATTTTTTTCATTGGAAAGGCGGATATACAGAGAGGAGAGACAGAGAGGAAGATCTTCCATCCGATGATTCACTCCCCAAGTGAGCGCAACGGGCCGATACTATGCCGATCCGAAGCCAGGAGCCTCTTCCGGGTCTCCCACGCGGGTGCAGGGCCCCAAAGCCCTGGGCCGTCCTCGACTGCTTTCCCAGGCCACAGGCAGGGAGCTGGAAGGGAAGCGGGGCTGCCGGGATTAGAACCGGCGCCCATATGGGATCCCGGGCGTGCTAGGCGAGGACCTTTAACCACTTGCGCCACCGCGCCGGGCCCTGGAATTCTGACTTTCAAATAAAGGAACTCAATGTTTCTGTGTGTGAGTTTTTTGGTTTTGTTTGTTTGTTTGTTTTTAAAGAAACTGTTTTCTAAAACTGGTTGGGGAATTGCCATTGAACACCCAAGATTGTTTTCTTGCCTATCATCTAATATGCTGATTACTGACACTAGGGTGGTAGAAAAAAGCAGGCATTTTTTGCAAAGCACAGAGCAACAAATCGGGTAGCTATTATTTAATCTACAGCCTCCCTAAGGTAGGGGTAGAGGATTTTGTAGATTGAAGTTGGGATTGGGTGTTGCATGTTCAACTCATGTCCAAGTCCTTTAGTTGGCCAGTGATTTGGGGGATCTTTTTTTTTTAATCTCTTAGTGATATCATGTTCTTTTGGTAATTTTAATAATGCCAAAGGATGCTTCAGTCAGTCAAGTGGTCATTACTTCTTGATCAGAGCTGGAGGTTTCTGGAAAAAAAAAAGAAAAATTCTGTAAGGTAAGACTCAGAAGTTATTTGTAGAGGAGTTAAATACCCTCACAAGTTTTATATTCAGCGATCTTTTAGGGGCAACTGTAGCACTCCATCAGTTTACTCAGTAAACTGTGGTAAAAGCAGGGCAAGGGAATTGTAAATTTAGGGAGAAAGGCTAGAGGACTGTAGGTGACTTGCACTTGAGAACCTGTAGCATCTATAGCCATGGCTTCATAACACGGCATCCTATTTCACTTTTTGGGGATTTGATACTTTTTTTTTTAATTTACCATATGTTAAAATTCAGCAGTCTTTATTGTGTCTCTAGGCTTCAGATAGAGAAACTGTGGTGTTCTTACTTAGGAAGTTTAAATTCAGATGTGTTTCAAGATCAAATTCCTCAGCTATTTTCTGATCCAGTCAGATCTTTCGCCAGAGCCTAACCCTTCCCGAGCTCTTCAAGTTGTTCTTACAGAGTGTTGCTTTTCTGCTCCCAAGTTCTCTACATTTTCAGGTTTGGACAGAAAATGAGGATCAGAGCTGTATAGAGCCCCCTCTTTCCTGGCCAGACATTATTGCTCTTGGTCTTTCACATGAAAAGAACTTTGATTGACTGACTGATTGATTGATGGAGATTCATTCATTTCTAGAGCACCCTCTTTTGAAAACAGAGCTTAAGTAAATTTAATTGGCTTCAAACATTTCAAAATTTCATCAATATGCATTGACTGCTACAACAACAGCTTCTCTGAAAGCTCCAACAAACAACTTGTAGATTCCATCCATGTACCGCTGCTACTGTTTAGGGGAAAGGAATCAAGCCTGTTCTGAAGCGTACAGTCATGAACAATCATTCTACT
Source organism: Ochotona curzoniae (assembly GCF_017591425.1). Taxonomy (NCBI): domain Eukaryota; kingdom Metazoa; phylum Chordata; class Mammalia; order Lagomorpha; family Ochotonidae; genus Ochotona; species Ochotona curzoniae. The sequence continues at coordinate 33,694,077 of NW_024465023.1, forward strand.
TCCAACTTCTCCGGAAAGAGATGTAGTTTACAGCCGAGTTCACCACTGGTAAAGACGCACTTCTGGGTGGAGGCAAGCTGGGAAGCCAGGGAAGCTGCTTTACTACATAATTTGGAGAAAAATAAAAATTTCAGCTACGAAATCATCAGCACATAGGAAAACAGAGTAGTGTAACCAGTTCCTACATGCTTTCTCTCCCAGCTTCAGAAACTATCAATACTTTGCAATCACATTTTTTCTATCTTGTATTTAGTTGCTGTATCTAATTAATCAAAATGGCTTAAAGTGAATTTCCAACACCATTTCTTTTAAAAAATATTTTTATTGGAAAATCAGATATACAGAGAGGAAGAGAGACAGAGAGGAAGATCTTCCGTCCGATGGCTCACTCCCCAAGTGGCCGCAACGAGTGTGCTGTGCCAAACTGAAGCCAGGAGCTAGGAGCTTCTTCCAGGTCTCCCACGTGGGTGCAGGGTCCCAAGGCTTTGGGCCGTCCTCGACTGCTTACCCAGGGCTCAAGCAGGGAGATGGAAGGGAAGTGGAGCAGCTAGGATACTAAGCAGCACCTATATGGGATCTTGGGCAGTTGCAAGGTGAGGACTTAAGCCTCTAGGCTGTCAAGCTGAGCCCTCAAACACCATTTCTTAAAGCTTTATTTCTGTACTCCCCCACCCTGCCTCTTGATCAGCACAGTACCATTATGATATCTAATATAAGCACTTACGATTTCTTTGTTATTTGAAATCCAAACTTTGTCCAATTGACTGCATAAGGGAATTGTGCAAATTTCCAAATAAGGTGTATGAATTCTATTTGATGAATTTGCCTCAGTTTAGAGTCTTTAAATATCTAATTAAATTGCTGTGAGGAGTTTTTAAGGCATGGACATGTAGGGCAGTCTTGAAAGAGCAAAGATTGCAAGCTTTGCTTTAACAGGTTAGAGGCAGGAGGAAATCCCCAAGACTTAAGCTTCTATCTAATTAATTTTTTGGCTCAAGCCATGCTAATTTACTGACTGTATTCTCCTAGCATCTAATTCTGCCTTCAGCACTGGAAACACTGTATTATGATTGTATTTCTCACTTAATATGCTTCTCTCTTTTCCTCTTTTTGTCTATGCATATATTTTTTATGTTTTATATTAGCTCTACTTCTCCAGTGAGAGAACCAGAATGTTTAAGCAACAGGTTTAATCACGAATTGAAGCTTGATACATATTAATACTTCCTATTCACAAAACTTTTCTGCCTTTTCTAAACTATTATTGCACAACAAAATCTTTTCAGCTTTGGCAGTCCAAATGTCACAACTGATCAACGAATACACTGAATTCCAGACAGGCTACACTTTAAATTACACAACCAGCCTCAGATCAGGCAGTTCCAGGACTAAAGCACGTCTCTGGATTTGATGAGGGTACTTAGGAAAAATTTGAGACGAAAAAAAAAAAAAAAGGAACTTGATGTATGAATTTAATCTTGGCTCTAAGAAAAAAGATTTGTTATAAATTTTTAAGAATGCATAGAAGTTGTGTATTATGAAAAAATTAAGCATAGACTTCAAAATTTTCTGCATCAAATAAACTCATGGATTAGGGTTAGTGGCCCTTGATGTCACCTCTGTTGCCCTCACTGTCCCCAAGCATCCTTTCCATATTCAGCAACCCAAGATCCACTGTAAAGCACTTGTTAACTACTGTTGCTCTCCTGTTGGTAGGCTAAAGACACTCTTATATTTTGTGGAAGAGGAGTGGGAGAAGGAACTTATATTGAAAATGCCAGTGGCTTGTTGAGCAACTACTACAGAATTGCTTCATTCTTGTAGTTAATATTTACCTATTTTTATTTGGAAGATATTACAGAGAGAAGAGAGATAAACAGAGGAGGTTTCCATCCATTGGTTCATTCCTCAAATGTCTCCAATGGTCAGAATTTATCTGATCCGAAGCTGGGAGCCAGAAGCATCTTCCAGATTTCCCATGTGGGTGCACAGGCCATCTTCCACTGATTTCCTAAGCACATTAGCGGAGAGCTGGGTCAGAGCAGCTGGGACACAAGCTGGCACTCCTATAGGATGCTGGTGCCACAGGGTGGAGGACTAGCTTGCTGTACCACAGCACCAGCTTTCATTCTTCTAGCTTAAATCAAATGGCTGCTGTCCAAACATTTCAGGAATTGGTAATGTGAGAGAAGTGGGATGCAGGGCCATCCCAGCCTCTCTTTCTCAGACACTCTTCCCTTATTTGGAAAGCATACTTACAGATTAGAATTATTTGTACCTTACTGAATGAATATATTGGGTGAAAGCCAGTATTTAAAAAAAAAACAAAAACATATGAGCAGCAGATATTTGGTGCAGAAGTTAAGGTGCTTCTTGAGATGCTGCTTCCAATGATAGCTTCCTGTTAAGTGCAGTCTGGGAGACTGGGAAAAAGCAGGCAATTTCTTAAGTGCTTGGGTCCCTGCCACCCACGTGGAAGACCCTGGCTAGGTTTGAAGTTCCTAACCTCTGTCACACTTAAGGAGTAAATCAAGAGGATGGAAGTCTCTCTCACTCTCTCTCTCTTTCTCACACACACACACACACATACGCTTAGTTTCACTTACCTGACTTTCAAATAAAAATATATTTTTTTAAACATGCATGAAAACAGAATAGAATGGAAAATATTAGTGCATCACTTTTAATGACAGTAAGTAGGGCAGTAGTCAAACATAGTAGTTAAATTCATAGGTGGTAGAGCTGCAGTGCTTTGAGGTGGATCCCAGGTTTACCACTTAGTCCTTCATTATATGACCTTTCTGCCCAGGGTTCTGAGTTATAAAAAGGAATCATGCTTGTACTTCTTAATTACTATTACTATTATGTGTATTTGTGTATATTACCAATTACATATTAATCATCATGAGAATTGAGTGTGTTAACATATTTAAGATGCTTAGAACAACATCAGGCACATGATAAACAGATTAGATTAGTCCGTGAAACTTTTGGTTCAAATATGTGTTTGAATGTGAGTACTGATTAATGTCACATACTATATTGCAGAGTCCAGTTTTTGGCAAAGCAATTAAGACATTGCTTGCGATGCTAACATCCCACATTGGATCTGATTACTGACCCTGGCTCCTTCCTTACTCCAGTTCATTGTGCACCTGGGAGGCAGTTGTGATGGCATAAGTGCTTGGGTTCCTTCGACTGAGTGTTCAGCTCATCACTTCTGCCTGGCTTATCCCAGGCTGGGCCTTTGTAAACATTTAGGAAGTAAAACAACAGATGGCATCTCTCTCTCTCTGTCACTCAGGTAAATATATAAAAGTTTGAAAACTAGAGAAATGCATTAACTACTGTGGCTAGAGATTAGAAAATGCTGAGGAAAAACAGCTTTTATTCTAGCACCTGTGATGGTTATTGCCTCCAATTACTGCACTGTGTAAGCTTATTAATTTACTAACAAGTTGTTAATTAAAATGGCCTCCCAATCAGGGCTTAAGTACCTTGAGAGTGGAGCACAGGTTTTGGGGATGTCCAATGCCCTCAGTAAAAAGCCATAGTAAAAAAATAAATACTTTCTAGCCTCAGGGACTCTCCTTTCACACCACCACCTGCGTCTCCCAGATTTTTGCTTGAAAACGCTCAGGACTAAGCTGTTTGGGATGTGATACTTCCTTTTCCATATCAATTTTTGCATTTTTGAATTAGCAGTTTGTAAGAAAACAGACCTGAATAATTTTTTGACGGGTCTTTCCAGTCCTAGGTCTACATTTTAGCATAATGAGAGTGAGTCCAGGGTGAGGACAAAAGTTGTCCTTAAGTACTTGGGTAGAAACAAAAGGGGAGATGAATAGGAATATAATTATAATAAAATACTTTGGAATGGCTAGCTTGGAATCGTCTTTACCCACTATGAACCCAACCAGCACCATGTAGACAAAGCAGCTCTCAAATGAGGCCTGGGGATTAATGGCTCCAATTGCTGCATTCCATATTCCGAGTTATATTGAGTTCCCCAAGTAAGATAATGTACACAGGGGCTGGGAGGCCCCACTTCTAACTTTTGCACACCATCAAGCAGGGCCTAACCTCTGGGATCGAGGTATGTTGGATATGAGCAGCAATATGACTCCTCAGCTTCTCTGCCTCCAGGGCTGCTGTATGTATAAATCCCCAGATTTATTTTGAATTTACCTAAAACCCCAAATTACCCGGAAGGCCAACCCAGCAACCCAGCAACCCAGCACTTCTATCTTCAAATATGACAGCGAATATGGTCCATCTGGCCTACAGAGAAAGTCTAAGCGATTGTAACAATATAGAGGAAATCAGTGGGGTAGGGGGGGAGGCTGGGGGAGGGGGAAAGGGGAAATCCCTGAGCCTATAGAATTGTGTGTGTGTGTGTATAATATATATACACATACATATAAAACTCAGAGAAAAGGGCTAAAAGCAAAATCTGGAGTGGAAGGCAGGTCCCCTGCCTGCCAAGACTATGTTATTATGATTTTGACTTAGGAGATGTATTATTTTCTTATGGCTATTGAAACAAAATATCATAGACTTAGTGGCATAAACAACACAAATTTGTTCAATAGATACGGAGACTGGGAATTCAAAATGACTCTAAAATTAAGGTGTCAGGAGCAGGACTTCCTTCCAAGGTGTCTAAGGGCAGGATCTGCTCTTCATAGCTTCTGGTTTCTGAGGCTTCCTGCATTACTTGTCTAGTAGTTCTTGCCACATCACATTACTTCTCTGACACTTCTGACTGTTTCTACCTTTAAGGATTTGTGATTGCGCTGGACTCACTTCAATACTCTATGATAATCTCCCCATCTCAAAATCCTTAAACTGATCATCGAGAGCAGCAGTAATTCGGAACTGCTGAACTATCAAAACGTTATGAACAGGACAATCAGAGCATCGGGGACCCTGGGGTGGTGTCAGGTGGCTGTCTGTCCTCCGGCCCAGGGTGCAGAGGTGTTGGGAGGCTAGGCGTGGCTTCTCCCCTTGTCTCCCCTCTTCTCCTAGATACTGGAAGGAAAAAAGAGAATGTGGAAATTTTGGTCTCACTCACCTCCCTGTAGCCCTTGACCCTAATCACTCTAATTAACTAACTAAAAATCATCGAAAATAAAAAATAATTAATAACTTAAAATCTTTAAGCCGATCATGTCTGCACAATCCATTTTGCCATATAAGGTAAACACTTAGAACTATAAGGATGAAGACATGGACAGCTACAGCCAGCGCATCACCTAGGAAGCTAGGCTTCTGCCTGTGCCACTGGCATCCCATATGGCACTGATTCATGTCCCGGCTGCTCCACTTCCCACCCAGCCCCCTGCTTCCTGCCTGGGAAAGCAGCAGAGAATAGCCGAAGTCCCTGAGATGCTTCACCTACAGGGTCTGGCTTCAGATCTGGCTTCAGATCAACTCTGCTCTGGCCATTGTGGCCATTAGGAAAGTGTACCAGCACTCTCTCTATGTCTCTCTCTCCATCCCACCTATCCATAACTCTGCTCTTTAAATAAAAATACTAAAATAAATCTTAGGCCAGGTGTGGTAGCCTACTGACTTGCCTTGCATGCACCAGGATCATATATGGGATCTGGTTCTAATCCTGGCTGCTCCACTTCTCATCCAGCTCCCTGCTTGTGACCTAGGAAAGCCTTGGGACCTGTCCCCGCGTGGGAGACCCGGAAGAGGCTCTGGGTCCCTGGCTTCAGATCAGCTCAGCTCCTGCCATTGTGGTCACTTGGGGAGTATATCATCGGACAGAACATTTTCCTGTCTGTGTATCTGACTTCACAATAAAAATAAATAAATCTCTAAAAAAATACTAAAATAAATCTTTTTAGAAATGTGAGCTTCTTTCTGGCTGTATTACTCTCATTGTCTTGGAAGTTTTCTCCTCAGACAGATGAAGGTGCCTGAGGAGCTACATCAACTCCTTTCCGCAGCACATAGGATGCAAAGTAGAATTCAAACATAATAGTCATTTCCCCATCATCCAACATCCAATTGCATCATAGATCAGTTCTATTATGAGTCAGACTTTCCTGGAGAGTGGGGAGTGCTAGATCTCACTCAGTGTATTCTAACAAATCTCCTTGGGGAAATCTGGAGGGCGTAAGATTCTATTATTCTTACATAGAAATAAAAAATCCTCTCTTCTGTCATTCTCTTCTTTAATCTCTCATAAACTTTCTTCGCGAGGCTGCTCTTTGTTCCTCATCCTCCCACTTATTACATCCTCCTCCTTGTTTGCTTACTATATAATATAGTATAATATAGTAAAATATAATATAATATAATATAATATAATATAATATAATATAATATAATATAATATGTATTATCCAGAGCTGATTCATCTTGGAGAATGAGAAACCAAATTTGCTGAGTTAATATTAACATTTACCTGCAGTCAGGGAGGTTCGATATTGCTATCAAACAAGCAATTCTTCCCTGTCTCTGGTTTCTTTCCATCATAGGAGACTGACTTCTTGGGTCTTATCCTTTCACACCACATTTCAGGAAAGAGGATTCTTAGTCATTTACTCTTCAGTCTGAGTGAATTTCTTTCCCTTGTTCCTCTGCATAAAAGTTATTTCAACAGTTTTAAGTTCATTCTGTTGCCTTCAACTACCAGGTTTTTGCAGCTAACTATGCAAATACAGTCCTTCCTGTGTCTTCCAGAGCCTCTGGTGCACTAATCTGTTTACCAGATATTAACACATAAGAAGCTGCTTACAAATAGTTTTCTCTGGAGTTGATCATGTGTTAGTTTGAGAATGAGCTGGCAACAGCTGAGAGGAATGAATGGATTAGAGTTTCTTTCAATTGGGAAGCTTCTCTAACGTATACAGATCAAATTTCTTGAACCTTTTACATCATGGTGGTGGGAAGCAGGAATGACAGGATGCAAGAGGATACTTAAAATAGTTCATGGAAAGTAGGATTAAAAGCGTGAGTTTATTCTGGTACAAGTAATTTTGAAGTCTGTGCATAGTTCTTTAATAATATTCACTTTGCATTTGCCATGATGCTTGAAACTAAATTAAATACATACGTTGCTTCTGTTTTTCACAAACTTAAAAAGAAATACCCTCATAAATAAGTTAAGAAACAGCAGCTGCCCTCACCTCTACCTTCTGCAGTGCTGTTATTACATACACTCCCATTTAAATGTCTTTTTCCCGACATTCCTCATCCATCGCTAACCAAAAGGAAATAAACTCATTTGTCCTAGTGTTCTCCAGTCTTTGGAAAAACTAGAAAGACAGGAAAAGATTCAGGTGCAATGCATGAGAACATTTCCCATAATAAACAACTAACCCAATTACCGAAAGGCCAACTCTCTTCAACTAAGGTCTTATGATAAATACACCTTCATTCACCAGAGTTCCTGACTTCAAATTGCTGACATTTTTATATTAAATGAATTTCTCTGATCCTTTCATATTCTCCCCGAGGGTACTAAGGCCTGTCATTGGGGAAGCACAGCAAATGGTTGTGGTAACCAAAATCTCTTTTTAAAAAATATTTAACAATTTCCAGCTCATCCTGACCTATCATAATGGATACAGACTAACCTTTTTCCCTGAATTATCTTAGCACATTTACCAAAAAATCAATGGACAATATTTATGTGGATATATTTCTGAGAAAAGGATGTCGAATAACTTAGAAGAGGAACAATTTCCATCCTTCTAATGTGAGTGGGTTTTATTAGTATGCACTTATTTTTAGCTCCGACCTTGGAAGGCCTCAGTCTAGTCCCATTACTCCCCTTGTGTAGCCCTTAGTCTCAGTAAACATTTTACAGAGGATATTGACTTTGTAGTTGGTTCATAATAAATTTCTACTTTCCCAAATCACACAAAAAGCTCACCAAAAGCACTTGTTCTCCCTATCCCCCAATTTTTCTGTATGCGGAAGTCAAGCTCAAATCCTCAGTTCACATCCAGAATTCACAACTTTCAACCAGGAGATGATCCAAATTTTCCAGCATCTTTTTGAAATGTTTTTTTTTTTTGTTTTTCCTCCAACTCCAGGTATTCTGTGTTGCTGTCATGCTTCCCATGATTCGTTCATAATCTTGTAAAGTAGGAGTTTGGGACATGGCCCGCTTTCTCCACTTTTGTCAGTGGAACACGAAGACTGGGACTGTATCCTGCCAATACACACAAGCTTTCGACCTCCTTGTTGTTGTCTTGAAAAGAGGTTGTTAGGAGCAAGGTTCGTAGCAGAGGCCAGTCTGGAAGTGACTGGGGTGAGACGTGATGGAGAGACGAGAAGAGTCACCATAAATATCAGTTAAAGCAGAGGATGGAAAATGTTTTCCACAAAAGGCCAGGGTTCAGCGAATTTAGTCTATGTGGGCCATATGGTTTCTGTCAAATCTACCCAATGTTGTCATGGAAATATAAACATCCCCTCAACAGCATGCAAACAAACAAATGTGACAATCTTTTAATAAAATTTTATTTACAAATTTAGTCCCGATTCAGTTCATTTGCCGATCCCTCATCTGGATCCTCCACCTTTCCCTCTGTTTTCTAATTCTGAATATATTTATTCACATATTTGAGAGCCAGAGTTATTGAAAGAGGGAGAAACAGAGATCGTCCTTCCTCTGGTATACCGTCCAGATGGCTGTGTGACAGAGTGAAAAATTACAAAGTGCATCCCCCAGTAATCAGTCAGGGCTAATTGACCCTTTGCTTCTAATGGGGAACCTGCTCTGAGTAACTGAGCCTTGTGAAAAGTGGAAACCAATTTCCAAGAAGTTAAACTGTAACTGTAACTATGGAATTGTTCGTCTGGGCTCTAACCTGCTCGTTGTAGCTTCTGTACCCTTGCTTGCTTGATTGCCAGTGTAAAGGCCACCTCGACGTGGGCTTTTTTTTTTTAAAGCTCACTGCCCCGAAAGCTCGGGACTGTCTCCTTCAGACCTGTTCTGACTCGGGGCAGTCACTAGCTGGCTAATGAAGACTTCCCATTTTCTAAGTTGGCTTCGGAGGCCTTTTATACAGTGTGCTTCATAACAGCTGCAAAAGCCAATACTGGTCCAGTTCAAGGAGCCAGGTCTCTCACATGGTTGGAATGGATCCAAACATTTGGGCCATTGCCTGATGCTCTTCCCAGGAGATTATCACAATTGTTGGATCATAAGTGGAACAGTCCAGGCACAAATGTTATGTCAGCACTGCAGTCAGTGCCTTTACTATTTATCATACAATACTGGCCCCTTCATTTAAATTTCTAAAGAAGGTCTTGCTTTTAAAGTAGACATTTTATCGATGTCTATATCTATAGGTAGATATATAAATAATTTTACAAAGAAAGGCTATATAGCTCAATACATTTAGAAGTATTTATTTTTATTTTTCTGAAAGACGGAGTAATAAGGTGAAAGGCAGAGTCAAAGAAGCAGAAAAGGACTTATTCCCTTCCCTAATTTACTCCCAAAGTGTGGGCTGGGCCAAACCAAAGCTAGAGCCAGGAACTAGTTTCTTATGAGAGTTGCAGGGGTCTAAGTACTTGAGCCATCAACTATTTTTTCCTAGGTGCATCAGTAAAAGACTGGATTGGGAGTGGAGTAGCTGGTGCCTGATTCAGAATACCAGAGATAGGGCATCCTAAGTAGTGGATTGGCCTACTGTACCACACAACCTGCCTCAGTTTGTCACAAGGTTGGCATTGTATGAGCTGAGCTCCTAGTCTGTGGGTGAGGCTGTTTTCTATGTGTTTTCTATGTATTCATGATTTCCTTTGGGGAAGTGGGAAAAGAAAATACACAGCTGATAGTAAATCCGGAGTGAAGAACCGTTAGTGAAGCTGCAAACACAGTTCTTACTTGCTTGTTAGAATGGGCAGAAAAGTGGACCTTTTTTAAAAGGGATTGAGAAAAGAGAGATGGGGAAAGGGAGAAGGATAAAGAAAAGGGTAGGGGCATAATGTATGAGAAAGGAAGCAAAGATATGAACTTTACTGAGATGGCTCAGTGAAGGAAAAAGAATGAGAGAAACGAATGATGGAGTGGGAAGTGAGGTAGTGTACTGGAAAAGCAGTGGGTTAAGAAATGATACAAGCTTTCTAGTACTGATCAATAATTGTTGTTACCAAGGCTGTAATGGAAGGCAGATTCTGGACTAAGTGCTTTTCTACATTAGATCCTTACTTGTACATCAGGAATCTGTGGGGGAGTTTTTGCCTTTGAACTAAACTTTCTTTTCTTCTTCTTTTTTTTTTTTTAGGGTTTGTTAAGGAGTCTATTAACTAAGCCTGATGATAACAGGACCCACTAGAAATTAGGAAATGACAAGTCCATATGGCAATCCAGTCTAAATCGAAACCCTGAGAGGAACAGATGGTCATTACCCTGAAGTTCATCTGTTAAACTGCAGACCTATGTCCCAGCTTCTCCAGCAATGTAAATTATCCTAAGGGACATACAGCGAACAACCTGGGAACACTTACAAAGCTGCAGACATTCTTCCCTGGCTCCTCTGCCCATCCTGGGCCCACACACACTTGCCTTGAGTTCCCAGACCCCGTCTGATGTCCACCAAGTATTAGCTGCTTTTCTCCCGGAAGTGTAACACTTGCCTTGGTACAGTGCAACCTAGCTGGTTGTCTACAGCTAGGATAAATTATTTGGGTTTAACATGAAACGAATATTTGTCTGCAGGGATGGCATCTCTTTTAATGTATCTTTAGTACCATACAAGGACATAAGTGATTGTAAATACATTTTCTGTTCCCTTGTGGAATAATGAGCCTGATGTTTATTTCCAAGAAAATGAGTCAGCAAGAACTACAGCTATTAGTATACCACTCAGGTAATATTTTACTGATTGGTGCCAGGAAGTCAGAGAAAGTGACCACATTATAAGCATAGATTTTGGAGTGAAAGTTTTGTGAAATCTGAACTGCAGGTAAAAGAAAATTTTAAGTTGAAAGTGTGCTACTTTGAAGAAAAATCAAATGTATAAGGGTTGAAATCAGCAATCCAGACAGCATTGAGTCTTGACTCTTCAGCGGGAAAAGCAAATAAGTAGAGGTGTATAGAAACAAGTCCTTTAATAAGTCCTCTATTTATAAAGCAGCACATAGTGCACCCTCAATTAGCCAGTTAGGGGGAGAAAACTTAATAACTGCCTTGAAGTACAGGAACAATCAATACGTGGACATATCCCTTTCTGGCAGAGCTCAAATGTTTGGAACTAATGGAGAGTTTAGAATATTAAAGATAATCAGAGAGATCAGATGTGTGATAGAAATATATATATATATTTAGCATGTGAGACAGCAAAATAGACTTGGGGATATGGAGGCAGATGGGAAAAATACAATGGGTAAAAGGAAATCAGTCTAGGCGTAACCGATATGAACTGCTCTGAAGCAAAGTGTTTCAGCTTGCAGCAAAGCCAGAATGTATGTTTTCATGTAACTGGTCAGCTAGAATGCTGTAGGATTTCTCAGTAGCATTATCTGTAGACACAGTTATAGTTGAGAGCAAGTTTAAAGGGGAGAGATCAATATTAACTTGAGGAATAATTGGAAACTAATAGTATGAAACATTTTTATGTATTTACTGATATAATCCTTACAACAATGTTACAATGAACATACTATTATAAAATTTAGCAACAGAGAGGTGAAGCAACTTGCTTAAGGTTTTGTAAGTATTAGAGCCAGAATTAAGTTGGGAAGTCTGACCCCAAAGTTTGTGTTCTTTTTTTTTGTTTTTTTTTTTTTTTAAGATTTATTTAGTTTCCTTGGAAAGTCAGATATACAGAGAGGAAAAGAGACAGAAAGAAAGATCTTCCATTCGATGGTTCACACCCCAAGTGGCTGCAACCACTTGAGCTGAGCCAATCCGAAGCCAGGGGCTTCTTTACAGTTTCCCATGTGGGTGCAGGGTCCCAAGGCTTTGGGCAGTCCTCTACTGTTTTTCTAGGTCACAAGCAGGGAGCTGGATGGGAAGTGGAGCTGCCAGGATTAGAACCGGCACCCTTATGGGATCCCAGCGTGTGCAAGGTGAGGACTTTAACCGCTATGCCATCGTGCAGGTCCCCAAGTTTGTGTTCTTAAACATCTTGTGATAGGAAGAATGTGGGGTAGCAGAAAGAACCAATTTAGAATCACCACTTTGTGATCAGGGGGACATCCGTTCTTGTCTCTGGATTCCAATTTTGTTATCATGTTCACTAAACCTTCTAACATTCTGTGGTGAATTCGGAGCCATTTATACTAGTAGGCGATAAGTAAGTGTGTAGAAGCAGGCATACAGTGTTTTTATAATCTCCCATGTTAAGTGATCATCAGTGACAGGAGGGCCTAGAGGCAAAGATGTGGAGACAAGAGTTCTGAAGGAGCTTGGAGTGTTGGGACTGAAAGAGATTCCCAAGAACCAAGAATCCCTGGCTGGAATCCACAGGGGACATATTTTCAAAATACAATATTTAAAGAAAACTGATATTTATTGACTACTATCAGGCACACCAATGTTTGATGAAAAATAGATTAATTATTTGAGGAGAAAATTGGCTCATAGAGTCAAACTGACTGACTTTAGGCCACACAGTGACTATGTGATAGAGTTGTGATTCGGCTGAACTGAAACAAGATGCTGTTTGTATTCAACTGCACTCCCTCACATCTAGCCAAAGATAGAATGAGCTGGGGTTTAGAAATCAGAACTGGGTGTGGTGGCCTAGCAGCTAAAGTCCTTGTCTCGAATGCACCAAGATTCCACATGGTCGCTGCTTCTAATCCTGGCAGCTCTGCTTCCCATCCAGTTCCCTGCTTGTGATCTGGGAAGGCAGTCAAGGATGGCCCAAAGCCTTGGGACCTGCTTGGGAGACCTGGAGGAAATTCCTGGCTCCTGGCCTCAGGCCAGTGCAGCACGGGCCATTGTGGTCATTTGGGGAGTGAATCAGAAGATGGAAGATATTATTTCTCTCTGTCTGTCCTCCTCTTTGTATATCTGCCTTTGCAATAAAAAGAAAAACAATAAAAAAAAAAAAACCAAGAAAGAAAGAAATCAGTAGTTGCCTCCTGCAAGGTACAGAAGTTGAGCTTGAGTGCTCCCTCAGGAAGTTTTGGACAGGATTCAATATCCTCAGGCTTTTGGATTCCAGGATAGGGAGAAGGTTGTGAAAGAGAGAAGAGTAAAGTTCCCAGGGAATGTCCCTTCTCAATTGGCTCTCTACTTCTGAATAAAAGATGGGCTCCCAATGAAACTGTTAAATATATCTTTTTTTAAAGATTTATTATTTATTTTTATTGGAAAGGCAGATATACGGAGAGGGGAGACAGAGAGGAAGATCTTCCATCCGATGATTCACTCCCCAAGTGAGAGCAATGGCTCTTGTACTCGCTGATCCGAAGCCAGGAGGCAGGAGCTTCTTCCAGGTCTCCCACGTGGGTACAGGGTCCCAAGGACTTGAGTCGTCCTTGACTGCTTTCCCAGGCTACAGGCAGGGAGCTGGATGGGAAGTGGGGCTGCTGGGATTAGAACTGATGCCCGCCCATATGGGATCCTGGCGCGTGCAAGGCGAGGACTTTAACCACTACGCTATCACACCCAGTTAAATGAATCTTGGCACTAGAATGCTGGACTGTTTGCCATGCTCTATACTACAATGTCAGGATACACTTAAATAGCAGAATGATGGACTTATGACTGTTGTTGAGGAACTAAACTATTGTTACAATATGAGGAAAACATGGGGGCAGAGGGACGCGAAAAGAGGGCGGGAGAGCGTGGAAGGGAAAAGCCCCAAGCCTAAGGAACTGTATCATGAAAAATAAAGAGTGTAAAAATAAATTAATGAATTTAAGAAGAGTAGAGACAACAGAGAAGGAATCATCGGAATTCTTCCTGTGTGTGATACCCATATTGCACAACTCCAAAAGTCCCGTTTATAACTTCCTAGACTTGTACAATGCAGTGGCCCAAGTTTCTTTCCCAATCATTTCTGAAAAGGTACCAAATTATGTTTATTTCCTTCACTACTCTCCTTTTCATTACAAAGTTAGAGATGTCTCTAATCTTTATTTTGTTTTTAATGTTCACCACGGGACTAGGAAATCAATACTTTAAAGTTTCAGCCACGAATGACCTCTTACTGGTAATTTTTTCAGTAGCTTGATTAATTCATCTGTCTCCATGGTAAATGATACTGAATGTTCAGCACCGTTTAAAATTCCATTAATTTCTAAATAACTAAGACAGCTATCCAGAAAGAATTTGTAGAAGCTTTACAGTGAGGTCTGGTAGAAAGAGTATAAACTGGAAAACAGGCATATCTTTTTTTTTTTTTAATCACAATTCTTTTATTTAACACTTTAGAGCAAGTAACCCTACCATTCAGTTTTGCTTTGTTTTAGTTTGTTCTGGTTTTGTTTTTTGCTCATGGAGTACTGTTATGGGATGAATATGATTTGGTTCCCCATACTTGTACAGATGGCTAAACTCTGAAGTCTCATTTTAATGATTTGTTGTATTAAGGATGCATGCTTGATTGAATTATAGCCTTGGAGAGGAAGACACGGTAGAAAGTTTCTAAGTCATCTGGGGCTTGCCTTCAGAAAGTAGCTCTTCTGAGAGAGTTAATGCTCTAAGCCAAGTTTGACACAGCTACTCTTTCTGTTTTGTAGATCACCATGTGATTACTTCAAGTTTTAGGGCTACAAAATGAGGTAGCATTTACTCTAAAGAAACGCGTCCTGTCCATTTCAGAATGTTCCAGACATTCTTGATATCACAAACCATTTTATTTGTTTTCCCTAGGACATCATCAGGGTGTGTCTTTTGTTGTTGTTGTTTGTTTGTTTGTCAGGTGCATGGTGGGGGGTGCTCCTAGTTGACCATAAAGATGGAAATACAGAGACAGTTCTTTGGGGACCAGTGCTCTAGAAAACCAGATTTCTACTGCTTATTTTATTTCCTACTGCTGGCTCACTTCTTTCTTTTTTCAGTCAGTGACAACACTGATTTTTTTTTTCATAATATTCTTTTTTTATTATATTTTTGACAATCTTTATATAGTAAATTAGGGTAAAAAGGTTCAACGGCTACAGGAAAGTGGGTGAGACTATTATTTCCATATTGTTTCCTTCACGTATCTGAGGTAAATGGGGATATGGAGGGAGAAGCCCCACATAGTCTCCCACCCACACCAGGTCCCGAGTGTTTGGCATGCTCCGAGATACTTGTTCAAGTGGTTTTGATAGTTCAACAGTTATGAATCGCTGCCAGACTCGCCACTCCAAGCACGATGAGGTCATTGAAGAATCTGCTGATTGACATAGTCCATCATAGAGTCTCAGTTTGCCCCGTTTTTCGCTGCCAACATATGGCTGAGGTGGTTGATTGACCTGTTCTGTCTTCTCTCTTTTCTTGGTTAGGGTTCTGAGTCTGGCAGTTCAATTGGGGAGATCCCCAAAGAAACTTTGTCTGAGGTGTTCTCAGACCAGATTCTTGTATGTACTAGCAGGTATAGGGCCCGGCTCAGTCCATGGCCCTGATGGTGGTTGCGATTGTGGGTCAGTTCTGTTTCCATCCCTGTGTTCCACTGGAAAAAGTGGGTTTTGCAGTCCAACCTGGTTCTGCCCAGCACATACTCAACCCTCACATAAACCAGTGGGAGCTGCAGCCTAGTCAGAGCGACCCACAACCAGGCCCGCCTCCTACCCTGGTTTGCCAGTATGTGTAGCAGACTAGTTCAGCCTGTCCCACATCCCATTTGGCTCTCGTACATGTCGATGGGTATTAAAGCCTCGTTCCATCTAACCAACTCAACTATCCAGCCCCCATGGATGTTGTGGAGTGCCTCTCTGTCTAGCCACCCCAGCCCCTGTCCTAGTTTTTGTGCCCTCCCGGGGTAGTGGTAACCCAAGAGGGAGGAGCCCACTATTTCCCTTCCAGGTCTCTCTCACTCCTGGATTAGACAGAACCAATTTTTAAGAAATTTATTTATTTATTTAAAATGCAGTGATACAACGAGATAGAAAAAGAAAGATTTTTGCATTCTCCGGTTCACTCCCCAAATGGCCACAATAGCTACATTTGAGCAAGGTTGAAGCCAGGGGCAGAGAGTCTGTGCTGATCCCCTACAATGTGGTGGGAACCCAAGCACTTGGGCTGTCTTCTGTTGCTTTCCAAGGTGCATTAGTAGGAACCCAGGTCAGAACTGGAGCTGCCAGGAAAATAATACCCTTTAATCATTGCTGTGATGCATCACTCTAATTGCTACATAATCTTGGCATCAAAGCATAACTGTTAGTATCCTCAGCATTTGATACAGCTGCCTTTCTTGTAACCCTATTCAAAAGGGAATTATCCATATTTGCATGTCCTAAACAACACTACAGATTGGTGATTATGGCCTCTTTAGCTTCTTTACAGATAAAGAGATCATTGACTGAAATAAAGATATAAAGATAAGTGGACTAACTGATCCAATGCTATACCAGAAAGGACAGTGCGGGATAGGCACCATCATTGTTTGATGTGTTACCGACCACATTTCAGCTTCCAATCTAAGCACTGTCATACCAGTTAAGTCATCAAACACTCTATAAATTCCATGAATTCTAACTTTGTCAGCTTTGTTACATAGATGTGATGAAAGTGAGGATGGGAGAAAAAATATTTACTAAAGATGATGTAGTTGGGAAGTATGGGGTCAGGGTTCAAACTGCTGTCTGCATGCCTGACTGTAAAGTCCACATGATACACTAGAATAACCACACCAGATCCAGTTTCAAGGAAGATACTTCATTTAGAAGGAAGTCAAGGCCTGGTGCAGTAGCCTAGCAGCTAAAGTCCTCACCTTGCACGTGCCTGGGTCCCATATGGACGCCAGTTCTAATGCTGGCAGCCTCGCTTCCTATCCAGCTCCCTGCTTGTGGCCTGGGAAAGCAGTCAAGGATGGCTCAAAGCTTTGGGACTCCACCTACGTAGGAGATCCATAGGAGGCTCTGGGCTCCTGGGTTCAGGTCGGCTCAGCTCTGGTCATTGCCGCCACTTGAGGAGTAAATCGGGGCATAGAAGATCTTTCTCTCTGTCTCTCCTCTCTGTATATATGACTTTCCAATAAAAAATAAGATAAATCTTGAAAAACAAAGAAGTCAGTCCCTTTCTTTTACTAATTTCTTCCCATTGGCAGATGAAATGAAAGAGAGAGAGAGAGAGCAAGAGAGAGCGAGAGAGAGAGACTAACCAATTCATAACAGCATGGCTTTTTTGATTTCTATGAAATCTGATACAAGCTACAGCTATTTCCGGTTTAGCACTCCCACCTCCTTAAAACCCTATTTCTAGATTCCGCTATTTTTCCTCTTTGTTCTTGTTTTCCCTACCTTCTGGAACTAAAAACAGTATTTCTTCTGTCTTTATTCTTCTCTTTCTATATCATTTGTCAATGAAAATTGCCCTCTTCTCAAACATGGAGCAAGTCTCTTCCTCTGGCTCCATCTTGCTGTCTCTGCGCAGTATCCTCTCGTAAGGCATTGGGCCAGATAGCCTCTAAGGGTCAGCTCGAAAAGCGATATATTCAAACTTTCCCTCGAGGCCTCTCTACCTGTTTGAATATCCTCCCCCTGCTTCTTGTTTATTTCTTTACGGCTCATTTCACTATTCTTTCACCTGGAAATTCTTCAGGCCCATTTCCACTGTGTACGTTTTTCTTCATCCACATTTCCCCCTTCATACAACTCAGCCATCTTTTAGTAATATGTGCTGCCGTAGTGAACACAAACAACTCATTCACATTTCTAATGAACCAATTTTGGAAACGGCAAGGATTTTGATGTCCTGCAGATCTGGACTTCAATTTTCATGACTTTGTTGAAATAGGCCGATTGGCTTCACAATACACTAATAAGGATATAAAAAAATATTAAATGCCGTAATGCATGCTTTCCCAATCAGATTTTCAAAAATGATCTTCGTGTCTAAACTAGTGATTGCAAGCCTATGATACCAAATATGGACTTACAACATTCAGGTTTGTTTTCCAATGCCTTGCTGCTACCTTTAATTCAGTCCATCTAAACTAGGTGCGTTATTTGAAGATACATTTTGGTTTCATGCAAGGCAGTTAAACACACACGCAAAGATAAAGATCCTCCACCCTTTGGTTCATTCTTAAAGTGAGTTTGGATCAAGGTGAAATCAGGAAGTGGATTTTCTGGGTTGCCCACATGAGTGGAGGAAATCAAGCTTGGATCATTTCCAGCTGGCTTCCCAGGTACATTAGCAAGGAGCTGGATTGGAAATGGAGCAGCCTGGGTTTGAAGTGGCACACCTCAGGGATACTGGTGCTGCACTCGGTGGGTTAGTTTTCCATTCCACAACAACATTTCCACCAGGTGCATTTTATTTTTTATTATTATTATTTTTAAAGATTTATTTATTTATTGGAAAGTCAGATACACAGAGAGGAGGATAGACAGAGAGGAAGATTTTCCGTCCGCTGATTTACTCCCCAAGTGACCACAATGGCCCGTGCAATGCCGATCCGAAGCCAGGATCCTGGAGCTTCTTCCGGGTCTCCCACATGGGTGCAGGGTCCCAGAGCTTTGGGCGGTCCTCGACTGCTTTCCTAGGCCACAAACAGGGAGCTGGATGGGAAGTGGAGCTGCCGGGGTTAGAACCGGCACCCATATGGGATCCTGGCGCGTTCAAGGCAAGGACTTTAGCCGCTAGGACATGCCGCCAGGCCAATACCAGTTGCATTTTAAAAGTGAATAAATAGGGCCTGGTGCAATGGCGCAGTACTTAAGGTCCTAGCGGCCCCGCTTCCCATCCAGCTCCCTGCCTGTGGCCCGGGAAAGCAGTCGAGGATGGCCCAAAGGCTTTGGGACCCTGCACCCGCATGGGAGACCCGGAAGAGGCTCCAGGATCCTGGCTTCGGATCGGCATAGCATCGACCGTTGCTCTCACTTGGGGAGTGAATCATCGGATGGAAGATCTTCCTCTCTGTCTCTCCTCTCTGTATATCCGCTTTTCCAATAAAAATAATAATAATAATAAAAATCTTTAAAAAAAGAGTGAATAAGTAGTCACTTCAAGAAGGAAAATGGTCTAGTATGTCATAGTTAAGGGTTAAAGTCACATCTGGGGACAGATGACAAAGGTTAAATATACCCCTGCAAGTGTTGGGATCCCATATGGTGCCAGTTTATGTGCCAGTTGGTCCACTTGCAGTCCAGCTCCTTGCTTGTGGCCTGAGAAAAAGTGGTGCAGGATGGCTCAAGTCGTTGGAACTCTGCACCTGTGTGGGAGACTTGGAAGAAGCTCCTGGATCCTGGTTTTGGATCGGCTCAGCTCCAGCCTTTGCAGACATTTGGGAAGTGAACCAATGAATGGAAGATCTTCCTGTCTCTCCTTCTCTGTGTAAAAATATGCCTTTCCAATGAAAATAAATATATTTTAAAAAAATAAAGTCACATATATTCAATTTTCAAATTTTAAGCCAATTCTACAATCCAGTACACATGATGCCTCTTGGACTTTGAGTTTTGTCCAAGGAAGTTTTCCTTGCTCTCCTTTGAAACTCAATGGCCCTTAGCAGCTCTGCCATGCAACTTGGCTCTTCATCAGGTGCTGGCTTTTATTGTTTAGTAAATATCTTGTGCATAAATTTTGGATAAGAAGACAACAGCTTCTTACATCCTCTTATCTGCCATAGTTCTTGGCATGGTGAGGTGGGACACAAATAAGTGATAAATGGTTATGAACCGAACTAGAGGAAACTAAGTGGCTATATACTTATTTTTTCTTTCCTTTTTTTTTTTTTTTTTTGGTCTTTTGAAACAGCTAACAAAATGGAGGCTGACCTGTTACTGGGTTAAAGGAAATGGATATTATGCTTGGCTCCAGGAGGAGCATGAATAACTTCAGAAGAAGGCTTGCTTCTCTCACCTGTTGTCTGTGAGTGACAGGATTGAAGATTATGTTTCACATATGTTGCACAGTTATCAGAAGGACGTCTTTAATATGGTTTGTGATAGACCTAATGGAGTACTTCTGGTTAATCTCAGATGATGAAGAAGTTATATTAAGGGACACAGAAATAAAAGGATGAATTCACATCAAGCAATGGAACTACTACTGTAAACAGTATCCTGAAAGTCATGTAACTGCGAAAACCACGATAGAGATGAGAGTGGAACAAGAGGGGGTGCAGGTTTAAATTTTTTTTTTCAGGGCCCAGCACAGCGTCCTCGCCTTGAACGTGCCTGGATCCCTTCTGGGCGCCGGTTCTAACCCCGGCTGCTCCACTTCCCATCCAGCTCCCTGCTTCCGACCTGGGAAAGCAGTTGAGGATGGCCCAACGCCTTGGGACCCTGCATCTGCATGGGAGACCTGGAGGAAGTTCCTGGCTCCTAGCTTCTGATCGGCGTAGCACGGGCCATTGTGGTCACTTGGGGAGTGAATCATCGGACAGAGGAGCTTCCTTACTGTCTCTCCTCCTCTCTGTATATCCGACTTTGTAATAAAAATAAATAAATCTTAAAAAAATGTGTTTTTTTTTCAGATGGAAGAATAGAAATGCCTTCAAAGCAATTGGAGGAAAGAGATTAAGAAGCCCCTTCCGCTCTCCTTGTCTGCTGCTCCCCTACACTGTGGTGTGCTGTTCCCTTGAACACTTGGGACACTCACTTCCCCTCTGCTCACCAGGTGAGTCAAAGCCTTGGAAAATCAGCTTTACTGCTACTTAAATGACTTCATATAGAAAAGGCAAATTGATAACTTGGCTAGATGTATCTGACTTCATCTTTCTTTTAAGTGCCTGGTTGTCATCATCCCACATTGGCTGATGGTGGTGCCTATCAGAACTAGAGGAAAAAACTCATCAGAATATACCTGAATGACACTGCATGGCATACCATAGGAACAAAATAAGTATCTGCCAATTGATTTCTGCAAGAACAGTTTAAGGAAGGAAGAACAGCAATTTTAGATGCCAGGCAAGGTTGAACTGCAAACCTGTTTCCATCACCCAATGGCTTTTAATCCAGGGAAAGTTATTTGAGTCTTCCAACTTCATTTATAAAAATCATGTAAGTATATGCTTGTTTCAAGGATATTATGAAGAGTAAAACAAAGCGACAACAAGGTTTGGCGCTTGCTATGAGAATGATCTTTGGTATCAAAGATTTTTCTTTTGTGTTATGGACTTTAGAAAGGTCGTAACAGTAGTGACCGTGATCATAAATAACCACTGTTAAACCGTGATAAAGTGTAAAGCACTAAATTAAACAGCTTATTTTTTCTTCGCAATAATCTTGGGAAATAGATACTGTCACTTTTTAGATGAGTCATAGGAGGTTAAATAATTCAGACAAAGAATGCATGAAGTGGTTCAACTGGGTTTGTAGTCCCTGATTATTTTATTTTAAGCTCCTAATTATTATATCAGAGTGAAAAGGAACAGCTGTGGCATTATCACTACACAAATACACTGAACGATTGGGACAAATGTTAGTGAACCACTTGGCACTAGTTCTAAATGCAAAGGGAGTTTAGAGTGTAGCCAACTCAATGTAAACTGTAATTTTCTGGTTTTTGCAGGTAGTACTTCATATCTAAAAGATTTAGCACCACACAGGCCTGGCGCAATAGTGTAGTGGTTAAGGTCCTTGCCTTGCATGCGCCGGGATCCTATATGGGTGCCAGTTCTAATCCCGGCAGCCCCGCTTCCCATCCAGCTCTCTGCCTCTGACCTCAGAAAGCAGTCAAGGATGGGCCAAAGCCTTGGACCCTGTGCCCACGTGGGAGCCCCAGAGGAGCTCATGGCTCCTAACTTCAGGATTGACTCAGCTCCAGCCATTGCAGTCACTTTTGGAGTGAATCATTCGAAGGAAGATCTTCCTCTCTCCTCCTCTCTGTATATCTGCCTTTCCAATAAAAATAAATAAATCTTAAAAAAAAGATTTATTACTACACATCCAATTTTTTTAAAGATTTATTTTATTTTTGTTGCAAAGTCAGATGTACAGACATGAGGAGAGACAGAGAGGAAGATCTTCTGTCCAGTGATTCACTCCTCAAGTGGCCACAATGGCTGCAGCTGTGCTGATCTGAAGTCAGGGGCCAGGAGGCCCCTCCGGGTATCCCACATGAATGCAGGGTCCCAAGGCTTTGGGCCATCCTCAACTGCTTTCCTAGGCCACAAGCAGGGAGCTGGGTGAGAAAGCAGAGATGCCGGGATTAGAGCCGGTGCCCATATGGGATCCCGGTGTGTGCAATGTGAGGACTTTAGCCACTAGGCTAACACGCCGGGCCCCACATAAAAAATTTTTAAGTACAAACTCTCTAAGGAGAGTCTCCCTGTTTTAAACAAAATGGAATCAAGGCCCAGAGAAATGAAAAGCTTGTGTTTAAAGCATCTCTTTGGCAAAAGCAAAATAAATACAAGGTTTGAAAAGTAGAACTAATAGACCTTTGGAGAAGGAGGGTAGCACTAAGTTCTTGAGCATCATGCAATCAGAAAATTGCAGGAGAAAAGCTATTTAAGAAATAGAGAAAAATCTTTGTTGGCTAAACAGGAATAATACCTTAGTATAAGTGATATACAGCTAAATGTATGACAGGCAATTATATATATTGATAAGTGTAGAGAAACAATTCTCTTGATTGGCAATTTGCCAGGTGATATTTATTATTTCAACTATTACTGTCCTGCATTGAATCTAAAGGTAAAACTTGAAGGAGGCAAATGACTGATTACAAAGAATGGGGATTCAGGTACACGGAACAGGTAGATGTATAGGAAGTGGACGAAGAGATCCATTAAAGCAGAGGGTCTGCTATGATCACATCACATGCACTGCATGGCGGGGAGAAATATGGACATGTATAGTCCTAGTCGAGGTTGGACATTTTTTTAATTTAAAATTTACTGATGGGGCAAGTTAAGCCACCATATGTGATGTGAGCATCTTTTTTTTTTTTTTTCAATTTCATTTCATTATGTGACACAGTTTCATAGGCTCTGGGATCCCCCCAATCTCTCTCCGTACCCTCCCCCCCCCCATAGTGGATTCCTTCACCTTGTTGCTGTATTACATTATAAATTCAGTCAAGATTCTTCAATTGCAAGTGTATACCAAGCACAGAGTCCAGCATCTTATTGTCCAGACACATTCAACAGTTTCTTGGGGAGACCATCTCTGGTCTGAAAGTAGAGCTGGCAGAATATCATCCCCTCCAATGAAAAGCCACTACATAACATCAACAACAATTTACAACATTATGGAGTTAATTGACATGGTATTGAGTGACGAATATGTTAGAAAATGCAAGATTTTAACCACATCCTGTGACTACTTCATTGACATTTCAATTTTAGTTTATACACAACCAGCTGCTATATACCTTAAAATAGCTATAGGGTACTATTCAGCTTTCTTGTGTCTATTTTCATTTTGGTATTTAGCAGTTTATAGTGTTGAAGCATAATTTTGCTGAACTTGGCAGATTTTAGGATAGTCTAAACTGGCTTGTACCTCTAACAAGGCGTATGTCAACAATTGAGGTGCAGAACAGTTTTGGGAGGGGTGTGCAGAGAAATCTTCCATACCTTAGTGAGATGTAATTAATTTTTGTGTCCTACCTAGTAAGGTATATGGAAGTCCAAGCTGACCATTTCTTGTCTGGTTATAAGCTTTCCTTGTTGTTCTCTGTCTATCTAATCTAATTTGGGGGGGTGGGGGAGGGCTGGCTCCGGAGCTCCCCTGATGGTTATTGCAAGAGAGGATGGGGATCCAAAGTTGGAACTAAGTAAGGACCAAAGAAAGCTCCTCTCCTGAGTTCTGAAGAAAATTTACTGTTTTCCTGTTTCTGAGGACTGCTCAGGGCTCCTGGCTATTGTTGCGATGCATTAGATCCTGTGAGGAAGGATTTGGGTTTCTTCCATCCCATGTGGGAGATCCGATAGGGAGTGGATGACCTCAGAGTTCTTGGCCTACAAGGGCATTCCAATTCCCTGTGGTCTCCTTGGCAGTTGGGATCTAATCCTTGGTGCCCATAGTGATAGTCCTTGGTGAGCATCTGGGAGTCTCCAGGGTTGGGATACAAGCCTCCTCCTGTCCACCTGCTCCACTCTGGGGTCCCCCCCCCCAGCTCTGTGCATATGACCTCCTAAGAAGTTATCAGGCTTGCTCTTGATTCTCCCTGTATGTCTTTCTAGTTTTGCTAATGTCTAATGCTGATTCGAGTCTGTTGTCTATACGTTATCTGCTATGTTCTTGATAGGTTATACTTAATGTCTTCCTCACACACTCTAAGGTGGAAGATTTCTCTGCTCTCCCGACCCATTCAGAGTAACATAGGGCATTAAAAAGTATATTAGATTTTACAGTTCTTTGATGTAGAGCATAAGCAGTCTGACAGACGTGAGCATCTTATATGAGTATTGATTTAAGTGCCAGCTACTGCACTTTCAGTCCAGTATTCTAATAAGGCACCTGGGGAAGTAATGGAAGACTGTTCAAGTGCCTGGACCCCTATCACCATGTGGGAGATGTGGATGGAATTGCAGGTCCCTGGCTTCGAACTGGACCAGCCTTGATCATTGTAGCCATTTGGCGAGTGAGGCAGCAGAGGAAAGATCTGTCACTCTGACTTTCCCTTTCTCTGTAACACACTTTGTAGTAAATAAGTAGGCAAATTTTCCTTTAAAAAGAAATAATACTATTCCATATGACTTTTATTTTTTGCCATTATTTCATCGCAGCATTTGTCAAAAGTACAAAAATAAAAATATATATTGTGAATATTAAAATATTCACCTTGATATCAATCATGTTATTCAGATCTTCCCAGTTTTAAGTACAATCAATTTTGTTTTTATTAAAATATTAAGTTATTATATATGAATGGTTGCATAACCACCACTGTAATCCCATCACAATAAGGATTCTTTATATTGTCTATAACAACATCAAGGGCATATATGGGTCCATATTTATACACATGTTCATCTGTGTCTGATAGTATCTATTTTTTTTTTTTTTGATCCTGGTCTTCCCTGTGAATGTGAAGGGGTATCTCATTGATGCTTTAATTTGCTTTTTCGTGATGAATAAGTATGTTGATATTTTCATTTGCTGGCTGTCACTATACTTAATTTGAAAAAATATGTATTGCAATTCCTTCACTTTTTTGAAAACTGAATTGTCGTTGCAGCTTCCTCTGGTGTGTGTGAGGGCCAAGTGTGTGGTGAGCAGGGTTGGGCTGGGCTGCAGCAATATTGCTTTGTAGAAGAAGGAGAATGAGCAAATTGATGTACTACCCCAATGAGGCTTGATGGCAAACTTCTGGGTGAATGGAGACTCTGAGGTGGGTTATGTCAGCCAACTGACCTTGGAAGGATCTTCTTATCCTTGGAGCAGTGATATCAACAGCATCTTAGAACTATTGAAGCAGCTTGAACAGAACCCTCAGAACGGGGACCCTGGGATGACAGTGAATATGGAGGTGTCTGGGCATGGTCTCTCTTATTGTATTCTTCCCTCCCTCAGATATATATATATATACATATATATATATATATATATATACATATATATATATATATACATATATATGTATATATATATATATGTATACATATATATATATGTATGTATATATATATATATACATATATACATATATATATATATATACATATATATATATATACATATATATGAAGAAAAAAAGAAATTGTTTAAAATAATTATGTCTGATGAAGAGAGGAGAGGGAGGTAAGGGGGTTGATTGCAAGGGAGAAATCTGCGGAGTATGGGAAGTGTGGTTGTCTCTTTGGAATTGTATGGAATGCGTGAAATTTGTTCTCTGTATATTAATAAAATTTTTAAAAGACAATGTTTTTTCCTGTTGTTGATTTGTGAGGGTTCTTGATATATTCAAATTACAAAGTCATACATCAGATGTAAAATGTGCAAATATTTTCCTATTCTGAAATTGATCTTTTCACCTTCTTAATAACATTCTTTGAAGCATAAAGTTTTCTTTTTTTTTTCTCAAGGTGTCCAGTTTATGTTTATCCATTTTGCTGCTTATGTTTTTGGTATCATATTTAACGATCTAGTTCCAGGGCCAGCATTGTGATATAATAGGTAAAGCCACCACCTCGGGCTCTGGTTCTTGTCCCGACTGTTCCACTTTCAACTTAATTTCCTATTAATGGCCTGGGAAAAACAGTGAAAGATGGCCCATGTTATTGGACCACTTCCACCCACATGCTAGACTGATATAAAGCTCTTGGATTCCGCCTGGCTCAGATCTCGGTGTTTTGTCATCTGGGGAGTCTGCCAGCAGGTGGAAGACCTGTCTCTGTTTGTTTCTCTCTCTCTTTGTGTGTCTCTGTGTGTGTAACTTTGACTTACAAACAAATAAATAAACCTTTTTTAAAAATCATGACCAAATTTGGAGCTATCTGGACATACTCATGTTTTTGTTTTCCCAGCAGTTGTATAGTTTTAGCTCATGCTCATAGATTTAGGATTAATTTTAAGTTATATTTTGTAAATTGTGCAAAATCATTCTTTGTGGAAAATAATATTCTTTATGTCACTGAATTGTTTCTACACCTTGACACCTTGACAACAAATTCAACATAAAGAAGGTTTATGTCTAGATTCTCAATTCTATTCCACGAATCTGTATTTCTATCGTTTTCCAAACACTAGTTTTGATGATTGCTTTTTGTATTTTTCTGATTGGAGAGTGTAAGCCCAATATTGTTCTTTTTCCAAAATTCTGTTAGCTATTCTGGGTGCCTTGCAATTTCATGAAGACTTCAGAAGCTACATGTCAATTTCTTCTTCTCTTAAAGGTGTATTTATCTGGAAAGTCAAGTTTACAGTGAGAAAGGAAGAAACAGAGAAATCTCCCATCCTCTGGTTCATTCCCCAAATGACTACCACGACCATGGCTGAGCCAAGTTGAACTCAGAATAAAGCAGTTTTTTCCAGGTTCTCCACATGGTTTTTGGGGACCCAAGTACTTGGGCCATTCTCCACTGCTTTCCCAGGGCATTAATGGGAAACTACGTCAGAAATAAAGCTTCTTGGACTCAAACGGCAGCACATATTAGGATGCTAGTGTCAAGGGTGGCAGTTTAACCCACCATACCACAACTCTAGCACGTACATGTCAGTTTATTTTTTTTAAGATTTGTTTATTTTTATTGAAAAGGCAGATTTATAAAGGGAAGGAGAGACAGAAAAATTCTTCCATCTGCTGATTGACTCCCCACGTGGCCACAATGGCCAGAGACACTCCTATCTGAAAGCCAAGAATAAGGAATCACTTCTGGCTCTCCCATGCGGTGCAGGTGCAGGTGTAGGGTCCCTAGGCTCCGAGCCATCCTTCTCTGCTTTTCAAGGCCACAAGCAGGGATCTAGAGGAAAAGTGGGGCAGCCAAGGACGCGAACTGGCA
Source organism: Ochotona curzoniae (assembly GCF_017591425.1). Taxonomy (NCBI): domain Eukaryota; kingdom Metazoa; phylum Chordata; class Mammalia; order Lagomorpha; family Ochotonidae; genus Ochotona; species Ochotona curzoniae. The sequence continues at coordinate 33,721,556 of NW_024465023.1, forward strand.
CTCATAATGGATCCCAGCGCATGCAAGGCGAGGATTTAGCCAGCTGAGCCATTGTGCCAGCTCCCCACCCCAAATGCCATTTTCTAAAAAAGAAGCTAGCTGATACTCTTCCTAGAGCTTGCCAAACTCAAGGGTAACTGCATAGTTCCTGTGAGACTGCAGCATTTCAGATTCCAATGTGAGCTTTGTTGTTCTCTAAGACCTTCCACCCACCTTCTGCACAGTAGAATAAAACGTCAGTGGTTCCCCTTCTTCTGGTTTGATAAATCACTGGACTATTATACAGAGTTTGGGGATATTTTCTATGTATTATTAACTATATTATAGTAGAACTATACAAGCTAAAGCCATCCATGAAAAGGTACACAAAAGGGAACGTCATAGAGTACCCAAATGGCGAAGCTGCTGTCATCTTAAAGGACATATTACACTCTTATTATATTGATTAGTGATAGTGTGCAGTCTTGCCAACCAGAAAGCTCACCTGAGCTTCAATGTCCTAGATTTTTAATTAATGCCCCATTTACATAGACATGGTTCATTGAATGATTGTTCATGTGACTCATTTCTTCTCCACAAAGATTTGACTCATAAAGTGTTGCTCAAAACTCCAATATTCTAATCACATGATCGGTCTTTCCAGCATTCCAGCCCCGATCTTGAGTAATCTTGTCCACATAAATATTCTAGGGACTCACCAAGATTCATCTCATTAACATAAATTATCAGCTGTGGTCTAGAGGAACTACCAAGAATAGCAGAAAAAGTCAAGTCACTTGATTTAAAATGGATCTCCTATGGTATCATACACTTAGATATTGTTTTCTGAACCAAATCTGAAAATCTCTCCAGTTTGACAAAATGATGCAGTTCATTTTCCCTTAAAAATATTGATGTAACTGGTTTTAAAATTTTTAAATCTATATTTATTTTCAAGGCAGAATTAAAGAGAAGAAGAGGCATACAGAGACAAAAAGAGAGAGCGCGAGAGAGAGAGAGAGAGAGAGATACCCCGTCCATTGGCTGGTTTACTTTCCAAATAACTGCCCAGCCAGGCTGAATCCAGGAGTCAGTAGCTTTATCCAAGTCTCTCTCTAAGATTTATTTATTCTGATTGGAAAGGCAGATAAGATTTACAGTGATGGAGATCTTCCATCCACTGGTTCACTCCCTAAATAGTTGTAATGACAAGATTTGAGCAGATCAGAAACTAGGAGACAGGAGCTTCTTTCAGGTCTCCCACTCAGATACACGGTCCCCAGCTCTTGGGCCATCCTCTACTGCTATCCCAGGTCATAAACATGGGACTTATCCAAGTGTCTCATGTGAGTTCAGGGGCTCAAGCTTTTGGGCCATCTTTTGCTTCCTTCCTGTATATATATATATATATCAGTAAGCAGTTGGAAAGGAAGTGGGTCATCCAGGACCCACACCAGTTCCCAAACTGAATGCCGGCATCAAAGCAAGTGACTTTATCTGCCTGTTTATCTGTCCTGTTAGTCATTGGTTTCTATCTGTTATTTTACATTTACCTTTTACTTGTCTCACATGTTTTTCTGTTTGTATTCATCTACTGTTTCCTTTTATGTTAAATGCATGTTTTATAATGAGTTTTTATGTCTTTAATTTTATTACTACATCTTAAAATTATTCCCTTAGTACTTAGCATTATTGCATCTATACTTATCAAAATACATAATCTTTATACTCACTCAATTCCTGTGATAGATAGGAATGTTACCACTGTAATGTTATATTATTTTTTCTATTTTGTGATATTATGCTAAACATTTATGCTGTTTATGCTAAAATGTTCTAATATACCAACATACTTATTAGTTTATATAATCTTATTTCTTTTTAAAAGTAATTATTGTATTTATTTGAAAGATAGTGTTATAGAGAGAGAGATGGAGGGGCAGAGAGAGGTCCTCAATCCACTGGTTCACTCCCTAAACAGTCACAGTGGCTGGGCCTGCTTGAAGCTTGAAGCCAAAAGCTTCATTCTGGTCTCCCACAAGAATGCAGCGATCAAGGTGCTTGCACCAGCCTCAGCTGCTTCTGCAGGTGTGTTACCAGGGGCGTGGATTAGAAGTTGTGCAGATGGACTTGAACCGATGCCTCTGTCACTCTTGATCTCTCAAACAAATAAATACAATTTAAAAGAATAAAGAAAAACACATCTGGCATATGTGCAGAATTCACTGCACATTCAAATGATTTCTATTCAGTGATGTTACAGTTGAATAGTTCTGTTGATAAAAAAAATATGTATATATTAAACTTCCCTGGTTTCAGCCCAGGGAACATACAACTTGTTATGCTCTCTCCTCAAACTGGGACTGGGACTACTAACCATGCTCCTAAACCAAATAGCACTCCAGGACAACATCAGGTGGTGAGAATGCCAGTACCCCCATGCCATAGAAACTTCTAGTATTATCCTGAAACAAGATAGAAACCTAGACGCTTGCAAGCTTTGATCATTTGCTAAATGAATTAGCAGCTCCATTAGGATAAAATTAAGTAATGAAACCTGTTTTACTCAGTAATATTGCCTCAAGAGAAGTATTACCCCAAGGAGAGAGCTCTCAAGTATAGGGAGTTTAAGTTAGTCTGTGCCGCCCACAAACTGTTGTGCTATGGCATGAAAGAATCTAGAGGGAAGCCGTCCTTAATAGGCTGTAATTGCAGTCTGTGTCTTGCTGACACAAAATCGGTGTCACTGCTGGCCTCAGAACTAGAAACTAATTATGCATCTTATAAGAATTTGAAAAATTAGCTGTGTATTTGTCAGGGCAAGGCAGTATGTGTAATAATGAGAGGTAATGTCATTCTCAATCTATCCATTTTGCTTCTTTCTTCTCATTGCTCACATTGAGGTCATCTATGGGCACAGAACCCTATTTCAATTTCAGTACCAAGTCCTGTTTGTTCCCATATCACTTCTTCCCATTTACAAGTACTACTGTAAAATGTATTTCTGTGCAAATACATTTTTATAAAGAGTTATTTATTCGTTTATGGAAGTGCAGATTTACAAAATAAAGGGGATAAAAAGATCTTCTGTACCCTGGTTCACTCTGCTCAAGTAGCCTAAACAGTGGGAACTGAGCTGGTCCAAAGTGAAGTGCCAGGAGTTTCTTCTGGGTATCCCATGTGGGTACAGAGTCCCAAGGCTTTAGGCCATCCTCTACTGAGTTCCCAGGCCACAAAGGAGGAACTGGAAGGGAAATGGAGTAGCTGGAACTTGAACCAACATCCATGTGGAATCCCAGCGCTTACAACATAAGAATTTAGCCTCTAGGTCATTAGGCCAGACCCACATGTATGTTTTAAGAAAAAGAAAAATAAAAAAGGAAAAGAAACCTACCCTTCTTTCTTATCTTTCCTGCAATCCTAGCAAAATAACAGAAATCTCTTGAAGTTATTGGATAATTATTTTCCACTGATTTCATTGGGTCTTTTTTCTTCCTTCTGGATCATATTTATATACACTTTAAACAACTTGGGAACAAAACTTTGAGTGAAAGAAAATGCATGTTAAAGGAACTGCTGGATAAAGTGAAATGAACACAGGTCATGGAGCTAAACAAAAACAAGGTCTAGATTTGTTTTTGTTGTGAGGTTATCTTTTTCAGCTTTGGACAGGTAGAATCACTTTGCAATCCTGTGTCCCATTACATTTTCAGTTGTGTCATTGTCTGCTTTTGTTTATTGCCAAATTATTTTCCGAATTCCAGAATTCTTTTGGCTGTTTTAATAACCAGGCTCACATTGTGCTTGCAATCCAAAATATCTGTGCCTAGACATTTCATTCTTCTTATTTTGGAATTCTGTTTTCTTAGTTTCTTGGGTATCTATGTAATCATCTATGTAATCATCTATGTAATCATATGTTATATTAAAATAACAGAATATGATTTTCTTCTCTAAACATAACTAGAATTTGGCATCCTTTGGTTCCTTCACTGAAATGCACGTGAGACTGATAATGAGATTTTGTTCTAGATCATGTTTCTGATAGAGTTGGGAAAATTGGAGACAAAATGCTATGGTCTTAAAAAAACTAGATGGAAGCTTTGACAATGAGCCAAGTTAGAGTAGGCATTTGGTGCAGCAGTTACGACACTACTTGAACACCCACATCCCATATGGAAGTGCCTGGGATTCAGTTCTAGCCCCTCTTTCCATTTTAGCTTCCTGCTAATGCGCACCCTAGGAGATAGCAAATGATGGCTCAGGTATTTGGGTTCCTGCTGCCAATGTGGGAGGCCTATAATCAGTATTATGATTGTCCCAGTCACAGCTTTTTTTTAAAAAAAAATATTTATTTACCTTTTATTAGAAAGGCAGATTTACAGAGAGAAGGAGAGACAGAGAGAAAGATCGTTCATCCGTTGATTTACTCTCCAAGTGGCCACAACGAACCAAGCTGAGTTGAAGCCAGGAGGCGCTTCTTCCAGGTTTCCCACATTTGTGCAGTGTTCAAAGGTTTGGGGGCAACCTTTGCTGCTTTCTCAGGCTAAAAGCAGGGAGCTGGATGGGAAGTGGAGTATCTTGGACACAAACCAGCTTCCATATGGGATCCTGGTGTGTGCAAGGTGAGGATTTTAGCCACTGGACCGTTGCACCAGGCCCAGTCACAGCTTTTGTAGACATTGGGGAAGCAAAGCAGCAGATGGAAGATCTTGCCCAGTGTCTCTCTGTCTCACTGCCTTTCACATAAATAAATATAAATGATTAGGTTTTTAAAAATAAGCCATGTTGGCAAGAGTATCCATTCAAGCATATCAGTCTGAATGTATCTGCCCACACTGGGAAATGTCTGTTCAAGTTTTAGTGTCTCTTGCCTACGCTATTACCCTATTTTACTTCCAAAAGTATATGCCCAAGAACTGTGCAGAAAACTCTAACTATGAAAAAATGAGTGTTTCTGATTAAAGTAATGGTATGAAATTGCTCCTGAAAAGTGGGAAGAAGTACATGAACTACTCACTGTCTGCATCACTTTTTTGTCACTTGATATTTCATTTTATGCATATTTGTCTTTTCTGCTTACCTGAAATATATTTTCTGAAGGCAGCAAACTGACAGATTTTTATATCTCATAGTTACCTAGCAGAATAAGATGTAGCATCAGCACACTACTTTGCCCACAGTAGGCACGTATCATGGGAATCTCACTTCCTAATTCCCCCGAATCCAGACGGTTGAAATCGTGTGCCACAACCTGAATTTTCAACTCCCATCGTTCTGACCCAGCCTGGTATAACTAAAGACAGTTCCATACAGTCCTCAGTATGGAAGTTAATTTTGCTTCTGTAATGAAATGATTTTATCATGTGCTATGCCCTGTCCTTGCCTAGGCACTGGAAATAGGAAGATGATCAACTATCAGGACCTATCTTTGACAAATAAAGAACTCTTTACACCGTGAGAGTCCATCCACACCTCTGTTCTAAGAGGCAAGCAAACCCTAGCACAGCTTCTAGTAGCACACATTCGTGTCTCCAGGATGGCTCATGTCTCCCCTCAGCATCAGCCTGACAAAGTTCAACAGTGCCAGGAAAATGTACTGTTTCTTCTGGTCAATACCTGCTTTATAACTCTCTTTAGTGTACTTTAATAGTGTTTATAATAGTGAATCCTTCCATGTCCCTTTGATATGGAAGGTACTCCAAAAATTTCATGAAGAAACAGATTTAAAGAAAAGGTTATTTTTATTGAAAGAAATTCAAAATAGATGCAAAGGTTTGTCATAATAGGCACTTTCATGAAGTTTATGAAGATCTCGCATGGTGAAAAATGTGATTATAATTTCATTTTCCCTGAATTTTTGAAGTACTTTCATCTCTCTAGCAACTCACGAGCGTATTTCGTTGGGACCTTTAAGCCATTTTGGTGGGAAGTATAATCAGTAGGCTGGGTAGGAACCTGGTTTCCCTCTGTTTATGAGAGGATAGAACTCTTCCTTAACTGCCAGCTGTCAGGCACAGCTGTTCTGATTATGTTTTTACTGATGCCACCTTTATAATTTTTCACTTGAACTCCTGCTCTGTCCTTTTCCTATTCTACTCCTCCATTCTCTTATGCACCTATGCAGAAACCAGAATGGATGCCATCACTTTCTTTTACTGTCCGGAGTTATTGAATGAAATCCATTTTCACTATTTTAGTTAACCTACAGTTGTGTTGCTATTTGATTCCCTTATGGTACTTAGAGAACAGAGGGAGTGACAGACAACCTGAAATTAAACTTCAAGAATTAAAATTAATGTTAAGACAGGAGTGTGCCTAAATTTCCATGGGAGTACATTGGGAGACAATATACTGACATTTGATTTTATCCATCCCAGAGTCTGCCAGATTAGCAAAAGCTACTACTATTCATCCAATTCTTCAGTCTAAATATTTGAATTAACTTTCTTTTGTTCTTACTACCTTCTGTCTGGATTAATGCAACAGGCTCATAACTGTTCTTTCATCCAACCTCCTCTAATAATAGTTTCTTGTCATTGCTGTAGCAAATTACCACAAATTTGGAATCTTGAAGCAACACACATTTATTTCATTATAATTCTGGAAGTAAATATAATGAAATTAATTTCTTTAGTGTGAAATCAAAATGTTGACAAGCCATGTTGCCTATAGAGGAATCTGTTATAAAGAGAATCTGTTTCTTTGTCTCGCCTGGAGTTAGAGGCACATTCTTTATCCCTGAGTTTGTGACTCTAATTTTTTAAATTAAAAATTTCAAAATTTCTTTGAGATCCAGAGTGACATAAACTGAGATCCTGTGTCTGCTGGTCTGCTGGTCTGCTCTCTGAATGGTGACAACATTGATTTACTCCCCAAATGGTTGCCGTGGCCAAAGCCGAGCTGATCCAAAACCAGGAGCCAGAAGTCTGTTCTGGGTCTCCCGTGTAGGTGCAGAGTTCCAAGATTTTAGCTATCCTTGACTCCTTTCCCAGACCACAAGCAAGAAGCTGAAATGGGAAGTGGATCAGCCAGGACATGAACCAACACCCATATTTGATCCTGGTGAATGCAAGGCAAGGATTTTGGCTCTGAGCCATCACACTGGGTTCAAAATACTCTGCCTTTTAAGCTTGGATTTCAATAATTCCTAGTCCATGTACCTAGTAGGCAAAAATAATGAGAGCTATAATCAGTTCTAGGACTTTGGACAGGAAGATATAAAGTCATTTGGAAACTTATGAGCAGCCCGGTACTTCAGTATATCAGAGAGTTTGGTCACTATTCATTCATCTATTTATTTATTAACATAGCAAGATTAGATTTTATGTACTTCATCAATACTATTCTGAAAAGATAAAAATATACACCTCCATCGCTCTTTCCTGTTTTTCCTTTTTGAACTTAATTTAATTAAAATAACATTATTTTACTTCAAAATCACAGGCTTAAAAAAATCCCTAAATAAGGAGTAAAACAAGTAAAAATAGAAAGATATTCAGCAGCAAGAAATAGACAAAGGCTATAAACAATCATTAAATTAGAGGGTATCAATTCCAGCCATCTACATTAAATGTTGTGTACTCTATATATTAGCTACTACAAATGAGAGAAAACATGTAGTAGTTTTGCGGGATAAAATTGGTACACATGATTTCCTATACTCCATTTATTATATTTATTCTATTCTCTATTATTTAAGCAATCTGCATAAGTTGAAAAAAATTGAGAGGCCTCAGTTATGTCAAGAATGATCGAAGAACTTCCAGAATATAGCATTACTAATGCCAAGATTTTCTTTAAGATTAGATAGGTGAGCAGTATCAGATACTGCCAGAAAGTAAAGAGCTTTAAGGATTAAGGTGAAACACAGATTGTATATGGTAACTTGATCACTGGGGGTATCCTTAGAATTATTTCCAAGTGTTTCTGGTGGGAGAGTCAAAGGGAAATTTTTTATGTCAATCAAATTTGAAATACATGGAAAGTGCCATCTCATTTTTTCCTCCTTTACATCCCTAGGTCCATATTCAATGACTTTCCTCAAGTGAATGTTTTGTAATTACTGGATAAATGAATGAGTAACTTAGTATAAGGGAATAAAGAGAGGGGAAACTACTTTGTCAACGAATTTTATAGTTGAAGGTAAGAGGGAAATTGCGTGATAATTTGAGGAAGTAAAAGAAAAGGGATATTCTGAAGCCAGGCAAAACAAATGTAAGGTTAAGGTAAGGCCTAGAAAAGATATTTGAAGTTCAAGGATAGCAGTGAGTAATTGATGAATCAGTTTCAAATGGAGGCCAGACGACTGGGTGAGTGGTTTCTTAATCACGACAATGGTAACTATGATGATAGTTTTTCTGGGCTTCCCTGATTGGATGATGAGGAGAGAGATGAAGTCTCTGGCACTCAATTCTGGTGAAGAGCAATCTGTGCACTTGTAAAAAGTAACACGGAACATGAAAGGGAACAGGAAATAACTGAAAGTATAACTTCCCTCCCTGCTGAATGTTAATATTCAGAGGACACCAATGTGATATTCACAGTAAATCTATGACTAAGCTGAGGCTGGGAAGATCAAGCTTGGACAAGCTAGAAAACAATTGAGATTTTATGAGTGTAAAATTATGTTGTATGTATTAGTAATAATAGCTGACATTTACTTAGCACTTACTATGTGCCAGGTACTGCATTCAGCAGCTTCAGATCAAATATCCTTGACATATTTTTGTTGCTATTCCTGTTAAATATTAGGTAGCTCAGGTAAGTAAGTATGGTTACCTTGCCCAAAGTCAGAATGGACTGGGTCTATTTTGGTAAGCATAATGCAAAGGTTTCTAGTTGCAACTATTTTGGTGGAAAAGAGAGGATTTTATGCTTTTAATGACTCAGTATTATTCCATTTTGTACATATATAATATTTTTGTTATTCAGTGATTAGCTGATGGACCTCTGGGTTGATTTCATATCTTAGTTACTATAAATTCATCTGCAGTGAGCATGGGGATACAAATAACTCTTACATGTGCTGATTTAATTTCCTTTTAGTAAATTCCCAGGAGTGAAATAAACCAGTTCTCAAAAGACAAATGCCATGTTTTCTCTGATATATTGTAGTTAATATAGAATAAAACATGCCTAAGAATTAAACTGATGCCCTATGATTTGATTATTGTTTTTACTTAGTGTCTATACCCTTGCGAGTATGTTCAGCAAGTTGGTGCTGTGTTGAACCTGTGATTATAAAGTGAATTGAAATTATGCTATTGCAAACATTAAAGGAAAAAAAAAGAAAAAAAGGGAAAGGGGGTATTAAGAGAGGAAGCGAGTATATTTACTATATGAAATTGTGAGGGGAAAGTGGTGTGGGTAGGGGGTGTAAATGGTAACGTGGAACGGGATATTCTTGAGCCTATGGATCAGTGTCATGACAACTTAAAATTAAAAATTAGATGCAAAAAATAATTTCCTCTATGAAATACATGAAATCTATTTTATTTACATAAATAATTTTTTAAAAGAGCACTGCTCTTAGGGAATAACAGCAAGTTTGTAACCCAGACAACTCATTCCTAAATCTAAAGTTCAGAGAGCGAATAACACTGAGTTACACAAATTAAACTTCTGGCTTAGGGTGTTGTATGCGAAGTACACATCAGGGAACAATTTATGTTAATGAGTAATGATTTTGTTAATACTGCAACACAGCGTGTATGTTAGTATTTCTATGGATGGGCAATGGGATTTGTGAACGGTGTTTAGCTTGCAAATTTATGGACATGAATTTTTAAAAAATTTTTTTTATTTACTCATTCATTTGAAAAGGCAGAGGTACAAAGAAATTCTCCAAAGGTCCACAATAGCTGAAGGCATGACCTTGACACACTATCCAGATCTCCCACAGGACAGGAACAACCCATGCACTCAGGCCATTTTCAACGGCTTTACCAAGTATATTAGCAAAGAGATGGATCAGAAACAGAGCAGCTTGGATCCAAACTGCACTTACATATGATGCCAGAATTGCAGCTTGTGGCTTAATGCCTCATGCTGTAGTGCCAGCTCAGGGTCCGAATTTTTATCTAGATTGTGTACTAAAATTGTAGTGATGCTTTGGATAAGGTTCTTCTTATACTATCTTAGGGCCTCATTTACCCTGCCTGCAGATGGAAGTTATAGATTTGATCATCTCTTTAGATCCATATATTTGGCTAACTGTATATACTCCTATGATCAGAATTTTCTTTTGGGAACTTGGAGAATCCTTGAAGATGGCATTACTGTTTATAAGTACATGTAGATGGTTACTGTGGTCTATAGTGTATGTAAGAAAAATATTCTGACCTTGTGGAACATTTATCTGTAGAAATAGTTTCAAGTCTTGGTGCCACATGATAGAGGATGTCATTATAGATGGTTATAAGGCATAAGGATGTCAGAATTCACATAGGAGAATGAAACTTGAGGCTTGCTTTGTTCTTAGCTCTGCTGCTAGTGGGCTACAGCCTAACCTGAGAAAGCTTTCTGAATGTCAAATAACCTCAGTCTCCTAATCTGTAAAATGAAAATTCCTTATAGACCCTGCCTTATGTTTTTATAGTTCAAAAGATCATTTTTAAAATCTGCTTGCGAATAGAAACACAAAAATGGCCTAGAATATCTTTGGGATCAGACAGATGAAGCTTATTTTGTGCTGGCTTTTAAACCCTTACTCCCTCATTGACACTGTATCATACCCTGTCATTGTCACTGACTGCACATAATTGATCGTAAAAGAATGCATTTTATTCTGATATGGTAGTCTTATTCTATGAATTTTATTATTATTAGAGTAAGAACAACATTTAATCATACAGCCACTTGCTCAGTTTGATTGACAAATGTTTTAGTAGTGTTTTTCCCTGTGCCAGACACCATACTAGGCAATAGAAAAACAGGTAATGAAAGCTCCTCTGGTTGGAAAATAAAATAACAATTGAGATGCAACACAGTGTTAAAAGGCTAGAGAGCTGCACAATTAAGGTAAGAGAACAAATGCACAAAAAGCAGCAGTTAGGGAGGTGCTTTGAGAATGTTTCCTGGAAAAGGTACATCTGTAAATTAATCTTAACAGAACTGATGTGGCTCTGGGAACTGCAGAGTACTCCAGACAGCATGAAAAAATGCCTGGATTTGTGAGAAAGGCTTGTTATGTACTGGAAGCTACCATTAATTTGCTTAAAGGAGAAGTAGCCAATGATGACAGTAGGGCTATTCAACTAAGTTCCTTTCATGCAACAACATGGTGGGGAACATGGCAACATTTTGGATGGGGCAATAAAGTGACCAGAGATAATATTTTTGGGAGAATAATCAGAGATCTGGCATCAATGTGAGGGACGGAAAGCAGAGAGGAGAATTTGGGGTCAGGAAGAACCATCAAGGAGTCATGTACAGTCTAGATTCAACAGGATTTGTATGTCTGAATGAATTGACCAAGGGAAGAATAGGCTTAGCAGATGTTCATGTTTGATTGTCTCTGTTAGATATTAGGTGGGAGGATGTCTAGTAATGTAACATGAAAATATTTCTAGCTTAAGAAACAAGTGGAAATAAAGGAAGGCCACCTACATGAAAAGGAGCAAATAACATTTGTTCTTAACTTACTGTGGCTAGTGAGCCAAACATCGTATGTGTTTGTTAGAGAAGCAAATGCATGCAATGAGTTGTGAAACCTTTACAGTTTGAAAAGTAAAGCTTCAGGTATGCCTTGAATGTGGGCTGTTGGTGTGACTAAGTTGCGAGTCAGCTGAAAAGAACTTGGGCATCCTCTGTAGTTGTTGGCAGAAGCATATCTTTGTTTTTCTGTTTTGTGGTAAATTAGAAGCATGGGAAGAATTATAGAAGCTGTTGCTAAAACTTTTGGACCAATTAATAATTTTGTGCCAATTAGTACAGAGATTGTGGATTGTGTCCCAAAATGGTTCCTGCAGGTTGTTGGTCAAAGCTGTTGTCTATTTGTTGGCATTTGTATATGTTCTTTGAAAAAATGTTGAAGTCCTTTGTTCTTTATTATTTATTTATTTATTTATTTATTTATTTATTTAGCAAGTATTTCCATCACCATTTAATGAAGACATTATTCTGTCTGCAGTGTAAAGTCTGAATACCTTTTTTTTCCCCCAGAAATTCAGTAACTGTATGTATGTGAATTGTCATCTATGCTCTCTATTCAGTTCCATTAATCTCTGTGTAGGTTTTTGTCCCGCTATCATGCTATTTTAATTTTAGTATGCTTTGAAGTTAAGTAGTGTGATGCCCTCCAGCTTGACTTCTTCTGCTCAGGATCACTTCAGCTATTTCAGAGCTTTTTAATTTGATATCATATAAATTTTATTAATTTCCCCCAAGTTTGTAGATAGTCACTGGCATTTGGATGGCTGTATCATTAATCTGTAGATAATTTGAGGTAGTACATTTTAATGATATTAATTCTTCAAATCCATGGGTGAGAAATATCTGCTTTTTGTGTCCTTGGTGAGTCCTTTTAATAATGTTCTTCTATATTTGAATAAGCAGTTACGTCTTTTGCTTTTTACCGACTAGTTTCACAGGAGAATTGACCTTGAAAATGACCCTAATATTCAGAGATTCTGAGATTTTCTGACATTTTCCATTTAACAGGTCTTTTTCAGTCTTGGGAGAGGGGATTGTTGATTTAAGATGTTTTTACCTTTTCCTCCAATTCCTGAAGCAATACTTGAGGCCAAGGGTCCTTTGTTTTCCTTATTCCCCTGCTCACAGATTCTCATGTCTGTGTGCCTTTTCTGACTGCTTCTGAGTCAAGCTAAATGGCTTCAAAATATGTATGCAACTCATGAGGAAGGTGCTCAGGCTGTCCATCCCTAAGAAAGGCATGAGTCATCTGGAACACTTGTGATGCCCCTGTGTACTGTAGGGGTGGTAGACAAATGAAGTGCACTTGTGTTTCATGGATGGGTATTTAAACAAAAGTTTGCTGTGATTTGAATTTTGGATATCCCCTAAATGCCCATGTGTTAAAGCTATGTCCCAGTTGACATTACTATTGGCAGGTTGTGGGTCTTTTAGGAGGTAGAATCTGATGCGAGCTTCATAGATCACTGGAACATGAGCACGGTACTTACCACGATGATGTTCTTCTGAAATACTGTGTTTGTTCTCACCAATTCTATTTCTGTTTCCTGGCTCATAATGTGATTCTTTTTCTGAGTGTTTTCCAATATATACCATGAGGACTTCTCCAGAGCTTGCATTCATGCTATTTGGACTTTCATCCTCCAAAATTTTGAAATAAAAAAAAAAGCTTTTCTCTTTTTTTGTTATTACCTGATTAACATAGGGTTAGTAAGAATGATACTTTCTATATGTTCCTAGTCTCCTCTACTTAGTTATTTTGATTACTTCTACATGATTGGTGAAGAGAGGAAGAGGGAATTTTGTGCAGTATTGTGTCCAACTATGCAGTCAAGTTCCCCTATTTTTACTTTCTTCTTGTTAGACAAACAAAATGATAAAATATCCCTTTGATGTTGAGTTATTCTAACTACAAGAAGACTCACACATACAAAATGAAACTCCTTTGCTTACTGTCTTCAAAAACTAACAACACTCTTAGGAAGTGGGTGAAAAAAGTGGATGGGCATTTTTGAAAAGAACAAATCCAATGACTAATAGACATAGGAGAAAATCCTCAGGTCCCTAGCTATTAGGGAAGTGTAAATAAAAACCACATTGAGATTCCTGCAAGTTCAGTCAGAAATGCACTAACACCCGCTGGTATGGATGTGGGGGAAAAGGTGAGCTACTCCAATGTTGGTAGGAGTATAAACTAGTGCAGCCACTATTGAAATCAATATGGAGAGTGAATGGTCAAACAACTGAAAATTGGTCTAGCTATCCCACTCCTGGGAATATATCCAAATCAAGTGAAATCTGTATAAGAGAAAGCAACCTGTAACCTATTAATAGTAGCACAATTCATAAGAGCAAAGACATGGAAACAAGCCAGATGCCCAGTGCAAGAGGAGTGAACAAAGAAATCGTGATACATTTACTTCATGGAGTACTACCCAGGCATTAAAAAGCACGAACTACTACTATTTGCAAGAAAATGGTCCCAACTGGCAACAGTTATGATCAGTGACATAAAGCAATCCCAAAAGGGCAATTACCATATGTTCACTCTGATATAAGGCAATATTTCAGAAAAATATATAATAAACAGTTACATAGTTAAACAAGTATGCCCACCTATTCTCACAGACGGACTGTATAGTGAAGACTAGCATGCCGGAAAGTAAAGATACGTTACAGTAGGCATCTCTATGCCTGGATAAAATGAGGGCACCCAGTGAAATAGTTAAATATATCTTGACAGAATGATACTTAATTTCCTACCTTTGCCTATACCTACAATTCCATGATGCACTAAAACAGCAGAATATTAAACCTGGCAACGTTACTGAAGGATTATACTACTGTCATAATCTGGAGGAAAATGGTGGAAGGGAGAATGGGAGGAAGAAAGGAAAAGGAAAGGAGGGAGTCCTTATACCTAGAAAAAATAATGGAAAATAATAAAATTCATTTTAAAAAATAGTAACTTGATGCAGGATCCGATGTTTGGCTCAGTGGTTAAAGGTGACCCACCTGTTAATCCACCTGGGAAAACAGTGGAATGTGGCTCAAGGACTTTGTCTCCTGCTACCCAAGAAGGAATTCCAGGCTCCTGACTTCCTCCTGGCCCACCCTCTTCCATTGCAGCTTGCCCTTTGGGGAGTGAGACAGTGGATGGAAGTCCCTTTTACTGTCTCTCCCTCTGCTTGTCACTGTGCCTTTCAAATAAAATAAAATAAATCTTTAAAAATATGTTAGTATAAAAAAGGCAGAAAACAGCATAATAGTGTAAAGGTGTAAGTATTCATTGGAATACTACGATTAATTAGGAGTGGAGACAGCAAGCTTCTAATGGTATGCTGAGTGACCGTGCTTTTACAATAACTTGGGGATGAATAGTGGGAGGGGATTATGAAGAGGCAGGAAGGGAAGGAGGAGGGATGAACCCCTATGTTGATAAAACTGTGTCATAGAAAATAATAAGCAAATATAATAATTTTTTAAAAAATTAGTGCCAAAAGGTGATTATAAATATTTGTCACAGCTTTATATATGATTGTCAAAATTTGAAATCAGTGAAGACTTTTTTTTTAGTCTGGATATGCCTAATAAAGTTTGGTATATCCACCCAATGAAATATTAATCACCAATAAAATAATTGAAATGTTAATTTAAATTGGCAACAAGAACAAATCTTAAATTAAGTTTGACTAATGAAATAAAACAAACCCAAAGATTGTGTGTTGCATGATTCTGTTTATATAACATTCTAGAAAATGCTAGTACCTATCCTGTTATTTTTACTTCTCTTAAGAACCCTAACTTAAACAATTTGGATCGCCTTTCCTTAGTCTAACTACCGATGTCAGATACAGTTTCATGTAAACTATATAATAATTTCTAAAGGGTTTTAAAACACTATGTACTGACCTCTTCTGTAAATGAAGATCATTTATATGCATATGTACTATCTTTTCCATACTGCCATCTACAGAGAACAACAAAGCATGCTTCTTTATGCAGGTCATGTGAGTTTGCTGTTCTAAACAGAGCATGGACTCAACAGAAAATTGATTTTATTTTAATCATCTGTCAGCCAATTTGGTTTGGTGCTGCTTCCTCTAATACCTAAATTATTTTTGGTAGCTGTTTCTCCAGATGTAGTTTTTTTTTGTTGTTGTTGTTTATTGAACCTGTAATTGTCAGCTAATATGTCCTAATAGGCGAAACTTTCACAATTAATTTATTTTTTTCTGTTAAGGGAATCCCTAAGATTAAAAAAATTACATGTTTTACACTTGTATTATTATAGCTTTTCTGTGTCTATGCCTACTTTAAGCTGTTAACATGATTTTAAAAATTCTGATCATATTTTATGAGGTGTATATTTGTAATTTATACACTCTTTTGCCACCAAGATTCATCCTCCAAAGAAAAATCTGGTATTTAAAGATAAATGATTCTTACTTTCTGCATAGAGAAGAGAGCACAGGCAGGAATAGGTAAGGGCTATCTTAGTAGGCAATTTTTTTCTTAAGATTCTTCATTTTTCATGAAGGCATTTAACTTTGAATTAGTGCTAGATGAATCAAATAATATTTAGTTTTGTACTAAACATTGATGCTAATCTATTGTAACATAAAATACAGGAAACTATGAAGATGCAAAAACAAAGAATTCCAAAGAAAACTGTCATTCCTCTGTGATTTTAATGAATGCTTTCCTATAGTAGACAGATGAGATGACTAGAATAGCATTTTAAAAGTAAAACTGTGATGCTACTTTTTACAGAATATTGAATTCTGCATATTTTCCATTTCCTTGCTGTTTTCTGTTTCTTATAATCTTTTGTAAATTACATTTCCCTTTCTTTTACTCTTCCTTCAGATTTTTGATATCCAAGCAATTATTGCTTATTTTAAATCTCTACATCATCAAATTTTAATATAAAAGACCTAATACTAGTAAAACTTGATACCAATGATTTTACTTGCCATTTGTAAATGATATTCATAAACTTTCATTTAATTAATTCCTCTCCCAAATCTTATTTACACAATTTCCTCTTCCACTCCCTTCTAGCCCTCTTCGTTTCATTCGTCGTCATTGTGTGTATATGCTAGGTGTGTATACAAATGTATTTTATCACTGATGATTTTTTTTTTACTTTACATTATGTTTTATAACGCTAATACATAAAAATTCACCTAGATAGAAAACATTTCAGAAAATTCTTGGGTATATGAACATATATACATTACATGCATTTTTTTAAGATTTATTATTATTATTTTTTTATTGGAAAGGCGGATATACAGAGAGGAGAGACAGAGAGGAAGATCTTCCGTCCGATGATTCACTCCCCAAGTGAGCGCAACGGGCCGATGCTATGTGATCCGAAGCCAGGAGCCTCTTCCGGGTCTCCCACGCGGGTGCAGGTTCCCAAAGCTTTGGGCCGTCCTCGACTGCTTTTCCCGGGCCACAGGCAGGGAGCTGGAAGGGAAGCGGGGCTGCCGGGATTAGAACCTGTGCCCATATGGGATCCCGGGGCGTGCAAGGCGAGGACCTTTAACCACTTGCGCCACCGCGCCGGGCCCCATTACATGCATTTTTAATGAAAAAATAGGATTTTATGTATAAATAAATTGGAGATCTCTACTATGTTCCAATGACAACTAAACAGCTGAACAAACTGAAAAAGCAACAACTAACTCCTTCGTAGGACCACAACTGAAGTGAAGTCCCAGGGCAAACTGATGTTCCCCAAATTAAAGATAACAAGAGATGAAAACTGAGAATTACAAGTTACTGTAGCAGAAACCGATGAGCAGAAAACTTGGTGGGAACAAGTATTGGGATATGAAATGTAAACTAGAATTGGTGAATTGCTGGAAGCTCAGTAGAGACAAGTGTGTAAGTTAAAACTCTGGAGGATGCTCATAGTTTCAATGGTTTTACCAGGTATCAACAGTGAAGACAGGAGATCTATAACCTTTTGCATCTTGCAGTGGGAGTAAACAAGTGGCTACTTGAAACACAACAGAGCCCAGAGCATCCTGTTCTTAACAAAGACTACCCTCAAAAGAAACTATTTTACCGGAGATTAACACATTGAAGTTTATATTCGATTTCTACTGAGCCAGGGGAGAACAATTCAAATCCTCTCTTCTTTACCTTTCCAAGTGGAGAAAGGGAAAATGACCAACTCCAGAAACCTCTAGTCATCCTGTCCCACCAAAGGCAGAGGAAAAACTGAGACATGTTTGAAGTTCATAGCTAAGGGGTATATGCTAACCAAAAGACTGACACCTATTTATGGAATAATATGGTGTCCCTCCCCCCTGTAAGCCTTATCATGTCACTAACTTCATGTTTACTAAAGCTGCTTTCATTCAATACATCACCTCTGACTTTCTACAAAAATATTTAGGGATACTAATGGAAAAATACAGCCTGTCATTACACAACAATCACCATACATACATAGTACATAGTACAGACTGTACTACATAGCAGACTGTACTAACATGACAAAAAGTCCCCCAAAAGAGGTACTGGAAGGGAGCTTTCTCTTATGTAAAGCAATTTTATGTAAATTGAGTTAGGCTCTTTCATTAATATAAGAAGAACAACATATAAGCTTGGGCAAAAAGGAAACATGTCTCAAAAAAAAAAAAACCCTCAAAACAAATCTACTTAAGCTTAGCCTCATGTAACAGAGACATATACTTTACACGATATGTAATTCAAAATAACTGTCAAAAGCATACTCTGTGAAGTGAGAGAAAATAACCTCACTGAAATTTTTATCAATGCTAGAAAAATATTTTAAGGAGATCAAATGGAAAATATGGAATTGAAGGATACAAATTTTGAACTGACAATTTAATGAAAGTGTTGAACGGTAAGGGGAAATGAGGATCAGCTAACTTAGTGACAGTCGCATTACTATCTCTGTGAACTACAGTAACCACAGCACTCGTAGACAATTCTGCCTTTGATTACAGCTAAAGAAATCACACCAAAATTATACTCAGAACCAAAGCCAAAGCAACAGTCAAATTGATACCTTGCATTTCATCCCAAACAAAGAAAGCTACTGTATTCAAAAGAAGCAATTGTAGCACAAAATGTGCAGATGTCAACACGCAGACAGGAGAAGCTTGAAGAAGTAAAAGCCTTGAAGGATATCTGTGAAAAACATGAAAAATAATGTAATCATATTAGGAAAACTTGATAAGATGCAAAAGAATACAAACAACACAAAGAAATAAGGAAAAGGATACATTATGTGAATTAGAAATTCAGCCAAAATAAAACAGGAGAAAAAAATTTAATCTCAAGGACTAGAAAAAACTGAGTCATACAAAAGTAAAGATAAAAATTAAAACGAATGAAGTAAGTCATAAGCCTGTGAGACATACTGGGATAACATTAAGCAAAACAAAACAAAACAAAACAAAACAAAACAAAGAAACAAATTGTGTTGGAGAAGAAAAGGAAAGGGGCATTAGAAACCAATTTAATAAAAGAGTAGCCGAAAACATTCCAAGTCTCGAAAGAGATGTGACCATTCAGATAGAGAAAGCTCACAGGACCCCAACTGGAGTAAAATTTTCTCCCAGTCATATTATAGAAAATTATCCAAAAGTTAAATACAAGGGAAAATCCTAAAGAAAGTGAGTCAAGTTTCAACTTACCTATAAGAGAAATGTGTTCAATTAGCAGCACACTCTTCAGTAGGAATCTGATGGAAAAACAAAAACCTGTCCAACAAGAGTACTATATCCAGTGGAGCTATCCTTTAAAATTAAGGAAGAAAAGTAGTAAAGATATTTCCTAGACAAATAAAAACAGATAATTTGTCACTACCATATCCTCAGAATAGCTGTGATGAACACACTTAAAACCTCAACACCCACTAACAACAAATGCCCAACAGTATTGGGTACCTTGAAGTAGCGGGTGATTGAGACAAAGAGAGAAGGCAGTGTGGGATAGTGAATTTGAGGATAGGATATAATGTTTGTACAATTTAAAAAAAATATAAAAGAGAGCTTCATGAAGTCATATGATTGGTCATTTACCTCCTGCCAAATCATAAGAGAGACTGGATATATGGTGGTGCCATAATCCAGCCTAATATAATTTATTCCACTAGCTTTCAGTAGCCAAAATGAAGTAGTAGAGACAAGCGTTATTTGGGTTGACTAAAGAGCAAGGTTTTTATTTATTTTATTGGAAGGTCAGACACAGAGAGGAGGAGAGATGGGGAGAAAGATCTTCCATCCACTGATTCACTTCCCAAGTGGCCATAACAGCCAGAGCTGAGCTGATCTGAAACCAGGAGCCAGGAGATTCTTCTGGTCACCCGTGTGGGTGCAGGGTCCCAAGGCTTTGGGCTGTCCTCAATTGCTTTCCCATGCCACTGGCAGGGAGCTGGATGGGAAGTGTGGCTCCTGGGATTAGAACTGGTGCCCACATGGGATCCTGGCACATACAATGCAAGACCATTAGCTACTAGGCTACCACGCTGGGCCCAAGATCAAGGGTTTGTATCATTAATATAGAGCAATAAACCAAAAACCAAAAATCTACCCAAAATAAGCTGATAAACTTGTGGTAGATGATGTATTTCAATTTTCCATACAAAGTTTCTCACTCTTCACATCCTTTTGAGGATTTTACATAGACATTTTTACCATAAAGATGTGGGGAATCCATTTTCTCTTAATGATTGGTAGGGTTTTGGTTATGACAGAAATGAACTCTGAGGTTAAAGCATACAACAATTCTTGCTGATCCTCTTAGAATACAAGTTCTTACAATCCAGGCAGTATAAGTCTAGGAGCCACATGAAAGGCATGGTTGACATTCTCAGTTGAGTCAAGTGCCTAGCCATGTGAGTGAGCACATTTCAAAGTAGATCTCCACAACTGCTGGTGCACCATCACATTAAAAGCTGTATGCAAGACCTGGTGCGATAGCTTAGTGCCTAAAGTCCTCGCCTTGCATATGCCAGGATCCTATATGGGAACCAGCTTGTGTCCCGGTTGCTCCAATTCCCTTTCTGCTTCCTGCTTGTGGCTTGGGAAAGCAGTCATGGATGACCCAAAGCCTTGGGATCCTGCATCTAAATGGGAGACCTGAACGAAGTTCCTGGCTCCTGGCTTCAGATTGGCTCAGCTCTGACTGATCATTGCCGTCAGTAGGTGGAAGATCTCTGTCTCTGTCTCTCCTTCTCTCTGTAAATCTCACTTTCCAATAAAAAAAAATAAATCTTAAAAAAAAAAAAACCCTCTACACAGCAGACCTGCTCTGGAGAAAGAGAAAAGTCCACATTAATTGATTGACAATTTCCTTGACATTGGAAGGAGTGCGAAGAGGGCCTGAGATGTTGCGATGACTACTTAAGAGTATGAAACTAATAAGAGGCAATTTCAAGTGATGGTCAGGTTGAAGCTGGGGCCCTGGGAGTGGATGACAGAAACGTTAAGATTGTGGAGGTCAGTGGAGTCCTGAGGTCAGACACTGCAGAATGAGAGTTTTGGATGGTTGATTCAAAAGGACACTGACATATTTAATGCAGAAAAAGCAGTGGAAGCTTTGTGAAGGACACTTTACTAAGACCAGATAAAAGCAGAAAAAAAATGCCGCAGAAACAGAAGAAGGTATATAAAATATAAAACTAGAAACCCGTGCTGGTTCCTGTCGGGCAACTCATGAGCTGCATAGGATGAGAGAGCTTCATCAAGATTGTAATGCCCTCACATTTTTTTTTTTTTGTCTTCCAAATGAGAGACCTGAGTAGAACCTTATTGACACAAAAAATAAGTAAATGATACAGAATAGATGTAAGTGTATGTAGAAATATGATATAGGATAGAAGCGGCATGAGAAGTTGCAGGAGGAAAAGAACTGAATGCAGATGTTCCAATATGGGATGCAAGCATCTTAACTGTTAGGCTAAATGCCACTCTTTCCTTTTTAGTGTATATGCTCTGTATCGTTCATATGGGAGGTGATCATACTGCTATCAAGCTGTGGTGACAATTTTCTCTCTCCATTCATCTGATCTCAATTTAATAGGAACAGGCAAGAACACCTTGTTACCTCCAGACAGGGATGATGATCCCAGGGGTCCACTTATGAATCTGCAGGAACCACATTAATAAATATGAGAAGCTGAGTGCTTCATCACAGCTTCATAGGAGTAAAAGCATGAGCTCTCTATTCACCCTCTGGTAGTTCGAACGAAGGTGCACAGTTTTATCTGGGTGATTCAACTGGGGTAGACATTATGGTCTAAAAGTTGTGTCTCATTTAAAAAATTTTTGATTTAATTGTTATAATTTTCCATGATACAGTATTGTAGGTATAGGGATTTTCCTTTTTCCCTCCTCTTCCTTCCTCCCTGTGTAATCCTCCCAGCAATTTTCCCCAGATTACAGCACTACAGCAGTGTAGTCCTTTAGTAACAGTTACAAATTCAACATCCTGCTATTTAAGTGCAACTTACACTGTCGTTAGAGGCCAAAGTAGAAAATCTAGTATTGTCAATGTGTGCTTAATTGTTTCGTTGGAGTTGTCTGTCTTCAAATCCCTCCCCTTGACTGATATTCTGGCTATATAACTAAGGTGCTTTCTTGGGAATGCTTTTTTGCTTTTGCGTGTGACCAATACAAGCCAGTCTGTGGAATGCACTATGGGGTATCAGGCCAAAAGATTAGTCTGAGGATTCACTGTCATATCCTTGCTCAGGGCTATAGGCTAGGAGTTTTCTTATGTTTGAGGAAAAGGAAAAAGTCTAATTACTTTCTTTTTGAAAGCAGAAAAAATGTTTACAAAGAAAATGAGATAAAATCACAAAGAAAATATATTGCTGGATTAGGATAAATATACATGTATATTACACACACTTACACATTTACATGCACACTGATATCATGTAGTAATCACATCATAGGATTGAAGGTGATTATATGTTGTCCACATTTTCAGCATGAGTATATATCACTGTTAAAGTAGCAACAAAAAACAAGATTAAGTTTTTCTTTTTTTCATAATCATTTTTCTTGAAAAGGTCGATCAGATTTACGGAGAGAAGTAGACACAGAAAGATCTTCTGACTGCTGGTTCACTTCCCAAATGGATGCAATGGTAAGCTGAGCTGATCCGAAGCCAGGAGCCAGGAGTTTCCTCCGGGTCTCTCACGTGGGTGCAGGGTCCCAAGGCTTTGGACCATCCTCCACTGCTTTCCCAGGCCACAGGCAGGGTGCTGGAAGGGAAGTGGAGCTGCCGGGATTAGAACCAGTGCCCCTGTGAGATCCCAGTGCTTACAAGGTAAGGATTTTAGCAATTGAACCAACGTACTGTACCCTAAATCATTAGTAACCATGACAAGCAGACGTGTACACAGAAAACATACAACCTGATTTGCAGAAAGTTAATTAACCAAATTAACATATTCTTAAAATACCAATGATTAAAAAAAATATATCTTACTGCTAATGTTTGGTGAGAACCTGAGCATGCATTGTAGATGGAAATGCAAGTTAGTATAATTTTTTGACCAGCAATTTAATAACAAATATGAAATTTTACTTTTAATTTTTAAAATTTTTATTTAAAAGACAGATTTAGAGAGAGAAGGAAAGACAGACACACAGAGAGAAATCATCCTGCTGATTCCCTCCCCAAATGGCCACAATGGCTGGAGCTGAACCAATTTCAAGCCAAGAGCCTAGAACTACTTCAGGGTCTCTCTCAAGCACAGGTGTAGGGTCCAAAGGACTTGAGCCTTCCTCCTCTACTTCCCCAGCTCATAAGCAGGGTGCTGGATGAGAGAGGTGGTTCAGTTGGAGCATAAACCCATAGGATGCCAACACCACTGCAGGAAGGTTAAACTGTATGGCGCCTCCCTGCCCCAAAATGCTTTAACTCATCAATTCCCTATGTATAATTCTATGTCAAAAACAATTTTAAGAGGTTTTTAAAGTTTTTTAATTGGATATTATGGAATTAGTAAAATGTTCATAAGGAGATTTCTCTCTCTCTCGATCTCTCTCTCTCTCTTTTATACTGGTAAAGTGGTAAAGCCAGATTTTCAAGTGCTTTTCTTAAAATCTGGATATACAATTCTTTGAGGACATGTTTAAGAATCTTAATGCCACTTGTTTAAATCTCCATTGGAAGCTCTGATCTTGTCTGCAGCTGATCTGGGCACAAATGTCTTAATACACAGCAAGAAGCAAAATTACTTCATTTCATTTTTGTTTTCAGTCAAAACTGTGTAAGCTGAACCAACTGAGATCTTCATGGTGTTAAATATTGCTTGTTCAGTTAATTATCAGTCTTCTTTAATTGGGAAATAAACAAGATGCTTTTCTGAAACATACTGATCTGCATTTTCTGTCACTGTGGACTTCATCAACATGTTATTACTTCTTAGAATGAGTTATCCGTTTGTAAATTGCTGCCTTCTCTGGCTCATCTATCCATAAACTTTTCACAAAGCATCAGTTATTTCAGAATTTTTCCACCTAAGTTTCGTTATAATGTTGGCATTTTTCATGCTTCAGTTTTAGCAGAATTCATGTTGCTTTGATGGACCCTCTACTCAAATAGATTTCTTATCTTCACTGCCTCAAACTAGATCCTATTCCGATGCATTGTAGCAACATAATATGATGTTTTCAATTCAAAAAAAAAAAAAAGAAAAACAATATCCCCCCCAAACCCCACAAAAACTGGGCACTCAGGGGGACAAGGGAAGGACGAGTGACTGCTAATGGATCTCAGATTTGCATCAGTGGTGATGGAAACGTTCTCAAAATTGATAATGGTGATGGTCCCAAAACCTTGTAAATATACTAAAGGTTCATTAAAGATGGTGCATTAATATGGTGGATTCTAATGAGTTATGTCTCAATACAGAAGTGAAGTCAGTTGGAGAGGACACAGTCATGGAAGTGGTTCTTGAAAATGTAGTAGTTTCAGTAACTACACCAGTGGTATGATCATCGGGATCGGTGAGAAGTTTGATATCAAGGAATCACATTCATAAGAAAGTAGATCTTGCTCTATTTTTCATTCTATCTATAATAAAATGTATGCCTTAAAATGTCAACTTATTTAAATTGGAAATAATGGCAATGAACATATTATATCAATAACTTTCTTCTGTATTAACATTCAATGATTTGTTTAAAAATTGGAGTTTTAAAACTATAATAAGGAAATATTAAAATTATTCCCTGGAAATATGTCTATGAGGATGTTATGATTCCCTATGGGTCTTGCAAAAGAAGTTTCAGTATTACAAAATATCACAGAAAATTATCACACATTATGTCACTGACCTTTGTTTAATTAGTGGATTATATAATCTTAGCAATATTATTTCCATTTCTAGATCATACCCTCATTTCATGTACACTTCGCCCTAACATGATCATTTCTGAGGTTATATCAAGTCTAACATCCTTCAACTTCGTATTTTAGGACATTTGATTATTCATTATCCACTTAGCCAATAATAATTGAGTAGATACTTTGTATTAAGCTTTGTGTTAAGAGACAAAATAATGCAATAACAAAATCCCAGCTCTTAAGAGTTCTTCAACATAGGGCCAACCTTTTGGCTCAGTGGTTAAGCCACCAGCCTGCAACACAGGCATCCAGTGCTGGTTGGAATTTGGGCTGCTCCACTACTGATCCAGCTCCCTACAAATGCACCTGGGAAAACATAGGAGGTTGCCTAAGTACTTGTGCCATAGCATGCAAGTGAGAGGTCCAGATGGAGTTCCAGACTCTTGGCTTTAGTTTGCCCAAGTCCTGGCTGCTGTGACCATTTGGGGAATGAGCCAGCAGGTTAAAAGCCTCCCCCTTCCAGTTCTCTCTCTCTCTCTTTCTCTCTCCCTCCCTCCCTTCATCCTTCCCACCTTCTCTCTCTTAACTCTGCTTTTCAAATCAATTGTTACCTCATTAAAATTATTTTAAAAAACATTTTAACATGTGTAACAGGGAGAAAAGCCAAAGAATAATTCATACATGTGCTAATTGGCAGAGGTCTGTATAATTAAAATGAAGTAAAACAGAGTCATCGGAACTACTTGGAAGGTGCAAAAGCCTATTCTTTTCTTTTCTTTTTTCTTTCCTTTCCTTTCCTTTCCTTTTCTTTCTTTTCTTTTCTTTTTCTCTGTCTTCTCTTTCTTTATCTCTATTTTTTACTTGAAAGAGAGAATCACAGAGTGGGGATAGAGAGAGAGGCCTCCCATCCACTCCTTCACTCCCAAAATGCTTGTAAGACCAGAGCTACATTGGTTTGAAACCAGGAGCCAGGAGTTTTTCCTCCAGGTCTCCCAGATGGGTGCATAGTCTCAAGAACTTGGGCTGTCTTTTGTTACTTTCCCAGGCCATAAATAAGAAGCCAAATTGGCAGTGGAGAAGCCAGGATAGGAATTAACACCCATATGGAATGTCAGCACCACAGGTGGCAGCTTTCATGCTATGCCACGGTACGGGTCCCAGTGAAGTTATTTTAATGAAATCATGCATATTTTGGGCATTAGTACAAATAATTTAATATGTATGCCAATAATTCTGTATTCTATATATTTGCCAAATATATTTAAACAATTTTATAATTTTACCTTTAAAACATATTTTGAATTTAAAGATTTCAGAATCAAGAAGAGTAGATTCTTGAGATGATTTATGAAAGATGAGTATTTGTTATCCTGGAAGATAGAAAGAGAACAGAAAGTTTTCTAGGAAGCCAGGGAAGCATAACCAAGTTGTACTGTCAGAAGCAGATGGCAAAGCTTCATAAGAAGTTTAGCATGAGAAGATATTCAGATAGGCAAATGCTGGCAAATGCTGGCAAATCATGAGGAAAAGATAGCTGAAGCTGCCAGATAAGCAAAGGTTTTGTGTTCTGTGAATATACAGTCACAATTCCGTTTCAGGGCTTGAGAGAAGGGCCTCATTGATGCATTTTGATAAGGATAATGATGTAGTCAAATCTGGTTTTATGACAATGAATTTGGTGTTAGTGAAAGGATATGCCCATGTGGGAATGATAAAGACTGGACTCAATGAAATTGGCTTAAGAAAAACCACTGAAATGAGAGATAGTGAGGTTAGTGAAATTCAAATTATGACTATGCAACGGAGCCTTTGGAAATGATGGAAACCTCTGTTGTCTACCACAGCACCTTCTGTGGTTATGCAGCAATTGGAATGTGACTACTGTAATTAACAAAGATAATTAAAATTTTAATTTCATTTTAGTTAGCTTACATGTAAATAGCTATGCTGACTATCATAATGGACAGTATAGGTCAAAATTGGAGTGGTGGAGAGGGAAAGGAGAATATGTTTTCAAAAAAAATAAAAACCGAAACAAGTATAGACAGGGCTATTTTCTATAGAGCAAGAAAAGTCAGAAGAGTTAAAATAAATTGTAGCATTCTTCTTGATTAACTGTATGAAAAAATAGTGCAGTGAACTTAACTATGCACATATTTCCTTAGAGGTAAATGTTAATAATATATATAGAATACATCCTAGAAACAGTTCTTTATATTGTTCTTGTACACTAGAGATACATATTTAGAAGATATTAACATATAGGCCAGTAGCTGGGGCTTTAATCATGGGTACAGTCACCTAGGCATGGAGTGTGGAGTGAGAAAACCAGAATTAAAAGATATGGAGAAAGTTGTACTAAAAGATAACAAGAAAATGAAGAATAAGTAATTTCTCAATTACTTAGCATAATTAAAATTAGGGAAAAAGTTATCAGTTAAATCTGAAAAAAGGTCAAATTAAATGAAAACTGAAAAAAGTTTGATTTAGCAATTACCAGGTCAAAGAGTACCTTTTTTACGCCCAAACTAGAAGATCATATTGTAGTAAGTGAGGAGACAATGTTACAAAGACAACGGGACCTTGGCTTTGGACAGGAAAAGAAAGCATAAGGGGGATTCAGGATAATTTGGGCATTATTATTGTTTTATATATTTGCAAATTTATTATTATTATAGGAAAGATCATATTTAAGTTCAGAGAGAAGAAATCTGTATACAGAGAAGGCAATAAAAATATAAACAGTGTTAAAATGGATGAAGCTAGCTTCCAGATGAATAACTAGAATCCAAAAAGCATGTAAGGGAGTTAAACTTCAAAATGGAACATGATTTATTTGAAGCTAGAGGGAAAGGGAAATGGGGAGAGGGATTTTCTTCATCGGTTTGTTTTTTGTTATATGACTTGCTCAGTTAGTGAGATATTACTTTCTCTTGGAAATTTAACTATAGTGATATGACTATACATTTATTATGACTATTATACATTTATTATGACTAGGTGCCATGAAGTCAGAATATCCATTATTTACAGTGACCATGAGGCAAGAGACGCAGTTCCTGTATTACTTGGCATCAATTTCTTGGGTAAGTAAGACTTTAACTTGCTTGAGTTTCAACTCCCCTCACCATTATATGAGGTAAGGTATTGATTTTATAATCATTGAGATCTCGCATAGAAATGTCCTGACTTTACTAATCCATTTATTGAGGTAAATTTCTGTGAAATGGATTTTCTGTTGGATGGACATGGTTTTCCTCTGAGCTATCTGTCCGTGGAGCATCCATTCCGGCAGGTTTAGTTCAAGGTGCAGTGTCAAAGCTAGTTATCACAGAAAAGTTCACGAATTTCAGAAAAGTTAGGACTTTAACCTGTTTCTCCTTTTGCCAGGAATCATTTCTTTGACTCTCCATGGCTTTCTTGAACTTTTGAACTTGGTTTATTCATGTATAAAGTACACACACATGCAAACACACATTTGGATTTGGTAGTTCTACTTTTTTTTAACGAAGTGCCTATTTCAAGTATTTTCAAAACTAATATGAAAACTTCTCAGATTAGTACTTACTAAGTGCTTACTGATTTATATGTTATATATCTGGATTTATTTTAATGTATTTCAATAAAATAAAAAAGTGGGGCAGTAAGAGGTAAAACAAAACTAGAAAATGTTTATCTTTTTATCTGGTTAAGGAGTACTACCTCTGCGTGGGTAAAGGTGGTAGTCAGCTGGTATCCACAGGTCTGACAACACCAGTTGTTAATGCTTCCTTATTGGCTAACAGATTTGGTTTCACTATCCCTTGACTTCCCAACACCAGCATTAACACCGTTCCCTAACTTATCCAGTATTTGCATTATCCAGTAACTGATGTGTTCGTGTCATGAACTGCAGATGGCCTCTAAGATCCCCTAGTATTCCTTCACAGCCCGTGACTGACATGACTGATTAGTGCCTAGGCCATATTTGTTGGTTAATTATATTGAAATTAACTTGAAATCAGATTTACTCCAACAAGTTGTACATGTAGTCTCAGGATTTAAGAGCGTGGCCTTACCCTTATGTTTTGACTAACTTTTTTTTTTTTTTTTACTTTCAATACAAGTTGCTTTTTCTTCCTAACAACTTTTTCCTTATGCCATGTCCTCCCAGGCATAGAATCAATAATGCCTTATCTTGGGAGAGGTTTATGAATACATTATTTGTAATTGTGCCACGTTTCTGTGTCTGTTTTGAGAAAGCAATCTCTAGCTCTCCACTTTATGAGTATTCTTAACCCCCAAAGTATTTGCATGCTCAAAATAATTTTTATTTTTATAGGCAACCTATCCAAGTATCCCAGCAAGAGGCTTTGGGTAATAAAGTCTCATTTATAAGCTGACTCTGCTAAAATCCATGTATCCCTTACCAGGCTATTGGTTACCGAGTTGCTTTCTGGGAGGCTTATGGTAGCATAGGATTTTTCACTGAAGGAAGAAATAAGTTTCATCAGCATGAGATTAAAAAAATTTCTCCACCAAGATAAACTTTATTTTTAATTG
This sequence comes from Ochotona curzoniae, assembly GCF_017591425.1. Classification (NCBI taxonomy): domain Eukaryota; kingdom Metazoa; phylum Chordata; class Mammalia; order Lagomorpha; family Ochotonidae; genus Ochotona; species Ochotona curzoniae. The sequence goes on from NW_024465023.1 coordinate 33,751,085, forward strand.
AACTTGTACACAGTCACAAAGGATTTACAAAGGGATACAATTTGAATCACTTGAAAATTACCAAGATACACTTAACTATAAAAGACAATTTGATACACATAATCACAGGGGATCAGTTAATTTCAATCTGTTTATCTGTCCTCCTCTGAGAAGAAACCCTGGGGAAAGCTCCCGAGGAAAGTTTGGACCTGGACATTCAAAAGTTTATAGTCCATACATATTTGTTGGTCTTCAAACAGAACATCATTTCAGAAGCAGTTCCTGTTCAGGTTTGGGTTTTCCACCAAGGCCAGTCTACATGGGAGGAGCAGAAGGGTGGTATCCCGTTCCAAAATCCACCATCAGAACTCATTATCGGGGGCTTGTCAATGTTTTATGTAAGTAGGCATACACAAATAACACTTTGGGGACACTGTTGAGGGTTTTATTTTGTGTGTGTGTCTGTGTGTGTGTCTGTGTGTGTGTGTTTGTTTCTTTGTAAGCTATTTTTACAGATAGTTAAATGTAACACCAGTATACACTTTAAGCACACATTAGAAGAGCACCGTAAGTTAATATTGTTACTCACATCTAATATTTTACTATTATATCTAAAACATAGAGAATTCAATAGAATCACAGGTAAATGAGGTCTTACCAGAAAGATGAGGGTACAGAATAGGAATAATGTACAGTATGTATGCTCTAACTTTTACCATCTAATCCCTTTCAAGTTTCCTCCTTTGATTTCCTGTCTGACACATACCTGAGGACAGAACTGCTAAAAGTACTTGAAAACTCATCTGGGGAACTAACGAACGAACATGTTCACCTCGAGTTAGGCATATGCTTCTTAAACCTTCGTTTCACAGCTAGCCCTTTTGCCATTGTTTTGGCACTTGTCCTTTTTCTCAGCAGTCTGTCTTTACCCATGTTGGCTTTCTACACCTGCATGTGTTTTGTATTCAGTCACCCGGACACTGGAAGCTTCTCTTTTACCCTAGGAAGATATCTCAAAGGAATATGTATCTTCATTGTCCTCTAGCTTGTCTGAAGAAAGGTCATTTGGAAAGGAATGTAGCAACATTACTAGTAATGATATTGGCAAGAATATGTATAGTAATAACGTAGTACCAATAGCAATTATCACAAGATAAATGACAGGAAAATGAAGGTATTAACAATGATGCTAATAATACCTTGCATTTGAGAAAGCATTGAGCTGTTAAAATGCTTCCAAATGTGTCATCTGCTTTCACAGACAACCCTTACAACAACCCTGTAAGATGGGTAGGTATTATTATCCCCATTTTACAGATGAGGAAACTGAGGCACAACAAGGTCAAATGACTTGCCCAAGGTCATACAAGTGGTTGAGTTAGAAAAGAAATCCTGGTCCCATGATTCTGAGTCCTGGCCTTTTTCTATCATACCTACCACCTTGCCTTTATATTTAAATCAAGGCAAAGAACTACTGCCTTTTACATTGTTCAGATGGTGTTTCCATCATAGAAATTGGATGTGCACCAGAATTATTTCATTTAGAGCGACTGGATGTGATGCACCATCCAGTCTTTTCTCAAGTCTATAAGGTCACCAAAATTTAGGGTAAAGTTAGAAGAGACAAAGCTGTTCTCTGTCTAAAAAAATCTGAAATCAGTTCATATTCTTAACTTCACCGTGCCCATACCATAGTGTCAAGATTTATAAGCAAATAGCAAACTATAACTAATCCATTAAAGATACAGCAAAAAGTTTAACCAGAAGGAACATTTTCTTTAAGAAAAGCTAAGGCCTCAAGGAAACTGCCACACTTTTCTTAATATCCTTGCGCATGGTGCCCTCTGATGGATGTTTAGCTCAAAATAATTCATGAGTATAGTGACATTAAGTATTTTAAATGACAAGAAGGAAAGGCATGTCGCAAACAAGATTCTTGAAACAGAAGTATCATTCATTACCCTTGTAACCAATGCTGTCATGAAGACAGCTTCCCTTGAAGTGTGTCTTCACACTTCCCAGAAAGTGTGTCCTGTCACAGTGCCAAAGTTCCTCAAGGAGTTCTCTCCATGTCTCTTGACTCAACTTTTCTACATCAGAAACAGGATAGGTATCTAGAGCTAGAGGCATAATAAATAAATAAATATTCAAGTGTGTGATTGGCTGCATGTGCACACAGTGGTTTGTATATATGGATGGCAGTGCCTGAAAGAGGGGGATCTAAGTCAGGAAAAATAGAAAGCACTCATACTGAAGTAATATTATTTGTAGCCCAACACCAAAGATAGTTAACACTAACTAAGCAGGGGGAAGTGAAAAAAGAAAAAAAAAAGATTGGAGGAAATGGGGGGGGGGGGAGGGAGGGACACGGAATGAAAGTAAAGAGAAAGGAGGGAAAGGGAAGAAAAGGAGAAAATAAATTTTAAAAGCTTACAAAGAGAAAAGGGCTAGAGCTAGAACCTAGATCAGAAAAAAGCACCGAAAATGGAGAAATCTTAATTATTGAGAAAATGATGATCCTCAGGTTTAGGCAATGACCAAAACCCAAGATTGAATAGCCCAGAACAAACAGATACGGAGAAGTGAGCACCTGGATGAAATGTTGGAAGGAGAGAGAAGCAGTTTTGCACCTTATGAGGATGCTTCTAAATGTTTACATATGGCATGTCCATGTCAGAATAGAGGTGTAAAATCAGTGGATGGAGCAGAAAAAGTTCACAAAAAATGTGACTAAGAACTGAAGTGTTTAAAGTGTGAGGAAAATCTACAGATATTAGAACCATTATAGATCATTTGGATTCAAGATATACATTTTTACTGCAGAGCTAATTGGGGTAGAAAGTATAGATTAGAATAGAAATAGAAGCAGCACAGAAAAGCAATGAAAAAGGAATTCCCACATCAAGAAATATCAATTCAGGGAATGGGGAAGTGAAGAACCACCACCAAACAACACCACACACACACACACACACACACACACACTCACACCCTGAATAATGGGGCAAAAAAAAAAAAAAGCAAAATCTTAGAGCCTCTAAGACTTAAATTTAAGGCATGAAATCATATTTAGGCTCAGTTAGCATGGAAATTACAGGTAGAAATAAGAGAGAGCACCAGGGACAAGGATAGCACAAAAGATGACAATAGGCAGTATATAAACACTTACGCCAGCATGAACGTAAAATGTGTATGAATGTGTGTGCACACATGCACCTGGTTATGTCTTCATTCCAATTTAAAATGCAACAAATTGTAGAGTTCGAAAGGCTGATTTAATTGACATGCAATTAAATCACTAATTGTGAGAAGAACACTAATTGTGAGTCAAGTAAAACAGCCAACTAGGATGAGGGATTCAGAGAGGAAAGAGACCAATTATGCAGCTACGTGCTAGTAAAGTGTGGTATCAGTGAACTCCTTTGAATGAAAAAGCTCATGGTTCTAGATAATAAGACGGAAATCTGAAACGTAGGAAAATACTCTTTAGAAATTCTGCAAAAAAAAATGAGTTTAAGGAGTCACTTGAAAAGACGGGGTAACAAATAGCCCTTGCTCTTTAAAATGATGTTTGATTTCAGGCTAGATTGAGGCAGAAAACCAATATACTAGAGCACTATGTCGGTGCTCGGCGTACATTGAAGAAAAAGAAGATATTTTTATTGTTGAAAAAGAGCTATCAAAGCCTCTACTGTGATGTTTCATTCATTCCCTTCTCATTCACGATTACTCCATCTTGCTATCACCTAATATTAATGGTAACTGCAGAACAAAACTGGAGTCAAATTGGGTCTTAATTAGGGAATCTCATTCTCACTTCTCCTATCTCTAAAAACAGGTAGGAAAATTAGCAGACGTCTGCAGGATGTAATGTAGTACCAAGCCCTTAGAGTTGCACAGTGATTCCATCAAGTACTCAGAATCATTAACCAGAGGGGACTGCAGCTGGACCTGCAGGATGTCCATGATAGGAAAATGTTGGAGCTCTACATGTGGCTTAAGGACTTCACCATCTCTACCTGATTCATTGTGACCATGTTGAGTTGGAACATCTCACCTAGGCTATGGAAGTGGGCCTAATTTTCCTGGGCAGAGAATGGGATCAACGCGACCTGAGCCTCAGGGATACTGTCAGATGGCATGCAACAGTTACATATGCCCAGGTACTCCTTTAAACAAAATCCCAAGGGGTAAGGTGATCTTCTGGTGCGGATGCCCACTTTAGCCATTGACAGTCTGCAGCTGAATAGAGAAATAACCATCCTGGGCTGAACATCCCTGTTCCTCTTGACCCAGGGCAACATCTGGATGTTCCAAATCCCCAGGGACAGAGATCTGGGAATCCCCCTCCCCAGCAGCCAAACTAGGATCCTCAAACACCTGGGGCTCTGGAATTGCCAGAGGTGCCTGCGGCAGGGCAGAAGCCCGGAGCTCCTGGAGCTCATGAACCTCTTGCACTTGATCTTGCTGCTGAACCTGGGAACGCCTGGCTAATGACATACATCTTTCACACCAGGATGTCATAGATACGAGTTTGGCATGGAAGCTCTTATTGAGCCAGCAGTAGATGAAAGGATTGTAACAGGTACTGCTCATAGCAAACCAGTGGAATGCATAGAAAACCACACTCTCGGCTTCTACATCGGCACTGGAAATCAGAAGCATATAGCAATTGAGGGGAAACCAACATACTGCAAAGACCAACACAATAAGAATTAGCATTCGGATGCTCTTCTTCCGCTTCTGGTGGTGCGCCAAAAGTTGACGAGCAGACCCATCACCAACAGCATTTTGAATCCACAACCTTTTCCCCAGGTGAGAGTAGGTTGTGACAATCGCCAGCAGTGGGAGGATGTACAGCAGAATAAATGTACCAAGATCCACATACTTTACAATCTGCTTGCTTGGACCAGGAAAAGCAGGGAGGCAGTGATTGATGATAACTCCATCCCTAGAGCAGAAGAGAATGTAGGTTATGATAATAACACCAGTGAAAGGAACCATAAGAGGACTGAGTCCTAGCTCCGTTTTCACCAAAGTATATCGCCAAGTAAATCTCATTGCTCCCAAATTCTAGGTCTTAATTTATTGAAATTCAGTTAAGCGGTAAATTAACTTATTGTCTGTTAAGTGTACCAGTCCAGGCAGTGGTCAAACTAAGGCTGATCAGATTCTTAATCACACGTGCTTTTAACCTGGTTGCTCATTATCTTTGTTTCATCACTACAGCTTTGAGCTGGAGGCCTCATATTCTCCATTGAAAATTATATAAAGGGACAAGAACATAGATAAGGATTTTTCAAATGTCAGCTTCCTGAGGGGCTCTTAAAATAGGAATGTAAAACTATTTGTCAAGTAACTAATCAAACTTACACGCTCATGAAAGTAAAAACCTTTTGGTAAATCGCGTGTGGGAGAGCAAGTAACATTGCAAGACTCCAGATCACAGCAACAATCACCAGGCTTTGAAAGTGTGTTAATCTTGGCTTCATTGGGTACAGAATTATCTGGAACAGAGAAAACAATTTCAGCATCAGTTCATTTCTGCATTACTGGTATAGGCAAACACTGATTAAGGTGTTCCTGCTTATACTGCTTAATATAATCGTGCTATTAATATCACTCACTTTCCTTTGGTTTGAACACGATTGAAATGAAAACAACTCAGAAAAAAATTCATAAAATTTCATGTCTCTGAAATTACTAAACATTCCAAATCGTTGTCCAGAGAAGGAGGCAATGTGAAGTATCTGTGTGTCATTCTGTAAACATTCTCTGTCCTCAAAGCCTATTACATCCTGAAGGTTTGGGAGGTATCTGCCTGAGTATAGCCTACTCCCTGCCCTTTTGTTCTAAAATGCTCTCCAGAGCTCTTACCCGGTGTCGGTCCATGGCAATAGCCATCAGTGTCAGGGTTGAGACATGGAGGGAGCAGTACTGAGCAAACTGACTCACATGACACATGATCTTGCCAAACAGCCACTGTCCACTCAGGAATCGTGCCTGGTGGAAGGAAGTAAAATGGAAGTTAGTTAATTACTCATGCAAGTTCCTTATGCCTTGATAAAAAGATAGTTTCTGGAAGTAAGGCTTAAGGCAAACTTAGAGCCCTCTTAGTCTCATCACCCCTGCTTGGATTGGAGCAGCAAATACCCTATAAACTGAAACCATCCACATATAGCCACTCACCAGAGCAAATGGGCTGTTGAATATAATGATCAGGATGTCGGATATGGCCAGGTTAAAGATCAGAAGGCCTGTTGATTTGTTGACTTCTTTGTATTTGAGGAAGACATGGCATACCAGCGAGTTGCCAAAGAGGGATATCATTATGATGACTGCATATGCCAAGGTCAGCACAATCTTCGCTGCGATGTGAGGTCTGCCCACCAGCCATTTTCGGATGCTTTCTGTTGGCCATTCCGATTCTGGATTCACAGCACTGGCTTCGGTTACATTTGTGCCATTCCAGCTTTGATCCTCAATTGGTGGCATCTTAGTGAAATTTTGAATGAGCCAATCAACAGCGTGTTCTGCTTGTAATAGGGAAGGGGATGCTTCGTTAAAGGAGTAATTCATTTTTGCTCAGGGTTAAAAATTAAGCAGACTTTAAGGGACTGTGAAAGCAGAAACTTTCAGAGCTTGTTATAAAGTGAGGTCTTCAGGAACCGAGAGCTTACTCTTCACTTCTCTTACAGAAGAGAAGCAAGATGAATGAACCTGTGGAGCCAAATGAGAACAATAGTTTACTCATAGGACTGATATTTTTTCCTTTTCTCCATATGCTTTCATGAACATGAAATTTTGTCCAGTTTAAATACACTACCTATCAAGTGTCATTAAAGTATACTTTCTCCCAAGCCATCATCGTGGGAGGAGCAAATAATAACCATGATATATTATGCTGAGGATTTCCATTCAAATAGGTCCCTATAGGGGCTTAAATCTGACTGAGAATGACATTATTCTATCATTTTTAAGTCAGAAAAGAGCATCTCTCTGTAGTTGAGGCTCAAGGGCAGGGGTCCTATGCTTTCCCACATCTCTGCTGTGAGTCTTCAGATCCAGATACAGTAGGAAAGGAATAGCCTTGTTAAATAGGATGGGGTAGTAAAGTACATTAATGTTTTGGGTGTATTTTAACAATTTTTTAAATTAAAAATGTGAATGTTCTTTGCATACTTTTCAAAATCTCTGATATACCCTTAATCTCTGTTTATGACTGATCTCCAATTAGCACTCACCAGGATATTGCTAAAGGGATCTGCAGAGAATGATTTTGAAAAAGTAAATTTATCATCCCTGTAATTTAATTCGCTCTTTTTTTTTCTAAAGCTTAAAATCTATTTTTTTTTCAAGAAAGGTACCTGTATAGGAAAACTGAACTTTTCCCCTGAGCCAAGCAGTGTGAAGAACAATCAACAAATGTGAGTTGTACCCAGATAAACACTGTGGTAGCATTCATTTTGAATATATAGTCCCAGTGAATGCTGCCACCAGTAATCCATATCATTTAAGTATGAAGAAGCATGCATAACTTCCGTTTTACTCTCCAACCCCTTTCACTGCAGATTTAGGTGTTAAGAGAAATTTTACTATTTTCTTAAATACTTAAGTATACATTTGCCACTATGAGTACCATCTTCTATGATCACATAATACCTAGCAAATAAATGCACATGATTCCTAGACAATACCTCTTTTCAAACTTGTTTTGAGGTGTGGCTCATTTTATCTCATCAATATTTATCCATACAGACTTACAGTCAATCCATCCATACATCCATCTATCCATCCATCCATCCATCAGTGTTACCAGAAATCTCTGAAATTAAGCTAGGCTATTAGACTTGAAGGATGACAAAATATGTTGCTTACATCATAGAGAATAGTTTAATAACAACAAATTTTAGTATGATCCAAGCTAAGAATCCAATGTAGTGTAAAATGCAGATGGTTTAGGTGCTTTAGCTTTTTAGAAAATAATGCTCTCCACAGGGACTGAGTTAGTCCGAGGAGCTTTCTGTATCTTTCCCTCTATTTCTCTGTCCCTCTGCTTTTCAAATAAAAGGACCTTGATATACACAGAGAAAAGAAAGAGGATGAAGTAACTAGTGCGTGTGTATGTGTGCGTGTATAATATTCTCATATAACAGATTAGAAACCATTTTTTAAAAATTATTTATTCATATGTAAACAGATTCCATGCATTATGTGCATCTCTAGTTTCCATTTCCATCCCATCTCCTGGCTCTTGACACTAGATCCCAGTGTGACTGAACAAATACATTTTTTGTGCCTTGTTTTTCTTAATCTCCCCGAGGAGGTAACATACACTTCACAAGGTGACAGTGAGGATTAAATTAACTGATGTGGGTATGCATAAAAATATGCTATTCAAATAAAATATTTACAGCAATTTTACTCTTATTATAATTTTATCAATTATTTCTTGACATCACCATTTACTATAATCAATTTTTCCACTGTAGAAAATGCCTCATTCCACTTCTGTGGGTAATTGATTTTAAACCAATCGACTTACGTAAAAAGGGAACAAACAGAACATTGCCGTGTCCGTTATGTAGAGTGGTGTGTGTACATTTGTGATATGTATGTGACATATATTTAAGAGCAATGTTGTATTTGTTGTGTGAGTCTTTGTGGGACATGTTTTGTTGTATGTTTGCATGGTGTGCATTTGTATGGCGTCTATCTGCTGCTACACAGTAGACGTACATCATGTTTGCGGCATGCTTTCACAGAGTGTATGCATATGTGGTAGGTTTCTCTGCTGCACAAGCTAGTAAGCTGGATGTTGCATGATCTGTGTGGTGTATGTATAAGTCAGGTTTGCGTCTCTCCACCTAATGTAGATGTTGGATTACTTTATGAGGCTCACCTTGATTTTCCAGCTATAGTTCTGCTCCCTTTGCCCTGCAGTGGAGGAGTCTTGCATGTCACTGAAAAGACCCCTCCCCCTCTCCAGACCTTCCCACATTTGCAAGTTGAAGCAGGGCTAGGAATAAGATTAACTATAGGATTCTATCAGTAATGCAAAACCACCAACGAGGAATAAGAAGACAGCATAGAGAACTATATTCTTTTGCCTAGACATCATCCCTTCCCCTAATTACCACCCCCCCCCCCGCCCCCAGGCTGTGGACCGGCATGTGACTTTTCTGAGTGACAACTGCTGGAGGAGGGGTGGGCCGCTACAAGCAGGGATACCAGAAGGGTTGCGCTTTCCCTTTCCTTGCGTTGTGGTGGAGTCTGTATAGAATGAGCGAACACAACCACGTTTTTTTTTTTTTTTTTTCCCTGTGCTCAAAGGTGGAAATGGGACTTAAGAACTACAGTTTATCACGTTTTTACATAGGACTTCTCTTTAGCCAAACAGACGAAAGAGGGCAGTGATGAGGAACACATCCACTCTCATTAGCCCCCTCCTCAAATTTCAGGAGGCGTGGCTTCAAAGAAACCACGTCAATGTAAGACCACGAGCACAGAAAATGCCCGCTCTGGTTATTCCCCATCCTCCCATCCAGCGAAGCAGCGTCTCCAACAGTACCAGGGAGATGGGCGGGGTGAGAGGGAGTTCTAATTACCTAGATGTGTCCCTTTCTACCTCTGGGACAGAAGAAAGGGACTACATACATCTATTTATGTCCTAGGTTATAGCCCCCTCCCCAATTCTCAAACCAAGGGCTTCCAGTGGGGGGAGATGCTTCTCCTGAGAGCCTCAGCTTAAAGGGGAGTCCTACCCAGCCCAGCTTAGCAAGGGAGAGCCAGGTGGGGAGGAGGCTGGGGAGACAGGAGCGTGGGAGGAGTGCAAAGCGATTACCGAGGCAGCAGCTTCAAGGCTGACCGTTGCCTTTCCAAGACCAAGGTGACGGGGTCAATCAGTGTGTACTTCGGTGGAAGCAAACACATTTTTTTCTTTTTTAATTTAAAACGTGGAAGTGTGGCGGGAGACGGCGGGCATGGAAGCAGACAGACAGCAGCCCCTGGACTCTGGGAAGCCACAGATGGGGTACATGGAATGGGTATTAAGTTCTCTAGAGGGATTTGGGACGGATATAGTGACTTTTCAGGACTGATACTGTGTCTGTTGAATATGAACTGACAAAAAGGAGGGAAGTCCTAGAGATTCTCCCGGAGCTCCTAAGGATAGCCAGGTAACCCAAGGAAGACATGCACTGAGTCCTGGGGAACTGAGAGTACCCATTGCCCTAAACCTTTCCCTTGGGTGGGCAGTCAGAGCCAAGGTGAAGGTGGAGAGGCTTGTGGGTCTGCTGCCTTATTAACCTAATTTACCTGGTACCTGTCGCAGATGCAGCGGCTCCCTCGCAGATTTCTCACGCCTTTCCTGAAGATGTTAGCTTACCTTGGAGCGCATCAGCCCAGGAAGGACTGGGAACCAGAGCACCTTCCAGGTTGCTTGCGGTCGGGGCGGGGGATGGGAATGGGAGAAGGGGTCGCGTTCCGCCCGCCTTCTGGAACCCGGACTGCTACAGTCGTCAGGGATGTCTGTGGGAGCTCTGCACACCGCAGCGGACTGCTCTGATCAAGGTGGCAAGCGCATTTCTGAGAGCCGGGAGGGGGGAGCGGGGGGGGGGGACTGGGAAGTGACCCTTAGCGGCGGGGGGGGGGGCGGGGCGGGATCTGGGGAGGGCGGGCAAAGCTCTGCGCGAGACTTTGCTGGTGCTGCCTGGGTCCGCAAGGCAGAGGGGGGTGGAGGGGGGAGGGGACATAGGTGGCTTCTGCGGGAGTGAATGTGACAAGATTTTTCCAGAAGCCAACTGTTTAACTGGGGATTGGATCGCTCCACTGGACGGCTCAGATACTTTGAGCGGGGGTGGGGGGCATACCAGATGGGATGTTTGAGTGCACGGAGTCACCAGTAGTGCGCACTCATTAGTTTTAAACCCCACACATCAAATTATACCTACTTCCATTTAACAACCACCAGGCATTCATTATTACCTCTCCCCCTTCCCCGCTCTCATTTTTCCATTCCTCTCCCGCCATTCCTCCCCACTAAAGGCTTTCAGTTTTTAATACACTCACACACACACACACACACATGATCCACAGCCCGTCGGGGCGACGCGAAGAAGACTGCATACCTCTCCAGACAGAGGGGTTGCGGAACAGCCAGGAAGAAGGGGTTAAACAGGAGGAGAAAGAGGCAAAAGGGAAAAACAGGGAAAGTGGGTAATTCCTGGCTTAGAATCCACAGGAAAGATACAGGTCATGCAAACTTTCCTTGAAACACCTGAGTTTCAATTATTTTACTTCCAGGTATTTCCCCTTTCTTTTCTTAGTATGTCTCTGTGTGTGTGTGTGTTCATCTACAAAAAATACTCCCCAATGATGCATCTTTCAGTTTCTTAAGTGGATTCTCCATTTCTCCTGCACCCCGAATCTTCTAGAAGGTATGCATAAACACTCCAAAACTCTTAGGCACACTCGTGACGCATAAGACTGCTCTATGGGTACAGCTGGTGTGTGTGTGTGTGTGGTGGGGAGCGCACTGTGATGTTTGCCAGCAAGTCTTAATTTCCCTCAATAACGTGCAAATAATGAGGGTTTCTTCCTTAATCTTTTATCCCCCCCCCCCACACACACACAATAAGAGAACCTGTTTTCCTCTTGAATCTACTCTTTCCCTTGCAAGTGTGGATACACATTCACCAAATTGAAGGACACCCGACATTTCCTCCCCAGCACCCTGTTTTGGCACTGAAGACTTCAAGAAACCCTCTCACCTCAGATTGTTATTGGGTTTCATGGCAGTCTCCCAATTATATCCTGGGAAAATGAAATCAAAATTACCCCTCACCCCAGTTTTTTACTGGGAGGTTTGGAAATATTTCCAGTTCCTTTGCTGAGCATGACATTTTGCAGCATCACCTTGCATTTACACTAGTCAGGGTAGAGGCGCCCATATTTCCAACACCCAGGCTCCACTGGTGGTCAGTGCTCAAACACTGCAGGCTGTTACGCAGATTAAATTTCCCACAGGCAGGATCAAGGGACAAGACACAACGTCTGGTATCTCTCATGAACATCAAATTTCCCATAGGCAGGCAAAGAACTTCCTACATTTTCCGAGAGCCAAAATTTGCTCCCATCCCAAGCTAAGGATCCCTTATCTTCACCCCATGCTCCCCAAATTGCCCCTGGATTACAAAACAACTGTCATCTTCCCTTTAACTCTATAGTTCCTCTTACAAAAATACCTAGACGGGCTACTCCAGATCTAAACGGTGATCACAAGCCCTGAAGACTCAATGTCGCTAGACACCAACATCACCTATTCAATCCACCCCTAGCAATCATGAACTGACTCTCACAGCCTCGAAGACAGCAATAATCCCGCAACAGACAACGCAAGACTCTCTGCCAACAAAAGAGCACAGGCTGTGCACACTTTCACAAAGCGTCGGAGGGCAAAAATACTCAAATTTCTGACCCACACATTTAGAGAATAATGAGTTTCACGTCTATGCAGCAAATGACATGCCATGCAGGAGCCCGCTCGCTCATGTCTGGATTTCCCATAACTCAATCTAACCAACAAGACCCTCAGCCGCACGCCAAGATCTTACCCCTCACTGCTCCTTACCAAGATTCCACACACAATTACTCACCTGGTGGAATCCACAGTATCTCCGCAGGGAGTCAGGTTTCCTAGGGCTGAGCCCTCCGGCCCTCTAAGGGCCCAGGAGTCCGCTCAGAAGCCCTTGGTCGCTTCTGGAGCTTTCTATACTACCTGCTATTCTTCCTAACTCTCCTTCTTGCCTAAGAAACGCAGCGGCTGCACGTGGGGCTCCTGGAGAGTTAGCCCAAGCCAGCCAATCAAGAGCCAAGGCGAGGGAGCCCCAGCTCCAGAGCGGGCTGGCGCTGAGAGCCGCCGGAGCTCCCTTAGTAACGGACTTATAAGCCATCTGGGGGGAGGAAAGGAGAGGGCGGCGCTCCGGCTGATTGGTTATAGAATGAGGTGCTGGGGGAGAAGGGGATAGTGATAGCCAGTGGGTTCCCAGATAGCCTTCTTTTTCTTTTTTTTTTTTCCCTCTTTTTCATTTTTTTCTTTTGCCGCCCACGCACTGCCATTTATGACGGCATTAGCTAGCACTCGATTTTCCAGCAAATTCTTTTTCGAAGTTCTGCTTCAAACCGGGCTAAAATTTCTGCATTCTCTCCCTCCCCACCTCCACCCCAGCCCTCCAAGGCACAGCTTCAAGCCTGCTGGTAAAGGGGTTCGCTTGGTCGCCTTTAAGAGCACGTCTGGTATATAATCGCATGGCCATTGAGAGCCAAAGGAAAATCCTACTAGAACAGTGAGAAAAATATGTATACGCACAGGCTTGCTTTCTCACAGCGAAGACATCTATCTATTCTAGTACACCCGATTTTATTTTACTTATTATTATTTTTTTAATACTAGAAACTAAACTAGCCCGAATGAAATGTTGTTCTCATGCGCTTACTGTTGAATTGGTGGATAAAGCTGTCACCTGAGACAGCACGCATCGTTTATGGGTACCCGTTGGGATCCCAGCTGCATCGCTTCTAATCCAGTTTCCTACTAAATAGCTTAAGAAAGCAGTGAAGATGGCTCAAGTGCTCGGGCCCATATGGAATAGCCAGCAGAGGCTCCTGGGTCCCAGCCTTGGCCTTGTCCAGCTGCTGCCGTGGCTATTGTGGCCATCTGGCAAGTCGATAGATGGCTCTCGCTCTCTCTCTCTCTCTCTCTCTCTCTCTCTCTGGGAGGCGGGAGGGTGCATACAGTGGAGGTGTCTCTCCTCATTTCTATAACTCTGACTTTCAAATAAATAAAATGAAATAAATCTTTAAAAAATAAGAAATTTCATTTCAAGATATTTTCAGGTTTTCATTGTTGCTGTTTTGTATGTTTTGTGTTTTTCAACTCAAAAAATACAGAGGCAAGTAATTTGTTTTATTTGGAAACACAGTCAGGTTTCTACATTGCTTGATTCAGGTATTTCTGATACCTCCACATAAACTCGTTTTTTTTTTAAATGATTTATTTATTTTTATTGGAAAGGCTGACACACAGAGAGGAGGAGAGACAGAGAGGAAGAGCTTTCATCCACTGATCCAGTCCCCAAGTGGCTGCAATGGCCTGAGCTGAGCCAATCCAAAGACAGGAGCCAGGAGCTTCCTCTGTGTCTCCCACACAGGTGCAGGGGTCAAAGCCTTGGGCCAACCACGATTGCTTTCCCAGGCCACAAACAGGGAGCTGGATGGGAAGTGGGGCTGTGGGCTGCTGGGATTGGAACTGGCGCCAATATTGGATCCTGGTATGTGCAAGGAAAGGACTTTAGCTGCTACTCTATCACACTGGGCCCTCCACATAAACTCTTAAGTGAGACTGTGGGATTGTGTGCTCATTTACCTTTGCATAGTTGCATTAATCACACAATATTGTGCAGTTGAAGACTTAGGTGCACTGTGTTCATGACTTGTGTGTATCCTGGCCCTAATTACAGTATATGCAGTTTGCTGGGGAAATAATATGTCAAATCAACATTTTTCATCTCTAATTGTTTGGAACTTGTAACCTAAGGACACACTTGTCCTTGGGTTTATCCTTACACCTTCTGAAACATTTCAAACTATTTTTTAAAAGAACCTACCAACTCATACCCCTGATTCTTTCCACCCTGCACATCCAGATGTCCATAAATATTGCTTAACCAAAGCACATTGGTGTGAAGTCCAAATTTATCATGTCTTGACCACTGCACAGAAGATGGAAGAGTTGCCTAAGTCACAAACTCTCCTCTCTAGGAAGAATCCTCTGAAATTCCGGCCCACAGATCCAAACTAGCTTTCTCATCCTGTAGCCAAGCCAAATTTTTTTCAGGTTTTCCATTTACAGCTCCAGTTCGACTTCCCATAAAAGACATCTCTGACTCCTTTTTGTAGCAGGTTTGTTTACTTGTAATTAACATAGAATAAAATTTCTATATTTAAACTACACAACTCAGTTGTTGTTCAATATTTCCAGAGTTCTGTAAAAATCAGTGCTATACCAGACTATTCTCATCACTGGAGAAAGAAGCTACATACTCATTTGTATTATTTCCTCATTTCTCCCATAATGCGCCTCTTTCCAACCGCTAGATTTGTGCAATATTAACATTTTCTGAATTTATGGTTTTACCTACTCCGATCATTTGAAATAAAAGGATTATATGCAACATACAGTGTTCTGTGATTTGTGTCTTTCATGTAGTATTTTTACTGTGTATAAATCTTCAATTTTTTTCATTATTGAATAATAAACACAAGATATTTTTACATTTTGATGTTGCTCAATTTATTTCTGTTGTTTATGGTTTTGAATTGTTTGAATATTTACTTATTTGAAAGGCAGACAGAGAGAGTGCAGAGATAGAGAGGAACTGTTCTTTCAACCATTGGTTCACGTCCCAAATGGCTGTGATAATCATGACCGAGTCATGCTAAAGCCAAGAACTGGGAACTCTCAGGGACTCCCACATGGTTGCAGGGTAGACACACCAGGACCATCTTTCCATTGCTTTCTCAGGTTTGTGATGAGGCAGCTGGATTGGAATCAGAGAGGTCAGGACTGAAATTGGTGCTGCAATATGTGATCTGGCATCACAGCAGTGGCTTAATCACTGTACCAAAGTGCAAATCATATTTATGGCTCTTAAACGTGCATTTATTTTCATCTACTTGAAAGAAGTAACAAGGGTATTATTTTCCATTCACTGGTTCACTTCTCAAATTCCCACAACCATGGCTATGCCAGGTAGAAGGCAGGAATCTTCATCTCAATCTAGGTTTACTATGTAGGCGACAGGGACTCAATTACTTGAACCACCATTGGCTGCCTACAAGGATGAATTATCAAGAAACTGAATCAGAAGTAGAGGAGCCCAGGTTCAGATCAACACTCTAATACAGGATACAGATGTTCCAAGTACAGATGTTCCAAGTAGTTGGTTTTTACACTTTATGGTGTCATAACTATCGCTGAACTTCAGGTCATGAAAATTCACTGCTATCTTTTTTTCTAAGGATTTTGTACTCTTAGCTATGATACTTAAATTTTGTTTCTTTTAGAGGGTTTTTTTTTTGTTAGTATAAAGTGAGATTCTATTTCCTGTTTCTTTCCAGGTGGATATCTAGTTAGCTCAGCACCAATTGTTGAAGAAACTATTCTTTCTCCCTTGAATGGTATAAAAACTCCTGATGAAAATAAATTGATTACAATTACAATGATCAACTTCTGAACCCTCAGTTCTATTGCTTTAATCCCCATGTATATATGTGCACTATCATGGTCTTGAATATTATTCTTTGCACTATGATGTCTAAGACATTTTTTTTTTAAAAAAAGAACTAAGTATTTACAAGATCTATAGATTGAAAAAGTTTCTAAAACACAGATCATGGAAAAATGACAAATACTGTCAGCCTACCTCAGACAGGACTGCAGCATATCTGTAGATTATGGTCTTGTGGGAAGAGAGGGCAGGTTTTTGGCTATAACTGTGCAATACTGAAATTTCATCATGGTAAGCTGCATTAAGAAAAGGTAGCAGAGCATAGGTCAAGTATGGTTGATTCTCACTGGTCTTACAAGTCTTATTAAATATTTCCTTGAATCAGCTTTAATAGATATTCTTGAATAAATATTTCCTCATTTGCTGCTTTGCAGTTTCCTAAAATTCTATCTTGGTTTGTTTTAAGTTTTTGTTAGCTATGGTTGGTTGCCTAACATAAGTATCCATAGATTTCCTCACATAGTTAGTCTGGAGTTATTTCATCTTTCCTATTTTCTTAACTCTATGCACATTAGAATGGAGTCTGTGATTATGTATGCTTTAGATTGGTTTATCCCCACTGTATTAATCATAGTTCTCTTCTAGGTAAAAAAAAAATGCAAACATATTCTTCTACTACTACTTCATTAGTCCAACTTAATGCTATAGCTGTTAAATAAAAGCTTACTACATCTTTGGTTGTGGATAGGAGTGAGGAGGCAAATGCAGAGATGAGTCAGACACAGCTTTTAATCCTCACTACATGAAAGGAGACAGATATAAACATCACTTAATAAAAAGGGCACTGCGGTTGGTACTATGATACAAAAAGCAAATCTTCCACCCTGTAGTGCCAGAATTCCATATCGGCATCAGTTTGTCTCTGGCCAGCTCTCTACTTACAGCCTGAGAAAGCAGTGGAGGATGGTCCAAAGCCTTAAGGCCCTGAACCCACATGGGAAACACAGAAGAAGTTCCTAGTTCTCAGCTTCGGATACGCTCAGCTTTGGCCATTGGGACCATTTGGAGATTGAACCAGCAGCTGGAACACCTTGCCTCCCTCTATCTCTCCCTGTAAAACATACCTTAAAAATATAACCATTTTTTTTAAAAAAAAAAAGCATTGCATGATCAGTTTCATAAAAGCATTAAGCAAATATAATCTGGAAACAATCTCTCTCGCTCTGTCTGTCTCCCTCCATCCCTCCACGTGCATCTCTGCCTCTCCTGGTAAAGAGATGATCTCAGAACTGTTTAATATTTGATGTTTCTAGGAGTGGTATTCATTTAATCTGTACTTTGAGATAGGTCAAGCTCTCATAGATGGAAATAGGAAAGGGGATATTCCAGGTAGAGGAAAATGGGTCCAATCTTTGAATATATTACACAGAAAGATATATACTCTCAGCATTTGAATTAGACCAGTTTAAAAAAAAGGAGACCTGAATTAATTTATGAAAACCCTTGAAACCCATGCTGTGCAGTTGGGAATTCATTCTGTAGACAGTGGAGCATCATAAAATGTTTTCAAATAGCTTATCAACATTATTAGTTGAAAAAGAATAGATGTCTGACTAAAAAAATGAACAATGGATTTTCAGAAGCAATGCTAGAGGCAAGGGGGCTGGTAAGAATACCATTACTATCTTTTCTTTTCCATAAAACGGAAGAGTTACAGAATGGGAGACACAGAAAACCTGAGAAGGGTAGTCCCTCTCTTGGTTCATTGCCCAAATGACTACAACAGCTGGGACTATATCAGGGTAAAGACAGGCCCCCAGGGCTTCGTATGGGTCTCCCATGTAGATGCCTTAGCTCAAACACTTGAGCTGTCTTCCACTGTTTTTCCAATCTCATTATAAGGAGCATGGACCAGAAGTGGAGCAGCTTGGTCTCTGACTGGCACCATACAGGATGCCAGAATCACAGAGGCAGCATCTTAACCCATTATACCACAACTCTGGTCCAGAAAATTATTACTATTTTCTCTTCTTCTTTTTTTTAAAAAAAAGATTTATTCAATTTTATTGTAAAGACAGATTTACAGAGAGAAGGAGAGACAGAAGAAAAGATCCTTCATTTCCTGGTTCAGTTTCCAAGTAGTTGCAACAGCCAGGAACTGGATAGAAGTGGAGCAGTAAGGACATGAACTGGCACCCATACGTGATCCCAGCAGTTGCAAGGCAAGGATTTTGCCGCTTAGGTTATTGTGTTGGGCTCTCTATTACTATTTTGTAAGATGTAAAAGATGAGGGCTTGGCTTTGGGCAGCGTCAGATGTTAGAGAAAACGATGAAGGACTCAACTGAGTTTGGAGGAGTAGGCAGAGCGGTTTTAGAGAATAATTGGATGACACCATACAAATGCGAAATAATGACTTAAATGCTACATTCTCCTGAGAGCTGATAGAGCGTTCCCTAGCATAAGATGGTTAAGAACTTTTTTCATTCTGTACTGTGAACTTAAGCACCACTTAACAGTCTGTATCTCCCGAACAATTCCTTGGAACTTTCCAAGAAAACAGAGATGGTATCAAGTCGTGACCACTTTGTGACGTCTAGAGGTTGACGGCTATGTAAGGGTTAGCTGCTGATTTCAAGAAGCTTCAAGACATGGAGAAGTAAAATAAAATAATTTTAAAGCTTAAACTATAGCCATTATCTCTTTACCCAAGGGATAATAGATCAATTACCATAATGAAATGACTCACAGATGTCTGGTAAATTGGATATATATGAGATATTAAAGTTTAATTTTTTCGGTATAGGTTCATAAAAAGTATTAGTCAGTAGACTAAAAAAAAAAAAACAGAGAAAACTTCTGGAAGGAGATATTAAACATAGCATTAAAAGAACAAAGAATTCTACCTAGTATTTGCAAAGGGAAAAAAAAAGTGGTTGGATTAGAAGTAAGCATGAAAAGGGCTTAATGTGAGGAAAAGCTAGACTTAGTTAGGTAGGTATATAAATCCAGAGAGATGCTCTATTTTCCAGGATTACATATTGTAGTAAGGTTAGGGAACAATTAGGCATGGAAAGACAGAACTAGAAAATCACTTGCATGGCAAAGAATATCTCAACAAATAGTTCCATTCCACCACAAAACTAAGAGCTACTGCACACCTCTGGTGCATAAAGCATTGCACCTGGTAGGTGTGAACTTGCATGAGGAGGAAGAAATATGACAGAAAGAACACCTGAGACCATTGGCTGGCTGAGGTGCCAGTTTTTGGTCTATAGACATGCCAGACAGGGAGAGAAAAAGAAGTTGATGACTTTGTGCTCACTTCAGCAGCACATATACTGAAATTGAAGAATGGCTTTAATCCATAGTTCTTTGAATCCTCCTATTGTGTATATACTCCGTGGAGAGACATTTGGCTTAGTTCTAAATCCTTGTTTTGATTTCAGTAATCCATTAGTGATGCAAGGGAGCAAAAAGCCATTCTAAATAATTCTATCCAAGGGATAGCCAAAATACCTAACAACTATACCTAGCAACAGTGGAAAGACTTGGGGATGGGGAAGGGAGAATTTTCGCATGAGGACCGGGAAGAGGTCATCTTCTAGTCTCAATTTCCAGCAAGCTTTTTTTTCAATATTAATATGAAGTAGAGAGAGAAAGAGAGAGAGAAAGAGAGAGAGTGAAAGTTCCTAGGATGCACTCTTTCAGCTGCTTAAAATAGCCAGGGCTTATTCAATTCAGGAAACCTACATGGATAACAGGAACCCAGTTATTCAAGCCATCATCATTGACTTTCAGGATAGACTTTAGCAGAAAGTTGGAGTCAGAAATTAAAGGATGACATCACATCCAGGCATTGTGATATGGAATGTGGTGTTCTGAACTCATTGTCTTAATCGCTAGACCAAACTCTCACTGAAACAGAATGAGTATCTCTGTTTATCTAACTTTGGACAAGACCATGGTGGACTTGCTGGTGAGGACAAGTGGCAACAGCATCTGTCTGTTTCATTCGCCACATCTTTATGGGAATGTGAGAGACTGCATTGATGAAACAGCCAAGTTATAATTCTAGATAGTAAGCAAGTAAGAACTGGATGAGTACTCCAAATGTTTTGGGCTATAGACATTGAGAATTTGTGAGAGGGATCTATCAGTGTTGAATGAAAACAGATCAGTAATATGAAGAACTGTAACACTCTCTAAAATAGGCAGGGATTAATGATTCTGGAGAAAAGAAGAGGCATAGTGATCAAGTATTGGAGTTTGGGTAACCAGGTAAGAAGCAAAATGGAGTTATGAGGAGAACAAAATTGTAAGAATTAAAGAATACAAAATTAATTCTTTTATAGTGACAAGTACAAATATTTAGACTTTTACTGAAATCAGTGACTAGTATTTTAATTGTTGATTATTGAGATTCAAATATAAGGGGTGTATTATACTAGTCCAGCTCTTCTAGATAATTCCATATTTTCTTGTCTTATGGATATGCCCTGGAGATATCAATTGTCCTGTTTTTACCAGGAATGAAGAATTTCCCTGGGATATGAGATTTTCTTGACACAATTGCAAAAGTTTCATGCAAAATGAGTTACATTGGTCATTGGTGCTCTATTTCATTCTCTTTTACCCTTTTTGTTTTCTTTCTTTTTTGTCTTTCTATTTTCCTTTCCTCTCTTCTCTCTTCCCCTTCCCCTCACCCTTCCCTCCCTTCTCCTTTCTCTCCTCTCCTCTCCTCTCCTCTCCTCTCCTCTCCTCTCCTCTCCTCTCCTCTCCTCTCCTCTCCTCTCCTCTCCTCTCCTCTCCTCTCCTCTCCTCTCCTCTCCTTCTTTTCTTCTTTCTGTGAATTTACTTTCTTTGTTCTATCTTGGTCTCAGAAATATCCTGTCCATCAAACTCAAACCTTCAGTTCCAATTCTGACCCATTTCCAGATGGCTTTCTACAGTGGTATAGCATCAAGTAAATAAGTTCTAAGGCTCGTTTTGTGCACAGTTTCATTAATGTAAAAGTGAAAAAGAGTTGAGAGCCCTACAAAATTAGGGTTTATACTTCAGGGGTAGTCTCAAATTTAGGATTGACTCAAAAAGCAATACATCTTCAAGACTCATTTGAGCATCCTCAAGAGATTTTGAAGGATGCAACCTAAATAGGACATCTTATAAATTTCAAAGTGATTGCAATGGATGAGACTCAATGATGATTGTTATTCATAGTAAAGCCTTAACATTGTTTGTTTGAATTTAATGTTCACATGCACATATAAATAAATGACCATAAACCTCCATGCTCACATCTTCCTTTACATTATGAAAGTAGCAAATATGAATGTCTTCACATACCTTCCTTCATCAGAAGACTATCTGAAGAAGCAAGAAGTTGGACATATTAATGAAAATAAATTGATCACATGCAGTCACTATTGCGTATCTGTCTATAAAGAGAGTAGATCCTACCTCATTGTTTACAACCAAATGAGAGAAAGGGAGAGAAAGGTCATTTTCTCTATTTTCTAAGCCTGAGATGATGCTGAATTGGGAACTGACTAATGCATGTTAAGCAAAACAATGTTATTATCAAGAGGCTGCATAGTATGGTGAAGCAAGGAGGTGGAAAGGTCAGACAACAAATGATGGCAGAAATGTATATTTGAGTATGAGGCTGAGGAGAACACTATTAAACGAAATTTTGCTGCTCCAACTCTGGATCTAAAAGAGAGGCTGGGAAGCTAGTCATAGACCTGTTCCATCTTAGGGTCAGTTCAGGGAAAACTGATTAGTTTCTTTTTCCACTGGGGCTGTGGGCTCAGTGCTCAAAGAAGTTATGTTTTAGCCCACAGAAGAAAGTTGAGAATAAGAGAAAAAAATTGTAGAGTTAGTAAGAACGTTTTTAACATGAGGAAGGACTTGAATCTTGAGTCAGATTCAGGAGTCGTAAACTCTAAAGCGAAGTATTTGTTCATCACTTGTTAAAGCAGCAGCATTTGTATCACAGGAACAAAGACAATTATCTAGGAGTTACATTTGAATGTGGACACAGATTTGCTGTATGATCCTACACTGCTGACTTAACTCCACTGAGTGTCGATTTCCTCATCCTGTGAGGGTGATCATTTCTTTCCAATTAACAGGATTTAATGAGCTTAAACTTAAAATGAATCTGAACACTTTCACAGACCTAGAGGGTATATGCCAATACAAAACATCATTTTCACTTATGATTGTATATGCATTTCTCATCTTTGTTTATGAAAAACACACAGACTACTATCATATAGAAATAATGGAATGAATACCCTGATATAGTTGATACAAATACAACTTCTACTCCTCAATCATAATCAGTATTATAAAATTTCAGTCTGATGCATAGCTCACAATTCCTTAATTCAGCCTCCTCACATGAACTGTTCAGAAATCTCTATTACTACTACTACTACTATTATTATTACTATTAACGCACTGGTTCACTACCCAAATCACCACAACGGCAAAAATGGGCTGACCCGAAGCCAGGAGGCAGGATCTTCTTCCTGGTATTCCACATAGATTCAGGGACCCAAGCACTTGGGGGATTTTCTGCTGCTTTCCTAGGCATATTAGCAGAAGTGAGCAGCTGACACCAAACTGGCACACACACAGGATGCTGACACT
Source organism: Ochotona curzoniae (assembly GCF_017591425.1). Classification (NCBI taxonomy): domain Eukaryota; kingdom Metazoa; phylum Chordata; class Mammalia; order Lagomorpha; family Ochotonidae; genus Ochotona; species Ochotona curzoniae. Next base: position 33,774,009 of record NW_024465023.1, read on the forward strand.
ACAGGCAACGGCTTAGCCTGATATGCCACAACGTTGGCCCCAGGACTGCTTAATTAACAAGGGAATCTTGGATTAGGCAAACAAAAGATCCGTGGAATTTAATTATGGAGAATACAAATTGCTTCGGTGGATCAGTTGAGAAATAATGCATAGATGAATCCTAGGCTAAGGGTCTTGTTTCAAGCACTCCTCCTGCACATATACAACTTGAAAGCATGATACAACTATGACTCTTTTATGCAAGGAACCAGGGAGCATGGGAAATACGGGTGGGAATTGTATTCTTTTTAAATACACTGAAAGATCTTCCACACTTACAATAATTGGATGGTAGACCAGGAATTTTTATGAGGAGCTAAATATTCATGGTATGTTCATTTCTAATTCACTCAAATTCATTCAGTGAGCGCTCACTAAATATCAAAATGGACCAAAGATCTAAATTTAAGACCTTATACCATCAAACTATTACAAGAAAACATTAAGAAACCCCTGAAAGATCTTGGCACAGGATAAGACTTCTAGGAAAAGACTCTAGAAACACAAGCAATAAAAACAAAACTAGACAAATAGTATTATATCAATCTACAAAGGAAACAGTGAAAAGGCAACTGACATAATGGGAGAAAATCTTTGAAAATTCAACAACTGATAGAGGATTAAATCCAGGATCTATAAAGAGATGGAAAAGAGCAAGATTTCCAGTTAAGAAGCAGTGGAGGGCATGAGCATTGACTTTCTGGCCTCTTTTGGTCCATGGACCTTCTTGAATATTTTCCAAAGTCCATGCGTTTCTTCAGTTTGTGACAAATTACCAAAAAGAAAAGTAAACAATTCAATAGCCAGGCTTTTGCCAGGACCAATGAAATCCTGTCAAGTGCATTTGAATCACTTTGTTAATGACAGACCAAATGGTTAATAAGATCAATAGAGTGAACACCTGCATAAGTTTTTTATTAACCTTGCAGTACAGAATAAATTCCAGCCATAGAAACAATTATATTTACTCTCTATTCAGTCAATACCTTCTTCACTGGATTTGATTACAGTGTGCATCTGAATGCAATGATCTCTCACTCTCTTTTGTGTATTCTTTCTTCCTGTGATGGTGAATGACCAGAGTGAGTCTTGATAATTACTTAGATTTCCTTAGTATCAATAAAGTGAAGATAATCTACTTTGCTGTTCAGATGCTATATTTCATGGTCTTGATTCCTTGGTGCTCAAATTTTCCCCTGGTCTATCACTTACAGCAAGGAAACTTAATGTGAAGAAGGTTGATAGAATCAGAAATCAGAAAAAAAAATAAAGTTTTTAGAAGAAAGACAACATGAAGTTCTAATTGAACAAACTCAGTTTTAGTTTTGGCTTCAACGACTAGCTAGTTGTGTGATGCGAGACGATATACTTTCCTATTAGTTCCCTAAGCAAAGTGTGTATGTGTGTGTGTGTAGCTTTACCCATATAGACATCAATAAGGATGAGGACTAATTTTCTGAAGTCCTTGAGAAATGTAACAGACATGATCTTGAGCAATTTTTAGACCTCTCTATTTTTTAGGTTCTTTACATACAGAATGGGTATAGTGACAGAAAAAAAAAAAAACAAATGGAGAGTTGTGAGGATTAACTATGTTAAAAAACATAAAAGGAGGATGGTAGCTAATGCTAAGTCACTAGCACTGTTGTTAGCAGTAATATTATACAGAAAGTTGAATTATTTGAGTTCTGAGGAATTTTCCACTCATAATGTTCTATGAGTTGGAATTCCATTATTTTACATTCTGTATATTGCCACATCAGTGAAATAGGGACAACTCGTTGGAAGGTTTTGGGTGAGTGTAAGAGGCAATAAGCAGAAATATAATGTAAGGAATTCTAAATCCAGAATGACATTTATAGCCTTTTTTCCACTCCAGGCTTAATGAAACTAAAGCAAGGAAACATCTGTATTAATCAACTTCCCCTAAGAAAGAAAATCAGTAGGATATGTATAGATACATAAATACAGGTTTATTATGGGAATTGGTTCAAGTCAAGGTGGAGGCCAGGCATGTCAGTATTTGGCATCTCTAAACTGGAAACTCAGGAAAGCTGGTGGTGTAATTCACATTAAAGCTGGAGGTCTGAAAGGAGAGAAGTGCTGATGTAAATCCTGGAATCTGAAGGCACAAGAATTAGAAGCTCCAGCATCCGAGGCAGGAGACTATGGATGTTCCCCATGTAAACAGAGAATATATTTATCCTTACACCAACGGTTCTGTCAAGGGCCTTCAAAGCATTGAGTGATGTCAGACTATACTGGTGAAGGTAGATAGTCATTACTCCTATTGATTCAACTGATAATATCTTCTGGAAATACCCTCACTCACACAAATCCAGAAACAATATTTTAATAGCTATCTGATATCCTTATCATAGTCAAGATGTCTGCCCTCACAACATCTTAAAGTTGAACAGGACAACAACGAAAACGGTAAAACTATGAATTACAAAGTTATTGTTTAAAAATTGTTATACAGTATAAACAAGTTCATGAGAACTGTTCCATCCCAATAATTGAGTGCCCTCTTCATCAAACACATTAATACATTCATTTGATCAATCACACTAGTTGCATGTACTTTAGTAAGTGCTAGGGAGACACAGATATTGCTTCTAGCCCTTAAGGGTTTTGCTCTATTGTTAGAGGTACAAAGAAGCACAGTTGAAAAGATCTGTTATCACTGAAAATAAGGCCTGATTTTCTCAAAAATTTCTTCTTGGAAATATTGTTTTATATCTAGATAAAGAGATACTAAATAGGGAACTCCAGGCAAACTCTGTCATTCATATAGTACCGGTTCAAGTCCCAGCTGTTCCACTTCTGGAGTAGCTCCCTGGTAATGTGCCTCAGAAAGCAACTGGGGATAGATAGCTCTGTAACTCTACCTTTCAAATAAATATGGAAATCCTAAAAATAAGGTATTTAAAAAATCTCTGTTCTTAAAAACTGCAGGTATTAAATGCTCATATAAAGGTTAAATGGAATTTAGAGAAATGTGAGTACCTTGATACAATTCAGGATCTTCCCTATGATTATCAGATACCAATAATTACTTGAGGTAAACCTTATTTTCCCGTAGCATCACAGTGAAATTTTCTGATTTGTCACTTTAATTTTGTCTGAGCTTGTCAGGGCATAAGAATGGTTCTTCAAATCCTACTATACTTTGTCAGGTGTTAAAATTCCTGCAGTATACATGTATAGACTGTAACTTCTTATGAGGGTAAAACTTTTGATTATCCCCAATTTTTTATAACTCCATCAGTGGTATGTAGCACTTTCAATTTTGTCTTGTCCTTTAATGGAAGAAAAATATGCTTCCTTTTTATGTACAACTTGACAAAGCTCAGCAAGGTCTTGTACATATCTTATGTATATCTCTCATCACAGTGAATGTTGAAGATTTCCTTTGGCTGATTGAAAGAATATTTCATTCACTATTTCTTTTTATTTAATATTTATTTATTTATTGGAAAGTCAGATATGCAGAGAGGAAGATCTTCCGTCCAATGATTCGCTCCCCAAGTGAGTGCAATGGCCAATGCTATGCCGATCCGAAGCCAGGAGCCAGGAACTTCTTCCAGGTCTCCCACACGGGCAGCAGGGTCCCAAAGCTTTGGGCCGTCCTCGACTGCTTTCCCGGGCCACAGGCAGGGAGCTGGAAGGGAAGCGGGGCTGCTGGGATTAGAACCGGCACCCATATGGGATCCCAGCAGTTGAAGGTGAGGACTTTAGCCACTAGGACACACCACAGGGCCCTCATTCACTATTTTCTTTTATTCTTATCCTTTCATTCAGTATTAACTCAATATCTGGTACATACTAGGCTTTCTTTATCCTAGTCATCAGGGTTATAGATTAAATTGCATATGTTATACAATTATAAATGTAGTGTAACTATTGTTCTCCAGGACATGTAACTCCAGTGTGTAAATATGGCCTTGTATCATCTGATATCCCTTCTAGTAACAATCACTCATTGTCTACAATAGAGCATGATATGTTTTATGCACGTAAGAGGAGGAAGATAGGAAGCAATGAAGGACTAGATCACACAGGTTCTTGAATACTAAACAGACAATTGAAAACCACATGTAAGAGTTTTCAGATGAAGATTGCCATATGGCTATCAGTGTAAGAAAGTTCTGGTTGACACCTGAGTGAGGAAAATTAATGAGCGTAAGTTGGAAGAAGGTCGGGGAATTAACGGGCTATGAATGTTGTATGTAGGGGTTAGAGATCCTTAGCTCAGGAAAACCTTCCCAGCTTCTGCAGAGGATGATTTCAGAAGAAAGATTGCCCTGAGCTGCCATTGTTACTGGACTAGTTTTGTAGGAAAAGTAACTAAAATTGTTGCATGTTGAAATAGATGAGTCCAAGTTTTAAAAGAGGAACTTCGATAAGCCAGCATTTATGAAAATAGTTTGTTCACTTGGGAAAGGTATTTTTTTCCTATTGGTTCATGAAAATGATGGAGGGAGATGCTTGTAAAGCACATTTTTACTTTCAACAGACTGTGGATGAATTAATATACACTTGTAGTTTCCAAAATGCGTGTTGACGGGCGGGATAGAATACTGAGTACAGTGTGGCTCTATTCAGGCATAGAAGGTTACTTAGGTTCAACTCTAGCTTCTGTTATTAAGTAAATGTTTAACTTGGTGCACATTATTTAGCACCTCTGTGTTTTTGTTTTATCATCTGTGAAATAAAATATTAGCAGTTGTGACCAATATTGTGGTGTAGTGGGCTAAGCTACTGCCTTTCATGCCAGCACCCCATATGGGTTCTGATTTGTGTTGCAGCTGTTACACTTTTCACTCAGTGCTGGTTGGAGTCTACTGTATACAGCTCAATTGGATCTGATTCACATTTGTGTATCCAGGATAGTGTAATCTGGAGCCAAGCCATAAGTTACCCACTGTTAATCAGATGAGGGTTGAAGGCATTTGAGTGATGTTCATTTAATAGAAGCTGCATGGCCAGTGCCACATTTGCTCTCCCTTCTGCCTATTGTTGCTCAAGTTAAATTTTTAAGAAATCTTGGGATTACTTCAAACTCTCAGTAACAAACCCTAGCTTATTAACTACATATCTCTGGATCAAAGTCAGTTAGCATCCTTTTTTCCTTTATTGTTTAAAGGTTTATTTATTTTTATTGGAAAGGCAGATATACAGAGAGGAGGAGAGACAGAGAGGAAGCTCTTCTGTCAGCTGATTCACTCCCCAAGTGGCTGCAATGGCTGGAACTGAGCCAATCCAAAGTCAGGAGACAGGAGCTCTTCCTGGTCTCCCATGTGGGTGCAGGGTCCTAAGGCCTTAGACCATCCTCGACTGCTTTCATTGGTCACAGGCGGGGAGCTGAATGGGAAGCAGGGCTGCCAGGGCATGAATTAGAGCCCATATGGGATCTGGGCAGCTGCAAGGCAAGAACCCTAGCCACTAGGCTACTGTGCTGGGCCCAGCATGCTTTCTTCTTAAATGCTTATTTATTTGAAATAGTTACAAAGAGAGATGTGAAGAGATATACAGAAAAAGATAAGCACTCCGTTCACTGATGCACTCCTTAAATAAGCACAGTGGCGGAAGCCAGAAGCTGGAAGTTCCCCAGGTCTCCCATTCTGCTACTTTCCAAGGCACATTAGCAGGTGACTGATTCTGAAGTGAAACAGCCTTGTGTCCAATTGGTACCCAAATTGAATGCCAGCACAGCAGGTGGTAGCTTAACTCACTGTGACAAAATGACAGCCCCATTCCAGCATGTTTTGTTTGTTTTTAATCTAAAAGTTCTTCTATCCACTAATTCACTCCCCATATGTGCACAACATCCAGAGCTGGTCCAGGCCAAAATGAGGAACAAGAAACCATATTAGTAACAGGAATCCATTTACTTGGGCCACTATCTGCTGCCTCCCAGACACATTAACAAGAAGCTTGACCTAAAGTGGAGACAAAACTCAACATTGGATGAGAAGTGACCAAACAGGGTTTCCTTCCAGGTCTGGTCGAAAAGCTGATGGTATGTGAAGTGAATGAGCCACTTGGAGTCGTTTTGGCACTGGAAGACCTGTGCTGCCCCTTTCAAATGTTGCCATTCACCAACACACTCAGTTCCCCAGGCATCACAGACACTTTCAGGCATATGTGCTGCCAGAGCCGTCGTTTTCCATGGTAGCTGAAAATGGCTTGGGCGCTGAATTTCTCTCTGGATGTAGTGTTGTTAGCACCTGGAATGAGGATCGGCATCCTTGTTTTATGTGGGTGCTCAACATGCTTGATTTCATCATCCTGGGCTCCATGGACATTGGACGAGAATTGACCCCACAGTGTTTCCTTCTAGGTCTGCTCGAAAAGCTGATGGCAACATATCTAACAAACTGACTCACCTGGAAAAATTTGAACTCTGCTTTTATTTCAGCTACTGGCTAATGATCTCAGAAAAACAGAAGATGGTTCAAATGTCTGGGTACCTGCCACCAATGTTCGAGACCTGGAAGAAAACCCTAGTTTCTGGCTTTGGCTAAGTCTGGCCATTGCTGCCATCTGGGGAGTGGCCTAGAAGTTGTAACAAATTCTTATTTCTCTCCCTCATTCTCTCCCTGTCATTTTTGAGCCAACTCTGACTTTTAAATGGATAAATACATTTTAAAAACCTGGGAACAATTTTATTTAATCTGATCTCTTTTGTAGCTTGCGTTATATCTATTTCCCAGGCAAAAAAGCAACATCAAAGGGTCGGTTGGCTTGTCCATGTTCAAATTCCAAGGTTGTGGCAGGATCTTGTATATACTCCAAGGTCTGTCTTACCAAAGCCTGTGTTATTACAGTAATCTCATAATATTCAAAACACATATGCATGCACTGGTATTATATAAGCATTGGCACACATATGAAGTTACATGTAGTGAATATCTTGAAAGACTTTTGTTGATTCTTATATTTTTTTCTGAACCTAGCATCTTGGCCATGTTGAATAATGTAACAATAAATATAGGAGTGAGAGTATTTTGTTGAAGTGCTGCTTTCGTTATATATTATATGTATAACATATATGTTTGAAATTTACATAAAATACATGTATATGTTTTAATATAGCTATATATTATATATGTTATTGATAGGTAGATAGATAGATAGATAACACAAACACACATATATCCAGGCATGGGTTAGCTAGATCAAAGACAGAGGTAGTTATTTTTTTTGAACACCTCTACACTGTTCTCCACAATGACTGCTGATTCACATTAATACCAGCAGTGTAGAAGACTTTCGTTTTAGCCCAATACTCTCTAGTATTTGTTGTTCTTCATGTTTTTGATTATTATCATTCTAAATGGAGATAGATTCACTGTGGTTTTCATTTAAATTTCCCTGATAATATTTTCATGTACTTGTTGATCAGTTTCATAGGCTTGATATTATTTTAAAATGTTATTGACAATATTCGTATGTATATATTGGCTGAAGTATGATGGTGTCTTATCAGTGATTGAATCAAGGTAGTTAACATTTCCCTCTCTGTGACATTATTTTTTTAAAATATTTACTTATTTTTATTGCAAAGTCAGATACAAGTCCCGTCCAGCAGGACAGTCAAAGGGGGTTGCAACCAACCTAGGAGAGAATGAAGGGACAAGAGACACGAAGAATGGACAGCAAGACAGTATGTCTGATCAAGGTGTCAGTTTATTGATTTTAATTGAGGGTTTTTATATTCTTCAGTAACTAAGGCTCAGGGAGGAAAGGAGAAACTGGGACGTAAGCCATGGTCTCAAGACAGATTGTTCTTGAGCAGCCACCATATCAACAATAGTGTAGGTAACCAGTAACAGGATGTCGGCAGGTACAGCATAAATCACATTCTGAAACAGTTGCTAGAAATAATGGAAACTAGCATGTGATCAGTTTCTTTTTCTTTTTTAAGATTTGTTTATTTATTGGAAAGTCAGATATACAGAGAGGAAGAGAGACAGAGAGGAAGATCTTCCGTCTGATGATTCACTCCCCAAGTGAGCACAACGGCCGATGCTATGCCCATCCGAAGCCAGGAGCCAGGAACTTCTTCCGGGTCTCCCACACAGGTGCAGGGTCCCAAAGCTTTGGGCTGTCCTCGACTGCTTTCCCAGGCCACAAGCAGGGAGCTGGAAGGGAAGCGGGGCTGCCGGGATTAGAAGCAGCACCATATAGGATGCTGGTGTGTTCAAGGTGAGGACTTTAGCCACTAGGCCACACCACTGGGCCCTGTGATCAGTTTCATAACCTCTTTCCCAAGCATCTAGCCAACCAGGGGTTTTCCACTGGCCCATAATTCTATATTCAAAATGGCTCCAGTGTGGCTATAGTACACGGCTCCTGACAAATACACAGAGAGGAGGAGAAACAGAGAGAAAGATCTTCTGTCCAATGATTCACTCCCCAAGTAACCGCAATGGCATGTGCTGCTCTAACCAAAAGTCAGGAGCCAGGAGCCAGCAACCTCCTCCAGGCCTCCCACGTGGGTACAGGGTCCCATTGCGCCAGGCCCTCTGTGACATTATTTTACAATTAGAGCCATGGAGCTTCTTTCTTCTTATTTTTCATAAGATATAATAATGTTATTATGAACTATTGTCAACCAACTATGTTGTGTATCACTAGGAGATTATTCTTTTGAGTTTTTTCAGTAATATCTATTTAGATCATTTACCTGGTATTTAAATGAATTATTCATTTTTTATTATGGAGCATAAATCAAACATAGCTTCAATATATGTACAATCTTTTATTGTTTCCAAATTGCCTCCATTTTGCTTGCTCATTATTCAACACATTATTCAAGACAGGGAGGAGTGGTTTGTTGAGGAGGAGGGGTCTCAGAGAGATTAAGGGAGCTTAGTGGAATTACATATTCAGACAACAGAGTAGTAAATGTAGAAAAGGCAGCGTTTCTTATCCCAAATGCATTACACCATTACTTTTGCTTGGTAGGGATGCTACTTTGACCTCACTAACTTATCTAGCCTATATTTTACTATGTTACTTTTAAAAGCTATTTTCAGTAGTTTTGTTTTTTATTTTTGTTATTAATTGTCAATACCTGGGTAGAAATCAACTGCCTCTCTGTTTGGAGCTAGAATTGTAACTGGTAGAAAGAGGCTATTTCAAGCACTAAGAGGGCTGGTATACACAGAAACCACAGCTGGGAGTGAGGAGGAGTGGTAGTATAGTAATGGGGGTGGGGTGGGGGGGGAGAAGGGCATGGCGTTATGGGCTCAAATGCCATTTCCTGCTTCTAAGCTCAGGGATGTGGGATTATTAAAAAAAAAAAAAACTTGGACTTGCTGTCAGATCCCTCAGAGGCTCCCTTGGGACGTACCACGCAGGAGTGTCAGCTTTATGACTCGCTGAAATTGCATTTGTCAGTTCAAGGCAAGACAGGAAGGGTATTTGTACTCTGATTACTTTCTATACCATCCTTACCCAGCTACCACCCCAGACACACGCACACACAATCATGTTGCAAATATTCTGATATCCCTGGCAAAGAGCCATTTCCTGCAAAGCTAACGACTAGAAAGAAGCTGGAGATGTATGACTCGGTAAAGCTCCAGTAGTGGTTTAAAGAGACAATTAGAAAAGCTGTCTGGTCCTTGGTTTCTTAGTTAATTTCTAGGACTTTATCTGGTCCCTTCATGTAAAGGAATAAGGACAAGGGTTGTAGGATGAATGAGGCAGAATAGAAAATTTATGAAAAATTGAAGGCTAGGTAGAGCAACACAAAAGGAAGTGTAAGTAAAGAGGATGGACGCGGGGGTTCAGGAGAGAAAGAACTGAAAATGGAAAGTTGATGAGGGGAGAAAGAGGAGTAAATAACTCAGGCTTCAGGTGAGAAAGAGCTGAAATTCAAGAAAGACATAGGAGTGACTTAGCCTGACTTTGATCAGGCAACTCTTTGGAGTTGCTTTGTAAACATGCATCTGACAGAAATATAAAGGTGGGTCCCATAATGATCTCTGGACCTTTCTTTATCACAATTTCTCAGTCTGTAGAAGGAGACACTAATATTTCACAGGCTTGTTTTGCTTTATTAAATCAGCCCATATCTGCAAAATGCTTGGATGACTTCCTGGAACATGATGAAAAGAAAAATGTAAGCTATTGGATGGACCTCTGGCCTATCAGTTATCTCCAGTTCCAATGTGCACATCCACCCCATTTGAGTTCCAGTTCCACTTCTCAAACTTCCTGCTACTCTGTACCCTAGGAGGCAGCAGGTGGTGGTTCAAATCAGTAGCGGACTGTCACCTGTGTGAGAGACCTTGATTGACTTCTCAGATTCTAGTTTTGGCTGCAGCCTAGCTACCATTGTTGCAGATATTTTGATAGCGAGGCAGTGGAAGGGAGCATCCCCTGACAATTCCGCTCTCTCTCTCTTTCTCTCTCCCTCTTTCCATTTCTCTTCCTCTCTCCCCTTCTGTGTCTCTCGTACTTGACCAAGCTGAAGCCAGGAGCCAGGACTTTTTTCCATGTCTCTCAGGTGGATGGTAGGAACCTGAACACTTGAATCATCTTCCACTGCTCTCCTAGGACATTAGCAGGGTACTGGGTGGAAAGTGTAATAGTGGAGTGTGACGTTATGCCTATCATACAAAATGGAATTCTGTGCTTTTTACCCAAGGGACTCTTTACAGTATCATTAGTCTATTCTCTGTTCTTCAATTTCCCAGGGCTATTTGGGGTCAAATTGGGATCTTCCACTTGCATTTTTGTTTCTTTGTGAGTGGAATGAAGTATTCCCAGGAGGCATTTCATAGTAGTAGCTAATTTGCATAGTTGTTTGTGCTATGAATTCCTTGGTTCCTAAATGGAGAAAGGAGTGACTGTTGCATTCTTCAGGGGTCCTAGCTACCTATTAGGTTACTGTACCAAGTTTCCCTGTGAAGTTGTCACAGGGAAGGAGAAATGCTAGACTGCTGTGGAGAAGTCACATTTCTTTCCAGGTTTCATTGCACCCATGTGTGAAACTGATTTCAAAGGAATTTAGAGAACATGTTTGACTCTAGCATTAGTGATAATAGCAAAATCAAATAGAACTGCAACATAATGATAATAAGTGTTTATTTAATTTACATAAATTATCCTTAGAAATGACATAAAATAATGATAAGCAGATGTTAACATATCACACTAAAGATGAGGAAAAGGGGGGTGTGACGCTGTGGCATAGTGTGTGAAACTACTGCCTGTGGCTCTGGCATTCCACACAGGTACCGGTTTGAATTGCAGTTGCTCTACTTCTTATCCAGCTCCCTGCTTATGCCCTGGGAAAGCAATGAAGAATGGCCCAAGAACATAGACACCTGCACCCACATTGGAGAACTGGAAAAAGCTCCCGGCTCTTGCCTTAGAAACAGCCCAGCTGAGCCATTGAAATTGCTTGCAGGAGGGTACCAATGGATGGTACACAGTCTCTCTCTCTCTCTCCCTGTGTGTACATGTAACTTTGCCTTTCAAATAAATAAACTTTTAAAAAAGAGGAGGAAAAGGAGCGGTAGTGACTGTCCTTGATCATTGAATCCATTAGGTAAAAAAAAGTGTCGCTTGAAGTTTAACTTGTTTGACTCCAAAACTTTTAGTTGCTAACTAGCTCATTATACTGACATGATGGTGATTAATAGATTCGCTGGCCCATCAGGGGAGTGCAGTGGGTTCTTAGGAGATGTATAATTTGTAAATATAAAGTGATTTTCATTTTCCAACACGACATAATGTGAATCATTCTTCTAATTGGGCTTAGGAAGAAAGGAACACTGGATTAAGAGTCACGAAGCAGGAATCCAAGTAGAGGTTTTACTATGTGTGCTTCTGTCAGATACCTGACTAAACGAATAAATAATAGTGAATAGTTCTCGGCGTTTTTGTCAGATAAAAGAAGGGATTTGTCTGAGATGATCGTTAAAGGCCTTTCTCTTAAGTTCTAAATTTTATAACTAGGATAACGAGACCTTTGTTCTACATATGTAGTGATATAACATTTTTATATAAATTCTGGAAAAGCTCTCCTTTTGTAAACCTCAGCCTTTTCATCTGTAGTATGTGAAAGTTGCTCTGTGCAATCTATATGAAACTTTTATATAAAGTGCCTGGGAAAATAAAACCATGCATATTTATAATCACTGAGAAATGGAAGAGCAGACAGAGGCCTTTTAACTTAACTCCTCTACAAACTAGAAGCACTTGAAAAAATAGTCAAAATTAACTTTCTCAGATCTCAGAAAATGAACCAAAAGCTTGTAATGATATCAAAATATTTATTCAAGGACAATTCCTGAATTGTGTTAAGAACCACAGATGGGTCTAGTGTTGTGGCCCTATGGGTTTAGCCACCACTTGTAACGCTAATATCCCACACTGAAGTGCCAGTTCAAGTCATGGTTGCTCTGTTTCCAATTCAGCTTCCTGTTACTGTGGCTGGGAAAGCAGGAGATGATAGCCCAGTTAATTGGGTCCCTACCAGCTTCGCATGTGGGTGTCCTGCGTAGAGTTCTAGGCTTCTAGATTGGCCTAGCCTAACCCGGCTCTGGTCATTGAGGACAAGATAGTGAGTGAAAAAGTGGGTGGAATATTCTTTATTCCTTCTCTCTTTCTGTAATTCTGTTTTTTTTAAAATAAATATTCTCTTTAAAAAATGACATTTCTTAAAAAAAAAAAACAATGTGAGCTGTTGTGGCATTTCTTTTTTAAATTTTATAGCTTTTTATCACATTTTAGCAATCCATTCAGGATTGATAGCAACAACTAGCAAGAAGAAAATAATAACAGAATCAAAAAAACAAATGAATAATAAACAAAGAATCAATATAACCAAGCTTATTCTTTTCTCTACCTCTCCATGGCAGCTTTGTAAATCGATACCTCTGAAACACGGTAGCAAACCAGCAGTCTGCCAGTCACTAGAAAGGCAAAACAGAGACTTTCATCCTAAAAGCATCACTACCACTGGAATTCTCACATAGATTACTGACAAAATTCAAGTAGCAGGCACTTCAGGTATTTTCCCTGCCCGTTTACCCTTCCTCTTTTCAGAGAAATGCTCATCTCTCATTGAGATTTAAATGTTACTCCACTTACTTTCTACATCCCAGTTATTCTGTCAGTGCTGTACCACGCAAATGTTTACAGTTGTATATCTAGTTATCTTATTCCTTGCCTTTCAATGTATAAAAATGCTTAACTATCTGCAGTCTTGAAAACTCTCAGTCACTCCATCTAGCTTTTGAAAAGTCTTTCATCTGTTTCATAACACAGTTCTGGTAATGTTGAGATATGCACTATGTCTGTATTGCTTCAACTTCTACTCTGTTTTAACAACACATTTTATTTGAAAGACAGAAATAGGTAGATAGACAGATGATAAAGAGATAGATAATCAGATTTTTCCATTTGCTAGTGCACTTACAAATTGGTTTCATTGGACAGGGCTGGCCAAGTGGAAGCCAGGACCCTGGGACTCCATCCTGGACTCCCAGATGGGTGGCGAGGACTCAAGTACCTGTGCCACCTTTTGTTCCCTTTTCAGTAAATTCACACCAAGGTAGATCAGAAGCATGATGGCCAGGACTTGAACTGGTGCTCTGATAAACTGCTGGCATCACAGATGGTGGTTAAATCAGCTGTAGCAGAGCACCAGTCTCTTCATTTAATCTTATTTAAAAAAAAAAAAAACTTATTTATTTGAAATCAGAGTTACACACACACGAAGAATGATCTTGGTTTTTCAAAAGATTTACTTGAAAGGCCAAAGTAATAAAGATATCTTCCATCCTCTTATTTACCCCCCGAAATTCCCAAAATGGCCAAACTGGGCTGGTTCAGGGCCGAGAACTGGGAGTTTCTTCCATTCCTTCCTGTGAACAGGGGTCCAAACACTTGCTCATCTTCCACTGCTTTCCCAGGCAAATTGCAGGTAGCTGGATTGGGAATGGAGCATCCTGGACTCGAATTGGCATGCACACAGCTTAGCCTACTATGCCATGGCACTGTGCCCTTTATTTAGTCTTTAATCCATTGCAGTCTTCTTTCTGATCCTACCACGTGCTCTGGAAAAAGTCAGATATAGCGTATGTAGCACTAATTTTAATAATGCACGTTTTATCTTATTGAGTACTTATTTGATAGCACATTTGACTTTCGTGATTCTCCTAGGAATATTTATATCTACCTAAGCTATTATTATCAAGCTTCTTCATGAAACTCTTTTATTCTGCCTGTTTTTAAATGTTGATGATCCCAAAGCTTATGTTGACTTACCTGCTTTATGTAGCATAAATAAAACTTGATAGCTTCTAAGTATCTGTCTTCAGACCAGATCTCTCGTTTGTCATACATATAGTTCATAAATTTAGTGAGTGCAAATCTGATCTGATGTCTACATTCTCAAATATACTTCTGTTCTACTTATGTTAGCCGAAAAGGAGAAATTTGGCAAAATAGTTAAGCTGCCACTTGGGACTTCCACAACTTCTATCAGAATGCCTAGCTTTTAGTCCAAACTTTGCTCTCCATTCCACATCCTTATTAATACACAAACTTGAATGCAGTGGTGATGGTTCTAGTATCCAGGTGCTTGGTGCCATATGACAGCTGTTTTGAGTTTCAGAATCTTTGCTTTGGTCTTGCCTAGTTCTGGATGATTCAGACATTTGTTAAGTAAACCAGCAGAGAGACTTGTCTCTTCTTCTCTCTCTCTCTCTCCTCCCTCCCTTTCTCTCAAATAAATAATCCAAAGAAATAATCCATCCAAGTGAAACATTTGAAAAATATTTTTAACTCTACCTAACCCTTGCTCATGATCAATTAATTACCACACTCCATAGCTTGTATTTTAAGCAATTATGAGAGTCAATTTAAGATTCAGCTTCTGGTGCAAGAAGAAAACCTGATTGACCTTGTAAAGCTGCTTAATATATCAATGCGTAAATGTGGTGAAAGTAAAACTTGTTCACACCTCAAAGAGGTAATTAAAGAATTGACATATGCAAGTGATATTTTAATAAGCAAATAATCAGCACCGTGTTAGGTTTCTGTCTGGCTCATTTGTTTAACTACTTTTATAATCTGCCTGGTTCTGTATCATATGTCATTACCATAGTTCAGGCTGTCACCACGTTTGTGTGTACTACAACAACCCTTTAACGTGTTTTCCTTCTAACAGTCTTGCCCCTATTCAGTCTATGTGCCTCACTGTCATCAGAGAAATCTGTCTGAAATGAACATCCATTTACATAATTTTCTTTAAAAGAGTAACTCCATGGAATTTTGTAAGAATATCCACACTCTTACTCTGTGCCTTTATTTCTGATTTCATTTCCTGGATGCTTTCATTTCTTGTCCTGTTTTATTTGTTTACATTTTGCTGACCAAATCTTTTCAGATGTTTAGCATTTACCTCTATGCTGTGTGTTCTTTCATGTCTTTGCACATCTGTAATGCGCAAAAATTTCGTCTGGGTAATCCAATCCTAACACATAAACTGTGCATCATGTATCAAAGTCAATTTCCCCTGGAAATTATTTTCTAAGTTCTTTTTTCATCTGAGTTAAATGACTACTCTCAGTGCATCTATAGCATCCCTATCACTCATTTTGTACATCAGTATATACTGTCTGTCCTTCTCATTGGGCTACATGCTGCAGCAAGCAGAAATCTTCCAGCTATTCATCTTGATACTTCTTATACTCACTGCTAGCTAGTAACAGTATTTATCCAAACATGTATATAGATTAAATCAGTAAACCCTATTTGGAATTGCAGGTCAGATTGGAAAGAAAATCAAGTGATAGAAGGTCAGAAGGTAGGTGCATCAAATAAAGGCAATGATTACTACTGGCATACATCTGTTTATTGCTTTTAGACTCTAATTTGGGGAGTACAGGCATCTTGGACTAGCTTAACAAATTTAAAGTGGAGGAAAGGCACGCTGCAAGGAAAAAAGGATTCCTTCAACAATTTCATCTGAGAAGCCCTTATCCAACTATATTATCATGTATGGCTTTCCTATATCTTTGCAACGTTGGTTCCAGGACCCTTTATGCATATTATGAGACTGACACACTGCCTACTGCGCAAAGGAGGCAATCCTAACCTCCATGCATATTATAATATGCAAATGCTCAAGCACTTCATATAAATTGTTTAGCATTTGCATATAGCCTATGCAATCCTTACTTATACTTTAAATCATATATCAATTGCACAGATAGTTCACAAATGTAATGTGTGTAAGTCTGATCTGATATCTATATTCCCAGTTCTACCTCTGTTCTACTCTTAAGTTATCCAAAAAGAGGGATTTGGTACAGCAGTTAGGCTGTCACTTGGGACTTCTACATCCTATATCAGATGCATAGCAGCTTTTAGTCCAAACTCTGCTCCTCATTCCATATTCCTGTTAATGCACACCCTTGTAGGCAATGGTAATGACTCAAGCAGTCATGTTGTTGCTACCTTATGAGAAAGCTGAATTGAGTTTCAAAATCTTTGCTAATACAATGTGTCTGCTGTATAAATTATTTTTATTCTGTATTGTTCAGGGAATACTAACAAAAATCTATGTACGTATTCAGTACAGAAACAATTTTTTTTTTCTTAATAGTTTTGGCTTGCAATCAGTTCAACCCACAGATGTGGAACCCACAAACAGAGAGAGAGGAATATATTTTCGACAGCCAGCTCTGCTGACAGCAGTCTTGGACTTCCTTGCAGTTTTCTTATCCTCACTTTGCTGTTACTATGAAGAAAAAAGAATGAGAGTTGTTGAATAGTAACACACACATAAGTAATCCTACTTTTCTATCAATTTTCAGACTATAGCTTATGTGTTATACATAAAGAACTGATGTAAATTGCACATCCAATAACTCACAACAGGAAATTTGTCTCTTGAAAAGTCTTCATCAATTCCAAAGAATCTGCTCTAATCCTGCAGTTGGAAATCAGCTTATAACCTATCAGTGGGGAGTGTCAATTTGACTATTTAAAGGAAGTATTTTTCCATCAAGGCTCCATAGTCAGGGTCTTATGTATGCCCAATGTCCCTAAAAAGGTCAGCCCCTGAAATTAGTGAGAAAGGCATTTAAAGTAAAAATATACACAATGCTTATGTATGTACATATGCAAGTTTGAGCACATTCACGCACACACACCACTACCCAAAACTTTTCAGTAAGCTGGATGCTGACACAGAGAGCAGAGGGAACACGACAGAAGGCTGTATGCTGCTTCCTATTTGGGGACCAATTCAATCATAGAATGAGTCACCATCACTGATAGTTAAAATTTTCGTGACTCATTCAACGCAGACAGGTCAGACAGGCATTTATGTAGTGTGATTTGAAGAGTGCGTGGAGACTTCTTTGTACCTCTAAATATAATCTTTCGCGGTCTGATAATGATATTAGCAATTTGTACCTCCTAGTCATTCGAAGGACAGGCACTTTAACCCATTATGCAGTGATTATCCTGTCAGCACAGAGTGAGCTGGTCATATTAGATAGATGTCAAATAGCAAAGTTTGGAGGAAGAATGAAAACTAGAGACATTTTGATACAGGGAAGAGACAGAAAAGAATGATTATTTGGTTCTTGTCTGGAGTAGAGAACTGTAAGGATCTTTTAACTGAGTTTAAATAAAAGCTTAATACAATAAATTGTTTATTACAATCAATTCTATAACACTCATTCTCTAACAGATTTTCTAATTCAGATGTGACTTTCTGTCTGTTCTAATGGTATCACCATATTCTGCTCCCTTCCCCCTTCTTCTGCTTCATCTGAAAATGGAAAAATATGAATTTTATCTTTCATTTTATGTGACCATTTCTGTTGCTGTCCTCACAGACTATAGTACATTTTGCTCGGTTGTAAGTTTGGTTTTAACACCATCTTTCCTGAATCCAGCTCAGGATGATGTTTTTTAATATTCAGAAATGTGACATGTACTATACTGATAAACTTTCAGCCTTCAATGATTCTTGATCATATTCAGTAGAAGCTCCTGTCATATAAACAGAAAGCAGCACCCTTGAATACACGACTTTTAGAGGGATATTAGGAGGGTGAAATATGCTATAAGCCTTATCTTTTTGATGAGGTATACCGTTCTTCCTCACCATTGAATTACACCTGTGGCCTGAAATCCATTATGGCATCTATCACAATTTTTTTAAATTAACCTTGATTAACCAAATTAACCAAATTTGACTTATTAAATAATGGTGAAAAGAAGATCAAAGTGAGCCCATTCCCTTACAAAAATAAATGGACAAAGAAAATGACATATATATATATATGTACTCTTTGAAATACTATTCACAAAAAGCAATGAAATCCTATCTTTTGCAATAAAATGGATGCAACTGGAAAACATTATGCTTAGTGAAATAAGCCAGTCTCAAAAAGACAAATGCCATTTATTTTCTCTGATATGTTGCAACTAACATAGAACAAACAAAAAGTGTAGGAACGAAATGGTCACTTTAGGAGGACTGTCATTTTTAGCCAGAGTTTACACTCCAGTTGAGCCATACATTTTTACCATAATCCAGTTTTACCATACATTTTACTTGTTTAATATTATGGCGAGTGGTGAATTAATCCTGTGATTAAAGATTGAATGAAAATGATACAAAATAACTAAAATAAATATTTGAAAGGATGAACTGCAAATATAGTCCAGAAAAGTTAAGCACAACAGGATGACCAATTTTTGAGAGTCTGTTTTCAAATTGTGGTAAAATACATATCATATGAAGTTACTTTTCCAAACATTTTAAGTATAAAATTCATTGACTTAACTAAAATAACATTGTTTCAGAACATTTACCACTACCCATGATTCCATTAAGTAAAAAATAAGACTTTATAAAATCTTCATGAAGTCATTGATTAGTAACTCCCAACTTGCTTTCCTACCAGCTCTTGCTGCACACTCTTCTATTTCTGCTCTCATTAATTTGACCACTCTAGATACCTCACATTCATGGAACCAAACAATATTTCTGTAATTAACATTTCCATGAAAAACAAATGCTATAATAAGGCTATAGATGATTTTCAGAAAATTTTATACCAAAATAATCTCATCTTCTAATTCTACTTTGGAAGAAAATTTTTACTTACCCTGGTATTTCTCCTATTGTGTCTATCATATTTCAAGGAGCTTCCTCTGGTTCTCCCTGCACATGGGTGCAGGGTCCCAAGGCTTTGGGCCATCCTCGACTGCTTTCTCAGGACACAAGCAGGGATCTGGAAGGTAAGTGGAGCATTTGGGACCCAACTGGCACCCATGCCGGATCTGGGCACATACAAAGCAAGGATTCAGCCACTAGGCTACCCTCCAAGGTCCCAGGAGATCAGGTCTTATATTAGATCTTTTATTCACCCTTAGTTTTTTTTTTTTATCTTGTAAGGGATAAGAAATTAATTCTGCATACAAATATCCAGTAGACAAGTACCATTATTTGAAAAGTGTCTGCTTTCTACTCTTGGCACCTTTGTCAAAATCCATTAACTGTATGCATATGGGTTAATTTCTGGATTCTCTATTATGATTCATTGACCTATGTGTCAGTTTTTATGACAGGACCATGCTGTTTTAATCATTATAACTTGATAGTAAGGTTTGAAATCAGGTATTGTAATTTCAGTTTCTCTTTTCATTCTTTGGATTATATTCATCATTTTGTCTCTCATGATCTTATATGAATTTTAAGATTTTTTGTTGTAACTCTGTAAGTGATATCTGGCATTTTAAATAGGAATGACATTAAATATCCATATTGTTTTAGGAAGTGATGGATGTTTTAACAATATTAGTTCTTGCAATACATGAGCGTGAAATACGTTTCCAACATGCTGCATCCCTGACATTTTTGTCATTGATTTTTATAAATATTATGTAAGTATATTGAAATTATTTAATTAGGTTTTTCTGCTTCATTCTTGATTGCTCTAACAACAACAACAACAACAACAAAAAAAAACCAGAAAAATCCAGGAATACACTGAATAGCAATGGTGAAAATGGACATTCTTGTTTGATTCCAGATCTTAGTAAAAAAAACTTCCATCTTTTCCTAGTTGAATCTGATTTCAGTTGTGGATTTGTCACATATTGCATTGATTGTGTTAAGGAACATTCCTTCCAAATCCAGTTTGCTTGAGATTTTTGTGATGAAGAGATCTTTTATTTTACCAAATACTTTCCCTGCTTTCATTGAGATAATAATATGGTTTTTGTTCTTCGATTTGCTAATAATGATGTGTCACATTCATTCATAAAGGAGTCTGGGGAGGATTTGCTCTTTTCAATAGTTTCGAGTAGTTACAGAGAGTTGGAATTAATTTTGTAAGTTTGATTGAATTCAGCAGGGATGCCACCTTTTCCTGAACTTTTCTTTGTTGGTAGAGTGGTTATTCAGTAATTTCATAGAATAAAAAAATCAATATGCAAAAACCAGTGGCATTTCTATATATTAACAAGTTAACCTCTTTCACAAAATGAAAACAAAATCAATTCAATTGTAATAGCACAAAAGACCAAAATATCTAGCAAATAAATTTAATGTTGATAGCTCTGCACTTTGAAATAGAACACATTGATAAAACAATTTGAAAGACACACAGAAAGGTAAGATAATTTGTGTTTTTCTATTTGAAAAATAGGTATCATGGGCAATGATTTTCTGGGTCAAACTCTAAAAGCACAGAAAACAAGAAAAGCTTTTAAAAAGTAAGCAATGCGGAATGGTATAAAACATTTGCAAGCTAAGGGGTTAATATCTAGAATCTGTAAGCAAATTGAGCAACTTGATCGCAAAGTATTTAATAATCTAGTTAACATGGATAGTATATTTAAGCTGATATTT
This sequence comes from Ochotona curzoniae, assembly GCF_017591425.1. Taxonomy (NCBI): domain Eukaryota; kingdom Metazoa; phylum Chordata; class Mammalia; order Lagomorpha; family Ochotonidae; genus Ochotona; species Ochotona curzoniae. The sequence goes on from NW_024465023.1 coordinate 33,794,962, forward strand.
CTTTTCTTTTCAAAGATTTATTCATTTTTATTTGAGAATCAGATTTACAAAGAGAAGGAAAGACAGAGGAGAAAGATCTGGTTGACATCTGCTGGTTGACTCCCCAAATGGTTGTAATGGCCAGAACTGAGTCTATCCAAAGCCAGGAGTCAGGAGCCTCTTCCAGGTCTCCCATGTGGATGCAGGGTTCCAAGGCTTTGGGCCATCCCTCACTGTCTTCCCAGGCCATAAGTAGGGAGCTGAATGGCAAATGAGTAGCCAGGTCACAAACCAGCATCCATGTGGGGTGCTGGGCTTAGGGTTGGGGGATTATCCAACTAAGCCATTGTGCAGGGTCTCTAAACTGATATTTCTTAGGGGAAGACAGAGAAAATATCTAACAAGTAACATGAAAAGTGTTCAATATCACTAATTTTCAACTAATTGTAACTCAGAACCATAACGCGGTATCACCTCTGGTTACATTGACTAGTATCATAAATAAGAAAGACAGTAAATGTCAGAGAGAAAGTAAAGAAATGTACTTGTACAATGTTGGTAAGAAGGCAAATTATGCAGGAATTGTAGAATACAGTATAGAAGTTCTATGAAAAACTAAAAGCACTACCACAGGATTAGAGAAATATATATATATATATACTTATTTATATATTATATATATATAAATATATAAAGAGAGAGAGAGAGAGAGAGAGATTTGCATCTAATCCAAATAACTGGAGGAAAGAGAATTTAGCAATTCAGAAAAAAAAGAAAAATGAGAAGCATTGGACTTTTACTTTGCTGCAACTATTTACCTTAAAAAGAGTCAAAGTCTAGTTTACATGACCACCTTAGAAAGAGTACATGGGAAAAGAAAATATTTTAAAAAAATGACCACAGCTGGCTTCTAAAATGCAGACAGTAAAAAGAAAAGGGAAAAATAATTATGCTGAGAAACACTTTTATTAGAACAATGATCAGCTTTGGAAATGAAATTTCACAACTAATGATGGTTTCAGATAAATCTTAGGCACTTGATCTAGTGCCTAGGCATAGTATTTTAGTGAGAGTGGCTACTGACTTAGCTCTGGAAGTTGTAGCCACTTGGGGAGTGAACCAGCAGATAGAAGATCTTTCTCTGTGTATCTGCTTCTCTCTGTAAATTTGACTTTCCAACAAAAAATTGAAAAAAAAATTCCTTATACAAGGCAATAGTAAGCAATGGAGAGAAAACGTTATGGCAATATGAGAAGTAAAAACAATTTTAGGGGGCCCAGTGGCGTGGCCTAGCAACTAAAGTCCTCGCCTTGAACATCCCGGGATCCCACATGGATGCTGGTTCTAATCCCGGCAGCTCCACTTCCCATCCAGCTCCCTGCTTGTGGCCTGCGAAAGTAGTCAAGGACAGCCCAAAGCCTTGGGACCCTGCACCCATGTGGGAGACCCGGAAAAGGCTCCTGGCTTCGGATCGAGATAGCATCGGCTGTTGTGCTCACTTGGGGAGTGAATCATCGGACGGAAGATCTTCCTCTCTGTCTCTCCTCCTCTCTGTATATGACTTTCCAATAAATAAATAAATAAATCTCTTTAAAAAAACAATTTTGGGTGTGGTACCACTCAGGTTTTTATTTTTTTGTTACTAAAACAGTAGCATTTAAACAAGCAGAGCGATCACTATGCTCCTAAATCTGTACCATGACATATATGAAATTTGTTCAAGTTATGGAAAGAAACGAATTTCAAGCAACAAAACAACAGCAAGAGCAACTGCTTCACAGACAATTTGAATTTCAAACTCAGGTCAGTGGGAATTCACAAAATCTTCGAACCCCAGTGAAATCAGAAATAGAGAAAGGGTGATTTGTGCAAGCTCTCAGCACTGAGATGAAGGGGGGGAAAAAAGAGAAAACAAGCTGACAATGTTGTGAGAAAAAATAGGTCACAAATATACTATTGATCGTGGTAAAATGTTAAAAACTAGGCAATGTTTATCAGAGACTACAAAAGGGTTTCTACCACTTAACTTTGTAATTGAATTTATTTTAATAAAATATTATTAAGCAAAAATAAAGAAAATACTAAATCAATACAGCAGTTTAACTAAAGTTCTGTCCCTTTAAATAACTTAATATTTTGGGCTGGCATTGTGATGTAACATGTAAAGATTTCACCTGACACATGGGCAACCATATGGGTGTCAGTTTGGGTCCAGGCTGCTCTTCCAATTTGTCTCTCTGCTAATGTGCCTAGGAGGACAGTGGAGGATGGCCTAAAAATTGGGGCCTTTGCTGCCCATGTGGGAGACCTGGATGGGGCTCCTGGCTCCTGGTTCCTGATTTCAGCCAGGCCAGCCGTGGTCATTGTAGATCTATCTTCTGGGTGAACCAGCTTATGGATTATCTCTGCCTCTCCATCACCCCCTCTCTGTAAGTCTACCTTTCAAAATTAGTAAGTAAATCTTTAAAAAATGTAAATATTCATTAGTGGAGTTTTCTAATGCTTGAGTTTCTAAACCACATTTAGAAATATGGAAGTGAGGGTGGGCATTTGGGTTAGCCATCGGGCAATGTTTCCAGGGAGTGTGTGAAAGATGCTTATGTATTTCTTTTTTTTGGATTGTAATATTTGATCATTTTTAAATTAAGTGTTATTTGTAGATGCTTGTAGAACAATGGAAAAAGGCTAGTGCTTAAGGAAGAGTGAACACATAAGACTAAAATAGTGTGAGCTCTATGATTACACCATACAACAGGTATATTTTAAAAAGTAAAAGGAATAAATAGTATAATATTTAATTAAGGTTATAGCTTTCTTTTTAAAATGTTTTTAGATTTTGTGCTAAATCTTACAAAATCTTAAAAAGAGAAACAAAGATACACTCAGATTAAAAGGAGAAAGTAAATATGTAATATTAAAAAAATGTCCAAGTATAAGTATGAAACAAATGATAGCAAGTAATGATAACAATTGCTATATTAAGCTGATAAGGTGATGAGTGATTTTTAAAATTTTTGCATCAAATTTTAACATTAAATTATCTTCTCAACCAGTGTAGATGGTAACATGAGCAGTTCTTCAATCACAAAGAGCTTAAGGGCAGAAAAAACACTGTAAATAATATACATACATATATTAGTATAATATGGTACATAAATTTTCAAAGGGGAAAAACTCCCTGATGCCAACCACCATGTACACATGGTGAGCTGACCCCGGGCCTGCCTGGGCTCCAGGGGCTGCTCTCTTTGGGGTGAGTACATCCACCAAGGGGGAGGTCTCCATGAATGGGCAGGCAGGGGCCCATTCACCGCCCTCATTGAGTGGTGGATGGGATTGGGGAGGGGCACGACCTTGGGCCTGGGGGTCTAAACTTTCTGCAGCCTGCCGGCTGCGGGTGGGTCTCAGGACAGTGCGTCTTATGCCCGGATCCCTGATGCCAGCCACCATGTGCACGTGATGAGCTGTCCCTGGGTGGCCAGTGCACCATTTGGGTGCTACTGGTCAGGGCAGCAGCATCTGAAAGTGCATTCTGAATAGGGTGTGGGGTGGGCCAGGCTGCAACATTCACCAGCTCATACAAGGCCAAATGGAAGGCCATATTTTGCCGGGCACTGGCCTAAAACCCAATGGCATGTATGAGAACTGAGTCTGGGAGTGGATCAAGTGGAAAACTTGGGAAACTCCCCTGACGAGTCATAGCTCCTGCTGCTAAACATGTGGTCCAGACCTGGTGGTCCGACAAGCTGGGCAAAGTAGCTCCAACAGCTACTTTGTGGCTAATGTGTCAATTGGTAATGGAATAGGGTGTACCGGGCAGGACTGAGCAAACCTTAGCACACAAGCAAAACTAGAAATCAGGATGGAGTACAGGTCATGCTGAGCTAGGCTCTTGCACCTACTGGTCTACATGAGCCAGGGACGCTAAGCCACATTGTCTAAAGCAGAGGTTGGTACAGGTGAGGGGCTGAGCCAAGGTGAGTCAGAGCAACCACTGGCATGCACAAGATCTATGGCTGGGAACAGGCCCAGTTGGGGAGCGAAGGGGACAACCCTAGCTGGGTTGAGGTTCCCACCAAGGGGCGTGTGGCCTGGAATGGGGGCTGCATTCTGATCAGAAAACAGTTGTAGTCTCCCTTGGCACTAGTGTGGACTGGGACTAGATGCACCAAACCAGGCCAGACTCCAACACCATCTGGTGTCCTGGAGGACCAGGATAGATGTGGGACAGACTAGGCTAGGTCTCAACCCCTACTGAGACATGTCTGAGCTGTATGTGGGTATGGACAAGCTGTGGCTAGGCTGAAATATTCAACAGCAAGAACCAGCTTGGGTTGAAGGACAGTCAGAAAAAGCCACTGTTCCTTGTAGGACAGGAGTGATCTGAGTAGGGCTGGCTCATGGACCTTACGGTATGCACAAAATCTGGCATTGGGAGAGGTTCTGATGGAGGAGCCTGGGCAACTCCTCTGGCAGGACACAGACCCGGCAGGTAAGCGCATGAAACATGATAGGAAACAGCCCAGAACAGGCTATGAATATTATCCCACTGGCATACATTTGTCATGGGTCTGAGGCAGACAAGGCTGAACCTGTTCACATCATCCATTGGCAAATCCAAGCAGAACAGAGTGTGGGTTGTGCCACATTCGGTAGCGACAAAAACCAGTGCACAATACGGAATGCCAAGGTGAGTTTGGCTGTACTGAATGTGACCGCAGCACCCAACCAGCACACTTGAGAACCAAGAAGGGAGAGGGGGCGGAGCCTACAGGAGGAATATGGTGGTGTTCCCTTGCTGGACAGCTACTCCCACTGGAGAGCATGAGCTGGGATGAGGGTAGACCAGACTAAGCAGGGCTACAACACCTGCGGGCCTCATGTGGACTAGATCAGGGAAAAGCCAGGCTGGGCTGATTATTCCTACTGATGCAAACAAAATTAGAGTGGGTGAGGGTTGTTTGGGCTTAGCTGCAGCATCAACTGGCAGAAGCTGGCACAGGTGGCTAATTCTGTCAAGTCAAACCACAGAACCACCTGGAGAGTGCATAATCTGGGAGTTGGAGTGGACTGGGAGGGAAATAGTGAGCTCCTTCCTCTTGGCTTACCACTACCACGGGAGGGCATGAAAACTAGGACAGGATGGCACCCAACAACATTCATGAGGGCTGGATAGTTGAGCTGGTTAGATGAAACTAAGCTTTAATACCCATCGACATGTACAAGAGCCGAATGGGATGTGGGACAGGCTGGACCCGTCTGCTACACATACTGAAAAACTAGGGTAGGGGGTGGGCCTGGTGGGGGTAATTGTGGGTCATTCTGACTGGGCTGCAGCTCCCACTTGTTTATGTGAGGGCCAAGTGTGTGCTGGGCAGAACCAGGCTGGACTACAACACCCATTGGTTCCAGTGGAAGACAGGGATGGAAACAGAACCAACCCAGCAATTGCAACCACCAGCTAATCAGGGCCATGGACTGTGCCGGGCCCTGTGCTTGCTAGTACATACAAGAATCTGGTCTGGGGACACCTCAGACAAAGTTTTTTTGGGGATTTTCCCAATTGAAATGCTGGACTCAGAACCCTAACCATGAAAAGACAGAAAACAGAACAAGTCAATCAACCACCTCAGCTCTATGTTGGCAGAGAATTACTGGGCAAAAGGAGACTGTATGATGGACTATGTCAATCAGTGGATTTTTCAATGACCTCATCGTGCTTGGAGTGGCAAGATTGTGAGCGATTCATAACTGGTGAACTATTGAAACCACTTGAGCAAGAATCTCAGAGCATGCCCCACATCAGGGATCTGGGGTGGGTGGGAAACTCGGAGGAGCTTCTCCTTCAATATCCCCATTTACTTCCGATGCATGAAGGAAACAATATGGAAATAATAGTCTCACCCATGTTCCTATAGCCCTTGAACCTTTTTACCCTAATTAACTATGTAAAGATTGTCAAAAATATAATAAAAAAATGAAAAAAAAGAAAAAAAAGGGAAAAACTGCTGAAAATGCCTTATTAGGGGTTCACAATTAAGGATGGTAATTTATTCTCTTGTTTGCTACAGTTCTGTAATATAGTCATATTAGCCCTATAAATAGAAAATAAATAAATAAATACCTCAAAACAGAAAAGGAAAAATAAACTAGACCAGAATGCACATTCATAGATAAAATAATAAGAGGGAATAATAATAATAATAATGAAAAGAAATGACTAATATTGTTATTAGATTGTTCTGAGAAATAGAAAGCATCAAAAGACATTTAAGCATTCAGTCTCGTAGCCAACAGATGCATTTTATCAGATTCATTTCTTTCTATTGGAAAGGTAAACTTACAGAGAGAAGGAAACAGAAATACCTTCCATCCTTTGGTTCATTCCCCAGATGAGTGCAGTGGCCATAGATGAGTCGATCCGAAGCCAGCAACCATGATTTTCCACATTTCCAGATTTTCCACATGGGTGCAGGTTCCCGAAACTTTGGGTCATGCTCTACTGCCTTCCCAGGCCACAAGCAGTGAGTTGGATGGGAAGTAGAGCAATTGGGAAATGAACTGGCTCCCATATGGGATCCTTGTGTTTCCAAGTTGAGGATAAGCCAGTTGAGACAACCCGCTGGTTTACAACACATGCATTTTTATGACATAGGAAAGGATGAAAATATAAAAGGAATATATCCTTTCCTCTGTAATACGTATTTTTTTTCTCAAATAGTTACATTAAAAGGTAGCAATCTGGTGCAGCAGCTTATCAATTCTTTGGATGCCTGCATCCCATATCAAAATACTTGGTTCAGGTACCAGATACTCTGTTTCATATTCAGCTTTTTCCTGTTGTGTATCTTGGGAAACAGCAGGTGATGGCTCAAGTACTTCTGTCCCTGCCACCACATGGTTAATCCAGGTGGTTCCTGGCTTCAAGCTTGTCCAGTTGAGGTTGTTTAGGGCTTTGGAGTGTAAGCCATGAGATGGAAGGTATCTCTACCTGGCTTTCTCTCTCTCTTCTCTGACTCATTCTTTCTATCTCTGCCTTTCAAATAAATTTTAAAAAAGCAAAACTTAAAATCAAAATGATTGCAATGAGAATTAACCATTCTTTTTCATTAATCACAATGCATTATTACAGAAAATGCAACAGTGGAAATTTAAGCAAAAATCAGTAGTTATGCACTGAATATGTCAAGTTGGGTTGCATAAATAGGTGCTATATACTCGTTTAAATGTTGACTGTCTAGTTCAAAAGATGAAGCTCAGATTTGTAAAACATCAGACGTTAGAAATAAGTTTAGAGACCAGTTTTTCCAAACTCTCACACTTCCTACTTACAGATAAAGAAATGTAGACGGGAAATGAAGAACATACTTGCATACTTAGTGATAAACCCAGGACTCAAATATTGGTTTCCTAAACCGTTTATTTTTTTCATAATATTTTGCTGCCTCTCCAAAGATGTTACAATAAAAGCGTTAAATCTTCTTCAAGGCAAAATAGATGGTTCCAATAGTGCAAGGCTAATTTCCAGACAGACGAAATGGGCTTAGGGTTTATAAATGCAGAATAAGCTGCAGTTAAGTAGTGCCAGGATTCCTGATGAAGGCTGTTTAGGGAAAACAAGATTTGGTAAAGCATGACAAGGGGAAACAATGTTTAAGATAACTAACACCAGGATGGTCAGTGACAGATTGTAGCAGAGTGATAGTTTTCTTTGGGCAAAGTTATCGCTCATTAAAACTGAGAAGTCATAAAGTTGGCACCTCACAATCATTTAATGCAACTTCCCTATTTCCATGGATGGAGAATTTATATTTCTTAAAAACTGTAAGAGATGTCTCCAAAATATGCATAGATTATGATAAAACTTCAATCTTGAGAATCTCCATTGTTTTTGCTGTTCTGTGAACAAAATGGTTATTCAGTTGCCCAAGAAACACAAATTAAAACATGTATCATAAAATATCATTTAGAGATAGATAATCTCTGGAGAGGGAATCAAGCAGTCTCTAGGAAGTAGTCGGTGTTGTAATCAAGAATGGATCAAGCCAAAGTATGTAGTTTAATCCAGACATAAATGTGCCTGCCAAGTAAATGACCTCCTATTCTCTAGCTTCAAACATGAACTAGGAGGAAAGATACTTTTCTTCAAAAGTTAGGAACCAACCATTGAACAATGATAATACAACTTGGTTGAAACACTTACTTTAAAATTATCTTTATCTTCCTGAGTAATAAAAAAGGGCCTAAGTGTGCATTCAAAATCAACATTTCAGGCTCAACATACATGAAGTGATCAAGGTCTCAAGGGACCAATACTCACCTCAGTGTTCCCAGAATGCAAGACAAGAAGTAAAAAAAGTTGTTCTTCAGCCTTAACATACAACACAATTTTTGCTTTTGGGTGTTGGACCTACTTGGAATTAATTATTTCGCTTTTCTTGTCTATATCACCCCTTAGGAGTGAAATATATATCCTATAACCTATATAGTTTTTCTTTGGAAGCAGGTAATTATTTTAATTTTATAAACCCACTGCTGAGAAAATTTGAGTCAGGATAAACCGTTCCCTGAATTTGATTTATATCTTATTTATTTTTATTTTCAAAAATCATTTTGAGAGGAAGAGAGACACAAATACAGAGATCTCCAAACTGTTGATTCACTGACTGAATGCCCACAGTATTTGTTGCTGGATCAGGCTGAAGATGGGAGCTGGAAATTATGTCCCAGTCTCATAACATGGGTAACAGCTACTCAAGTATGGAGTCATGAATTGTTACCTACCATGGTGTGTGCTATCAGAAAGTTACGATTAAGAATTTAGTGAAACTCAAGCACAGGCATTCTGGTACAGGATATAACCGTTCCTGAGCCAGCCCTTACTATAGCAGGTACTTGGGGAACACACCTGTAGATGGGAGAGTGATATATGGGAGACTGATATTCTCTCTCTTTCATAAATAAAATGAATGTGAAAATGTAAAAAAGAACTACTAATGCTTGCTTCTGCAGCACATATACTAAAATTGGGATGATACAGAGATTAGCATGGTCCCTGTGCAAGGATGACATGCAGAAAGGACTACTATGTGTTCCAGAAAATGCCTCTTCTATATGTATACCAAATGGAAATTAAACACCTTGTAGAGCTATCTGCCCTCTCTGCCTTGTTCATTGCAGTGTTTTCCATGATAGCCAAAATATAGAAACAACCTCAGTGTCTGTGGATGGATGTCTAGATGGGGAATTACATATATCTATCCATGTGATTTTCAGCCTTAGAAGGGGAATTATTGGGGCTGACACTATGGCACAGTAGCCTAAGCCTGTGTCTGTATCTCTTATGGGTGCCACTTTGTGTCCTGACTGCTCTGTTTCGGATTCAGCTACCTACCTACGATAGGAGAAAGCAGTAGAAAATAGCTCAAGTCCTTGATCCCCTGCTCCCATGTAGGAGATCCTGAAGAAGCTCCTGGCTTCTGATTTGGATTGGCCCAGCTTCAGCCATTGTGGCCATTTGGAGAGTAAGCCAGTGGATGGAAGATTCTGTCTCTCTTGCTCTCGCTCTTGTTCTTGCTCTGTCTCTCCTTCTCTCTGTAACTTTACCATTTTAATTAAAATTAAAAATAAATGTTTTAAGAAAACCAGAAAGGGTAGATATTCTTGTTTTTAATAAAAGGATGGACATACCTAGTTGTTATAATGTGAAATGAAACAAACCAGGTACAGACATAAAACACTTCAGATGTTTATGTTTGTTTGTTTTCTGTTTTTGCTTGTAATACGTAACAGTCAAGCACGTGGAAAATTGGATGTCTCTGATCTGAAGTGGAGGAGAAAGAGCGAGGAGCTATGCAAGTTATAACATTGCAGTTATGTAGGATGCAAAAGTCCAGAAGTCTAATGTACCATAAAGAAACTATAGTTAATATGTTGTGCAGCAGAATTTTGGTAAAGAAATTTTCAGTGGATTCCTCACAAGAGAATGGTGGCCAACTATGGTGACTACATGAAATAATGGGTGTTTTTTACTGACTTGACTTTTATGGTCATGTCACTATGTGTTTGTGTGTGTGTATACACACCTCACAATAGATTATATCAGAAACCTTAAATATATACAATTTTAAAGAACAAAGTAGGCATTTGGCTGTCAAGGAAAGAAGGAAGCTGTAGTCAGAAGGGAGCACAAAGGGACATAGGAAGCGTATATGCTCATTATCTTGACTCTCATCATAGATGCATGGTATTATTTGCATATTTAAACTTAATAAATTATACATTTTAAATATGTGCTGTTTACTCTGTTTACTCTATATCAAAGAGTATCTCAAGAAACTACTATGTTTAAGTCTGCACAATTATCTGAATGCCTGTAAAATGCAGATTCTGTCCCAATCTCAAACTTTTCAGATTTATTGTATGAATATCTTAGGTTGAACCTGAGATTAATAATTTAATTCATCTATATTTTTGACTTTTTGAAAATACATACCTATTTTTATTTCAAAAATAGATTTTTACACGGGGAGAAAAGATAGATACCCTGAGCAACGCAGCACAACGAAGGTTTGAGAGGGGTGATATCCAATTGAGAAAATGAGAAATGAGACAGACACAAGATAAAGACTATGAAAACAAGTAGCTAGAGGGAAGACCCCTTCTCTGAGGAAGGAGGTCGAAATCGAAGGCTTGCTGCCCCGTCTTTTATTGAATTGCTTCGAGAGTCAAATTGCAAAAATTGATGTGGCACGAACATTGATAGTTACATCCTCAAGGATATCTTAAAAAACACAGTCCTGTAGCTTTGGACCACTGCCCAGCTATGGATCTTTGCCCACGGGCCTTGACCTTGGTCTCAGACTCTTGTCCACTTTCAGATGAATGCCTAAAGAGTTTGACCTTGGTCTTCAGCACAGCCATCTGTGAACTCGGAATTACAGGCAGTCTGTCCTGCTCTTCTTCATCAAGTCACGCTGTTGTTTTTTTCACAAACTGCCTGCAGCCACAGAGAAGGTCTTCCATACACTGGTTCACATCCCAAATGGTGCAAATGTCAGAGCTGAGCTCGTTTAAAGATGCAAGCAGGAGCTTCTTCTGTGTCTCCCACATGGATGTAGAATCCCAAGTATTAGCCCATTCTCTGCTGCTTTCTCGGGCCACAAGCAGGGAGCTGGAAGGGAAGTGGAGCCAGCCAGCCAGGACATGAACGGACCCCTACATAGAATGCCAAGGTAGATGATTAGCCTGTTGAGTCACGGAAATGGCCCCTTTATTTCTTACTTTTATACTCCATTGCAAAGATAATGTGGTACATTTACTCATTCATCTATTAATGGTGTTTTGGTATGTTTCCTCATTTGGTTTCTGCAAATAATGCTGCAACGAAGGTGAGAGTCCAAACATCTTTTGAGATTCTGCTTTCAGTTTGTTTAGATAAATACTCAGAAAAGGAATTGCTGAATTGTATGCTAATACTGTTTTTTGAAGAGTCATTATACCATCTTCCATATTGGTTGCACCGTTTCACATCCTCTCCAGCAAATAAGAAACACTCCAAATTCTCTACAGCTTTGCCAACACTTACTATTATTGTTCTAGTCATTTTATAACTTACAATCATCTACCAGGTATGAGCTTATTTTCATTTGCATTTCCCTGTTGATGATTATTGATGCTGAGTTTCATTGTTTATTCAAATGCTAGTTAACAATTCTTTGGAAAATCATTTATTCAGGTATTTTGCACAATAACACATCAATTTTTTCTTTGCTATTAAGCTGCGTGAATTCCTTATAGATTATGGATATTAACTCTTTATTATATATAATACATATATTATATATAATGCTTTATTACATATATTATATATATAATGCTTCAGAAATATATCCCCTCATTTTAAGCTGCATTTTTATGGTTTATTATTTTCTTTTCTCTGTAGGCTTTTGATTGGACATTCTCCCGCATATTTTTTTTTTCATTTGCTTTTGTTTTTGGTGAGATAAGTAAGGAATAATTGCAAAGACCTCATCTTGTAAAAATTCTTAACTATGTTTTTTTTAGGAATTTGACAGATTTAGATCTTGTATTAAGTATTTTGCCATTTTTAGTTTATTTTTATATATGGTGTAATATAAGGATACAATTTAATTCTGTCATCCATAAATACCAATTTTCCCAGCATTATGTGTAGAAGAGATTATTCTTTCTTCAGCGGGTATTTTCGGCACCTTTGTTGAAGAACAGCCGACAACACACGTGTTGGTTTACTTCTAGCTTCTCTATTTTGTTCATTATACTTTTGTCAGTGCCACATCATTTTAATTAAAGTCAATTTGTATTCTACTTTGAAATTACCGAATTTGATGTCTGTAGTATTATTACTCTTTTTTCAAGATCAGCACTATTTTTTATTGCCCTTACATTTAGTTTTAACACCCTGTTCTGTCTTGAAGTATTTAAAATATAATTTTTTAATTGACTCACGATAATTGTAATCACTCTACTTTTTTTGTATGCATTCATTCTTTGGGATTCACATATAAATTAGATAAGGTGAGATTTTTCTTTCTATGTATTACTTATTGTATTGAACATAATTCCTTTATTATCTATTCGTGTTGAAAAGGAGAGGATTTTGCCCATTTTTTTTTATAAAACACGCAAATGATTGGTGTCCTAAAAGCTCATGGGAATTCACATTATAAAACAAAGTTATGCATAGTTTTTAAGAACTATTTGTACCAACTTCAATATTTCCTCAAATTCAATATTCCATAAATCATTTTAAATAACCTCAGTGGTACAAATTTTATGTGTTAGTTTAAATTGAAAAAAGACTGCAAATTGCATTTTTATTAAACTGAAATTGGTTTAATAATGTTAGTGTCATGATGATGATTATAATATGTAACCTGGCATTTCTATAATTTCTTAAGATTTATGATACATTTTCTACAGTTACCACCTCTTGTGGGATCATATTTTTGTCTTTCAATGCAAGGTAGTAATTGTGCTGGGAAAAAAGACCAGATTATTAATGGAGGTATAATAAAATGAACATGTAGTTTTGTACAAGAAGCTGACAAATATTCACTAAACGTTGATATTAAGGAAAGTTAATGGTATTCCAAGTGAGTAGCCTAACAAAGATAAAATTACATTGTGGAATATTATTGCTTGATTTTGCAATTAGAGCTTACTGTGTGAAAGCCACCTAGCAAAATAGTTTGACATTGTAACAATTATTTTTCTTGCAACATTCCTGTAATATTAGGTATTACCCTTTTTCACGGACAACAGAACTGTGTTAGGAGCTTATCAAAATCAAACTGAAGGTTCATGGAGTTGAAATTCTGTTTGATGCTGCAAATCTTATTTTGCTGTCTTTTTTTGCTGCCTTGTTTTTATGTCTGGAATGCCACATTATGCCCATTATGTCAGAATGTCAGAGATAGTTGCGATAGGAATTAGAATCTAGAGGATTTTTTTTTAAGATCTTGAACTGTTCAGAAGTTAGGTATGCTTTCACATGATTTATTCAATGTTGGGCAGGGGGAAATAAGTGAAATTGTAGTAAAAACTGTGTTTCATTAAGTATGTATGAGAGAAGATGGATTGAGTATAGGACAGGTATGGGCCTTAGGTAGCCAGCAGAGAAGAAGGTTGCTTTCAATCATTCATTCAAGGGAATATGAGGGCCTTAGCTAGAGCAACAGTGGGGGAATAATATGCCTTGTGCTTTTATCTTTATGTCAGTACTAATTTTCTTTGCCCTGTTGCTTGCTTGCTAGTACAAAGTAATTGACTGACAATGAATTATAATGAGATACAGGTTTTAAATTTTGAAAAAAAAAAGTAAAAATACGCAAGAGAACACTGTAGGCAAAAGATCACACTATACTCTAAAAAATTCTATTTGTGTGATGCAGCAAATGTTAATACGATTGACACAATGTACCCTGTTCTAGCTGATAATATTTGTGTAAGTATTGTCCTTGTGATTTGTTTCAATAATGGGGAAGAAGAAATACCAGCATAATGACACATATTAGTTGAGGAATTAATTTTTTCTAAGAGGTATACATATAAATTGAATTTTTCATAGACATAAACATGCATTAACCTGCATCATATAAAGGATCAGAAGAACAAGGTGCTATTATACAGGAGTGTTTATTCATATCCACAGATGTAAATAGTAATTTTAGTATGGCATAATTTAAGTCAGAAAGGTTCTTTTCACAGCTTAGCATTGCCTCTACCCTGTATGGCTCTAAAAAACAATTTCTCTTTTCTGAGTTCCACTTTCCCTCCAGGTACCTACAGAAAATTGAATTAGATAATCTTTTAGGACTCTTTGAGCATTACGTAATATAGACAAAAGGTTCTTTACTTTGAATTAACAGGGAATGACATAAAGAATAGGTTTATTAAAATATAAGTGATGTGATAAACCCCTCTATAATTCAGCTTCTGATGGTCTTCTCACAGTCTGTTTTAATGAAGTATGTTATTGTGAAACAAGAACTGTCAATACTGTGCCTGGTCCATTTTTCAGTGACTACAGCTTCATTTCTTAAATTTGAGAACTGTATAGAATCTTCCATACTTCCAAATTTAAGTTTAATTTTGTTACCTATTCTTCATATTTGAAAAACCGATCAAACCATGTATAATACTTATAATCTTAATAATAATTTGCAAGGTAAATATCAACTTTGAGGTATAAAATTTGAATTAGCAACCTGCAGTTAATGTGAAGATATTTTGTTGAAATAAATTAGTGCTGCTGAGTTTGAGTACACCATTGTGTTTTCTTGGTTTATCTTTATTTTTCTTTTTTCAAAATGTTTATTTAATTTTGGAACATGATGAACCATAAGTTGTGCTGTTGTCAATCTTTCTTTTTTTTTTTTTTACCATTTTTATTTCAAAATGATTTCAAGCAAAGGATACACCTTTCAACAAGATTTTTATGAAAGCGCAAGATGGCAAAATAAGATAAGGACATATTAAAGCAGAAGAAGGGTTAGCAGCGGAGACGCAGAAAGAGTGTGACCCCGGGAATAAGACTGAAGCCGATGGCAGAGCGACACCTGGAAACCCATGGGCATGGGAGGAAGCAGCACATGCAGTGCAGCAGTGCTGCAGTGAACAGATACCCCAGCAGGAATCAGAGCTCCACTGGTGATCAGGGATGAAGTGGGAAATCATCGGGGATGCAAGAGCTTAATCAAGCCATAGAACTGTGAGCTCTGAATTTTTAAAAATATAATCCCAAGTAGAAGAGTGGAGCCCTATCAAATAGCTGTGGGAACAGGGTCAATTTCATGACCTAGACCCCCACTAGTGCCACACTGGGTGACATTTTGAGTTTGAGGCAAAGCCTATGGTGTTGTTGGTAGGGCAATAGTGAGCACATATCTACTAAGCCAGAGGTGAACTCACTTCCGGCTCATCACATTGCACCCAGTCCCACTAATTTGACATCCCATGGGTTCCATTTAGGGGCAACCCAGACCTAACTGTCAACAACAGAAAATCCATGCAGCAGGTAACACTGAGAGTCCTGTCACCTTGTTAAAAGTCCCTAATCCTGGGTACTGATGGAGTCATGATTGGGATAAAGACTGGGCAGACAATGGAATAGCTACAGTACAGGATCACAGAGGAAGGAGAGTGGTAACCTGGGCTCCTGACAACAGAAACCATGGCAGAAGTGTAGCACAGAGCCCAGGACTGAAATTCTCTGGAGGGAGTGGTGTGAGTGATTCAAATGGAGAATCAGGCACTGAACTGTGTTGGTAAAGCTAGCCTGTAGAGGTGTAACCAACACAACTTAAAAATCAACCCTGAGCAGGACAATCTGCTAATCCGAGTTGTAATGGCAAAGGGCAAAAGAGGCATAGGCACAATGCCTCCACCCACAAAGGAGCAATAGATTATTTCAGTCTCAGAATTAACTAAAAAAATATCGGGGAAGTGAGAATGAAGAATTTTTAAAATTGTTATAAAGCTCCTTATAAACAGCAAGAAGCCCATCCAAGAGTTCAAAGAATTCAAGAATTGACATTGAAAAGAACAACATTGAAGCAAAACCAGACTGAATTATTAGAAATGAGGAATACATTATTGCAAATTAAAACTTCAGTGGAATGCATCAATTATGGAATCAATAATGGAATAATGGAATCAATAATGTCTTTCAAAACTGAAAGACATCGCTGCACATATGTTTAAACAGAAAGCTGGAAGAGGATTTGAGTAAAGCTAAGAAAACCATGCAAGCACTGAGTGATACAATCAAAAGGCCAACTGTAAAGATTATGTGTGTTTCTGAAGTCACAGAAAGAGAATCTGGGTTGAAAAACATATTCAGGGCCCTGCGCGATGATGTAATGGTTAAGGTCCTCGCCTTGCACACCCGGGGTCCCATATGGGTGGCGGTTCTAATCCCGGCGGCCCCGCTTCCCATCCAGCTCCCTGCTTGTGGCCTGGGAAAGCAGTTGAGGATGGCCCAAGGCTTTGGGACTCTGCACCCGCATGGGAGACCTGGAAGAGCTCCTGGTTCCTGGCTTCGAATTGGCTTCGAATGGGTTACTTGGGGAGTGAATCATCGGATGGAAGATCTTCCTCTCTGTCTCTCCTCCTCTCTGTATTTATTTCCAATAAAAATAAAATAAATCTTTAAAAAAAAAAGAAAAAAGAAAAAAAAAAGAAAAACATATTCAATCAAATAATAAATGAGAACTTCTCCAACATGGAGAAAGAATGGAAAAACAAAATCCAGGAAGGGCAGAAAACCCTGAATAGACTCACCATAATACATTATACCTAAGCTCTCCTAGGTTGAACATTAAAAAAACGATACTTAAATATGCACATGACAACAGTCAGTTAACTTACAGAAGAACCGCAAACAGACTCATGGTAGACCTCTCAGAAAAACCCTCACCCTGGAAGAGAATGGAGTGACATATTCCAGATCCTTAAAGGGGGGAAAACAAACAAAAACCACTTCAGCCTAGAATAATATATGCAGCAAAACTTTCATGCAAATTGTAAGATCAATAACCCTTTCTATTCTGGTTTTGCTGCATTCTATGTGTTTTGATGTTTTTGTTCTCACTTTAATTTATTTCAAATAGCTTCATTTCTCTTGTTGAATTCATCTCTGTCTCATGGATCACACTGTGGCATCATTTTACCCAAGAGGCTTTTACGTTTTCTTCACCCATGGTGTTGGTTATTCAGTGGCAAGTTTGTCAACTTCATGGTGCTGTAAACTTACTGTTTTAACTTCGTACCTGTTGTTGACTTTGCTTTATGGCTTCTCATTTAAGGGAATGTATAGTGATGGCATAATACAGACTATCATATTTAGATATGGAGATACAATGCAGTATGCATCCCTATTTCCAAATCAAAGATGGAGCTGTTGGACATATCTAGACAATGGGATGCTAAACTGTGTGAAATTGTCTGTACCAGAAATGTTGGGGCACACTTAAATAATGGACTGATAGACTTATGACTGTTTATGAAGGACTACATTATTCTAATAATAAAATCAGTCAGTGGATAGGAAATGTGTGTGTGTGTGGGGGGGGGGTTGGCGATCCTAGACCCTAAGGAATTGTGCCGTAAAATTCAAAATTAAAAAAAAAAATGTAAAAAAAAAATTAGCTGCCTTGCACGCCCGGGATCCCATATGGGCGCCAGTTCTATCCCAGCAGCCCCGCTCCCTGCCTGTGGCCTGGGAAAGCAGTCGAGGACGGCCCAAGGCTTTGGGACCCTGCACCCGCGTGGGAGACCCAGAAGAGGCTCCTGGCTTCGGATCGGCGCAGCACTGGTTGTTGTGCTCACTTGGGGAGTGAATCATCGGACGGAAGATCTTCCTCTCTGTCTCTCCTCTCTGTATATCCGCCTTTCCAATAAAAAAATAATAAAAAATAAATCTTTAAAAAAATTAGCAAAATACTCTCAATGTTAACATAAAAAAAGAGGAAAGAAACCAAATAGAGACCAAAATAACAAATATGTGATCAACAAATCCAAGAGCTGGTTCTTTCAGAAAATAAACAGAATAGATAACCCACTAACCCAACTAATCTAAAAAAAGGAGGGAGAAGATATGAATAAATACAGTCAGAGATGAGAAAGGAAATGTTACAGATACCTCGAACATGCATAGACTAATCAAAGATGTGGAAAACCTCTATGATGAAAATTAAAATTAAGAAAGAAATAGAAGACATTTAAATGTGGAGAAATTTGCCATGTTCCTGGATTGGAAAAATTGTCATCAAAATGTCCACATAACTGAAATAATATGCAGATTCAATATGATCCCAATCAAAATCCCAACAGAGATAAAAAGAGATTACACAGAAATTTATCTGAAAACACATGAAACCATGCATAGCCAAATTTAAAGTGAAGAACAAAAAGGTGGAGGAAACACAATTCCAAACCTCAGGATGTACTACAGGGCAGTGATCATCAAAACAGTCTGGTATTGGTACAGAGGTAGAGAACAAGTTCAGTGGAACAGAATAAAACCCCAGAAGTGAGTCCACACATGTACATGCAACTTATCTCTGACAAGAAACTGAAAATAACCCATAAAAAAGTTTTATCTCTTCAATAGATACTATTGGGATAATTGGATAGCAATCTACAAAAGTAAGAACCGAGACTATCAACATGTCACCTTACACAAAAATCAGCTCTGCATGGATTATAGACCAAGAACATAGATCTTGGGCCAGTGCGGTAGCCTAACAGCTACAGTCCTCATCTTGCATGTGCCAGGATGCAATATGGGTGCCAGTTCGTGTCCTGGCAGCTCCGCTTCCCTTCCAGCTTTCTGCTTGTGGCCTGGGAAAGCAACCGAGGACAGCCCAAAGCCTTGGGACACTGTCCCCACATGGGAGACCCAGAAAAGGCTCCTGGCTCCTTGTTTTAGATCAGCTCAGGTCTGGCTGTTGCGGCCACTTGGGTAGTGAATCAACGGACAGAAGATCTTCCTGTCTCTCCTCTTCTCTGTATACCTAACTTTCCAATACAAAATAAAATAAATCTTTTTTTTTTAAAAAAAAAGAACAAAAATCTACACCCAGAAACCACAAAACTATTAGAGGAAAATATAAGAATCACTCATAGAAAAGTCACAAAAAGCACAGGTAGTAAAAGACTTACACCAAACGAAAAGTTCTGAAAAGCAAAGGAAATGATCAACAGAGTGAACAGGTAACATAATGGGAGAACATCTTTGCACACTACAGAACAGGCAGAGGACTAACATCTAGGGTTTACAAAGGTCTTCAAAAGCTCAATGACAGCAAAATAACAACCTTGTGAAGAAATGTGTGAGGGGAATAAGCAGTTATTTTTCAAAAGAGTAGTTTTCCAGCATATCAAATCATCTATCTAATCTATGTGTGTGTATACACACTCACACACACACACACACGTCATTTTCTTTTCCATTCACCTGGTGATGAACATCTGAGTTGATTCCTTTTTGGTTATTAGCAGTGCTGCTAAGCATATGGCAGAACTGGTATGTCATTGATAAAATGATTTTATGTCTTTAGAGTGAATACAAAATGGTGGGGTTGCTTGATGATACAGCAGCATTGCTTCTAGGTTCTTGAGAAAACTTTACACTACCTTTCACAGTAGCTGTACTAATATGTATTCCTATCAGCTTGTATAGAGTTTCTCTTTCTGGACATTCTTGCCATTTTTATTATCCTGTATCTTCCTGACAGAGATAAGATGATACTCTTTGAGTTTTCATTTGCATTTCCCCGATGGATAATGATATTGAACATTTTCCATTTACATCATGCTGGCTGTTTCTATTATTTTGAAAACTGTCTATTCAAGCATTTGCCCCTATTTACTCTTTTGGTTGTTCTTTTGTTGTTGAGTCTTTTTGATTGTTTATACATTCTGAAAATATTACTTCTCTTTTCGATGTGTATCTTGCAAATTCTATTCAGTTCTGTCAAATGTCTTATCATTCCACTGGTTTTTATTTTTTGTTGTTGATTCTATATGAGAAATCTTCCAAATTTCATATAATCTCATTTGTCTAGTTTTGCTTTTGTTGCTTTCGGGGTCTTCAGAAGTCACCATATACATCAATGTCCAGAGGTGTTTCCCTATATTTTCTTCTATGAAACATTCGTAAGGTTTTCAGTCCCACATTTAAATCTTTAATGTATCTGAAGGATTTTTGCTTGTGGTGAGAGATAGGGATCTAATTCATTCTTTGACAAACTTAAGCTCAATATAGTGAAAGGATTATATACTTTCCTCTGCAGTATATGATATTTTGTCTCAAAGAGTAGACTAAGAAACTGTGTCACATAATGCAATGTAATAAAAATAAATAAATCAATAAAATGAAATTAAAAAAAAAAGAAGTGGGAACTGGTTGCAGCAGTTTGTGATTTCTTGGGATGCCTGCTTCCCACATCAAAGTACCTAGTTGAAGCACTAACTACTCTGTTTCACATCCAGCTTCTTGCTGTTGTGCATCCTGGAAAATTGCTCAAGTACTTTAGTCCCTGCTATCATGCGGTGAATCTAGACGGTGTTCAACTTTGCCCACATTTTTAGTGACAAAAGCATCCTCTCTTCAAAGTATGTTGCTGGCAACTTAATGTGAGTTAGCTGACCGTGATTTAATTTCCTGAGTCTCTATTCTGTTCCATTGGTTTGATGTCAGATTTGATGCCAGTACTACACTGCATTATTGGCTGTAGCTTTATAGTATGCTTTGAGATCTGCTATTGTAATGACTTGATTTATATGTGTATACACACACATTTTTTTCAGGATCGCTTTGATTATTCTGGGTATATATTTATTCCATATGAAGTTTAGGATACATTTAAAACGTTTTAAATATATATGTATACATATATACATATACATATATATTTAAATTTTATGACACAGTTTAATAGGCATTGGGGTTCCTCTCCCCCTCACCTCTCCACTCTGCGTTGTTCTTCTCTCCAGTCTTTCACTAGGTATCTTCCCAGTGCCCTCAGAAGTTCATCATACTGCCATTGAGGTGACTCCCAATGATGTAGGGAC
Organism: Ochotona curzoniae; assembly: GCF_017591425.1. Classification (NCBI taxonomy): domain Eukaryota; kingdom Metazoa; phylum Chordata; class Mammalia; order Lagomorpha; family Ochotonidae; genus Ochotona; species Ochotona curzoniae. Next base: position 33,816,061 of record NW_024465023.1, read on the forward strand.
TTACCTGTTATTTCACTGTGAGCCCATGCTTATATTGCATTACAAGGTTATACTTCTCTTGGTTTCTGTATAGGGACAAATTTATTTCCGCTGCACTTCCATTATACCTTCCCTTAGGTACATTCCCCCTCGGGTTGAGAGGGAAAAAAAGAAGGAAAAAATTACGAAAAATGAAATAGTGAGCCTTCATCTCTATGGTGCTGTGGAACTCATAGCAGGGGTATCAGTGTGACAGTAGGGTAGAGCAAAAGTGTGACCAATATCTTCCTATAGAAATTAATGACTTGTGTGATTCAAAATGGAGTACAGTATGGAATAGATCATCGTTACCCCTTCTAACAAATTCTATCCTATTAACAATGATAAGACAGATATTAAAAATCTCAGGTGATCATATGCAAGTCATCTCTCATTAATTATTGATTCATAGGTTACATCATAATAGCTTATTGCATGTAGCACAGACTGCTTGGAGGCACGATAATATACAATTTACAGGTACTGTTTTTAGATTTGACATTGTATTATCTTATATTAAGGCAAATATATGATATCTGACCTTTTGGGATTGGCTCACTTCCCTTAGCATAAATTTTTCCAGTTGGGCCCATTTGGCCATGAAGAAATATTTTTTATTTTTTTTAAATAGCTGAGTTGTATTCCATGGAGTAGATGAACCATAGTTTCCATATCCAGTCTTCTGTTGATGGTCATTTTGGTTGCTTCCATGTTTTTGCAATTATTGAGTGTGCTACCATGAACATAGGAGTGCAGGTTGCTTTCTCATGTAACAAGTATTTTGGATATATTCCTACAAGTGTTATTGATGGGTCATATGGTATGCAGATTTTCAGTTGTCTGAGTATTCTCCATAGTGATTTCCACATTATATTGATTCTCTATATTACTATCAATAATATAGCTATTTTGGTGGATTAACTTTCCAATCTATGACCATAAAACATCTTGGATTTTTTTGATGACTTCTTTCCCTAATTTGTGATTTTCATAGCAGAGATCTTTCAATTCTTTGATTACATTTATTTTTATAGACTTGATTTTTTATAACAGTTGTGAATGGGATTTCTTTTCTGGTTTAACTTTCAGTGAGATCACTTTCATTTATGAAAATATAATTTGTTCTTTTATATTGATTTTGTGTCCTGTAACTTTTTAACAGCTTTTTAGTGAAGTGTTTAGAGTTTTTTTTGTGTACAGCATAATTTCATACGCAAATGTGTGTTTTTACTTCTTCTCTTCCAATTCCAATTTCTTTTATTTGTTTCTCTCTAATTGTTCATAATAATATTTCCAAAGCTATATTGAATAAGACTGATAAAAAGGAAGAATTTCAACTGAATTTGATCTGTAATACTGCAACAAGGTGGAGGAATCCACCATGGGGGGAGGGTATCGGTTGGGGTTGGGGGAAATCCCAGAGCCTATAAAACAGTGTCACATAAAACAATGCAATTAATATTAAAAAATCTACTGTCACAAATAAAAGGAACATCCTTGTCTTATTCCAGATATTTGGGGAAATAGTTTCTTCCTTCCCTTCTCCAAAATAATATTGGATGTGGGTTTATAGTATATTCCATTTGTAACTTTAAGATTTCTACCTTAACACATAATTTGTAGGGTTTTTTTTTGATCATGAAGAATTGGTGACTTCTCAACTTCATCCTTGAAAAGATCACATAATTATTTTTTACATTCTGATGATGATATTTATATCTTGGGGTTTTAATATTAATTTTTTAAGGTTGAAATGTAGATTCACATAACGAAGAAGAGACAAGGAGAGAGAGGCCTCCCATCTGCTGGTTCACTTCCTAAATGAAGACAATAGCCAGAACTGAGCCAATTTGAATCCAGGAGCCATGAGCTTCTTCATTGTCTTTCATGTTGGGTACAGTGTCCGAAGGACTGAATCATCCTCTGCTGCTTTTTCCAGGCCATAATCATGGAACTGGATTGGAAATGAAGAAGCCTGGACTGGAAGCAGTGCCCACACAGAATGTAGGCAATGCAAGATGGAGGAACATTGAACCATCCTTGTACCTCTGAGACAAATTTCATTTGATTGTGATGTATGATACTTTATATGTGTTGTTGGGTTCAGTTTGCCAGTATTTTGTTGAGAGTTTCTGCAGGTATATTTATCAAGGGTATTGGTGTGTATTTGTGTGTGTGTTTGCTTGGTTTTGGATCAGAATGATGTGACCTTCATCAAAGGAGTTAGACAGAGTTTTGTATCTTTAATAGTTTCCATAGTTGAAAAGTATTATATTTATTTTCTCTTTAATATTTATCTAGAATTCTGTAGTCACAATTTTATGTATTTGAAATTTTTCTGCTTTTGTTTATCTGGCTAACGATTTTTTGTTTTGTTTTGTTTTGTTTTGTTTTTGGCTCATCTTCCCAATAACCCAGTTTCTCATCTTGCTGAACTTGTATATTTTTAGTTTCAATTTTCTTTGCTGCTGCTCTAATTCTTATTATTTAACCTATCCAACAACTGGGGATTTCTTTTAATCTTGCTTTTTAAAATCTGGGATGTATCGTTAGAACATTCATTTCAGAATTTTTTTCAACATTAGTGATTGTTGCTATAACCTTCCCTCTTAAATGTTCTTTTACCATATTCTACAGGTTTTAATAGGTTGTGTTTTCTTTTCCATTAGATTCAAGGAAGATTCTTATTTCCTTTTTGGATTTTTTAATGGTCCATTGATCATTCATTAGAATATTATCTAACTTCTCTATATTTATAGGTATTATTTTTGCTGACGTCTAATTTTATTGCTTTGTGATCTGAGAAGATACATAATGTGATTTTAATGTTATGAGATTTACTGGCCAAATCAGATGCATCTTTGTTCATTTTCTATCTGGTGAATTGATGATTGGTAGCACTGGCATGTTGAAGCCTCCTACTATTCCTTTAGTTTTAATAATATTTGCTGCATGTATCTGAGTGGTCTTGTGCTGGATCCAGCACAAGTATATATATATATATATATACTATATATATATATGTATTTATATATATATAAACTTTCTTTTGAGTAGATACTTTTAAAAATATATGTCTATCACTTTATTTAAACACTGTTTTATCTATTATGAATATTGCAACTACTGGTTGATGTTGGGATTCATTTCTATGGTATACAGTTTTCCAGTCCTTTACTTTTCATGTGTATTTTAACCTGTGAAGTGAATTTCTTATGGGTAGCATGTAGTTCAGTGTTGTGTGATAATTTTATTCCAGTGACTTAAAATTTATCTTTTAATAAAACAGATTAAAACTTTATTCAAGAGGAACAAATTTCATGCATATCAATATATACCACATATATGCAATATATACACTTTTATTTCCACTCACTCCCTTATTGCCATCCTCCCTCCCCTTCCTTCTTAATTTTCTTCTAATTTTTATAAAGGCAAAATTTCAAATTTATAATCAAAAACATATCCTTTGATTAATAAATAGGTCAGAAGTAGTAAGTAGAAAAATCATTGTTCCTGAAGAGTATAGATAAAGTCTATAAATAGTAAAGAAATTACAAAATGTCAATTTCTCTCACGTATATTACATTTTAGACACTTTATTGATTATTACAAATCAGAGAAACATGTTGGGCTTATTGTGACTGGTTTATTTCACTAATGGCTTACAATTGCACCCATTTTATTACAAAAGACAGGATCTCATTCTGTTCTATGATTGCACAGTATCCTACTTTCGTATATATATTGATGGTGGTCTGGGTTGATTGTATATCTTAGTTATTGTTAGTTGAACAACTATAAATGTGGGTACAGATAACTCATCCATATGTTGATTTAATTTCCTATGGTTAAATTTCCAAGAGTGGAATGGCTGAGCCAATGTGATAGATTTATTTTCAAATTTCTGGAGAATCACCAGTTTGTCGTCTATAATGATGGTACTCTCTTATATTCCCACCAATAGTGAATTAGGGCACATTTTCCCAAATCCTTGGCACCATTTACTAATTTTTAATTTTTTTGATTCTAACTGGGGTGATGTGAAACCTCATTGCAGATTTTATTTGCATTTTTCTAATGGCTAGTGATCCTGAAAAATCATTTCATATGTCCATTGGACATTTGTATTTCATCCTTCAAGAAGTGCCTATTCATATAAGACCCTTTATTAGACCCCAGAAGCACAGACAATAAAGGCAAAGTAGAAAAATGAGCTAAATCAAGATAAGAAATTTTTGCATAGCTAAGGAATATCTCAACAAAGAGGCAACTGATATAATGGGAGAACATACTATAAACTATACATCTGATAGAGAATTAATATCTAGGATTCATACAGAGCTCAAGAAACCAAATAGTTAAATAATCCAGTAAAGAAATGGGCAAAGCATATGAGTAGGCATAACTAAATTTTATTTCATTGATTGTTTACTGATTGCTCAGTGAATTTTGCAGTTTTCATTTGCTTTTATGATGTTTGTATTCTTATAATACAGAACCTCCTTCAGGGTTTGTTTGTTTTTGTCTTTTTTTTTTTTTTTTTTTTGGTGATGCTGGTCTGTTGGTGTAGAGTTCTCAGATATTTTGGGGGGGAAAGGGATGCTTAATTTTTCTTTCACTTATAAAGGATGGCTTTTTTTTTTTTGAAAATATCTTCTTGGTTGCTAGTATTTTTCTTTCAACATCTTAAATATGTTATTCTACCCTAATTCTGGTTTATAGAGTTAGACAAGTGAAATTGCTGTTGGTCTGATTGATGCTTTTGACCTACCAGGCTTAGGACACTCTCCTCAACCTTAGCAAGAGTAATATGATGTAATTTCAAGAAGGTATGTTTACTTAACTCTGGTTATAGTCCTTTGCACTTCTTGTGTCTGGATGTCTTTCTTTCAAAACTTAGCAAGGTTTTAACTATTCTTTCATTCAGAAGTTCTCAATGATTTAATCCCTTCTCTTCAGGTGCCTCTGTAACATGAGTATTTGTTCACTTAATGTTACTCTATATCATGTAGGCTGCCTTCATTTTTTTAAAAATTCTTTTATTTTCATTTAAATGGATTAATTCACAAGGTTTGTCCTACAGATGGGAAATTGCTTCTTCTGCTTGGTCTATTTTGCTGTTGAATTTTTCAATTGTATTTTTAAAAATCTTATTCATAAAACTTTACAGCTCTAAATTTCTTCTTGGCTCCTTTTTATGCTTTTGTAATATTTATTGAATTTCTCATTCATTGAATCTGTTGTTTTCCACCTTTTATGGTGTGTATAGGTATTGTCTTGCATTTTGATTTGTTTTCTTATCACTTTTTAAAACCATTTCTCTGGCCTTTCATAGATGCACTTCACATCAGGATCTACTTACTGAGAATTGTTCTCTTTTGGAGTTGCTTCTTTGTGTTTCCCTATTCTTACATTAACACCTGTGCATCTATTGTAGTAGCCCTCCTTTTACCTCCTTGGAATAGATTTAATTAGGAAATGCTTTATTGTTTAGATGGAATGTGAGATGTCACTTGGGTTGTTGATTTGGCTTTAATTCCAGATAAGCCTATAATGTATCTCTGAATGATTTCTTCCATGGTAGTCTGTTTCAGCAATGCCTACAAGATAGTTATCTAGTCTGCAGCAGTATTTGGAAGCAGTTGTATGACTTTTATTTTAAGTTTTTTTTTTTTTATTTTGTGATTCAGTTGTATGACTTTGAAGAGTGTCTGATCTTAGAGTGGTGTGTCTCCTTAGGCACCAGAGAGTTGGGTATCAATCAGACTATGGTGCTGTGGTACATAGAGGGGGCTGTCCTCTTGTCCTGCTAGGCAAGTCTGAGTCAAAATTGGCGTTAGAGCACCTATACGTATGATTCTCAAATTGTACAATGTGAGTAGGACCTGCTCCAAGGTCCTTCTATGTGAGTGTAATTGATGCAACGGCTATACCACTAGAAGTCCAAGGCCCAGCACCTGGAAATGTTATAGGGAAATGGTCCCAACCATATAGTGTGAGTGTAGTTTATGCATAGTTGCAGGAGCACTGGACTGTACTTAGGACTTTTCTTTAGTTTGCACTGGGTGTGTTTGGATGACTCTGAAGAACATAGTGCCAACAGTACTACCTCTGCACTTCTTCAAGATACAGCGAAATATTTACTCGTATTTCACTGAGTGAATGTCTGTTAACCCAGGGATTATAAGCTGATAGGCCTGAAGCAAACCTACAACCTGATTTTCTAGATCTCAGAGGCAATTGTAAATGATACCAGAACTGTAGAATCAACAGCAAGTATACCAGATATGTAATATACCAGATATGTATAGCGGACTTGGCCCTTTGTCCCACGGGGCATGCAGGGATGATGCTTTGGCTATTGCTTTGGTCCTTGACACTCTGTGGTAAAAACTGCAGAAGAAGCCTCTTCGAATATGGACCTCTGTGATTGTGTATGTGATTTCACTGGTAACTATTCCCAAGAAGCCATTGGAAACTTCCCTAGCAAGTGTAGCGTGGACTTCTGTAGGAATCTCCCATGGCTGAAGGATTCACAGAGCCATGTTCGTTATCCTAAAAAGAGCCTTTGCTTTCTCTTGGGGTTTCCAGTGGTGAAAGGGCTGCTTACTTCCCCCTTAAAGCAACTAGAGCTTAGCAGCTTTTTGAGCAGAATTCAGTTTTGGTACTTTGGGGGCAGAGGGAGGCAGTACTGGTTTCCTGTTTGGAATAGAGCTTCCATACCTAAGCCAGACCTCTAGACTTGATTTAGAGTCAGTGAGGACTGTGGAATTCTCCTGTAGTTAGAGCTGTCTGCATAAGTGGTGGCACTTTGCTTACCTATTCTTGGCAGGTAAGCTGAGGAAGGAATGTTGGGCACTGTTCTTGTTATTAAGCTATCAAAGTTTTAGGTCTTATCAGTTCATGAATGAGCTTCTTCTCCTAGTCAATCCTCTTGGTTCTAGTATTTTATTAATAGAATCTTTTACATGGCAAGACGATGTTTCTTGGCTGAGAAGGCAAGAGAGGAATGGAAGGCAGCCAAAGCAGGCACAGTTAGCAGTGACAGCATGTATTATTTCTCTTACTATGATCTTTGACATTTTTGTGTAATTTGCAGTTCTCACTATTTCTTTACTGACTTTGTATTCTTTCAGTCAATCGCCTCAGTTCCAATATCTTATTACAGATGCTTTTCCCAGCATGCTGGTTTCGTGTGTCCAAGGGTGCTGGGGTAGGAGTGATACCATCAATAGCAGGAGGAGCAGTGCACTTTCTGTCTGCTATTTTTTGGAGGCTACATGTCACCTCACTTCTTTGCTGAAGCTTTTTGTCAGACAATCTTTAGGACATGTTGTTCCCTAGTTCTTCTGAAATCTTCCCTGCTTGAAGTGGATGCAGATGCTCTCTGTTCAGCCATCTCGATGTATTTCTTTTACAAATTAATCTATTAATTTTAATAGGTTCATAAATACTAGTCAAATAAATGATTTTTTAAAATTCTTTATTTTTCTACTTAGTTCCAACTTTGGCTCCCCTCGCTCTCTTGCAATGACCATCAGGGTCACTCCAGAGCCCCCCTGAAAATTAGATCAGATAGAGACCAATAAGGAAAGCTTAGGACAGACAGGATGCAGTCAGCTTGGACCCCCATATACCTTACTAGGTAGGACACAAAGATTAGTTACTCCTTGCTAAGGTATTGAAGATTTCTCCGTACACCCCTCAAGAAACTGTTCTGCTCCTCAATTATTAATATTTGGAATATTTGAGTAATAAGCCTGTTTGGACTAGGCTAAAACTCACGAAGTTCAGTGGAAATCATGCTTGAATACTATAAGCTGCTAAATATAAAAGTAAAAATAGGGCCCGGCGCGGTGGCGCAAGTGGTTAAGTCCTCACCTTGCACGCCCGGGATCCCATATGGGCGCCGGTTCTAATCCCGGCGGCCCCGCTTCCCTTCCAGCTCCCTGCCTGTGGCCTGGGAAAGCAGTCGAGGACGGCCCAAAGCTTTGGGACCCTGCACCCACGTGGGAGACCCGGAAGAGGCTCCTGGCTTCGGATTGGCATAGTATCGACCGTTGCGCTCACTTGGGGAGTGAATCATCGGATGGAAGATCTTCCTCTCTGTCTCTCCTCTCTGTATATCCGCCTTTCCAATGAAAAAATAATAAAAATAAATCTTTAAAAAAAAAAAAGTAAAAATAGACACGAGACAGCTGATAGTATCCTATAACCATTTTAAGGTGTATAGCAGCCGGTTGTGTATAAACTAAAATTGAAATGTCAATGAAGTAGTCACAGGATGTGGTTAAGAACTTGCATTTTCTAACATATTGGTCACTCAATACCATGTCAATTAACTTCATGATGTTGTAAATTGTTGTTGAAGTTGTGTAGTGGCTTTTCATTGGACAGAATGATATTCTGCCAGCTCTACTTTCAGACCAGAGATGGTCTCCCCAAGAAACTATTGAATTTATCTGAACAATAAGATGCTGGACTTTCTACATAGTCCATGCCCGCAATGAAAGAATCATGACTGGATAGGAACTGTACTGCAACAATATGGAGGAATTCAATATGGGGTAATGCAAGGGGAGGGATTGGGGGAATCCCAGAGCTTATGAAACCGTGTCATAAAATGAAATGAAAAAATTCTTTATTTTTCATGATACAATCCATTAGGCTCAGGGATTTCCCTTTCTCCCTCCCTCACCACCTTCCCCTACTGTTTCTCCTATGTTGTAGCAATATTTTAGTTCCTCAACAACAGTCACAAGTCCATCATTCTTCTATTTAAGTGTATCCTGACATTGCAGGTATAGAGCATGGTTTAAAGGCCAGCATTCTCTTTTTGGTTGGCTTTTATTTGGAAACTTTTAGAATCTTTGCCTTTTCATTTAGAATCTTGTTTTCCACTGTTTTAAAATAGTAAACTAATTTTAATGACTAAACAATTATTTTGATGGTTTTGTAATTTCAACAGTACATCTTAAAATTTAATGAAAATAAAGTCAACAAAAACAAAAATAAATTATTTAATGGCAGACTTCTTGCTTTTTTTGTTATTATGTTTACTCATTAATGTATCTTCATGTTATGACCATGGCTCTGTTGCAGCACAAGTTTTATTGAGTTTGGGCGGCTTTATGCAGTTAGCTGCTTTATGATTCAACTTTCACATAGTATTCTTCTGAATTAGGAAAAAAAACCCCTCATTATTCGCATAGTGTTGTGTTATATCTTTTGTTTTGTCTTGGTAACAACACAGTCCATCATATGTACTAAAACAAATGGGAGCACTGTAGTTACAGAGATGAAACGTGGCAAGATGGACAGACGAATAAGAATTTGTAGAGCTTATCTAACAGAAATATAAATATTTAACTTTTTAGAAAACACACAACTTTGAGAATTCCTCCAGATTTCCCAGTTCATTAAATTGGACACATTTCTAATTAAGATACGGCTTACCATGACCTCCGTGTCACTGTCTACCACCCCAGCTTCACAGCTAATGCTGCTCCATTAACTTCTCTCAGCATTTCCATCCCATGCTTGATCACATACAAATAGCTTGCGATTGTTAAGAACATTATAAAAAATTGCATGTCTCCATTTACTTATTTAGCAAATCCACGCAAATTTTATATTACTTGGGTTTTATGTTGGGTCCAGCCTTTCTTATACCAGAAGCAGGTCTTAGTCATCCTTGGCACAGTTGTTTGCTGACTCCTAGTTCTTCAAAGTTTTTGATCTAGATATCTACCTGTGCATAACTACCTCACAGTGACCATATCTCTTGGAAACACGAAAATACAATTTACTTGATTTTTCCCACTGGCCCCCTATGTCCTACAAGGATTACAGATTCTTTTCTTCTCCTTTGCCTTTTCTTACTTTCTTTCTTATTTTCTTTCTTGCTTGCTTGCTTTCTTGCTTTCACTAACCATATTCTTAGTCAAAGTGTGACACCACGGAACTTGTACTTCTTTGTTCTTAACCCATCAACAAGATCTCCCACTAGAGAACCTGTTTGGGTAATGCATGGACGCTAAGCAAGGTTTCATTTCATATGTCTATCTGGCTGACCGAGTATATTAACCCTGCAGTTTTCCCATCAGTTTTCATTGATAACCCTTGTCTCTCAAAGGTCAATGAATAGGTCAATGAAACATTGATCTGCCTTAAGTAACAGAGACAAATGGTAGAAAATTAAGTACTGAGGCAGGTCTATTTAACTATAAATTAAACAATTTTAAATTAACTGTAACATTTAAAATTTTGAAAATTAGTTTTAAAATTAAAAATTAAAAATTATTAATTAAAATTTTTTTTTAATTTGAAATTTTGACATTCAGCCAAGGAGGTAAATGAAGTAAACTCCAGTGGCAGTCGCCTCCCTGGGCCAATTTCACAGTTGGATCCAAACATATGGCATACAGAATAATAATGGCTTCCCCTAAAGATGTCTGCTTTAATCCTCAGAGTTTATAACTGTTTGGTTACATGATAAAGATCTAAAAATAGGGTGTTTGTCCTTTGTGACTACAGAGGATTCCAATGTGGTTTTACAAAGGTCCTAAAAAGTAGAAGTCGGAGTCAAGATGGAATTACAAGGTTAACAACAATTTGTGCTGTATTTGGTCCAATATTATCAGTATTGAAGATGGAAAAATATGACCAGCAGGAGGTTTTTAGAACCAAGAAAGTAAAAAAAAAAAAAAAAGAGAGAGAGACTGTTGTACCAGAATTTTCTTAAGGAATTCAACCATGCAGAAACATTGATGTCAGCCTAGGGGGAATTCTATCAGTTTTTTGATATTGTGAACGGCTAGATAACACATCTGTGTTCTTTTATTCCACCAAATTTACCTTAATCTTCATGTTGATGTAAAAATTCATAAAAATAAAATCGTGTTGCTGTAAAATTGGGGAAATAAGGTAACAGTGGGGTAATGGAATTAAAAACCTGAGTCAGAAATAAAGGACTGAAAGATAAAGCTTGGAAAAAGTTGCCAAGAAATTGTTGAATGAAGCACATTTGTTCTATTGAAAATAATTTTTTTCCTAATTGGAAATTAGTGCAACATGATAAAACATTTAAACAGCATAAGACAGTACATCATGTAAATCATTCCTTCCGTTGCTGCCCTTAAGCTGGTAGCTATTCAATACAGCAACAAATTTGCCACTAACAAAACACAGCAATGTATATTCTGGAGATTTTTTATGTATTAAGCACGCTTGTCTACAAAGTATATGGTTTAAAATACGTGGAAATATACTAATATATACAGTCTTCTGCAAGTAGAAATTTTTCATTTAAATACTATATTTGAACAATTCTAAGTCATGAGGTTGGATATTTGAAGTATCTACAATTAGCATGCATGGGATTAGTGCTGTAGCATGGTGAGGCAACACAGGTATCCCATATGGATACTGCTTTCTATCCCAGCAGATCCAATATCTGTCAATCTCCATGTTAATAGTGTGGGAAGAATTGTGGAAGATGTCCCAAATCTTGAGTCCCCAGAATCCAGATGAAGTTCCTTCTCCTGGCTTCTGTTTGGTCTGGAAGAGGCTGCTGTGGCCATCTGGGGAGTAAATCTTTAGATGCATCATTCACTCTTTCTCTCTCTTTTTTAATTTTTAAAATTTTTATTTTTTCATGATTTTTACATAGTTGATTAGGATGTGAAGGGTCAAGAGCTAGAGGAAGCTGGAAGAGACCATTATTTCTGCATTCTCTTTTTTTCCTTCCTGTATCTGGGGGAAGGAGGGAGATAAGGGGAGAAGCCACACTCAGGCTCCCAACCACATCCTTATCCTGGATGCGATCCCAGGTTCCCCAATGTGGGAGATGCTTTACACTTTTTTTTTTTAATAAACAAATACGAACAAAATTAAACCAGCATGAATCTTAAAATTAATGGTGTCTTAAAAACACTATTTGTCAGATTGCTGGTGTGATGTAATAGTTTTTGTGTATATACAATCTTAGTTGATAAGGTCACACTACTGAATTGAGACTATGTTGAATAAAACACCGCTTAAGCATATTATAAGAATGGAGTGTAAGCACTGGTTATTTTTGAAAATCTTCTGTTGATGCCATGTGGGAAGATAAAGATAAGATCAACATCTATACTCGTAGAATGGACAGAAGAAAATGCCCAGAGTCAATGGTGAAGCACTATTTAAAGGAATGCTCCATTATCAAAATATTTGATGCATTATAAAATCAAAATATGTGACAAACCATGAGTACTTTGACTCAAAACTTAAATCTACTTTTCAGAAGAATCAGACTCTGAATATAATGAGATTTTAGGAATGCTTGGATCTATTTTCTAATATACTGCTTTTCAATGTATGATCAAATAATGAGGCTTGAATTCCCCAAATTGATTCTTCATAAAACTATGTGTTACAAAATCAAGATGCCAGTGACTTTCCAAATACTATTATTTGGATTATTGGGTGTAACTACAAGTATTGTCTATGATGTCAAAACATCTTTATAACCACTCTAGGTTATTATTTCCTTTGTAATTTTGTTGGCAGCTAAATAGCTCAAAAGAATGATGATTCAAATTAGTGACAATTCAGTCTTAATCAAGGCAGTGACCGCAAACTTAAAGTTGCCTGTAGTTACATCCTAATGTACTCACTGGAAAACAAAAGAAAGCAATTTTACTTAAGAATCTCCTTAATGAACCAACAAAATTATCATTTATTCAACCTTGACGCTTTAGCACATTTTTTTAATATAATGTGTGACAAAATAAAAAATATTTGTAAGATGTTTCTGTGGCATATTAGGAGGAAATGGTTTCCATAAAGAAAAAGCCTAGGTGTGAATTCCCAGCTGAATTAGTTCCTTTTGCTTATGGAATACCATCACAATAACAGAGAATAACAGAAAAATTATTAACATTCAGACTTCTGTATTTGACAGACAGTTTTCTCAGAAAATGAAACAGTGAGTCTGTCATTTTAGAAACAACAGACATCTTTTTTTTTTTTTTTCCACCAGTGCAATCAAGTGAAGTTAGAATTTGGAGAAACTTATATCTAGCACTGTGAGCTTGATATCTTCTCAGTTCCTGGGAGGGGGTGGCGGGGTGGAACTCTCTATGAAACTCCCAAGTGATATACAAAAGTTCAGTTTTTTTTTATATTGTACCAATGAAGTGTGAAAGTGTTTGGAGGCTCTATCTAGTTCAATGAGCAAATATTTTCTAAATTATCCATGCTGTTATAAAATGCTGTAACAAAAATTAGGGGCGGGAGGACAAAAGTTTGACACAGTGAAATCTTGGCCACTTCAAATGCCCACATTCAGTTTCAACATACCTGGTTTCTATACTGGCTCTCCTGTATTTTACCCAACTTCCTGTTCATATGCATCAGGTGAAATTAAAAAAAAAAAATGATGGCTCATGTACTTGGATCTCTGACACCCAAGAGCTAAGCCAAGATGGTGTTAATGGTTCCTGGTTTCCATCTTGCCCAGCCCCAAATGTTGTGTGCCTTTGGGAAATGAATCAATGAATACAGGATCACAGACAGACACTCTGCATGTATGTATCTCACTATGTGTGTAAACCTTCTTTCCGTCACTGAAATGAATAAATATATTTTTAAAAATCACATCTTTCTTAACATGTTACACAGATTGTGTGGTTTATTACTAATGATGGTGCTGAACTTATTTTGTGTTTTACTAGTGATCCTGTTGAACACAGAAGTTTAGGGACATCTCATTATATTTGGAAAAATACACTTTCAAATCTTGTTGCACATTGCCACCAAGCATGTTTAAAACTGGTTAACATCACTAATTATTAGGAAAGCAAAAATCAAAGGACAGGGTGGAGAGTAGCATTATGCTCTTAAATCTGTGTTACATAAATCTGTTTTAAAAATAAAAATTGTAGTGACATATCAGCTCAATCATTATTATACATAAGACAAAAATAAATAAAATAAAACAAATATTTCTGAAAATTTGAAGAAAGGGGAAATTCATGGTTAGTGGATTTGTAAGTTGCTACAGCTTTTATGGAAAAGAGCATTGAGCTTTATCAAACTCTACATTCATGGCTACTGTATGAACCGGCAATCTGATCAATGGGTAAGTAACCAAAGTATGCAAAGTAAGCCCATTGAAAAAATATTTGGATTCCAGTGTTTACTATAGCACTCTTTGTAACTTAAGTATGGAATCAATCAATAGGCACATCAGTGGATGAACAGATAAACAAAATTGAGTATTAATTAACCACAAAAAGCATAACATTCTACCATTTGCAGTAGCATGAATAGATTTGGTGAGCATTGTGTTAAATGAAATAAATCTGGCACAGAAAAGCAAATACTACGTTTTAAAAATACTTATATATTTTTTATTGAAAGGACAGATTTACAGAGAGAAGGAGAAACAGAGAAAGATCTTCCTTCCATTGGTTCATTCCCCAAGTGGCCCTAACAGCCAGAGCTGAGCTGATCCCAGGAGCCTCTTCCAGGTCTCCCATGCAAGTATAGGATCCCAAAGCTTTGGACCATCCTCTACTGCTTTCCCAGGCCTCAAGCAGGGAGGTGGATGGGAAGTGGAGCAGCCGGGACATGGACTGGTGCTTATATGGAATCCCGATGTTTGTAAGGTGAGGATTTAGCCACTGGGCCATTGTGCCAGGTGCCAGCATCTGTATTTCTAGATAATACATGTTATGTATGTTTTGAAATTTTTTCTTCGGCCTGTATATACTTTTCATTTTTTCTGAATTGGTCCTCTTTTGCTTATTTATTTGAAAGGAAGAATTACAAAGAAGGAGAGGCAGAGAAGAGGGAGAGAGAGAGAGGGAGAGGCATCAAATGCCAGCTATTCTGGAGGTAATGTATTAGCAGTCACAACCCAAAGCACATAAATTTACTTAGGGCCCTCCAGAAGCCACTGATGAATGCAAGATGTTTCAGCTATTTGTAGCACAAAAAGCCACAGTCCCAGATCTGCAGGATATAGAAAAATTGTGCCTAGTTCACATTGGACATGCAAGCATTTGTGCTTCAGTCACCTGGCACCCTGTGATAAGAGATACAGAAATGGACTTACTGGAGTGTGATTCAATTCCCTTGTACGTTATCTGCTTTAGTGTGAGCCCATGAAACAGATGAGAACTTTCTTGGATTGCAGAGTCAATGAGCATTCAGCCTGGAGATGCACCTAGAAATCTTGGACCTGCAGGATGCATGTGGGCCTTCTCCAGGCCCTGTGAAACCTGATGTCTCTGGGTCAGCAGGTGGGGGCTCTGTTAGTGATGGGGCAGCTTGCTCTTCCTTAGGGTACAATGGAGTTTAGCTATTGCATTACAGCAGCTCAAGTCTTGGACTTTAAAAAAGAGAGGCAACGTGGATCCTTTTTATTGTAGAATTTTTATTGCACAGAACTGACCCAGGAATTGAAATGACCAGCATGTGCATAAGATGATTGAGGTGATGGACTGTGCTGGACCTTCTACTGGCAAGCACAAACAAGAATCAGGTCTGGGATCACCTCAGACGAAGTTTCTTTGGAGATCCCTCCAACTGAAGTGCTGATCTCAGAATCCCAGCCATGAAGGGACTATGTTAACCAGTAGATTCTGAATACATTTCATCGTGATTGGAATGGCGAGATTGGCAGCAATTCAGAACTGTTAAACTATCAAAACTGCTTGAGCAGGACCCTCAGAGCATGCCTCGCATTGGGGACCTGGGATGGGAGGAAGGCTGGGTAGTACTTTCCCCTTTGTTTCTCCCCTGACCCCAGATACAGGGGGAAAGAAATGATATTAGTGTGAAAACCATGGTATTACCCATTTTCCTGTCGCCCTTGACCCTTTGTACCCTAAGCAACTCTGCAAGATTATTAAAAAAAAATAAAGTAAAATGGAGAAAAAAATGCCAAAAAAAAAAAAAACAAAAAAGAAAAGAAAAGAAAAGCAGTCGCACAAATCTTAGTCAACTTTCTAGACTGATATTGTGGAACTCTGTTCTTAGGGCTGGCAGCCTACAGCAATGGTGGGATGCACTGAGCTTTTTGACTACTTTTTCTGGGCATGGTGGAAATTGTCTCGCTTTTTTTTTGGAGAGGTTTATATTGTTTAGAGTTTCCATTACCACTCTGCCAAAAATTTTCCTCAGTCTTTAGTAAAAATTGTCCTTCCTATGTTGTTTTGGTTCCTCACGGATCAGCTGAATGTAGGGTCTGTCTATTCAGCTATCTTAGATTTAAGCCCTAAGTTTTTTGTTGTTGTTGTTGTATTTTCAATTTCACGCTAATCATGATTTTCTGTGTATTATTGTGATCTTGCATACATTTGAGAGCTGCAATAAATCGTTGCATTATTATTGATGTTACGTGAATCCATATTCAAGTATATTTCAAAAAGATCATGAAAATTGCATTAAATATAAGTTCATTTAGGTGTAAATGCAATGTTCAAATTTATGAATTGTTTTTAAAAATAAGTTATTATTTATTGTTCTGAAAGGGAGAGATAGAAATCTTCCATCCATTGATTCACTCCCCAACTTGAACCAACACTCCTACATGGAATGAGGGTATGTCAAGCCTAACCTATTGCTCCACTATGCTTTTCCATAATTGGCTTTTTTTTTCATAGAAAATATTTTCCATAAAATTTTTTAGAATCTCCATAGTTATTAAACTAACTACTATATTGAAGCAGATTAAACATATCTGTCATCTCACACAGTTACTTTTGGGTAAAAGTAGCTATAACCTACTTAGTAAGCAAAAAGCTCTAATGTAAATTGAATATAATACCAAAGCACTGAAAACAAACAAAAAAAAAATAGATAACATTTTTAAGTATCAAAAGTTGGGTACAGAGCTAAATGACTCTCCACAGAATGAGAAAAAGTTTTTACAAAACATGTATCTGGAAAGAGATGATTATGTAGATTATGCAAATAAGTTACACATTCCAACAACAGAACCAAAAAACATAAATGAAAATTGGGGAAAGGACATGTGTAAATTTTTCCTAAAGAAAATATACAAAATAGGAAACAAGCATATGAAAAGGTACTCACCACTACTCTACTAATACTTACGGCAATGGACAACAAAACCACAATAAGATGCTATTTCTCACTTATTAGATTTTCTATTATTTAAAGATTTATTTTTATTATTTTTTTTATTGGAAAGGCGGATATACAGAGAGGAGAGACAGAGAGGAAGATCTTCCGTCTGATGATTCATTCCCCAAGTGAGCACAATGGCCGATACTATGCCGATCCGAAGCCAGGAGCCTCTTCCAGGTCTCCCACGCGGGTGCAGGGTCCCAAGGCTTTGGGCTGTCCTCGACTGCTTTCCTGGGCCACAGGCAGGGAGCTGGAAGGGAAGCGGGGCTGCCGGGATTAGAACCAGCCCCCATATGGGATCCCGGGCGTGCAAGGCGAGGACCTTAACCACTTGTGCCACTGTGCCGGGCCCGGTTTTCTATTATTAAAAATTGGAAGTAACTCTCATGGAGTAATTGAATGCCTCAAGTATGTGGCAGTGGGTGTATAAAAATCTTGTATAACTGCTGTCTAAAACAGTTGATAATCCTCAAATGTTCACCATAAAATTAGTAGCATTTTTTTCCCTGGTACACACCTAAAACAATTGAAAACAGGTACTCATATTGTTGTTCATCAATATTCAGAAAAGCATGATTGAAAAGAGCAAAATAAAAGCAGTATAATTTTTGTTGAGTATGTGAATAGAGAAACAAAATATGATAATTATATATAATGTAATGTTACTTAGAGATAAATGAAACTCTGATACATTCTACTACATGCACAGGACTTGAAAATAATATGCCAAACAAAATAAGTCATACAAAAATGTTAAATATTTTATGATCCTGTTTACATGAAGTGCCTAAAATAGGCAACCTCCTAGACAAAGAAAGTAGGTTGGAAATTTTCTGGGGCTGCAGGAACGAAGATGTGAGGAGTTATTGCTTAATGGATAAAGAATTTCTGTTTGAGATGATGAAACGTTTCTAGAAATAGAAAGTGATGCTGTTAGTACAACATAATGATCATCCCAATGTAGCTAAACTATATGTTTAAAAGTAATTAAAGTAATACTTTTTATGATGTATAGCTCACCATAATATAAATTGGAAGTAATTAAAATGACTTGCTTAAAAGAAAACACGCAGTACAAAATGAGCCTTCTACATAAATTTGGTATAGGAAGATACACAGCTGGTCAAAAAGAAGACAGCCAGAATACAAATGACTTTTGTTTTTATTTTATTTTAATCATTCTTAGATTAATGAATTGCTACCTCTTCTAAGAAAGTTTATACACAAAATGAAATGAATACTCCCCCAGCACATCAAGTTTTTGTTTTGTCAGAGTGTTATTGTGAGAACTCAGTGGGAGTTGTCTCTTGATCCTTGGCACTGTCCTTGGAGAAAGATAGGTGGAGCAGGAGATTAACGGAAACAATACAGGAGCAAAACCAGTGTGAGTATTATGAACACTTTGTGAGGAGTAAATATACAAATAATGCACTTACTCTTCAGTTTATAACTATTTTTCTTTTTTTGGTGAGTACGAATACATTTATTTTGTTTACATTTTTCATTTATTCCCTCATTCAGTGTCTACCGTGTGCTGTAAATATTGGAAATACAATAAATAAAAATCCATGACATCATAAAGAACGGTGCCTTCTCCTCTTTTCTGTGATGTTTTTTTTTTTTTTTCTTCATTTAGTGAATTCCAGACCTCACCTTGTCACTTATAAGTCATTTACTAACAGTTTTGGTCTGAGAGTCTGTTTTGTAAAGCCTGAATAGGAACAACACACCTGTCTTTGAGTCATGTAGAATGCTCAAACCAGACTACTAAAGTATCTGTTTTTCAATAGGAAAGACAAACATATACTCAGAAGCCTACAATACAAGTTTGAAAGAAAATGAAGAAATAAGCAAGTACAATAAACAAAATAACAGGGTTCTTTTCAGTTTGTGAATCAGTAGAAAGACTCAGCTGAGTACAGCCTTATATGTTGAGTATGTTTGGGTAAATGTGGATAGACAAGAGATGCATTCAAAAAGGAGGGATTGAAAAACCAATTACCCAGAGGGTGGTGGTAATCAGGCTTCTATAAGAGAGTAGGGAATAGTTTATTTTGGCTAGATCACATCACAAGCACAGAACACTAGTTAACCTTTTTTTATGATAAAAAGAGATTTCAAAAATTAAAAATGTGGTTTTTATCTAAGTGGATAGTAATTGGATAATGTCTTAAGCATATCTGAAGGTTTATATTCTCTTTTCCTGACACAGGTTTTTTGGATGAAAACTGAAATATTCATTGCAGCTCCTTGTCATTATTATAAATAGTGTGTCAAGTTTCTGCAAAGACTGGCTCAGATTTATTCACTTTCCTCATATCTGAATCAATCTAAACAGCTCCCTCCTCATTGTCAACAAATACTGGCATCTTTTGTTGTATTAGTTAGGGGTTTGATCTTTGTTATCAGATTGTTAAATTTATGCCCTGATATTGGCCCTTTCTACCTGAATGCCCTTAAACATGCTCCTTCACATCCCCAAGGCTCCTGTTTCTTGGTTGTAAATAATATTGCCATTAGTTCAGGAGATTGTAGTGAACATTGTGCTTGCTTTGGCAGCACATATACTAAAATTGGAACGAGATTGTAGTGAACACTGAACACAGAGTTGGATAAGTCAAATGAATCACTTATTGTAAAGTCCAGATTATGCTAATCATTTAGCAAACAGAAACCATTTGGGGGAATTGACTAAAATTATTGAATCCAAACTTAAAAAATATTAAGTATCCCTATTGTCCATATTAGATCCTTTCTGCAACCTGAAAAAAAAAGTGTCACTCTTTTTGCTTAAGGAAAAACATTCACTTAGCCCATGTTTACATTATTTTTAAAATATATATATTTTTTTATTTGGAAAGGCAGATTTACAGTGACAAGGGACCAACATCTGTCCATTGGTTCACTCTCCGAACAGCTGTAATGGCCGGAGCTGAGCTGAGCCTAAGCCAGGAGTCAGGAGATTCTTCTGGGTCTCCCACGTGGATGCAAAATCCCAAGACACTGAGCCATCCTCCACAGCTTTATCAGGCCACAGGAAGGAGTGGAGCAGCCGGGATATGAACTGGCGCCCATATGGGATTCCATCTACAGCACCAGACCTATATGTTTATGTTTTTAAATTTTAGCTCATCTCTCCACAAAATCCTGGCGAAGGATTCAAGATTTGCATGTCCTCCCACCCCAAATTCATACACCGAAGTCTAATACCATTGTGGTGTTATTTGGAGGTGGGTTTTTAAGAAGGCTAATTAGGTCATGGAGGTTAGTCCCTGTGAATGAGATCTGTGTCCTTAATATGCAGAGGCCAAAGGGGGTTGGTTTGCTATCATCCCTGTGAAGTGTTTTAATCTGTTCAATCATCTATAAAAGGGTATGTTATCTGGGTAGCTTCTAAACAAAAGAGTTTTCCTTGTCTCATAGTTCTGGCTGTTCAGCAATATAAGATCAAGACACCATATCTGATGTCTGGGGGTGTCTGTCTGCTAACTAGTTCACAAGTCATGTACTCCTTAGTGCATTCTCACAAGGAAGAAGGGATAAGCAGCGCTCTGCAATCTCTTTTTAAAAGGTACCCATGTTATTCTTGGAGGTCTAAGTGTTGTGGCCTTACTTAGCTCCCAAAGATTCCATCTTTTAACATCATCACTTTATTGGGTAGAATTTCAACATACAAATTTGAAGGGTATATTTAAATATAGCAGGAAAAAATAATGAGCAGTGATCAATCTACATCTCAGAAGAAGATATTCACAATAACTTGACCATGCTATCATGCTGATGTTGGACTTACAGCCTCTACAAATGCAAGAAATAAATTTCAACTGTTTACAGGCCACTTAATTTGTAACCTTTTGTGGTAGCAACCCAAACTGTTTTTTGCTCTCAAGAAATGCAGTACTGCTGTAAACAAGTTATAATGCATAAATGCACTGCTTCTAGTTTCAATATATCAGGAACTTGAAAAATGCAGCATCAACAATAAAAAAAATCTACGACTAAACCAAAAAGGAAATTATCAAAGGTCCTGAGCTGACATTTCTCAAAAGAACAAGGTCCTCGCCTTGCACGCCCAGGATCCCATATGGGCGCCAGTTCTATCCCAGCAGCCCCGCTTCCCTTCCAGCTCCCTGCCTGTGGCCCAGGAAAGCAGTCGAGGACGGCCCAAAGCTTTGGGAACCTGCACCCGCGTGGGAGACCCGGAAGAGGCTCCTGGCTTCGGATCAGCATAGCATGGCCGTTGCGCTCACTTGGGGAGTGAATCATCGGACAGATCTTCCTCTCTGTCTCTCCTCTCTGTATATCCGCCTTTCCAATGAAAAAAATAATAAAAATAAATCTTAAAAAAAAAAAAAACCAAATACACAGGTAGCACAGTGGTGTCACAAGCTAAGCCTCCATCCACAGTGCTGGCAGCCCATATGAGTATTGGTTTCAGGCCCAGCTGTCCCACTTCCAATCCAGTTCTCTGCTTATGGCCTAGGGAAGCAGCAGAGGAAGGCCCAAGTTCTTCAGCACCTACACCCCTGTGAGAGATCTGGAAGAAGCTCCTGGATCCTGGCTTCGGATTGACTCACTCTGGCCATTGCTGCCACTTGGGGAGTGAACAAACAGGTAGAAAATCTCTCTCTTCCTCTCTTTCTCTCTCCATAATTTTACCTTTCCAATAAAATAAATGAATCTGTAATAATGGAAATAAAAAAAAACAATAATATATTATATTGCCCTTTTAACATGGTTATTTTAAAGGCTGAAAGATACAAATACTGGTAAGCATGTAGAGAAAGGGTAACTCTTACAAATGACTGGTGGAAATGTAAATGTAAATTACTAAAGCTACTGTAGAAAACAGCATTGTGATTTCTTTAAAAACTGAAATAGAGTTATCATATGAGCCAGCAATCCCATTACTTAGATAATATTAAAGAGATAGCTGCTGCACCACGTCTATTGTGGCACAGTCTACAATATCGAACATACGGAGTCAACAAAGGTGCCCAGCCCCAAATAATGGATAAAAAGATGTGGTTTATATACACAATGGAATTCAAATCAGCCATAAAAAGCAAAACAGATAAAACTATAAAACATTCTGTTAAGTGAGATAATGGAATAAGTGAGACACAGAAACACCAATATAACGTGTTCTTATTCTTATTTAAAGCTTATAAAAATATTTGAGGCTGGAAGTGGTGGAAGCCACAAAGAGAGATTGGACTAAAAGAGGAATTGGCATGTGGTCCATTGCAACAAATGTGTTATACTAAGATGAGTTGTTAAGATTAGAGGTTGGTGGAGTTTGACAAATACATCATAGTAATATGTTATCAATAGGAGGTATAGAATATATTAAAAACTGAACAATTTCACAATTTTTGTTCTGTAGATTTAAAACTGTTCTCAAAAAGTAAAAAGCAAAGTTTACATCTTTTAAACACCACATTCATTATTGTATAATTACTATTGGTAAAAATATAAATGGTAAAGTGAGCATAGATCTCAAAAGTAAATGAGGAACATTATTGAACATTGGAAAAAGCAATCCTTGTTATAAAGTGATGAATAACTTAATATTCATTTTCTAGTGTTTCATGGGGGTGAAATAGGAGAGCGGTGAAATTAAATAGCTAACAGAATATTTCTAAGAAGGTCACTGAAGAATCAACTTGATTCTTTCTTGATATTTACTTAATGTGAACAGAGAGCAAAGGCATAGAGATAAAAATACTAGTATAAATGAATTTGAACTTTAAAAATTAAAATAATTTCCAGTCTATTCATATTGTAAAAATTAGAAAACGTGTTCTGAAGGGAACAGTAAAAGAATTCTCAGAGATTGATTGGAAGATTAGTATGAACAGGAGCCACAGACTTAATTAGCTAGCCCAGCAGGTAAACTGCCAGTTTGAACTGAAAGAAAAGGAGACAACCATTAAAGGAAAGACAAAGGAATAAAGGCCTCCAGAGAGGATTCAGAGATCATCAAGGCTATAACTTCAATTTCAACATTGGAGATTATTGCTTTACTTTCAACAGGCCAAGGGTGTGGCCAAACTGTAAGAGTTTCATTGTGATGTAACAGAACACTGAGAAGCAGCTCCACATCCCTGCAACCCGGCCTGACAGAGCTTACAGAGCACATGGGAGATCAAGTATAAAGACAAGCACAAATATTCTCAAGAGAAGATCTCATGGAGTTTACCTTATTGGATTTTGGATTTTCTTAGACTTTTTCACCTCCAACTTCTTACATGTCTATGGGGGCACGAAAGGGAGAATTGGATCATCTATCCTATGACTGTTTCACCACTGTACATTGGAAGCGCATGCTTATTGGTGACATTTTAGATTCATTTGTGGTCTGTGATTTTGCTTCAGGATGACTCTTATTGCAAGTCTCATTCATATCTGATTTAAATGGCCTTTACATAAGGTTGGTATATGAGAAGGACATAAACTCTGAAACCAAGAGTGGAATATTGTGAGTTAGAATATCTGTGTCCTCAGACTTTCAAAGTTCTGTTGAGATCTAATACCCAATGTGATGTTATTTGAAAATGGAAGTCTTTGTGAAACAACTGATTTTAATCATAAGGATGGTCCTTTTACATATGGAATGAGTGTCCTTTTATGAAGAGGACAGAGAGGTGTCCTGTTGGCATTCCTAAATGTGAGGATACAATCAGATGCCATTAGTTGGCAAGCAGAAGAGCATCGTCACTAGAATCTAAAAATGTTGTTACCCCAAACCTAAACTTTCTACCTCCAAGAATGGGAGGAGTAAATTTCTGTTATTATAAACCACCCCTCTTTTGGTACTTTTCTTTAGTAGTCTAAATAAATATATTAAAATAAACTTACAATCACCATTCCTTTCTCCACTATTCAGTCATCAACTGTAGCCAACTTCCATCCCAAACCTCTACTGAAAAAGTTCTCAAAAATATCAGTTTCTTAGTAGAACATCCACACAATACTTCTTATACTTGATATTAAGAGACTGTCTAAGGGTGAAGGGAAGGAGCAATGTTGTGGTGCTGCTTACCACACTGGCACCCTACATGGGAATATCACTTTGAGACCCAGCTGCTCCACTTCCAATCCAACTTGTTGCTAATGTGTCTGGGAAGGCCTTAGTACTTAGATCCTGTCATTGAAGTGAAAAACTTGGATGGAGTTCCAGGCTCTGTCTTTGACCTGGCCCAACCCTAGTTGTTACAAACATTTTGGGAGTGCATCAGTGGATGGAATATTTCTCTCTATTCCTCCCAATAAATAAATAAATAAATAAATAAATACATAAATAAATCTTGTAAAAGGTTAAAATGAAGCCTCTGCTATAATTATGAGTCTATGATGTGAAACAACCACCACTACACCTCCCACTAACAGCGCCTATCTCCATTCTTGTCTCCAGAGTGAGCTTGATTGAGACAGACCAAGATTCCTCAATGGCTTCTAGAAGCTGAGCATCTCAAGATCCATGATTTGTGCTAACTACACACTATTTGACATCTGCACTGCAGTGAGAGCATTGCAACATCGCCATACTGTCATGTTTGTCATCTTTATCATAACCAAAAGAACCAAGTCACTTTCCTTAACCACACACTCTTTCTTTCTCTCTTCTCAATTCTGCCACTCCAACCCAAGCAATATTTTTTATGGTAACACTTTTATAATGAACAAGTACCTTACACTTTAAACTCTCTCCAGAACAACACAAATTCCCATCTTAACTTATAATTAACTATCCCTAAAATATTCTCTTATATGCAGTGTTTCTATGAGACGGCTTGCTATCATAATGTGATTCTAATGTCCACATGAATGACCCTTCCAGCCACAAACAGAAGTCCATGACTTTCTAAAAAGCTCTCTGCTAAAATCCAGTAACCCAAACTCCTTTCTTTTAGCTAATTATTCTTATATTTAAACTCAATCCTCATATAGAAAGACTTCACTTTTGGAATCTTTGGGTCATATACCATGTATTTTTTTTCTTTTCTATATATTTTGATGACAGTGATCAGTCCTGCCAGCTCTGTCTCATGATCATGTGTTCTGTATGTGCTCTTGGATTTTTTTGACAAGTCTAGTTCTTCAGTCTCTGTATTTTTCCAGCAATTTAGGGAGCTTATCTACTTAGACAAGACCATACTCAGGCTAGACCAGTGAGCCACTTTAATACCATTACTACATTCTTGATTTCCTTTCCTTTTATCCTATTAATGAGTCTACTTATAGCTAATACATACACATACATGAATATTATTCAGCTATAAAAATAATAAAATACCATGATTTGCATAAACATGTTCGCAACTTGGGGAAAATCATTCTGAGTGAAGTAAGATAAACACTGCATGTTCTCCTTTATATGCAGGGGCTAAAATTAAATATAAAATTTCAAAAAGGCCTGTATATGGCAGTTTTGCTACAAACACAGTGTTTTGTCAGAAGACTCATTCCAAATAATGAAAATTAAGCAGTAATTAAAATCTTGAAAGAAAAGTCTGATGACTTCATACATGATTTCGAGAAATACTTAAATTGCTAACTCTAGTACTCTACAAACTAGTGCAAAATATTAAAAATGAAACTCTACTGGAGGAAAGGGACAGTGGAATTCATTGCTCAATGAATGTGAAGTTTCCTTTTTTAAGCAGAATTTGGTGATGGTTATATGACACATTAAACATAAAAGATGATGAATTTTATGTTGCGTGTTTCAGCAACATAAAAGAAAGTAATGAATAATTTTTAAAATGAAAGCAAACAAAAAGCTATGCATGGTGAGATAAATCAATGAAACTGCATGCTGTGGGCACACGATAGTATCTTGATTTGCGAAGATGAACAAAAATTATGTGATTAAATTAAATATAACTTACTGAAATATCTGTAATTGTTTCCACTGGCTATTCTTCCATTGAAAGAATAAAGCGGACATCCAAGGAATGTGCAGGGACTAAAAAATAAATAAATAAATAAATAAAAAAGCAAATACTTGTTTCAGGTTATGTATGTTCACATCCCAGATTTTCAACTTACTGCTTAACTACAAGTGACTTTCTTGATTAGGCCCTTACTTATTTTATAACTTTTATCAGTTGAATAGAGTTACACACCTACAATGTTTTTGCAGAACTTAGAGCTAATTTATCCTGTACATGTAAAATGAATTTTCCTGACCCAAATAAGCAACACTGCTTCTAGTTGTCACCACAGAAGAGGGTTACTATGAAGGTAGAAATTTTCAGTTTGAAACCAAAGTTCCTGATGCATACAACACGGTGCCTACCAAATGCTTGATTAGGATTTGACTCTTACCATCACAAAGACGGTGAAATACTCCTCAGCTTACCAAGAGAACATTCGACTGACAGCAGCTGGGCTCCCACGGGAACATTAAAGGATGTAGATTGGGGATTAAACTCTTCTTCTGAATTTTGATCATCCACTTAATATAGCAGCAGCCAAACACCATTTACAGGACAAGCAGGACTTCTGGAAGAAAGTGGATGACTATATCACACGGTTATGCCAGATGATGAATAGGAGGAGTGCAGGCAAGTAGACTGTGCGCTGCCATTTGAAAAGGTCTCCTGAACGTGAAGTCACCCCTCCACTCAAATCCTCACACACACTCTCAGGCCCCCTGGACCATCTCTGCGCCGTGGCTTTGATTTCCTGAGACGACTATCTACATGACTGACTGTTGTAGATGGAGAACGCAAAGTAAATACAGCAAGAAAATGTGTTTGGGCTTCTAAAGAGTTGTCTGCTTACCTTAACATGTTTACTGTTTTGAAACTACCGTGTAGGCTGTGGGTGAGATGAAAAGTTGTTGAGAACTCTAAGTGAGGCCAGAGTTTGCCTACCGTTCCCCAGAGAGTACAGTTTTCTGCACAAGTGACACTAGGCATGTGTTCTGGGTAGCTACAGACAGGCTGACTTATCACATTCTCTCAGATTCTGCCTTGGATGCTGCCACTGCCTAGACGCTTTCAAGCTCCCAGAACACAGCCCTGTTCACTGCAGATATCTTACTGAAATGCATATTTTATTTAATGTAAGTGTATTTTGGAACAGATTTGTAATTTGTACAATTTAATGCTTTAATTTTTTAATGCACATTTAGTTTGTATTTTCATTCTGTAGAGCAGGAAAGGTGCTGTTCAAGCAACTCTTGGAGAGAAATACAAAGAACCTGACAGACACACTTTTCGTTTTGTTCAAATGTAACAAGAGACTGGCCCTTGAAGACCAGAGGTCCAGACATAGCAAGGACATCTTGGAGCAATTTGAAGCTATGTTTGGATGACAGAAATAAAGAAAAAAAAAGATAGGTGAAAGCATTAAAAGAAGCTTTAGCAGGTGTATTGTAAATGCTCACTGAAAGGGAGGTATTATTTTGGGAGAAAGCTCCGCCATAATTCTAGACACTAAAGGCAGAACGTCCAAAAACTATGCAGGTTACATGACTGTGGTCAAAACTGAGGTTACTTTTTGAAATCTTCCTACAGCTTTAACATTTCTGTGCGTTGAACTTGAGAATTTGGAAACATCTTGAAAGTGTGAGTCATACTCCACCACGTCAGAAAGAAATATGTGCTATGCTTTTGTCTGTGTTTGAAAAGAGAGAAATAAAGGCAAAACAGTCTCTTCCAAGGCCGGGGAGTATCAGTGCTTCAAGAGAAGTGAAATCAAGTAGAGAATACTGATAAGCAAAATGAAACTCAAAGGTTGGAGACAAGGCTCTTGCTTAGCTAAATCACCGAGCAGTAAATGTCATCACCTCAGCTGTGCCCCCTTCATATCTGAAAACTACAGAATTTTATTTACTTGGTATCAATTGGCCATTGTGCTAGAAACATTCAGGCCACTATACTAAAAAAAAAAAATAATTGGGTGGATAATAAAAAAAATCAACACATGTCCATCACAGTTCTACAAGCTGGGGTTTAAGAATCGAGATAGAGCACAATCAGTGTCTGATGGGAGCCTGTTTCTCATAGATGACGGGTTTTGTTAGGTCTGTATATGGTAAAAGTGATTAGCCAGCTTCTGAATTTCTTCGTAAGAACACTAATTGTACTAATTGCTTCCTAGAAGGCCCCATGTCTTAATAACATGACCCTTGGCATTAGGATATCACCAGCATTCAAATTGGGGAAATGTTTTTGTAAGGGCCTAGTTGGATACATTTTTGTTGTTTCCACTTTTAGCTTATATGTCTGTAAAAACTTTAACAGATACTTCTATTTGTAAATATCTCTGGTGTACCATATGTTGTTTTGATATGTTTGTAGATTGTTTGATATTCAGTCATGGTAAATACATCTATTTCCTTATGCGTGTAACATTTATTCATGGTGAAAACATTTAAAATATTATGTTCTATTTTTTAGCATGGTGACCATATATGACATTAAGACTGTTTTCAGCTTACAGTATGATTATATGTGAATTCAGTCTCTAGAATTTCCAAGCTGTATTATCTTGAACAATTTACATCATCTCTCTGTATCTTTATTTTTACCTCTTTAAAATGGAGATAATAATATTATATACTCACAGAGCTGTGGGGTTAAATGAGTTAATCATGTGCATATAAAACCTTTAGAACAGTTACTGATAGGCAATAAGCACTCAACAAATGATAAACCATTTTAATTCAGTTTACAGATTTTTTTAACTAGCATTTATTATCTATCCCTATGTCTAACTTCGTATCTCTACTACATTAAACACTTAAGAAATAATTTTGTCAAATTAGATATTAAATGCCGGTAAGTAATAAGTAGCAGAGCTTGTGCACAAGGCACCTTACAGAACAAAAGGAGAAATAATTGATATTACTTCAGTAAAGCAGGAAACTTCTCACTGAAATGAGTCATTCCATTTAAGAGCCTGCACAGAACAGAACTCACAAAATGCTCAGAATGCAGGCTAAAGGAAAGTGATGCTGGGCGGACAGCAGGTGGCAATATTGCAGAGGATATTCAAGCAGCAGAGGAAAACACTGGAACAGGCCAGCTGATTTTAGACCAGATGTTATTTTTCTCTTTCTTCTTCTCAGAACATAAAGTTAAGATTTCTTTTGCTTTCCTTGGTGTCAGACCATTGACATTGCCAGCACAGGCTCCTCAGGGAGCTGGCTGGCACTTGAGCCATTTTATCATTAACAGACAGAGAAAAAAAAAATGTGCTGAAAATTGTGCTTCCAGTTCACCAGTTGAAGAATCTTTAATGTTTATTGCACAGATCTGGTGTTTACTTTAATAGTCCCTTGACTCATGAAAAGGCACAATAGTATGGGGAACACACAAAGCTAACACATTTGTTACAAATAAGTGCCATGTCAGACATTTTAGATAATTACTTCACTTAATTGTCATAGCAGCACTGATATTTACAATGTCATTTTTAAAATCTATCATCCAGCTTCAGAAATTATTAACAAATGCATGGATTATCTTTTTCAATTATATTTTCACTCACTTACAGTGCCCTGTTACCACTAGAATATTTGACAAAAAATAATGATATCATGCCAATTTTATGCATATCTTTAATAAATGAGAACTTTTTGGCCCCGACATGATGTCCTAGTAGCTAAATCCTCGCCTTGCATTCAACAGGGTCCCATATGGGCGCTGGTTCATATCCTGGCTGCTGGTTCCCAGTTACATCTGGTATTGTGACAGGGTTTAGGAAACAAAGATTAAAAATCACAGCCCCATTCTCAACAGATCCAGACTCCTGCTTCTGTAATTATCTCTGGATATTTATATTATTTATAAGGCTTATTGTATTATCATAGGGAGGGGAAAAAACTTTAGGAATTCAAGACAGAAAATGAGGATTAAAACCAGGGTAGTGTCAATGATACTAGAAATGTGGGAATGAGGCCTTTGCATGGGCTTATTCCAGGTTTTCTTCCATATGTGCAAGAATTTAAAGTGGAGGCATTAAGGTGCACAGGGAAGCTGGATTTATTTAAAGCAACCTTGAAAGAGAGAGAGAGAGAACAAAAGAACAAATTTGAGAAAGAGCAAAAACCAACTCCCCCAAAAGACCTCCTCAGCATGGTTTGGGCTATCCTTTTATATTATCAGGAATCATTGGGAGCAATTTTGGGGCTGGGGCTTAATTGAATATTCAAGAAAGGGCAGAAAAAGACTTGAGTGCAACCAATTTTCAAAAACTTCAGGAGTCTCATGATGAATCATGGAACGGGAGTTTTCTCCACAGTAATTTTATCATAATGATGTTAAAATGACCTAACATTTGTCATGGGGACACATGCTACTACTGCCATATTGAATAATTTCAGGTGGCATTGGGTCTATGTTTGCAATACTGTGGATCTACAGTTTATAATTCATAGCATAGAATACTTGGTGGTGATGTGATGTAAATTTAGATTGCTCAAAAAGAAGAAGTTTAAATGATATACACAAAGGGAGTTTTGTTGGTGTTAAATTGGGGTGTGATGTAATGAGGTTGAACTCCCATTATGGAGGCCAACTGCATCACAAAGCAGCCAATCACAATTTTGGTGTAGGCCTACTAGAGCTGTTCCATAACAGGTTACAGCATTTAAGCCACCGCACAGTGAACTAAGTGTGGCTGTCAGTCTTCAGCTACCTTCTCTTACTACCTTCATTTCTACATCAAACAAGAGGTATTCAATTAGGTACTTATTGAAGAAGTAGGTTTGACATTACTGTTGAGTAATTTCTTAGTGGAAAGAGAGTTTGAAGAATTCTGATTTTGTGATGATAATGGTAATGTTGATGATGGTGCTACCACTAAATTCTAGGGTAGGAGGGAATGCAGATTATGATATGCAGTGTAAGTTTAAATTCAAAGATGTTGGGAATATGCGTTGATGGTATAATGGTGAGCCTTCCAAAGATGTTGGAAATATCTTTGTGATTTCAGGAACCATTATGCAAAGGATGTGTGAAAGCAAAGCTCTCAAGGGAAGTCAGAAGTACAAGTATAGATCTACAATATGGGTTAAAACTTTGATGGACGATCACCACTTGAAAGTCTATTGGGAAAGCATCATCCAAAAGAGCCTTGAGCACCAAGCTAAGGAGCCCTGGCTCCATTACATAGCTGATGGGGATTCATCCAAGGGATTCAAAGACGAATGACTTGATCAAACTGGGAAGTTTTAGAAATATTAGCTTGAAGAAATGAGGCTGATGTTAAGGATGTGGGACTGGTTGTGCAAAAGCAATTGTAATGGAATTGATTGGCAGTAGAGATGTACAGACAGGAAAACAATTCCAATCTGTTTGATGGATAATATGGGCAAATACATATAATTATATATAATATTGGTTAACACTTACTGATCATTTACCATATATTTACATGTATGATTGTATTTGATACAGACACTTTATGAGGTATGTAAGATTATAACGTTCATTTTATTCATGAGGAAACAGATGTTGAGAGGTAAAGTTACTAAACGGGAGTCTACATGTAATCCCAGGTGTGCTTTGTCTCAATTCAGGCTTAATATCTTTGTTTTGGTTACATTTTGGGAGCAAGAATTTTATCAATTTAAGTCCAGTTGTGAGTTAGCAGTGATCCAAAATAACAGTATAGAAACTATTTTTTTCATGTGAAAAGAAGCCTAAGAGTGGACATGATCTCTCACAAGACTGGAGATGATGTCTCCATCAAATTATATTCAATCTCATACAGTTGGTGATACCAGAAAGAGCTCCAACAATCGTATCTGTTTCACAAGAAAAATATGGAATGATAAGGACAAGACAGATACTTGGGGACAAACAGCACTCTAAACTATAAAAGAAATTCCATGGTTATTCCAGGTTTTCTTCCATATGTGCCAGAATATCCATTTCCATATATCCACTTCTGATATTCATGTGCAAGAAATGCTTTTGCCAAAAGCACTTTCTGCCAAATTTGTATCCTTTTCAAAAATTTTCTTATGTTCTGTTTTACCATTTTGCAGGCATAGGCCTTCCTCCCTCTTCCCCATCCTCTTTTCACTGCCTCCCATTGTGTTTTGTGATAAAATAGTCTTTGAGGTATAGTCCTCACTCCAAGTTTCTGCTCTTTACATGGGTCATGACACTATTGTAACAGGTAATGATAAAAAGTTCAATATTCTGTTGTCTAGGTATATTTATAAGTTTTGTTGGGGTCTACCTTTATGAAGTGGCAGAGATGCATTCTGTTGATTTTCTTTGTTTCCTGGTATTGTAGTCTCTATTACATCCTTTGTGAGATTACAAGTGCACATTTGTTTATTGTTATTTTTCATTTTGTATTTTTGAAGGAGGTTGTCTATCTTAGAGTGAACCTTTTGGGGTTGGTTTATTTCACTGAGCTTAATGACTTCTGCCGAGCTCAGCACATGTGCAGCTCATTGTTGTTCCTTGCAATCTTAAATTCTTTGCCACACTGTAAGAAATGGCACCTCATGTGCCACCACTACAGTTCTTGATCTGCTGGCTGTCTTGGGTGGAACCTGTAGGATGCCACGTTGTTGCAGTTCACTGAGTCAGAAATGAGATCACTTCCAGCTCCATGTACTTGAAGTCTTACCCCATAGCCCTTGCCTCCTTAACCGAAATAGTGCTTAATTTGGCTCTAGGAGGCAGACTAGGCTATGAAATCCACCCTGTTCTCGCACTGTCCATCTGGAACCTGCCACTCTGTCTCTGCTCCTGGTCAAATCAAACAAAGCAGCAGGACAAGTAGTTCTTTGTTTGGGTTCACCTCTGGAGCTCCTGATAAATGTCCCTTCCCACCTTGTTGGCGGAATTCCGGCTGCCTGTGGAGTTCAGATTGCCATTTGCTGAATGTCACTGGGATATCAGTCACTACAGCACCACACAGTTATTTTCGCTGTTTTCCTGTGTCAGTCTCCGGGTACCCCTCTGCTATTGTTCTGTCCTCTCCTATTTCCTGGAATGCGCCATCTCTGTTCCACACTGGCTACTATTTCTCCATTTAAACGTGTCCTTACCCTATTCTGCCATCTTGATTCTCCTCTATAATGGCTTCTGATTGGGACCATTTGTTTGCAAACGGTAAAATTTTGTTCTTTTAAATAGCTGAGTAGTATTCCATAGAGTAGATATACCACAGTTTCTTTATCCAGTCTTCCTTCAACAGGCATCTAGGTTGTTCCCATATTTTTGTTGTTGTTTATTGTTTATGCTGCAATGAATACAGGGGTACAGGTTGCTTTCTCATGTGTATGTATCAGTTCTTTTGGATATATTTCCAGAAATGGCATTAATTGGTCATATGGCAGATGAATTTTCAGTTTCCTGAGTATTCTCCATACTGACTTCCATAGTGGCTGTACAAGTCTTCAGTCCTATCAGCAGTGCAGTAGGGTACCTTTTCCCAATATCCTTACCAGCAGGTATTGTTGGTAGTTTATTGTATGTAGGCCATTCTCACTGGGGTTAAGTGGAAATTCTAAATGCTCATTTTGGAATTATTTGGGCTTCTTTGTGATATTTATGTGTGGAAGGTGCTGATTGCCAAGGGTACGTATTAGGAAGCCATGGCATTTCTGCCATCATCTGTCTTTTGGAACGCTAATGAAAGAAGGTCCAACTATTTACTGAGGTTGGATCCTTACATAATATAAAATACATGTTATATATAATAATATATATTCTATATATTTATAATATAAAAATAATATAATTAGACCCTTACATAATATAAAAATGGATAAGGCACAAAGTCCAATTTGCAAATATCCTCAACAAGAAACTAGACATATGACATGGACCCATCAGATGAGATCAGTTGCCAGATGAATGTCACTAAATGATTCCAATGGATACCATGTGGGACAGAATTTGCTAGTAAAACTTATCTCAATGCAGGAAATATACAATAATGAGTATAGCAATTTTTTTAATTTTAGTTCACTAAGTCCTCAAGGTGGTTTATTGTTTAGGAATATAGAGTCGTAACTTTGGGGTTGGGGAGCATTGAACATTGAGTCAGTAGAATATGTAAGTGAAATAAGCATGAAAAGGCAAAGGCAAAGCAGTAGATGAAGATGCACATGAGATGTTGGGAGGACGTTTTTGATGGCAGAATCTTGAGAATATTCATATGCTTAACACAAAGATGAGAATGATGAAGTTGAAGACAGAAAATATGACTAATCAAGCTTTCCAAGGAGAAAGAAAATAATGAGATCCAATATTTCAGTGCATGACTTGACTTAGACACAAGGGAAGGGGATAATTCAGTCTAAGTTTGGCAGGTATCTGGCCTCTTAAGAATCTTTAGTAGCCAAATTTGCCCCACATATCTCGTTCCCAGGTGTGTGCTGTTGGGAAATTAAAGATTAGTGGTGATTCTCATAAGAAATGTGTGCACAGATGGTAATAGATTGTTCAATTTTGTTGTATAAAGGGAAGATAGTTTTATTAAAAGGAAATTCAAGGTAATACCATAATGAATGATAAATTATAATGAGCATGAACAAAGGGTTGCAGAGAATTGGGTGAGTAAAAAAATACAGAACTCAAAAGAAAATAACGTAACTTGAAGTAGGGAAGACAATTCAAATGTGAAATTCCTCAGTGGATGCAAGAGAATAAAAAGATTGATAGATGATATTGTCATATATAAGTTTCTAAGAAGAAACCTATGAATTAAGAAGGAGAGGGAAAATGGAGAGCAAATGTCCACTTCTATAGTTTGTGAATGCAGAACAGGTGCATTTAGAGAGCTTCAGAGCATGTTGTATCTACAGAGAAGGTTTTACTTGAGGAGGAGAGAACATAAGTGATTTTATCTTATATTATTTTTAAACTTCAAATCTCCCATTGATTTTTAAAGCTTCATTTATTTATTTGAAAGAGAGAGTGACAGCAAGAGAATATCCATAGGCTGATTTTCGGTCTAAATTACCACAATGGGTAGGGAGTGGTTGGTTAGAGTTGAAGCTGGAG
The DNA here is from genome assembly GCF_017591425.1 of Ochotona curzoniae. NCBI lineage: Eukaryota > Metazoa > Chordata > Mammalia > Lagomorpha > Ochotonidae > Ochotona > Ochotona curzoniae. Next base: position 33,851,217 of record NW_024465023.1, read on the forward strand.
CTGATATCTGAAAATAAAATTCAGGGCTCCTGTGTTGGTGGCAGTCAGTTACTGGAAACATCACCTTTGTCCATCAGTATTCACATTAACCAATTCAGGAACTAGAGTGAAGTATCCAACTCAAGTACTTCTATATGATAAGTTAGTATTTCCACCACTAGGCTAAATTGAAGTTAAATTGACATAGCAAAACCAATCATTTTGAAGGGAATGACTCAGTTATATGTAGTATATTCAGGAGCTTGTGATATTACTACCTCTAGATCTAAAACCTTTTTCTTATTTCAAGTTAAAACCCTATTCTCATTAAGCAGTTTCTTACTCATGGCTCCTGTAGTGTGGCCCTTGGAAATCACCAATCTGTGTTCTACCTGTTCTGGATATTTCATAGAAACAGAGTCATACATTATGTGTTCTTTCATATATGGCTTCTTTCGCAGAGTAGAATGTATTCACAATCCATTCATAATGTGAAATATGTTACCATTGTACTCCTTTATAGTCACTAATATTAAATCGCATGGATATAATACAATTTTTCCACTTATTTGTTTTTGGACATTTGGGCTATTTCCAATGTTTTACTATTGTATATTGTGTTGCTATGAGCCTGAGCATAATTTTGTTTGTTTAATTAGTAGAATTTTGTTCTCGAGTACATACTTAGAAGCAGAATTTCTGAGTCATATGGTAATTTTATGATTAGCTTTTTTGAAGAACTGTCATACTGTTTTTCACAGTGCTTAGAGCATTTCTATAAACATCATACAAGAGTTCCAATTTCATCATATCCTTTTCAACACTTATTTTCCATATTAAAAATAAACATCATACTGAATAAAAAAAGACATCTCATTGTATTGTTTCTACGTAAATGGAACCAATAATGTTGAGAGTTTTTGTTAGATGTTCATTAATTATTGCTGCATCTTCTTTAGAGGAATGTCTATGTGTCTATTAGTCTTTTTTTTTTTAAGTTTGTATTTGTTCTTATTTTATTTGAAGGTGAGAGAAGGAGAGGGAAAGAGATCTAGGTCTTTTTCTAAGTGCCCAGAATGGATGGGGCTAGCTAGGCAAGCTTAAAGCCAGGAGACTGAAACCACTGGGGTCTCCCACAGGGGTGGTGGAGATCCAAGCACTTGGGCCATCACCTTCTGTCTCTCAGGGTACTCAGTATCAGAAAGCTAAAATTGGAAGCACAGTCAAAATTAAAATAAGCACATCTTGGGACTTCCCAAGAGATCTGTTAATTGTTGTGCTAAAAATCTGCCCATTTATTCATTTTCATTTGGTTAGTTATCTTTTTGTTCTATGTTAGGTATTCAGTAAATCCTTATCGTATAGGTGGCTTGTGAATATTCACCCTATTCCTTAGATTCAATTTCATAACAATGGTATTAGCTGCACAAACTATTTAACTATGATAAGTTCTAACCTATTTGTTGTGCCTTTAATCCCATGTTTAAGAACCTACTACAAAATTAGAGATCATGAAGATTTACTCCTGTGTTTTTTGCTGATATTTTAAAATGATCTTCAGATCTCATATTTATATTTTTGATGTATTTGAGGGGTTTTTGTGGTATTAGGCAATGTCTAACTTCATCCATTTCTGTAGGAGTAGATACCCAGCAGTTTCATTGTAGTTTATTGAATGGAATTTTCTTTTCTTTTTTTTTTTTCATTGAATGGCCTTGTCACCGTTGCCAAAAAGCAATTGGCCATAGATTTATGAATTTATTTCTAGGCTCTACATTTTATTACATTGCTCTATATGTCTATTTTTCATGTCAGTATTTTAGTATTTTGGTTACCGCTTTGTTTTGAAATAAAAAAATAAATAAATATCAACACCCCAGCTCTGTTACTCTTTTCAGGATATTTTGGTTATTCTTGACTCCTTCAAATGCCATGTGAATTTGAGGATTAGCTTTCCCATTTGTACAAAAGCTATTAATAATTTCAAACTTGTATATTTATTTAGTTACATGTTTATGGATGACTTTCACATGGGGTGGCTTAAGTCACTTCATCATAATGGCAGCCCCAAGAATAACATGTGAATCTGTAGATTACCTAATTATTATTTTATTTTAAAGATTTATTTTTATTGCAAGGTAGGCTTTACAGAGAGAAAGAGAAACAGAGAGAGATCTTCCATTCACTTGTTCACTCCAAAATGGCCTGAAGTCTCTTCAGGAGGCTCTTTGGGAACCCAAAGCCTCTTCCGGGTATCCCACTTGGGTGCAGGGTCCCAAGGCTTTGGGCCATCCTTGACTGTTTTCCCAGGCCACAAGCTGGGAGCTGGATGGGAGGCAGAACATTCCAGACATGAAACAGCAGCCATATTGGTCTTGCTGCATAAGATAAACCAATTGAGCCATCACACTGGCCCCTGTAGATCATTTTGAACGATACTGAAATATTAAGGACTTCAAGTATTTGAATTTGGGGACAAGGGATGTCTTTATATTTATGTAGGCGTTTTAATATTGATTTCAGTGCTGTTTTTCAGTTAATGGATCTTTCATATTGTTACCTAAATTTATCCCTAAGTATTTTATACTTTTCAAAGCTATTATAAATGGAAATGTTTCAATTTATTTTTCAATTATTCATTGTTGATCTATATTTAAAAACCATGACTTTTGTGTGCTAAGTCTGTATCCTTCCACTTTGATGGATTTATTAGCTCTAGTAGTTCTTAATTAGTTCTTTAGACTATATAAAGAATGCTATCTGGGAATGGAGATACTTTTACTTCTTCCTTACAGTTTTGAATCCTTCTGTTATTCTTTCTTAATTGATCTGCACAAATCTTCCAATATAATGTAAAATAGTCGTGGTGAAATTGTATCTTCATTTATTCTTCCTGATCTTAAGGCAAAAGCTTTAAGATTTTTAAGATCGAGAACTTAATGTTAGCTGTTGTTTTTGCTAAATGCTTTTGATCCTGTGCAGCAAGTTTTCTTCTAAGTTAAGCTCATTGATTTTCACTTAATTTTCTCTAAATAGAAGATCTGGACTCTATTTCCTCTCTTGCATCCACTTTCTCTATAACCTTAAGGACCTTTACCGTATACACCTTCTTATCTTCTTTCTATGATGTGATGATTTTGTTAAAATGACTTTTTGGCTTACTGCAGTGATCATGCTTTTCTTCAATCTTCTAATATGGCATGTCATATTGATCGATTTTATTATGTTGAACCATTCAGGCATTCTTGCAATAATTCAAACTTGGTCTGGATAATGTGTAGGCAATATACTTTTAATAATTGTTGCATTTTATTTTTTAGTATTTACTTGACAACTTGAAATAATGATTTTTTATCTCTTGAAATGGGCATTTGAGAGAGCAAGTTTAAGTAATTTGGAGAAAAAGCAATGATGGATGGGTGTAACATTACAGAACATAATGGGTTGTGTAAACATAGAATGACAAACAGAAAAAAAAAATTTTTAATGTGAAGCTTCAGTATGGGAAGTATGATTTTCTCAAGACCATACAGTTGGTTCAGTGGAAGGACTAAGACTAGAATTTAGGTTGCCTCCTGTTAACCTCTTGCATGCTACATTTTAACACACTGCCAAGAAGAGTTGATATGAACTTGATGAGCTTTCAAATTAATACATGATATGGTTACTTGTCTCAGGATAATTTATCAGAACTTTTGCAAGAAAATTCTCCCAGTGACTATTACCATCTTTAAACCAGCAAACAAAGACAGCATGGGATGATATAGGGACATTGAGACAAGTGGTTAAGACACTTCACCCCATATTTTGATATAACAAGCTTCAATTCCTGGTTTTAGTTCCTGACTCCCACTTCCTATCAATGCTGACTCTTGGAAGCAGCAATGGTGTTACTGACAGCCATGCAAGAGAGACCTGGGTTGAGTTACTAGTGCCAGGCTTCTGCCTCAGGTGTGGTCATGAATATTATGAACTTGGCGAGTAAAAAGGGAATGGGAGCTCTGTCTGCCTGCTTCTGTCTCACAATGAATAAAGAAAAACTTTGAAATGCTATCTCCTTGGGACCAGCATTTTGGCACAGTCACTTCAGCTATGACCTGTGATGCCAGCATTCCATATGAGTGCCAGTCTGAGTCCTGGCTGCGCCACTTCTGATCCATTTCCATGTTAATGCTCTTGAAAAGTGCCTGAGTCTCAACTCATGTAGGAGCCCTAGATAGATTTTCCAAACTCTTGGCTTAAACCTGGCCCAGTGCTGAACACTTCAGCCACATGGGAAATGAACTACCAGATGGAAGATTTCTCTCTCTTTCTCTTTTTGTAACTTTTCCGTTCGAACAAGTAAATCTTTAAGAAAATAACCTCCTTAAAAACCATAAACCAGCAATCACTGAGAGAATGGGAAATGTGAAAGGCTATTTCAACTTAGTTCCTTTGAGTTATGTTGGAATTCTTCAATGAAAACTGCTTATTGGGGGGGAAAAAAACCCCTAAATCACGAAGAGTGTAAATCACCCTAATTCAACAACAAATACGTTTTGAACTTTGTTTTTAGAAAATTACAAATAAATACATAATTTCATAGATAAATGAAGTGTTGTATATCCACAATACAGCTTGAACAATTAATACATGCCTGCCCATTGTGCATTATGTATAAAGACGTACTCATTGACAATCAAATCTGATGCATCATAAAATGTCACTAGGAAATATTTGAGTAGGAATCTTTAACACCATGTTTCACAAATTGTGATCTAAAGATTATTGTGAGTACTCCAAATCTATTCAAATCTGAAGTATCAGGCCTAACAAAGGCACTGTGAGTGATTCAGAATTTACAGCTCATAGAAATATTCCTATGAAAATATTTTCCTAGGAAGCAAGATAAAGGTAAAAAGTGAACCTGGGTGAACTGAATAAAAAAGGGTGCATTTAGAATATCACCAAACCCAACCAGGATGCTGCAACAAACATGTAAAAGAACAGTCACAAGATATTGAACAGCAGGCAGTCTATACTTAATGATCTCTGAGTCAAGAGAAAGAAACAATGTGAGTCTTAAAAATTCCAAAGCTTACTATCTGAATGCAGGGTCTAGACCAAAGTACCGGAAGGATAAACAGAAACATCTCAACGTATCTTAATGAATTTGGAAGAATTCCAAGGGAGAGAGTAAGCCAAATTTTACGAAGTAGAGTACCGGAGAGGTTGGAGCTACTAGAGAGAGCACACCACAAAGCTGCGGAAAGTGGTCCTTGAATCTTGTGAAAACCAGAGAGGGGATAATACACAAAACAATTCAGGGAAACAATCATTAGAGCATCACATCAGCTGGGAGAAATTCCTATTCCCATTGCTCAGATTTTTAAGTAATGAGGCATAATGTGGCACACTCAAGGATTTTGTCTCAGCAGTGTAAAGAAACTAGCCATAGACTAAATGCTGTAATAATCCTGCTTAACAAAGCTTAAAGGCAGTATTTGGGAGAATGTAGCAGTTTCCATTAATTCACTGTGTTCCAGAGCAAAACTCAAGCACACTTCTATGAATATAAAAGTACTTACCGTGATCAGTAAAAAAAAAAAAAGAACAACTAAGCATCATCAAAACTGACAACTATTGCTTTTCCAAAGCCAATGTTGAGCAAATGAAAAGATATTTGGAGAAAATATTTGCAAATTGCATGCTTGATATAAGATAGAAATCCAGGGGCCCGGCGTGGTGGCGCAGTGGTTAAGGTCCTCGCCTTGCACGCCCAGGATCCCATATGGGCGCCAGTTCTAATCCCGGCAGCTCCACTTCCCATCCAGCTCCCTGCCTGTGGCCCGGGAAAGCAGTCGAGGACAGCCCAAAGCTTTGGGACCCTGCACCCGTGTGGGAGACCCGGAAGAGGCTCCTGGCTTTGGATTGGCATAGCATCGGCCGTTGCACTCACTTGGGGAGTGAATCATCGGATGGAAGATCTTCCTCTCTGTCTCTCCTCTTTGTATATCCGCCTTTCCAATAAAAAATAATAATAATAAAAATAAATCTTTAGAAAAAAAAGATAGAAATCCAAGATTCATGAAGAAAACTTCAACTTAGTAAGAAGCAGAAGAAAAGCAATCCAAATAATCCAAATATAATAATGATTTTAATAGATATTTCACTAAAAATGTGTGAATGATAAATTAGGATGTGGAAATTGTGCAACAATGTTAGTTATTAGGGAAATGAAAATTAGGATCACATCGAGATATCAGAATACATGTCAGTATATATAACAACCAGTTTTCGCGAGCATGTGGTACATTGTAATGTATACACATTTCAGAATCCAGTTTGACCGTTTCTTATAAATTTAAGCAGGAACTTACTTCATGACTTTCAAATCCCCACACCTAGGTATTTATCCAAAATGGTAAACCATGTATTCAACCAAAGCTTTGAATATAGATATCTCTATGAGGTTCGATCATAACACCTCCCCATTTTTTTTTTTACAGTTAAAATATCTAAAAGCTAGTGAATACATACAAAATTGAAGTACTTTAATGTAATGGAATCCTACTCAGTAACTGAAATGAACTACTGATTATTAAATGTTACGGATTAAGTGTTAACGGATTGACACAAAAAAACTACACGTTGTGTGATTGCTTTATATGAAATTTCCCAAAAAGGTATAATGGTTCTGGAAAATAAAGCTGGTTCTGAAAAAGAAATAGTATTCAAAAACCCATTCTTCTATTGACTTTCTCTGTAACCCTAAAGGTCCTCTACCTTATATGCCTCCGCACTGCTTTGCCTATGAGTTGGAAGCGATCCGTACTTCTCAAAGTGTGGTCCTTTAATTGCGTATTTATCTGAATGGTGTGCATTTATGCCTAAGATGGATACCACTAGGAGCTACCTTTCCTGCAGGATCTCTGAAAATGCGGCCTTGACATGTCTATTTGTATCAGCTCTTGAAGGAGATTTTTCTGTCTTCTACAGGTTCGGAATCATAGAACGAACTGTTCCTCCAGGGTCACAGCATACAGATTCAAATATGAATCTTCCTAATTAAAGTTGGAAAAATGAATTAGATGTCTTATTAGGAAGTCTTTTCATTTGTATGCATTTATTACTGAGTTAGATCATTGCTCCCACATTATCCCTGATTCTTTCTGTGACCCTGTTAAGTGTTAATGGATATACATGATTGCATTTTAGGACCATAGGAAGATTTTCTCCCCCGGCGCTGCAGTGAATTCATCAGCTGCTAAAATCTTTTGTTTTGGTTATGCCTGCTAAACCAATGCAACCTTAAAAAAAAAAAAATAAGCAAATTGCAGTTTATTTAGTGATATCTATTGTTTCCACATGCGAATTCATTTGACCACTGACTGAAATTATTATGTTGTTTGCTTGTGCTAGACATTTAGGCCAGTGACAGTTTTATCTGCATTGATCATATGTAGGTATTTTTTTCTTGTAATTCTCTAAAACTGAGAGTAGAACAGCAATTTGTATTTACATAGAATTTATATTGTGTTAGGTGTTATAAGGAACCTGGAGATGACTTTAAGAAGGTGGAAGAATGTGCACAGGTTATATAAAAATATTAGGACATTTTATTATAAGGAATTTGAACATATTCAAATATTTGCATCATTGAATGGTACTAAAGCTAATCTCTTGCAGATAATGGGAGAAGAACTAGGTTTGAACAAGAGCAAAAATGATGATCTACTTTATCATTCTCCCTGTGTTCCAATGTTTGCTAATCCGATCAATAAAGAATGCATGGAATTTGGCGTGAGTTTTTAATTTAAAGAACAGTACCTGTGCATTTTCCATTCAAATAAAGGGTGTAAATGCTTTCAAGCTTACCACCTGTCTCTGACCACTGGGGGGACTATAAACAGTACTATGGAAGGGATTTCATTTTAACTAACAGTAAGTACTTGCTACTCTAGGAAAACTTCATAATAGACATTGGAGCCAAATAATTAAGTAAACTACAGGAGAGACAGTTGACCCTATAATCATAATGACAAAATCGCTTTGTAAAAGTATGCTAACGCAAAATAAGCATACATTTTACAGAATAAATATAAAGGAGAGAGAGAGAAAGAAAGAGAGAGAGAGGGAGAGAGAGAAGGGCTCAATGTGCTGGCTCAGTGGCTAAATTCTCACCTTGCAAGGCCTGATATTCCATATGACCACGGTTTGTATCCTGGCTGTTCCACTTCACATCCAGCTTGTGCCCTGGGAAAGCAACAGAGCATGCCAAAGGCCTTGGGACCCTGTGCTCACTAGGGAGACCCAGAAGAGTTTCCTGGCTCCTGGCTCTGGATCGGCTCAGCTCTTGCTGTGCAGCCACTTGGGTAGTGAACCAGCACATGGAAGATCTTTCTCTTTGTATCTACTTCTCTTTATAAATCTGCCTTTCCAATAAAAATAAATAAATCCTTAAAAAACAACGAAAAACAAATAAAATAAAAATAAAAGCATACTAAAAACCTCATTAACTCCATTGCCATTACATCAGAAATCACCTCTATCCTAACTTTTGTACAACATTCACTGGCATGTACCACTAAGGAATAATGCTTTGTGTAGTGGTTTTTTTTCAAGGCTTTCACTTTTATGAAAAATACTGCAATAACAAAACTGTGCATGTTTCTGTTTTAATCATAGAGTCCAAAACTATGTGCATGCAGTTTACCAACCATAGGCAAATGTTTTATAAATGAACTAATATTAATTTGTATTCCCATGAGATATATACTGTTGATTATATTTTTAAAGATTTTTTTAAATTGCAAAGTCAGATATACAGAAAGAAGGTGAGACAGAAAGGAAGATCTTCCATCTGTTGGTTCACTCCCCAATTGGCTGCAACGGCTCGAGCCAAGTCAATCTGAAGCCAGGAGCCTCTCTGGGTCTCCCACGCGGGTGCAGGGTCCCAAGAGTTTGGGCCATCCTTGACTGCTTTCCCAGGCCACAAGCAGGGAGCTGGATGGGAAGCAGGGCTGCCAGAATTAGAACCGGCATCCATATTGGATCCTGGTGCAAGTAAGGAGAGGACTTTAGCCGCTAGGCTACTGCACCAGGCCCTGTTAATTATATTCTTCAGAACCCATTGTTCCTCATAGAACACACACATGCACACACTTTTGTATATCTCTGAGATCTGGGAGACCTGATAACCATGACTTACAGATAAAGATAAATGTAGTCAAACAATCAACTATGTAGCTGGAAAAAAAAGCGAATTCCTTGTGAGTCTTACACTGAGTGGCAGAACCGGTCTTAGTCCTCTTTCTGCTGTTAACCCGCTCTGTTGTGTTGTGGACATTGACTAAAGAAAACGTTGTCTACCTTGCTTTTCCTATCTGATAAATTTAGGGAGCAAAACAGATGAATGTTGAGGTCCCTTCCTTTCTCTTCTAGAATTCTTTGCTTTGACTCTCAGTTCTCCTTGCAGTATTGCTCCACATTATCACAATCCAATGATTCAGCGATGCCACTCATTCCTATTCCTCATGTTGCTCCACCACCTTTTTAAAAATATCTTTTGATACATTTATTTGCTTATTTGAAAGTCAGAGTGACAAAGAGAGAGGGAGAGAGATTTCCCATGTATTGGCTCATTCTTGAGATGGACACAACACTCAGGGCTAGCCTACGGTAAACCCATGAGCAAGGACATTCATCCAGATCTCTCACTTCAGAGACAGGGGTCTAAGGACTTGGGACATAGTCCATGACTTCCCCAGGCCGTGAACAGTGAGCTGGACTGGCAGTAGAATAGGTAAAACACAAACTGGTGCCCCTAGAATGCCAGTGTCCCAGCTGATGGATTTACCAGCTATGCCACAATGCCAGCCTCTTCTTCCACCATCTTGATTGAATGTGAGTGCTAAAGTTCTCTGGTACTCCATATTAAGCTCTTCTCTATCATTTTGTTGTTTGAAGTTCATATTGCTAACTGGCATCTTTAAACAATGGCAAGTAGCTAAACCAACCTCCCTCCTTTCACTTCTCCCCCCACCCCTCTTTCAGGCTAGGCTACTCAAGATTCTGGCTAGCCTGAGTGAGATTCTGCCAAGTTGATCTGAGTATGAGTGTTTGGAATATGCCCCTCCACCAACGGGCAAAATATGTAGGACACTGGAATGATTATTTTGGGAGAAAAGAGCTTCAGGAAGAAAACAACAACAGCAACAACAACAAAAACAAAACCCCACACACAAACAAAAAAGAGTGTGTAAATGTACTATAGAGGAACAAAAACATGGTTCAGCGATTCAACCAAAGTAGCTGAATTCAGGATTCATAGAAACGGTCGCATGACCCAAGTAAAGGCAGCTCTTGAAAGTGATTCTCCTAAGTTACAAGACAAAGAAGGAATGCCTGTGGCCCAGTCTGTTCAACGTAGTAATGCTAATTCTGTCAAGATGCCAGGCTCTTTTTAATAAGAAAAGTTTTTACATATTCTTTACTATTCTTCTATTCCTATAAATATTTCTTTTCTAAAAAATATGTATTTATTCATGTGATATAGTCACACACACACACATACACACACACACACACACACACACACACTCACACGCACACACACACATACACACAGCGCCTCATAGGGTGGGATGCTGGTGGAGTTGGAGCCACAGGCAGGGAGACAGATCTTCTGTCAGGTGGTCCACTTCTTAATGGCCACTAGGGGCCAGCACTGAGCCAGACAGAAGCCAGCCGCTTCTACAGGATATCCCATTTGGGTATCAGGGGCATGGGCACTGAGCCCATCTTCCACAACTTTTTATAGGTCGTTCATAGGGAGCTGGATGGGAGGTGGATCAGCTGAAACAGAAGTCAGCAACCCTATGAAATGCTTGCATAGCAGGCGACAGCTTTTCCCTTCTGCACTATAACATTCCAAAATTTTACTTAAAATTTGGGTTTTATTTATCTGAAAGACAGAATGACAAAAAATAGTGACAGATTCTGAGAGAGGGAGTAAAAGAGAGAGAAAGAGACAAAATCTTCCGTCTGTTAGTTTACCCCCCAAGTGGCCACATCCCCTGGAACTTGGTTATATCAGTTGGGAACCTGGAACTCCAACAGGGTCTCCCATAGGAAACCCAGTCCTTTGAGTTTCTTTGGCTATTTTCTCCAGCCTGATTGGCGTGGAGCTAGGTCTAAAGTGCAACTACCAGGGCCCACAGTGCTGTGATACGGAACCCACAAAGCTGGCCTTCAGATGGCTTCTTTACCATCTTTCTCACCTAATTCACGCAGCTGCTTCCCCTAATTCATACCATCATTTAGAAAGTGGAACTACCACCAAACCAGTCCCCTACATTAAAAACCTGTGAAAGGGTTAAAAATAATTTTTCGTTCCTCATACACTACTACATTAATCACCAAGTCCTGCTGTTATGTGAAAAACTCTTTGGAATTTCTGCTTTGCTCTGTTTTCACTTTTAGAGCAAATCCTCCAGTTTTGCATTTGAACAATAACCTTTAAACTCCTATTGCTGCTTCCACTCTTGGTTATCTCTGATCCATTCTTCACAACACTAGCAGTTTGACCTTTAAAAGAATTACTGTAGTTCTTTCATATCCTTAATTTTATGTGCTTTAATTTAAACTTCAGTGTTTTAAATAGTTGATGGTTGTTACTTTGACTACTATTACTTTTCCCAATTTTGCGCCAGATTAATTAAAAAAAAATTCTGTCCACTGTCAAGCTTCATTTAGCTCTGCCAGGCGAGCTAAATTGTAAATGTCAGTGTTCTGTGGTAGTTCACCTTGAACCCTCCAATGTCAGCTGCTTAGCAGAGCAACAGGCTATAAATGTGTTGTTATATCTTCATTGTCGTTGTTCGGACTGCTGGACTCTTGCAGTTGGAAACACAGCTGATGTTGTAAAATACCGTAGAATTGGAAAGGAAATAAATCCATGACAAAAAGGAACATGAAGCAGCCAATAAGATGGTGTAAATGAGAGATTCAAACCGGAAACTCAGATTTGTAGGAAGAAGATAATAAAAGAAAAACCATGGGCAAAAGTTTATCATTGTTTCTTAACTTTCTGATTCTCCTCTCCCATTCAACTAATCTTGGATTTCCTTGCTGTTTCTCACAACAGAATCACTCAGCAAATTGTCTGCCTTGCCTCTAAAATAGCCACGAAGCTCCACCTGTATCGGTACAAATTCAGGTTGCCAAGTGCCTTGTAGTCCTCCAGAGGTCATCATTGTGTTATAAATCTTGATCACTTAGTCAGTTATGATTTCTATAATTTGTCTTATATCCCCTACTATTAAGCTAGAAATGTTATTGCAACTGAAGAATTATTTTAACATAATTATCACCAAGTCTTTTCTGCCACCCATTCCTATGTAACACACAAAAAACAACCCCTTGGCTTCTACTAAACAATTTCTCCTAAACTATAAGACATGAAAATCATGTTACCAGTGATAGTAAGGAAACAGCATATGTAATGACACAGCTTCCTATATCCATGTTAATGAATGAACACTAAACTCTTTAAGTATTGAACTCTTAAGCATGCTACAAATCTTTCTCAGCACAGCACTCAGGCAGTCAAAAGTAATCAGTCAGAAGTGACACAAGGAACAAAATATAATTAGCATATTTGATCTACTCAGTCCTGGAGCACAGTTCTGGATGAGAGCATGGGAAAATGAAGTGATATATCATGGCTTACAGGTGTATCAAGTTCTGGAACCACGGAAAGAATATACGTTTTCTAGTCCTTGTTAGGAAATAGATGCAGAACAGAGTAAAAAACATGTTGTATGGATTCACAGCCAAACTTCATTTATTATCAAAATGAGAAATTAATTCAAAGAGGTGGCCATGTGCCAGGAGGTAGATTGACTACGTGGCAGAGGCCCACATTTTCAGCAGGCTGGGATTTTTATGCTTAGGGTCTTAGGGGTGTTCCTAGAGCTTAGTAAATTCAAAGAAAATGGAGGAGTATTTTCATGGGCACTTCAGCCTTTTGTAGGTCTTGCTTCCTGGAGGCAATGAAATGCAGAGAATATGGTAGGAAACAGGTCAGACTAGTGTTTTGAAATGCAATGTAAGTGGCATTGGTGAGAGTTTCTATTTATTATCCAAAAGGCCTGAGGTGCAGACTTAGGTTTTTGACCCCTTCAATCCTGAAATTCAAGACTAGCTCTGTTTTTATGTACTCCAAATAGACTAATTCTCTTTTCTTACTTCTGGAAAACTCACTGGTTCTGACATCAAAACTTCCAAGGAAGTCTTTACCTTTCCTGAATAACACTATACTAAACTAGTTCTGACATTTCTTGAATCACAAAGTGATCCTTTCTCGGGAGACATTCTATACCAATAAATAGGCCTTATCTCACTTCCAGCTCCATTACCCTTCTCTGGTAGGAGATACTCTTACTCATACCATCCCAATCTATCTAGTTGATTATTTCCAACTAATTTCTTTGATCTTCTAGAGTTGCAGAGGATAGGTCAAAATAGGCACCATGGAGTACGGGAGATTCAGCATGAGTTCTTTAAAGAAAACCTGAATATATTCTAAGGTGTGGGATTGCCAAGTCCTATAGTAGGTGAGTTGCCTGAGTATTCTCCATACTGGCTTCCATAGTGGCTGCACAGCCTACAGTCCCACTAGCAGTAGAGTACATTTGCCTCCACATCCTAGCTAGCCAGCAGGTGTTGTTGGCAGTTTACTGTATGTAGTCCATTCTCATTGGGGGGAGGGGGGTGAAGCAGAAACTCAATATGTTTTTTATTTGTATTTTCCTTATTAGAGACCTTCATGCTCAGTGAAATGAACCAATCCAAATGAACAAATTTAATACATTCACTCTGATACAAGATTACTCCATCCAAAACACAAAAGAAGAAGATATAAAGAAGCATACACTTGTAATCTCACAAACAAAGGATGTAATGCAGACCAAAGTACCGGGAATCAAATAAGATCAACAGACTGCATCTCTATTCCTGAATAAAGGTAGGCCACACCAAAACTTCTAAATACATCTAAGCAGCAAAATACTGGATTCTCTATTACTGCTTATACCAACAGTGCCATGACCCAGGTAAAGAGCAGAATGCTGGAGTCAGGACTACAGCATAAGGACTATTTAAAAAATGGGGACAATGGAAGGGAGAGAATGGGAGGAGGAGGAAGCTCTATACCTGCAAATTTGTAAAACAGAAAATAAGAATAAAACAAGAAAGAAAACCTGTTCTCCACTATGTAAGAATATGAGGACTTGCTATGAAGACATCGTACCTGGCTTTGCCTTGTGAGGTTTTGCATACCCTGTTTGTGCCCAGATAAAGCTCTAAATATTCTGCATGTTCAAACTGTCTGCTTTAAACTGGAATTCGGAAATTCATAGCAAAAACCCTAGCTAAGTCTGTAGACTTTGGGCCGGTCTCATTCTCATTTATTTTCTGAAATGTACTGCTCCTCAATAACTCTAAGACTGAGGCACACACACACACACACACACACATGCACACACACATGCAGAGAGAGAGAAAGAGAGAGAGAGAGACTCATTTAAAAGATTCAGATATTTGTTATTGGAAGTCCTTGATGCTAATTTTGAGTCATTTTCTGGACTGTGTGATGTGATTCTTGGAATTGGCTGTGTCTGCAACATAACCCATAGCTCCTGAGGCACTTAGTTCACTTACCTCTGGGGAGGTTGTAACCTTGGTTACATCTTATTGTGAACATGAATTAAGGCCTGAAAGAAACAATAAAGACTACTTAGCAATCTCAGAAACCAGAAGAGGTTTTACGAAAAGAAGTCAGAGGAATCAGGAAAAAGTCTAAAGTTGAATAAGGACTGTAGTTGTATCTCAGTTTTCTTATCTACAAAAATACTTATATATACTTTCAAAGAAAATCATAATAGCATTTGAACATAAATGAAACCACTAATTTAATTGGACTCAGCCAAACTATACATTTTTGCCCTTATTGTTGGTAGCCTATGTGTGATTCATGATGCTTTTGTGCAAAATTCATGTATCCATAAAGTTTGTTTCTCTTGAGGCTGCTAAGAGAGTCAATTATCAATAGTATTGACCTGTAGTGACAAGGGACAGTAGATCAAATTAAGAGATATTTCCCTGTGCCTGCAGGCTCTCCCAACTTGGATAGTAAATATAAACAGCCAAAATGTTGAGAAAGCAAAATGGTTACTTCAATTCATAAGACAGTCATTAAGGGCAAGGTTTAGGGGCACAAATGTGGTTTGGCAAGAGTAATGTTGGAGTTTCAGAGACCAGTTTCCTCTGCCTAAGTCCTTTATTTTCATTTGTTCAATTCCAGTTGGCTGAGTTATCTCTGAGCATAATCGAGAGTCTTTCTTTTTACAGTGAAATTTTGGTTAAGGACTCAGAGAAATATGTTTGGGTCATTTTGAAGAGTCAATGCCTGCTTGAAATAAACTTTAATTCACTTATTGATAGAAAGAACTGTGGATAATTAATGCTTCAGAATCACTTCTAATACTAATGCCTTATCTGACATCAAGCAAGCCATTTTCCTTCTCTGCTTCTCAACCATCCCACTTGTAAAATAAAGGAGGCTTAGGCTTCCTCCTCCCTTCTTTTCTTCGAGGGCTTTGATATTGTCTGGGTCTGATTCACCTAGGTAAATGTGTTTTAGTAAGAGTTTGAAATAACTGTTTGGATAGTAACCGTGCTTTTCAAGATTGATTCATTTATTTGAAAAGCAGTGACAGAGAAGGTGACGAGGTTTTCATTTGCCAAATAATCCAGTTTGAAGCCAGGAGTCTGGAACTCTGTACAGATCTCCTATGTGGGTGGTAAGAGCCCAGGCATTTGGGTTATCTTTCACTACTTATTCAGGCACATTTGCAGGGAACTGTATTGGAAGAGGAACAACCAAAATATGTCAGCATCACAAGCAAAAGCTTAACCCATTGTGTCAAAGTGCAAACTCTGATTTCTTGTATTTTCAAGAAAAGTACTGAAATATGGCTACACTCTTTTTTTTAAAAAAAAAGGAAATCATTCATGACTTATCATAGCAGATTTCAATATTCTGTTAAGTAAAGCAAATTGGGGAAAGACAGTATGAAACTTTGTTGAGTATCAGAAACAGATACATCACTTACTCTTATTCTATAATATCACCAATCGTGACAGACACCTTTTTGCTTACTTCTACATTGTGAGTTACCAAAGCAAGCAAGAGCTATCAAAGAGAAGGGCTGACAGCTATTCATGCAACCAGGGGAGACTACTAGTGGATAAGAACATACAGAGGCTAAATCCGCATTTTTTCCTCAAATTTCAGATACGAAACCTTTTTGAGCTATTCAATCTATAGGGGAAAAAGTTAGAAGGCAGTCTTTTAGACTCTGGTATGTCAGATTCTATTTGATTAGCACATTCATTGTCGAAATTATTCACACAAGGATACACAGGAACACTGGGCCTTTTACTCTAAGCTTCAGAAGAAACTAGCAACCTCTCCGTTACCCACACGACAGTAGTTCTCACCAGGTAACAGGTATAGGGGGACTCCAGTAGTTGAAACAAAGAGCAAGTTATATATCATCCCTGTTTGTGCCATGTATGGTCTTGAGAAGTCACTTTCCCCTTGTGAGCTTCAGAGGTCCCATTTGTAAATGAAAATAGTTACACTTAAGACAATAATACAGGTGATTGTGAAGATTAACTGTCTACCTTGTACTATTACAACTATTTGGTATAATTCCTGGGAGACACACATACTTAGAAACATCAGTTATGGTTTTCCTTTTTCCTCAATAAGCTGAAAAATCAGAAACTCCAATGTGCTTTTGTATCCTGAAATTCTTTCCAGAAATGCAAATACATAGTAAATAAGTAGTCATGTAGTGGTTACCCAGACATTTACTTTTTATTGTTGAATATATTTATAACTATTTCCTTGAATTAGTATTCATCTTTTTTTCAGAGGCAATTCAGCTGGCTCCACTTGTTTTAGATATACTCTAAAACCCTCTACTTGAAAAGTCTGGATTAAACTTATGTTGGTAGCCCCATCCTATGGAGCTCAAACATATTTAAATTCCAGTCGCATCAGCAGGAACACTTAAGATAGCTCATTTATTGTGTCTGTAAAAAATACATCCAATAGCTACATACTATTTTTTAAAATACAAACTAAGAAAGAACATCGTTAATTTCAACACCCAGAAATAAGCACTAAAACATTGATGCACTACATTTCTTTCTTGTTCTTTTGGTGAACTAATATGTATTCTGCATAGCTATGCTAATCCTCTCTAATTTGTGCCTTATATTTAATGTAACTATAATGCTATGACAGACTGACTTTTTTTTTCCTTCAAAGATCTGTTTATTTTTATTGGAAAGATGGATACACAGAGAAAAGGAGATAGAGAGAGAAAGATCTTCCATCCACTGGTTCACTGCCCAAGAGGCCACAATGGGCAAAGCTGAGTTGACCTGAAGCCATAAGTCAGGAGTTTCTCTAGCCTCCCATATGAGTGCAGTGTCCCAAGGATATGGGCCATCATCTACTGCTTTCCCAGTCCACAAGAGTGCTGAATTGGAAGTGGAGCAGCTAGGACATGAAATAGCATCACTACTGGCTCCTGGCACTTGCAAGGTGAGAATTTAGCCTCTGAACCTTCATGCCAGAACCCACACTGACTCCTTTGTTGTTGTTGTTGTTGTTCAATAAAAATAACCTTTACCATAAGAATTCAATCATTGACATGTCATTTCTTTGTGAATATAAAAACAAAGTCATAATGAATAGGAAAATTATCAAATATAATACATTCAGTTTTCTTAAATCTTGATAGGAAAATGAACACACATCATATCAAACATCACATAATACTTGTAAATTTCATTCTGTTTCTCACTCTTCTGTACCACTAGGATCATTGGTTTGAAAAAAATCATTGTGAATCATTTTCTAATAATTTGTGATCTTTTCCAAATATAAAAGTTAGTAGTTTAGGCATGATTATATGTTTTCCAGTCAAACAAATATATTTTAAAAGAGTAAGAAATCTAACAACAAAACAGGGAATATACATGAATCATGCCACATGATTGGGTAAAAGATCAGTTTAGTTGTCCAGAGTGACTTAATCACTTTGCTTTTCAAAAAAAGATGAAATGAACCTTGACCTCATCTTGTCCCCAGTTTCTACAGGATTCTGGTTGTCGCCTACCCATTTCTCTTCTCTGCTCATGCTTCACCCTTCTATGCAAAACAAAACAAAACAAAACAAAACAAAACAAAACCCTGCCTTTTTACTGCCTTCCTATCTGAAGCATGAAGGCCTCTCCAAAAGGTTGCAAGTTGATCCACTTTCATAAATTTGAATACTGATTCTCCATCACTGTTACTTAGCAGATATTACAAGTAAAATTGCTGTGTGCTTACCCCTTAATACTTTCTAAAGAAAAACAAATATGGAAGGAAAGAAATCTTAAAAATTATCAAACATTGCTGGAAAAGGGTGTGTGATGGTGGGGGAAACAACTGGATTAAAAAAAAGTGTGTTCCGGAAGCACTTACAATTTTCCATTTAGGGATTAAGGCATTTGTCTTAGTGCCTGGAAGGAACACATTCTTCTCTGGCATTCTCTTGGCCCTTAGGAACTCCACCTGTCCCACTTTGCTAGGACTGCTTAATAAATGACAAGGAATGCCAATGGAATGACTTAAATGGCTGTTATTGCTGCCCACTGGATGTTCTTATAATTGGTTTCTGCCCAGAGTACTTCTAGCCTGGTAGGGCCAAATGGAACAGCTGTTGTTACGGGAGGGATTTGAAGGCAGGGAATCTAACTGTGTACCACTTATGCTGAACAAAAAGTAAATAACAACTTGCTAGGTATTTCAAACAGGGAATATAGCCAGTGTCTTACATAAGGTACTCATCAGCCTAGTAGGGTGATTAGGAGGGCCTGCAGAGGGGGAATGAAGGAGTTAGTAAACTCAGCCCAGGTGTTAGCAGAACAAGATGAGAGAAGACAGGGGCACAAAGAGCAAATGATCAAAATACCCAGACGTGATGGAATAGAGAAAAGGATATAAGGAAATTACAACAGAAGAAAAAGAAAGAAATATAAGAAGTAATATGAGGATAGAATAATAGGAGAAGTGACAGCATCAAAGAAGTAGAAAAGTGTGAAAAAAAAGTTGGACAACAGTTGCAGAGCAGTCAAAAGAGGATAAGAAAGAGCAAACGTAAGACAAATGGTTGGAGAGATCAAATATAACTGGGGCAAATAAAAAGGAATAAAGTGAGAATGAAAATCTGGATGAGGTGCAGATAAGAGGTAAGGCTAAAATGAGAGTGGCAATAAAGATACTGAGTTAAGAAAAGAAAGGAACTGGAATGAGAAAAAGACCACAAAAATCAGAGGAAATGTAACAAGAATGGATAGATGGACTTAAAAGTAACAAAAGAGAACAGAGTGAGATGGTGGTGGTTTGGGTTAAGAGAACATTTTAGCAGCAGAGACAGCACTGAAACACAACACAGAAAGCCATGCATAATTACTGGCAAAGTGTGATGAAACCCCTCATAGAAAAAAGCTGCATACTGACACATGAACATGGATCAAACAGACAGAGAGCGAAACATTAATTCATAAAAATAATGACATTCAAACACAGAGACTCTCAAAGTCAGAAAGGAATTGAAAGACATATCCACAGAGAAGTACAGGAGATAGATATTCAGAGGAATGGGAAACAGGCAAACAGAGAGATGCACAGCAGAATGCAAATAATTTAAAAAGGAGAATAGAAAGAATTCAAGAACGTGAGCAATGGAGTCATTGGGCCTGGTAGGAGAGATGATTTGAACACATGGCTGACTATTTCCTGTAGTCATTGAATGCTTCTCTGTTTTTTATTTCAGTTTAGGAATAATTTGCTTCAGTCCCAGTGATTATGAGGATATAACTTGGCAAAGATAAGCTATGGTATGGTTCATATTTATTGAGTCTAAGTTTCACTTTCTTAGTTTACAAATAAATATCTGACTGGTGTGATCCCAAAGCTACCTTTCTTTAGTTTTACAAGCTGATATTGATCCCATTGTTTCTAGAGAATCAAGTTCTGAGAAAAAAAAAAAACAAAAAACAAAAAAACAAAACCAAAAAAAACCCCAAAACAAACAAAACAACAACAACAAAAACAAAACTGTGAAGAAGAATCTTCTTCGAAGACACTATAGTTGGAATTTTTAAATACCACAGAGCTATAACATAGCTTCAAGATTACCATCCCTTGTCATGCACTGCCTATCGCTCTATCCCTCAGCTTTGACAAGATTTATTTATTTGAAAAGCAGAGTTAGAAAGAGGGAGAAGGAAGAGGGGCAGAGAGAGAAAGAGGGGAGGAGAGAAAGAGAGAAACTTCTTCCCTGCTGGTTCACTCCCTGAGTGGGCCCCAAAGGCCAGAGCTGAGTCAGGCTGAAGCCAGGGGCCAGGGGCCTCATCAGTGTCTCCCACCTGGCTATCAGAGGCCCAAGTGCTCAGATCAGTTTCTGTGGCTTTTCCCAGGCCATTAAAAGGGAGCCAGATAAGAACTGGTGTATACAGGTCATACACCATAAAACTTAAATACATTTTTAAAAATGCATTTTAAAATACTTTTATTATCTCAAAATTTTCATGGGCCAGATATCCAGGCTTGATTTAGCTAATCTCTCTGCTCAAGGTTTCTTAATACTACTGTTCAGGTATTGCCCTTGTGTAATTAGTGCTTGTTTCATGGGCAGAGGGTTTGCCAATTAAACCACAATGCCAGCCCCAATCTCCTCCTCTAGAACATGAATATACAACCTCATGAGGAAGTTAATTTTGAATGACAAAAATGAAAGGATATCACAGTAACAAATCAACTTTCTGATTAGTTTCATTTTGAGTTGATTAGAAGGTTTATTAGCCTGGATGTGGTTGACATGACTGTTCTTTAAAAGAAGGTATAGACCTTGCCTAAGATCAGAGATAATTGTGCAGACATTAAAAAAAATATATATATCTGCTTTGAATTCTCAAGCTACAAGGACGTGATTTGCGCCAATATCTTGGAAAAGGACAATGAGGTTCAGATGGGAGCTTAGCTAAACCAAGCCTGGATATCTGGCCCATGAAAATTTTAAGATAATAAATGTGTGTTTAAAATTTAATTTTAAAAATTTATTTAAGAGGCAAAGAATGTGTCTGAAACAGAGATTGTCCTTTTGTTGATCAACTTCTGAAATGCCTGTGATAACAGGGCCTAGACCAGACAAAAGCCAGGAGTTAGGGGCACTATATCATTTTTCTCTATGAGTGGCAAGGATGCAGTTAATTGAAACATCATTTGCTGTCTCACACAGTACACATGAGGAGGAATTTGAATTAGAACTGGATCTTAGACTTAAACCAAGTACTTTAATATAGGATGTATGCATCCCAAATCCTGTGCATTGCAACACCCACCCTTATAAAGTGCTACTTCGTCACATAGCAGGTTACTACCACATTGATTATTCCATATGTGGTTCCTGATATTTCGAATACCTCACAGAGATCTGACTCAGTCAAGTCTCATAAACTTGTTGCGATGAAAATAGTATTGCTTTCTTAATTCTGCAAATGAGACATGAAGGCACAGACGTTTTGAGCAACTTGACATATGTCAAAAGTCTAATAAGCAATTAATATGGAAATTGGACCCAGGCAATCAAAAGAAGCTAAGTTCTATATGGTCTCACAGTTGCGCACGTGTGTATAATTTAATATTAGTTTACAAGTGGCTTTGCAGTCAAAGTTTCTGTATAAGAGGAAGAAAAGAGAGCAAAAGTGTGTTTTTATATCTTTGATAGCTAACTAAATTATAACCTCCTCAAATATATACCCTTGTCCTAAGACCTAGAACCTGAGCAAATTACATTATTTAGAAAAAGAACCTTTGTACATGAAGTTAGCTTAAAGATTTTGAGATGAGGAGCTAGTCATCGTTATCCAAGCAGGACCTAAATTAAGTTGTAACTGTTCTTATGAGAAAGGCAGAGGAATATTAGATAGCAGGGAAGGATGTAATGTGATTGCAGAAGTAGCTATCAAATGTTATGATCACAAGTCAAGGAATTATGACAGTCACCAGAAGCTGAAAGATGTAAGAATAGATTCACTGTTAAAATTCACAGACCAAGCACAATCCTGCTGACACCTTGATTCCAAGTGTATGGCCTCCAGAGTATAAAACAATAAACTTAACATTGTTTAAAGTTATGATGTTTGGGGGCTAGCACCATGGCTCACGAGGTCAGCATCTCATGGGTTCCAATTCTAGCCCTGGCTGTTTCACTTGCTATCCAGCTCCCTGGTTGTGGCCTGGGGAAGCAGTGTACAATGGATTAATGCTGTGGGATCCCGCACTCATGCAGGAGACCTGGAGGAAACTCCTGGCTCTTGGGTTTGAATGGGCTCAGCTTTGGTCACTGTTGCCAATTAGGGAGTGAACCAATAGGTGGAAGATCTCTTTATCTCTCCTTCTCTCCATAAATCTACCATTCAAGTAAAAATAAATAAACCTTAAATAAAAACCTATGACGTTTGTGCCATGTTGCTATAGCAGCCCGAGCAAACTAACATATCCACACACATTTATTATAGGTAAGTATCATTTTCATTTTACAGATGGAAAAAGAGAGGGTTAGAGTGACCCTCGTAGGGTGTAACGAAATTAAAATTTACATCCAAATCTGTTTTATGGCAAACATCATGCTCTTTTTCTAAGACACCAGTTTTCCTGAGGACGTACATTTTATGTAGGAAGGCTGGGAGGCTTGTGAACAATACAGGTAATTGAGGTGCTTGAAGTTAGAACAGCAGGAGAGGAACAGATTGGATATTCTTTGTATTTGGCAGGCATTTAGAGGTACTCACACATGTGCTCTCCGAGAAACCTCTAGTAATCTCTGAATTAAAAATCCTATTTGCCCTGCAGCTGTTTGTACTGATTTCTCATTTGCATTACCCAGCAAAATACGGTGAGAGCCATGCCACATATCGCATTCCGCATGTCTGTTTCTGTCACCAGCTCAATCAAGAAGAAGGCTGCTATCTAGTTCATTTTCACCCAGGTTGTCTGGGCATGAACATAGAGGCACTCTTTCAAAAGTTGAGAACAATGAAGAGAAATGACGCTTTGGGAAAAATTCGTCAGTGGCTGCCTTCAAACTGTGCTCCCATATGAATGAGATAGCCTGTCTTACACGGTCTTCTTTTCTGTCCAGAACACCTCGGCAAACTATTTTCTTTGAGTTTCTTAGTAGTTAAATATATATGGGATATCATTAAGCCTGTATTTAAATAAATGTGATCTCTTCCGCTTACAAGTTAAATTATCCCAGAGCATGAAACTCCTTGTATATTGGCTCCTGGCTGACTGACCAGTCATAATCTTTCAGCATTGACCTTTACTAATTCCCAAATCTGGCACAATTGAACTACTTGCTGTTTAACTGATAAAAACACCCTGCGTGAATCCTATTACTTAGGATTGCCATAGCAATTCCTTTGGAATAGCCTCACTTGGTTTTCCGCATAACTAAGTGACATTCATCCTTCAGTTCTCAACATTTCTGTTTTCCGGAAAGCCTCACTTTGAATGTATCCTGACTGAGTTCTGTCAGTGTCCTAGTTTGCTTGTATTTTAACACATTTGAATGACTGTTTTGATATAGCCTGTTTACAGGTACCCTTTCATGGATGCTGTGAATTACATGAAATAAGGGCTGTTATTTAATAATCCTATATTCTCGTCCGTGTGATACGTAGGGGCCGCTCAGTAAATAGGAGCAATTATATTCGTAGAATCTTAGAAAGCTTTTAAGCAAAAAAAAAAAAAAATGCTTTTCAAGGCATGTTACATACTAAAGTCCTCTCAGAATTGTGTAATATGTGGATTCAGATTCAGCAGATCTATAGTAGGAGATCTGATATATCCAGCAATTTATTGAGGAATGTGACAGGTTTCTAGAATGTTAGTGACTGAAGGATTTCTACAGAAAGCATACGACAGGGATGGCAGAGAGATTTATTTATATCAATTTGCAATGCCTGTCTGGAGCAGGGTTGGAAGATGCTGATACACCACCGAAACAACAGGAAATGTGCTGCGACTGATTAGTGGCATCTACTGTGTCTAAGCAATGGGAGAGAGGCAGCAATGGAGACACATGTAAGATGGCTTCAAGAAGCTCAGAGTAAATGAAACTGAAAGATAATCTGTTGAACCCAATGAATAGTTTTCAGATGAGATGTGCTTTTATGAATGTTTCGAAGTTCTCTCACATGCATGCACTTCAGATATTTTTTGCACCAAAATTCACAGCTTACAAATTTCACTTGCATCAAATGTTTGAAGTACTCTCATATCTTGAGCGCAGGAGCCAGACCAAAGTTTCATTGTTTACACAGGGAAAATGTCTAGGCAGAGAAGTTGATATTTCAGTAATTATGCATCAGATCCCTGTGCCTTATAAAAATAAAAATAGTTCAGACATCTTTAAATAGAGTTAATAAAATAATGAAAACTCACTACCCACCTAAGAGGAAGCATTATAAACCTATGAAAGCCCCTGCATATACTATTCTATTCCTTTGGCATCAGAAATTTTTAAATGACTTGAAAGTTCTTTTCTATTAGCAAAAATTATATATAGGGACCGGTGTGGTAGACTAGTGGCTAAAGTCCTCGCCTTGCATGCTCTGAGAGCCCATGTGAGTGCTGGTTCCTGTCCCAGCTGCTCTACTTCCCTTCCAGCTCCCTGCCTGTGGCCTGGGAAGGCAGTAGAGGATGGCCCAAGGCCTGGAAGACCTGGAAGAGGCTCCTGGCTCCTGTCTTCAGATCTGCTCAGCTCTGGCTGTTGCAGTCACTCAGGGAGTGAATCAGTGGATGGAAGATCTTTCCTTCTGTATCTCCTTCTCTCTGTAAATATGATTTTCCAATAAAAATATATAAATCTTATAAAAATTATATATAGATATGAGCTGCAGTACAATGTTTCAATATATGAATACCATGTGGACAAATGAGGGAAGACAACATATTTCCTTCTTTGAAAACATTGTTTTTGATTGGAGCTTCTTATATTCTCATATTTGTCTCTAGGACTTAACTACATTGCATATGACTCTAATTTTATATACACACATTAGAGTGCTCTGAATATTTAAAGCTCATTAGAAAGTCATATCGCACTGTGCATTCTGTTTTGAAACTTGATTTACCATGAAATTGTATTTGAGAATTGAATGGGCATGTATTATTGATATGTAAGCATTTCAAGATATTCATATCTTCTGAATGTTATTACTTTGTCTATTATATTTTGCAAGTATATTCTTCCAGTCTATGATTTATCCTTTCATGAATATAGTTTCTATCTTTCAATGCAGTCAAATTTTCCTTCTTTTGTTCTTATTTGAGATGTTCACGTAAGTAGTTATTTTTTTAAGATTTACTTTGATTTGAAATGCAGGTTTACAGAGAAAGAGAGGGCTTTCATCTGCTGGTTCACTCACCAGACAGCTGCAACAGCCACAGCTGAACCAATCTGATGCCATGTGCTTCTTCTAGGTCTCCCACGTGGGTGCAGGGCCCATGGCTTTGGGCTAACCTCAGTTGCTTTCCCAGGTTCATTATCTGGGAGTTGTATTGAAAGTGAAGCAGCTGGGACTCGAGCTTGGGCCCATAGGGAATAGAGACACATGCAGAAGTTAGCCTAGTACTCCACAGAGCTAGCATGTCAAGTTTGGTTTTGATGTTTACAGATACTCTACCCTATACAAACATTTTTAAGTGATTACTCTTAAAATTGCAGCATGCAGAGGGCAATATTTGCAGTAGTATTTAAGTCACGCGTTGGGATGCTTGCATCCGATATCAGAGTCCTTGAGTTCAAACCCATTTCCTGCTTCCTAATAATACACATCCAGCTTATAATGGCTTAGTATTTGGATCCCTGCCACCCACACAAGACATCAAGACATCTGAATTGAGTTCTAGTCCTGATTTCCACTACATTCATCTCTGATTTTTTAAAAAATATTTATTTATTTTTATTGCAAAATCAGACATGCAGAGAAGAGGAGAGACAGAGATCTTCCGTCCGATGATTTACTCCCCAAGTGACCTCAACAGCCGGTGCTATGCCGATCCGAAGCCAGGAGCCAGGAACTTCCTCCCGGTTTCCCACATGGGTTCAGGATCCCAAGGCTTTGGACCATCCTTGGCTGCTTTCCCAGGCCACAGGCAGGAAGCTGGATGGGAAACAGGGCTGCCGGGATACAAACCAGCACTCATATGGGATCCCAACGTGTTCAAGGCAAGGATTTTAGCCACTAGGCAACTGTGCCAGGCCCAGCTCTGACTTTTGAGCATTTGGGAAGTGAACCAGCAGATGAAGGTCTCCCTCTGCCCAAACACTTTGTCTCTGTATCACTTTGTGTTCCAAATAAAATAAAGAATAAATACACTAAAATTTAAAGAAAATATTACATGCATAGTTTTCCTAAGGTGAAAGGAATCTGTATCATTTTCCTCCAAATTATTTGAAATACCTCAACTTCTATTATCCCTCACATTTAGAATGTGATTATTCACTGTTAATAGTTACTCTATACATTTTATAATAGTTGTTTTTAGTTTAATATACATTTAACGATACTTTAGATTTTCTCAGATGTCTACCAACTTCATCTTCACCATTATATCTCATATTGAACAGTGTCATGCTATGATCATTTTCTTCATCCTTAATTTTAGAATTTTCTTTATTGAGAGCCTGCCTGTAATAAAAATCTATATTATTGTGGTCTATGGGAAATATTTCATTGTACCTTAATACATAACTTGTGCTTTAGCCTTGAATAGAATCCTGGGCTGGAAATTTTTTTTTCAGAAATCTGAAAATAATATAATTGTAAGATTCAAAATTTGACTTGTCTGAAGGTTGTTCCATTATAAATAATTAATTTTTTAAATCTTCCATGTCTGATGTTCTTTGGCTTTAATAAGAAATTGCTAAATGTGATTTATTTTTTTTAACATTTTATTGTTATTATCATTTTATGATACGGTTCCATAGGCTCCTGGCATTTCCCTTTTTTTAAATAAGGTTTTCATTAATCTGTAAATCCCTTTATGTAATTTGAACAGTTTAATAACATTAACTATTCCAATCCACGGATATGGGAGTTTGTTCCCAATTTTTTTGCATGTTCTTCATTTTCTTTCATTAGTGTTTTATATTTTTCATTATTATAGGTGTTAAAAATCATCAGCTACATTTATTTCAGAGTGTTTCTGGGAGATAGATGGCCAAGATCTCCTATAATTTATTTTTTAGTTAATTATTGATCTATAAAAATGTAATGATTTTTGAGTGTTGACTTATAAGTTTAAAGTCAATTTAAAGTCATTTCCCATGACTCAAGTTTTCTTTAATTTAACGTTTTTCTACCAAAAGAAATCTCTCATTATTTTAAAAAATGGTTTGTTTATTTTATTTGTGAGGTCAACAGGGAGAGAAAAAGAAAGAAGGAAAATGTGAAGGAGAGGGAGAAAGAACTCCACCCTCTGATCATCCCCCAACTGCCTGGGACAGAGGAGCTGAGTCCAAGTCTCCCATGTAGCAGACACCCAAAGAGTTGAAGTAGCACCTGCTGCCTCCCAGGAATCACGTTAGGAGGAAGTTGGAATCACGATTGGAGCCAAGACTTGAATCCAGGCACTTGAATGTGAGAGGTTGACATACCAGATAGTATCTTAAAAAAAAAGATTTATTTTTATTGGAAAGGCAGATATACAGAGAGGAGGAGAGACAGAGAGAAAAATCTTCCATCTGATGATTCACTCCCCAAGTGGCCACAACGGTCGATGCTGCACTGATCCAAAGCCAGGAACCAGGAACTTCCTCCAGGTCTCTCCCACACGGGTGCACAGTCCCAAGGCTTTAGGCTGTAAAAGTTATTAAATTATAATTTCCTTATTTTAAGTGTTTGAAGTTTGTGGAGGAGCTAGGGGGTTCTAATATATATTACATGCTATGTAATAGTTTTTAAACATTTATCTCATTTTTTATTGGAAAGACAGAATTACATACATGCAGAGAGAAGGATCTTCTGTCTGCTGGTGCACTTTTCAAGTACTCACAAATTTTAGAGCTGAACCCATCCAAAGCAAAGAGCCAAGAATTTCTTTTGGGTCTCCCACATGGGTGCAGGATGCCAAGGCTTTTGGGACTTTCTCTGCTGTTTTCCCAGGTCACAATCAGGGAGCTGGATGGGAAGTGGAGCAGCCAGGACACAAATTAGTGCCCATATGAGATCCTGGCGCATACAAAGCAAGGATTTAGCCACTGAGCCATCATTCAAGGCCCTTTCTAATATTTTAAAATAGTTAATGTAGTGTTATAGAGGGGAAAAAAAGTGATACAAAATCACATGCACACACAAATAATTTTGAGTAAATCTATCCATCTGTGCTTTGCTGAAATTCGCTGTCTTTTTTTGTTTGTTTGTTTTTCACTTTGATAGGCCTTATGGTAGGACTTAAGTGAGTAGAGTAACTTGTTTGATGTCAGCTTGGGTGCTTCCATTTGGCTCTTTGCCTAGACACTATGACAGGTATGGCAACTATTGCCCTTATTGAGCAGGGCTTTCTAGTGGGCTCTGTCTCTGGATGTGGAGGCCAGTCATTAGGGACTCAGTAAGCTGGAAGTATCTGCCATGCTTCTAAAACTGACAGGCTGGGCTATGAAAGTGGGCTTTGTCTTTGGCTGATTGATCAAGCATCATGAGAAACAAGTGCTACCAGCAGCATTGCATTTTTTGATGATTAGTGAGCTCTCCTTTCTTAATTTAGATCCGATCCCAGGCGATCTAGCTGTGCTGTTATAGTGTTCTCTATGAGCTGAGATGAGAATGGACTTTTTCTGGCAAGTGTTTTCAAATGGTAGGCAATGTAAATGTATGACTTCTATTCTCTTTTCACTGTCTATAGAACATGAGACCAGAGGAATCCATCTTGCGTAGTGACATTGAGGAAGAGGGAGTGGAGAGGTTGTCAAAGCTAGATCAGTTCTTTCATCCTTCTAGTGAGATTTTTTTTTACTTGATTATGTGGTCCATGTAGGTGTTATAGGGTTAGTCTGAAGTTTGGGGGTTTTTGTAAACATGTTCTTGACTGTGACTAGTGAAGGTCAGTGATAATTCAACTTTTCTAGCCTTTACTTTCATCTCTGTCATATATATATACAATAATATGTATATGTATATGGTGTGCATATATGTGTATTGTATATATGCTGAATGTTCTATTTAGTGCACTTTGGCTATTTTAAATCTTTCATTATATCATACATATACAAATTAATATAAAAATAAAACTTTACTGACTTCTCCAGCGTGAGAATTAACACACCAACTACTTCTTTCTCTTTCACTAATCTTTCTCCTTTCTACCCATGCTGTTCTCCAAAAAAATTTCTTAGGATCTTCTGGGAATCCTGTGTGTTTTATTCAACACTTGTTTCCCATGTTTGTATTGCATTTAATATCATGTTAATAAAACTATTTCAGAAATTACTTCTAAATGTTGATAGTTACATCATTTTTTCTACCCTATAATTTATGTTTCCTTATGGTTGACCTTTCAATTTCATTGATTTCCTCCTGGTTGGAAAAGTGGTATCCCAAAACGTTCATATCAGCTAGTGTTGGTCCATGCAAAAGTCAGGAACCTAAAACTCAATCCATCATTCGCTCCTTACCGGAGTGAACATTAGCAGCAATCTGGAATTTTGAGGAAAGACAGGACTCAAAATCAGGCACTCCCATATGACAGGTGAGCATTTCAAGTAGCATCTGAAATGCTATGCTGGTGCTTGTCTCAAGTTCTTTCAATAAATGCAAGTTTTCTTCCACTTACACATTTCTCTACCACTGCTATTACATTTGTTTTCATCGCTTTCTTTGTTTTTCTTGTTTGCATATGGTTGTAAGATACTCAATTTTCACCTCAGAATGTTTATATTTAAATATTTTTATAAAATCTATTTTTTTATTTTAAAGCATGTTCTTCAAATTAGCAAATACATAAAACATTCCTAAAATGACTAATACTGGAAAAATATGGTTCATTTTACTGATCCTGTTAACACTATTTGATTTAGTGTTACACAGAAACTATTAACCAGGCCTCATTTTGTGTACCAAATTTGAAATATTATAATTATGCCAAGATAGGCATCTGGAGCTTCCTGGAATCCCTATACAGACTCTGAGCAGCCCAGGCAGTACACGGCTCTCTCTTGGTGGTTTTATAACCAGTGTCAGAAGCAGATGAGGATACAACCTGCTGGCAGCCGCAGCAGGGCTAGGGGTCACTCAGTGTGTTCCTCCTCAGGTGCTTCTCTTTCTCCTTCAGTAGCCGATTCAGTGGGCTCCATCTTCACCTCCGGGGTTTTGATCACCCTGAGGCTCATCTCCCATGCCCGTTTGTTGAAAATTTCCTCCTCATCAGAGGACTCATCATGGAGTTTCTGAGCCATCTCTGGCGTGCGGCATTGAGGGGTTTGTACTTCTCCCTTAGCCAGAGCAGCCGCCTCAGCCAGAACAAGCCCTCTCACTGTCTTCACACTTCCTAGGTGAATGTTTGAAAAAGCCCCTGTGTCAGTTAAGACACTCCAAACTCCTTATCTTGTGAAAGTTGAAATGTCTTGTTGAATGTTTTCCAGGGATATAAAATCTATTTTTTGTATTTCTTAAGAACTCAAACCAGTGTTTGAGATACTATTTCTTGAGTGCGCATTTACTTCTTCACAATATATATTATATGCTTGCGGTTGTAAAATCTTTTAATATAGCCCCATGTCATTGTTTTCATTTACAATGAAAAAGACGTTAACTCAGACGTGATGGCTGTCTAAAAATAAGGTTAGAAGATACTCCTTCATTTAATGCTTGATTTTCTTATATCTTAACCAATAATTCTAGTTAATGTGAATTTATATAATCATTTCACTGATTTCACAGTTTTAGGAGAACAAGGAAGGATCTAGAACTTTTAGGAAATCTTAGCAGGAAAACATCATTTCTTTTACTGTTCCATTACATGTTTCATGAAGGCGCTGGACAAATGGTTAGCTTCAATATTGACATTCTGTTTGGCTTGACTTCCACATTGAACTCCTAGATTGGGCTGTCTCCTGCCACTCCTGTACTTTTTTTACTACTGCCTTGTGCCATGGCAGTCATAGGGTCTTACATGAAATGGAATCTGATATGTTTTTCTGCATTCTTTTATTTTTCTTGCTGTTGATTTCTCTTTATCCCTATTTCCTTTTCTTTTCTTCTCGAACGTCATATACCATTGTCTTCACACTCCCTGCACTAACTCTTCAATTTCCTCTTTATTTAATCATCACCATCCCAATAAGTACTGTTCAAGTTATTGCTCAGCCTCTAAGTTAAAGCTGACCAAAATAATCCACCTCAGCAGCCCAAGGAACCTCATAGGTATCATTTAGCTAAAGACTTAGGTTACAAAGGGTTAGAGCCAGGTGGCAGTTCAACAACGTTATTTATTGATTTTTATTTATTCCTCAATGGTTTTCACAACATTAGTCATAGGACATGAATGAATATCATATTCTATTAATGGAGGATAGGCAAAACAACAGCAGACAGCACAGACGATGAGGTTATTAAGAACCACTTTAGATAGATAAGAATGAAAGCTGGGAATCAGTAAAAGCTTAACTAAGTAGGCTTTAGCAAAAAGTAATGATTTAAAAGCAAGAAAGCCTGGTTGTTTTTGTAGTGATAATGAACCTACTGACAATCAGGATTTCAAAGGATCTTAGTAACGATAAAGTTCAATGCTTTATGTAACATACAGAATAATTTCCAGAAAGGAAGTGACTTCTTTAAAGTTATACAGAAACCCATTAGTAGAATTAGGACTGGAGTTCAAGTCCTGCTCCTAGTCATATTCACAACTGGGACTCTTTCAATTACTTGGTTAATTCTACTTGTTGTATTCTCTTGAAATCAAGCGTTTGGGGAGAATTCCCAAAGATAACACAGTTTATTCAAGGATGACATCATGTCGGCCTCTTCATAAAACGAATGCCACTCAGAAAGGCATTCCCTTCCTCTTTCTATATATATTTTTTCTTTTATACTATCATAATTTCTTCAAAACGTTGCAATGGTTCCATATCTTTTTTAAAAAATTCCCACTGATAATGCTAAATTTATGTGTCTATCATCTACCGCCCATACATTCACTTTTGTTGTATCTTAAATCTAAACTTAAAATGTGAGGCCAGAGAGAGCTACTAAAATGTTATATTTCTTTTGCAACTATAACTAAAATTCTTCTGATCTACTCAGATTATAATATCCTTGATTTGACATCAAGAATCACAATGATGCATTCTTCGTATAGAATGTCCTCATTTCCTCCATAAACCACCATATCCACAACCTGAGTATAATATGCTGAGCTCTACAACACTTACTAAGATATTTTAAGGATTTGTTTACTTCTATTTGAAATGCAGATATTATGGAGAGACAGAGAGAGAGAGAGAGAGAGAGAGAGAGAGAGAAAGAGATCTTCCACCCACTAGTTAACTCCCCAAGTGGCTAGATGTGAGCCAAATGGAAGTCAGGAGCCAGGATGTACTTCCAGGTCTCCCACATGGGTGCAGAGGTCCAAGGGTCCTTGAACTCCACTGCTTTCCCATGCAATAAGCAGGGAGCTGAATTGGAAGTGCAGCAGCCAGGACATGAAACAAAGGTGTCTGTATAGGATTAGCCTGTCCGGCCACTGCATCAGCTCCTATACTTACTAAGTTTTTATGCTTTTTCTGTTTATACAGCTTATGTTCATACTTTTTTGCTTTTTAATATCTTTTTATAATTTCATTAAACAGTTCCATAGGCTCAGGCAATTGCCCTCCCACCCTTTTTATTCCCCTCTCCCCACAATGGCTTCCCTCATGCTGTAGTCCTTCACAGTCACAAGTCCATCATTCTGCTATTTAAGTGAATCATGACATTGTAGGTATAGACAATGGTAGAAAGTTCAGTATCCTATTGTTAAGATATATTTAACAGCTTCATTGGGAGTCTATCTTTCATTTGGAGTAGAGATGCATACCTCAATGTATCTTCACTTCTCTGTATGTTCACCTCCATTACACTGTTCCTCTCCATTATATATGTTTACATAGATAAATAGATCTTATAATTTGCATGAAGGTTGCCTTATTGTCAGCGAGAACATATGACAATGTATTTCAATGAGCATAGTGGCCTCTAGTTGGGATCATTTTGTTGAAAATTGTAGAATTTCACTCTGAATAATATTCTACATAATTTTTTTAACTTTTTCTGCAGCCTCCTGTCCCTCTTTGAAGGCTATGTAATGTAGTAATTGCATTGGTTACATCTGAAGACTGTGAAAAAAATGCAAGAGTTAAAAATACAGATTTCCACCATTTAGCTATAGGATCTTGGGCAAGTTATTTAGATCCTCATTGTGTTTTAGCCTCTTTATGAAAATTGTGAACTTATCTGGACAATAAGACGCTGAACTTTATGCTAGGCAAGTGTTTGCAAGCAATGAATCTCAACTGAACTTGAACTATGGTTATGCAACAAGGTGGAGGAATCCACCATGGGGGAGGGGTATGGGAGGGGTGGGGGGAATCCCCAGTGCCTATAAAACTGTACTACATAATACAATGTAAGCAACAATAAAAAAAAAAAGAAAATTGTAGTAACACTAGTAGAACACCCATAACTGGAATTGTGGAGTATTAGCATTATAACATATTTAAACACAGCTTATAATAGTATCTAGCATGTACTAAGCTTTCAGCAATCTATAGCCTTCATCACTACGCATCAAACAAGTCCGTATTCTTTTGTTACAATTCTGCTCAATGTCTTATTACTTCATAAAGCCTTCTTCTCTTGGAATATCATCGTCTTCACAAATGAATACAAAAGAATTAATTATCTCTTTCTATCTCCTGCTGTTGTTCTTCCATTAAAATGCTTTCCTTGAGGATGTGTTTTGGCACAGTAGGTTAAGCCACTGCCTAGCAGATCAGCATCCCATATTAGGACACCGGTTAGAGTCCCAGCTGCTCCAATTCTGATGCAGTTCCCTGCTCATGTGCCTGTGGAAACAGTGGAAGTTGGCCAGGTTCTTGGGACATTACTACATTTATTAGAGACCTAGATGCAGGTTCAGGCTCCTAATTTTAGCCTGGCCCAGTTCCAGCCATTGCAACAATTTGGAGAGTGAAATAGAGGATTGAAGATTTCTCACTCTCTGATTCTTCCATTTTCTCTGTCAGTCTGCCTTTAAAATAAATAAAGGCACACTTAAGGAATAGATTAGGCATCAATGAATATAAGTTGCTGCTAATCAGAGTGCAAATTCAAGGCTCAGCCTCTTTATTTCCAGTCCAGATCTCTGCCAATGTTTCTGGAAATGCAATGAATGATGGCCAAAATTCATATGCATCTACCAGCTATATTTGAGACCCAGATGGAGTTCATTGATCCTGTGTTAAGACTGGTCTAGTTCTGGTTATTGAGTCCATTTGGAGAGTGAATCAGTGGATATAAAATCTCTCTCTCTCATCATGTCTCTTTTAAAATTTATTTTTAGAGACTTTTAAATTTTCTATTTTAAAGGCATTTATTACATAAACAGAAGGAGAAACAGAGAAGGGGTAGTCTTCCCGCCACTGATTCACTCCCCAAATAGCCATATCAGCTGACGTTCAGCTGATCCAAAGCCAAGAACCAGAAGCTTCTTCCAGGTCTCCCACATGAGTGCAGGGACCCAGGCCTTGAGCCATCTTCTGCTGCTTTTGCTCATCAGCACCTATCATTTTTATGGGCACATTTTTATGGGACAATTCCATACTCATCATCTCTTTTAACATTCTCAACTGTATTTTAAGATACTATTGTAATATTGTACGAATGAAGAGACAAACACAGGAGTGACTTATCTAAGGATCCCATGTAGTGAGTAAATATGTTGGGACTTAAAATGAAGTCACTTTGATTCCAAATCTACACAAATCTCTACTGTATTTAAACTACATATATAGGGCCCGGCGGCGTGGCCTAGAGGCTAAAGTCTTCGCCTTGAACACGCCAGGATCCCATATAGGCGCCGGTTCTAATCCCAGCAGCTCCACTTCCCATCCAGCTCCCGGCTTGTGGCCTGGGAAAGCAGACGAGGACGGCCCAAAGCCTTGGGACCCTGCACCCGCGTGGGAGACCCGGAAGAAGTTCCAGGATCCTGGCTTCGGATCGGCATAGCATCGGCCGTTGCGCTCACTTGGGGAGTGAATCATCGGACGGAAGATTTTTCTCACTGTCTCTCCTCCTCTCTGTATATCTGACTTTGTAATAAAAATAAATAAATCTTTAAAAATAAATAAATTACATATATAAAAGGCACTTAATATGTGTTGGTGGAAACTGAATACAAATATTTTAAAGAATTTGATATGTGACTGAATTAACAGAGTTCTTCTGAGACATGAATAAAGAACTTCAGCAATGATATTGTCTACCACTTAAGTGAGTGCTAAAAAGAGAACTTAAGCAAGTGTCCTGCCTTTTGTTCCTCAGAATATTAATCTGTAAAATGGGGAAATATCATTTGCATTTTGAGATTGTTCTAAGAAGCAAATGAAGGAAAACAGATGAACAAATTGTATAAGTCTGGGTGCCTAGTAAATACTAGGAAGGCTACTTTTCTTTTAAAATTCTCATATATGGACAGCTTTAAAACTAGGAAAAAATTGAATCAATGCAACATGAAAAAGGTGATCAATAGCAACTCTGTTTTAAACAGAGTTGCATTTTTAAGGCCCCTCCTGTGTAGAAGGGAAGATTATCGACTGAGTCACTCTATTATCAAGATAATACCAATGTGCTGGCAGGTATGCTTTCAACAGTGACACATCAATATTTTCACTAATAGCTACATGAAAACAACAGAGGATGGAGCATAAAGAGAGGTCTGGGTGGGTGGGGGGAACGTTACTGATATCACTTAGGAAGCTGTGTTCTCAACTCTGAATCTTTCCTAATGTTTCTTCCAAATGCACTTCTATGTGTTCGGTTGATACACTCAAACTCCATCCTCTGTAGAAAGAGGCTAAGAAATTTTAAGAAATTAGGCTTTAGTGAATAAACACCATGTGTTAGGAAATATGGTAAGAATTCTGTAAACCTTTTCCTGTATTGATTATCATAACGAACATGAAGGGTACATATTATTGTACACATTTTGTGGATTAGTACAGTTTACAGAAGTTAGGTCCATGTTCATTTAGCTACAAAGTGACCAAGCCAAGAAAAAAAAAAGTTGCAGAAAAACAAGTCTCAGATAACTTTGTTACAATGTCTGGATATTTTGGGATCATTACTTCTGAAAATTTGTCCAAGTGCTAAGGATCTATTTTATTGTTAATATATAGCAGTAGAAATATTATAAGTAGGGAATGATGTTGCCAGTATTATGTTTGTAATAGCCTTTTGCATTGGGCAGTGTGCATTTAAGGTCAAGAAACCCTGTACAATTTAGAGCTATGTGTCCTTTGATCTAGTACAATTTAGAGCTATGTGTCCTTTGATCTAGTTTCAAGGTTGCCAATAGGCAAGAAGGACATTTTCACCATTTGAGGAAATAGGGTCAACTTAGAGTTTGACCTCATTTGACTGGTAGTGTGACACAGCATATTAAACCACTACATGTCACAGCAGCATCCTATATGGGTGCTAGTTCGAATACTGGTTGCTCCATTTCTAATCTAGCCACCTGCCTGGAAAAACAGCAGAGAATAGCCAAGTGCTTGGGGGTCTATACTTGTGTGAGAGATACAAAAAGCTCTTGGCTTTCTGGCTT
This sequence comes from Ochotona curzoniae, assembly GCF_017591425.1. Classification (NCBI taxonomy): domain Eukaryota; kingdom Metazoa; phylum Chordata; class Mammalia; order Lagomorpha; family Ochotonidae; genus Ochotona; species Ochotona curzoniae. The sequence continues at coordinate 33,888,238 of NW_024465023.1, forward strand.
TAGCCTGGCTCGGCACCAGCTACTGCAGTGATTCAGGGAGTGAACCCACAGTGGAGGATCTCTCTCTCTCTCTTTGCAGCTTTGCCTCTCACATAAAACAAATATTTAAAAAATTGTTATTTCAGCTCTTCTAATTTGCTTTTTGCTAATGAGACAGGCATTCAATATCCTTGACTTAGACAACGAAATAGCAACTTCTTATACCAAATGGACCTTAAACTTTACTTTCTGCCTCCTAAATTTGGCCATTACATAGCTCCTATTTGGATCCTGTATCAAAAATTCCATTTGGCTTTGTATCCAGATATTTGAAATTTGTTTGAATCAGTTCTAAATTTTAGGCACATAACTTTCTCATTTTTGCTTTTAAGAGTACAAGAATATTTTGAAAGTATTTTTCTGTGTTTTACAATCACTTTCATGTGTTTAGAGTTAGAATGTTGGGTGTAGATGGATGCTGTTTCCACATAGTGTGAACAATTGTATTTGCTACTGGAACCACTAAGTCTTTTTTTACTTTATTATTATTACCATTTTATGATACAGTTTCATAGGCTCTTGGATTTCCATTACCCCCTCCTCAAGTCCCACCACACCCACTGAGTTCCCTTATATTATTACTATAGTATAGTTCTTTATAAACGTCATATGTCCATCATTGCAAGCGTGGACAATGTAGAGTCCAGCAAACTATTGTCACGATACAGTTAACAGTATCATTGGGATCCATCTTTGATCTGAAATTAGAGATGCTTATTGCATTGTAGTCTCATATTTGGATAGGATATTCTCTATTACACAGTGACTGTACATCCCCTTAAATGGAAACCCACAGAACAAAAATCAACAAAAGTAAGAAACAAAGAAATTAAAAACATGGTGAAGTTAAATAAAGTGCTACTGAATGACTGATGTGTCGCTGAAGAAATGAAAAAGAAAATCAAGAACCTTCTTGAAGAAAATTATGCTCTCTATGAACTATGAGTCATTGAAGAATTTAATCAGAAGAAAGTGTTTTGAAGAGATGAAACTAACAAAAAAAAATCTAAATCCATGAGATAGAGTTTCTGTTGATCTTGATTGGTGAGATATATCTCCTGTAGGCAACAAATAGATGTTTTGTTTTGTTTTATAAAATCCAGACTACTTGTCTATGACATTTGGTTGATGAGTGTAAGTCATTTACATTCAGGGTTAATACAAATAGGTGGTAATTTAGTGCTGTCATTTTAGCAATGAGTTGTTCATTGATTTAGTCTTCCATTGTTATTTTCCTGGGGTGTTCTTCACATTTGCCTTAGATTTTGGTAGGTGCTATTCCTTTTCTCTGTCAAGAGGGCATCTTGAAATATCATTTGTAGGGCAGGTTTGGAAGAGGCAAATTCTTTTAATTTTTCTTGACTGTGGAAGAATTTTATTTCATTTTCAGAGACAAAGGAAAAGTTTTGGTGGATATGTTATCCTGGGCTGAAAATTTTTCCCTTGTAGAGAGGTCAGCTATGAGTTTGATTGCTGTTCCTGTGTATGTGAATTGATTTTTTCACGTGCACATTTAAGCATCTTTTCCTTATGTTTGATTGAAGAGAGATTGATTTTCATGTGTCATGGTGACAATAACTTTTGGTCAGCCCTGTTGGGAGTTCTGTGCCCCTCCTAGATGTTGTTTTGCAATTATTTATCTAGATTTTTCCCCTATTATTTCTTTAAACACATTTGTAAACTACTTCTCTTTCTGCACCCATAACTCTTATGTTTGGCCTTTTAATAGTGTCTTTCAGCTCCTGAATATTTTTTTAGCGTGACCCAGCTCTGCTTCCAGACTTTTATTTCAAAAACTATCTTCCAATTCTGATATTCCTTCTTCTGTTTCCTTCATTCTATTTTGGAGGCACTTCACTGTACTTTTTAATTTGCTCCACTGTATTCTTAATTTCTGATATATCAGCTTTCATTTGATGCCTTTCCTGTGTGACATATTCCTTAAATTCCTTGAATGCCTGTTTCATGTGCTTCTCCATTGTTGATAAGCTTTATCACAAGTATTTTGAATTCTGTATCCCCCATTTTCTCGATGTCTTCCTCAGTTAACTCAGGTTGGCATGGGGTTTTGCTCTTTTGCAGGGGAGTCTTCAGTAATATTTGTTGTGCCTCTGTGTCTTCTTCCTTTGCTCTTAGTCATTGTACTTCTGGTTAGCAGATTCTTCTCCTTGGGGCAGGTTTCTAAGCTGTGTCACCCACAGGTCTACAGTTTGAGTTTACTTATTGCAGTGGTACACGGCTCTTTGTTTGCAGTCACCTGTGCCACTCCCTCCAGCAAGTTCCAGGTGTGGGTTTTTTTTTAAAGATTTATTTTTATTATTATTATTTTTTTAATTGGAAAGGCGGATATACAGAGAGGAGAGACAGAAAGGAAGATCTTCCGTCCAATGATTCACTCCCCAAGTGAGTGCAACGGCCGATGCTATGCCGAACCGAAGCCAGGAGCCTCTTCCTGGTCTCCCACGCGGGTGCAGGGTACCAAAGCTTTGGGCCGTCCTCGACTGCTTTCCCGGGCCACAGGCAGGGAGCTGGAAGGGAAGCGGGGCTTCCAGGATAGAACCGGCGCCCATATGGGATCCCAGGCATGCAAGGTGAGGACCTTAACCACTTGCGCCACCGCGCCAGGCCCCAGGTCTGGGTTTTTATGTTAGATTTCCTCCGTGGTCTCCGTAATCCAAGCTCCTGCCTCACCACTCTCCATTTCCTATGATACTGTGCTGAGGCTGCACTATTTTCCGTACAAGCTTTCTCCCACTTCCAGTTGGAGTAACTCCCAGGATTAGGAAGACACCAGGTATCCTACATAGATCTAGGTTTTTGATGGTGCTGATCTTGCTGGATTCTGTTGGCTGTTAAGTCTGACTATCACAAGCACATATTTCGACCTCTACAATGCTGGAGTCAGTATTATTTTCCTATGGGACCAAGGCAATGCACTGAGATCAGTGAATCCTAGCTGAGCTGAGCACATGCACAGCTCACTATTGTCCTTGCAGTCTTAATGCTCTTGCCACAGTGTACAAAATGGCACCTGATGTGCCCTACTAGAGTTCTTGATTTGCAGGCCATCAGGTCTAAGGACTGCTTGGACCTATCTTGGGTGGAACCTGTAGAATGCCATACTGTTGCAGTTCACTGAGTCAGAACTGTATTCACTCCCAGCTCAGCGCATGCTCAGTCCTTTCCCTTACCCTTTCCTCCTCAAGCAAAATGGTGCCCAATTCAGCTCTAGGGGGCTGACCAGGCTGTGAAATGCACCCTGTTCTCACACTGTCTGTCTGGGATCTGCTGCTCTGTCTCTGCTCCTGGTCAAATCAGACGGACCAGCAGGATGGACAGTTCTTTGTCTGGCTTTACCTCCCAAGCTCCCAGTGAAAGTCCCTTCCCACCTGGTTTCTGGTGGAGTTCCAGCTGCTGGTGGAGTTCAGTTCACTGTTAGCTGAATTCGCTGGAGTATCAGTCACTGCAACACCACACTGCTGTGCCCGCTGCTTTCCTGTGCCTGTCAGTCTCCAGGTACCCCTCTGCTGTTGTTCTGTCCTCTCCTATTTCCTTGAATATGTCCTCTCTGCTTCATCCTGACTAAAAATATATTCTACTCTTCTAACACCTATAACATGTTTCTGTTTTATGTACTTCAAAATTCACAAATGATGGAAGAGTGGTGGTCATGGTTTGCAAATATTGAAAAGAGAGTGAACAAATTATGGCCATCTAAGAAAAGTCATTATTATAGTTGAGATATACAATCCAGGAAAAAAATATTGAGGAAAGAGTTTCTTTGAGAGCTAAGGACCTTAGAATGTACTAGTAGAAAAATCGTACTTAAAAAAAATAAAAAAAAATTAGAAATCTCTAAGTGATCATTATAGAAAGGAAGGAAATATTGACTAAAACATTGAAGGTAAGAAAATTGTCAAAGCTCTTCAGCAACCTTTTTAACGTATAAGAAAGGAAATGTCACATTCAAAATGGAAGGGAATTTCGTAGCATTTTTATTCACCTTTGCCCCATTCCCTCCCAAGGATGATGTGGTCCTTGTCCATGGGAACTGGTAGCCTAGTTACAAATGCTCTCTTCCTCTAACTAGAGAGAACAGAGCATAGGTTACTTGCAATTTTCTAGCTGAACTTTTACCTTAATGGAGGACTGGTCTCAATATTAGTTTCTCTGGATCACAGCCTTTGAAAAAAACTCGTCTGGTCAGAACAAATGAATAAAGACCATGTCATTTGTCCTTGTATCTTCAACAGTATTTTTAAAAATATGCAAAATTACAAACCAGAATTAATTGTTACATAGTGTATAACAATGTAAATACTGACATCAATAGTGTAAACTGAGTGTAAATATAAAGAAATTGAACCATTGTGTGTGGCTGAAGGTAGATTGACACCAATTCTTAATAGATGGATGTAGTTTGGGATATTTTATGAAATCTCTATGGAAATCACAAATGAAATAACTATAAAATGTACACAAATTCAAATTAGAAGGAAACTAATGCATGGCACAATGATCCAAATGACCACAGAGGAAGGCAACAATGAAGGAATTAAATCACAAAACAATCTATGGCAAAGGAGGATCTTTCAAAATGTTTACTAAAATGCATTTAAATGTATGAATTTGCTTTAGCACTAAAATATTTTAAAATTCACTCAATAATATGTTACCATAAACATTTTGAAGACATAATCTCTACATGAATTTCAGATATGTTTTCATAAATGTTTAGTATAATTTGCATTTTATGTAAACATTTTTAAATACTTTAACAAAGAAAAGGAATGGCCAAATGAAAATAGGAAATCATTACTTATCAATAATAATTTGAAATATAGTTGAAAGATACAGATTGGTAGACTAATGAAAGCATATTTTAAGCCACTTTATTGAAGTAAGGTTGACATACAAAAATGATATATGTTTAAGGCAAACAAATAAATGACTTTGGTGATAAACTTACATCTGTGAAATTATTATCACCATCAAGATAATACATATATTTCATTAACTGCCACAATTTCATCCTACCCCCTGTATTATTGGCACTCTTTTTGTGGTAAGACACTTAACATAAAATCTATTCTGTTTAAAAAAACAGTTAAGAATACAATGCAGTATTATTATAGGAGTTAGACTGTATGGTGGAGCTGCACAACTATCTGATTTTCAGTTCTGTAGTTTATTATAGCTGTGAGTCAAATCTTAACAATAATGGTATTTAAATGGTGAAGATTTAAACCATCCAGAATATTTAGATGTGGCATTTTGGGAGAGCATTTTAGATAAAAGAAGAGTTATTTTCATTACTGAATCCTGGTTGCTTTATTAAGAGGATAAGAGAGATCACACAGATATAGACAGAAAAGTTTATTCCCTGTCTCTTGTAATGTGATGCTTTGTATCACTGCTAGAATCTTCGAGCCAGCTGAGACAACTGGATCTTTCACATCCAGAAGCAACAGCCAAAAATAAGGCTCTTTTACGTATAAAGATAGTATGCCTCAGGTATCTCATTATATGAACAAAAGACTGAGCAACACAGAAAATTGGCACCAAGTGTCCAGTTGTTATGATGAAATACAGGAATCTTTACAATTGACTGATGGAAAGCTGTTGGAGGAGTTAGAGGAACCATTTTTTTTTAAGATTTATTTTTATTGGAAAGGTGGATTAACAAAGAAGAGAGCCAGAAACATCTTCTGCTCCCTGCTTCACTTTCCAAATGGTTGAAAAGACCAGAACTGAGCTGATCTGAAACAAGGAGCCAGGAGCTTCTTCTGGTTGTCCCTGGCAGGTTCAGGGTCCCAAGGCTTTGGACCATCCTCTACTGCTTCCCCAGGCCACAATCAGAGAGTTGGATTTGAAGTGAAGCAGCTCAGACACAAACCCTTGCTCATAAGGGATACTAGTGCTTGAAGGTGGAGGATTAGCTTATTGAGCCATGGAACCAACACCAGGAGGAACACATTTTTAGAAAGTCTAAAGCAATGTAAGCAGGGCATAATTGAAATTCTACTGAGGGTTCAGACGAAATCAATATAACAACAGAAGAACTGAAATAGTTTATAGATTGGAAAGTTGATCATGACAAGATATAAGAATAGTAGAGGATATGCTAATGTATTCCTATATGCAAATGAAGCTTCAATTGGAAATTGCATTAAAGACAACACTTTAGTTACACTGTTTCGTATAACTTACGTGCTGTATGTTCATGATCTAAGTTGTTGCAGAAGGCCAAACTAAAATAATGGATTAATTTATTTGGCATATAGATTCCAAAACAACAAAGCATTCAGTCTTTTGCATGGCTGCTTTTAACTGCTTAAAGTAAAATGAGAGAATAAAGAGATGATTAAAAGGGATAATTAAAAAATACATAACTCTTAATTAAGATTGAAACAGAATGAACAATTCTTAGGTTGGCCATGTTCTAGAGAAACAGAGTAGGTCCAGGAAGGTGAAATGAAGGGTATGACTGAGAAAGTATTTGTTAATGAGATTAATACAAGTATCTACTGAAGTTACAGGAGTTAAGCTGTACTGGAGACCATAAAGAGATTCAGAAACAGCAAAGTGAATTGTTTACTGGCATGAAGTTCAAACTACCATGCTAAAGACACTTTGTTTAGTTGAAGATGTCACTGTGTGGTATGTGATAGTATCAATGTCAACCAACAAAGTCACAGAGGTTTATTTGTCACTAAGAACCCAGAACTCCAAGCCAGCAGCCTGGGAGCGCTTCAGATGTGAAAATGTGACCAGTGAGACTGCAAGCATGGGCCTAGTCCAGTGAATTCAAAGACTAAGCTCTCGAGGCTTTACTCCATTCTTTTTGCTTGTATTCTCACCACTTTGGGAACAGAATTGCATATCTTGTATGTGTCTTATCATTCTACCTTGCAAAAATATCATTTGTTTTGTTTCACAGGAATTCACAGTTGGGGAGTTTTCACTGAGTCTCAGAATTTGGATTTCGGACTTTTGGGATTAAATTTCTGCGTGCGTTCAAAGGGACAAATCATACTCAAATTTCAGCATTCTACACCAGGTCTGTTGAAACACAGGCAATACACAATCCCTGTTAGTACTTTGTATTCCAAGAGTCATATGCTAATGGTATAAGAGAAGTATGGTGGTTAAGCTAGAACCTACAGGGAAATTAATTGTATTACAGTAAATTGTATTAGAATAGATTAGATGGTTAGGGTGGAACACTATTACTGAAACTTGATGGCTTTGGTGGTCTAATAAGAAGGTAAAGCAATCACAGAGAAATAGACAATGTGCCCCCTTTTCTTGACATGTGTACCACATGGACTCTGTTAGAAATATGAGGCACCTAGACTCGATAACACCAAAACCATGAACCAAAATAAACAGGTTCTTTATAAAATTAACCCAAATCAGATATTCCATTATAATAATGAAAATCTGACTAATGTCACATAACTGAAAATCTGTAGCCCTTGTCCATGCTTATCTCATCTCTTTCCTTGCTTTCCCTGAGCAATCTTTGTCTTTAAGAGTTAGACTGTTAAATTCTACAATGTGAGATCATACAAAGCTCATATTTCCATGCTTGGCTTATTTCTCCTAGTATAATGTTTTCCAATTCCAGCCATATTATTTCAAATGGTACAGTTTGTTTTGAAAGCTAAAACATAATTCTATTGTGTATGTATTCCACATTTCCCTTTCCATTCATCTTTTCATAAATATTTAGTTGGTTTCCATATTTTCACTACTGTGAAAATAAGAATATAGTATATAGTATATAAGTATATAGTTGAATGAATACAGGAGTGATGGTATCCCTTTAAGGTACTGACTTAATTTTCATTGGATAAATATTCAAAAGTGAAGTTGATTGATTATGTGTTTTTTCCAGATATTTTTTTGAAGAATCTAAAAATTTTTCCGTGAATGCAATACCAACAGAACCCCAACCAAAATTGTAAGTTTGTTCCCTTTTCTACAAATATTTGCCAGGATTTGGTTTCCAAAAAAACCCCACCGAATGTGCATGGCATGTTGCCTCAATGGCTAAACCCTCGCCTTGCATGCGCCAGGATCCCATATGGGCACTGGTTCATGTCCCAGCCGCTCCACTTCCCTTCCAGCTTCCTGCTTGTGGCCTGGGAAAATTGCAGAAAATGGCCCAAAACCTTGGGACCATGCACCCATGTGGTAGACCCAAAAAAAGCTCCTGGTTCCTGGCTTCGGATCAGCTTATCTCTAGCCCTTGTGGCCACTTGGAGAGTGAGTTAGAGGATGGAGGATCTTTCTCCCTGTTTTCCTCCTCTTTGTAAATCTGCCTTTCCAATAAAAATATATTTAAAAAATAAAACAAATCCCCTCAGTAGTCACCGTAACAGAAATGATATAATAACTTAGTGAGGTTGTAAATTGTATTTATCTCATTTTTTGTGAGGTCAAACACCTGTTCATTTATCTGTTTCAATAGCTATATGTCTTTTTAAAGAGAATTTTCTGCTTTGGTAAAAGTTTTCTTATTATATTTTGTTTTTTTATTATGCATGTTCCTTACATATTTTGGATATTAACTCCATGTTTTGTTGGTTCTGTTATCTATACTTTCAAAATAATATTTTACAAAATCACTGCCAAGATTGAATTCACAAAGTTATTTCCTATGCTTTCTTCTAGCAGTTCTCCAGTTTCAGGTCTTCTGTTTAAGTAGTTAATCCCTTTTGAGTTCATCTTCATCTACGGTCTAAGGTAATGTTCTAAATTCATTCTTTTGCATGTGCACTATCAATTAAGACTTTCTGTATAAACAGATAGATTAGACATATACATACATATAGATTTATTCCAGCATCATATCATCGGGTTAATACAATCACTTGACATATCTGATATAATTTGAAATCAGAAAGTGTGATGCTTCTAGTTGTATTCTTTTTTTTTTAAGATTTATTTTATTTTTATTGAAAAGTAAGAAGTACAGAGAGGAGGAGAGACAGAGAGGAAGATCACGAGCTTCTTCTGGGTCTCCCACATTGGTGCAGGGTCCCAAGGCCACCGTCAACTGCTTTCCCCGGCCACAAGCAGGGAACTGGATGGGAAGCAGGGCTGCCGAGATTAGAACTGGCTCCCACATGGGGTCCTGACAAGTGGAAGGCGAGGACTTTAGCCACTAGGCTACCAGGACAGGTTCTAGTTGTATTCTTTGTTTCAATTTCGGGTCCTGCATTGTGGTGCGTATTATGTCAGCATCCCATTTGGGTGCTGGTTTGTGTTTCTGCTATTTCAGTTCCTTGTTAATTGCCTGGGAAATGTAAAATATGGCCCTAAAGATAAAATGAAGCCCCCGATTCCTGGTTTCGAATCCCAGACATTGCAGCAGTCTAGGGAGTGAATCTAGAATTAAAAGATTTTTCTCCCTCTCTCTTTAACTTGGACTTTCAAATTAAAAATATATTGCTTTTGTTGTCATTATTTGGATTTTTTTGTGCTCATACTTTTAAATTATATCAACAAATAAATGCTACTGTTCTTTCCTCCATTAACTAATTTAAAATATTTCATTATTTGCAACTTTAACAGAGACTAACCCAATTCACCAAAAATAATTTGTCTTCGCTTTTCCTAGTAGTACATTTGCAGTAAACTTTAACATTTAAAAAAATTTCTGGAGAGTAGAATTACAAGGCGTTAAATTTAGATTCTTCTCCCTTTCTGAGACTCACTGTTTCTAATGATCATAAAAGTGAACCAAACGGCTTTGTAACTCTTAACCATCTGACATTTCTGCTTCTACCATTTCACATGAAATATCTTTGGTAGATGCACTTTGCTATTAATAGTCGATCGAGGAGGAAACTAATAGCTGAAGCTGGATATTTCCCCAACAAAGCATTCATCTGTTTTATACGATTCCTTTTGTATTTTATAGAGTACAAATACAAGACTCAGGGATAGCCACATGTCCATCTCTTAGTCCCCAAACATGCTCTTTCTACTTTACCTGGTGTTTGCAACTATTGTTATTCCTCTGTCTCTGTTCTCTGCCAGGTCTTATGACAATAAACCTGAAGGGCAGCTCTTTGTGGTAACTTGGTGGTGGGCCTTTAGCCATAAAATGGAAAGCATGAAGACCGCTAGTCAAAGACAAAAGGCAATTTGTCTGACAAAAGGATTTCTAATTTCCTCATATTGAGATAACAAACCACCTAAAAGAGTTTGTACGGTTCTGGTTCTATTCATTTGTACTCTTCAAGAGTTTTCTAATTAATTCCCTCCTGCACATCTCTGCTACTCAATTCTGATTTAGACTTTCATTATGTCTTCTTTGTAGTACTGCGAAAGTTCTTCACCTGCTTTCCCTTTTTGCCAGTTCATATTTTCTGATTCATCTGCCTGTTGGTCTTCGAGTAATTCTTCAACAATGCAATATGACTTTATCACTCTCATGCTTATAACAATCCTATGGTTATCCACAAGGTATGCAATTAGGCCTAATTTCTTCTCACTGGCATTAAAGGATACTATAGACTGCCTTTCCAGAATAATTCTTTATTCTTTTTTAAATCGGATGGATTTATTTTTAGATTTTTCTAATACATATTTGAAAGGCAGAAGTACAGAGCTACAGGGAGAGGAGAGACACAGAAAGAATTTTCCATCAGTTGCTGGTTCACTCTTCAAATGGCATAAAATGTCCAGGGTTTGTCTAGGGCTAAGCCAGGATCCAGGAGCCCAGAGCTTCTCCTGAATATTCCATGTGGGTGACAGGGGATTGAACAGTTGGACAATCTTCTGCTGCTTTTCTAGGTACATTAGAAGAGAGCTGGATCAGAACGGAAGAAACAACTCTCTACCTTTATATAACATATATATATTTTTAAGATCTATCTATTTTTCTTACAAAGGCAGATTTACAGAGAGACAGAGAGAAAGATCTTCCATCCGTTGGTTCACTGCCCAAGTAGCCACAACAACCAGAGCTGAGCTGATCCGAAGCCAGGAGCAAGAAGCTTCTTCTGGGTCTCTCACGCAGGTGCAGGGTCCCAAAGCTTTGGGTCATCCTCCACTGCTTTCCCAGGTCACAAGCAGGGAGCTAGATGGGAAGTGGAGCATCCAGGACATGAATCCAGACTCATGAGGGATCCTGGCGCATGCAAGGTGAGGATTTAACCACAGGCCCTATGACATACATTGTATAGTATGGATCTGGAGGGAGAGAGGTGGTCAGCAGACAAATCAATATACACTGCATTGAGTTTTGATGAATATAAAAATTAATATAAATACGGATATACAGCGTAAATTTGCTATTCTATAAGTTGACAGAGAAAGATTAGTCAAGGAGGAATCACTTGAAAAGAAACTTGGACGATCCGAGATATCAAGTCATCTAGAAGAGCATTTCAGGGAAAATAGATTACAAATTCAAAGTTCCAGCACTGTCAGTGTTTGTAAAAAAAGATTTATTTTATTTTTATTGGAAAGTCAGTTATGCACAGAAGAGGAGAGACAGAGAGAAGATCTTCCATCTACTGATTCACTCTCTTAAGTGGCCACAATGGCCGGAACTGCGTGGATTCAAAACCAGGAGCCCAGAGCCTCTTCTAGGTCTTCCACGTGGGTGAAGGGTCCCAAGGCTTTGGACAGCCCTCAACTGCTTTCCCAGGCTGCAAGAAGGGAGCCAAACAGGAAGCGGCACCTCTGCAACATGAAACGGTGCCTATATGGGATCCCAGCACACGCAAGGTGAGGACGTTAGCCTCTAGGCTATTATTTTGGGCCCCACTGATAGTTTAATTTTTTTAAAAAAAATATTTATTTTATTAAAATATACAGAGATGAATAAAGACAGAGAGGAAGATCCTCCATCCATTGATTCACTCCCCAAGTGGCCACAACAACCGGAGACAAGCTGATCCAAAGCCAGGAGCGAGGAACCTCTTCTGGGTCTTCTATGCGGGTGCAGGGTTCCAAGGCTTTAGACTACCATCAACTTCCCTCCCTGGCCACAAGCAGGGAGCTGGATGGAAAGTGGAATTGGCAGCCATATTGGATTCCAGTGCATGTGCGTTAAGAACTTTAGCCATTAGGCTACTGTGTCGCCATCACTCACCCTCCCCCCCCCCCCCGCCAAATGGTAGTGTTTTTAAGAAACAGCAAGAAATTTAGTTTGCTACAATGGAGAAAAAGATGAAAGGAATAGTGTAAATGCAGGCACAGCTGGGTTGAGGGTAGTGGAGGCAGAATCCAAATCACTTGGGATGATGTCAGACATGATGTTCACTTTAGATTTTATTTTAAGAGTATATAGATTTGATTTTATTAGTATATACATTTTTTCCTGTAAATGATATAATATTTCTTGTTTTGCAAATACATAAGTGATATGTTATAGTGAGGAAAAGGTTGAATCCTCACAGGACAGGGGACTGGTACAAGGGATTTACAAGTTGCTTTAGATTTCATTTGTAGCAAACAAACAAACCAAAATGAAAAACGGCTCCATATCTGACATATCTGAACCAACATTTAGCCTCCTCCTCCTTTTATGCTATTTAAGGAGTATTTCAGGAATGGTAGACATATTCAATTTTCAATTTTCCCCAGTATTGCAACAACTGTAGGAAATCTGAAATTCAAGCCTATCCCTCAACTTCATGTCAGCCATAAATAGCCCCAGGATTTAAGAAAGCTCCAACATTACATCAATTTCTATGATTTTAGGATTTTGGCTTGCCTCAAATCAAGCCCTGAAACCCTGTGCTGAGACCCATATCATAGAGCTTTCTCATCCTCTTGGGCCAGTCTGATCGTTGAAAGTAGTTCCCAAACAGGCAGACTATAAAGACAGAATAACTATCTGCTGCTTAAGTTGGCTAGATACTGATGTGGAAACATAAAATTCAATAATAACTAGGTACAAATGAAGTTATCAAAGGGACAGAACAGTGTTAATGAAGTCAACATGTGAAAAACAAAATAGATGCTTTACAATAAGTTAGTGAGCTCTTAGAAGATACAGAGAAACGTCAGACATTGACGTATTTCAAAGCATGTAACAGAAACACAAAAGCTTAAAAATGCTTGGAAAATTATGTTTAAATAAAGAATGTATAGCAGAACTTATTAAAATGAAGAAATATGCTGCAAACCAAAACAGAATTTCTAAATATGGTAGAAGAGACAAAAACAACTGGAAGAGGGAGGAAATCAAGAAATTTTGATACTTAGCAGCCATAAAGCAAAGACAGAATATCCCAGTGCATTTGGGGAGGTTGCATAGTTTATAGGAGCTGGATGGAATGCTCCAGAGATGTCTATTAGGTCAATTTTGTATAAGGTGTAATTTAAGTTCAGTATTTCCCTATTGATTTCTTCTCTTTATTATCTGTCATTGGTGGGAGAATGTCATTACTATTATAGCCTAATAGTAATCTTTCCATTACTTTGTTTTTATTCTTTTTTAAAGATTTATTCATTTTTATTACTTTAAACTTAATAGTATTGTAACAATATTTTACATTTTTACTTAGTTATTTTTATTTAATGCTAAAAATTAGAGATAAGGAGATAGAGAGAGGTAGGGGAGGGAGACACAACCATCTGTTCTCTAGTTCATTCCCAAATGCCCACAATAGCCAAGTCTGGAACAGGTCAAAGACAGGAGCCTAGAGCTCAATCTGAGTCTCACATGTGGGTGGCAGGAGCTGGGACTATAGAGACCATGCTGTGCTGGGGTCAGTGCAGTAGGTGTGGATGACATGAAGTTATGAAAGGAACAGCTCCCCTGCTTGGCAGGGCCCAGGGAAGCTTCCAGTTGTTTGGCAGGGTCCAGCGGATTTCTCTCTGACCACCTTGATGCAATCTCACCCTCCTCTTTTTGCATGGACACTCAACCACTCCACTAAGAATTCTGTAATCTATTGAGGCATTGTTGTTTGCCCCTGTGAGATGGCTTTTGCAACCAACATGAGCTTGAGAGTTAATGTTATTGATAATGTCTTGATGAGTGGGCCTTTAACTGCACACAGGAGTACATTTAAACCCATTTCTGGACATCTTATTGTGTGCCTACCCATTGCCATAAAATCTGGCCCAGACATTTAGCATGCTTTCTGGGAAATGTCTTGATAAGTATTTTACAAACTAATGAAAGTGATGGAAGTATGGGCTGAAACTGGTATGGCAAAAAAATATAGTTACTGTGACCCTAAAGGCTATCCTCCTATGGCAAAAAATATAGTTACTATGGCCCTTTGGCTGGAAGAGTTCAAAAATGTCTGTACTAACATCATAATACATGCTTTCAAACTAATTTAGGGTTACTGAGTACATGGGTATAGTGGGAATCTGTGCTTAAGGTTTTCTTTCCTTGATCTTTAGGTTTCTTCTGTGATACATTTTCTCATCTAACTGATAAGTTGTAGAATGAGGATTTGTAGTAGGAGTGTATTACTGATTAATATGTGTTGTTTGCTGAGGAATTCCTGGATGCAACGTCAGAATGGGTAATGCCCTGCCTTAAGGTAAAACAATTTGCAGAATTATCTTCGGAAGCACTCACTTGTCCACTGTAGGGTTGAAACCAAACTGGAGTAAACACGGCTCATTGCTAGCTGCAATTCTTTTTTTTTGCCTTTTGTAACTCCTGCTTTACTTGCTTAGCTAACAAACTGAGTGATAAATTCTGTTTATTCACCTGTCTTCCAACAGTAATTTGGTTTTCTAAGTAGACAGCTCTGGAGCGGACAAGGTTGAACCATTGATTTGCATACTCTGATTGTTTTGATAGTTATATTTCTCAGTATAAATGAATAAGGGTTATTAAATCCCTCTGAGGTTAATTGATGAGAGTAAGTTGCCTGAAACCTGTTCACCATTGATTGATCTGTGAAAAGCAGAATCTTGGGCCCAGCATGATGGCCAAATGGTTAAAGTCCTCACCTTGTGCACACTGAGATTCCATAGGGGCGCCGGTTCTAATCCCAGCTGCTCCACTTGCTATCCTGGTCCCTGCTTGTGGCCTGGGAAAGCAGTAGAGGATGTCCCAAAGCCTTGGGTGGGACCCTGCACCCATGTGGGAGACCTGGAAGAAGCTCCTCATTCCTGGCTTTGCATCAGCTCAGCTGTGGCCATTGCTGCCACTTGGGGAGTGAAACAGCAGATGGAGAATCTCACTATCTACGCTTCACTGTGCGAATCCGATCTTCCTTTCCAATAAAAATAAATGCTTAAAATGGATATGTTCACATAACAGCACCTCAAAACTTAAATGTTTATCTCTCGTTTCCTCACTCAGGGGCAGGTCAAATTCAATACATCAGAGGAGCACTGCATTGGCATGTACAGAAGTGACTTACTCAAACCTGATATTGTTCAGAGAAGCTTCATTGTTAGAGAATAAAGTGAAAACACAGAGGCAGAGCTTCCACCCACCACTTATAAAGCCCTCCACCTACCTGACATAGTTTTTTTTCCACCTTAATGTATATGCCTTGCATAAGGTGCTGTGCATTCTTCCTGTAATGATGGTTTAGAATAAGCTCTATCAAATGGATAAAAAGTATCTCAAAAACACTTGAAGAACATTTTAACAAACAAAAAGTCAAGTCACTTGGCTTTGCCAAATACAAAGTTTGATGTAAAACCTGATCTGGATGCAATGGTGAAACATACATGAAATTCTCTAAAACTAATTCAGAAATTTCTACAGCTTCCTGTAACCAGAGCCCAATGAGAATAACTAACAACTCTAAAAACAGGCTTTCTCCTAGATTTGATAAATTTAGAATACTTAATGTATATCTCTGCCTGTAGGCCTCCCATTGAATATGTTAACCATAAACAATCTCCCTATTTAAATTCTCATACGTAGAGGACATCTCAGTTCTTCAAAAAGATAGTTTAGAAGTGCCATATTCCATTTTTGTGTCTCCTCTAGTGGCGCTCATGAATTATTTTAGGTTAGTCATTTTAGACACAGCATTTATTATCATTGTGGATCCAGTTATCAGGATTGGATTAGTAATGTCTTCAAGAAGTAAATTTTGAGGATGTGTGGGAAGAAGAAATATATCTTAAAATAATTTTCAAAGAAGCCCACAATTTACCTTTGATTAATAAGAGTTTTGAATAATGGGAGTTTAAAATCTACAGTGAACAATTGCTAGAGAAGGAAGTGATGTCACCACATCATGATTTCAGTGCCAATCTTGTGTTGATTAAATGAGTCTAAAAGAGTAAGTGAACAGTGACAGAACCTGTGCCTGACATTCCACATCTGGATGCTGCTTTTTACATTCCTTTGTTAAGCTTACATCTTTTTCATGAGGTTTATGTTGCACATTTGTGTTTAACAGTCAAGAATGTGTCAGGGGGCTTATTCGATGGCTCTGCTTGGATAATCCTCCACCTCCAAGTGCCAACATCTGTATGGGTGCTGGCTCACTTTCTGGCTGTTCCACTTCCCATTCAGTATCCTGCTTATGGCCTGGAAAAGCAGTGGAGGCTGACCCAAACCCTCATGTTGGAGACTCAAAAAAATATACCTACTCCTGGTTTTGGCTCAGCTAATGTCCAGGTATTGCAGCCATTTAGGCATGAACTAGTGAATGGAAGATCTTCCTGTCTCTCCTTCTCCCTATAAATCTGTCTTTCTAATAAAAATCAATAATTTTTTAAAAGACAGGTCATGGACACTGAAAGCTAACTGTTTTTTTCTGTGACTCTACTGGCTTATCTTGATTTATATGCAAAACCTATAAAGTGTGCGCTTTGGGGTTGATTTAGGAATATTACTGAAAATATTGCTGTCATTTTGTGGAAGAACACTGATTTTTTTTTCTAGTTTATTTCAATCGGAATGAATGTGAGTTTCATTTTTAAAAAGAAGTAATGAGAGTTGGCATTGTTATCCTATTTCCAATCTTATAGGAAAATTTCTGATTTTTTTTTTACTCAATATAATGGCAGCTATAGATCTACCTCAATTAGACTTCATTGTGTTGAAGTACAGCATTTAGTGTGCTTAAGTTGGCAGAGATTTTATCATAATGCGATGCTAAAGCTTTTCAGGTGTTTTTTTTTTTTAACCTATTGTAATAATCACATGTTTGCCTCTTCCTGCTAATGTAGAGACTCATATTGACTGATTTATGTTAATCCAACGTTGTATCCCAGGGAGAAATTCCACTTGGTTATTTGTTGTGCTTTTCAATTTGGCTAATGTTTTATTCATAAGTATTGGTTATTGATACTACTTCACCGAGGTTTTCTATTCTTGTGATATGTTTGTCTCACTTTGGAGTCAGGTATCCTGCTAACATAGAATGAATTTTGAAGTATTCAACCTCTTTCTGTAATTTTAGAAGTATTTAAGCAATTTGGTTATTAATGGTTCTTTGTTTGCTATAATTTAGTCATGCAGACTCTTGGTTATGAGCTTCCCATTGTTGAGAAGGTTTTAATTGTTACTTCAATGTTTGGTTATTGGTCTGATCAAGTTTTCTGTTTCTTCTTGATTCATTTTTGATAAGAGTTTATCTATTTCAGATTATTCAGTTAGTTTCCATATAATTTGCTGTGAAATGAGACACGTTCAATTTATTCTTCATGTTATTCCCACATGATTTTTATTTTTGAAATACTCCTCAAATGTCTTCTCTGTAATTTTAGTCTTTTTAAATTATTATTTTTTGCTGGAAATTGAGATTTGCAGATATAAGGAGACACCGAAAGAAAGATCTTCTCTCTGCTGGTTCACTCCCCAAGTAACAGTAACAATTTATTTCTGCTCTTACTTTTATCATTTCCTTCATTCTAACAACCATGCGTTCAATTCACATTTCCTTGACACATACATTTAGGTTGTTAATTTGAGAGGTATTTTTTTTTTACTTGCAGGTTTTTATTGCTCTGTGTCCACTCTGACGCTTTTACTACATCTCACTTATTTCTTGTAAGTTATGTTTCATTCTAGAACATGTCAAAATCTTTAAAAGTTGCTTTAATCCAGTAGATTCTCAACACTGTGTTATCTAGTTACCATGTGTGTAATTTGGCACATTTTTTGCCATTATATCTGATTTCATTCCATTAACAAACATGAAGATACATAGTTTGATTTCAGTGTTCTTGATTTGTTAACTCATTGCAGCCTGAAGAAAAACAGTACTGGATGATTTTTACTGGGGTTCTGAAAAGAATCTGAATTGTTTTATTGGGTGCAACATTCTGTGTAAGTTAGATATATTTAATCTAAAATACTGTGCACAGTCCATGTTTCCTTATTGTTTTTCGGTATGAATTATCTATCCATTGTTGAAAATGGATCACCGAAGTTCCTGACTAGAGAATCGTTATTGGAATATTTTTCAGTTATTTGAAATATTGGAGTTAAATTATCCAAGTGTTTCAATTTTCGGTGTAAATGCAAGGAATCTTCAAAGAGTTCATGGAGGGTTCTATCAGACTAATCTTTAGCCTGCAGCACAGACATTCCATATGGATTCCAGTTGAAGTCCCATCTGTTCCACTTCCAATCCAGTTCCCTGCCTATGGCCTGGGAAAGTAGTGGAGAACTGACTCAAGCCCTTGGTGCCTTGCGCTCATTCCTGGCTTTGGATCAGCTCAGCTCTGTTATGGCTATTTGAGGAGTGAATCAGCAGATGGAAGATGTCTCTCTGTCTCTGTCCCTCTTTCTCTTGGTGTAAATCTGCCCCTCAAAGAAAAATTAATGAACCCTTAAAAATAGTTCATGAAAAATTTATGTTACCAAATGTGTGAATGGTGTTCAATTATTTTTATATCAAAATTTTTTTTCCATGTGAAAGATCGAACAGGGACTGCACACTGCTGCTGACTGAACACCACCAAGGAGTAAAAAGGAGACCTGACTTATCCTTCCCTCTTTTTAATCTATTCTTGCAGTTTAACACCTGAATGAAATAGAAGTGTTTCTACACATTACAGTGAAGCACTATTGCTGTAAATGTCAGGGCTTCATTCATTTTTATGGCAGAAAATACCACTCATTCAGGATGAAAAAATGTTTTGATACGCTATTGGATTGAATTGACCAGTTTTTTTTTTAATTTTGCATCAACACTCATCAAGGATATTTATTTATAATTTTATTTTTGGTCTACAACTTTTTAACATTGTATATAATTTCAGCTATTAAATCATTAAATATACTTGCTAACCCTACTCTCATTATTCTTCCTTTAGCAAAACCAAAATTCAAATATTGGGTTTTTAAATGGTGTCCCCAAATCATGGAAGCAGTCTTTATTATTTTTCTCTTTTTTATGACCTGTCTTCTAATTTAAAAATTCCTCCTTCTGATTAGTCTAGCCTTTAGGGGCTGCACATTTTATAGGTTATTTTACTTACCATACTGATATCTAATACTTAAAAATTTGAATTGTTCTTCTTGGGTTCTAGGTTTTATGCCATCCTTGTACTCCTGTCACATTCTTAAAATTTCCAGAATTAATTCCAGGGTTCCTTCTTGGGCACAGACCTCTAGATATAATTATTTATGTTTGTTTGTTTATAGTCTTATATGTGGAGGAGATGGTGAGTGTTGAACACTTCTATTTTACTAACTGACTTCTAATGAGTCTTAATTTTAGCTACTATGTTTTTTAGTTCTGTCTGTGATTTCCTCCTGCTTCTTCTAGAAAGTGTCTTCTCTTTGATGTTCTGTCTTATTTTGCTCATGTATTGCTTTTCTGATCTCTATAAGCATTTTCCTGACTATATTTTTGAGTTCTTTATTAGGTAATTTACTCATTTGCGATTCATTAGAAAATATTTCTGAATAGTTCTTTATTTTGGTCAAATAGTCTGGTGGGAGTAGAGTAGAATAGGCTGATAATGAAACAGCTGGACGTTAATTATAATGAATGAATGGGTGAGATGGGGTGCAGCTGACTATTCCTTCTGGAAACCCCAGAAGTCTGCGGGTCTCCCAAACATAGGCCTTAATTTAATTGAGGGGCAAACATCAAAATGGCATTTAGAACATTTCATTTTTATCCAAGAACACCCATTATCCAGCATAACTTTGGAAATCCCACAGATATCATGTTTGTTAGCCTGAATCAAAGACATCACTCTTTCCTGAATTATGACCCACTGCCCATAAATAATGTCATGAAAAATATGAAAATAAAGTCCTAGGAAGAAAGGTTTCAGCTTACCTGCCCAAGTGGACCTGTTTTGAATATCAAGGTGTGCTTCTGAGTTCAAAAGACAATAATGGATTCCTAGGGTTTGCATTACTTATTTCTCCACGTTCCACCAGGCAAATAAGCCACGCAGGGCTCTGTTACTTAAATTCAATTTATTTACTTAGTGAATAAAGACACTGAAGAGGGAAGGAAACAGGAGGTAGAAAATATTGTATATTTTTAAAAATACTTTATTTGAAAAGTTTGAGAAAGAGAAAGAATTTTTCATCTACTGTTTATCTCCCAACTGCACCCAGCAACTGGAGCTGGACTGGTCCAAAGACAGGAGCCAAGATCTTCTTCCTGGTCTCCCACAAGGAAACAAGGTCCCAAGGCCATCCTCTACTGTTTTCCTAGGCCATAAGCAGGGAGCTAGATCAGAAGTAAAGCATCCAGAACACTAACCAGCACCCACCTGGGATGTCTGTGTTGCAGACAGATAAGTAGTCTGTTGAAACACCGCGTCAGCCAGGAAAACTTGTTTTGAAATAAGTAATCTAAAATTTTATTTAAAGGATTCCATATAGTAAGGTAACTTTTACTTGCCCTTGATCACTATAAATAAAAAGGAAAATGTCTTTTAAAAATATTTATATGTTTATTTGAAGACAGACTGACAGAGAAGAGAGAATAAAAGTTCTTCCAACTGCCGGTGGCCACAATGGCCGCCATTGGACCAGACTAAAGCCAGGAGCTTCATGTGAGTCTCCTGGAGGGTGCAGAGACACAAAGCACTGCTTTCCCAGGCACAGCAGTAGGGATCTGAATCAGAAATGGAGCAATCTGGACTTAAATCTGTGCTTATATGGGATTCCAGTATCAAAAGTCATGGCTTAATTCCCTGCGCCACTTTGTTACAAGGTCGGTCCCCAAAAGCCTTTCTAAAATCATGTTCTTTAGGAACTTGACACACATTGCTTAGTGAGATGCTAGAAGAAGTTCCAAAAGTGGATTGACTTAGAATAGTATATAGTATGACACAAGAGGGTTCAGCCCTCTTTTGGGCAACCAAAATTGTCTCTCTGACAGGATAATGTGGAAAGATATACAAAGGTACATTCATATTTATCAGTCAAGTCTGGAGGCAGGATTGAGTACCCAGAGGTCAGCATCTGAGAAGAGCTTCATAAACATGGTCTCAGGCACAGGTCAGAGATTCAAGAGTCTTAACCTAAACCCTGATGTCTAGGAAAAGGAACAAAAACAAGACAAAGGAAGAATCCAAGATGTTTTAGGTGGGCAGGTTTATTACCAAGGAGGATCTTGCTTGTGAAGATAATAAACATGAGAGTAGCACAAAATTTCAAGCTCAGTATTTCACTTTACTTTCAGTTGTATCTTCTGTGATATTGACTTTGATGAACCCAAGATTAGGCTGATCATTATCTTTGGAAAAAAAATTGTAAAGTAGTAATACAGAATTTACAGATACCCATACCACACTTGCATTATTAATGTCTTATATTAATATATTTATCACAATTAGTGAACCACACCAGTTTTCCTTTTTCTTAATCCAAACTCTTTTTAACCCTTTCACTCATTCCTTCCCACCTCCAATAATCAACACTATTTTTGAGCAATTTGAAATTTATAAGTTAGATTCTGTTTATACTTTTTATGTAATTCAGTAGTAAAACATTAGATGCTAAAGTTTTATTTAAATAGAAACCTGTAGTAAAGTCTGCTCATATTTTATATATTTGCTTGATTTAATCCCAGTAGATTACTTCTATCTGGGAATTTATTAATTTCTCCAGAACTTCTTGATTTATTAGTAGATAGTTGATCATAGTATTTTGTATGATACTATGCATTTCAGTAGTATTAATGGCAATACCTGCTTTTTCACCTCTCTATTTATTTCAGGATTTTTCATTTTGCTTGTTATTCTTCTGAAGCATTTGCATATGTGTGTTTTGCTGTTCTTTGGCATCATTACTTTAGTTTCAATTTCATTTATTTCTGCTTTGATTTTTGTTATGCCTTGCCTTCTGATTACTTTGGGATAGATTTTATTTTTACATTTCTAAGTAGTTCAGATACAGTAGTAGAGGTTTTTAAAATTGTAAGTTCTCTTTTTGAGTGTGTTCAGTAATTGCTATAAATCTTCAAATTCCACAAGTTTCAATATGATGTACTTTTAAATTTTAATTTGTTTCAATCATTTTTATTTCCTTTTTAATTTCTTCAAAGATGAATTTGTGATTCAGTAGAATGTTTCTTCAAAAATGATTTACTTATTTAACTATTTGAAAGGGTGATAAACAGAAAAATCTTCCACTTTCCAATTCACTGTTCCCATGTTCCTGACAGCTTGGATTGGGCCAGGCAGAAACTAGGAGCCTGAAATTTTATCTAGGTTTCCAATGTGGATGTTATTGGCTCAAGTATTTGGACTAGCCCACACTGCTTTTCAAACTATGTGATAAAGCAACTAGGATCTGAGCCTGTGCTCCTATGGAATGCCTGTGTTATGGATGGCAACTTTAAACCACTGTGTCCCAACGTCAGCTCCACAATGGAATAAGGTTGTGTCTAATATATGACTATATGACTGTCTTAAGGATTTCTTGTAAGTCTGGTCTGGTCATGGGGAACTCTTTTTCTTTTTCTTGTCTTGAAAATACTTTATTTCTTCTTCATTTCTAAAGCATAGTTTCACTGGCTATGTTATTTTTTCTAGACCTTGAAGATATTTCTGCCGAAATATGTGGCATTATTCTTATTTGTTTTCCTTTATATATAACTTGATGTGGTTTTGTTTGTTTTCTTTCACCCTTTCCACAATTTGAGCATAATATGTGTTAGGCATTGTCTTGTTGTTTGAGTCTGCTTGAGGCCTTTTTAGCTTTCTCTGACTGCTCACACATCTGTCATGAATTTGAAGTTTTCAGCTATTAGTTCATTCAGTAGGTTTTAAATGCCTTTTTTCTCATTCTTTCCTTCCTGTACTTATATAATAAGTATATGTGTTTGCTTAGTGTTATCCCATATGTCACAATGCTGGCTTTTTTTTCAGTTTTTTTAAAATTATTTTAAATTTATTTTCATCTGACTGTGTTGTTTCAGAGTCTCGTCCTCTACATTAGAAATTCTTTGCTTCACGTTGTCATTTCTGTCGTTAAATCACTGTATGGTATTTTATGTTTAATTTTGAAGTTGTCTGTAGGCACCACTCTGATGGGCTGCAACTTCATTGGTGAGCATGAGAACCAGGGTCGGGGGAGGGCCTGGCTAGATACATAATAGTACCCTACTAGCAAGAGTGTGGGCTGGATTGTAGGATCCGTTGGGATGAATTAGGCTCCAAAGTTGATTGATGTATATGAGAACTGAATTGAATGTGGGACAGACTGGCCCAGTCTGCTGCACATTCAGGCAAGCACAGGAACAATGGCTGGTGGGGGGCGTGCCTGCCTGGTGGGGGTTACTGGGGGTTGTTCTGACTAGGCTGCAGCTCCCACTGGCGCACATGAGGGCCAAGTGTGTAGTGGGCTGGGTGGGTCTGAGCTGCAACATCCACTGGTTTGTATAAGAATGGGACTGGAGACAAAACTCACTGAGCAATTGCAATTACCAAGTTGTGTGTAGCCTGATGTGGGTGATCGAAAGACCCAGACCCCATTTGGGCAAGCACACACAAGAAGTGGGTCTTGGATGACCTCAGAAGAGGGCTATTTGGTGATCTCCCCACCACCCAACCCCCAAATGAACCACTAGACTCCAACCATGGGGAGAGTTGCAGGATCTGTGGACTGACTGTGGAGTGCATGTGTCAAAACCGGACCTCCTCAGAAGAAAAGACAGAACAGTAGATGTCATGCCCAGATACACATGGAGGATATGGCAGGCCACTGGCATCTGCAGAGGACATTTAGTACCACAGCAGAGGAAGGAGGGAAGATCAAATTACTCAACTACCTCAACCAAGCAATAACATCAAGTATCTGGGTGAATGAAAATTCTAGTTGGACTATGTCAGCCAACGGTCTTTAGAAGGATTTCCTCATTCTTGGGTAGGTGAGATTGACAGCATTTCAGAACCATCAAAACAATTTAAGCAGAAGCCTTGGAACATGTTCGACATCTGGGACCCCGGGTTGATACTGCACAGCCATTCCCCATCCCTGAGCAATGGAGTGGCTGAAAGGCTAGGTGAGACTTCTCTGTTTGTCTTCCCCCTCCTTCCAGGAACAGGAGGCAGAAAAAGAAAATTTGGACACAATGGTCTCACCCACATTCCCCTAACCCTGTATCAGTTCCACCCTGATCAACTATGTAAATACCATCAAAAAAAAAAAAAAAAGAAAATCTGAAGTTTTCAGGTCTGGAATTTCTCTTGGATGATTAATTTTTTTTATATTTTACATAAAATATTTTCAATTTGCATTATAGTCAAAAAGGCCTAATGCTCAACTAAATAGTTTAAAACAAAAAGTAAACAAACAAACAAACAAACAAAAAAACAAGAGTGTAGTCCAGCAAGAACACATACCAGGGTCATAAACAACATTGTTCTAATGCATGGTGTCTATTATTGTCCTTGCTTTTTTTTTTTTCTCAAACTATCTGTATTCTCTTGCATTTCTTTGCGTTTTCAACACTTATTTCACAGATCTCCTTTAGATCAGAATCTAAATAGATTGGCAACTGTTGAGTTCTTTGGAGATGTCATGCATCCTTTGTTCTGCATGTTTCCTGCATCTCTAACGTAATGTCTGTGCATCAGACATTATCCTTGCCACTATACTTTTCTTTTTGTGGTGTAGGTTTCATTGAAAAACACTTTTTTGTTGTTTGATTGCAATGTGGGGTGTCACATGGATTGTTTCTTTTGCTTTGATTCTAGGTGAGCACTGAACTGAAACCTATGAGTGATTTATTCAACCATATCCAGTGTCAGAAGTGTCTATGTGTACCCCAGTGGTCTAATCTCAGCAGTTTGTAGTGCTGGTAGTAAGACTTTGGAATGGATATGAGTTTCTGAAGGTGTCTGTCTTTAGCACCCAGGGTTATATATCAATCAAACTAGGGTTTTTACTGCCTGTAGCCACATTTCGGTGTTATGTGACAAATGAGAGTCTGTTTCTTCATCCTACAAGCGCTGCCTAAGTGATGTGGGAGCTTGTAGCATCAGTGTCTACTTCCATCTGGCAATGCAATACCAGTGTGAACTCCCTCACATCCTACTGTGTAGGTATAATAATGTTAAAACTTACAATCCCTGAAGCCAAGTCCCATTACTGGAAGGTAGCAAAAGCACCTTGTTCCAAGCTCACTTTTAAATAAAGTTTATTTTGATTACTCTACATGGACAGGTGTGGGTCTGAAGTTGTGGATGAAGACAGGTTCTTCCTTAGGTCCCACTATATATGCTCTATTGACTCTGAGGAATATAGAACTAATAAATCACAGTCATAGAGCTGCAGTAGCAGCAGCAGGGGTCCCAGAGTTCCAGGACCCATATGGGTCTGGTGCTTTAGGGATGGAAGAAAGCAATATGAGTTCCTTGTGTTTGGAGCAAAGCAGTCACTTGGACCCTAGCCAGCCATCTTGATTTGACTTAGTCAACGAGGATTATGGGACTCTCCTAAAGTTAAGGCTGCCTTTCTATATCAACAGATCTTTCTGCTTACCTCTTCCTGGTAAAACGTCATCCCTTAGTAAGGGAGCTCTGGTAGCTTTGGTGAGCAGAAACAGTAAATTGTGGTGGCAGTCATCTCTCTCTCTCTCTCCCTCTTCCTCTCCCTGTTTCTCTCCCTACCCCATCCCCACTGTTCTTCAGTGTCTGTGATATTTGCAGATCTTGTCACTTCCTTCCTGAGGTTTCCCCCTCAGTCACTCCCCTTAGTCTGCTATTCCATATAGAACACTTCTCCCAGCAAGATGGCACTGACTGCCAAGGAGCTGGGATAGGGGCAGCAGGTGGTAGCAGCAGGCAGTGTTAGCAAGAGGCTGTTTCTCCCTTTGCAGGCTTTTGGACCTGCTGGGGTTTTTGCAGTTCTGCATACTTATTACTAAAGTGTTCCTTCAGTTAGTCTTCTCAGGTCTAATATTTTATATATAGAATCCTTTCCCCAGCAAGATGGTATCTCCAGCTGGGGTGCCAGCGTAGGAGCCACAGCAGCAGTGGCGACAGCAGTGGCGTGTTCTGTTCTCCTCTCTCTGCTGGCTTTCAGAATCTCAATGCTGTTTTGTTTTTCTCCCCTGACGCTTTCCCTTTGTAGATCTTCTGATGATTCAATTCTTTCTCATTGTTCCGAGACTTTTCTGACTGAGATGGATACAGAGCCTCTCTATTCAGCCATCTTCAGACTGAGAGGCCATTCACAGGTCAGGACACACCAACACAGAAACTACGCTGAGTTTTCACTTACTTTGATAACCACCTTTTCCAGACAGTTTATTTCCCCCATGCTCCACTCTTGTCTGACCCGGGTATCCTCACGCTCCCTTTTCTTTTCCTTACTGGTATATTCTGTTTATTCTGATCATGCCCCAGTGCCCAGTTGTTACAGCACTGAACTCCAGTCAGTCCTCTAGATCTGAATTGAAGTCAGTGAGGATTATGGAATTCTTCTTTAGGGACACCTAGTAGGGGTTTAGAAACTGTAGTCAGGGTTTAGAGAGCCTCTTTTATGGCATCACAGTGTAAGAAAGAAACATATAGCTGTCTAAGACTGTGTATGGGGTCTTTCTCCTTTTGCAAGATGTCAATCTGCTGTTTTTGAGAGGAGCTGTCACTGGAAAGACTCCTACAGAAAAGTGCCCCAACACCCTCTTAATTGTGACTTTGGAATTTAACCCCTTGCACAAACTCTCCTTGCCACTTGTATATATTATTTACACTTCTGCATTTTAAATTTTAATTAGTATTTAACACATTGATTGTTATTTGTAGATACAATTCTAAGAAAACAATGGCATTCTCCTGCTTCCTCCCTTTCTCCTCCATCCTATCCTCCCTCCTTCTCCCCTTTTTTTTTGTTTGAAAAACTTTTAAGAAAACAATTTTTATATTCACACTACAGTAAAAGGCCTAATACTTTACCGGATAAGTTGTTTAACAAGTGAAGAAGAACAAAACAAGACTAAAATCCCAATTTAGTGGTAATACAGACAACAGACATAAATCCTTTTAGATTTAGGAAATGTCTTGCCAGAGCTACTTCCATGAAGAATAAACTTAATCAAAGCACTAGCACTCCCACCAAGAATAAACGTAATCAAAGCATTAACACATACAGATTTTGATGTAAACACTAAATGTACAAAAATATCCAAAGGCACGTTAAATGTTGGATTCAGTGTTCAACCTCCTGACATATGACCTCCTATTACCATGGCATAGTCAGAAAAAAATTTCTCCAATTGTTTTATTTCAGTCTCATTATCCAGTTTGGACTCCAAAGGAGAAATTTGATAGATCATTTTTAGAAGCTTTTTGCCATTTTATGATTTTCTCTGGCAGAAAAACCTAAAATTTCAGCCACTTTATGCTATAGAAGAGAGGTTGTGGTTTTCAAATTTTTCTGTGTATGGAAATGCTCTGTGGAACCTGGAAAACCTATGCAACTGGGACTCTACTTCAGAAGTTCTAAATGGAGTAATTTTTAGGTATTTCCTGATATTATTCACTTATATAAGCAGGCAAGGTGGTGTTGCTGACACAATATAAAGAATACTGATTTAGACTGCATTGTGAGTAAATCCTCACAAATAAACAAAAATTTATTCCAGTTCTTATCAAAGGGCTCACAAAAAATATCCAGTCTAATTTTCTAATGCCATAATTACTCTGATCCTAAATCCTGTTAAAATCCTAGGAGAAAACATTTATAAATTATGTATGAATGTAAGGTAAGTCATTAGCATTCGCAGTAAGGAACTAAAAAGCTCAATAGCAGAAAAGCAATAACAAAAGGCAAGGAAAAACAAAAATCAAACAGCTAGATTAAAAATGAGCAAAAGAACAGAATATTTAAATGGTTACCAGGTATATGAAAAGATGATGAATGTCATTGCATAGAAAATGATGCAAATCAAAGCCACAGATAATCTTACATGCTTGTGAGTATGGCTGTCAAAAAGATAACAAAAGTTGGAAGGTTTGAAGCAAAGGAAGCTCTTCTGTATTGTTAGTGGCCAGGTAAAGTGGTACAACCACATGGAAAGGTTACGGAAGTGCCTCAAAAATTACAAATACGACTACCATATGATTCATAAGTCTTATATTGGTGTACTTATCCAGAGGGAATAAACTCCAAGTTTAGAAGTATCTCCAAGACACTTCTACACCCTACATTCATTGGAGCATTAGTCATCCATTGGCAAGGTATGGACGCAATCTTAGTATCCAGTGATAGACAAATGTGTAAGGAACATATATGCAAATGTCTATACACATATACATATGTATATAAAATATTTATATCACATTTTCCTTACATGCACACATATAGAATTCTGGGACTGCAATGCATAACATGCACAGCATGGTGACCACAGCATTTTTTTTTTTTTTGGCTTGAAATTTGATAGGAAAGTTGATTCTAATATTTCTGAGCACATACACATATACTTAATTGTAACAGGATGTTGATGTAGAGTTTAATTGATTTAACTGTTATAATTATGCAATGTACATGTATATCAAAGCATCACTGTGCATATATACAGTTTTTAATCATCAGCTAAATATTTTGAAATAATAAGGAAACATTAGTACAGTAATTTCTTCTCTCTTCCTACCGCTTGAACATTTGGTTCTCCAGTCTACAGAGAGGATTAGCATTAACTCCATTTGAAGCCATTTGCTCCCTCCAATTATGTAATCAGCCTTTTCTTCAGTTCTAGGTCCAATCTTTATCAGAGAAAATAGCATTTAAGAAGTTACATGCATTATTTTGTGAGTTCTTGAGAGGGGACAAATTTAATAGCTGGAATGCAATTTGGATGGTCAACATTTTCTACAAGAATTTGAGTTGAGGCTTCTCTGAGTATTGTGCACTAGACAAAATGACAAAATAACTGACTTTATATCTCAGAGGAAGAGTGGCAGATTCCAGAATTTTTGGAGAGTAAGGCTGATTACTGAAAATTGGATAAGAAGCGGGTAAATGTGAGTGTTTCTCAGGCTGAAGAATATGTAAAATTATCTTAAGTATGTGTAACCAGAGGTTTTAAAAATTTGAAAGTAAAATAAAATAAACTGACAAGTTTTGCTCATGGAAGCAATGTGATGTACATATTAGAAAGGTGAGCAAGCTGGATATGCGTAAATTTTTATCTAAGCAATTGGAGGGAGGGAGTTCGTCCTAAAGCATATATATTGTTATTGCTACTAATTCATATCTTCATATCTACATATTCTACATTGCTGATGCAGTGCCAGGGGTTCTCATACTCAGCTTTTAGACATGATACAGCATTAATTTCTCTTACAAATTCAAGCGGTTGGATTCCATACTTACTCTCAAGTTCATATAAGAATTTTGACCTGAATGTGTAAATATGGTATTTGTTAACAAATGATGTGCACTTAACCCCTGAGTCTATATGATATCAGCAACTAAAGGCAAAGAGATGGAAAATAGAAAAGGTCCAGAGACTGAGTTCATGGTCACTGAAACATTTAAAACAAAAAGAGACTGACACAGGAGACTGAGAACAAGCTTCCTGAGATATGAGGAATATTTCAGAATGTAGTTTCCTGAAAATAAAATAATTAAAATATTTTAAAGGGTGATATGTTGTTTCAAATGATGTGGATGTGACTGTAGTTTCATGAGGTATTAAGAGTAGTAAGAACTGATATAACAACAACAACAACAAAAACAGGTTATTAGAACTTTGGATAGAGCAGTTCAAATGGGATAGTAGAGGATAGGACCCTATTATTTGTGAGGAAAAAATGGAGGAAATTATGCTAGACAATTCTTACAGTTTTTCTATAAAGTAAAGGTGGAAATGTGCACATGTAGTGGGATAAAGAAATGAGGGACTTTTATGATAGAAGTGGATGAAAAAATTAAAAACAATAGAGATATGAAAGAATTGCTAGTACAACGCGTTGAGCTAGCAGGCCGGAATTACGATGGATAGCAAGACAAAGAATGAAAAATAATTAGTATCTTAAACTACAGAGTCCACTCATAATAAGAAAGATAGATTTTGACACATGAATAAAGGTGCATGCAGCAAGTTCTTAGTTTTGCAAAAGCTACATTTGTCTCTTATTTTTTAAAAATTTAATTATTTTTGTTTGAAAGGCAGAAAAAACTAGATTTTTTACACAGAAGGACACACACACACACACACACACTGTCCATCCACAGGTTCATTCCCCTAAGTGGCTACAATGACCAAAGCTTAGCTAATCCAAACTCAAGAGTCAGGATCTTTCAGGGTCTCCCACATGAATGCAGGTACCCAAGGACGTGGGTTATCTTCTGCTGCTTTCCCAAGTTATAAGCAGGAAGCTGGATGGGAAGTGGAGCAACCAGGATTTGAACCACTGAGCATATGGGATGTAGGCATCAAGGGCAAAGGATTATCCTGCTATGCCACCATACCTTCCTCAGAAAAGATACATTCAAATTATTGTAATATCCTCAATAAAAAAGAATTGTTGATGATTTTACGGTGTCATGAGGTGAAACTGGATCAGATGACAGCAGCAGTGCAATATGTCTTGAGAATACTATATGAGGTTTTCTACCTTTGTCTACAGCTACAATGCCATGATACTTAACTAGCAGAATGTTTAACTTGTAACTGTTATTAAAGGACTATAACACTGTAATAATATGGGGGAACGGGAAAAGTGAATATGGAGAGAAGGAAAGGAAGGAGGAATCCTTATACCTACAAAACTACATGATGGAGAATAACAATAACAATGAAAAGAAATCTATGACAACAACAAAATAAAGAGATGATTCTGGTTATATTGGGAGGATAACTTTTGGGAATTTGTGAATAAAATGAAAGTAGCTTTTGCTTGAGAAATTGAGTGAATGGATGCGTGGGATGGAGAACATTAGAAGTGGGCAAAATCTGTGCTGGTGTGGGAAATAATAATTTTGTTTCACAATCGAAACATACATTGCACGTGCTAATCGAGATCCCAGGGATATAATTGTATCTATGAGTATAAATCATAGTTTTTTAAAATATATTATTGTTGAAAATACTCAGTTCTGAGGAAAAGTAGCTATGAGGCAGAAATAGTGATGCTAACTAGTAGATACAGAATAATACAATAGTACAAAGATGGTCCATATGGACAGCGTCATTTATAACTGGGATTTCTGTCTCTGGATACAATGACCTAACCATTGTTAATGTTATAAACACAGAAACTCACTGTGTATCGGTAATAGCAGGATAGCAACGACCCTCTCCTGTGCTCTGATTGAACAATTTTCTTAAGCTGTCATATGTAAAAGGGACAAAACAAAATCTAGAGCATTCCACGGGACGATTAATCAGGCTGGAGAGAGGATTTAGAATCCAGCTTCTGTGTGTATTTGAAGTCATATATGCTGGAGAAGACTCAGCCCGTCTTGTGTACATACATACAGGACAATAGCCTAGAAGCATTGAATTGTAACTCAAGGGAAATAGATATGAATGAATGTAAAAAGAATAGTTTTCTAACAATAATATGGATAATGGGTACTAAATCAACCTTAGAATTAACTAATGATTTCCTAGCATAATTACACAGCAAAAAGGCACAACTATTGTTTACAACAATCTAGTATATATTCCGCAAAAAAAAATAAAAGAATGGAACTCTACATCTATAATCATAATTTAATGTCAAAGGGGGAATGTCAATTTCTATGATTTGGAAAGTATATGTTATATACATACACACAATTATTGCTAATAAAAATTAAAAATTAAACCACAAAAATATCATTTATAGCTTTCTATCTAAAAATTATTCTTCCTTGAGTGTGGGAAAACAGTAGTTGTACAACACTTTGTATTTGATAGCTTTCATGGCTTCTTTAATCTCTGAAATTATAAATTTTCTTCATTTTTTATTTTAACTTTTAAATTACTACAAATTAAACATATTTCATGAACTACATAGGTACAGTTCCAAAAATACAGCCACACTTTCCATGTTCTCTGCACTCTTCTAACCTTCCTCCTCCTCTTCTCTTTACCAAGTTTTAAAAAGACATAATTTATTTCCTTCTATATTCACAGGCCTAATCCACCATTAAGCATAGTATTCAACAAGGGGAAAAGACTACATTCATATCACAAAATGTCTGCTTCATCCTATACATTTTTTTACATTCTGCATCGACTGCTATATGTCAGATTAAACATATGATATTTATGGTTTTTTTCGAGACTGAGTTATTTCACTAAGAAGAATGGTTTCCAGATGTATTCATTTTGTTCCAAAGATAAGATTTCATTATTTTCTGCATTTGGTTGCAAAGGACAGTTTTTTATTGCTTTTCTGTGGCTGTTTTTCTACACACATTTCAGAATGTGTGTAGGCATGTGCATGTATGAGTATAAATATGTACTTTTTCTTTATTTGGTCATCAATTGGTGAATACCTGGCTTGATTTCATGTCTGAGCTATTGTGAATTGAGTTACAATAAATATGGGGACAGATGTGCTGATTTTTTTCATTGAGTAAGTTCTCAGGAGTGGGATTATATTGAACTAAAAGGTTTCCTTCAGCCTTGGAGAAAATATACAAGACAAGATAAAGAATGGAAGAAAACCTTCAGCCAACCCCTCATTCTTCTAATATTTATTTTTATTCAGTTTTTGGATAATATCTATTTGACTATCCTTTGGGAAAATAATTAAAACCATATATATTGCAAGAGGCTGATGTTCAAAATGCAACTCAGTATAAAGATAAATAATACAGTACAGGAATGGATAAAGGACATGGATAGATATTTTTCCAATAAGTCATACACTTTGCCAAAAGTTATATGAAAAAAGTGATCATCATCATCAATCATGTGTTAAATGTAAATCAAAACCACAATGAGATATTATCTTACCCTGCTGGAACAACTGTAATGAAAAAAGCCCAAAGATGACAACTGTTGGTGAAGATATGAAAATAATGAACTTTTGTGATATCACTGAGATGAAGAATCTGAGATAATGAAATTGATACAAGGATCAGTATAAGAGTAACCAAGGGAAACGTGAGGGAGAAAATGGAGTGGTATTAATCTAGATATGGAACTTCAATTTGAAAAGGTGGGTAAGTTCTAGAGATTTATCATGCCACATATTGCCTTGCAGTAAGCATTGTATTATAGACATAGAATTTACTAAGAGGATGATTTTCATGTCAAATACTCTTGTCATCTATAGATACATAGTAATAAATAAAGAAGGTAGAAAAAGAGGAAACTTTTGGCTAGGATATAAAATTATTGCATAGACTGTGATAATGATTTCATTGTTGAATACATACCTTCAAATTTATTACTTTGTATTTGTTAAATATATAAATCTTTAGTCAATGATCTAAAGTACTAACCAGATCATGCATTTGCTTAGCTTGATCTCTCACTAATTTGAACACACAGTATTTTCTCTTCTCAGTTCTGACGTTAACATGTTGAGTGCTTAATAGCATAGCACATAAAATAAATTCATACAATAAAATGAGCATGGCACAGTTTCAAAAGCCTTACTTTGTATGTGATTCAGGAAAAAAGCACTTTCCTTTGTTAATTAGCTCCTGGCATGTTTCATTGCAAATTAAGTGAAGGGAAGTATTTAATAAGATCTGATAGGCAAAATCTCATGAAATGTGACTGTCTCATGTGACAGTTTGGAAGTCAAAACGGAGAAAAAGGTATCAAGTAAAGTGTATAGGCTTTGGACTCAGGGAGTCTGCAATCCCACTATTTTCCTTCTCTCTGTGATGTTAGATAAAATGCATCCACTTGGCTGAGCGTCCGGTTTTATGTTTTAACAATGGAAATAATAACATTGTATAGAATAATTGTGAGGTTAAATGCATCTGGTTTTGTGTCTCATATCCACATGTGCACTGTTCTAATTACTGGACAAACACCAATTCATTGATATTCCTTGCAATTATAATCCCAATTTTAATGTTGGGAAAATAGTATTGAAAATTTACATAACTATATCCATTAAGCATCTGTGGAGCAGTGGAAAATTTACTTTATATGGATTCTGATAATTATGAGTTTGATTTCTCGTTCTACTACTTACTAGCTATGTGTTTAATAGCAACTCAAACTCACTACACCTCAGTTTTCAAATTTGTAAAATAAGTATAATAAGGCCAACTCTATTAATTTTTTAATATAATTTAGTGAGGTGACATACCTGTTTCTCCATTCTTTCAGTCAAAAAATATTAAATTCTTACTCCAGTGGCTGTATATATTAGTAATTAAATACTTCGAATAGGAGCAGGATAGCCTAGTTTACGGTTTCATGGCACTGAGAAAGTAACTTAATATGTCTTTACCAACAGAAAAATGCAGTGACAGCAGGTTTCATTGATATAAACTCTCTACAAAAATATGATGAATATAAAAATTATTTCCAGTTCCTGACTTTAGTGACTATAGAATCTTGTACTGGAGTAACCATTTAGCTTAATGTTGAAAGATTCTGTTTGGTACCCCACATCTCTATTGGAGTGTCTGATTTCAAGCTCTGGTTCTGCTCCTGATTTAAGCTCCCTTTTAAAGCACACCCTGGATGTGATGTAACAGTTATGGTTGTCCCTTTCACTTATTGAAGAAGACATGTGGAAGAATTGGATTTGGTGAGCTCACTGCTTTAGTCATGACAGATTGGTTTCTTTTAGGAATTGAAGGACTGAACAGGTAAGAACTCTCCCTTTGTAAGTTTACCCTTTAAATAAATAAAATAGCTATTTTAAAATACTTATTCAAAAACGAGAGTTACAGGATGGGGGGACACAGCAAGAGAAATGGTTCTTCCATCTGTTGTGACTCCTGAAATGGTCACAATGGCCATGGCTACGCCAAGATGAAGCCAGGAGATTCTTCCTTATGTGGATCTATCTGCCCAAGCATTTGGACAATTTGCTACTGCTTTCTACGTGCATTAACAGGAAGCTGGACTGGAAGTAGTAAAGCTAGAACTCTAACCAACCCTCATATGAGATGCCAGAATTACAGGCAATGGCTTAACTCTGTATGCCACAGGGCCAGCCAAAATAACTATTAAAAATGAATTATTTAAAACTTGCATTGATGTGCTGTTTTCTTAATGAAATGTGTCATATATATTTAAGAAATCCTCATAGCTTATCATACCTTAGTCTAATCACTTTGAAATCGTTTTTACAGATTTATTTAATTTTATTGGAAAAGCAGAATTAAAGAAAGAAAGAGAGCCAATCTGAAGCCAGTAGCCAGAGGTCTCTCCGAAGTCTCCCACATGCATTCAGCATCCCAAGGAACTGGGCCATCTTCTGTTGCTTTCCCAGTCCATAAGAAAGAAGTTGGGTAGGAAGTGAAGAGCTAGGACATGAACTAGCTCCCACCTGGCATACTGATGCCTACAGGCAGAGGATTAGCCATTTCAACCATCATTCCAGCCCAAATCCATGAAAATATTAACTCAAACTATTTAAACCAATTTAAAATCAAACACTAATACTACACTCATATTTTACTTATCTATTTTATTATTTTATGATATAGTTCCATAGGCTCAAGGGTCCCCCCCAAGCCCCTTCCCCCACTGTTTTCCCCTATATTAGTAATCTTTCAGAATTTATTTATCCATTTGTAAGACAGTTACAGAGAGAGAGGGAGAGACAGAGATAGCTAGTTCTTGCCTGCTTGGTTCAAAACCACCAAATGGTTGCAAATCTTGACTAGGTGAGGCTAAAAATTGGGGCCCTGGAATCTATCCTGGTCTCCTGTGTTAGCAGCAGGGGCCCAATGGCTTGGACCACATTCCACTTTCTTTCAAGGCACATTAACAGTGAACCGGACATAAAGTAGAATAGCCAAGACTTGTGGCTCTCATATGTGATGTGGGCTTTGCCACAATTCCAACCCCTCCTACAGTCTTTGGACAGAAGATAAAGTGTAGGTGTAGGAGGTTAAATCACTTGACCAAGGCCACATAATCAGTAGCACACAATACCAGAATACAAATTCAAAAAGCTTATCTCAATGTTGATTATCCACAAACATAGGCTGTCTCCTTGTACAAAAATTGAGCCAGAATCACACCAATAAAATAAAAACTATTTTACTTTTCAGCAGTGATATTTCTATTTTCCTTTTGCTTCTCTGAGTTAGAATTGCAAGAACCGTGATGAACTGCAGTCATGCAAATGGACATCACTGCATTGTTCTGGATATTATGGAGAAAACACTCACTGTTTAATCAGTAACTGTAACATTAGATTCATTTTTAACCAAGCTTTATCAATTTGTGGAAATCCATTTCTATAGCTGTTTGTTCTTTTTTTCCGGAATATTTGTTGAACTGTAAAATTCTTTATGCATGTCAGTTTATGTTATTATATTTTTCTTTAGTTCATTGCATACATTAAATTCCAAATGAAAATTATCTTGCATCCTTGAAGTAAATTATCCTTCATAATTTTACCCAATATTTTATAAATTCCTATAATTGATTTGAAAATACTTTGCTTGAGATTTTTATATGCTAGGTCTTGGAAGTGATGAGTGTATGGCTTTGTTTTGCTTTTTTTTGTGTATGTTATTTGGCTAATCATGGCATTTTGTCAATACTGCTCACAAAATGAGTTTTGTTATGTTTCCTTTTCAGTTTTCTAAAGTAGTTGTGCAATGTTGACATTACCTTTTTCTGGTAGTGATAAAACTCACCAAACAATCAAGGCTACAATATTTACTTGGTAGGAAGTTTACAAATTCCTATTCAAACATTACAATCAATGTAGGACTACTTAGCTTATTTCATCTAAGTTCAAAATTAGTACCATTTGATTTTGATAAGTTGGCCTTTTGATTTTAAGTTGCTAAATTACTGAGAGTAATATTAACAGTAAGATATTTAAATAAAACTAGTGGCAGCATATTTTATTGGGGCAAGTTCATGCACTGGACCTAAGAAATCATATCAAAGCAAAATAAAATCACCTGCATAGGTGCCATGTAATCAAAAAGAACTTAAGCTGATTTTCCAAAAACACAAAATTCACAGTAATGCATTCTAAGAGGAATCACCAACTGAAATAATACGTAAAAATGCTCTCTTCTAATGGAACTTGCATTATTTTTAACATATTGTTTACCCAATACTATGTCAATTAATTCCATAATGTTGTATATTGATACTGAGGCCTTGTTGGGGCTTTTAACTGACCGGATCTTTACTCTGTTAGACCTATCTTCAGACCATAGAAGGTCTCCCCAAGAGGCCACTGAACTTATCTGGACAATAAGACGCTGAACTTTATGCTAGGCATGTGTTTGCAAGCAATGAATCTCAAC
This sequence comes from Ochotona curzoniae, assembly GCF_017591425.1. Taxonomy (NCBI): domain Eukaryota; kingdom Metazoa; phylum Chordata; class Mammalia; order Lagomorpha; family Ochotonidae; genus Ochotona; species Ochotona curzoniae. The sequence goes on from NW_024465023.1 coordinate 33,926,030, forward strand.
TGAACTTGAACTATGGTTATGCAACAAGGTGGAGGAATCCACCATGGGGGGAGGGGTATGGGAGGGGTGGGGGGGATCCCCAGCGCCTATAAAACTGTACTACATAATACAATGTAAGCAACAATAAAAAAAAAATGCTCTCTTCTTATTCCTCTAAGGAAAGAACATTTGAAATGACCTTTTTTTGGCCCATATTTTCCACTTTATTTCTCTATTCTTTGCCTATGAAGCCCAGCACCTCTATTCAGGTCACTAAACATGTTACTTTTCCAAGAATGGGATCCTCCATCAACTCATGAATTGCTGGAGGACGTAGATTCTAATGCAGCAGTTCTGGGAGAATTCAGCACCCCATATTCATCAGTGGAAAGATGAATTAGACAAAATAGCAACACACAGCACAGCTAATCACCATTTTACAATAAATGGACCTAATTGATATCTACAGAACATGTCTTCCTAACAACTATTATACATATTGTTTTCATCTGTACATTGAACTTTTCAGGAATAAAATATGTGATTACATTAAGCAAAATAAATAAAATAAAATCACACCATGTATTTTTCTGACTAAAGTCGGATGAAGCAAAAATTCACAAAGAAATGCTAGAGAATATGTAAACATATGGAGAATCCTGAATGAACAGTGGATCATAGAGGAAATCAAAGGTAAATTAAAATTTTCTGAAAATAAGTAAAGATAACAATGCAGCAATATCAAAACTCACTGGATACACAACAAGTGGTGTTCAGAAGCAAGTTTATCACAATTAGCTTGAAAAGGTATCAAATAAATATTGTTTCAATGCATCTCAGGAAGGAGACAGACTAGAAAGTATACTTCTCTTAGAATTCTATGAAATGTGTTCTCTTCACATTACCAAAAATTTAAAAATCAAAATTAAAATAAATAAGTAAAATACCCAGACAAAAGTGATTAAATATTTAAACTGATTTTGAAATTTTATTAACCAATTATTTTATTATTCATTTAGTGACTGAAGCATTTATGACTATCTTCTGCTTTATTCATGATATTGATGATTTTTGTCTTCTTTTTTCTTTCTCAACATTCCTACAGATTCATAATGTTTTTTTTTTCCGTGTATGAGCTTGTGTTTTTAAAGATCAATGCATTTGGTTTTGGTGGATCCTCTTCTCTGTAAAGAGAACATCTTAAAGTATCCTTTTTCAGGCAGGGAGACTATCACATCCAGAGCTGAGGATACAATATAGTATGCATCTCTACTTCCAGACCAAAGATGGACTTACAATGAAACTGTTTACTATATCTTGACAATAGAATGCTGGACTCTGCCGTTGCCCATGCCTGTAACGATGGACATATGACTGTGTAAGAAGAACTATGCTATAGTAATGATATAGGTGAATTCAGTGGGTAGGGGGAGGGAGTTAGGGAGGGGAGAAAGGAAATCCCACGATCTGTGGAACTGTATCATAGAATGATAATAATAACAATAATAACAAAGAAATAAAAAACAAAAATAACAAAGATCAATGCAGTTTTGCATTGTTTTCTTGGTATTCTCCACTGTTATTGTGCTTCAGTTCTACTAATTCCTGTGTATGTATCTATTATTTCCTGTCACATCCTTGCTTTCTTTTTAATTTATTCTTTACATTCTAGCTTTTTTGTTGTGATAAAAGATTATCAATTTGAGATCTTTCATTTGTTCTAAAGAAAGCATTTAGTGAAATTAATTTCCCCTCGAAACTATTGTATTTTAATGTCACAAATTTTCAGGTATTATATTTTCATTTTCATTGGGTTCTCTGCTTTGTAAATATTTGTGAATAAAGAACTTTTACTTAAAGCAGACACTGTGGCACATCAGGTATAAATGTACATATTTGCAGTATAGCCCTGGAATCACATTTAAGCACTGGTTCTTGTCCCTGCTGCTCCACTTCTGATCCAGCTCTCTGTTATGGAATGGGAAAGCAGTGGATGATGGGCCAAGGCTTTGTGAACCTACATACAAATGGGAGACTTGGAAGAAGCTCCTGGCTTTACTACACCTCAGCTCTGGCTTTCAGCCATTTGGGGAATGAATCCATAGATGGAATCTTGAACTCAAGGTAGATTGATTATTCTCAAATAGGATATTTCATATGATTTCAGTTATTTTAAATGTTTTGATGTTGCTTCAAAGTACTTGATGTGATCCAACCTAGTATGTTGACCATGAACTTTGATGTAATACTTTTAGTTTTGATATGGTACAATTGACCTATTTCTACATTTGTTTCCAGTGATCTTGGTGTCATGTCTATAAATCTACTACCATAGCCAATGTTATGAAACATTCTAAGAATTTTGTGATGTGCTTTTTATGATTTGTTCTCTGATTATGAAGTGTGTGTGTGTGTGTGTGTGTGTGTGTGTGTGTGTGTGTGTATGTGTGAGAGAGAAAGAGAGAGAGAAATATGAAGGCAATCTGTACCAATATAGAGGAAAAACAGGGGGGATGCATGATGATTTTAGTGACTAATCCTACGCCTGCAAACATTGGAAACTCAGCATCAAATATGGGTGCCAGTTCTTGTTTTGAGTGATCCGCTTCCCATCCAACTTCCTGCTTATGACCTGGGAAAACAGCAGACGATGCCCTTGGGACTCTTCACCCATCTAGGAGACTCATAGGAATCTCCTGGCTTCAGGTTGCCTCAGCTCTGGCCATTGTAACCATTTTGGGATGGAGCAGTGGAATGATGATCTTTCTGTTTCTCTTTCCTGCTGTAAGTCTGTCTTTCCAATAAAAAAATAAATAAATCTTTATGACAGGAAAAGCAGCATAGTGTATATGAGTGTATGGGTGCATGTCTATAATTTCTGTTGAACAGTAATCTTTATACTTGTTAGTTGTTGATTCTTTTTGGTTTAGCATTAAGCCCACTATTATAAAATAAATTGAAAATACATTACCACAAAAATGGAAAGAAATTTTAAAAAGAAGTAAGGAGAAGGAAAGATAAGAAAGAGGGAATTTTTATTACAATCTTAGAACTATATTTTTGAAATACATGAGCATTGTTCCATTTATATTAATAATAAGGACTCATAGAACATTGGAAAATATTTGCAAATTATAGTATCTGATAAGATCTCATCATTCAGATTATAAAAATAACTCCTAAAACTTAACAAGATTAACAACAAAATACACAATTTAGCTTTTAATAATTGAAAAATTAACAATTTAAAAAAGAAGGCATACACATGGCCACAAAAGTATAAAAAAAGAAATATCAAGTGGTTATCTAGGTCTAATAAAAATTTATTAGGGTAAAATTTAAGGAGGAAAGAAAAAAATTAAAAGAAGCTATTACAGAAAGCAATTTTATTTTCAAGACATGGAACTAGAATTGAAAGAAACTTTACAAACTTCAAGGCTAACTTTTCAATTTTCGTTAAGAGCTGAGTGTGATTCTGGAGCACAGTGACCCAGAGATTTTGGTCTTTTCATTCCCATTCCAGTATTCATTACCAGAACGCAGGAACACATTGACTTAGAAGTATGGGAACAAAATACAATTGTTCAAGGCTTTTAGCTTTATTTAGACTTTAAGAAATAGTGTGCATTCATTTTGTTGAGAGTAGAAAAAAACCCAGATTTTTGGAAACATGGTTGTGGCCCTGTGAGTTAAGCTGCAGGCTAGGATGGCAGAATCCAATATGAGTATAGGTTCCAATCTGGTTTCATCATTTTTAATACAGTCCCTTGCTGATGCACCTAGGTAAACCAGCAGAAAACAGCCCACGTGCATGACCTTGCATCACCTACTTGGCAGATTGGAATGGAATACCAAGTTTCTGGCTTTGCTCTGGCCTAACTTCAGACATTGTGGTATTCTGGGGAGTGAACCAACAGGTAGAGAGGTAGAGGAACCGTGTGTGTGTGTTTGTGGATGTGTGTCTTTCTGTGTTACTTTCTTTTTTAAATATATTTGTATTTTTAATTTTGAATTATATGGTACAATTTCATATGGGCTGGGATTCCCCCCAACACTCCCGCCCCCAGTCAGATTTTTCCCATTTTGTTACAACAGTGTAGTCCTTCATAAGGAATCATAATTCTATCAGTCTGTTATTTAAGTGTACCCCGACATTTTGGTACAGACAATATCAGACAGTCCAGCATCCCATTGTCTACACATGTCCAACAGTTTCATTGGGAATCCATCATTTGTTTGGATGCAGGGATGCATGTTCCATTGTTCCCCCACATCTGTATATGTTAGACCCCAGTACTCCATCACTATCCATTTCCATAATTGAGAAGCCTTGAAACAAGGACAACAACTGGTATGAGTTAGAACAGCCACAACAACAACATCAATAACACATTACAGCACCATGCAAAAAACATACCACTGAGTAACCAACACATGAGTGACAAAAAGGAAACACAAACGTCTCTTGGGGAAAATGACACCATCATATAACCCATGAGTCCGTGATAAATTGAAAAGAAATTATTTGGAATAAATCAAACTGAAATTTAAAAAATCAAAACACATGGGATATAGCCAAAAAAGCAAGCAAACAAAAGGCAATATGGATTGGATTATTGAAGTTACACTTTCCATGTTAATTTCCTTATATAAGAGAGAACATATAGTATTTGTTCTTTTGTGGTTGACTCATTTCACTACTAGGAAGAATGAAATTATTCTATTTACAACTAGGCGGTCTGTGTTACTTTCTTACAAATAAATAAATAAGTAAATCTTTAAAAAATAAAAAAGGAAAAGCATATTATGAACTTATATAATCCTCCAGAATAGTTATTAGTAACTTATGCTGCATAGTCCAGCAGAAAAAAAATTAAAATGATACCACGTTACAAAAAGAATGTACTTGAGTGATAAATGTTTTATGTTCTAAATCTCTTATAAACTAATGTTAAATTTGTGTCTGCAGAAATGCAGCTTTTCAAATAATCCTAAAAAACTTTATTTATATTTATTTCATAATAATATGTGAATAAGTATTCCCAGGATGTAATTATAATTAGTAAAGCAAAAGCTGCATTTACAATCCAACCATTTACTATCAATTTAAATGTGTTGGAGACCCCATTTTTACAAGTGCTGCATTATTTACTTTAGTAACTATTTTGTGAGAATATTTTTGAGGCAAATGTGTTTGTGAATGAAATTTAATAATACCCTTTTGGAACTGCTTTTCCTTTTTTTATATTCAGAAGAATGTTTTATTTTGACAACCATATATTCATAACATTTTTAAATTTCTTTCAATAGTTCTATCTGTATTTAGAGTTTTCTAGGGTAATTTAAAAAACAATAACATAACAATGTACAATCTATTATAGTGACAGATTTCCCAAATGTATTAGGTCTTATTTTCTGTATTAAAAAAAAAAAAAGCCTGAGTGAACTTGGTGGGAAAGACAAGGAACTGAATAGAACAGCTTTGACACTTACGCAGCATAAGTATTTCCAGATTAAACATTGAATTCAGTGTTGGATAAAGCACAGCAAATAACATTTAACATCGAACTAATTTTCCAGAAAGTCCTCCTTCCTCATTCTCCCCCAAGTAGGGATTATAGGATCTTACTTTTTGGTTGCATACAGGTTAGGATAGCATTTCACCATGCATGCCTCTCCATGAACACCCTTATCCATCCATGAATTTGCTGAGTCCTTGCAGTGGGACAGGAAGATTGAGAACCAGCCCATGTGGCTGGCACTGTGAGTGAGACCGGGGGGACTCAAAAATGTCCCAATGGGACTGCCAATTGTTCTCTGTGAGATGCATTTGGGGATCCCCTCAAAGCCATCCTGAAGTGCATCCATGAAATGCATCATGCTCCATACCCCCCGCAAGCAGAATTCTCCCGGAAACTGAAACTGTGTGAGAGCCTGCTTTTCCTTTCTTTAACTTACTGTGTGATTATAATCAGTTTAACATGTGAAACTCTATGGACTATCTTCAAAAACTAACTTATCTGCTGCTTGGATTGTAGAAGAAATAATGATTACATATTTATATAAAAACTAAAATTAAGAACAATTATGATGCAAGTTAGAATCCTTTAGTTAAAAGTATTATTCCTTTCTTTTAAAGGTTTATTCATTTTTTAATGGAAAGGCACATATACAGAGAGGAAGACCTTCCATCCACAGCAGCTGGAGCTGAGTCAATTCGAGCCAGGAGCCAGAAACTTCGTTCTGGGTCTCCTGTGACAGTGTAGAATCCCAAGAATTTGCACCTTCCCTCCTGCTTTCCCAGGTTCCAAGCAGGGAGCTGGAGGGGAAGTGGGGCTGCCAGGATTAGAACTGGTACCCATTTGGGATCCTGGCGTGTGCTAAGTGGGGACTTCAGCTGCTAGGCTACTACGCCAGGGCCCAAAAGCATTATTCTTAATAGGAAAGTTTTGAAAGATAAAAGATTTTAGAAAATAGTACAAGAGGGATTATTATTATTATATGCTAAAATTCCACAGGCTCTGGGATTTTCCTGTCCCCCTCTCCAAGTCCCCGATTTTTAAAAACATTCCTATTTAAAATGGGAAAATATAAGAGAAAAAATATCAGAGTTTAGGTGTTCAATAATAAGTGACTATGCTTAAATAAAGAGAAGAAATATGCCCTATTTTTAACGTAATCTTGGATAGATCTAGAAAATTTCATAATCTACGAAATATTGTTAAAATTGTTGCTTAATTTTAATAAAATAAATAGATCTACAAATGTATGTAAGCAAGTAAATCTGAAGCTGTAAGTTTTTTTCTCATTTCTAAGATTTTACAATAATATAAAATTATTTTGAAAAGCATAATTCAATAAATTTGAAGGTCTCTGCTAAATTAGACATATCTTTAAAAACACAATAAACCTACATCTAAATAATAACTAAAGGCTAAATTATTGTTATCTCTTATTGGACTTACTGCAAATTCATCTAAAAAAATGTTGGAAGATGATTCCACATGTTTTGGTAACATAACCTCTGGAGAAATGTCATGCCTATAACCTCAATATAAATAGAAACAAAGAAGCATCAGGAAAAAAAATGACAGATTAAGATACAAAATTAGTATTTGTCATACAAATTTTTGTCTAGTGTTTCCCTGATACATGCTGCTTTTGTGGAGATTTCTTTTATATCACGTTTAAGATGTTTATGAATGTATTTGCCCTCTCTTTTTGTAGTTCTGATTTACTTGCATAATAATGTGAATGACAGGGACGTCACCCATGTTTAGGTTTAGGATGTAAGTTTTCTACTTTGTATTTCATACAAACTTAAGTTCATGTTTCAAATTATAATAGACAGACCTCTTTCAGCAATAAATGATTTGGTATATTCTTTCCCTAAGTCATGTTACGTTTCAAACTTTTTTTCATTGGGATGCTTGTATGAATTTTGTGGTCTTTCAGTAAGATCATTTATTCAGCCTTTGAGTGTTCCCAGCTGCACTGAAAAGAGAAGTGTCCTACACTTAGAAATATAATTCGCTGAAAAATCTTTCAGAAAGTAGCTCATCTAAATGTCTTAATATTTGAAAGTTTTTATTTTGATAATTTTTCTATCCTTTCTGTTGCTTTCATAGAGGACAGAAATAGAAGACAAATATTTGATTCACCACCCTTACTCTCATCACCACTGGGTGAATCTCTTATCTGCTCTGTGCCTTGGTTTTAATTTGCCTCATCACTAAGACATGAGCAATAATAGACCTTGTATAATAGTATTAATAAGAGCAAGAAGGAAGTTAAACTATATGAAGCCCTTAGGATTTTCTTAGTTTATATACCAAATACTTAATAAATATGAGAATGTCAGTAACAAGAGAACTAGATTTGGATGTTGAAGCAATAATTACTTACTGGGCACGTATTCTGTCGGTCTCTATCAGAGACACTGGAGCTACTCAGTGAGTAAGTCAAGAAAATATATTTCTGTCTTCATGGAAGCTATATATAGTGATAGATTTATTCATACACTAAATATCTATTGACTATGACATCAACACCAGGTATCGTCTATACTGAAGAAAAACAATTTTTAAAAAAGTCCTGACCTTCACAAGCAGTGCATAAGAGAAGAGAGTAACAATATTATAGACTAAGGTGACATGTGAAATGGAAAATAAACAAGGGCAATAGAGAGAAATTACAAATACACTTTTGTCTTGGAGAGAATGAGAGGTATAAATACTGACCTTGGACCTAAGGGTAAATTATAAGTAGCAGGTTGGAGTTCAGACACTTTTCTGTGTTACCTGAGATGGACTGTTCAGGCAGAGAACTCACAGCTTGTTAACAATTGAGGAAACAGACAGAGTTTCAAATGACTGACCTAATTGTACCAGGCAAGTGTATCACATGGATAAACTACTGAAGAGAACTGACTGTGGGACAAATGTATTTTCATGTCATTAATTACCCTTCTTTTGTGTTCTCTTATTACACTCTGTACATATGTCAAACAACATATCAAGATTCATTTTTTGTTGTTGTTCTTGCCTCCCAGGGAATTTTCCCCTCTCATCACAGACTAAGGCAGTTGTCTTGTACTACTTACACCTGCAGTCTTACTGTCCACTTCAGTACTGAGGACATAGTATGCTGTCCATCATAATTGTTGAATACATGAGTGTATGACACTTCAATATTTGCTTTTAGGGTTTTAAAAATATGTATTGCTACATTTTATTTCCTTTGGTCTGGTTTCATTTCATTAAGGCTGTGAATATCTAGAAATGGAGCAGCTATGTATATCTTTATCAAAATTACCTGGGCAACATCTTCTAGTGATCCTCTGCCCTCTATCTGGTGTCTTTGACTAGAAGATTAAAGAAGAGAAATAAAAAGAAATGCTAATTTCTGTGCTTGGGTAATGAGATTATGATAGATTTTCTTATTAAAATGACCTTTGATATCCTTGTAATGTGATTATTTTGAGAATAAAAGCTGTGAAGAAACAGTAATGTTTTAGCTCTTTGGAAAAATGAAAGCCTAGCAAAATGTTATACTTGGAAACAAAACCAGAAATCCTTTCCAAGAAGAAATAAAATTTTTAGACTTGAATGCCAAACATGATGGTGGTACCATTGAACTAAATAGCAAAAGCCCATGAAATTGGTTTAATGTAACCCTAGATACCATTATAGGTTGGTTCAGGACAAGGGCAGACATGAGTGGAAGACAAATGGCTGTTTTCTGAGCTAGCAGTCTATTTCTAAGGCTCAAAAATCTAGTTATAACGTTAATGTTATAGCCCTACCTCCAGAGGCAGGATCTTAGATGCAGTATACACTAGTGGTTATGTATACAGGCTGTGGAACTTAACTGTTTAGTCTGAAGTGTTTTATATATATATATATATATATAAATAAATATATATATATATAAATATATATATAAAATATATATATATTTTTTTTTTCCTGGCTGGGATACTTTTGGTACATGGCTTTTATTTGTATGTCCCAGTTTCCCTGTACTAAGGATTATCATGAATATCTACCTCAAGGCAGATTTTTAGTATCCAATGAGAGAATGCAAATCAAGTGCTCAGAACAGATTTGGTTGCATTTTGCTGGAGAGGAACCCATGTGGAAAACTACTCTGGAATACTGGGGTCTTTAATGCCAATTAAAACTGTGGTCTCTATCACAACGGTAGTGGCTGATTCTGGAGGAAGTAATCCAAAAGACTGACCTAAAGGAATTCTCTCAACACTGCCTTGGGAGCATGGTGGCTGTTGAAGCACCTGCTTAGTCCTGAGCATATCAGAAACAGGGTTCACATCAGAGATCATGAGTAGCCAGCTTAACAATTAATTAGTTACTCCAAGTGATAACTAAGTCTAATGGAACTTCTGTGTAAAGAGAGATTGTTCCATTGCTCCTTATGAGAATATGCCTCCAAACTTCACCCCCTACTTGTTAATTTTTTAAATATGCTTAATTTATCTAAAAGGTAATTAAGGAGCCATGCTTGGCCATGAGAATGCTGCAATTACTATCCAATTCACATGACAAAAGGAATTGACAATCAGATAACAACTTGAGGAGAATGAATTCTAATTTGTGCCAAGGATACTTTCAACGAGTCAGTCACCACGATGGTTAACTGCACTGGAAAATTCAAATAAAGTCAAAATGACTACTTGTAAGGAATTTGTAGAGTGTATCCCAAAGATGGCTGCACTTGCACATATTTTTGACAGGACTGTAAATTTTACAACTTTCCTATACAAAGACATGGAAAAATCTATCAAAACTACAAAAGCATACATCCATTATCCCACAGCAAACTCAACTTGACATAAAATTATATATGTAAAAACATTATCCACTGAAGAACTATTTATAAAAACACAGTGACAATGTAAATAACCATCAGTATCAGACTCTCTTAAGTAATTTATGGTGTATCCATATAAGACAGCTAAGCATTGACTATCCGGAATTATCCAAAGGATATACTAATATATTGTAAGTAAAAAAAAAAAAGTCAAACTTAAGCACACTATAGTCTACTATCTGTATTTAAAAGGTGAGTTTTATGTGTGACTACACACTTGCTTACATAAAGTATTTTGGAAATATAGAGAACAAATTGATAGTATTTGTACCGCCAATGAAGCAGGGTGATTAAGAAACAGAATTAAATGGTGTACAGAAGTGCAGTATTTGGATTTTGAACTGTGAGAGTTCATATTATAGCAATTATTCTAAAACTTCGTTACTTCAATTTCTGCTTTCAGAAAATTGGAGTGGAATATTTTCCGTGTTCCTACATTAAGTAGAACTAAAATTTTGCACATTATATGTAAAACAAATATTAGAAGATTATGAAACATGAAACAAGACAAGCTAGCTAGAAACCTCGGGACAAAAAAATGACAAGGTGACTTTTATAGCAGAGGGCAAAAGAATCTGGGAAATCAACAATATTTAAAGAAACATAAAAATGCCCCCTAAAAATATTGCTGTTTCTATCTAATGGACTATGTAATATAAATTTTAAGATGTAAATCATTTAGATAACATTTCTTTTAAGTAAAACACAACCAGAACATAAATCTTCTAGTCCTGCTAGCAAAAGAAAAGTAGGAACCTTAGATTTCCATGCTCTCCATATGATAATGAGACGTTGTAATCAAGAAAATTCTTCTCTATATGGTGTGATTGAAAATGATTTTGTAATCTCAGGTCCAGCATGGTGGATAGTGGCTACAGACCTCACCTTACACATACCAGAATCCCATATGGGCGTTAGTTCGTATCCTGGCTGCTCCACTTCCCTTCCACTTACCTGCTTGTGGCCTGGGAAAGCAGTAGAGGACGGCCCAAAGCCTTGAGACTTTGTACTTGCTTGAGAGACCTGGATGAAGCTCCTGGCTTCAGATCTTCAGCTCCAGGTGTAACGGTCACCTGGGGAGTGAAGCAGGTAATGCAAGATCTTTCTCTCTGTCTCTGCTTCTCTTTGTAAATGTGACTTTCCAATAAAAATAAATACATCTTTTTAAAAAAAGAAAATGATTTTGTAATCTGTTCTGATTTTGCCTAAGTTTATCAAGAAGTATTCTGTCTCATGACAACCAAAGTCAAGAGAAGCTGGAGTTCAATTTGAACTTCAAAATAGTGAAATGGCACCCCCTCTTTCCATGTTACACATGGCTGAAAAAAGGTTTACACTCAAAAAAAAAAAAAAAGATCTTAAATAATGACCAAAGTCTGAAAATGACGCAGCAGCACAGGTTTCAATTAAAAACCACTCATTATACCAAGAAGCACAATAATCACAGGAATAACAAGCGAATAAGACAACACTGTGGTGACATATAAATAAGGTGAAATAATTATCAGGGACAGAGAGAAATACTACGTAACGATTAAAAAATCAATTAATCAAGGCACATCACGATCTAAATATATATGTAGCAAAAGGGGTTTTAAATGCAGGTATTACAAATTGAAAATAATTCAATAAAAACTCCACAATCAAATTTAGACTACAGTATAAAAATTGGCAGAACAACTAGTTAGAACATTTTTGGAGATCCCAGAATTGTGGTGTAGCAAGTTAAATTCCTGTTAGCAATTCCAGCATTCAACATTCAAATATCAATTTGACTTTGGCTACTCTGGTTCCAAGATAGGTCCCTCCAAATGTGCCTGATAAAGTAGGACAAGATGGCCAGTGTGTTTGGAGCCCTGTCACTCATTTTGGATTCATGGAGTTCTTGGATTCTGGGTGTAGCCTGGATCTAGCCCCTACTGTTTGAGGCCATTTTGAAAATGAACCAATCAATCAATCAATAAATACATAAAGCTTTAAAAAGAAAATCACCGGGGATATGTAATTTTTCTTTTTGTTCTCCTACTATCTCCATTTAGATTTGACCTTTTTATGTTTGTCAAAACTACTCTCCTCCTCTCCATCTCTGTTGTCTATGTCTGAGGATGACCTTGGCTTAGTTTCTTGATGGTTACACTTCACTACCTCATAACTAGCCTTAGTAACTGGCTCCTCCCACATCCCCAGCATGGCAAATACACCTAAGTCTGAGTTCTCCCATCACAACTGACCAATGGATAGTCAATCAAAATCGAGGATTCTCAGCAATCTGAGGGAACAGGGCCAGTATGGCTGACAAGACATGGAATAGTGTTTGAAACTTATAGAAAAGAAAACTGGATTTCATATCCCTCAGAATTAATTTTATACTCTCTCACCGTTAATCATTCATCCAATCAGCTCTGTCACTACAAAATATTCTCGCTACCTAATCTCTAACCAGTGCATACATCTCACCTTGCAGTCCCTGGGAATATCTCCCTAACTGCTTCGTAAACCAAACCTCCCTACAGTGAAATAGCAGTTTGTTTACATAGCTGATTACTAAGGATTACATCCACTGCAGCTGATTTTCTCAGTTTTCATTATATCCTTCAATATTTGCCACATTTTCTGCTTCTGGGTTACTGGTGCAGAAGAGCAATACTAGTCTTGTCTCTGTTAGTACAAAGAAGTTATATTTGCCTATGGAAAACTGTCAGTATTTTTTTTTTTTTGCAATGAGATGAAGTAATAGTACTTGAAGAAAATTATTTTGTCCAGAGAACTTATTACCATCTGGCACACCTGCAGCCAATGTGAGCATTAAAGGAATAAGCCAGTGGATAGGACAACTCTGTCATTTGCTCTGTTTTCAAACTCTCACGTAAAGTAGATAATCTTTTGTACAACAATGCAATACACTTGATATCATCTTAAAGTAGACTGTAACAACTACAATTTGGTTATGTAAGATTTGTGATAATCACAGAAAGAAAAACCTATAGAAGACACACATGCACAAAAAAAGCATAAATTTAAACAATCTGTACCAAATTCAGCTAAAATCAGACAAGGAAAACAGGAAGAAAAATAGCAAAAGGACTAAAAGAGAAATAGAAAACAACAAAACAACATTAGTAACTATCTATCTAACAGTAATTACTTAATTGCAAATATAATAAAACCCTCAGTTAACATAGACAGCTTTGCTAAGTAGATTAAAATGCAGACCCCAAAACATACTGCTTACAAGATGCATACATTAGATAAATGTACACAAATCATCTGATGATGATGAAAGGTAAAAAATTATCGCTAAAACAGAGTAGAAGCAGATTCACTTCCATCAGAGAAAATAGACTTTCAGTAAACAAGGTACAAAAAGGGGGGTTGGAAAATGAACTGAATGAATTATGAATGGTCAGTTCATTGAAAAATATCCTTCTTTTGAGCACAAATATTGTAACAGAATCATTGACCTGAGGGAAGGAAGTAATGGAAATATACTAATAATAAAATGCTTATGAGAACAGATATTTATCCTAGCAGTTAAGATGCTGGTTAAGATAAAGGGAGGTATCTTTTACATTCTTGAAATGTATCTTTGAACTACATGGAATCTATATTAATATCACATTAGTGTTAGAATTGATGGAAAATGTTTTAGTGATTATCATGAAGTTGCTATGACTCTTCCAATGCATAAACCTCTTTTTTATTTTTTTAAAAAGATTTGCTTACTTTTATTGGAAAGGCAGAGTCACACAGAGAGAAGGAGAGACAGAAAAAATTTTCCATCCACTGTCCCACTCCCCACATGCCTGCGATGGCAAGAGCTGGGCCAACCCAAAGCCAGGAGTTAGGAGATTCTTTTGGGTCTCCTTCATGGGTGCAGAGGCTCAAGGCTCAAGCTCTCCTACACTGGAAGGACTAATTCTTGTGCATAGCATGCACAGAACTGCTCCTTCCTGCTGCAAATGTGCAGGCCACCCTAGTTGAGTCATGAAGATATGATGCACTTTGTGAATGTCTGATGATTCCAGATAGCACTACCCAGGCACGGTTAAGCTCATTCCAACACAGAACTGCATAACGCCACAGCTCTTCTTGCCATAACCTAAAAATGCCAATCCTTCAAGGTTGAGTAAGAAATGAAACCCACCAACCCAGGGTTTCAGGAGAAGGTTCTGTGTTCTCTGGCGGATACTATAGGGAAGGAAAGCAGAGGAAGGTTTTAGTCAGGAAAAATTCACAGAACAGAGAGGGGGAGCAGACTCAGAGACAAGTTGAATTTATTATGAAGAAATAACCCAAAGAAGCGATGAACTACCAATTTATGGACAAAAGAAGCATGGGGCAGAAGGCTCAGTTGTTCAGCAGGCTTTCCTTTGTGTAATTTTAGCGTTTCAGTGTGTTTTGAGGGGTGGGGGAGTAAAGAGACATGAGGAAGTGGTCGGGATAATCCAATAGCTTTTCAACGGCACTTTCAGACTTGATACATTTGGTCCTCTGGGAAGATGGAAGGAAATGCAGGCAGGTTAGAAGGGCTCTTCTCAAATAGCTGAAAATCCTGAAAGTTCTATTAAAATATAATGCAAATGTCGTGGGGGAGACTGCATTTGGGATTTTTAAGACTCATTTAATTTTATTTATTTTTTTTCTTTAATTTCATTTTATGACACAGTTTCACAGGTTCTGGGATTCCCCCAACACCTCCCCATGCCCTTCCCACATATTGAATTCCTCCACATTGTTGCAGTAGTACAGTTCAAATCCAGTCATGATTCCTTCATTGCAAGCATGTACCATGCATAGAGTCTAGCATCTTATTGTCCAGATAAATTCAACAGTTTCTAGGGGAGATCATCCCTGGTTTAAAAGCAGAGCTGGCAGACTATCATCCCATCCAATGAAAAGCCACAACACAACATCAACAACAATTTACAACATTATGAAGTTAATTGACATGGTATTGAGTGACCAATATGTTAGAAAATGCAAGTTCTTAACCACATCCTGTGACTACTTCATTGACATTTCAATTTTAGTTTAGACACAATCGGCTGCTATATACCTTAAAATGGCTATTGAGTTGTCTCATGTGTATTTTCATTTTTATATTTAGTAGTTTATAGTACTGAAGCATAATTTTTACTAAACTTGGCGAATTTTAGCATAGTCCAAACAGGCTTATAACTCTGATGAGGCACATATTAACAATTGAGGCTCAAAACAGTTTTAGGAGAGGTGTACAAAGAAATTTTCAATACCTTAGTGAGGAGTAATTCATCTTTGTGTCCTACCTAGTAAGGTATATGGAAGTCCAAGCTGAGTGTTTCCTGTCTGGTTCTAAGCTTTCCTTATTGGTCTCTGTCTGATCTAATTTGGGGGGTGGGGCTCTGGTGCAACCCTAATGGTCATTGCAAGAGAGGGTGGGGATCCAAAGTTGGAACTAAGTAAGGACCAAAGAAAGCTCCTCTCCCGAGTCCTGATGGAAGTTTATTGTTCTTCTGTTTCTGAGGTCTTCTCAGGGCTCCCAGCTGTTGTTCCAGCAACATTAGATCCTGTGAGGAAGGATCTGGGCTTCTTCCATCCCATGTGGGTGATCCAATAGGAAGTGGATGACCTCAGAGTTCTTGGCCTACAAGGGCATTCCAATTCCCTGTGGTCTCCTTGGCATTTGGGATATAATCCTTGGTGCCCATAGTGATAGTCCTTGGTGAGGATCTGGGAGTCTCCAGGGTTGGGATACAAGCCTCCTCCTGTCCACCTGCTCCACTCTGGGGTCCCCCCTGCTCTTTGCGTATGACCTCCTAAGAAGTTATCAGGATTGCTCTTGATTCTCCCTATATGTCTTTCTAGTTTTGCTAATGTCTAATGCTGATTTGAGTCTGTTGTCTATACGTTACCTGTTAAAACATTTAAAAACATTGGTGCAGAGTATGATTTCTTAGATAAGATCTCAAAAGAACATGAAACAAAATCAAAGCTAAGTAAAGATGATTATGTAAAAATCAGAAGCTCTACAAAGCAAAGGAAACATTCAATACAAGAATGTCAAAAGAATGGTGAAAAATATGTGCAAGGTATTTATTTGATCAAGTATTAATATCCAGAATACATACAGAACTCCAACATCATCAAAAACTATAATTAATTCAGCCTAAGAAATGGGCAAAGGATCTGAGTCAACTGCCATGAAAAAAAAGAAATATAAATGACCAACAAACACATGAAAAAAAATTCAGTCGTGGCTGGTCATTAGGGAAATGCAAATCAAAACCTCAATGAGACATCATCTCATTCATGTTAGAATGGCTATTAACAAAAATCAGAAAATAACAAATTCTGGCAAGGATGTGGAGAAGGGGGAATTTTTACATGCTTTTGATGGGAATGTAAATTAGTACAACCACTGGAAAATATGGAAATTTCTTTTAAAACTAGAAATAAAACTGCCATGTTATTCAGCAATCTTCGTACTGGTTATACACCCAGAAGACATGAACTCATTATTTCAAAGAGACACCTGCTCCACAATGTTTACAGCAGCACAGTTCACAGTAGTGAAAGTATGGAATCAATTGAAGTGTCCATTTTCAGATAAATGCACAAAGAAAAATTGGTACAAATGCATAATGGAATACTGCTCAGCTACAAAAAAAAAAAAAAAAAAAGAAATCTTACCATTTACTGCAGAATGGATGGAAAGAAAGGAAATCATGTTAAGTGATGTAAGTTAAACACAGCAAGGCAAATACTGAATGTTTTCCTTCACTTTTTGAAGTTCAAAATAATACTCAAAATGAAAGCAAATGCTGGTTACTGTAAGCTTGGAGGAAAGAAGGTTTGGATTAAAAAATATGGAAACAACATGTAGTTTATGCAGCTTATGTATTAAGATAAAATGTCAACAACAAGGAAAGCTGGATTTGAATAAACAGGAACTCTGTACTAACAATTTTTTGTTTACTAAATTTAAAACTATTCTGCATTTTTGAAAAAGTTTTTTTTTCCAAAATTGATATTCACATCCCACATTGGAGTACCTGGATCCAATTCCTGGCTCTGTATCCTGATTATACCTTCCTGATAACATAGCTGCTTGGAGGTGAGAGCTCCAGTGACAGAGTTCTTGCCTCCTTTACAAAAACCAATCAATCAATCAATCAATAAGTAAATACATAAATAAAAAGTAAATTGTATTCCTAGTTCCTAACTTTGGTCCAACGAAGCCCCAGCTGTTGTAGGCATTTGAATGGTGAAAAACAAAATGGGAATGCTCTCTCTCTGTCTCTGTTTCATTCTCTCTCCCCCCCATGTATGGGATATAGATATTACAAGTGATATGTATTTATAATCTGTAGTAATTCTTTTTATTTTATTTGTAAGTGTAAGAGAGAAACAGGTGGAAAGATCTTTCATCTACTAGTTCACTTCCTAAATATCCACAAGAGCCAAAGCTGAACCAGGTCATAGCTAGGAAGCAAGAATTCCATTTGGATCTCTCAGATGGGTTTCAGGAACCTAAGTACTTGAGCCATCATCTGCTGTTTTCTGCTATGTACATTTCAGGAATCTGATCAGAAGAAAAAGATACGAGAGTTGAATAATAAGTCTGATAAGACAAGTGAGTTTCCCAATTGGTAATTTACCTGCTGCACCAAATGACACTCCCACAGCCTGGTATGTTAAAGTCACACCAAACTCCTACTCTACCTTTAAAATTCTATCAGTTGGAATTTTCACTGCCTCTCTACATCACTACAGTGAAAATTATGCTATCAGTATATGAACCTTTATGGAACACGCTCATGTCCAAATTATTGCATACTTAAAGTATAACTAATGTCAAATTTTCTCTTCCCACAAACTAAAGAGAAAAAGACACTTCCAAACTTACTTTACAAGACCAGCATCCTTGACATTAGAAACACAAGAACCACAGCAGAAGGAGGAAGATGCAGAAATCATCAGCAAAATACTGGTAATGACAATGCAATGGTACATTCAAAGGGACATTCTTCATGGGTTCCAAGAATGATTGACATACACAACTTACTGAATGTGTTATAGAACATTAACAGTGTAAAGGGAAGCAAAATACATCATAATCGATATGGGTCCCAAATAATAACAACATTTAAGGTACAATAAAAACCAGAGCAGTTCCTAGGAAGAAAAGGCTGTCTCAATATGCAGCAAAATTGACAGTCAGGGGTCCGGCGCGGTGGCGCAGTGGTTAAGGTCCTCCCCTTGCACGCCCAGGATCCCATGTGGGCGCCAGTTCTAATCCCGGCAGCCCCGCTCCCTTCCAGCTCCCTGCCTGTGGCCCGGGAAAGCAGTCCAGGACAGCCCAAAGCTTTGGGACCCTGCACCCACGTGGGAGACCCGGAAGAGGCTCCTGGCTTCAGATCGGCATAGCATCGGCCGTTGTGCTCACTTGGGGAGTGAATCATCTGACGGAAGATCTTCCTCTCTGTCTCTCCTCTCTGTATATCCGCCTTTCCAATTAAAAAAAAAATTAACAGTTAGTAAACAGAAGCAGATAGCTGAAATTCTCTTTCTAGTAAAATATGAAGCAAGTTAACTTCAAAAATTTGCTTCTAATTTAGAGTCATAAAGGGCACTAATCTCATACTTCCCTTTTTTTTTTCTTTTTTTTTTTTTGTGTGTGTTTTCTTTTTTGCAAATCCCTATTCTCCCGGTGGCTGAATGAGTGAAGTAATCAATCAAAGCGCTCTTAACTCACAAAGCACTTTCCACTCATTAGGTCGTATTAACTAAAGGGTCAGAAGGTTAGTCTTGCCTGACATAAGTTTCTCTATTTAGCAGCTAATACTCTTCCATCTCAATTGATTCCAGTTATTCATTTTTCTCATGAGTAAAAAAGAATGATTCTCTGTTTAATCCTGTCTTCGTTCATCAGCGTCTGCATGAGTTGATACCCTGTATTAAACAGCAGCACTCTCCCAAGGCTGCTTTCTGTCACTCCAGGTCTTCACAAGTTTAAAATAGAGAATTTAGAAACATTTCTTATTTTTTGAGGGAGGAGAATGCCTGGCCTTGTGAATTACAAGAAATTCAATTTCTCAAATTTACAGACTTCCTAAACAGCATTTCTGCATCACAGAAGACAGTTTCAATTCTTGTGATATTTAATGCATAGTATAAATGTTCAATGAGGACCATAATTCTCTTCAGTCCCACTTTCAGACCCAGCTTGGAGACTCTCATGTCTGAACAGATCTGAAAATGTGTTAACTAAACCAATGTTTTCAGCATCTTTAATTGCATTAGATTTTCCCAGCAATAATTATATGTGAAAACTATACACATGAACTTTTAGAATAATAATATGTGTACTGAATAACAGCTGTTACATTAAACCAATTTAGCTTTACAAACAGATGGAAATATAGTGCCTGGTCACTTGTACCACTTTAAGTCAATAATTGCACCTTAAATATATACACTGCTAAAATTAAGAAATTAGCATTAATGTAATATAAGTTTTATCATATTTGTAGATTCATATAACCACAGTCATTAAAACACAAAACTAGTCCATCACCATAGTATTTTTTGTAGTGTTATCGCATTATGGTTATTCACACCTTAAGCCATTTCAAACACTATTTTTGTCCATTGTCATAAATTTGCCTTTTCCAAATATTTTATAAATGGGTTCATATGATATGTATGATTTTGTGTTGGTAACTTCATTATATATGTATATAATTGTTTTTTAATTTTAGTTAAGGGCAAACATGGTACATCAAAGCTAAATTGCCACTTGGGATGCCCTGTCCCATGTTGAGTGCTGGCTCAAGTCCTGGCAACTACACTTGCTGTACAGCTTACTGTGATGCACCTGGGAGACAGACAATACTAGCTGGAGGTACTTCAATCGCTGTTACTCATGTGGGAGGCCTGGATGGAATTTCTGGATTCTGGCCTCAGCATGGCCTTAACCCCAGCTGTTAAGGACATTTAGGGAGTCAATTGGAAGATGATTTCCAACTTTCATATAAAAATAAGCAAAGCTTTCAAAATGTATTTATTCATGTTCAAAAAGTAATACAGAGGCTAGATCCCTTGTATCCTTTCCCTAGTTTCCCTTAATGCAACTCCTTAGAAAACTGCAGTATATTACTATTACCAGCACGATGCCATGAATTCCACCCACTGAAATCATTTCAATTTCCCTAGTTTTACTTATGCATGTGCGTGCTTGTGCGTGTGTTTTAGTTCTAGGAAATTCCATCCGTGTGTAAATTCATATATTTGCAACTATGGTAGAGACTTAGAACCTTTCAATAGCAGAAAGGATTTCCTGAGTACCATTTTTAATCACACTAACCTCCATCCCACCACTATCCATTTATCCCTAAATCCTGGGAACCACTAATCTGTGCTCACTTTTCATAGTTTTCCCGTTCTGAGGATGTTATATGAAAAGAATCACAGACTATTAATGTTTGAAACTGGCTTTTAGTTTAATACAGTTATTGTGTAGTAGTTCATGTTATGGTCATAATACACATTGCTTAACGATTCACTCATTTTTCAGTTAGAATCTATTATGAATAAAGCTGGTATGAACATTTATATAGTGACTTTATGTGATTGTTGCATTCATTTTACTGGAATCAATGCTCAAAGGTATTGTTACTGCGTTTTATTCGAATTACTTGCTTAGTTTTATAAGAAATTGCCAAAACACTTTTCAGAATATATGTGCCACTTTGCATGCCTGCCAGTGTTGGGTACCTCCTCCAGGTTCCCTGTATTAGTGATAGTATTTTTGTTTACTATATATGCAGTCTAATATGTGTTTGCTGATGGTTCATCGTTCTTTAGGTTTGCATTTCACTGATGGTGATGCTGAATATACTTTTATGTACTTATTTGCAATCTGTGCATCATGTTTGTTAAAATATCTGTGTATTTTTATCATTTTTTAAAATTGGACTGTATTCTACAAATTTTTGATATAAGTCTTTTGTCTGATATGTAGTTTGAAATACAATAATCTAGAATCAAGATGGCAGAATAGGGTAAGGACATGTTTAAACAGACGGAGAAACATTAATCAGTATGAAGCACGGAGGGCTCATTCCAGGAAATAGGAGAGGACAGAAAAACACCAGAAGGGTACCTGGAGACTGACAGACACAGGAAAGCAGCAAAAACAATGGTGGGGTGATGCAGTGACTGATGCACCAGCAGCATTCAGCAGTGAGCTGAACTTCACAGGCAGCCGGAACTCCACCAGCAACCAGGTGGGAAGGAACTTTCACTGGGAGTTTGGGAGGTGAACCCAGACAAAGAACTGTCCATCCTGCTGGTCTGTTTGATTTGACCAGTAGCAGATCCCAGACAGGTGGTGCAGGAACAGAGTGCATTTCACCTCCTAGAGCCAAATTAGGAGCCATTTTGTTTAAAGAGGCAAAGGCAAGGGAAAGGACTGCACATGCACTGAGCTGAGAGTGAACTCATTTCTGACTCAGTGAACTCTAACAACGTGGCATCCTACAGATTCCACCCAAGACAGGTTCGGGTAGCCCTCAGACTTGATGGCCAACAGATCAAGAACTCTAGCACTGCCACGTCAGGTGCCATTTTGTACAGCGTGGCAAAGTTTAAGGACTGCAAGGACAACAGTGAGTTGCACGTATGCCATTGAAATTAAGAAACTTTTAAAAATAACCAAGGGAATTTCATAGATGTTTCTCCACTGATGATACACTAATGAAAACAAGAGTAAGAACATATGCTCAATATCAGTAATCATACAAAGATAAATAGAAATACAGGATATTACCTCACTCTCACTAGTATAAAACTGTACAACAAAAGTATAAAGTAGCAATTATGATGAAGATATACAGAAATTAGAATTTTCAGGAATTATTGTAACCTGTGAAAAAAAGTGGTGTGACATCTAAAAAAAGATAATATAAAAATTCCTCAAAAACTTAAAGACAAGAATTATAATCCAAAATCTCACTTACTTCAATACTCCCAAACTGTACGTAGGATGATCAAGAAATACTTGCAAATCAATGTTTCTCACTGAAATATTCACAGGCACCAAAAAGAAGTCACTCAAATGTTCGTGTAAAAAATGAAAGAACAAAAATATGCATGCTTGATTTCCAAATATGGCCAGAGAGATCCAGTGTTTCTCTCCTCCTACAAAGAAAAGAACCAAAATTTAAAGTATCGTTTTTGGTAAGCGCCCATAGAATAACCCTTACATACTGAAAAGGAGACACAGGAATCCCATAGGACGCAGAAAGCTGGGAAGGCATCAGCAAGAAGAAGGAACAAAACTGCACCAGCAATTGCAACCTCAGGCCAATGATTGAGGTATTCCACCTTGAACAAAACTGTAGTCAGCTTCATATTTAGGGACACTGAATGTTGTCACATGCTAGGAGCACAGAAAAAAAACAAAGTTACCTAGAACACACCTGACAGCATTGCTTCCAAGAAGAAACTCACGTTGTCATTTCCCCACACTGATAGTACAAGCTGCAGTGATGTGCCATACTAAGAATGGAGTTTCTGGAGCAATTCGTTCTGTCCTACCACACAGAACCCTCCCTGAGTATTCCCATTCCTTGGGCACTGTTATCATTCCAGTACACTTACAGAAAAGACTGCAGCCTCATAAACTCAATTGGACCCTGTAGCAACATTTACCTTATTGCTTTATTTCAAGCAGTGTTCTGATGTATACATGAGATAGGTTTTCGGTTTAGCAGGACATTATCCAGCTCTAAGGACTTTGATAATAGGCCACTTACCAATGAAGATTTGGGGCCATTCTCCCATGCTCCCTGAGGTCTCTCAGAGCAGTGCACATCACCTCAATCTCAGGACTGGCCCTCATATGCCTCTCTCTCTGAGCCTATCCCAGCTTTGGCAAGCATCGGCATCTACACACACAAGTCCAAGATGGGCCGATCCTCACTGAAGCTCATACTGTGATTCTGCCCTAGATTTGATGTATGCAGGCTGCTGTGTATAGCCATTCCAGACTTCTGGTAATCCAACTATCATAGGTACTCCTTTCAATTACAAAGGAAGAAGATATAAGGAAATCACATTTCAGTACTCAAGTGAAATAAAAGGCAAAGTAGCTTACCGGACATAAAACTGAAGAAAAAAATCATCAAGAAATAGCCTTCAACACACAATCTCATCTTTTCATAACAATAGAGGAGTAGGCATTGGGTACAGCAGGGAAGACACTGCTTGGGAAACAAATCTCAAATCTCATGGTGGGATACATTAGTTTGAATCCCAACTCTTCTTCCATAAAAAAAAAGCTTATTTGAAACCAGTGAATATAGAAATATAATATGATGATACTTGTCAAATAGAGTAAAAGCAGTTTCAAAATATTGAGAGGAAGTTGCAAGAGTTAGTGTTTATATAAAAAATATAGATATCAAATAACAAACCTAATAGTGGATCTGAAGGACTAAGAACACATACGAAACTTGAAGTTAATAGAAGAAGAAAAGAAATAATAAAGGTAATAAGTAAATGACACAGAAGAGTAAAGGAAGAGTGGTTAAAGAAACTGTGGTACATCTACTCCATGGAACAAATGGTCCCAAATAGAGACCACCTGGTTGTTGTTCAGTGAAATGAGTCAATCACAAAAGAACAAATACCATATGTTCTCTCATATAAGGAAACCAGTATGGAAAGTGTAACTCCAATAACCCAATCCATACTATTTTTTGTTTGTTTGATTGCTTTTTTGGCTATATCCCATGTGTTTTGATTTTTTTAATTTCAGTTTGATTTATTCCAAATAATTTCTTTTCTCTTGTAGAATTCATCACGGACTCATGGGTTATATGATGGCGTCATTTTCCCCAAGAGATTTTTGTGTTTCCTTTTTGCCACTTATGTGTTGGTTATTCAGTGGTATGTTTTTTCATGGTGCTGTAATTTGTTGTTGTTGCTGCTGTTGCTGTTGTTGTTGTGGCTGTTCTAACTCATCCCAGTTGTTGACATTATTTCATGGCTTCTCAATTATGGAAATGTATAGTGATGGAGTACTGGGGTCTATCATATACGGATGTGGGGGAACAATGGAACATGCATCCCTGCTTTCAGACGAAAGATGAATTCCCAATGAAACTGTTGGACATGTGTAGACAATGGGATACTGGACTGTCTGACATTGTCTGTATCAACAATGTCAAGGTACACTTAAATAAGAGATTGATAGATTTATGATTCCTTATGAAGGACTACACCATTGTAGTAAAATGGGGAAAATCTGTTGGGGGTGGAAGATTGGGGGTGAATCCCAGCCCATACAAAATTGTACCATATGATTCAAAATTCAAAATAAAAATATATTTTAAAAAGTGAATAAGTAAATGAATCAGATATGAACTAAATAGTTGGTTTTATAAAGAAATATGAAATAGTTGCTTTTATAAAAATATAAACAAAATCTATAAATATTGAGCTAGACCAACAAAGAAAATGAGCATATTCAAATAAATAATTAGATATGAAAAACAAGATATTGCAAAAAAGAGATGATAACCTAAGAAATACAAAGAATCATTAGAAACTATTATGACTAATTATAGGCAACAAATTACAAAAGCTAGAAGAAATGAATTAACATGTGGATACTGGATACACACATTTTACCAAAATTGAACTATGATAGCACAAAAATTTGAATATAGCAATAATTAATAATGGGATTGAGTCAGTAATCAGAATTCTTTCAGCTAAAAAAGACCAGGAGCAGATGATGTCACTGCTTAATTTTAAAAACTTTTAAAGAGGAATTATATAAATTTTTCTTAAAATATTTCCCCAAAACTGAGAGTTTAAGAAACCCTTCCAAACTTTCACAAGACTAACATTATTTTATTTTAAATTCAAAATCATGCATGACAATCAAAGAAATCTACAGATCAATACCAATGATGGGTGCATATGCAAAAAGTCTAAACCATACAGTACCAAATCAACACTAGCAACATATCAGAATACTCATTATGGTAAAACAAGGTTGTTTTAGTGTCATCAGATCAATAATGTTACATTTCAATGGAATGAAGAAGAAAAACTATGTAATAATCACAATGGATGAAAAAAGCATTCAGTAAAATTCAACATCAATTCTCAAAACACACCCTGAATAAATTTTTTATAAGTGAATATCTCAGTATAATAACAGCTATATATTGCAAACTCACATTCAACGTCGTATTTATTCTGTTAAAGCTGAAAACATTTCCCTTATTATTTGCAATGGGACAAGGCTATCATCTTCCAGCATTTTTATTCAATATAGTACATGGAATTTTAGCCACAGCCATTAAGTGTGAGAGATAAATAAAAGGCATAGTAATAGCAAAAGAAGAACTCAAGGTATCCCTGTTAGCGGAAGATATGTTGCTATACAATCCAAAACATAAAGACTCAACTAAGACATTGTTTGAACTCGTAAGTGAATTCAGTAAGGTTACAGGATATAAAATCAATACCCCCCAAACAGTATCATTTTTTTACACCAGTGGTAAAATCACAGGGCAATAACTTATAAAGACGATCCCACTAACAATTGATACAAAGAAAATGAATCAGGATATGAATGAATCACAAATAAGAATGTGAAAGATTTCACCCAGAAAACTACAAAACATCAATGAAATGAATTAAACATACAAAATGAGCATGCTTTTCATGTTCATTATTTGAAAGAATTCTTGCTAAAATGTTTATACTACCGAAAGAGATGCACAGATTCAATGCCCTTTGAACTAAAATACCAATGATAGTCTTTGCAGAAATGGAAAAATCCTGAAATTCAACAGAAGCACAAAACTTTATAAATAGTCAATGCAGTATTGCACAAAAACAAAGCTGGAAGTGTCAGAGTTTATCAGATTTCTATTTAATACAGGATTATTGTAACCAAAACAGCAATATATTGGCTTAAAAACCGTAATACATATTGGTGAACAAAGTATAGATGTTAAAAATAAACCCACAAATCTTTGGGTAACTGATCTTTGTTAAAGTCTTCAAAAATGTATATTAGAGAAAGGACAATCTCCTTAATAAAACTGCTGAGAAGTTTTATTCATATGCACAAGACTGAAACTTGACCTTGATTAATGAATCAAAGGTCTAAGTTAAAGACCCGGTACCATGCAATTAGTAGATGACAACATTGTAGATGACAACTTCAAGACACTGAAAAAGACAGTTTTTTTAAAAATAAAATTCAAAATCAAAGGCAAAAAATGCAGAAAAGAAAAGACAAAGGGAACTATTACAAACTAAGAATATATATACAGCAAAGAAAATCAACAGAGGAAACAAGCAACAGATTGGGAAAAATATTTTTAATTCTTCATCTGACAAAAAATTGATATCCATGGTTTTTAAGAAGCTAAAAAAACTAAGCAACATGGGACTATCAATTTAAACCACTGTTTTGATACCAGCATCCTGTATCAGAATATCTTTTCAAGTCCCTTTCTTCTCTTCTGAAGCAGCCCTTCCACCCATGTAGGAACCAGCTTGAAGTTCTCTCTCCTGGCTTTGGCCTGGCCCAGTCCTGGATTTCATGATCATTTTAAAGGCTAGGAAGGAAGATTCTCCCTCTGTGTGTGTGTACGTGTGCACCTGCACGTGTGTATGTGTGTGTCTGCTTCTCCTTCTCTCTGATGCCCTGCCTTCAAAAACATAAGTGAATACATTTTAAAAAAAGAAATGGTAATAAAAACAACACAACTAAGAATTAGACATTTTTTTTATCTTTCTATGGCTGGCTTATTTCTTGTTTCTAACATTTTATTATTATTATTATCATTTTATGACATAGTTCCATAGGCTCCTGCCATTTCCCTTATCCCCTCCCCAATTCCATCAGCTACACCTAGTTCACTGTTGTCTCCTACAGGCCTAAAGCTGCCACAGTGTACAAAATGGCTCCTGGTATACCACTACTAGAGTTCTTGATCTGCTGGCCATCAGGTCTGAGGGCCACCCAGACCTGTCTTGGGTGGAATCTGTAGGATGCCACGTTGATGCAGTTCACCGAGTCAGAAATGGGTTCACTCCCAGCTCAGTGTATGCTCAGTC
The DNA here is from genome assembly GCF_017591425.1 of Ochotona curzoniae. Lineage (NCBI taxonomy): Eukaryota > Metazoa > Chordata > Mammalia > Lagomorpha > Ochotonidae > Ochotona > Ochotona curzoniae. The sequence goes on from NW_024465023.1 coordinate 33,953,528, forward strand.
CTCTCCCTTGCCTTTGCCTCCTTGAGCAAAATGGCACCGAATTCAGCTCTAGGGGGTTGACTGGGCTGTGCCGTCCACCCTGTTCTTGCACTGCCTGTCTGGGATCTGCTGCTCTGTCTCTGCTCCTGGTTAAATCAAACAGACCAGTAGGATGGACAGTTCTTTGTCTGGGTTCACCTCCCAAGCTCCCAGTGAAAGTACCTTCCCACCTGGTTGCTGGTGGAGTTCCAGTTGCTAGTAGAGTTCAGATCGCTGTTAGCTGAATTCGCTGGAGTATCAGTCACTGCAACACCACACTGCTGTGCCCACTGCTTTCCTGTGTCTGACAGTCTCCAGGTACCCATCTGCTGTTGTTCTGTCCTCTCCTATTTCTTTGAATATGTCTTCTCTGCTTCATCCTAATCAAATGTTTTTCCATTCGTTTAAATGTGTCCTTACCCTATTCCACCACCTTAATTCAGAATTAGACATTTTTTAGAATAAGAAATACAGGTGGTAAGTAACAACATGAAAAATATTAATATCATTGACCATCATGGAAATGTAATTCAAAATCACAAAATTATCTCCTTTCAATGAAAGAGTATTTTAAGGCTTTTTTTTTATTGGAAAGGTGGATATACAGAAAGAAAAGACAGAGAGGAAAATCTTCCATCCAATGGTTCACTCCCCAGGTGGCTGCAACGGCTGGAGCTGAGCCAATCTGAAACCAAGAGCCATGAACTCCTCCAGGTCTCTCACGCAGGTGCAGGGCCCCAAGGCTTTGGGCTGTCCTCAACTGCTTTCCCAGGCCAGAAGCAGGGAGCTAGATGGGAAGTGGGGCTGCCAGGATTAAGACAGACTCCCATTTGGGTTCCTGGCACCAGCAAGGCAAGGACCTTAAGGCTACTGTGCCAAGCCCAAGAGAGATATTTTTAAAGAACAAATGTCAATGGGTATGCATAGAAAAGGGGGGATGGGCTCCATGCACTATTAATATAAATGCAAGTTAGTAAAGCCATTGGGAAGTCCCATATATTACTATTGTAAACACAAGTGAATACAGCCATTATGGAGAGAACTTTACAGCTTCCTCAGGAAAAAAAAATAAAGAAAAGAATAAAAGAAGAAAGAAAAAAAAACCTAAAAATGTATCTTGTTTATCGCAATTGTCTCACTTTTGGGTACATATTTGAAGGAAATTTAATCAATATATGAGTAAGATATATGAACTAAAGGACTTATTGTGGCATGAATATATCATTTACATATACTGGAATATTATTGAAGCATAAAAATGAAGAGATTTTTATCACATGCTACAACATGAATTGTACATTGAGGACATTATGCTAAGTGAACTATTCACAAAACACATGTTGAAGTACTTCATTTATATGAAGTATATAAAATCTTTGCCTAAACAGGCACAAAATGTAAATTTAGAATGGTGGTTATCAGAGGCTGGAGAAGGAGAAAAAGAAGAGATGTTTTTTAATGTGTATTAAATTCCTATTTAATAAATGACAAAATTTCTGGAGATTTCTTTCACAAAACGTAATCATACTTTTGTAAAACTAATGAACTCTATACTTAAAAAATCAATATGGTAAATCTTATATTATGTGCTTTTATCACATTCGATGGCAAAATATCAATTTAGAAGCCTTCAGAAGATAAAGGAAATCACATCTGTGTTCAACTTCTTCCTTTTGTACTCATGGAAAGCTGAAGACATGGGAGCACAAACGAGTTGTCTATAGTATCACAGTGAATTATTTCCACTTCGCAGGCCATTCTGTGGGTCAGTGTCTCGTTTCGGCATCCTTTCCACTGTGCTGGACTTTGAAACACCTGTAGAGATGAATACAGAGAACATGGACGCTCCCCAACTGTTTGTATTCTGAACTTTCTCCAATCAAATGATCACATGTTTGTTTATTCCCTGGCCTGCTAATATTTCAAAGAGACAAATATTTTAATACATAAATGAAGCTTCTCGATCATGCATCAGACTTAAGGATAAGATCATTCTTTTTTTTAAAGATAATGACAGTATTATATGTTCTCTTTCTACCCACTTATTTCCTCCCTGACTGAATGCTTCATTTGTACCAGCTTTGAAACCACAGCCCTGTCTGTAATTTTACCTTACTCTAGTTTTTCACAGAGATATAGCTCTCCCACCCTCGTCTTCTCTATTATTACAAGCCCATACCAGCTCATCCCATACCTCCATTCTCTACCGCATCCTTTCCTCACACAAGTAGGAGTGAAATATCACAAAAACCTCTCCTGTGCATGAGTTGTTCAGTATGCATACCTCACAAAATAGGTATTTTGCCCTGCTATTTCAAAGGTTGTACTTTAGCAAATGTGGGTGGCATCCAAATGAATGGGTCATCATCCTTTTCTACAAGGGACAAAAGTTGCTTGTTATCCTTGTGACATGTTATTGAATGCAGTTCTGCCAGATTCCAGATCTCAAAGGGTCACTTCCTTTCCCTGAGCTTCAGTTTTCTCATCTGAACAAAAAGTACAACCACCATTGTTTGAGAATAGTGATATGTTAAATTATGGACTTTGGCATCATGCATATTTTAGGTCACATTTCACCTCTGACATATACAAATTTTATGCATCCATTTATCAAATGGAATATAGAGAGCACACTTATAAAACTGCAAAGTCCTCACCTTGAACACGCCAGGATTCCACAAGGGCGCCGGTTCTAATCCCAGCAGTCCCACTTCCCATCCAGCTCCCTGCTTGTGGCCTGGGAAAGCGGTCAAGGATGGCCCAAAGCTTTGGGACCCTGCACCTGTGTGGGAGACCTGGAAGAAGCTCCTGGCTCCTGGCTTTGGATTGACTCCAGCCCTTGCCGTCACTTGGGGAGTGAACCATGTGACAGAAGATTTTTCTCTCTGTCTCTCCTCCTCTCCGTATATGCGACTTTGCAATAAAACTAAATACATCTTAAAAAGAAAACAGTTACAAGTATCATATATAATAATCAATTTAGAAAGTGTAATATAATGCTGAAGCATAGTACACATTCAATATAGGATGGCAAGTTTGGTGATGTCACTATATGAGAGGGGTGTAGTGAAAATTTAAGTGAATATGCAATTAAGACACTTACAACTAAGAAATTAACCCACCAAGAAGAATTATTTTTTTTAAAAGATTTATTTATTTATTGGAAAGTCAGATATACAGAGAGGAGGAGAAACGGAGAGGAAGATTTTCCATCCGATGATTCACTCCCCAAGTGAGCGCAATGGGTCGATACTATGCCGATCCGAAGCCAGGAGCCTCTTCCGGGTCTCCCACGCGGGTGCAGGTTCCCAAAGCTTTGGGCCGTCCTCGACTGCTTTCCCGGGCCACAGGCAGGGAGCTGGAAGGGAAGCGGGGCTTCCGGGATTAGAACCGGCGCCCATATGGGATCCTGGGCGTGCAAGGCGAGGACCTTTAACCACTTGCGCCACCGCGCCGGGCCCAAGAATTATTATTCTATGTACAAATAATTGTAATGCAACACACAAAACTTTTTGAAAGGTGTAATAAGCTCTTAGACTAGTTCAAAAATAAAAAGAAAAATTTACATTCAATTGAAGACATCAAGAACTTTATTCATGCATGCTGATAACCAGGACTGGTTGAAGACCTACTACCTGCAAGTTGTTACAGTAGGCCTTGGGAATGTGGTAATAAATAAAACTCTGAAATTGACACTCTAGTGTCAATGTATAAATAAGTAATAACATACCTAATGAGGTATATTAGCACTATAAAGAGAAATTGAGCAGGGCAAAGCATAATTAAAAGAGAGTGCTCATATTCCTTTAAACTGGATAATTCAGTCAAGCCTGTGAAGAAGTAATATTTGGGTAGAAACAAGATTCAAGTGAGGGAGCAAGCCATAATCTGTTTTCAGGTACAAAGTAAAGCAGATTTAAAAGTTCTTGTATAGATAAAAATACGTAATCTTCAAAATATCCATTAAAGTTGATCTTCAATACATTTGTTGATTGTGTAGGGCAGAGCATATTGTCTCTTCCTTTTATATAAAAAAAAAAATTTCAGGCTACAGCATGTTAAGGAACTTGTCAATGTCATATAGCCAGTCAGTAGCAATGTCTAATTAGATCATAAGCATTTGCCTTGTGCTCAAATGTTCTTAATTCTGCATTGTTTTCCCCTTGAAAACTTACTAACAGCCATATTAGCATGTAGGCAAGCATTCTGCAGTATTTTCCATTTCAATAAAACAAAGAAAGTGTAACAAAATATGGCTGATACTTAAAATCATATTCAAACTCAACCTTTTAAAGGAAGAGTGTCGAGCATTATGGGATGGTGTCAGGAAACAAAAGTGCTCTGTTTCTTAAAAAATAAGAAATGAATTTGCCCCAGCCCTCTCCTCTGCAGCTTAGCACAAGTTCCTGAAATGGAAAACAGGTGGTTCCTCCTTCATATCCGATCAATAAAAGAAGAGACTGGACAACTGGATTACTGTTAGAGAAAATGTTTGAAAATGTTTTTAACTTGGTGGAAAAAATCAAAGAATGGGGAAAAAACAGCAGGGAAGGTTTTTCTCCAGGGCAAGAATATCACTTGATGAAAGGTTGTTTGGCCTATGATCCAATAATGAATTGTTCAGAAAGACAGCAATGTTTCCATGCCCAGAAGGACATGTAGCAGCCCATCTGTTACTAGGCTTTTATGAAAGGGAGGTACAGGACAAAAACACGAGCTATCATTGCTAACATTATTCAGGGTGAAAATCCTGGGGCACTGCTTGATAGCAGCAGACCAGGGAAGGGGAGGAGATGTCATATACTAGGTGAATACTGTAAGGTGAGCACCACTCCTGTTTTGACCTATGAGGAGATTGAACTCAGGAAAATAACTAGCAGTCCAAGTTGCTAATGCAAAGTAACTGCTGCATTCATTGGCTATATGAGGACAGACTGTATTTCATTCAATTCAACAGACATTGAGATTGTTACAATATACAAGTTCTATATTATGATTTCTTCCAAACTCTCTGGCCTATATGCTCTTAAAAAAAAAAAAAAGAACTTAACAACTTGCCTGGCATGTTTTTATTCTCTCTCTCTCTCTCTCTCTCTCTCTTTCTCTCTCCTTCTCTCTCAGATTTATTTATCTTATTCTTTTATCCATGTTACCCTGCCTCTACCTCTCATTTTTGTCTCACTGTAGGTAGATAAGTATGGGAGCAATGGAAGAAAACATGAGTGTGAGAAAATTTACTTTAAAAATCTGTTATTCCACACTCACCATAGATAAAGCCTTCATATCCTCAACTCGCTTGTCTACATGTTAGTACTCTGCCTAGTCTTGGAAACACTGGTCTTACTGACAAATATTTATTAATAAATGATGAATTTTTTTGAAAAGTGGCTAGTGTCCTGAATATGTATATAGCTTGTGAATAAAGCTTTCACTCAAATTTAAATTGTGCTGTAGTTTCCCATTCATGTGCTGTATTAGAGCACTCATTTCATGAATGTAATACTTGAGTGAAAAGGTATTTATGAGTTTAACTATGAGTGCAATAACTGGCACTGCTGTAGAAAAGATAGATGTCACAGCCTGCAATGCTAGTATCCCTTATGGGTGCCAGGTGAAATCACTGCTCTTCCACTTCTGACCCATCTCCCTGCTAACAGTCTGGGACAAATACCCAAAGATTATCCAAATTCTTGAGTCCCTGCCAACCATGTGAGACATCCATATGTAACTCCTGGCTTTGGCCTGGCCTAGCCCTATCTACTGTAATCATCTTAAGAATAAAACAGCAGATGGAAGATGTGTGTGTGTGTGTATATATAACTATGAATTTCAAATAAATTAACAAATTAAATTGTTACATAGCATTTGTGTGTGTGTGTGTGAGAGAGAGAGAGAGAGAAAGACAGAGAGACACAGAGAGAGAGACTGACTACATTATTGTCCAAATTTAATGGACAAGTGAAGCGATGCCAAGAAACATGCTTTTTAAGTTCACACAGACATAAGCGGTAGAGCTAGCTAGTTCCCTTCTTGGTATCAAAGTTTATTTTATTGTGCGTATACATTTAACCAAGACAGTAACTTTCTTCTGTTCTTCAAACTATATATCTGGCTGTTTAGAAAATTACCTTAGTGAAGAAATGAAATTAGAATTATATCCTTATGTAGGTCAAGAAGAATCTTCTTTGTTAGCAATACCTATGTGGCCTGCTTTGGACAAGAGACTTCCCAGATACCTGAATGCACAGCTTTCTATTCCATTTTTATGATATTGTTTCTCCACTCCAACCCTACAAGGCATAAAATAAGGCTTCAGCCCAAGTGCTTCTCTTTCCTTTCCTGTCCCTCAGGGCACAATTAAGCTATAGTATTACCAATTGTTGTCAAACATAGGGTATACTAACTTAATAAATAATAGGCCAAGTCTAGAACCCAAATCCTATGTGTCTGTCACCTCGGTGCAATGAGGAACACTATCATGGATGTTTTTACAATTGCCAAAAAAACATTTTTGTTTCCCTAGGAAGTGGAAATCTCCAGGTCTACTCAGTGGTGCTTCTCCATGTGCACACTGTTCTGAGGTGTTGCTGTTCACAGCAGAAGAGCATCTGTGCTTTGCTGTGAGTTTTTGTTGTTTCCATGGATTCAGAAACAGTTTCCAGACTGTTCGCAGGGCTGTCCAGAGTGACATGGATGTTGTCTTCAGTAAGTTTGCTTATATGGTCTTGTCAGCAGATGGTCCTAGAAAAAGATAATTCACTAGTGAAACTTAAAAATTAAATCACACAGCCAAAAGTTATCAGTCTCTGACTTCTTCAATCTAATCTAATCTCAGGATTCAATCAACATATGATTGAATTCAATTAACATATGATAGTTAGATTATAGATGGATGGATAGATAGATAGATAACCATATTTCTAAAGTGTGTGCTGGGATTATGACATTAAATTATGGCATTTAATCAAACTGTTTGGGTAGAGGGCACCAAGAGGTGTTTTGTTTTGTTACGCTATTTTTGTTAGAGGATTATTTATTTGAAAGTCAGAGAGAACAGGAGGGAAAACAGAAAGAGAGAGAGAGAGAGATCTACATCCACTGTTTCACTCCCCAAATGGCCACAAGGGTTAGAACAGGACTAGGATGAAAACAGAAGCCGGAATCATCTTCCAAATCTCCTGCATGAGTGAAGGGGCCAAGTTCTTTGGACCACCTTCCAGTGCTTTTCCAAGTCATAAACTGGAACTGGATCAGAAGTGGAGAAGCCAGAACTCAAATGGATACCCATTGCCATGCTGGCATCGCAGGTGAGAACTTAATCGGAAAAGCCACAATGCTGACCCCTTGCCCTGCCCACTGACCTCAAATTTTAATAGCGAAGCTATGAAGGAAAGTTATTAACAAGAACAGTTGCCATTTAGGAAGTGCTTACACTACACTGTGAGTCCTCTAGTAAGCATTCTACATATAGTGTATTTATTCAGCATGGTTTGTACAGATGAAATAACTTTCTTAATTTTATAAATCTGTTAAATTTCAGAGTGAAATCAAATTGAAATTTGTTCAATACTGAAGACTGTTGTCAAGCATTTGGGGAAACTGCATCTCTATTTAATAGATAAAGAAAGAAAATTGAATTTCAGCAAATTGTTCAAAGTCACAAACGAGATGCAGCAGAAGTTCATGATAAGGTTGTAAAATGTGTGTTCCCGGTTTGCCTTCTTCTGCAAGGCTTTGAATACTAGTGGATTTGATAACCTAAGCTAATGACTGCTAATAAGCCTCTCGAGTAACACGTTCCTTTGCATGAGTGAGCCCAAGCCAACAGAAAGTAGATGCCTCTTGCTGAAATTCATTTTCAAATAAAATGTGACTTTTATATTATAGATGTTCAGATTTCCTATCAAACAGGCTTACTCTTTATTGAAGTTGAATCATGAGGTAGAAAACAATGTGTCTTCATTCTCACAGGGAAAATGGGTCTATTAGACAGTTAGAACTACCTTAACTAGAAGGAGCTGAGAAAAATAAGATTCCTGACATCACAGACATCCAAAAACATAGAAAGGAAGCTGAAAAAAGGGGAAAGACAGCAATTGCATGTTCAGATTGTTTAATGAAACCAAAATCAAACTGAGAGGTTTATAAAACTAGGTGATACACTCTTCTTTTTTGCAGTCTAGCTGAGATTGGAAGGAATAGAGTTGCAAGAAAACAAGACGGCTGGACACCCCAGTATAAAGAAATTCAAAGCTAAGCATTAAAAGTGAATCCTGATGGGCATTCATGCTCCCGTCATTGACTACTTTTGTTGCTTTTATTTTTTAAACTTACTGCATATACTACTACATGATTTACTAAATATTTTATTTTATTTTTTTTTGGATATCATGATATATTGTTTATTTATTTATTTTTTTTATTTATTGTTGCTTACATTGTATTATGTAGTACAGTTTTATAGGCGCTGGGGATTCCCCCCACCCCTCCCATACCCCTCCCCCCATGGTTGTTATTTTTTGAACCTGTCATTGATACTGTCTCAACCCAGATGTTTCGAAGAATGGAACTTGCATTATTTTTAACATATTGTTTACCCAATACTATGTCAATTAATTCCATAATGTTGTATATTGATACTGAGGCCTTGTTGGGGCTTTTAACTGACCGGATCTTTACTCTGTTAGCCCTATCTTCAGACCATAGAAGGTCTCCCCAAGAGGCCACTGAACTTATCTGGACAACAAGACGCTGAACTTTATGCTAGGCATGTGTTTGCAAGCAATGAATCTCAACTGATTTACTAAATATTTTAGAGATTTACTTAGATTTGTTTTGTAATCACAGTTTTCAAAACTGAATTTTTGTCATTTTAATTTTTTTTCATTATCCTAAAGACACATAAAAAATTAATTGTATTGTGTCAGGCATATTCCAAGAGAGACTTTTTGTAATGCCAGTCTTGAGGCCAATCTTGAAAATATGATTGGCAGTTCTTACACACCTCCCATGGTCCAAATATTTTATTAGACATTTCATATTAATTTAGCTATTATGTGAATAAATATTTTATTATACCTAATAAGTATTTATCATGGTTTTCTTCCTTTATTTATATGTGAACAAATTTCCTGTTTTTCATATATACAGTTTTAACAACATAATGTTATTCCCATTCTTTACATCTGTCTCACTCCCACTGAATTTATTTTTGTCTTTTTTTAATTGCTGCAATGACATATTTTCAATTTACTTTGTAATGACAAGCTCAGCCCTCCACTTAATAAAGAATTCAGTAAACAGAGAGGAGAAAAATCACTACTCTCCAAGAGTATAGAAAAGGGATATAAACATTCAATTTCACTCATATACATTTTTCATGCTCGGCATTAGTTACAAGAAATCAGGGGAAACACATTTGTCTTTTTTGAAACTGGCTTATTTCATGAAGCACACAATTTCAATTGCATCCATTTTATTGCAAAAGACAGCATTTCATATTTTATTGCTAAGTAGTATGCCATTGTGCATATATACCATAATTTATTCAGTCATCCATTGATGGGCATTTGGGTTGATCCCTTTTCCTAGCTATTGTGAGTTGAACTGTCATAAACACGGGAGTACAAATAACTCTTTCATATTCTGATTTCATTTCAGTTACCTAAATTGCCAGGAGTAAAGTGACTGAATTATATGGTAGAACTACTTTCATGTTTCTGAGAAAGCTGTATACTGCCTTCCATAATAGTTGCAACTAGTTTACAGTCTCATTAGCAGCATATGTGTTTTCCCCCATATCCTACCAGCTTTGATTATTTTTTGATTTTTGAATGATAGCCATTCTATGTGGAGTGAGGTGAATTCTCACTGTGGATTTTATTTACATTTCCTGGTAGCTAGTGACCCCACACTTTATTCACCTCCCTATTGGCCATTTGTGTTTCATCCTTTGAAAACTGCCCATTCAGAGGATGGAGGACAGAACAAATTGAGCAATTACACCAGCCTAGAGTTGGCAATGAATATCTTGGCAAATGGAGACTCTAAGGTGGACTATGTCTGCCAGTAGATTATGGAGGGATTTCATTGTGCTTGGGGTGGTGAACTGACAGCATTTAAGAACTACTGACCTATCAAAGAGACTTGGGCAGGACCCTTTTTGCATGCCCCACATCAGGGACCCTGGGATGGCATCATGTGGCCATCCCTCATTTCCGGGTACAGAGGGACAAAAAGAATGTGCAAACAATGATCTCACTGACTTTCCTCTAACCCTTGACCCTCCCACCCTATTTATCTATTTAAACATCATCAAAAATAATTTTTTAAAAATTTTGTCGTTTTGCATTCACATTTAATCATTGTGCTGTGTTCAAAATACTGCTTCCATTTACTCCTCATAGTATTCATGAGATTAGAGATGAGTGACAAGAAAGCAGAAAAGATTTTTGCTCCAGATTCTCTGCTTCTAAGTTAGGGAATCAGCCAAGGAGCCACATTATTTACACAATGCATACAATGCACATAGCCCTGCATCGTGCTTTTAAGACTGACTGCAGACTCTGTGACATGTATTTTTTCATTTCACAGCAACATTGTCTTTAAAAAGCACCAGTAACTTTAGTTTGCATTTATGGTAAATTAACCTCCAGGAACAAAAATGATCACAGAGCTGCAATGGTCCATGACACCCAGTGCCTCCTTCAGATGAGCATATGGGCAACAGCTCCTCCTTGAAGAAGCTTGAACACACACACACACACACACACACACACACTCAACACACACACACCAGGAACTTAACTTTGGGGTTACATGTGAATATTTGCAGACAAAGCAAGAAATCTAAACTACTTTTTATGTGTGTGAGCTCACAAATGAGAAATGGCATGTACATTTGTATCAAAGGAAAATAAATTCAGTAAGATTTTTAATGTACCTGTTAACATAATGCAAAGCCAAACATTACCAGGGCTGGGATAGATAGGGCTTCCAGGAAGTAGGAATGTTTACTTTTGACTGATGGATCTGTGTAAATGGAAATACAAGAGAGGCTTCTTACATAAAGTACCAAAGGACCTGGGCTCTGAATGGTCAGAAACCCTGAAGAAGAAGATGGGGTAAGACAATGAAAATAATTGAGTCAGAGTCAGCAAAGACTTGTCTATGTGAACTTAAATGGCCTACTCTTAAAATATCAAGTACCCCATTGTGTTTAGACTTTAGAGAGCATGGGAAACATGGAGAGAGAAAAAGCAGGAAATGCATTTGCAACCAATTTATGAAGGACACTTCATGCCCTTCTAAGATAGTTAGATGAAATTCTCCCATGGAACATATAATGAGAAACTACCTTTCTTTCTTTCCTTTTTTCTTTCTTTTCTTTCTTTCTTTCTTTCTTTCTTTCTTTCTTTCTTTCTTTCTTTCTTTCTTTCTTTCTTTCTTTCTTCCTTCCTTCCTTCCTTCCTTCCTTCCTTCCTTCCTTCCTTCCTTCCTTCCTTCCTTCCTTTCTTCCTTCCTTCTTTTCTTTCTTTCTTTCTTTCTTTCATTAGCAGACTTAAAGTTTTTTTTATTATTATTATTACATTGCATCATGCGACACAGTTTTACAGGCACTGGGATTTCCCCCCTCCTCTCCCCAAAAAGCAGACTTAAAGTTTTAAACAAGTTTTAGATTTATATAAAAATTGAGCAAGGATTTACAAGAAGTGTTATCTTCTCTCCTAGTCCTCTAATACAACTTCCCTGTTATTAGTATTTGGTGTTAGTGTAATATAGCTGTTAATATAGATTAATACCAAATATAATTGTCAAGTAATGTACAAGATTTACAGAAGTGTAATCTTCTGTTGCATACTTCTACATGTTTTGATGAACATATACTGTCATGTTTCTGGCATTACAATATCAAGTTTAGGATTTTCATATCAAGTCAATAGTCTATTAATAGAAATGTTTTAAACATAGCAGTGAATTCCAAGTTTGGGACTTATTCCTTGTTTTTTGTCATCCGCTTCTGCTTTTTCTATCCTTAGCTACTCTACAGCTAGGATCTTTTATTAGCCAGTTTTTCAGAGACCCCAACCCTTCACTTTGAAAATGCATGTGTACTCCATTTATAAATATCTAAGTAGACGCAGCTTCATCCAAATTCCAATGTTTGACATATTTCTATTTTTAAGATTTGTTTATTTTTATTGGAGAGGCAGCTATACCGAGAGAAAGAGAGACAGAAAGATCTTCCGTCTATTGGTTCACTCCCCAAGTTGCCGCAAAGGCAGGAACTCAGCAGATTCAATGTGGGTGCAGGGTCCCAAGGCTTTTGGCCATCCTCTACTGATTTTCCAGGCCACCAACAGGGAGATGGATAAGAAATGGAGCATTTGGGACATGAACCGGTGCCCATATGGGATTCAGAGGCATGCAAGACGAGAACTTTAGCTAGTAGGCTACTGTGCCAGGCCTAACACCTCTCTTTTCCCTAAGCCTTTTCAGGAAAGAAAAAAAAAAAAACATGTAAAGCTATCAATCCAGGATCTACATGTTGGCACCTGTAGTGAGAACTTGTTCTTCAAGTGGTGTATTGATTGAGAGAGAAAATATACCAACCTTAGTGAATGATTAACAATGCAGGGCCCGGCGCAGTGGCGCAAGTGGTCCTCGCCTTGCACACCCGGGATCCCATATGGGCGCCGGTTCTAATCCCGGCAGCCCCGCTTCCCTTCCAGCTCCCTGCCTGTGGCCTGGGAAAGCAGTCGAGGACGGCCCAAAGCCTTGGGAACCTGCACCCACGTGGGAGACCCGGAAGAGGCTCCTGGCTTCGGATCGGCATGGTGTCGGCCTGTTGCGCTCACTTGGGGAGTGAATCATCGGACAGAAGATCTTCCTCTCTGTCTCTCCTCTCTGTATATCCGCCTTTCCAATCAAAAAATAATAAAAAATAAATCTTTAAAAAAAAAACAATGCATATGACTCCATACAAGGATATGCTTCAAATATTTGAATCTATGCCATCAATTTGGGAGATCTGGAATGCATTCTGATTTCCTGAATTTAACTTGGACCAGAAATAGCTACTCTGAATCCTTTAGGAGGAAACCAATGGATGGAAGTTCTTTCTCTTTATTTTGGTCTTTAAAATGAAAATAAAGGACCACAAATTTAAAAAAAGAAAAGAATTGCCTCCAGAGATAAAAATGTATAGGATAAATGTCATAGGCAAGGCACAATTTTTACTGACACAATCAGTTCACACACACACACACACACACACGAGTTTCATATATATTTGAGTTTCATAGGGAAACACAAGATTCTTGTTTTCAAAAACAATAGTTTCATCACCTACAATAAGTTGCCATTATGCTTTTTCATATTAAAGATAATAAAATACATGTTCCAGAATGTTTCCTATTATTTAACTAGGTTATGTCTCTCTTGGCAGTCTCTAAAACTATGCACATGATAAAATATGAACCAAATAAGGCAAATGGAGAAAACAAAACAAAAAAGATTCAATCAATTATCAGGTTAATAAACAAAACACATTTAAATTTGCTGGAGATTTACCCAAAATTGGGTCCTCCACTTTCTAGAAGATAATACATAATGGAAAACATAAACAATTACATTGTTTTATCATCCGTACTATAAAAGTGAATCAGTTGCTTATAAAAACAGATTTTCTTCCTACATTGGTCTGAGAAAACTCTCTCTGGCATATATTATTTAATACATCTTATGTAAAGTTTGGTTCACTTTCATAGTGAGAAAATAGGAAATTTGTGTTTGTTTTTGTGAGTTCACTCCCCATGTAGAAGGCAAAAACAGAATTGTCACTGTGTAGAAAATCAGGTAGCAGGAAAGGCTGTCTTGATAATATAAAATACCACAGATAATGACTAAATCTATCAATGAAAATTTTTGTGCATTATGCAAATTGTTCAATGAAACCAATCTATAAACTATGAAACTTTCCTTTTAGAACCCGTATCATCATTTTCTAATTTTTTGCCTCTTCATTTTAAAATTGTAAGTCCATGACTTTTTTATTGTTGTTGTTGAACAACATTGTACCTTTCTGAAACATCCCTATCATATTTCCTCTTGTACCAGCAGGCATCATGAGTCAAGCCACCTGTCCCCTGAGTCTCAGTACCTACCACGATCTCTTCCCTTATTCAGGAAGAAGTTGTTGCCCTTGGCATTTTCATAATCAAGCCCAACCCCCAACAAAAAATTGAAGCAGCCATACTCAATTAGCTTTAACCTTTCTGTTTGAAGGAAGGAAACAATGTTTTCAGCTTGTAATTTTAAAAGGGGAGCTCTGTGTATCTCAACCATTTCAGGCTTAATTAATGTTTCCACCTTGCTCCGACTCTCCCTCTAACCCCCACACCCACCCCATAGCACATTGGGCAGATGGATAGAGGAAAGAAAGAGAAAGATGTTTTTATCTTTTTTTTCTTATTAAACTCAGCATCGTAGATATTTCTCTCTGATGGCTGGCTGCCTGACTTAGTTGATCTGTTTCACAGTCCCTTAGCTTATCCTTGACCAAACTTCCTGTTTATTTTGCTCTATGCCTGGCACACTGCTAGAGAAGCAGTTCTCCAATATCGTCTTTCTGCCAAACATATTATCCCCTGTACTTCACACAAAGCACAGAGCGTTACAAAGTGGAAATAGCTGGATAATCCAGAGGCATTTAATTTTCCATTTCCTGTTCCAAGCATACTCCAGGTGCCTTGCCATTCCAACCCTTTACACTACTAAAAATATGTTGCAACAAGAAACCGTCAACATTGATGATTTTAGAAATCAACTAACTTTTAGGTAATCAAGATTGTGAATATGTGTCAGTATGAAAACACACCCCAAATTCCCTTTTTTGAACTATATCTATTCGAATAGAGGTGAAGCACATGTGCCTGGAAACTTGATCATTCAAAATCCTAGCAAAAGTCAAAAGCATTCTAGGCAAAACCCACGAGAAGTAGAATTATGCACTGGGCCACTTAAAACCCATGCATAGTGTGAATCATTAGTTCCATGAAAAAAGACTGTATGTCTGTTTTGACTGTTATTTTCAGGGTCAAAGGCAATGTTTAGCAGTAGAAGGTATGCAGTAAAATTTCCTGAATAGAAGGGTGTTAGAGTAAACCTAGATGCTATATCCTACTAATTTCCTCATTTCATGGATGAGGGAACTCAGGCACGGCTCGATTGGTGTTGTTTGAATAAATAATGCACTGCATTTCCCCACAGTACTTGTCTCATCTTATTTCCCCCAAGGAAATGATCATTTGTCTAATAAGTCTTGCTTATTCTATTTCTAAGCAATTTCCAGTGTGGGAGTATATTTTAAGCCCAGTTATTTGGACATCTTCGCCAAATCTCTCACAGTCTAATTAGGATAATAGCATTTTAAAACGTTATTGTAGGCCATGCACAATGCTGTGTTTTGATACACAGAGGTTTTTTTTTAAGATTTATTTATTTTTTATTGGAAAGACTTATTTATAGAAAGAATGAGAGACAGAGAGAAAGAGCATCTGTCCGCTGGTTCACTCTTCAAGTGGCCATAACAGCAGGAGCAGAGCTGGTCCAAAGCCAGGAGCCAGGAGCTTCTTCCTCCAGGTCTTCCAATAGGTGCTAGGTCCCAAGGCTTTGGGTTTGGGTTGTCTTCTACCACCTTCCTAGGCCACAAGCTGGGAGCTGAATCTTTTTTTTTTTTTTTTTTTTTTTTTTTTTTTTTTTTTTTAAGGTAGAACCTAGCACTTTATTTAGATCTTCATTAAACTGCTGGAACCAGACATATGTAATAAACCTCCAAAAATAGATCCTGCAAAGCACTTTCTGCTTAGGGCAAGCAGTCATGGAATGAGCATGTAAACAAGCTGGCTTCTCTGTACCACACCAGCCAAGTCTGCTTCCTCCATGGCCAGCTGCACCAGCTCTGCCCTCCTTTCTGTTGACACCAGCCAGACCCCCCTGGAGGTCTAACCCAAGGCTTTTCTGTAGGACCCCTTGGCCTACCTGGGAATGCTGGAAACATGTTAAAGGAATCATGGTGTTGAGAGAAAAAAAAAGAAATTTAAAGCTGCCATCTGAGGTGATGGCTTCTTTGTACTTACACCATACCCCAGAATACAGTAAATAAGCAATTAGAAAATGTTTGAGTATGAAGGGATTTCCTCCTCTCCGCCAAAAGCACTGCTCTCTGAAGAAAGCTGGTTTCTCTGTAGCTGCACCAGCCATTCAGCAGCAACAGCAGCAGCAGCAGCAGCCCCAGCAACACCAGCAGCAGCCACCGCAACAGGCAGCTCCTTCCCAACCACAGCCCCAGTCTCAGCCCCAGGTAGCTGCTTCACTACAGCCCCCAGGCTCAGGGACAGCTGGCCCCCAGCCTGGGCATGGAGCCAATGAAGCAACCTGGGGGACAGGACGGAATGGGGGAGAGCTGGGAGGCAAGGCACAACCCTCTCCAGAAGGGTTGGGAGACAAGATTGAAAGGGGGAGGTGGCAGGTTGGAAGATCCATCTTGCACTTCCCATTTCTATCCCAGTTTCTGCGCCAGGGGCTTCAGCAGACTCAGCAGCAGCAGCAGACAGTGGTTTTGGTTCGGCAGCTCCAACAACAGCTCTCCAATACCCAGCCCACAGCCCAGCACCAATATATTTGGACGCTACTGAGCCACCTGGAAGAACTGCTTGTGCACTGGATGTGGCTCCACTCTTCCGTCTGAATTCCCCAGTCCCCTGCCTGGGCTAGCACCAGTAGTGGTTGGGGCCAATCCCTCAGGCTCCATTTTTACTGAGTTTTTAGTATTTTTATTAATGTGAAGCATTGAGCTGCTGGGTTTTGTATATTATTTATATAGACACCCCAATACACAAGGCTTCTTTTCAAAAAAAAAAAAAGAAGAAAGAAAGAAAGAAAAAAGAAAACCCTGGATCCTGGCATGTGCAAGGCAAGGACCTCAGCTACTAAGCTACAGCGTTGGGCAAAATACACACCATTTTATTCGGAAAAAAATATTACGCATGGGGCAGGTAACATATTATCTGTATTTCAAAGATGAGAAAATAACATTTTGAAAATTACAAAATTCCCCAGAGCTCACACAGTAGGATTTCAGCCAAGGTCACGGGGAGCTAGACTAGCAGATTTTCAGATCACACATGGACTTTAAAAGGAAAACAGTAAAGACCGGCTACAGAGAAGCCACAGTGATTGATTTGAAGTTATCTTTTTTTCTACCAATACACCTATCTCCTAAAAGACTCGCATACTAGTGAGGAAGACATCCAAGACCAAGGTCAGTTACAACACTAGGCAGTTTATATGTCAGGCAGGAGCACAGGGACAATGGAAACAGAGTTGAGAAATGTCTAAATGGCAAGTAGGTAACAGGAGAATGTCACAAATGGTTTCCTGGAGCATCTAATTGGATGTTTCTGTGACCTCCTAAGGTGCTCACCACTGCTGTCAAATATTTAGAGCTTTTCATCCTTCTAGCTACGAGATGGGATTATACTTTCCTATCCCCTCGCACCCTCATTCCTTGCTATTATAGTGGCTGTTAAATTTTGCCACAACATTTCCCAACCTGGATGATCAGTGAAGACTGTGCTGAGATGGAGTTAATATCACCTTGGCCTCTTAAGTGACTATAAGGAATCAGATCCTCCATCAACTTGTATTTGGACATATACCATGCACAAGAAATAAGTTTTATATCAGGCTGTTAAAATTCAGGGAAGTGTTACACCATCACGGGAAAAACTGCCTTGTTGATGCCATTAACATATCTGTTTGCCTATAAGGTTGTCAAATTGCTACTACTAGATGGGATCATGGACCCAATTTCACAATTTGACGTAAATATGCAATTAGGAAATAGCACGATGGGTTCTAACTCATATTGGTTCCAAAATCCACATGCCATTCTGTTGCGTCTTTTCTAAAAATCTTTCTGCAACTGACTATTTTCAGTCATCATGAAAATAAGCTAGGAGATACATTTTTATTGTAAAATACACATTATCTAAAATTTATTGTATTAGATATTCATAAGTGTACAATTTGAGGATGTTATATCTTTCTTATTTGATATAGGGTTGTCTAGTCAACACCACCACCAATTTCCAAAAAATGTTTTCATCTCCTGCAGCTGAAACTCTGGGTCAATTAAACACTAATTTCCCACCCTCCTTTCTCCTCAGTCCCTTGCAGCAATCATTCTACTTTATGACAGTCTAGATTTGATAATATTATGAACTCTTAAAAATGACATAATAAAGTAAACTTTGATGACTGGTTAACTTAACTCAACCAAAGTTTTTGTCTAAATTGTATGGATGGATTTATGCGTTGTAAATGAAGGGAGAGGAAATGAGAATTAGAAAGAGACGGAAAGGTGGCTGTTGCAGCGACTGGTTTAATGCCTAAATGCCCAGAAAAGCTGTGCCTGGAGCTAGGTCATAGCAGGCAGCCACAGTCTCCAACCAAATCAACCACATGGGTGGGAGGAACCCAGTGATTTGTGGTATCATCTTCTGCCTCCCCTGAACATTAGGACGAAGCTCAATCAGAAGCAAAGGCAGGACTTAATGTCAGGTACTCTGCTATGGGATGCAGTCATCCCGAACAGTGGCTGAATCTGCTGTCCCAGAACATCTGCCCCTAGGCACAAAGTCTAAAGGTACATACATGTTAAATTATCTTCCTTTTAAGTCTGAATAGTATTTCATTCCAAGTATAGATTAAATTTTTGCTCATCCATTGATGGTTTGTTTCTCTCCTTTAGGTTTAAAGTGAATAACTCGGCTATGAACATGAATGTCCTATTATCCGTTTGAGTTTTTACTTTCATTTCTTTTGGGTACATATCCCGAAGTAAAATTATATATTTAATTTATTTGAGGAAGCATCACCCAGAGATCCCATTATTTTAAATTTGTATTATAAGTGTGCAAGGTTTCAGATTTTAGGAAGGTATGCTTTCTTTTATACATTTATTTATTTTTGTTGGAAAGGCAGATATACAGAGAGGAGGAGAGACAGAGAGAAAGATATTCCACCTGATGGTTCACTCCCCAAATGGCAACAACTGAGCTGATCCAAAGCCAGGAGCCACGAACTAGGAACCTCTTCTGGATCTCCCACGTGAGTGCAGGGTCCCAAGGCTTTGGGCCATCCTCAACTGCTTTCCCATGCCACAAGCAGGGAGCTGGATGGGAAGTGGGGCAGCCGGGACTAGAACCAATACCCATAGCGCATCCCAGCGCATGAAAAGTGAGGACTTTAGCCATAGGCTACTGCATGGGTCCCAGGCAGATATATTTTAAGAAGAATATTTTTCAGATCCACAGCAGAATACTTTATTGGTAGTGAGTTTTCACGTAGAAGCCAGACTGAGTCCACAAAGCAGAAACAGTATAGCACTGACATCATGTTATGTATTTTAAGTGTTGGAGCCAGGTCCAGGGCCTTGGAGGAGGGCAGGGGGTGCCCATGTCTTGGACTCCATCTCACAGTTCACTGTCTGCCAGTACTAGATGTGCTGGCTATGCAAAGTAAGACCTTGGAGTTGCCAAGACAACCAAGGCTGAAGGAGTTTCCCTTCTGCTTCTCTGCCCAGACCTGGGGAGTGGAAGGTTGCAGCCCATGCTCCTGAAATAGGACAAGATAATCACATGAATAGGCTCATTCAAGGCATCTTTTTCCCAGCCCAGACATCAGGGCCTGCCTATGCCTCTGCCTGTATTCATGACTGTGAGAAAAAAAAGTAAACAAAACAATCCTTATGAAGCCCAAGTCATTTCTCCTAAAGCCAGTGTCAAGTTAGAGGACACTCTACTTCCTTACTTGTCATGGGGTGGTGCTTTTCTATCACTTTGCTTTGAGAAAAGCTTCTATGCATTTGTGTTTGCTGTCCGGCTTTTTATTTCTATACTTAAACTGAGGGAAGATCCATTGATCGCAGAAAGAGGTATCATCTATACTTTCTGTCTTTCTTATTCAAATGTATCTCTAATTGGATATCTACCTTGTGTAATTCCATGTATGTTATAAATGAATTTAGGTGTCACGGGAGCATGCAATGGTAACAGTAATATTTAACATTTGCAGAACACTTTTATGCATACATGATGCTTTAAATGCATTTTTGCATTTAATCATCAAAACAACCCGTGAAGGCTGGTTCTACTGTTGTCTCATAAAAAATTACATATATGTTAAAAAGAAGCATAGTAATAGAAAGAGAGAGAATTAAAGAAATATCTTACACTTTCTGGTTCACACCCAAAATGTCAACAACATTCACGTCTGGATCACATAGGCCCAGACCAAGAGCCAAGTACTTGGGCCACAAGCAACTTCCTTCCAGTCCAGAAATCATGTTCTTGAATCAGTAAGCTATGCTACCTTCCTGTTTCCACTAAATGAAACAATATATTTAACTACTATATCACAGATATTTTTCCTAAGTATTACAAATAAAACTGTGAGGGAAAACAATCAAACAAAATGTCCTGTCCTCATGTACTTTTCATTCTTATGGATATTGATGATTTCCCACTATTGTTAGCAAGTCCATGGGAAAGTCAAGTTTCCAAGGACATGCCAACATAATGCCTTTCCAATGCAGCATTGCTATTCTGCTTTCTCCTCTTCCCCTCTAGTCTCCTCCTGGTTTCTCTTTTGCTCAACATGACCAAGCATTCTACTGGAAAAACGGTTAAAGTTCTATTGCCACAGTTTTTGTTATGCTTTGCTTTGCTTTTCTCTTTTCTGTTTGTTTAATGTTTTTTGTTTGTTTCTCTTATTGCTCAGGAAAAGAAGGCATTGCTATGTATGAAGTATTTAGGATTCTGAAATATGAAATAACTCAGGTTGTTCCCTCTGCACTGCAAGCCTACAGCTTAATTCCTTGCGTTAAGCGCCTTGCACCTCGCATTGCCTGATAAATTACCTACAGAATATCATTTTCTGGTTTAGGTCACTGTGTCACTAATTTCAGTCAGCAATTTTCAATCATCTTATTTGATGGCTCAACAGTTACTGAGAAACAGCACAAAATACTTCTTTCTGAAGCCTTCGTGACCCAACTCTTTTTACTGTTCTTTCTACTCTTTGTTCCCTCTTAGCCTGTTTTTGATGACTCCTGAACAGTCTTGAATTTCATCTCAGGGTCTAATTCATACTGTTTAAATTATCTGGGCATAGGTTTTTATGAGAGAACTTCAAAAAATTATAGAAAATTGAATTGAAAGATAAGCTAAAATAGGTGAAAAGGTATTTGAATATGTGCTTATGAGGAGTATTCAAAGACTTCATAAAAATATGTACTACTAAAAACCTGTGAATATATTTCAGATAATTTTATGTAAAATAAGCTTATCTTTAATTTCAATTTATATGACCTTTTGAAATCTCCATGTGCATCCAGCCCTGAAATCTCTTTTTGAACTCCTATTGGTCATATCCACTGGATAACCATTAAGTCATAAAAATGAGTGTGCTTGATATTAATTAAATTAGTCAGCTGGCACAAGAGCCTAGTGTCTGAAGTCGTTGAACTGCATGTGACAGGATTCCATATGGGTGCCAGTTCATGTCCCAGCTGCTTCACTTCCCATCCAGCGCCCTGCTTGTGGCCTGGGAAAGCAGTTGAGGCTGACCCATTGCCTTGAGACACTTGTGACCATGTGGGAAATCCAGAAGAAACTCCTGGCTCCTGGCTTCAGATGAGCACAATTGCTGCCATTTGGGGAGTGAATCAGAAGACAGAAGATCTTCCTTTCTGTCTCTCCTCCTCTCTGTATATCTGCCTTTCCAATAAAAAAATAGATATTTTTGAAAGAAATTGAATTAGTCACCCTCTTTTAATCTCTGTTCTTCTGCTTTCCAGTATTTTGTATAGAGATAAATGATAGTCCTTGCCAAATACTCTGCCAGAAGCCTGATTCAAGCCAGAAATCCAGGAATTATATGTTGAATCTCTTCCTCTGAGTTTGTTCAGTTATCAACTTATTCATTAGTTTCATCTGTTAAATAGCTTTCTGATTTTTCCAACTATCCCAACTGCTACTACCACCTCACCCCTATCCTAACCAACATTGTCACCCTCCTGGAATACTGGATAGCAATATCCCTTCATTGAATCAGCAAACTCTCATTAAAGTTTTTTTTTTTTTTTTTGCTTGACTCTGTAACTCACAAATAGTCTCCCAAGAGACTTTTGTGCTTCCTTTGTCACTCATGTGTTGGTTACTCAGTGGTGTGTTTTTTCATGGTGTTGTAATTTGTTGTCAATGTTGTTGTTGTTGTTGTGGCTGTTCTAACTCATCCCAGTTGTTGACATTATTTCATGGCTTCTCAATTATGGAAATGGATAGTAATGCAATAATGGGGTCTATCGTATATAGATGTGGGGGTATAATGGAATATGCATCCCTGCTTTCAGACGAAAGATGGATTCCCAATGAAACTGTTGGACATGTGTAGACAATGGGATACTGGACTGTCTGACATTGTCTGTACCAAAATTTAGGGGTACACTTAAATAACAGACAGATAGAATTATGATTCCTCCCCAAATCCCAGCCTATTCAAAATTGTACCACATAGTTCAAAATTCAAAATAAAATTATATTAAAAAAAAGAATTATGATTCCTTACGAAGGACTACACCATTGTAATAAAACGGGGAAAATCTGTTGGGGGCGGGGGTATCCCAGCCTATACGAAATTGTACCACATAATTCAAAATTCAAAATAAAAATATGTTTAAAAATCCAAATAGTCTCTTAACAGAAATCTCACTAATTTCCCAATCTAGTCCCAAATCTGCAGTCACAGTATTCTGTAAAAATCCTTCAGTGGTTGCCCATTACCCTTTGGGATAAAACTTCAAAGCCTTGAGATGATTTTCAGAGCTCTGTGCAGTCTAGGCAATGGTTTCGTTTTCCACCTGACTTCTTGTTATTCTCTCCCTTGTGCAGACTGCTGCATATCAATTTTGTTACACAAACGTGTTCCACACTGGGGCCTTTGTATTTGTTATTTTCCCTCTGCCTGAAATGCTTAGCTTATTAATTTGATTACTTAATATTAATTCTTTTTTTCCTTGAAGATATGTTCATATACTCTTTTTTCAGTCCAGCTTCCCATGAATACAGGGAATAGGTCAGATATCCCCATGTATATGAACCTATTTTACCACAAATTACATCATTTGTTTTTAGACTGCCTACTGTAGTAGTCCATGTTTTCTGAGAACTAACAAAATGTTTACCTTGTTCCCTATTTCATTTCTAACATCAAAAATTGTGCTTTGAATACATTGAAGGACACAATTAACATTTGTAGAGGGGAATGAATGTTCCCCTTCTCCCCACAAGTGGAGTCTGCAATATTTATTGTTTGTTTAATTCAGAGAGGCCTCCTCTCTTCCACTGTAGTGAATTACTCTTATATCACTCTGGAAATTTTAAAGCAGTCTGAACCCCAGAAGAGTTTTTGCTCATTGACCCTGTAGCATCCTTTCCTTGGCTAAGGCATACAGTACAACATAACATTTAAAACTGTAAGTACTTGATCCAGACTTCCTAGGGCTTGAATCCAAACTCTAATTTTGCAAAGCCTTCCTATGCTTCATGCACATCTGATGTATTCAGAAAACTTCAGCACATAATAACTACTCAGAAATGTTTGCAAACCTCAAGCAACAGGAGCACAATTTCTTTTTTATTTTAAGATTCATTTATTTTTACTGGAAAGGCAGATTTACATAGAGAAGGAGCGACAGAAAGAAAGATCTTCTATCTGCTGGATCATTCCCGAAATGGCCACAACAGCTGAAGAAGTTCAGCCAAGAGCAAGGAGCTTCCTCTAGGTCTCCAGAATGCGTGCAAGGTCCCACGGCTTTGTGCCATCCTCTACTGCTATTCCAGGTCACAAACAAGGAGCTAGAGTGGAAGTGAAGCAGCCGAGATATGAACTGGTGCCCATATGTGATCCTGGTGCATGCAAGGTGAGGATTTAGCCATTGAGCCTTCGCTCCAGGGCTGGAGCACAATTCCTTTTCAAAATATCCTGTGCAATGGGAACTAAGGTTCTCCTGTTGATCAAGTCTAGGTATGGCAGTATCTATCTCCAGCTCCAGGATCCCTGAGTATCAATATGAATCCCTGGGTTCTATTTCAATACCACTTAAATGCACTTTCCCAAAAATCTGCACAAAAACTGGACTTGGTAGAGGTGTTCTTCCTTGGGCTGTGTAACACAAGTCTCACAGTCTCGAAGTCTCCAGTCTCCCCTCAACAGCTCAATATCATCTCTTAATCACTAGATGGGTATTCATTTCTTGTTGATAATTCGCCAGGCATTATACTAGGCTCAGATTATATAGCCATATCCCTGGCATTATGGAGCTTTATTCTTGTGAGAAAAGCCCTATAATAAGCTAAAAAGGACAGCAAAGCATGAAGTTTTGATAGCTGATACAAAGAAGGCAAAATGGGAGAAATGATTAGAGGCATGCTAAATAGGAAGTGTAATGTTAAAGAGGTGGCCAGGGAGGACCTGTCTGAGTTCTGAGAAAATAATACTTCAGTTGAAGTCTGAAACATGAAAAGTGTAAGTCATGGACAGATCTAGCATCTCAGGCACAAACACAGAGCAAGAGTAGCATCTGTACGGCTCCAGCAAACAGAGGAAAGGAAGTGTGTTGTGAGATGAGACTGGACAGAAAGGCATTATAATGAATGGGATATGCCATGAACCTATCTTAACTCTCCATTTCTACATCATATAGTAACCACTAGTCACAAGTAGCTACTGAGCTCTTGGCTAACTCAAACTGAGATACATTTAGTATGAAAAACAGAATTAAATTTTGTATGATTTAAACAATTGATGTCACTGAAATTACATTTACTTTGGATTAAATAAAAATACTGTTATATTACTCAAAGTCACTTTATCTCATGTTGGCTTCCAATGTATTTATAGAAACTAAAACTTTCAAAAGGCTATAACTGCATCCATTTTTACTGTAAATTCCTTTAATAAATTTGGGCCATGTTTTTATAAATTACAGTGTTGTTCTTTATAATTTTGTGTGCAACTGGCCATGATGATGTTGTTTAAACTCTTAAATTAAAAAAAAATGGCATTCAAATTTTAAATCAGTTTGCACAGTGTGTGACAGCATAGGCCTGGCCATCCATATCTTGTTCTGATTAGGAATCTGATCTGAGTTAGAATGTAGAGTTGCTTCAATTTTTGATTGCCTCAACAGCTCTGGATAAGAGCTACCTTTTTTTTGCTGGTAGTGATGCATGAAGCTGCTCTTGGGACTAACTGACACAGCCTTGCCCCCCTTGCTCATCATTTATGCAGCTTCCATCTGGGCTCTTTGTTTTATCCCTGGATCTCTAGAATTGAAATGGAGGTGACCTTGTTGATGACAGTACAAAATCCTTTGTCTCTGGTCCAAATTTCCAATATTCTGCCAGCACTTATTACATTAAATAGGCTTGCTAACAGCTTGCAAGTGGGGGTATGGTCTACAATCTATACAAATTTCCTTTCCCAGCCAGTCAATCAAAACTAGCAGGACATGTGTGGTCATAGCAACTGGGAAATGAAGGCTGACAGGACACAGCCCTGTGGTTGGTGTCTGATGTGAATGCATAGCATAGGCAACATGGCTGCCTCAGAGGCATCCAGAGTAAAAATTCAAATATGGAAGATGCAGTGGGGTCACAAAAGATCCTGTGGGCTATGGATATGTACAGTTAGTGGGTATTCTTAATATTTTTTAAAAGTACATGAATTGAGCATGTTGCATGTATTTAATATATACAATTTTTAAAGTACAATAATATTTCTGACCCTACTCTATCCCCCCTCCCTCCTACTTCCTTTCTTCTTTTAATTTTTACAATGACATACTTTATAGTCACAAGTTTTACCCTTTATAAGTAAAAAACTCAAAATAGAAAAACCACTGAAAATAGAAAAACCACTGTTCCTCAGTAGAGCTATAAACAAAAATAAAACCTCAATATCAATATTCTTCACGTGTATTTCATATTTTTTTACTCTGTGTTTTTTATTCTGGTTTCCAATGGCATCCATTTTGCTGTGAAAGACAGGATTTCATTCTTTTTAATGTTTGTATATTATTTCAATTATATGTATGCATATATACATATATACATGTATATTACAAACACAAGCATATATATTACAATTTCTTTAACCAGTCTTTGGTTGATAGATTGATTCCACATGACTTTAGTTGAGCTGCAATAAACATGGGGGTACAGATAACTATTTCTTATGCATATTTCATTTCATTTCAGGTTTTAGATTTCTGTATAATTCTACTACAAATTAATTTTTGAATAGGGTATAAGGTAGGAGTCTTGTTTCTCCCAACTACATGTAGAGATTTGATCTTCTCACTACCATTTTTTATTACTAATTTATTTATTTTTATTGAAAAGTGAGATATACAGAGAGGAGGAGAGACATAGAGGAAGATCTTCCATCTGCTGATTCACTCCCCAAGTGACTGCAATGGCTGGAGCTGAACTGATCTGAAGCCTGGAGTCAGGAGCTTCTTTTGGGTCTCTTACGCGAGTTCAAGGTCCCAAGGCTTTGCAACGTCCTTCACTGCTTTCCCAGGCCACAAGCAGGAGGCTGGTTGGGAAGCAGGGATGCCAGGACACAAAGCAGCACCCATATGGGATCCCGTGCAAGGCGAGGATTTTAGCCACTAGGCCACTGTGCCAGGCCCCCTCTTTTTTTTTTTCTTTTTTCTTTTTTATTATATTTTTGACAATCTTTACATAGTTAATTAGGGTAAAAAGGTTCAAGGGCTATAGGAAAGTGGGTAAGACTATTATTTCCGTATTGTTTCCTTCATGTTTAAAGGGGGGTATTAAGGGAGAGGGCCCACCCAATTCCCCACCCTCACCACCATTTATTGAAGAGAGTATACTTTCTCCAGAGATTGGTGTTGGCTCATTTGTCAGATTAGTTGGTTACAGATATATGCATTAATTTTTGGAGTGTCTAATCTACTAGAGTAATATTTAATCCTGACTGAAGATATACTTAGTAAAACTGGGGATAGATGTATTTGGGTTCTTAGGTTACAATGACTGCTTCTCTCAAAAGTTAACACTGGAAAACCCACGAAACGAAGATCTATAATTTTTTTTGTCTTGCTAGAGGTGAAATTTATCTCTGGGAATTTCAGCACAACAGTTCAACTCAGAGTTCTCTGACTGACTACCGAGGTCTAAAGCTTCTGACCTCCAAAAGCTTGTTTCACTGAGAGAATGGGCAGTTACACAACAATAAAAATCACATGAATGGGATCACTTTTGAACAAATTTTCTTTTGGAAATTCATGACTTACTAAGCTTATGGTTTATTATGGAATGGTCTCATCCTGAGTAAAGGCTTCCAGGAGTTTACTATAGCACATTGATCAAGGTGTGAATCCCAAAAAGATTGGAACTAATATCTCCACTGTTCCACCTCATAGTGTGCAAGGAAAATTACAACATCTGCAGCCCCGTAAGAAGAACCTGGTGCAGTGGCTTAACGGCTAAAGTCCTCACCTTCCATGCACCAGGATCCCGTAGGGGAGCCGGTTCTAATCCCTGCAGCCCTGATTCCCATCTAGTTCCCTGCTTGTGGCCTTGGAAAGCAGTCAAAGATGGCCCAAAGCCTTGGGACCCTGCACCCGACTAGGAGACCTGCAGGAAGTTCCTGGCCCCTGGCTTTGAATCGGTGCAGCTGTAGCCGTTGTGACCACTTGTGGACTGGATCATCAGACGGAAGATCTCCCTCTCTGTTTCTCTTTCTTTCTGTAGATAAAATAAATTCTAAGAAAAAAAAAGAGAGAAGGACATTACTATCATGATCTCCTTTTGGTGGTTGTGCCACATTTATAGCCACTGGTCCCTGCCATATTGCCTAAGCAGATGATACCTTTTGGTTTTTTGTTTTTAAAAATTTATTTTATTATTTTTATTGGAAAGGTAGATTTACATAAAGAAGGAGATACAGAGAGAAAGATCTGTTTGCTGGTTTACTCTCCAAGTGGCCACAACAACCGGAGCTGAGCAGATTCAAAGCCAGGAGCCAGGAACTTCTTCCAGGTCTCCCATGTGGGTGCCTGTTCCCAAGGCTTTGGGCCATGCTCTACTGCCCTCCCAGGTTATAAGCAGGGAGCTACATGGGAAGTGGAGCAGCCAGAACATGAACTGGCATCTATATGAGATCTCAGTGGTTGTTAAGATAAGGATTTAGCCACTAGGCCACTGTGCCAGGCCTTTAGATGATATCTTAACTAACCTCATGGAAACCTCTGTGCCATAGGACTCTCATTTCCTTGTAGTGAAGTGATCACTTCTTGATTTCTCGTTTGCTCTACCCAGATCTCGGGAATCTCACTACTGCACTTTGAGCCTCCATTCCCCCTCCACCATGTCCAGTTGTATGCTGATGTTTTTCAATGTTAACAAAGGAAATTTCTTCCCTGAACAAGAATCTGCACGAGTCCTAATGTTAGTAACCAGCTTACTAAAGTAATACCAGACCAAAATACACAAAAACGCAACTTGGATGTTTCATAAATTTGACATAATTAGCACTTGTTTTAATTAATATTTGTATAATAAAATATTAATCGTTTTTCAGACTAAGATCCTTGATTACAAGAATCACATCTTATATGTCTTAGTATTCTATAGCACTCACCACAATCCATCTAGTGTAGTACTTTGGTCCATTTTCCACTGTGCAAGCTTGCTGTGTGTTTTTGGAACAACTTCTTTTGTCCTCTTAAAATCACTGGAGTGATTCAGGGAGATTATTTGGATGACTCACTTACCACTAATAAGCTGTTCGAAAATAATCGTAGATATGCTCAAAGATGTATGGATAAACTAAGATCATTTCATTAGTAAGTATGATAATAAAAATTGAAAGCATCTTAAATGTCAAACAATAAAAAGCTCATTAAGTAAAACACTGTTTTCATTCAATGAAACAATTCCAAGTAAACAAAGTAATATTACAAAATAGTATTTATGCATGTTCATGAGAAATTACCAGGTATGTGTTGAATGATTATATTTATACATACATGGGGAATAGAACTCCATTCTACAGAAATAAGGATAAAGATAATACACTAAATTTTAGAATTTTAGAATATTTGTATATGATGGATGATTTTAATGTTATTATCATAATTTTTAAAATTTCCAAAGCATGTGAAAATATACCACATTGCTTCTGTAATTATGCAGGGTAACAGCATTTGAAAAACAAATGATTTTTCACCCTGATAAATGTTCCTCTGTCAAATATGAAAATTCCAACTAGGATCTGACATTGTAACACAGTGGGTTAACGTGCTGTTGCAAAGCCAACACTCAATATAAGCATAAGCTTGCATCTTTGCTGCTTCACTTCTGATTCAGTGTCCTGATAATGCCTCTGGGAAAGCAGTGGAACAGTTTAAGTACTTGGGACTCTGCAACCCATATGAGAAATGAGGAAGAAGTTCCTGGCTCCTGGATTTGGTCTGGCCAGGAAATGGAAGATCTTGCTCTCTAACCCTGCATTTTGAATACGTAAAAATAAATCTTAAAAAAAATTCACTCATTCTGCTGACTTAAAGCTGAACTCTTGACTGCAGATTAAGGTTGTCAATGACAATGATGTTTCTCTAACAAAACGAAGGATAACCTGTGATCTCTCCCTTTCTCCTTTTCTTTTCTCCTTGTTTTATTAAAAAAAAATCTATTCAGTATCAGCTCAAGCGAAGGCATCTAGAAATATTAAGTGACTGTTGTCAGACTACTTTACATCTGCTTGTGATGTTGTAAAGGCTATTCTCAACCTTTGTAAAGAACTCCAAAATACCTAGTATAATTTAAGCTCACAGGACACGTTCCAAGACTTTCAAATATGAAAGGACAGGGTGGAAAGTAAAGACAGATGTAGATTGAGGTAGTAAAAATCTGAAACCTGAACAGGAGTTATTCTTGAGTATCACAAAGAAAAATGGAAGACCGCCAATATTTATTAAGGCACACAAAAGAAAAAAGGTAACTTAGAGACTTCTAGGCAGGAAACAATTTGTTTTGCCTGATCAAATTTTTAAGGGCACCCATAAGTCAAATATTCCACACTAGAACTAAATCAAAATCTGCCATCATAGTCTGTCTCTTTACTCCCTAACCAATTTATTAACTCAAAGCTCATGACTGATTGATTTAGTTAATAAACGCTGATTAAGTACTTGCTATGTGCCAAGTGCACTACTCACTTAAATCCTGCCTTCCCACTTAATGTGTATTTTCTGACTTTAGAGTTTTACTTCCTTCTTTAATTACAGTTGCAAATTTTTCCTATGATTAGGCAGTCTTAATTAAAGGAACACCCCATCATGAGGCTTAAGAGATAATATGCCATACAGAGTATCCATAGGAGAATTAGTCCAATCAAATAGCTGGAAAGTAAGTGAACAGAGGGAGAATTCAGAAAGCAAGTCTCATTTTGTGGTAAGTGAATATATCTCACAAACCATGGTATCTCAGAAGTTCCACTCCCAGAAGAGAAGATTTTGATCACACCAAGCTGTCAATGGGAAAAATGAATTTTGCTTACACGTGTTTTTAAATTACTGTGGCTTGCTTCTTCCAGTTTCTTTGAAAGGCTTATTTATTTATTTAAAAGTTACAGTTGCAAAACGAGGGAGACACACACATACACCCAGAAAAAGAGAGAGCGATCAGGCCTCAGATTACCAAAATGGCCCAAGATTGGGGCAAATAGAAATCAAGGCTAGGCGCTCCAGCATGCTTTTCCACATAGCTGGCAGGGGCCCCAGCACTTGGCCAGCTTTCTGTTTCTTTTCTCAGTCCATTAGCAGAGAGCTGCATCCGAAGTGGGGAAGCCAGGACACAAACCTGCTCCCACGTGAGATGCCAGCATTGCAGGTGGAAGCTTTACCTGATATGCTACAACACCGGCTCCAACACACACACACACACACACACACACACACACACACACAGTTTTTAAAAGTAAAAATCAAGCATACAGTACCTAAAATCATATATGTTTATGCAAGTTTTGCCTAAAGTAACTGTAACATCTATAATTCAGAGGAGAAAACTGTCATTCCTTATACCGTGCTTATTTTCTTAGAGAAAGTGCAGTGAAATAAATATATGAAGGTAAAAGTGAAAATGTCAGCAGTCTCAATAGCCTCATACTCAAGTGATATGACTGCTTTGGACACTTGGACATGGTTATAACTGGCTGAAACATACATATGGCTCTAAGCTATGAATGTGATATACAGGGTTATGATTCAAATAATTGAATAGGTTACTTAAATTTGGTCAGCAGAATGAAGCATCTTAACAAGCAAAGACAAAAGCAAGCAAGCAAACAAAAAACAACACTAAGTGGATGGACTCAATCAAAGTACCAAATATTAGAGGAAAAATATGAGGATCAAACGGCATGAGCGATTTGTGATATGTGTAGAGAGCATAGAGGTGTTATTGCTATATGCATGAAATACTTCTGGAATTTAAAAAAATGTTTATTTCTTGCTGTTCTCTCTTAGTAGCCTGTTGAAAATGATGATTAAAAAAATACCAGCAACAGGCCCGGCGCAGTGGCGCAGTGGTTAAGGTCCTCACCTTGCACGACCAGGATCCCATATGGGCACCGGTTCTAATCCTGGCAGCCCCGCTTTCCTTCCAGCTCCCTGCCTGTGGCCCGGGAAAGCAGTCAAGGACAGCCCAAAGCTTTGGGACCCTGCACCTGTGTGGGAGACCCGGAAGAGGCTCCTGGCTTCGGATTGGCTCAGCTCTGGCCGTTGTGCTCACTTGGGGAGTGAATCATTGGACAGAAGATCTTCCTCTCTGTCTCTCCTCTCTGTATATCCGCCTTTCCAATAAAAAATAATAAAAATAAATCTTTAAAAAAAATACCAGCAACATTTGAAAATTTTCTCTTCCTATAATAATGGGTTAACAGGCTAGATATTTCTTCTATTCTTTTAGCTTCTTTGTTATTCGCCATCTCAGGTAACCTGAACTTCAACAAAGAAAATTCATTCTAATCCTAGCTTTATAAAGTCAGTTCCTTGACCTTCTGCTCCCAAATGACCACAATAGCTGAAGCTGAGCTGATCTGCAGCCAGGAACCAAGAGCTTCCTCTGGGTCTCCCATGTGGGTGTAGCAACCCAAGGACTTGAGCCATCCTCCTCTGCTTTCCCAGTCATTGGCAGTGACGTGGACGGGAAGTACAGCAGCCAGGACAGAAAGCAGCACTCAAATAAGATGCTGGAACTGCAGGTGGATTCTTAGCTAACTACACCACAGCTTTGGCCCTTGTGAATTCATTTTTATTCTTCCATCTTTATCCCATCTTCTTGTAATTTACTGAAAGAGATGACCTTTCTTTTTCCTGTGAAGACTGTACTTTTCCTTCATACACCTACCATGATTGAAACTATTTGTGAAAATTAGTTTGTGCTACTTTAAATAATCAATAAATTCTCAGAGTAGGCATAGGGCCTATTTTCATGATACCATCTCTGGCAATTATCAGAATAATGTAGTTCTGATAAATAGCTGTTGAATTAATGTGTATATATTAGAGATTCAATTTGCAATAAAAACATCAGTCTTTGATTTACTTAAATAAAGTTGCAATTATTAAATTTCTTTTAAGAGTGTTGTAGAAGCCTCAGAGAATTTACTAGGCTTGGAAATGGGTAATCACTGAGAAAATTACCGACAGCCAAGAAGTAAGCACCACAACCACATTCTCATGCTTGGATAAAGTCAAATCAAAATGTAATGCCAAAAATGTGTCCATTAGAATTATGAATCCTAACCAACTATTTGCTGTCTTCTTCTGTCTCTTGTTAAACATTTACCATCTCAGAAGAGATAATTCAGTTAAAGGGCTTGAATTAATATTCTACATCCTAGTTACAGAAGAATAGAAATAGGAAAAATTTTGCTCCTTATTGACTTCGTAAGTCAAGGCAGGCCTTGAAATAACCCTCCTGTCAAAAATACTAGTATATCTCATTTATGTATACTTGTATGAGATGTAAGAGCTGAGATATTTGTTTAACACTGTACTGTCTGTATCTGTCAGTGTATTTTTGAGTAAGATTAACATTGATATTGGTAGTTGTAGTAAAGCAGATTGTTCCCCCTCCCTTTGCAACATGGATTGTTGTCATTTAACCAACTGAAGGCCTGACAGAAATAAAGGTTAAGACAAAGGCAAACTTCTTTCCCTTCTCCCCTTCCCACCTTTTTGTTGTTGTTGTTGTTGTTGTTGTTGTATCATGGTTTACAAGCGAAGACATTGGGGTTATTTATCCATCCAAACCAGAACTTACATTCTGTTTCCTAATTACTCTAACCCTCCAAGTTAAACTGAACTGTAATGATGCACAACCAGATCTTCAGAATTTCCAGCTTTCAGATAGAACATGCTAGGTACTAGCTTACATAATCAAAATTGTGTGAGCCCGTTCTTTATACTCTTCTCTCTTTTCTCCTCATCTCTTACCCTCTCTCTTCTCTCTTTCCATCCGAGAATTAGGAGATCCAGACTGACTTTCTCCAGAATTATGATATGCAATAGAAATCATAGAGAGATGGCCAACTGTTTATATACACCCAACATAACAGGCAACGGGCAAAGAATTGGCCTTTGGGGGATATAGGTGTTTAATTGTGTGTGTGTGTCTGAGTGTCTGTGTGTGCGTGTTTGTCACTGGGCCATCTCAATAATAAATTAGCTGCTTGAGTTTATGTGTGTGTACATATACTGTGTATATTTCGGTGGCCTATGCAACAAAAACTGATTTATTCTAGTACTCAGTTATGTTAATTTTTAGCTGTTTTGATGCATAGTTGTTAAGGTAGAATCAAAAACAAATTACAGGAGCACCGTGGTATAGGGGGTTGAACAGTTGCCTGTGATGCCAGCATCTAATATTTGATTAGTGGCTGTTAAACTTTCAACCCAACTCCCTGCTAATAGGCTCAGAACTCAGTGGCGAATGGCCCACATGCTGGGGTCCCTATCCCCGTGGGGAAGACCCAGAAGAAGTTCTAAGCTTCTGACTTCAGTCTGTCCCAGCTCCATTTCCCCAATGCCTGTTATGGTGAGGATTGCAATCGTTAGGGGAGCAAAACAACAGACGGAAGCTCTTTCGCTATTTCTCCCCCTCTCTGTGGCTCTGTGTTTTAAATGGACACATAAATATTCTTTAAAAAAATGACTCCATGTCCATATAATAACTGAACATATTCTGATCAAGTTCCCTGCCAAATAGCCTGTGTAATTGGGATATTCTCTGACTCACCACAGAAGGATCTCAAATGCTTATTATTGTGTAGATTGTTTGTAAAATGTTTAACTCAAATGATTTCTCATACTACTGCACAGAGATTGTACATATATTTTCTGCTGCATCGAGAGTTCATTTAAAAATGCCTTGATTTGCAATTAGCAATGACAGAGAAAAACAAGAATGGTAGCATTTAATAGACATTTGAGAGTTGGCAAAACATGAAACAAAGTGATGAAGAGATTCTTGTTAATACAAACTAGGAGGAAAACATCGTTGTTGGGATTCAATGAAAACTGACAATGAAATAATGAAAAATTAAACTCTGATGGTAAAAATAAAAATATTAGCTTACTAGTTACCTTTAGTGTAACACAGGCAAGAGAGAACATGAAGAAGCTTTTTAGAGTCTTATGAACTTCCTACATATTAATGCAAGTAGTGGTTCTGTAACAACATATTTTCACCTTGCTAGGCTGTTAACATCCATGTACTTTATTAGATGCAAGTTATCTTTTCATAAAATATTTTTGAATTTTATTGAATTACATATGGAAACAAAAATCATGTCTTCTATACTTCAAGAAACCTACTTGGACAGCAATTTTGCTGGGAACTGATGATGTAATATTTATGTTATTTTCATATTTATTCAGAGGCAAAGTTGCATTCTAGTTTTTACTTCCTAAATACTTGCAGTCACTGGATCTAAGTTGGGGTCACAGTCAAAAGCCAAGAACACAGCCTAAGTGTCCGTGTGCACAGTAGAAACTCAAATATTTGATCCACCATCCATGGCCTTCCAGAGTTTTTATTTGCGAGCAGTTGCAGTTGGGATTGGGAGCTAATCAAAATTAAGTAGTCCAATCTAGAACACAGACAGCTGATTTGTTTGCATATGATTTAATAATTTAATTGAAGTGAATGAAAACACCATTGTAAAAAAAAAAAAATACTTAAAAGGAACAAAAGTTTTAGGTGACCCATCAGAATTTTCTCCAATGCTATTATTTCATTTGAAAAAATCACTAAAAGTTAAATTTAAAAGCTACCCAAAATGGAATATGTTGATTATTATAAAATATCATAGCATGGGGCCTGGTGCGGTGGCCTAGCAGCTCAAGTCCTTGTCTTGAATGCGCTGGGATCCCATGTGGGTGCCGGTTCTAATCCTGCAAGCCCCACTTCCCATCCAGCTCCCAGCTTGTGGCCTGGGAAAGCAGTCGAGGACGGCCCAAAGCCTTGGAGTCCTGCACCCATGTAGGAGACCTGGAAGAAGTACCAGGCTTCGGATCTGCTCAACTCTGACCATTGAAGTTACTTGGGCAGTGAATCAGGAGATAGAAGATTTTCTTCTCTATCTGATTTTGCAATAAAATTAAAAATAAATCTAAAAAAATCATAACATGGGTGCAAGATTTTTGGCTCAAATGATTCTATCTTCATTCTCTTTAAAAATATACATCAGTATACACACAAATACATATATGTATACATGTAAGGATATATTTGAGGAGTGAATATCTCAAAAACTGATGATTTCAAAAGCTATTGAGGGTTATCTGGATTCTATCTTTAGCAAATTTAGCAGTGTACAAGGGATTGGAATAAAAACAAGATGTAGAGCTCAGTGATGATCTTGCTAATTATGCCAAAAAGTCTTATTTGTTTGCATTGGCAGAGTATTTTCACTGTTTAGTGCACTGTTGTATTTTGATCTGTGCTCAGTGCTCTAAGTTTTTTTTATATGCAAATGTTTTTTAAATGAATATTTTTGGGTTATTAAAGATGTGTATACATTTGATTAGCAAAGTCACTTGTTGATGAACGTGTGTTCATGGGAGCACTTACAGTGAAGATATATATAATGGATATTTCTTAGCCCAGGAAGGAGTTCTTACACAGCACATGCTAACATGGCTCCTTAGGCAAAAAAGAGCCAGAGACTAGGAAGTGAGGAACTCAGGTAACATAACTATAAACAGGATCATTCCTGAGCCATATTGGACAAGATATAGAACAGAACAGAATTAGACATTTTGGGATTGCGTGAAATAGCAACTGGAAAATTTGAGAGTGGTATTTGGTGTCTCACATATATTCTTTTCAGATCCATCACATTTTTTCCTCCAATTATTACCTTTTAAAGGACTACTTAGAATTATAAGGACATGTGAGCAGCCAATGAATGTGATATTACGGTGGTAACTGAAGTAAAGGATGCTTTCAGAAACAGTAAATTCAGTCACAGTTTTTGGAATGTTCTGGCATTGAGTCTGACTTCTGTGAATCTGTTTCTCTTATTGAGGCTCCAGAATTCTTTTCCCGTTATAAGGACAATAGGTACAACTTGACACCCCAAGTGTTATCTCTCACTCAGGAGTGTTTACAAGGGAGCTATCATAGGATTTACTTTTATGTTCTACTTCAAAATTTCCAATGTTTACTTTAGCTTTTGATAGCTATAGTGGATTGCAAACTCCCCCATCCAGATCCATCCATATAAGAAGACTACGGAAGTGCTTGCAACATATATTTTTATTTATAGTGTGTGTTGAATACATATATCTAACTCCCATTTCCCATATGCCCACCCCACCCCACCCCACTATGCCCACCCTGTTGTCCCACCCTTCCCCAAAACAGAATCCATAAACAAACACTAAACTACGGTACAGAGAAATAGGGATATTGGTAGAGCATACTTAAAGTAACAAGTAAGTAAGTAGCGCATGCATGCCTGCTGGGACTCCAGAATAATGTCCATTTTCATGTTGTTACACAGTGAGACTCCTCACATTCCCCTTTGTCAGAATGTCCCATTATAATTCATCAATATCTCCACAGGGAGGATCGCTTCCAGTGTCATTTAAATGTCGCAGCTGAAGCTTTCACACAGAGAACTGGGCAGTCTCATAGGCTTCTTTCCTGGGAGCTTTCAATCCGAAGCTGCCTACACTATCACCAAGCTTGAACCAAGTAAGTAGTTGTGATGTGCTTGCCCACACTTGCCTAGTATATTCCACACCATTCCACATAGTTGTAGAGCAAAGACATAGCAATGGTGAAAGTTGAAAGTCATTCAGTAATCATCAACTTCAGTTCCATTATACGGTACTAAAAATTTTTAGAGAATATTCCCATTCACAAACTTGAAAACAGAATCTGCTGTCCGATCCCATACTACCTAACAGTCTTTAGTTTTCCAATACAGCAAAAAAAAAAAAGTTGACAACAAACACTTGTTGCAAAACACCAAAGGATCTTAATTTAGAGTCAGAAAGTCAGTACATACAGAATTTTTCTATAACTATCATAAGGGAAGGGAGTTTGAATTAGACACTTGGGCAGCTTTTACCAAGAATTATCACAGTAAACAACTTCATCTCCAGACTAGGTCCAGAGGAGAATAGATTTTCCATCAGTGAGAATTTTGTTTCATAGTTGCAATGATGCCAGCCTTCAGCAATGGTAGAGTAACAAGTAGGTGATCCAAACGTGTAATTACGATTCCAGGTAGGCACTTGCTGATATTAAGGCATGTACCTCTCCTGGTGCAAAACTGCCCATCAAACTAGGTTGGTGGAAAAACAAGCATGTCCAATATTAGAAAACTCCACACAAGGTAGGCAAAATGACTATAGCTCTCTGTTCTCTTTTCTATTCTGCAAGTACTAATGGGGACTAAGCTCAGAAATTTTGCTGTCTTAAATGAATTCCCAGTGGCCTACCACTTTCTTGTATATGCTTTAAGTAAGTATTTAATTTTTTCTAGACTGGACCAGAAAGATCTTTTTTCTTTCATTAAGGGCTTCTTCAACATGTCTGTATATGTGTATTCATCTCTCTCTATGTGTATGTTTATGTATTTGTGTAATTATCTATGTGGGGTTTATGTTCATGTGTCCGTTCTGCCACTCACTTAGTTCAGATATATATTTTATAAGGTGACACTACTGATGTATCTTTAGGAGGGAGTGTACTTTATTTCCTCAGCAGTGAAAATGAGTTTTGCAGGGTTCTTTATAAAACAAGTTTTTGTTTTTGTTTTTTCTTTTTTTTTGGAAAATGCTGGCTAGGGTGAGTGATGCAGTCTGTGTAACAGACATGCATGGTGTTTTGAAACCATATGACCATAGTTCTTTAGCACCGTGCTCGAACCCTCAGGGCTAATTGGCCACACGTGGGTTAGAGCCTAGGACCTAAAGCTCATTAGCACCATGCTCCAACCAAATGACCTCCCCAGCCAGAAATTACTTACAATCGTAGCACCCTCAGACTTGGCTGGGTGCTGAGTTCAGTTTAGTTGCAGTTGACAAAAATATCTAAACAAAACCCTACTAAAAACTCAGGCTGTTCGGAGACCCAATTCTTTAAACATCACCAAAGCTCACTGAAAGACTATGTACTGTGAATGTGGAGTTCACAGCCAAGGCATCAACAAACATCAAAGCATAGAACATTCTACATCCCCAGCCTTACTGAAAGTGTCAAAAAAAAGTCAAATATTTTGTAGAGAATAGGGATGGGAACAGCAAAAGGGATTTCCTGGCAATAAAAGAATATTAGGTGAAAATACATTAGCACAATAATCATTCAAATTACAATGATAGCCCTTTCGTCCAAAGTTCTCCTATATCTAAGAAGGAGAAGAGGATATTAGAGCAAGCTCTGACCCTTCCAATAATCACTGGGTACCAAGCGGCAATTCCATTCTGCTTTCTCTTTGGGGAATGGCGGGATCCTAGATAGTCAGCCCATTGTCCCGGTTGTATTCATCTGCCAAAAGGAGAAAGGGACTAATATATCAATGTCCTTAATTCAGAGGATAAGAAGGATTTACACAGGAGGGAGAAAAAGTACCAGCAGAGCTCACTACTCACAAAGACTATTAATTTCAAAAACAGCTAAAGCTAAAGGGGACAAGAAATGAAGGTACAGCTCATACAGTTGACAACAACAAATGTAGTCATCTATTCAACCTAGGACTTAGCCAAATATCTAGTCATTTACTTGAGTGACAAAGTTCATTTTTTATGAAAAAATGGATGATGAAAATAGCAAGGGAGAGGAAATAAAGTACTCATTTATGAAAGTGAAATGTAAATAGTGCTCAATATACAAATTAGCTCTTTCTTACCAATTCTCACCAATTCTTTATTGATCTAAAATAAGGTACTAAGTGTGGGAATTTACCAGGGATATTGTCCTGCCATAGTGGTATCAGACTCTCCAGATTCTACCTTTAAGTGTCATACTCAGTTCATGTACATCAATGCTAATGTTGTCTCCAGCTGAAATGCCATGGAAGCAGAAGAACAAAGCTTTCCTTCTCTTCATCCCCCCTGCTGAATAGTAATTCTCCTAGCTAAAGAAACAGGATCAATTAAACCAAGAGTGGGTACATTAGACTGTTTGCTTCCAGAATACGAAGGCAAAACTGACAGGCAAAATGCATACAGGGAAGGTATGCTATTGAAATACAGAATTAAGAAAAAGAGAACTTTTTAGAATTTACAGTGCTAATTTGGGCATTTCCGTTTTCCATTCAAACGGAAGCTAATGATGAATTATTGTATAGCAACCTGTAGAAATAATCCAGGTAACATGGGGTGAACCATTAAACTGTTTTTTTTTTCTTCTGTATCTGTAAGGTTTCTCATTCTCACTCTGCCACAGGAGATAAGATATGACTAACAACTTGCACTTCCAAGAGGCTTTGAGTTTTCAGAACATTCAATAAATTTTCAGCAGCTCTATCTTTCTCTCCTGGCATATCCCTGTAAATATGATAAGGAGATTGGTCTCTTATTTATCCAAATAAAATACAACTAGGAGTCTCTAGGAGTTTTTGCAGCATCTGAAACAGTGTTTGTGTTAGGAGTGGACAAGTGCCAAGGCCAGGTAGCATATAAGAACCAAGAAGGGAAAGGTCACCACAATCAGAGGTGTTATTCAGGAGACCACATATCAGAGCTGGTCTTTGAGTGATGGACAAACATCTCTGACGCTCCTGGAGATCTAAGGTCTTCAGTGTACTCACTGTTGAAATAAAAAAAAGAAAGAAAGAAAGAAACCAGGAGAGGGGAACAACACAAAACAGAGAAAAGGAAACAAAAGAGTGAATTAGCATGTATCATGGTTCAAATGTCCCTTGTCCCTCAAGTACTGACCGGTTTCCCTTCCACCCCACCCCACCCCTATGAAAAAACACTGAATAAATCTTAATTAGTTTGGTCCCACCCTTCCTCAGGAGTTTTCAGGGTGGATAACCTATCGCGGTCTGGGCAGCTTAAACTCTAGGCACTCGTGGATAGAGAAAGGAGATTTCCACCCCGGGGGAGGGAGGGGGACTGGGTAGCTCATCAAAATCTTTGAACGTCGGGAATTTCGGAACTCCGGGATTTGGGTCCACCCAGGCAGGGCGGTGAGTGGGTGAGACAGAGCTCAGCCTGCGGTGCTCTCCCCTCAGGCGGCGGATTGCATCCAGTGCGGTCTTCTGCATCTCCGTGATGACCTTCTGAACCTCAATGCGGAAGCTATCACTGAGCCAGCAATAGATGTAGGGATTGTAGCAGGAGCTGCTAATTGCCAGCCAGTGGAGGAAAAAGTAGAGACTATTGTGGCTTGAGATGGTTTCACTGGACAGCAGCACCAAGTAGATGTTAAGGGGGAGCCAGCTGATTGCATAAACAAGCACCACTATCATCAGCATCTTAAGGGTCTGCTTCTTCTTCCCACGCTGGCAGATGTAGGTGTGGATATTGATGTCATCGACAGCATTGTGGATCCACAGCTTCTTAGCCACATGACCATATACAACCACCAGCACCGTCAAAGGTAGCATGAAGAAGAGCAAAAAGGTGCCCAGGTCAAGGTATTTCCAAGTGGATTTTGAAGTATATGGGAAACTGGGGAGGCAGACCGTTTCTTCAGTTACGTTTCTAGGTTATAAAACAGACACAGAAAAGAAAAAATACATCCATCATCTCCGTTCTCTTTTCCTTAAGGACCTCTGCAAGCTACTTACTACCTGGCAGCCTGTCCTTACTGGGGAGATACATTTTGAATGTAAAACCTAGAATTACAATAAAAGAAAAAAAATAAAAAAACAAAAAACCAGGAAGCCTATGTTTCAGCTAGTCCAGATTTTCATGTAATATATAAGGAAACTGACTGACAAACAGAAGAGACTATTTCTAATAAGCTGTTGCCATCAGGGCACTGAAGAACTTGTGAAAACTTACAATTTACAGAAATTCATTTTTGTGCCCACCTTTTGAAAAACACTAACCAAGCTCCTACCCCCTGGCTTATTCTGTGCAGTTTCCAAAATCACAGGTTTCTGGAATTGAAAGCATATCCATCCTGTGTTCTTCTTACCCAATTTCAACATGCTGAAGCTTCTGGTAAATGGCATGTGGCAAAGCAGCGCAGGTGCTCACAATCCAGATGATAATAATGCAAACATTGCCTTGCATCGGAGTAATTCGTGCCTTCAGGGGGTATAACATCACCTGAAAGAAAAGGGATTCCAGCCCAATTCAAAAACTTAAATGAGGATTATTTATTAACCAATTGTCAACTAATATTCCGGGCTAAAAACTTGGTAGATGAATGAATAATGTGTCTCAACAACTAGTAAAGTTGATGGATGGGTGACATTTTGCCTGATCAAGAGCAGCATTAGCCAACGCTGAAAGAAGTATTTGAAGGGGATGTCAGGAATCCAAGTTAACTGACTTTAAAGTTTCTGTCTTGGAAAGTTCTTTAAAGGATGAATGTCTGAAAGCATGACTTATTTTACCTTTATCCTATGTGGATATATAAGCACTCTGCACAACTTCACCTCTCCCCACCTGGGCCCCTTCCTGTCTGCATCTTCGGTCCCTTAATGCGTCATGGCCCCTCCCATCTGCCTCCATTTAAATCCCTCCACATCACTCATTTTCTAGTTCCCTCCCAACTGATCAACTATGTGACTCCTCCCCATTTCTTATCCCCACTTCTGCCCGCCCCTTCTTTCCTTTTACATCATTTCCATCCCGCCTCCCAGCTCTTTTTGCCCCACACCTCATCATTCCCTCCCAATTTGATACTTTAGCTCTCCCTCACAGACTTTAGCCCCACCTTTCAGACTCAACCCACCACCAGGCTCTAAACCACACCCACCTGTGACTCATCCCTTCCCTATTTTTTTTTTTTTCTTCAGCTGGCCCTGCAATGCAGCAAATTAGAAATGTTTTCTAAAAAGAGAAGAGTGCCTTTATATCATTTGTTCATCACCATGCTTCTGTTCCCAGAGTACCACATCAAA
Source organism: Ochotona curzoniae (assembly GCF_017591425.1). Lineage (NCBI taxonomy): Eukaryota > Metazoa > Chordata > Mammalia > Lagomorpha > Ochotonidae > Ochotona > Ochotona curzoniae. The sequence continues at coordinate 33,996,311 of NW_024465023.1, forward strand.
GCTAGGAGAATTTTTATCAAATACAGTTCGATGTGTGACGGTCAGTGCTTTAACATCTTGTAGTCTTCCTGATCTGTACTTACACATTCCACATAGATTATTTCAAAGAACTCAAAAGAACTTTTTGATTATTTGTGTTCTTTGCTGTGTTTAACTAGGAGAAAAAACTATCCCTGTACAAAGCCAGAAAGCACATACCCGGTGTCGGTCCAGAGAAATAGCAGCCATGGACATCACGGTTACATAGGCACAAGAGTACTGTGCAAAGCGGCTGAGGTGACATGTCATCTTTCCAAACACCAAGGAATTGCCTAGATAGCGCACCTGTGAGAGAGGGGGCACAGTGAGGCACAGGGTCTCAGACCTGAGGCCTCTCCCATTCCAATCCTTCAAACACAATCACAAACCCCCTTGCTTTACCAAGCTTACCAACATTATTGTGTCAAGAAGCAAAATAATAATAATTTTTTGAAAATCCCCAAACTACAGCTTTCGTGTCCTTACCATCTTCTCCCACTCAAATAGCCCAGCTTGAGCACATTTACAACTGCTATTTACCTCTTTTGAGACCAAGCCCTGTGTCTCAAAGGTGGAGAAACTGAGTCTAGGTTTTTGTGACAAAGCTTAAACTCGCACATGAACAAACAAATGCTTATTTGCAACAGGTGCAGGCTGCCTCCTCAGGCAACCTGCCAAGGCAGGAACTCCGTTCAGCAATGCAACCACAATCATGCCTGTCACCGGTTATCTTTTTTTTATTCCAATTCTCAGATCCTTTGCCACATCTCTCAAACATGCTGCCTGTATGCATTCTCAATACCAATTCAACAGGTTCCAGAGCTCCTTCCCGCCAAGTAACTCCGACCAGTGCAAAGTTATACCTTAGTTCTTGCCCCGCATCCCGAGCCACCCTGCTCAACACCCGGCTTACCATGGTGAAAGGGGAGCTGAGAAGCGCCAGCATCATGTTGGTCACAGAGATATTGACAACGAAGAGGCCGGTAGCGGTGTGCACCCTCTTGTATTTCATAATGACATGATTTAAGACCCAATTGCCTATGATGGCAGCAAAGACCACTATGGTATACCCTATCACTAGCCAAAACTGCACCTGCTCATCCTGGGATATCATCTCCGAAGATACGGGACCTGACAGGTCAGCCAGGTCTCCCGTGTTGTCTGACAATTTATCCATCGCGTGCGGGCCTTTGCGACCACCTTGGCCAATACCAACCACAGATGCGACGTTGGACAAGGCCTGCAGCACCTGGGAGGTGGTGGAGGTGATCAGGTCATCAAAACCACTAGGCACACTAAGAGCCTCGGGGGTCAGCTCATCCCCATAGCCCATGGTGCCCGAGCTCAGGTAAGCCCCTTGGGGCGTTTCTGTGGTCGGGGCGTCCAGCTTGACGCCTTTGGAGGACCGAGAGGTCCTTAAGCTCCTGGATCTGGGAGTACCAGGGGAAACGGAACCCCCGCTGGGCTGTGGGAGGGCTGCGCTCTGCTCGCAGAAGCTCAGCGCGCAGAGGGAGTTCTCAAAAAGTGTGTGAAGCAAGCAGAAAGGAGCGCCAGGAACCAGCAAGAAAGACTGTCCCGACTCGGAGTGGGCAAGTGCACAGAGCTAAACTGCGCAGACCAGCACGGGTCAGGCGACCGCAGCTGGTTCCAAATGGTCCGCCGCCTGCCTCTAAGGCAGGCAGCGCCTGTTTCTAACTGGGGACAGTGTCCGGCGTTGCCCCAGCACCGCTTCTCCTCTGCGCAGTTCCGACTCACTGTCTGTTGTCTTCAATCTGTCCAGAAGTCTGTCCGTCCAAGGCCGGCGGGCGCTGTTGGCAGGGCGGAGGCAGCCGCCGCCACTAGCGCTCCAAGCCGGTGCCCACCGCGCCTTCTGCAGCCGCGCTTTATAGAAAGTCCAGGGGCCCGCGCGGGAGCCAATAGAAAGCTGCGCCTTCACCCCCGCCCAGTGTATCCGGGCAGGGGCGCCTGAGCCGTCGCAAAGTCTTCACCGCCTGAGGCCCCTCCTTCAGGGATCCCTTCTCGGCTATTCTGCTGCAGCTGGAAGTCCAGAGTTACAGTTTCGTATTTCAGCACCCTCCACAATCTCCCTTCTTCACTTCTCCCTTCCCTGTTTGCGCCAGCACCCAAAGCACTGGCTAGGAACCTTGGTGCAGACAACTAAAAGAGGGCTGCGGAGACTACACTGGCGGCTGAACCCATGGTCTGTCCGATAAACTGGATATCTCGGTACCAGTAATGCAGGGAGCCGTCAGGGGAGAGTAGTCTCCAGGAAAGTCCTGAACAAGTTGGATTTTGCAGGGAGAACGGAGCAAGGGGGCAGCTGGAGTGAGAAGGGCCACTCTATAATCTCTGAGCGCCGCAGGAAGTAACAGTCGCTTGGACTGGGGTGAGCTTTGGAGGATGCACTGCTTTCTCCAGCAACAAAACTGCATGAAGTGACCCAGAGCTCTGTTCCCGTCCTCAGGAGGGACTGCGGTCTCTTCCAACCCTCTGGAAGTATCACTTTGGGAATTGGGAGATGGCAGGTCAGTAGGCAGGCTGAAGCCACTTCCCCAGGGGTGGTTGATGATTTGGGAGGCATTTGCATGTGAATGATGCCGTAATATGTAACCTTGGTGGTGGTGGTGGGGGGTGTTGAAGCTTAGTTTTGGGATTACTGTGGGAAAGAGGCTAGGGCTGGTGGTGGAAAGATTGCCTTCACAATTGGGTATTTTAAGCTACCTCTTAGAGAAGGAGTCTAGAAATATTTGAACCACCATTAGAGCAACTGCGTTGGGGTTGGGTGGGGGACACAACAGTCTCCTGAGCCTTTCCGTTAAGAAAGATATCGTCCTTTGCTTGTCATCCCCCAACCTTCCTCCCCGCTATTTTGCAGAGGTTTGGGCAGAAACAAATTTAAGGAAAAACACACACATGCACAAAGAAAGAAAAGCCTAATTGTCAAAACTGGAAGTGAAACTTGAGAAGACTAGCTGTTTAGAGTGTTTTGTTCTGCAGCAGGCTCTCTGTTTGAGAAGTCTGTGTTTCTTTGAATCACATTCTCATGATTTATTAACCACCCTGTATCCCTTAAGGTCTGTAGGGGATGCCTGCAGCTACGTTCCTCTTTTTTTCCTGAGGATTCAGAAGGAGAGCCCCTTAATATCAGCTACGTTAATACCTAGTTATCAAACTAGGCAGAAATGCATCCTTATTGTTATCGTCAATAACCTAATCATCATCATAATGAGGATGACTATCAGCCACTGGCCATGAAGGAGTCAAGCCAAGTGGCTGTGCATGTGTGCTGCATGCGTGTGTGTATGCACACTTTCTATGTGCGTGCGTACTTTGGATGTTTGTGCATACATGAATCCAGAGACGTATGCATGCTTGACCTGGGCACAACTTGCTGTTTGTAAATTAGTGAAGTAAAAAGGGTTAAGGCAGATAGCTGAAGTCTTGCAACCTCTCACACCTCAGATGTGAGAAGATCGTTGCTGATAGATAAACACTAAGTGGCTTAGAAAAGAATCTAACTAAACCTTGATTTTCTGAGTGTTGTGAATGAAGTTCTAGGCTTGATGAAGTTGCATGAGTAGCAAATAATCTCTTAAGGCAAAAGAAAAGAAGAGGAAAGTAACAGGGGAAAGGCTGTCTTTCTCTGCCGGTCCACAGAGCTAAACCACAACAATAAACACATTGAAGGAGTTAACAAATGTTGGCTCTGCCTCATAGTCCTACGCTAGAAAGGGTATTGAGTTAGGAGCTGGAAATCATTGATCTTCAGTGCGATATACCTCTGCAGCAGTTTCCACAGGAAGACTGCCAAGATGTATCAACTGAAAATTCAGAGGACACATTTGCTGGGCCTGAAAGTGAGCTGACTTCCCCCAGGGAATAAATGAAAGGTATGCTGACAGGTAGTTGAAGATAAGACTTTTCTGAAACGGAAATTGAGAAGTACAAATGAACAGTGATGAAGAGCAGATGTGGGAGGGTTGGACAGAAAACACAGTTGCTGACCCTATTAACTGTGGTCCTCAACCTGTAGCCTCTGAGAAATCTGAATCTGAGTCTGTTCCTGAAGCTGTCATAAAGGACTTAGAAATACTTCCCTCTCAGAGATGAAGTGGAGATTTCATGCAACAGTGCTGTCAGATTAGATTTGGCAGAAAGATAAATGCTGCATGTTGGATCACATAAGCATCCCCAAACTTTTGAAAACCCTGCTGTCTCACTCTTTGTCATCTCAGATGCTGGTATCCATGGATCATGAGCATCCTGAAGCCTTACAAGGAATCTTTCAGCAGTCAGCTTACAAAGTCCGATACTAATGTGTCCATCAAATTCATGGTACATCAGGGAGATAGACACCCAGTAATTTGAAGACAGAGAATTGAGAACCGTTTCTGATCTTGAGCTTTTTATGATTGCATGAAATAACCCGTACAAGGAAACAACTGATTCCATGCAGTTATAAGATGTAGTCTGTCGGTGTCATAGGAAGAAGCAGTATATAGGCTAAGGCAAAGGAGCCTTTGCAGAGGAGCTAACATTTGAGCTGGCATATGGAGAATAGGACAGAAATTGGCAGTGACACCAAGTGACCGCAGCCCCTAGGAAGGCAGGAGCAACCACACAAAGAGGAAAAAATGCTCCAGGTTCGCTCCAGAGAAAACAGAACAGGTGATTTTGAGAAGAGGGTTTAACATTTGCTGTATCTGTGAATTTCTCTAGCACTGCAGGCTTTTCTGAGTATTTCCATGGAGATACTGTGGCTTAGAGTTGAGGAAAATAGTTATATTGTACAGCTGAAGAAGAAAGTCAGGCTCCTTGGTAATGCAAAATTTGTAATAAGTACATTAGCTCATTCGATCATTCAAGTTATTTGTCCATCCAGCTCCTAAAAAACTTTTCCTTATATCTCACCCTTTCTCTCCCTTTTCCCTCTCCATTTTTAATTTCACAATACTCAGATGGGTTTAGCATTGTCCTCAAGGTTTGAAATTAAGCCATAGTAACCAAATCATTTTTTTTTTAAATTTTTGGTCTAAGTTTCAAGGAAAGGAGTTCACCCTGCCACATGATGCTCATACCATCTTTGAATAGCTTTGTCTGTTTAGAACCATCCATATCAAGTTATAGCCCAAATACATACCCTTGGAGCTTGAAATCCATTCTAACCCTGCAAATACAAAGAAATATTTCAGACAAAACTGCCCATAGTTCTTATAGTCCCTCTGGAGGTCTAAGTCTTGGTATTATGGGCCATTTACTTTCCGCCCAGCTACATTTCACACTCAGTTTCCTCTCCCTAAAATAGTCACTGCTTCCCTTATTTACCTCCTAATCTATAAACATAGAAACAACCACCTAACCAAACAGAAAGCACACACACAACAGATTAAAAAAAAAAAGTTGCTACATCTTTAGGTAGACCTCATGTAATAGATCCTATAATTGGAGGGCCCTCAGGACTGAATTCAGTTCTCAATGGATTTATGGATACCCCGGTTCCAAGGAAAATGTTGTACCGGCCTTCAGTGGGCTTAAGCATTCAGTAGAGTTTCAGTGATATTTTCCTTCCAAACTCAAGATCTAAGGGAGCCAGGAAGAGCTACAAAAAGTTCCCCGTTGATATCAACATCCATTCGGTCCTACTGACACAAGATGTTCTTTCCCTTACCTTGCTTCTTAACATGTGTTACTAATTTTAACATAAATTTGTCTTCAAGTTCTTTTCTTTCAGTTTACAGTTGGTGCTTTGTCCTTCACACCTGGTGCTTACTTAAAGTTCTTAACGTTTGAGTTTCTGTAATATATGGAAAGATTGGCTAGTGATACTCCCTGTAACTTTCATTGAGATTTTCAAAACCAGGCTAGCCACCAGATTGACACCTCTAGAGATTTTGGGGGTTTCTGACATACACACAAAAAATGCCATTAAAATATTGTGATGATAAAGTCATTAACTTTTACTAAGGTCAGTATCCTCAGTTACATTACCCACAATGGTAGAGGGACAGAGCATGTTTTATTCCGCTACTGGCAGCTCTCTTCTGTGACCACAAGCAATCCATGATGCCTTACATTCAATTTCGTAGTGTTCCAAATACAAAGATAGCCATTGCAATACACAATACTATCTTAGTTTCCCAACTGAAAATAATACCTAGGGGCATCACAGAGCACTATGACAACTGGTAGTAAATGTGATGGCTGTGACCCATGCAACTCTAGGCAGTTTTCCCCCAGAGTCCCAGGAAATAAATGCTCTGGAACTGGCTAGAAAACACAATCCAATTCCAGAGGAAGAATGTTAAATCTGAGATCTGGAAGAGTCCATAGTCACATTTCAAACGAGAACACACATTATCTTATTGCTCACTGCTGGACGCTGGGTGTGGCAGAACTCTGTGAGATAACTAGAGATGAACTCCTTATAATTAGTGAGCTTCATGACTGTCATTTATGTCATTTCTTGAGACTGTGACAGCATCCATTTCCAAGAGGAACCAATTTGTGGCTTGTATATCTACAGAGAGAGGATCACCTATTCACTAAGAAGTAGGGATGGTCCAAATTGCCACTAAGTCAAAACTAGCTTTCTGGTGATGTTCAGCCCGTGTTCCAACTGTATCTGTCTTGGGCAACAGATAATCAATATAATTACTCTTCCACAAGTCAATCCTTCAGATATTTTAAGTGTGTATTTGTGTATCCCTGGAGTTTCGTCCTGCCAAAGAAGTGAGGTAGATGGAATTTTTTTAAAAAAAATACTTATTTATTTTTATTGGAAAGGCAGATATACAGAGAGGAGAGAAAGACAGGGAGATCTTACATCTGTTGATTTACTCCCCAAGAGGACACAGTGGCTGGAGTTGAGCCCATCTGAAGCCAGGAGCCAACAGCTTCTTCCGGGTCTCCTACATGGGTGCGGGGTCCCAAGGCTTTGTATCATTCTCAGTTGCTTTCCCAGGCCACAGGCAGGGAGCTGGATGGGAAGTGGGGCCACCAGGATTAGAACCAGTGCCCATATGGGATCCTGGTGAGTTCAAGGCAAGTACTTTAGCCGCTAGGCTCCTGTGCTGTGACTGCAGATGGAAACCTTTAATTACAGAGGGAGAAATATAGGGAAGAAGGGAAGATGTGTGTGTGTGTGTGTGTGAGAGAGAGAGAGAGAGAGAGAGCGTAGGGTAGGAGAGGGGGAATGAAGGAGAGGAGAGGAAAGATTCCATGTTTGCTTATATATGAACAGTGAGGTGGTAGAAAGCAAGGGAAACAATATCAGACTGCCTATTTTTTCCTGGGTTTCTTTCTGCATAGAGCATACTTCCCTGCAGTAAAAGCAGAAAGAAAAAGCAAGAATTGGAAAGAATAAAGAGAACTGATCTTAGAGAGGGTGTGGAGAGATGATGGGGAAGGCTGCGTTATGCCTATTCATACAGATAGCATGCTGGACACAATACTAGGAATTCTCAAAGAGAAGGCCTGGCTGAAGTTTTCTGCCTAGATTCCAACAGCATACACTTTGGGATTTTAAACTTAGTCCAGAGATTTTCCACCGTCTTTGGTGACTCTATGTGCGTGTGTGTGTTTCTATATGCATGAGTATGTGCATCCCTAACTAAGTTAACTCAAGAATTCCACTCTAACACAAAATACTCACCCTCAGGTATCTCTATTCATAGTTTGAATGACCTGTCCTTTGCATACCCCTAATAATGTGGAGCTTTGAACTGTGGGATCAGCCTAATTTCTACTAAGGTAGCTCTAGCAAATGCATCCTCCTAAGAAGATGAGATCTTTTTTTTTTTTTTTTTCAATTTCAAATCACAGTAACGATTCTTTCCCTGTGGTCCCTATAATCAGCCCATTTTATTTTCCACATCAGTGTTTCAACTACTTGAAGATGACAAATTGATCTCCACCTGAGACTTTTCTCACTCCTTGCACGTTAATCCTGGCCACTTTCTCAAGCAACAGTGGTCGTAATACAAAGATGGAATCCTGAGAAAGTCTGAAAAATAGATACAAGGGGATTACTGAGACTAGCTCATCTTGCCTCCTCAGCATGCATAGGTGGGAATTGAGGCTTAAAAAAGATTCCTGATTGGAGCTAGTGAGCTCGGGCGTCTGCTGTTTTCCTGTACTGCTGTCTTCCTCACAGTTCCACATCTCCATTTAATTGGAGTTCAGGAAATGATCACTTAATATGTTAGCATTCAATGAGGTAATTATGCTTGTGCTCCTACAGGATTTAAATCACAAAGTCAAAAGGCAGTAGAGCTGACAGAGAACAGGGAGTTCTAAGCCCACCTTTTTAATGCACTGGGACACTAAAGCCAAAATAGTGAAAACCAATAACCAAAAGCAAAAATTATTCTTAGGATCCACGTCTCCTACCTGCTATTCTTATTTATTCAACTTCTCCAAGTTTTCATTTCTGTGACTTTGGGTTCTTCTATCTTGTTGCTATGCCTTAGTTCTTCCTCTCTGAAAAGAGCATATACTGGTGTGTTATCTTTTGACACACAGTAGGCCTTCAATAGAAGTAAGCTAAAAGTACAAGTTAACAAATGAATACTTGCTTTATCTTGGAATCTTCAATCAGGGAAGTTCCAATCAGAGAGCTGATCAATCTGCTCGTTTCTTTTGGTTCAGAGAACTGTGTGTTCCAAACTGTGTCTTTTTAAAATTCAGAGTTGCTAGCAGGGATCCCTGCGTCCCATTTTCTTCGTGGTTCACAATGTTATCTGTGCTGGGTCTTAATCATTTCTGGACCTCAGTTTCCTTTCCCTTTCCGTAAAACTAGAAGAGTTGTTTCAGTTTCATAGGGGCTCTCTCCACATAAATATATTACAATAGCCTTAATTTCCATTACACACAATATTTCAAACAGCAAATGTGGTGTAAAATTAACCAAAGATGTGCCAAATCACCATCCCTACTATTGTCCTGTATAAATGAATCTGAGCTTGAGAGGAAAGGAGAGTATGTTCTTAGAGGTATGCTAGAACCCATGATAATATAGTAGTGACTGGAATAATGATAATAGCAGTTAAAATTATCAGCCCCAATCTTCTCTCTCAATTTATTCCTTGGAACAGACAGACAAGTAAATAAAAACCTGTGTAGAGGCCACTTTGGAGAGGATACATAGAAAGGCAGAAACATAAGACAATGAAGTGTGAGGCTGAGGTCCAGAAACTTTGCAAATACGTTAACTTCAAATCCTCTTTAACAAAAAAAATGCATCAGTTGCCAAACTTTTTATTAAACATGTATCCACTGTGTGACAGACCTATTCAGGTAACGTGTACATAGAAACGAAAAAGACAAAGTCTCTATCCTCTTGGCATTTCCTTTTCAATGAAAAAAGACTGACAATGGATAAATAAGCAAATAAGCAAGAGGATCATTCATCCTAGCAAATACAATGACAAAAACTAATAAACTCATAGAATCTGATGCATACATGGCCCATAGACTGGACGAACTAGGGCATCATACAATTGTGATAGTCAGCTGAGACTTAAATGATAAAGTAACAATTTGATAAACATTTGACAAAACATTGGGGGTGTAGTGGGTTAAGCTCCTACTCGTCATACAAGCATCTCACATCAGTGCCAATTTAATCCTGGAAAATCAATGGAAGATAGCCCAAGTGGTTTGGCCCTTGTCACCTGGGTGGGAGACCTGGATGGAATTCTGGACTCCTGGTTTCAGCCTGATCCAGATTTGGCTGTGAAACCCATCAGAGAAATGGACCATGGAGGGAAGGTCTGCATGTCTCTCCTTCTCTATCACTCTGTCATTTAAATAAATAAATACATTTCTTTAAAAATTATAGATGGGAGAGATACAAATAAAAATCACATTGGGATCCACCTAAATTTCAGTGTGATTGGAATACATCCAGAAATCTACTAACAACACTTTTAGTGTGGATGTGGGAAGAAGGGTATCCTACTCCACCGTTGGAGTAGGCTAGTGCAGTCACTATCTAAGTATGGATAGTGCTAAGACAACTGAAAATGAAGCTTTCATATGACTAAGCTATCCCACTTTTGGGAATATATCCAAAGGAAGTAAAATCTATCATACGAGAAAGTGATTTGAAATCCTTTATTTACACAATCTAAGTACAATCTGTATTTATACAATGTACAATAATGAAGACATGGAGACAACCCAGATGCCTGTCAAAAGAGGAATGGATAAAGGAACTGTGGTATATCTACTCCATGGATTCAATTTAAAAAATGCAATTCTATCATTTGCAACAAAAAATGGTCCAAAATAGAGACCATTATGCTCAGTGAAATAAGCCAATCCCAAAAGGACAGGTAGCATATGTTCTCTGTGATATTTTAAAATCTTTATAGATTTAAAAATATCGGTAAACAAGTATATACATATATAGATAAACTGTATAATGGAGACTTGCATACTTGGAAGTGAATGCACATTACAGTATGCACCTCTACTCCTGAATAAAAGGACTTCCAATGAAACTGCTAAATACATCTTTGCAATAGGATGATACAGTTTCTACTCTTGTCTATACCTACAATGTCATGGCACAAAATAGCATAATGAAGCACTTTTGACTGTTGCTGAAGGACTATACTATTGTGATAATATGGGGGAAAACAATGGAGGGGATGGGAAATCCCTGTCCATGTGGAATTATATCATGATAAATAAATAAGTTAGTAAGTAAATAGAAAAATATATAGGTGGGAAGAATGACCCTAGGCAGAAGGAAGAGCAAATGCAAAGGCCCTGAGGTAGGAACAAGCTTGGAGTTATTAATAAACTGGAGAAAGGTGGACATACTGTTGCCTATGGGTTAAGCTGCCATTTTGCAAGACTATACCACTTATCAGAGTGTCAGGGATCAAGACCTGCTCCCATTTCCCATGCAATTTTCCACTAACGTACCTAGGAGGGCAGTAGACGATGCCCCAAGTATTTGGGTCCCTGCCACCAACATGAATACCGTTATTGGAGTTCTTGACTCTTGGTTTCAGCCAGGCTCTTGTGGCCATTTGGAAAATGAATAAGCAGATAAGTGATCTTGCAGATCTCTTTATCTCTCCCTTTTAAATGAATAATAATAATAAAGATATAAACTTTAAAGACTGAACGGGAAGAATGCCAGCATAGGAACAGAGAATAACAAATGAAGAGAAAGTAATTTCTGAGACTTGTCATTTTCAAAAAGCAAAAGGTATAACAATAATAGATCCTTACCAATGTAGAATGTCTGCTAGTTCCTCAAACGCTTTATTAACCATCATTCCATTTTATGATAACAGTCCCTTACAGACATGTGAAGTTAGCCTCATTTTATTGGAAAGACAAAATGAGACATGAAAAATGTAAGTTATGCGAACTTATTCAAAGAATCAGGTTTTAACAAAGCAAGGTTTTTGTTTTTGTTTTTTTTTTTTTTGCCCTGACTCTGTGTTAGTTCCTATTATTATATCTCCCCTCTCCCAAGCCAACTGCAATGTTGTAACATTTTTCTCCCTAAACCTGAACAACTGACAGGCAAGTCCGGGAGGTTGAAGAGATCAGCAAACCATGAAGCGCAGTCACACATCGATGCATTGACTGTGCAGGTTTATTGTGTATGCTATTGGAGTTCAACCTCTATTGGTGTCAGTGGTCCTTAACACTGCAGGTAGGACATTGGACACCAAGACAAGTGAAGGAGCTTGGGTTGAAAAGTATAGTTAGGGATTCAGGCAGCATTCGGTGATGCTGTCCAGAGAAGGCAGTGTGCTTGGCAGAAATCATTTCCTATTGAAAGCGTATTATTTCAAATAACTTTAAAGACATAATTCATATTCCTCTCACAAGAGATCACCTCACAGCCATCTGCCCATCATCTTTCTTCAGCTGATGAATGGAGATTTAAGCAAGTTATTATTGTTTTGTATTTTTTGCATTTTTAAAAAGGCAATGTTTACTAAATTTATTCAGATTGGGAACACTCTCCCTCCCTCTTTCACACTGCTGATCCTGACGTCTCTTTTTTAATGAAAAGAACATTAGTCTTTGCTGCCAGGAAATCAGGGGTTTGGTTCCCTCTTGGTTTATTTCTCCTTGTATAAATTCAGACAAGTCACCAAACACTTCACAATCTTGATTTCCTGAGCAGTAAAATTAGCATAATAATTTGTGCCCTGCTACTGCCAAAAGATTATTGTGAGGTTCCTATGTAGGCAAGGTATTGTTTCTGTTGTGCATTTGCATCGTCACTTTACATATTCTTATTTCTTGCACCACTTTGTCAGATGCTCATCTCCCTGCCATGAGTATTTCAACTTTTGAACTCAGGAATTACTTACCAATTACTTTGCTACCACTATGGAAGGCAAGTGAGAATTTTTTTGCCATGAACTGATAAATAGGAATAACTCAAGCTCTTTTGCCTGGGATCCAAATGGAAGAGAATAAAATAAAGATCACTAATAAGGAAAGACAAATAGATAAATAGGCCTTCTTTTATTTTTACTTTACCTCAGGACACTAGCCTTTTGGGTAACACCTGGCCCCATGAAACTCAAAATGGTATTCCAGGCAGCACCATGGCATGTTAATATCTGGGAGTTCAGGAGAAATGCAGTTTCAGGCCCCACTATACAACGCTTACAAAATAAAATCTGCATTTTTAAACAATTCTTCAAGCAATCGGTATGCAAATAGACTTTGAGAAACCTTGCACAAGTCCACAAGTCCAAATATGACACGCTTTTGGAGGCACTTATTTTAATTTCAATCAATGCAAAGTTAACTAGCCTTGCAAAAACAAAAACGAAATAAAAAATAGCCCACTAGTTTTCAAACTTGATCACACATTAGAATTTTCTGATTAGTTATAGCTAATACAGATGCTTGAGTCTAACCTCTAACCTCCCAAACTTTTTTTGGGATTTATCTTTTGGAGGTCTGGGTATTGGAAAATTTTAAAAGTTTGTCAGAGAATCCCGATGTGGATGAAAATTTGAAAGACTTGGCAATTTTTGAGACCCACTGTGTAAAAATGGCTCACATGAGTATGAAATGATACTTGTAATCAGAATAATTAGTATTTTCGTTGTTATTGGGGTTTAGATGTATTTGTCCCCTCAAAAGCTTTATTATGTGTCAGGAGGCTGAGGCATATCACATTGGTTAAGAGGAGCTGAGTAGGAGGAGCTCAGGTTCCTGGGGATGCTGTCCTTCTGAAGTGGGTGTTTACAAGAAACTATAAATACCCTGAGCCTAATCCTTGCATCTCTCTCTGCTTCTTGTATTATCATATGATTTCTTCCTTTGGAATGTACCATGGGGTACTCTCAAGTGCCTGCAACATGGTATTTGGATTTCTAGCCTCCAAACCATGAAAGAATGTGCAGTGCAGTTTAAACAAGCAGAAAATAACACTCATTAAATGTAGGAAATGCATGGAGAAATCAGAATATGAAGACAAAGTGCACTCTGCCAGGGTAGAAGTGTGTACCCAGGCCTCCTTGCTTCTGCCAAGTATCATGTTCTGATAACCGTGCCTCAGCAGGCTAAGAATTTAATTGCAATTAAAAATGCGACTTTCCATTTGTCTTTTATATCATTGAAGGGGGTTTTATGCTAGCTGGACAGAAAACAGAGCTTTACGTTGCTCTTGAAGATTGAGAGTAAATAGTCACTCCTTTCATGTAGTTGCAACACAGTTTCTTTGCTTGCACACGAAGCATTCTAGTATTGGCATAGGTAACATTTTAATTAATTAATTAATTGATGCTTTTATTTTATTTATATAAAGTGCACAATTTTCATTTATATCACAATAAACAGATCTATGGGCATAGTGATACTTCCTGCCCCATCCTCATTCCTGCCCGTGTTTCATACCCACCATCATCCTTTTCCTTTTATTTTTTACAATGATATATTTGAAGTTCACTTGGGAAATGCAGATTTAACCTTCCATTAGCAAAGAATTCAACAAATACCAAATAGAAAAGAAAATTACTGAGCCTCAATCGTATAGACAAAGGTTATAAACAATAATCTAATCTCAAAATGTCCACCTCACTTACATAGGTAACATTTTCTGCATCCATTTTCTTGCCAAAGATTCTTGTCTTTCATTCATTTTATGACTAAATATTATTCTATAATGTATACATACCACATTCTCTTTATCCAGCCATTCAGTTGTGCACATCTGGGTTGATTTCACAGCTTGGCTATTATGAATTGAGCTGCCATGGAGATGCAGACAAGTCTTTCATATGCTGATTTCAATTCCTTTGAGACAATTCCCAGGAGTGGAGTGCCTGGGTCATATGGTAAATCTTTTTTTTTTTTTTCCAGATTTCTGAGGAATCTCCAAACTGTCCTCCATATGTAATAGCTTAAGTAGTTTACATTTCCATCAACAATGTATTCCTTTTCCCTCACATCCTACTTAACATTTATTATTTTTTGATTTTTGGATGATAGTTATTCTCACTGGGTTGAAGCCAAACTTCATTGTGGCTTTTATTTGCATTTGCCTGTGACTAGAGCTTTCCAGAATTTTCCTATGTGTCTGCTGGCTGTTTTAAACATTGCTGTTGCAAGATTTGTGCAAACAATCCACCTTTTTTGATGCCACCATGCCATATCAGAGTGCTGGTTCAAGTTTTGACTGCTCTGGTTTCTATCCAGTTTCCTGCTGATGTACCTGAGACAGCAGAAGTTGATGGCCCAAGTACATGAACCCATACTTTTCATTTAGGATATTGGGGTGGAGTTCCTGGCTTGCAGTTTCACCATGGCCCAGACCTAGCTCTTGCAGCCACTTGGGGGAGAGAACCAATGGACAGAAAATGTCTCTTACTTTCTCTCCATCTCTGTCTGTTGTTGTTGTTTTTGTTTACATAAATACATCTTTTTCAAAAATAAAACCACTATCCTAAAGCATTACAACTTAGTAAAAAAAAAAAAAAAAGCAGGTTCGGATTTAATGGTCCCACTTTACAATTCCAACAATTAAGACTCACAGGTTAAGAAAACATGCCTAAAATCACTAAGTGATAAATAAGTAATAAGTGACAAATAAGATATTAAGGTAAATCTTAGCTAAATCTTCTGATAAGCTATTTAGATCTATTTTTCCTAAAAGCAAATCAATCCAGATGGAGTTATTTTGAAAATTTTGATACAGGAAAAAAGTATAAAAGAATGTAGAGTAGGTACATTTCACTCATCCTCTCATTCGTTTGATCTACAAATACCAAGCTTCTATTTTTCCCAAGCCTTCTTTTCAATCTTGAGGTACTGATATGAATAAAACATGACCTTTGAGTTTGAGAATTGATTTTCCAATAGTGTGACAATCAAGTCTACAATGAATATCACGCAGTACAGTAAAGATCATGAATTGAAGGCAGTGATGAAGCACTAGTGATCTGGGGTGGTTAATGCCTGAACTGATCCAGCCACACATCTGATTTAAAAGTTATGTTACATTGTAAGTTTCTTATATCTCTACAGTGATAGTTTGAGCTGCAGAGCCTCTAATGCAACACATAGTGTATCTCCAGAAATGATAATTCAGCAGAAAAGGAGAGTTACAGATCTCTAATTTTTAAACAAAAACCCGAATTATGCCCTTTTTCTTATTTGACAGCCTCAGTAACTTGGAATCACTTGACATGGGCTGCAGTGATTACACAGCTCCAGATACCTTGAATTACCACTGTTGCTGTGTGGACTCAGCAAACTTTTGGATCCCCAATTACATTATTTCTAACCTCTTTCAGATATTGCCTAATTTCCACTGGCATAACTCTGTAATGAATCTTTTCACTTTTCCCTGCCATCTGCCAAAATCATCGTGGACATTTTAATACCCAAGAAGTTCTGTCTTCTTCGAGACTTTATCTTTCGAATATCTACTGTATCCCAGATGTTTGCTGCGTAGTTCAGGAAAGACAAATTAATTTATTATTTATTAATTATTTCCCCCCCAAAGTAAAAATTTCACATGAAATAAGACCTGGGAAGGAAAATGCTAACAAACCTTCGAACATGTGCGAAAAAGTGGGAGGTGATTTAGTCATCAGTGTCCAAGAAGGCTTCCCTGATGAAGGGACCTAAATTATTGTTTGGATAAATAGCAGAAACCAATTAGGTAAAAAGTGTGTGTGTATTATGATGAATGAAGATGTTCCAGATATAGTAGCATGTGAAGGGTCTTTGAGGCAGGAGAGAAAACTATACATTCAAGATATTGAAACAAGGACAATGATGTTGCAGTCCAGGAAATGAGGGACTATGTGGCAAAAGAAGATCTGGAGAGGTAGACCAAGCCACACAATATAAAACCTTCAGGCCTCAGTAGGTATTTTGGTCCTCGTTCTAAAAGTAATAGAATAAAACTATTAACGTGTTTCTAAGAAAATACAGAGGTAGGCAAAGTGATCAGAAGAAGATTTTGAGAAAATAAGTTTTGCTATAGTGTGATGAGCAGAAGTAAAGAGCATGAGCTCATATAACTGATGAAAGTTTGTTTTAATAGTCCAAATGAGAGAATAAATTTATCGAAATCATATTGTTAGAAATAATGACAAAGGATATTTAGCTGTTGGATATCATTGACAGGGAGTGATGACAAATTGGATATTTTGTTTAGGGACAAATGTTAATGGAGAACCCACGGTGAATAGAGCCCATAGATGAAGACCATGGTTAGTGATGTTGAGATGGTGGAAACATTTTGGCATCCAAGTGGAAAAGTTGTATATTGATATCTACTATTCAAAAAGGAGGATTGGGCTGCACATAGATTTTAGAAGCTTTATAGTATACGAGTATTCATCAACAAGTTCATGAAAAATGTAAAAGGTAAGTTTATTATGATGTAAAATCCTTTGAAATTTTAAAAGTATTTTTTTTCTTAATAGGTATTTTTCATGAACATATTAAAGAAGACACTACCTATTAGTTATAATCAAAACCAAAGTCTTGGGATGAACACCGTGGGATATCACTATGGATAAAGTAACTACAAAGAGAATAAAGTGCTATGGCATACTGTGAACTAAAGGAGAGGTCTCTGCCATGTAGAAGAAACACATGAATTTTATGGGGCACCAGAATGGGTGACAAAGAGCATTTTCTAGTAGCTTGAATCCTCCTGAGAAAGAATTGTGTAACTGGAAGATCACATATGCGACTGGTACATGAAAACTGAATGGATTTCCACCGGAGATGCTCCACAAAGCCTTCAAGAATTAAGTAAGCAAGATGACACTAGATGTCCTCTAAAATGTGACACCATCCTTAACTCAGACCCAAATGATACAAAATGGCACCTTTAAATATACAAAGAAGTGGGTCTGGCACAGTAACCTACTGGCTAAAAGTCCCCGTGTTCCATGTGCTAGGATCCCATATGGGCACTCCACTTACTGCCCAGCTCCCTGCTTGTGACCTGGGAAAGCAGTCAAGGACAACCCAAAGCCTTGGGACCCTGTACATGCATGGGAGACCTGGAAGAAGCTCCTGGCTCCTGGCTTCAGATGGGCTCAGCTCCAGCCATTATGGCCACTTGGGGAGTAAACCAGTGCATGGAAAATCTTTGTCTCTCATTCTCTCTGTAAATCTGCCTTTCCAGTAAAAAATAAATACATCTTTAAAATATACATATATGCAAAGAAGCAAAACATTAGTTTCTGTCTTTGCAGAAGAGAAACTTGGGTCCAATATTTCAAAGTGACACTTTTTCTCATGTGGCCAATCCCAAAGTGCAAAGCTGACTTAATATTCTCTGCATCTCAGGGCCACCTGATATATATGAAACTGTCGCATGACTGTTAAAGTCTTTACCTGAGTTCCTCTGGAAAAATTCAGCATCAGTTTAGCTTCCTGAATGACAACTTCTTTCACAAACCCTGGAATGTTCTGGGAAAGGAACAAATATTGAGCACTCACCATGCTCCAAGCACTTTAAATCAAAATCAAAATAATAAGTCAAAATAATAGCTATTACTTTCATCATTTCCTTGAACATCCAGAGATCAAGTGACTTGTTTAAGGTCATGTAAATAGAAAATAGCAGAACAAGTGTTTTTATTTATTGATTGATTCATTCATTCCAAATTTTCCTTTTTGTCATCATCCTGTATCTGGGAGAAGTGGAGAAATAAGAGAAAAAGCCACATGCGACCTCGCAACTGTCTCAGTACCTGGGAATAGGGAACGTCATCCCAGGATCACTGATGTTCTGCTTAAGTGGTTTTGGTAGTTCTGAAATGCTGTCAATCTTACCAGTACAAGGATGAGGAAATCCTTCCAAGGTCCGCTGACTAACGTATTTCACCTTAGAGTCTCCATTCACCCAGATACTTGATGTCAACACTTGGCTCGGATAGTTCAGCAAATTGTTCTGTCTTCCTTCCTCTGGATGGTGCCAACTGTCCTCTACAGTCCCCAAAGAACTGCCATGTCTTCCATGTGCATCTGGACATGCTATTCACTGCTCCATCTTAGCCACTGAGGAAGCCAGGTTCTGACCCATGCACTCCACAGTCAGACCATTGAACCTGCAATTCTCTCCATGGTTGGGGTTCTGAGACCAGCAGTTCAGCTGGAAGTATCCCCACAGTAACTTCATCTGAGGCCATCCCAGGCCTGACTCTTGTGTGTGATTGCTAGTGTGAGATCTGGCTCAGTCTGTCACCCATATCAGCCTATACAGACACACTGGGTCAGTTCTATCTCCAACCCTGTCTCTTATGTAAACCAGTGGATCCTGAGACCCAGCCTAACCCTACCCTCCACATACTTGACCCTCAGGTTCATTAGTGAGAACTGCAGGCTAGTTGGGATAAACCCCAATAATCCCCACCCAGTCCTGTTCCAGTCCTGGTCCTGTGCTTGCCACTGTGTGCAGCAGACTGGTCCAATCTGTCCCACATCTCATTCAGCTGTTGTACACATCAAAAGGGAATTGGAGCCTAGCTCAACCAAATTGACCCCATTATCCAGCAGACATGCATGCCAGTGGGTACCACCATTTTTGTAGCCAGCCCCAGCCCCAGCCCTGATTCTCAAGCTCACCAGTGGGACTTGCAGCCCATCAGATAGGTGCTCACATTTTTTGTACTAGGTCCACTCTCAGTCCCAGATCTTGCACTCTCCAGGTGGTTCTGCAGTCTAGCTTAACAGGATTTGCCTCCAGTTCCAGCACTTGCAAACCAGTACTTCGGCAAAGCCCAACCAGCCTGCACTTACTCTATGTATGTACTAGTGGCTACAGTTTGGTTAGCCCAGCTAGCTCTCCCCCTAACCCAGCTCACATGCAGTCCAACAGGTGTTGCAACCCTGCCAGGAGTTGTTACATTCACTAGTTGGAGCAGAGGCTCAACAGGCGAGCCCCTGCTGCCTCTCTCAGCATCGGGCTTGCACCCTCCCCTCAGGTCTCAGGTGTGCTGCTTGATGCAGTAGCACAGTCTGGCATGGCCCTCCTGACCTCGACATTTGCCAGTGGGTGCTGTAGCCTGGCCCAGCCCGGTCTGCATCCAGTTCCAGCTCATGCTGGTAGGTGCTACAGCCTAGCCCAGCCCAGCTAGCACTCAGTCCCAGTCTTAATGTGAACTGCTGTTATTGCAGCCCAATTTGGCCTATCCTATAACCCATCCTGATTCTCTCATCGGCCAGTGGATATTATGAACTGGCCCAGCCTGGTCCACCCTCAGACTTGACCCACATGTATGCCAGTGGGTGTTGTATCCTGGCCTGGTCTGGGCTGCTCCCTGCCTTGGATCTTGGGCTCACCTGCAGGGACTGCATTCTGACATAAAAGTCCCCAAGCTCTAATATCAGATGTTCTCTCAGTGGCAAGTCTCATACACACTGTTGGGTCCTTGGTTCACCTACTGTGACAGGAACAGTGGCCTACACCCATTCCGGCTCTTACTATTGGGTGCTACAACCCAGCCACACTTGGTCCATATCCAGACACAGCTCTGAAGTGGCTCGGCGGTGCTCAGGGCTAACCTAGACTGTCCTACACCCACCCTGGCTTTCATGATCACCAATGGGTGTCCCAGTCTAGCCCAGTCTGGCGTACCACAGATCCAGTCCACATCCATGCTAAGGGAGACTGCAGTCATGTCCAACCCAGTACACTGCCCCCATTCCAGCTCTTAGGCTCACCAGTGGGAACCACAACCCAGCCGGGATGTCTCTTTGTCTCCCCAACCAGGCCTGTTCCCAGTCACAGATCTTGCACATACCAGTGGTTGCTCTGACCCAGCTTGGCAAAACCCATCCCCCGTCTTGGCTTTTGCCATTGGATGCCTTAGTGTGACCTGTCCTGGCATGCCCCCAGTCCCAACTCTCAGTAGAGTGTGCTACAGCCTAGCCCTCTGTGCTCTACTTCCATCCCTGACTCATGCAAGCCAGTAGGTGTGATAACCTAGCTCAGGATGATCTGCACTCCAGTCTGGCTCCGGCACATGCTAGTGTGGTAATGTTTGACCCAGCTCTGCCAAGTCTGCCCCCCTCCAGAACCAAACCACATACTTGCCAACGAGTGGAGCTACCTTGCCTGGTCTTCCCAACACCTAGGCCTGAATCATATGCTCACAAGCAGGGCCTATGTCCCAGCAGGTGTGTTTCCCAAGTGCCCCTCCCAGACCCAGATCTCACTTGTGCCAGCAGGTGTCAGACCCTTCCTGGCATAGTCTGCCCCCTCCAACCGGGCCTGTGTATGAGCTGGTGGATGATGTGGCCCAGTCCACCCCGCACTCTATTCTCGGGTGTGCCTGTGGGTGTCACAGCCTGGACCAGCCTGGTCTTTTCCAACCCTATACCCATGAGTGTTGGAGGGTTCCATGGTCATGCCTAACTCAGCCCGTCACTACTCCTGGCTCTAAATCTGGGATTGCAGTTTCACATGGGTGGGCCCATATATCCACCAAAGAATTTGCTCCTAGACCTGATTCTCTCAAGTGTTGACTAGTTTCATGGCCCAGCCTAACATTACCTGCTCTCTGTTTTTACTCTCATTGGCAGTTACTATGATCTAGCCTTGCCAGATAGGCCCCCAGCCCTAGCTTTAGCGTGCACTGTTGAGTAGTGGTCAGTGATAGTTGATGCTATATAGCCAAGCTGAGGTCTCCTCTGTGGGCTAATGCATTAGTCTAACCCTTAAATGTTCTCCAGTTACACCCTCCCAAACCACTCAGTCTTGCCTCCCTTGCTTACCTGCAAGTACAGTGGACTTGTTGACGGAAGTTCCTCAGTAGTTATCTCTCACCTGCAACATAACTCCCTCAGTGGCCCTCCCTCCGATACATCTACTTACCCCATTTCCTGGGCAATCCACAGCGCCTGTGCCCCAGCCCAGTGTTCAGAAACCCAGTTTTCCATCGTGGTGGTATGCTGGCCTGGAACTCTGCCCGCCCGTTAGGGTCCCAAGCTCATGGCATGGAAACTTGTCCCTCTGTCCACTCAAGTTCCTCTTCCATTCAAAATGCCCCATGCCGGATCCACTAGCACACTGCACCAGGATATTAACCTGGGCCTCTCCCCTTTTCTCCCCAAATCCTCCTGGGACATAGCGTGTGGAGAAATCCCCAGGCTTACTCCAGCTGCCTCCACATGTGCCCCCAGCTCTCTACACGCTCCGTCCTGCACTATCCCCTAGGCCCACTGTGAAATACCTCTAGGCCTCCACAAGCCCATTCATTCGCAGTGGGCAGAATGGCCAGAGAGGTGTTTCTAACCAGATGTTTTTAGACAAGAAATCCAAGAAATCCAACGGACTGAATCTTAGCTTCAGGTTATTCACACCTGCCTCATAAGCAAAATCTTCAGTATCATTCACACTTGGGGACCTTGTTGACCAGATTGATTTTTAACATATTTATCTTGAAATCATTTTATACTCATAAGAAGCTACAAGAATGTCAGTCTTCATCTTCTTGTACTTCCACTTATTTTCCCCCAATGCTAACACTTTACATAGCCATAATATATTATTGATATAAAGTTCCGAACACTAGCACTGCAATGATACTAGTAATACCAGCAAAATTACAGAAACTGGGACCAGTGACATGGCATTGTAGGTTAAGTCTCTGTCTGCAGTGTTGGCATCCCAGATGGGCACTAGTTCGAGTGCTGGCTGCTCCACTTCTGATCCAACTTCCTGTCAATGCACCTGGGAAAGCAGTGAAAGATGACCCAAGTCTTTGGGCCACTGCGACTACATGGGAAATCTGGAAGAAACCCCAAGCCTCTGGCTTTGGACTAGCCCAGCTCCAGCTGTTGCCACCTTTTGGGGTATGAATTAGTGCGTGGAAGATCTCTGCTTCTACTTTCCCCTGTAAATCTTCCTTTCAAATACAAATAAATAAATCTAAGAAAATGCCAGACATTATAAAATGTTATATCATATATTATATATGTATAAAATCTTAGTTTGTGTGGTTCTATGAGATTTTGTTATGTCTCTAAATTCATGTAGCCACAACTACAACCTAGAATACAAAACTGTTCTATCATTACAAAGAAATTCCTTTGTGTTGCTTTTGTATGATCACATCCCTCCTTAACCAAAAATGAATAGTAAGCACTGACCTCTTTTCCATTCCCATAAATTTGCAATTTTGAGAATGTCATATGAGTGGAACTATATTAAGTAACATTTTAGATAACCTTTTTAACTCAGGATAATTGCCTTTGAAACCCTTCCTAGTTTTTATATATTTGTAGTTCATTTCTTTTAGTTATTGAATACTATTCACTAGTACAGCTTTTTAACCATTCATCTATTGAAGGGTATTAGATTGTTCTTGCGATCATACATAAAGCTGTGTTTACATTTGCATACAGGATTTTAAGTGAAGGCACATATTTATTTCTCTGTGAGAGACAGAGAAAATCATTGCTGGATGGTGTTGCTATTTTATAAGAAATGTTTTACAGAGTAAGTGTATCACTTTACATTCCTGCCAGAAATATATGGGAGAACAAATTTCTCTGCATCCTTGCAATCACACAAATTGGGACAATAGATTATTTTTCTTGTAAAGTTTGTGAAGCAAATTATCATAAACTGGTATATTTCAAGCCAGTGTCTGTATTGCTGCTGGGTCAGTTGAAGTTAATATCTCCGAAGGAAGATCTATTCAGCTTTTTCTGAGCCATAGAATCACAAAGTATCATAGTTAAAATAGCTCTTACGAATGGAGAAAGAGACCCATAGAGGAAATGGAGTTGCCCATGGTGGCATCATAGGTTAGCAAGACTAAAGCTCAGACCAAACCTTTGGGTTCTCAGAATAGACAGGAAGAAGAGCTATAAAATACTATCTATGGTTCAGTTCTATTGAGAGTATCACATTTCTATCAGATCCAACTTTTTCTGAGAAATGACAATGAAGAGGCATTCATGATACTTCAAGCGTGTGGCTCTGACTCTATCAGCTCAAGCAAGACTCTGCTGTACAACCTCACTGAGAAAGTTATGGGAGTGGTCATCAGCTTTTGATTTTACTTCCTGCTCCAGGTTGCATACTAATTGACACATCATTCCCTGGTCCTCTGGAAGAGATCTGAGTTGTTTCCTTTAGCAGTTTACTTCTAACATGAATTTTCCTAAGCTCTATATTCTGAACTCCGGGTTGTACAGTATAGAAGTTTTTGGCACTTAGGTAGAATTCAGAAAATCCGTGCCACATTTCTGATTATGGTGAAGGCTGTCATATTTATAGACAGTAAAATGAGTGATTTTATGGCCCACTACCTATTGGTCTGAAGGAGATAAATGAAGAGTGAGCACTAAAACAGTAACTTACAAAATATTCTCTAAACTAAATGAGGACCTGCGAATTTATTCCTAAAATGGCAGAATAGTCAGAGTTTGTGAGGAGGGAACCACTAAAATAAGAAACCATGGAAGGAGTAAAAACAGCAATTAGTATAACATAAGTAGTTTGGAGTAACATGATGTTACTAAAAACAGGGAAAGAAGAGTCTGGGACTGTTTCACTTAAAATCTCAAAGACTGGGTCATACATGATTGGATGCAGGGGGAAAGAATTAAGCCAGATGCTTCAAAAAAATATACTCATTGGTCTTGGAGTTGAATCGTTTGTTGAGAAACAAGATTAAATGAGAGTAGTTCTAGGGGATCAAGGAAAGCAAGCACAGACAAACACATGGTTTAGGATAAGTGAATGGAACATGGAGCCCCAAACTATATGGAACATTTTATGGGAAATTTTAACGAAAAGATGAATTTATTTTGGTGCACAAAATTTTAGTTCCATGCAGTGTTTTCATATAAAATGTTTTATGGAAATTTTAAGACATTATTTTATGTCTTCTATGGGTGTCCTGTTTATACACTTTAAATTTCTATAGCCATAGGTGGATGGTACAAAATGACCATGTACTATTTTGATTCGGATTTATCTGGAATTGAAGCAGGTCTAGGGGATGTAGGGCTTAGAAGCAAAACAAGAGAAATGATTTGTGGGTTTCAGATGATTATCAGTTTAATGGGAGCTAGTACTAATGGAGCTGCCAACAAATCAAGTGTCATAGAAACTGTATTTATGGGAGATTGATGCTCATAATAAGTGGTGTGATGCTCCAGTTTTATGCTGGTCAAATCAAGTATCACGATAAGCAACGCTGGAGGCTCCAGGTTCCATGCTTGGGAAAGAGTTTGCACAAAACTGGTCATTTTTCCAAGAGAACACATAGAGTGGGTATGGGCCTGTGTCCCAGGTTCCAGGAGGAAGAGTAGAGGGAACTGAGACTATTTAGCCTGTGGTAAAATGATGGAGGGGTTATAGTTGAGTGTGGCATATTTAGATCTCTGATGGTTCATCACAAGACAGAAGGAGTAGAGAGAACCAGTGCGATAAAGGATTCCTAGGTAAAATTCCAAAGGATAGAAATTTCAACTAAACCCAAGAAAGAACATTAAACAGCTAAAATTATTCAAGCATGAAATAGGCTGCCCAAGCAGATAGTAATCCCTCTCTTACCAGATGTTTCTGAGGAATGAACCTACAACTAGCTTTTGGGGACAAAATAATCATTTGGTGGAAAGGTATGTTTTCCAAATGTAAGAGGTGGAAAATGGCTGAAGGAATTGAAGATTGGTTAGATTGGAAAAGGTTTGACTTAGAAGCTGCAAATTTAGTCTTAGGATCTCTGAGAACACTACTGTGAGGCAGAGATCAATCTGTATGTCTCCAAGGAAGCAGGTTGGGACTTGTGAGCTACAGTTGGGACAAATTTTGATGCCAGTGGAGGAGAAATTTTAGGACAGCCACAGAAGTTCACTGAGCTGTCTTGGGAATTTCTCTGTCTTTGAAAATATGTGAGGAAGGGCTCAGAAGCTAGTTTGACACAATCCTGGCTGTCTAGTTTCATCAACTGAGAAGCTTAACAAATGAAAATGTTTGTCATTGCCAGAGACTTTTAAGAATTTGTTTTGATATGTCAATCAGTGGATTGTTCAACAACCTCATTGTGCTTGGAATGGCGAGACTGGCAGCAATTCAGAACTGTTGAACTATCAAAACCACTTGATCAAGACCCTCGGAGCATGCCCCACATCTGGGACCTGGGGCGGGTGGGAGACTGGGTGGGGCTTCTCCCTTAAAATCCCCTTTTACATCAGATATATTAAGCCAATAATATGGAACTAATTGTCTTGCCCATCTTCCTGTAGTGCTTGAAATCTTTTACCATAATTATGTCAAGATTGTAAAAAATATTTTTTTTAAATCTAAAAAAAAAAGAATTTGTTTTGAGTATAGAATGCACATAGAGATTCTTAAAAGTTCATCAGGCAATTGTAACGTATAATCAAGGCTGAAAACTGCCACTGAGGGAAGGCCTACCACCATAGATTGTGTAGAAAGAAGTGAGTTTGTACAAGAGCTAAAGTTAAAATCTGATTGGCACCAGGAATTTCAAAATCTACATTCAGTCTGGAGAATGAAAATCTGACTGCACCTGAAAGTGTTGCCCCTCCAGGGGAATTTTCAATTAAAGAGGTCCATAATATTCTGATAGCGGTTAATCCAAAATGATTGAGTCCCAAGCTCATTTGGAGATGACTTTCAGGAAAATCACATTGACTTGCTTCCCTTCATACAGTCCAGGGAATGAGAATTCTTGGGATTTGATACAAAGCCCAGGCAAAATCCTTTCATTCCAATATTGTTGGAAATGAGCTGTGTTTTGATTGGATTCAAAGTCCTGAGTATTTTCCTAAACTCAGACATGAGTGTTCATGGGATATGGACCAGGGAGGAATATGTGGTGTGTGTTTACAGAGGAGATGGGGAAAGACAGTTAATGCAAAGAAAATGAGAGATAGAAATGGGGAACCTAAGACTGAAAAAAAATAGACAGGCAAAGATAGAAACATTCAAGGAAGTAAAGAGATAAGAGATTAATGATACAGATTTTATTTGACATGAGCAATTTTCAGAAATGTAGCTTTTATTCCTCAGAACTTCAAAAAAATGTCTGATAAAATTTTTGGAAATCTAGCATTCACCCTAACATTAGGGATTTAAAATAAAATTATGGAAGTATGTGCTATGAAATAATACTCCGTGAATCTCAAAAACAAAGATACTTGCACCAAAATAAATTTGTTTTCACTTAATTTTCCATGAAAATTTTGAATTCTGTTTGTATTTTCAGCTGGAAAAGTCATTATCTTTATGAGAGAACCACATTTCAACACTTTCAGATCCTCCAAAAAAAAAATCAGAGTCTTAATCAGTTAAGAAAAACTTTATGTGACTTTGGTAAAACTTGTAACCCAAATGATAATTCACAAGCACCTTATATTGGCTGTTTTTTACTTTAGGATGTTGAAGGTATTTCTTCAGAATTCAGGACACACTCACCTTGGAAAGAGTAGATTATCATCCAAGACTCTCGATTTTTTAGCTATATATTTTAACCCATAATCCTCATGAAGCTGTGCTAGTATTTTAGGGCAGGGAGCTGTCATGTGCAGCCTACCTCAAATACTCTCTTGAGCTCAGACGTGAGCTTTATGATTAGAAAGGTCTGGTATAGGAAAGACTGGGCTTGTTCAAGACGTCAAAATGTATTATTGTCTTTTGACCATTTCTGGTACCTGCTCAATTATCCAAATATTTAACTGGCATGGACCCTGATTGTAAAGCTTTCCTTCACTGTGTTTATTTTCCAGACAATTCCAATTTTCCATAAATTTTCCATATGGCACGGGGATGACTCTGATTTCCTACTCTTTCTTTTTCACTGTTGTGGTTTGGTGTCCAATTTCAGAAGACCCATGAGCTAAACATCAACACCTCTAGGAGAGTGTGTAGGACCCAGGAATGTAACTGTAGAAAAATCTATGCTAGAGTTTTCTTTTATATGTTACATTTGGTTTTCCATTTTGAGTAACTATCCTGCTCTCACTATTAACTCAGGTTGTGGAGAACTTTTCCTCCAGAGCTATGTTTTCAAAGCTACCTTCTACCCTATTCATCGCAGTTTAGGGCATACAATGACCATCTAAGCAGAGACTCCCTTCCTGAGGCATGAGTAAAGAACTTCAATCAGTACATGTCAGTGTAATCTTCACTGTTATTTGTAGCTGCTGATAATCCTAAATGGTCATGGTGTCGCTTGTAATTACTTAATGTTATTGTACCAAATAATAAATATTGTCATTTCATCCTGTTCACACAGTGCCTACCATGAATTAATTTGGCACATATTAAAATATTGATGAAAATTTTCCTTGCTGACAATTTTAAGTGTGGGTGTTTCACCTCAACCACAGATCTTTGGAAAAAGTGTTTTCCTTTATGCCTACTCTTCTCTTGAATATGTGAATTTGAGAGGTCAGTTCCTTCAAGCTGTCCCTGATTTTTGTGGCTTTAAGTGGTTATTTGGGGTGTGTATTTTGCATAGCAAATAAAAGGCAGGTTGGGATGATCAGATTAGAGTCATGGTTCCACTTCTGATTCCAGCTTCCCATGAACATATATTCTGTAAGGTATGAAGTGTTGACTCAATTGGTTGAGACCCTATTGCACACATGGGCAACCTGGATTGAGCTATTAATTCCTAGCTGCTGCTTTTGACCTGCCCCAGTACTGCTTGTTGCAGGCACTAAAACAGGGAAAGAGGAAATATAGATATCTCCCCGTCTCTGTTTCTCTCTCTCTCTCTTTCTGTGTGCGTGTACTCTTTACATAATTAAAAAAAAATCACCATTAGCTTTAATCTATCTTTCGTGACTTAAGAACCATTCTGTTTTTTTGTCTGTGCCCAAATAATTAATTTCAAAGTATCTTTTGTTATCCACAACTCCTTATCTTTCAGCAACAATGCCTAATCCCCTCGATCATGGAGTGAAATCTAGATTCTCTGTTATACGTTATCACCCTCAAGTTAACAGAAGGCTGGAATATCAGAGCATTGGGGGACCTGAGAGATAATCTAATTTCACCTTTGCTGTTTTAGGATGTGGAAAATCATAAGTTCAGAGAGAGGAAGGATGTTGGTTAAGGTCATACAGGACATTTGTATTTAATGTGTACTGCTTCTCTACAATCCCAGAGCCTCATGGCTTCTTTTTTTTTAAGTTGCTATTTACTTACTTAAATGAGGGAAAGAGAGAGAGAGAGAGAGGGAGAGAGAGAGAGATGGAGCACCTAGAGTCTAGGACTCTGTCTCCCATGTAGGTGTGAGGGACACAGCCATCACCTTCTGCGTGCTGGAGTGTGTATCAACAGAGTATAATGGAAAGTGGAGTCATGACTAGAATCCAGATACTTTAATATGGGATGTGAACATGCCAAGTGATACCTCAACTACTGTGTCAAACCTCATCCCTTCTTTTTGTATTTTCTTGGGATGGCTTATAAAACTTTACTCTGCAGTAAATTTCACTCATTTAAAATGTACAGTTTGTGGTAGGCACTTGACACAGTACACAGATGAGTCTTAGGACACCCATGTGATGCATAGGATTGCCTGGTTTTAAACTCAGCTACTCTGCTTTACATGCAGCTTCCTGCTAATGTGCAAATTGCTGGAGATCTAAATTGAATTCTGGGATCTTAAGCATTGGCCTAACCCATTCCTGGTTGTTATGGTCATTTGGAGAGTGAACCAGCAGACAGAATATTTTTCTCAGTCTTACTAATGTGCTTGGTGCATGGATTAACAGGAACATGGCTTAGCAGCAGAATAGTCCTGAAACCAGTAGGCTGAAACTAAGAATTCAGATATATGGAATAGTCTTTTCCAGCAGTGTCTTGACTGCTGCACTAAAGGCCTGCCCCCAATCTTTCCTCTTTGATTGTAATAATTTATTTTTATTATTTGCCTCCTAGGGACTGCTTTTGTTCCATCCAATAAGTTTAGGTTATTTTGTGTTTTCTTTTCTCCCAAGACTTTTTTTTTAAAGATTTATTTATTTATTGGAAAGTCAGATATACAGAGAGGAGGAGAGACAGAAATATCTTCCATCCCATGATTCACCCCCCAAGTGGGCGCAATGGCCGATGCTATGCTGATCTGAAGCCAGGATCCAGGAACTTCTTCCGGGTCTCCCACACGGGTGCAGGGTCCCAAAGCTTTGGGCCTTCCTTGATTGCTTTCCCAGGCCACAAACAGGGAGCTGGATGGGAAATGAAGCTGCCGGGATTAGAACCGGCACTCATATGGGATCCCAGCACGATCAAGGTGAGGACTTTAGCCACTAGGACACGCGGCCAGGTCCCCCAAGACATTTTCATTCATCTCAAGATGTTTTCAAATTTGTCTTGTGACTTAGTCCGTTACTCCTCTGTTGCTTAAGAAGACATTGATTTTTACAAATTTTATCTTCAAAAGGTGATGTATTTATTTATTTGAAAGAGAGAACACACACACACACACACACACACACACACACACACACACACACACACATCTTCCCTCTGCTGGTTCATTCCCTAACTGATGACAATATCCAGTATCCAGGGATGGACCAGTTCAAATCACTGAGTCAGGAGAGCCATACAGTTCTCACATATGGGAAAAACGGGCCAGAGTTCTTTGGTAACCCTTTAATGTTTTCCCAGGTATATTGGTAAGCAGCTGAAATGGAATCAAAACAGCTAGAACTCAAATGCCAGCTTGCAGGCAACAACTTAGCTCACTGTACCACATCTCCACATATTTTCTTAATTCTGCTTTCTCTTTTGTTCAATTCAACTTCAGAAGATACTCCATAAACTTCATTTTAAAAATTTTATTGACACTTGTTTTTTAACATAACATATGGAGAGTCATGGAGAATACGCCATGGGTACTTGAGAAAAAACTTTTGCCTCATGGAGTACTGTTTACATGTGTTAGGTCAAATTTGTCCATTGTGCTATCTTTTCTTTATTGGTTTTGTCTGTGGTTTTATAGAGATTTTAGAAAGCAGATTATTGAAATCTCATATTGACACGGAATGAACAGTTTCTCACTTTATTTCCTTCAGGATTACTTCCCATATTTTGAAAGACCTGAGTTTGGGTGTATATGGATCTTTCTCAACTTACAATAACACGACTAATGACTTTATAACAATAGCAAAGGGACACACACTCAGCAGAAAACATACTTAAAACTTGAGCTTTAGATCTTTTCCTAGGCTAGCCACATTCAATATGACCTATTTTGATGATGCTGGTTACCAGTGGCTGGTCACAATTCTCAATCATCCATGTAATACTTAGGATGCACAAATGATACTCTGAAAATGTACAGTTTACTAATTAGCTACAATGTCTCATAGGATAGGTGTGGTACCAGAACACTTCAAAGTTACAGTATTTTCAGCTTAAGATGAGTTTATTGAGATATAGTTCATGGTAAGTTGAGGTACATTTGAATGTGTTACTAGTTACCACCACTTATCGGTAAATTAAAATTTTTATAAATATACAATATCTGTAACAATCTCTTACAACAGGTTTGACACAAAGCTTAGTTGGTCCTGTAACAGTACAGCCACACTTGTTCTCTTTCTGCTACTAGTTGCATGAATTATATTTTGCTTTTTTGTAGTTTTAGCAATAATTTAAGGTTTAGTGCCCGACGCGGTGGCGCAGTGGTTAAGGTCCTCACCTTGCACGCCCGGGATCCCATATGGGCGCCGGTTCTAATCCCAGCAGCTCCAATTCCCATCCAGCTCCCTGCCTGTGGCTTGGGAAAGCAGTCAAGGATGGCCCAAGGCTTTGGGACCCTGCACCCATGTGGGAGACCCGGAAGAGGCTCCTGGCTTCGGATCGGCATAGCATCGGCCATTGCTTCCACTTGGGGAGTGAATCATGGGACGGAAGATCTTCCTCTCTGTCTCTCCTCTCTGTATATCCGCCTTTCCAATAAAAATAAAATAAATCTTTAAAAAAATAATTTAAGATTTCATAAAATGGATAAACTTGGATCTTAATTTATTATTCATTCTGTGAATTTCTGTCCTTTGATTCAGAAATAAATCGATTTACATTAAAATTGATAATGAATATCCAGTACTGTGACTCAACAGGATAATCCTCTGCCTGCAAGCACTGGCATACCTTGTTGGTGCCAGTTCAAGTCCCAGCTGTTTTCCACATTTCAACTAGCTCCCTGCTTATGGCCTGGAAAAATGGCAGCTGATGGACTCGGTCTTTATGCCATTATAGCTATGTGGGAGACCCAGAAGAAGGTCCTGGCTCCTGGCTCTGCTCTTGGGTCCATGTTCCTGGTCAGCTCAGCTCTAGCAAATGTCATTGTTTTCAGAGAGACTCTTCTGATGGAAAATCCATGGTTTTTTGCCTTCTCTTCTCTCTGTGAAACTGTCTTTCAAATAAAGAAAAAAATTAAATCTTTAAATAATGACTAATTAGAGAATGACATATTTCTTTTCCATTTGTTATTTGTTATTGTGTGTTATAGTATTTTGAATCCTGTGTTTTTTTCATTCCTGTATTCCACTGTGTTTAGGTGGTTTTATAGTGAGAGAAGCTTTTATTTTTTTAAATTTTTTTCATGACAGAGATTTATATACCTAAATATATCTCATCCCCCCAACCGTTTTCCTCCATATTATTACAGTAGTATAGTCCTTCGCAGTCTAAAGTCCATCATTCTTCTATTGAAGTATATCATGACATTGTAAATATAGACAAAGATACAAAGTACAGCATGCTATTTAACAGCTTCAATGGGAGTCCTCCTTTTGTTTGGGAGTAGAGATGCATGCTAAAATGCATCTTCACTTCCAAGTATGCTAATCTTCATTATAGAGTTCCTCTAGATGATTGTATGCGCATACATATTTACCTATATATCTATTGATCTTGTATTTTGCAACAAGGTTTACTTATATCAGAGAGAACATAATGTTTGCCCTTTGGGGATTGGCTTATTTCATTGAGAATAATGGTCTCTAGTTCGAACCATCTGGTTGCAAATGGTAGAATTTCATTTTTTTTTTAAAGATTTATTTTTATTATTTTTTTATTGGAAAGGCGGATATACAGAGAGGAGAGACAGAGAGGAAGATCTTCCGTCCGATACTATGTGGCCTGGGAAAGCAGTCGAGCACGGCCCAAAGCCTTGGGCACCCATGTGGGAGACCCGGAAGAAGTTCCTGGATCCTGGCTTCAGACTGGCATAGCACCGGCTGTTGCGCTCACTTGGGGAGTGAATCATCGGAAGGAAGATCTTCCTTTCTGTCTCTCCTCCTCTCTGTATATCTGACCTTCCAATAAAAATTAAATAAATCTTTAAAAAAATTACCACTGCCCTGTAATATGTCTTAAAGTCTGGAATTCTGATTCCTTCAGCTTTCTTTTTATTTTTCAGGATAACTTTGGTATTCATGTACTGTTGTGTTTCCAAGTGAATTTTTGTATTATCTTGTGTATTTCTGAGAAGAATTTTGTTGGGAGTTTGATAGAGATCACATTGAATCTGTATATTACTTTAAATAATATGGACATTTTGATAAATTTGACCCTGCCATTCCATGAACATGGTAAATTTCATCATCTTTTTAATGTCTTCTATTTCTTTTTTCTTAATTTTTCTTTTTTAATTTTATTTTTTAGTTTATGATACAATTCTATAAGCTTTGCAATTTTAAAATTTTGTACTCTTCATCATAGAGGTCTGTCACATTTTTGGTTAGATTTATTCCAAGTATTTTGATTTTTTTTTTTTTGTTAATTGCACTGCATTATGTGACACAGTGTTATAGGCACTGGGATTCCCCCCACCCCTCCCCAAACCCTCTCCCCATGGTGGATTTCTCCACCTTGCTGCGTTACCACAGTTCAAATTCAGTTGAGGTTCTTTCATTGCAAGTATTTACCAAGCATAAAGTCCAGCGTCTTATTATCCTAGTGCACTCAACGATTTCTTGGTGAGACCGTCTCTGGTCTGAAGGTAAAGCCAGCAAAGTATTTTGATTTTTAAGGGCAACTGTACAAGTTCTTCATTATTTATGCAGTTATTTTGTATTCTAGGACTGTTGTGGGCTAAGGAGTTAATTAGCACTTGTTAAGCTGAGCAGTAATATGAGATGGACTTGTGGCTAAAAGCACCTGGACTAATGGGACTTATTGGCATCCTATTTGGCAAAAGGGCTTGAGGGAAAGAATATAAGAGGAGTAATAAAGGTAGGCTTCAGAGAGACTTCCACCATCACTGGTCTCCTGTTGGTGTTTCATCCCCAGACCCTCTCAGTGTCCACGTTACTGGCTCTGCTGGCTGGAGCATAGGACTATCAATTTATGTTTATCAATTTTTACCCTGTCATTCTGCCAAACTTTGTTATGAATTCCATTGTTCTCTTTATTGAATCTTTTGGTTCTCCTGTGTATAGAATCATACCATCTGAAAACAGGGCTAACTTTAATTCCTCATTTCTGATTTGGATTCCTTTAATTTCATTTTCTGGCCCAATAGCCCTAGAAAGCTTTTTCAACACTCTGTTGAATAGCAGAGGTCAAAGTGGACATCCTTGCCTAATTCCAGTTGTCAAAATTGAAAAGCTGGCATTTACCATGATGCTGGCATTCATGTTTCATATATTGCTTTGATTGTGTTCTAGAATATTTCTTCGTTGCCTACTTGCTTAGGAGTGTTATGAACTGATGTTGGATATTATCAGCTGCTTTCTCTGCATCTATTGAGATGATCCGTATGGTTTTTATGCTTCATTTTGTTGATGTAATGTGTCACATTTATTGATTTATATATGTTGAACCATTCCTGCATGCCTATGTTGAATCCTACCTGGTCTGGGTGAAAAATTTGTCTGATATATTGTTGGATCTTGTTTGCTAGTATTTTGTTTGGTGTTTATCAGGGATATTGGTCTGTAGTTCTCTTTCACTGTTGTGTCTCTGACTTTGGTAGTAAAGTGAATTTGGCTTCATAGAAAGAGTTTGGAAGTGTTGCTTCCATTTTTGTTGCTTGAAATGAATGAATGGATCAACATGACATGAAAGAAAGTAGTCAAGGCATTGTTAAGATGAAAGTTCATTTCAATCAATGCTTTATATCAAAAAGTTATAAAAGCACCAAGTAAATAGATTAACCATATGTTTGAAGAAGCTAGAGAAACAATGGCAAAACAATCCTAAGATTAGCAGGAAAAAGGAATAATTGAAATAAGAGAGTAAATAAACCAAATAGAAACCAAAATCCATGAAATCAAAGAGCTGGTTCTTTGAGAAAATTACCAAACAATTCCTTACTAGTCCAGTTAATCAAAGAAGGGGGAAGGAAAAGGATAGGAATTAATAGAATCAGATACAACAAAGGATATATAACCATGAATAACTCAGACACACATAGACTAATCAGGAACAATTACAAGCAGCTATGCACTAACAAATTATGAGACCTAGAAGAAATGGACATAGCATGCATACTATCTATCAAAATTGAAGAGAGATTTTGCTTAAGAAGGCAAGGGCTATGGACAGTACTGCACATGCACTGAGCTGGGAGTGAACTCATTTCTGACTCAGTAAACTGCGACAACGTGGCATCCTACAGGTTCCACTCAAGACAGGCCCAGGTAACCCTCAGACCTGACAACCAGCAGATCAGAAACTCTAGTAGTGGCACATCAGGTGTCATTTCTGACAGTGTGGCAAAGGTTTTAGGACTGCAGGGACAACAATGAGCTGTGCATGTACTGAGCTCAGCAAGAACTCACTGAACACAGTGTATTGCACTGGTCCCACAGGAAAATAATACCTACTATTGCATTGTATAGGTCAAAATAGAACTGCATGTCCCTCAGACCTAGCAGCCAACAGATTCTGGCAAGATCAGCACCTATATAGGTCACATGATGTCTTCCTAATCCTGGGACCTGCCCCCAGCAGATGTGAAAGAAAGGTTGTACAGACAACGGTGTAGCCTCAGCAGTGTCACAGGAGGTGGAGAGTGGTGAGGCAGGAGCTGAGGTTATGAAGATCATGGAGGAAATCTAACATAAGAACCCAGACCTGGAACTTGCTGGAGGGAGTGGCACAACTGACTGCAAACAATGAGTCATTTACCAACTGCAGTAAGTAAGATTGAACTGTAGAACTGTGGGCAGCAGAGTTTAGAAACCTGCCCCAAGGAGAAGAATTTGCTAGCAGAAGTACAATGACCAAGAGCAAAAGAAGACACAGAGGCACAGTGAATATTACTGAAGACTCCCCTGCAAAGGAGCAAAACATTTTGCAAAACTCAGAGTTAACTGAGGAAGACATCGAGAAAATGGGAGATACAGAATTAGAAACACTTGATACAAAACTTCTTATCAACCACAAGAAGCAAGTAAAGCAGATACTGAAGGAATATATCACACAGGAAATGAATCAAATGAAAACTGATATATCAGAAATGAAGAATACAGTGAAACAAATTAAAAGTACAGTGGAGAGTCTCCAAAATAGAATGAAGCAAGCAGAAGAACGAATCTCAAAATGGAAGATATTTCCTGTCACCAGGGAAAAACAAACGAAAAGCTGGAAGCAGAGCCGAGTCAGGCCAAAAAAAGTATTCAATAATTGAAAGACACATTTAAAAGGCCAAATATAAGAGTTATGGGAATTGCAGAAAGTGCAGCAAGAGAAGCTGGTTTGCAAATGTATTTAATGGAATATTAAGGGGAAATTTCCCTAATCTATAGAAAGAATTGGGAAACAACATCCAGGAGGGGCACAGAACTCTCAACAGGCTTGACCAAAAGTGATCTTCGCCAAGACACATGATCATCAAGCTCTCTTTAATTGAACATAAGGAAAAGATCCTTAATTGTGCACATTAAAAAAAATTAATTGACATAAAAAGGAATGCCAATTAAACTCACAGGAGACCTCTCACAGGAAACTCTACAGGCAAGAATAGAATGGAGCGACACATTCTAGATTGTAAAAACAAAAAATTGTTGGCCCAGGATAACATATCCAGCAAAGCTTTCCTTTGTCTTTGAAAATGAAATAAAAATCTTCCACAGCAAAGAAAAGTTCAAAGAATGTGCCTCTTCCAAACCTGCCCTACAAAGGATACCTAAAGATGTTCTCTTGACAGAAGAAAGGAATAGTGCCCAGCAAAACAATAGTGCCCACCAAATGCAAAGAACAACCCAGTGCAATAACAACAGAAGAGTAAATGAATGAACAACCCATTGCTAAAATGACAGAACCAAAGTACCAGCTATTTGCGTTAATCTCTAATGTACACAGCTTAAACTCATCAATCAAATTAGTAGACTGGATTAAAAAACAAAATCCATCTATTTGTTACCTACAGGAGACACGTTTCACCAACAAAAAGTAGCGGAAACTGTATCTCATGGATTTGTATTTTTTTGTTAGTTTCATCTCTTCAAAACATTTTTTTCTGATTGAATTCTTCAATGACTCATAGATCATACAGTAGCATCATTTTCTTCAAGAAGGTTCTTGATTTCTTTTTCATTTCTTCAGCGACACCTTAGTCATTCAATAACATGTTATTTAACTACATGGCATTGTAAATTTCTGTTTTTCTTCCTGTTGTTGATTTTGTTTTGTGGCTTTTCATTTACGGGAATGTACAGTAACTTTGAAATGGAGACTAACATATCCAGATGTGAGGATACAATGTAGTATGCATCTCTACTTCCAGACAAAGATGGACTTACAATGAAGCTGTTTACTATATCTTCACAATAGGATGCTGGACTCTGCCGTTGCCCACGCTTGCAATGATGGACAGATGACTGTGCATGAAGAACTATACTTTAGTAATGATATAGGGAAACTCAGGGACGGGAGAGGAAATTGGGAAGGTGATAAGGGAAATTCCACAGTCTGTGGAACTGTATCATAAAATGATAATAATAAAAAGAAGTATATATATAATGTTTCTTTTCACCCTCTAGCCTATCCTTCTGTTCTTTGCTCCAACTGTCCATCCATCCCTCTGTCTTTTCTTATTTTTTTAAATTTTTATTAATTTATTTGATTGAAAGTTACATTTACAGATAGATAGGAAGAGAAGGGCAGAGATCTCCCAAATGTTGATTCACTTTACAGAAGTCCACAATAGCTAGGGAGAGTCCAGGCTAAAGGCAGGAGCCAGGAGTTTCTTAGTTTCTTACAAGTATTCCTCATGAGTGACAGGCTTCTAATCAACCCTTGTGCCTTTCTCCTCTGCTTTTCCCAGGATGGGATGTGGCGCAGCTGGGATAAACACTATTGTCCAAATGTGACACCTGCGTCAGAAGCAGTGGTCTTCCCAGGTGCACTGTAATGCTGTTTTTTTTTTTTTTTTTAGTTTTTTTGGTAACACATTTTAATTGACATAACAATAAAAGACACTGTTTCAGTGAATCTGTACATTTAACAAATAAGTAGCAATAAGACCAAATTATTTTCCTAAATTTTTCTGAAGCCTCAGATGTACTATTGTATTTCTTGACGTGTAATTTCTTGTCCCAGTCATCCAAGGCTCTGCATTCTCTCTGTGGCTCTCATTAGCTATATGGCCACTGCTTCCTGTGCCTTTTTGTATCTTTAGTCCTGAGCTGTGGCATTTCTTCCTTCTGTGCTCTTAGTCAAATGTGACATAAACACGTTTTTTAGGCATGACAAAGACAGAACAGAAAAGTGTGAAGTACGTGCTCTTTCCCATCACATGGAAAGGAATGAAAATGTTACTATTGCTTCCTCTCCATGCTGCACCATGCCAGAGCAGGTATATATTAAAGCAAGTGAAATAATTATGAAATCTAACATTTTACATGACTTCTTCTTGATGGAGCATTTGCTTGGCCTTTTTCTTTCATTCATTCTTTCTTTCTTTCTTTCTTCTTAACATTATTACTGTTTTCTAGAGCCGTTAAAAAGTAATTTTCAAGGCTTTCTTTTTAATCTTTCTATAGAAGGTGATGGTCTGAAATTTCCTGCTTATCTTTCTAGTTCATTCAGTCTGCTACAGCAAAAATATCTGATTATGAGTTACTTACACAGAGCATAATTATATTTACATGTATTATTTGTGCCCAAACATGTACATATTTGGGGCAGGCATTTGGTGCAGTAATTAAGATGACACATCAGATGCCTGCATCCTCTATCAAAATTCCTTGATTTCAATCCGACTTCTTCTGATCCAACTTCCTCTTAAGTTACACCCTGGAAGATGATGATTCTGGTTCCTGATTTTGATCTCATCCAATCTCAATTATTGTAGGGATTAAATATTTAATTATATACATTTATGGTATACCATGTGATGTTTTGATGCATGTATATGTTGTATAATATTCAAAACAGGATAAACACACACATTTCCTTTTACCTTTAACATTTCTTAGTGTAGCAGCATATAAAATATTTTCTAGAATAGTAAGTATACTGGAGGTTAGAAGGGGAAGTAGAATTTGGATCACACCTGTTAAATCAGTTAAGTCAAAAGAGTGCATTTCTAGCATTACACATCATAGAGAATGACCATAATGCAAATAATCTACCTCATACTTCCCTTTTAAAAACTATTTATTTTCATTAGAAAGGCAGAGTGACATTGAAGGAAAGCTAGACAGTGTGTGTGAGAGAGGTCTTAGATCTGTTGGTTCACTCCACAAATAGTTGCAACATTCAGAGATGAATTTACCCAGAGTTGAGAGGCATCAGCTTCGTCCGGGGACTTGAGCAAACCTCCACTGATCTCCCATGCACATAAGCAGGGAACTGGATCAGAAGCAGAGCAGTCAGGCCTTGAACCAGCACCCATATGGGATACCAGCACTTCAGGCAGAAGATCAGCTTGTTACACCAATTTACCAACCCCACAATATACATTCGCTGTACTTCATAAGCAATTGTTTAACTCTCTACTACATAAATATTTAAACAAGTAGTATGTTCAAATGCTATTATTTCCCTGAAAGTGTAGACAAAGGCTATA
This sequence comes from Ochotona curzoniae, assembly GCF_017591425.1. Classification (NCBI taxonomy): domain Eukaryota; kingdom Metazoa; phylum Chordata; class Mammalia; order Lagomorpha; family Ochotonidae; genus Ochotona; species Ochotona curzoniae. Next base: position 34,035,820 of record NW_024465023.1, read on the forward strand.
AATTATACTCAAATCTCAAAATGTCAATTTTGCTGGTTTTCATTACATTTTTTATATTAATTTTTCAAAGAAACAAAGGCACTAAAAAGAAATAAGTGCTAAGAAACAGAAAGAAAATATCAAGGAAGTAAAGCTCTTTAGGCCAGTTATCTCTTGGACCAGATGCTTTCCTATTTTATTTTATTCCTTTTCCTAATGCTTATCAGTACAACAATTTTTTAAAGATTTATTTATTTTTATTACAAATTCAGATACACAGAGAGGAGGAGAGACAGAGAGGAAGATGTTCTGTCCGATGATTCACCCCCAAGTGAGCGCACCGGCCGGTGCTGTGCCAGTCCAGAGCCAGGATCCAGGAACCTCTTCCAGGTCTTCCACACAGGTGCAAGGTCCCAAGGCATTGGGCCGTCCTCGACTGTTTTCCTAGGCCACAAGCAGGGAGCCAGATGGGAAGTGGAGCTGCCAGGATTAGAACCGGTGCCCATATGGGATTCTGGCACGTACAAGGTGAGGACTTAGCAGCTAGGCCACGCTGCAGGGCCCTTTTATTTATTTGTTTATTTTTGCAACAAATATTAAATAGGTAGAAAAACAAAATAAATTCTGTTTTTAGACCAATTTATTTCTATATTGACATGTTTCTAGGAGTCATTTTTATATTCTTACACTTAACTTTAACTTGCAGTAAACTATACAAAGTCAGAACATCTGTGTTTTTTGTTTATTAGAAACATATTTTATAGTATTTGGTGGTAATTAGGAGTGAATAACTTTCTCATTCCTCACTCCAGCCATTTCTCCAACCACCTCCACTACATGAATGAAATAGTTACCCCACCTTTTTTTGTTTTGAAGAATAAATGAACCATTATTTCTCAACCTGAGTTGCAACATATCACTATGCATTTGAGCCTTTATTGACTAGAATCTTATGTGGCAGGTAATCCTTGCTCTTTTGACAGAAACCAAAGATTTAAGAAAAACACCTTTTCCAATCTTCTCAGAGGTTTGGGTAAGGATCAGGAGAACATTGATCTCTTGGGAATAAAATTCCAAGTTGTTTTCAACTGCTTAACTCCATTGTCGCACCTAGATCTTAGCTGCTTGAGGAAAGCATCTCTTCATTGACACACTGAGCATTAATACAGTCAAAAGTCCATTATGATTATTGTTATGACTCACTCTGTGATTTTAATATCTCTTTTTGTAAGAAAAATAGCATAAGTGTACTTGAACCAATAAACCCATTTCCAAACAGTTAATTCTTTTTAAATTTAAACATAGCAGTTTATAGTATTCAAGCATGATTTTACAGGATTTCAGGCATTATAGGGTAATCAAAACAGTGTTATAACTCTTACAGGCCATGTATTAACAATTGAAGAGTAGAAAAGTGTTAGGCAGGTGAGCAGAGAAATCCCCAATTACCTAATAAGTGAGAAATAACTGAACTCTACATCCTATCTAGTGAGGTCTAGGAAAAGCCAAACTGGGAGCCTGACCAGTAAGGTGCAGGCTGAGCAATTACAGGCCAGTTGACTTTTTCCTGCCTGTTCAAAACTTTCTATATTAGTCTCTCTCTATTTGAGCTAATTTGGGGGCTCCTGACTTGCTGGCAAGGATGTGGGGAAAAGGGAACCCTACTCCACTGCTGATGGGATTGCAGGTTGGAACAATCTCTATGGAAATCAGTATGGAGAATATTCAGACAACTGAAAATCTACATAGCATATGACCCAGCAATAGCACTTCCAGGAATATATCCAAAACACCAGTAACACAAGAAAGCAACATCCACCCCTATGTTCATAGCAGCACAATCAGTAATCGCAAAAACATGGAAGCAACCTAAATGCCCATTGACAGAAGACTGGATAAAGAAACTATGGTTAATCTACTCTATGGAATACTACTCGGCTATTAAAAAAAAAAAAAAGAAAAAAAATGTATTTCTTCATGGCCAAATGGGCCCAATCGGAAACTATATTATGCTAAGGGATATGAGCCAATCCCAAAAGGTCAGATATTATATGTTTGCCTTACTATAAGATAAAATGATGTCAATTTCAAAAATAGCGTCTGTACAATTGTATATTTATTGCGCCTTCAAACTGTCTGTACTTCGTGCAATAAGACATTGTGATGTAACCAACGAATCAGTATTCAATGAGAGACAAATTGCATATAATAACATTTATGATATTTGCCTTTTAACACTTGATTTTTAAAATTTGCAACAAGGAGACATTAATACTCATGCTGATGAACATTTTTCTACATTGTCTGATAAGACTTTACAAATTCCTGTGTAGATAAACTAAGTCACTGCTGTACTGGAACACTAACAACCCATTGTAAAGGCTATGTTCTTTTCTCTAGAATTTCGTGATGGATCCTCTGAAAAACTGTGGGTTTCCTTATGGCTTCTCTGACCTCACATTTTCATTACATTTTAAAAATCTTTCTAATCTGAGTAAGGTGATGTCTGATTATTATTTTGATTGTTTTCTTCATGTCCCTGATTACCATTGAAGCAAGAGAAATGTTTTTCAAAATTCTGACTCAAGATCAAAGCACGAGGAGATTTGACATCTGGTGAGGATCTTCTTCTTTGATCATTTCTAGCTGTATTCCACCATGATGAAAGGGGCTAGCTAGCTCTATGATACCTGTTTTATAAGGATATCAGTCCCACTCAAGAGGGCTCCGTCCTCAACACATAATCAACTTCCAAAGTCTCACCTTCTGAAATTGTCACATTGGAAAATAGATTTCAATATATGGGCGGTGGCAAGATACACACGGAGAATGACACTAGTACACTACCATGCCAATGTTCTTTATTAACTTACGTGATAAGGCTTACTTTCACTATCGCTGATGTGTTGTTATTGGGCAACTGATCTCTAATCTCACATCTCGATGCCTTTCTTTTTGTACTATCCTAAGATTCAATTGTTTCATCTGCTTCTTTTTATAATCTAGAATTCTGCTCATTCACTTCAGATTATTTAGGTGTTTTGTAGAATAGTAATAGTGGTGTTAGCAGGAGCATCCAGAACAAAAACTTAAAATCACGTTTTCAAACATTTATTTTGTGGATGGATCTAAGTACCTTTAGTCATATTTATCTCATTTTGTGATCCCACATGCTTTGGGGGCTTATGTACACTAAAACTTCCTCTCATTCCCACATGATGGTTAACTAGTTTTATTAGTATTAGTAGTATTATTATCAGTAATAGTAGTAGTATTTTACGATAGAGTTCCACAAGCTGTGGGATTTGCCTACCTACATCCCAAGTTCCCTCTTCTCCACTGTTTCCTCCCCTGTCATTACAGTAGTATAGTCCTTTACAGTCATAAGTCCATCATTTTGTTATTTAAGTGTGTCCAGATATTGTAGGTATGGACAATGGCAGGGAGTCCAACAGCTTTATTGGGACTCCTATCTTTGATTTGGAAGTAGAAATGCATATGGCATTGTATCTTCACATCCGGGTATGATAGTTCCTATTACACAGTGACCATACATTCCATTAAATAAAAATCCGTAAAACAAAATCAATAAGAGGAAGAAAATAGGAAATTGCCAACAACATGAAGTTAAATAACGTGCTACTGAATGACCAATGTATCACAGAAACAATGAAAAAGAAAATAAAAAACCTTCTTGGAGAAAAGCCACTGTATGACCTATGAGTCAGAGAGAAAAGACTAAGAGAAAAGAAACTATTTTGAAGAAACAAAAATAAAAATAAAAATACCAAGACCAATGAGATGTAGCAAAAACACCATTGAAAGGGCTATTGATCTTGTATTTTGCATGATGGTTGTTTTATAACAGAGAGAAAATATGATATTTGTCATTTTGGGATTGACTTATTTCACTGAGCACAATGGTAGAATTTCATTCTTTATAATGGCTGAGTAATATTCCATGGAGTAGATGTATCACAGTTTCTTTATCTACGCTTTTGACAGACATCTGGGTTGCTTGGATGGCTTTGCTATAATAGATTGTGCTGCTGTAAACATCACAACCACTATGGAAGTCAGTATGGAGAGTAATAAAAGAACTGAAAATTGGTCTGCTGAATGACCCAGCTCCCACTTATGGGAATACATGCAAAGGAAATGAAATTTGCATATAAGAAAGATTAGCTAATTCTAAATGAAGTAAATTGCTTATGATAGTTACAAGTCAGTTATAAAGGTCTGTTTTGTCTTTAAAGATTTTACTTAATCAATCAATGAACTAATTAGAAAAAGTTACAAAGAAAGGGAAGACAGTGAAAGAAAGAGATCCTCCAACTAGTGGATCGCTTTTCAAATGTACCAGCAGTAGGCCAGGCCCAGGCCAGGAGCCAAGAGCTTCTTTCAGGTCTCCTATGTGCATGCCCCGGTCCAAGCGGTTGGCCCATCCTCCACTGCTTTCCCAGGCACATTATCAGGGAGCTGGATCAATGGAGCAGCCAGGACTTTAACCATGGTCCATACAGGGTGCTGGCATGGCAGGCAGTGGCTAAATGTGCTACACCTCAATGCCAGACCAAAGGGCTTTTCTTGAGCCAAATCTGTCTCTTTCCATTTTTTTTTTTTTAGCTCTACCCAAAGTTGTCCCCTTTCAACATCAACTTCCTATTTCTCTGAGAAATAGCACATGCAATTACTGATCATGTTGATTCATTCATCATGAAATTTTGCAGCTTTTTGTTACCAGTCTGCATGCAGAAACTATGTACTATCGTGGCCGTAATTCTGTTGCGCTCTTTGTGGTAGATACGATGGCTGCTATTTGACAACTATTCCTCTAATTTTTTGGTTAAAGAATTCTGACTTAGTTTGAACACTTTTATTCCATGCATTTCAGAAGGAGTGAAAGAATTGTTTAAAGCAAATTGTGAGACAACTGCTTTTTATCCCTCTGGATGCCGACGAGTGAGAATATGTGGACTGATATTGTTGTCGCCTTCAGTATAATACTAAAGAGTATCAAAGTAAAAGATGAAAAAAAATGAATTAAGTTTTAACTATGTGAAACTTTTAAGATGGTTGTTCTCTTTTGTTGCTTCTTAGAAGTGGCTGGGAACTTTAAAAACCATGTACTAATGACTAAACCGCATCTCCAGAGATTCTGATTTAGTATGAGTATTCTTCACTGTCCAGGAGTCTTTTATTTCTGTTTGTGAATTGTATATGCTTAATGTGTACTATGTGACATTTTATTACACATAGGCATAGTAAAATAAGCCATACATGCATATTGCATGATCTCACTTGTATCTGGCACATTAAAAAGTATGTTTAATAAACAAGCATTAATATGATGATTACACACAGCAGAGAGATTGGCAAATGGGGCGATGTCAGTTGCATGTTCTCACTTGTATTTAGCACATTAAAATGTTCAATACATATAAACACACCTCAATGTGGTGGTTACCACGAGAAAAGAGATTGCGAAAGTGAGGAGATATCAGCCCAAGCATGTGAAATATCCATTATTAACTCCTTTTTAAAGTTCCTCAGTTTGCTTGTCCTAGTATGTATCCAGAATTGACAGCATCCTGTTTAAGTAATTTACCGGCGAATGTTTCTGCTGCTTGTAACTGAAATCATCCTTGCTGGTTCACTGACTTGAACAGACTGATAGCCTGGTCAGCTCTTTTGCATTACCCTTAACCTGTACCCGAGATGTTCTCTTGGCCATCGACCTTGATTGAAGTACTTGGGGCCACAATCAAACAAGTTCTCATTTGGGCCACAATTGATTGACAGTGAAGATCAAAGTGAAAAGAAATTTCAATAGGTAAACTCGAAGAAAGAGAAAGGAGAGAGAGGATACTTGCTTCATTTTATTTGCTTCAAATCTGCAAACACTTCATGAGCATCTAATATATGATAGTCTACATGCTGTGTGCTTAAGATATATAGATAAATTACAGCTGATTTTAACAAATACACACATTATTGGTAAGTCATCCTAAAAATGACTCTAACCTAATACCTCTGGATTAAACCTAAAATTTTACATTCATAACAAGTTTCCAGAAATGCTGAAACTGCTGCTCTGGAAAACATGCTGCAAGTAGCAAAGTTGTAAATCATTGCCTGGATGGAGGAGGAGGCAGAATAGAATAAATGGCTTGCTAGAGTTTGACAAGGTTATGTAGAAACCCAAAAGCTGGGGGAACTGAATGGAGAAAACAGTCAAAAAGGATATCACTGATCGATGACATTTAATTGCAACTGGCAGAAAAGGTGACTATATGATAGCATGGAAAGAATGTTAGAATACAATTCAGAAAATCAGTTTTCTGAGGGCTGTTTTGTCACTGATTTGCTCTGTGAACTTGGACATTCTTTTCTGCATTACTGAACTTTGTAATTGGTAAATTTAATGAATAGGTAATCACCAAAGTCCTTTATAACTGTGAAATTTGAGCACTTACTCAATCAATGAGCCCTCTGAAAAAAAAGCACAGGGAAAAGAAAGTAGAAAACAAAGTTAAGATTCCAAGAAATAGCTACAAATGAATCTTACATCTTAAGGGGTGAACTTTAAACTAACCACATATTGGTAAATCACAAATTAACTTCCCTGGCTTTAATCTGTTCCTTTTGGAAAGTGTATTTATTTATTTATTTGAAAGACAAATTTGCAGAGATGAAGAGAGAAATAGGAAGAAGGAGTTGGAGAGAAAGAGATCTTGCATCCATTGGTTCACTTCTCAAACGCCTTCAGTAGCTAAGGCAGGGCCAGACTGAAGCCAGGATTCTGCAACTCTGTCTTGGTCCTCCAGAAAGGTGATAGGGGTCAAATTTCATGGGGTATCATCTGCTATTTTCTCAGGCATTTTAGCAGGAAGGTGGATCAAAAGTGAAATAAGCAGAACTCAGACTTATGCTCCAATAAGGGACGCTAGAGTCCCAAGTTGAGGTTTAACTGTGCAACAATGCGGGCCTACTGGTTTTAATATTTTTCTAAGTTCATAGATTAATGCATCCAACTATATATTGATCCCTACATTTAGATCTCCAGTAAACACATCAAATTAACATAACATTGAATAATTTATTGATTTCTTTGTACCACAAACCTGTTCCTCCTCCATTATTTCTAATTTCAGAAAATTGTTCCAACACCCTCCTGCCGGCTAACCCTGAAAACTAAAGATTATTCTTGATTCTTCTCTCTCTCTCTACATTCCAAAATCGATAAGAAATTATGTTCGCAGTATCTCCAAAAACATCTTGAATTTGTTTGCTTTTTCTCCCTTTCTACTTGCTATGCTAATCCAAGCTGTTGATGTCTTTCATGTAGACTACTCTTAAGTGTCCCAATGAGGTGGGGAGGGATCAAATTTGTGACACAGTGACTTTAGCTGCAACCCACAAAACCAGCATCTCAGGTGAGCAACAGTGCAAGTCTGGGTTGTTCCATTTCCAATCCTGCTCCCGGCTAGTGTTCATGGGAAAGCAGTAGGTGATGGCTCAGGTATCAGGACTCCTGACACGCACATGGAAGGCCAGCATGAAGATGCTAGTTCCTTGACTCTACCTGGCCCAGTCCCTGCCATTGCTGCCATCTGTAGCATGAGCTAGCAGATGTAAAAGCTCTTCCATTCTTTGTCTCTCCTCTCTATGTAACGATGCCTTTAAAAAGTCCTTAAAACTGTGCCTTAATAGATCTTATTGCTTTGCCACTACCCACTGTAAACATTATGCACGGGAAGGGAAACACATTTAAAGAAAAAAAATTTTTTTTTTAAGGAAACAAAGCTGTACTATCTGCTCTGTATTCCTCACAGAACTACCTAAGCTCATATGAAGCATGCCTTTGCTTATATCTGTCATTTATGAACTCTTATTAAAATACTAATAGAAAACCGAGTTTGTATCATTGGCAACTTTATCGCCCATGATTTAATACTAGAAAATGTATTCAGTAGATTTTTTAATAAATAAATCAGAAGAGAATAAAAACCAAAGGAAAAGGAAACTTTTTGTTCTAGACAGGCTCACTGCAATTTTCAACCTCATTGCTTTTAAACATAGATAAGAAATGAAAACATAATTATCATTTACTAAATACCTACAGTGTGCCCGATGCTACACTCAGAATTTTCACATGTATGTAATTCAAAAACATCTCTGATGAATCATTTTAAGTGGATAGGTAGGCCTCCATTTTATTGATCAGGAAACTGGGAAAGTTATGAGAATTTAAGTCACTTATTTATGACCACCCAGCTAGAGATGGCTAAGCTTAAATTTAAACTATCTGCCTTCTCTCAACACTGTTTTTTCCCCATTATACCAATCTTTCCCCATTTCCCCCCTTTCACTTGCTATTGTCTATATGTCTTCTTTTCCCCAGCCTCTATCACAGCATGGATCCTTAAGAGTACAGAGCCTGATGTGACTTCCCTACTTGATATACCTTTGGGATCATTTTGTTGTGCTAGTTTCCATGGAAACCACCAAGCATCATCCTTTAGGGAAGGCACAAAACTTAGCATCCTAGATGGAGCTGTCTGCTCCCAAATTGTGCCAAGTGGACACCAGCTGAGCTTACGAGATGAAGTCATTCTCTGAGAAGTTGTCCTGGGACATTTTTATCCTGTTTCCCAGCAAACTTTCTATCGATACCCAACATGATTTAATAGAAGTATAAATATCACAGATGGAGGTGATAATTCATCTATTCACTTAACAAATATTAATTGAGCATCTACTCTTCAAAGGGCATCATGCTAATATGTGAAGATGCACACAACTTACTGTTCTGCAATTTAAAGTTAAGGTTGAAAGATAATAAACTGAAGCCAAATAATATGCTTTTAGACATTTATAATTTCTTTGAAGAAGATAGACAGTCAGCAAATTGAAAAGATATAACTTCTTCAGAAAGTTCGCAAAAATGGTATTAAGAAAGAAATCCATGGATTTCAAGATTTTTATACAAAATGTTCTTTCCTTTTAATTTTATTTCTCCGTAGACTTTGAAGTATAGCAAAATGAAGAAAGGCAATGTGAGATAGGATTGCATGATCCAGAAAGGCCTTCCTAACATAGTATCACAGATGAAAAAACATTTATAATGGAATGAATAGACCAAAAGAACAATTTATGTAGATGGAGAAGAAAGTATGAAAACCCTGAGGTAGGAATAACCTTCAAAAATTTGAGGGACCAAAAACTACAAATATTGTCACTAGATACTTACCCTATAAGATAACCTAGGACAATTTTCCCTGTGTCTTGGTTTTCTTATTTGCTAAAAGGAACAACTAATATCACCTCTTTTATATGATTGCTTTAAAACTTAAAAGAGGCAATATTTGTAACATTTCACAGAACCATGTCATGTCTATTATAGGTACTTGCTATAATTTGAATTTGATTTGCTATTTAAAATTCACACCAGATTTTAAACAACCAAAGGCATATGTTAACGGTATTAAGAGAGTGGAAATAATTTAAATATGGTATTTAGAGGTACAGTCCTTTAAGAAATGATTGTATCACATTTGATCATGAAGGCAGTGTTACCATGATTGAATTCTTGTAGCTCTATAAAGAAAGAGGGAGGGAAAGAGGGAGGAATAGAAATAGAGAGACAGAGAGAGAGAAAGCACACAATCACAGAAATATATATGTACTTCATCTTGTGTGGCAGATGAGGGGAGAAGGAGCCTTGAAAAGGCTGCATAAATTTGTGAATCAAAAGAAGATTCTTTATTAGATAAAGGTAGAATGAATAAAGTATATCGTTAAAATAATAAAAAAGCATATTAGTACATTACTCAAAAAATGTTAATTCTTATTGCAATGTGCCTGGCACTATGCTGGACAGTCGATGTACTTTTATAAACAAGCAGACAAGGCCTTTTATTTACAATTTAGCAGTGGAAAATATTAAATAAATACATACATATTTATATATTTTTAAGTTTGTGGAAAGTTGATAAATAGAAAACACCACTGCACAGAATAATGAGTGGGAGAGATATAATAATCATTTAGAGCAGACATGAAACATTTATATGAGGAAGTCACACCGAAATTTGAAGTAGGAAAAGCAGCACTTTGTGTGATGATCTGGCCACAAAAGAGAGACTCGGCTATAAACAGATTATCATACTTTTTGGTTTGCTAAAAAAGAGTTCTTGTTTATATCTGTTGTTCCAACATAGTTATAGAATTTCCTTTCATTCTCAAAACTCTCTTTGTTTAGACAACGCATTATATTGTCACGTGAATCAAACAAGGAATAGTGTATACCTAAATCTTGCAAAGGAAAAGAATTCATCTAGTTGTTTGGAAAGACAGGATCAATAATCAACCAGAGGAAGGCAGGCAGAAAGGAAGTGGGAGAGGGTAGACATGAGGGAAAAGGTGAAGAGGAAGGAGATACGGATGGAATTAATATCACCGAACAGTGGACAACCAAGTTAGGAACAAGGAGTAAGAGGATGATAATGCTGAGGTGGATGCAAAGGAAAATTACCATTCTCAACATCAAATTCACAGGTAGCCGAATTCAACAATTCTAGTGTCACTGTAATAAAATCATTTTGCAGGTTTACCAGACCTCAACTGTGTCCATTGTGTTGGCTCAAAAAAACACCTGGCTGGATTTTTTTCCCCTGTTATGTACCAAATAAGTGAGTCAGAGATAGACGACGAGTGAAGAGTGATTCACCCAATTAACTGCAAAGGGCTCAGGTCTGCGTGTTTATTAACATAGACCAACTTTGCTTTCTGAGAGGGTAAAGACAGCAATGCATGCTAAGAGAATTCCTGGGCTGCTATGTGACAAAGGAACAGTGACTCCTAAGTATTGCAGTACCTTGTGTCCCCGAACTAATTTATCTGAGAAAATAAACCAGAGATTGGAAGCGGAAATACATTCAGGACAGCATGTTATGTTTTGTTTGTTGGTTTTTCTCAGATAGCTTCAAGCTATCAGCATCTTTGTATTTAGGTATAGGAAGTAACAATGCGTAAGGTGGGTGATAGTTGAAGGACTTGCTACCTAGATTGGCTAAAGATATCCTACCTAGATTGGCATTGATATCCTAGCACTGACTCTCTGTCAGGCTGCATGTCATTTTATTATATCCATTTTAAAAAGATTTATCTATTTTTATTGTGAAGTCAGACATTCAGAGAAGACAGACCAAGAGGAAGATTTTCTGTCTGATGATTCACTCCCCAAGTGGCCAGACACCCTGAGCTGAGCAGATCTGGAGGCAGGAGCTTCTTCTGGGTCTTCCACTTGGGTGCAGGGTCTCAAGGCTTTGGGCCATTCTCTGCTGCTTTCCCAGGCCACAAGCAGGGAGCTGGATGGGAAGCAGGACTGCCGGGATATGAACCAGTGCCCATATGGGATCCTGGCGTGTGCGAAGTGAGGACTTTAGTCACTAAGCTACTGCACCGGTCCCAGCTACATGTCTTTGAACAAGACTCTTTACCTCTTGGATCTTTACTTTTTTCTCAAATTTAAAAGATGCATTTATTTGTATTTGAAAAGTGGAGTTACAGGCAGAAGGAGAGACACACAGAGAGAGAGAATCTTTCATCCACTGGTTCACTTACAAAATGACTGCAATGACTGGAGTTGGGTGGGGCCAAAGCTAAGAGCCAAGAGCTTTGTTCCCACAAACCAGAAGGGTTCAAGAGCCCAAGCACTTGGACAATCCTCTGCTTCCTTCCAACCCCATTAGCAGGAAGTTGGACCAAAAGGGAGCTGTTGAGACTTAACCCAGCACCCATATGGGATGATAGAGCCACAGCTGGAGGAGGCTTAACATGATGTGCTGTTGTGTGGGCCCCAAATTTTCATTTTTTCTCAGTTTTGATATGAAGTATGTGAGGCCAATCAAGCTTATGAAATTAAAGTCAAAGCATCTTATGTAAGAATCTAGTGCGATTGTTCCTACAACATATTTAATAAATTGTGGTATTAGCAATAATGGCTATATCACCGCTACCAAAAGCTAGCTGGGCCAGTGCCCATATTGACCATCAGTCTTCAGCTCTCTTAACATACTTCAGTGATCACTTTTTATAGAGATGTCAACTCTGTTGACTGACTTCTCTCATTGCACTGGAAAGTCCATTCTTAACCAGCCTTTCCAAAGGCATACTTTCCTTTAGGCTTAGCTGAAACTTCCTTCCTCAGAAAGGCATCAGTTCCAACCAAACTTGCATAAAACATACTCTGTTCAGAGATTCTAAAGATTTCAAACTTTGTCAGTGGTATTCATTTTGGTGTCTAATGCCAAGCTGCCTGCCATCACTTCTTTGTGTGGTTTGTATGTTGCCTATCATTCTAACTCTCTATAAGCCTTCCACCAACACTTTGTATTTAGAATGAAATCAAGGATGCCTCCCTGCTGTTTTTTCTTAACTCTGGCTGAAGAATAAAATAGATCTGAATTTATTGTTGAGTAAGTGGATCTCCCCCAACCTGTCTGCCATTTCTTCCTGCACCATTATAAAAAGCATTACGAATAGCTGGCAGGTTTCCACATTGAGGCGATCAGGTCTCTCCATTTCCCTGAAGCCTTTTACCAGCGTTTTCTCTGCCACAAGGAACCCAGCAGGAAGCGGTGCTGTGGTACATTTAATTTTGAAACGAAATTGACTACATAAGGCAGAGATGTTTGGCTGAGGTGAAAACGACAGGAAGCCAAAGAAGAAATGACAGCTTACAAGAAAACAGTTCTGTCTAGAAATTGAAGAGTGGGGAGACTGCATAAAGTCAGTGTCACCCCAACCTGTCTCGAACTTATCTCCTCCTGACACATTCCAACCTTCCTCTTGCCCCCCAACAGTTACCGCACCTCTTCACAAGCAGGATCATATAGAAGAGGAACAAAGGAAAAGAAAATAGAAGATGCGAATCACAAATAAAACAGCAAAATAAAACAGCCATAACCAATAAGCAAGCAAAATGCCTATGTGCATCGATTTTGCTGAAACATATTGCTTCATTTACCAAAAAAATGGAAATTGTCATCTTATGAAAAGCTATGTGTATGCCAACCTAACATCATAGAAATATTGACATGACAAGTTGAGTACAATTAGATGAAGGTTTCGTACAACTGATGGATTGAACATACTTGGAATCAAATCCTTCACATGATTTGCAATACAGATTTAGGAACACAGTCATACTTCCCACCACACCCTGCCGCCTGCCCACCCAAGATCGTAGAAGAAGATCATAGAAAAGGCATCACATTGCATTTAAATATGAAGTACAGCCTAACTCAGCCATACAAGTAATGTGTTAAATTAGCTGAATTATAAATTTACAATTCACAAGATATTTTCAGCCTACCACAATATATAAAGGGAATATCAATACTTTACAGAAGACATAATTACCAGAAATTGAATGGCCATGAAAGGCATAGAAGTTCTTCCATAGATTTGTCAAGATGTTGAAGCCCACACTTCTGTTTTGGAACAATATGAGACAGTGGTAATACAATAAGCTTGAGAGATAGATGGTGCTGGGTGAAAACATTCTCATCGTCACTGAGAATTTACAGAACATTTGCTTCTCTATGCCAGATTCTAAGCTCATGCTTATAAACCCATGTTTCTTTTTTTAAAAAACATAAAATATCAATGAGATGGACAATGTTAGCTTCATTTTAAATGGTCTGTCTTGCTCTAAAGAATCATTTTGCTATGAGTTAACATAATCTACATATAATCTTATAGTGACTTTTTTCTCCATGCTCTTATACATTTTACTTTACTTCTCTCCAAGGAATGTATGGCTGGTGTTACTTCCTCTCTTTTCATATCATTGTACCAAGTGAATGATAAGCTGCTTAATTTAATGAACACCAATGATTTATCATTGGTATTAGTATTAGTATTTTCTTTGAAAAAGGTGCACATTTATATTTAAGGGTTTTTTTTCCCCATTCATGAAAAAGATAATGAGGCTCTTTTGAAATCACTATGATGAGCGTTTTTCCCAGACACTTGCTTGTAGTGACACCTATTAGCAAGAATTTCCCAGTCCTGTTCCTCTGGGAGAAAGAGACATGAATATAAAATGATCACTCACACTGGGGTTGTTTTTCAAATGCCACTTCAAGGAAATAATATAAGTAAGAACATGCACGATAGGAGTAAGAACAGTGTCAGGAACAGATATTGTGCTTTGATTTTAATACACTGTAGTATTGAGCACTATGACCACATAAGTTAAATTATTTCAATTATTCTGACAAAGAGCGGAGGTGCATAGAGTCTAAACAACTATTCTATGATTATTCTACCTGTAATATAATCTAAAGCAAGTGGTGTGAGAGTGTCCTTGTGTGCTCGCAAGACAATACCTGCATTGTAGAAAAAAAAGATCGTATGAGATGGGGGATATATGTTTCTGGAAATTAATCAAAGTTTGGTCATGGATTGGGAGTTAAAGAAGCATTATTTGGATTCATGAAATTTGGGGTTTTATCTGGTGATGGGAGCATATGGAGGGCGGCAGTGTAAAAAATGCTTCCGGTACAAAGGATTCATCTCACAATGGCTTTATTTCACTTACATTGCTTCCAAATGAACTGCACCAAGATCACACCTGTTGTTCCTCTAGTTATCAAAGAAGGCAGAAAAGTTGGTTTCTTAGATGTCTTCATGAGCAGTAGAAATTGGGCCAACATGAAGTCTTCAGTTGAGTATCAACAAATTAGGTGCAGCAGCTGTTGACTTGAAGGGAGATCATTGAGTCTAAATTGCAGCATGGTAGATAGGGGAATTTTCCGGTAATCTTTGTAATCTTACTTCCAGTAAGCTATCCGAAACTGTGAGAGCCTATATTACTTAGAGATATAAGGCATTTTTGAGCTTCTAAGAAAATATACCATAAAATCTTACATTAATATTGTATAAGACACCTGTAGGGTTGAATTTATCAACCAACTGGTTGAGGGAAATGAAATCACACTAGCGTGATAATGATGCCATCTAGGGTGATTAAAAGGATCAATATCCAGTAGAATAATTTCCAGGATGACCCTTAGAGGAATGGGGCCACAAAAATTTATACTATAGTCTGCAGGTTTTACAGCACTTAAAATGCCAAAGGTCAGAGACTTTTGAAATAGAGCAAATAGAAATCCAGTAAGCTACACTTTCCTTCAAACACTGGTTTGGAGAGTGAAAATCGTGGATTGACACAGCAGACATTTTCTTCTTTTTTGGTGAGGAGACTGTCTTTACCAAGGCTGTTCAAGTCCAATATTCAGAGCAGATTAAACTGTATATACCACAGTTGCTCTTCTATGACTAGTATATCTCCCATCAGAAAAAAAAAAACAGAATGACTTATTTGACATTTTTTAAAAGATTTATGCATTTTTTTATTACAAAGTCAGATATACAGAGAGGAGAAGAGACAGAGAGGAAGGTCTTCAGTCCGATGATTCACTCCCCAAGTGAGAACAATGGCCAATGCTATGCCGATCGGAAGACAGGGTCCAGGAACCCCCTCCAGGTCTCCCATATGGGTGCAGAGTCCCAAGGCTTTGGGCCATCCTCGACTGCTTTCCCAGGCCACAAGCAGGGAGCTGGATGGGAAGTGGAGCTGCTGGAATTTGAACCGGCGCCCGTATGGGATCCCGGGTATGTTAAAGGTGAGGACTTTAGCCGCTAGGCCACGCAGCCTGGCCTAAGCTTACTTGACATTTTTGAGGAACTCTTGGTAATGAAACAGTACAGTTCAAAGAAGGACTACATTCCAAGGCATTGGGGAAGTAGATTCAACCAAATAATCAAAAATCAGTATTCAAGAAGCTATTTCAGCTCCACTTGGGTGTCTTGCAGAATTCAGTGAAGAGCTGAGTTCCTCAAATGGAAAATAGCAACCATCTTCTGGCCCCATCAGCTTATATGCATGAAAGATCATTAATATTAGGAAGAAAGTGGGGTTGAGGAGAAGGAAAATGTAACAGAAAGTATACAGAATTTGGTTTAAGTCTTGGATTTAAATCACACTACCTATGTGTACTTGGTTTCATACAGTCTTAAATGCAAACCCTATCTCTGCTTCTTACCTGCCATATTGTGTTTAAGATATGTATTTCACCTTTTTAAAAATCAATTAACATGCCATCCATATCACAGACTTAGAATTAAATGGAATGATACACATAAAACATAGGCACGATTTCTGGGATATAGTGGGTACTCAATGCTAGTAAACTGTTCTCACGCTTTTACTTCCAATTTTTCCATGACATCTTCTAATTCTATCACAGTTCAGTGAAGGAATAAAACTACAGAGGATTCAAAAAATTACTGAAGGACAAATGATCATAAATAGTAGAAGTCAGTCAGAACCAGAGTCCTAAGTTTTCATAACTGGAGTTCCAGTAGTCTTCCCAATGTTAGTTTCTTTTCATAGACAATTAAATAGATGCAATCCTCACTAAAAATAGCATAATGGTGACCATCATTGAAAACTCACCGTCTGCTGTATATGACGACAGTCTCTAGTATACCTGCCTTCAGCAATCTTGCAAGTTAGAGGAACAGCAGCTCTGGGAGGTAGTCATATACTTTCATAGTTAGTGTTTGCCTTGATTTAACCTGTAATTTTTTGTTTGGTTGTTTGTTATTTTTTGAACCTGTCATTGATACTGTCTCAACCCAGATGTTTCGAAGAATGGAACTTGCATTATTTTTAACATATTGTTTACCCAATACTATGTCAATTAATTCCATAATGTTGTATATTGATACTGAGGTTTTGTTGGGTTTTTTAACTGACCAGATCTTTATTCTGTTAGCCCTACCTTCAGACCAGAGAAGGTCTCCCCAAGAGGCCACTGAACTTATCTGGACAATAAGACGCTGAACTTTATGTTAGGCATGTGTTTGCAAGGAATGAATCTCAACTGAACTTGAACTATGGTTATGCAACAAGGTGGAGGAATCCACCATGGGGGGAGGGGTATGGGAGGGGTGGGGGGAATCCCCAGCGCCTATAAAACTGTACCACATAATACAATGTAAACAACAATAAAAAAAAAAAAGAACAAAAAAAAAAAAGAAAAAAAAAACATAGTTAGCTGGGCTAAGTCAGAGTCTATATTACCAACTATCAGAAATATGGTCAAGAGATTCACTTAGCTAATGTCCCTCCATACAGCCATGGGCAAACAGGTGTTGGCTTACAAAATTGTGTAAGTTCCAAAGAGCCATCATACTTGCTTGTTGATTTTCCAAGAGAATTCTAAAGAGTAGCAGTTAATGCCATGAGATGAGATAATGGAATCTGTCTCAAATAACAAAATTGAAGTAAAATTTCTAATGTTTCATTAGAACTATTACAAAAGAACCAAATAAATCTGAAAAGAAAGAAAAATAATGAACTATAGAAACATTTGTGGATAATTTGGATGGCTAAGTGGATGGACAAATGTCTTCATCTCCTCTGCTTCTGATACCAGTATGCAATATGCACATACATGACTCATATGCATAAATACACAAAATAAAATCACATTCACAGTCCTCCAGAAATCTACAGCTCTTTGTCAGGGCAGAGAAGTCTGTATTAAAAGCAGTGTTGCCATAGCAACTATGATTTGGGCAGCCCCAGCTGTGTCTCAGGCTGCTAGCTTCCTCTGGAAGATCCGAGAAAATGAAAAAAGGAGGAAACTAAAAAATGCCCTGCAACCAGCATGACTAATTACTTAACCCCTAAATGTTTAATTATTTTATTAATTTAAAATTTATTGAACATCTGCACTGCATCATGACAAATGTGAAGCACAACAAAATACAGTTCCCACATTTCCCAACCTAAATGAGCACGCAATATATATAAAAGAGAGAAGTGTGAACATATTTAACAAAACAGAATGAAATAGTGCTAATTAGAAGTGTGAGGAGCATGTTGAAAGAAAAGCGCAGTTCATTCTGTCTGGAGAAGAATCCTGAACAGCTCTACCTTGGAGGTGATAAGAACCTGTACCGTGTATGGTCAGTAAATTTCCAGGCAGACAAAAAAGTACAGAAGAGGAATTCTGGGCAAAGCAAATAGCATCTTTAAAAAGGCAAAGATATATTTAAATTGTGGCTTAGCGTGGATATAGATTATTATGGATAGAATATATTCTTGAGGTACATATGGACAAAAGATGTGATCAAATCATAGGGGCATAAAATAATAATTATGGAATCGAAATTCTGTTTGATGTATTCTCGAAAATCATAATGTTTTGAAATGATCAAGTAACCCAACCTGGATTCAAAGCCATCTATTAAACCTAATTCAGTTTACAGAGAGGGGAAACTGGATACAGGAAAATGAATTAAGGAACCATTGTTGTTTTTCAAAACAGAATCCAGATATTCAGTGATAATGTCAGAAGTAACTGTATAGAAACAGCAGCAATCACTTAGAATCTTCAGAAATTATTTCAAAGGCATATAGCAAAATTTACTAAGTCTTGGTGACAGCACAGTCAGCACTTGAACCTTAAAACTTTCATATCCATCCATCCTCTCAGTATTTCAAAAATAGAGAGTATAAGTATTTATCTTCCCCTATGTCTTTGTGTTGTAGAGGCTAAAGAACAGGCAAGAGTTTCTGGGAAATCAGTGGCTCTTTTCATTTACCTACTTCTAACTGATCAGACAGAAGCTCAACTCTGTTGTGACAGGTGGATAGTAATAGACCCTTAATAATCCTAATTTTATATTTAAAGATTGTATTTATTTTATTTGAAAGACAGATTTACAGAGAAGGAGAGACAAAAAAATCTTCCATCTGCTGGTTCACTCTCCAAGTGGTCCCAATGGCTGGAGCTGAGCTGAAACAAAGCCAGAAACCAGGAGCTTCTTTTGGGTCTCCCACGTCGGTCCAGGGTCCCAAGGCTTTGGGACATCCTCTACTGCTTCTTCAGGCCACATGCAGGCAGCTGGATGGAAAGTGGAGCAGCTGGAATCTGAACCAGTGCCATATGTGGAATCCTGGCACTTACAAGATGAGAATTTAGACAGTTGTAATGCCAGGGCCAGTAATCCTAGTTTTAAACTAATCTGTAAGGCAAAAAATTCCATGATGACAGGTAAGCTATCAAAATTAAAGGCTGTTCCTCCTGCCACACACAAAGACATTTTCCTAAAGCAACAATCTCACTCCTAGACAACTGGGAAGCCATCACTGACTCAGGCTAAAGTTCTGATAACAAAGGTTATCTAAGATATTGGAA
The DNA here is from genome assembly GCF_017591425.1 of Ochotona curzoniae. NCBI lineage: Eukaryota > Metazoa > Chordata > Mammalia > Lagomorpha > Ochotonidae > Ochotona > Ochotona curzoniae. Next base: position 34,055,085 of record NW_024465023.1, read on the forward strand.
TAAGTCATGTGAAGTTCTTTCAGAAAGGAATCAATTTTACTTGGAAATGAGTCCCACACATTTTGTAAAATGAAGCATTTGGGATTGTCATTTTGTTACAGTGGCTTTAGCCACTATCTGCGATTCTAACAATGATACTGTCATGCAGGCTTGAATCTCCGTTGCTTTGCTTCTGACTCCAGGTCCCTACTAACAAACCTGGGGAAACGGGGTAAAATGGCCCAAGTACTTGAGCTCCTGTTATTCCCATGCTAAGCCCCCAGAAACCAGGAAGTAGAGCCACACTGCCAGTCTGTCATCATGCCAAGCTTTATAAAGGGGTAAAAGCATGTATTCTACGTTAAATGATTCCCATGGAGACCACTGCCCTAGGAATTACAATCCAGACTACATGCTTTCTGCATCAATGGTCATGACAGCTGAGAGTTGACCTAATCTGGCACTGGGTCTGAGGTAGATCACTTTGTGGTAAATTTTTTCCCACAACCACCACTACCCAAAAATGAACTCTGCCTGCGGCAAGTCCCTGCAACCAAAGAAGTGACTATCTCAGAGTCAGGTTGGGCCAATACTGGAGGCATGAACATTAATTTCATAATGAACAATCAGCCATCACTGCTCCAGGGCTTATATTCTACATTACAGGTTCTGTCCCATCAGTGACACCCCACACACAACCCATATCTTCACTTAGCTTGAGTGTACCTGCACCATGTCTGGCACTTTCAACTGGTGAGGAAAAATCTACATTTCCAACACCACAGCTCCCATTGGTTAGATTGATATATAGGAACCACATCTCCACTGATGGTGCATCACAATGAACTGAGCTGATATAATGTGATCTACACTCTGATCTGGCCCTCAGAGTAGGAAGGATGCTCAAAGTTCAACATCACTCACACTGCACCAAAGGACATTAATTAGAGCTGGAGAATCAATGAAGAGTTGAATGTCCAAGTGGAACCCAAACCAACAGGGCTTATTAAACACAGAATAACACATATCTCAAGAGGAAGTCCCTAAAAGGCACATTATACAATTTCAAGAAAGATCCAACAAATATGTAAATCTTTATGTAGAAACACAAGAAGTATGAAAAATAAGCACAAAACCTCAAAATAAGTTAACACAAAACCTCAACAACAACAACAACAAAACCACACACAAGAAGTTTTAAAAAATAAAATAACACAAAACCTCAGTAAGTCTCTAGCAACAGATTACAAAACGAGGGACATTGATAAAATATCTGATAATAAATTTTAAAAATTACTATAAGGAAATTCAATAAGGATGTAAGAGAATAGAGGAAAGGCTTTAATCATTGACTAGATATTCAAGCAGAAGAATGAATATCTGAGCATGAATATGGGACACATTATATATTCTAGTCAATTAAAAAAATTTAAGCAATTTCCAAGACCTTTAGGACAACGTTGATTCAGTGAAACCATAATCAAATTCTGTGAATCATTGAGCAGAAAAGGGGATAAAATAATGCAAAATCTATTCCATGAATATCTGAAAATTCTCCCAATCATGAGAAATATACAGACATTCATTACAGACAGCCCATAGGACCAAAATAGAAATCACCAGATCCTCCCCAAGCCATATCACATTCCAACAGTTGAAACTGCAACACAGGTGCTGATGTTGTGGTGCAACAAGTAAACCTGCTGCCTGCAGCACCAACATCCTGCATGAACACCAATTCGAGTCCCAGCTGCTCCATTTTCAGTCCAACTCCCTGATAATGGTAGGAGAATGCAGGAATGTGGCTAGAGTATTCGGGACCTGTTACTATAGTTTGAGGCCAAGATGAAGCTCCTGGCTCCTGACTTTAGCCTGTCCCAACTGTGGACATTGTGGCCATCTGCGTATGTGTGCGTGTGTGTGTGTTTCTGTAACTCTGATTGTAAATAAATACATAAATCTTAAAAATCTACAACACAGAGAATGCAAAAAAATAACAAGGCACACTTAAGGGGGAAAAAAAAAACATTTGATTAATTGATTTCTAAGCCTGAATTTAACAAATAGATCAAGAATGAATGGAATAACATATTCCAAGTTCAGAAGGGGAAAAGTAGAAACACAATACTATATCCTACAAACCTGCATTCATAAATGAAGGAAAAATACTACCCAAAACAAGTAAAAACTGAGAAATTAGTAACGTCAAATGATATATTCAAAATATGTTTAAGAGATTCCTAAATACAGAAGTAAATGAAAGATAAATGTTGTCGAAGAAGCCCAAAACAGAAAAAAAAGGAGAGAAAATATGTAGACAAGAGTTCAAGTCCCGACTGCACCACCTGCAATCCAAGACTCTGCTAATGTATTGGGAAAACAGCAAAGGAGAGCCCAAGTGCTTGGGCTCCTTCCATTTCATTCCACATGAAATTCCAGGTTTCTGATATGAGGCTGCCCCATCCAGGAGTGGAGTGAACCAGATGATGGAAGATCTCTCTTTATCTCTGTCTCTCTTGCTCTCTCTCCCAGTTTCTTCCTCTTTCTAGGTAACTCTGATTTTTCAAATAAATAAATAAATTCTTCAAAAAAAAAAGAAACAAAGAAATTACAATATAAAAATAAAGGGATCAGTTCCACAAGACTGTGTTATAATCATGAATATATACACACCTAATGCTGAGTACCCAGTTAACAGAGCAAGCATTATCATATGTAAAGGGAGAAAAACTTGCAAAAAAAAATGTAGGTCTTCAGCACTCTTATTTCATCAGTGGGCAGATCATTCAGACAAAATATAATCAGTGATACATAGACTTAAACAGGTATTGAGAGCAAAATTCATTCAAGAAGTGCAAAACACACATTCTTTTTTTTAGCACATGGGACATTTTCCAGGACTGAACATATATTAAGGTATAGAAAATTTGGGGAAAACTTAAAAAAATTAAAATTATATCAATTATATAAAAATGAAATCATTTGTTTTTATGACCATAATGAGATAAAATGAGACTCAGAAATTATACATATACATCTAGGTTAAACACACTACTGAACAAACAATATATCATTGAAGCCTGATTGTCCAGAATGACTGTAGAGAGGACCTGTATGCACATCAGCAACAGAAAAGTTTAAGAAAAAAATAAAGACATGTGTTTCCAGGAGAACCTTCAGTAAATAAGTGATGGAACTGCAAACAGCTGGGAGAGTCGAAAAAAGAAAACATAAATCACAAGAGGAGAAACACAGCATATAGCAACCTCTGCTCATTGCAGTAACCCTCCACTCCCCAGGTAGGAGAAGCCATCTTACTGGGAAACGTAAGCAGAAAGCACCACAGCTCCCATCACTATTGTAAATGGACAGCCCTCAAAACAAGAGAATTCCAAAGCCCTTAGAAACTGTGAATTAAGGAAGCTGACTTGGGTTTGAGTAACTGCTTTGCTGCAGGAAAGGAAAACACATTTCTTCTCTTGACATCCAAACTATCACATGTGAACTGCTTCTGTAAAGCTGCTACATTCCACCTGCCTTGAGGGGTAAAAATCACCCCCTGTACTCTGAGAGGTTCCCAGAGACAGAATAAGGGTGATTTCCAAGACAGAGGGGGGTTCCCGCTGAGTTTTGCCGCAGGAGTCCTAGACACAAGCCTTGATGCTATAGTCCCCCAATCATTCCATCTAGGGCAGTTTTCTTTGGCTTCTTGGAGCTCATCACAAGCAGAAAGCAATACACAATCCCAGGATAACGTGCCTGAGATATCCCCTCTTCATCTCCTAAAGCAGAGTCCTGGATGGCCAGGAAACAAGTCTCTTTGCCACCCTTGCATGGTCTGTATGTCCTGGAAGCAGTAATCTCTGTTCACTGCAACTTTGAGGCTGTTTTTGTTGGGTCTACTTGAATCACTTGCATTCACCTGTGGGATCCGGAGGAACACACTTGAATGTATCTGCTTCAGGGTACTGGCTACCAGGCCACACAATTGTCAGCATAGCAAGTACTCACACTGTGAGAATTATTGTATCCTGCAGCATTAGGACCTGTGCCTAGGCTATTAATACAAGATTCCTTAGATTCACTGTTATATGTCCTACAAGACCTAGGGAAAAACCTATGTGTATTCCACCACTCTAGATCCACACTTGCTAGTAACATAATCCTCAATAATATTTTAACCTGTATTAATCATATAGGATTTGACAAGACCTTTTCTAGGTCTCAGTACCTAGAACATTGGCACTTTTAATGCTAAATGTGTCAACATTAGTCACACCCATGAAATAATAGCTAGAAAGGATTTGTCAACACCACACAGTCCAGGGACCATAACTATGGTAGCAACAGTTTCAGAATAGCCAAGGTTTTCCTGGTAGCACAAAATAGCAGCCCCTCTCTACAACACAGCCTGCTCAATTGTGTTACAGCTATCACAAGCCTGGTGTCATTGACAGCCATCTTAATGGGGACTCAAGGTATAAACTTCTGAATGCTCATGTCTGCTTCAAAGTCACATATCTACTTCCATGAACTGGTGCAAACTGTACAACTGTGGTACTTGTAGACACATTTACAGCTGGAAAAAATCATTCACATTGCATTTTGGGGTTCGCCTGAAGAAAAATCAAAGTAACAACACAAGGGGCACCTCACATTCCATCAAAACAAAAATCTGTTTTCCAAGGAAATCTACTCATTAAACAGAACCTCTTAAGCCACATTACAGATGCCAACATAGGGTCATAGAAAACACAAGAACACTGCGAAGCGCACAGTATTTTTCCAGGGGGAAAAAAACTTTATTTGCAGAGAGTATGTGAAATGCTTAAAAACATAAAAAGAATCATCCTAGCAATACTCAGTAAGACAAAGGATAGTACCAGTCAAGTTTAACAAGTAGAGAAGATAAGATAGTATTAATGAGAAATTCAATAAAAGGCAGAAGTTATTCAAAATCATGGAACTATCTGAGCTGAAAATTTTCATGAAATTGAAAATACAATCTAGACATTTCTTCAACAGGATAGACTAATAGAAAAAAACATCCTTCCATCTGTACTACAAGACATTAGAACTAATACAGCCAGAAAAAAATAGAAAATGATTAGAAAGAATAAAGAAAGTCTATGTGATATGTAGGATATCATTAAATGCACAAATGTTCATATGTATGGGGATATCTGAAGGAAAAGGGAACAAAAGACTCATTGCAAACCTAGTGAATGAAATAATAACCCAAGTCTTGAAAGAGATACGGACATTCAGTTAGAGGAAGCCCAAAGGATTCCAAGTAGGCTCAATTATAAAGACCTTCCCAAGGCATATTACAGTCAGATTGTCAAAAGGTAACAACAGGAAGAGAATTCTAATGACACTGAGAGAAAAATATGAAGCAAATAAAGAAAAGCATATTAGCCTATCAACAAACATCTCAGCCAAAATCCTACAGGCCAAAAGCAAAAAGGATAAAATATTTAATGCTTTCAATGGAAAAACTTGCAACCAAGAATATTCAGCAAAGCAATCGTTTTAGAACTGTGACAAAAAAATGAATTATTTCTCAGAAAATCAAGAACTACCATACTACTGTCACAAGAAATCCTAAAGGCTGTCCTGTGTTATAAACAGTCATAGACGCTGAACTTTATGCTAGGCATGTGTTTGCAAGGAATGAATCTCAACTGAACTTGAACTATGGTTATGCAACAAGGTGGAGGAATCCACCATGGGGGGAGGGGTATGGGAGGGGTGGGGGGAATCCCCAGCGCCTATAAAACTGTACCACATAATACAATGTAAACAACAATAAAAAAAAAAGAAAGAAAGTAAACGACAGTACCAAATTCTCTAAAAGTACAAATATAACCTGTAAACAATCTACAAAATGAATAGTTGGTTCTCATCTGTGAATATTAACCTTAAAGGTAAATGGATGAAATTTTTTATTCAAAAATCTAAACTGTGTAAACGGATTTTTAAAAAATAAGACCCACTTATATGCTATCCACAACAATTTCACTACACATGCAAAAATGCATACGAACTGAAAGAGAAAGATTGGAAAAAGATATCCTGCATTTGAAAACCAAAAATGAGTTGGGAAGCTAATCATATCAGTAAAACAAATTAAGTCAAAATGTAGAAAGTAACAAATAAGGGCATTATAAGTTGATAAGAGGATTAATTCAACAGGAAGATATCACAAATACATATGCACCTGACAAGAGAACACTCAGATACCTAAAGAAAATGTCGTTAGACTAGCATTTTGAGAAGAATCCAACACAATAGCAATGGAGAACTTCAACATCTGTTTTCATCAGTGGTTAAATCATTCAGTCAAAAAAAATCAGCAAATATACATCAGGTTTGAACCATGCTATAAGCATCAAAAGGACATTTTACTCAACAGCTACAGAATGCATATACATTCCAAGAAAACATAGACCATTTCCTAGGATATATTACATATTAAGCTAGACACCAAGTCTCAGCAAACTTTGGAAGAGTGAAATAGTACCATGTATCATCTTAGATCACTAAGGATTCAAAGCAAAAATCAGCAAGAAGTATAATTGGAAATTTACAAATACACGGAAATTAAATCGCATGTTACTGAATAACCAATGGCTCATTGGAGAAATTAAAAATGAAATTTTAAAAATTTCTTAAAAAAAGAAATTGAATCATAACATTTCAGAATATGTTGGATATGGATATAACAAAACAGTTTATAACTCTTTTATAACAGTTTATAACACTAAGTGCCTGCATTACAGATTAAGTATTAAATGCATAATGTAATGATGCAGCCCATGGACTTCAGAAAACAAGTGAAAACAAAATCCCAAATTAGTAGAAGGCAAGAGTTACTAAGGACCAGAACAGAAATAATTGAAACAGAAACTAAGAACAATGTGAAGATCAACACAGTGAAATGTCATTTACTGAGAAGACAAAATATGCAAGTGGTTAACCAAAGTAAAAAAGACCAATAACTCAAATTTATATATTTATAAATGAAAAAGGAGAAGTTGCAACAGATACCAATGGCCAAAGAAACTAATATGAACATATACTTACAAATTTAATAACCTCAAAGAACTGGATACATTTCTGGATGCATATAACCTACCAATATTGAAACAAGAAGATACAGAAAAATCTAAACAGATGATTAGCCTATAATTAATTCTCCTGTCCAAGAAAAATACAGAGGTTGATGATTTTAGAACTGAATTCTACAAAACATTTATTATGAATCAGCCTCAATATTTTTCCAACTATTCTAAAACACTGAGAATAATGAAACTGTGTCCAACTCTTTTTATATGACTAGAAATGCCATTATACATAAACTAACAGAAACACACAAATATAATTGAGGATCAATGATATGAATTATATGAATTATATTATATGAATTATATATGAGGATCCTTCATGAATATACCTGCAAAAGTTCTCAATAAAATATTAAAAAATAGAATATGAAACTACATCAAAATGATCATACATCATAAGCAATCTATCCCAGAGGTAACACTCACAAATCAATAAATGTCACAAATCACATCCACACAATGTCTAATAATATGATCATCTTAATAAAGACAGAGAAAGTATTGGATAAAATTCAAAATCCTTTCCTGATAAAAATCCTCATCATCCAGGTATAAAAAGAAACTAACTCAAAATTATAAAAGATTATATAAGACAAACAAACAGCCAATATCATTCTGAGTAGAGACAAACTGAAAGCATTTACCCTCATATCTAGAATAAAACAAATTTAGCAACATTTTCACTATTCTCAATCAATGTAGTGATGGAAATATTAGCAAAACGAACTAAGGAATACAAAGAGGTGAAGGCATTAGGATTGGGAAGGAAGAAGTCAAAACATCTATTTTTCAGGTGATATAACACTGTGCATGCAAAAACTCAACACTTCACCAAAATCTGTTAGAACTGATAAACTCAGTAAAAATATAAAACACAAAATTAACATACAGAACGGCAGCATTTTAATACACCAATAATGATCTTGTTGAAGGAGAAATTAAGAAATTCCATTCACGATAATTCACAATAGTTACAGATGTTAAAATAGAAATAAATTTAGCCAAAAGCATGAAATATCTCTACAATGAACATTATAAAACATTAAAGAAAGAAACAAGCAAGGATCATCAGGGCCAACATCATGGCATAGGGACTAATATTCTCTATGGGCACCAACTGATTTCTTCGATGTTCAATTTCTGATGCAGCTCCCTGGTTATGGTCTGATATTAAAGCAATGGAAGATGACCCAAATGTTTGGTCCCATTCCATGCACATAGGAGATACGGAAGATGCTCTTGGCTCCTGACCTCAGCCTGGCCCAATTTTAAATACTGTGGCCTCTTGAGGAATGAGACAGCAAATGGGAGACCAACGTGTGTGAATGTGTGTGTGTGTGTGTGTGTTTCTTCCTGTCTCACTGTAACACTGATTTCCGAATAAATGAATAAATCTTAGGGCAGGTTCTGTGGCATGTCAGGGTAATCCTCCTCCACCTGCAACACTGGCATGCCATATAGCTGCCAGTTCAAATTCCTGTGACTCCATTTCTGATCCAGCTCCCTGCTAGCAGCCTCAGAGGGCAGCAGAGCATGGCCCAAGTGCTTAGGCACCTGAACACATACGGGAGCCCCAGATGAAGCTCCTGGCACTCAGCTTCGAACCAGTCTAGTTCTGGCTGTTGCAGCCATTTGAGGGAGACAGGAAGCAGACTGAAGTTCACAACTTTGAAGGAGGAAGAAGGTAGAATACAATTTAATAAATACGAAGATTTGGAAATTTTGGTAATAAAGATTACACAACATATGGGATGAACTTAAAACTACTAAAATTTACATTCAAAGTTATTAAAATTACATATTTTGTATTTTCTGTAGTTTGTCATAATGACATTAAAAAGGGTAAGTATGCTCAAATAGAGAGCCTAAATTTACATCTTAATAATCAGAGCATAAACTGAAGTTAAAAATCAATAGTGAGTAAATAATAAATATCACCACTGTGGAAAGTTACATTGAGAAAGAGAATAAAAAAATGTCTATGAAAACAGCGATTAAAGATGATCAAGAAAATATAAAGGATAGGGTCAAGCACAGAAGCCTAGCGGCTAAAGTCCTTGCCTCGCATGTGCCAGGATCCCAAGTGGGCGCCAGTTCATATTCCAGCTGCTCCACTTCCCATCCAGCTCCCTGCTTGTGGCCTGGGAAAGCAGTGAAAGATGGCCCAAAGCTTTGGGACCCTGCACCTGCGTGGGAAACTCGGAAGAGGCTCCTGGCTCCTGGCTTCAAATCAGTGCAGCTCCGTCTGCTGTGGCCACATGGGGAGTGAATCAGCTTACAGAACATCTTCTTCTCTGTCTCTCCTCCTCTCTGTATATCTGACTTTCCAATAAAAATAATAAAATAAATATGTTTTATAAAAAATATCAGGGATAAAAATAACATCGTAAATGAAAGCACAAGCATGACCTACAAATTTACAGAAGTAAAATGGATTCCGAAAGAATGCAACTTGAGCTGCCATGGGAGGGAAGGCCCCACCAGCTCTCCTCCACCCCCAGCCTGGGGGCTTTTTGGACCAGCATAAGTGTAGGCAGCCAGGTGACTTGGGCCCCTGGTCAAGGATCTGAAGACATTGAGTTGCCGAGCAATGCACTCTGGAATTTGGGGTTATGGGCTTACAGGGATTTAGGAGAATTACACAGGTGGGGGCAAGCAGGGACCTGAGAGCTCATTTCCAGGTGAGGAGTGACTATTGAAGGAATTCCTTAGACAAGCCCACCGTATTTGCAGGTAAGCGGGGGCACTGAGAACAGTCGCCTAGGAGCTCAAGCTGTATTCTTCCTCTTGAAGTTTGTGCCTTAATTACCACGGATCAAGGAAAACATAATATTTTTGTTTTGGTGCCTGAGTTATTTCACTAAGTTAATGGTTTCCAGTTGCATCCATTTTGCCACAAAATGCAAGATTTGTTATGGCTGAGTAGTGTTCTATGGTGTGTATATACCACATTTCCTTTATCCAATCATCAATTCGTGTACATTTGAATTGATTCTGTGATAACTTTTGTGAGCTGAGCTGCAATGTACTCGGTTGTACAAATAACTCATGTACTCATTTCATTGCATTTGAATCAATTCTTAGCAGTGGCATCCCTTGGTCTGTGACACCGCAAAGCAAAATTAAAATATTCCATTATTTTAATAAGTGAAAAAAGAAATAAAGAAGAAGGTGACTGGAGGAATGCAGGAGCAATGGTAGGGTGGAAAAGATCATTGGGTTTCTAAAATCTGTATTGTGAAATACATGAAATTTGTTCATTTTATATGAATAAATTTTTTTTAAAGTCAAAAAGCATTCAACACAGAAAAATCCAAAACCAAATGCTGAATTTTCTCAAACGATTTAGGCGAATTAACACTAATCCTTCTGAACTTTTCTGGGAAAAAATTAGATGAGAAAGGAACACTTCCTAACTCATTCTATGGGATAGATTTAGTCTGATACAAAAGCAATAAAATAAGAAAACAAAATTAGAGAAAGGAGGAGAGATACCATAGCTGAGTAACAATCTCCAAGGATCACTTCCCCATCAATTTGAAGTTATTCATATATCAAGCTACCTTCTTCAGAACTGTAGAGGCAAATAGAAAACTACAGTGCGTTGCTTTGTTATAATGATTAGAACATTTTTTTCTTTTTTTTTTAAGATTTATTTTATTTTTATTGGAAAGGCGGATGTACAGAGAGGAGAGACAGAGAGGAAGATCTTCCGTCCGATGATTCGCTCCCCAAGTGAGCGCAACGGTCAATGCTATGCCGATCCGAAGCCAGGAGCCTCTTCCGGGTCTCCCACGCGGGTGCAGGTTCCCAAAGCTTTGGGCTGTCCTGGACTGCTTTCCCAGGCCACAGGCAGAGAGCTGGATGGGAAGAGGGGCCACCGGGATTAGAACCGGTGCCCATATGGGATCCCGGGCGTGCAAGGCGAGGACCTTAACCACTGCGCCACCGCGCTGGGCCCAGAACATTTTTATTGAAAAAAAATCAGGGAGGAGAGTTGTCAGTATCACCCACCCAAAAAGAATGTAGCATGGAGTGAGATGTCTCCTCTTTGATGAGGGAATGGGAAATGAATTTCAGTGTTTAGCTCACTGAGACAAAATTTAGATTTTAGCTATGATCATATCCACAGGCTGAAATGTTTATGTCACCATAGCCAGGAGGCCTTTTTCCACCACTCTTCCAACCACCAGCAGCAAGATCCCAGACAGTACAGTCACTTTGTTGTTTAGAGTCAGGGCCACTGCCAAGAGACCTGTCACTTTATAAAGATGAAGATTTTTAAGAGACTGAACTACTAGACTTCTCCTGGATAGGCAGAGCTTTGTATTGCAGTGAGAGTGACTCACTGTAGCATGTGTAATATTATTGGCCTCAAAGAAGTCTGCCAGGGGGCCTGGCCACCATGCAACCAAGGTGTGATCCAGCTCGGTGTCCTTCTGGCCTGTCATTACGGTCCTATTTTCACCATCTCCCAGCCTGGAGCAGATATCGAAGTGCCATGAGACTGTGTCTCGGAACTTTGTGCTATCCAGTAACACAGGGCATATCCTAATTGCATCTGCTCCTAGGCAAGCACTTCTTGGAGTCTCTAGGCTTGTCCCAGTGTCAAGCAGAGAACCACACACCAGTGGGGTGTGTGTGTGTGTGTGTGTGTGTGTGTGTGTATGACCACAGGCTTCATAAGGAAGTGAAATGCATTCCTAAAATTGCACAAGGTTGAAAAACTCTAAGACCAAGATGCCACAAGTCCTTGGGCCCTTGCCTTAATGTAGGAGACCCAAAAGAAGCTCCTGGTTCCTGTCATTAAGGTTATTTGAAAAGTAATGGAAGATCTCTCTGTGTCTCTCCTTTTCTTTGTAACTCTGCCTTTCAAATAAAAATAGTTATTTAATAGAAAAAGTAAATATAAAAATCCATAAAATAAGGAGTTGGTTCCTTGAAAAGATAAAGTCAACAAAACTTTAGTAGGAACAACTACAAGAGATCCTAACATACAAGATCTGAAATGGAAATAGAGATACAAAAACAAATTATACAGACATAGAACATTAATATAGATTTTCATGAACAATCACGTTGCCACAAATTGATAGCCTAGAAAAATAGACAAATTCCTGGACACATACATCTTAGCAAAATTGAATCATAAAAACTTTAATACACAAAAACCAGTAATGGGAGACGTGATTGAATCAGTAATTAGAAGTCCTTTGTCAAAGGAAAGATCAGTACCAGATGGTTACATTGTTGAATTCTATCAGACTTTTAGAGAAGACTGAACATCAATACTTGTTCATATTTAAAAAAGCAGGAGGAATTCTTCCAAACTCTACCAGTTCAGTATTACATTGAAACTAAAGTCAGATAAGGACATTAAAAAAAAAAAACAAAAAAACAAAAACAAAAACAAAACTAGAGGCCAATATGCTTGATGAGCAAGGAGACAAATATTTTTTTTTCATCAAAATGCTAGCAAATCAAGTCTAAATCACATTAAAAGGATTCTTCACCCTTATCAAGTGGGATTCTTCCCAGGGTTGCACGTATGAGTCAATATACACAAATCAATATTATAAACCACATCAATAGGATGAGGGACAAAATGTTATAATCATCTCAACACATATATAAAAAGAAGTTGATAAAATTTAACATTTGTTCCTGATTAAAAATTTGAACAAATAATGTATTGAGAAATGTACCTCAGCACAATAAAGGTTGTATATAAAAAGCCTGCAGCTGGCTAGCAACGCGCTGAATATGGAAAAGCTGACAGCTTTGTGCCTAAGATCGGGAATAAGACAAGGATGCCCGCTCTTATGACTTCTATTCAGTGCAATACTGAACGTTCAAACCAGAGCAATTTGGCAACAGAAAGAAAAAGCATGCAAAATGAAAAGGAGGGAATCGAATTGTCACTGTTTGCAGATAACATGGTCTTATATATAGAAAACTTCAAAGACGGTACCAAAAAACTATTCGAATTAATAAGAAACCTCAATGAATTTGCAGTGCATAGTAAACGTGCAAAAATTAATAATATTATCGCATACCAATAACTAATTCTATGAAGAAGAAATTAGGAAAGCAATCCAATTTCTAATAGCTGAAATATTAGCGTAGTAGAACCAAGATGGTGGCTAAGAGGCTCTAGTAAGTGTCTGCAAAGACACTGATATGAACAGCTATGCACATAGCCAGTCACCTTCACAGGAGCTACAGAAATCAAATGAAAGATCACAGTGACCTGTTCCGTTCTCATTATTTTTAAAATGTCACATTGAAAAAGAAATAAGGGCCCAGTGGTGTGGCCTAGTGGCTAAAGTCCTCACCTTGAACGTGCCGGAATCCCATATGGGCGCCAGTTCTAATCCCAGCAGCTCCACTTCCCATCCAGCTCCCTGCTTGTGGCTTGGGAAAGCAGTGGAAGATGGCCCAAAGCCTTGGGACCCTGCACCCACATGGGAGACCTGGAAGAAAGCTCCTGGCTCCTGGGTTCGGATTGGGGAGTGAATCATCGGACAGAAGATCTTCCTCTCTGTCTCTCCTCCTCTCTGTATATCTGACTTTGTAATAAAAAATAAATAAATAAATCTTTTTTTTTAAAAAAAGAAAAAAAGTAAGAACAGTTACCCACATCACTACTTCCCACCTGCAAGGAACACAGCACAGAACAACATTTCTTACGTAATGATCTGAGAGCTAACTGAATCCTAGTGTCAGACTCACAGCATAAAGAAAAAAAGTTCATTGGACTGAGACTCTCTGCTCCAGGCCCCAGGCCTATCTATATCTTTGAAGTCACTATCTGGAGTTTGCGTAGGAAAGTGGCCACTACCAACCACGCTAAGGAGCCAGGAAAGGGAGTTTAGAATTTCGCCACAGAATACAGAGCCTGGCCTCATTAGTTGAGATCCAGTGTGTCTGATAAAGCCCATAGGCCTCTATTGTCTGTCCAGTGCCCATAGATCGAGCCTCCAGACTTATCTGAAATCAGCCAGAATCTTGGGTTCCCAGGGATAGGACACCTTTAGCTTGTGCCACTACTGGCATCTGGTAGCTGTGTCAGTCACTTCTGAGATATTGTGGGGACGTAGGACTGTGAAATCCAGGTGTGATCAGCCTTTTGCCCATCTGGATGATGTGAGTGCTGCCTTATAACTCTCCATTAAAATTGGCGTGAACTAAAGGGCCACAGGACTCGGTGCTAAGGCAGTAAGGAAAGTGCTGAGCAGATCATAACAGTTTCTCATGCTTGTCAAGTACCCGAGGAATTTCTGGACTTGCTGCAGTGTCAGATGGATACCTGATCTGTGGTAAGACAGGCTTCTGTTTGCATTTATCAACCAGTTTCTTACACCTCTGATGTGCACCTCTAAAATTGCGCAGGGCATTCCAACTGTGAAACCCATGCATAATTCTCTCAGGGATTTCCCAAGTAGCTAAAGGGCTCTCTCTATCATACAAACTACAACCTAGAGAAGACAACCAACATTGCAAGACTGTTTCTGGACTCTGTGCCAGGCTGACAAAGCCAAGAATTCAGCAAATATTAATGATTTATGCACCCTCGTCAATGCCTTAAAGAAGCCAATGGTTCTCCTACAATGCTCAGTGCAATTCTGTGCATCCTTTTGAGCTGTCAACATTACTTAGTAGCTAGGGCTGGTATTGTGGAGCAGTGGATTAACCTGAAATCCCACACAAACTCTGGTTTGAGTTCTGGCTATTCCATGTCTTATCCAGCGCTCTATTGATGTGCCCAGGAAACAGAGGATGATGGTCAAAGCACTTGAGTCCCTGCCGCTGATGTGGAACACCAGATAGTTTCAATGCAAGTGAGGCTTTCAAACTAAATGAAGGGAGATAGAAAAAGTAAAATAAAAATGACTGACAGCAGCAAATTCAATGGTAAGAATGACTTAGCAAATCATTTCAGAATGCTCTAACATTTTTAAGAGAGCTTTTGCAGTTTTTTGAAAGATTTGTTTTTATCAGAGACGAGGAAGGAGAAGGAGAAGAGGAAGAAAGGAAGAGAAAGACAGAGAGAAAGAGAGAGAAAGAAATCCACCTGCCAGTTCACTCTCCAAATGGCCTCAAGGGATGCAGCTGAATTGTTCCAGGAATCAGGAAAACTTCTTTTGGGTCTCCCACATGGATCTGGAGGCCTAAGCACTTGACCAGTCTCCACTGCTTTCTCAGGCCATAAGCATGGAGCTTGTTCAGAAGTGGAGCAGCCAAGAGATGAACCAGTGCCAGAGCCACAGCTCCTACTATGCCAAGGCACCCGTCCTACAGTGCCTTTAATACTTTAAAGATGCATGTAAGGCACTAACATCATTGTGATTTTTTTTTAAATGTAATCAGTGCTTAAATACATTAGGATGCAGGCATTATTGGATTAATTGTAACATCAAAAAATGGAAGCTATAGGTATATATGGAGCACAAATGTAGTATTATTTGTTAGCATTTATATCTTTTTGTTTGTCATGTTCCCTACATTTATGGTCAATATTGTTATTATCCTTTAAAGATAGCTTGTTAGAGCCAAGACAAGTTTGTGTAAGCAGGAATGTACAATAGAATTACAGAAAAGAATAAACAAGGGATTGAAATATACCATTAGAGAAATTCACATAATGGCACATCCAGTTTTGTAAGGCAAGGTGGAAAAACAGGAAAGGAACAGAGCTGACATTTTAATATAGTATTGAAAGTCACCACCTGTGACACCAGCAGGGACACCAGTTTGAGTCCCAATTGCTTCACTTCTGATCCAGTTGCTCTACTTATTTTTTTGCAGTGTGTAAATTTTATTTTTAATGTTTGCACAGTTTTGAGAGGGATGCATGCCAAAGTGGGATTCTGATTAGGATGGGGAGAGTAGAGCTATGGAAGATGGTGGGTAAATGTTTTAGGTTTTTTCCTATTTCTCCTCTATCTGCAGGCAAGAAAAGGAGATGGGGACTATTTCTTGCTGCTAAACTACATCAGTACCCAAGGATAGGGTTGGTCATTTGACGACATCTTAGAGATTCCGATGTGGGGAAGAGTGTTCTGAGGTTACTTGGGTGGTTATTTGAATGATTTGGATAGTTCTGACATATTATTGATTTCTTTGTGCCAGGGCTGAGAAAACCTTTCCCAGGTTTTCCCATCTTTCTGATGGTTGACAAATTTCTTATGCATCTTAGTGCATCCACAGAACCATATGCTTACTGCAAACTTGGCCAGGAAAATTGTCCAACCTGTTCTGCTCTCCATTCTATGATGTGGTGCTCAATGTCCTCTGCTGGCCTAGATAAGCTGGCTGTCATATCCCCTGTATGCATCTGGACATGCTGCCCATTGCACAGGCATAAGAAATTGCAGAGGCCCAGTCCCAATATGTGAACTCCCAGATTAGACCACAAATCTGTGGCTTTTCTCTGTGGCCTGGGTTTGAGTCCAGCCATTTAGTTGCTCAGTCCCCAAGGAAACTGGAGAGTCTCCAAGGAAACTTCATCTGGGGTGACCTCAGACTGGATTCTTCTGTGTACCAGTCAGTGTGGGGTCCAATGTGGTCTGTTACCTGTACCAACCAACACACTTAAGAGTGGATGCAGCTGCCTGGTCAGTTCTGCTCTCAGCCCCACCCTCTACATGCATTGATGAGTGCTGAGGTCTCACCCAGCCCAACCCATCACACACTGGCCCTTATGCACATTAACAGATACTACAACCTAGTCAGAGTGATCCCCACTAATCTCTATCAAACCCACCCCAGCCTCAGTTTTTGTGCCAGCATGTTATGTAGTCTTGGCCAGTCTGTCCAACATCCATCCAGCTCTCATACATACCAATTACTTCTGTGGCTTAGCTCAGTCTAATCTTTCCCCAAACGCAGCCGGCACATGCCAACAGTTGCTGGTGCCTTGTCCAGCCTTCCTTGCCCCAGGCCCTGGCTCTCAGCTCACCAGGGTGAGCTGCAGCCTAGCAGGGGAGTGTCCACTACCAGGCCCACTCCCAGACCTGCATCTGGTGCTTATCAGAGAGTACAGTGGTCCATCCTGACATGACTTGCATACAGTTCCTGCACTTGCCAGCATATGCTGTGGCAAAGCCCCTTGACCCACACTTATTTTGGCTTTTGTGTGTACTATTGGGCACAGTGATTTAGCCCAAGCCTTCCCCCAGGACCCAACCCACATGCATGCTGATGGGTGCTACAGCTCTGTCTGGCCCAGGCTATTCACATTCCTGATCATCTCCCTCACCAATAGAAGAAGTGGCCTAGAAAGGAAGTCCCCAAAGTCCCCCTACCATGTCCACTTGCAGCACCAGGTCTTGTGCATGTTTATACACGCTGTGATCCAGTCTTTCATGACCTGCACCATCTCAGCATTAGTTGATTAGTTATGGAGCTTGGATGCACCAGGCCTTCTTCAGTCCAGGTTATGCTGGTAGGTGCTGCAGCCTAGCCCAGCCTGGGCAGCCCCCAACCCTGGCCTTCATGTGAACTAGCAGGTGTTACAGCCCAACCCAGCCTGGCCTGCATACCGTCTTGCTTCTTGCTCATGCCAGTTGGTGCTGCATACTGGCTTAGCTTGGTAGGTGATGCTATTTAGCCCAACCCAGGTCTCCCATGTGGGTAGGTACCTTGGTCTTACCCAGACATATTTTATGGTATATCAGCATTTTCAAGTACCTTCAAGTGTAGTGGTATGGTCCATGGAATCCCCTCAAAGCCATTTTTCCCTGTGAGTGCTGTGGTTTGGTACTTGGAATCCCTCAGAAGTCATTCCACATCTGCCAAATACTCTCTTGGTGGCCCCCACTCCCACACATCTCCAACCCTCCTCCCAAGGTAATCTGTAGCCCCAGTTGTGACAGCCCTGGGATTTGCAACATGGGGCATTCTAGCACCTGCAAGGGCAGGTGCTCCACTTCTAACCTAGCTCCCTGTTAATATGCCTAGGAACATAGCACAAGACAGCCCAAGTGCATGGGCCCCTGCACTTGGGATAACCTGAGGAAGCTTCTGGCTCCTGGCCTTTGACTTTAGCTTCACATAGCCCCAGCCACTGAGGTCATTTGGGGAATGAACTAGTGAATGAAAGATTTCTCTCTCTCAACTCTGCCTTCCAATAAATTTTAAAAATTAAATTATTGTAAAAGGGAAATAACCACAATAAGAATACAAAACAATTACCAAACGGCAGTGGTAAGACTTTGCTGTGTCAGTAATTTCCATAAATGCCAATCGAATTAATTCTCCAATAAAATGATGATGAAATCAAATGTCAAAATAGACCAACAATGACTGGTGAAATCAAATCAGTTATTAAAAATGTTCTATTGAAAAAGTCCAAACCAGTTGGATTCATTGCTGAATTCCAGTAAATTTCTAAAGAAACATTAATCGTATTACATTATTTCAAAAAATAAAAGTAAGATAAGTACTTCCACATTCATTTTATGAGGTCAGCATGACCCTGGTACCAAAACTAGAGAACACAGCCACTCCCACAAAAAAACTATGGGTCAATATCCTTGATGAACATAGAGACAAAATTGTCAACAAAATTGCAGCAAATTAAATGCAGTAGAACATTAAAACAATCATTCACCATGATCAACTGGCATTCATTCATTCCTGGAATGTGAGCATTGGCTAACATATGCTAATCAAAAAATATGATACATCACATCAACCAAATGAAAACTAAAAATCATGATGATCTCAAGAGATACAGAAAAGGCACTTGATAAATTCTGACATGTATTTCTGATTAGAACTCTGAACAAATTAAGTATAGGGAAACATGCTTCAATAAAACAAAGGCCATATATGAAAATGAATCAGTTCATATTGTATTACATAGGTAAAAGCTATCTTTTCCCTAAAATTTATAAAAATGACAAGAATGCCCATTTTCACCACTTTTATTTAACACAGTAGTGGAAATTGTAGCTAGAGCAATTGGGCAAAAGAAAGAAATAGTATCCAAATTGGAAAACAGGAAATCAATCTATCATTGTCCACAGCTGTCATAATCTTATATATGGAAAACCCCAAAGGACTTCATCAAATAACTATTAAAACTGAAGAAAAAGCCATTGAAAAAAAGGATACATATTTAAATCAAGAGTGCTGGAAAAATTCAATATCCATATGCAGGAAACGTAACTGAAACATTGTCTGCACCATGTACAAAAGTCAACTCAAAATACATTATAGAATGTGTAAGGAGCCAAAAAAGCACAATAGCAAAAAAAAAAAAAATGAATGTTCTAGTTGAGAAATGGGAGATAGACTTTTTCTCTAAATAAGAAACACATATTGGCAACAGGTGCACATAAAAGTACTCTATTACTAATAATCAGGAAAATGATAATCAAACCTGTAGTCAGATACCTACTCGCACTAGAAAGATTGCTTTCTATCAAAAAGACAAAAGGTAGAATGTGTTGCAAGAATTAGAGAAAAGGGAAACTTGTGCAATGTATGTACATTAGTACACCCATTTTGTGGAAAAGAGTACAAGAGTTCCTCAGTACGATTAAAATAGACCTAACATATGATTTAGTACTATTCACAATATGCATTACATAGGAATAGCCAAAGTGTCCATCCATTGATGAATGGGTCAGCAAAATATGATAGATATGTACAATGGAATATTATTCATCCATAGAAAGGATGAAATCTCAGCATTCACATCATGGATGTCAAGTGAAATAACTCAAGCAAAGAGAAATAAATATCACATGATCTCACCTGTACGTGAAGTCTAAAATAGACTAATCATACAGAAGTTAAAATCACAACCATGGTTAGCTTCAGCTGGGGAAGAAGGGAGAGAGAGGAATGGGATAAAGTCGATAAGAGAGTATTAAGTTGTAGCTTAACAACAATAATATGCTCCTGAGTTCTATATCCAATAAGATAGCTAGGTAATATTAAATGGTGTATAATCCTGTATAAGAAAAAAAAAACCAGAATATAGAATTTTTGAATGTTTTGCCATAATGTTATGGTAGATTTTTGAGACAATATACTTGCTTTGGGTTGTGCACTACACAATGTTTACCTATGTTGTAACATTTCATGGTACTCCACAAACATATACAATTTTATATTAAGTATTGAAACATTTAATAAACACTTAAAAGAAAAAGGTACAGACCAATATCCCTTAAAATATGCAAAAGTTATCACCATACAAACAAATAGAATTTGAACGTTCTTCATTTGGCTTCAAGGGCACATTATCAGGAAGCTGGATTGGAGATGATATTGACAGAACTAAAATTAACAGTGAGACATGGGATACTGACATTGCAAGAAACATCCTATGCCACACTTCATGATACATGATGAACAAACCTTGAAAATGTTTTCTTAATTAAAATCAGTCAATCACAAACAACCATATACTGTATTATCTCACTAACACAAAATATTTTAATGTAGAACTCTATATGGGAAAAAGAGATTGCTGCTTGTTTGTGATGGTGTGAAGAAAGTGGAGCATAATTGGTAATCAGTACAGCTATAACTTTTGGGATAATGAAAAACCTTTAAAATTTAGTGTGATAATGGTTGTACAACATTGTGAATATGATAAAATTATTGAGCTGCACATTCTGAATGCATGGGTTATGTGAATTATTTATGTACAAATGTGTTGCTTAAAATAACATCGAAATAAAAAACATAGGAATAAAACATACAAAAGCATAAAACTTACACACTGAAATCTACATGGTATTATTCAAGGAAATTAAAGAAGAAATAAAAACATGGAAACAGTAATAAATAAATAAAACTATGTTATAACAATCACCCTCTCTAAGTTCAAAACTACTTTTAAAGCTAATTACTAAGACGCTGTGATGTAAATACAGCAAAAATCAATAGAATGTAATTCAGAATCCAGATATAAACTCTCATTTAGGTTCAATTGATTTTGACAATGATGCTGAGACAATCCAATACAGAAAGAATATCCTTTCAACAAATGATACTGGGACAATTGATGATTCCTATACGTAGTGTTCAAAATTGATCCCTACTTGGTATAATACAGAAAAATTAACTCAAAGTGGATCACAGCTCTAAGAGCTAAAACTATAAAATTCATGGATGTAAACGTAGCTGAAATCTTTGTGATTTGAGTTAGATGAATACTTCTTATATATAACATTTAAAATACAAATTAAAGGAGCCAGTGTGGTTGCATAATCTTTGCCTGCAGAGCCTGCATCCTATATGGATACCAGTTTATACCCAGCTGTTCCACTTCTAATCTAGCTGGCTTGGGAAAACAGCAGAGAACGGTTCAAGTGCTTGGGTTCCTGCACCCTTGTGGGAGACCTGGAAGAAACTTCTGGGTCCTGCTTCAGACTGGCCCAGTTCCAGCTATTACAGGTATTTGAGCTGGGAAGCAGCAGATACAAGATCTCTCTCTCACTCTCTGTCTCCCCTCTCTGCAACTCTTCCTTTCATAGAAGAATGAAATAAATCTTTAAAACAGAAAAATGCTAAAAATTAACCAAAAAACAAGAGGAATCAAATTTTTTCAAAATTAAGTATTTTGGACTTCAAGAGCAGCATTTCTAGGTCTAAGTATAGTATAGGTCTAAGTATCTTCAGAATGTCAGAAGTAAACTCTGTGGTCAAATTTTCTCACTACACAAAATAATGATACTGAGATCCACAAAAGAAGCTCTCCCATGGTCACATGATTGCGTAACATACTACATTTCAGATGTTTGATTACATTCTATGTCCACTGCTTTTGGAAGCATGCTGGTCTCAATGTATATATATATTTGCTTCTAATACACATATAAATAGATTACTTGTACTGTTTCACAGAGATTAGTCATTCTTTTATTTTTATCAAACTCACAGGTATTTCAACATATCTACACACACTGGATAAAGCTTCTTAGGAACAAAACAAAAAGAATTAGAATGGTAGTTTTTTTTTTTTTAGAGAGAATATCTTTTATTTTAAATTCCCTTTTGACCATTCCCTTCTTCTTAAAACTGAACATGCTTGCTCCCACTCTTCTGCTCATGGACACTGATTCAGCACACCCCGCCCCCTGCCCTTTTCGTATATTTTCAATCTTTCCTTCTTTACTGGATCATTCTCATTAGTTTGTCAGAGTATCTCTTGTGAACATAGTAAATATAAGGAAGATAGATAATGTCTACATGAATAAATGCTGGAAATAGATAGATGTTCATGGAGATTATAACCCAATATATTTGGCATCAAGTACCTTTACAACATCCACATTTTATCCCCAGCCTGAGTCTTTTCCTTTGAACCCTATACTCATATCAACACATATACTGAATATATTCCATTGTCTAATGAACATCACAAATTCACCATGTCAAAGAACAAATACTAATCTCCAGTTCCCCCACCCTTAAACTTCACAGTGCATTCTGAGGCTTTAAACTTGCAAGTGAATAAAACAAGAAATCAGTTGTATTCCTTGGCCCGTCTGAGCACTGTGAGATACAAGTCGATCTCCTGACTGTGAGGAGTGAAAACACTTTCCATAAGTTAGCAGGGTTTCAGAATCTGTACTGCTGTGTTCTCACATATCTCAGGTGCCTGCCACGCCCAACCAATCAGTTCTGTCCCTCTCTGACTTATTTTTCTCAGGTTTCTTCATTTCCATGTATTTGCAGTGATTTTATGTACCCAGATTGATAAAACACTTTTTAAGATTAGCCTTAGAAGAGAAAATTATTCTTTTAAAATATTTCTTGTTTCTTATTTTAACAGGATTAACACTCCATTAGGTTATGGTAGCAATATATGGCAAGAAGAAGATAATAATAATCATAATAGGGGAAAAAAACGCAAGCAAACAACAAATAAAATTAAAAGCCTATTGTTCCTTTGGAGTATGAACAAAGGCTGTATGCAGTAATTTTTTAAAGATTAGTATTATTTTTATTGGAAAGTCAGATATACAGAGAGGAGGAAAGGCAGAGAGGAAGATCTTCCATCCATTGATTCACTCTCCAACCAGCCACAACAACCAGCGCCCAGTGCATGCAAGGTGAGAACTTTAGCCATTAGGCTACTTCACTGGGCCCTGTACACAGTAAACTTATTCCAGAATGCCACTCTTGAACCTATAGATTCATTTGTTTTTATTCTCTGTGCATTAGCTATCAAAAATTAAAGAAAACATGCATTCTTCTTTGGGGTCTGGTTTATTTTCACAAATCATAACAGTTTCCATTTGCAAGCTTTTAGTTGCAAAAGAGAAGATTTCATTGTTTTTATGGCTGAATAGTATTCTGTTGTGTATAGATTCAACATTTTCTCTATCCAGTCATCCATTCATGCATACTTGAAGTGTGCAGAATTATGAAACAGGATTTTACACCTTATACAAACATCAACTCTAAGCATAGGCAAAACTTTTTGGAAAAGACCCCAGAAGAACAGCCAATCAAAAGAAAAATAAACAAATGAGATTTATATCAAGGTAAGAAGCTTCTGCCCTACAATAGAAACCATCAACAGCATGAAGAATGGGAGATAATATTTGCGAACCATTCAACTGATAGAATCTGAAAAGAGCATAAGAAACTCAACAACAACAAAACAAACAATCTAGTTAATAAATGGGAAAGGGCATGAAAAGGCATTTCCGAAAGGATGAGATTCGTTATTGAAAAGTCAGATACACAGAGAGGAGGAGAGACAGAAAAGATCTTCTGCCTGCTGATATACTCCCCAAGTGGCCGCAACAGATGGAACTGCACTGATCTAAAGCCAGAATCCCAGAGCCTCTCTCGGGTCTCCCATGCAAGGGGCAGGGTCCCAAAGCTTTGGGCCATCCTGAACTGCTTTCCCAGACCACAAGCAGGGAGCTGGATGGGAAGCAGGGCCGCCAGGATTAGAACTGGTGGCCATACAGGATCCCAGTACATGCAAGGTGAAGACGTTAGATGCTAGGCTAACACATAGAGCCCAAAGGATGAAATGACCAACAGACATGGAAAAACATATATATATCCAGGGTTACTATCCATCAGAAAAATTCAGATAAACAACACAGTTAGGTTTCACCTGACTGCAGTTTTCAAGGCAGTGTATCTAAAAACCCTTGTCTTTCCTACAGTTAGCAGAAATAAGCTACAGCAGTCCAATGGAACTGTTATTGATCCATGAAAGATATTCTCTAAATTGCCTTACAGTGTTTATTTTGCTCATTACTACAGAAGTATTTCCAGATTTTTACCAGTCTTAAAGATGTTGAACTTACTATTACAGATAAAATGAGAATTTCCCAGTTAGAGACATTGAAATGCTGGCACATTTTGGGACACAAGGCTGATAAATGAGAATGGAAACTATATTCAGAAATTGGTTTTGAACAAGTTTCTTAACAATAGTTCCTTGGCAGCTAAGCACAGTTAGTAGAAAAGGGGGAGCAATGGTATGCACCTTGAAGAAAAAGGTGCAGAAAAGGTGAAGAAAAACGTGAAGAAAAGGAGGAGTAAGAGTGCACACCTCCGGGGTGCTTTTGTTTGAACTCAGTAGATGTGGGACTATGACTTTCTTTCCTCACTTCCTAATTGTATGAACATTGAGAAAGCCACTTGACTTCTCAAAACTGACATTCTTGGTGTGAGGACAAAGTAAGGTTGAAATAAATGATCAAAATGGGTAGGATAAATTACAGTCAGTGACTCAGAGCATTAAGAGCAAAACACAACTCTTAGGAAAAGCTCAGAGGAGAATAGCACGCTGGCATCTCCAAAAGTAAGCTAGGGCCAAGAACTAACCCTAATTCCAAACAATCAAGAGTCTGAATTATGTAGGCAAATTGGAAGAGTTCAATCCAAATGCAAAGTAGCTGGCACTTAAGGATATTACGCTCTTCTCTGACTAGCCTGCTCATTCAGAGTTCTATGAATGCCCAGATCTACAACAGTCTTATACTTGCCTATTTACAGTAAGATTCTATAATCCTATCTAGTAGAGTGGTAATTATACAGTATTCTAATATTTATCTTCGTCTCTCCCAGTAGATATTGTTTTCATCACAGTTACTGGCACATTAGTAGTGCTTCTCAATTGTGTTGTAAAGTGTCCAATGGAAGCCTATTATGGACTAAAACAGGAGGTTATAAGCAAGAACAGAAAGGAGCAAATGTGAAAGACATTGAATCACTGCATATGTTTTCAAAACTTGGAAGAAGTGCAGGACAGTGGAAAGAAACAAAACAAGAATTTTTAGAATCGTATGAGTAGGGTCATGGATATTCCTTTAATTAAAGAAGTCATTTTAATGGAAGCAGATTGTATTGGAAAGAAACAGCAGATTTGAAACTGGGGTAGAAAACTGGGAGCTTCCCTTAGAGCATGTTAGACTTAAGCTGCTTATAAGATGTCCAGATGCATTTGGCTATTGTGTGTATATATAGTCAACAGCTCAGAAGAGAGGCCACGGCTGATCATATATGAAAGAGAGAAAATAAATGAATCCATAACAATAACCAGGTTTGATCTTAGCTGCTTAAATGTTATAGTCATGCTAAATATAGGCAACATAGAGTGAACAAATTTGAGAAGCAAAAATTTAACTCAGGAAACTTTGTGGATTTTATGAAAAAAGTATTTGTAAATACTAGCTAATGCAAAATCATCATTTTAGAGAAATTCCTAGCATCTCTCTGACATTATGAAACAATCAGAGAATAGGTAGCTGGTGAAATATATAAACTTAGAAGCAAATATTTCCATTGGTGAGACTACTTTAACATCAGTGCAATGACTACCTGTCTTTCAGCTAGCTGATGGTTAAAAAAAAAAAAAAATTCCTATTCTTCCCTTTTTCAGTCTGCTAAGAAGATGTAAACTGAGTGCACTAGCAAGTAAGAATGAAGAGCTCTTTTCAAATAACTTCATCCTTGTACAGAACATTTCTGCATTGCCTACTTACTCATCTCAGCAAAAAGTATGCATGTCCTCATGTCGCGAATAGTGGCATGCCACTTTGCCAGAGTTAGCAAAAAGTGCTAGTTGTTTTCCTCTGTCTCCAGCCCCACAGATCATTTTTTTTTCCTTGTTGTCTGCATTATTTTAAAATTGCTCTGTGTATTGGAAGAAAGTCAGAAGACATGAGGGCAAGCAAAGCGAGAAACAAAATAGTTCAGTTGTATCTTCCCTGATTGGGCTTTCCCTTTCAAAGTTGATTTCTTCCACAATTATAGCTGAAGTCAAGTGATCTTTTTCCTCAGTTCCAGATCACTCTGAACTCCAGCAACACTATTTCTGTTTCTTTCCCCTTCTTCAGCGGAGTTAGCCCCTCGTGTTGCTCCTTATGCCTCACCATTGGTAATTGGATCCTTTAATTCTACCCATGTGTCTAAAGCAGACCTTTCATTAAAATGTATTCACTTGTGCTGATATGAGCCATCTCTTGTCATAGCTATGACTTGTACTCATAGTACTTTGGGTGATTCAAATTTAGATGAAAATGTAGCAAGCACAAAGTTGATGATACTTTCATATAATGGAGGAAGGAGGGAGGCAATACAGGGTAATTGGTTCGTGGATATTATAAAAATATGGTTTTTTTCTAATCTTTAAATATAATGATAATCACATTGAATCTAAAGATAGTAAGTAATAGAAACACATTTTTATTTCATAATTGGGGATTTTTTTAAAGGAGATCTTCACACGGTTTCTAACAGAATGACAAGAATTATTATAACAATAAAAAAGCCAAATAATTTTGGGCAATATTGCCATTTAAAGATTTATTTTATTTATTTGAAAGCAGAGAAGAATAAACACAGACAGATCTTCAGTCTACTGATTCACTACCCAGGTCACTTACTAAAGATTGGGGCCGAGTTACACAGAAACCGGGAACCCAGAACTCTACATTGGTCTTCCTCATGGATGACAGACCCCACATACTTGGGTCTTCTTCCACTACACTCCTGGGAATTTTAGCATGGTGATGGAAACAAAGCAGGGAAGACAGAACTCTAACTAATGCTCTAATCATCAGAGATCAGCATTGAAAACCTCAGATTAACTCACTGCTCCATAACGCTGGCTCTTTGGGCTAGTGTTTTTCTAATACATATTATGTAGTATTTTAGGAAATGTTAAGGGTATTGGAGGTAAATAATTCTAAGACCAAATATGTTTGCTAAAATACATGTTAATCAAAGCTTAATGCATGTTTTTCTTAGTGGTTTCTGAGCTTCTTTGTGTAGTGCTTTCCCTCCCTCCCTCTCTCCCTCCCTCTCTTTCTCTCTTACTCTCACTGTGTGTGTGCATGTGCATGTGTACGTGTGTGTGTGCAGTGCCTCTTAGCATCTTAAGGGACACTGTTAATTTCATACAAGAAACATTCGATTTGTACCACAGAAGAAAAATACCATGAGTCTTAGAAAAGCATTTCATGAAGTCAAATCCTACAGAGATATGAGTGGATTGTATATGAGACATTAAGAAGCAGTAGAATTTTTAAAAAAGATTTGTTCTATTTTAATTTGAAAGATGGAGTTATAGAGGAGAGAGCAAGAGCAATCTTCCATTTACAGATTTACTTTCTAAAATGGCCACAGTAGCCAGAGCTGGATCAGACCAAAGCCAGGAACCAGCATATTTTTTCACACACAGAGGCAAAAGCATTTGAGTCATCCTCCATGGATTTCCCAGCCCATTAGTAAGTGGAGCCTCTGGACTCACAAAAGCATCCCCAAATATGATACAAGCGCTGTAAGCAGTGGTTTAATGTGCTATGCCATGAAACTTGCCTCAGAAGCAATAGACTTTGTGGAAAATTGAGAAAACATGTCCCATGTCCAAGAGGCAAAAAAACTATTTAATGTGAATGAATTATTGCCGTGGAAGTATGTGAGTTTGCCAGACCTTGTGATTTGTAAAGAAAAGATGCTTACGTGGGTTTTTATATGAAATCTCTTGTTGAAAAAATGTTAATCCATTTGGAAACAGATGTGTTTATGCAACAAACACACGGGTGGAAGCATCACATTTTACCCTAGAAGTACACATGGTTCTATGTCAATGGAAGTATTTTTTTAAAAATTAGAATTTTGAAAAATATGTTTAAAAATCACTACTAAATGTTGCTCACACCACAAACTATAAAGGAAATCATTTAAGGCCCATCCCATCAGTGGCCCAAATTTAAATATTTTCTGAACTCTGGCAATACACTGGTCAGCACTATGTTATCAAAGGTGACAGTATATTGAATCATAAGAATCTTAGTGCATACAAATGAAATCATTATGTTTAAAATCTTGCTGGTCATTTGCAATGCCAAACTAAGATAATAAGCACTGCAGTGTTGAAAGAACATCTTATTAACCACAAATTGAGAATCCTTCATCAAAATTTTTAAAATACAAAATTCCTTAAAATATGAATTTTTGGGGATATCAACATGACAACATAAGAGGAAAATTCTCTGACCCCCATGGGGTGGTTCGAAGTCAAAACATAGATCATTGAATATGTTATATGAAATTTTCTATAGACTATGTGTATTAGATATATACAAAACACTTGTAGTTTATTCTAAAAGAGCTCTCCTTCCCTGAATTTTCTTTGAATAAATATCCTTACTATTTAAGTTACAAATTTTTAATATTTTGGTAACCAAATTCCTCTTGAATGTAATTGATCGGCTAAGATAATAATGGGTAGTTGTTGACTCCCACATGAGAGTAATGAAGTCTACACAGCATGAAGAACCTATAGGGACTATAATTTTGGGAGAAAAACAAAGTTCCTCACCCTTGATGGACGTTCATGTTTCAACAATTCTTGTTACAGAAATCATACCAGGAAATTTGTCTCCAACTTATTTTATTTTGTGACCCTGGTATCTAAATAAATCTCAAATCTCTGTTATAAGTCAATTGTTTAGAAGATGTTTATTTGGGGCAAGCACTTGGTCCAGCAGTTAAGCTGCCACTTAGGATGTTCGTGTCTTACATCAAAGTAACTAGGTTCAATTCCTGGCTCTAATTCCTGACTCTAGCTTCCTGCTATTTTATATCTTGGGAAACAGTGATGATGGCTCAAGTAGTTTAGTCCTTCCCAACCACATAGAATACACACATTTAGTTCTCAGAGTGACCCCCCCCGCAACAGGAACTAGCTCTCTCCTCTCTTGCTCTCAAGAAATACTTTCTAAGAAGTCTAACGTTCATATATTGTGCATCAGCAACACTTGTTTCTGTGTATTTTCACTGAGAACAGCCATTCGTTAGTTCAGCATACAGTAGTACATGCTGGAGAGAAGAAGTTACCTCTAGTCACAGATATCCTTGAGTTGATGTATTACTAAATTTGAATTACAAATACTCACTGAACAAATAGAACACTCATTTCCTTTGTTTCCCCAAACTTTAGATGTATGAGAATTGTTCTGAATAGGGACTATACTTTGGCAGTTAAACACACAGATCTGAACCTAGATCTATGATTTACTCTCTTTGGCATCTGAGAAATTACCTAACCTAGTGAAACTTCTTCTTTGAAAAGTAAAGATGACTGCATTAATCTCATAGATTTGTTTTATTGTATGAGAAAATATTATCATAGTCTGTACAATAGATGGCCTATACAAATTACAAGCTTTTGTTTATCTTTTTTAACTGTCTTCTGAAAGAAGGTAAAAAAACATTCCCTTTAAGTAAAGCTAAATCATCTTTTCAAAATTATAGATACATGTTAATGATAAAAATACTGTTAGAATACAGGAGGAGTGAATATAGGAATACAACGTAACAAAAATTATTGAAATGATAAAATCTCATATGTAAAATGGATTTCAAAAGTCATATGATCCAAAGTCCTCCACACTGTAGACATATATTCATATCTGTATAAATAAAAGTGATTACCCTCCTTCACTCTGGCTTCCGACAATAGAATTGCCGTTATTTTCAGATTATTCCATTTATCATGTCACTTACTTACCAATCTCAGATGGGACAGTGGACTGTGGTATTTTAAGTTAAAGTGGTACTGAGCTAAAACTTTAGGATTTGGGAATGGAATAATTGTAGTAAGTAAGAACGTGAATGTGGGGCATCCAGGAACCAGCTGTTGAAACTGAACAGAACTGGCTTTCCAAAACTCATGCAAATGTTTGAATTCCGAAGCCTTACACTTGGTGGACCAAGACCAGACATTTGATGTGATAGCAGCATCTAAGAGGAAGGTCTGGTGGAATGTCTTTAGGTAATTAGGGGACTTGTCCTCAGTAGGCAGTTCTCGCTAGAATGTTGATCATTTGAATTGTGCTTGTTCCTTCTCTCGGCTTCCTGGATCACTAGATTCCAGACTATTGAGTCCTCCTGATCTTGAGTTATGAAGCTTCAGTTCTCTCTCTCTCTCTCTCTCTCTCTCTCTATATATATATATATATATATAATATACATATATGTGTGTATACTGATGTTTATATATATTAAGATATATACAAATATAGAGAGATATGAGTATGGATCTTCAAGCTGTAACTCTATATATATGTACAGAAACAGTGATGAATATATGTATATATATCTATATATCTATCTATATATAGATATCTTAGATATTTTCATTAAGTAATGATAAGTGAACTAGTATAGAAGGTATGGAGAAGAATTCCAAAGAGGACAAGGTTATCTGGTAAAAGACCTCAAAACACCTGCATAAGAGAGTTTAAAGCTAATTTTCTGTACAATAAGGTTTTCTAACATAGTGTAGCACTCTGTAATCTGAAACAAAAAAGCACCTGAATCTGTTTTGAGCTGACAGGAGCCCAAACTGCAATGTTGCTAGAAAAGTTAAAATCCCCATGAGTCTTCATTTTTCAACCAGATTATCCACTAGAGATCACGGAGACCATGCCTCAATACAGAAGTTAAACTATTCCTCAAGTAAAACATACTCTAGATTTATCTACATCAATTAAAAAGATACAAAAAGGCAGAAACTTAACTTCTAGTAACTTAGCTGCCTATGAGAAATAAATCATATATGCATCTGAAGAGATGATAAAATCCAGACAATACATTATGTCATAATGTTGGAAATCCATTTAAACCTATCGAGACACATTCAGCCATGATATCAAGTGATCAGAGTAGGAAGCCCCAGGAGTCTAGTATCACAGAAAGTCAACTAAGTTAGAAAAATCTTAGAATCAACATCGACCAAATCCTCTATTTAGAAAAAAATAATACAAGCGCAGAAGGCTTAATGATGGAATAAATTGGCTCATAGCCATAGGAGAGTACTGTAGCATTTAAAATTTCCTGCCCATCATCATCTTCCACTGTTTATATCAGCAACAGCCATGAATGTCATATTGCTATTCCAGAGGGACAAACAAAAATATATTTTCAAATAATTGAGCTTGTATTTGCTTTTTACCTGTCTGGCAGCAGTTTTATGAAGCAACATAAGGACTTATTTTACCTTTGGTTCATCAAATTTAGAATGTTCCCAGGACTGAGCAAATTTCTCAAGCAGATGAGAGCATCTGAAAGCAAAATATGGGACATAGAAGACTGACTCAGGGAAAAAGTTGAGAAAAGCAATAGATAAACTGAAATCCTAAGCAAGAACAGGTTGACAAATGATATACAGTGATATTAAAAAATGTGTGTGGGCGGGGTAGAAGTTCCCACTAATAACCAGGAAATTCTGAAGTCCCCATTCAGCCTAGAGTTTGATACATGATCATGAGAAAAAGTGATTAACCTCCCATTAACCTTCATACCCAGAAAACCAGGAAGTAAAAGCCAAAGCAGAGGGGTTTTTTTTTAAGATTTATTTTATTTATATTGGAAAGTCAGATATACAAAGAAGAAGTTCTTCCGTCCGATGATTTACTCCCAAACCAGCCACAACAGCTGTAGCTGAACAATCCAAAGCCAAGAGCTTCTTCCAGGTCTCGCGCACTGGTGCTGGGTGCCAAGGCTTTCCCAGATCACAAGCAAGGAGCTGGATGGGAAGTGGGACCGGGATTAGAACTGGCACCCATATGGTATCCCAGCATGTGCAAGGTGAAGAGTTTAACCACTAGGCAACCCCACTGGGCCCTAAAGCAGAGTGTTAAAGTGGTGTTGCTAAGCAGAAAAGGAGTACCTTAACACATCCAATCAACAAAAAACAGAAACATATTTTTCTTTTTCTTTTTGTACAGAAGTATTTAAGAAAACTCTAACAAAATGTTCATTGATTGTTAAGCTTATAGGACAGGCTTCAAAGTCAAACAGCATAGAATATAAGCATTAGAAAAATAACAAAAATCACAAACAGTAGCAGTCTATGAAAAGGAATATCAAAATGTGGAGACAAAATCAAATTGTATCTTGATAAGAGAAGCACAATTTAAATGCAAAAACACAGATATTTTGAAAGTGGGGGAATGTAAAACACAATAATGTTGAGTAACAATAAAAAGAGAACTTCAGAATTTAATTAAGATTGTTACAGCAGATAAATAGCACTTTACACACCAATAAAAAGTTTAATATATCAAAACAATGGAACAATTATAAAGACATATAAACATAATTGCAAATATCCAAAATGAATGTGGTGAAAACAGACAGAACTGATGGACAACACAGATAATTGCAGAATAAAGATTTCAATACATTGCTTTTAATAATGACTGGAACAAGTAGACTGAATATTAAAAAGGAAATAGAAGCACTGACCACAATAAATCACGTAAACTTCACTGATACCCACAGAATGCTTAATGCAAGAACAGGTTATGTGAGGGCATTTCAAAAAGTTTATGAAAAGGTAGATGAAAATCACGTGAATTTGATGGAAACATTTGAAATCTACCTATAACAGAATCTTTAAAAGTTTATAGAACTGTTACATGAATAACATGCATTATTTCAAATTCTCACAAAAATGAAATTATCTTTAATTCCGCTTTCTGTGAACGTTTATGTCCTCTCGTTTGTAT
The DNA here is from genome assembly GCF_017591425.1 of Ochotona curzoniae. Taxonomy (NCBI): domain Eukaryota; kingdom Metazoa; phylum Chordata; class Mammalia; order Lagomorpha; family Ochotonidae; genus Ochotona; species Ochotona curzoniae. Next base: position 34,088,209 of record NW_024465023.1, read on the forward strand.
GTATTCCTTTACTGAGAGATTTGTATAAGTTTTCCCATTTAATTTTTGTAACATAATAGAGTCATTATATTCCACTTAATAAATTAACTGAGACTCAGCAAGATCCATTAAATTGGGAAGGATTATGTAGCACTTGAGTGGCAGAGCCAGGATTTTGCTTTACTAAAAATACCATGCACTTGGCATTATAGAATGCATGTATTTCATTCTTTATATTAAACTAGTGAGATAGCATGATAAATCATATCATTGTTTAATTTATAAAAAATAATAAAATATTATTTTCATTGTAGAGTTTTATGAGTTTAAAGACAGAGAATATTTCCATCATCACAAAAGCATTCTTTATGTAGCGCTTTGTAGTCAAACCGCTCTGGCTGCCACCATTGCAAGGAAATCACTCATATTTTTTTCTGTTGGCAATAATATCGTCTGCTTCAAAATGACATACAAATTGAAATATGTTTTTCTTTAATAATTTACCATTATACGTTTAAATACTGCCATGTTTTACGTGTATCAGAAATTTTTTTCCTTTCTATTGAGTAGTATTTTAGTATATGGAGTCACTCAAAATTGCTTATTCATTCATCTAGTAATAGATAATGGAGTTGCTTCTGACTTTTCAATCTTGAAAACAAAACTGAGCATTAATATACAAGTTTGTATGTGCACATACTAACATTCTTCAAAACCGTGTGTTGAGAATATGAATCACAAGGTAGAGCAAATATAGTGAATGAGTAGGATGCTCCTGTGAACACTTCCCTATAGAGATACCAATTTGGTATGTAGTGGGGTTTGGTTTTTTTTTTTTTTTTTTGGTTTGTTTCGTTTTTTTTTTTTTTGTTTTTTTCATAAAGGAAAAATATTTATTCAGCCTACAGAGGTAGAAAATCAAGCACATGATACTGGCACCAGGTCAGGTTGGAGGTCAGTCTCACGGTGAATGGCAAGAACATATGTGATGGGCCTGGCGGCATGCCCTAGCAGCTAAAGTCCTCGCCTTGAACGCGCCAGGATCCCATATGGGCACCGGTTCTGATCCCGGAAGCTCCACTTCCCATCCAGCTCCCTGCTTGTGGCCTGGGAAGGCAGTTGAGGACGGCCCAAAGCTTTGGGACTCTGCACCCACGTGGGAGACCCGGAAGAGCTCCTGGCTCCTGGCTTCGGATCGGCAAAGCACCGGCCATTGCGCTCACTTGGGGAGTGAATCATGGGACGGAAGATCTTCTTCACTGTCTCTCCTCCTCTCTGTATATCTGATTTTCCAATAAAAATAAATCTTAATTTTAAAAAACAGAACATATGTGATAAGTACAATTCCAAATATGTATCTGGACAGAAATTTTTGGATAAGCTTACTATAAGAAACAAAAAAAAGCAAGCAAACAATCAAAAAAAAAAAAAAAACTCCCGCTATTTTACTATCCTAATATCATAAGAAGCCTTGTATCCTTAATAACCAGGGGCTTCTCACTAGATATCAATTCTTTTCTTAAGAGTTTAAATATCATTGCTTTTTAGAAACAGACTTATAGTCTTCATATTTTTTATTTTTCCTGTTTCTATATTATTATTTCATGATACATTTCTATAAGCTCTGGGATTTGCCTTATCCCCTCTCCAAATCCCCTACCACACCCCACTGATTTCACCTATATCATTAAAATAGTATAGTTTCTCATAAAAAGTAGTAAGTCTGTATTGTGAACATTGACAATGGTGTAGGGTCCAGTAGCATATTCTCAAGATATATTTAATAGTTTCATTGGGAGGCCATCTTTGATCTGGAAATAGAAATGCATGCTGCATTGTATCATCACATCTGAATATGATAGTGTCCATTACACAGTTACTATACATCCCTTTAAATGAAAAGCCACAATGCAAAACCAACAGGAAGAAAAATAGAAAACTCCAATGCCATCAAGTTAAAGTAGCATGCTACTGAATCACTAATGTGTCGCTGAAGAAATGAAAAAGAAAATCAAGAACCTTCTTGAAAAAAATGATGCTACTGTATGACTTATGAGTTAGTGAAGAATTTAACGTGAGAAGTAACTTGATGAAATGAAAATAAAAACAAAAACAACAAAATCCATGAGATATGGTTTTGCTGATTTTTGTTGGTGAAATGTGTATCCTGTAGGCAACAGATAGATGGGCGCTTTTTTTTTTAATGCAGTCTACTAATCTATGTTTGATTGATGAGTTTAAGTCGTTTCCATTCAGGGCTAATATAAATAGGTGGTAATTTGTTCCTGTCATTAAGCAATGGGTTGTTCATTGATTTAGTCTTTTGTTATTATTTTACTAGGATGTTCTTCGAATTCGCCTTTGGTTTTGGTGGATGCTATTCCTTTTCTCTGTCAAAAGAACATCTTTAAGTAGCATTTGTAGGGCAGGTCTGGAAATCCATATTCTTTGAGCCCTTTACTGTGAAAGAATTTTATTTCATTTTCAAAGACAAGGGAAAGCTTTGTTGGGTATGTTATTCTGGGCTGACAAGTTTTGCTTTTATAATCTGGAATATGTCGCTCCATTCTTTTCTGGTCTGTAGAGTTTCCTGTGAGAAGTCTTCTGTGAGTCTGATTGTCATTCCTCTATAGGTTAATTTTTTTCACGTGTACATTTCAAGATCCATTCCTTATGTTTGATTGAAGAGAGCTTGATTATCCTGTGTCGTGGTGAAGATCGCTTTTGGTCAACCCTGTTGCGAATTCTGTGCCCCTCTTGGATGTTGCTTCCCAATTCTTTCTCCAGATTAGAGATGTTTTCCTTTATTATTTCATTAAATACGTTTTTAAACACAGCTTCTCTTTATGCACCTCAGGAACTCCCATAACTGTTATAATTGACATTTCAATGATGCCTCTTAATTCTTGAATGCTTTTTTTTTTAGCTTGACCCTACTCTGCTCCAGATTTTCAATTGTTTTCCCACTGTGACAAAAAGTATCTTCCAATTCTGAGATTCTTATGCCTCATTCATTGTATTATGAAGACTTTCCACAGAATTTTTAATTTGCTCTATTGTGTCCTTCATTTGCAAAAATTCAGTTTGATTTTATTTCAGTGTTGCTATTTCCTGTGTGATATAGTCTTAAATTCCTTGAACTCCTGTATATGCTTCTTGTTGTTGATATGAAGCTTTATAATAAGCTTTCTGAATTTTGTATCCCCCATTTTCTTGATGGAAATTTTGTTTCCTCAGTTAGCTCTAAGGATAGCAAAGGTTTTTGCTCCTTTGTTGGGGAACCTCTCATAATATGCACATGCATTGTGCCTCTGTCACTTCTTTTGCTTTTAGTAATTGTACTTCTGGTTAGCAGATTCTTCTCTTTAGGGCAGGTTTTTAGTCTGTGTCACCCACAGGTTTACAGTTCAAATTTACCTATTCCAGCTGATACCTGGTTCTTTGTTGGCAGTCACTTGTGCCATTCCCTCTAGCAAGTTTCACGTCTGGCCTCCTGTGTTAGACTTCTACCATGGTCTCTGTAGACCCAGACCCTGGCTCATCGTATTCCACATTCCTGTGATTCTGTGCTGTGACTGCACCATTGTCTGTGCAATCTTTTTCTCACTTCCAGTTTGAGCAGTTTCCAGGATTATGGAGACACCAGGTATCCTAAATAACTTGGTTGTTGCTAGTGCTGATCTTGCCAGAACCTGATGGCTGTTATGTCTGAGGGTCATCCAGACCTCTTTTGAACTGTAGGTGCCAAAGTCACTATTATTTTCCTGTGGGACCAGTACAACGCACCGAGTTAGAAATGAGTTAACTCTAAGCTCAGCGCATGCGCAATTCACTGTTGTCCCTCCAATTTCAGTCCTTGCCACCTTGTATAAAATGGCACCTGATGTGCCACTGGTGGAGTTCTGGATCTCCTGGCTGTTAGATCTGGGGACTACCCAAATCTATTTTGGGTGACACCTGTAGGACGGCCAATCGGTGCAACACACTGAGCCAGAACTGATTTTGCTCCCAGTTTAATGCATGCAGAGTTCTCGTCTCAAAGTCTTTGCCTTCCTACACAAAATGACACCCAATGCAGCTCTGGTGGGGATCTGAGCTATGAGAGCCATCCTGTTCCTGCACAGCCTCTTTGGGATCTACTACTCTGTCTCTGCTCCTGGTTGAATCAAACAAACCAGCAGGAAGGGGAGTTCTTTGAGTAGATTCATCTGTTGAGCTCCTGGTGAACTCTCCTTCCCACCTGGTTGCTGGTGGAGCTCTTGCCAGTGGTGAAGCTCAGATCATTGTTTCCTGACTGCCACCAGGGTATCTGGTCACTGCAATACAACACCATTGTCTCTGCTTTCCCGTGTCTGCCAGTCCCCATGTACTCCTCTGCTGTTAGCCTGTTCTCTCCTACTTCCTGGAATGTGCCCTCTCTGTTTCTGGCTAATGATTCTCCATCTGTTTAAATGTGTTCTTATCCTATTCTGCCATCTTGATTCTCCCAGAGATACCAATTTCAACAGCCATGCACACACCAGATCACCTTCACAAGATATTATCATTGTCTCCTTTTGTTATAATTATGATAAAAGTCATATTAAAGAAAGTAAGAAAGTTACCCAAATCTCCCTTTCCCCGGGTTTAAGGAGAGTGGCACGTAAAGACACTTCCAGCTTGGTAGATGGAAAGAAATCTAAGTTCATGTACTAGTTTCAACTGAATATCAAAGTTTCTGGCATGTCCACCTAGGCCTTTACCTATGTAAGTATTTTGAGGTTCCACATGTACACCTCCCTCTATTATCCCTTCCCAAATTGTCTAGAGAAAAACTCCAACCCTTTTGAAAGGCTTGAAGAGGGAGGTTATGAGGGGAACCAGAACAATGGGTTAGGCAGAAGATGCAATGCTGGCATTCCATATGAATTCCAGCTCAAGTCAAAGCTGCCTGCACCTCTAATTCACATTGACTTCTGATCCAGATCCCTGCTACTGTACGTGAGAAGGCAGCAGAAGACAGTTCAAGTGTTGGATCCTGCAACCCATATGGGAGACCTGGATGAAGTTTCAGGTTCATAGCTTAATTCTGTCAGAGCCTTGGCCATTGTGGCCATTGGGCAAGTGAAGATGAGAGATCTCTTTCTATCTCTCCCTTTCTGTAACTCTGACTTTCAATTAACTGAAGTAAATCTAAACAAACAAACTACAACTTGGAGCTCAAAGCCAGACCTATCTGAAAGCAGAACTTGATAATAACCCAAAGTCCTAAAACAAAAATAAAAACACCCAGGCAAAACCACTCACTGACAGAGCCTTTTGACTTGCCCATTGCTTGTGCTTGAGTGGATTAGGTTCATTTTGGCATGCATTAAAAAAAATCCTATTTTAAAAAATGGATGCACCATACAGGAAAACTGAAACTGAAGCTCGCTTTCTTGTTAAAATGTAATGGCTAATTCACTTTTTAAATAAATTTAGGGTTATTATATTCCATAATTATTTTTAAACTTTAGTTTTTCAAATCAGTTGGTCTATTTTCTCTATGTTGTTAAATTTGTGTGCATGTATATTTTCATAAAAGTCTCTTTGTTAAAGAGAAAAAACAGTTAAAATTATTTCCATCAATCAAAGATGATTTCTTCAACAGTTACTGTTTCTGGAAGCACAGATCCAGGAACACTGTGTGGTACAAAGAAGGCATGCGTAAGAATGTGTAGGATAAAGTAAGGAACTCTTTTCTGAGATTCTACCTACTCTGGGCTAAGAACAACTACAATCGTCCCTAAATTTTACCTTCCAGTCTTTGCCTTAGAGTAGAAATGCTTTAGCAGAACAGTAATCACATAAGTTTGTTTTCTGCTTATTTATTTACCATAAACCTATAACATACTTTATAGGTTAATATTTCAATGAGTGGTTATAGCATAATTTTGTTAACTTTCTCCAATTTTTGACCATTTGTAATTTTTTTTGCAGATTTTCTCGGTCATAGACAAGGATACACTGCATAATTTTTTTGCTCATAACTTTTGATTTTCTTTCTTGTTATTGCTTTGGTACAAATTCTTAGGAGTGGAATTTCCATGTCAAAAAGTCCTTCCCAATGACTGTGCAAGTGTCTGTCTTAACCTAACCATTTTCATTCTGATTGTAAGTAGCAGCAGGCAGGTAAATGTTTAAGAATAAGATGTCTAAAAAATTATTGAAGCCTTGAAATGTAGTGTTTGTAATTTTCCATGGTGTAAATGCTTCCTTCCAGAATGACCAATTTCAGAGTGGAAAAATGAAGCCAATCAAGATAATGTTGAAAAGAAATGCCTTACTGATTTTTATGGTTCAGTAAGACTACCCTGGAAACAACTATAGATATAAATCAATCCTAATAGATTATGGCTCTTTTCTCTCTCCAAAGAGATGACAGTACATACTATAATTTTCCTGAGATGGCAAAAGGGAACACAAGTGTAGCTTTTAGGGGCCATTCTAACAGAAGCATCACCTGGCATTTCTAAGGTAGAAGTAAAACTTGAAGGTAGACTCCTACGCCATGATCAGTTCCAGGAGCTCTCCCACTTGTGGAAGTCAGGCTGTTCTCTTTGATTTCTCCATCAATGCTTATTATATTTCTGAGAGCCTTTTTGAAATCTTGAACACAATTGGTATCCTGGGGTTAGTCTAAACTGAAATCTATTTGTCCTTTTTGTTTTTGCCATCATGGGAAGTAATACAGCTGACTGAGTGAGACAATAAAGCCATCCATTGATCATGAAGCTATGTTCCTCAACCACTGGGAAACTTTCTTTAGCCTAACAGAAACTGAAAAACAGTCAATGACACCCTGTAATGCCATTCACTGGATAGGTTTATTTCCATTTTCTTTGATTCCTGACCCATCTCAATTCATCCTTTGTCTTTCCAGATGAACAGGTCTCAACTTTGGGATTTAAGATCCTGTTTACCAGTGTATCTTCATTCTAGCTGACTACCCTGAACTTGATTAGCCAACATGAGAAACAACCCTTGGGCCAAGGCTGGGGAAAAAGAGTTGTTCCCAATGAAGGAATAAGCTCCATCTTTTGGTTTGTCTATGCTTCTCAAAATGCTGAGATAAATACTCAGCTTTAAGGATTTACCAGAATACTGGGCTAAGGGCTAGTCTACTATTTTCTTATTCAGTAATTATTTTGTTCATTCATTCAATGGTCATTTCCTCATTTGCTCAGTTTCTAATATTCCATTCACTTGTAGACTGGTGATGAATCGGGAAGTATGTGAATGCTCAAACATTAATAAATCCAGATATGGAATATAATACACATATAAGTACTAAAAAACCAAACTGTTTTTCAGATTTATTTATTTTATTGGAAAGATTCACCGAGAAAAGAAACGAATGTTTTCCATCCATTGGTTCATTCCCCAAATAGCCACAATGACCAGATATAAGCTGATCCAAAACCAGGGGCCAGGAGCCCCCTCCAGGTCTCCTACACAGCTGCAAAATCCCAAGGCTTTCGGTCATCCTTGACTGTTTTTCCAGGTCATAGCCGGAGTACTGGATGGGAAGTGGAGCATCTGGGACTAGACCCAGTGTCAATATGGGATGCTGGTACCTGAAGGTGGAGGATTAGCTATCAGAGCCATTACACTGGCCTCCAAATCAAACTTTATTCTCTGAAGAGGCATGAGAAATTACACAAAAAGAAAACATGATAAAAATTACCTTGAATGATTATTAGGAGTTCCTATGTACAGATGGGATGAAGAAATATTCTAGATAGATAAAACTGCATTGGAAAAATCATAGATGTGTAAAATGAATGGATAAAGAAATCATAGAATATAATAAATAGGCTCTGGAATCTGATCAACTTTAGTCTAGATCATGTATTCAGTTTCCTAAGCAAGTGATTTTACTTGAGCTTCCACTTCCTGATCTAGAAAATGAAGATAATTAATAGTACCTTCTTCATAAATTGGTTAAATGATTAAATTAAATTAAATGATGAAAGTGAAGTGCTTAGCACAATCTCAAGTGTATAATGGGCAACCAGAATTTTAGTCTTTATTAAAATGATGCATCCATGGAGAAGCAATAATATTTATGGGATTACAGGACTGTGGGTTCTACAAGGAGAATAGTAGCAGATGTGGTAACAGATGCATGTTAGGATGTCCTCAGAGAAATGCTAGCTGAAACCAAACATTTGCCTTTGAAGTTGAAAGAATTTTTACATAATGTACTTCCTGGTGTCTCCCTATTTCAATCAAAAAAAAAATATGTAGCAGAGGGAAGACATGAAGTCTCAGCTTGATCACAGAACAACTGAATGGAGCATGTAGATGCTGTTTTCCTTTTCAACATAGGAAATTGATGCATCCCTTGGACATTATTTTTGCCCTGACTCATTGGGCTTTTATCTGTGTCTGTTACACAACATCAATAATGGGCAGGATGCAAATCATTTCATATGCTATCAAGAGTTATTCACTATTGATGTTTCTGGGTTTTTATTTTAAAAGGTGCAATATTTGCTTTGAGAACATCTGGACATTTGCAAAGTACCTTTAAAAGTATCTTTCTATGCCCTGAGTATATCTTCTGTGTATAGAAGTGGTAACAGAAGCTGTTATAGTTTCAAGTTTGAGTTTGTACTCACTACCCCATCCTATCATTCAAGAGTGGTCATTACTTTTCTAAATTGTGAAAAGGATGAATATAGCAGAAAACCAGACATTTCCGTTAATCTTTTCTATCAGGAGAATAGAGATCTAAAAAGAGGATAGGTGAGATAAGATTAGTTCTGGAAGTTGGAAAAATAATAAAGATGGGAGACAGGTAAAGAGGGGGGGAGAGGGAAGTAAAAGGGGAAAGAAAGAAATCTAAGAAAGAAACTAGTATTTATAATGACTCTGCTATTGTTCGTACTTACAATGCCAGGATACACTTAAATAGTAGAAGGATAGACTTACAACTGTGTTTGAAGGTCTATACTATTGTAATAATATAAGGGGAATCAGTGAAGGGAGGAGATTTGGGAAGGGGTGGGGGAACTCCTAGAGCTTATGGAATTGCATCATAAAATAAATTAACAAAAACCTTTAAAATTTTAAGTTAAATTAAATTGTAAACATTACATAAATAAAAGTGAGCTTAAGACTTGGCCAATCAAAGAGTTACTTCATTACCACTCTTCCCTAGGTATCATGAATAAAAATGGTCACATTACCCCTTAGTTTCTGCCATGTATGCCTCACCAGTCAGTCTTTCAATCTGGTTCAGATTAAGTCTTGAGGAATTCCTTCATTGTTAAGCAAAATCTTTACCTTTTCTTTATACTCACACTACTGAGTTACGAACAAGTTTTGTGGACTCCGCCTTTGAAATATATTCTAAATGCACTTGTTCTATACTCCTCCACAGATAGCATCCTGTTTTGCATTAGCACTGTCTTTAGTCTGAAAGCACTGTGTGGCCAATTTATTAGATCCTTATTTCTGTTTCCCTCCTCCTAGCCTCCATTACCCATACAGAAGTCAATAGGAGCTCTTCGAAATGTAAATCAGATCATTTATCTTCTTTATTCAAAACCATCTAATAACTTCTGGTTATATTAAGATAAAATATAAAGCATTACATAATCTGAACACCAAATTTTCTTTTCAAACTTATCTATTACCACTCACCACTCTAACCACACTGACATTTTTCTCTGCTGAAAGCTACTAATGTCGTCTCTTGCTTATGGGTTTTGGATTTGCTGTGCATTGGGCTTGGAACACTCTTCACTCAGTTCCTCATTTTCTCTCTCTCGCTCTCTCACTCTCTGTTGCACACACAAACACACTATATGTGTGTATAAAATATATTAATTATCTGTATTGTTATTCATTATATATACACAATATATGTTATTTCAGATATTTACCTTAGTACAGCATGTCTATCTTTAAAAATTTCTCTCCAGTCCCTCACAGTTTTCTGTTTCTTTTCTGTATTTTTCCTTTATTACAATTGTCACAATACAATTATACGAATTCTCTTATTTCTTCCCCCAGTTTTATCTAGTCATAATTAGCACATAAAATTATATATATATGTATACTTTAGACATACAACACAATTTTCATATATATGTACAAACAATATGGCAATCAATTTAATTAACAAAACTACCCTGTCCTATAGTCGTATTTGTGTGTGCAGCCAGAACATTTAAGATCCACTTAATTGCAAGTTGCAATTAAGCCAATTGTAATTATACAGTAGAATATTTTTAACTGTAGTCACGATGATTCCTCCAGAACCTATTCATTTTTCTTAATTGGATCTTTGTATACTTCATGTACCATCACTCCACTCTTCATTTCTAAGCATTTGACATTTTTAGATTCTACATTTAAGGGAGATTATATTTGAAATATCTTTTTTTTCTTTCTGTGCCCGACTTATTTTATTTTGTATAATATAATGTCCGTGTGTATCTATGTTGGCACAAATTGCAGAATTACCTTCTATCTTAAGCTTGAATAATACTCTATCTATAAATTTATGTATACAATATGTTTTTATTCATTTTTCCAGTGATGCACAGTCAGGCTGATTTCATATCTTTGCTATTATGAATAATGTTGCAATGAATATGGGAGTGCGCATATTGCTTCAAAATATTAATTTAATTTCTTTATGGATACAATGGATCTTTAAAAAGTTCATGAAAATGTATGTATTATGAAAAGACAATATATGTCTTCCTCAAACATTCTAAGAAGGTGGAAGATTTCTCTGCTCTCCCGACCCATTACGGAATAACATAGGGTATTGAAAGTATATTAGGTTTTACAATTCTTTGATGTAGATCATAAGCAGTCTGACGCCCATTGATTGTTGGCTCATTGGTTACATCACAATATCTTATTGCATGTGAGATAGGCTGTTTGGGGTTGAAATAATATTACAGTTTACAGGTACTATTTTTCTGATTGACATCTCTGTCCATCTATCTCTGTCTCTCTCTTAAATAAGTTAAATAAATGAAAAATAACCCTATTTTTTGAGCAGCCTTTTGTGGGTCATGCCCCCCACCTGTTCTTGAATATTCTTGAGCCAGGATGCACTGTTGAAGATAGTGCCTAACCTAGGTTCTCCAGCATGTGTGCATTGAAGGGAGACCTGGATGAGCTAGTACATTTCCTGTAAGATTCACCAACCACGACCACTTCAGTCCTGTTCCTGCCCCGTTGGAGGTGCCTTCATGTTCCCTTTTCCTCACTGCTCTCCCCACCACCTCCATCCCGTTCCTGCCACGCTGGACTAAACCACCTAAAGTGCCTCGTTTCGTCTGGTGTTTCCTGCATCTGGAGGCCAAGGGTTGCTGAGGGAACTAGGCCTGCCCTGTTGCCCATCCCAGCTGGCTTTGCCTTGTGGGATTAAATTTGTTCTGTTACCCTGATTCACCTCCCAACGGTGAGTGACTAACTTGCAGGTACAGTGGGTGAGTCCTCCCAGGCTATTCCGAGCCCTAGGCTGGCATCAGAAGCCAACAGTCTGCTCACCTCCTCCTCTCTTCTGGGATGGAGCCACGTGCATTCCCACTCCCTGCCTTGGCCCTGTCAGTGCCTGCAGCTCACGGGAAGGGCTGGAAATCCCAGGCGTCAGGAACAGCGATGGTTTGAGGATCCCCAGGCCCCTCATGGCAGCCTTCCTGGGCCCTGAGCTGCCTGGCTGGCTTCCCCAGGCTTCTGCTGCTTCCTCAGGGCGAGTTCTTCATTACCAGAGTACTCACTTGGATTGTGGGCCTAGGGGTTCTGCCAGGGCTCTTCTGCTGTTTGCTGCCAATCTTACAGGGATCCCCTTTCCCCAGCTACCCTGCTGTCCCCTGGATTCTGGCCATGTCTTCAAGAGCTGCTTCCCGTGTTCTCAGGCCTCCCAGGTAGCTCCTGCCTTGGGCTTTAACTACAGACTCCTCTGTCTGGTCTGGGAAGACTTGTCCCCCAGCAGGCTCCAGGGCATTTGTCAAGTTGCTTCTGCCTTGCCCCAGGTTTGAGACTGCCTGGCCTCTGGGTTGTGCCTTCTGTCTTGGGGGAGGGGAGGCCTGTTCTGGCCTCCCAGAGTACCCAGCCTGGGCCAGCTTTGTGAAGGCACAACTTTTGTTAACTTAGTGTTTTTTGTTTGTACCGGCTGCTTTCTAGTTTTTTCTTGCCTCCTATTTAGGGTGCACCTCACAATTGTTTTTTATATGGTGGCGAGGACCACCCCAGGCCTTTTTCTAGACTTGGAGCCTGGCCAGGCAGGGACCACATGTGAGTGTAAGGCACTGGGCAGATCTAGGGACCTAGAGGCTGCCACTGCAGTATTGTTGCTAAGCTTCTCAGGCTGATGGCCACCTCCTGGACTGCACTCCTAGGCCTGAATGAGGCTCCTTCCTAAGTGTTTTTGCAAGTTAGCGTTTCATTTATGGAGTGACTTGTCCCTTCCATTGAAAGGAGCTCCATCCGCTGGCCTTCCCTGAGCCCCTGGGCTTCGGCCTCCACCCTGTGCTGAGAGCCTGGCCACGCGCTCACGGGTAATGCTCTAAAGTGTTCAAGTTTCAAAGAGGTTATTTATATGAATCTTCTTTATGTCAACTATTTGTATTGCCCATTTTCACTACAGAATAAAGTACTTAACAGACTCAAAAAAAAAAAAAACCCCAACAACCACAACTGCAGTTCCCAACTGGAGTCCTGCTCACACTAAATCAGAGGGGAAGGGGAGAAGTAAAGGAACGTAAAAGCCAAACAAAATGAGAAAGTGGTGTGTGAGGAGGGAGCGCAATGACTATCGGCAGGACAAGCAGGCCCTCCTTTAGGATTATGCAGTACCCAGGGAAAGATGAAGCCGGCTTCCATGTTATCACTTATTTTGAAACTACACCCTTCTGACTGGGCAGGTTCATGACAATAGTAATAACGGTTTGTGAAGATTCGGAACCGGAACTAGGAATTCTGGTCCTCTACTTGGCCTGTGTTGGACAACTCACACAGAAATTGGCCAAATCTGACCGAGAGAGAGGGAGAGAGGGCAAAGGAGGGTGAATGCGCCAAAGGAAGGGAGCAGAAACATGGAGAGAGAGGAAGTGAATGTCCATGAGACGGTTCTGAAACACACAGAGGACGAGTTGGCCCCCGAAGGCTCTGAGGTTCACATACACCTCTGGATCTGGGTTTCCATGAGCCACTTAATGTTCTTGTAGCAAGTTTCCTCTCTTTTTTTCTGCAGCTGGTTTAAATACATGTTTCTTCTTGTTACCAGACAGATTTAAGACTTGTTTTTAACCAGCGTTCACCAGCCAATTCCGACTCTGTCTCCAGAATGGAGTCTATCCCTTGGCACCACCTCAGGCTGACTGGGAACCTCTCAATGTGTGCAGGCTGCGGCTATCCCCCACCTTCGTGGGTCTAGCCCATTCCTGTTCTCTATTAAGCAGCTAAAGGTCTTGGGTCTAGAGTTAGCCAACATGAAAATTGCCAGACCATTTTGATGCCACCTGATTTGTAAGGGAATACAACACATCTTGCTTTCCATTGCTTGCGGTACAAGTGTGACTTGGCTGAACGTATCTGGTGGTTTCTCTTTAGCTTGCTGTACTTGGTGGTTTTGATGTGGACCCCTTTTATTTCATTAATGTGTTGGAGGAAACAGCCTACTAGCCACTGTATAGTTCCAATGCCTGAAACACAGCGGGGAATGAATATTGAGTCACTGAAGGACAAATGTGGGATGTACCTCTTTCTATGAAAAAGAAGGGGAAGCACTCAGTGAACCAGAGCTTCTAAAAAAAATAATAAAGGTATCAGAGAAACTCAAAAAGAAAAAAAAAAGGACAATATACGGATTGAAAAGAGTAAAACAAAATAAACTTATATTTTATAGAATTTTCTGTGAAGCTTTGGAAGTATCCTTACATTAAAAGCAGGGTTGCTAGTTCATGTGGTAGTTCCATTTTATAATTTATGCAGGAACATCCATAATGCTGTCCATAATGGATATGCCAGAATACATTCCCACCGACTGTATACAAAATTTTCTTTTTCCCCACAACAGCCCAAACATTTCTTAACTTCTATCTTTTTTATCATATCCATACCAACGGATATGATACCATACTGAATTTTGATTTGTATATTTTTGATAATTAGCTATTGTCAACTATTTCACATATGTTGCTGGACATCTGCATGTCTTCTTTTGAAAAATATCTATTCAGATCTATTGTCCATGTTAGTTAGATTTTTCCTGTCAGGCTGTAGAGTTCCTCATATTTTGAATACTAATCCCTTGTTGTAATGTATTAGTATTTTCTCCCATTCTGTAGATTGTATCTTCAATAGTGTTTCTTTATTCACTCAATAACCTTTCATCTTGATGTAATTATTTTACTCTATTTTGTTGCTTTTGTAGTTCTGAAAACAGTCAAAACCTCATTGCCTAGACTAACACCAAAAAATTTCTTCCTTGTGACTTCTTATAGTAGTTTAATAGTTTTAAGTCCTGTATTTATAGCTTTATGCTATTTTGGCTTAATTTTTATGTGATGGAATCTCAGAGCCTATGAACTGTGTCACATAATGCACCGTAATTAATTTTTAAAAAAGAGAGAAAAAAGATCAAATTTTAATATTCTTGATTCATATTTTGTTTTTCTAATATCATTTATAAAAGAGTTTATCACTTTCCCATTGTATGTACCTGACATGTTTGTCAAGGATCAATTCAATATCAATTGTATCTTCATTTCTGGGATCTCCATTCTTTCACATTAGAGATTTCCGTTTTTCCAAATATTTGTTTTATTTATTTGAAAAACAGAGTTATAAGAGGGAGAGAGGGAGGAGAGAAAGAGAGAGGAATGAGAGAGAGAGAGAGACATGGTTTAATGGCCAGGACTGAACAGGACCTAACTTGGAGCCTTCAGCTTCATCCAGGTCCCACATGTTGGAACAGAGACCCAAGGATTTGTGCAATCTTCTGCTGCTTTCCAAAGTTCTTTAGAAGAAAGTTAAATCAGAACTGGAGCAACCAGGATTTGCCCATATGAGATGCCACTGTCGCTGGCGATGAATTTACCCTCTACACTACAATGCCAGCCACTGTTTTTATGCCAGTAATTTACCTGCTTTATTACTAAAAATTTGCATTCTGTATTGCAGATAGTGTGATGCCTCTATCTTCATTCTCTTATTCAAGATTTTTTTGACTATTCATGGACTTTTGTGAATTTATATTAATTATTATCTGTTTTCACCCACTATGATATCAACAAAGTCAGAACTCTGTTTACTGCTCTGTCTTTGAAGAGTACAGATGTCCAACAAATGTTTCTTAAGTCAATGAATCACTTCTTTTTTTCTCCACAAGGAAAGTCAAACTGGTAAGGATATCTGTGGAATATTGTACCATTAGTTGAATAGCACATTTTATTGTTATAGCTTATTTATGTATTGCCAGTCTGTCTTAAGAACCTCAAGCTGCTTGAGTACAGAAACTCCGATTCATCTCTGTAAGCACAGTAACCAGCACAGAGCTTTTTACACAGCAAATGGCCGTAGGAGTAAATTCAATACACTGAAAGTTCATTCTGCCATAAAATTCATTTTTCGCCTTTTTTTATTATTTTTGAAAATAATTCCAGAAGTTTTAAATATACGGGATAAAACTGTGATGTAGAAATACAAATATTTCCCATGTAGTCCTCACGCCATATCCTTATTGTCATAGAATGTATGTATATAATGGAGACTAGCATACTGAGAAGTGGATATATGTTGTAACATGCATCTCTAATCCCAAATAAAAGAACTCCCAATAAAACTGCGAAATATACCTTTACAATAAGATACTAGGCTTTCTACTGTTGTCTATACCCATAATGCCATGGTACACTTAGCAGAATGTTGGATTGTTGCTGAAGGACTATACTATTGTAATAATATAGGGGGAAGCAGTTGGGGAGATGGGGGTGTGGAAGGCAGAACCCCTGTGTCTATGTAATAGTAACATGAACAATTTGTAAAAATGGAATAATAAAATGTACCCCCAAAGGCAACGATATTTTAAAAGCAGTCAAAAAAATGGAAACCGCTATCAATAAGTCACAATGCTACTTCAATGGATAGATTGTGAAAACTCACACAATAACAGATAAAAGGAGAATGTGATGGACTACAGAGTGAATGCGTGTGCTCCTCTCATGTCCATTGAGGTCGCCTTTCCTTTGATCATTACCTGCTTGTTAATTCATTGTTGTTTCTGTTGTGGCACATAATCACTTTAATAGAGTTTCTATTCCTGTTGCTGTTATGTATGTTTCACATTGTCTGACATAGGGCACCAATCACTGATGCTGGAAGTGTTAGCATTTGCAGCGGAATTTACAAGATAGTGGATAATACATTTTATTAGTCTACAGTGCAAATATTTTTGAAAGCCATTCTCAATTACCCACCCACCCCACATTCCATATCAGGTATGCATGGCATTCTGGATCTTGTTCTTCATTTTATAAATGCTTATTTTTAAAATGGTGATTTATTTGCTTTACTTGAGAGGGGGAAAAATAGACAGAGAAAGAGAGAGACGCCACTCTTACCCACTGCCTAACTCCATACAAGCTTGCTAGAGCCTGGGCTCAACTAGGCTGAAGCCAGGAGTAGGGAACTCAACTCAGATCTTAAATTTGAGTGTCATGTATCCAAGTACATACATGCTTGCTGGCTTCCTGGGTGCTCATTAGCAGGAATCTGAAATTGGGAGCTTAGCCGAGACTTGAACTGAGTAATTTTGATGTGGGTTGTAGGCATTACAACCAACATCTTAACTGCTAGACCATTATCTGCTCCTCCAATAATCTTGTTTATTTATTTTTGCATTATTGTTTCTCTCCAAACAAACTTCCAGTTACCAAAACAATGCCTTTGAAAAACTCACTGATTAAAATGTGTTGAATTAAAGAAACAATCTCCATCCTCATGCATTGTTTAACCATTAAACACACTACCCTATTTTAGTAGGATATCTTTGTGACATGACAACCCCATGTCTCCTTCTTTCAACTAGCCTTTCTTTAAGAAACTTCTTTCTGCTTTTTAATGTGTATGTATTTCTTTAGGACACACACACTGTGCCTCATATTCTCAAACAATTATCCTCTAATATTATGTAATAATCAGGGTCTGTTCTTCCTTTAAGAGTATTCTTCGTTCAGTGAAATGTCATCAGCATATATGTGTACATATACATACGCATACGTAAAGTGTCATATTATAAATAAAATTTGTTTAATACAAAATTAATTTTGGCATGATCAATGAGTCCTGTCTTATAAAAGATGCAGAACTCCAAATAACATGAAACTCAAAGGAATCCAGTGAGACTCAACAGAAAAATACTTTCTTAAAGACATGTTATAGTCTTATTTTCAGAAGGACAAGGAGACAGTCCAAAGACAGAGATAAATATCAAGGGATAACAATTAGTTTAATAGTTGAATGCTCAATAAAATCTTCACTGGCCAGAGAATTGTGCAATGAACTATTCAATTCCTAGAAAGGAAAACAATCTTTGAATCTAGAATATAATTTCCACTAAAGTATCCTTTAGAAATTAGTTTCTTAGAACACTCACTTTAAATTAACTCCCCCTGCTCTGCTATTTACAGACTTCTCATTGAGTGAATCCATCACTCCATTCCTTGTTCAAATTATAGATTTTAAAAAACACTGAAGTGGGGTTTGAAACTTTTGGCAGCCTGCTGGCTGCTGGTGGATGCCAGGCAGTAGCGTCTCCATGCTCTGATCCCTGACTCCAGCCACCGCGTACATGTGGTGAGCTGTCCCTGGGCGGCCAGCGCACCATTTGGTGCCAGACTCTGCCTGGGCTCAAGGGGCTGCTCCCTTCAGGGTGAGTACACCGAGGGGGGAAGTCTTGGGGACTGGGCAGGCCTGGGGCACACCCACCACCATCATTGAGCAGTGGATGGGATTGGGGAGGGGCGTGACCTTGGACCTGGGGTTTCAAACTTCCGGCAGCCTGCTGGATGCTGGTGGGTGCCAGGCAGGGGTGTCTCCACGCTCGGATCCCTGACTCCAGCCACCATGTGCACATGGTGAGCTGTCCCAGGTTGGCCTTCGTGCCATTTGGTGCCAAGCTCTGCCTGCTGGTCGCCTGGCCACGAGCTCTAGGGTTTTGGTTCTTTGAATCACTGCTTAGGTAGCTCCACGTTGAACCCACTGTGCTTCTGGGATGTGAATCAATCCCAAAGAGTCCCAACAACAGTAAATTTTCCTTTGAAGAACTTGTAATTACTTAACAATGCTGACCACCGAACACCAGTCCATGCAAAATCTAAGACTTGGGGCTTGTCTAGCAGGTTCATATCCTATTACTTGACATGATGATGGATCAGGAGTCAGGTCACATTAGGCCGGGCCATGACGTTAACTAGCACTCGAGAACCATATCCTTGGGTAGATTCAATGGAGGATGTGTGGGCCAAACTCTGTGGAAATTCTAGCCCCACTGGTTAGCTCAAGAGTTGGGGTGGTGATGGACTAAGCTAGTTGTGACCAAGGAGCCTGCCATCAATCACAGGTTAAGAAAGTGACAACAGTCTGGACTGATCAAGGCAGCAGCACCCAAATGTGCATCCTGAATAGGGTGTGGAGTGGGCCGGGCTGCAATGTTCACCAGCTCATCAAGGCCAAATGGAAGGCCAGACTATGCAGAGCACTGACCTGAACCCAATGGCATGTAGGAGAACTGGGTCTGAGAGTGGATCAAATGGGGGAACTTGGGAAACTCCCCTGATGAGTCATAGCTCCCACTGGTGAACATGTGGTCCAGACCTGGGGGTCCGATAAGCTGGGCAAAGTAGCTCCAATGGCTGGCCAATGTGTGAATTGGTAATGGGACGGGGTGTATCGGGGCAGGACAGAGAAAACCTTAGCCCACAAACAAAGCTAGAAACCAGGATGGAGCACAGGTCATGACAAGTTAGGCTCTTGCACCTACTGGTATACATGAGCCAGGGATGCTAAGCCACAGCGTCTAAGGCAGGGGCCAGGACAGGTGAGGGGCTATGCCAAGCTGAGTCAGAGCAACCACTGTCATGCGCATGATCTAGGGCTGGGAACAGGCCCGGTTGGGGAGATAGGAGAGCTAGTCTCCCTTGACACAAGTGTGGACTGGGACTAGATGCATCAAACTGGCCTAGACTCCAACACCATCTTGTGCTCTGGAGGACCAGGGAAGGACTAAGCTAGGTCTCAGCCCTTATTGAGCCATGCGTGACCCGTATGTGGGTATGGATGAGCCATGGCTGGGCTGAATCATCCAACAGCAAGAACCAAATTGGGTTGAAGGCCAGTCAGGAAAAGCCACTGTTCATGCTAGGACTGGAGGTGAATGAAGTAGGGCTGGCTCATAGACCCCCGGTATGCGTGAAATCTGGCATTGGGAGAGGTTCTGATGGAGGAGCCTGGGCAACTCCTCTGGCAGGACACAGACCCTGCAGGTAAGAACAAGCAGCATGATAGGAAACAGCCCAGAACAGGCCATAGAAAGTTTCCCACTGGCATACATTTGGCATGGGTCGGGGCAGACCAGGCTGAATCAGTTCACGTCATCCACTGGCAAATCTGAGCGCCAGAACAGAGTGTGGGTCAAGCCAGGTTTGATCGCTACAAAAACCAGTGCACAATACAGAATATCAAGGTGAGGTTGGCTGTACTGGATGTGACCACAGTGTCCAACCAGCACATGTGAGAACCAGGAAGGGAGAAGGCAAAGCCAGCATGGGGAATATGGGAGGGTTCCCTTGCTGGACAGCTACTGCCACTGGAGAGCATGAGCTGGGTTGGGGACAGACCAGACTAAGCAGGGCTATGACACCTGTGTGCCTCATGTGGACTAAAATAGGGAAAAGTCAGGCTGGGTTAATTGTTCCTACTGGTGCAAACTAAATTAGAGTGAGGGTTGTTTGGGTTTAGCCGCAGCATCAGCTGGCAGAAGCTGGCACAGGTGGCTAATTCTGTCAAGTAAAACCACAGAACCACCTGGAGAGGGCATAATCTGGGAGTGGGAGTGGTCTAGGATGGAAATAGTGGGCTCCTCCCTCTTGGGTTATCACTCCCACTGGAGGGCACAAACATTAGGACAGGGGCTGGGGTGGCTAGACAGAGAGGCACCTAACAACATCCATGAGGGCTGAATAGTTGAGCTGGTTAGATGGAACTAGGCTTTAATACCCATTGACATGTATGCGGGACAGACTGGACTAGTCTGCCACACATACTGGCCATCCAGGGTAGGGGGCGGGCCTGGTTGGGGTTATTGTGGGTCGCTCCTACTAGGCTGCAGCTCACACTGGTTTATGTGAGGGCCGAGTGTGTGCTGGGCAGAACCAGGCTGGACTACAACACCCATTGGTTCCAGTGGAAGTCAAGGCTGGAAATAGAACCAACCCAGCAATTACAACTACCAGCTGATCGGGGTGATGGCCTGTGCCAGGCCCTGTACTTGCTAGTACATACAAGAATCTAGTCTGGGATCATCCCAGACAAAGTTTCCTTGGGGATCTTTCCAATCAAATTGCTGGACTCAGAACCCTAACCATGAAAAGTCAGAGGACAGAACAAGTCAATCAACCACCTCAGCTATATGTTGGCAGTAAAATCTGGGCAAATAGAGATTCTACGATGGACTATGTCAATCAGTGGATTCTACAATGACCTCATCGTGCTTGGAGTGGCAAGATTGGCAGCAACTCATAACTGTTGAACTATCAAAACCACTTGAGCAAGACCCTCAGTGCATGCCCGATATCAGGGACCTGGGGTGGGTGGGAGACTGGGTGGGGCTTCTCTCTTAATATCCCTCTTTACCTCAGATACATGAAGGAAACAATATGGAAATAATAGTCTTACCCACTTTCCTCTAGCCCTTGAACCTTTTTCCTTTAATTAACTATGTACAGATTGTCAAAAATTTAATAAAAAAGGAAAAAGTTTTAAAAAGCAAAACACTGAAGTGACCATTCCTTCTATTGCACTCTCCCATTGCCTTCACTCTTAAATTAACAGAATTCTATACAGACACGTGGATCATCTTTCTCCAACTAATAATCAGTGACCTTTCATAAATCCTTTTTGAAAAGTTACGTGCCTATGCATCTTCTTTCTCTTTTTCTTCTTCTACTACTACTACTACATACCCCAATCCATGCATTCATAGAATTCATTTCTTTTTTTTTTTTTAAAGAGAAGCTGCTGCTTTTTTTTTTTTTAAAGATTTATTTTTATTATTTTTCATTGGAAAGGCGGATATACAGAGAGGAGAGACAGAGAGGAAGATCTTCTGTCCAATGATTCACTCCCCAAGTGAGCACAACGGCCGATACTATGCCGATCCGAAGCCAGGAGCCTCTTCCGGGTCTCCCACGCGGGTGCAGGGTCCCAAAGCTTTGGGCCGTCCTCGACTGCCTTCCCGGGCCACAGGCAGGGAGCTGGAAGGGAAGCAGGGCTGCCGGGATTAGAACCGGCGCCCATATGGGATCCCGGGCGTGCAAGGCGAGGACTTAACCACTTGCGCCACCGCGCCGGGCCCCATAGAATTCATTTCTTAACACATTTTTATTGGTGTGATATTTGCTATTGCTTCATTCTCTCCGTGACATTCTCTTAATGTCCATTCACATAGATGACAATGTTTCTCCTGTTTGTGTGTGTGTGTGTATGAGTTTGTTTTTTAAGGATCTTCCTGAATATTTCAGTGAATCTATAGTTAATTTTATTATGATAGCTTTCTTGGAGATGCAAGCTCTCTTCCCCGGAGTCCTTTCTTCTTGTTCTCACAACGTAGGCCATTAAACTAAATCTCAACCTTTAAAGTCTTCCAGGAGGTCAGTTCTTGCCTTCTTAGAGACACCTGTCTCCTCAGTTATGACCTTAAATTAGACTCTAATCTAAAGAGGTAATCCATCTGCAACCTCCCCCTGACCAACTCCCAGGTGTGACTATTTTTTACACTTTTATTCTGGCTCCAGAATAGTAATAATCATGAATAATTCCTGCTTCCTGTGGGTAATACGTCTTATAAGGGTATCAAGTGGAATGGGCTCCTAAAAGTGCAGGAAAATTTTTCTACATTCAAGCAACATTTGAAAGAAAGAAAAAAAGAAGAAAGAAAGAAAAGAAAGAAAGAAACAAAGAAGGAAAGAAAGAAAAAGAGAAGAAAAGGGTGAGAAAATAAATAAAAACTTCTCTGCCTTCATTTGGAAGTAACATATAGCATTTTGGAATTTCGTAGCTATCATTGTTCATGCCAAATCCAAGTTAAAATGATAAAATATTAAAATAAAAAATAGACAAAAATATGGTATGCTCCACTAGACTCATCTTTCTCCTAAGATTTCAAACCCGAAGGGGTGCCTTCTGTTACAGTACTATTTATTTCTACATGGAGTTATAGTTAAAAAGACAGCGTAGTAACAATAAACCTTTGAGTAAGAGATACACTTACTCTCAAACTGAACATTTGGCTTCTCTCTGTCACTAGGAGAAAGTTCAGATATCAGAGCATGAATTTCAAGAACTCCTTAGTGCTGGCTGATTTTTGAAAATATCTCCCCAAAGGACTGCTTGCCATTTTCTGTTGAAATTGTTAATACTTGTTTTAAGCCTCCCAAGTACAGTACACCTCAGCATTCTATAGAAATGTATATTCTATTATCATATGGACTATTTTATCTATGCCAATTAGGTTTTATTGGTTCTTTGTGTTGTTTACTCTGATTTCAGGTCTAGTTGTATCGTTTGCTGAGAGTGGGATAACTGAAGTTATAGCTGTTAGAACTTCCAAAATTGTGGATTTATCTTTTCTTTGGTAGGCTCTACAAGTTTTCATTTTAGGATTTTTAAAAATTTTACTTATTTTTAAATTTTTTATGTAAAACTTATTTTAAAGGTCAGAAAATCACTGACAGATTTGGGATATTACAACCAGCAGCATGTGCATAGGCTGATTTGGGTAATGGACTGTGCTGGACTCTGTATTGGCGAGCACACACAAGAAACAGGTGTGGGATGACCTCAGATGAGGTTTCTTTGGGGATTCCCTGCCACCCAACTGAACTGCTGGACTCAGAACCCCAACCATGGAGAAAATTGCAGGTTCCATGGTCTGACTGTGGAGTGCATGTGTCAAAGCTGGGCCTCCTCAGTGGCTCAGATGGAGCAGTGGACAGCATGGCCAGGCACACATGCAGGACATGGCAGTACATTGGAGTCTGCAGAGGACACTTGATACCATAATAGGACAGAGGACAGAACAAATTGATCGACTACCCCAGCCAGGTGTGGACAGTGAGTCTCCTGGGCAAACAGAGACTCTAAGGTAGACTATGTCAGCCGGTGGATTCTGGAGAGATTTCATCATGCCTGGAGTGGCAAGATCGGCAGCAATTCAGAACTGTTGAACTATTGAAACCTCTTGAGCAGGACCCTCAGAACATGCCCCACATCAAGGACCCTGGGATGGTGTCAGGTGGCTGCCCTCCATCCTGGGGTGCAGAGGCTTTTGGGAGAGTGGGTGTGGCTTCTCTCTTTACCTCCCTCCCCCTTCCCCTAGATATAGAAAGGAAAAAAGAGAATGTGGAAATTGTGATCTCACCTACCTTCCAGTAGTCCTTGACCCTAATCATCCTAATCAACTATGTAAAAATCATCAAAAATAAAAGTCAAAAAATTAAAATAAATCCTAAAGAAAAGAACTTCCAAAATTGTGGATTTATCTTTTCTTTCCTCAGTTCTACAGGTTTTCACTTTAGATTTTTTTAGATTTTACTTATTTTAAATTTTTTTGTGTAAAAAAAATCAAAGGTCATAAAATCACTGACAGATTAAGGCAAGGAAGAGAAAGAGATGTTTCTACTTTCATCTTGTGACCAAGAAAAGAAAGAGTGCCCTTTCCCACTGCCTGGCTTCTTATGAGCCTGGAAAGGGGCATGGCTACATGCCACCAGCCCCATGTGCCAGGTGAGTGGGAGTACATCCTGGGGAAGCAGTCATTTGATTGATAAGTAGGCAGATAATGTTACATAGGATAGGGAAAGCATGGCTTCAAATTCATGACTAAGCTAGCTGCTTGTCCCATTCCATTCCCCCTACAGAGATTTCCAACCGTTATTTTTATGGGTTCCTGAAGAATGCATATTCATCTTATGTTCTGCAATTGCTTCCTGCTGATTAAGGTTGTAGGCCTTGCATGTTCTACATTCAGACATTTCTCCCTATCTCATGTAATGTGTCCATCTCTTGAGCCAGAAAAATTCCAGCCAGTGCCAATGACTTTATTCCCCTCGTTGTCATCACCAGTCCAAGAAGTCACTGGCCTTTTTTTTTTTTTGTCTTTTGAAGTGGCATCTGAAGACATCAACTGGTTCTCAACAGCAGCTGACATGTCATTCATGTGCACCTGAGCATGATCCTCAGCACAGCAGGCAACACGGCACGCACAGCGTGTTCTGATGCCAGGACATGCACTCCTGCCTCTAGTCCCGGAGATTGGAGATGCTATCATGTCTGATACTAGCTGGACATGAAAGGCTGGGTTTCTTGGTGACAACAAAGGCATCAGTGTCACCTCCACCAGGACCCCATCCTTAGGCTCCTGGTCAAGTGTAGTGGTGTACTGTGGTTATCTCTGCCCAGGACCTGCCAGACTCCTCCCTCATGCTCTGAGACTAGCACATTGGATGTGGTCTGGCTAGGACCCATCAGGGATCTGACCTGCTAAAGGCCATCAGTGGCCTCCAGCCCCAGATGTCTTCAGACCCCCAGCCTGGTATAGCAGCGAGCTATGAGTTCTGCTTGCCTAGGAGCCATCTGACCCTGATCCTATTACTTCCAGATCAGCACAGAGTTTGGCACAGGTGTGGCCTGTCTGGTACACAGGCATCAGGCCCTGTCCTAGCTTGATAAGGCACTGTGGGAACAGCTGCCAAGAATCTGTGAGGTCTCTGGACTGAGTTCTCCTGGACTGGCACTATGATGCACTGTAGGTACAGCCTGCCTTGGACGAAATGTCAGAACCCTGGCTTGCCACTACGGTCTAGGACTCCTCAGTCCCCTGGCCTATTGGGAGCCATCAATGGTACATCTTCCCTGTACCCTCGCCTCAGGCCCTTAGCATAGAGCTGCTGATATGCTGCCTAGGTCCCCAACATGCTCCCAGCCTGGAGCCACACCACTGAAAGCAGACTGCCCTAAGACCGAATGTCTGTATTTTTACGTTACTTCTGATGTTATTATGACCCATTTTGCTTTTATTTTTGTGATCGACATGAGATATCATTTTCCATTCTTTTGCTTTCAACTTACAATTATACATAAATGAGTTCACTGTAGGCAGTATACTATGGGATCAAAACTCTAAGTCATTTGATGTATTTGCCTTTTAGCTAAATTGATACATTTCAGGTTTCATAATTGTCTTTAGGTTACCATTGAACTGTTTGTTTCATTGCTCTGTTACCTTTTTAACTGTACATGAGTTAAATATATATGATTTGCATTGTAAAGATCTTCCTAATCATAAGGAAATTGAAAAACTTTATCACCACTCATCCTGCCTCACAAATGATAATTAAGGATGTGCTACACACAAAATCAGAGAATGACAGTAATCACCATGAAAGAACGTGAAGATAGAAAGTCTGGTAAAAGCACAAAATAAGTCCAAAACAATAGGGATATTTAAGAAAATGAATGTAAACGGATGAAATTTTCCAATTAAAAAGACAGACAGAATGAATGGTTTAAAATGCAAGTGCTATCTATTTGCTGCGCACAGGAAACACAGCTCAACAACAAAGATAAATGCACACTGAAAATGAACGAATGCAAAAAGATATGCCTTACTGATAGCAAAAAATGAACAGTTGTGTTATAGTCATCTTAATATCAGAAAGAAAGATAGATTTTAAGAGAAAAATACTGTTTAAAAAGACAATAAAAGGGCATTATGAAATAGTTAAGGGATCAATTCAACCGGAAGTT
Source organism: Ochotona curzoniae (assembly GCF_017591425.1). Classification (NCBI taxonomy): domain Eukaryota; kingdom Metazoa; phylum Chordata; class Mammalia; order Lagomorpha; family Ochotonidae; genus Ochotona; species Ochotona curzoniae. Next base: position 34,114,264 of record NW_024465023.1, read on the forward strand.
GTGATTACAGTAAACTTATACGCGCCCAAAGCCAGAGTGCCTGGTTATTTAAAATAAATGTTAATGGATGGAAAGAGAGACATAATCAACAACCAAGAAATGTGAAATAAGATAGTGTGCCATAATATGAAACAAAACCCCAAAACTTAAACCCTCTACCAAAACCAATTCAAAACAGTGGAACAAGGATCTGATACCATCGAAGCATTACAGGAAAATATCAGGGAAACGGAAAGACACTGCAATAGGCAAAGTAAGCATCTCAGAAAGTGCTCAGGATCTCTAGCCAGCAGGGAAATTAAAAAAAGAAAAAAGCCATAATAAGGTTTCACTTCACCACAGTTAGAATGCCTATTGCCCAAAACCCAAAAAACAATAAATGTTATTGAGGATATAGGGGAAAGGTCACCCTAACATACTGCTGGTAGGAGCATAAGGTCATGCAATCAGTATGAAGATTCCTCAGAGATATTAAAACAAATCTACCATACGACCCACACATCCCACTCCTGGGAATTTACTCAAATGAAAAGAAATTGTTTGAGGCAGTTGTTTGTACACACACATTTATTTCAGCTTGATGTGCAATAGTTGAGATATGGAATCAGCCTAGATGTCTATCAAGGAATAACTAGAGAGATAAAATGTTGTGTGTGTGTGTGTGTGTGTGTGTGTGTGTGTGTGTGTGTGTATTCAGAGTTACTGAGGGAGTGAGGCACAGGCAGACGGAGATAGATCTTCCACTCACTGGATCGGAAGTGGAGCAGCCAGTACTTAGAGCAGAACCAATAGGAATGCTAATGCTATAGGCATGGTTTAATCCACTCTGCCACACTAAGAGCCCTAGAACCTTTTCTATTTCTACAAAAAGTACTCTTGAGGACCTGGCGGGATAGTGCAGTGGTTAAAGTCCTCACCTTGGAAGCGCCGGGGTCCCATATGGGCAGCGGTTATAATCCCTGCAGCCCCACTTCCCATCCAACTCCCTGCCTGTGGCCCTGGGAAGCAGTCGAGGATGGCCCAAGGCCTTTGGACCCTGCACCTGGGTGAGCTACCTGGAGGAGGCTCCTAGTTCCTGGCTTTGGACTGGCTCAGCCCCAGTCGTTGCTGCCACTTGGGGAGTGAGCCATCGGAAGGAAGCTCTTTCTCTATGTCTCTCCTCCTTTCTGTATATCTGCCTTTCCAATAAAAATAAATAAATCTTTAAAAAATTTTAATTATTGAAATTGGATTAAATAGGTACATAATTTTGGGGCAGTATTGCCATTTTAAAATAGTAAATTTTCCAATCTACTGACATAAGGTATCTTTCCAGTTACTTAGGGCTCCTTAAATTCATGTAGGAATAATTTGCAGTGTCAGTACACAAGAATTGTGTCATCTTAAATTTATTCCTAGATATCTTACTATTTTGCGATACTATTTTAATGGCATTGCCTCAATTTCAGTTTTGTGCTGTTTGTTGCTGTTATGTAGAAAACAATTGATTCTCCGTGTTAATTTTGCACTATGCAACATAGCTGAATTTTATTAGCTCTAATAATTGTGCCTCAGTCTGTCTCGGTGACTCCCTGTGATTGTCTATGTGCAAGGTAATGTCATTCATGACTATAGATAGCCTTTTTTTGTTTTGTTTTTCATTTTGGAGTTAGATGTCCTCTATTTCTTTCTTGTACCTAATTCCCAAATTAGAAATGCCAGAACTATAAATAATGTTGGCATAGCAGTCATTTTTATCTTGCACCAGATCTTCAATGAGTAGTTCTCTTTTAATCATTGACCATGATGTTACTTTTTGGTTTTCCATAAATAACTTCTATCATCTTAAAAGAATTTCTTTTAGTTTGTAATATATCAAATGCTTTTACCAAATAAAAAGTGTTGAATCTTGTTAAATATTTTTTTCTGCGTCAAGGAAAATGATTCCTTCATTTTATTAATGTGATATACTCCGGTGACTAATTTTAATATGTAGAATCAATTTTTTATCCCTGGAATAAATTCCACTTAGTCATGGTGCATAATTCTTTAAATATGCTTTTTTGCATTAGTTCTGCCTGAATTTTTCTTGAGGATTTTGCAATATATATTTATAATGGATGTTGGATTTTAGTTTTTCTGTCATGTGTTTTTATGGCTTGCATATAAATGTTACTTTGGCCTCATGGCATGATTTAGGAAGGATTCACTCTTTTAATTTTGTTTGAAAAATTTAAGAAAACTTGGTGTTAATTCTTTGAATATTCACTTGAAATTGTCTCTGAAGCCTTATATTCCCTTTCTTTATCTTTTGGGAAATTCTGAGTACTTATTCAATATCCATGGTTGTTACTGCCCTACTCACATTGTCTATTTCTTTTTAGTTGATATTTGTACTTAGTTGTGTTTCTAGGAATTTGGTCATTTTTATTATGTTGTGCAATTTGTCAGCATACAATTTTTCCCATAATCATTTTTAGTTTATCAAGTTGGTAGTAATTTTCCTTACTTCATAGATATTACTTTATAATCGGACCAAAATTACTATTGGTTGTTTACTCTTTGAAATGAACTAAAATGAATTCATTCCAATGACTGCCAACACCAAACTCAAAATTTCACATTGTTTTAAGCATAGTCTGAATAAGTATGTACATCCATTAATAATCTGCCTATTCTAAATATCCTGAAACTATCCAACATTGCCAGTTATGGGTAAACTCCCACAACATTAAAGACCTTACACTTCTGCTGAACTTTAGTGCTCTCTGACTCTGGCACTGCTGAGGGACATTTAAACATTTTAGCCCCCTTTCAGATTTTCCTTATCTCCAGAGAATTCCCATTGCTTTTTCTGGAGCGGTAGGTCCTGTGACAAGGTCTCTGGACTCATATGATGAGAGAGATTTCCACCACATTCAAATCTATGAAAATGTCACCTCTAAATCCCTTCTGTGTTGCTATCACTTTATGATCATATTGCTTTACATGGATCTGCTCTGAAATTTCTTAAACTCTCTGCAGGTGGTAATAATGCTGTGATCGGAAAGTAATCAGGGCACAAATGCATAATATATACAGTCAACAACACAATAAATGGTGAAACAGCTAGAGATGGCCTAGAGTACTCAAAACTTGCAACACTGCCACATTAATGTGGTGTGGGATTTCTCTCACATTTTTCTTTGTGTTATGTTACTCTGTGTGTGTGTGTGTGTGTGTGTGTGTGTGTGTGTGTGTGTGTGTGTGTGTGTGTGTGTGTCTGTTTTGGGAGATGGTGGGAAATTGCTGGATAATATTCCATTAAATCTCATTAACCCAGCCAGGAAGTAGTGACAGGTATTGAATGCAATGATGTCACTCACAATGACTCCAGTGATGAAAAGTATCAAGCTGCTCAGAGCAGGAAGTTGACACTACGCAGGTGAAAGAGGGAAGGAAAGCAGTGAGGCTTCCCTGTTGAAGCCTGTCAGTTGTTCACACCCCAGTCAGGTCTCCATACTGAATAAAAAGTTGCAATTCTCTCTCAGTTAAAAGTGTAAGCAGCAGGGCATGTGACAGTTTCTTCCCATCTCAAATTCCCATCTTGAGATGGTAGTTCAAAGCCATGTGGCTGGCTGCACTGGAATCTTGACTCTTATCTCTCCTGGTGTTCTACAGTGTCGTCACTGTCGTCACTGTTTCTTATCCACTTCTTTGCCAAAAATTTTCATCAGACACCTGAAACAGTTTTTCCTTTGGTTTTTTGTTTTGTTCCATTTTTGTCTTTGTCTTCGTTTTTTTATTGTTCTAGAGCAGCTTATCTTAGTATAGTTATTCCCTATTCAGCCATCTTGAATATCTCCACCTACCTTTAAAGAATGATTAAAGGTGTAACTATCTGTTTATTACCTAGCTTTGCAGAGGACATAGTTTTGAAACATAATTCTATAGTCCTGAGGCTATGGTCAAAGATGTTAACTGTGATAAAAATTCATACAGATCTCACTGACCCTCTTTTTGACAAGGCATTGTTTCTTCAAGCATTGTTCTTTTAGAAACTGGGTTTGGTAAGTAGCCTACTTAGTCACTTTAGACAGATTTTCCAACACTTGGTATATGATTCCCTTGATCTGTTCTCAGTGAAATTCCTGATAGGTTGGTCTAGCAAGAATTCTTTCATCCTTGTTATCTCCTCTTAGTGATTTCTCACGTATTGATCCTGCGTAATTATGAAAATCAATGAGTTACATTAAGATTTCAACTCATAATCCCTCACCTACTACAATAGTCTTGATATCTCCCTATCACATACTCTTGGGGGGGGAATGTCTTTAGGATTTTAGCAAGTTTCATGAATATTTTAATGCTAATCCTTTCACAATTGTTTGAGGGATCTTCCATAGTGATTGAGTGACACCACGATTAAATGCCATGGATTTTATGTTATCCAGGGGATCCACCTGGTAAAAACTAGTGTGAACCTGAAGATAGTCTCTGTAGTGGTTTTGTTCTCAACAAAATACAGAATCCTAAATAGCCTAGGCTATGTAAACTATGATGTTAGGAAATAATGAAGATGGATTATTTTCCTTGTCAGCAGGATCCAATAATGTCTGCCCTAAAACAAAGAAAACAGCTCTACAGTGAAAACTGACAAAAGAAAGATCCGATTCTCACATATCAGGGTATTCCTTAACAGAACAATTAATTATCCCAGAATTTGACTTCTTACACATAAGCACCAAAATAAATAATATTTAATCTATACATTTTTAAGCCATAGCCAGATGCCTTATGTAAAAACAAACTAACCTGGCTCACACTGACATGTGCATTTGTAGTATAATCAGCCCTTCTTCATATATCACCCCTGTAAAAAAAAGGGGGATAAAAGGTAAGCTTGGATTCAAATATATGGAGTAGTTATTCAGCTCCCTCTGATAGAGAGTCCTTCTGAACATACATGGCCACTTTGAATCTGAGTAAACTCTGAGCTTTATTTTTAAAACAGCTTCATCTTATTTTAGTCAACACCATTTAACTTTCCCTCGTAAGCAAAAGTGGAAAATATATTCACGCATAGCTATGGCAAAACACTGAACAAATCTGGCCAGTTACAGCTGATTTAGCTAAAGGAGAGTTGCTAATTCTTTCCATTTCATCTTTCAACTCCCAGGAATGACCTTTTTGTAAACCCAATACTAAAAAAATGGAAGGAAGTTAGCTATAGAACAGAGAGTTAAACAAGGCTATTGACTTCATTATAGCCTCTCTATCAGGAATTGTTACTTTAAATATTGACATATAAAATACTGTACCCAAATGGTTAGAGTCATATTTTTAAAAAACATTTCCATTTAGCAAATTGATCCATTTTCCTAGTTGTGTATGGTATACTAAATAACCCTAAATCGAGCAAGTGCTTTTCTGAGAGAGATTGGATGCCTACTTTGCACTGCCTTCACAATCTATGCTTTCGGATTATGTTCATGATCATCTCCTCGCTAGATCTGCTATTTTTATATGATTCATTACAATTTTGCATAAATATAAAGAAACAAGGGAAATTTAACTTCTCAGGAAACAGTTCCTTAGGCTCTGGATTTTATCTTTCTACTCTCCTCATATCCTTTCTGCTACCACTGCTTTTCCCTACACTATAATGTTAATAAAGTCATTCAACAACAGTCACAGGTCCATCAGTCTTTTATTTAAGCGTATCACGTTATTGTAGGTATAAACAATGGTAGAAAGTCTAGCATCTTATTGTCAAGCTATGTTAAAAAGTTTCACTGGGAGTCCATCTTTTATTTGCTTTTGTTTTTTGAAGTGGAGATACATACTGCAATGTGTCTTCACTTCTCCATATGATAGTCTCCATTATACGGTTACTCTAGATAAATTATACAGATACATGTTAACTTATATTTTTGATTATGTATTTTGCATGAAGGTTGCCTTATATATATATCAGAGTGAACATATGATATTTGTCCTTTTGGGATTGACTTATTTCACAGAGCATAATGGTCTCTAGCTGAGAATATTTTACTGCAAATATTTGAATTGGACTCTTGATGGCTGAGTAGTATTCCACACACTAGATGTACCATAGCTTCATTATCCATTCCACTTTCAACATCCATTTCCATCTAAGATGGCTTCATGTCTTTGTTATTGTAGATTGTGCTGTTGTAAACATAGAATTACAGATCCCTTTCTCACATGCAGATCTTGTTTCCTTTGGATATATTCCCAGAAGTTGGATAACTGAATAATATGGTAGATCAATGTTCAGTTATCCTAGGAGCAGGAGAGCTGTGTCATATGGCAGGTTTTATTGCAATTCTCTAAACACTCTCCATACGGTTTTTATTAGTGATTCCCCAGATCCACGCAAGCAGGTGTTGTTAATAGAGTTCTGAATGTAGGCCAATCTTACTCGAGCTAGGTGCAACCTCAATGTTTTATTTATTTGCATTTCACTGACAGAGAGGCTGAGCATTTTTTCATATATCTATTAACCATTTGATTTGTTCTGCTGAAAAATTTCATTTCCTTCACAGAATTGTTTGTTTGGCTATCGTTGAGTTTCTGAAGCTCTTTATAAATACTAGATGTTACTAGATATGCTCCATAGTGTGCAAAGATTTTAGCTTATTCTGTTGGTTGCTTCTTTGCTTTTATGATAATTTTGTTTGCTGTATTGAAGGCTTTTATTTTTATGTAGTCCCATGTGTTTGTTTTGGTTTTGACTGCCTGTGTTTTGGTGATATTACCAATGCCTGTATCTTGTAGAGTGCTTCCTTGTTTTTTCCTCTAATAGTTTGATGATTTCTGGGTGTAGATGTAGGTACATAATGCATTTGGAGCTGATTTTTGTGTAAGGTGTAAGGTAGGAGTCTTGCTTCTTACTTCTGTAGGCTGCTGTCCAAATGCACCAGCAGCATTTATTGAAAAACCAACCTTTTCCCCTGGATTATTTTCAGTTCTTTTATCAAAAATTAGTTGGTTCTACGTGTTGGTTGTACGCACACTTCTGGGGTTTCTATTCTGTTCCGGTGACTTTCTTCTCTGTTTCTGTACCAGTACCAGACTGTGTTGTGACTACTGCTCTGTAGTGAGTCTTGAGGTCTGGAATTGTGATTCCCTCAGCTTGATTTTTATTCTTCAAAATAGCTTTAACTTTCATGATCTCTTGTGTTTTCTGATAAACTTTTGTATCTTCTTTTCTATTTCTGAGAAAAATGTTGTTGGGATTTTGCTTAGGATTATGTTCATTGCATTGATTTGGATTGTACTGCAAGTGTTTCCTATATGTTGATGGTGTTGATCATATTGATCTGGGAACATGGCAAATTTAGCAAACTTTTAATGCATCCTTTTATTTCTTTTTCATTTTTTTCAATTTATCATCATAGAGGTCTTCAACGACTTCTGTTATGTTTATTCAAAGGTTTTTAAAGTTCTTCACTATTTTAAGGGGTACTGTACTTACAAGTTATTTCTCAGCCATGAAGTTACTTATGTGTATTAGGGTCATCGATTTGTGTTCATAAATTTTGTATCCTGCTACCCTGCCAAACTCTCTTATGAGACCCAATATTCTCTTGACTGAGTCTTTTGGTTTTCCTATGTATAGAATCATGCCATCTGTGAAGAGGGTTAGTTTTAATTCCTCACTTATGCTTTGAATTCCTTTACTTTGTTTTTCTTGCCTAATAGCTCTAGAAAGGACTTCCAATATTGTATTGAATGCCAGTAGTAGAAATGGACATCACTGTCTACTTCCACATTTAAGTGGAAAAGCTTCCAGTTTTCCCCTATTTAGTATAATGTTGGCATTGGGTTTTCGGCAAATCTCTTTGAATGTGTTGTAGGAGGTTCTACCGTACTTATCTTTCTTAGGTCTTTTAGCATTGTTATATTTTATCGAATGCTTTCTCTGCATCTACTGAAATGATCATATGGTTTTTATTTTTCAATTTCTTGATGTGGTGTATGACATTTATTGATTTGTATATGTTAAAACATCCCTGCATGCCAGGAATGAATCCTGCCCGTTCCATGTGAATGATCTGTCTGATGTGTTGTTGGATACTGTTGACTAATACCTGAGGATCTTTGCTTCCATATTCATTATGGGTATGGACCTGTAGTTCTCTTTTTCTCTGTTATGTCTCCATCTGGTTGGGGTATTGAGGTGATGCTGGCTTCATAGACAGAATTTTGAAGGATTAACTCCCTTTCTATCATTTTTAATAGCTTATTGAAGATTTGTGTTTGTTATTCTTGAAACGTTTGGTAGAATTCAGCAGTGAAGTCATCCAATCTAGGGCTTTTCTTGGTTGGGAGGGATTTAATTATTGATTCGATTTCTGTGCTGTTTAGCTTATTAATTGCCTCATGATTCAATTTGGGTAGACTGTATTTGTCCAAAAATCTATGCATTTCTTCTAGGTACTCTGATTTGTTGGCATATACTTGCTTATAATAGTCCCTGATTATTCTATGTATGTCCAATATATCCCTTGCTATATTCTCTTTTTTGACTCTGATTCTATTACTCCATGTCTTCTCCCTCCATTTTGATTAGTTGGACTGGGGGGGGGATCTATTTTCTTGATTACCTCAAGGAACCAGCTCTTTGGTGCAATGCTCTTATGTATTGTTCTTTTGGACTCTATTTGATTCTTTTTTTTTTTTCCTCCCTTATTTTGAGTATTTCTTTTACTCTGTTAACCTCGGGATTACTTTTTCTGTTAATCTTGGGATTATTTTGTTGTTTTTCTACCTTCTTCAGATTTATGCTTAGTGCATGTACTTGGTGCTTTTCTAATTTCTTGACATAAGCATTGTTTGAGATGAACGTCTCTTAATGTTGCCTTGATTGTGCCCCCTAAGATTCGATAGGTTTTCTTAATGCCTTCATTTACTTTAAACATTTTTTTTTTAATTTTGTCTTTGACTTTTTGTATAACCCATTATTCATTTAGTGGCATATTGTTCAGTCTGCAAGTATTTGAATATTCCACGGGTTATTTTGAGTTATTAGTCTCCAGTTTCACTCTATGTTTATCTGAGAAGACTCATGCTTGATTTTGATTTCTAAAAATTCACTGAGTCTTGTTTTGTGACCTATAGTACTATCAATCCAGGAGAAGGTTCCTTGTACTGATGAAAAAAAAAATGTGTTATGCCTCTGTGGGATGAAAGGTTCTGTAGATATCAATTAAGTCAATTTGTTGTACTGTCTGGGTGAACACTGTTGTTTAGTTGTTGAGTTTGTATCATGTTGAAATGTCCATTGAAGTTAGTGGGATGTTAAGATCCTAATATTATTTGTATTGGAGTCTGTTTGTCCCTTTAAATCCAGGTAGTTAGATGCCCTGGAATTTGGCACATACACATGCATTATGGTGATTTCTTCTTGCTGAGGGGATCCCTTGATCATGATATTGTGTCCTTTGTCATCTCTTTTAATTTTTTTTTTGTATGTCAAAGTCTCTAATATCTGATATAAGAATGGCTACACCCGATCGTTTTTCCTTTCCATCAGCCTGTAATATCCATTTCTATCTTGTCAATTTGAGTTTCTGTGTATCTGTGTTGCTGAGATGTGCCTCCTGTTGGCAACAGTTAGATGGATTTGCTCTTCAGTCCAGTCCTTTAATCTATGATATTTGATTGATGAGTTTAAGCAATACAGATAGTATAAATAGGTAGTGATTTGGTCATGTCATTTTAGCAATAAGTCGTTCACTGTTTGATTTACTATTATTTTGTTGTTTTATTTGGGGTGTTCTCCACATTTGCCTTTGTTTTTGGTGTTATTCCTTTTCTCTGTCAATAGGACATCTTTAAGTATCATTTGTACAGCTGATCTGGTAGAGGCAATGTCTTTGAGATTCTGTTTCCTGTGGAAGAATTTTCCTTCATCTTCAATGACAAAGAAAAGCTTTGCTGGTTAAGTTGTTCTGGGATGATCATTTTTTTTTCATTTTATAATCTGGAATATGTCACTCCATTCTCTTTTAGCTTATAGAATTTCCCCTGTGAGGTCAGCTGTGAGTCTAGTGTAAGTTAACTGATTTTTCACTTGGGAATCTCAGTGTCTTTCTTTATGTTCAATTGAAGAGAGCTTGATTATCAGGTGTTGTGACAAGGATCATTCTTGGTTGAGTTTTGAGAGTTCTGTGGCCCTCCTGTATTTGTTTCCAAATTCTTTCTGCATATTAAAGAAGTTCTCAATTATTGTCTTATTGAATATATTTTTGAAACCAGTTTCTCTTTCCGCATCTTCAGGCACTCTCATAACTCTTATTTTCAGCCTTTTAATGGTGTTGCTTAACTCATTGATACTTTTCTTAGCTTGACACATATCCTCTTTTAGTATTTTTAATGTTTCAGTTATTGCAAGTGTCTCCAAATTCTGAGATTCTTTCTTCTACCTCAATCATTCTATTATTGAAACTTTTCATTGAATTTTTAATTTGATGTACTGTGTGTCTTATTTCTTATAATTCAGCTTGATCTTGTATCAATGTTCCTATTTGCTGAGTAACATATTCCTTGAACTCATATATGTGTGGCTGTTGTTTTTTAAGAAACTTTGTAACATTTTATTTATTTAAATAATATTTATCCAGTTCCTCCATGTCTTTCTCAGTTAATTCTGAGGTTGACAGAATTTTGCTCCTTTATACGGGAGGTTTCAGTAACCTTATTCATTGTGCCTATGTCTCTTCTTTTGCCATAGGTCATTTCAACTCTGATTAGTGAATTCTTCTCCTCGGGACCAGTTTCTAAGTTGTATTGCCCACAGATCTGCAAGTCGACTTTACTGACCCTGTTCAGTGCTCAGTTCTTCATTTGCTTTTTCTCATGCCACTTCATCCAGCAATATTCAGTCCCAATTTCCCATGCTATTCTTCCAGCTCTCCACTCTTCACACTTGTAATCTTGTGCCATAACCACACAGTTGCCTGCTCAGCCTTTCTTCTGCTCCCAGTTTCAGCAGTACCTGGGTTTAGGTAGACTCCAGCTGTGTTAGATCACAGGTTGTCAGTGGTGCACAAATTCCCCAACCCCACCCCATTGTTGGAGCCTGTTGGCAAGTAGGTCTAGGTGCAAACCTGACCTATTTTGGATGGAACACATGGGATCTTGAGTTAATACTGTTTTCCTGGTGAGAGCAGTGCAACGCATTGAACGAGAAGTGAGTTCTATCTTAGTTTAATAGATATGTTGCTCACTGTTGTTTGCCCCCATCCAAAGCCTTTGTCCCAGCTCACAAAATCGTGCCTGGTATAGCACTGGTGGAGGTCTGGGTCATGAAATCCACCCTGTCACCATGCCTGAACTGCTTTGACTCTGTAACTCTGCTTCTACTCATGGTTGGATAAAAAAAAAATCAGCAGGAGCCAAAGGTTATATGGCTGAGCTCACCACCTGAGTTCCCAGTGCATGTCACTTTCCACCTGGTATCAGTAGAGTTTTTCTTGCTGGTACCTGCTGACAATCAAGTCCACACGAAACCCAGACCTATTTTGGATGTAATTCATGAGATGCTGAGTCAGTATTGCTTTCCTGGTGGGACCAGTACAATGTGTTGACCTAAACATGAGTTATATATTGGCTTAGCACATGAACCACTCACTGTTTCCTGTCCCCAAACCTCTCCTCAAGCCTTAGCCTTGATTCACAATATGGTACCTAATGTGGAACTGGTAGGTGGCTGGGCTGTGAAATCTACCGTGTTCACACAATTAATTGCTTGGGTTTTGTCACTCTGCTTCTGCTCAAGGTCAGCTTAAACAGGACATGCAATTCCATGGCTGAGTTCACCTCCTGAGTTTCCAGTAAACTCCTCTCTTCCCTCCTGGCTGCCTGTGGAATGCTAACCTCAGGTGGGGCTCCAGTCACCACTGGGATATTTGTTTACTGCAACATTGCTTTGCTGTCTGTTTTACTTCCCTATGCTCACAAGTATCCAAGTGTCCCTCTGCCATCAGTCTGTCCTCTTCTAGTTCCAGGTATCACACCCTCTCTGCTTCACCTCAAGTAATCCTTCTCCATCTGCTTAAACTCATCATCCCCCTACTCCACAATCTTGAAAACTGGGAGTAAAATTTCAATTCGAATTGTTAAGTATTTTCCAAATACAGTAAAATGTAATCTGTTCTAGTGTTCCAACCTCCCACATGAGTAAAAGAGGAAGACTGACATTTGATAAAAATATTTAGAATCTGATGGCAAAACATTTTACATGTTTAAAATTTGTTAACTACCATGTATAGAGTTTTCCATATCTCTTCTACAGTTCAGTGAAGATGAGCATAGCAACAGGCAGAATATAAACTAAAGCATTCTATCACTTTTGTAGTTGAATCTCTAGGGAAGAGTTTAATATTAGAAATCTCAGCCACCCCAAGGTTTTTCTTTCTGAAGCCTCTGGATCAAAAAGACAGACAAATGACTACCTGTGGGCTTTTGTTGTTAGTAGCTTCCATAGTCAGTCCAAGTTCATTCAGCAATAGAGAAGTAACAGTTGATACTCACATACCAATAATAAACTAGAGATTTTACTGAGAAAAAAATATATACTTCAAAGACCCCCGTTACACTGGGGATAAAGAAAAAACATCCCTGTGAAGTTGCACCACCAACGAGGAGGTCTTGTTAATATGGAAATAACATGTATTCTGTTAAATCTGGTTATACTGAAGTGTCACAAATCCCTGAGGTAAACAGAGCTATATTTGGACACTGGCATAAGATTACTAGAAATTCTAGGAAAATCTCTGGCTCATATCCAATAGAGACCAGAGGGAGGATGCTCAATAGTCTTAAAGCAAGAAAATGAAAGGTCATTCTTTAATGATCATACACAAATAGAAGAGCCAGATAACGGATAGCTTTATTTTATTGCTTATAGAGGATATGAACTAAGGTGTTTGATGGACTGAACAGTATGCATTATTACTACAAATAGAGTACCATCTTTGAAAATATTTTCCTAAGGTTTATATCTTTATAAAATTGAATATTGGTTAGTGCCTAATGAATAACTACTTGTTCAGAACTGTGACAATATTAAGGATGGAGAATAAATGGTTAAAATATGTAGAGAAATGGAATTTTGGGAAAAGCAATCACAGTGACTCTCATCTGCCCATCTTGCTGTACCACAATTATTCATACCAAATAAGATGTGTAACAGGCAGGATACAATGCCTCAGTTGATAAATCGGCCAAAGCATCAAAGCACATAGGTCCCTTGAAAAAAGAGGAATTTCAAGAATCATGGAATGAGTCATTTTACTTAATTGTGAATATGTAAGAGGTCAGGATGCTTGGACATCGTGAGATTATAAAAATGAATTGCTAATAGAAGATGTGACTCAGCAGAGACATTTACACAAATTCATTACTTTCTAACATGCTAGAAATCTAGACACTATTCCTGCCACATGGGAAGGTGAATTATAGACAAGGACTACATCAGAATTGGACACTTGATTTCATAGAGCCTCAAGTTGTAGTAGAATGGACCCCTGAGTGCATCTTAATAATGGTGGAAACCAATGGTAGATGTTTAATTATGAAAAGGAGAACATGTCTACATTATTGAGTGATTCGTATGCCTTGTTTGTCTTTGAGAGTTCTATAGGTAACACAGTCAGATTAAGGCCTCACGTAAAATAATAATATGGTGGACATTACAAAATATAATTTCTTGTTTTTTAAAACTTGTTCTGTTATAAAATTGCTAAGATAGAAACACACAATAAATTATTTTTAAAAGACTTATTTAGAATGGTATTAGTAAAATGAAATTGGGAAGCATCAGATCTTTATTTGTTCATTAAATGTCAAGTAAATATCAGGAAATAAAATCAGTTTTTGGAGAGCTCCAGAAATCAAAAAAATAAGCTGGAACAACTAAAGAAACACCTAGTCTGAAAGTCATACTCAAATATCATATGTTCCCCCTTATATAAAATAGCCTATATGGGCAAATTACAAAATAAATAGATATAAGTAATCGAGTATATACATGTACTCTCACAGATGAGTGAGAAGGGAAGATGAGTGGGAAGTAAAGTTACATTGTAGTATATGTCTCATCTCCTGAGTAAAAACAGGACTCATTCTGAAACACGCAAAAACACCTGTATAGCATGATACTAGATTTTCTACATTTATACCTGTCATGTCACAATACCTTTAAATAGTTGAAAATTATTTTGCAACTGTTCTTAAGGGACAATACTACTGTGATCATTCAGAGAATAGTAGAGGGGTATTGTAACAGGGATGGGTGAAGAAGATGGGGAAGGAAGAATCCTTATATGCGAAGCTGTATCGTGGTTAAAAAAATACATTTTTAAACTCACAATAAGCATAAAAGGATATGGTATTTTTTTCTTACACATTCCTCATTCTTCCGAAGCATGTAATTCTATGGCATAATCAGAAGGAAAAGGCTCACTTCTCATTTGCTCTCACGATGGAAGGAAAAGAGCAGAACATATTTATAGCATTCCACCAGTCTGGAGCATCCTGAGGGACCAGTTTATGCATCATCTCACTTGAACCTCAGACAGAAACTGAAGCCAATGCAGACAGTAGTAGATACACACCAAATAAAAATGGCAAGGGGATGCAGACCTCAGGATGCCTGGAACAAAATAGAAACAGAGGTATGCAAAGTAACAACTTAAGGTCTCTAAAGGCAAACAAGAAAGAAAATCTTAGGAAACTAAGATATTTAAGAAAAGTGCATACACAGGTCCAGGAAAGAGGCATACTCTGAAAGGTCAAAATGACTGTCAGCATTCATGCTAGGCTAATTAGCGAAGGTCTTCTCTGTATGAAGCCAATTTGTGCTGAGTGAAATGACTGGGGCTTTGTTATTTTTTAAATTCTCTGTTTTTTTTTTTCCAAACACTCAAAAGCCATACAAATTGGAAAGCATGATCTAAAGAAAAAAAAAAAAACTCTATCTCTTGAAAGCAGCCACAAAGAGAAACAACATTCAGATTTTTTTCTGCTGCAGCTTTACTGCATGTCCCTGAACACATTCGACAGATGAAAGAAAACTCAGAAAGAGAATTAAAGGAAATCTGAGAAACAGTATGTGAATATAATCAGAAAATTAGCAACAAATTAAGAAAAAACAACAAAAATAACTCATGGAGTTTAAAAATACAATAACTGAAAAATTCACCAAAGCAAAACAACAGCAGCCACAGAGGCAGAAGGAATAAAAAAACACTGAAAACTTTTTAGCGTCTTGGAAGCTTTTTATTCTTTTTTATTTTGAATTTTATGGTGCAATTATGCAAGGATTGGTATCCGCTACATTCAAATTCCCACCCCTGACTGATTTTTCCCATATTGTTACAAGAATATAGTCTTTCATGAGGAGATATGATTCCATCAGTCTGTTATTTAAGTGTGTCCTGACATTGCTGGTACAATGTCAGACAGTTCAGCATCACATTATCTAATATGCCCAACAGTTTCATTGGGAGTCCATCTTTGACTTAGAAGTAGGGATACTTATTGCATTGTGTCATCACATCTGGATATTATAGTGTTTATTACACCATCACTATATATTCTCTTAAATGAGAAGCCATGAAATGAGGTCAACAATAGATATGAAGCTAAAACAAAAACAAAAAGAAAACAAAAATAAAGCACTGTGGAGAAAAAAAAAAACTCGCCACTGAATAACCAACACATGAATGATGAAAAGAAAATGCAAAAGCCTAATTTGCATGATGGTTTTCTTATATTAGAGAGAATATATGATATGTGTTCTTTGGGGATTGACTTATTACACTGAGCATAATGGTCTCTAGTTGCAAATGATATGATTTCATTCTTTTTAATAACTGAGTAATATTCCATGGAGTAGTTGCACCACAGTTTCTTTAACCACTCCTCTTTGGACGGGCATCAGGATTCTTTCCATGCCTTTACTATTGTAGATTGTGCTGTTGCAAATATAGGATTACAGATCCCATCTTATATATAGCTTTTATTTCCTTTGAGTATATTCCTAGGAGCAGGAGAACTGCGTCACATGGCAGGTTTATTTACAATTCTCTAAGCACTCTTCACACTGATTTCCATAGTGGCTGTACTAGCCTACACTCCCACCAGCAGTGAAGGAGGGTACCTTTCTCCCCACATCCACACCAGCAGGTGTTGTTAGTAGAGTCCTAAATGTAGGTCAATCTCACTGGAGTTAGGTGGTACCTCAATGTGCTTTTCATTTATGTCTCCCTGACAGCTTAAGAGCCTGAGCCACTTTTCATGTCTGTTAGTCATTTGAATCTCCTCTTTTGAAAAAATATCTGTTCATTTCTTTTGCCCTTTTTTTCCACAGGTTGGTTGGTTTGTTTCTGCTATTTTGCTTGTTTTGTTTTGTTTTGTTTTGTTTTGTTTTGTTTTACTGTCCCTGATTTCTGAAGCTCTTTGTAAATCTTGGATATTAGTCCCCTATCATTTGTGTGCAAAAATTTTTTCCCATTTTGTTAGTTGCTTCTTCACCTTGTTAATTGTTTCTGTTGCTGTACAGAAGCTTTTTACTTTGATGTAGTCCCATTTGTTTATTTTGTCTTTGAATACTTGTGCTTTTGGCATATTTTCTAAGAAGTCTTTCCCCGTTCCTATTTCTTGGAGAGTGCTTCCTGTATTTTCCTTTAATGTTTGATGATTTTTTGGTATAGATTTAGGTCCTTGAACCATTTAGAGCTGATTTTTATATAATTTGACTGGTGCAAGTCTTACTTCTTTATTCTGCAAGCTGCTCTCCAGTTGTCCCAACAGCATTTGTTGAAAAAACCAAGCTTTTCCCCTGGATTGTTTTCAGTTTCCTTGTCAAATAGTGGGCTATACATGTGTGGGCTCCCTTTTGGGGTATCTATTCTGTTCCATTGATCTTATTCTCTGTTTCTGTACCTGTACCAGACTGTTTTCATGACCACTGCTCTGTAGTATGTCTTGAGGTCTGCAATTGTGATTCCTCCAGCTTGATTTTTACTCTTCAGGACAGCTTTGGCTATTGGTGGTCTCTTGCTTTTCCAGATGAACATTTATTTCTTCCTTCTTATTTCTGAGAATGTTGTTGGGATTTTTGTTAGTATTGCATTGAATTTGTATATTACTTCTGATAATATGGTCATTTTGATGATGTTGATCCTCCCAATCCAGGAACATGGTAAGCTTCTACGTTTTCAATGTCATCTTCTATTTCCTTTTCAAGTGTTTTATTCTTTTTGTCATAGAGGTTAGTTTAATTCCTATGTATTTAAGATTCCTCTCCTCTATTTTAAAGGGACTGTACTTACATTTTATTTCTCAGCCATGGAATTATTTGTGTACACTACTGCCATCGATTTGTGTTAATTTTGTATCCCACTACACTGCCTAAGTCTCTTATGAGTTCCAGTAGTGTCTTGATTGAGTCTTTTAGTTCTCCTGTGTAGAAAAATGTGTCATCTACAAATAGAGATGATTTCAGTTCCTTGTTTCCAATTTGCATTATTTTAATCCCTTTTATTATTATTATTATTGTTATTATTATTATTATTTTGCCTAATGGCTCTGGCAAGGACTTCTAATACTATATTGAAGAGGAGTGATGACAGTGGACATCCTGTTAATTCCAGATATTAATGGAAAGGCTTCTAATGTTTCCACATTTAGTATGATGCTGGCATTGGTTTTTGCATAAATTGCTTTGATTGTGTTGTAGAATGTTCCTCCTATGTCTGTCTTGCTTAGGGTTTTCAACATAAAATGGTTTGGATTTTATCAAATGCCTTCTCTGCACCTATTGAGATGAGCACATGGTTTTTATTTTTCAATTCGTTGATGTAGTATAGCACATTTATTGATTTGCAAATGTTGAGCCATCCCTGCATCCCTGGGATAAATCCCACCTAGTCCGGGTGAATGATCTGTCTGATATGCTGTTGGATCCTGTTGTCTAGTATTTTGTTGAGGATCTTTGCATCTGCATCAAGGGTATCGGTCTGTAGTTCTCTTTTTCTGTTTTTCTGTATCTGGCTTAGGCATTAAAGTGCTAATTGGCTTCACAGAAAGAGCTTGGAAGAATTGTCTCCCTTTCTATTTTTTGGGAAAACATATGGAGGATTGGGTAAGTTCCTCTTGAAACGTTTGGTAGAATTCAGCAATGAAGCCATTTGGTCCAGGACTTTTCTTGGTTGGGAGGGCTTTAATTACTGATTCAATTTCAGTCCATATTATAGGTCTATTTAAATTATTATTTGCTTCTTGATTCAATTTTGGTGGATTGTATGTGTCCAAAAATCTACTCATCTCCTCTAGGTCTTCTCATTTGTTCCCATATAGTTGCTTGTAATAGTTCTTAGTAGTTCTTGTCTGAGGTATCTGTTGTTATATTTGCTTTCTCATCTCTGATGCTATTGATGCATATATTCTCCCTCCTTTTTTTTGATTGGTTGGGCTAGTGCTGAGTCTATTTTTTTATTTTCTCAAAGAACCAGCTCTTTGACTCATTGATCTTATGTATAGCTGATATTAGAATGGCTACATGCACATGTTTTTCCTTACCATTTGCTTGTAATATCTTTTTAAATGCTTTTACTTTCAGTTTCCTCTGAACTTTGTTGGTGAGATGTGTCTCCTGTAAGCACCAGATAGATGGATTTTGGTTTTTGAGCTAGCTCTCTAATCTATGGCATTTGATTAATGAGTTTAAACCATATGGATAGGTGGCATCTTAGGCCTGTCATTTTAACAATGGGTTGTTCTTTGATTGAGTCTTCTGCTAATCTTTTAGTGGAATGTTCTCCACATTTACTTTTGGTTTTGGTAGCTGCTATTCCTTTGCTCTTTCACAAGAACATCTTTGAGTATCATTTGTAGGGCAGGTCTAGAAGAGGTGAATTATGAAATTTTTCTTTACTGTGCAAGAATTTTATTTCATTTTCAAACATAAAGGAGACATTAGTCTGTGCTGAAAAGTTTTCCCATTTAGAATCTGGAATATGTCACTCCATTCTCTTTCTGGCCTGTAGTGTTTCTTCTGAGAGGTCTCCTGTGAGTTTGATTGGGGTTCTTCTATATGTCACTTGATTTTTTTCACATGCACATTTAAGGATTTTTTTTTCGTTATGTTCAACAGAAGAGAGCTTGATTATTGTGTGTCTCGCAGGAAGTTCACTTCTGATTTACTCTGGAGTTCTGTGACCCTCCTGCATATAGTTTTTCAAGAAATATTATGGATATACAAATGCAAGAAGTTAAATAAACTGAATGTAAGCTAAATCTAAACAGATCCATTATGAAAAACATGATAATAAGTCTGCTAAAAGTAAATATGATGCCCCAACACAGTAGTCCAGTGGCTAAAGTCCTTTCCTTGCATGTGCCAGAATCCCATATGGCTACCAGTTCTACTCCCAGTGGACCTGCTTCCCATCCAGCTCCCTGCTTGTGGATAATGGCCCAAAGCCTTAAGTCTCTGCACCTGTGTTGGAGACCCAGAAGAGTCTCTGGGCTCTAGCTTCACATCGGCTCAGTTCCGATCATTGCAGCCACTTGGGAAGTGAATCAGTGGACAGAAGATCTTTCACTATAGTCATCTCTGTAAATCTGACTTTCTAACAAAAATAAAATAAACCTTTTTAAAAGGTGAATATTGAAAGTATGAGGAGAAAAGCAACTAATTTATATGCAAAAGATCCTAAGAAAAATTATTCGTGTATTCTGCAGAAACATTGTAAACCAGAAGGTAATAGCATGACAGATCTATCATATGAACCAGCCATCTCCTTCCTGGGAATTTACTCAATCATAATGAAAGTAGCATAAGAGACAGTTATTTGTACACTCCCATTTTTTGCAACTCAGTTCACAATAGCTAAAATATGGACTCAATCCAGAAGGTCATTTAATGTATGGCTCTATAAAGAATGTGTTATATATAAATATATAAACATATATATATATATATGTGTGTGTGTGTGTGTGTGTGTGTGTTTTAGCCATAAAAAGTAATAAAAGCTTGTAATTACCTAAAACTGAATACAACTAGAAGTTATTATGATTAATATAATGAATCTGTCCAAAAAGACAAATGTAGCCTGCTTTCTCTGATGTGAGGTAACTGATACAAGAGTGCAAAAAATGTAATCTATAGATGTGTGAAATTCACATTTTATGCTTTATTATTATTGTCTATACTCATAAGGAATAGTGGATTTTCTCCTACTTAGTATTTGTTGATTTCGTTACCTAATGGAGTGTTAAACCTCTGATAGTGAAGTGGACTAAAAACAGATCATCCTAAAAATTTTTAAAAATTAGAAATAAGGAAGAAGAATGGTGGGGAAACAGGTAGGTGGGGATGGGAAGCATTGCTAGTTCTAAGATCTGTGTTGTAAAGCACACGAAAATGGTTCACCTTGTATAAATAAAATGATTTAAAAGTTTAAAAAAAGTTAAACTAGAATTATGTACCCAGCAAAAGCATCCTAAAAAAATCACAAAGGAAGTTAAGATATTGTAAGATAAACATAAGCTAAAAGAGTTCATTGCCATGTTATATTGAATATGTGCTCTGTATGAAATGCTAAAACAGTCCTTCAGGTTAAGATGAAAGGAAGGTGGGCAGTAACTTAAAGACATGCAAAAATACTTTTGTCTGCATAAATATATAAGCTGACATGACTAAATTATGGAGAATTAGAAGATATAAATTAAATGTAATTATTCCGGAGTCAAACATTCCAATGAAGAAAGTCCAGGATCAAATAGTTTATTATTTCTTTAGTTTCTTCTTTGAAATATTTAGAGGAATAATTTCTACCTCCTTCAAACTCTACCCCCACAGAAAAAAATAAACAGAAAGGACAACTTCTGAACTCAATATATGAGAACAACATTTCCCTGTCACCAAAGACAGAAAAATACACTATATGAAAGACAAACAGAAATGCCTCCCATGAGTATTCAGGCAAAAATCTTGAATAGAACACAAACAAATGAAATTCAACAGGAAAATAAGTGGCTTGAACACAAATGGAATTCACTACAGGTATGCAGCAATTCAACATAAAAATTAATGTAATATTTCACAACTGATGCATTGAAAGTTTTTGACAAAATTCAAGACAGTGTCATTTATAAAATCATAAAGTAGACATAAAAGCAAACGACTTTACTATGATAAACTCTGTATTTTTTTTTTTTTAAGATTTCTTTATCTTTTACTGGAAAGTCAGATACATATAGAGGAGGAGAGACAGAGAGGAAGATTTTCCGTCCAATGATTCACTCCCTAAGTGACCGCAATGGCTGGTGCTGCGCTTATCCGAAGCCAGGAGCCAGGACCCTCTTCCAGGTCTCCCACACGGGTGCAGGGTCCAAAAGCTTTGGGCAGTCCTCGACTGCTTTCCCGGGCCACAGGCAGGGAGCTGGATGGGAAATGGAGCTGCTGGGATTAGAACCGATGCCCATGTGGGATCCTGGAACGTTCAGGGCAAGGACTTTAGCCACTAGGCCACGGCGCCGGGCCAGCTGTATTTTTAAAAGGTAACAGAAAAAAATACTCGATGTTGAAAACACTAAAAGTGTTCATCTTAAGAACTGGCTGAAGACAAGAATGCCAGGTTTCATCACTTTGTTCAATATGGTAGCTGAATAACAAAAATAAATACAAAAAACAATAAAATAAAACATGAAGGGAAAGAGGGAGCAAAATTTTCTTTGTTCTTTTACAGCAAATTGTAAAGATACAAACACAAACACACACATTATTAGAAATGATGAAAGACTTTAGGAAAGTTTTATAATTAAAAAACCAACAATTGATAATCAGATGTGTTCAACAAAAATAATAACAGAAATGCCCAAAAGGATACTAAGAAAATGAATCAATTTACAATAGCAACAAAATAACAGTATTTAGCAGTAAATTTAATCAGGGATAAAAACGACTTGTTTACACAAACTACATAGCTGAGAAAAATAAATACATAAATTGATGGAAAAATACCTGTCTCTGAGGATTGGAAAACTGGATATATTTATGATGGTAGCAATACTCGAAGTATTTGGCACAATTATTGTCAATACCTTAATGACGCTTTTATGGTAGCTGCGGAATTGCCCTAATTCAAATTCAAGGTAGCAAAATACAAATAAAATAATCCTGAAAGAGAAAAACACAGTTGAAGATCTCTTATTTCCTGAGTTCAAAACTTCATCATTACAGTAATAAAAACAGAGTGGTATTAACATGAACAAGATTAAGGACCAATGGATTGCAACCAAATATCTAGAAACAAACTTTATATATGCTCAAATGATTTATTTTCATTTATTCAAAAACACATAGAGCAGACATGGCAAGAAAGAAAAACAGAGGAAGAGAGATGCTCCATCTGCTCCTCTACTTCCCAAATCTTTGCCACAGCCAGGGCTGGGACAGATTGAAACCAGGAGCCTGGGCCTCAGACTGAATCTCCAGTGTGACTGGCAGGGACTCATGCAATCAAAAAATCATCTGCTGCCTCCCGGGATGCACATCAGCAGGAAGCAAAATAGGAAACAGGTGGCTAGGATATGGGGCAAAGGTTTCCTTAGTGGCAATCTGATGGCTTTGCAACATTCCAATCCTGGTCAAATGATTTTCTTGACTGATACCAAGCTGACACAATACAAAAATGACACTCTTTTCAATAAATAGCTTTAGAAAAAAATTGGAACACTTACATGCCAAAGAATGATATTTTTAATATTTTTAAATATTTTTAAACAAAAGAGACACACTTTTTAATTACAAGTTAAAAATTTATCATGGTGAAAAAATTGAGTGTACATTTTCAAACTACACACACACACACACACACTCACAAATACCTGATAAGAACCGGAAAAAAGTATACAACATCACTAATTATTAGCAGAGAAATGCAATCAAAGCCACAGTGAAATAGCACTTTACACCTATTAGGATAGCTATTTAAAGAAAAACAAACAAAAAATAAAAATAGTAGAAAAGCCTCAGAGAAACGGGGACCTTTTTACAGTGTTGGTGGGAATGTAAACCTGCAGCCACTATGCAAAATAGCATGACACTACACAGCAGCACTTTTAAAAATTATTTTTATTGTTTTCCATGATATTCTGTATCATAGGAATTCCCCCCCCCCTTCCATCTTCCCCTCTGACCTTTGTCTAGTCCTCCAACAACAGTCACAAATTCAACATTCTGTTACATACAGACATACATTGCAGCTGTAGACAAAGGCAGAAAATCTAGCAGATATTATTGAGGTGTATTTTGTTAGGCATATTATTTTTACCATAATTTAGTTTTTAAAAAAAATGAAAAAGAATATCAAAAGAACTTTGATGATCCTTCTACAGTTGGCTACCATTTTTTATTGTGTCAAGGGCCACTGGGATCTTTGTACCAGGCTAAATGCATCTACTTAAATAGTAGCTGGCTATATGTTGATTGCATTTTGAGCTCTACTTTTTGTTGCCTTCGCAGGGTTAAAGCAAATGATTTTATGGATCTTTGTATGGGCAATCTGCATGGTGCTTCTTATCCCTGAACAATAAAACAAAAAGTCTATATTTCTTTGCACATTACATCCAAGCCTGTGACAAAACTACACCATATTTAAATTTGCAGCATCTCTCCACTGAAATCCTGAAAGTAGAAGGTGTGTCATTTTTACACGTGTTTTTTTTTTTTTTTTAGAAGCCAAGGAAAATTTTATTCAAGAGTGTTGTAATAGAGGAGGGAGGCTGAACTCAATCTGATAAAAGAAAAGGCAAGGATGTTTTCAAGTGCCAGAGTGGCCTAGTGGCAAAGCACAAGAGGATGCTAATGGGCAGTCAGTTGATTGAAGCAGGAAGAGTGCTATCAAATGTTTTCTGGGATGGGTATTAGACACAGTGTTGCTTGAAATGTTAACCTCACCTGTCAGAGTACCTGGGTTTGAATCTCAGCTTCTACGTCCGTTCCAAGTTGCTAATGCAGACACATTGGGTTGGTGTAGGGGCAGTTGTGATAGCTCAAGTGATTGGATCCATGCCACCTACCTATGTGTGAGACCTGCATTAAGCTCATAGCACCTGGCTTTGGTCTGATCAAGCCTTGGATGCTGTAGGCACTTGTGGTGTTGGCACTCTCATCAATAATAAACAACTAAGTCAGTGCATAAATAGATAACTTTCTAAAATACTTTCTAAAATACATTTTCTGTTATTAGGTTGCCCTTTTCTCTGTTCTTTTGATCTGGCAGGAACAACTTTTCTTGAGCCTTGGTTCATTCCTGCTGCTATTTCCACATTAGATATTTCTGCAGTGTGGTATCCAGGATGTACAAAGCAAGAAGTAATAAAGGAAAAGAATCCCCATGAAGTTCCTCAATCATCATTCCCCATTTAAGAGATGTCCTATGATTGTTTGTTACATTTTATCCCGCATAATTTAGTGCTAGGAGGCAGATCTGGAAGAAACAGGGCTACAACATTTTAATGGAAATGGAAATATCTGCAGGAACAGTTAATTCATGTATTTACTAATTCATTGAAAAATATTTATTGAGCATATATGATAATCAGGAACAGTTTGGAACTTAGGATTGTTATAGGCTTTTTCTTATAAACAATACATTTAACCAGGAAGAAAAATGCAGTGAATACATGCAGAGATGGATAAACAAAATTACCTGAGTGTTAAACGCCATGAAGGAAATAGGAAAATTTTGAGATTGTGTCTTTACTGGGGAAGTGTGCCTACTTTAGATATTATGACCTGGCAACAAAGAATGGTATTTCAGTTGAGACTTGAATAAAAGGAAGGATTCAGGGCCCGGTGTGATATCCTAGCAGCTAAACTCCTTGCCTTGCACGCCCAGGATCCCATATGGGCTCTGGTTCTAATCCCAGCGATCCACTTCCCTTCCAGGTATCTGCTTCTGACCTGGCAAAGCAGTGGAGGATAGCCCAAAAGCCTTGAGACCCTGCACCCACGTGGGAGACCCAGAAGAAACTCTGGTTCAGCTCAGCTCAGCTCAGCTCTAGCTATTGCGGCAGCTTGGGAAGTGAGTGAATTGATTGATGAAAGATTTTCCCTCTGTCTCTCCTCCTCTCAGTATATCTGACTTTCCAATAAAAATAAAATAAATCTTCAAAGAAAAATAAATAAAAGGAAGGATTCACTTATGCAAAGAACTCAGAGAAAGAATGTTCTCAGCAGCACTGCATCAATAAATGATGAGGGCTGAAAATCAGTTTAGCAAAATTGAAGAACAAAAACAAGGTCAGTGTAATTGTTGGCCTTTGGGAAGATCAGCCTGTGAGATAGGAAATGAGCAGATGATTTATAATTTTTAGAAGAAAAGGTGAGGAGTTCCAATTTTATTGGAAGTGTGAAGAGGAGTTGTAAGAATGGTATTTGTAGAAAAATCACCAAAAGCACAGTCAGTCAAAGCCAAAATAAGCAAATGGGACTACATCAACTAAAAAGCTTCTGTACAGCAAAGGAAACAATCAAAAAATGGAAGACTCAACCAACAGAATGGAAAAAAAAATCTTCCCACACTACATAGCCACTAGGGGACTAGGATCAAGGATTTGCAAAGAGCTTCAGAAACTCGATGACAGAAAATTAAACAACCCTGTGAAGTAATGGGCAAAGGAATTGAATAGATATTTTCAAAAAATTCAAATGGCTAACAGACATATGAAAAAACGCTCAGGCTCCCTAGCTGTCATGGAAATGCAAAGGAAAACCACACTGAGGTTCCCTAACCCCAGTGAGTTTGGCCCAAATTAAAAACTCTACTAATAGCACCTGCTGCAAAGGATGTAGGAAAAAAGGTACCCTTCTTCACTATTGGTGGGACTATAGGCTAGCACAACTGCTAAGGAAATAAATATGGAGAGTGCTTAGAGATCTCCAAATAAGCCTGCCATATGACCCAGCTATCCCACTTTTTTTGGAGCATATCCAAAAGAAATGAAATTTGCATTTAAGAAAGGTATCTGCAATTCAGCAGCAATACCAAACACATGGAAACAACCCAGTGCATGAAGACACTGATACATCGACTCCGTGAAATAATACTTAGCCATATTAAAAATAATAAAATTTTAGAGCCCGGTGTGATAGCCTAGTGCCTAAAGTCCTTGTCGTGATTGCCTGGCATCCCATATGGGTTCCGGTTGTAATCCCAGCGACCCCATGTCCCATCTAGCTCCCTGCTTGTGGCCTGGGAAAGCAGTTGAGGATAGCCCAAAGCCTTAGGACCCTGCACCCACGTGGGAAACCCGAAAGAAGCTCCTGGCTCCTAGTTTAGGATTGTCTCAGCTCCAGCCACTTCAACAGATAGATCTTCTCTCTCTCTCCTCCTTTCTATATGTGACTTTACAATAAGAATAAATAAATCTAAAAAAAAACCCTGAAATTCTACCTTTGGGACTTCTACATTTGGAAATTCCACCTGGAGACCATTAGGCTCAGCAAAATAAGTCAATTCCAAAAGGATAAATATCATATGTTCATTCTGATATAAGAGAAACTTCATGTGAAACACAAGATCAATAGATAAATTTACCTGTGCACACAGTCACTTAAGGTAACTGTGTAATAGAGACTATCATATTAACAAATGAAGATACAATGCACGCTATATCTCTACTTCCAAATAAAAGATGGATTCCCAATGAAACTGCTAGATAGATCTTGACAATAGAATGCTGGACTCTGTACCATTGTCCATACCTACAATACATATACTTCAATAACAGAATGATGAACTTGTGACTGTTTTCTGAAGCACTAAATTATTGTAATAAAATAGGAGAACTCAATGGAGGGGATGAAGAAGGGGAAGTATATCATAAAATTAATTAAAAGTAAAATTTTTATACTGGCATGCTTTCAGTTCGCAGTGGCTCACAGGCTTAATATTCCATTAGGTAAGGGATTCGATGAATATCAAGTAGAAAAAAACACTGTTTCTCAAGATTATAGAAAAAGGTTGTAAATAATAATCAAATATCAAAATTTCACTAATATAGGTTATCTTTTTTATGCTCTAATAGTTACCACAAATCAGAGAAAACAGGTGTCTTCAGAACTCACTTATATTACTAAGCATAATGGTCTCCAATTGCATGCTTTTTTTTCAAAAGACAGGATTTCATTTTTTATGGCTGTATAGAATCCCACAGTGAATGTATGCCAACTTTGTTCTGTTTGATCATACACTGATATCCTTCTGCATCGATTCTATGCTGTAGGTTGTGTGAATTGAGCACAATAACTATGAATTGAGTACAAATAACTATCTCATATGGCAATTTGATTGAGTTGGATAAATGCCCAGGACTGGAGTGGCAGGATCATGTGGTAGATCTGTCCTGAGATCTCTAGATAATCTCTATACTATCCCTCATACAAGTTGTATATGTTTACATTCCAACCAACAGTCATTAGAGTTGATTTTTCCCCATGTGTTTATCAGCATATATTACTTGATTTTTCAAATGACAGCCATTTTAACTACAGTGAAGTGAAAACTCATAGTGTTTTCATTTGCATTTTGCTGTGGCTAGAAATCCTAAGAACTTTTCAAGTGTCCATTGGTTATTTCTATTTAATCCTTTGGAAAATGTCTGCTTGTGTCTATTTCTCTTTTTATTAGGATTGATTTATTTTGTATCGGAAAGTCAGATTTATAGCAAGAAGGAGAGACAGAGAAAGTTTCCATCTGCTGGTTCACTCCCCAAGTGGCGCCCAGAGATGAGCCAATCTGAAGTCAGGAGCCAGGCCCTTCTTCTGGATATCCCTCAAGGATACAGGGTTCCAAAGCTTTGGGTCATCCTCTACTGCTTTCCCGAGTCACAAGCAGAGAGCTGAAAGGGATATTGAGCAGCCTGGATATGAACCAGCATTCATGTTGGATCCCAGCACATGTGAGGTAAAGATTTAGTCACTAGGTTACTGTGCAAGGCCCCATGTCTATTTCTTAGCTGCAATATTTGAGCTCTTCTGATTGAGTTTCCTGAATATCAATCCTTTATCAGTTGCATAGCTTGCAAATACTTTCTCTCATTCTATCAACTGTCTGCTGCTTTACTGAGAGTTTCTTTTGCATTGTAGAAGATTCTTGCAATCCCATTTGCCTATGGCTTTGCTTTGATGGCCTGTGTTTCTGGAGTCTTTTCCAACAAGTCTCTGTCTATACTAATGCCTTGCAGTTTCCCCAGTGTTCTCCTCTAGTAATTGGGTGATATCAAGTCATACATTTAGATCCTTGATCCACTTTAAATTGGCTTTTGCATAAGGAATAATGTTTGGGCAATCGCCCCAGGCCTCTGCCCTGCTGCCTGGTGGGCATGGCCTAAAGCTTATTTCCCCATGGCCTGAGACACAGCTTTCAAGCCTACATGTGGAGTGTGACCTCCAACATGGCAAGAAGGTCAAGGGGAATACACATGGAACATGACCTCTGACATGACCGGAAGATCAAGAGACATAGATATATCATATAACCAATGACAGTGTCTTTTTGGGTGGGTGGGGGGGTGGTCTGCCGGAAGACTCCCTCCTGCTCTTCCCTTCCTGAAGCTTTATAAACTGTAACCTGTGCATAATAAAGTGGCATTCCTCACCAGCTTGTCTCCAGTGCTTCTTGCAGCTGAAGGACACCGTCTATCTCACCCCCAGCGACCTTGGGGCCTGCTGGCACGTCTAAACCCCAAGAATAATGTAGGGGTCTTGTTTCATACTTCTGTACATGAGCATCTGATTTTCTCTGCACCACTTGTTGAAGAGACTGTCCTCTTTCCAGAGACTGATGTTAGCTCCTTTGTAAAAATTTAGTCGGATGTAAGTGTGTGTTTTAATTTCTGATGTTTCTATTCCATTCCACTAGTCTACCTGTCTATTTTGGTGCCAGTAGCAAACTATATATCTTTCCCTGTAATATGTCCTGTAATCTGGTATGTGATGTCTCCAGGTTTGTTTTTGTTTTTAGAGATTACTGTATCTATTCAGAGTCTCTTACATCTCCACAGATTTTTAAGATTACTTTTTTCAAAGTCTGAGAAGAAGGTTGTTGTTATTTTGACTGGGCTTGCACTGTTTCTGCAAATTACTTTAGGTACTATGGATATTTTGATTATATCAATTTTTCTAATAGAAACAAGGGGCATTGTTAAAATGCATATACAGCTTAGTACGTACATTCTCCAGTTCCCTTACAATGAGCAGATCCTTGTCTGGTCACTGTCCTCCGCACTTCCCAACGAAATCCCAATGCCATGAACAGCCTGATTCCATCCTGTCATTTGGCATCACAATGGCTTTTCTCTTGGACATAAAAGTAATTCTGCCTTGAGACTGCAGGTGGACCAGGTGAATTGTGTGTGTATTTTCCATTAATCTCCAGCTAAACCAATTCAAAGTTGTGTGCCTAGTCAATACATCAGACAAGTAGCAGGTTATGTTAAGATCTGTCGGCGTGTGAATACATAGCCACATTTTTCAATCAGGCAAATGGCTGTACTGGGGATTTGCAAGCTTCCTTACAGAATTAATTAACAGCCTTGCCAAATGCAGATTTCTTTTCAAGATTTATTTATTTTTATTTGGATGACAGATTTTGCAAAGAAAGCTAGAGAACATCTTCCATCTGCTGGCTCGCTTCCCAAATGTCCCCAACCAGCCAGAGCTGAGCTGATCCTAAGCCAGGATCAGGACCTTCTTCATAGGTCTCTCATGTGGGTGCAGGGATCAAAGGACTTGAACCATACTCCACTGCTTTACCAGGTGATAAGCAGGGAGCTGGACAGGAAGTGTAGCAGCCCAGAAATGAATCGGCACAATGTGGCAAAAGATAACTCGCTGTACCACCACTGTGGAAACACCAGATGCAGACTGAGCATGGCTTATACCTATATGTCTAAAGTAAAGATATTCTAGGGGAATATGAAATTGTAGCAGTGAGTATTCATTATTTTGTTTATAAGAAACACTAGCAGTAAATGCTGATGTCCTCTATCCACCAAGTCTGGGTCTAGTTAATTTATTTGTAAATTACCCTAGCATATAAACAAACAAAAAGAATCCCCACTTTCCTCCAAGGTTGTTGAGCTGTTTGATATATCTGTCATTTTGACTTACATCTCTTCTTATAATTGATAAATATTGACATGACTATAGATTCATATGCAGTCATAAGAAAAAATAGAGATCATTTGCAAACTTGTATTTATTATTATTAAGTAGCAAGAATGGGGCGCATGTACCACACTTTAACCATTCTCACATACAGGTGAATCTGCATTGTTTTCACTTTTTGGATATAAAACAATGATTATGAGTATTTCTGTGTGTCTTTTTGTGAACATATGTCTTAATTTCTCCAGAATGAATGCATGCAAATTTCACTGTTAATTTTTGGGAACATGGTAAAAATGTCATTCAGAGTGATTGCATCATTTTGTAGTCTCTCTAGCAAGGTATGTATAATTTATTTTCTCTGGATCCCTCAGGAGCAAATGATACTATTATTTTTATTTTTTCTTTGGCCATTCTGAGATGAATGACTTTGTTTCACTGTAGATTAATTTGCATCTTCCTAATACCTATGGATGTTGGCCATATTTGATATGCTACTTACCATCTGTATTTCTGCTCTGTTCTTCTATTTCACTTATTTTATAATTGCACTTTCTTTTTCATTGCTATTGTCTGTTTTCTATATGTCCATTAATGTAAAGTTTACATAACATAAAATTAATCATCTTAAATTGAACATTTCCGTGATGCAGGTTAATGTTATTTATTTATTCAGATTCATATTTTAAGATTCATATTTTATAATTATTTCCTTTGCTGTACTCTTTTGAACTTCCAGTACTATATTGAACGAAATGAGCATATAAAAATGAACAATACTGGAAGAAAATGATATTACTGGATCTGAGGTAAGGAAGTCATGCTTCATTCAGAGCCTATACAGTTGAAAATGTCTTTGTAGTGTCCTTCTGTTATTTATGTAGTTAACAAGGTCACAACTGAAATTAATTCTTCCACCAGTTTCAGTCTGGGAAATGGGCAAAGAAGAACAACAGAAATTCAAGGAGGAAAGAGGTAAGCTGGCAAATTTGGCGTCTTGTCAACAAATCAGCTTTTCGACATCTACTTGTTTGTTTTGCAACTGATACTGTGCAAATGTAACTATTTCAGAACTTCCAGAATGCTGGGAGGGTACCAAGCTCCTTCTTCACTAGCCCTCAACTGTACAATTTGAGGAAAGATTTTCAGAGTGGAGATAGGATTTCATCAGTGTTTTACAGTGAGTTACTGTGAAGCAGCCGCCTATTGATAGTCACAGCTGTAGCTGATTTCCTCCACTCCAAGCTATGAGAAACCCAGACCTGGTGGTCCCATTGATCTCCAATCCTCCCGACATCACTCTCATTGCCATTACATCCTTCGCCTTTCCATAACAAATAGTTGGCTGATGACAGCCGCGTCTGCTGTTATTACTAGTACTCGGGATTTACTTATTTCTTTTGTGAGTGAAAACCTGTATTACATAAATAGTTATGCTTTTAGGAATGAGTCAGAGATTAGAGAAGCTAAAATCAGGACATGATGTGAATATTTTAGTTTTTTTTTTTTTCCTGTAAAGCCAATTGCTAATTGAAAGGTAATGTCCTTGGACTCTTGGATGATTTCCTGAGTGATAAACACCACTTCTCTTTCGAAGCTTTCAAGAGCTAGTTGTATTCTGCTAACAGCTTTGTCATTGCACTTTCTAATAACTAAGTCCAGGTTTTGAAAATTTTTTTTTAGTTTACAATATTTTTCTCCACACTACCTCTGGACTGTCAAGCCCACATTTCTTGATCTATTTCTCTAAAAGTCAAAACTTAACCATCTATCTCCCCAGACAGTCCAACGTTGACCTCTCATGTTAGGAGGCTTGTCTCATCCACTATTAAATAAAAATCACTGTTTCCACTAGGTAGATTTTCCAAACCTGTCTTCACATATAATATGCAATCTTGATATTGAAAAATAAACTAGTAATTATTACAATTGCTTTTTACAATGTTTACATAAATATGTTCAAACTTTCAGTTATACCATGCTGTATACCTCATATCAGTTAGTTTATTTTTTAAAAGGTTTATTAAAACAAAGCAACAATTTTTTTTTAAGATTTATTTTATTTTCAGTACAAAGTCAGATATACAGAGAAGAGGAGAAACAGAGAGAAAGCTCTTCCGTCCATTGATTCACTCCCCAAGTGAGTGCAATGGCCAGTGCTGTGCTCATGTGAAGCCAGGAGCCAGGAACCTCCTCCAGATCTCCCATACGGGTGCAGGGTCCCAAAGCTTTGGG
This sequence comes from Ochotona curzoniae, assembly GCF_017591425.1. Lineage (NCBI taxonomy): Eukaryota > Metazoa > Chordata > Mammalia > Lagomorpha > Ochotonidae > Ochotona > Ochotona curzoniae. Next base: position 34,146,677 of record NW_024465023.1, read on the forward strand.
CTGTCCTCAACTGCTTTCCCAGGCCACAAGCAGGGAGCTGGATGGGAAATGGAGCTGCCGGGATTAGAACCTGCGCCCGTATATGATCCCAACACCTTCAAGGCAAGGACTTTATCTGCTAGGCCATGGCACCAGGCCCAAAGCAACAATTTTCATACATTTCATAGATGTAATTTTAAGATAACCATCCTTCCTTGCTTGCTCCCTTTTTACCCATTCCCGTATCCTTTTTTTTTTGTTTGTGTTTCTAATTTTTCCTTTAATATTCAAAAACATAATCTAAACATAAGGCCCGATGCAGTAGCCTAACGGCTAGAGTCCACATGGGCATTGGTTCTGGTCCCGGTGTCCCTGCTTCCCATCTGGTCCTGGCTTATAGCCTTGGAAAGCCTGAAGGGTTTAGAACTGCACCCGCATGGGAGACCCAAAAGGGGCTCCTAGCTCCTGACTCCTAGCTTCGGATCAGCTCAGCTCCGGCCATTGTGGCCATTTGGAGAGTGAATCGTTGGACAAAAGATCTTCCTCTCTGTCCTCCTCACTTTATATCTGACTTTCCAATAAAAATAAAATAAATCTTTTAAAATTATTCAATAATATGATCTAAATGTATTTTACAATCACAGGATTAATGTAAGCCTAATGTTCAACAAGTAAAAAGTAGAAAGAACAACTGTTCAACAGGAATATAAATAAGGGTTAAATGGCAATCCTATGAAACTAAGAATTATTAATATCTCTAATTTACACGTAAGGAAATTGAAGCACAAAGAATTCAGGATATTTCTCCATACTAATAACATCTCAGCTAGTAGGGGGTGGTTGAAACAGAGTTTATACCCAGAAATTTTACTTGAAAGCTTTCATTCTTACTTTACTAAATTGCTTGCTAAAAAGAAAATACAGGCATTTCACCAAAGAGAACACACACACAACACACACACAAACACACACTCGCGCGCATGCACACATCAAAAGGAAAAATGAAAGATGTTTAACATTATTTTAGCCAAAAAGAAAAAAATAAAGCTACAATGAGGCATTATTCTAAATATTTTTAAATGTAGCAATACATTGAATTATTCATATATTCATACATTGCTGTTGGGAATGCCATAATATATAATCTCTCTGCAAAAATAGTTAGGCATGTTTTTAAAAAATGCACTTACGATGGGATCCAACAATTCCACTTTTAGTTGTCTATCTTCAACAAAATAAGAAGCATGCTCAAACAAAATCCCATCTGATGTTCACAGATCTCTTGTTATTGTTATAACCAAAATCTGGAAACAGCCCATATGTCTTTGCTCAGATGAATTGCTAAACAAACTGTAACACATTATATTGTGATACAGTATTCAACAATGAAAAGAAAGGAGTTACTGATGCATGCAATTATTTGTATTTAGAATGAATGGAAAAAAACAAACCCAAATGGTGATATCATATTCCATTTACTTGTCGTTGTTCAAATAGCAGTTATAGAAAAAGAGAACTTGTTGGTTTCCAAGACCAAGTACTGAGGGAGCGGGCAAGGAAAGGGTGTTTCTGTGGCTATAAAATAATATCAAAAAATATATGTGATAGTAGACACACATCTACACATCAAATATGCATGTAAACAAACACAATGTATTCATTTCATCTGTTTTTGAATGCAAAGGTTCTGATGTAGAATGTACGATGGAAAAATGGTAATTTAAAGGTTTATTTATTTATTCAAATGGTAGACAAAAGGAGAGACCTTCCTTCTACTGGTTTTAATCTCCAAATAGACATAATAGCCCGAGCCAGAACAGGCTAAAGCCAGGAGCCCATGGTTTCTTCCAGGTTTCCCACATATGTACAGAGGCCCAAACACTTGGGCTATCTCCTGCTACTTTGCCAGGCGCACTGATGGGGAGCTGGATCAGAAGTAGGGGAGCCTGGACTCAAACTGGCACCCATATGCGATGCTGTCATTGCAAACTGTAGATTAACTTACTATGCCACAGCGATGGCCCCTATCTTTGTAGCTTAGAAAGTGAGCTAGTTACATAAAAATCAGTGAAAGAAACATCTAGAAATCCTCTTGCCTGAGACTCAGCTTTGCAAACGAAGAAAGTAAAGTTCAAAGAGATGGAAATTCAGGGAACTAGTTAGTATCAAAGCTAGGGATCTGTCTATATGATCTTCAGAAAAATAGCTTCATTTTCTGTGCCCCAGTTGCCCAATTAGGAATTGGCCGTTTTGGAAGTGAATCAATGAATAGAAAGTTTTTCTGTTCTCTTACTCTCTCTCTCTTGCACTCTCTCTCTCTCCCATACTCCCTCTCTCTATCTCTCTCCCTTTCAAATAAATAAAACAATAAATCTTTTTTAAAAAGAGATTGTTGGAGACAATGAAAAAACAACAGGTAGGTTAAAGTGTGTTTCATCAATTTAGTCTTTAAGCAATTGTTCAGCAATGGTTTAAGGAAATGGTAAAGATCAATTTTTACACCCTTAAACCAATTTAGAAGCTCCTGAAGATCAGAATGAAATTTTCAATTTCTTATCTCCTCCAGCTCTTAAACCTCTAACACATGTACATAATGTCTACTGTGAGGCTTATCATCACTTTAGATTTCATATGAGTTGTCAGTGGCCTCAGCAAAAAAATTAGATTTGAGTTGCCTGTAAGCTCTGGGTGAGTCATCAGGGAAAAGGAGCTACCAAAACAGCTAATGTGATCTTATATTAATAAAAGTCTAAACTGCGTAGCAGAAAAGGGATATCAGAGAAAAGCTTGAAAGCTACTTTAGGCTGAGATAAACATGGTAGCAAGGGACCAGGCTTGGCTTTACTCAGTTCCAAACTCAATTTTAACTGTTTATTCAAAGTTGTACAGCCTCAGAGGCACTGAGTCATGTTCACCAGCTTCACTGGCGTTCAATGCAAAGAATATAAGGGACCTTAGGAGACATGGCTGTCTTGGGCACCTAACATTAGCCTTTTATCAGGGTTGTCCTCTGAGGATGGGTCTACTCAGGAGAGCAGACTCCAACTAAGGAAATTTCTTGGAGGGTAAAGCATTGAGATTAAGTTATTTGGAAGCCACACACACAAAGTGTGTGTGTGTGTGTGTGTGTGTGTGTGTAGGTACAGTGACAGAGAGAGAAAGTCCATCAACTACTTCATTCCCCCGGGTGTTCACAACAGCCCATACGAGTGGCAGCAATCCTTAAATTTGGGCCATTTATCATTAACTTTCTCCTAGGCAACAGTATCAGGGAAATGGATAAAAAGTGCAAAGTAGCTGGGTGTAGAACCAGCCCGCCACACCCACCCTGTGTAGGACACAGGCATCCCAAACAACAGCTTAGCTTGCTTTACCGCAATATCCTACCCAAGGTTAGGCTTTTCTTGGTATTTTTTTAACTAATGCATTAAATGGGACAGTAAAGGTTAAAAAAAATCAGCCCCTGCCATTGACTTCTCATTTTACCACTATATTAAACGTTAAGTAAATAAGCAAATTCCTTTTCGGGAACCGTAGGTTTTCCTATCATATTTCAGATACCATTAGTGATTATTGAAGAATAAAGTTTCTTAAAAGAGGAAAAAGGGAGTGGGCCTGGCGGCATGGCCTAGCAGCTAAATTCTTTGCCCTGAACGCGCCAGGATCCCATATGGGTGCCGGTTCTAATCCGAGTAGCTCCACTTCCCATCCAGCTCCCTGCCTGTGGCCTGGGAAAGCAGTCGAGGATGGCCCAAAGCCTTGGGACTCTGCACCCTCATGAGAGACCTGAAAGAAGTTCCTGGCTTGTGGCTTCAGAATAGCATAGCATCGGCCATTGCACTCACTTGGGGAGTGAATCATCGGACAGAAGATCTTTCTCACTGTCTCTCCTCCTCTCTGTATATCTGACTTTCCAATAAAAATAAATAAATCTTTAAAAAAATATGCAGCAAGGTGGAGGAATCCACTATGGGGGGAGGGTTGTGGGAGGGGTGGGGGGAATCCCAGTGCCTATAAAAGTGTATCACATAATACAATGTTAATAACAATTAAAACAAATAAATAAAACTTGGGGGGAAAAAAGCAAATAAAAAAAATTTACTTAAAAAAAAAAGAGGAAAAGGGGTACTGTACACCCTGACACTTTTTGTTTAGGAAAGACACTACTATTTCTGTTATTTACATTCCACATCTGCTAGTTACGTTCTTTGAATCTATATCCCAGTCTCATTCAATTATTCATTCCAAAGTATTTATTGAGTTCATAATATGTGCCAGGACCTATAGTGATTAGGGATGCTATAATAGTGAACAAAGCAAGCTAATAAAAACGTGTGTCTTTATGGAGTTTTACTGAGGAGTACAAATATGTGAAGAAAAAGTTCATACGGACAGGAAGATTGCTTTAGATGATTATAAATGTTATAAAGGAAATGAATGGGGAATTATGCAGAATGTTTGGAATGAGGATGCTCATTTATTTTTGGAAGTTCAAATAACGACTTACTGGAAGGAAACAGACATTTGACACAAGATTTGACTAACAAAGACGTAGACATTTGAAGATGAAGAGGACAAGAGTATTTTGAGAAGAGTCATCAGCAAGCGTAAGTGCTTTGAGGAGCAAAAAAGAAATGAGTGGTCTCAGCAATAACAGAACCACAGAACGACAAACTTCAGGGAAGACTCTTCAGTCAGAGCTCTTTACGTAGGGAAGATAGTGTAAGGGATGATAAATTCCCTGACACCACAAATGTGTAAGCAATGGCCGCTTTGGTTACTGATGACAGCAACACCCTGCCGTTAACACTTGAGCCTCACAGGAAAGGCTGATGACATTTTATGTCAAGAGCACACTTGACAGATTTGGAAGCCAATGGATTCGTTTGTTGCTTATTCGCATTCTGTTCAACATCACCCATCCAGTTTTTTTTTTTTTTTTTTTTGTCTAAAATTATGAAACCTTTTGAGTCTTTCTTCTGAATGCCTTTTGGAACCATTTTGTCATTGCCATGACGTCATACAGCCAGAGGTTCCAACTAATTTAAATACTAAAAGGGTACACGGTCAAAACTGTCAGGAAGGGTTATTCGTCCCAGCTATAGGCTAGCGATAGCCCTCCTTCCTTCCCCCTTCCTTGCTCCATTTCCTTCCTGTTTACCTTCCCTTAAAGCCTTTACCCTTTTTTGCCTCCTGTCCCACTCATCCTCTCCCTATCTTCAACCATCCTTTTAGCTCACTTCCTTTCTCCTCATTGCCTCAGAGGTCAACTCCCAACTTAATTACTATTAGGATACCTTGAATAGGACATCTTCTAAACATGGCTTACAATTTCCTCAAGGTTAAGTATATTCTGTTTTCTTGCCACAGTCCTAGGTAAGGTCTGGTTTGGAATTGGAGACCTCTGTTTTATCTGGCTTTAACTTTCAAACAGGCTAATGTAATGAAAGCTAGTATGAACAATTTCAACTTTCATGCATTGATTTGTTGATGTATTTGACAAGATCTTCTATCTTTCAGATACTGTTCTAGCTACTGAAAACACATGGTGAAAAATGAAGGCATTTTTTTTTTTTTTGCTGTAGTAGAGCGTAAACTGAATTAAATGAAGACATACGTTAATAAAGAGAAAACACAACTGGGCACAAAGTTTCAATTAGAATGGAGGAATACATTATAATGATCCATTGCACTACATGGTAGCCACAGATAGTAATAAACTTCTTGTGTTTCAAAACTGCTAAAAGAAAGAGCTGAACATTCCTGCCACAAAAATTAAGTTTGAAAATGATTAATATTCTAATTAGCTTAAATAAATCTTTCAACAGTGTACATATAGATTAAAACATCATGTGCAGTCATAAATAAACATTATTTTTCAATTAATTTTTAAAACCAATAAAATACAACTGAAAATAAATAATATATTGTGTATAGACATATGTAATAAAGAAAATGAGAGTAAGCAATAGCTAAAGGATTGCTATTTTTAGTGGGATGACCAGAAAAGACCATTCCAGAGCAATGAGATCTGAATGAATGAAAGAACAAAACAAAAGAATGGAGCAAGAAAATATCCATGGCTGATCATTTTAGAAACTTTTATTCAGTAAAAAGTTTTTGGTAAGGTCAGTGATTTGATCTAATGACCCTAAGAAATAATTTCCTGTGTTGTATGAAGCTAGAGAGCTATTGAACTAACTCAAGAAAGAAAGTCTGGGAGTATAAAGTGGGCTATCTTTACTAGAAGTGGATATGATTTGGATATGTTTTGTAGTGTTAGTGTGTTAAAGTGGGCTTAAGACATGGAGTGGAGGAATAAACCATTTCCAGGAGACCCACGGCATTTATCCAGGACATTCTGGATATATGGTTTTAATTTTATTATTCTAAAGCTTACTTTATTGACTAGATTTGAAGGCCCTGGGACATGGCTGTGGCAAATCAATTTGGAGTTGTGTGACTTCCCTTTATTTCCAAATCAGAACCACTCAGAACAAAAGTTGTGCAAGGATAACGCTTTGCCATCGTCTATCTTCTCTTTGTATTAACCCAGAGCTGGGCACGTTATCTGCAATGGAGTAAGTGCTCAGAAAGTATTTACTCAATAAGATTCCCTGTCAGTGACACGCAGAGAATGTAGCCAGTTCTTAATAGGGGAGGAAGGAAGATGTTCATGGTTAAGATCAGTGACCTACTTGGCTAGGTGAACACTGCAAATGTAAGTAACCAAGTCCCAAGACCTTTCCCCTTGTTACCGTTTCTTTTCTATATAAAATAGTATTTAGTTAAGTAACCAATAGTTGTATTGGAGTTGTACTTGAGAACTATACCTTGAGAAAAGTTAAGAAGAAGTTCCTACTCTGAGGTCTGCTGTTGTGGTGGTGTGGGTAAACCCACAGCCTAGAATATCTGTATCCCATATTGGGGAGCCAGTTTAATACTGGCAACACTGTTTCTGACTCAGCTCTCTGGTATTATGTCCAGAAAGCAATGACTGATGATGAATGTATTCAAGTTCCTGACACCAATGTGGGAGAGCCCGATAGAGTGTCTGGCTTCTGGCTTCAATGATCCTGCTCTTGTAACCATTCAGAGAGTGAGCCAACAGATGAAACACAACACCCCGCCCCCCCGGACCTGTGTGTGTGTGTGTGTGTGTGTGTGTGTGTGTGTTTCTCCTTGTGTCTGACACTCCGCATCTCAAATGAAGAAACAAATCCTTATAAAAAGAAATGCCTACCTTTGTGAAGTAGTTGAACTCTTCAGAGTGTAAACTTTGTGCTAAGACAGGAAGAAAGACTATATGATTAACTGAGAAAGAAAGCAACATTTTTAACAATTGAGAATTCATGTGTAGGTGGATAATGGTGACCACTGAGCCCTGGTGACAGGAAACTAGGATGGAACCTAGGGAGGCAAGCTTAATTAATATTCAGTCTGAGTGCTGCTGTGTGTAACCACATCTCTGAAAATGAGATACAATGACACACACAAAACACTTGAACAATATGGAAACTAATTGAATTTTGCTTCGATGAGTCAGAAGGCATTTTTAGGTCCTGCAAAATATTCAGGTTTACTGTCATGAATATTAGCTATGGGGACACAGGACCGCAGGCAATGTTTTATTTAGTTTTAATTCAGAAAATAGTTTTAGGGTGGCAGACACTTACCTAGCAAACTAAAATCATGAAGAAAAGGAAGCAAACTGTGACCGGCCCTTTCAGAAAGCTCATGGCTTAAGTAATTAAATAAAACTACTGAGCAGCTGCTTTACTGCCCAGGGGAAACTGTGCTGTATGCCATAAAGAAAAGCATTCAAAGGTCCCTGGCGAACAGAAGCCAGACTTGTGGAATTGTATTTATATGTAGAGAAAAGTAAACGAATTTTTCATGATTTAGCCTAGCTAGTCAAGTTAGGGTCAAATATCTGTAAGTGTGAAAGGAAGAATACATTCCAGATGACAGATGCAGAATGAGAAAAGTCAAAAAGACAGGACAGGACTGGATACATTGAGGGGATAGTGACTCGTAATGGAGAGCTTTGTTTCCAGTGATAATATATGGTACACAAAGAAATATAAGACTGAAGCTAGTCTGGAACCATGTCAGGCATTGGGCAGAACTGAATAATAAGCATGTGTTGTACAGGGCACCACTATGCAATGTGTTCAATACTCCATAATGCTTGGATATGTATTTGACTAGGGCAGGAGGGAGCTGTTAAAAGACTCTAAGTGGGTGATTTCATCAGATCTGTGACCTACTAAAATTTCTCTGAAACAGGGGTGAAAAGGAAAGACTACAAACATACAATTCCAGTAGCAGTGTTATGGTCATTTAAGCAAGCAATGCCTAAATCTCAAGGCTAATCTTTGTGATCATCCTGTTTTGATCACTCTGGTTCCATTTCCAAACCTTTTCTTCCTGCTCTGTGTTCTTGAAGGCTAATCTCCATGGACTCCATTACCTGGGTATATTTTTTTTTAACTTCTGCCTTCTGTTTGTTTTCAGTTAATGGAAGACACTGATTAAAGGTTGAACAATGAAAGAAGGGAAAAGACAGTAAATGAATCCACCTCTTTCACTCACTTCCTGTTCCATTGCAGCTCTAACAATGCTATATTCTTCTATACACTGCCACAGCTGCTTTTGCACAACCTTTCTCTTGAATAAACACCTCTGAAACTGCAGTAAGGTTAGTTCTTCCTCTTGTGCCTTCAGGCCTGGGACAGTAATAGCCTGCTGTTACTGCCTGAAACTAGCTGCTTCAGAACCACTATTTAACTCCTTGATTCTGTTAAATCTGTCCTCAACTTAGTACATGTACCTTCACTTATCCCTTGCAAAATTCTGAGCATGCCTTCTGCTTCCTTCCAGTACTCTGAATAATATGCATTCATTATCTTCCTTACTTGTAACCTCATGATTAATAATCCCTCAAATATGCACATAATGTTAGTGTTTACAAAATACTTTTGCTTCCTTTATCTCACTTAATTTGCACACAGAAATCAAAATGATTCTTCAAAATGTGAATAAGATCATATCACTTCCATGCTCAAAGCCCTCCAATAGCCCTAACATGCTCAGAATTAAACATAAGTCATTATGCCAGGCGGCAAGACTGCAAATAATTTGGTTCCTCATATTTCACTGACTACATCTCCCACTTCTCACTGTGTTTTAACCAATCAAAGCACACTGGTCAAAGACAATCAGGAATACATTTGTTGTCAAAGTTAGATTTACATAACTTGTTTCAGTAAGGAAGCATGCACATCTGAGGATATTTGGGGCATAGAAACTAAGAAATTTAGTAAGTCATAAAATAATATTGCTAAAATTAGTCAGCATTTACAAACTTGGTGATTTACTGTAAGTCAGTAACCTTAGTTTTTACACCATGTGACTATTCACTTCTAACATTCAATCAGTTTGCCTGAAGTCTTACCTAACATTTATGTGTGAATGAGCTGGTGTGAAAAACTGTTTGAACTTAAATAGTGAATGCTTGTTGTTTTATTTGGTGCTGTTTGTCTATTTGGAATTTCACAGTGTTGCTCTGTGGTTTATGCATCAGTTCTCAAGGTTCATTGGCTTTCTTTGTTATTCTTAAGTATATAAGTGATCATGGGTGCACTGCAGCATAGCAGGCAAAGCATGTATGGGCATCTGTTTGAATGTTGACTGCTCCATTTTCAATCCAGTTCCCTGGTATGGCGTAGGAAAGCAGTGGAAGATGGCTCAAGTCCTTGGGATCCTGCACCCATGTAGGAAACTCTGATGAAGCTTCTGATGCCTAGCATCAACCTGATTTGGCCTTGGCTGTTGTAGCCACTAGATGAGCAAACCAGAAGGTGGAAGATATTTTTCTACCTCTCCTTATCTCTCTTTATAATTATTTGTTTCAAATAAGCAAATAAGTTTTTAAATTTAATTTTCTATTTACATAGCTAAGAGGGATGTATTCACACATGGGTCTCTGATTAGGGTGAGGAGGGTCAGGTATGGAGGAAGGGAGATGGTGGGTGGATGGGACACTTAAGTTTTTTTTTTTCCCCTGGTGTGTCTGCAAGGGAAGAGCAGAGAGGGAGCTCCTTGCTTTCAAATCACATCAGCACCCCGAGGTTGGGATAGTCCTTTGATGATGCCCTAGAAACCCCAATGTAGGAATGAGTATTCTGAGAGTGTTACTAGAGTGGTTTTGATAACCCTGAGATGTTGTGGCCTTTGTTGCTTCAGGGTTGAGAAAATCATTCCAAGGTCTAGTGGTTAACAAAATCCACCTTATTGCATCCACAGATCCAGGAACATGATGCAAAGCTTGGCCAGGAGAACTCTCTAACCTGTTCTGTTTTCCATCCTCTGGTGAGGCAGTTGATGTTCCAGACTGGCCTGTATGAGCTGGCTGTCATGCCCCCCTTGTGCATCTGGACATGCTGTCCACTGCATCAGCAACTGAAGAGCACTATACCCAATGCATGAAATCCAAGGTCAGACTACACATCCTGGGATTGTCTCTGTAGCCAGGGTCTGAGTTCAGGGGTCCTGTCAGGGAGTTCCCCAAGAAACCTCACCTGGGGTGACCTCAGATTTGACTTTTCGATGCTCCAGCCAGTGCATGGCCAGGCATGCAACAGCCAATATACAAACCAGTGGATGCAACTAGTCAGTTCCACATCGGTCCCATGTCTCATGTGAACTGACAGATGCTGCAACCTAGCCCAGCCAACCCACCACAGTCCCAGTCCTCATGCATACCAGCAGGTGCAGTGCCACAGCCTAGTGGCAAGCACACCAAATGACCCCCACCAGGCCCATCCCCAGCCCTAGTTTTTCTACATGCCAACCTCTGATGAAACCTAGTCCAGTGCAGTTCATATCCCATCCATCTGTCATACACACCTATGAGTGGTACAACTTTGCTCAGTCAGACCTGCTTCCACATCCTGCTTCCAGCCCTCATGTATGCCAACAGGTGCCACTGCATTGTCCTGCCTGACCTGCCATCAACCCTTCTTTTTGTGCGATCAGCAATAGGTACAGCTCAGCAGGAGAGTGCCCACAGTTCTCTTGCCAGGCATCTTCACAGCCTTGAATCTTGCTCCTGACAGGTGATATTGTGGTCCAACCTGACTCATGTCAGGCCCTCACCCAGTCCCATAAAATGTCAGCTGGTCCTGCTGACACAGCTGGTTCACACCCATTCTGGTTCTCATGCATACCAACAGGCGCAGTAGCGTAGTCCAGCTTGTACCACTCCCAGACCAGTCCACCCAAGTCCAAGACCTCACAGTCACCAGTGAAAGCCACAGTCCACCCAGCAATGGAGTCCCCAAATTTCCCCTATTAGGCCCATTCCCACTTGTGGGTCTTAGGCATGCTGGCAGGTGTTTCAACTGGCCTGACATACCCAGTGCACAGTTTCTATTCTCTGTGGTGAGTGTTACAGACTAATTCAGTTGGGCATGGCCCACAGCCTGTCTTGGCTCTTGTGTGTGCCAAGGGGTGCTAAGGCCTGGCCCAGTCTGGCCTGAACCCAGACCTAGACCAATATAAATGCTAAGGAGTGTTGCAGCCTTGCCTGGCCTGGCCTGCTCAAATCCCTGGCTCCTGTGCTCCCCAGAAAGGACCTATGGACCAGTAGGAGTGTTCCCCCAAGTTCCCCTACTAGGCTTGCTCTCACCTTACAAGTCCCCTACAGAAACTGCCTGAAGATCCAGCTCTCTCACATTCTGGGTGCTTCAGCCCAGCCTGACATGGCCCACCCTCTGCTCTGACACTCATGGGTGAATACTAAGGCGTAGCCCAACCAGGCATGCTTCCAACCCCAGCTTTTATGAGAACCAGTGGGCAACAGGTGATGCTATTTTGCACAGCCCAGGTATCACACGTGAGCGGGTATCTTAGCCTAACCCAGACATGCCCTCTGGTGTATACCCTCTAAATTGCTTGGTCTCAGATCCTTTGCTTACCTACAAGTGCAGTGGCCCAGAAAAACACGACCTAAACCACTCTAACTCCAATATGTCCCATGTCCCCAGACTCCCTTCCCCATGCAACCTGCAGATTATCCCTACACCACACCTAGGAACTAGATTGGAGTGTCCTGTCCCAGAGCTCTCCACTTTCGCCACTAATCTTGGGGAATAAGACTAATCAACTCTGCCAGGATACTTATACAATTAACACAAATTTGTAATTAACCAGACCTAGAATGCCTGACAGCTGAATTCTGTAACTGCCCCTTATTTATATCAATTATCACTACCTGATACATACATATGTAAAATGAAACTGAGGCTGACACTGCAAACATGACTTATTCATTGTATGACGCATTATAGTAGTTAAACCTGCATTTAAACTACTATGTCCAACATCCAGGTCCAGTGTCCTTGCCATTATATCATTCTATTTGATAAAATTTGAAAATTCACTGGATAACAGAATAAAAGAAGGGAATCCACTAACGCTCCTCCCGGTTTGTAAGTGAAAGATTGGCGGGATCGTGCAATGACATTTGTAGCATTTTATTTATTTTATTTGAGGATTACTATGGCTAATCATTACTTTGTTTTACAAATAATATTTAATCCACTTAATCTTCACAGATGTCCTAGAATAAGGTCACTTTATATCCTGATTTTACAGAGAAAACTGAAATGCAGCAAGGATAAGTAACTTGTCTAAGGTGACACAACTGTGAAGTAGCAGAGGTTGTTTATTATCTCAGCCATCCGGCCTCCAAGTCTTTAGTATAAATTCCCTCATTATTAATGGCAGATGAGCAACACAGTTAGAAAATAGAGTACGTACAGCTGCTTCAATCTCAGGCTCTTTCACTTTCTGCCACTAAATCATAACTATCTTCTCTTGGATCACATCTTGCTCTGTTCACTGAGAAACAGAAACTTAAAATCCATATTCTGTAGTCCTCTCCCAACCCCCAGCACTCTGTATATAATGGAAGAATTAAATGAGTAACTAAGTGAAGGTTCTTTTTGAGGTGTCAGGCGCTATAGGCAAATGAGAGTTTAAAATTCTGTTCCCAATGACTATACAGTCCAGAAGACTCAGAAAAGGTAGAAAAATGTCCCCTATTATTACTGCAACAGAAATCCTGCCAAGTAACCTTAGCTACTTAGAGCTGGAAAGGAATGTACAGGAAGTGAGGCTGCAGACACCTCTGGTGCTGCCCATTGCTGAAGCCAGCAATCTGCCTGAGATGTTCTACTTTCAGTGGGATGCTTAGATTTTCCCTTCAGTCCAAGGTATTTCTGAGGAAAAAGAAAATAAAATTGGGACAGGCTCTGTGGAACAGTGGGTTAAATCACCTCTTGGAGCACCAGGATTCTATACTGGCATATCAGTTAGTGCCTTAGCTACTTTGTTTCAAATCAGTCCTCTGCCAATACAGCTGGGAAGCAATGATGATGATCCTGGCTCCTGATTTGAGTCCCATTCCTGGCTATTTCAGCCACTTGGGAAGTGAACCAGATGGAATTTCTCTCTCTCCTTCCCTCTCTTGTCCATTTTGCTCTCCTTTTGATGTTCTGGCTTTCAAGGAAATAAATCACTACTTTTATCAAACAAACACAAGATAAAGTGGATTCATTCATTCCAGGCCCCTATCCAGCAAACAAGTCCCGTTCTCTTTCTAGAATGGAGTTACTCCTCCTGCACGAAGAGCTTGATCAGACAGTCTTGAGGCTCTTTCCACCTCAAACATCTTAGAATTTTACAAATCATTTAATCATAATCATAGAAGTAGCTATACAACTGATCATCTTTTAGAAACTATAAACAACAGGAGGGCTGGACCAGTGTGATGGTGCAGTGGAATGCCTTTGGAATGCCTGCATCCCGTATAAAAGTGCCTGTTGGAGTCCGAGTTACTCTGCTTCCAATTCAGTTCCCTTCTAACATACCCGGGAAGGGATTAGGTGAGAGCATAAGCATTTGAGTTCTTGCCACCAGCTTAGAAAACTGGCTGTACATCCTGGCTCCTGGTTTCAGTTTAAGAAGCCCTAAGTCATCACAGGCATCTGTAAGAGGTGAACAACCAGATGGAAAATCTGTCTCTCCTTCACCAAGAAGAAGCAGGAGGAGAAGGAGGAGAAGATGAAGATATTTTGCTTTAAAAAGAACAAAAGAAATACCAAAATTGGAGCCAGACACATTTTATTTCTCTTATCCAAAATGATGGAATGATAAATCCAAAATAAAAGCCTGGTAAGTTTGACATCAGTTGTCTGAAAAACTCCAGAACAGATTATCAAACAGATGGTTTGTGAGTACTTGGAAAAGCAATGATCATGAGAGATTCAAATGTTTTCACTAGGAACAAGCTATGCCAAAACAGTCAAAATTTTCTGTGCTGGTGGGCTTACTATACTAGTTACTAAAAGAAATGATGGAAACTTTAGGACTTCATCACTTCAGGAAACTATTTGACTAAGTTTGTCATGGCAGACTACTGGGCAAACTCAAATGTCAACTGAATTGTGTGTAATGGCGCAGTTTAATGAGTCATTATAGCTGCAGGGAGCAACACACAGTTCGGATTGATGACTTGCCAAACAGCACATGGTTTACACTCCACTATAATATGCTCGCAATTTGTGTCAATGGTTTGGGAAAAGACACTGAAGGGAGCTGGCATTGAGGCAAGGTGGATTAAACCTCCACTGTCAATGTTAGCATTTAGCTTATTTCACTTCTGATTCAGTTTCCTAATAATGTATCTGGAACTACAGCACAAAATGAATAAGTACTTGAACTTCTACCACCAATATAGAAGATCAGGATAGCTTTCCTGATTCCTGAGTTTGGCCTTGCCAAGGACATCGCTGTTGCAGTCATTTAGTGACCAAGCCAGCAGATGAAAGAATTCTGTTTGTCTCTCTCTCTCCTACCTTTCCTCTTTCTATCATGCTGCCTTTAAATAAACTAAATAAATATATTTTAAATACATTGAAGGCTTTCTAATCAAATTTTCTTTTTTTAAAAAGATTTAATTTATTTTTATTGGAAAGCCAGAGACAGAGAGGAAGATCTTCCATCCATTGATTCATTCCCTAAGTGGCTTCAATGGTCGGAGCTGCGTCAAACCGAAGCCAGGAACCCAGAGCTTCTTCTGGGTCTCCCACACAGGTACACGGACTCAAGGTTTTGGGCCATCCTCAACTATTTCCCCAGGCCACATGCAAGGAGCTGGATGGGAAGCAGGGCCGCCAGGACTAGAACCAGCCCCCATATGGGATCCCAGTGCATGCAAGGTAAAGACTTTAACCTCTAGGCTACCATGCTGAGCCCTTAAGGAAATTTTCATGTGGCACAAAACTTCAAGAGAAAAGTAATCTAAGGGATTAAAAATGGGATTCAAAAAGCTCTTGACTGAAACAATGGATCAAATTTACAAGATGAAATTTAATAGGAATAAATGAATGTTTTGCACATCAAGTTAAAAAAATCATCCACACAAGTACAGAATCATCAAGAAGTGTTTTATGGGGCTGGTTTGATGCCTCAACTGGCTAATCCTTACCTACAAGTGCCTGCATCTGATATAGGAACCAGTTCATGACCCAGCTGTTCCATTTCTGATCCAGCTCCCAGGTTACGGTCTCGGAAAGCAGTGGAAGATGGCCCAAAGCCTTAGGGCCCTGCACCTATGTGAGTGATCTGGAAGACGCTGTTAGCTCCTGGGTTCTGGGCTTGGATCCTGTCAGCTCCAGACATTGTGGACATTTGGGGAGTGAACCAGAGGATGGAAGTCCTTTGTAAAGCTGCCTTTTCAATAAAAAATAAATCTTAAAAAAATATTTATGGTCAAAAATGCCCTTGTAGGAAATACTCCGGAAGTTTAAATTGCCATAAAACCTTTGAACTCAGATTAATATACTTGTTAGATATGTTAATTTCCTTTTAGGGTACATTAATGCAAAGAAGTATTATGATCATAGGCAATAATAACTCTATGTACTCTCCATCTCTGTGACCATGCCTTGAATTTGAGATTAGTTTTGTAACGCCAATAAAGAGCTGTTTAAGAGAAGCATGGGACCAGTGCCATGGCATAGTAAGTTAAACCTTCACCTATAAAGCCAGCATCCCATATGGGTATAAGTTTGAGTCCTTGTTGCTCCACTATAAATCCACCTCTCTACTTATGTCCTGGGAAATCAGGAGAAGATGGTCCAAGTCCTTGGTTTCCTACACCCAGGGGAGATAGCCAGAAGTTCCTGGCTCCTGGCTTCAGACTAGTACACCTCTGGTCATTGCAGCCATTTTTGGAGTGAATCGGCAAATGAAAGATCTCTATATCTGTTCATCCTCCTGTTTCTGTACATTTGACCTTCAAATAAAACTACAGAGAGAGAAAAAAAAGAAGGGAAGGGAAGGGAAGGGAAGGGAAGGGAAGGGAAGGGAAGGGAAGGGAAGGGAAGGGAAGGGAAGGGAAGGGAAGGGAAGGGAAGGGAAGGGAAGGGAAGGGAAGGGAAATGATTTTGGAGTGGTGAGGGTGTTCCAAACTGTCACAGAGAACTTTAGCTTGAATTTGGTGGGATTAGAAATGATGTGGATGTTTTCTTAAAATGCCAAATGAGATGGTTACCAAAGAAGTGCTTGAAATAATTCCCTCAGCTCTATAGAGCTGGGATTACAAGTGAAAGACCTTTGAATATCTAATTACTAACACTAGTGCAATATCTGGTATCTGCCATAATAAAAGTTTCAGAGCATGTCCCTTCAGTATAGGAACAGACAATGAGAGGACTTCAAAAGGTTCATGAAAAATGGAGTTACCAGTTTATTTTGCTGCATGCCTGGTCCTTGAAACTCCTTAACATTTTCCCTCTAGTAAGGTTTTGTTTCACTCTTTCCAGTTGCCTTAAATAACTGCCTTAATTCTTTCCTTTGAAATTCTGCCTCATAAGACAAAGATCGTTAGAGGGAATTTCCCCCACAGTTTTGGTGCTCAAAGTTACAAGTTTACTCAAAAACATTTCTTCACTCCCAATCAAGTGCTATTTTCATTCTAACATATTTTGCAGTAGATTAAAAATTTCACCTATTTGTCCATGGGGGAAACTAACACAAATAACTCAGTAATTCAAATGGATGTTCCATCTGAATCATTATAATTTTAATTTAAAATTATATTTGCCACATAGCTTGTGGACAAACAGTAAAATGAATAAGGATCCTCTTTTTACTAAAGTGGAACAAACCTAAAGAAATACTAAGTGATGAGGGAAAAAAAAAAAACCTCCCAAAATGTAGTATAGCTTATGTGATATGTCTTATCATTTACATTAGGAAAAAAGAAAGGATCATACAGAAAAATATATATATACAGAGAGAGAGAGAGAGCGCAGAAGCATTGCAAGTTGATGGTTGCAACTTCTCTTCCACACAAGCAGGCTTATGACTAGACTTGCCAGACCAAGAGAAATGGAAAAAAAGTCTTGTAGCAACAAACATCCTCGTGCACATTGCTTAAGCAATCTGACAGAACTTTAATAACAATGTAATGTGAAAAAGTATGTGTAATGCACAAACACATACCTTGAGTTCAGCAGTGAGACACTGGGGAAATCTTGACCAAAATAATTGACTAAAGCAAAGAAAGTGAATATAATTAATGGCATGTCATACAAATCAGCTTGTCATAGCCATAAAAGTAGTGTAAGCCTCAGGGCCCAAGTCTTCAGGAAAGGAAGACTATCACAGAGAAAGACATTCTCCTTCAAGTCTATAAAATGAGAAGAGAGATTAATGGGAAGGAAAAGGGGTGTGGTGCATATTGGAAGAGGTCTTCAGAGAGTGGGAGCAACTGAACATGACATTTGTGAGCCATTGTGCCCTTGCCACCTTCATTTTGAACAGAGGCAAGGAGCAACACAGTTCAGACCATGGTACAGTACTGGCAATGTACAAGTAGGTCATGTAAGGAGTTCTTGGAATATCCCACCCTGGACCCAGCGCCATTTCCTCTTTCTCACAGCTCACGCCAGTCCAACCATCCACCAATCAGATGTAACCCGACATTCTACCTGAGAATCCCACCCCCAATCTTTCAGCTCCTTCCCCAACCCCGCCCACTCACCAATCATCCCTAGGCATTCACCTGCAGGCACCAATCCCCTGGGACCTGCCCTCAATCCCTCCCAATCCCCGCCCTCCACACCTTGCTGGCCTACCTGAACATAAGGGGCCGCAGGTGCTTCCATTTCCCCTTTCTCCCCTTTTTCCTCTCCACTGATCTCCACCACCTCCACCCCATCCCTGCCCCGCTGGAATAAACCTCCTAAGATACCTCGTTGCCTCTGGTGTTTTCAGCTCATGGTAAAGAACCAGGTTGCCGGAGTTAGCTGTGTGTAATAATATTGTAATAACATATGAACTAGAACTCGAACTCTTTTAAATAACAGGTCAGGTCAGGGGGTGAGCCAGGCTGGGCCAGTTCATAACATTCACTGGCAGATCTGAGAACCAAAATGGGGTGCAGGAGGGGCCAAGTCAGGCTATATTATCAGCCAGTTCACACTCGAGCCAGGACTGAGGGGCTGACTTTGCAGCTAAAGCACCCACTGGTGGATGCTGAGGAAAGATGAGCCATGTAGGTCTGGAGGTGGTGGGCACCATGTCTGTTAGCCCTAGGGGTGGGGGTCCTGGAGGACCCTGGGTCTCCTGGCCCAGATAGTAGGGCCCATGTATATGGTGGGTGCCAGGTATAAGGATTTATTCCAATATCCCACCCTGGACCCTGCGCCATTTCTTCTTCCTCACAGCTCACGGGATTCGCGCCAGTCCAGCCATCCACCAATCAGATGTAACCTGGCATTCCACCTGAGAATCCCACCCCCAATCTCCCAGCCCCTTCCCCAAACCCGCCCACTTGCCAATCATCCCCAGGCATTCACCTGCAGGCACCAATCCCCTGGGGCCTTGACCTCAATCCCTCCCAATCCCCGCCCCCCCACACCTGGCAGACAAAAAGGCCCCCAGGTGCGGTTCGCCCCTTTTTGCTCTCTCTCTCCCTCTCCTTGGTTCCTCTCCCCTGCTCTTCCTCCCTTCCCTCCCCTTCCCCTGTTCCTGCCCCACTCGGTTCTCTCTCTCTCTCTCTCTCTCTCTTGCTCTCTCTTGCTCTCTCTTGCTCTTGCTCTCTCCTTGGTTCCTCTCCCCTGCTCTCCCTCTCCTCCTTCTTACCTCCCTTCCCCCTCCTTCCCCTTCCCCTTTTCCTGCCTCGCTGGAATAAACTTCCTAAGATATGTCGTTGGGTCTGGTGTTTTCAGCTCACGGTAAAGAACCAGGTTGCGAGAATTAGCTGCGGCGTAAAGTATCTTAATATCCTGTTACCTAAAACTAGAACTCTTACACTCTTTTAAATAACTAACATTTGGTGCCGTGACCGGTCGGTTTCCCCCGGCACTTGGCCACGTGGCCTTCGGGCCTTTGGCCACTACCGGGACCCGAACCGTGAGAACTGTGATCTGTGTTAACTGTCTTCATCTGCGCCACCGAGACTCGTCAGCAGCCATCAGAATCCGTCTCCATCCGCCCGCTGGTTCGTGAATTCGTCTCCAACGGCCTGTTCCTGATTTTGCCTTCTTCGGCCTGTTCCTGATTTCGCCTGCCGGTTCCAGAATTCTCTACCTCCACGTGGCCGTTCCTGAGTTCATCTAACTGACCGTGCTGGCATCTGCATCCATCCAGCAGCGCCATTGCCCAGACGCGTGCTCCCCAGTACTCCATCTCCACGCGGAGCACACGAGGTATTCCCCATCTTTCCGAATGCCACGTTGTTGCATGCATACACTGTTGTAGGTAGGGTTCCCTCCCCCAGCCCTTGGAGTTTTGGGTTTGGCTTGGCATATTTGCGCTCCTCTGAATAGGTCTGACTTTCCACTTTTGGGAGACCGGTTCTGTAAACCCCGGCTGAGTGCTGTGTCTCTTAGCCACTGGGCGGAAGTCCCCCAACCACTGAGTCACTCTGGGGGCCCCCCTGTACCTCCGAGTCGGGCCACTGGGCTGTTAACGACTTCGGATACAGGCGGTGTTTTGGGGACCTGGCTCGTCCCTTACGTAGGGGGTGACGACCTTCTACGAGAGCCGTCTTTTCCTGACCACTGGGTCGTTTTTACGGACCACTGGGTCCACCTTGGTAAACCCCAGCCGGGTGCCGTGTCTCTTAGCCACTGGGCGTAAGTCCCCCGACCACTGGGTCACTCTGGGGGCCCCCCTGTACCTCCGAGTCGGGCCACTGGGCTGTTTACGACTTCGGATACAGGCGGTGTTTTGGGGACCTGGCTCGTCCCTTACGTAGGGGGTGACGACCTTCTACGAGAGCCGTCTTTTCCTGACCACTGGGTCGCTTTTATGGACCACTGGGTCCACCGTGGTAATCAGTCCTGAGTTGTAATAATGGGAGCTATTTTTTCATTGCCAGTTCCTCCCAACTCCCCTTTGGGCTGCCTTCTAGCAAATTTAGACACCCTTGAATTGGCTTGTTACCTAATACTTTAATACGCCTCTGTGTTGTGGATTGGCCCCACTATTCCCTAGCTAACTCCTTCAAGTGGCCAGTTAATGGCATTTCGGATCCGGACATCTTTTGGAACCTAGCTCATTGCTGCATGCATTCGGAAAAATCGGGGAAGTCTCATTCCCTCTTCACTCTCGGCTTTCTGTCTGTCTTTTCCATAGTTTTCTAGCTATGAAGTAGGAAACCCCAGTGCCCTCTTCCAGGGCTCTGGTGCCACGTGCAACCGCCATCTTATCCTCCATGTGCAGTCGACCCCCACCCTCTCTGTCCGCCATCTTGCCTTTTCTCTCCCTGCCATCCCCCACTGTTTGAAGGTCTCCATTTGCTCCCCACTGGGAAGCAAAGATTTCCTGTTTAGAACTTTTCTGTTTTAGCCCTTAGCCTAACTTGCTCTCCCAGTTTCTTTTGTCTCGACCACATCCAAACACCCTAAGGGCCTACATTTCTGTAGCTTTCCCTCCCACCCCTTAGCAGAGAGGGGTGGAGTAAGAGATAAGTGATTTAGCCTTTCTTTTTTTAAAAAAAAAAGGAAAAGAAAAAATGCAACTTGTTCTGTAACTTAATGTAATGTGAAGTAAATACATGCTTACATTTGTTTCTAGGTTCCAATAGATACTATTGCATCCATTGCAGATAGAGCTAGAGTTAAACAGTAAGCTACAGGTTCCAACTGAAAGCATCTTTAATTTGGGTTATTGAGAGCAAGATATAATTCTAAATAACTGGTAACTTTAAACTGATAACTTTAAAGCATTTTGAAATTTTAAACTTGTTTTTCAAAGACTGTTACAAAAGCTATTTTGTTTTATAATCTGTGTTAACTGATATGCATGTACATGTTTATGTGGCAAGCTATGTAGTCTATTTAATTAACATAGATGAAAGTGTTCATAGATGAAAATTGCTAAGTTAAATCTCTTTTGTAAATAATTCCTTGAGATTAGGGCCACAGAGAAATCCTCCAATTTAGAATGCTTGAGGAATGACTGAGTATATTCCATTAGATCCTATACAGAAGAGAATAGGTGCTGTATAGATGCTAGATTCTTAACTACCCTGGACGTTAGGACAGAACTTTAGAAACTTACAAATGGGACCTGAATGTACCCTGATATCCTCTTAAAGGGGTCACTATGGTCTTTTACCTTAAAGACCAGGAGGGGATCCCATGGCAGAGCAGGGTGAGAGAGGTGTGTGCTCCTGGTTCCAGTGAGACCCCCGGAGGCCTCCCAAGTGCTCTTCGTTGCAGAAGCAATGGACACTTCGCGAAGAATCATCAGAAAGGACACCCAGGGCCGTGTCCCAGCTACCAAGGAGGTCACTGGAGATGTGACTGTCCCTGAAGGCCAAGTACTTCAGGTCAGTCATTTCCCATTGGATCTCCCATATGGGACGGAAGCAGCCCTGGAACCTGCACAGGCTCAAGGCCATCCACGGACTTCGGTGACACCACGGAACAGCACCCAAGAGCCACGGGTGGTTCTCACAGTGGAAGGGAAAACTGTAAGTTTCCGTATGGACACTGCCTTCTCTGTCCTAGCTAGCTTTGGCTTCTTCCCTCTCTTACAGTGACCATCAGGGTCTCTCAGGAGCCCCAAATTAGCTTAGGTGACAGAGTAATCTAGAAGCTCAGAAAAGAAGCCATTTCGAGGGAAAAGTTAGTTAACCTGTAACTGTTCAGCCTGCGTCAATGACCAGGCTCCTGATAGACATGTCTGCCATCTCGCTCTTCAGTTTTACTAGACTTCAATGAGGTAGGATCCCTGAACTGTCATAAGGTAGACTTCATGTCCTCCTTATTTGCCGAGTTATTTTGGATTTCTCAGTTCATCTACTTAAGATTCTTGTATTCTTCAATTGCCAGTACATGCTTGTTAACCTGTAAGTTAGTAGATTGCTTGCCTCTGCCTTAAAGTGTATAAAGTTCTGTAAAATCGTGTTGGAATACTATAAACTGCTGGGTTATTGTAAACGAAATAGTTTAAATCTTGTGCCATCTACAATGTGACCAGTAGATCTTGTACCAGAATGTTTTAAGTGCTGTGCTTTATGTTCTAGGCTAGATGTCTTCCTGAGACTCTTAGGGCTTACAACGATTGGTAAAGTATAATTGTTTAGAAAAATCAAACACTTGCCCATTCCCTAGCTAGATGCAAAACTACTATAGCATTTCCAAATGGAAGTTGGCTTGCATTTACCTGTATGTTCTGATGCCACATACTAATCCTTTCATTGTTTCAGATAACAATTTTATACAACCGAAAAGGTTTCATGTGTCCCATTGCATTCATTGGGTATGTTTCAAAATTTGGGACATGAAATAGTTAAGTTAAACCTAATATAAATCTAGTCTATTGTTTTAATCTAATGCAATGCTTCCTCTGACAAAGGTTGAAACCTGACAATTCTTTTATATCTAAGCTTGAAAGCCCAAGTATTCCAACTGGGTTTCTAACTGAAGTCATGACCTGCTAAGTTGGGAAAGATTATAATTCTAATATGTTTTGTTATCTAGACCAAGAAAGAGAAGCCTTCAAGTGCCAGGCAGTAGTACTTCAGACATCTGATGACTTCTACCTTCTACCAGGAACCTCTAGAACCCCCCTACTGCTACAGTTGCTCAACGCCCCCTTTCAGCTCGAAGAAGCTAGAGCGGTCGTCGTCCCGTTATCCCTGTTCACTCCTGTTTGGAAATGTGAGGAGTTAGATAGTATGATAGGCAGTCAGGGTCTCTGGTTCCTGGTGAAGCTACTTTGTCTGCACTGACCGTTCAGGAGTAATGAAGAATCCAGTATAACAAGGCCTGGCTAAGAGAAAATAAACTCAAGCCAGCTTTTCCAAGGGACTCTTAATAACCCTTCCCTCCATTCCCATCCACTGAAATGTAAAAATTCTTTTCTAATCAAACCATTAACAAGTTTCTTTTGCAGGACTAGAAGCATCCCTCCATCTCCTATTCCACCAGGCTGCAACCACTGCCAAGAGAAAACAGCTCCTAGAAGCCATAGAGAACAATGCCCCTCTTCCTTTATATATAACAAAAGGGAGGAATATAAGGATTTATTCCAATATCCCACCCTGGACCCTGCGCCATTTCTTCTTCCTCACAGCTCACGGGATTCGCGCCAGTCCAGCCATCCACCAATCAGATGTAACCTGGCATTCCACCTGAGAATCCCACCCCCAATCTCCCAGCCCCTTCCCCAAACCCGCCCACTTGCCAATCATCCCCAGGCATTCACCTGCAGGCACCAATCCCCTGGGGCCTTGACCTCAATCCCTCCCAATCCCCGCCCCCCCACACCTGGCAGACAAAAAGGCCCCCAGGTGCGGTTCGCCCCTTTTTGCTCTCTCCCTCTCCTTGGTTCCTCTCCCCTGCTCTTCCTCCCTTCCCTCCCCTTCCCCTGTTCCTGCCCCACTCGGTTCTCTCTCTCTCTCTCTCTCTCTCTCTCTTGCTCTCTCTTGCTCTCTCTTGCTCTTGCTCTCTCCTTGGTTCCTCTCCCCTGCTCTCCCTCTCCTCCTTCTTACCTCCCTTCCCCCTCCTTCCCCTTCCCCTTTTCCTGCCTCGCTGGAATAAACTTCCTAAGATATGTCGTTGGGTCTGGTGTTTTCAGCTCACGGTAAAGAACCAGGTTGCGAGAATTAGCTGCGGCGTAAAGTATCTTAATATCCTGTTACCTAAAACTAGAACTCTTACACTCTTTTAAATAACTAACACCAGGTCTATGAGCCCTTTGGGGACGGTGGCGCTTCAACAGGGGCTTGGTCTCCTGGCCAAGGTTCTTGGGCCTGCCTTGCAGTGGATGCTGGATCTGTGAGCCCCAGGTGTGGGAGGACTGGAGGGGCCTGGGTCTCCTGGTCCAGGTCATCAAACCCATGTGCATGGCAGGGGCCAGGTCCATTAGTCCTGGAGGTAGGGGTCTGATGGGCAACGAGTCATATAGCCCAGGGCCTTGGGCCTGCCTGTGTGACAGGTGATGAATCCATGTGCCTCAGGCGTGAGGGATCCAGAGAGCCCTAGGTCTCCTAGCCCAGGTACTAGGGCCCACCTCCATAACAGGTGTCATTTCCATTGAGAGAGGAGTTAGACTGGGTAGTAGGCAGTTAGTGTATTCTGGGTCCCCAGTCATCATTTTCTTTTTCTCAAATATAAAAGGGTATTTTCCCTACCATGTCTTGGACTCACCAGCGCATGTTTCTTCCAAGAGACAAGGGAATATTTTAACACATCCAGAAACACACTTCTCCAAGAGACAAGGGCGACATTAACATACCAATTCCCCACCTAAAGTGTCAGCCCAATTCTGTCTCTGGCCATTGCCAAGGGGGTAGTTTCAGACTGGCCTCTTCATCATTACAAAGGGACTGAGGAAGTAGCTAGTGACACATTTTGTCTCAAGGCCAGGTACCATGGAAACCAGGAATTCTCCTTTGTTTACAGAGAAACATCTTTGAGGTGAACCTTTAAAAGATGCTATCCCCACCATTAATTCTGGCATTTCTTTTTCCTCCTCCTGCCACTATGGCAGCAGGTCGGGGCTTTTCTGTCTTTTCACCAGCCACTATGCCAAAGGTGTAGGGCTTTTTTCTCCCTTCCTCCTGCCACAATGGCAGGAGGTACAGGTCCTTTTCCTCTCAAAGTCCCCTCCTGTCACTAAGACCAGAGCCTCCTTTCTCAGCTTTTCTAATAAATCTACCTTTAAAACTAAACTTTGTTCACATGAAAATTCTTCTTTCCTGCAAGACAAGAATTGAGGTTGCTGCCGTACTCAGGGTTGAAAACCCTACAGCACCAAAGGCCACAGGGGTGGGGGTGGGGTTCCTACAAGGCCTGGGTCTCCTGGCCCAGGTTCTTAGGTCTGCCTGTGTGGTAGGTGCTGGACAGTGAGAGCCAGGAGTGGGGGTGCTGGTGGGTCCTGGGTCACCTGGCCGGGGGCCATGGGCCAACCCATGAGGTGGTCCCTGGATCTATGAGCCCAGGACAGGGGGTGATCTGGCATGGACCTGGTAACTTGGCTCAGCTCCATGAGCCCACCTAGGAGAACTGGTCCTCTTCAATGTAGAGGATGGAGTGCTATATGGCAGACCATGGTGCACATGAAGGACATGGTAGCTCATTGGGGCCTGCAGAAGACATCAGCTACCATAGCAGAGAATGGAGAACAGAAACTAAGGACAACTATCCCATGTTAGTTATTTAAAACTGTTAGAGTTCTAGTTTTCCCACAATCTGGTTCTTTACCGTGAGCTGAAAACACCAGAGGCAAGGAGTATCTTAGGAGGTTTATTTCAGCAGGAGCAGGAACAGGTTGGAGGTCATGGAGATCAGTGAGCCTGGGGGGTGGGGGGAAAGGAGAAGAGAGAGACAGACAGAGCCCACCTGGGGGCCTTTTTGTCACTCAGGTGAGCCTGCAAAGTGTGGGGGGGTGGGATTGGGAGGGATTGAGGGCAGGTCCCAGGGGATTGGCACCTGAGACTGTCACAGGTGATTGCCTAAGACTGATTGGTAAGTGGGCGAAGCTGGGGAAGGGGCTGGGAGATTGGGGGTGGGATTCTCAGGTGAAAAGAAGGGTTACATCTGATTGGTGGATGGCTGGACTGGCACAGGTTGACTAAGCTGTGAGGAAGAGGAAATGGCACCGGGTCCAGGGTGGGATATTTGAACAACTCCTTACACCCCAGCCAAGCAATGACAACAAATATCTGGACGATTGGAGACTATAAGGTCAATGACGTCAGCCAATAGACATGGGAAGGGATTCCTCATCCATAGATCAGCGAGATCAACAGCATTTCAAAACTATCGCATCCACCCTGGCAGAACCTTCGGACCATGTACCGTTGTGACTCTGGGTTGATATCATCAGGTACTAGGATAGTTGGGAGGCTGGGTATGGCCTATCCGCCATTTCCCCCCTCCCCCCGGAAATGGGAAGAAGAAATAGAAAGCTTGGAAACAATGATCACAACCATTTCTGCCTAACCCTAGATACTTCCCACCCTGATCAACTATGCAAACATCAAGTAAAGTTAAAAACGAGAATTTTTCTTAAAAGAAATAAAATTTTTAAAAATGTGGAATGGCAGTTCAAAGATCCAATGCTCACTCCTTCCAACCCATGGCCACTGTCTCGGTGACTTCCTTTATCAAGAGCCCACCATGACAGTGCAAGTAGTTTAACAAAGGCACTTTCAGGGCACTGTCTGCCAAAATCAACAACAAACAAGCAAATAAACAAACCAAAAAAACTGAGGGGAAAATAATGACTGACCCCATACATCAATGTGAAGTCACTCTTGTTCTTCCCAATTAGTGATTAGCTCCATACAGTAAGAGGCAGGTGCCAAGGAACTCAGTAGCAGATTTATTCAGTGCTGTTGTTTTAGCAATGTCAGAATATACAGCAACATATGGCTGATTCACACCTCCGCTATCTTTCTCATGCCATATTCCTGTTTCTAGCAATGGAAACATTTTTCTTTCCCTCCTGGCCTATCTAAATTGTCATCATCCTTTAAGACTTATGGTTTCTCCCATCCTTGACCACATTTAAACTGTATTATCTATATAAAACACTTCATTAAAACTTGATGCTTCTTTCCAGGGAACATTGTAAGCATGTTTGAATTATATTGTTTTCCAAAGGAAAATGGATTAGACGACTTGTTGATAGTGACTACATTCTATTATTTTAGTTGAATAAGAAATGTAAGGTTAGTCTTTGCCTAGCTTGGGCAGGAAGTGCAGAAGAATAAAACTCATACCAAAATAACTAAAAAAGAAGTTAGAAAACACCAGAAATTGCAATAGACACAAACAACTGTCGAGCTTCTGAGAAGAGTATTGTGTCAGAATAAACAATCCCAACATCATAAATTCCACCTTAAAACATACTCAATTCCCTTTACTGGAATTACAGTGATCATGGAAGTCATATAATTAATCATTTAACTAATTGATCAATTATCAAGTAATCAAGCTTAGGATCAATTGATCACTTACTTAAATTTATGTAATTTATTAAGCCCTAAATACGTGCCAGGCACAGATGTATCAGTGATCAAGGAAATGAGACATAATCTCTACTCTAATAGAATTTGCATTCTAGTGCAGGAAAATAGCTATTAAACAAAAAAACATATATACAAACAAGATCAGTTTAGAAGTGATAGAAACTACTCTGGAAAGTATAAAACACGGTAGTGTGATGAATCTTAGGGTGTTGTTTCATCCACTATTTTGAATAATGTTATGGACTGAATATTTGTGCTTACCCCTTTTCATATATTGAAGCCCTAACCCCAATATGACATTTGAAACTGTGTCCTTTTGAACAAAATGAGACCTACATGACGTTATGAAGGAGGAACACTGGAATTAATTCATTGGAATGAGTGATACTATGAAGAGACACCAAAGCATTCTATCTCTATCACTATATCTTTTTCCCTCTCTACAGTCTCTGAAAACAACTTCAAGAGAGAACAAGTTAAGAAGATAATCATTTATGTCGGATGAGAGCCTCTGCCTAAAATCAATCTTGCTGGCACCTTGAACATGGGATTCTAGGTATCATTACTTGTGAAAAATTAATTTCTATTGTTTAGGTCAATCAATATATAGTATTTGATCATTGGATTCCAAGTGGTCTAATAGAGACAGGATAGCCAAAGAAATCTTTTATATGTAAGTGATATTTGAATCGAGACCAAACCGCTTGAGAGGAACAGCCAGGAAGAAATAACATAGTTATCAGTTAGAATCTTGATACGTGAGTCCCGGGGAGCACGTGGTGAGCACCATCCACCGCAAGTTCAGCGCCATCCAGATGCAGCTGCACCAGAGCACCTGCGAGGCCGTCATGATCCTGCGTTCCCCACTTCCTGGATGCCAGACGTAAAACCCATAACTTCAGCAAACAGGCCACGGAGGTCCTCAACGAGTATTTCTTCTTGAACCTGAATAAACCCATATCTTAGTGAGGATGCCGAGGAGGAGCTCACCAAGAAGTGCGGCATCATTGTCTCAGGTCTCCAACTGGTTTGGCAGCAAAGAGATTCACTATAAGGAAAAAAAAAAATATCAGAAAGTTCCAAGAGAAAGCGAACATCTATGCAGTCAAGTTTGCTGTGTTTGTCACCCGGGGGGTGCCACAGCTGCATCAATTTCCCTACGCCCCCTTCCTCTGCAGGTTCTGGCAGCTCCTTCAATTTCTCAGGAGCTGGAGACATGTTTCTGGGGGATGCCCTGGCTCAACAGAGATTCCTAGGCTGTATCCCAGGTGGGACCACAGCGACACTTCTTGTAGCCTGGGTGCTACAGGGACAACCTCGGGGGAGACAGGTGTACATACAGCCCTCGGGAGACGAAGAGCCAATGGTGGCTGGCAGGAGGCTGTGGATCCATCCTCACTGACGTCCCCAACAGAGGGACCAGGGAGTGTCCACTCCAACACCTCCAACTGATCTCTCCCCTCAGGGTCACGGGGCTGGTGGCTGTCAAAAGCTAACTCTTGAAGATGACTTGAGCATCCAGAGGACGAACCCCAAGCACAGAAACACAAGATGGAGAAGGGCAGACGGGCTCAGACCCATCCATCTAGGCGCTCAGTACTGCGCTGCTGACTACATGGCAGGGAGAATGGAGCCCTTGAGGGGAAAGTGGGGTCTGTCTTGTCTCCCCCTCCATTTTTTTCTTTTTCTCTCACCCCCCCCCCCCCCCCCCCCCGCCTCTCCTACACAGAAACCTGTTTTTCAGACCTCTTGGCTCCTCCCTCCTCTCCTCTCATACACCCACATTCAACTATGCTGTTTCTCTGGCACCTCCACCCCTCCCCCACACACATACACACTTTCCCTTCCCCACCCTACTTATATGCTCTGGAGTCTGTGGACACACCAGTCCTGCTCAACCAGAGATGCCAAAAATGGAGACACGCCTGGACTTGGACACACCCCTTAGTGAATCTAGCACCCTGCCCTTCCAGACGGCTTTATTACGTCACACGCAGCTCATTTTAAACCAATAGAATCACTCGGTGGATGAGAGTGTCCGACTCAGATATGTACCTCGGAGGGCGTTTCTGCTAGTTTAGGAAATTGTTGACTGGGCTTTGGGGTTGGACTATTTTTTTTTTTCTTCAAGGACAGTAAAACAAGCCCTGAAATCCATTTGTAATTTTTTTTAGTGTGTGCGTGTGTGTTTATTTGTTTGTTTTTGTTTTGTTTTTTGCTTTTGGGTTTTTTTTTTTTTTCGCTTGTTGGTGCTGTTAGTTCTTAATTTTTAACTTAGTTTGGGGGAAAGGTTTTTTTTTTTTTAAATATATGTATAAAATATGTATTTTTTTATGTTTTGTCTTCCCATGTCAGGGAAGCCAAAAAGGGTGGGGTCTTAGCTAGAGAAAGGGGAGCAGGTGGAACTGGTAAAGGAGCCTCGGAGCTTGTCCATCAGGAAGGGTGTTTGCAGGGCACCAAGCCATGCCCCAGGGCACCAGGGTGCTGGCCCTGCTGCTGCCCCAGCACCCTCTTCCCACAACCCAGGGGAAGGTCTGGACTGAGTGACTTCAAGGCATTTGACAGTAGGATGCTGGACTCTCTGTCATTGTCCATATCTACAATGTGAGGATACACTTAACTAGCAGAATGATGAGCTTAACAACTGTATATGAAGGACTACACTATTGTAATAAAGAAAATCACAGAGCCTACGGAACTGTATTATAAAAATAATAATTTAAGAAGAAAATAATGATGTTACTCATCATTGTAGTATCAGCAGAATGATGTTTAGTAATACATTTTTTGATTATGTTAATAGTTGAGGAGGATGAATGCTTATGTGGACCACTGATAGGGTTGGGAGGTTCGGGAAATGGGGGGGAAATTGATGAGACAACTGTTTTCAATTTCCTTTTTTCTTCCTGTGTGTCTGGGAAAAGTGAGGAGAGAAGGGGAGAAGACTATTCCCAGCAGCTCAACCGCATCAGTAATCAGGAATCGGGGGAAGGCCACTTGATGTCATCCCAGGGTCTCAGATGCACAGCATGTGCCAAGGGTACTGCTTAAGTGGTTTTGATGTTTCTGAGTTCCTGTTGATTTCATAGCTCCAAATTGGAGAAAATCCTTCTAGGGCCCATTGGCTGACATAGTCCATCTGAGAGGCTCCATTCACCCAGATACTCACTGTCAAAGCTTGAACTGGAGAGTTGTCCAATTTGTTCTACCCTCCATTGTGCTAGACATCCTCTGCGGGCCTCAATAAAATGATTGCCATGTCGTCCGTGAGCATCTGGGCATGCCGTCCACTGCACAGGCTTCAGCAACCAAGGAAACCCGATTCTGACATATGCACTCTACGGTCAGAGCACAGATACTGTGGTTTTTCCCTGTAGTTGGAAATTTGAGTTCAGCATCAGAAGAATTTCTAAGTCTTATTCATCTGGAAAGGCAGAGTTACAAAGAGAGAGGAAGAGATTCACAATCTTCCATCTGCTTGTTCACTCATGAAATTGCCACAAGAGCTAGGGTTAGTCCAGGTCAAAGCCAGAAGCCTGGAACTACATCTCTGTGCTCCCCATGGATAGAAGAAGCCCCCAAATTCAGGCTGTCTGCTGCTTTACAATTCTGGATGCACCCACAATTTGAACAAGTGTTTATATGGGATGTTGTTTTCACAGGCAGTGAATTGAAACTCTGTGACTTAAGCCATTTTAATTGGCTAAAAACACACTATGCTTTCCACACTTCTTTTATAAATAAAATCTTGAAAACCGAAGCCAGAAGATTCTTAGCAGGTGAGATAAGGGTAACCAGGGCTGTTGTTCCTTTAACCTCCCTATAATTTTTGTGTGTGGTTAATTGAGCTTAGATTTTAGTCGACCTGGGTCTGGCGCAATGGCGTAATGGTTAAAGTCCTCGCCTTGAACGCGCTGGGATCCCATATGGTCACCGGTTCTAATCCGGGTGGCCCTGCTTCCCATCCAGCTCCCTGCTTGTGGCTTGGGAAAGCAGTCGAGGACGGCCCAAAGCCTTGGGACCCTGCACCCACATGGGAGACCTAGAGGAAATTTTTGGCTCCTGGCTTTGGACTGGCTCAGCTCCAGCCATTGCGGTCACTTGGGGAATGAATCATCGGATGGAAGATCTTCCTCTCTGTCTCTCCTCCTCTCTGTATAGCTGCCTTTCCAATAAAAAATAAATAAATCTTCTGAAAAAAAGAGAAAGATTTTAGTTCTCCTAAGATCCTTATCCTGAACTCACCATTGCTTTTTCTGATAGTTTATGTTTGAAAAACAGAATGAGACACACAGAAGAGAGGAGAGAGAGAGAAAGACAGAGATCCTCTATCTTCTGTTTCACTCCCCACATGCTCACATCAGCCAGGGCTGGAACAGGTAGAAACCAAGAGCTAAGAACTGAATCTGAGTCCCCATGCTGAAGACGTGAACTCAGGTACCAAAGCCATCACTTGCTGCTTCCCAGGGTATACACTAGTAGGAAGTTAGTACTAGGAGGCTAGGATTTAAACTTGGGAGCTTTGATATGGGATTCTGGAATCCAAAGCTGTGTGTTTACTGCTGCATAAAGCACTTGTCCTCCTAACTCTCCCCGCCCCCAAGAGTCTGTTATGCAACATTTAGGGATACACTTGGGCCTCATTTAATTAGCCTCTAACACCCTGCCTCTACCTTTAGCAAACAGCAAGGAGCCACAACACTGTGTCTTGAGACCCAGTAGTGGTTTGGTAAAACCTAACATTCTGCAGATCATATGGATTTCTTTCCAAGGCATGTGCCTGCGAACAGACACTGAACTTACCCTGAGAGCCGCTACCTGATGACAGAGCATTGTTTGGGTGTTTAATGATCACTAAGCACTTGTTGGCCTTATATGCATCCCTAACAATGTATGCTGCCTGATGACTGTGAGAACCAAGTGTTGTACATCTAGCTCCTTCTTGTTAGGCAAGAGGCTGCCTCTGTTACCCTCCTACAAGCTTATACAGTCAGCAGAAACCATAGGACAGTTTGGGACTCGGTGAAGGCTGATAAAACCCAGCATCCAACAGATCTTTGCAGTCCTCATCCTTAGGCTTGCAGACACAGCTTTTAGATCTGCTTCCTGACAAACAGAATTCCGTGGTCATGGTTAAGTAGTTTTGTACTCCAGATACCACCATCACCAGTTGTGAGCACATTCAGCCTTGGGCAGTGAATCCACCTCAGCAGCACACAGCATGGGGGAGCTTTTGTGCTAACCCTGGAATGTACTAGTGTTTTTAGGTTGTGGGCATCAGATATGATGTAACACAGTGGCATTTGTGGACCCAAGATGAGGAGCCTTATGCATATCTTTGGCCCAGTTAAAGGCTTGTAGCAATACACCCTTTTTAGGCACTTCCCTAACTCATACTTAGCAACACATCAACTGCAAATTCGAGACAAATGTGAATTTCAGGAGTAGCATAGGACTGCATGGGCTAAAGCATATCAATAGTACACCCAGTACAAGCCTTGATTTCTGGTGCTATCTAACACTGAAATGGCAGAAGAACCCATAGGCTCAGGGAAAATAAACAGACTGAAAACAATTTCTAGCAGGATAGCCACAAATGAAGTCAGATTACTGCCTAATCCTTCAATGCTCAGATGATACCACATAGCAGGAAACATTAAGAACTTCTAAGGATTCTAAAAATCAAAATATGAAAATCTAGAAAATGAAAGTTCAAGGGCTAAGAGGAAGATTTCAAAAGAACTATATTAAGGGAACTCAATGAAATTCAAAGAGCACCAAGAAACTATTGAAATATTCTAACAAAGATTTGATAGAATGATAGAAGTGATTAGACAAACAAAGCAGAAATCCTTCAATGAGAAAAACGTTAAGTGCAAATCAAGACATGATAGAGGGCACCGCAAGCAAAACAGCTCACACAGAGGAAGGAATCATTGAACTTAAAAACATGCCATCTTAAAGCACAATTGGGGGACAAAAAGGGTAAAAATAGAATTAAAATTACGAAAAACTACAGAAAGCACAGGATAACGTAAAATGAGCACAACAGCCAATTTATTGGGATTGAAGAAGGGCTAGAGAATGCCTAAAGGGTAGAAAGCCAATTCAACAAAATATGAAAGAAATCTTTCCAAGCATAGAGAAAAATTATGAAAAGTTACAAGAAAGTCAAAAAGCTGCCTTCAGATTCAACCCAACCAAGTAGTAGTATAATCACATTCTCAACTTTTAAAGATAATTTCAAAGCTGCAAGAGAAAATAAGCATATCACACATGGTGGATGATGGACTGGTTATAAATTCTCTTGACTACTGATTCTCAGTAGAATTTTTATAAGGCAGCCTCAAGGGAATAGAACTGGACTTTCACAGTATTGAAGCAAAGCAAAACAAAACAAAAGCAAAAGCATTGTTATTTAAAATGCTCTATCCAGCAAAACTATCCATAAAGGAGAGAAAAGGACATTCCAAGACAAATAAAAGATAAATTTATCACCATGAGGCTTTCCGTATGACCAGTGCTAAAAAAAAGTTCTTCATAATGAAAGAAAAATTGAGAGTGTGAAGATAATTGTCAAACAAGAGAAAATTAAATCATCGGAGACCGATATTACAGTATAATAGGGGGTAATCACTTGAAACACTGGCATCCCAAAGAGACGTGTTTGGTGTCCCAACTGCCCCACTTCAAAGCAAGCATCATGCAAATGGCCCGGGAAAACCAGCCAAAGTTAGCCCAAGGGTCTGGGTTGCTGCCACACAGGTGGAAGATCAAGGTGAAGCTTCTGGATCCTGCCTTGGTCTAGCCCAGTGTTGGCCATTGGGGCCATCTGGGGAATGAACTAGCAAAAGGAAATCTCTCTCTCTCTCTCTCTCTTTCTTTCTTTCTCCCTCTTTCTCTTTCCCTCCCTCCCCAACTCTAGTTTCCAACAAATAAATCTTTTTAAAAATCACGAGTCAGAATAAGTATCTAAACAAATTCAGAATATTTGAAAATTGTTAACATGTTCATTAAACAATTTATCCTAAATGTCAAGACTACACAGATACAATTACACATTAAAATGTTAAGAGACAAAATAACAACTAAAATTTAAAATGTAAGGAGGAATGAGTCAAAAGGATGGAGTTCTTTAGTAGGACTTAGCTCTTTGGTTTGTGTTAGTCTCTTTTCCTATCTTTACAATCAATATCAACTTTTTATCATTTCTAGATAACTCAGCAAAGGCAAAAGGAATTTTTGTAAGCTTCATGGTAATCATGAAGCCAAAACCTTCAACAGATTTATCAAAATAATAAACAAGAAATCAGAATATACCACAGGAAAAAATTACTTCTTAAGCACAAAGGAATGTTGTTAAGAAAGGGGGAAAAAAGGAAGAAACTACAATGAAAATACTATATAAGTATCAAAGTAACAGTAGTAGTGAGATCTTAGCTAACACAGGGGAAACAAAGCAAGATCTGTGCATTGCCTGCAGTGTCTCAGATTCATTCTGAGGGCGCTGAGAATTAATCTTCCAAAATGTCAAAAAGATTATATTATACTCCAAGTCCTGCAACATCAATGCGACATACCAGGGGTTGTGGGAAACAATCCATTGCAGTGCAGAAATCTGACTTACAAAAACAACAGACTGGAAGGGAACCCAGGCACCAATTGATCAGTTGCAGCACTCTATGGTATTATGATTCTGAACACCATGTAAACCTACCAAATAAGTCACAGGAGGTATAACAGAATTGTGTTGGGCAAATAAAGGTTCCCAATTATAACCTAAACTCATCGAAGATTGGAAAGACAGTTAGTGGCACACATTTACTGATGAAAATTTAAGTAGATTTAAGAATATGTAAGTAAATATGAAGCAGAAAAATCTATAAATGTTGATCATAATTCCCTTGTGTTCTTGGTTACATCAAAGCAAAACAGTAATGTAGAGGCTGATTCAAAGGAAAAGAATCAACAGAGAGTTTTACATGGAGAAAAGAGAACGTTACATGAACATTCATCCTTCCAATCACCAATATATAGTCGTCGCCTATTTCCCAAGAAGCCACAGCATCAGCAAATGAAATCTTTAGTGAGAATGTAGCACAAGTGGTCACACCGGCTAAAATGTACAGCCTTAAATGACAGGCCCATTTTTTTAAAGTTTATTTTGTGTAAAAATTCTGAAATCCATTAATTTTTAAAATTTATTCATTTATTTGTAAATTATTTTCAACAAAACAGTTTTTTTAAAGATTTACTTATTTTTATTGGAAAGGCAGATATACGGAGAGGAGGAAAGACAGAGAGGAAGATCTTCCATCCGATGGTTCACTCCCCAAGTGACCGCAATGGCTGGAACTGAGCCAATCCAAAGCCAGGAGCCAGGAGCTTCTTCTGGGTCTCCCAGGTGGGTGCAGGGTCCCAAGGCTTTGGGCCGTCCTCAGCTGCATTCCCAGGTCACAGGCTGGATGAGCAGGGCTGCCGGGATTAGAATCAGTGCCCATATGGGATCCCAGAGCGTTCAAGGTGAGGACTTTAACAGCTATGCTATCACGCCAGGCTCCACAATACAGTTTTATAGGCATAGAGATTCAATCCTTACCTTCCCCTTCCTCCTCTTTCATTTCCGCTTCTATCATTTGTGCCCGTGTTATCATGACAGTATAATCACTCCGGTATATATTACAAGGTTAACATTCTGATATTTATATGTATCTTGACATGGTAAGTACAGAAGTTAGAAAGCCTCATTTTTTTTCACATAAAAGCATATAAATTTCTTTGGGAGTTTTGCTTTTTTATCAGTAATAGAGGCACATACTGTATAGCTTCTTGCTTTCTAGTGTTTAAATCTTCATGTACAGTTCTTAAATATTATATATATACATGACTATGTATCTTGTTTCTTTGCATATTAGCTGTCTTATATAAGAACATAAGATATTTGCCTTTTGTGAATGGTTGGCTTCACTAAGTACAATGGTTTCAAGCTGAGACCATTTTGTTGCAAATGGTAAGATTTCCTTCCTTTTTTATAGCTGAATAGCATTCCATGGAGTAGAGATATCACAGCTTCTGCTTATTATTATTATTTTATGATTCAATTCCATAGGCTTGGGGCTTCCCATCCCTTTCTATAAGTTCTCCCCCTACTGATTTCTCCTCTAGTATTAAAATGGGTAGTCCTTCATGAGCAGCCATTAGTCCACCATTCTGCTATTAAAGTGTTTCCCGACATTGTAGGCACAGACAATGTTAGAGAGTACAGCTTCCTGCTGTCAGGATATATTCGACACGTTCACTGGGAGTCCATCTTTGGTCTGGATGCAGAGAGGCATACTGCATTATGTGTCCACATCTGGTCCAGTCAGTCTCCACTACACTTCTATTATACAGCTCCTTAAAAACAGAGCCAGAAAACACAGTCCCCAACAGGGTGAAAAACAGAAATTTTACCTCAACATGAAGTTACACAATATGCTACAGAATGACCAAAGTGATAAAAAAAAAAAAATCGAAAACATTCTTGTAGAAACTGATGCTACTGCATGACCTATGTGGCACTGAAGAAATGTCCATGAAAACAAAAACTTCAATAGCCATGAAGTGCGGCAAAAACAGTGTTGAAATGGACATTTACAGCATCAGGTGTTTAAAAAAATCAAAATGTCTCTTATGCATGATCTGTTAATGAATCACAAACACTTATTGAAAAAGACACAAATAAACAGGAAGTGTGAAAAAGTAAAACTCACAGCAAAAAGAAGTGGATTTGAACAAACAAACCAAAAACCCTGCAAATTGAAACAAGAAAGAGCCATTCCCTAAGAAGATGAGCAAAACCACGCCTCAGTCATATTAACAAGGAACATCATGAGAAGACAACCACTTACAATTAGGGATGAAGGAGAAATGGTTGGTCTGCATTACATCCTTCATTTGTAACACGGCTTCTTTATCCATTCCTCTGTCGAGTACAACAGGCAAACTTTCTAATGATTCAACTGCAGAAAATTAAAAGTTAAACTTTTTCAAGTGGGGAAATGACATCAGGAAAAGATTATTAGAAAAGATTCATTTAACAATGAAATTGAAAGTTTTTGTGATCTAAAGGTAGAAGTAGGTATTGGAAAATTATTTTTTTTTAATTTAAAAAAATTTAGTTTTCATGATTCAGTTACATAGGCTGAGGGATTTACTGTCCTACATGCTCCTCCAGTATTTTCCCCCACATTAGTACAATAATATAGTCTTTCAACAACCATCACAAATCCATTGTTCTGTTATTTCAGTGTATCCTGACATTGTAGGTATTGACAATGATAGAAAGCCCAGCATCCTATTGTCAAGGCATATTTAACAGTTTCATTAGGAGTCCATCTTTTCTTGGGGAACAAAGATGAACATTTCAATGTATTTTCACTTCTCAGTATGTGGGTCTCCGTCATGCAGTTCCTCTAGATGAATATATGTATGTACATATTTAGTCTATTAATCTTTGTATGTTGCCTTATGTCAGCAAGTACATATGAGATTTGTTCTTTGGGGATTGGCTTATCTCACTGAATGATTTTAAGTACACACACACACACACACACACAAATTTAATTTATTTGAGGGATAGAGTTACTATCTTCTAGTTGACTCCCCCAAATTCTGGCAACATCTTATGTGTTAGACCAAGGTTGAAACCAGGAGCAAGACATTTAATTCTGATCTCCCACATGGGTGATGACAACCTAGCTACTTGAACTTCTTCTGGTGCTTCCCAAGGTGTGTATCAGTAGGAAGCTGAAGCCACAGCCTGAACCAAGAACCAAATCCAGGCACTTTATATAGGGAACATGAGTGTCTTAAATGTTTGCTTGGCTTTTTTAACCACCAGGCTGAATACCCCAAGAACACACTTTAAACC
Organism: Ochotona curzoniae; assembly: GCF_017591425.1. Taxonomy (NCBI): domain Eukaryota; kingdom Metazoa; phylum Chordata; class Mammalia; order Lagomorpha; family Ochotonidae; genus Ochotona; species Ochotona curzoniae. The sequence continues at coordinate 34,185,139 of NW_024465023.1, forward strand.
ACATTAACTCTTGTTAAATATTGTTTTTCAATAAATAAACATCTGTGTTTTTTTCAGATATTGAAAAACATGGGATAAAGTATGTAGATAATACACTAAAGTATTTTTTTTCTAAATCTGTTTGTTCAAGAGGGGAAGAGATACAGGGTGATAGTTCCCATCTATTGGTTCACTTGCTAAATGGCCAAAATGGCCGGGATTGGGCCTGGGGCTGGAAATGACAGCTGAGACATCACCCCTGGTCTCTCACATGGATAGCAAGAATCCAGGTACTGAAGCCGTAAACTGCTGCATCCCAGGATGTGTATTAGTAAGAAGTGGAATACAGTGCTGGATGTGGGGATGGAATACAACTACACTGAGACAGCACTTAGTGTCTTAAGTGGCATTTTATCCATTGGATCAAATGCTGGCCATAAGGCAATAAAAAACAACGATGGGTAGAATTGATATAGCAGTGATGTTGAATATATCAAGGGATGCATAGATTACATTTTAGGTCTGCATCAGTCACATCTCCAGTGAAACATCTGTTTGTGACACTCTGATCTGCTTCAGAAGTTTTGAAACATCTCAGATCCACAGGGTCAGGACATTTCTGTTATGATTTTTTAAAATTTTACCTCTTTTTATTATTATCATTTTATGATACAGTTCCATAGGCATGAGAATTCCTTTATCCCCTCCCCAATTCACTCCCCTCCCCCCAGAGTTCCCCTACCTAACTGCTACAGTATAGTTCTTCATACACAGTCATATATCCATTATTGCGGGCATGGACAATGGCAAAGAGTCCAGCATCCTATTGTCAAGATATAGTAAACAGTTTCATTGGGAGTCCATCTTTGTCTGGAAGTAGAGATGCATACTGCATTGTATCATCACATCTGGATATGATAGTTTCCATTACACAGTTGCTATACATCACCTTAAATGAACAGCCACAATATAAAATCAACAGGAAGAAAAAGTTCTGTTATAATTTTATGCTCACTTGGGCCTAAGTAGCAAGCACTTGGGTACTTGTGTTATGACACAATGAGTCAAGCCACCATTTGCTATGTTGGCATCCTATATCGTAGCACTAATTAATGTTATCCAATTCTCTGCTAATGGTCTGGAAAATCAGCAAAAGATGGCTCAACTGCTTGGGTCCATGCCACCGAATTGGGAGACCAGCATGGATTCCCTGGCTCCTGGCCTCATCCTGGACAAGGCATGGCTATTGTTGCCCTTTGGGTAGTGAATCAACACATGTAAGATCTGTCTCTCAGGTTTGTATCAGTCACATCTCTCTCCATCTCTCTGATGTTCCGCCTTTCAAATCAATCAATCAATCAATCAATATTTTGAAACAATAATAAAACAAGCAATTGACAATTTGGCACAAAAATTAGCCTCAAGGTAGACTCTCACTGGAGATTTGATTCAGTCTGCATCACAATGGTTGGATTTAGCCTCCATTTCCTATTCTTTCAAAAACAAATGACTGTCTTGCTGTTTGGTATTTCAGGACCTGAAGTCTACTCACCGCCTATACATTGTGTGTGGCGACCAACATACATTCCACATTATACTTCATCACACAAGGTCTGTTGAAGTAGGATCTTCTGCTTGATTTCAGCTGGCCATGTGGGGAAATTTGTAACTGAAACTAGACAAAGGAACAGGCTCACAAATGGAAGGAAGAGAAACAGAGACATCAAGACAAGTTGAATGCGTTCAGAGAAGTATTATTCCTGGGAGGGGGCGGAGGAATGAAGTGGCAAATGAAGAGGAGGGAAAGAAAGGTGTTGAGAACATTCCAATGGTGTTAGAGGAAACATGCCTTGAAAAAATGAGAGAGAGCCAACAGAGGGAGGATGGGGGCACATATTCTCCTGACCTTAAGAACAGTCAGAAGGTCAACAATCTGACTGAGGAAGGAACCAGTGATGATAACACTGTCTTGGAGAGCGAGAGTACAACACTAGAGGAGCCACCATTTCGAAGTTCTGTTGCGCAGCAGGTTAAATCACCATCTAAAATGCTGACACCTTTCGTGGAGTGCTGATTTGAGTTCCAGTTAATTGGTTCCTTATGCAGACCCCTGTTAATGTATTCTGAGAAAGCAGCAGAGGATGGGTGAAATTCTCGAAGCCCTGTCACTAACATGGGGTTCCAGGATATTGGATTAGCTATAGCACTAAACAGTGCAGCCATTTGGGGAATGAACTAATGCTTGGAAAGTCTTTCCATCTGTACCTCTCTGCCACTGTGCCTTTCAAATATTTTTTAAAGATTAAAAAAAGAGATGTTGCTTTGTTTTATGTTCTGAATATTTCTTTTACATAAAAAGTTATTTTGCTTTACAAACACAGAAACTTACCTATCAATCATTACTTTAGGCATTAATGAACCAATTTTTCCAATGAAAGTATTTAAATTAAAATATATTTACAAAATAAACACAACACCCAACTAATGCTAACTATAAGAAACTCGTTTCAATTTTAAGGACACAAATAGACCGATAAAAGAAAGGATAAACAAGATCTTTTTTTGCAAATGGTACCCAAAAGTGTTCACACAGTTTTTCCTTAAAGAAATCATTCTTTCTTTTAAAAATATTTATCTTTATTGGAAAGTAAGATATACAGAGAGGAGGAGAGAGATATCTTCCATTTGCTGGTTCGTTCCCCAAGCAGCTGCAACAGCCAGAGATACACTGAGCCGAAGCCAGGAGCCAGGAGCTTCTTCCGGGTCTCCCACGCAGGTGCAGGGTCCCAAAGCCTTGGGTAACCCTTGACTACCTTTCCAGGACACAAGCCGGGAGCTGGATGGTAATTTGGGCTGCCAGGACAATAAGATGCTGGACTTTATGCTAGGTATATGCTTGCAATGAAGGAATCTCAACTGAACTTGAACTGTGGTTATGCAGCAAGGTGGAGGAATCCACTATGGGGGGAGGGGTGTGGAAGGGGTGGGGGAAATCCCCAGTGCCTATATAACTGTATCACATAATACAATGTTAATAACAATAAAAAAAAAAAAGAACTAGTGCCTATCTGGGACCCTGGCGATTGCAAAGTGAGGACTTTAGCTGCTAAGCTACCTTGCCAGGCCCAATACTTTCAAGGTAAAATACATTTAAGCAAAAGTGGTAAAAAAGAGATCAGGAAGCTCACTATATAACAAAGTGTTCAATTCAGCAAGAGAAAATAACAAATCATACTGTATGCACTGTTATTGGAGCTACCAAATACATAAAGCTAACGTCAATACAAATAAAGTGATCCAGTCTGTGAAAAAAAAAAATTAGTAGGGGACTTTCATGTCCCAATTTCGGAAAGATTATCTAGAAAGAAAATCAGTAGTTGTTACTGGTGAGTGCAAGACCTAGAATGGGGGCAGAGGACTGGACTGGACATGACTGAGGTCTCCCTCAGCATGGATATGGACTGGGTCTGGGGTACGCCAGACTGGGTTAGGCAGCAACACCCGTTGGTGCTCATGAAAGTCAGGGTAGATGAGGACAGGCTGGGCTAGATCTTTGTTCTTGCTGTGCTAAATAAGGGTTGTGTCAGGGTGTGGACCAGGCGTAGCTGGGCTACAACACCCAACAGGAAGAACTGGTATGGGTGTGTGCCGGTTGGATAAGGCCATTGTTCCTGCCCAGACAAGAGGTGAACTAAGTCAGCCTGGATCATTGAACCACCGGTGTGCAACAGATCTACCACTGGGAGGAGACCAGATGGATGACCTTTTTCAGGACCCAGTCCCTGCAGGTGAGCGCAAGAACAAAGGCAAGAAGCAGCTCAGACTAGGCCAGGTTACAGTACCCGCTGGCATATATATGGGTTAGGTCTGGGGACGGGCCAGGCTGGGCTAGTTCATAACAACTACTGACAGATCTGCAGGACAGGCTGGGTTGGGCTGCAGCACCAGCCAGTTAACATTGGGAATGGGGGCTTGCTGGGCCGGGTTAAGCAGTAAAACCCACCAGACTGAGCTAGAATGGGGCAGACTGGGCTGGCCCAGGCCGCAGCACCTGCCTGGAAATGCCAAGGTGAAATGGGCCATGCCCGCCCACAACCAGCACATGTGAGACCAGTGGTGGCCGGGGGAGGCAGGGCAGAGGGTGCAAGCCCAGTAAAGGGGCTGTGTGTACTCCCTGTTGGGCCGCTGCTCCTGCTAGTGAGCATAAGAGCTGGCCTTGAGGACAGACCAGGATGGGCAGGGCTAGAACACCAGTTGGCCTGCATGTTAACTGGGATCGGGGGAGAGCTAGGTTGAGCTAACCAACAGTATACTCTGATGCAGGCATGAGCTAGGTAAGGGCAGGCAGGTTGGGCTTTGCCATAGCATCAGCTGCAAGGTGCTGGGATTGGAGCAAGTCCTGTGGAGATATACTGCAGAACCACCTGGAGAGTGCAAGATCCAGGTTAGGGAGTGGCTCAAGTAGGGAAACTGTGGTAATTCCCTGATGTGCTGAAACTCCCGTTGGTGAACATGAGAACCAAGACTGGGGCTGGGCCTGGCTAGACAAGTGGTAGCACCTAATTGCATGAGTGTGGGATTCAGTGTGGAGTCAGTTGGGTTGAGTTAAGCTTCAGTGCCCAATGATGTGTATAAGATCTGAATGGGATGACGGACAGATCAGACAAGTCCACAAACAAGGATGGAGGGCCAGCCCAGTGGGGCTGTTGGGGGTTACTCTGACTGGGTACAGCCCCCAATTGTGTACGTGAGGGCTGAGTGTGTGGAAGGGGGGTTAGACTAGGCCTCAGCACCCATTGGTTTATGTAAGAGACAGGTTTGGAAATAGATCTGACCTAGCAATTGCAAGTACCAGTGTGTATGTAGGCTAATGTTTGTGACAGAATGATCGAGACACAATACAGGCTAACACACACAAGTCAATTCTGAGATCCCCATAGATGAGATTTCTTTGAGGGTCCCCCACAACTAAACTGCTGTGAACTCAGAACCACAAACATGGGGAGGGTGGCAGGACCTGTGGTCTGACATTAGAGTATATGTATCAGAACTGGGCCTTCTCAGTGGCTTAGACAGAGTAGGGGACAGCATTTCCAAACGCACATGGAAGATATTCAAACCATTGGAGCCCGCAGTGGACATCTGTTACCATAGCAAAGGAAGGAGGGCAGAACAAATTGCTCAACTACCACCGTGAAGCCTGACAGCAAATTTCTGTGCCAATAGATTCTGAGGTAGACTGTCAGTTAATAGACTTTGGAGGGATGTCCTCATCCTTAGACCTACAAGATCGACAGAATTGCAGAAGTATCAAGACCGCTTAAGCAGAGCCCTTGGAGATGCTCTACACTGGGGATTTTGGGATGACATCGGGTGGTTGCTCCCCAGCCCTGGGTATTGAGGCAGTTGGGAGGCTAGGTGTGGCTTCTCTTTTTATCTTCCCCCTTTCCCCAGATACAGGGAAAACAAAAAAGGAAAAGAAAATGTAGAAGCAATTATCTTACCCACTTTCCCTTAATCCTCCCCCTCCCCACCTTAATCAACTATGTAAACATCCTCAAAATAAAATTTTAAAAATCAGTAAAATTTCCAATACCTACCGAAGAATACTTGAAAATATGTTTTAAAAAAAACAACCAAACAGTTTTGAAAAGGAAAACTACAAGTCATTGATTAAAGTCATTGAAAAAAATATAAAGAAATGGAAAACATGCCCTGTTCCTGAATGCAAAGAATTAATATCGCTAATATGTTCATGCTATCCAGTATTGTTTACAGATTAAATATAATCCCTATCAAAACTCAAACAACATCTTTTATAGATCTACAAACAACATTAGTAAAATTGATATGAAACCACAAAAGAGCTGCATAGCCAAAGCAATCTTGACCAAAAATAACAAAGCAGGAGGGAGTACCCTACCTGATCTCTAAATAATTTGGAGGGATTGGCATTGTGTCAGGTTAAATCACCAAGTGCAACTCCAGAATTACATATTATGTCCCATCTGTTCCACTTCAGGATTCAGCTCCCTTCTTGATGTGGCTGCTAAAACAGTGCAAAATGGCCCAAGAACTTGGCACCCTGTACCCACATGAGATTTTTAGAAGAAGCTCCTGGCTTCAGACTGAGCCATTCCAAATCACACAAACACAGCCACTGCAGCCATTTGTGGAGTGTGTGTGTGTCTGTAATTCCACCTTTCAAATAAATAAGAAATATTTTAATAAGCAAATCTTTAAAAAAAAGTTTTTAAAGGTATTGACATAAAACCATATGGGTCAATGAAATAGAAGAGAGAGCCTAGAAACAAATCTGCATATCTATAGCAAATTGATCTTAACAAAGGTACTAAAGACATGCATTGGAAAATTATAGTCTTTTTACACATAAGTTCTGAGAAAATCTGATATCTGATGTAGATGGGACTAGTTCTTAATCCTTTACCATGCACAAAAATCAACAAAAATGTTTGAAAACCCCAAATATAAGACTTTAAACTATTAGGATAAAACAGTCACTAAAAACTTCTGAACATTGGAATTTCAAAGAGTTTCTGGATCAATCCCTAGGAAATATAGTCAATAGTTTTATTGGGAGTTTTTTATTTGAATGCATACTGCAACCTATCTTCATTTTCCAGAATAGCAGCCTGCATTACATAATTCATCTATTCAAATATACATAAATATGTGCTTACTACTTATCTATTGATCCTTAATTTTGTATGAAGGTTGCGTTATATCAGAGAGAACATACAAGATTTGTGCTTTGGGGATTGGCTTATTTTACTGAGCATAATGATCTCCAGTTGGGAATATTTTGTTGTGATGGGTAGAATTTTATTGTTTTTTGTGGTTGAATAGTATTCCACGGAATAGATATATAACAGTTTCTTTATCCATCCTGCGCTTGACACACATCTGGGTTTTTTCTGCATCTTTGCTACTGTGGATTGTAGCACCATAAGTATAGAGTTGTAGGTCATTTTCTCACATGCAGATTTCATTTCCTTTGGATATAGTCTCAGGGGTGGTTTAGCTGGGTCAAACGGCACATTAGCTTTCAGTTGTCTTAGTATTCTCAACACTGACTTCCATAGCTGCTGCCCTAAGCCTACATTCCCACCAGTAGTGAGATAGGGTATCTTCGTCCACACATCATGACAGCAGGTGTTATTAGTAAGTTTCCAAATATAGGTCAATCTCACTTGAGTTAGGTGGAACCTCAATGTGTTGTTAATTGTATTTCCCTAATAGTTAGGGAGCCCGTACATTTTTTTTCGTATGTCTGTTAGTCACTTGAAGTTGTTCCTTTGTAAAATGTCTGTTCATTTCCTTCACCCACTACTTCATATGGTTGTTTATTTTGCTGTCACTGAGTTTCTGAAGCTCTTTGTAAATCCTCTTTGTCAATCCCCTGTCTGTTGTATAGTGTGCAATGATTGTCTCCCATTCTGTTGGTTGGCTCTTCCCTTTGTTGATCATGTTGTGAAGGTTTAGAAGAGGCCAAGAGGTACATGAAAAATAATTTCAACATAACTAATGATCAGGGAAATGAATGTCAAAACCACAATGAGTTGTCACTTCATATCAACAAGGTAGCCTATTATCAACAAGACGAAAGATAAAAAGTATTGGTGAAAATGTGGAAAAAGGAAACATGTAAACACTGTTGTTGGGAATTGAATTAGTACAGCCATTATGGAAAGAAGCTTGCAGTTAAAGGAGGAAAAAATAGAACTATCACATTATGCAGGAATCTTACTACTTTGATATACTCAAAAGAAATTCAATTCATTTTTTCCCGCAGCACTATTTACAACATCCAAACACGGAAAATACAGTGACATATATTATTTGGCATTATTCTTATACGAAATAAAAAAAAAAACCCAGATTATCTCACAGACTATTCTACTGACAGAAGTTAAAAATACAATCTTGTTACATCAGGCTGGAGAGGAAAACGAAGGAGGTGGGAAGGAGAAAGATTCATTGACAGTAATGTGTTATAACTAAATAGGAGTAGGTAGTTCTGGCAACTATCTCACAGCAATAAAACTATGGACAATACTAATGTATGTATTTCTTTATTTTAAAAACCAACAGCATTGTGGATGTTTTCATTATACAGGAATGCTTAAAGCGTGAAAGGATAAATACATTTTATCTTATTGGACATTACACAATGTATACATGAAACATCACATAACACCAAATATGTACGTACAAATTTATATGTATGTCTTGAATTTTTTGAAAGAACATTAAAAAGGAAATACATAATATGAAAAAGCTATGCATTTTTAAATCGCACCAAAAATAAGCATCTTTTGGATGTTTTCCACAAATGTTTGAAATTTCCTTGTATTGTTATCTCTGAATTATTTGCCTGGGTTTATTAATGTTTTAAAAAAATAGACTAGTCTATTACATTTTGTCTGAACTACAAGTTTAATTTACATTTTGGAAGCACCACTTTTCTAGTCCACTGCAGTTGGTAATGTGCAATCAACTGTAGGTGGGTACCAATGTGAGAATAAGGCAGGACACTATTTCTAGAGCGGTCCACAGATGGCAGTGTCTTAACTAGAGTGATCGCAATAGAAATGGCAACAATTGATTAGATTAAAGATGCCTGGAAGGCAAGATTCAATGAATGCTGATATTGAGAATTTCTAGCTTCAATAAGTGAATATATGCAGTGCTATTTAATGGTCAAAAATAACTCCTTACATCTCTACTTGAAGCTAATGTATCACCAAAATCAATCTCTTTCTGAAACACACAAGCTCTAAACTTCCTTTCCTGGACCTGTAGCAGGAATATATACTCAGAAAAAAATGTGCCATATCCTATCTACCAGGTCTAGTCTCCTAGATGCATGCAAATTATAGACATTAATTAAATGAAGTCTCCAAAAGTGCACTTAGTTTTCATTAACCTCCATATTAATATAGGCCAAAAGTGTTCTGCTGCTGTTAGGTTCATTGATGCTGCATCGATTAAATATTCTACTGACACTTGGATATCAAGCAATCTAACCCTTTCCACTCCCTCTTCCATTTCTGAGGTTTACAATGAAGCTGTCTTGATAGCCAGTGACTATTAACCCAAGATGAATTGCAGGTTCTGCTTGTGTTTCCCCTCCATCTTTCAACATTACATAGACAATGAAGACCAATTCTATGGAATCCTAAAGTTGATCTGCTAGGATTGCTAACAAGACAAGCAGGTTGCTGTGAAGACAGAGAAATTAAAATAAATAGGGGAAAGAAAGAAGGATAGGAAAGGTAAAATAGATGAGTACCTGAATCCCTACTCAGATTCCATGTGAGTGATCTTACATAAAATCAATATTAAGGATCTTTGTTCATTCAAACATAAAGGCATGGCATCCTAATATAACTGAGGCAAGTTAAATTCAAATGGAAACTAGGATGCTTTGTAAAGTGTAAAGTACTGTTCACTTAAGCTATAATCTTTATTCTCCCTAATGCCTTTTAAATTCTCCACTTGCTACATGGAATAGTATTAGATTCTACAGTCAGAGTGGCCCGTCTTACCTCACCACCATACTTCTCATCTGTCTTCTCTGTCCAATGTTTCATAGAGGCTCATATTTGCAAAAGACAAATGAAAGTTTCTGTAAACTACACAAACTACAGAGGTAATAACTATCTTATAAAGAGGTCCCCAATCAAGTACATTTCTCATATTCCAATAGCTATAAAAGGGTCCACTGGATATATGCCCACCTTTCCTTGTCTGGTCTCAGCATAATATCCCTCTCTGGAAAAATTCTCGGTATTCAATAAATACACCATCTATGAGATATCTCATTTTCCAGGACAGCACCTAACATGTTCACTTTGAGACTTCAGGTACCTTCTAAAACAAATCTGTAAGTTCCAAACAGACAGGCAGATCTCTAAGAGGATCTCTCACACTCCAAATGTTTTTTGTTTTAGTCACAGTCACACCTCCCAGAAACTGCAGGAAGCACCAAAATAATTTTTTAAATCAGCATTTTTTTTGTATTATAATAAGTAATTTAATGGAAAGTATCAGCTATCTAAAACATAGGCCACTTAATACTCCCTTCAATGTTGTTATATAGAATTTTACAAGACTGGTTTTCTGGAGAGCTAGCTACTCCAGTTTGTAGGCGCTCATGACAGTGACAACCCAACTGCTCACTCCTCCAAAGTACTTCACTGCCAATGAGAATCAAAACATAATTTGGATTCAAAATTCCCACCCGACTTCCAATTCCCATTCATGCCTATGTGCTTAGTTGCAGGTTTGGTTGTGGATTATCTTCATAGCTCACTCAGCCTCAGTTCAAAGTGAATTTGCCTAGGTTCTAGAAAGTAGCAGAAGGCCAACCAACGGGTTTTTCCACTGGTATATGCTTTCATAGAAGGATCAGCTTTTGAGCATCTGAAGTCCCTCCAGGTGTTGGGAAGTGATACAATCTAGCTGTTGAAATTCATGATGTAGGGTGCTAGGAAACTCATCCACTCCCAGGTGTCCAAGTGGAGCAAATAAACTAAAGACAAAGTGAATGCATAAAACTTCCATGCAAATAAATAAATGAAGAAACACACAGATACTTGGATTCGTTCCCTTCTGTGCTTCTTCACCAACCATATCACACTGACAGGGGGATTAGTTGCTAGCCCATGTTCTTTTTGGAGTGCATTGCAGATGTGCATACTGAGAATACTTCCAGGTTTCAGCTGCTATTGCTTGAGAGACAGAAGCTTGAAGCTGTCATCCAGAATAGATCTTCTATTGCGCCGTAGCTTTCTTTGACGACGCTGGTACCACACCACACCCGCAAGAATCAGAGCAATAACCAGCAGGATGAAACCTGTGGCAATCAAAACAGAGGCCAGCATCTCCATGTTCTTTACTGGTATCTGCATGCCCAGCATCTTCACTTTGAATTCCCCAATGTCTTTGAAAATCAGTGCTAAAATGAAAGAAGAGGAAAATGGGTGAATGAATTACCTGGTATAAATAGTACTGAGGAGTTCTATTTTTTATAATCATATCCTGGAAAAACAAATCCATTCAAGCAGGACAGTATACCTTTAACAATCCACAGGTTACAAAAAGAGAAAAAACATGTCCCAACTAGAAGAGTCCTTCAGAATCATTGAGATCACCATCTACCTATGGCAACAGCTAAGACTCAAAATGGGATGATCTTGGACACATTTCCTCAATTACAAAAGCTTGTGGTGCAGAAAAGAAATTTTAGATTTTTGTCTCCATAGTTATAGAGCATAGAACTGGAAACAAAACAGGAAGCATTAGAAATCAACTTGACCCATGCATCCAGCTTATTAGTGTTCTTTTTGAGTATTATATCCTAACACTAGCCTATCCAGTCTCTCACTTCTGTGGGTAGTTTTAACACTGATGTTACATAGACCCTTTTATGTGAAATATTTGATAGTATTAGTTCCTAGCATGCAAACTTATTTATACCCAGTTTCCCAACAATTCAAATTCCAAAGCCAGATATTCCAACCCTTTATAATCAGGCTCTAAACCTACCTTTCTAGTTTTATATGCTAATCTTCAGTTGCAGTAACTTTTTTTTTTTAATTGCTCATACAGGCAATTCTATTTCAGGCGACAAGGTCTTTCACTAAATACACTTTCTTCCTACTCTTAATCTTTCTAGCCCCAGCTTAAATGTTACATGTCCCTATAAAGTCTTCTTCAATTTGGTTTGAGAATGAGTGGCCCTTTCCTCTGGGTTCTCCAAATGCTTATTCTTTCCATTTCAACATTTTTTTTTTTAATCTTTAATCATGCGCTGAGTGAACAAACATACCACACACCTTGGTTTTATTTTTTATAAAATAGGTATACCTAGCACAGAGGCTTATTGCCAAGTAAAAGTGTTCATGCTTATAAAATATTTAGCATAACTACTGACAGATAATAAATGCACAGTAAATATTAGCTTCTAGTGTTATCGTTTTGGTAAAGCATGGAGCATGCAGCATAGCAATTATCATTCCTTTTTTAAACACCAAAAAAGTAGCAATTATGTCTTACTTGATTTGATGTATCTAGTATTTGACTCTTGTTTCATGAAAGTGTAATTGAATGAATGAATGATCTAGCAGAGCTGAGAGAAGCTGGGACAAAGCTCAAACAGAAGCTAAAACACATTTTGATTCTACATTTATATTCTACTACATACTCCTCTTGTTATGTTAGATGAATCACTTTCCATTTTTCAGCTCCTCACATGAAAAAATAACAAGCCACAGTAGTATATACTATATCGTTGTATATATTTTGTTGTTTTATATACATATTATGGGTATGTGTGTGTAAGAGAGAGTATGTATGCATGTATATGGTTATTGTACTATATGTTTTGGTATATTTGCCCCATTGTGGAAATATTGTAACAAATGAGAGCTAATAAGAAACGAATATTATATATACAAAGAAATATGCATGTACACTAAAGCATATTTGTGTGCATGGATATATGAACATATGTATGTCCATAAAATTCAGGCATATGAATATATACACATACATGTATATATAACACATATAAGGAATTACGGTGTGAAACTTCACTCATACAACTTCAGCTTACTCGTCTCCACCTACTCCAGGATATAACCTAGCCTCCTAAACAAAATTCCATAAGATAGCTATGCAGATCATTAATATTTTTTTCAAAGACACATTGGCAAATAAGATTTTTTCCAAACAGAAATAAAATTTTCCAGAGTAAACTGGTAACTCTAATATCCCTCTTAGCTCTCATAACATTGTGACTCTTCCCTAGTCAGGGACAAATGAGATGGAGAATAAAAGCACTATTTGAACTTAGCATCTTGAAGGGAAGAAATGTCTTGTTCCAAAGGTTCCACTGCTTGGTACTCCTTAGATGAAGAGAAAAGAGGCAGGGACAAAAAATAGTGTTTGAAGACCGTCTGGTGTTTGTTCTAGTCTCATACTATCCCTGTGGGGAATCCATGTCTGTGCTACAACTCTTTCATGCTCAACTCAGCACGACGTAGACTTTTCTCCCCACTCACACATTAGGTGGGTGGGCTAAGATAGCAGCCTACAACTGGAGATGAGACTGCTTTCTCCAATTTAGATTAGTGCTGGGAGACAGAGAGAATAAGCCTCCAAGGGAAAGCTGAATCTTAGTACTCCGGTTTCTGAAGTCTTCGAGAAATTTTAGAATTCCTCCTTCTAGTATTGTGGTGTACACCATTCAGTCATTTGAGTCCCATCCTGTGGAGTCCCATCTTGTGGAGGCGCACGCACACACACACACACACACACACACACACACACACACACACAGAGCACATATACCTGCCCCTTCCAGTCTGTGCATTATTTTGCTTACCTTTTTCAGTCTCTTCAGTGGTGCTACTGATAGTGCTTAAATGATCTGGAGAAATGCAAGAGATTAGTTCTGTTATTCTTCCTACCAATCAGCAGTTCCATGTTGGAAATCAGCATTGGTTAGTGGAAATTCTAAATAATACATTTATTTCAAAGAATAAAAACCCACACTACAGCAAGTTTTTTCAATGAATTCATAATGTACAATCATCTGTCTCTCTAAAGGTAAAGAGCAGAGTCCTATTCTCCACCTTGATCTGTTTGAACAACCAAATACATTTTCCTAAGCCTATAATCTTGCCCATATTTTGCATCCCTACTAAAATCACATATTTTCTCCTATGTCTTCTTGCTGTCCCCCCAAATTCTATAAGACTATTTGGAAGAGAATAATGTGTAGGGCTGGGTTTAGTTCAAGAAGTTTAAGGTAAGCTCCTTAACCCTTTAATGATCCAAGAGCTCAGATACACTGTATATCCATCATACTGAAGAGCTATTACTTGTTTCAAATATTTCCCTTGGTATTCCCTTCCCACATAAAAATGTAAGGAATGCATATTTTCCCACACTTGGTAGCAACACACTCTTGCATAAGTTGTAATAGAAGGACAGTAGTTCTCTAGTTTTAAACTTATTCCTAGAACAAAAAATCTGCCTGTTACAATTCTCACAAAACAAAAACAATTAAGGGACAACAATTAGGAGTTATTTCTCTGCTCTTAAAAATGCTCATTAAAATTAATCCTTGAAATTGCCTTTACTTTTGTCGTTGCAATACAGCGGAAAACAGTATAGGGCCCGGGGGGAGGTAGGTGAGAGTGGAAGGGGAAATCCCTGAGCCTAAGGAACTGTATCATGAAAAAGAAATAATTTATTTTTAAAAATTGTCTTTATTTCTAATTACTTTATCAAATAATTAATTACTTTTTAAATGTTCTTTAAGTGTTCTATAAAGTTAATTTATTTCAAAGGATATGAACCTGCACAAGGTTCAACACATGGAATATAAACAGACTTGGCCAACTTGTTGTACCTCAATGTGTCTCCAGGTTATGGGGAGAGGTGCGGGTGTCAAGTAAACAATGGAGGGTGAGTAACAACGATTATGGGAGTATGTAGAGGGTTAACTTCACCATATGTAATTTTAAGATCTGTTTTTTGTTTGTTTTTGTTTGTTTGTTTGTTTTTTTCAGCAGCTTGAAATTTGGTAAATTTGGATTAAGCCTTGACATGTAGGGAAGGAGCCACATACTTCATTTAAAAATGATTCAATTGAGGCTAGCGTGGTGGCATAGCAAGGTAATCCTCTGCCCTATGGGATGTCTCCAATACAAGAGTTACAAGAGATTTCTTTGCATTACTTAGTTCTTACAAGCCAGATAAAGTGTTAGAAGATGAGCCATCTTGGGGAAGTAGGCCTTACCTTTTTGAGACAAAACAGTGAAGAGTGTCTCCATGCCAGCATGTACATGGTCTGTCACATGGCAGTGTAGCAGCCATGTCCCAGGGTTGTTGGCTATCATCTCTACAACCTCAAAGGTGCCTGGGAACAGATCCACAACATCTGCCCTGTAGCTCCTTCCGTTCTACGACAAAGATTGTGGGTAGGAGAAAGAAAGCTCTTCTTAGAACTTATTAAAAAAAAAAAAACTAGAAAACTATGCTGTCCACATTAAGGAAGTGTGACTCCAAAATTCCTAGATTGGAGAGCAGCTTCAAATAATTTCATTCACATCTCAAGGAACCAACCACACAAAAAAATTTTCCTTCTACATTTTCATGAAGTGTTCCAAAGTAAGCCTAATTTCCAATTCCTTCAGAGGGATCAAAAACTAGTTTTTGTAATTTTCAGTAGCTTGAAATTTGGTAAATTTGGATTAAACCTTGACATGTACGGAAGGAGCCACATACTTCATTTAAAAATGATTCAATTGAGGCCAGCCAAGGTAATCCTCTGCCCTATGGGATGTCTCCAGCATCCCATATGGGCTCAGGTTTATATCCTGGCTGTTACACTTTTGATCTAGTTTTCTGCTCATGGCCTGGTAAGGCAGCAGAGGATGGCCCAAGTCCTTGGGACCCTGTATTCACATGAAGAGCTCCTGGCTTCCAGCTTTGGATCAGCTTAGCTCTGGACATTGCAGCTATTTGGGGAGTGAACCAGTGGATGGAATACTTTCTTTCTCTATCTCTCCCTCTCACTGTAAAATCTGAAAATAAATATTTTTGAATGATTAATTTTTCTGTCACCACTTTGATCAGAAATTCCACATCTCTGCTTCTCTGTTAATGTTTCCTGTGTGTCACCCTTTTCTTAAGCTTAACACTTCTTCAAAATCTGCACATGAGTATTTCCCATGCAGTTATTAAATTGAAGTTCTTAATGTAAATTAAGGACTTACAGAGATTCTGAAATGCCACTCTAAAGTTCCTTGCTCTTAGGTTCACTGTTCATTAAATTTCAACTCTTTAACTTAAACCTTATTATATTGATTCCTTTTATCTCCTTACCATGTAAATTACTCATTCTTGTCTACATCAGAAGTGACTGACACAGGAATTTACAACAAGCCTAGAATCCTCAGTTCAGTGCCTCAAATGGTATACTTCTAGTCTATTCCCTTCTTTCTCAGAAGGCTCTCCTTTTATCCTCCATGAGGGACACAGCTCTTTTTCCAACTCACCTGATAAAGGAAACTCTCAGCATGGAAGTGGACAGTGTGTATGTCAATATCTTGGCCCATGGCCAGCATGTACCAAGCCACTTGTTCTCCCTGGTACATGGTGAGACCTCTGAGATTGGCATAGAGTTTCCCATTGATGGCTGTAAAACATGAGAAAGTCTATTAAATCTTTTCTTTTGACTCTTCCTTACACTGACTTTAGTCCCCATAATCTTAGATAATAGCAACAGTCTCCCAAATTGCTCTCTATTTTGTCTGTCCCTATTCAATCTATTTTTTTCATCCTGATGTTATTAGAGTCATTGCTCTAAATAACTTTCATGACCATGTCACTCTGCTCCTTAAATATTTTAATATCTCCTTCCTGCCCCAAAGAGTAGGTCTATAAATCCTTAGCTTTGCCCTCAAAGTCTTTCAGAAGATACCCCAATCACTTTGCCAGGCTCATCTCCTGCTACACAACATGTCTATTCCAAAGGGGATAATTACTTCACCATTCTCCATATGGCCCCTGAATGTTTTTATGTCCTTATGTTCTTGGGCTTCTCTTCCAGAAACCCTGTTTCCTTTTCTCACATCTTCCCAAAGCCTAACCAACCTTTCACCCCCCACACACACCAAATAATACTTTGTTGATACTCTAGCTTCTATTCCACATCTCCCATTCCTTGCCAATCTTTCCATCCCTGAATTACTCAAGTACTGTCATTACTGAATTACTCAAATATTCAAGTACTTGTTCAATTGCAACTGCCTCCTACATTTGTCTTTTTCTGATATCTGAAAGCTCACATACCCAACCAGAAAACAGGTTCTTAGCAGAAAAGTGAATTTATTTACAATATACTATACCAACCTTGCATTTTTGGAGAACATATAGTAGACACCTTGACCTACGAATAAATGCTTAGAAAAGAGTGGCCACATTTGTGAAAAATAATAATGATATTAATGAATGGCTCTCATTATCTATCTCTTCCCAGTACGTGTCATATATTATCAAGACACAGAGCACTCACTGTCAGAGTAATTCACACTAATAGGACTTTTCCAGGACAGTTTCCCCTTGTTTCTCATGTTTTCACAGAGGAAAAGTAAATTCCACTTTATTCCTCAAGAGTATAAGCATAAAAGGAATATGTATCATTTCTGCATCTACTCTTGCCAAATTGTGAGCTTGAAAGTAAGTGCTAAATTTGCTTAATTCAGCCCCTTCTGGATTTTTTCTCTGAGCAGTAAGATCACAGAAAGGGATACGAATACAATATTTCATTGTGGGAAATACTTTGCATTTGCCAACAGAAACAGCTATTTTCTATCTATATCAATGGAAAAGTAGGAAAATATGTCTATGGAAAAGGAAGTATCAGCAAACCCATTTAGGTTGCAGAAATAAAATCAATTTTCTACTTAGTCTGCTCAGTAATAAAGCTCACATTTGTTCTTAAGCATCTCTCTTTTCCAGTTGGTTTAAGAAGCTGAATGGAAGGCAGGGGTACTATTTATATGACCCTCAAGATCCCAATAATATCTCCAGAGTTGGCAGTCAGAAACTGCTCAATAAATGCTTGCTCAATGGATGGGTAGATGGACCGATAACTGAAGAGTTTCAGTGAATGAACATATATATAAACAGATGAAGGTGGACAACAGCCAAAGCCCTGCATTAGCAAGATCTGACTGTGCCATCACTCCCTTTTTGTCCTGCGTCATTTATTTCTTTGATTTGACAGACGCTAAAAAGTTCACCCTTGTGAAGTCTGTGAATCATTTGTTCTAATGTGAATCACTCATCCCTCCATCAAGGGGAAATAGCTAAAATCTATGGACAATAAGGTACTACTTTGGAGTTCCATTAGAGTCATTATCAAAGCTGTGTCTCATTCTCAGATCAAAGAAATCTTGGACTAGAGGAGATGATGAGAGATCACTTGATGCATTCCACTGCACTTAAGCTCCCCCTCTTATTTGAGACTTTCTCTTGTTTTTGAAAAACTACACAGATCTCTAGAGCAAAGGAAGCCTTTGATGCACACTTTCCCTCCAAAATCCATTCAAGCACTAAAAAATCCTTCCTTGTATCTAACATAAACCCAATGTGCTACTCTCTGAAGCTCTACTCTCCAATTATTCCATCTCTAAACTAAAACTATTTTTTGAAAACATACTAAAAGACAAGTTTTCCTTCACCTTATCCATTAAGAAAGCAGATCCCAACTTCAGAGTGGCAGAGAAATAAGATAATATTGAAAGACTAAAATCAGAATTCTGCGAAACAGTGGCTGTAAGCAGCCAATTTATACATTAGAATTTTTCTGATGTCACCATGGCAACTTTAGTGCGAGATCCCTGCTTTCTGTACACTGGATCTAGTCTGGGAAAACTTGGTGTGTGTGTGTGTGTGTGTGTGTGTGTGTGTGTGTGTGTGTGTGTGTGTAACTGTAGCAAATAGCAAATATTTATTTCAATTCATCTCCATGCAACCTTCCCATCCTTTCTGAAATTATACTCCCTTAGCTCATAATGAGCCTATCAGATAGCCTCAAACAAATAGTGTGCATGCTCTTGGAAGAAGGATAAATTATTTTATACATACCATGCATTTTATTGCTCTCCAAGAAAATCTCATCCTGTAGATTAACATGCTCTGGCTCCTGGGGCCCATAAATTGCCATGTTCTCCTCCAGATACCAAGACTGGTTTTCATCAAAGATCAAAAATAGCAAGGCAAACTCCCTGTCCATATCACTTCGTGCTCCATGGGGATCCAAAATACCTTTTCGGCAGATGGTCAAAGGTCCCACAAGACCACTATACAAGTCCTGAATAAGGGAAAAAAGGAAAGAGAGAAAAGAAGGTGAAGCTGTTCTAAGGATCTTGTGCTGTCACATAAACCCACTGTGAAGTCAACATTTCATCAGCATATATTCCATTTATACCGTATCCTCATTTTTCCCACTGTGCTACTTAGATCCTTCTACCAACTGTTTTAGGGATAAATAATAAGTGCTGTTTAATCTATGTTTTGGTTAGGCTGAACTAGATCAAGTACTTATACAACCAGTGCATTTTTCATGTTTCCTTCTCTACCTGCACTGTGCTGCTCCCCTCGACCATGCCTACTTTATCCCATGGTAGTGCTAGTTTTCAATGCACAAAGCATCTTCTATCATGACTCCTCTTCAGCTTTTCTCTTGCTCAGTGAGACCATGCTTTGTAGAGGTGGGAAATGTATCTTACATTTATATCATCCAAAGTACCAAGTAAATGCCCCCAAAGCGGTAGGTACTCAATAAATGATTGCTGGTGGCTCATAGTACTTAAGTGGCTGAATAAACAAATGTCCAGGATGAGGAAACAAACCACTTTTTGCCAAGAAGTCAGCCCACTTCTAAGACCCATCTCCATGCAACCAATCTTGTCTTTACCTTAATGGGATCCACTGCAGAATAATAGATCCAGGAAACACAAGCAGAGTCATTGGGACCAGGGCCAGATCTCTCTGGAATGTTCCATTGGTAAGTCAGTACTTCACCTAGAAAGAGCAAAAAGTGACCTCTAGGAGGACTGATCAGAAATTCCTTTCACCTCCTGAAAGAGGCTTTGGTGGTTGAGTCCTAACACCTTTAAGATATTTCTCCATCATTCAATCATCAGTATTCATTTTAAACTTTGCTCTCCTTCCTTCTGAAACACATTCAAATCCTTTTCGACAATATCCATCGTTAAAGGCCAAGGTATAGTATTCTGGCAGAAGGAGCTCTCTCACAGTTCTCCATATTTACAAAATCCTCCTTTTGTAGTCTCTGTTTTAATCAACGTTTTCCTGTTGTTGCTTCTTCCTAAATGTAACTCTGTATCCACAAGACTCCGTATCCAGTTCTTTCTTTGTATACTGCCCCCCACCTCCAGAATCAGTTAGTCACCTTTAAGACATAAATTATGAACTATATATTAATTGAAACTCAAATGCCTAGTTCAGTCCTTACCTACAATACCTCACATTCAATTAGAAGCTGAACATATTTTAAATAGGACGTGTTAAATACAAAAATCATTGTGAACACAACTTCTTCCTTCGCAAACAACTCTACTCCTAGAAATTTCAATGATAGAGACAAGGAGATCACTCATCTGCTGGTTTACTTCCCAAATGCATCTAGCAACCAGCACTGGACTAAGTAAAACTATGAACCAAATCAGTTTTTTCACATGGATGGCACAAATCTAGTACCTGCTGCATTCGAGGTTGTGCATTAACAAAAAGCTGAAATTAGGAATAGAGCCATAATATGCAAATCCAGACCCAAATGCCTGCATCTAGTCTTCTTAATAACAATTTTATTTAGATATAATTGCAATGTCAGAGACACAACTCATTTTAGAGTATACAGTTCAATTTTTTCTAGTATTTTCACAAAATGTTATAATCATAACTTGGATCCATCTAAACACCTCATTACTATCACATACACACAGAGACACACATGCACATGCATACCATTTTTCTTCCCTCTAACACACCCATCCATGCCAAGGTGATCATCAGTATGCTTTCTGTCTCTATGTATTTTCCAACTTATTTATTTCATGTAAATTGTTAACTATTCAATGAATTGTCTTGTGTGACTCTACTTTTTTATTTAGCATAATATTCTCATTGTCCATCTGTATTTAAGCATATGTTAATACTTAACAGCTTTTACTGCCAAACAGTGTTTATTGCACGGACATAATGCATTTGATTCATCCATTTACTAATTCATGGGTATTTGAGTAATTTCAACTGTTGTGCGATTACAATTAATAATTCATCTACCAGCAATTGTATACAAGTTTAGTAGACAT
Source organism: Ochotona curzoniae (assembly GCF_017591425.1). Lineage (NCBI taxonomy): Eukaryota > Metazoa > Chordata > Mammalia > Lagomorpha > Ochotonidae > Ochotona > Ochotona curzoniae. Next base: position 34,206,060 of record NW_024465023.1, read on the forward strand.
ATGCTTTAATTTCTCTTGGATATATTACTGGGAGTGGAATTACTAAAGTCATAAGGTAACTCTACATTTGACCATTTGAGGAAATGCCAAAGTAGTTTGCAAAGTAGTTATGCCATATTGCATTCCTATCATCAACATGTGAGCATAACAATTTCTCAACATCTTTAGGAAAATCAATTATTTTCTGTTGCATAGAATTTTATTTTAGTAATTCAAATAGGTTCAAAATATTATAGCATCTTCGACTTCCATTTCTATTGTCTCAATAATATTTGCATAAAGTATTACTCCTCCTGCACTGGTTAGTCGTGGTACCTTTGCTGAAATTCAATTACCCATAAATATAGGAATTTCTGAATACTCAGATTTTACTCTCAAATTATATTTCTATTCTAATGCCAGTATCAAAGTTTGTTATGCTTTGTAACAGCTTTAGAAGTTGATAATTGTAAACTTTAAAAAAATTGCTTTGGTTACAGCATATTAATCTTTCCAAACCTTTCTTTGTTCATGTAATTGTTTTTAAAGCTTTATTTTAATTTTTTATTGGAAAGTCAAATATACAGAGAGGAGGAAAGAGAAAGAGGAGGAGCTGAGACACAGACATCTTCTGATGATGATTCACTCTCCAAGTGGCCACAATGGCCAAAACTAAGCCAATCCGAAGTCAGGAGCCAGAAGCTCTTCCAGGTCTCCCACGTGGGTGCAGGGTCCCAAGGCTTTCTGCCGTCCTCTACTGCTTTCCCAGGCCACAAGCAGGGAGCTGGATGGGAAGTGAAGCTTCTGGGATTAGAACCAGTGCCCATATGGGATCCCATCAGATGCTTTTCAGTGAGGACTTTTAGCCACTAGACTACTGCACTGGGTTCTCGTATAATTTTTTTGCTTCAAAAAATTTCTAAGATTTTCCCGATTTTCAAAGAGTAAACTCTCCACCAAGGCATCTAAGTTCTTCCCTTGACAAGTTAGTCCTGGTACATTTTTTCAGCCAGGTCTCTGATGCTTTCTACTTTTGCAAAATACACACTGGTCAAACATAATTATTTGCTCCTCTGTGGACAAACCTCATATTTCACAGCTCTGTACATTTGATTATGTTCTTCTCTTTGGCTTGACTCCCTTCCAACATTTCCATTGAACTCCAGACTCTTCTATTCAAATACCTCCTCAATACTTCCATTTGTCTAATTTCAATTCCAAATTCTACATATCAAAAACTTGTCTTCCAGGAGAATCAAGATGGCGATATAGCGTAAGGACACATTTAAACAGAGGGAGAAACTTTAGCCAGCATGAAGCACAGATAGCACATGCCAGGAAACAGGGAAGGACAAAACAGCAGCAGACACAGGAAAGCAGCGGACATAACAGTATGGTGTTGCAGTGACCAATACCCCAGTGGCATTCAGTGAGCAGTGATCTGAACTACACCAACAGGCAGAACCCCAGCAGCAACAAGGTGGGAAGGAGTATTCAGTGAAAGATCAGCAAGTGAACCCAGACAAAGAACTGCTCATCCTGCTGGTATGTTTGACTTGACCAGGAGCAGAAACACAGGAGCAGATTCCAGACGGGCAATGAGGGAACAGGGTGGATTTCACAGTCCAGTCTGCCCTGTAGAGCTAAATTGGATACCATTTTGCATGGGGAGGCAAAGGCTATGGGGATAGAACTGTGCATGCACTGAGCTGGGAGTGAATTCATCTCTGCCCCAGTGAACTGCAACAATATGGCATCCTATAGGTTTCACCCAAGATAGGTCCAGGTAGCCTGCAGACCGATGGTTAGCAAGTCAAGAACTATAGTAGCGGCACATCAGGTGCCATTTTGTACGCTGTGACAAAACTTGGGAGTGAATTCACTGAGTTCAGTGAATTGGGCACGCTGCCACCAAAATCAGCACCAACAACAACCTAGCTATATAGGACTCCCGGTGTGTCCTTAATCCTAGCAACGGCTCCAAAGGGAAGTAGGAAAATGGTTGTAAAGACAATGGTGCAACCACAGCCTGGTACCACAGGAACTGAAGAATAGTGAGCCAGGGGCTGGGACTAAAAAGACCATAGTGGAAATCCAACTTAAGAAGCCAGACCTGGAACTCGCTGGAAGGAGTGGCATAAGGGACTGCAAACAAAGAGCCATGTACCAACTGCAATAAGTAAAATCGAATTTTAGATCTGTGGGTTACACAGCTTAGAAACCTACCCCAAGGAGAAGATTCTGCTAACCAGAAGTACAATGACCAAGAGCAAAAGAGACAAAGGCACAATAAATATTCCTGAAGACTCCCCTACAAAGGAGCAAAAAGTCTTTGCCAACCTCAGAGTTAACACAGGAATACATTGAGAAAACGGGGGATACAGAATTTAAAATACTTGTGTAAAACTTCTTATCAACAATGAGAAGCACATAATACAAGAGTTCAAGGAATTGAAAGGATATGCCACAAAGGAAATGAATCAAATAAAAGCTGGTATATCAGAAATGAAGATTACAGTGGAGCAAAGTAAAAAAGTACAGTGGAGAGTCTCCAAAATAGAATAAAGGAAGCAAAAGAAAGAATCTCAAAATTGGAAGATATTTCCTGTCACCAGGGGGAAACAAAAAGCTGGAGACAGAGCTGCATGAAGCTGAAAAAATGTATTCAGGATGTGAAAGGCACCTTTAAAAGGCCAAATATAAGAGTTATGGGACTCTTAGAAGGTGCAGAAAGAGAAGCTAGAATTAAAAGTGTATTCAATGAAATAATGAGGGATAATTTCCCTAATTTAGGGAACGAACTGGGAAACAACATTCAGGAGGGGCACAGAACTCCCAACAGGGTTGACGAAAAGCGATCTTTATCATGACACATGATGATCAAATCTCTTCAATCAAACAAAAGAAATGATCTTTAAATGTGCCTATGAAAAAAACCAATTGACATATAAAGGAATGGTAGTTAAATTCACAGGAGACCTCTCATGGGAAACTCCACAAGCCAGAAGAGAATGGAACAGCATATTTCAGATGCTAAAAGCAAAAAATCGTTGGCCCAGGAAAACGTACCTTTGTCTTTGAAAATGAAATAAAATTTTTCCACAGTAAGGAAATGTTAAAACAATGTCTCTTCAAACTTGCCCTACAAATGATACTTAAAGATGGTCTCTTGACAGAGAAGAGGAATAGTACCCACTAAAACCATAGGCAACTGTGAATAAAATCCCAGTAAAATAACAACCCATTGCTAAAATGACAGAACGAAATCAACATCTATTTGTATTAACCCTGAATGTAAATGGCTTAAACACATCAATCAAACATCATAGATAAGTAGATTGAATTAAAAACCAAAACGCATCTGTTTGTTTCCTACAGGAGACATATCTCACCCACAAAGATCAGCAGAAACTATATCTCATGGATTTTGATAATTTTTTTTAGTTTCATCTCTGCAAAACTTTTTCATTAAATTCTTCACTGACTCACAAATCATACTGTAGCATTATTTTCTTCAAGAAGATTCCTGGTTTTCTTTTTCATTTCTTCAGTGACACATTAGTCATTCAGGAGCAGGTTATTTAACTTTATGGTGTTGTAAATTTCTATTTTTCTCTTCCTGTTATTGATTTTGTTTTGTGGCTTTTCATTGAAGGGGATGTATAGCAACTATGTAATGCAGACTATCATATCCAGATGTGAGGATACAATGCAGTATGCATCTCTACTTCCAGTCAAAGATGGACTCCCAATGAAACTGTTTACTATATCTTAATAGGATCCTGGACTCTGCCATTGTCCATGCCCACAATGATGGACATATGACTGTTTATGAAGAATTATACTGCAGTAACAATACAGGAGAACTCAGTGGGGAGGGGGGGATTGTGGCGGGATTAAGGGAAATCTCAGGGCCTGTGGAACTGTATTATAAAATGATTGATGATAATAATAAAGTATAAAAAACACATCTCCCCCAGACTGACTCTCATAGATATTACAATTGTTCCAGTTAATATTAGGAGTTATTCTTTGATTCTTCTCATTCCCTCATATTATGCATCCATAAAAAATCCACCTAAAATATGTACAGTAGCTAAATATTTCTATCCATTTTCACTACTACTTCTCTAATATAGGTGGTAGAAAAGTGGGATCATCGCTACCATGAATTATTTGCACTTGTGGTTCAAGTTTTTCTATAGTTCTCTTAATGTGGCTTACTCTTAGATAACAGTCACATATCATCCTATGTAAATTTCTCAGAGTACTTTGCTGACCCAGTCAAGCCTTCACTTGTATGTTCAGAATACCCTTGAAGTTCTCTATCTTACCAAAAATTTAAGAATTTAAAACATTCAAATTAAAAATAAGCAAACATTGAAGCAAGCGCATCTCTAAATGTTATATAAAATTGCCAAACATATTAAAAACATTTATCACCATCATTCACTGGGAAAATAAAAGTCAAAATTAAAAATGAGATACCATCACATACTCTAAAAATGGTTAAAAACAAAATAAAACACAATATATTGGAGATAATGTGTAACCTGACCACTTAAACATTTCTGAAAGGAATATAAGATGGAATGGGCATTTTTTAAGACAATCATTTTGCATAGAAATAAATATTATTTTGTTTTACTTTTTATGAACCATTTCAAATACCACTGTATATATACAGATTAGATGTGGCATGAAAAGACAAAACTTGAGAATTGAGAATAGATAGTCCACAATATAACTATGTTTTCATCAGTTCAACAAAATTGTTCTTGTGTAATCTCTGCTGTGAACTAAATTGTGCCTCCTTCAAAAAATATATACATTGATGTCTCAATCCATAGTATCTCAGAATGTGGCTTCAGTTGAAAATTCAGTCTTTACATCTATAATCAAGTTGTGTTAAGACCACTACCCCAAAATGAACATTTTATACCCTGGTGGTATCCCCAAAATTCCTCTTATTTTTCATCTAGGCACGTAAATACCTGCCTCTTTTCTTTTTATTCAATCTGTCTCTGAATGCAAGTTGGCTCCGGCCAATTTGAAATTCAGGTTTGATGGTAGCATGAATGTAACCGGCAATATCTGCCTACTCTTAAACTCACTGAAGATGCCAAATTTAACCTCATTTCTTATTTTGCTCTGAGCTGCTCCTTAAATGTGTCTCAAGCTGAGAAGACAACCATACAAAGTTTATGAATCATCTGTTGTAATGTCAAGAATTCATCTCCTCATCAAGGAAAAGTGTCTGAAACCTGAGCTGATGAGACACTTTGGGTCAGGCTTCATTAGAGTTATGCTACAGTTATGCTTTACTTGCACATCAAAGAATTTTTGTTAGTTCTTTGAAGTGTGAGAGGTTAATTAAAGCAGTTAGTTCTAACACAGATCCCCTCTGGCACTTCCAACACTGGACTGCCTTCAGTCTACAGTAACACACTCTAGTTTCGACGTTTGGAAACAAATTTCAAAACCAACCTGTGTAGCTGACCACCTACGTGCAGAAGTCTTGGACTGTGAAGGGTAGGGTAGGGGGATGGGACTCAGAACTTATTCTCATCCTCTGTGGTGTATGAAAGCTTAGATTACTCTTTCTTGTCTTTAAAAAACTGATTTTTATATGTATTTTGAAAATCAGAGTTACAGGGAGAGAAAAAAAAACAGGAAGAGAGATATATTCTACCCACTGATTCACTCCCCAGAAGGCCATAATGGCTAGCACTGGGCCAGGTGAAAGCCAGAGGCGAGAATCTTTATCCAGGTCTGACATTTCCCTTCAGGCCTTTTCATTCCTTTTTTTTCCCCCTCTATACCCGTCTCTTCTCATCTCTGATTAAGCAAAATCAACAAATATTGATAACTTACACACATAAAACTGTAACTGCAGACGAAAAGTCTAGGAAGAAACACACCAAGCTAATGAAATAGTTTACCCCAGGAAGGAGAACTGAGGTGGGACTAGAATCAAGTGTAACACTTCAGTCTTTTATAATTACAACACATTCATTGATTACTATTTTGATTAAAATGTTTTTTTTTTTAATATTTAGAAATAAGAAGGGTAGCACAATGAGTTAAGCTGCCACTTGTAGTGCTAGCATCTCATATAGGCAGTGATTCGAGTCCCAGCTGCTTCATTTCTGATCCATCTCCTTGCTAATGTGCCCTGGAAAGCAGCAGTTATGCCCAAGTACTTAGGCCCCTTCATCTGCATTGGAGACCTGTATGAAGCTTCTGGCTCCTGGCTTTACCTTGGTCTTTGTGGCTATTTAAAGAGTAAACCAACATATGGAAGAACTCTCTTTGTTTCTTTTCTCCTTTCTAACTTTTAAATAAACAAATCTTTGAAGCACACAGGCACACGCACACACACACGTAAATATGCTCACTGATGAATATTTCAGAAACTATGAGAACTACAAAAAATTAAAGATTAAAAATTAAAGATAATGTCATTATTCAGCAATTATAACTCTCAGTTTGCATGTAATGTATGTAGTATATATAGTGTACAGTGATTAGTAGACAGAAGCATAAGCAAATTGTCTTGTTTTATACAGTTGGAATATAGTTTTCATTGTTGGAGAAGCTGAGAAACACAGATATTTCCAATCTCTGGTTCACTCCCTAAATTCTCACAACAGGCAGGACCAGGTCAGGCTGAATTCAGGAAGCAGCATGATCATGCTCATGAGGAGGTTGAAGTGAAGCTGCACTAGAACTACAGAAAGAAGGAAAACTCTGGGGAGCAGCAACAACAGTACAAACGAGCAGCAGCGAGCAGAAACACCACCCATGAAGCCCACAGCTGGGATATGGAGGAGACACCTTCTGAGAGTGAGATGAGAATAGACTGTGGCAGCCTGTCCAACTGATGATATTGCCTCAGAAACAACCTTGAGAACCACACTAACTTTGAGTCCAACCTGGAGCCCTAGCAAGGGGCTGAATACCCACCTAATACCATGAAGGAAAAGCATATTCCTTTCTTTCCATCCCTCACAGATGCACCCAGAGATCAGCAAGAAGAAAATGCCATCTTAATGCCAATAGAGGTTGCAGCAGCTCTAACATGTACATGTCACAAGGGTATTTGACCACAGGGATAAATAGTCCCTTCTGACTTTTATTCTGGCTTGGAGGGGCGGCAGGGGACTGGGCACCCACTTAAGATTGTGGGGCGTTCCTATCCTCCCACCCCGTCACAGGCTCCATAGCTGAAACTGCCAAGGCTGAGAACCCACTGGCCCCTGGCTCTGGAATCAACTCTGCCCTTTCCAAAGTCAGCAAAAACTCATGTGCTGAGCCTCTGTACCCCTTGACTGTGAGAGCTTTGCATTCTATGACCATGCACAGCAGGACATGGGGTATTGCTGGGACCCTAGGCAATCATTGTGTCTGGCTTCAGAGGCTCAGACTCCCTGTAGGCCCAGGCTGGTCATTGCAGAGGGCTGCATACCCACATTGAACTGCACAGATCCTTTGTGCAATTCATGTACCTGTCATAGTGGAGGTAATAGCCACTGTTGGCTAACCCAGGACATTGATCTCCAAGGAAGAGAGTAAGTGAGGCTTTGTAAAAACAAATGTGATCATACTCTCCCCTCTACTGACAACTGAGATCTACCACAGCCAGCTTGGGTGTCACACCCAGACTGGCACAGGGTTCAGAATTCCCTGACCTCACCAAGCACACATATCAGCATGTACAGTAAAGGAATAGTCACTTCACCAATCTATAGATTGTTCAGAGATAAATGTCATCATAGGGAAAAAAAAAGATAAATGTTACCATAAATACCTAAAAATAAACATGCAAATATAAGAAGCAAGAACAAAGAAGACAGTATTACCCCACAAAATGAACATTACAACATTTGAATATTAGAATGTAAAAGCCAAGAGATTAATGAAAGGCTTGAAAATGAATTCAAAACAGTGATCATAAAATAACTCAGAGTGAGTTACAGATTCATGTGATAGAAAATCCATACATAACACAAATTTTTTTTCTGAGAGATTGAAATGTTAAAGAGAAATTAAACTGAAATATTAGAAATGAATAATTCAATACATCCAATAGAAAACACAATGGAACGCCTCAACAACAGAGTTGGTGAGGCAGAAGAAAGAAGGTAAAAGACAAATCTCTGAAAAATCTTCAAACAAAATTATTTCCATGAGATATGTATCACCCCAATTTTTAGAAAATAAGATGCAACAAAGAAATATCTCTGGTGAACATAGTTAGAAAAACAAATTCTCAACAAAATACTAGCTAATAGAATCCACGAACACATCAGAAAGATTCACCTGGATCAAGTGGGATTTATCTCTGGTATAAAGAGATGTTTCAATACATGCAAATCAATCAATTTAATACATCACATTAACAACATGAAGAATAAAAATATTATGATTATCTCAATATATATAGGGAAAGAATTTGATAAAATACATCATGCAATTATTAAAATCCTTAATTGAATTGGGTGTAAGAAGGAATATTTTTCAACACAATCAGCACGATTTATGATAAATTCACAATCAGCTTTATACTTAATGGGGAAAAGGTGGAAGCATTTCCACCAAGACAGGGAATGACATCAGGATGCGCACTTTTACTACCTGCTATTCAATATATTTGTGGCTGCTTTGTCCACAGCTGTTAGGCAAGAAAAAGACATCAAAGGTGTACAAATTGGAAGAGATGAAGTAAAACTACTCCTGTTTGTAGATGGCATGATTCTATATACAGAGAACCTAAAGACTTCACTAAGAGACTTTGAAAATCATAAGAGAGTTCAGTAAAGTTGAAGAATATATAATCAATCCACATCCACACGTAAATTAGCTATAAAAATGTTGAATACCTTGGAATAAAGTTAACTAACAAGGTGAAATGTCTCTATAATGAAAATTACAAAATATTAAATAAAGTCATAGAAGACACCAAAAAATTAAAAAAAAAAAAATCTTCCATGTTCATAGATGGGCAAAATTAGTATCTTAAAAATGTCCAAACTATTGAAAGCAATTTACAAAGTCATTGTGATTCAAATTAAAATACCAATAGCACACTTTTCGTAGCTAGAAAAATGATGCTAAGATTCATATGGAAACTTAAGACACCCTGAATGACTATAAAATCTTAAATAACAAATAGAAAACTGAAGACATCACAAAACCAGACTTAAAGACATACTAAAAGGCAGTTATAATCAAAACAGCCTTCAAAAGAGTTGTGATACTCCCTGTTTTTATTCTCACACCTCCTTTTCACTCTTTGGCCAATCCAGCCTTATTTCAACTCCTACAAGTCCACTGAGATAAATACTTTCTAACAGCTGTTTAAATATGCTAATTTCTGAAGAAAAACGGTAACTACTCTGGTGGGTATAAGTCTCTTGGAACTGTGGCTTTGAGTTTGTCATTGATTTTTTTTTAATTCTCAGTCAATTTTTTCAAATATTTCTCCTATTATATCTCTCTTTTTCTTCTGGAATTGTAATTTCCTGCATGTCAAAGATTTTTTATTATCCTACAGATCTTCAATGTTTTGTCCCATTTGTCCTTTTTTTTATTGCTTCAGTTTGGATAATTTTTGCTGATCTCTCTTCAGATTTACCAACAGCTTTCTCAGCTGTGTCAAGTTTACTGATGAGCCAATTAGAGACTGTATCTATTACTCTGATTTTAATTTGTAACATTTCCATTTGATTCTTTGTTATAGTTTTCATATCTCCATCCCCTTTTACATATTGTTCATCCTTCCTTAGGGCCTCAACATATTAATCATCGCTAATTTGAATTCCGGGGAAGTGAAGCAAGATGGTATCGAAGTAAGAGGCTTGGTGATCATCATCCCAGAGACACAGATTTATAGTTATGCACGCATCAAGTCACTTTCATAAGAACTACTGAAGCCACGTAAGAGACAACAGCATCTGGATGTCATATAACAACAAGATGCATTGAATAAACACAAAGCAAAAGTCCCCTATGCCCCTCCCCCTCTTAGCTCCAAATAAAACAGCATGAAGTATACAATCCTCTTTGAAATTGTGAGAGACATAATTAAGACCATGATAAAAAAAAGGCCACTTTTTTCTCTGTAACTCTGACTTTACAGCAAATAAATAATTTTAAAAAACACTAGGCGTAGACTTGCCATATGATTCAACAATCCCAACTATTGAGAGCATATTCAAAAGACATCTCCACATCATATAAAAAAGGCACCTGTATCACCATGTTTATAGCACTACACAATAGCCCAATCATGGAATTACACAAGGTGTCCATCATCAAATGGATGGATAATAAAAATGTGATATATTTATACCCAGTTGGATATGATGCAGCTACAAAAATGAATTACATTTTACTATTTCCATCAAAATAGATATGGCTGGAGGACATTATGTTGAGTGAAATAAGGCAGAAATAGAAAGATAAACACCACATGCTCTCCTTTATACATGGGAGCTAGAATGAAAAAGAGGATAAAAACCAAAAAATGAAAAATGTAAAAAAAGAAAATAACTTTGTATCAGTATTGCTGTAAATACAGTTTGGTCAAATGTTGTTTCAAATTTTTGTCAAACTAATAGTTCAGAATGTTAAGATATTGTAGTTTTACATAAAAATTTACTGTATGTGGGTAAAATGATCATGTTTCCATTTCATTATTGTTTACAGTCCTTGCCCATATTCCTGTTAAACTGGGATCTTTTAACTTTTTAGTTGTTAAACACTATTAAGTGAAGCATTAAGCCTTTGGTTATAATGCAAACTTAAATATATTTAAAATATAATTTGCATATATTAAATATTTACTTTAAACTATTAATCAAATCAATAAATAAAATATTAAATATATTAAAATATATCTGAAAACCGAAGAGAAAAAGAGAGAGAGGAAGGAGAGAGGGAGGAAGGAAAGAAGGAAAAAATAAAGCAGAGATGGAGGGAAGAAAGGAAAAAGGCTGGCAAGGAGCAGTGGAGAAGGGAACATACAGAATTGTGTCTATGAACTACAAGCACTCTATTCTTCTTGTATGAATATAACATTAACATGTGAATTGATGAGAATTGTGATATAGTAATTATCAAACAGTGGTCATGACCCTGAGAAGATAACATGTTAATGAAATATCTCTAAAAGGAATTTTAGAAATTAAATTTTAAGCCCCTAATAACAATACTAGTGCAGTATTTTTGAGAACAGAATAGTAGAAAATTCAACAGAGTAAATAACTTGGGAGTCTGACCTATATATTTACAGAACTTGAACATGCAATCAAAGATGAGAAAACAATTGAAACTAGGATAAGCATAATTTTTTAGGAGAAAGCACTGAAAAAATTTGCTATGTATGCAGAGTAAGATAGATGGATCCCTAGCTAATGTAAAATAGAAATGAAAGGTCTGGCCTGATTAAATGCCTGAATGAGAAAAATCAGGAATTTATAAAGTTAATAAAAGGTAATACAGCAGAATATTTTTATAACATGAGGTCAGAGAAGACTTTATTTAAAAAAAGAACAAAAAACATTTCAAGCACAGCTCTCATGAAGTATGAAAGATGGATTTGATTATATCAAATCATACATTTATAACATGAACAAAGCTAACGCATGGCTGACAACTTTGCAAAAGATATCTACAACAGATCAGTAACTAGAATACAGGAACTTAAATTTAAAAAAAAGAAAAGAAAAACATCAGTTCATCAGCCAATTTTTGCTGCCATCAAAAATACACCCAGAATCAGAACACTTCTCATTGCTTCCACTTATTCAGGCTGCCTGCACTAATCCAATCATGTTGTGCGCTCCTTACTTGCCAATTCATTCCCTCACTGATCTCATGAATTTGAATATTATCTACATGCCTATGACTCTCAAATCTGTATCTCTAGTTCACATTTCTGATCTAATGTGCCAATTTAATGTACCCAATTACCTGCTTGATATCATTCCTTGAACATCTAATTGAGAGCAAATTGCCACCAAAAGGCCTCCAAAGCAGTCAGGAGAAACACCTACTGAGACTTATCTCAAGAGCTTACGGTTGAAGCTATTAATTTCATCCACCAGGTCAACTTGACTTGGGTGACATGCACATACGGGCTGTTTCATCTTAGCCATCTCAAGCAAAATTGCACAATCCTTTGTTCTTTACCAGTGTACTCTATTTCCAGAACTGTCCTTCTTAAAATCAATCACTAGTTTTCTTTGCAGTAGTCTGTTTTGAGAGATAATACACTTCTCTTGACATTTGTAACCAGTAGTGTTCTTAAAAAAAAAAAAAAGTAATCTCCAACCTGCTTGAGAGATTTGCCACTGCTCAGATTGCCTTCTCAAGTCAAGTCAGAAATGATATATGCAAACTTACTGTCGGGCAATACATAATACAGAAATTTTGACTAGAATTTGAGCACTTTGGCTTCACAAGACTCATCAGAAGTTGTTGAAATTGGTGTCTTTTTGGGTCTGAATAATTCATATTCTGCTTTGAATCATCCTTATATTAACCTTTTTATAGAGATTGTTTAAAAAAATTTCCAGCATAACAGATATATAAAATTCAGTATATCACAAACCAAAAACCCATCTTCCCCCCAAGTGTTTTTTTGTTGCTTTAGACCTCACATCATGTGTAATCATTTATTACTGCTTCCTTTTCCCCTTTTTCAACTACCAATGCCTAGGCTGTTGACAAATCCCATTGAATGTACTTACAAAATAGCCCAGACTCTGCTGCTCTTTACTTCCACTGGAAACACCCAGGGCCGAGCTACCACTATCTGATCATCTCTCATCAAGATTATTGCATTGCATCCTACATCATCTCTCTGCTTGCTTCCTTGTTTCAAGTTAAAACCACATCATGGCATTCCTCTGATGAGAATTTCCAGGTTCCCAACCCATTGGAACACTCAACAACAGCTATGAAACCAAACACAATCTGTTCTCCATATGTCCCCCACTTTTGATTTCCTTTTTTTTTTTTGATACCATTCTTCTGTGCCCCATACTATAACCATGCTAGCTGCCTGGATATTCTTATCATATTAAATATATTCTTATTCAGGGAGTTCACCCTTTTTGCTCCCTTTCTCTTGAATTTTACTATGTAGTTTTATTTATATAAAGATGACAAATTGCATTTATCTCACATATACAGTGTTAAGGACATAATGATACTTTTCACCTTACTCTCCTTCCCTCTCTCACTCTCACTTTCCCTCCTACATTTTATATTGTTCTTCAAATTTTTACAATTATATACTTTCCTTTATTTATAGTACCAAACTATTTAGTACCTCTACTAAACATAGGATTCAACAAATAGTGAGTAAAAAATAACTATTCCTCCAAAATATAGACAAGAACCGTCAAATATTAAAATGCCACTTTCATTCATACATGTTTTTTGCATTCTCCATAATAGCACAAATCAGTGAAAACGTGATATTTATCTGTGACTAGCTTGTTTCACTAGCATAATGGTCTCCAGTTGCACCTTTTTTGTTGGGAAAGACAGGATTGCATTCTTTTTTTTTTAAAGATTTGTTTTATTTTTATTGGAAAGTCAGATATACAGAGAAAAGGAGAGATAGAGAGAGGAAGATCTTCCATCCTCTGGTTCACTCCTCAAGTGGCCACAATGGCCAGAGCTGAGCTGAGCTGAAGCCAGGAGCCAGGAGCTCTTCCAGGTCTCCCATGCAGGTGCAGGGTCCCAAGGCTTTGGGCCATCCTCCACTACTGTTCCAGGCTGCAAGCAGGAAGCTACATGGGAAGCAGGGCTGCCAGGATTAGAACTGGCACCTCTTCTGGGTCCCAGTGTGTGCAAGGCAAGGATTTTAGCCACTATACTACTGCACCAGGCCATGGATTGAACTTTTTCATACAGCTGATCTTTTTCAGTTGATGGATACGTGGCTTGATTCCATAGCTTAGCTATTCCTTCAGCCAATATACTTGTTACAGTCACCAAAAAGTTCCTTCTTACCTCTCAGGTCATAAATTAATCATTCCTGCCTCAAGGAAGTCACTCGATCTTTTCCCATTACCCTCTTTGTCATCCTATGTTACACATTTTATAAATACACATGTAATTAGTTGTGTTCTTATTCATTACCTGCCTTCTCCTTCAGAGTATAAAATTTATATTTTGTTCATTTATTTTCATCACATTATTTACTAGTGACACCAAACATTTTTTTTCATGTTTTGTTATCTACCTCTGCTTCCTCTTTCATAAATTTACTGCTTATAAACTTGATCTATTTTTCCTTTTGACAATTTGACACTCTTCTTGTAAGAACCCTTAATACACAGTGACTTCAAAACTTCCATGAAAATGGAAATAAAAGATAAGTTTATTTTGGCATAAAGGTTTTGAAATTCATGTTTACAAACATTTTTTTCAAAGGTTCATGGACAGTGCCTATTATAAAATTCTAATTCCACTTTCACAAAATTATTGAAGTATTTTTATATAATAAGTATTCTTATATAATACTTATCTTATATAATAATATTCATTGCATGCTTGGCTATCGTTTGCCTAGCAAAACTTATTCCTTACTGTATGTACATTTACTTGCATTTTATTTTAGTTCTCTTATTGAAAGATATTCCTCCTTTAATCAATTCATCATTTATTTTAGCATGTGCTAATAGATATATTTTTAATTTTCGCCCAAAGACAATGTCTTGTTATAAAGTCATGCTTGATCAACTTTCCTTCCTCCATGGAGAAACTAACTTGTTTTCTAATATCAAAGCTTTTCTTGCACTAAATATTGGAGGAAAGCGTCAAAATCTCCATGTTGGACGAATTGTTGTGGCACAGATAGTTAACCTTCTACTTGTAATGCCAACATCCCAAATCAAAACGCAAGATTCGAGTCCCAGCTTCTCCACCTTCCATTCAGCTTCTTCCTAATGTGCCTGGGAAGGCAGCAGATGCTGGTCCATGCAGGAAACTTAGGTGGTATTCTTGGTTCCTGGCTTTAGCCTGACTCAGACCTAACTGTTGCACCATTTAGAGAGTGAGCTAGTAGATGGAAAATTAAATCTCTATGTTTATGTCCCTTTCTCTTTCCCTCTCTCATTCTCTCTTTTCTCTCACCATCTTTCTAACACTTTGCCTTTTAAATAAATGAATCTTTTGGAAAAGATTGCAATGTTATTATTATAGCATAAATATAAGGGCATAGGAAAGCCTGACTCCAAACACTCATTTTTGTCCTGGTATTCTTGATTAAAGGAATTAGAAAGAAGAGTAATCAAGTAAGAGTCAAAGTATCACTTCAATAACAGCTGAATCCGTGTGTCTACTAAATCCTATTGCAAAACTCTGATAACAGATGAGTTGAAGAACAGAGATCTGACTTACAGGCCTAATCAAGTCTTCCCCTAACCAGCCCCATTAAAGTAAGATAGATACATCCACAATGCAGGCCATGACCTAGCTCACAAATGCAGCTCACCTAATGCAAAGCATAGGTCAGCTTATAAATATGGAAGCAGGTAGTGCTGAGATCAAAGGAACAGTAGCCTTATCAGCTAATAAGACATCATCTAGCAAACACCCCAGGGGTCTGAGTAAATCATATTAATAGAATCTCCCTGGTAAGGAATTGTTAAGGAGGAAGGTAAAAGGGGTATATGTGGGGCTATTAATGGAATAATAATATTTCTACCACTACAACCAATACAGACTCTCAGGTCTGTTTCAGTGATTTAAAAACGTTTACTATTGATTTTTTAATGTATTATGCTACTTTAATTATTGTACCTCTATAATATGCTATGCTATCAGGATGTGCTACTCTTTTCTCACTCAACTTTGTAAAAAGAATTCTTGAATATTGCCTGAATAGGCTATTTTTTTCAATGAACTTTATGTGCAATCATTTCATTTTAGCACAGAAATATCCAAATGTGATTGTGATTACAACTGCTTTAAACCTACAAATTAGAGTAGATTCCTGCCTCTTAATAGTGATGTTTTTCAGTTTTATTCTCAGCACAATGTTGTTGTCACTCTATTATCTCCCTGGGTGATGACATACATAATCATGATTTCACTATTATCTCTTGTAGTTACTGATGACCATTAAATGACTGTATCTACGCCAAGGCTCTTTGCAAGCTATAGACCCATATGCTGAAATAAATTTAATCACTAATCCTTTTTGCTTTCTGATTTCCACCCAGATGTTATAAATACGTCACACTTAAGATACTTAAAAATCAGTTTAGTAAAATGATCATAATTATAAATAAGCTTAGTATTTCCTACCCTGTACATTCACATTAAACAACAAAATTCATTTCTAACATTCTGAATTTCTTCTGTCTGGGTGGCCTTAACCATCAAGGTTGATTAATCCAAAATGTGCTAGAATCCTCGACTGTAACAGCATTATTGCCCCAAAACATCCCCTTAATAATAATACACTATTTATTCTGCATTAATGTATTTTAAATTCATCTAAATCTATCTTCATTCTGTATCACCTTTGTTAACAATTCTGCTGAGTAACTTCAAACTCCATGTGCAGGAGCCTTCCAACACTACTGCATGTGATCTTCTCATTTCCAGTAACCTTCAGCTCCGCTTTATGCCAGCATTGGGTCATATCTCTTACATCATCACCTGAAATTTTTCTGCCTGTGTCTTAGAATTAAGCCACACTATTTCAAACACCATATATCCCAATTACTCTTCAGTCCATTTCAGAATAGTTTCTCTCCATACCAGTATGTCAAAATCATCACTGGCTGGAGTTACTTGAGATGACCTTGTTAATATGTATGATATCATCCTTTCCTGGTTTTGATCCTATCATGTTGTTCACTTTCTTCGATTCACTTTCCAGTCAGTACCTCCCTTAAAAACTGGTCTACTTTAGGGATTTGTTATTTTATTCTTAGAACTTTGTTTATTCTGGAAGGGAGAGGATAGGAGAAAGAGGGCGAGGCAATAAGAGACAGAGACAGATAGAGACAGAGAGATCCTGACCCCTAATTGGGGCTGAAACCGGTATGCCAAGTTGTCAGTAACCCAGGTCTCCCGCATAAAACTGGAGAATCCAGTTACTGAATCATGGCCACTACCTCTCAGACTTTCTTTTACCAGGAATTAGGAATCAGGTGTCACATCCCAGGAACTAAACCCTGATACTCTGTTAATAGAGCTTGATGACTTAACCAGCATCTTAACCACCAAATCCAATGCTCATTTTACACATTTAATATATGTTTTCAATTGAATTTGTTGATTTTTAAGCCTTTAATTTTCTTATGAATGCAGATGCCTCTCACAGAGAACACATTTCTCCTGAGCTCCACATCTTTGCTTCTCCCATCTCAGTTGCAGAGATTCAAGTACCTGCAGTCTCCCACGATACAGATTAGGAAGACTGGTTCAGAAGCAGAGCCAGTACTCAAACTCAGACAGTTCAATGTGGGACTCAGGTGTTCCAAGTAGCATCCTGACTATTACAATGAATAACTTCTCTTCCCTGTGTAAAACCTTCAGCTAGCTTCCGCCTCTGTTTTATCATATAAGTTAATGTTTTTTTTTTTTCAAAGTATAGCTCCTGAACAAGCAGCATAAGTATTATCTGGAGACATAGCTGCACTAACAAATTTCTTAGTTCCGAAACTCCTACTGAATCAGTTTTTGGAAATGAATTTCAATAATCTGTTTTCATTTTGTTCTAAAAGATTTATTCATTTTTGTTGAAAGGCAGGTTTATAGATAATCTATTTTATAATAAGGCTTCTGTGTGATTATTATGCATATAATGTTTGAAGGCAACTTCTTTAGAACTCAGCTGTGATGTAATCTATTCTGAAAATCACACTTAATCCAATGTTAATTCAAGCACATTAAATAGAGTACTTTTCTCTACATCTCCTTATCACACTGTAAAGGCTCCTAGTTAACACTGATTATAGTACATTATAATTACCTGTTTGTCTCTATCATAATAGTCCAAATTTTTTAAGAATAGGAATAAGTATTATTTACAATTGTATCCATGACATCTAAAGTTTTTCCTGTCATCCTGAAGGGCTCCAGTATTTATGCAATCTGTGAATCAATCGTGATTTTGTATTGACTATCACTCCTGTTTTAAGTCTTTCAGAGTATAATAGTTTTAAGGAACAAATCCAAAAGGCTGAGGCACAGGTGCTGCAAACTTTTTGTCTCATCACTAAATATTCCTACTCACCAGGCTCAGCAGCTTGTGGCCAGCCAGTAGTAGATTCTAGCACTCCATGGGCATGCACCGAATAGGGGCGGCTAGCGTTATTCTTGAACACCACAGTCAGGATGTCTCCAACTTCTCCTCTGATCAGCGGGCCTAATTTACGCACAATAAGCAAAAATGTTATTAGTGGAATAGTGAATCAGGAACAAATTAAAGTGAAAAATGTGAGAGTTCCATAGAATTGGGTGTTTTCCCTAAGGATCATTTGATCCTTCTGAGACTGAAAATTATGGCTGACTTCAAATTCAGATTTAGCAACTTTTCAACTGATATTGCTACCCATTGGATGAGGATACTTCAAAAACAGGATAATTCCTCCAATTGCTCTCACATCTCCATTTCAATCTTCCATTATAGCCAAAGACTCTAGATAATCATGTCTGTGGAATTATTATTAGCAGTGAGAGTCTGGCAGCAAATAAAAAATATTTTAAAAAAATAACTTCAGGGGTCAGTGGGTCCCTTCTGTGGTAAGATGAGAATAAGAAAATTATCTATTACAGAAGTAAAAGGGAACACAACAATAATTATGATATGTAGAGGTAATATTGGTTCCCTGTTTTAGCTTTTTTTCCATTTTTTGATTCTCAAGTACTTCTGACTTCAGCATCAGACGAAAGCCATCCTCAAAGACTCCCTAGTCTCAAAAATATAGAAGACCTAGAAAAACTCGAATCACATTGCACGGGAATTTATGATAGCTCCCTTTAGTGCTGGGTTTTTTTATGCTTACTTTATACAACATGACCATATATATACTCTATCATAAGGAAATACTGGGAATGAGGAGGACTTTCTAATATGGAGTAGTTGTCCCAGGAGAAGCACAAGTTTTCAAATATTTGGAAGGCAGTGGAATTTCCTTACCTAAGATTCCCAGGTGCTCCTCTGCTCCAGTCCTTGGCCGGGGGATCCTGAATGTTCCATCTGTATATTCTCTGAATACAGCTTTCTTGTATCTGGAACCCAGGAGCCCATCTTTGTTGCTCAGGAAAAGATGACCATAACTACATAAATCCAAAGAGTAGCATCAGTACCTGGCCCTCAGCTCCTCATTTCCAGATACAGGAACTCTAAGAACAATCTTCATGTCACAGAAAGGAAGGTACCTAGTCCTTATGATGTCATATTCTCCAACAAACACATCACCTACACAATTACCATTAAACATGGCACATTTCAGTATCTATATATGCTCTTTTTTTTTTACATCATCTGAATAGGAATTTGTAGTACAATTAACATGGCAAACCACTAGGCTGAAAATCTCTAGTACGCAGCTTTAACCTTAAATGGTATCTTAGATGGAAGTAGCTTGACAAAGGGACAAGGTTCAAAGTGACAGGAGAGTATTAACTGGTGCTGTTTGAAATAAAGTGTGAAGAAAGAAAGAAAATGAAATGCTATAGATTTCATGTTATGAGATGTTTTCTGGCTTACATTTTACCATTTGACATTCCCAACAGGGCTATGAGGTAGCCAGGTCTCAGAGGTTCAATTAGTGGACCAAAAGTGACAGAAACTGTCTACAGTGATTCTGTCAACCAGAAAGGGAACCAGGACTTAGATTCAGGCCCACTAATGTTCATTTCTTCCACCTTTCTCTAATTGTGTTCTTTTAAATATACCAGATCACGTTAAAGATGAGTAAACCAAGGCTTAGTGAAGAAAAGGCACTTCTCCTTGTTCCCAGAGCAAATCAGCAAGCTATCAACAATTAATATAATAAGTAGGATTTGTGAAAGGTAGTGAGCACAAAAACTAAACTTAGTGGAGACTGCTCACCTGCACCTAAGTTTCCATTCTCTTTAACTTATTTTTAAAATAATTATCTGAGCTGAGTACGTGGCTTCCTAGCCAGATTAGATTTCCAGGATACCCTTTTAGCCATATGAATAAGATCAGGATAATGAGGTATGATTTTTTAAAAAGATGTATACAGTTTCTCCTTTATCTCCTTACAGGCAGTGATGCTTCTCCTGGACTTCTTTCTCCACTTTTGATATATCTGGAAATGACTATAACTTGAAAATGCAGTATGGTCTCAGATATGAAAGCAAGAAAATCGTGGGTAAGAAAGTTCACCCACCATACCAAGTTTGCTCATATCTTTACATTCAGGTGAACAAGAAATAGAATGCTATCTTATCAAAACCATGGTGGTTTGAAATTTTCTATTTACTACTAGCTGGACATCCTGGCTTGGAGTATTCGGTCCCTTGAGTAAATTCTCTTGAAATTTAAATTCCAGGACAACTATTTCCAGGTAACCAGCAAAAGGAAAGTTAAAGAATACAGTAGCATCATTTTATTCAAGAAGGTTCTTGATTTTCTTTTTTGTTCCTTCAGCGACACATTAGTCATTCAGGAGCATGTTATGTAACCTCATAATCTTGTTAATTTATTTTTTCTCTTCCTGTTGTTGATTTTGTTTTGTGGCTTTTCATTGAAGGGGATGCATAGTAACTGTGTAATGCAGACTATCATGTCCAGATGTGAGAATACAATGTAGTGTGCATCTCTACTTCTAGACAAAGATAGATTCCCAATGAAACTGCTTACTATATCTTGACAACAGAATGCTGGACTCTCTGCCATTGTTCATGCCAGCAATAATATACATGCAACTATGTATGAAGAACTATACTGTAGTAATGATATATGGAAACTAAGTGAGGGGGGAAGGAATTGGAGAGGGGATAAGGGAAATCCCAGGGACTATGGAATATATCATATAATGAGAATAATAAAAAGAAGTAAATTTTTAAAAATAAATACATATTTTAAAAAAAAGAATATAAGGATGTGGGTCCTGTGGGACAGGTCTTTAATGTCAGCCCCACAGTATATCATATCAGTGAAGTAGTGGTGAGTGTAAATTCAGAAGATCTTAATCTAGTCTCTGTACTCTGATATGTTATCATATTAGATAACTTTAGACAAATGCTTTCTTATTTCAGAGTTCATAAATTTTCATTTGCAAAATCATTCATTAAAATTCTGATACACTGGTCAATGTTTGCTTACTTGCGCTTCTCAGTCTGGTTGTGCCATTCTAGTTCCCAGCTCCTATCAGGGCAATAGTCCCACTCGACCTCCTCTGCCATAATGTAGTAGATTCTTGCAGCTTGGTAACGTTGACGAGGCTTAGGTTTGTGGCCAGGACACTGGGAGACATTATAAACTGCTGTCATCCCAGCTTCTCGATGATTGCTTGCCTGACAGTAAATTTCAAATGTCCCTGAGGGAAGAAGATCAGAGAGCAAATTCTGACTCATAACACACCAGGGCAGTGGCTGGGAATTCCTACATCTTCCTAGACACACTGATGAGGGTGAGTAGTTTCAGATAAAATCCCTCTACACACTAGATAAAAAGGTTACTATATATTCATTGAGAATAATGAACACAGAGGTTAAGAGCTGCATTGTATTTGAAATGAATTCTGCTACTATAATAACCAGCTCTTCCCTGTTTGGCCAGGGCCTTCATAATTTTCCATAAAAGTTCCACATTCCTGAAAAACACTCAATGCTTGGAAAACTGGGATAATTCGTAACCCTAAATATCACTTATTAACACTGTACCCCAAAGGCAATCTCTATATATCTCTTTATGTTTCAGTTCCCACATCAGTAGAATGAAGGTCATTCTTTTTCACTCCTTTTAATGGCTAAGTAGTATTCCATGGACAAGATATACAATGGTTTATTTATCCAATCCTCTTTTGATAGGAATCTGGGTTGCTTCCATGTCTTTGCTTTTGTAGGTTGTGCTGCTGTGAATATAGAATTACAGATGCCTTTCTCAAATGCAGATTTCATTTCCTTTGAATATATTCCCAGAAGTGGGATAGCTGGGTCATACAACAAGCAACAGGTCTGTTTTCAGTTCTTTTAGCATTCTCCATATTAACTTCCATAGTGGTTGTACTAGCCTTCACTCCCACCAACAGTGAATGAGGGTACATTACTCCTCACATCCAGCCAGCAGGTGTTGTTAATAGAGTTATGAATGTAGAACAATCTCACTAGAGTTAGAAGAACCTCAATGTGGTTTTTGTCTCTCCCTGACAGGGAGCCTGGGTATTTTTTCATCTGTGTATTAGCCATTTGTATTTGTTCTTTTGAAAATTGTCTGTTCATTTCCTTCGCCCATTTTATCACAGGGTTGTTTGTTTTGCTGTCATTGATTTTCTGAAGCTCTTTGTAAATCCTGGATATTAGTTCCCTATCTGTTGCATAATATGCAAAGATTTTCTCTCATTTAATTGGTTGCCTCTTCACTTTGTTGAGCGTCTCCTTTGCTGTACAGAATTGTTTCAGTTTGATGTAGTACCATTTATATATTTCATCTTTCACTTCCTGCAGTTCCAATAAAAATCCCAACAACATTCTTCTCAGATGATCAAAAGTTCATCTGAAAACACAAGAGACCACAAGATACCAGCAAACCTATCCTGAAGAATAAATTCAAGCTGCAGGAATCACAATTCTAGACCTCAAAACATACTACAGAACAGTGGTCATCAAAACAGTCTGGAACTGGTACAGAAACAAAGATCAATGGAAAAGAATAAAAATCCCAGAAGGGAGCCCACACATGTACAGTCAATTAAACTTCGAAAAGAGAATGGAAAATAATCCAGGGAAAAAGTCTGGTCTCTTCAACAAATGCTGTTGAGACAATTGGATAGCAGCCTGTAAAAATTCAGGAGCAAGACCCCCATCCACCCACCTGTCACCTTATACAAAAATCAGCTCTAAATTGTTCAAGCAACTAAACCAGCACCAAGAAACTACCAAACTATTGGAGGAAAACATAGGAAGCACTCTCCAAGATACAGAAATTGCTGAGTGTTTTAAACATAATGCTGAGATATCGTTGAATCTGTGTTTCGTGGTGCTGCCTGGATCTAACATTAAGCTTTTGTTTCAATGCAAAGAATGTCCATGTTCAAGTGAATATTGATCAAGAAAG
The DNA here is from genome assembly GCF_017591425.1 of Ochotona curzoniae. Lineage (NCBI taxonomy): Eukaryota > Metazoa > Chordata > Mammalia > Lagomorpha > Ochotonidae > Ochotona > Ochotona curzoniae. The sequence goes on from NW_024465023.1 coordinate 34,229,329, forward strand.
TCTAATTTTATGCACATTTACTGTCCCTGTTCCCATAGCTGGTTATCTATTTCATTTCCCTTTGCTACAAACATTTCTTCCAAGTTTTCAAAGTCCTCTATGAGAAAATCCCAAACCCATTCTCCCATCACATACAGTTCAATTATTACTTCAATTATATCTGTGTCTCACAATCCTTGTCACATTTAAGGGATCTTCAAAAAGTTCCAGAAAGATGTAGTTTAGGAAAAAAAAAATTACTGTGAGTGGATTTAAAGTTTTACACCAAGATAGTTTTATCTTTTACAAATTTCCACAACATTTTTCAAGTTCTTCATATCTCACTGTCATTCTCTTCCTGGAGTGTATCTACCCACTCTACTCCAAAGTATTTGTGAAAGCCAATTCATTCCCCAAGTACCAATTTGTATTTTTTCCCTCTTCCACAAAATGCTAACTTCTCTGGCCCATGTTGACTCAATGTTCTTGGCTTCTCTATTCCTCATGCAGTCTACATCAAACCAGACAGTTAAGAACTAAGTGTTATGCTCTTTAAAAATAATCCCTTGCAGTAGTATATATTGAAACACTAATGTAATAAGAACCAGTGGAAATAAGAACTCCATTTTTTTTCTATTCATACCTGCTTCCCAACACGTTTATTTGTCTTATCCCCCCATCTATTCCATCAGTAAACTCCATCAAAATTACCCCTCTACTTCCTACCACTAGTTCCTACCACTACTTCCCTAGTTCAAGAAAATTCTAAAACTAAAAACATCCTTTCTGCTGCTTATTCTGCCCTCTTCCATCATTATCCACACATCATTCATGGTGTTCTTTTACAAATATACAGAACACAATTCTTCTTCATATTATTTTTTAAGCTTTAGCTTTTTATTTGAAAAGCGAAGTTACAAGAGGGAGGGAAGTTACAAGAGGGAGTTTCCAGTTCAGGCTCACTCCCCAGATGGCCTGAACTGCCTGGACTGTGGCAGGCTGAAGCCAGAAACCTGAAATTCCTCCCAAGTCTCCCACACTTGGGCAAGGGTCCAGGTACCTGAATGTCTTTTGCTAGTTTCCCAGGCACATGAGCAGGGATCTAGATTAGAAATAGGACGACTGTGTACCAAATCAGCGCCCATATTTCCATGTCAGAGCCAGTAACTTAACCTGCTAAACCATGACACTGGCTCCACTCCTTTCCTTTAAATATTTCACTCATGCTCCGAATAAATCTAAATTCCTACTATGATCCTATGCTTCTCAACATTTATCACCCTATGTTGTATCAGTCCTCTTCTAGCTCAAATCATATTCTCTTTCTTTCTGAGCATTGACTAGATTATGATTGTTTCATCTGAGACAATTCACACTTGATGCTCCCACTGCCTAGATTGTTCTGCTCAGCAATCTTCATATAGTTTCATTTCGCTCGTTATTTCAAAAGAAGCTTCTGACACATTCTCAGAGAGGACTTCCTTGACCATCTTCTCTAACACCTCCACAATTTTAGCAGCTCACTGCATTTGATTTCCCTCATGAACTGTCTTAAATTATACTTACTGAGGCTAGACTCTGAGAGCCAAGATTGTATCTGTCTTGTGTGTCTCTCCACCCTGTTCTTAGGACACTGAGCTATACAGTATATATGAGGTCATTTCAAAAATTTGAAGAGATATAGGACTACAAGCAAGTTGCTTTTGGTATAAAAATTCTGTAATCTGGGTCCAGTACTGCAGTGATCTGAGTTAGTCTGCTGCTCGCAACACTGACATTCCATAAGGATATTGTTCCTGTCTGCTCCACTTCTGATCCAATTTCATGTTGATCTGTCTTGGGAAGCAACAAAAGGTGGTCCAAGTGCTTGGGCCCCTACACCCATGCGGAGACCCATATGAAGCTCCTAATTCCTGGATTTGGCCTGACTCAGTCCTGGATGTTACAGCAATTTAGGGAGTGAACCAGCAGAAGGGAGATGACCCTCCCATTAGACCTCTATAACTCCGCTTTTGAAATTAAGTAATTTTTTTTTTAAAATGGAAATTCCTCAGCCAGAGTAAAGAATTTTAAAACAATAAATAAAAATCGAAATCCACACACAAAGTATAAAACGAATGTTCATGAAATTTTTGAAAAAATATGCACAGATTTCAAAACTTTTTTTCAGAAAAGCTTATCTTTTCATTCTACTTTCCCACAAACTTTTTGAAGTGCCCTTACATGTGTTGAGTGAACTGTGTGTACAAAAGGGATATTGTATTCACCAGCCAAAAGTCTAAGTTAGGGTCCGTTGTAAAGAAAGTATGATGATCACCTATGGTGATAGAACAGGTAGAAGACAACAAGAGATTCAAGCAACCTGAGGATAGCCACATAATCTGAATTTCCTCATGTGGATGCCACTGTCCAAGCCACTTCTTTCTCTATAGTATTCTCACCCTGGCTTCTGCATCTCCTCCAACTTTTTTGAGCAATCCTTTAGTTTCCCTTTACTCCTTTCTAACCCTTAAACTTATTCTCTGAATTTTTGTTCCTGCACTCTACATATTTCTGGACTTGTACTATGAAAACAGTTCAAACTCTGTCTGTCCAGGCTTCTCCAGGCTTGAGATATTCACAACTACCCACTATGAAATCAACATCAACTGAATTTAGCCAGAAACCTACAACTAAATGTTTCCTCTAATTACCTCTTTTTATCCAAGCCTTGCCTCCTTATCACTGTTTCTTATGTGCTCAATAAGTTAACGATACTGCCATCCACCTAGTCCACAAGCTAGAAATCTCAAACAGTCTTTCTTCTGGATCAGCCCTTCTAGAAGTTCTGCCATTTCTCTCTCGTATATTCTTAAACTCTTCTCTCCATCACCAATGCCCCAGCAGCCGGCAAGCTCTCATTTATTTCAAGAGCCTTCTCATGTGTCTCTAGATCTTTGTTTCCTTCTGACTCAGCGCCATTATCATAATATTCCCTAGTAAACTTAGAAAAATGAAAATCACATCCTGTCACTTATCCTTTTAGTAAAAGAAACAAAATTTTCCATTGCTTCCCATAACTCAGAAAATGAAGTACTAAACCATTTAACAAGGCTTCTTCTCTTTACCAAACCGGATTTTTAGCCAGTTTGTATCCCTTTAAATCCTACCTTTTGATATTCTACAACAGGATGCTATGAGTAATCTGAATGAGATTCTTTTTCCTTATATAGACTTCCTACATGCTGCAGAAAGCTTTAGCCAACTTGATTTCCACCCTCCAAGTGCCAGTATCGCCCCATTCACACCTTCTGCGAGTGTACCAACTAAACGTACCTCCACATGTCTAATGACATGTTAGAATACTAGCTCCAGTTGAGACCCACTGAATCAAATTCATCTATTGAACCTTTGCTGCGAAGATGCTGCTTATATATCACCACCTACCTGATTTCTATTGCCTATAAGGCCCTTATTGTCACAAACCCTATTTCACTGTCTGGTGGCAGATTATTCACCTTTAAAATCTCAGTCTGAATGTCTGCTTTCCTGACAAAGCTTCACAGACAAGCAGAATTTGTCATAGCTCCCTGTGTGCTTTCATATCTCTTAGCAGATATCATCTTAATAGTTTGTTTTAAAATAGTGTTCGTATACCTAGCTTCTTTTCCTCTTTAACTGTGAGCTGTCTCATTCATCCTCCCCTCTCAGTGCCTACATCAACAATCTGAAAAGACAATAAAAAGGAACAAAGGAAAAAAAGTAGTGGTAACAGAAGACTGCAAGAAGAACAGAAAGAAAAGACACAGGATTAAGAAAAGGGGAAAAGAAGAAAGAAATACTGGAGGAAGCTAAAGGGAAAGGAAATTAAGAAAAAATAAAGGAGAAAACAGATGATAGTCAAGAAATAGAAAAGATAAAATTGGGGAAAAGGAAGTAGAAGGGGGAAAGAAACCAAAAGGGAGAGCAAGAATAAAGAAGAAAAATAAGGAACTTGGTAAAAATAAGGAAAGGAAGAAAGTAGAGAGCCAGAAGGGAGTGGAGGAGGAATTGCAAAAGAAGGAAAGACATAAGGCAAAATAGGAGACAAATCTTCAAGAAAGCACAGGAAGGAGAAATGGAGAAAAGACACAAGACTGGAGGTAAGAAAAAAGAAAGTAAAAATAATGAACAAAAGAGATGAAACATTAAAGAACGGGAGGAAAGGGTTGGAGAAGGAAAAAATGGTGAGATGAAACTGAATAAAAAAAGAACTCCAGTGGCAAAAGTATGAAAGAAATCATAATGAAAGGACAGGATTGTAATAAATATTCTCTTTACTGCTGAAACATCTAACATGAATTTGTGGAAAATAATATTTGAGAGCTCTAACCTTTTCATGTGCCACTTTCTTTGACTATTAAAGCTCTAATTTCAGTAGTTATACTAAGAAGAAGTAAGGCTATTATGCCAGGTGTTACTATTAAAAATAATGCAATGGTTTCTGCTAAATGTTAGACGATTTGATTAAGAGAGAAAGGAAGATTTAAAAATTTCCCATAGATTCACACAACTCAAACTCAACATTTCTATGAACTTTTCTGAGCCTGCATTTTTCTATTTGTTTAGACATGATTGTAAGCATCCAATACACAATACACATCCTCTTCACTAATGATTTGAAAGCTTCTGAAATGCCTCTCAAGTATACAGTTATTTACTATTAACCACACTACATCTTCTCTATAGAAACTAGATTCTGCTCCTGACTCTCCCATTGAACGTGGCTACCTTACCCCTGACTTCAAATAGTTAATCACAACAGTCTCCCTCAATTTTATTCAAAGAGTACATTTTTAGGAGCAGAATGGAGTTCATATTCCAGAGACCACCTATGGGCAAGAAAACAACAGGTTTTGATGGAGAAGGGAAAAAAGCAGCAGGAAAAAAAAAACATAAAGCAAATTCTTCAAACCTGAGCAGGTCATTTTCACCCTCACGTCTGTATGTCTTTCACTCATTAATAAACTAACTTAGTTGACTTTTATCTCAAAGGGATTCTCATCAGTTCTGATGTTCTGCAACATTAAATCTCATGAAAAGAGAACAGGTTTTTTCAAATGTATTAATTGTTTATGTATGTGCTTGTTTGTTTGACAGGCAGACATAGATATTATGACAGAGACAATACAAATTCTCCATCCACTAGTTCATTCCACAAACACCTGCAGTGGCAGACAAGGCTGAACCAAAGCTGGGAACCAGAAACTCAATCCAGGTCTCCACTATGAGTAGCAGGACCCAATTATCTGAACAATCAAATGCCAGGGTCTGCATTAATAGGGAGCTGGAATCAAGAGAGAGTGCTGGAGATAATATCCAGATACTCTGATGTGGGATGTGAGTTAAGACAGCTCAACCACTGAGATAAATGATCAACCTGAGAAAGAGTTTTAAAAGTCTGGAAAATAAAATCTAAGCAAGATCAAGAGTAATCTTTTAAACCTTTATTCTTTTTGTTGTTGTTGTTGTTATACAATATGTAAACCTTTATTCTTGTAAACTGATTCTCTTCTTCATCTTCCCAGCAGCCCACCAGAATGTTTTTTAAGTTATGGTAGAGCCCCCCCTCATTGGGCTCCAATATGACGCAAACATTTTACCCAGAGTGAGCCTTAAGAAGAAATATAGATCTATTCAGGAAGACTGGATTTTTTTTTTCAGGAAAGATATTAAACCTGAGATTTGCCTTTGGAGATGAGACTAGAGTAGGCATCTTGTTATTAAGAACTTTCAAGCCTCTGCCTCACTGTAAGTACTTGATTCTCTTGCTCCATGGAACTCCATTAACTGATCATTGCTTACAAATAATCTCCCTGGCCAAGAAAATATTAAAAATAAATGAACAGAAACAGATACAAGAAATCTGGAAATACCAGCTTTGTGTCATCTATTTGTTAAAATGATGGCAATGTTGAACTTATTAAATAATCAAAGAGATTTACTTAAAGATTTGTTCTCCAAATATTAGTGGAGTTTACAGCTAATATTAAACTTTAGTGGGAACGAGGTAAGACAGATTTTTTTTGCGAACATTATTGCCACCTACTGGCTGAAAAAAGAATACACCCTAGGGACTGGAAAGAAAATACTCCTATATTGTGAAATGGCAGAAATACATGAAATATAAAGAAACCCTGTTAAATTTCTGCATGAAATACCAAATAAGGAATGTTGTAATATCTATTCATGGAGAAGGACAATGATTCAGATAAAACTACATAGCATATTGATGAAAAAGCCCGGAATAAACCTTCTGTGTTTTGATTCTTAGATGAATAATGTACAAATCACAAAAACAACATTAGTGAGAGGTTTCAGAAGTCCTCACAGAACATCAGAGGTGAAGGGTTGTTATCGGTGCACCTCAACAACCTGCCTCCAAATGCAAAGACTGAGTGCTTAAAGTATCTATGTGATCAACAGGCTATGGAGGCCAAGTTCCTCCTCTGCCAGATGAGAACTGTACTCCAATATTCTGTTGCTGTGGAACACATCTTCCTTAATTGCTATAATTCTTGCAGCTAAAACAGACCCAAATCACCAGGATGTAAAGAGCACATTGAAGAGGGAGAAGACAAAAATATCTTTGGGAATTTCTCAGCACCTTTAACATGTCTCTTTTTCTCTTTCCCAGTCTCCCCTCCTCCTATACCTTCCCCCCAACCCTACACCCAACAAAGTGTCTGAGCCTAAGGCCAGACGTTAAAGTACTTACCAGTGTTGTCAGGCTGCATGATGGCCATAACAAAGGTGTGAGGAAAGAGCATGGCTGCACCCTTTCTCATGCCCTGAAGCTGTACAGTGTTGCCCTGGAACATGACCCCATGCACGTCAGTCTCTGTGCCCAGGCCTAGCAGGTGCCAGGCCACTGTGTCACCCTTGCACATGTCCAGCCTGGGCAGGTTAGAGAACAGAAACCCATTAATGGCTGGAAAACAAAAAACACAAAACAAAACAGTGAGATGAGACCAGACTATTTCAGCCATGGCCAGCAGTATGGTATCAGCTCTATACTGTGACTTCCCACAACTTGAAAGTCAAAAGAAATTCTGGATTCTTTGCCATTTGATTCTGTGCCACTGCAGCTCCAGCCATGAAGATCTGTTTTTGAAATGATGGTTCAATTAGCCTTTGTGGCCTAACCTTCTACTAACCTCCCTACAACAGCCTTCATATTCGGGCCACACTGAACTGTTGCAATCCCTGAACATACACACACACACACACACACACACACACACACACACACACACACACACTACTAACATCTCCTATTCTTGCTCTCTTAGAACTCTCCCTCCTTTATTTCTGAGGTACAAGATTTTCCAATTCTCTTACAACCTCTCTGATTGTTCTGTTTCATTCTCATTTTCCAGGTGTATCAGGGAAGAGGCCATTGCAGGAATTCAGCCATGCAAGGATATGAATCAGAATCAGGGCAGGTTGAATTTACACAAGATTCCATGCTCAACTCTCAATCTGTCTTCTCCCTTTCACCTTTATCATGTCTGCCCTGATTCTGACTCATATCCTTCCATGGCTGAATTCCTCCAATGGCCTCTTCCCTGATACACCTACCTGTAGTCCACCATCTTACCCCGCCACACACACACACAAACACAGGCACACTATTGCCCTGAAATCTCTAATTTTCTCCGCTTTCTCAATGATTGAAACATGTTAGACGTTTAGAAAACATCAGTTGACTTTGCACATGGTGTTCCCTCTGCTTGAAATAAACTCCCCCTCAGATCTCTCTCTCCCTATAGCAACCTACAACTCACCCAGCACTTGCCAGCTCAGATATCACATCCCAAATGAAACAGTTAGCATTATCTCTGATTTCCATGACATTCGTGTTCCATGGAACTACTTGCTCTCTGAAACTCTCCAGTATCACCTGTTCACAGATTCCAGTAATTCACCTATAAATGTGTTTCCTACACTAGACTGAGATGTGAGGAAGCACATCATTTTTCTTTCTCTATCCATGTGACCATTTGGGTACCCAGCATGTTGCCTGGTACCAATTGGGTACTCAATAACACTGAAACTGAAATGAACTTGGCTTAGGAGATTGTATTACTTTCTCCAGATACTGAAACTTAACTGGGGATGACAACTAAAAGCTGAAGTCAAAAGACAGCACACTCATTCATCTTTTCCTCTTTCCTTCCACACTCTCCTACTTCAATTATACTTGACAAATGTTGTGTGACATGGAATTAAAATTAGGAGTATATCTTGATGTAAAAATTGTTAATACATGAAATGTTCTTTTTTCTTTAAAAGCCAGTCACTGATTTCAAACAAAAGTTACATCAAAATGAACTCACATTTTGGGACCAACATTTTGCAAAGCAAGTCAAGTCACCACTTGCCATACCAGTATTCCATACAAGAAGAAATGTCAGTTGGAGTCCTGTCTGCTCCATTTCTGAAGATGGCCTGAGTACCTGGACCTCTGCCACTCACATGGGAGACTCAGATGGAGTTACATCCTCCTGGGTTTGGCCTTGTCCAACTTGGGCCACTTCAGCAATAAAGCCAATTCTCTCTCTCTCTCTCTCGCTCTCTCGCTCTCTCTCTCTTTCTCTCTCTCCCTCCCTCTCTTCCTCCCTCCCTCCCTTTCCTCCCCTTCTATCATTTCTACCTCCATATACCTCTGATTTTCACATAAATTAAAGCAATCTTCATCAAAAAAACTCATACTTTTAGCTTCATTTTTCCCCAAACTTTTGAAGTCCTTACATACAAGAGAACCTGTTTGAAACTAATCCTTTCTAAAGCCTTTACATCCACTAGAATCAGCTTAAATGAGTCACCCTCTGATAGTCCACTGCCAACCCTTTCATTCTGCTTCCTCTGCTTGTAAGATCTTGATTGCAAACTGATTTAGTCCTCAGGCCCCAGCTTAAGAACTCCCTTTTCCAAGAACTATTTAATTTGATTGTTCTCTATTAATGTTCTCCTCCTCTGAAGTTAAAGGTTGTTCCACATAATTTGACACTTAATTATAGTCTGTCTTGGATTGTTCTGTAATTATTTCACGGGTATTATTATTCTCATTTCATTGTAGCTCCTTGCAAACTGGAACGATGTCTTCTCATTCATTCACTTACCACCCACTGACCCACCAAACCACTCATTTGATAGCCTGCTAATTCAATTAGCATTTACTATGTGTTAGACAGGGTACAGTACACAGAGATAAGAAACAAACAAAACTCATCTTTAGGGAAACTATACTCCAACAGAAGTCAAAAATTCATATAATAAATAATTATAATGTGCGGGAATATATGGTACATGCTATTAAAAAGATCTGATTAAAATGCAATGAGACTTAATAAGAAGGTATCATCACCCTGGGCTTGAGTGTTAAGAAATGGTTATATGGAAGAGGTATCATTTCAGTAGGGACTGAGGGAATGGGCAGATTTTCTCAGGCTGAGAACAGAAAAGTCAGGAGGGTATTTGGACTATAGGAAACAGAATTTTTTAAAATCATCAAAGTAAAAGATAATTTCATTGGGAAAATAGCTTCATTTAGCCAGAATGTGGTGTGTAGAAGCAAAAAAAAAAAAAAGTAGCAGAAAGTAAGACTGGAAAGATCATCAGCTTATATCTAGCAGATTCATTGTTTACAATCGTCATCTCACAGTACTTGATTACAATGTCCTCCATATGCTATAACACATGACAACACAGAAGGTGATAAGTACAATCCACCATTTTAGGTTGAATCCCTCAGTATAGCTTGCTGTTTGGACAAAACTGAGCAATGGAATGCATAGTTTTGCAGATTTGTCATGATTGTAATTAGACTTAGGTTTTACTGGAAACATCTCAGTTGTAGACCAAGGCAAATGTAGTTTCCATACCATGCATCTGATTGGAGTCTTCAAATCCCTTGACATCTTCTGAGACCAGTCGGGAATCCAGCATAGCAGCTGCTTGATTGGCATTGCTGTACCAGCTCTTGTTCTCATCAAACACAGTGAAGAGGAGAAATAATTCCTTATCTACCCCTATCTGTATATCCAGTAGAAGAAAGAACATGTATAAATGACAAATGTTTCAAGATTTGGGGACCACGTGACTTCAGATTGCAGGTCCCCCAATTCTCTTCATCTTCTTTTCTAGACTCAGAGCCATGCCCATACCTCCTGTGCAGAGTTGCGGCTGTTGCTAAGCAATTTTTCCCCAGGCAACTTCAAATCGTAGGAGAAAGAGGTTACAGTAAAAGGAGAGGACTGGAGGGAACGATATATAAAAGAGGGAATGATAAAAACACAAGATAAGAAAAGTACAAAACTGCCATTGCTGCTGCTGCTACTGTTGTTACAGCTAATATTTCCTGAATGCCTACTGTATACCAGAAGCTAGGCTAAGCACTTTATGTGATTATTTCCATAAATCCTCACAGAAGCCCAAGATATCTTCTTCCATTCTAGCCCAGATGAAGAAACTGAGTCAAAAAGAAATCAAGTAATTTTCCTAATGCCACATAGGTAGAAATGGTGGGCTATTTATAAACAACCATTAAAGGAGATTTGGGGATTAGTAACAAGTATTAGAGGCTCAAGGAGTATTTGGGAAGAGAAGTATTGTACTAAAAATGAACAGATAGGGAAAATACATGTTAGTGAGTCAAAAGTGAAATGTAGGCAACCATTAGGTCACTATCCATTAATTTTTAATTTAACAATTTGGCTATTTTTTTTTCTAAGTTGTCACCTCCAGAAGAGAGTCTTACACTTAAATCCTTTTCAGGAACTCAGTTTCATCACCTTCCCAGCAAGTTTCCCAGGCAAACACCCTAACAATACCTGCTTGCCATCTGTACCCAAGGCTCCAGTCTTGCACACCAGCAGGGGGCCCACCAGGCCAGAATTTGTGTCTCTAATGGGATTTGCAGCAGAGAAATACATCCAGGTGAGACAGGCAGGATCCTCAGCAGTGGGCCCAGCGTGAGGGGGAACTGTCCAGCGGTATGTTACTTTCTCAAAGGGTTTGGCCACCAAACCAGAGTGGGATAAGCCTGCAAAAAAAGTGGGACTCATCACTCACACAGGTTAGAGCAAAGATCATCAGCAGCAAAAGTGGGATAGAGACTAGAAACTGAAAGAGCAATCTATAGCAGCAGTGACAATTGCAACATGGAATATTGAAAATTGGTCTCCCAGGAGTCAAGAGACTAGAATCTGACTTCCATCTCAGCCTCTACTTGCTAAATGAACTGGGAAAGTTGGAACTTCCTCAAATTGATAAAATATTTATAACCTTTTAAGATCTCATGAGTAAGTGGATATGTAATAAACACTGAGAAGAGTATTTAATCCAAAGTAACCAAATCAAATCAAAGTAAGTTTTACTCATGATATTTGCCTACAAGATTGTCATTTTGATAAAAATTGAAAGTACTTCTTTGGTGCTGGTGAGGATGTGAAAAAAGGGGCCCTCTCCAATAATGTTGACAGAACTTGAAATTGACAGGGTTGTAAATTTCTCCATTACAGAAGTCTGTATGCAGGTATCAAAAATGCTACTGTGTGTATCCTCTGGAAAAGCAATTCCACATATTACATTTTGAAGTAAAATCATTACACGTGAATTTGTAATATAGCTTACAATGAGTCACTTTGGATGGTTTAACTTGTCAGTTATGTCTGTCATAATTTCTGATTTTCAGATTTTCAAACACACTGAAAACTTTAGAGTGCAATGATCACCCTACCATTAAGGGTGTAATGCTAACATTTTCCACCTTCATCTACTTCTACGTGTACATCCGTGCACACACAGCTGTTCTTTGCTTGTTTTTGTTGAATCATTCGCATGTAAAATACATTTCTCCTAACATTTTACACCTGAATACATCACTGGCAAGCATCTGTTGCCTTGCTAGCAAACTGTTAATCACATCTCAGAAAATTCTGCACTATCAACTGATATTAGTATATATGAACAATCTCCCAATTAGCTTCAAAATATCATAATTATTTTATAATCAGAGGAATCAAGATTCTCAGTTTCCATTTGGTTGTCATGTGTCTAGTACACTTTTTGGCACGAAATAAAACTAGTTGCCTTGTCAGATGCTCTTTAGTTCTAGATTTCTCTTCAACTTTGCCCTTAATTCTTTCAGAACTCATTTAATAATTAGAATAGATAGAGAGCAACAAGGAAAGCTTAGAACCAGACAGGAAACAGTCAGCTTGGACTCACATACACCTTACTAAGTAAGACACAAAGATTAGTTACTCCTCACTAAGGTATTGAAGATTTCTCTGCACACCCCTCCTAAAACTATTCTGCAACTAAACTGTTGACATATGCCTTGTTAAAGTTATAAGCCAGTTTAGACTATCCTAAAATTCGCCAAGTTCAGCAAAATGATGCTTCAATACTATAACCTGCTAAATACTAAAATGAAAATAGACACAAGACAGCTGAACAGTAAGTACCCTATAATCATTTCAAGGTGTATAGAAGGTGGCTATAAACTAAAATTGAAATGTCAATGAAGTAGTCACAGGATGTGGTTAAGAACTTGCACTTTCTAACATATTGGTTACTCAATACCATGTCAATTAACTCCATAATGTTGTAAATTGTTGCTGATGTTGTGTTGGGGCTTTTAATTGATCGGGATGATATTCTGCCAGCTCTACTTTTGACCAGAGATGGTCTCCCCAAGAAACTGTTGAATTTATCTGGACAATAAGATGCTGGACTCTGTGCTTGGTATATGCTTGCAGTGAAAGAATCTTGACTTAATTGGAACTGTAATACTGCAACAAGGTGGAGGAAGCCACCATGAGGGGAGGGCATGAAGAGGGGTTAGAGGAATCCCAGAGCCTATGAAACTGTGTCACATAATGCAACATAATTAATAAAAAATAATTTTGCTTATTGTATGTTTAGCAGTCTCAGAGGAAACAAGAAATCAATAATAACACTTCTAGGATTCTAACTCAAGTTCAAGCTATAAGACATGCCTTCATTCACTGCAACCTGAATTATAGTATCCAAAAATGCTGGTAAAACTAATATGCTTTCAGCACTGTGGCTCAGCAGCTTAAGTCTATAATGCTGGCATCCCATATCATAGCAACAATTCAAGTGTTAAGAGGCCAGGCTGCAGCATCCTATGGCAAAGGCCAAGCTGGGTGATGGGTTATTGCAGGCTGCATCAGAGCAAACACTGGCACATACAAGATCTGTGACTGGGAGTGGGCCTGGTCAGGGATCTAAGGAGACACTACAGCTGGGCTTTGGCTCCCACTAGTGAGCCCAGGAACTGGAATGGGGGCAGTAAATTGAGCTAGACATGGCTGCAGTGGTCCTCAGCATGGGTCTGGACTGGGACTGGGGTGTGCCAGACTGGTCTAGGCTTTAGTATCCACTAGTTCTCGCTAAAGCCAAGGTGGGTGTAAGACAGGCTGGGCTGGGTCTCAGCATCTGCTGAACCATGAAAGAGCTGGGGCTAGGGCTGGGCTGGGCCAGTCACAGCTGGGCTGTAGAACCCAATGGTAAGAACCAGATGGATATGAGCTGGTTGGGCAAGGTTGCTCTACTTGCCAGTACAGGAGGTGAGCCAAGGTTAGGCTAAGCCAAGAATCCACCAATATGCACAAGATCTGCCACTGGGAGCAAACCTGATAGAGGAGTTCAGGAAACTCTTCTGTCAGGATGCAGTCACTGTGAATGCAAGAATCAAGGCTGGGAGCAGCTCAGGCCAGGTCATGTTATACCTGCTAGCATAAATGTGGGTCAGGTCTTGGGGATGGCCAGACTGGACCAGTTCAAAACAACCACTGGCAGTTGTGAGAACAAGGACAGGGTTCAGGACAGGCTGAGTTGGGCCACAACACCAACCAGTTCACATTAGGGCTGGGACTAGAGACAGTCCAGGCTGGGCTAGGCTGCAGCACCCACCAGCATGAACTAGGACTGAAGGCAGACTGGGCTGAGTCAGGCTGTAGCATCCACTGGTGAATGCCAAAGTTCACCAGCATACCAGAAGTGGGTGGCAAGCCTGGTAGGGGATGCTGCAAGGACTCACCTGCTAGATCACTGCTCCCGCTGGTGAGTGTGAGGGCTGGGACTGGAGGCAGACCAGGCTGGGGAAGGATATAAAATCTCCTGGACTGTATATGAGTTGGGTTGAGGTAGAGCCATGCTTGGCTAAATGACAATAGTCATTTAGTGTATGCATGAGCCAGAGTGCAGACTTGTTAGGTTTTGCTGCAGCATCAACTGGCAAGTGCTGGGACTGGGTGCAAGTCCTGTTAGGTTAGACTGCAGAACCACTTGGAAACTCCAAAGTTCAGGACTGGGAATGGGCCCATTATGGAAATTGTGAGCATCCCTCTGATGGGCTGCAGCTCCCACCGGTGAGCATGAGAACCAGAGCTGGGGACAGCCCTGCCTGGAGAGGCAGTGGCATCCAACAGCATGAGTATGAGATGGATAGTGGGATTGGTCAGACTAAACAAAGCTTCAACACCCATTGATGTTCACAAAAGCTGAATGGAATGTGGGATGGACTGGGCCAGTCTGCTGCACACACCACTATGTACAGAAACTGGAACCAGGGGCAGGGCCTGGTGGGGGTTACTGTGGGTCACACCAACTAGGTTGCAGTTCCCACTGGTGTATATGAGGGCCAAGTGCATGGTGGGCAGGGCTGGGCTGGGCCGCAGCATCCATTGGTTTGCACATAAGATGTGGCTTGGAACAGAACTGACTAGGTAACTATAACCACAACCAGTGTGTGTGTAGGCTGATCTGGGTGATGGATTAATCTGGATGCCGCACTGGATGGCACACACAGGAATCAGGTCTGGGGTCACCTCTAATGAGAATTCTTTGCCCCCATTTCCCAACTTGATCACTAGGCTCAAACCTGCCACCCCAGGAAAAAAAATCATAGGATCTGTGGTCTGTGGATTACATGTGTCAGAATTGAGTCTGCTCTGTTGTTGAGGCCTGTGCAGTGGACAGAATGCCCAGATACACATGAGGTACCTGACATCCAGTTACTTGAGGCCTGCAGAGAATATCTAGTACCACGGAGGGAAGAACAAATTGAACAGCTCTCCCAGCCAAGATTTGACAGCGAGTATCTGGGTGTATGTAGACCCTAAGTTGGACTATGTCAGCAAATGGACCTTGGAAGAATTTACTCAGCCTCAAAGCAATGAAATCAACAACATCTTGGAACTATCAAAACCACTTAGGCAGTACCCTCAGAACATGCTCTACATCTAGGACTCTGAGATGAGATCAGGTGGCTGTCCTCCACCTGCCCGTCCCCCCCCCCCCAGGTATTGATGCAGTTGGGCTGTTGGGAATGACCCTCTCCCCTCTCTCTCCACTTTCTATAGATAAAGGGAGAAAAAAAGAAGGTTGGGAGTAGTTGTCTCATCCACTTTCCTCCATTCCTTGGCCCTCCCCACCCTAATCAGTGGTCCATATGGGCAATACATCTTTTTTCACTATGTAAACAGCATCAAAAATAAAATAAATTTAAAAATTAAAAAAAGAAAAAAGGAAAGGTAAGTAAATTATGTCAAATGCATTTGATAAAATTTTTTAAATGTTTATTGCATTGCAATTGTGGCATATCAGTGTAACCCTCTGCTTCTGATGCCAAAATCCCATATGGACACCAGTTCCAGTCCTGGCACCTACGCTTCCCATCCAATTCCTTGCTAATATACCTGGGAGAGTAGCAGAAGATGGCTCAAGTGCTTGAGCCACAACACTCATGTGGGAAATTCAGAAGAAGTAGGTTGCTGACTTCAACCTTGGACTGCCCTGGCCATTGTGACCATTTGAGAAGTGAAACAGTGGATGGAAGTTTTGTGTGTGTGTGTGTGTGTGTGTGTGTGTCCTCCTGTATTTGTAACTCTCTCAAAAAAATTTTTTAAATGTTCTGCATACCTGGAAAACAAATATAATGTAATTGTAGAATGTGAAACTATACACATACAACTTCATACCTACAAATATATAAATTTATACACATAAAAATGTCCAAAAGCTGTCAAAGTGTGTATGGCAAAATAGTGTTCCTTTTATATTTTTTATAATCAGAATATACTTAAATACTTATCCTAAAGTTTTCTCCTATTATTGAATCCAGCTATGTTTCACTATTATTTCATTCATTCATCTATTCAACAACATGCACACATTGTAATCAATTCTTCCTAATTTTCCTTTCCCCTTATGTATCTCTCTTCTAGAGCCACACACTGTCAGTTGCAGTCCACATGTATTAAAAACCCTTCCAGCTCACCATCATTGTACACAGTGCCCTCGTAATCTTTCTCATAAAAGACCCCATGGGGTTGTATGCTGAATGGCTTAGAAGCTCGGTTGTAGAAGATCACCTGGATAGTATCACCCACCTCAGCCCGGATCACAGGCCCTGGAAAATGGGAAGAAGAGACAATGAGAATGAAAACAGGAATGACTGGGGAGGAAGTCAACAGAAGGAGAAGGAATAAAAAAAGGAAGTGAAAGTTTAAAACAGGACTCTCTTCACTTTACAGTAATAATCATTCCCAAGTATATTGCAATTTACAGTAACAATAATTGCTGATCTCATTTTAGTTCTCAAACATTATCATCAAGTGTAAATGGCAAGAATTATTATCTCCATTTTATGAAGGGGGAAACTTCAGTTAGGGAAGTGGGATTGACCTACCCAAATTCAACTAATTAATTAGTTGTCGAGCCATTGGCTGAGGTTAAGACATTCTTTCACCTACTGTCATATCCCCTAGTTTTATTTCCCTGGATCCCAAGTTGTATGTCTTGGTAGGGATACAGACTTACCTAAATCATAAAGCAATTCCAACTAGCAAAGAGAATTATCCTATCCTTAACTCAAGCTCTGGACATGGCAGGCTAACCACTAATCCTGGAATTCTCTGGATATCATTACCCACCACCTTTGAGCTAGCTTAATCCACTTTAAGTTCAATCATAAGTGTCAAGATAGTACTTTAGCCACTGGTTCTAAGCATAGAGCAGAGATTCTAATTTTATTTCCTATTGAATTACTACACCTCTGCAGAAATGATCATATCCATGATAATTCTTTCACATATACCACATTTCCTCTTTCGTAATACACATTTCCCCAACTTATGTCTATCTACCAATGATGGAGAGCCTGCTTTCCATTTCCAGATCTAGAGTCACCTGACATAACCCCTCCCCAGAATATGTGGCTCATTGTATTATTTTTATTTTCAGAGTTTTCTCTTATTATCTGATTCAACCAAGTTAATACATGCAACCTTGATTATATGCTCTTTACTAATATGTTTCAGAGTTTCTACATATCTTCTCTAATCCTGGTTCTACACCCTTCACTAATAACAAACATATCTGTGTGCCATATCAATCTGCTCCTGGCTCCATTGTCAAGCATCTGGACAATTTTACTACCTTACATAATCTTTTGGAAATATCCCCAGGGAGGCAATTTTTTAAAATGCAATCTGCCTAAAAGTGGTAGTGAAATGTTATATTACCCCCCACGCACCCCTCAAAAAAGTATGAGAAATGCTATGTGCTCTATTCTCATTTGGGGAGTTTATGATGAACAGCGATGTATTCAAGGCTTTTCGAAATCCTACAACACAGCATACTGCCTATGTTTTTACTTCTTTTAAAATGCACTAGGATTTGTAATCTTTTCTTCCAGAAAAGACTCATTTGGGACTCACTTAGAAATATATTATTGTATCACGTGTTTCTCATCCCCACAAGGTTCAGTTTCTAAGACCTACTCACTTATGTGTCTCTAATCAGTAAGTTAAGGATTTCTCACCCAGGATCCCAAGGTGTTTATCTTCTTCCAGTTGTATCTTTTCCTGGAATGTCTCATCTTGGAAGGCTTCATACCGAACTTTAAAGTAAGTTCCTCCAATTCTGCTGGGACTCTTCTGAAAGAACTTATTTGAACCACTGGCACATAGGATGGAAATGTCATGCAATTTTTATTTGACATCAAATAGACTCATCCTAAATCTCACCAAGTTATGAATCTTCATCATTAGGAAGAATTTCAGAGATCATCCAGACTAATTCCAAACAGTTGACAGCACTAAAAATTGATGTACAGCTTCTAGTTGAGCCTTTCCAAAGACAGGATACTCACTTCCAGAGGATTCAATTACTTTTACCATTAGAGAGCTTAATTGAGTTATTCTTTGCAGTGGGCAGAAATATTTTGGCTTTAAAGTCCAGACAGTGTAAATACTTCTCCACAGCGTTAAACAACCTACATCTGTCTTTAATCATTCTCAGATATTCATAATCCTTTTCCTCTCCTTAATCAAGAAAAGTCTCACTCCACAACAAAAGCCTACTAAGTTGGGAAACCTAGTTGGAGATCACAGAAGCCATGCTGAGAGTCGTGCACTGACTTGCCTGAGTTCTCTGCAGATTGTCTCTATTATTTCCTTCTGGAAGAATAAACGCAACGAATGCCCCAGGGTCTTCCCCAAATGTCTCCTAACCAACAACCAAGATCCTCTTCTGTGAGAAACCTGCCGCCATTGATTGCCTGGACAGTTATTAACCTAAGAGCTAAGTAGGGCATTAAACTTCTGCCCTATCTTGCTTACAGTTCGCTCATGAATGAGACAGGAAATTTTTGGGAAATCCTCCTAAAAGGCCATTTGCTTCTCTTCCTCCTACATTTCTTAGACTTCCTTTTATACTTCTGCTCAAATGCCTCCTTCAGACTATGGAAAAGAAAGGAAGGAGCAAGCACAAATAAAAAAGAAAAAGAATAAATAAAGCACAAATAAAAAAGAAAAAAAAATTACCTAAGCTTTTCCTTCTAAACGTGGCCAAAAATTTTAAACCAGTCAACCTCAAGCTCAGCTTGGATCCTTTACAATCAATGTGAACACAAACTTCTCCTTTACTTGTAACTTGTGCAAAGCAAGCTCTCTAGGAGGCCACAAGAACTTAATAGTTGTATCATTTAAACCCAGCCAGACAATGGTTAAAGCCACAAAGTGAAATGAAGGATTTGTGGAAAAGAGATAGTGTTTGGGCTGACACTGACAGTAGGGAGAAAGAATCCTGTTACATGCTTGCCTCTTACCTGCCTGGCTCTTTCAAACTCTTCCCAGTACTCCCATCATGCCCCATTGGGCCATAGTTCCATCGAATCTCATGGGCTTGAATGAAGTACTGCCGGACTTTGCCTGTGAGCCGGTTCACAGGAGGAGTCGTGGAGCAAGACTTGATATTGTAGAGTGCCTGCATGCCATCTGCAGGAAGAATATCACAGCTACCCAACCAGGATTTCTAACTACGCTTTTATTTCTCCCAATATTCCCTCCTTTCACCCTTTCCCTGGTTCTTTGTCCCTGCCCAAAAATGGGTCTCTTTCGTTCATTTCTTAACCTGGATTGAAGTGAAAACCCAGGTGAACATTTAAGAACATCCATCTTCCCAAGGAACCACAAATTATTTATCAGTTCCTTTTCCCTGCCTCTTAAAAAGGTTCACACTGTAGCAAAGTCATACACACTATAGTCAGGAGTCCTGAGTTCAGTCTCAGACTCTGTCTATCACGCTCTAGGTCCTTAAGCAAGTCATTTCTTCCATCTGACCTCCCTTCTTTTGTAAATGGGGAAAATAGGAAAATACACCTCACAGAATCGTTGGAAGAATCAAAGAAAGAAAAGGTTACATTATTTATAAACTGGGATGTTTCCCCAAAAGAACTATGTTTTAAAAAGACTTATTTATTTCTTTGGATGTCACAGTTAAAGAGAGAGAGAGAGAAAGAGAGAGGTCTTCCATCCACTGGCTCACTCCCCAGATGACTGCAATGAACAAAGCTGAGCCAAGTCGAAGCCAGGAACCAAGAGCTTTTTCCATGTTTCCAACATGGGTAGCAGGGGCTCGAGCACTTCAGCTGTATTCCCTTGCTTTTCTGAGGCCATTACCAGAGACCTGTATCTGCAGTAAACCATGAACTGAGATCCATGTAGGATGCAAACATTGTAGGCCATGGCTTTACCCACTATACCAAAGCACTAGCCCCTCAGAATGGAACATCTTTTAAACATGGCTATGAAGCTTCAGACTTGGAACTTTCAGGGAAGTGTAGATTTTGGGATTATTTTATATGCTTAGCAAGTTATAGCAGACATAATTTGGCTACATTACCCCATTTGAATATCACAACAGCTCAAGGAGATTCACAACAGAGTAAATTAGAAATCTGAGGTGTGAAGAATGAGGAGGAAACGATGTTAACTCTTGTTTAATATGTGTTATTTGCCATACTGTACAGTATTTGCACCAATATTCACAAACATCATGTAAAATAGAATTTTAGTGTCTCCTCTTTCAGTTGAACAAAATCAAGGGTCAGAGAGGTTAATTAACTTGCTTGCAATTTTAAATATGTTACGTGGTAGATCAAGGCTTAAACTCCATCAAGCTGCTGCCTATGACACAGACATTACATAAGGGCACCAATTCATGTCTCAGCTGCTCCACTTCCTGGCTATCTTCCAGCTAAAGGCCTGGAAAATAGCAAGAATAGATGTCTCAAGTCCTTGGACCCTTGCCACTCCTGTAGGAAACCCAGATAACCCTCCTGGCTCCATGATTTTGCCTTGCTCAGTGCTGGTCATTGTAGCTATATGATGAATGAATCAGCACAAGATTTGTGGTGTGTGTGTGTGTGTGTGTGTTTGTGTGTGTTTGTGTGTGTGTGTGTGTTCCCTTCCTACTTTGTAATTCTGACTTTCAAAATAGGTAAGTAATTAGGTTAAGAAAGACAAACTCCCATCTTTCAAACTAAAATCTTAAGTGTTCAGTTTCTTTCTCTTATTTCTATTATCTTGGTCACATCATTCCACTTAGTTTTTACTTTTCAAAATCATAAATATATGAGAGTTCATTACAACATTATGAGTGAAGTATCATTATTGCCAACCTCTGATAAGAAAACTGAGGTTCAGCAAGGTGACATGACACACCAAAAGTAGCAGAACCGTTTGTGAAATGAGGATTTATACCCAGCTTTATCAAATTCTTTTTTAAAGACGTATTTACTTTTATTGGAAAGCCAGATATACAGAAAGAAGGAAAGACAAGAAGGGAAAGCTCTTCTATCTGCTGGTTTACTCCCCCAAATGGCCACAATGGTAAAAAAAAAAAAAAAAAAAGAGCCAATCCAAATCCAGGAGCCAGGAGACTCCGCCAGGTCTCACCACGCGGGTGCAGGGTCCCAAGTCTTTGGGCCATCTTCTACTGCTTTCCCAGGTCACAAGCAGGGAGCTAGAAAGGAAGTGGAGCACCAGGGACCAGGGACACAAACCAGCACCCATATGAGATCCAAGCATTTGTCAGACAAGGATTTAGCTGCTAACCTATCACGCCATGCCCTGACACTTGTCAGATTTTAACATTCATGCTAATTCTACAACACATACATCCCTAATTACAATGTATATGCATGTGCTATGACCCAGGCAACTCTAATTTTGAGAACAGACACTAGTTGGTAGAGAACATGTAACTGACTTCATGGTAGGTCAGAGTTACCATGCAAGACCCTGCTTTCACATACTGACAATAATAACTTCCCTGATAACCTCCTAATTAAGAGTGTATCAAATCATTCTAAAAAGTAAAATCTGTGCAGAATTTTTAGAATATTTAGACCAACTCCTTCATTGAATAGGCCTGGAAATGGGAAGGGACTTGACAAACCCATGTGATGAGTTTTTTTAGAGCAGATGGTACAACACAAGCCTTCTAATTACTTATCTAATACTCGTTGTTTTCTCATCTATTTTCTTCCTTTTGGATGCTTCTCAAAGCATTGAACCATTACATTAAATCACTAACCCTCCAAGGGGGAAAAAAGCCTTATACTTTCCTAAAACACTCCATAACCATTTGCAGAAAACTTACTTCCTTTAAACTAATATTTCCCTTCACTGTTTTCAATAAACCTCAAATAAATCTGTAACTTCATTTGCTAGAATTTTGATCAAAATATGGCAGATATTGTGGCATAGTGGGTTAGATCACTACTTGTGATAGCGACATTCCATATTAGAGTGCTAGTTTGAGTTCTACCTGCTCTACCTCTGATCCAGTTTTCTGCTAATTCCCTTTGGAAAGTGGTAGAAGATCGCCCACCTACTTGGGCTCCTACCACCAAGATGGGGAAAGCAAGAGCTCTTACTGTCCGCCTGAATCAGCCCCAGCTGTAGCAGATATTTGAGGAATAAGATAGAAAGTGGAGAATGTGTTTCTGTCTCTGTTCCTCTGACCTTCAAATAAGTAAGTATTTTTAAATATGGCAGCTTAAAATGCAGCTATCCACATTTCGGCTGTCTTATGTTAGTAAATGGGGAAGAGTAAACTCAAAGAGAACTGCCAAAGTTACACAAAAGCTAATGGCAGGGCCAGGAAAGAATCTGGATCTTTTGACTTCTAATCTAGTTTTTCACCTTTATACCAAGATGCCTCACCTAGAACATCCATCTTCTGACTCCAGAATAGAAGCCCAGCCTCCTGTTCACCAGTATTGACATCTCCCTGCTAAAGCACAAATCAGAAATGTTAAATCTCACCTTGTAAATGACTGTTCACTTGACAGCTAATTAACCATGTACCAGGCACTTGGGGCACCATCTCAGCAGTCACGAAGGTGGCAGGAAAGATCTGAGCCACATCAGTGCGGTGTCCACGAGTGGTCAGCATCTGTCCATGAAAGAAAACTGTGTGCACATCTACTTCATTGCCCATGCCAAACAAGTGCCAGGCCACACGCTTCTGAGCACACATGCTCAGCTCTGGTAAGTTCCCAAAGACAAAGCCATTGATTGCTGTAAAAGAAAATCCTCAGCGTTAGAAAAAGATAGCCAGCAGGAAAAATCTTAGCATCTATCACAACAAAAATAAGTGACATTTAGATGAGGTTTTAAACATCATGCTGTCCTGACCATGTATAATCTCATTTAAATTTTACATACAATCCTAAAAAAAACCACAGATGTGTGTCATTCAAAAGAAGGAGAAAACCAAGGCAAAGAGATTTAAGTTATTTCCCTTTGAAGACTAATCCGCAATTAAATGATAGCGCAAATATTCCTAATCAGTAATCTCTGAATATTGTCTGGGGAACGAAGCTATTTTCAAGCTACTCTTTCCTTTTAGGTGAATTTCATTCTCAAATTTGCACGGGAAAAGTGTTAAATGAATGAAGAGATATTATGGCCATTATAAACAATTGGTATAAAACAAAAGAGGAATTTGAACTTCTCAATCCATCACTTACATCTTTCTTTTGAATTTTTTTTCCCTATCCTTGAGAATGTCTAGCTTTCAGTCCACCACTGTCACCAAAGACAGGCAAACGATTTCCTTAATTAAAAGAAAACAAGATAAGAGGGACATATGGCACACTGATCCTTCTATCACTTGGGATGGTAGCATCCCTTATCAGAGTGCTAACTACACTGCTTACAATCTGCCTTTTTGATAATGTCTCTGGGTGGCAAAGAACTTGGGTCCCAGCTACCCACACAGGAGACTCAGACCCAAGTTTGTGATTCTGGCTTTGATTCACACAGCCCTGGCTCTTGTAGGCATTTGGGAAGAAAACCAAAAGACAAATGAGCTCTCTCTCTCTCTTTCATTAAATAAATAAATAAATAAAATTTTAAAATAAGCTTTTTATTGGTAAAATCCGTTCTCACGTCTCCATTTATACTTTGGGGGATTTTGTGCCTTTTGTTTTATTTGTTGTGCCTTTTTTTTTTAACTTCTATTTGTTTATTTGAAAAGGCTAGAGAGCATTTCCACCCACTTGTTCACTCCCCAAATGCCCACAACAGCTAGGGCTAGGCTGATCTGAAACTGGGAATCAGGAATTCATTTAGAAGGTCAGAAATTCATCTACTTGAGCCATCAGTAAGGATACTCAGGGTCAGAGTTAGGATCTGGAATCCACAGCTGGATTTGGGAATTGAATTCAAACTCCGGGATGTGTGACAGAGCATCTTAAAACCAGCACCTCAATTGCCTTGATAAACACCTACTGACAGTTTGTTTTAATTTAGTTGACAAGTAGGTTTCCTTACAGACAGAAATCTAAAGTAGAATGAAGGATACACATGAGGTAGCTTGAAGGCAACCAGCTTTCTTTTCTCTACAAAATGGATAATTCTTCTAGCTTGCATCCTTTTCAAAGCAATGTTAGCACATTTTAAGAACCCACACCCAAAGTGATTCAGCTTGTAAAATACGACTCTGGAGTCAACAACCTGAAATATTTATTTCCCAATGTTAAGCAGAGTAGCCTATAGCAGGAGCACAGCTTACACAGAGATATCACAGTTTGTATTTCGGCTAAGCCATTTTTGCCTCGTAATTTTAGGAATATCAATTTCTTACAGGTAAAATAGCAAAATGTCGCCTATTATTCCTGGTCCTAATGAGGATTAAAAATGGACCAAGTATAAAAATGCCCAAATTATATGAGGCCCAATAGAAATCCTTTGCTAGAATTTAGTGCCAAAACGTGAAAACCTCCTTCCAGCTTACCATGCATCCTGTTGCTCTCCTGAAAGCCCTCATCTTCTTTGTCTACTGAGGCAGGGTTGGAGCAGTAAGTAGCAATGTTCTCATCAAGATGCCAGCTAAGATTCTCATCTACCACATTGAAGAGCAGAAAGAAGCTGTGGTCCACATCCCGCCGCTGAGGAGGAAAGTTCCTGTCCAGTGTTCCTGGGTTAAATGAGAAAAGTATAAAGGAGAACCTCCTTTCTTTGGCAACAGTGAATTGCCAGGGGTATCAAGAGAAAGGGATAGGAATAGAGGGGGAATGAAAAGTCTACTGCAGGGAAGCAACTATAACTTAGTGATACTAATTTCCATGTTCAGATTCCCGATGTAAAAAAAAACACCAATTCAGTAGAATCAAGGTAGGATACATAAGATTTAGAATAATTCTAGCCTACTGTCTTTGCCAATGTCTTTGACCAAGAGCCTGAAAGTATGTTTCTGAACATCCTGATATTTATGCCAAATTGCTCCTTGAGCACCTTCTATTCCCTAGCACGTCCTTAGGCTTCCCCAAACCTTGAAGCCACACTTTCAATTGTATTCATACCTGAATTTCACCACACATCTTACCTCAGTTTGATTTGACTCCACTCACAACTAATGTATTAAAATTGGGAAAAATAGGAAGAAAAACAATAGGGTTTGGTTTATGTTTCCTTACTTTGTTTTTGTTATTTTAGAAAGGAAAAAAAAAAAAAAGGTAACAGGTCTGGCATGGTAGCCTACTAGCTGAAATCATAGCTGTACATGCGCCAGCATCTCATATGGTTAACAGTTCGTATTCTGGCTACTCCACTTCCCATCCAGCTCCCTGCTTGTAATCTGGAAAAGCAGTAGAGGATGTCTCAAAGTCTTGGGACCCTGCACCGACGTGGGAGACCCAGAGGAGGCTACTGGCTCCTGGCTTTGGATTGGCTCATCTCCAGGCATTGTGGCCACTTGAGGAGTAAACCAGTGGGTGGACCATCTTTCAATCCATCTCTCCTCCTCTCTGTATATCTGGCTTTCTGATAAAAACACATAAAATCTTTAAAAAATGAAACCAAAAAGATAACAATGAGGTGGCATTGTGGTATAGTGGGGTAAGCCACCACCTCCGACACTGGCATTCCCGTGTTGGTGACAACTCAAATCCTGGTTGCTCTTCTTTTGATACAGAAGTTTCCTGTCAATTTCTCAAGGAAAGCATTGGATGATTCCCACATTCTTGGGTCTCTGCACTCACACGGTAGACTCAGATGAAGACCTTGGCCCCTGACTTCAACCTGACTTGTCCCTAACCATTGCAGCTATCTGGAGAATGAACCCAGCAGACAGAAGCTCTCTTTCTGTCTCTCTCTCTCTCTCTCTCTGTCTCTCTCTCTCCCACCCTATCCCACTCTCTCTAACTATGTCTTTCAAATGAAATTTTAAAATCTTGTTTTAAGAAAGAAAGAAATAAAATTGAAAACAGAAGTCATAGACAAGGAGTCAGGCAGGGTTTATTCCTACTAACAAACCAATGTGCTGAATACTTCAGACTATTGCCCAATATCTAAGTGATTACACTACATTGCTACTTCCCATAGATGTCCAAAATTGCACTTCATAACTCATCCTTGAGACCTGTACCTTTTTTACAGGTTATGAGGGGTCCAATGAGACCAGTTGCAATATCTCGTGGTGCGTCCACATGTGAATGGTAGATCCATGTGATGCATGCTGGATCAGCATCAGTAGGTGCATGGCCTTCTGGAATAGTCCAATTGTAGATATAGCTGCCACCAGGAGGCACAGAGTCATCAGCTTTTAGCTGCCCAGAGGAGCCATCTGGGTATAGGGAACCTAGAAAATGAAACAGCACATTCCAGGGACCAGCATGAGTGACAATGTAAAAGATATATAAGCTAAGATGGAGCTTGATATGGGGCACCTATATCAAGCTATGTCCATGCCTGTGGAATGTAGGATTCTGAGATCCAGCACAGTATTCTTTACAATCTGAGGAGGGCACAGATGCAAGTAACATTTATCCAAAGAATTCCATTCCTCCTGGCAGCAATGGATGAAGAGAAAGAGCTATGACAAAGGAAAATATTTCTTGGCCTAATCTGGTGGTGCTGCGGTACAAAGCTGGTGACTTGGAAACCAGGGAGAAGACAGAAATTTCTCCTTTTCAGGACTCACTTTGAAAAATGAGGCAGCAATTTCAGAACTTTAATAAGACAACTTAATAGTTATTTGCCCCATTCCCTGCATTGCGTAGAAGAGAAAATTGAGGACAAGGCTAGCATTATGGCACAGTAATTTAAGCCACCAGCTGTAGTACCAGTATCCCATAAGGGCACTGGTTCAAGTCTCAGCTGCTCCACTTTAGATCCCACTTCCTGCTAGTGTACATGGGAAAGCAGCAGAAGATGCAGCTTGAGCCCCTGTACCCATGCTGGTGACCCAGATGAAAGTCTTGGTTTCTGGCTTTGATCTGGTCCAGCTCTAGCTATTGTAGCCATTAAGAGAGTGAAACAGTAGATGGAAGATATTCTCTGTGTGGGTGTGTGTAATTATGCCTTTAAAATAAATAAATACTAAAGAAAATAAATATAATTAAGGAAAAGAAACTTGTGCAGGCCACATACGAAGTTAGTGGCCCATCCAGTATATTTGACATCCCTCTAATCTTACTCACTGTCATCACTATTATAGTTCATTGTTGCTGAGACAGTTTAAGACACAAATAAACAACTTCCTCTTAAGAAAATGGAACTTTCAGAAGATTGTGTGTGATACTAGAATAACTTCCACTGACATTCATAGCATCCTCTTATCTTTTCAGAGCATATTCTAAAAACCTATGAAATTGTCATTCAAGAACTCCTTGTAATAAAAGGTAAGGTTGCAACATCCTGATAGGAAATCAGAGGCCCAGAAGGCATAGTGTGTTGCCCAAGTCAGACAGTACATGAACAGTAGACCACACACCCATACACAACTATTTTTTACACTGAGGAGAGTATGTGTCACCTTGGATTAATAAAGAAAAATGGGATGGGCATTGTGACTCAGCAAGTTAATATGTTACTTGAGACACTTGCATCCTACATCACAGTGCCAATTTGAGTCCCAGCAACCCTATTTCTCATTGAGCTTCCTGCCAATTATAGGGAACAGGAAGTGATGGTCCAATTACTTGGAGCCTTGTGACCCGTGTAGGAGACCCAGTTGTGGTTCCTGGCTCTGCCCTGGATATTGGGGGGAGGGGGGGTCTCTCTCTTTCTCTCTTTCTCTCAATCTCTCACTGTGTGTTTCTAAATTTCAAAAAGAAAGGAAATCTTTTTTATATATAATTATATTTGTTTGTAATGGGAGAAAGAGTGGTTTACCTTCTGAGTCCTTCTCATAGAAAACGCCATGAGGATGGATGGTATAGGGACGTGTGGCAAAATTCTTCAGATGGATACGGATGACATCTCCCACCTCAGCCTGCAGCACTGGCCCCAGGAAGCCCAGCCAGGCAGGCTGGGCCACTTCATCCCTATATGAGTCATCTTTGTATTCTTTATAGACGGTCTTCTTGTAGTTTCTCCCTATTCGATTCTTGTCTGATTTAAGGAAGCTGGAAGCTACTCTAGGAAAAAAAAAAAAGATAATCACAATTTTGTCACCATCTCCAATCCTCTAGGAGTCTATTTTCCAAAGGTAGGTGTCCAAAAATTGTCCATTCTTTGTTTAGAACCAAACAAAAGAAATTGGATTATACTGATCAAAACATGAAAGCGTTATGTGTATCTGGCATATAATAGAAACAGTAAGTAGAAGCACATGTAACTGCTGACTTTTAATCATTTCTAATAAGAAAGTAATTTTACATTGTTCAATTCAGTATATGATCATGACAAAATAAACATAGACTGATTTAGCATCGTCCTGCTATATATTTGAAGCCTTTTAGTGTAATGGTTATGACCAAAAGCCCTGGATCCAGGCCAATACCAACTCTGCCGTTTCAAAATTTGTGGGTTGTTAAGCAAATTACCTAACTTATCTGTGCATAATTTCACCATCTCTAAAATGGAGATAATCATAGTGTCTAACTCAAAATGTTGTATTGTTAATTAAAGTGCATAAATATTGTAAGACAGTGTCTGACAAACTATGAAAACTCAATAAATGTTGGCTATTACTTCAGAGCAATAGGAATGAGCTGTAATGAATTTATTCCCTCAAGGGAAATTTTAATGCAAGTACTGTGTGACTCCAAAATTTGATGGATATTTTGTGTAAAAAAAAAAAAAAGATACAGTTGGATGGGTGTAAGGGCACAGTGCCACGTGCCATGTCAGAGTGCCTAGTTTGAGTTCTGTCTCTCCTTCTGATCTATGTTTCTGCTGATACACACACTGGGAAGCAACAGGTGATGAGTCAAGAGCCTTGGTCCCTGCCACCCTCATGGGAGACCTGGACCTGGATGATATTCCTGGCTTCTGGTTTTAGCCTGGCTTAGCCTGGCTGTTGCAGAGATTTAAGGAGTGACTCTCCGGACAGAACATGGTGTGTGTGTGTGTGTGTGTGTGTGTGTGTGTGTGTGTGTGTGTGTGACTTTCAAATGAGCAAGAGTTGATAAATAGAATATTTTTAAAAGGCAGCTGTTTTTCCTATTAGAATTCTTCCTAGAAAATTCAGAAATATTAGTCAACTTCACACAACTAAAATTTTGGAGATATAAAGTGAATCATAATTTCAAGAGATTGTTTAACAAGCTTTTTTTCAGATGTATGTGGAAATGGCTTATTTAAAGAAACAAAGAAGATCAAACCTACGGTGTCTTGAGAGGTAAAATGGTCAGAATCATACCAGCTTTGCCCACATAGTTTCAACCACAAATCCTCATTATTTCACTCACTCTTCTGCTGGACTTCAACAAGTCGCTAGACCATTCTGATTCTAATTTTTTTCACCTATAAAATGAGTATACTTATACTCTAAAGTTTATAAGTTTATATGTTGTCTGTCACAGATGTTGCAGAATTTATAGCTATTACTATTGCCTTGATTCTAAGGCTTACCTTAGTTCTTCCCATTGCCATATATCTGAAATCAGTACATTTCCACTGATCTATAGAAACATAGCTCCACTGCACACATGGAAAAATTCTGCATATATTTAGTATTCCATGTTTAATTTTTTTAAAAATCTGTTACTAAATCAGTATATTCATATGGAAATATGGATATCATCTTATAATTGAGGAAATATGAAACTGGTTTTAGGACTCTCAGCATGTTGAGAAACCTCACGTGGAAAAGCAGATTCCACATGTGCTTCTGGATTCTGACACATCTCACCTTCTTCCCAAAAAACCTGCTCCTTAGTGGCTCAGAGAGGCTAGGAGCTGTCTGTGGAAAGAACTCTCAAGAGGAAACTTTCTGCCCTTAAGGTGGTCCCCTACTCCCAATTCCAAATGTAATATCATAAGAGATTAAACCTACGTGTCATTCTCCAGAGGTTGGTTTGTGATGACATTCCTTCCCTTGGGGGCATAGTTCCACTGCACATCCCGGATGCCCAGGTAGTAGACTCGAGTGGCCCCATCAGTCAGTTGGGGCCACAAGGATTGCACGAACAGCAGAGCCCAGAGCAGGTGGCCTAGCTCCATGGCCCACATCACTCTAGGATACAGGCAAATGAATGTTGCTGGTGTGGAAGAAAGAACAAAGGGATTTTGTGTGTATCTAGAAAGCTGAAGAGAAAAAAAGCCAGATTGAATGACTAGGATGTTAAAACAAAGTTAGCCTGGTTTTTCTGTCTTACTGATTCCTTTTAGTTCAACATATATTCAATGATTTCTACACATCAGACTGCAGGGTAAAGTTAAACATTCATCTATACTAATAATCATGTATCACTTCCTCCAGAAGAGATCTCTGAAAAGTGGTAATAGATAGAAAGTTCTGATATGTCCCCCAAATCAGGAAAAAGGCATCTGAAGTTGGATTTAGCTACTGATTCACTGAGTGCTCAATCAAGCCATTATTTCTTTGTCTCTATTTTCCCGTAGACAAAAGGAAATGTTTACTGTTATCATTTCCCATCATCTGTAACTTGTTTTATAATAAAGAAGGATGCACCAAAAGACAGTTACTAGAATATCTGTAGATCTAAAGTGGAAATATTGAAAAATATTCATTAACAATATAGTAGATGAGTAAATTTCAATTTATTCTTGCAATGGAATCATATATCACAATAACAATAAACCAATCACAACTACATGGAATGTTAGGGATGACCCCAAAGATGCTGCAGAAAGAAAACAGACATCAAAGGGTATATACTGTGTGATTTCATTTATCTAAGTACAAAACCAGTCAAAAGTAATCTTTTGTGAGGATAGTGTTTGCTCTTGAAGTAGGGATCAGCAACTGGGAAACAAAGAAAAGAAAGACTTCTGGGTTAAATTCTGTTTCTTAACCTATATGCTGATTATCTGAAGTGTTCAATTTGTACGTATGTGTATATATATACACATACATACATATAATTGTATATGCAATAATATATGTTTATATTATATATTATTGTATATTGTATATACAATAACATATTATTGTATATACAAAAATTGTATATATACAATTTTGTGTGTTTTTCCATATACCTCCAAGAAAAGTTTAAAATAAAAGTAGGAATATGCAAGAGAAATAGTTTTAACTCAGAAAAAGAAATGTTCTATACTTGTTCTCAAGGCTCTGCACAATCAAACTCCTTTCATGGGTCTAGTCCGGAATCAGAATCATACTCAAGCCTCGAGTCTCTCATTTAAGTACCATAACTAAGAAGTCAAACTTCTTAGGACTTACATAAGATAGTCATTCCCAGAGCTGCAGTCAAACTCAGGAACACAGATAACATCACAGACACAATATACATATACTTGTGTGCTATGCACACACAATCTC
Organism: Ochotona curzoniae; assembly: GCF_017591425.1. Classification (NCBI taxonomy): domain Eukaryota; kingdom Metazoa; phylum Chordata; class Mammalia; order Lagomorpha; family Ochotonidae; genus Ochotona; species Ochotona curzoniae. The sequence continues at coordinate 34,260,910 of NW_024465023.1, forward strand.
ACTTGAAAGCAAGGATACATACACTTGTGTCCACATAAAGGACCGTAATGTCACATGGTTCTATATGGTTCATCATCAAAATAATAAATAATAATGATGCTAACAAATCAATATTTGCTCTGCGTATTGTGCCCAAGTTCTAAGTGCTTTTGCAAAATTAAACCACTGAGCCCACCCAGAGATGCCAAATAAAAAAATAATTAAAATCACTGAATTCTCACAAACCCCCTATTAAGTGGATATCATATTATCTCCACATTACAGTGTAAAAACCGCAAAAACAGAGCTATGCAAGATTTTTCCAAGGACATATAGTTAGTTATCAGTTGGAAATTGAGCCTAGGAACAACTGACTTCCACATCAGCAATTTAAATCACCATATCACCATGCTATTTTATCTTACACAAAATAATGCCTGCACATCTGCCTGTGTACGCACACAGAACACTTATATGCTCATACCTACAGTGATAACTAAGCAAAAGAATACACACTCTGAAACATGCAAATACATGTGATTATGATCACTTTATAAGCAGACACTCATGCTTACATGAGTGTATTCACAATAATGGTAATGACAGTGATTTTGACGGGAGCCAGCATTCATTGAAAGATTACTGCATACTAAACACTATGTTTGATGTTTAATATAGAGCATTACACTAAATATTAGCCTAAGCACAAGAGATTGTGACTATCTGTCAAAAACAGAAATTCAAAGATATACATAAACTCACAAAGGTTTAAGAAACCCTGATAACTACCTAGCTAAGAAACAGACTTATGAACTTTGCACAGACTCTCTGTTTATTCCACAGATAAAAGTAACCCAAAGTTTAATCTCTAGTCTCCATAATACATTTTGCAGAAAGCTTTTGATGTAAGGAAAGACCTGTTTTAAGAATTTTTTTTTTCCCTAAAATCTAGCCTTCCCGCTGACATTTGTGTGGATTTGAACATAGCTTAATAAATATGAATCTATTTTCTCATATGTATAGTGTGTATAATAACATCAACTTTAGAGAAATATATCAGAAAATTTACATGAAAGAATCTTTATGTAATCAATATTTGGAAAGTGGAAGGCAGTAACTGCTGAGTTTCTTTCTTTTCCTTCTTCCTGGCTACACTTTGATAAATTATCCTTACACACTTACACCATAATTTTTATATTTCTACTCTATTAGTTAACTTGAATCCCAATTGCTCCAGAGGGCAGCCTCTAGCTCCTCTCGTTTAAACTATCCTCTGAAGAACTACTTACTCTCTGTAACGCTCAATTGGATTCAATCAGTTTTTATATTATTGCTATCTTTCTAGTTCATGAGCTGCTTTATGAACTTTATTTTCCAGAATGTACAATAAATTCAATTGGAGTAGATGTCATACGTGAGAGGTCAATCTCTATTTGTGCTACCAGACATAGTGATAGAAGCCCAATAATTAGACCATAACAGGTATTGCTAAAGTGACATAAAGTGGCACAAACCTTCATTTTCCCACCTGTTGGACCCAGTTCAACTTCTGTCACTGACTCAAATATTGCAGGCAAGTTTCTTTGCCTTACTGATCCCCAGTCTCCCCATCTATAAGATAGGAGACTATATAATGCTGAGCTATAGAAACAGTTCTAACCTATTCAGAGTTGTAGGAGTTTGATAATGAAATGAGAAAATGCAAAACTAAAAAATATATATATCATAAATATCTCTCAAAAAGTCTGTCCAGCTCTTACATCTTGCTGATACTCACATTCACTGGTGAAACATGGGTACACTCACAGGTGTCCACATAAAATATCATGTTTGTAATCACTCAGATAGTCATGCCTTGCATCCCTCAATAGAGATGTTGGGTTCTCGCTTCATTGCAAATATGGTACAACCTGAACCTCTTTTAAGCTTTCTTCTCAGAGAGGGATTAACAAGGTAGTTGTGCCTTGAACTCGCCTCTTTGAAGAGCGGCTCAGATAAGAGCTCCGCAAGCAGAGAAGCACATGGTAAACTTGGAAATGTTCCCAGAAGAAACTAATAGACCTTCAGCATACAATGAACAAGCACTAAGCGCCATTGTGACTAATAGTTCAAAGGCAATAAAAAACAGTCCATGGGAAAAAAAATTACCTAACATTTGCCTAGATGTTTCCTCTATAAATGTGCTTTTTCATATCTGCCAGCTTATTTACATCTGAAAAAAAAACCCTTATAAGACAAGAATCACTTTCTAAAGGTTACACCCAGCTTTTAGGCTTTGGAATCAGGCTACATAAACGAATCTTAGTGATATTTTTCCCTAGCCATGTGGCTTTGGAAACTATTTTCATTTCTCTACCCACAGTGTCTTCACATTTAAAATGAAATTCAAAATAATAACTACCCCATAAAGTTGTGAGGAGTAAATGATTTAATATCTGTAAGTGTGTAATACACAAGTAAGAACTTATGTGCACAAAAAAAGACCCATCTAACAGTAGCAGAGAGCAATGTGAGACTTGCCCAACAGAGTAGGTGCACTTGATTCAAGATGATATTTGTCTGCCTTTTAAATTTTGCATAAGAAAAAGTAGGAGTGGCTTCTACCATTACAGATGAGTTAACAGGTCTATAAATGAAACTTAACACCCCGTGCACCATTCAAAGTCGATGCCCATACCAAACCAATGTGGGGAGAAGGAACGAAACCCCAAAAAGAGTTCAAGTAACTGGTAAACACCACTGATAAAAGGAGGCAACAGCATGCTGACATACCTGGGCATTTCAATGTGACTGCACACTATATGACTCTACTAGTTGGTAGAGAAGTGATATTTGCAATAATGACGGCAATGACTTAACTCTGGTAGAAGTTCCAGCCAGATCCAAAAGCACAGGGTGCAGCACCATGGTGTAGCAAGCTAAGTCTCCACCTGCAAAGCCAGCATTCCATACAGGCGCTGGTATGTGTCCCAGTTAGCTCTCCTTCTAATTAAGCTCTCTGCTTATCACTTGAGAAAGCAGCAGAGGATGGTCAGAGTCCTTGGGACGCTGCACCCACATGGGGAGACCACAAGGAAGCTCCCGGCTTCTGGCCCTTGGCTCAAGATCAGCCCAGTTTCAGCCATTGCAGCCATTTGAGGGAATTAACCAATGGATGGAACACCTCTCCTGTCCCTTTCTCACTCTGCAATGCTGCCTTCAAATAAAGACAAATCATCTTTTTTTTAAGTTCAGCGTAGTTTTCACACTCCTCATATATCTAACAGTAAATGAATAGTCCTAATATAAATGTCTTCACCCATAAAGTTCAATTGCTGGCTGTCTCCTAAAGAAAGAAAGGAAGAAAGATGGATAGATATAAATTAATTAATTAATAGCTGGAACGATGACTAAATTGGCTAGTCTTCCACCTCCAAGCCCCAGGATTCTATATGGGCTTTGATTCATGTCCCAGCTGCTCCACTTCCCATCCAGCAGCCAGCTTATGGTCTGGGAAAGCAGTAGAGGATGATCCAAAGTCTTGGGACCCTGCAACCACATGGGAAACCCAAAGGCTCCCGACTCCTAGCTTCGAATTGGTTCAGCTCTAGTCATTGCAGCCATTTGGAGAGTGAACCAGCAGATGGAAGATTTTTCTGTCTCCCCTTCTCTCTGTACATCTACCTTTCCAATAAAAATGAACAAATCTTTGAAATAAATAAATAAATAATACAGCTGGCCATTGTCACAAAAACTTGTCACTTTATAGATAGGCATGATATGTGTTCACCCATCCCTTTTGCACACAATGGCACGTGCTAAGCACATAAGCACATGTGCATATGTATGACAATGCACATCCCCAGGCTAAGATTTGTTTTTCTATTTGTTTTTCTTCTTGGAAGTAGTGTGATATAGCATAAAGAACCAGAATTTCTGAGTCAAGCAAACTTAGTACTATTCTAAGATGTGTTTAAATAAGATAATATTATACACCATCCGAGACCAAGTACCTGGTATTAGTTTTCTTTCTGTCTCATTGATATTCTTTCCTCCCAAAAACTGAATATTATGTAATTGCCATCATTATGTCATTGAGTTTTATTATATGATATAAAAGCAGAAGAAATAATTTATACAATGCCATTAGGATCATTTGGATAGTACATGGTAAAAATGGAGATAATTGTGGAACTAGAAAAAAAAAGACTCTTATTACAGACTCATTATTTCTTCACTTTATGACCTTGAGCAAGTCACCTAACATTCTGAGCTCCAGTTTACTCATCTCTTAAATGGAGGCAGTCTGCTGCTTTGGACCACTCACTTGCTTGAAGACAAAACGAGATGAAAGTTATGAAAGCCCTCTGTAAACTTTTTACTTCAGCAAGAATATTTTTCCCTGTGCTTGGCATGGTAGCCTCATGGCTAAAGCCCTTGCCTTGAATGTGTCAGAATCCCATATGGGCACTGGTTCTAGTCCTGGTGGCCCCGCTTCCCATCCAGCTCCCTGCTTGTGGCTTGGGAAGGCAATCGAGGACAGCCCAAAACCTTGGGACCCTGTACGAACATGGGAGACCCGGAGGAAGCTCTCGGCTCCTGGTTTCGGATGGGCTCAGCTCCAGCCATTGTGGCTGCTTGGGGGAATGATTCAACAGACGAAAGATATTCCTCTCTGTGTCTCCTCTTTCTTCTCTGTATATCTGACTTTATAATAAAAATTAAATAGCTTAAAAAAAGATTATTTCCCCTTTTCTGAGTCCACATAAAAAGGTTAGTCTGATGTGGGAAAGAAAAGGATAAATTAGGAAAAAGAAATGAAATGTTAAGTGTGCAAGAGTCCTGGGGAAAAGTTAAAATGCGATAGAAAGAAATAAGGAAGAGCAATTTAAAGGAAGGAAAAGATCATTACATATAATTTAGTTAACATGCAATGATATCTTGCCCAAACTTGGGAAGTAAGCCTGTACCATGTGATTACTTTTCTACTTAACCTGCCTGTTGCCCCAGGGTCACCTGGACCTGATCCATCTGATTCCAGACAATTCACATTGTTGTTTTCCCCTAGAATCTGCGAGTGGTTCTTTTAATGCTACAATGCTGGTTTATCATCTTACGTCTCCCTCTACCTTTCCCAGTAGGGATAATTGATGTGAACAGACTCAACCTAAATAAATAAGTAAACTAAATAAGTAAATGCTCAACTATCCTTGGTGTCCACTCTCAGCTCTTAGCAACTTTCCTATAGAATCCTCCTGCAGATTCATCTTTTGTTCCTCTGCTTTCTTAACACTTTGTGGCATTTTCTTCACCCTGTGATAGAAAGCATACTCAATTTAGGTTTAAGACTTTAATCTAAACCCCATGTCTTGCCAATCACAGGCATGTGATTGTAAATCAATCATTTTCACCTATTTGAGCCTAAGTTTTCTAATTAAAAAAAGAATAATGTTTACTTCATATGATTGCTTTGAGCTCTAGCAAAGTGCATGCTTACCACATCATGGGTGTTCATTAATGAAAAAAAAAATGAGTGTGTTTTAGAAGATTCAAAAATGTATTAAATCTTTAGAGACCATCTTTTTTATCCCATGTCCACCATGTTATGATATCTAGCAAACTGAGATCAGAAAAGTTTATTCAAAGTCTTGTAGCAAGTTACTGACAAAGCCCAAATTTAAGCCAATATTTTTTAAAGATTTCTGTTATTTGTACACTATGAGCAAAATAACATTCCAGTAATAGCTTAGTTCAGTTACTCTTAATTGACTTGCTCAGTTCCAATCTGCTCTCAGAATATGATATCAAGCACAATTGAACCTTCCATTTATGTAGTCCCCAGATCTATAACTTAAATAAGACCCCCAACCTGTGAAACAGAAAATGAGCAAGCAGTTTTGACAGGAAAATTAATTTTCTGTAGGAATCCAAGATTGTCCCAGTGTGGTCCTGGCGGTTTTGGAGAGAGAAACAAAAGGAGCCTATTGTCTCCTTTAACTTTCACACCCAGCCAAACTTCCTCTAACTTCTCAGCCACTGACTTTCTCTCCCAAGTAGCCCAAGATTTCCCTAAATCCAGCTGAATTACTGTATTTGCATAGGAAGGCAAGTGAAGTAAAGTTTGGAAAGAGAGAAAAGAAAGCTTACCTTTGCTAGAGAAAACCCTTCCATATTCATGTCAGCGGCCCATTGATGTTGCACTGCAGACCCCAGTCTGAGCCTGCCAGCCCTGCTCAGTCAGTATCCTGGGTTACAGGGCCTTTCTTGTAAATTAAGTCCAGGCCTCTAATTTGGCAGGGTTACTGGGGTGGAAGAGTGGGGGAGGGGCAGTACTAGGTGCCCTTTTAGTAGGAGCTAAACTACTGGAATGTCCTGTTCCAGCCGGTTTGGTACAAAACCCGGGGTGGTTCTTTGAACATATCCGGGTGTTTTCCAAATCCTGGCTAGGATCTCAGGAGGAATTACAAGAAGGTGGGCTACTATTGTCTTACTGCAGCTTTTTAGTTGATCTTTGCTGAAGTAGCAAGAAAAATGCACTGTCCCTGTAGCCGGTCAAAGCTCATGGGAGGATTCAAACAACTCCATTAAGAAACGTGGCTCTTTGCAAGGGTTATCAGGTGTGAAAAAAAGCCCCAGTGGATCCACAGTCTTTCCCTTCTTGCTCTGAAGCACTCTAAAGCACGGTGCTCAGCACTGTCTGTTTCCTGAGCGCACGAATTTTGGTAACAGATTAAAACAAATCTGGCAATGAGACAAACAGCTTTCCCGCCCCCCCCCCCACATGCCTGGCCCTGTGTTAACCACTTTACATGCATGCTTTCATGTAAGTCTCACAACTGTCCCGTGACACTAGTACTCTAATTCTTTTCACAGCTGAGAACAAGCCTGGCTCTGAGAGGAGAGATAACTTGCTTAAGGTTACACACTTAGAAAGTCAGAGAGGGAGATTGGGCTAGGTGGGTAAACTGAGCCAGGACCCTACAACACTACGCTGCTTCAGGGAGAAACAGAACTATTTTGAGATGAAGGAAGAGATTTCACACTGAAGATCAACTGTATGCCACTCACTGATGGACATTGAAATACACAATAGCTCTGCCACTGTCATTTCTGAAATAGCCGAAATTGAAATCCCAGGACAATATCCACATTTTCCTTCTTAGAAAACGAAAGGAGTTAAAAGATAGCCTGGATGAGCTTAGGTGAACAGCTGAAACACAAAGAAAGTAGAAAAAAATGCACTTTTTTTTTCTAAAATGAAAATGAAACAAATAAAAAAAACAAAACCGCAAAATGGACCCCTAAAACTTCAGGATAAAACTGGAGGCTAAATTTGCTTAAAGCCACCAGCCCTCCCTAATAGTGCTTAAAAGAGGGAGGATGATGAAAAAAAAAAATCCCTGGCTTCAATCAAGCAACCTTGGTTCCAGCCTCACTTGCCCTGGGGATAATCAGCTGCATAGCAGTGGTACAGTCCCTTCCCTCCTCTGCATTATTTCCATTTATACAAATGAGGTTCTTGAACAATCCCAGCTTTGTAAATGTGCATACCTGGGATTCCATATAGTAAGCAGATTCCGGCTATTAACAATGCAGGAGAAACAGATTTAAGAGACCAAAAGTGTAAAGAAAAAATGACAATTCATGAAGATGCTATACAAAGCTCCATGCCTCTTTGGAAAGTGCTGTACCTGCCCACTAGGAACAGACATAGGAAAGGGACAGGTATGGTGGCAGTCACACCACCTGGTATTCTTACTTTGTGATGAGGAGATCTTGGCTAGGTACGGATGCTCTTCTCCAGGTGATCTTGAGACATTTTCCTCTCCCCAGTTTAAAGTGCCTTGAGCCGAATCCAAGGAAGAAGACTTTCTGAACAATGAGCTGGTAGGGCAAAGTCTAGGTCATAAACTACTAGAGGTGCTCCAACACCAAGGAACTGCCTCACGAACTACAGCCAGGCACAAGTTAAGTGAAAGCACCAGTAGGGGAAAGGGAGGAGCCACCAAGCTTAGCTTCCTCAGAATACTCAGTGGTTATTAAGGGAATCTAGATCAGACCACGACAGCACTGAGAGTTATCTGCCTGGCATGGACGTGGACCTTGAAGCTAGAAGGGGGGAGGTGTGGTCAAAAACCAATTAAGTTGGGATCCAAGTCCATGCTCAAAGGCATTTATGACAGGGAGGGGAAGGGCTAAGGTCTCTACTGTGACTCATGAGAGACAACACGAAACAGGTCATTATAGACACACTTAAGTCAACACAGAAAAGGGTACATAGGAGACAAGGTGTGCCAATTTCCGGAGTGGTGTTAACTCATTCACCAAATCCACTGAGAGTATACACGATGTCCATCTCTCCTGCAAATCCTGGATATATTTTTGACGCCTTGTCCAGAGGGTCATTGAAAACACATCTCAAAGTAGATGTCTAAGATCAGAATTGGCAAAAATGTTTTGTGAGGAGCCACTTAGTAATATGTTATTTGCAGGAGACATAATTTCTGCCCCAACTATTCAAACCTGTTACTGAAGATTAAAATGTATATCTATGTCCTATTAAAATATTTTTGTAAAAATAAGGAGCAGGTCAAATTTGACTCATAAATTAGCTTAACAGTATATTCTATAGATTCTCTTTGCAGTACAGACATTTGAAATGTGCGATCATTATTAACAGCATGGAAACTGAAATCAAACAACTTGAACTGAAAACACAGCTCTGATATTTTCTGATTCTACAATCTTGGAATTATAGCTTGATTTTTCTATACCTCAGCTTTCAATTCTATTAAATGGATTTAGGACTAACTACTTGCCAGGACAATTAGTGGAACTGAAACATTAAACCAGAAAGACTCTCATTTTTGGCGACTTCTAATAGATATTCTTTTCTTAACCATCTTTCCAAAGTGATGTATGCGATCATGTCAGGTTTCTTTTGCAAATAAAATGCATTGGGTGGTATCCTAACAATAGCAAGTCTCACATCTTTATCTATGAGCTTGTCCTTAGCACTTCTTGGAAAAGAAGACCTCTGAGAAAAGGTGAGTGGGTGAAGGACCCAGGGGTTATCCCCCGAGATCACATCTCTGAAACCATGACCTTCTCTTTTCACTTCCCAATATCACTTCTGACCAGAAGACTCCATCACGCTTTGCAAAGATGATTCTGAATTGCTGAGATGTGTGACTGTCCTTTGCTTGCTCTGCTGCACTGGCTCTTGGACTCTGGTTCTGGAAATCTACTTGCCACTTCTCTAGTCCTCCGAGGCCCTGGGTCTCAAACTCAAGCATGACCAGAATCCCTTAGAGGGTTCCTTAAGATGCAGAGTTTCTGCTTCAGTGAATCACGTGAAAGGCTCAAGAATCTGAATGTCTTACCAATTTCCAGGTGTTGCTGGTGCTGCTGATGTGAGAATCATTCCTCCAAGGGACTCTTGCCCTGAGGCTCTCCATCACTGACTCACTAGCATCTTCAGACTGACCCTGGAGCTCCCAGCTGCCATGGTCTTCAGGTGTTCTCTCTGGTACCAGGTCAAATGTATTTCCTTCAGCCTCCTGGTGCCTCATTATGTGCAGCATCCCTAAGAATCCTCTCTGCACCTACTTGCTTACTCCCTTTGTGTCGGATGCTTCTTGCTTGCCTCACTGTTTGGTGACTCTCCCCTGTACCTCCATGTTCTTGAACTTGTCTTCCTTTTGGGCTGTCTGCCTTAGGCTGCTCTGTAAATGGTGTCATCTCCTCTATCCAGCTCTCCTCTACTCTCTCATTTCACTTCCAGATGGTGGGCTCTGCACACAGTCAAGTCTGATATGAGTCTTGTCTAGAACTCGCTGAGTTCTTGAAATCTCAGTTTGAACAACTTTAAATCACTCTAGGACATTAAAATGGAAGAGTATCTGCAAAGGGACCTAGTACAGCACTTGTCATGTAGAAAACAATCAGTATATGTTAATTCTTTCTTCTTTATGTAAGTGTTTTCTCTGTACTCTGAATTCTGAGTTCCCAACAACAGGAAGATCATTAAGTAAGTAGTATGTTTTTAGTTCCCATCTTCCCTAACAAGGAATTACCATTGTTAAGGCTCCATTATCAGCTTCCTTAATTATTTTAATATTTTCTAGCTACACAGGTACTGTACAGCAAAATATTTCTAAAAACACATGAGTTTTCCCCCTTATTCTCATTGTTATTACTATTTTCCATGATACGTTTTTGAGGCATTAGGGATTCCCCCTCCCATTCTCCCTGCTCCCTTTCCATTCTTTCCTGTCCACCATTTCCCCTTGTATTTCTAGAATAGTAGAGTCTTTCAACAACAATTGCGAATCCAACCTTCCATTATTAAAAATAAAGGTTTTTTTCAAGACAATTAATTGTTGAGAAAAGTGTTCTTGATGTTTTAATGTCTGTGTTGACACAAACTAGATGTTAGAATATTGGGATGTAAATGAGGACATTTTGCTTGGGCAGCAACTCAGTAAAGAATAAAGACAAAATACAGAGTGACGGAGTGGAGGCTAAACATGGCTTGATAACCAGGACACCATGATTTCTTCTAATTCTACAGCAACCCATTTTGCTTTCTGGTAACTCATTTTCCTTGCTTCTGAAGATTTTGTCATTAGCTAATTTTTTTTTAAGATTTCCTTCCTTATTTCTTTTCTCTCCCTCCTCCTCCTCCTCTATTTTTTCTCTCTCTCTCTCAGATGAATTAAAGAGAAATAAAGAACCATGTGCTGATTTACCCTCAAAATGGCCACTACAGCTAAAGTTGGAAAGGCTGAACCTGGAAAAGCTATTGCCAAGATCTTCTAACTCCATCTGAATTTTCTGTGTGGGTAACACAGGCCAAAATACTTGGGTCATCTACTACTGCTTTCCCAAGCACATAAATGGAGAGCTAGATTGGAAGTAGAGTTGCCAGAACTTGAATTCACACTCATATTGGATGCCAGGATTGCAGGCAACAGCACTGTGGCACAACATTGACCCTACCTTAGCTAATCCAGAAGTTACCTATCTATCTATCTATCTATGAAGACTGATTAATTTTTATTGGAAAGGCAGATTTACAATGAGAAGAAAAGACAGAAAAACAGAAAGAAAGTTTTTACATTTATTGGTTCACTCTGCAAATAGTCATAATTGCCAGAGCTGAACTAACCTGAAGGCAGAAGGCAGGGGCCTCTTCTGGGTCTCCCATGCAGGTGCAGGGTCCCAAGGCTTTGGGACCATCCTCCACTGCTTTACCAGACCACAAACAGGAAGCTGGATGGGAAGTGGAGCAGCCAGGACATGAACCGGCGCCTAAATTGGATGCCAAAGCTTCCAAGCTGATTAGCCAGTTGAGCCATCCAGCAGGACCCCAATGGTTTCTATATTAAGGTAGATCCTCCCTCTACACTAATGTTGGCTTTATCTAATTATTTTGAACTGAGTTAAATTGAACTCTTAATAAAACACTTTGATCAACCTTTTTTCATCTAGTCTCAACCTTTTCTGATTCAGTGCCTAGTATATAGTAAGCACTCAACAGATATTCATTAAACATTTTTTGTTGTTTGATGGTATTTAGCCATCTAAAAATTCTTTAAATGGTTAAACAAATACGTTCCTTTTTGGGTAGATTAATGCATGCCCTCTTAATTGGTTCTCTGTGGAGACATGGGCCTAACCTATTCTATTCATGGTCAAGGAATGCCATGCTTTGGCTTGAAATTACACACAGTTTTCCACTGCTTTTATTAACTGACTCCCATTTGGAATCTTCTCCAATTGTATTTGTTTAGAGTAAGCATTTTTTTATATCAGTGTCTTAAATGATTTGATCACAGCTGGGGTCCTTAGTTGAGGGCTACTTATATCAGATGATCCTACTACAGAGGTGCTCTTTTCTGGTCCTTTCCATCATCATTGAGTTGGGTTAGAATAGAACATGTGAATGCTCTATAGCTATACATTCCCAGATTTTATCTGCAGTACTTATGTTTCAATGATCATTATTTTCAAAGTTAATCAGTAGTTATCAGTAACTATTGGCATAAATACTTTGTACTGTTGACTATTTCCAAAGACTAAGAATCATAGTTTAAGTACTTTGAATTTTCTGGAGCACATGATTATAATGCTTTTGAAAATGTGTCTGCAAAACAATGATTGATTTGGCAGTGACTGGCACTTCTACACACACACACACACACACACACCACACACCACACACACGCATAGAGTTGCTTTCCAGGGCAAGGAAACTGAATTCTCTGGAAGTGCAATATTGCCAGTATAGAGACTACCAAGAGCAGTTAGTAAACTCTGTTTGCAACACTGTTGACAAGAGAAAGTATATTCGACTTCTAGGGATTCTATGACAAAGTACCACAGAATGGAGAGTTAGAACAACATGAATTTATTCTTCACAATTCTGAAACAGTGCAAGTCTAAAATCAAAGTGTTAGTAGGGTTGTGCGCCTTGTGAATGATCTATAAAGAAGACTTTCATTGCATCCTACAGTTTCATTGCATCCTACAGCCATCCTACAGGGTTTTGGCTACTTTTGGTTTGCATTAGCCTGAAGATCCACCATTACTCAATCGCTGTATCTATCTTCACATTGTTTTCTTCCTGATATGTCAACTCTATGTCCAAATTTTCCTCCTTTAAGACTTATTGGATTCTATAATACAGTGTAAACTCAAATTAATTACTTTTATGAGGGTTCTATTCTCAAGTAAAGCTATATTTACAGGTTCTGGAAGATGTGAATTTATGGAAAGCACTACTCAGCACAATATTAAAAGTCTGGAATATTGTAAAAGATGATTGTCTTTAAAATATTTGAACATTTCCTTCCCCCCTCCCCAAGTCTCCACCCCTCCACCAAGGGGAAAAGGAAATCCCTGAACCCATGAAACTGAATCATAAAATAATAATAGCAAAAAAAAAATTCTGCCAGCATATTTATCCACCTGTAATGAATTAAGGATACTGGAAAATTACACCAACGTAATACCTTTTACATTATTAACTGAAGAAAAAGCATGGATGCCTTTTAAATAATTGTTTAGTATCAGGGACTGAGAAGAAATAAGAACTTTCCAAATCAATGATAAGATAGAAGCTTAATGATTTTAATTGCCTCTGACAGAATTCCTCTTGCTTTAATAAGAGGCATCAGCAGGAACATTGTTTTGCTGGAGAAGGACTCTCTGGGTAATATTTGGCTAATGTTCTCAAAATGTTTTCCTAATAAATAGATGTTGCCATTATTTGGCCTTCTAGAAAGTCAACAGGTAAAATGCCTTCAGCATCCAAAACCCTACTGTTATGTTTTGTTGTTCTGTGTTCTTAGCACTTTTGCATTTACTGGACCACTTATATCTCTCCTGCCATTTTGTTTGTTTGCTTGTTTTTGTTTTAAGATTTATTTTTTATTGGAAAGTAGGATTTACAGAGAGAAGGAGAGACGGAGAGAAAAATCTTCTATCTGTTGGTTCACTCCCTAAGTGGCCACAACAGCCTGTGCTGAGCCAATCTGAAGCCAGGAGCTTCTTCTGAGTCTCCTACGTGGGCGCAGGGTCCCAAGTCTTTGGGCCATCCTCTACTGCTTTCCCAGGCCACAAGCAGAGGAGCTAGAAGGGAAGTAGAGCAGCTAGAATACAAACCAGCGCCCATATGGGATCCTGGCGCACACAAGGCAAGGACTTTAACCACTAGGCTACCGTGCTGGACCCTGCTTTTTTATTTTATATTCTGGATGGTGTGCTAAAGTCGTGCTTCATTTTATATATATATATATAAAACTATATATAACTATACATATACAAAACTATATGTAACTATATATATATATATTCTTCCACTTCTTTGAACAAATGCTTCAGGATTTCAATCCCACTGGTTTAAAATCAGCAACACTCAATATTTGTCTGCAACTGTTTTGGGTGTGATAATTTTGCACCATGTATAAGAAGTTTTCTGTGCTTCATAGTTTATTCCCTAGCATCTTTGGGGCAAAATCAATTGAAATGTGAATGGTGTTGTCTGTCTCTTTTGTTGTTGTTATTTATCACTGGCCTTATTCAATTATGGCATAAACAAGATTAACATTGTCTTCACAAGTTAATGTGAATCATGTTTCTGCAGGCTTCATGTCAATCAGTGTCTTTTTCTTGTCCGTTCTTAAATGAGTTAGCCAATTGTACACTGCTAATTTTGAATTGTGATGGGACTTTGTCCCAAAATCTTTTAATGAAGTAGTAAGGATTTCACCATTTAAAAAAACAATAAAATATTTGGACAGAATTTATGGCTTTTTTCCAAGTTGCTAAGGTGCACGTTTTGAACTTACTTTCATATAGTGGTATTGCAAAGAGTGCATCCTTCTGAATTTTATAGCCACATACTGAGTTGATAATCAACCCAAACCTCCCTCTCCCTACCAATGCAAATGCATCAAATTCCTTTATCAAGAGATGGTAAGTTTTGTCTCAAAATAAGAGATCATTGCTAAAAAGTGAATGTTCCTAGAAGAGGAAACATCTGAATGATGACAGAACCTGAAACTATTTCACATAAAGTAAAAGCTGGGATAAAAGTGTACATTTTCTAAATGACTAATGAAAAGCAAGATGAAAAAAAAAATGGTGGCGAGTACAAGAATTTGTGCTACCAGCAGGGGTGGAGACCGTGTTGTGCACATATTATTGCTCAATTATGGAGACTTTGGGGCATACTGAATCATGAGAGATTTAACCTCATGAAGGGGTTAATGGTTTTATTATGAGAAAGGATTACTCATCACAGGATTTCACTCACTCCCCGTTTTCTCTCTTTTCTGCATGCACTTGCTTGTCTTATTCTCTTCCATGAATTGAAGTTGCACAACGCCCTCATCAGATATCAAGTTCCTGTTGATGCTGTCTAATCCTCCAGAACCCTAAGCCAAAATAAACCTCTTTCTTTTATTGATTTCCTAGATCCATATATTCTTTTATAGCAACAGAAAATAGATTCAGAACGCAGTGATACTAATAATTACTACCATCACCATATGCCAGACAGGTTCTTAATTTTTTACATGTACTAATTCACTTAATTCTTACAAATAATGTACAAGGTAAGTGCTAATATCATTGTTGCAATTTTTTCTTTGTGCACATGTGTCTATGTGTTTAACATGTTCATATTATGTTTACCAGATATGAGAAGCAATTCATAATTACATTTGCCAATTTAAGTGGACTGAAGAAGACTGAAAATGAAACCTTCTGAGATTTTTTTATTAACCTTTTCTATGCTCTTGAGAAACTCTGGGCTTTCTACTTACTACCTGTTAAATTATTTATTTAGTGGAAGATTAATCTTGTGATTATGAAGTAAATTGAAAGCATATCACTGCAAATATAAAATAAAAATAAAAAAGAAAGGAATAGAGAGGATGGGAGCAAGAAACAGAAAGATGGGAAGTATCATATGTTCTTACAATTTTATATACAAAATACATTAAATTTATCCCCTTTATTTAAAATTTTGAATAAAATTAAACCAAACAGACGTTTAGGATTATTTCAAATCAAAGAACCTCTCAGCATACTTTTGTTTCTCAACAGCAAGCTTTCTACTTTGGTACAACCTACTGGTCTGTATCTGATTTTGCTGCCTGTGCTTTTGAGCTCATACACACACACACACACACACACACACACACACACACACACACACACACACACACACAATTGCCTGAAGCAATGGCGAGAAGCCTTTTTGTCTGTTTCTTTCCAGCAGTTTTGCAGTTTCCAACAGTTAGCTTAAATTTTGTTTTTAGTTGATTATTACAAATGGTATAAAATAGAGATCAAAATTAACTTTTCTGTATTTGGATTTTAGTTTTCCCTACACCATTTACTAATGTGTATAATAATAATTATTATTATTACTATTACTTCTCCATTAGTCTTCATCAAAGATACAGGTTTAAACCATATATCTGTAGGTTTAAATATATGCATTTATTTCTGGGGTCCTTTGTATTCTACTGATACGTATACCAGTTTTCAAATGAGATCAGATGATGTTTCTAGGGTTGTTCTCCTTGTTTAAGATTGCTTTGTTGATTCTAAGTCTTTTGTGTCTCCATTCAATTTTAGGATTTTTTTTCTATTTTTAGAAACATGCAGTATAGTTTTGAAGGAATTAAGCAAAATAAGTAAGTCACTTCAGTTGGTATGGACACTTTGACAAAGGTAACTGTTATAACCAATAAACACAGAAATATTTTCCATTTATTACGCCTTTTTTTCCAATTTTTATTGACATTTTAATGTTTTCAATGTACAGCTCATCCACCTGCTTCATTAATTTATTCTTAAATATCTTATTGATTGTGATGATATTGTAAATGGAATTCTTTTCAGAACAATATTTATTTTAATTTGAAAGTGAAAGAGAAAGAGATTGTCTACCTGCTGATTTATTCCCCAAGTGACCACAACCACACAATGCTCGGCCAGGCTGAAGAGACCATAACTCCATCCAGATCTGCCATAGGGGTAGCAACAGCCCAAATACTTAGGCAATCTTCCATTGCCTTCCCAAGTACATTAATAAGCAGTTGGATTGGGAGTGCAATAGATGGAACTCAAATTGGTGCTTCTGTGGTATATTGGCTTCACAGGTGGCAGTTGAACTCCTGTGTCACAATACCAGCCCCCAACATTGTTCTTTTTTCGATAGCTTATTTTTAGTGTATAGAAATGCAACTGATTTTCTAGTATTTTGTATCCTGCAATTTCATTTAACCAGTTATTAGTTCTAACAGATTTTTGATCAAATATTTAGATTTTCTCTATATAAAATTATGCCCTCTGTAAGCAAGGACAAATTTATTTCTTTATTTCTGATTTGACTTTTCATTTCCTTTTTGTCCTTTGCCTACCTGCTCTGTATTATGGCTTCCAGTACTATATTGATTAGAAGTAGTGATATTGGACAGCCTTGTCTAGTCCCTGATCTTGGAAGAAAACTTCCATTTTTCACCAGACTATGATGTTAATTGTTCTCTTCCTCAAACATGGTTTTAATTATATTGAGGTGATTTTTTTTTGTATACCAAATTATTGAGAGGTTTTATGTTTAAAGCCTGTTGAGTTTTATGAAATAGCTTTTCTGCACCTTTTTAGATAAACATACAAGATTTATCTTTTATACTGTTTAGAAATGCATCATATTTACTGATATGCTTACTTTAAACCACCATCGTAACCCAGTGCTAAGGCCCACTTATTTATATTGCATTATCCTGCTAATATGCTGCTGAACTCCTTTTGCTACTATCTTGCTAGAAATTTTTGCATCCACATTCATCAGCGATACTGGCTTATAATTTGCTTTACTTATAGTGTCCTTATTTAATTTTGATAACTTGGAAGTACTTCTTCTCATTTAACAGGTTAGAACCCTTTAAGAAGAACTGGCATAAACTCTCCTTTAAATATTTGGTATAATTCACACAGGGAAGCCATCTGGTTCTGGACTCTGATAGGTTTTTGATTGCACATTCAATGACCTTCACTCATTACTCATTCTTCCTACGTTCTTTATGATTTAGTCTTGTTAAGCTATAGAATTCATTCAGATTTGCTAAGCTATTCAGTTTTTGAAAAATAATGATTGCATTTTATTTATGCTTGCATTATATCAGCATGTTGTCTCTTACACATTTTTCTTCATATTTTTCAGTCTAACTTAAAACTTACAAATTTCACTTATGAATTCAAGAAGCTCATGTTAATAGATCTTTTCCATTGCTTTTCTATTCTCTGTTTTATTTATTTATATCCACATCTGTATTATTTCCTTCTTTCCAAATTTGGCCTCAAGTTATTTTTCTTTTATTTTCTTTCAAGTATAAAGTTATTTATTTAAGATACCTATATTTTCTTAATGTATTTGCTGTAAAGTCCATTCCCAGAATGACTTTAGCTGTATCTCACATGTTTAAGTATTTTGCATTTCAGGTTCTGTTTGTACCCAGACATTTTTTAAAAAATTTTCCTTTGTCATGCCTTAATTTATCTATTGCTTATTTAGCAATGTTTTTGTTTAATTTCCATCTTATTGTGAATTTAGAATTTTCTTCCTTTTATTGATTTCTAGCTCCATATTATTGTGACCGGAGTTCTATTGCATCTCGTATGCTCAATCTTGGAGAATGTTCCATGTACACTTTAAAGAATATGTTGCTGTGAGACGCATAGGTGTCAGATCCACTTGGCTCATAATGATTTCCGTGTCTGCTGCTTCCTTATCAATTTTCTGTCTGGATGATCTATCCATTGTAGAAAGTGGAAAACCAAAGTAGTATTTCTCTTGTGCAGTTATTTTTGTGCACAGATAGTTGCATGAATTGATGTTTGTTGCAGAGACAAGCATGAGAAATTCCTATTGTGGCATCTGATTGATTTCTCTCTCTTTTTGCTGTCTAATTAAATATTTATCTGAAATGTGGGAAATGAGAAAGAGGGGGAGAGAGAACATTTTTATCCACTGATTCATTCCCCAAATTCCCAAAACAGCTGGAACTAGGCAAATTCAAAGCCTGCAGACAGGAACACCACCCAAGACTCCCACACGCACGATATAGACCCAAGTCTTTCCTGCCTCCAAAGATGCACATTCGTTGAGACCTGGATGAGAGGTAAAACAGAAACTTGAAACTGGACTCACCAACATATAGGACGTGGGTACCCCAAAAGGCAGCTTAAAATTTGTGATAAATGCCCACCATGCTACATCATTCTAAACCCAGAGCCTTATTTCCTAAGCTAGAAAACAGAGTTATCTCTTTGTTTAAATTTATTTTTTAAATTTTGATTAACATGACATCTCTACAAGTTATATGAGGTTCATGACATCTCTACAAATTGTATGAAGTACATGGCAAGTATGTCAACAAATAAACACAACATAAACTCTAATAGCAGGCAATTAGTCCTTCCATTTCATTTATTTTTCACTGTAGCTACTTTATTGTTCTGTGAAATATTCAAATCCAGGACCTTCAACGGACTGTGTTTTGGTATTCATAATCAGACTGTTCTGTATCTCCCTAACTTCTCACACTTTAGTAATCACATTTTAAAAAATTTTTTATAGATTTATTTATTTTTATTGGAAAGTCTGATTTACAGGGAGGAGAATCAGAAAGAAAGGTCTTCCATCTGCTGACTCACTCCCCAAATGGCCACAGTGGCCAAAACTGAGCCAATCTGGAGTCATGGGCCAGGAGCTTCTTCTGCGTCTCCCACATGGGCACAGAGTCCCAAGGCTTTGGGCAACCCTCCAAAGCTTTCCCAGCTTGATAGGAGCTGGAGCAGGAGGGACACAAACCAGTGACCATATGGGACACCAGGGCTTGCAGGTGGAGAATTAGCCAACTGAGCCATCAAGCCAGGCCCATTAGATTTATATAGACTGTATGTGCAAAGTTATCTTTACCATTAGCTAGAACATGAAACATTTTTCAAGTTAAAATGGAACATCATAAGAATTTCCCTATTTCAACCTCATTAATTATTATCAAGCCAGAAAAGTTTTGAGTTACTTTGGAAAACTTGAACGGAATCCTCAAGAGCTTTCTATGCAGAGGACTAAATCCATGTAACTAAAAAAGAAAAAGCAATTACATATTTTATGGAGAACTAGAAGAAGCCTCCAAACATAAAGAAACGGTAAAGAGATAGAAATCATAGGCAGTCTTGTTGTTCACTATATGCATATATGTACATATATAACTGCATAAATAAATAGAAGTGCTATATGCTTATGAAAATATAAATTAAAAAAATAATAGGACTTGTTCTAAATCACACTGGAAATCCAAAAGATACCAGAATTAAAACTAGACATATGAATTCTTAGCATGTTTCACTCTAGTCATTCTGTCGCCTTCATCTACATTCTTTATAATATTCAAATGCCAATGTATGACTTTCAAAAACTCATTTGTATTGTTTGTCTTTGGATGTAAGTGATCAGAGAGCATTAACATTTGTACCAGGCTTGACACAGAACAAGGAAGAACAATGTTCACATCTGTTGCTTTTTAATGATGACGACAGTGGCACACACGCAGGGGAATGGAGGCAAAGGAGCAAGGGCTTATTTAACTTGCTGTATTAATTTAACATAGCTAGTTGTTAACCATCAGCCAAGTCATCAAAATAAAAATCATCAAAGAGAATTTTAGCATTCCAGCTCTGGGTGTGAGTGAATTAAGGCTTGAAAATATTCTATTCTGACATTGAGTTACTAACAGCATTCAGTATCACAAAGTCTGCAGCAATATACAGTTACATTTTTGCGAGAAATAATTTTTAAATCAGCATAAATAATAGTGTGTAGCTCTATCAGGAGTAGAGATTGCCGCAAAATATTGTCATCTGCCAAAAATTCCAATTACACAATTTGACAGATTATATTTCACAGTGAGTAGTCTAGCATTTAAAAATCTGAGCTCAGTGGGGGCTGTGTTAACAAATCCAGACAGGAAGCTAAAAGGCCAACGGAGACGCAGAGTAACAGAAACACCAAAGCATGGATAGCAAAGGAGGGCAAATGGGACAAGTGACTTGACAAATACACTTGAAGAAAAGGGAGAAATTAGCGTGACAATCAAGAAAGAAGGAAAAGGAAATTGTGCACAGAAAATTTAAAATGGACTCTTGATGGTATGAGGAAATAGAATTAGTCGGCGCAGTGAGTGAGAAAAGAGAGAAGATAGACAGGGAAGGAAGAAAATTCTTTCAGTAAGATAGTTCAAAAGCATTAGGAAAGAGGTCATCTTAGTGCTTTTAATTTTTATTTTTATTACATTTTAGACATATGCGCTGTGTAATCAGGCTCTAAATTGTGGTCATAAATTTACAAAGCATCTCAGGCACATTATCTCATAGAAATAACTTACTTTGAGTGTCCAGAGTTTATAACCCTTTTCATTTATCTTTCTCTGGCTTGGACCTCTGAATGAAAAAGTAAATTTATAGGGGCCTTTGTGAGAAAACCAATATGAAGTGCAAGTATTAGCCACATATACTTAAATATTACATCACTATTTTCCTCTCTAGTCTCTTAATGTGATGAAGTGCATCGCCTAATTCCAGCCATTTTTTGCACAATGGAAATTTGTACTCTATGTTGCACACTTCATGGGAAGTTCCCTCTGTTGGCCAAAATCTCAAACATCAAGGATTCAGGATTTTGTTTTTAAGGATTTATTTATTTTTATTGGAAAGGCAGATAACACAGAAAGAAAAAAAAAGACAAAGAATAAGAACTTTCATCTGCTGATTCACTCCCCAGTTGGCCAAAATGGCCCGAACTAACCCTATCCAAAGCCAGGAACTACCTCCCGATCGTCCACGTGGGTACAGGATCCTAAGACTTTAAGCCATCCTCCACTGCTTTCCCAGGTCACAAACAGGGAGCTGGATGGATAGTGAAGGAGAAGGGACACAAATCGGCGCCAATATGGGATACCGGCAAATGCAAGGTGAGGATCTAGCCACTAAAATATCGCTCTGTGCCTTCAAGACTCATTTTTTAAAATGTTGTTCTAATAACCAAAAACTTCTCTCTCGATCAAAATTTATCCAGCAAATAAGCTGCTTCAAAAAGCTGAAATAAAGCCATTGCTTTCGCTGAAACCATGTATTTTTCCAAGAAGCCATTTTAAACTAATTGCACCATTAGATTTAATGTATCCATCTATATTTTCTGTGCTCTGTGCCAGCATTGCTGTTCTTTGATATAGTCATTCAAAACAGATGTTTATTATCCGCAGAACATTACGCCAACCTCCAAAATATCCCAGTAATAAAAGTAATAAATCTGTTTTTCAACAATGCTAATATATTTTCACTCACATGGGTGCTGGGAAGTCAAACTTTTTGCAGATCTAAAATGGCCTCTGCAGAGCTACAGTGGCCACTGCTCTATCACTAAGATTAGCAAGGAAGGAAAGGTAACCTGGCATGTGAGTTAAGGGGCTCATTTTTAATGATTAGAGAAGAGGCAGCTAGTTCAGCTAGTTCAACCTTATACCTGCAAAACGCACCCTGACTTACTAAGACGTGAGATGGAACATAGTTGGACTAAAAAAATATATATATATGCCATCACTGCCAGTTAAAGAATTTGGAGCAGAAAGCACTTCATGCAGGCCAGAATCAGAGAAGGCTTTCTGAGCAAGGTGAGATTTCCACCTTGCCTTAAAAAGAAAGGCAGAGTTCAGTTTAGTGGAAATTGAAAATACTACCACGTCGATGGAGTGAGAAGTGGGGAGAGGAAGGGCATGTTTATACCCTCAAACTAGGCACTAGAATCTGAGTAGAAACAACTTTTACATTCTTATTTTTGCCTTACACTTTATATCTATATCTCTCTCTATATAGGTATAGACATATACATATATATATAGATATATATCATCACTGCCTAAGAAGGGAATATGTCCTAAATTTGTCTTATAAAAGCAAAACTAATCAGGGAATGATAGCTCCCTTTGACAATAATAGCATGATCAGAACTATTAGAATTATGTTAATTTCAAAGATAATGCTAATACTTACTTGGGAGAGTCTTTGAGTTTACTTTAAAAAGTTTGCTTTAGGGCCCAGCGCCGTGGCGCAAGTGGTTAAAGGTCCTCGCCTTGCACGCCCGGGATCCCATATGGGCGCCGGTTCTAATCCCGGCAGCCCCGCTTCCCTTCCAGCTCCCTGCCTGTGGGCTGGGAAAGCAGTCAAGGACGGCCCAAAGCCTTGGGAACCTGCACCCACGTGGGAGACCCGGAAGAGGCGACCGGCATAGTATCGGCCCGTTGCGCTCACTTGGGGAGTGAATCATCGGACGGAAGATCTTCCTCTCTGTCTCTCCTCTCTGTATATCCGCCTTTCCAATAAAAAATAATAAAAATAAATCTTTAAAAAAAAAGTTTGCTTTGAAAGTGAAATTAAAAGATGAGTTCATTTTGTTGTAAGAAAGTTTTAAAGCCACGTGTAGTATTTTATCACATGCATTTGTTGTGCATTTAAAAATTAACAGATATATAAAAAATGTACATATTTTTGGAGTACTATATGGCAATTTTTCATATAGGTACACTGCATAACTTGCAATCAGGTTAGATATATTTTTGTCTCCAAATATTTAACGTTTATTCATTGCAAAAATATCCAAAATCCTACCCGTGAACATTTTGAAGACTCTACGTGTATTGGAAGCTATGCTTCATACCTAGTTTATATCTATTTGAATAATTCTCACAAGCCTTTGAAGTAGGTACTACTGTTATCTGCATTGTGTACATAAAAGAACTGAAGCACAATGAGGTTGAAGTAATCTGCTTAAAGTCCACACTTGGAAAGTTGTAGGGAACTGCAGTGAAATGGAAAGATTCAATTCCAGCTTGGCTATCTCCAGAGCCTTAGCACTTAATCACTTCATAGCTTTGACTAAGGGTTAAAGGGACAGAACTTTGTAATCTAAGTCCTAGTAAGAGAGAGATTTTTGGGGAATGTCTTGGGCGTAATTTTTAACATGAATTTTAATTTTCAAGTGACTTCTATTATGATTATTTAAAGTAATTTGTATTACTTTAGAATTACAGTTCTTGTTGATGGACTGTACAATGAAGCCTGGCATAACAAAGTGAAGATGCATTTCAGTATGCATTTCTACTCCTATAAAATAAAAGGACTCCCAATTAAATATACCTTGGCACTATGATACTGTATGTTCTACCTTTGCCTATACCTACTTTGCCATAAAACACTTAAAGAACAGGATGTTAAACTGTTAATAAAGAACTATGCTATTATGATGATGTGGGGGGAAATGGCAGAAGGGGAAAACAGGGAGGGAGGAAGGAAAGCGGAAGGAGGAATCCCTAAACCTACAAAACTGTATCACAGAAACTACTACTACTACCACTAAGAAATTAAATAAAAATGTAGTAATCTCTGCTAGAAATATTTCCATAAACTGTCAAAGCTTTACAGATTAGGCTTATATTATTACATAAGCAAGTTCTTCAACTGATGTATTACATTATTTTGTGTCTGTTCTATTCTGTTTTAAATGTGTATCTTACTTTATAATATTTATCTTTTTGAAAGTCAGAATTACACAGAAAGGGAGAGGTAACTTCTTTTTTTTTAATTTTTTTTTAATTGCAAAGTCAGATATACAGAGAGAAGGAGAGACAGAGAGGAAGATCTTCCATCAGATGATTCACTCCCCAAGTGACCACAACAGCCAGGCTGCACCAAACCGAAGCCAGGAGCCAGGAACTTCCTCCAGGTTTCCCACATGGGTGTAGGGTCTCAAAGCATTGGGCCATCCTCGAATGCTTTCCCAGACCACAAATAAGGAGCTAGAAGGGAAGTGAGGATGACGGGATTAGAACCCGTGCTCATATGGGATCCCAGCACGTTCGAAGTGTGAATTGTAGCCACTAGATCACAGCACCAGGCCTGAGTGATAACTTTTATACCCTAGTTTACTAACTAGATAGCCACTAAGGCTGGGGCGGGGCCACACCAAAGCCAAGAATAAGGAGTTTTTCCAGGTTTCTCATGTAGATAATAGGGACCCAAACACCTGGGCCATCTTCTGCTGTTTTTTTTTAGCTCGGTAGCAGGGAGCTGGATCAGAAGTGGAGCATCCTGGACATAAACCAATGCTCTTGTGGGCTTGTGTCACAGGCAGTGGTTTTGCCCACTGAACCCTAAGTCTGGCCTATAAGTGTTTGTCTTTTTAACATTAATCTGATTCATTATTTTTATTGTTGATATTGTTCTTTGAATCTAAT
The DNA here is from genome assembly GCF_017591425.1 of Ochotona curzoniae. Taxonomy (NCBI): domain Eukaryota; kingdom Metazoa; phylum Chordata; class Mammalia; order Lagomorpha; family Ochotonidae; genus Ochotona; species Ochotona curzoniae. The sequence goes on from NW_024465023.1 coordinate 34,285,740, forward strand.
AAAAACACCCTTTATCTCTGATTGTAGCATTATGAAAATGTTCAAACATACAGTAAACTTGAAAGAATTCTACAAATAATAAACATATGCCTAGAGTCTAGCATTAACAACCTGTTACTTTTGCTTCATCAGATTATCAATGATTTTCCCTAGCTTTCTATATATCTATTTTAATTTTGGCATGTTTAAAACTTTTCCATAGCACCTCATAGTATCGAGAGAAAACGGTTTATATATACTTGCAGTGCTACATTGAATATCCTTGTCCATTTGAGCCCATTTTGTAAATACTTAGGAGCAGATAATTTTGTGCTATATACTTTATATACCTTTTAGATCTTAGTATGAGTTAACAACAAATTACTCTTCATGAAACAGGGAAATATTCAAAAAGTCTATTGAAATAAGTATTATGACAAACTTTTGTACAGATTTCAGATTTTTACACCAAAATAAAACTTTAAGTATTATGACATAATATTATGCATATGTACAGGGTACCATGTGATGTTTCATTACATGTATATATTGTGGAATCAAGATATATTCATCTCCTCAAATATGTCATACAAACTCTTATAAGTTTTTTTAAAGATACATGTACAATACATCAACAGTGTTCATAGCCAAGCTGTTGTGCAATTATTAGGACAAGAACCAGAAAATATTGCCAAGGATGCAAAGAAAAGGGAATACATATGCCAATGTCATTATTTACAGAAATCTAAAAAATTATAAAATTCATGTGAAACCACAAAAGACCCAGCACAACCAAACAATTAAAAAATACAACTCAGTCATGTTTAATAGAAAAAGGAATTATCACTTTCCTAATATGGTAAGATATATACACATACATATATACTTGTTATTATTTTTTCCATCATACAATATAATAGGCATGGGATTTCCCCCACTTTCCCCTCCCTTTCTCCCTCTCTACTTTCCCCTCTCACTATTTTTCCCCATATTGTTACAGTGGTATTGTCCAGTAATAACAATTGCAGGTTTAACAGTCTTCTATTTAAGTGCATAATGGCATTGTAGGTATAGACAAATGCAGAAAACCTAGAGAAATCTAGTATCATATAGTCAAGATATATTTAACTGTTTCACGGGAGTCCTTTTATTTGGGAGTAGAGATGCCTCCTGCAATGTATTTTCACTTCCTGGGGGCGACTGTGAGGTATCCAAGTGAATTTGTATAGTCATTTGAAAATGATTAAATTTTTCAGATTTGTTTTTGATGAGAAATCTTTCTTATTGCCTTACCCAGGATGTTACATCGGTAAACACAAGCCTCTTTTTTTTAAGATTTATTTTTATTATTATTTTTTCAGAGAGGAAGATCTTCCGTCCAATGATTCGCTCCCCAAGTGAGTGCAACGGCCCGTGCTATGCTGATCCAAACCCAGGAGCCTCTTCTGGGTCTCCCACCACGCGGGTGCAGGGTCCCAAAGCTTTGGGCCGTCCTCGACTGCTTTCCCGGGCCACAGGCAGGGAGCTGGAAGGGAAGCGGGGCTGCCGGGACTAGAACCGGCGCCCATATGGGATCCTGGGCGTGCAAGGCGAGGACCTTAACCACTGCACCACCGCGCCGGGCCCCAACACAAGCCTCTTTAAGAGCACTGTGACACCATGTAAACTGAAAGCAACACCCCACACACACCTGCTGAAGTCTTTGGTGTTTTTGTTCTGCTTTGCTTTGTTTTGCTCGCTATTGCTTTAACGCATGAAAATAAGAGAACTTGAGGATTAGATGTCTATAGGAACAAGCCTGGGCCAACTATAATAGTCCATTTATATTAGCATGGAGGCTGACAGTTATGTCACATAGACCTTTTGGAAACAGACTTGTTGAAACAGTGTAACTATCCGGTACAACCAGGTCAACCTTTGGAAAACATGCCATTTATTTTTTTCCAAAGTGAAGATTACAAATACAGCCTGTTTGGATGAGTTTTTCTTACCATAAAGCCCAGCACAAAAGTTATTTTACTATGTTTAATGCATCATGTCTCCTTTCATTTATCAAATACTTATTGAGCAACAATTCTGTTAAATGCTGGGATACACTCTGAAGCAACAGCAAGGGAAAAGAAAAATGTGGGGCCCCCGTGCTGAGTTTAAGCTAGCAATTTCTACAAAATGTGGCTAGATGTACAGGTTGCCACGGAAGCACATAATAGGAACACCTAACTCAGAAACACAAAATGTCAAGGAATAACACTTAGGGGGAGGTATTTATAACTGAGTGACAAAAAATGAGTGGAACAAAGGAATAAGGACAAAAGTGTCTGAACCAGATGGAACAACATGAAAGAAAGTAAATAGGTTAGGAGAGACCACACAGTATGTCACACGCTGAAAAACTGACAGAACTTTGGCATGGGTGGAGCATAGAGCTTATGTGAGTCAGAGCAAGCCATGAGCCAGAAGGACTAGAAGTGACCAAGTCATACAAGGTGATATACACATAACTTACATGAATAAGTTTAGACTTTGAGTGAAATGACAAATCATTCCTTTCTGTAAATGTAACATTTCTCATATAATGAACTAATAAGAAGAAAATGAAGTTCACATTCATTTGTTAAATGATGTTTTTAAAAAAGAAAGAATTGGGCCCAGCGCTGTGGCCTAGCAGCTAGGGTCCTCATCTTCAATGCGCCAGAATCCCATATGAGCACCAGATCTAATCCCAGCTGCTCCACTTCCCATCCAGCTCCCTGCTTGCAGCCTGGGAAAGCAGTCAAGGACAGCACAAAGCCTTGGGAATCTACACCCATGTGGGAGACCTGGAAGAGGCTCCTGGCTTCGGATTGGCTCAGCTCCAGCCATTGCGGCCGCTTGGGGAGTGAATCATCAGACAGACGGAAGATCTTCTGTTCTATCTCCTCTCCTCTCTGTATGTCTGACTTTGCAATAAAAACAAATACATTTTTTTCAAAAAAAAGAAAGAATTAATATATGATATATGAAGTCCAAGTACTTTAAAATCAAAATTAGACTCTTCTCCCCATTCAGATCATTCTACTCAAAGGAGGCTATTGTTGATAAAATTTATATACGAGTTCCTGAAGAAAAGTTCATATTTATGGGCCTGGCGAGATGGCACAAGTGGTTAAGGTCTTCGCCTTGCACGCCCGGGATCCCATATGGACGCCGGTTCTAATCCTGGCAGCCCCACTTTCCATCCAACTCCCTGCCTGTGGCCTGGGAAAGCAATCGAGGAAGGCCCAAAGCCTTGGGACCCTGCACCCATGTGGGATACCTGGAAGAAGTTCCTGGATCCTGGCTTCGGATCGCCATAGCATCGGCCGTTGCACTCACTTGGGGAGTGAATCATCGGACGAAAGATCTTCCTCTCTGTCTCTCCTCTCTGTATATCCGCCTTTCCAATAAAAATACAATAAATCTTTTTAAAAAGTTCCCGTTTATATATTATTTCTTTCTCACTCTCTTTACCTGTATCACATCTATGAGCCATCAAGGGACTAACTTGTCTGCACCTTGCATTTTGTTGAATTTCATGTCTTGAGGATGTTTCTATATGTTACCTACACACATAAAAAGAATATTTCCAACTGTTTCAATGTTATTCTTACATAGTTGCTCTTCTATTATCTGCTTGTACCAGTTTTGATCAAGAAGGCTATACTATTTAGGGATCTTAAGCAAGTGGGTTTTATAATCATGGCTGTGTTTAAAGAAAAATTATGTTGAATGTTATTTGAAGACTAAATGATGAAAACAAGAGTATAGTAAGAAAGCATTGGGGGGGGGCTTATTACACTGCTACAATTAAGAGAAGATGGTGACTCAGATCAAGGCTATGGTAGCAGTAATGGAGAGAAATGGATAAATTCAAGAAGGACATTTAGAATAGGTTAAGATTTTTGAATGAAATGAATGCAGAGAATAAGAAAGCAGCCATCTCAGAGAACAGTCAGGCTTACGGTTTAGGGAAACAAGTGTGAGAGTGATGTTACTCAGACTTTATTCTGACACTCATTGAGAATTACCCTCATTTTCTCTAAAATGTCATATTACTTTGTATATACCAATCTTCTCCCATTTAACATGTCATTTCATATTAATGAAACACTTCATTCATGTGTTGGCAAGTGTGAGGAAGGAAGATAAAGATATAGAAATAGATCAATAGTTATTTACTAATTGTTTACTACGTGCAAAATTGCTGTGCTAGGCCCCTTTGCAGATAGTCTTCCATTTTAATGTCCTAGAGTGATTTAAAGTTGTTCAAACTGAGATTTCAAGAACTCAGCGAGTTCTAGACAAGACTCATATCAGACTTGACTGTGTGCAGAGCCCACCATCTGGAAGTGAAATGAGAGAGTAGAGGAGAGCTGGATAGAGGAGATGACACCATTTACAGAGCAGCTTAAGGCAGACAGCCCAAAAGGAAGACAAGTTCAAGAACATGGAGGTACAGGGGAGAGTCACCAAACAGTGAGGCAAGCAAGAAGCATCCGACACAAAGGGAGTAAGCAAGTAGGTGCAGAGAGGATTCTTAGGGATGCTGCACATAATGAGGCACCAGGAGGCTGAAGGAAATACATTTGACCTGGTACCAGAGAGAACACCTGAAGACCATGGCAGCTGGGAGCTCCAGGGTCAGTCTGAAGATGCTAGTGAGTCAGTGATGGAGAGCCTCAGGGCAAGAGTCCCTTGGAGGAATGATTCTCACATCAGCAGCACCAGCAACACCTGGAAATTGGTAAGACATTCAGATTCTTGAGCCTTTCACGTGATTCACTGAAGCAGAAACTCTGCATCTTAAGGAACCCTCTAAGGGATTCTGGTCATGCTTGAGTTTGAGACCCAGGGCCTCGGAGGACTAGAGAAGTGGCAAGTCGATTTCCAGAACCAGAGTCCAAGAGCCAGTGCAACAGAGCAAGCAAAGGACAGTCACACATCTCAGCAATTCAGAATCATCTTTGCAAAGCGTGATGGAGTCTTCTGGTCAGAAGTGATATTGGGAAGTGAAAAGAGAAGGTCATGGTTTCAGAGATGTGATCTTGGGGGATAACCCCTGGGTCCTTCACCCACTCACCTTTTCTCAGAGGTCTTCTTTTCCAAGAAGTGCTAAGGACAAGCTCATAGATAAAGATGTGAGACTTGCTATTGTTAGGATATCACCCAATGCATTTTATTTGCAAAAGAAACCGAAACCTGACATGATCACAAATGTATACCTGCAGGAGGATGGGAATACATTTATTGAGGTTCTTGAACATGTTGACCATCTTATTTGGGATTCACATATTTGCAACCTCATTAAATCTTCATAATATTCCACTCATGGAAGTCTTAATGCTCCTGTTTTACAGATGAGGAGCAGTCAGAGGCTTAAGTAACTTAAATAACTTGTCAAATGAAAAAGCCCCAATGAGGATAAAAATCTCGTTTTTTTTTTCCTAAAACAATTCCATAATTTTATCACTAGACAATAACTCCCCTAATGTGTGAGTCCCTGAATATATCTCATCTTTGTAGCTTTCCCAGGACCCTGCCTTTATGATGTGCTTGACATTTTAAAGGCAAAAAAAAAATGTGTATATGTATGTGTGTATATGCTGTAAATGATGTAGATATATATATATATATATATATATATTAAAACAGAGTATCTGCCAAATAATGAGAGCCACTCATCTATAGACAACTGCCTAGGTTACTTGTACCTAGGCAGTATTACATTGCTGGGAGAAATCAGCTAAAAGCTGGTGGCCATTCTGAAAATATGAAATTTAGGTTAACTTTAACATTATGTGAGCATAATTGCTTATTCTATTTTTAAATATGTGTGGGGAGTGATGAATACCAGGCCAGGATATGCTACCCTAGCTCCCAGTGAGAGCAGTGGGGGGACGGTGGGGGGCAGGAGGTGCCTCAAGTTGCCTCGGAAAGGGGTGTAGGGATGTATCAGAGTGTGAGTGGCTGAGGGTGTGTTTGACAGGGAAGGAATGATTTCTGGGGTCTTCTATTGACAGGGCTACTGCACTCACAAGTAAGCAAGGGAGGTGAGACATAGTGGTTTAAAGGGAGTGGGGAACTGAAGGGCATGCCTGGGTCAGGCCTAGACACCTGCCTGTGTGGGAGGCCTCAGCTGGGCCAAGTAACACCACATGCCACACACACCCTGATACACAGAAAAACTGGGGCTAAGAAGCTTCCCTGGCTGGGACAGGCCATAGTATCTCTCTATGACTCTCAGAACAGGGGGTGGGCCATTGCAGACTGGGCCATAATACCTGCTGGCATGCTGATATTCAGGTCTGAGAGCAGACTGGTAGGGGATTCAGGGGCTCCCTTGCCAGGCTGCACTTCCACTGGTGAGCATGAGAGTTGAGACTAGGGGCAGGCAGATACGGGGGCAGGCCAGGCTGGGACTTGCTGCTGCACTTGCTGGCATGGATGAGAGCTAGAATAGGTGTTGGCCAGCTGGAGTAGGACGCAGCACCAGCTGGCAAGTTTCCACCCTGGATACAATTCTGGCTAGACTGTAGTACCCCCTGGCAGAAGCAAGATCCCAGGCTGGAAACAAACCTGGCAGGGAAACTGTGAACATTCCCCTGCGAAGATTTATCTATTGCTGGTTAACATAAAAACTGGAGCTGGGGGCAGGCTGGACTAGACAAGGCAGGGGCACCTATCACATGTGATGACCAGGTCTGGGGGCAGCTCAAGCTGTGCTAAGTCACAGCAACTGTGGGTATGCACCAGAGCCAGATAGGTTACAGGCTTGTCTGACTAGGCACAGCAGAGGCTGGCATTTGCAAAAACCAGGACTGGGGGCAGGCCTGGTAGGAGTTATTGAGGGTCTTCTTGGCTAGCCTGTGGCTCCTGTTGGTATGAGTTGAAGACAGGGTCTGTGGATTGTTGGCTGGCCTGGACCACAGTATCCATTGGTTCATTCGAGATATGGATCTGGGGTGGAACTGACCAGGTAATTGCATCCACTAGTATGTGTATTGGCTGGTGCAGGTGACAGACCAAATGTGACCCTCTATTGGCTCGTGTACATAGAAGTCAAGTCTGAGATCACTCCAGGAAAGATTTCTTGGGGAACTCCCCAACTGGACTGCTTGATACAGACCCTAGCCACAGGGTAAATCACAATATGTGTGTGGTCCAACCTTGAAGTGTACATATTAGGATTGGCCCCCTCAGTTGCTGATGCCCGTGCAGTGGGTAGCACGTCCAGATGCACATGGAGGGACATGATGGCAAACTGATTCAGGCTATCAAAGCACATCAACTGCCTAATCTGAGGATGCCTGGCAGAATAGGTTGGACAATTTTTCTGACCAATCTTTGCAGCATATCCTTGGGTCTGTGGGTGTATTAACATAGATGTTTGTCAACAAACAGACCTTGGAAAGATTTTCTCAACCCCGGAGCAGCAAAACCAATAACTTCTCAGAACTATCAAAACCACTCAAATAACACCCTCGGAATGCTCTTCCCCATACCTGGGTCTCAAAGGCATCATCAAAGCACCCTCCCCCAACCCAATGTGCTGATGTGGTTTGACAGCAAGGAGAATCTCTCTCCCCATCCTTCCCTGTGGACACAACAGAAAGAGAGAGAGAAACCAACCTGAAACATTTGTTCCGCCCACCTTCCTCCATACCTGACTCTCCCCACCCTAACTGGAGGCCGACATGGGCATCCATCCCTCTCAACTACATGAACAATACTTTAAAAAAACATAAAACAAAACAATAAAAGCTCAGAAGACTGTAAATAGTATGCCAAAGCAGTGCTGTGGTGATATATCAGGCCAATCTTCTGTCTGTGACACCAACATCCCATATGGGCGCTGGTGCATGTACCAGCTACACCAGTTCTGATCTAGCTCCCTATTCCATGGAGTAGATTACCACAGTTTCTTTAACCACTCTTCCTTGGACGCACATCTGGATTGTTTCCATGTCTTTGCTATTGTAGGTCGTGCCGCAGTAAATATAGGATTACAGATCCCCTTCTCACATGCAGATTTCACTTTTTGGGGTATATTTCTAGGAGTAGGATAGCTGGGTCACATAGCAGGTTTATTTGCAATTTTCCAAGCACTCTCCATACTGATTTCCACACTGGCTGTACTAGCCTACACTCTCACCAGCAGTGAAGGAGGGTGCCTTTCTCCCTACATCCACGCCAGCAGGTGTTGTTAATTGAGTTCTGAATGTAGGCCAGTCTCACTGGTGTTAGGTGGTACCTCAACGTGATTTTCATTTGTATTGCCAAGAGAATGTCTTAAAACCATCATTTGTAAGACAGGTCTAGAAGAGGTAGGTATGTTTTTTGAGCTTTTCTTTACTGTGAAGAATTTCATTTCATTTTCTTTTTTTAAATTAATTAGATTTTTATTACAAAGTCAGATATATAGAAAGGAGGAGAAACAGAGAGGAAGATCTTCCATCTGATGATTTATTCCAGAAGTGGCTACAATGGCTGGAGCTGAGCCAATCTGAAGTTAGAAATGCGGATCCTCTTCCAGGTCTCCCACGTGGGTTCAAGGTCCCAAGGCTTTGGACCATCCTCAACTGCTTTCTCAGGCCACAAGCAGGGAGCTGGATGGGAAGCAGGGCTGCCGGGATTAGAACTGGCACCCATATAGGATCCCAGCAGGTGCAAAGCAAGAATTTTAGTCACTAGGCTTCTGTGCTAGGACCAAATTTATTTCATTTTCTAGAACAAAGGAAAGCTTTTCTGGGTATATTATCCTGGGCTGAATTTTTTTTTTCCTTTTAGAATCTGGAATATGTTGCTCCAATCTCTTCTGGCCTATAGACTTTCCTGTGAGAGGTCTCCTGTGAATTTAATTGCTATTCCTTTATATGTAAATTGATTTTTTTTTTCATGTGCACATTTAAGGTTTTTTTCCTTATGTTCCACTGAAAAGAGCATGATTATCAGGTATTGTGGTGAAGATCTCTTTTGGTCAACTCTGTTAGGAGTTCTGTGCCTATCTTGCATGTTGCTTCCCAAAAAATTCTTTCTCTAGATTAGGAAAATTTTCCCTTATTATTTCATTAAATACATTTTTGAACTTAGCTCTTCCTTCCGCACCTTCTGGGATTCCCATAACTCTTGTATTTGGCCTTTTAAAAGTGCCTTTCACATCCTGAATGCATTTTTTAGCTTGATACAGCTCTGCTTTCAACTTTTTGTTTCTCCATTGTGACAGAAAAGTATCTTCTAATTCTGACATTCCTTGTTCTGCTTCCTTCATTCTATTTTGGAGACTCTCCACTGTGCTTTTAATTTGCTCCACTGTATTCGTGATTTAATTTGATTCATCACCTGCGTGACTTGTTCCTTAAATTCCTTGAGTTCCTGTATTATGTCCTCATTGTTGATTAGAACCTTTATAATGAGTTTTCTGATTTCTGTATCCCCAATTTTCTCTGTGTCTTCCTCAGTTAACTCTGAGGTGGCAAAGGCTTTTGCTCCTTTGCAGGGGAGTCTTCAGTAATATTCATTGTGCCTCTGTCTCTTCTTTTGCTCTTGGTCATTGTACTTTTGGTGGGCAGATTCTTCTCCTTAGGGCAGGTTTCTAAGCTGTGTCATCCACTGGTCTACAATTCGATTTTATTTCAATTTGACCGAGGTTATTTGTTTGCAGTCACTTGTGCTACTCCCTGCAGCGAGTTTCAGGTCTGAGTTCTTATGTTAGATTCCCACCACAGTTTCTGCAGCCCCATCTCCTGGCTCACCACTCTCCATCTCCTGTGATACTGTGCTAAGGCTCACTGCTGTCTGTACAAACTTCCTCCTACTTTCAGTTCAAGCAATTCCCAGGATTAAGAAGACAAAAAACGGCCCTGTATAGCTAGGTTGTTGGTGGTGCTGAACTTTCCAGAACCTTTGGCCACATGGTCCTATTTTGACCATACAATGCAAAGTTGGTATTATTTTCCCTGAAGGACCAGTGCAATGCCCTGAGCTCAGTGAGTTAGCTCCCAGCTCAGCACATATGTAGCTCACTGTTGTCCCTGCACTCTCAAAGCCTTTGCTACACTGTACAAAATGGCACCTGATGTGCCATTGCTAGAGTTCTTGATCTGCCTGTCATCAGGTCTTGGGGCTACCTGGACCTTTCTTGGGTGGAATCTGTAGAAAGCCACATTATTGCAATTCACTGAGCCAGAAATGAGTTTGCTCCCAGCTTAGTGCATGCACAGTCCTGTCCCCCTAGCTTTTGCCTCCCTACAAAAATTTGGTTCTAGGGGGAAGACTGGGCTCTGAAATTAACACTTTTCCCACACTTCCTGTTTGGGAATTGCTGTTTTGTTTCTGATTCCGGTCAAACTAAACAACTCAGCAGGACAGGTAGTTCTTTGTCTGGGTTCACCTCCTGAATTCCCAGTGAACTCACCTTCCCACCTGGTTGCTGGTGGGGTTCTGGCCACCAGTGGAGTTAGATCATTGCTTGCTGAATGCCACTGGGGTATTGATCACTGCAACACCACACTGTTGTGCCGGCTGCTTTGTCGTGTCTGTCAGTCTCCATGCACTCCTCTTCTGTTGTTCTGTCCTCTCGTATTTCCTGGAATGTGCCCTCTCTGCTTCACACTGGCTAATGTTTATCGGTCTGTTTAAATATGTCCTTACCCTAATCCACCATCTTGATTCTCCCAGTGCCTAACTTCTTTCAGTTAATACGATGTCCTCCAGTTTAAGAAAAGCTTTCATTTCTTTTTTTTTTAAGATTTATTTAATTTTATTGGAAATTCTGATATACAGAGAGGAGAGACACAGAAAAAGATCTTCTGTCTCTGATTCACTCCTCAAATGGCCACAACAGCTGGTGTTAGCCCATCTGAAGCCAGGAACCAGGAGCTTCTTCTGGGTCTCCCACATGAGTACAGGGTCCCAAGGCTTTGAGCTATCTTCAGCTGATTTCTCAGGCCACAAGCAGGGAGCTGGATGGGATGTGGGGCTCCTGGGACATGAACCTGCTGCCCATATAGGATCCCAGTGTATGTAAGGGAAGGACTTTAGCCACTGGGCTACCGTGCTGGACCCACAACAGTATTTTTTTTTTTTATGGCTGAATTGCATTTTGTCAAGTGTATGTGTTACAGTTTCTTTATTCATGTGATGAGCTACATCTTGTTTGATTGCTTTTCTTGGATGTTGTGAAGAATTCTGTATTAAAGATGCTGGAGTATATATCTCTTTGATACAATTTTTTGATTTCTATTGAATATACACCCAGTAGTCAGAATGCTTGATCAAATTGAAGTCATGTTTCTAGAATGAAGCTCTTTTTTTGGTATTTAAGAAATCTACACATATCTTTCCATAGTGACTGTGATAAGTTACATTACCACCAACAGCAGATGAGTTCCCATTCCTCCATATACTTTCTAGCATTTGCTACTCTCTGTCATTTTGATAATAAGCATTCCAACAGGAGTGAGGTGAAATCTCATTATGATTTTGATTTTAGTTCCCTGATGGCTAGTGGTATGGCACTGCTCATATTTTTGTTGGCCATCCAATTCTTTTTTTTTTTTTTTTGATAAATGACTGTATTCATCTTTGCCCATTTGTTAACTAAATGTGTTACATTTTTATTGTTGAGGGGTTTTTTTTAGTTGCTGATATATTTAAGGGTGAAGGACACTCCAGCTATAGGCGTAATGACCATGAAATCTTTTGCTCTGGTCTTGTCAAGGCAGCTACAGTTAATATTTGAAATTTGATGACTTGTGAGCAAGCTGATCAATGTTCTGCATACACTATCATAAATATCTAGAGGACCCTTCAGCATAAAAATATTTTCTACCCATTTTAGATAGCAATCTTCTGCCAAATCACTAGCTTGCAAACACCTCCATTCTGTTGGACATCTCACCACTCTATTGATTCCTTTGCTGTGAAGAAGTTTCTGAGTTTGATGCAACTCCAGTTGTCTAGTTTTGCTTATGTTGCCAATGCTTAGGGGTCTTATAAAACAATCATTGCACGTCAATATGTTGAAGTGCTGTCCCTATGTTTTCTAGTAATATTATAGTTTTGAGCCTTACACTTAGGTATTTGATCCATCTTGAGTTAACTTTTGTATTCATGTAAGGTAGGCATCTAATTTTTTTTCTACATTTTATGTCTGGTTTTGCGAGCATGATTTTTTTTTTTAATCAAAAAGGTTATCCATGCTCCAGTACATGATCTTAGCACCTTTATTCAAAAATCAGTTGGCCAGGAGAGACTGGATTAAGGGATGCTTATAGTGCCAGCACCCCATATTGGAGTGCTGGTTGAAGTTCCAGCTATACCACTATCTTCCTGCTGACATGCCTAGAATCTGTGTTCCTGCTGATATGCCTAGGAAAGCAGCCAAAGTTGATCCCATTTTTGGGCTCCTGCCGTCCATGTGAAAAGCCAGCATGGAGTTTCTGGATCTTGACTTCGGCCTGGTCCAGACCTGGATGGCCAAGAAGCAGATGAAAAATGTCTATCATGCTCTCACTTTCTCTCCCTCTTTCATGTGCCTATTATGAAATAGGGATATGCATACATGTGTATGCTTATGTAGTACTCTGCCCTTCAAGCAGGTAAATAAATCTTAGAAAGATTTATTTATTTCTATTTGAAAGGTAGATTAGCAGATAGAAGGAGAGACACACAGAAATAATTCCCATCCCCTGGTTCACTCACCAGATGGCTTCAGCAAGTGTAAATGAGCTTGCCTGAAGCCAGGAGCCAGGAATTTATCCAGGGTTTCCCACATGACTTCAGGGTGCAAAAGGCTTAAGCCAGTCTCAAATGCTTCCCAGGTCCCAAGCAGGGAGTTAGATTGAAAGTAGACCAGCTTCAGACTTTTTCCTTTATGTTTTATTCTTACTTGTATGTATGCATGTATTCTTATAAAGGCATTGTATCTATATAAAAAAAAATAAAGAAAATAGACCAGCCAGCTTGAACCAGTATCAGTATGGGATGCCAGTGTTGTAGGCAGCAGCTTTGTGTGCCATGCCACAGTGCTGGCCCCAGTTTATCACTTCTAGTAGAATCTTGCTGAAGTATTTAGCTTTTTCCACATACAAATCATATTAACTGCAAACATGGATATATTGCCTTCCTCCTTTATTTCTTTCTTATCTCTAATTTGTTTCTCATCTCTATTATCTTCTTGCAAATATTTGCAATATTTTAAAAATTGGAGTACTGAAAGTGAACATGCTTCTCTTATTCAAAATCTGAAAGGAAATGTTTTAGATTTTTCCCATTTGGTATGATATTATCTGTGTTTATAGATGAGAAAAGATTTAAGAAGCTCATAAGAATGATTTTTATCAAATTCAAGATAATGATTCTGGTGAAGAGTGATATTAACTGTTCTAGGTCTTAGTAATGTCATGTTTCTTAACCTAAGTGATAAAAGTACTTTGATTATTATTTACATCATTTTGTATATTGTTTATATCACATAGTACATTTTAATGAAAAAGCTTGTAAAGAAACAATTGACAGAGATAAATGAATGGCTAATTGTAAATGTCAAAGGAAAAGGCTATTCACTTTGAAAATTGGACATCTGAGTAACAAATAAAGGAGCTGTGCATGTCCTTAACTGAAGTGGGCAGGTAGTAATTGTAGGGAAGATTAAACACAGAATTTTTTAAAAGTTGGGGGCATTCAAGAGCTATGGCAGAAGGTTAAAATGTAAGACCTTCCTGCCTCTGAGACAAAGAAATATAACATCAGGGAAAGATACAAAGCTGTAAGGGAACAGTTTCACAAATTCAGATCCTGACAGTAGAAAGTGAAGATGGGGGAGGTGATCAACAATGGCAGATGAGCAACAAATGTCAAAGCAAATGAAGACAGAAGAGAGGCAACAGGAATTTCTATTAGGGTGCCTCTTCTGACCTCTACATAAGTCATTTCCAAGAAGTAGGAATGCCAATTACAGGCAGGGCAAGTTAAACTGTGGGCAGTGAAAGAGTGGGTGTTAGCAAGTGGAACAAACAACTGAGTGCTGACATGAAATGAGGGTGATAAGAACAGTTTGAAAACAAGAAAACATGCTTAAAGACACATTGAAGCACAACTTCAAACGATTTAGAATAGCCATGAGTTTCTGGAAAATTACAGCTTCTGAGGGAACGGGCAGGCATGAAGTTAATATAATTCATTAGAATTCCTGGAATTGGCATCATGCTTCTGTTTATCAAATTCATTCACCTAAATTATCTTTATGTGATCCTCACAACATCCCTGGACGCAAAGCAGAGCACTTTACAGATGAGGAAACCAGAGGTCAGTGAGAGAGAGAGAAAGTGGAGAAGTGACTGGCTGCAAACGCCACTATTAGTAAGTGCTTTTCCCATAAATCATACAGGGAATGGGACAGTTCCATCCAAACACGAGTACAGGACAAAATGTGAAACTGATAGACAGGAGATGTAAACAGCAGACTCTGCAAATCAAAGGTCAGGCTCTACGTATATGCATCAGAGAAAGAATTTCTCATCACAAACCAGTCATTTATTTCAGTCACACAAGGATGGTATCACTGTTATGACAAAAGCTGTCTAGACCAGATAAGAATAATTAAAGATTTCAGGATCTGAACCTTTTTACGTATCTTTCCCCCGTGACATATAAAGATAAATACTTGTACCTGCACGAGAAACTTTAGAAATCAAGTACAGGAACATAAATGAAGACTTGAAAAATTGGAAAATCACATCTTATGCCAAAACAGAAACCTGCTAAGCTGCTCTGCATATTCCATGATATCACCATTATAAAAGATAATTTGTTTGGTACTTGCCAAAATGATACTAACTTCACATGGAAAATGAAATATGCAATAAGAAATAGGAAAGCTTTGAAAAAAAATAATGAAGACGGTTTGTCTTATAATATTACAAAGTTACAGCAATTAAAGGAATTTCTTACCAGCATAAAATAAACACAACAAAGTACAGAAATAGATACAATACATAGGAGAAAGATTATTCAACAAACAAAAGCAGTCCTTATGCTAAAATAATTTTTAAATTGATCCAAGAACCAGTTTGTAAAATAAATGCAAATAAAGACACTAGAAGAAAATTATTTGAAACTCTTGGGAAGGGGAAGGCAAAATGCAGAAATCATAGTGGAACATTGACACAATTCTTTATATACACTGATTTTTAAAATTGAATAAAAGAAAACATAGAAAAATGTGCAGTTGACACATTACAAACATCTATAAATTACTAATTGTTGTAAAAAACGACATAAGCCAAGCAATAGTTTTTCATATATCAGATTGGCAAAGACCATTGCTTCTCAGCCTTTTTGCTAAGATCAAGTGCAGATTGGGAAAGATCAAAAAAAGACTGGCAATATCTACTATCAACCAGAATACTGAAAAACATTCATTCTTAAACGAAATAAGCTAACAAGAAAAGAAACCGGTACAAATTAAATAATAATTTTGGACTAGCTGTAAAATTATTAAATATATGCGTTTACCTACTCATCAACTTGAGTTCAATGAATTTATCATGCAGACATGCACACACATAAACATGAATGCATGCACACAAACATACTCATTGCATAGTTAACAAGAGAAAATTACTAACTGTGCAAATGAAAGTACGTATCTGTAAGAAAAAAATACCACACAATCATTAAAAGATGAGATGGGTCTATCCAGAAATTTTTGTAAAACTTACCAAGTGAAGAAAGGCAACTTGCACAGCATTAGTTAACATGATCCTGCCTGTGTGGGAAAAAAAATATGTTCCATGTAATCATATATATTCAGGCAGGTATGTATACTCATACAAAAGAAAACACTAGAGGTATACATAAACAGTCTAAAATTAGCTAGTTTTTTTTTTAATTAGCTAGTATTAATAGGAATGTGGTGTAGGATACCTTTTTTCATTTTACATCTTTCTTTATGATTTGAATTATTTAACATTATCATCTACTATTTTTTTAATTGAAAAAGAAGAGTACAAACATCTTTTAAAGAAGAAATTGCAAATTGAACAAAATATGTTGTTGAAAGAATTTCTGTTCTCAGGCTTTTTTTTTAAATTATCCTCAAGCTAATATAGCAAAATACAACAAACTTTTTTTTTCTCTTTGTCACAATTCTGGAGGTTTAGGAAGTCCAAGGTTGAGGTAGCAATAGACTTTATGTCTGGTGAAAGCATTTTTCATGGCTTACAAAAGACTTCCTTCTTTCCGTAATCTAGCATGGTAAAGGATGAGAGAGAGGGAGGGACAGGTGGAGAAAGAGAGAAAGAAATAGAGATGGAGAACAAGAGGGAGAGGAAGAGAGAGAGAGAAAACTTATATTTTATACTGTTTGACATGCATAACAATTATCACCAAGATATTCTTATAAACTTTTGTTTCCATTATCTTTTTCCTGAAATGCATGGTCCACAACTTTTACAAGCCAGATAATCCTTAAGAAATAAGGTGAGCTGTAACTAAGACATTCTCTGATCCATCTCATGCAATCAATGATATTCTCTGCTGCCCTGCAAATATTTTCATGCATTTTGACAAATTTCCCTTACCTCTTAGCGTATTTCATTGTTTTGTCTGCATATCTCTTTCCTATTACATAAGCTTAGGCTCAGAGATCATGCTATATGCCCATGTATATTTAAGAACACTGTAATTTATGCAAAGGTTTATTACTGATTTCAACCAAGGTAAATGTTAATGTTATAACATAATGAATAAGACAATCTGGATTTGAAGCCTGATTTGTTCACTAATTGGTGTTGTGACTTTGGACATATTTTGTAGCCTCTTCATTTGTTTCATCTAAGGGTGATATTTACCCACCTCATAGCACCTACAGTCATTAAAACGACATAAGTAATAGTACGCCATAAGGATTACTTATTCTCTTCATCATAATGATCTCAACCATATTCTGTGCTTTTTCCACAGGAAAAACATTAAAAATGCTATAAACAACTAGCTCATAATTTTTTCCCTTGCTTTGATTTTTAGAAGAGAGTAACTCTGGATTGTAATATTCAGGAGTTTCATCAGGGTCTCCCACGCAGGTGACAGGGACCCAAACACTTGGGGCATTTCTTCCTGCTTTTCCTGTGCCATTAGAAGGGAGCTTGGCAGACACTGGAGGATCCAGACACAAATAAGTGCCCATGTGAGATGCTTTACCCATTAAGCCAAAAAGCCTGTCCGTGCAGTTTCCTTTCTTTCTTTCTTTCTTTCTTTCTTTCTTTCTTTCTTTCTTTCTTTCTTTCTTTCTTTCTTTCTTTCTTTCTTTCTTTCTTTCTTTCTTTCTTCCTTTCTTTCTTTCTTTTCTTTCTTTCTTTTCTTTCTTTCTCTCTTCCTTTCTTTCTTTCTTTCTTTCTTTCTTTCTTTCTTTCTTTCTTTCTCTCTTTCTTTCTTTCTTTCTTTCTTTCTCACATTGATGCATTCATTGATTTGAAACCAGAGTCACACACAGAGGGAGAGTCAGAGAGATCTTCCAACCTCTGGTGCACTCCCCAAATGGCTGCAACAGTAAGGGCTGGTACAGGCCAAATTCACGTGCCAGAAACTTCATCCCAAATAGATGATAGGAGTCTCAAGGACCTGAGCCACCCTCCACTCCCCTTCCAGACACACCAGCAGGAATGTGGACTAGAAGTAGAGCAGCCAAGACTCAAAGCAACACCCATCTGGGATGCTTGGATTAAACCCACAATAGCACAACACTAACCCCAGAACTGTAATTTCTGACACTATAGAATGTCGTTGAAAGGTATAAGTTGGAGAAAAAGGATCAGGACTTGTTTACTAAGTTTGAAATCATTTTAAAGACATCTGGGTGAATTTTTATGGTTCTACACGTGAGCGAACGTAGTAAGTGACAAACGTGGAAAAAAATTTAGATCACTGTAAAGAGGACACTGATGATCTCAAGCGCTAAGGAATATGAACTGTATAGGATAAAGAGAGAAAGAGCGACTGTAATTTTTCTGAGCAGAGAATTTATATCTGGCCCAAGTCTGTAAGAAAATTCTTTAAGATTTTATAACCTTTCCTCACTCTAATTCTCCTCAGTAGTCTCCAGCCAAAAACTTGGAGGAGCCACTGGAATCGCACACACATCCTAGAGGAGCCACAGCCCAAGGTGATCATGAAATGAAAGCATAAACGTATAAAAACCCATTGAGAAGCAGTTGCTTGTCACTGACTATAGAGACAAAAATGGAACTGAAAGGATGATGTGGGGAGCACTGGCAAATTCAAAAATATGTATTGGACATCTAGACTTTGTGGACTGAATCACTGGATAAAAGTATAGCATATGAAACATTCTTGATTTTAATAGTTGATAATCCAGTTATAGACTAAGGAAAAAAGCTTGAGAAATAATTATTAGTGAAGTATTATCACATAACAAGAATTATTTATGTAAAATATAATCATAAAAAATCATACATGACATAATAAAGATAATAATGGTCTGGCACCATCCCCTTTAGAAGAAGATTTAAAATCACTTACAGTTGGAACCAGAAAAGGTTCACAAATCCTTCGAAGGCTTATGCTTGAGCAGTGAGGAGGGAAGGGGGGTATATGCAAGAAGAAAAGCAATGAATATGGTAAATAAGGAAATTAAAGAAAGAGGAATTTCAGAGCAGAGAATCATAAGAAAATCACATTTTTAAATCCAGTTTTATTATTTAAAAAATCACTACACGACTTACATAAAAAGGTATTAATTTATATGATTTTGAAATGATTTGAAAATATTTTGAGAAATAAGCAGACAATTCAACTAAAGAAATAATATCAGTAAAGGAATAATAAAGGATACGGTTTAATAAAGTATGGGCCAAGGTTATGGCATAAGCCACGGGTTTAGCTACTATGTCAGGTTACTGGCCCTAAATAGTACATTTTGTAAGAGTTAAGAGCATGCTTCATTTGAAAAATATGGTATTTCTTGAATGAAAATTGAATGTTAATGACTAGAGTTATTAAATTTGAATTTTAATATCAAAATTTTAATCTTTTAATTGACATTAATATTGATTTTAGCTTTACAAGAGAGAAAGTACAAAATTTCAGGAAATCTGATCTCAGATTTTAGGATTTCTGGAAATGTAAAAGGATTTCCAGAAAAAAGTGCCACTCTAACTACCCAATATTCTTTAATGAAAAAGGAAAACAAGAAAACAATGATGTGTGAAACAAAAATTCTGACCTTATAATCTTAAACAAAAATCAACTTTGTGACCACTAGAGGAGTGAATTAGCAGATGGAAGCTCGTTCTCTCTGTATCTCCTTTCTCTCTGTATCTCCAGCCATCTGTATATATGCCTTTCCAATGAAAAATAATAAAATAAATCTTAAAAAAAAAAAAAACAAGGAAACTCTATAAGATATTGACAAAGGCAAAGTCTTCCTGGGGAAAAAAAGCCTGAAGCACAGGCAATAAAATAAAAAACAGACAAACAGGGTTACATCAAACTAGGAAGCTTCCGCACTGCAAAGCAAGCAATCTTCAATAAGAGGAGGCATCAGACAAGCTACGAGAAATATTTTCAAACTACACAAACAATAAATAATTAATATCCAGGATCTGGAAAAACTCAGCAACAACAAAAACATACAATAGTTTAAAAATGGGCAAAGGACATGAATAAGTATTTTTCAAATAATTAAATATAAATGACCAACAGACACATAAAAAAAAATTTCAGAATTACTAGCCAACAGGGAAAATCAAATGAAAATGACACTGAGCCTTCATCTCACCTTGGTTAGAACAGCTATAATGGAACAATCAAAATATAATAAATGGTGCTCAGAATGTGGGGACAAAAATATTATAATACACAGTTGTGGGTATTGCAAGTTAGTGCAACAGTTATGGAAGACAATATGAAGATGCCTTAGAAACCTGAATATAGATCTGCGACATTATCCAATAATTCCATTCCTTGGAATTTATGCAAACAAAATGAAATCCGTATCAAACAGGTTTTTTATCCATATGTTTATTGTAGCTCAATTCACAATAGCTAATATATGAAATCGACCTAGATGTCCACTAATGAATGACTGGATAAAGAAAATGTAGCATATATACACTATGGAATTCTATTTAGCCATAAAAAAGGAATGAAACCTCCACTTCTGAAATAAAATGGGTGCAACTTGAAATTATTAAGCTTAGTGAAACGAACCAGTCAAAAAAAGCACACATATTAGGTTTTTTTCAGGTGTGTAATAATTAATATAGACTACAAAAGAGTATAGATATGAATCAGGTATCATGATTTGGTTGACTTTTTTCTTTTTCTGGATCTTATTTCTATTTCTGTGGAACTGCGTGGGATTTGTGAATTCACTTGCTAAATATTCTGGTTGGTGGAGCATTAAGTCTGTGATTATGGGGTGATTTCAGTCAGAATTTGCAAAAATTAAATTTAAAATAAGTACAGGAGGAAGGACGTGGACTGAGGAAAGGAGAAAAGTTTGTTATATTCCTAGTATTGTACCTAAGAACACATGAAATGTGTTCTCTTTATACTGATAATTTTTTAAATCTTAAAATTGTATACAAAATAAAACTAGAGGAATAATATGAATATTCACAGAAGGAAAACAAAACTATCGAATAACATTGAGAACAAAAGAAAATGAAAAGCAATGTATGCCGTGTAATGCAATCCTTTTTTTTAAGATTTATTTTATTTTATCACAAAATCAGATATACACAGAGAGGAGAGAGAGACGAAAATCTTCCATCCACTGATTCACTCCCTAACTGATCGCAACAGCCGGCTCTGTGAGAACCAGGAGCCGGGATCCAGGAGCTTTCTCTAGGTCTCCCAAGCAGGTGCAGGGTCCCAAGGCTTTGGGCCGTCCTCGACTGCTTTCCCGGGCCACAGGCAGGGAGCTGGATGGGAAGCGGGGCTGCCGGGATTAGAACTCTCGCCCACATGGGATCCTGGCACATTCAAGGCTTGAATTGTAGCTGCTAGGCCACGCTGCCGGGCCCAATGCAATCATTTCTACTGCCATACCCACAAGTAGGAACAATAAGGGGATTAGCCAAAACGTCAGTAATTCCTGATACTTTCACACTGAAAGGCAGGGAAAAGCAAAAGAAACCTACAAAAAATTGTTACTAGTGGGCCTGGTACAATGGCTCAATCGGTTAATGCTCCACATCCAGGTGTCGGAATCCCATATGGGCACCGATTCATATCCTGGTTATTCCACTTCCCTTCCAGCTCCCTGCCTGTGGCCCGGGAAAGCAGTCGAGGACGGCCCAGAGCCTTGGGACCCTGCACCCGCGTGGGAGACCCGGAAGAGGCTCCTGGCTCCTGGCTTCGGATCACCTCAGCTCTGGCCGCTGAGGTGAATGAACCAGCCACTTCATTCTCTTGGGGGCCACTTGGGGGATAAACCAGCAGATGGAAGATCTTGATGTCTCTCATTTTCTCCTGCAGTCGATCTGTTTTTCCAATACATGTCATTTTTTTTTTTTTGAAATCTTACCTGTTATCCGTATCCCTTCACGAGTACGTTTGTCTGTCCCTTTAAAGGTTTCCCTCCCCCCAAGTGCCCTCACAGTCACGCGTCAGCAGCCTTGAAAGGGTGACAGCTGCAGCAGCCAATGACGTGCGTGCTTTTCGCGGCCCGTCCCCGCCCCCTCGCACTTGGCGGCAAGGCTGAGGGACAGGGCACACGCGCTGACACGCTCCCAACGCCATTTTGTTCCAGCAACAAGCGGCGGACGGCTCGGTCCCTCGGAACGATGGCGTCCCCCAGGAATAAAAACATCCCTGGCTTTGTCTACAAGCTGTGGTCGATCGTGGAGGAGCCGGCCCTGGACCCGGTGATCTGCTGGAGCGAGGTAAGAGACCCCGCGGCGGGAGGAAATCCGCGCGTGGCAAGCGGCGGCGCCCCGAGGTGCTGGTCACCCACTTGTGGAGAATTTCCTTGAAACAAATAAGGATGCAGACAGAGGAAGGTTGCGCGGCAAAGTCAAGTGTTGTCTCGAATATAAATTTTTCTTTATATATGGCTTCCTGGCAAAAAAAAAAAAAGTATATATATATGTATAGCTTTGTTTTCGGTGTTTCGAATTCTCAGGACCTTAGGCACGTTGATGCCTGGGAATGGGGCGTCGAGGAGGGGCTGGGAAAGGCGGACAGCACGCTAGGCAGATCACAGGTTCGGTTTTCTTTATTCTCTTGTTAATAAGAGAAGTTTTCCTGTCGGATGTTCCCGAAATTTGAAGTGGCGTGGGTGCTTCTAACCGGGCGAGCTTTTCTTGCCTTCTGTGAGGACTTTCCCACGGAGAGCCCCCCCCCGTTCAACCAAAACGCTGGCGGTTTCTCCCCAGCAAAAGCGTGT
Source organism: Ochotona curzoniae (assembly GCF_017591425.1). NCBI lineage: Eukaryota > Metazoa > Chordata > Mammalia > Lagomorpha > Ochotonidae > Ochotona > Ochotona curzoniae. The sequence goes on from NW_024465023.1 coordinate 34,308,148, forward strand.
TGGCGTTTACGGATATTGTATGAATTCCTAATCCGGTTTTTTAAAATTGTTCAAACGGGGAGCCCGGCGCGGTGGCCTAGCGGCCCAAGTCCTTGCCTTAAACGCGCCCAGGATGCTATTTGGGCGCCAATTCTGATCCCGGCGGCCCCGCTTCCCATCCAGCTCCCTGCCTGTGGCCCCGGGAAAGCAGTCGAGGACAGCCCAAAGCTTTGGGACCCTGCACCCGCGTGGGAGACCCGGAGGAGGCTCCTGGTTCCTGGTCAGTTAGGGAGTGAATCAGTGGAGGGAAGATCTTCCGTTCTGTCTCTCCTCCTCTCTGTATATCCGACTTTCCAGTAAAAACAAGTCAGTCTTTAAAATAAAATTGCTCAAGCGGCATATTGATTCTGCTCAGTCTCTAATCGCACCCACCTCTGTACTTCAGAACCCTTCAGTTCTCTAAAGTAGATCGGGGCAAGTTCTCTAACTTACTACTACTTATCTTGCAAAAAAATTAAAAACAAACAAACAAAAAACAAACAAACAAACAAAAAAAAACCCAAAACCCCTTCCCGGAAATAAGCAAAATTATAGCTGTGTTATCTGTTATTATTTGTTATAGCTTTGTTAGTTATTAACAATTTCTTATTAATACAGTAAAATTAAAACTTTTAAAAATAGTGGTCCATGGGTATGCTGCAGTATCACCTACTACCTCAGAGATGGTCGCCTCGTGGCTTTTCTTATTTGTAGACGCCTTCTGCTTTACCTCTATTTAAAAAAAAAATTGTTCAATCCACATCAATTTAAAAGTATTGAACACAGAGAAGCAAAAAGAGTTAGCTGTTAAATAAGCCCGCTCCGAGTTTGGAGAGAATGAGTCTTTCTAAGCCTCTTTGGTTCTTTATGCTGGGATTTCTTACAGAATTGGTTTCAGCTTAACACCCAAGGGGCCAACAGCTGAAGTGGTCAGGACCCTGTCACCCAAGTGGGAGATCTGGAGCCGGTTCTGGGCTCGGAGCTTCAGCCTGGCACAGCCCTGGCTCCTGGAGGCGCTGATGGTGAACCAGCCAGTGGAGCAGTCCGTGAGAGATGCTTCTCTCTCACTGCCTTGCAAGCGAATAAATGAATATATAAAACCAGTCAGTTTCTGTCGAATGAGTAGATCTCATTGGTAAAGCAAATTTGCAGTTTTCTGGAAACGCTGAGAGTCGATATCTTGTTGGGATTTGGATTACGTGTGTATGCATTTTGCAAAATTCATTGAGTGATGCATTTTACCTATTTTTTCCCAGAAGACCATGAACAGATATCAAATCATGCGTGCTGTTCACGAGTGAAATGTGACAAGCACCTTGAAATGCACCAAAAAATAAATGTAATGGATATGTATAAAGCAAATAGGGTGAGAAGTTAATTGTGGAATCTACATGATAGAAATATAAGGATTCAATTTTTTTCTGTGTCCTGGAGAATTTCTGTAATAAAAAAGGAGAAAGTGGGTTGTTGACCGAAAGAACTGTTGTTTAAATTAGCATCTTTGCAATCAGTGAACCTTTTAAAGACTTTTCACGATGCACACTAAAATCTATAGTGTATTTCCACAAGACAGACAATTTTTTTTCCATAGGTTTTGCCTGATTTTTGTCTGCTATGGCATGCCCAACATGCCCATTAAAGCAGTAATACTTTTCTAGACAGGGCTGTGTTGGAGTGTGCTCATTCTGTTTGTGGGCCGGGTAAAGCCAGCTGTGCTCATCTCACTGCCGTGCATCCAGTGACATCATTTGCACAGAGAAATGGGCTGTTTGGGGCATAATTTACATCTTGAAAATCACCGAAATCACCAGTGGTACTAGCCACCACCCCTTCACTGTCAGCCTATCATTTAACGCTTCAGAACACACCACTCTTTCTTTGGCATTTTCCTAACAAAATTGCAGTGCTTCCTCGGCGGAATCCCACATTTAAGAACCATTTTTTTTGAAGAAAAGAAACAGCATGTTTCTCTAGAACTTGTCCCAAGTGAAACAGAAATTTCCATGGTTCCATAAGCCCTCAGGATATCAGTCTCCAAGGATATTATAATAAAATAGCTCTACGTTGGGAAATCAGGACCTGACTCTGTTCTGCTAGTTACTGGCAACGGGACCAGTGGCAAATCACTTCAGGCAGCTGATGTTTCTTCAGTGTGGTTTAGGCCATCACGCACTGATCCTAGACCCTGGAAACCTAAACAGCAGACTGCCCTCTAGGTACGCAAACCAAAATGAAAGCATTCCTAAGACAATGATCTCAGAAATAGTGGTAAATATAATTACATTGATATATTGGTGCCCATGCAGTTATCCTCAGATGGTTAGTGTTTTCCAGTAGTCAGCGGAACCTTTTCATTATTAAAGAGAAAATATGTATGGTATATTAAAAACTTAAAACTCCGAATATCTAGAAACCAATTTTCTTCATTTAGAATAATCATATGCTGTATTAAAGGACTGTAACTGTGGGATGAGTATTTGGCTTAATACTGAAATTCCAAATTAAGATGCCTGTGTAAGGCCAGCATTGTGACAGCAAGTAAAACTTGTCTTTGCATTTCATATCCGAGCATTGGCTGTGTGGCCATTAGATACTGAACCAGCAGATGAAACATCTTTGCCTCTCTCTCCCATTCACTTACCCCCAACCCTGCCTCGTCTCTCCATTTCTCTCAGTATCTATGCCTTTCAAGTAAATAGAACTATTTTATTTTCAATGCTGTTTGCACCCCAGATTTGTGACACAGTTTTGGCTCCTCACTCAAGCTTTGTGCTAATGCAGACACTGGAAGGCAGAAGGTGATGCTTTCAGTGTCAGCTCTTGCCACTTACCTGGGAAACCTGGATTGAACCGTCAGTTTTGGCCCAGCCAGGCCCCAGCTTAGTGTGAGCATTTAGGAAGTGACCCTGCAAACGGAAGCGCTTTTTTTCCCTCTGTGTGGTTTTGGTTAAGCTCCTTAGGTTTCTAAACATTCGCTTGTTTGTAAAATTCGAATGTTAGTACACACAGTATACAATTGTGAGGCTTAAATATCGCAAGAATCATAATTGTCTGAACAGTTATAATCGTGATGTTCATAATCCTAGCTACCTTGTAATACTGCCATTAGGATCTGAAATTTTTTATAAATGGTAAAACTCAATAAAAATGAAGGGAATAGCATTGTTTTACTGTCAACTCCTGCAATCATATGTATTACATCAGTTAACCTGCTGACTTTCTGTACCATAAGAGAAGTATCTTGCTACTAGCGATGTTTTCAACCTTGAAATTATTACTGTTGCTTAAACTTTGAAAAGTTGTAGTAGGAAAGGGAGAATTTTTCATTGAGGAAGTTGTATAGATTGATAGACCGGTGTTAATAACAACCAAACTAGTTGCTTTCTGATTCTGAGATTCTATGTTATAAATATTTCTGTGGTGTTGTGTTCCTGGAACCCACATTCAGTTCTAGTCTCCTACCTGTAACCTGATCCCGCCATGGCTATTGAAGGTGTTTGGGAAATGCACTTGCTCCCCCCCTCTCTCCCTACCACCTCAATTCAAATACATAATTAAGTAATTATTTAATTACTATAAAAAAAAACTATGCAACCATGCTGGCAAATTTTACTACGAAATTTTGGTAGCGAATATGACACAGGCCTTTGAAACTACCCGGCAGTAATAACTCCATCTCTCCCCTTAGCTACTGCACTGAATTTCACAGAGACTTTTTTCATGATTTCTTCTTTCTCAGAATTACAGCACCCGTGTTACCATCCCTTACTTTCAGCTGATCATTACGCTTGCTATTTTACTGAAAAAAAATAATTGGAAAAGAGAACTCTTGTAATCCCTAACACCACATCTCACTCTTTAGTTGGTGGGTTTCCATTCACTCTGCTTTATTTCCTGTTGTTATTGATGAGCTGCTTTTGCCATTAGATACGCATACCCTCTACATGTGCACTCAACTTCATCATTTATCTTCATCTTAAGGACATCTTTCCAGGAACTTTTGTGAAAAATATTCCCATATTAATTTTTCCTTTTCCATTAATCCATCGGTGCAAGCATGCCATAATTCCTCATTGTTTTTTTTCTTTTGGCCATCTTTCCTCCTACCTTCCCATGCCCCTCCACTACTGATACAGAAAAACACAAAAGCCCTCCTAGCAGTAATAGAGGGTTGGGGAAAAAAAAAAAAAGAAAGAAAGAAAAACGTCCTGACCTTTCAGTGATGTTCTCCAAGTTAGTTATTATCATCTCCATCATTCCACTACTCAAACAAGAAAGTCTTGCAATTATCTTTCTGTCTTTTATACACCACCATGCATCTTGCAACATAATCCTGTTGCTAAGGCAACATAATCCTGTCGCCAAGATCTGGAAGCTTCATAAGGATTGCCCACATGGTGGCAGGACCCCAAAAGCTTAAACCATCCCCACTGCTTCCCCCAAGCCGTTAACAGAGAGCGCAAACCAGTCACCCATCGTGACCGCCTGCTATGCCAGAGTGCTGGCCCCAGTTTCCAGTGTTTCTGTTTTTGTATTGGTGTTTTAAGTATTCTCATATTGTTTTCCATAGTGTCTGAACTAGTTTACATTCTCACCAAAAGTGTCTAAGAGTTCCCCTTTGTCCTCATACTCATCCGCATTTGTTGCTCTCTGGCTTTGATTGATGACAAGGGAGAGGTGATAGCTCATTACAGTTTTTGATTTGTATTGAGCAGTTTCCCATGTCATTTGACCATTGGGATTATAAAAGAGATTGTGAGCCTGACCGTGGCCTCATGAAAAGGCAAAGTCCATTGTCATCCGAGTACGTATTTAAATAGGCTCTAAACCTGAGTTATGGATTTGGGTGTGTATACCCATGTTGCTGCAGTTGCAATGAAAGTGAGTTTAGAACATTTTTGCAAAGGCCATCTGCTGTTGGTTGAGTGGGGTAGGAGAGTGCCACCTAGTGCCTTTCTGAGTTAAGACCTATTGTTTTTGACCTTGGCTGGTTTTCTCATCAGCAAGTTAATTATGCCGATTTATAGCTTTTGATCTTTAAGAAAATTCCCCCAGATCTGCATCACATAAAAACTGTTGCTCTGTGAGATACATAAATATTAATGAGAAGGGGGTGGATACACCAGTTAATATGCCGATGTCCCATGTAGAGAACCCAAGTTCAATGACCAGTTCTGGCTTCTGGCCGCAGTAATGGCTCAAGTCGTTGAGTTCCTGCCACTGATGTGGGAGACCTGAGATGAATTCCTAGCTTCTGGCTTCAACCTGGTCCAGTCCTAGTTGCTGTGGGGATTTGGAAAGTGAACCAGTGGATAGGAGTGTACTCTCTCTCCTACTGTTAAGTAAATTTTCTAAAAACTGAATGAAAGTGCTAAAGTATCAGAGCTGAAAAAAAAACTTGGTGCATGTGTGTATGGAGATTTGCAAACTACAGAAGGATACAAAAAGAAAAATGATCAAATTTTCTATTTTCTCTTCCGTATTGATATATGTATCTTTATACATATATTTATCTATATATATATTTGTATTCATACTTGTGTATTGTATTATAATATACATGCTTACATATTAAAGCTAACACTTGCTAAATTCAAATATTCTTCAAATTTGTAATTTGCTTTTTTCATTAATATCATATTTTGTATACTGGTCATGGTATTAAAGATTTGAAAATGTAATTTTAATTGCTATTTTCATCTAAATGTTCTGAGATTTACTTAGCTAGTGTATTTTGGGTATTTAGGTGGTTTTTAATTTTAGAATAATTCTGCGATGACATAAGGAATACATTTGAAAAATGTTTATCATAATGTCTGCTTCTATGGAATAGATCCTTAAAATACCAATTGTTATATTAATGAATATGAGCATTTTGAAGAAAATTCTTATTGCCAAATGATTTTTCAGGAAAGCGGCACTGATTTAACGTAGTGGCTAGTAGTGATACAGAAGTGGCACTCATTATTTTTAAAAAATCAAGTTGCTGTCAGAAACGTGTGCATCTCTCCACTTACTGACATTTCTCCCCATGATAATTCAAGACCCCATATTTTCCTTTCCGAATTCATCAGCGTAGTTTTGCTGGTCCGACTAGAATTAAAATTGCCTATAGCTACAAAAACTGTATCTTGGAAAACAAACAATATACATATATGTGTGTATACATATATATTTATATGTGCTTTTTAAAAATTGAAAACTAAACAAAATTTAAATTTAAAAACTGACAAGTTATGATTTACAAAAGTAGTACATAGGGGCCACTGCTGTGCTGTAGTGAATTAAGTCGCTACCTGCAGCACCCACATCCCATAAGAGAGCCAGTTAAGATCTTGACTGTTGTTATAACTTGTGATTTCACTCCCTGCTCCCTGCTAATATACTCCCTGCCTGGGAAAACAACACGAGGTGACCCAAATGCTTGGGCTCCCGTACCCACATGGGAGACCTGGATGAAGCTCCTGGCTCCTTGGTTTTTACCTGGCTCAGCCCTAGCTGTTCAGCCATTTCAGGGTGTGAACTAGTGGATAGAAGATCTCTCTCCCTCTCTCTGTCCTTCTCTTTCTGTGACTCTTTTCAAATGGAAATAGACATTTAAATAATTCTAAATACGATGTATACTTATTATAGAAAATTACCAAAAAATTCAACATGACTGTTTCTGAAAAGTAATACTTTGATTTCCTGTATTATATTTGTACTTTTGAAAAGAAACAAGACTTATGGGAAAGAATAATTAGCTGTGTTGTATTTACATAGAATTTTATGTATCAGCACATATACACACATGTATATATATGCAGGTTTGCGTTTCAGTGAATACTCCTAGTTTTCAGCGCATTTGAAATCTGTACATATGAGAGTTCTTCATGAACATTATTTTTCAAAGGTCTACTCTGATAAAAATGCATGGTTTCAATCATTTTGCACCAAAATATCTTTTAATTTTGTTTTTTCATGAACTTTTAAAAGTATGGTCGTATAGTTCAGTGTCAATTTGTATGTAAATGTAAGCTACTTAAAATGGTAATAAAAATCTTAACCATAGTTATGTTTGGAGGGTGGGATTTTTGGGGATGACTTTTGAACTTTGATTTTTTCTGTGTAATTCATCTTTACATTGATGGTATATCATTTCAAAGTTCAGAATCAGGTTAAGTTTAATATTGAGAAAGAACTAAAACACGAAAATTTCATGTAATCCATACGATAATGTATCTTTTTAGAACAGTCGTGTATCTTGAAGATTATCCTATAACTTTTGTAATGTTTATTCGCTGAAATGCAGTGAGACAAAAAGCATGCTTCTGTATACTGCTTCTTTTTCCGATGCCTCCGATAGTCAGAACTCTAGTTCTGACTTCTGACTCTAGTTCTTCTCATGCCAGAAGGCCTGATTCATCCCGTTCGTGTGGCAGGGATCCAACCATGTAAGACTCACATCCAGGCACTCCGACATGAGATAAGGCATCCTAGGTAGAATCTTAACTGCTACATTAAATACTCCAAAATCTCACACATAGAATTTTATATCTTTAAAATAGCTGTGCCTTCAGACCAGGGAAGGCCTCCCCAAGAAGCCATTAAATGTTATCAGGACAATAAGATGCTGGACTCAATGCTGGGTATGTGCTTGCAATGAAGGAATCTCAACTGAACTTGAACTGTGGTTATGCACCATGGGGGGAGGGTTGTGGGAGGAGCGGGGGAAATCCAAGCACCTATAAAACTGTATCACATAATACAATGTTATTAACAATAAAAAAATAATAAAATAGCTGTGTTTTGTGGACATTGTTCCCATGAAATTATCTTTGAAATTGCATTTTAAGAATTACGTTATGTTCCACCATACATATATGACATCAGCGATGTAAACTTTCCTCCAATTGTTGAATACCTAAGTTCTGTTCAGCCAAATATTATTTGAAATACATGAAAGAAAATGTGCTCTTCTAAAGGTACCCCGAGCTGCCATTACTCTTGTAACATAATCACTATTGGATTAATATTTTGATGGATTTATTGTTCAGTATTTTCTGTGTTCACTGTCAATTTTTCACAAAATTGTGGCGTAAATACAGAATTTATTTATTTGGAATATGCATTGAGGATTTATCTACTTATTTCTTTTGGAGGGCGGAATTTACAGCTAAGTCTTTATATATATATCCGTAATTTCCTGTAAATTTTATCATTGGAATTTCTAAATCAAAGATTGCATATTGTAGGATTTTAAATACATATTTTGGAGAAGTTAAGATGATTTAAATTCTTGCCAACAATGCATAGTTGCCTGGTTATATGAGCTTGTGCCAGCTTTCAAGATTAATATATTTTTTAAATCTTTGTCAATTTGATACACAAAGAATTATATTTCATTGTTTTTTTTAATTTACATTTTGAACACCTTTTTCAAACCAAAATTTGATAATTTTTCCTCTTCATGTATTTTTCCATTTTTTTTTCTACTGGGATTTTTTTTCTCTTGTAATAATTTATAAAGCACATTGAGTGCTAACAGCAAGTTATAGCTCCTTGTTACATACACTGAGAACATTCTTCCTATTTAAAATTTATCTTTTACATTTGCTTTTCTTTATTTTTAATTGTATGATATTTATACACGTTTTCCTTTTTTATAGCCAAAGCCGTTACACTCTTCTTTGTGATTTCTCTCTGTAGCAGATTCTAACTCTTTGTGGGATAATATTTTTTAACAATGATTTTTGGTTTTACATATTTACAAGAGCTTCAAGTTTTTGGTTTCTGGTATATTGTCATGGAATTGTCTTATTGATAACGTTTCTCTAAATGAGTTGTTTTTTTCTCCTTCCCTTATTTCTAGAGTGGTCACAGCTTTTGCATTATGGATGAAGACATCTTTGCTAAAGAAGTACTTCCAACATACTTCAAACATAGCAACATACCCAGTTTCATACGACAGCTCCACCTCTGTAAGTGTGACCTCTACTTCCGTAAGCATTATTGGCGTTACTGGGAAGTAGATTCATAGAAAAAGTAGGCATTTTATTTTAAGCGTAAGAATTTTGCTCTGAGTTGAGTGACAGCTCCAAATGTTTGAAACACTAGTTAAGTTGCTACCTGAAATCCATGCATCCCATCTCAGAGTACTTGATTCAAAACCGTACTTTTCTACTTCTTTTTTTTTTGAAGATTTATTTTTATTATTTTTTTATTGGAAAGGTGGATATACAGAGAGGAGAGACAGAGAGGAAGATCTTCCATCCAATGATTCACTCCCCAAGTGAGCGCAACGAGTCGATACTATGCCGATCTGAAGCCAGGAGCCTCTTTCGGGTCTCCCATGCGGGTGCAGGGTCCCAAGGCTTTGGGCTGTCCTCCACTGCTTTCCCGGGCCACAGGCAGGGAGCTGGATGGGAAGCGGGGTTGTTGGCGCCCATATGGGATCCTGGGCGTGCAAGGCGAGGACCTTAATCACTGTGCCACTGCGCCGGACCCATACTTTTCTACTTCTACTCTGGGTTCTGTTTATGCACATCCTATGGGTCCCGTCTACCGGCGGCAGGGAACTGGGAGCAGTTTTGGGTACTTGCCTTAACACCCTGCTCCAGTTCTAACTGATGCAGGCGTTCAGGAAGTGAACCAACAGATAAAATTCTCTCTCTCTCTCTCTCTTTCTGTGTGTGTGTTGTGTGTGTGTGTGTGTCTGTCTCTCCCATCTTCTCCCTCTCCTCCTGCTTTCTGTCATATAAATATGTTTTGTAAAAATATGTATTTTGGGGAGCTAGGCGCTGTGGCCTAAGTGGCTGAAGTCCTCACTTTGCATGTGCTGGGATCCCGTATGGGCGCCAGTTTGTGTCCCGGCAGCCCCACTTCCCATCCAGCTCCCTGCTTGTGGCCTGGGAAAGCAGTTGAGCACAGCCCAAAGCCTTGGGGCCCTGCACCCACGTGGGAGACCCAAAAGAGCTCCTGCCTCCTGGCTTCGGATTGGCGCAGTGCCGGCCTTTGCAGTCACTTGGGGAATGAATCAGGAGATGGAAGATCTTCCTCTCTGTCTTTCTTCTTCTCTGTATATCTGACTTTGCAATGAAAAAAAATAAATCTTTTAAACACACACACGTAAAAAAGTAAAAGAGAGAGAGAGAGTATAAATATAAAATTACCAGTCAGGTAAGATCTGCTTTATTTCTTTGGGTTATATGATCTTAGTCAGTAACTGACTGGTACCTGATAATGTGTCTAGTTTAATTCTAGTAAGATTACAGTTGAAGAATGGAATCTTTTTGTAAAAGACTTAATTTTTATTTGAAAGATACATTTACAAAGATCTTCTATCTGCTGTTTCATTCCCCAAATGACAGCAATGGCCACAGCTGAGCCAGTCTGAAGTCAGGAGCTTCTTCCAGGTCTCCCACATGGGTGCAGGAGCCCAAGGCCTTGGGTCCTCCTCTACTGCTTTCCCAGGCCACAAGCAGGGAATTGGATAAGAGGTAGAACAGGCAAGACAGAAATCAGTACCCATATAGGATGCCAGTGCCTGCAGGTGGATGATTAGCTTGTTAAGCCACCAAGGTATGCCCAGGATAGAGGGTTTTTTTTTTAAAGATATTGAGTATATTTGATATAGGTCATGCAGCTAGCTAACAGAGGTCTGCACTCCACTAACCCATGAAACATTGATTATTTTCTCTGTCTCATCTTTAGAATATAAGGTCTGCCATACATTGTTATGGGTTTTAGTGTTGCCATAAGTCCCCTGTTGATCACAGTTATTTTGTGTTGCCATTAAAAAAAGTTGAGAAATGCAAAATGTATATACGCTCACGTGTGTGCGCGCACACACACACACACACATATAACTTTAGGATTCTGTTTTTGTAAAAATTGTGTGTCTTACGTAATTTTAGTTTGGCATTTTTTTAAATAAATATTTTCTCACATTTAGAGTAATATTTTACCATTTCATGTAATACCAATGAGATACTTTTTCAGATACTTATTAAGGGCACTTATACATATTTAGTATTTTTTTTTCTGAAATTTCCCTAAGTGCATATTATCTTATGGTAAAAAAAAAAAAAATCTGTAAAATAGCTTTGAATTATTTTCTTCAAGATCTCAAAAATCACAGTGAGAGAAACTATACGTTACAGTGCCCTTAAAGTATCCAGGTTAGAATCACACAATTATTTATTGACAGTTCGCAATATTTCCATTTTAAATATCTAAGGTATGCCATCCAGAAACAGAGATGTTGCTTCATGTGGAATTTTAGGATTTCTTTGTGTACTCGCAAGTTACTGTTGTTATTATTTTTTTTTTACTTTTTCTCTCACCTTTTCGTATTTTATTTTCCAGCTTGACACATTTACTGTTGACCTCTCACAATATAACTGGAGACATGATCTGTGGTTGCTAGTTACACGGAAGAAGTAAAAACTCTAAATTTTCTAATACCTTCTCGTTGTTTTGCCAGCAAATTAGAGTTTGAGATTTCATCAAATATTTTACAGCATTATCAAAGTATCTTCAGTTAAGAATTTCAAGTGGAAAAATATTCTGTTGTTTCTCAAATTTCATATTTCTAACTAATTTATTTTAGGGTAGCATATATTCTATTGACATAAATTTGAATTTAGTATTTATGTTGTAGCTTATATGTAGGAAAAAGATTCATTGTTACTATTATTGCCAGAATGAGAATTAATAGTAAATTTTCCTGGTGCCATGGCCTAGCAGCTAAAGTCCTCGCCTTGAACGCACCAGGATCCCATATGGGCGCTGGTTCTAATCCCAGCAGCTCCACTTCCTATCCAGCTCCCTGCTTGTGGCCTGGGAAAGCAGTAGAGAACAGCCTAAAGCCTTAGGACCCTGCACCTGCATGGGAGACCTGAAAGAAATTCCTGGCTCCTGGCTTCGGATTGGTGCAGCACCCGCCATTTCACTCACTTGGGGAGTGAATCATTGGATGGAAGATCTTCCTCTCTGTCTCTCCTCCTCTCTGTATATCTGACTTTGTAATGAAAATAAAACAAGTCTTTTAAAAAAAGTAAATTATTCTAAGTTCCCGGATGGCTGCAATGGTCTGAGCTAGGCCAGGTCAAAGGCAACAGCCAGAAGCTTCCTCTTTGTCTCCTGTGTGTCTACAGGAGCCCAGACACTTGGGCCGATCATCCACTGCTCTCCCCAGGCCATTAGTAGGGAACTGGGTAGGAAGTGGAGCAGCTGAGACTATAGTAAGTACCCATATTGGATGTTGGCATTGCAGGTGGCAGCTTCAGCCATTACATCACAATGCAATTCCAGCAGGATGTTTTGAAATATATTTACTGTATAGAATAATTAACTCTAGGTGAATAACAGATTCATTGCCTCACAAGTTGATCATTTTTGTGATAACACTTAACCACTCTGAATTTTTCAAGAATGAATAATCATAACATTTACGAGATAACATTTAAAAAAAGTTTTTAAGTAAGCAGTCATCATTTAACCATAGTCCCTATGCTGTACAGTAAATCTCTTAAACACCTAACTGTAATTATATATTCTTTGGCCAAAATCTCCTCACTCTATCTCCCCACTTAACACCCCAGACTCCGACAACCACTATTCTTTCTCTACTTTTATGAGATCAATTATTTAGATTCCACATTTGGGGGAGCCCACACTTACTCGCTTTTCTGTGCCTGGATTATTTCACTTAGCATCGTATCCTCAAGTTCCATCTGTGCTTTCACAAATGACAGGATTTCTGAATAGTATCCCATTCTATAGTTTGATCACATTTCTTTATTCATTTATCTTTATTTTTTTAAAAAAAAATTTAATTGAAAGGCAGAATCACAGAGAGAGGGAGAGACAGTGAAAAAGGAAAATCTTCCATCCATTGGTTCACTCCCCACAGATGGACAAAATGGCCAAGGCTGGGCCAGAAGAAAGCTAGGAGCCAGAAGCTTATTCCAGGTGTCCCGTATGCATATAGAGTCCTAAGCATTTGGGCTATCTTCTGCGGCTTTCCCAGGCCATTGGTTGCATCTGAAGTGGAGCAGCTGAGACTCGAGCAGGTGTTTGTATGGAATGCCTGCCTTGCAGGCGACAGACATCTTTTCCTGCTACCCCACAGTGTCAGCTCCTATCCGTTTATCTTTTGAGCGCATTTAAGATTGATTACATGCTGTGACGATTGCAAGTAGTGATGCAGCTATATCTTTAAGTTAGGCTTTCATTTTGGGGGGGGCGGGGGAGCTCATTAGTGAGATTACTGAAGCATATGGTGCTTCTCTTTTTAATTTTTTTGAACCATGTCTGTGCTGTTTTTCATAACGGCTATCATAATTTCGATTTGCAATGACATTTTGTAAGAGTTCGCTTTTCTCTTCACCCTAAAACTTTTTGTCCTTTTTCTTTTTGGAAAATATTATTCTAACAATAGGAAGTGTATCATATAGTGGTTATGATTTGCATTTCCTTGAGGGTTAGTGATATTGAATTTTTTTTTCATATTCCTCTGGACCATTGGTATCCTTTTGAAAATGTCAGCCATTGTCCATACCCGCAAGGTCAGGATATATTTAAATACCAGAATGATGGATTTGTGACTGCTTATGAAGGAATATGCTGTTATAATAATCAGTGGGTGGGGGTATTTTCAGAGGGGGTAAGGGAAATCCCAGAGCCTATGGAATTGTATCATAAAATTAAAAAAAATATATAGAAGTATTTTAAACTAACATAGCAAAAAAAAAATATTAAAGAGCTACTGAACAAGAAAAAAAGAAATGTACAACAAGGTGCTTTCTCATTGTTTTTAAAGATTTATTGATTTTGATTGAAAAGGCAGATATACAGAGAGGAGGAGAGACAGAGAGGAAGATCTGTCCGCTGATTCACTCCCCAAGTGAGCGCAACGGTTGGAGCTGAGCTGATCAATCCGAAGCCAGGAGCCAGGAGCATCTCCTGGGTCTCCCACATGGGTGCAGGGTCCCAAAGGCTTTGGGCCGTCCTTGACTGCCCGAGCAGAAAGGACTTTCCAGGCCACAAGCAGGGAGCTGGATGGGAAACGGGACCTCTGGGATTAGAACTGGTGCCCATATGGGATCCTGGTACATTCAAGGCAAGGGCTTTAGCCACTAGGCTATCGTGCCAGGCCCCTTTCTCACTTTAAAATCACATTATTTTCTTGTTACTGAGCTGTTTGAACCCTTTGGGATTAATATGAATATATTTTGGATATTAACACTTCACTAAACATACTGTGTGCGTCTATTTTTTCCCATTCTGTTGTATCATCATTTTGCTGTTTGTTTCCTTTGCTGTACATAAGCTGTTAAGCTTGATGAAATTGAATCTGCCTATTTTTGCTTTTGTTGCCTGAGGTTCTGATATCCTACCCAAATAATCAATTACCTAAATCAGTGCCATGGAGCTTCTTCTTCTATGTTTTATTCTAAAAGTTTCAACTTCCGGGGACTCATACTTAATGGGTTAATGCATTTTGGTTGATTCTTATATATAATGATAAAAAAAAAAGAGTCTAAATTCACTCTTGTGCCTGTAGATATTCAGTTTTCCCAACAGCATTTATGAGATTATTTGTAAGATTTAGTTGAAAGGCAGAAGGAGAGACACAGAGAGACACACATTTTCTATCTGCTGATTTATTCCTCAATTAGCATTGACTGCCAAGTGTATACCAATGCCAAGCCAGGACCCAAGAACTTCACCTCAGTCCCTTTAGTGAGTGGCAGGTAGAAATATTTGGGCCATTTTGCACTGCCTTCCCAAATGCATTACTAAGAATTAGATCAGAATTGGGGTAGCTGGCACTAAAATTTGTACTCCAATAGGGGGATGCTGGCTGTGACAACCCATTGAGCTGTAACACTTGCTATTTGCCCCCAATATCACTTACTGAAGAAATTGTTCTCTCTGTGCATCTATGACACTTTTGCGGAAGGTCGTAGGGCTGTGAATGCATAGGTTTATTCCCAACCTTTCTAGAATATTTTGAAGTAAGGTAGTATGCCTCCAGACTTTTTTTTTTCTTCCGTTTTTTCTAAAAGTTACATTGGCAAACAGGCAGGCAGTGACGGGCTAGGTCCCCATCCAGAGCCGAGGGCCTCCAAGACTGCAGGCTATCCCAGCGCAGAGATCCGGGCAGGCAGTGCCCTAGGGCCCTGTGATGCAATCATTCCAGTGACTGTGCAGGCTTCTGCAGCCTGAGAGCTGGGGGAGGGGATACTTCTGCAACACTTTGACTAACAAGAGGGAGTCTCCTAGCTGCGGAGCATACGTTCACTTTTGAAGTGCTGCTTGCTGCCACAGCACCCACCTCCTTCAAGGGTCCCTTTGGAAAGAGACTGAACCAGGTGATGGCCCCTATCAAGACACTGCTTTTCCGAGGACCACAAACGCAGCCCTGCTTTCTATATCCTTAACCCCCTGAATCTGAACAGCATGCCAGACCTCAAGAACTTGACTTATGAGAACAAGTTCTGGATCGAGAAATCAGCATGTTATCATGTAGGTATAAGGCTCAGGCATCAGGTCCTGGAGGTGAGCACACTGGCAAGAGCAGATTTTGATTCCCACATTGCTCCTGGTGACCCCATCTGAGTGACTATCTGAAGGAGCCTGAAACCTCTTGCCTTGGCACTAGCTCCCCTCCCGCCCCCGCAACCCTAATCCTCTCCAGGCATCCCTGAAAGCACCTGAATCCACAGTTTCCCTCCTGGTATTTATTAGCAATATTGCCGCCTTCTGTACCATTCCAGGAGGAAGCTGAGGCCCGATTTGTAGCCCCCACTTCTTTGACCTAGTCTGTCCTTCCAGACCCACTCAATAACAGCAGCCCAAACCAGCCACTCTGGATTCTATACTTGTTGCTCCTAAGCAGAGTCCTTAGGACAGCAGCCACCTTCATGCCCGTCCCACAGTCCAGCCCTCTTGGGACAGCAGCTACCCTCATGCCCTACCCCACCCACACCGTGCATCTCCAAAGGTATCACTGTTAGTAGAGCGCTTCAAGGTGCCAGCATCCACCACAGTACAGCTTCCTGGGTTACCTCTCAGAGCTCCATCCCGAGCTCCTGTGAGCAGAGCTGTAATTTCAGTTTCATTCCCAGGATCTGCCTTCTCCTGTCCTCATGGCCTCTGCCCTGAGATGGGAAACAGGCCATTATACCTTCTCCCTCTCTCTGGTCCTTTTACACCTGGAGGATGATCAGCCTCCCTAGCCGACCAAGCCCACCTCATCCCTGTGAGGTGGGCACAACCATCTGGAACCCAGTAGGACTGGACATTAAGTGCTTTGGAGTAGAGCAGAATTGAGCTTCCCTCCATCTTTCTACCTCCCAGGGCCCCATTGTGCTAGGAGAGTTGTGAGTGAGTTCGCTTCCCTACACCTGCTGAAGGATACACATTTGCAGAAGGTTGTACCATGGACACCTTACCAATTTAAGCTTCCCAAAGCAATGGGAGAGGCTGTGTGCTTGTCCTCTGATGCCACACATCTTAGACTGCTTGGCCAAAGGAAAACTCAAGGGAGGGAAGACATGCCCAGTGCCTGCCACTCGTGGAATCTTGGGCCTCGCATACTGAAAATGCAGGTTCACTCTCACATCTCCCACATTTGAATGGCATGTCATCCAGAATCCAAGAGCAAAAAACATCAGAACAGGCTTCCATAGTGTAATATTTTCTAAAAGGGCAGTCAGGAGACATTCTAGTCTTAGGGCGAGACTCAGAAGCACCCAGCCAGCCTCCCTGACCCTGGTACAGAAAGCATGTTAAATAGTTAAGCTAGACTCTGGGGTGTAGATTCCACTTCTGCCACGGGGTATTTATGGCTTCTTTATCAACCTTGCAGACTTTTAGGAGATAGGATTAGTACACCATGCCTCCTCCTAGGGCACTTGACAACACACAGTTTCTTCCAGTACAGTCCAGAAAGGTGGAGCCAGGCCAGCTGCCACTCCTACTGGAGTCCATGGCAGGTATTCAGCTTTGATCAGCCCTCGGTCTGCTGGCCTTGTTTGAAGGGCATGCCCTTTTGACCATCCTTTGCTATTACAAATGGGGTCTATATCCAGGCATCCACATACCCTCCTAACACTTGGCTGTTTGTGAGAAAAGGAGAAGGTGGAAATTGGAGACAAATAGGCCACAGCTGGAATTATGTGTAAATCGCCCGCTGGAGATAGTGTGACCTCACAACTATAAGGAAACGCACCTGGGTTTGAAGTCCATCTCTGTCTCTTGCCAGCTGTGTGACCTTGCTTCAGTTCATTCAGTTACAAGGTGTGTACAAGAACAGAACCTGCCTCCCAGAACTGATGGGGCACTTTCAGCATTAGCACATATCACCTGCTCTAATCTGACAGAACAAGTGCTTAATGGCCATGTGAGGTTAAGGTCAGTCTTACTGACCATATAATCTGCTGTCTGTAACCTAGTGCTGACACATCCATTTATGAACAATGTTTGCCTGGTAAATAGGTTTTTGCCTTCGGTTTTTTTTTTTCTTTGAATAAATACTTTATCCCCTGTTTGCCAGCTATTATTCTAGGCAAGATAAAGCACAAAGCAGAGGGTTATCAAATGATCACAGTGCTATGAAACATGGTTGAGGGAGTGAGAGTGGGGAGCAGCAGCATTTTCAATTAGGATGAAGGAACATTTCCCTGAGTAAGCGGTAATTAAGATCTGAGGATCGTAAGAATGATATCCATGCAAATATTTTTACACAGAAGGATTCAGGCCTGACATTGTAGCCTACTGGCTAAATGCTCGCCTTGCATCTGCCAGGATCCCATATGGGTGCTGGTTATTTCCTAGGATGCTCCTCTTCCCATCCAGCGCCCTGCTTGTGGCCTGGGAAAATAGTATAGGATGGCCCAAAGCCTTGGAACCCTGCACCTGCATGGGCGATCCGGAAGAGGCTCCTGGCTCCTGACTTCAGATCAGCTCAGTTCCAGCCGTTGTGGCCACTTGGGGAGTGAACCAGCAAACAGATCTTTCTTTCTCTTTCCTTCTCTGTTTATCTGGCTTTCCAATAAAGAAAATTACAATAAATATTTTTATTATTATTTTATTACAAAGTCATATATACATATATATGTATATATAGAGAGAGGGGTTGGGGAGGAGAGACATAGAAAATCTCCCATCCAATGATTCACTCCCAAAGTGAGCACAACGCCCGGTGCTGTGCTGATCCGAACCCAGGAGCCAGGAACTTCCTCAAGGTCTCCCACATGGGTGCAGAGTCCCAAGGCTTTGGGCTGTCCTCGACTGCTTTCCCAGGCCACAGACAGGGAGCTGGGGATCACAGCACATTCAAGGCGAGGATGCCTAGCCATAGGCTAGGCCATCTCGCCAGGCCCCCATAAATATGTTTTTTTAAAGACAAGAAGGATAGGGAAATGACAGAGATGGAGGGGTGAATGTGGGAGCATACAGATAGGGCTGTGCAGACCACAGGGCCTATTGTATAACTACTGTGCCCCCTTAATGGGGTCAAGTTCCAGCTGTTCCCACAGCTGACTTGAGCTTCAACAGAGAAGTTGCTGTGCTAAACTAAACAAGCCTGGAATGGTTTTTCTTGGCATAGAAGTTGTCCCCTCCGTCTTTGTATCTGTGTGCACTACCAATGTTAGACTTGACAGGATAATTTTTCTTGATCCTATATTCCCATGAGACTGCATCTTAGTGAAGTATCATCGTTCAGGTTCACACAGCCATGGAGCCTTGAATGGAGCTTCTTGATTGTCAGGCTCTAGGGATAGGAGTATCGGGCCTACCTGGAGAGAGTAGGCAGCATAAGAGTTACTGTGATTCTGAGGACACTGGCCAGTGAAAGTTGCTGGGACTGTAGGAAAGACATTGTCCTAAGCATACACGAGAAAGCCAGGTATATACCTGATGCAGAGTTCGTAAGCACAAAGGTCACAACCCTAACTATGGCATACTCTAGTTATCCAGGCGCATCCTGCAGACAAAGGATCCTCCCCAACTACAGCACTCCCTCTTAATTGGGCCACCCCTTATATTCAGGACACTACCCAAGCTGGAGCACTTTCCCTAACCACAACACTGGCCATCCACACATGGCTGGGAGATGCCCATCAAAAGGGCACCTCTCATTAGCTGGGGCATCCTCCTTGCCAAGGAACACCCCTACCCCTGAAAAGTATCCCTTCAAGCAGTGCAGTACTCTAACTAAGTCACCCTCCAGGTCCATCGCAAGGTGTCCACCTCTGTAAAGGCTGATGAAATTATTGTGCATTTAGGGCTAGAGGTCAGAGGTCAAAATGTTGGCTTCTTCTCCACCCTGGTCATTCTGTCAGACCAATGCCTGGAACCACAGATAGTAACTTAATTTTTTTTTTCTTATACAAACATACCTATGATGAAAATTAACTTATAAATTAGACAGTGGAACTGACACAGTGGCTCAGCACGCTAACACTCCGCTAGCAAATGCCAGTAACCCATCTGTGTGCCAGTTTATACCCTGGCCACTCCACTTCTGATCCAGCTCTCTGCTTATGGCCTAGGAAAGTAGCAGAAGATGGCCCAAGCTCCTGGATTGCTGTACCCATGTGAGGGATCTGGAAGAAGCTTCTGGTTTCCGATGTCAGGTTGATTCAACTTTGATCATTGCAACCATTTTGGGGAGTAGAAAAGTAGATGAAAGATCTTTCTCTGTATCTCGTTTTTCTGTTACCTTTTCAATCAAAATAAATCTTTAAAAAATAAATTATAGTAAGAGATTAGTAACAACTAATAATAAAATGGTAATATCACAACAATAAAAATAAACCAGGGCATTTTGATTCCATAGAAATTTTGTTTTTATCTTATCGTGAATAATGTAGATTTCATAGTGATTGCATTGAATCTGTAAATCTCTTTGGATAACACGAATATTTTAACATTAATTCTTTTTATTCTTGAATCTGGCATATCTTTCTATCCATTCTATAACCGCCCTCAAATTTTATTCAGAATATTTGTAGTTTATTAAATAGAAGATTTTGACTTCCTAAATTAAACTTATTCCTGAGTATTTTATTTTTCATAGCTATTGTAAATGGAATTGATTTCTTTATTTTTTAGTTTACTTTTAACATAAACTGCTGCCCATTTTTGTGAGTTAAATTTTTATCTCACCACTTTACCAGTTTCATTTATTAAAAATAATAAGTTTGTGTAGAATTATTAGTTTTTTTTTATATATAGGATCATGTTGCCTAAAAATGAGGACAATTTGACTTTCTTTGTTCGAATTTGAATAGCTTTTACTTTTTAACATTGTCTAATTGCTGTGGCCCAGTACTGTAGGGAATACATGTGATAAAAGCATGCATGCATCCTTGTATTATTCCAGATCTTAAAGGAGAATCTTTCAACATTTCTCTGTTTAATGTGATAGTGACTATGAGTTTTCCATATATGACCTCTACTGTATTGAGGCACACACATTCTATACTAAATTTGTTGAGAGTTGTCCAGCCTGTCCTTGAATCCGTGTGCACCACCAATGTTATTCAATGTTCCGATGGATAACAGCAGGATCTCTGGAGTACACAACTCATTCTCTGACACAGAGAACAGATACTTTCTTGAAAATGTTCCCTTGGTGTGCTTTTCATGGAAGTGTGCTCACATGAGGTAGGTATATAGCAAGGGGGAAAGGGCATCACTTCCTCAGAAGGATTCTGATTACCTTAGGAACAGTAGACTGCAAAAGAAACGAAACTGTCATATATCCACTCTATGAAAATATACGCTCGGTATAATTCGAGAACTCTGAATTTGGAGAAAATTTCCTCTTTAGAGAGAATTTTGGTATTTAAAGTATTGGGTATATGATAGCTCAGATGAATGTAGAAAAGAGTGATTCAATGCTTAGGATAGATTTGTTTTTAATCAGAAAGTAGTAAAAATAATTTTTAAAAAGAGAGTGATAGAGTACCTGGAAAAAAAAAAAAGATGGGCCAAAATCTCTCTTCTTCCCATATCCAATCAGTGAAAGGATCTTAAAATAGTATCATGTATTTTAATTTTCTTTCCCCAGGGTGAACATTTTGTTTATTGTCCCTAGTTAGCCAGGAAATGGAAATTGACTGGACCCTAGAATAAAGTCATCACTATTTAGATGAATTGATGAATGTCCAAAGTCTATTTCAAAGGAAATAATTATAAATTTGAATTTACCTTTGGTTATAATTCATCTCAAAATCTCTCCTTAGCAAGGTGCATTCAGATTCCTCATAATAGACGCTAGGGAATATGAATTTATTCACTATCTTATGAGTGATATTTCAAGAACCAAAGGGAGATTTTCTGTACCAAGTATTGCTGCTAGACAATGATGATATTAAACATTTTGATTTACATCTTCATCAAGACTCTTTTTTAAAATGCTATTTATAAACTGGAATAAGACAGAAATTTCTGATGTCTTTGGATATTATCACCTCTCTGATGGTAGATTAAAAAACAAGGAAGGGAAAGTTGGACTTCTCTATACGTAATAAAGCAGCAGTGTTGCAGTAACATTTCCGTAGATACATACTGTGGTTAACGCCTACCAACATACTTTTCTCCATTCCTTGATTTCTGTGAACTCTGAATGTCTTGTGTGTTTATAAATCCACATTCCTACATGAGTTTAAAGCAATTAATGTATAAGGAATGTCTAGTATCAACCAAAGTTTGAAGTACTTCATTACACTCCCATTGTGAGCCTTTCCTAACTCCCTGTTAACATATCAAGCTGTTTCTGGAAAGTGGCAGTACTACTCTTTTTTAAAAATATGCTTACTGGTTTCCATTTTGCCTCTTCTGGATTACCCATGACTGTAACTTTTTCATACATTAAATATATCCATGCACACATTTAAAGTACTTCAATCTCTTGGTTATCCAGCAGCAAATAATCTCACTTGTCATTACTCCAAGTCACTTTGCTTCTCTTCCTTTCTCCTACTGCCTTGTTTTGAACCATTTTCAAAGAATTCGCAGAAAAAATTAGGAAAAAATCTAAATATTTCCCCCACTCCATAAATTCTTGAGATATTGAGATATCTCAACATATAGCGTGTTGCAGAAATGTGAACTTGTTGGTTAAAATAAGACCTAAGGACTACACATAGATTTCAATTGTTTGTGCTTCCACACCATTACCCTAGAATTATTTGTAATTTCTGTAATAAATAAATAAACAAATAAACAAGTCCCAGAAAATATCAATATTTTCTTTGATTGGTTGTACCTAATATAGAGTACAAAAAAAAAAACTTTTATATTGTGCTAAACTGACATCTTTTGGTTGTTTTCTATATCTGTTGGCTATAATCCTGACCAAAAAAAAAAAAAAAAAAAAAAAAAAAAGGTCTCTTCAATGGAGAACTAAGCTTATGATTATAAAATAAATAAATTAAATAAAGTAAAAGAAAATTAAATAAATTAAAAGAAATAAATAAATTAAAAGAAAAATAAGAATGGAATGAGGAGCGAGGATGGACATGAGGGATGGTGGGGAAATCTCATTGTATTCTCAAAACATGAATATGAGATGTGTTCCATTCATACCAATGAATAAAATAAAATTTATTGTAGACACTTGTTTCAGAGTTTAAGATATCTGCTAATTTAGTGCTTTGTAGCAGTTAGCATTTCCTAATGATGATTACTTATTCTGATGATTGCTAACCTATCAGAATGTTCTCAGAAACCTTTGTTGCGATGGTAGTTATTATATTCTTTTTTCTTTCTTTCTTTCTTTTGCAAGATGGTTTTCGAAAGGTGATTTTTGACAATGTACTTCCAGCCAAGGTGAATAAAGTGATGGAATATCACCATCCTCTCTTCCAAAAAGAAAACACCAACCTTATGGAAAATATCAAGCGTAAGGTAAGACTATTGCAATACATTTCTCCATAGCGTTTTGGCTACAGGCAGTATTTCCCTGATCTGCGCATTTTAGAGTTTCTCTAACTCTTAAGGGTCAAATCATTGACAGTTGATATTTGCCAACTGAGTACTCATTTGCTACTTTCTTATGTTTCCCTGGAAGGATAACTTTTGAGTACCAGTTTGTCCAGAGACTTATGATCACTCTCCTAAATTTCTGTTATCTTTTTACCATGTAGTTTGCTTAATGTGCAGATTAACTGCCATATCTGCTTGCCAATACCCATGGCTGCATCCAAGCCAGGACAGCATATAGAATTGTAACACAGTTTTTCACTTATGCTATCTCTATATACAGTGATAATTTGCATGAGCAGTATATTCAGATGATATTGGGTACTGAAAGTTCAAAAGAAAAAGTAAAAATATGAAGATTTGTCATATTATTTAGACTAGGGGTTTTTTTTAAAGATTTATTTATTTTTATTGCAAAGTTAGGTATACAGAGAGAGGAGAGACAGAGAGGAAGAACTTCCATCCGATGATTCAATCCCGAAGTGAGCGCAACGCCCAGAGCTGAGCCGATCTGAAGCCAAGAGCTTCTTCCTGGTTTCCCATACGGGTGCAGGGTCTCAAGGCTTTGGGCCATCCTAGACTGCTTTCCCAGGCCACAAGCAGGGACCTGGATGGGAAGTGGAGCCGCCGGGATTAAAACCGATGCCCATATGGGATCCCAGCACATGCAAAGTGAGGATTTTAGCTGCTATGCTATCACGCCGGACCCTTTAAAACATTTTTAAACCCTCAAAGTTCTGAAGAAATTTCCAGGGAACCTGGATGATCAAACCATTTTCAAAGTAATATCATTATTGATTTTTTTCAACTCTGTGTTCTATCATGAGTATGGTGGAATTTCCCTATGATGCATGATGTCATTATTTTAATGTTTATATGTAATGAATGTATCAATGTAAGCAAATAAGCAAGCACTTAACATTTTATGATTTGTAATTCTAATATGATGAATATTGTTGATATAACCTCTATAAAAACAGAAGCTATTAGGTTTTTTTTTTAAATTAAAAGCTTAACTGCAATAGAACAAATTTTGATTCACAGGACACCTTTTACTAACACCAGAGCATTATTGTGGTGACCTTGGAATGGGCTACATTATATGAAGAATGGAGGAGAAAGCTAAACTGTAATATTTCAGGGTCCAAATCCCATTAAAAAAAGAAGAGCCATACACAGATATCTGAATATCCTTAGGGCATTGTTTTGTTACTCTCATTCAGGGTAGTATTTAGATACATGAGCTGACCAGTATTTAATTCTAACTTCAAGCTTTTACATAGGCAGTAGTGATTCTCATATGCTACTAGTTAGTGCAAGTGACAATTGTGATTTATTGAAAGAGATATTGGAGGCAGACATTTGGCCTAGTGGTTAAGACATCCCATATCCAAGTATCTCAGTTCAATCCCCAGCTGTAGCTTTCAGTTCCAAATTCCTTTCACTGCAAATCCTGGAAGGCAGCTCAAGTAGATGGATCCCCAGAAGATACGGATTAAGTTCACAGCTTGCAGCCAAACTCAAGCCCACCAATGTGGACACTGGAGGGGTAAACCAATAGATAGGTGTTCTCCTATGCACCCCCCCCAATCGTTCTCATACCTCCCTCTCCCTCCCTCTCAAATAAAAATAAATCAAATTCTTCCTTTTATTTCTTTTGGAAGAAAGCAGCTTGAAATGATTTTGCTAGTATTGTGTTGGCTTATCTCATTGGCTTTAGTGAAAATTTGGGAAATGGTACATATCATCCACAGAAGGATCACTAGGTCCTGGACTTAAACATATAGCAAGCCTATTTATTCATTATCACAGAATCAAAACAGATGTCTGGCTTATTCCAAATGTGATTGCTCCTTATTCTGAAGTCTGATGAAATTTATTACCTACTGATTTTGTTTTTAAATTTTATTTTTAATAATGCTCACATAGTTGAGACAGATGCATGTGTATGTGGGCCTCCAATTGCAGATGGGAGGGTCAGATACAAAAGAAGGTGGATGGAGTATGCCTTTCAGTCTTGAACTGTGTTTCAACTATACTGTGTTTTAATTTTAGGGACCAGTAATGAAAACTAATGCCGGAATTCAACCTGATGATCTCCAAAGAATGGCTGCTGAAATGCATGAGATAAATGAGATGCAGTTAGCCATGAATGGCAGATTTGAAAAACTAAAAGTGTAAGTGTTTATCAGGATTTCCAATGTCCGTTTCTTAGGTTCTTACAGTTGATTTCCTGTGAATTGAGAAATTGAACTCTTGTTTTCCAAGACACTTTAATGAAGTTTCTTTTAAGTAAAACCACAGCATGAATCAAACATTTCAGTGCATAGGCTGCTTTTCCAATGGCTCAGACTCAGAAGCCTGGCTCACTAGCAGACCACTGGGTAAATCAGAAATAGGTTACCAGCATCCAAGACAGTTATACAGATGTGGGAAATACAGCAGATACCACTTTTCATCTGACACTAAAAACAGAAAAATATATTTAAGTAGAGTCTTATTTAAGTACTCTGGCCTGCATCCCCAACTTATTTACTTCTTATTGGTGAGTCCCAAGATAATCTCATGATGCTTTTTCTCTAGGCTAGGTTTCACTTTGTGTATAAAATGACTGTTTTAAGATATTTTCTGGTATTTTATATTGAACTACAGAGCGCGTAATACACCTTGCATGATTCTAACATTAGAGCCTTTTCTCAGGCACTAGTAGTATTCAAATGCAAAGTTTAAATGGCTAAAGAATTACACAACCAATCCTATGAGAACTGCTTTTAACTAATTATTTACCTTAGAGGACATATGTGTGTGTGTGTACACGTGCTCCAATATCCAAGTTAAACTTAAACAAATGTACCTTTAATTCCATGATTCTTTTGCAACTGAGTTAGTAAAACTTTTCACTTCCAGAACTGGAAAAAAGAAAGGCAGTAAGAGTAATGGACCTTCACATTTTGGCCTTCACATTTAATTTAAGCCAGAATTTTTATTCACATTGTTCATAAGCCAATATTTCATGTTGATTCTGGATATCAGCCTGCTGTTGTGATTGCTGGTGTTCCAGTGGGTTCTGGATAGTTTTATAGGTAGAACAGACAAAAACTGTTGGACAACAATGAAACAAATGCCTTTCAGAGGTTCCTCCACCCAAGTGTTGGTATTTTTTCCCCATTGTGGAACATTAGGCCACATTTTAAATTCTGCACAATAAATCTGTAGTCTTTTAATCTGAAACAAATTGTGCAGTGTCATATTGTTCACAAGTGCTCATTTTGTGTAAATCCATTGGTCTTGATTTAGAAAGCTTCCAGAATTCCGTAAGGCATTATTTTCTGCCCCTGTGATTGTTAATAGTGAATTTTTATTAGTAGTATCTTGGTGTGAAGTAAATTTCCTATTGTCATATTTAAAGAGTATGGAGGTGGTATGCTTTGGAAAATGTTGATGTGATACTTCTATGCACTAATTGACAGATTGAGAGGTGTTACATTTTGAGGCTGAAATAGGATTATTGGGGTAATAATCTTCATGAAGAATATTATGAGTGATGTTAGATCAGATATTTCAGCATATTATTATGTATTACATCTTCAAAATACCACATATTTCTATCCTGATTTATTTGGGAGAATCTAATGTTTCAGGGAATATGAAGTCCTGTTGCGTGAATTGATAAACCTGAGACAGAAGAACTACCAGCAACAGCAGCTATCAACAAAGGTACTAATTCACTATTTTAGGTGCTTCTTGTAATTAGTATTGTGGCACAATCGATTACACCACCACCTGCATCCCATATCTGAATGCTGGTGCATTACCTGGCTGTTCCACTTCTAGTCAGCTCCCTGTTGCGTGTCAGGAATGGAAGCAAAAGTTAACCCAAGTACTTAAGCCCCTGCCACTGAGATAGGAAACCTGGCTGGAGCTCCACATTCCTGGATTTGGCTTGTCCCAGTTCTGGGTATTTTCCCCTATGGAGGGTAATTCATGTACACGTAGGTATATGAAATGCCAGTGATTCAGGGGATGGAAGATATCTCGGATTCCCTGTTGCTCTCTAATTTTAACTAAATTTCTTTCTTTTTTTTTTATTTATTGTTGCTTACATTGTATTATGTAGTACAGTTTTATAGGCGCTGGGGATTCCCCCCACCCCTCCCATACCCCTCCCACCATGGTGGATTCCTCCACCTTGTTGCATAACCATAGTTCAAGTTCAGTTGAGATTCATTGCTTGCAAACACATGCCTAGCATAAAGTTCAGCGTCTTATTGTCCAGATAAGTTCAGTGGCCTCTTGGGGAGACCTTCTATGGTCTGAAGATAGGTCTAACAGAGTAAAGATCCGGTCAGTTAAAAGCCCCAACAAGGCCTCAGTATCAATATACAACATTATGGAATTAATTGACATAGTATTGGGTAAACAATATGTTAAAAATAATGCAAGTTCCCTTCTTCGAAACATCTGGGTTGAGACAGTATCAATGACAGGTTCAAAAAATAACAAACAACCAAACAAAAAATTACAGGTTAAATCAAGGCAAACATGTGGTATCTAATCTTTTGGGATTCGCTCATTTCCCTTAGCATTATAGTTTCCAGTTGTGCCCATTTAGCCACAAAGAACTGCATTTTGTTTTTTTTAATAGCTGAGTAGTATTCCATGGAGTAGATGAACCAAAGCTTTCTTATCCAATCTAATTTCAAGCAAGTACAGATATGTTTTTAAAACTTCTTATCCTTACTCCTCTGTAAGTTTTTTTTATCAGAGTTATTTAATGGTAGCTTTGTCTTAGACATAAAATGATTACAATCCAAAGTGCTGTGAAGACAAAAATAAAAGCATGTTAATTTTCAGTTTTACTTGGTTGGAGGCCAGCATGATGGCTCAATTGTCTAACCCTGTGCCTGTTGTGCTGGCATCCCATGTGGGCACTGGTTCATGTCCAGGCTGCTCCACTTCCCATCCAGCTCCCCACGTATGGCCTGGGAAAGCAGCAGAGGACGGCCCAAGCCCCTTGGCCCCCTGCACCCACGTGGGAGATGGCTGAGGCAGCTCCTGGTCCCTGGTTTCAGATCAGCTCAACTTCAGCTGTTGTGGCCATTTTGGGGAGTGAATCAGCACATGAAAGATCTTTCTGTCTCTCCTCCCTGTAAATCTGCCTTTCTAAAAAAATTTTTAAATTCTTCAAAAATTGTTACAGATTTTCCTTGGTTGAATCTCATAACTTCCTTTTTATCTACTGATATCTCTAAATAGTAGATGTGATGTCCTCATTCAAACGTTCTGTATCATTTTTTCAGCTTCTCCAGTTGATCTTGAACATTACAAGCAGAAGCAGTGCGATAAACACCAACAGAAAAAGGTAAATTTAGGGGCTGGTATGGTGGCGTAGCAGGCTAATTTCCCACCTCCAAGCCTCCCATTTATGGGCACCGTCCATATGCCAGTTGTTCCACTCCCATACCAGCTCCTTGCTTACGGGCTCAGAAAGCAGCAGATCAGAAGATGTCTCAAGTCCTTGCGCATCCTGCCCCCAACATGGGAGAACTAGGAGAAGCTGTGGCCATTGCAACCAGCTGGGGATTGAACCAACTCTCACTCTTTCTGTTTCTCCTCTCTCTCTCTCTCTCTCTCTTCTTTGTAAATCTGCCTTTTAAATAAAAGTAATACATAATTCTTTTTTAAAAAAGGTAAGTTTGCTAAATCCCAGGTATTTTCTTAACGAATCAGGCCCCTCTCTCTCAGTATTTTTCACTTGGCAAGTTTATTCTTTATTGCTGTCTTTTAGGTCACGGAAGTTAGTCATCATGTATGAATGGTGTGCATGACATCACAATAGAAAAGATAGCTAACCAAGAAAGCCAAATGTAGCATATTCGTTCAGTATATATTGTTTTTGTTATAATACTTTGCAGATCATGGCATATTACTAGCTATTAATTGTAGACTGTTTCTGTCTACATCCTTAAGGAGGTTTTAGGGGAGTCATTGATACCTAATATAGTTATATGAAATATCAGTCATTCTCAGGCTTCTAATTATGAAAATCCTGTAAGCAAGGCTCAAATACTGCCATCTCACAGATGAGGAACTGAGTTCATGGAAAGTTTTAACTACATGATCTAAGGTAGGTAATACATCACAGAGATATGAAACCCAGGTTATAGGGCTTTCGCCTCCACAGCTTTGTCTTTCCACTTTGGATTTTTGTTTTTGTATGTTTTTACTGTACTGTTTAGATGCACATTCTCCTATCATTTGTTCTTTTCCTCCGTCCTTCCCCTCTCCCTACAAACACATTACACACACAAAGATTTCTCTTTTTTTAACTGAAATTTTTGAGAGTAAATTTTGCATGTGATGATCACTTAACCTTAAACTTTCTTAAAGATTTATTTTAGGGCCCAGTACAGTAGCCTAGTAGCTGAAGTCCTTGCCTTGCACACCTAGGATCCCATATGGGTGCCGGTTCATTTCCCAGCGGCCCGTTTCCCATCCAGCTCCCTGCTTGTGGCCTGGGAAAGCAGTCAGGTATGGCCCAAAGCCTTGGGACCCTGCACCCGTGTGGGAGACCCGAAAGAGGCTCCTGGTTCCTGGCTTCGGATCGGCGCAGCTCTGGCCGTTGTGGCCACTTGGGGAATGAATCATCGAACAGAAGATCTTCCTCTCTGTCTTTCCTTCTCTCTGTGTATCTGTCTTTCTGATAAAAATATATATATATATAAATCTTAAAAAAAGATTGATTTTTATTTCCAGTGGGAAGATGGAGTCATGGTGAGAAACGAGAGAGGCCTTCCATTTGCCGCAGAGAGAAATGTAGACCTGAAAAAAAGACATTGTTAGAAGAAGACTAATTTCCTCTTCTGATCTTCACTTGAGCTTTATAACACTATGTGAAAAAGTCCAAATGTTTCAAATGCCGTTATGTAGGCACTCAGAGAGGAAACGATCACGCAGGGATCCTATCCCAAATGAACACTAATCCTTCTAACCCAGTTAACATTTAAATGTGCTGAATTCTTTGTCCCCTCCCTCTCACAGACACACACTTGAAACTGAGAGCATACAACATTTATTTATAGTAGAAGATATTCTAACAAAAAACAAACAAACAAACAAACAAAAAACAATTAAAATTTAGGCTGAATAACAGCAGGGTTACCTGGTCACTGCTACATGCTAGTAGCTAATGCCAGTGCCATGCGGCTCTCACTGCAGGTCATTTCCAGCCACGCCTGAAGCTCCAGCAGCCAAATGTGCTCCTCAGTGTGTCCATTTTCCAGCAGAGAAGAAGAATGAAGCTGTAAGATTTGAAAATAACGCGGGAGCGGGTGGCTGAAAGAAAGACATTTACTGTCAGGGAAAGTCCTAGTGTGCTTGTTGCTGTTTTTTTTTTTTTTCCTCATGTCATTGTCAATTACCCTCAATAGAAATGATCAGATATGGTCTGAAGAAGACCAGACGTATATACAGGAACATAATCAATTCTCATTTCCTCTAACCTTCCTCCTTAGGTGGAGATATTAACAAATGATTATGAACTTTTTGAAAACAAAGTTCTGGTTGACAGTCTCTTGTCTACTTTGAAAGATGAATCCAAAAATGCAACTGCTACTCAAACAAATGGAAATGACAGGTGAGCCATTTTTGTGGGCAAAATATTGACAATGAAATTTAATATTGATGGTAACTATGTTAAAACATAGCAAATGCCCTATTTTAAGTGAGTATCTAATGCTTTCCTTTAATTCTAAAATTAATGCTAGTGCTATTCTGTTAGTGCATTATACACTTGTCTTTATTTCTTAAGGATGGCAATAGTATCACCATTCATACACTTGCACAGTACTCTTTATGATCACCAAAATGCACTTGCAAAATAGTTTTATCTATGCTTTGTAGCTACAGGATAGGGCAATGACAGCTGAGCCACTAAACATTTTTGCGATGCTTTTATTGAAGAAATAAGATACTGAAGCATAGCTTGCTTAATATAAAATGGCACGTAAGATCAATATATTCATTATATCTCAGCAACAGACCGTTTAAATTATAATGGATGGGGCTGCCTCTGGACACTGGTTTGAGTCTCAGCTGCTCCGCTTCCAATTCTGCTGCCTGCTGACGTGAAAATCTGTGAAAAAATATATTTTAAAAATGCTACTCACAAAATAACAAAAATTAGAGTAACAAAATTATTAAGAAACATGAACATCAACATTTGACAAAAAAGTGCAAATTTGAGATTCTTTGTGCACATTAAAGAAAACGGGACTTTTATGTGTGTTTTGTAGATGTTACATATCTGGATGTCAGTAGACAAGGATTATACATAATTTATGTATCATAAGTGTATGAACAATTTGTAGTGAATTTATTGTGTTGGACAACCATCACTATATTCCAGTTTAAAACATCTTTATCATCCTTATAAGACCCCCTCAACCCCTGCTCAATTTACTAATCTGGTTTCTATCAATTTGACTATTCTAAACATTTCGTTTGAGTGAAATCACACGATAAGTGGCCTTTTGTGTCTGGCTTACTTCACTTAAAATAGTATTTTTAAGATTCATCCATGTGATAATATAGAACAGTTCTTAATTCCAAATAATATTCTATCATACAGATAAGGTACGTTTTACTTACTCATTTATCAGTTAATGTATTGACACACTGGTTACTTTTCAGGTTATGTATTTTTGCAATTATGAATAATGTCGCTATGAATATTTCACAGGAAATGTGTGTGAAAATGTTTACATTTTTGGTGGGTAGGTACCTAAAAAGCAAAACCTTATAAATCAACATTTAATGCGTATTATTTAACTTTTTAAAAAGCAATCAAATTCTTTCCAATTTGAATACATCATTTTACACTCATTAGCATCAGCAATGTGTGGGGATTCCTGATTTTTCAGATTGCCCTCAGAAGTTGTTTTTATCTGTCCATTTAAGTTTAGCTACCGTGGCTGTGAAAGCCTGTTTAAACTAAACCAAGATGATGGAATGGTTAGTCTATCCAAATGTGTGGTCATTGATCTATATAATACATAAACAAAATGAAATGAGAAGTTGTCAGCACACCATGGATTAGTTGGTCTAAATATTGTAAATCTGCTGATGTTATATAACTGATAGATGTACTACAGTTGATGTAAGTTAAGCTCTGGAAACATGATGGCATAGCATTTTCCCATTTTGTTTCTCAGAAAAGGCTGTGAAATGTCAATTCAGAATGTAGCAATGAGTGAAGAGTCACCTACAATTAATTTGGATGTGGTCAAGACAGAATACGAAAGACCAGTGACCCCAGAATCCTTTGAACAGAAGACCAAAAATGTTTCTTTGGAATCGGTGCATTCATCTCAGAGCAGTAATCTGACCTTCACTGAAGATAAGCCAAGCACCTCGTATCAAATTATAATGAACAGGTATATCAATCTATTCTTCTCTAACAAAGGAATTGCCCCACTTTTTTTATATTTATTTTATTTTCATTACAAAGTCAGATATACAGAGAGGAGGAAAGATAGAGGGGAAGACCTGTCCGGTGATTCACTCGATTCACTCCCCAAGTGCCCGCAACGCCCGGTGCTATCCCAATCCAAAGCCAGGATCCAGAAATTTCTTCCAGGTCTCCCACGTGGGTGCAGGGTCCCAAGGCTTTGGGCCGTCCTCCACTGCTTTCCCAGGCCACAGGCAGGGAGCTGGATGGGAAGTGGAGCTGCCAGGATTAGAACCGGCGCCTATATGGGTCCTGGCACGTTCAAGCCGCGCCACTGGGCCCGCCCCACTTGTTCTTAAGAATGTGTTTCTTCATAGGGATAGAGGAAGGAGGAGGATCCCTATACTTACAAGACTGTATCAAGGAAAATGATAATAACATTACAAAAGAACAGCAAAAAAGAATGTATTTTTCATTATTTCATAGTTTAGTAATATCTTAGGTGGATCTGAGAAAATGCATGGATAGGTCAAAAAATGGTTTGTAGAGTCTTTTAACCTTATAAATCAAAGAATCTGTCCATTCTTTCTTTTCTTGAAGCCCAGAAACATTATTTAGAATGAAGATTTGGAAATCAAGGCACATATATAGTGACCTTCAAATCTTATTGAGATGTAGTTTAACCTTAGTCTATAACCAATGTTACACTTAAATATGGAATCTACACTCACTGTGAAACCTTAAGCAATCAGACATAATTTTCTCCTAAAAATGTCTGACTGGTTAAGGTTTCACAGTGAGTGTAGATCATAATTTATGATCAATACCTCATACTGTGTTCTGCTCTGATGTATGAGTTGTGTTTCTAAGGAAACCTGGATATTGATTTTTAGGCCTACATTTCTCTAAATTTAGAAAATAACCTGTCCATCCAAAATGCAGTACTGTGATGAGGGAAGTGAGATGTGATTAAGGAAATCTTTCACTTACAAACCCAGTTAGAAACATTATTGTCATTGTTTCTCATACATCAGAGACTGACTCTGTCGTAATGTATTTTGCATCTTCTCTGTGTTCATGTGGAAATGAGAGCTAAATATAGGGATATAAAATCTCCCCTCCATCTAAAATCTGAAATTAGCTCTGTAAGTAGGGTGAGACCTCTTGCTTGGAACAAACTATAGAGGGAGGGGAAAAAAAATGTTTTCATTTCCTGAAACTAGGACATTGTGTGTACTTCAGCAGAAACACTGCTAAACTGGAGTCACAAGGGCGCTATCATCAGCAAATCTCCACCCGTAAAACCTTTAGTGGCATGTGGAGGAGGGAGGTCTTGCTAGAGTTTCACCTTCATCAGCAGTGCTTGGATTTGTTCACAAACTTTATCATCTCATCATTGATTTATTCCCTGCTATTGACTCAGTTATTACACAACTACAGGAGGACAAAGGTAATGTGCAGGCCTTGGTAGACTTTACTTACACACACACACACACACACACACAAGCACACAGTATCATACCCCAATACAGGCCCAATGCACTTGTTCAATCTATTCCCAGACTTCAGTGTGGACCCACAGACTTGTGGTAAATGGAACTAATCTAGGCAGTTAGATGACCTTCACCATTCAGGATGGATCCCTAAAGTGTTTAACCTGAACACCACAATGCTGTTAATTGAGATGATTGTTTTGGGGTAGCTTTAGCAGTAAATGCCTGAGTTTATCACCAAAGTTGAGTTCAAGTTCTAAGGTTGAGAAAGCTATGAAAATCAAATGTTCCCTATAATAATTTAGTAGTACTTTAGGGTCTTGAAATTAGATTAAATATGTTGAAAATAGTACCATAAATGGTCCTCAGAGCATCTAATTTTACCAATGAAAGGACCGATAAAAGGAAGCCAGGGTGTGCACAAAAAAGTCGAAGTATAGAGTTACTTTGCTCCTTTGCTCACTGACAATTGATATATGCCCATTCCCTCAGGTCTGTGATTCTCATCTGTGGATGAACTTCAGACTGAAGGTTTTTTTTTATTATTATTAATAAGAATACAGTGATTTCAGAGTCTTAATTGGAATAGTACAGAACCTCATAGATGGCAAGGCTATTGAGATCATTTGGATTAGCTAGCTACATTGTTGTCATACTTATGTCTCACTTGTCTTACTGGGGACAAGGAAGCGATTTATCATCTTTACCAAGGGATCAAAAGGCATCTGTGGACTGAGAGCTTTCCTGAGTTGAAGAGTAGTTCCAATTAAAAATTTCTGAGACTTAACGTGTTTTTTCATCCATACATCTTTTCTGGGTTTCTTTCAAGTTGAAAATTCTGGTACGTTTCTTGGAAATAGGGTACTCTGACTGAATTATAACCACTGAATTATGTACTTAAATCTTCTGAATAACAGTTGGCTTTATAGCCTGGAAGCGAAATATCTGTAACTGGAAAATGCCATATGGTTTGTGGTTTCTTGTTCAGAAACTTGCCACAATCTGTGAAATTTATTACACTTGTGGTATTTTCTCAGATTGTCTCCTGGCAGTTAAGTCAACATTTTTCCATTCACCTTATCCTTCTGGCAGCAGAACTTGTTGATTCCCAAATCCTCCATTTTTCATTTAAGGAATGAGATGCCCATGCAACATTTTGAAGCCAATGTGGTGGAGATGAAGTCATTGCTATCTAGGAAAAAAATGAATTATGACTCTGAGCATGCCAACAAGGTAAGCCTCCAAATTAATCTTCAGTTTCGAATGATCCTTGTAAATGCAATAAATTTTCAGAGTGTTATGTAACAACTGACACTGATGATATTGGACCTGGGACTGCTGAGTACTTGAATTCTGAACTTTTTCACCAATGTAGTGAATATTATTTTTATGTCTTGGCTTCATAAACTGAAAGTTAAAGAAGTTATTATAACGTTTTCTAATAATAATATACAAAATTACTTGCTACTATGAGTTTACTAATTTTTGTTATAATAACTTAAAAGTAGTCGTTATGAAAGCAGCCCTTCATATCAAATTGTGATGCATTAATAACAATGCTTTTTGTATACAGAGTTCCTCTTCCTGTCATATTATCACTATTGCATGAAAGCCATTTTCTCCTTGATAACTAGACATTTGGCTATGACTTAGAGGGCTTTTACCACTGTTTTTTAGCTCGTCAATTTTGAACTTTCTGAATTGAGACCGAATGAAAATGAAATTTTTCTCAACAAGGATGCAATTGCAGAATCAGATGTAAGATCCATTTCTCTACTCTTTCTCCTTTTTGCATATCACTCAGATGTAGTGCCCTGTATTTTACCTTTACTCATGAAGACTGTCATATGAATAAGAAGGCATTATGGTTAAGTGAAAACAAAAGGGTGGCTTAAGGCATGTCATATCTATCTTCCCACACCTATACAGTTTTTTCCTCGATCTTGACATTGACCAGTTACAGAAATGTCCAGCATCAATTAGCAATATTTGCAACAAAATGGTCCCAAGTGAAGCCAATCCCAAAAGGACAAATACCTAATGATCTCCCTTATATAAAGCAACCTTAATGCAAAATACAAAACAAATAGATACATGAGTAAACACGTAAATATATATATTCTCATAGATGAAGTGAATAATGGAGACTAGCATACTGTGAAGTAAAGATGCATTGCAGTATGAATCTCTATTTCCAAATCAAAGGAGGATTTCCATTGAAACTTAAATATATCTTTACAATATACTACATTTTCTACCATTGCCTGTATCTACGATGACATGAAACACATAGCAGAATGTTGGACTATGCTATTGTAATAATATAGGGGAAAAGGGTAAGGGGGCTGGGGAGGGAAAAAGGGGAGATGAAGGAGGAGATCCCTTTATCTATAAAACCATATCATGGAAAATAATATTAATGTGATTTGCAATTATCAATATTTTTCAATATTGTATTAATTTAGTGCATATGCAAGATACATCAAAAACCTACTCAGTGATACAGGAAGTACAATAGAAACCTTAGTAATGTGAAAATTATTTGTTCACACCTTGCAAGTGACTAACTTGCAAAAATAGCAAGTCATTCTAAGTAAATTGTTGCTTTTCTTAGCAGTTAGCTTCTTATAAATTATACAAAGAGAAATATTATTCTTTCCATGTCTATATCATCACAAACTGGAATGCACTTCAATTCTGTAGGCTTTTATTTGACTTAACA
The DNA here is from genome assembly GCF_017591425.1 of Ochotona curzoniae. NCBI lineage: Eukaryota > Metazoa > Chordata > Mammalia > Lagomorpha > Ochotonidae > Ochotona > Ochotona curzoniae. The sequence continues at coordinate 34,344,815 of NW_024465023.1, forward strand.
TATTGAATTACAGAACTTGCTTGAGAACTTACCTGTTGTGACCAAAAAGACTGAGAAGTGTGTTTAAAAGGATTTCTTTAAATACTCTCCAGTGAGGAAAACAAAATATGTGGCTTAATTGTTAACATGGGCTCAGTTTTCTGAAATGTTACCTCATATTCTAAGCTAACTAGCCTTTATTTTATACCAATTCCATGTCTATTGGTGACATTTTGGTGAAAACATCCAATGAATGAAGAATCCTAGCTTTCCACACTATAACGGGGATAGTGCATAAATATTAAGTGCTCTGCTATTTAAATATTGGGAAGGAAAACAAATTTTAGACATGCAGAGAATCCATGCATTTTGACGAGACCGAGTCAGGTAGTAAATGACCATAATTATAACTGGGAATTTTCAGAGAGCACAAAAGGATACATTTTCTTTTATTAAACTTTCCTCAGTCTTCTGTGAATAGGAAGGACACTTAGTTCCTAGCAGGTAATTATCATTAATACTTTTTAAGGGTTTATTTATTTTTATTGGAAAGACAAACTTGCAGAGAGACAGAAGGATCCTCTATCCACTGATTCACTCCCCAAGTGTTCACAATAGCCAGAGCTGAGCCAAACCAAAGCCAGGAGCCAGGAGCCTCTTCCGGGTATCCCACACGGGTGCAGGGTCCCAAGGCTTTGGGCCGTCCTCCATTGCTTTCCCAGGCCACAAGCAGGGAGCTGGATGGGAAGTGGAGCATCCAGGACATAAACTGGTGTCAGTATGGGATCCTGGTGCTTGAAAGTGGAGGATAATCCACTTGAGCTACCATGCCAGGGTCTCTTTCATACTTTCTTATATTTTGTTGTAAGTCTCTTTCTCTTAACAAGGGAAATCTTACTACTGTTACTGTTTTGAAACAAAATTTTTTCTGCTTTTTCTGTTTTTTTTTCTCAACTGCTTTTTTCTAGCCAAAGAAATCTGCAAAGGTAAACTTTTTTTGTTATTTACCAATAAATGATGCAGTAGACCTGATAGGCATTAATTCTTTTTACATTGCTTAGTAAAACTGATTTGAAAGAAGTATTTCTTGGCGTCTGCCAATCATACTAAGGCCTATTTGGCAGAATAATCTCTCATTATTCAGATTCAAAATCTTGTATTGTAATTCGGGTGTTTACTGCATTTGCTATGTCTCGGTAAATAAACATCGGTCTGTATTAGTTCAAGCCAAGTGACAAGTGGTTCCACATTATCTATTTGGCTCCCACTGCGTAATAATCAACTTTTCCTCTCCTGTTTAAAGGGCAGTTAGTAAATAAAACAACAGCATTTAAAATTAGAGTAAATCAAAACATTGGCCCCTCATTTTTATTATTCTCTGAAGAGCTAGACTTTACCGCAAACTATTTAAATTCGGATAAAGACACCAGTGTTTCCTTTTCCCATATAGAAACCAGATATAAGGAAAAATGAAGAAAATGAGATAAATCTACTTGAAGAGAGTGGAAATAAAGGTATGAAATAATATTTGCAAAAATTTTGAAAGGATTTGTGTCTTAGTTTCAGACTCTGAGCCTAGTAAGTGACGCTGAGAAAATCGTTTAACCTCTTTCAACCTGAGTTCACTCTTTTTTAAACGAAGCGTAATAGTAACTTCTTTCCTTGCTTCATGGGTTCCTATGAATATTAAATGATATGATCATTAGTCAGCAATTTTAATATCAAATACAGAAAACCGCTACGTAATTTTAAGGGAGAATATATTATAGTATCTTAGTTTGAATCAAAAATAATGAAAAGATCACTAAAAGGGTGTGTGGTGTTTTTCACATGATATCCAAAGAATTTATTTCTTCCTTCAAAAGTAGCTCCTGGTTTGGTTACTAAGTTCATTCCCCCACAGCTAGTCTTATTTAATGCTAAAGTGCATCCTGCAAAGGTCTATATTCTAATGGTTAGTCTATTCCTAAATCCCAAATTTTGATATATCACGCTCTTCTACAGAAGCAACAAAACCATTGAAATACTGGATGTGTAAGTGACGGGTATTGATGCAGACTGATAATGCTTTCTAACACCAAAGATGAGAGTGCGTTGTTAGCAATTAAGAAACCCATGCAACATTCCTTGTGAAGAGAGAGATTCAGAAGAGTAGACGGACAACCTTAACTCTGTGTTGTGACACATTTAGCATGCACTTTCTTTGCTTTACCCCTTCTATCACATTCATGTATAACAGAAGCACTGTCTCTCCTCAGACAAACAGGTGGTGAAATATGTGAGAAGCCCACTGCTTTCCCTGGTAGAAAAAATGCTGATAAGCAACTTGGGAGTGAATCCGCAAGATTCCAAGGATCATCTTTCGGATAATGAGAAGAACCCATCAAACATCTTACCGAAATTAGGTAATGTTTTTCAAGTATTATTGAAATCTTTGAATGGCCAGTGTGTTTCTCTCCATATTTTAAATCTTTATAGCTTAAAAATATAGTTAAACTCATTGCCTCCTATTAAACTAGTTTTCATACCAGGGATGAAATTTAGTTCATACAGACAATTGGGACAATATGTCAAAGTTGAGGAAGATTAAAAAAGATGTTTTTACTTTCTTTTAACTTTTAAACCAGTGTCCTTTCAATACTTTATTTATGTCTGGAACACTTTTGTGTTAAATGCCACAACACACAGCCGTTTTCTAAATGATTGTGAAGTTCATATAATTGGAGTCTACTTTATAGCAAAGGAGTTATAGCATTCTAGAGTTACTTGAAGCAGATCTGCTTTTGAAAAGGAAGACACTTTGCTAATGATTTTACTAATAATATGGAGATAGTATGAAATTTTTCCCAAGATATTACAAGTACATTTATGGTACAATTTTTCTGTTTGAGTCTAGTTTTATTGTTTATGCAATTTTTGTTCCTTATGGAAAACTGAATTTTCAACCTAAAATATTGTTTAATGTACCAGTATGTAATATCTTAGCTTTTATACTTCATTATTTATTTTAAAATAATCTATTACTACATTATATTCTCAGGATCACATCAAATGCATGACAGTTATCGCAACGCAATTTTCATCAATGCTTACGTTAATGTGATATAATAATACAAGGGGAGAATAGATTCCATGTTGGAGATAGGGGTCTAAGAATATAATGGCACTTCGCTCCTCTCTTCCTCCCTCCTTATTTTCTTTCTTTTTTTCTTCTTTTGCTTCTTCATTATTTCAAAATGAATGTAAACACCTCTTGCTAAATTTTTAATTGGATCAGTATGTACCGCTTTTCTACTCTTTAAGTTCCATCTTCTAAACTACACATCTACTCATTTTCTGTTACTTTTATGTATGTGATTCCAGATGTGATTCCATTGCCTCTCCGATGAAGTCATCTTCAAAGGAAAGAAAGAATTTGGTCATGGCCTCCATCCAATATGTCTTAAAAAGAGCATGTGCACTTAAACATGATTTAGAGAATTTTAAAAATCTTTATGAAAGTCCATATCTGTGTTGCTCTAGTTTGAGCTCTCCTTACTTTTCTTGAATTACACCTAAAATCTTGTGCAAGAACTCCAGTTCACACTGTAGCCATGTTCCTTAGCAAAACATTGAGAAACCCAAGAACAAGTTACCAATCAGAAGGGAAGATGAATCATCCATTTGCAACCTACCATTTCTCAACTTCCTCTCCCATCTCTACATTTGTCTCTTAGTTGCTTCAAGTACACTCTGAGTTCTGTGAAATTGTTTTGCAATTAGCTATGCTTCATAAATGTTGTGATGTTTTTACTAAATCTGGAAAAAGCATCATAAGCTGTTGCTGCAGACGCTTTCTTGTTTGCCCAACCAGCCATCACCATAACATTTAAACTGCAGATTTTGTTTAGTAGATGCAGGGTTTTAAAATATGTAAAATCTCATGTTTTCAAAATAAACATGAAATCAATAAATTTTTAAAATTTATTGTCCCATCTTCCTATTTTGTTTCCATTTTCTAGACTCTCCCTTATATATTTACTTATTTTGTGCTTCTTTTCTTCTATAAAACTTCAAACATGCTGCCATAGATTCTCCATTGACATGAACTTCAAAGAAAAAGATTTTGTCATAGTTTCCATTCAGTCTATCTTTAAAAGAACATGTCTGCTGAAATGCAATAATTTATGAAATCTTTAAAGTTCCTGAGAAAAATCCAAGCTTATTTCTGCACAGAGCTTTCCTATGCAGGAATAAGCATAGCATATTTCATAATTTCTGAATAAGAAAGAATCTCTCCACTGAATTGGTATGATCACCAGGGTAATCTGGGTTCATTTTCCTAGTTCCAGATCTCTTAATGTGTTCTAAGAATGTGGATTTTACTTTGCAATCATTGTCTATAGTCATTGCCGGGAAATAAATCATCTTTCTTTCCCCTAATAATAATTTACTATCTACTGAAGGATCTTTCCCTGTTTTCCCATCACATTTCACTCTCCCCAGCTTCTGGAAATCATTCTACTCAAACTTTATGTGATCATTTTTTTCATATTCTACATATGAATGCAATCATGCAGTGCCTGTCTTTCTGTACCTGGCTCTTTCCACTTAATTACCTCCAGTTTTATTCATTTTGCTGCAAATAATAGGATTCTGATAAAAAAAACTTACCAAATAGTATTTATGTATATGCACCATCTTTTTATCTGTTTGTCCATTCATTGACACTTAGGTTATTACGTTTCTTGAATATTATGAACAGTGCTGCATGGGAAGTTGTGTTTGTTGCATTCAAAACTGATACTTGAATAATGATTAACGTAAATTATTTTTTTAACATAAATTATTTTCATGCGCACATTAGAAATGTAATTTAGAGTAGAATAAATCTTTTTTAAAAGATTGCAAAGTCAGGGCCCAGCGCGGTGGCGCAAGTGGTTAAGGTCCTCGCCTTGCATGCCCGGGATCCCATATGGGCACCAGTTCTAATCCTGGCAGCCCCGCTTCCCATCCAGCTCCCTGCCTGTGGCCTGGGAAAGCAGTCGAGGACATCCAAAACTTTGGAACCCTGCACCCGCGTGGGAGACCCGGAAGAGGCTCCTGGCTTCGGATTGGCATAGCATAGGCCGTTGCGCTCACTTGGGGAGTGAATCAGTGGACAGAAGATCTTCCCCTCTGTCTTTCCTCCTCTCTGTATATCTGCCTTTGCAATACAAATAAAAATAAATCTTTAAAAAAAAAAAAGATTGCAAAGTCAGACATACAGAGAGGAAGATAAACAGAAAGGAAGATCATCCATCTGATGGTTCACTCTCCAAGTGAGCGCAACAGCCAAAGCTGACCCAATCCGGAGCCAGGAGCCTCTTCCAGGTTTGCTGCTCAGATGCAGGGTCTCAAGGCCTTAGGCCATCCTCAACTGCTTTCCCAGGCCATAAACAGGGAATTGGATGGGAAGTGGAGCTGCCAGGATTAGAACTGGCGCCCATATGGGATCCCAGTGTGTTCAAGATGAGGACTTATGGTGCTACACTATCGTGTTGCATTCAAGAGTAGAATAAATCTTTTTCCTTTAATTTTTATTAAGAGCATTAGTGGTCATATACATGGGAGTATCTCAAAAAGCTATGGAAATGAAATTAAAAGATAAAATTACTTTGCAGTAAGCTTTCCAATCCATGGGTAGTATTTTCATAATACGCAGCATTGTCATGATCTTTATGAATACTCTGTATTTGTCATATTTGGAAAAAATATAGAATACCATAAACACAGGTTTTTTTAAAAAAATGTTTTCATCTAATAGAAAATCACCTACTCTTAGTAATACTTCTTTATTCAAATCTACAATATTTGTGTATCTTTAAATAGCAGGTTATGACAAAAGAAGACATTTACATATGTAGGAGTGTTGTTACCCACGTATTTTTCAGCTACTTTATACAATGGCCCATGTGTCCTAATGTAGTTTTCATTTCTTTAATTATGAAGTGAAAGACTCAAAGTGAATTATTTTGATCTACCAACACTGTATCAGGGTACTACCTTCTCCATAACTTTGCCAGAATTAGTTATTTTTTTTTTTTACTTGGATAATAACCATCCTAACTGGAGTGAGGTACCTCATGGTGATTTTCATTTGCGTCTCCTTCTTGGCTAATGATGCTGAGCACATTTCCATGTGTCTTTTGGCTATTTGTGTTTCTTCCTTTGAAAAGCATCCGTTATAGCCTTTGTCCATTTCATTACTGGATTGTTTATTGTTAAGGTTCTGGGGCTCTTGTATTCTGCATAGTTAATCCTTTATCGCATGTAGGCATCACAAATGTTTTCTCTCATTATGTTGATTTTCTCTTCACTTTGCTGTTTCCTTTGCTATGCAGTAGTTCTGAGCTTGAAATAATCCTGTTCATCTATTTTTCTTTTATTGCCTCTACTTTTGGAATCATACTCAACAAGTGTTTTGCCTATGCCAATGTCTTACATTGTTGCTCACGATGTCTCATACAGTGCTTCTGTATGTTTTGCTGTAGTTTTATAGTTTCACATCTTGAGTTCAGATCCTTCACCAGTTTTGAGTGTTTTTTGTTTGCTTGTTTTTGCATAGAGTGTAAGGTAGGTGCCTCATGTTAAATCCCTGCCTGTTGGGGCCATCATGGGTGCAATAGCAGGCTAATCCTCCATCTGCAGCACTTACAGCCCATACGGGTGCTAGTTCATGTCAGGTCCTGGCTACTCCACTTTTGAGCTGGCTCACTGCCTATGGCCTGGGAAAGCAGCAGAGAATGTTTCAAGTCTTTGGGCCCCTGGACCCATGCAGGAGATACAAAAGTGGCTCCTGGCTACTGGCTTTAGAGAGGCTCGGCTGTGGATGGTAAGGCCATTTAAGGGGTGAGCAGATGGAAGATCTTTCTCTCTCTCTCTCTTCCTCTCCCTCTCTCTGGAAATCTGCCTTTCAATTTTTTTTTTGAATCTGTGCCTGCCGAAGTCCAGTTTTCCCAGTGCCAGTTACTGACAAGACTGCCCTTTCACCAGGGGATATTTTTTTCAACATATTTGTCAGAGATTATTTGATAATAGAAGCATGGACTTATGTCTGAGGCTTCTATTCTGGTCCATTAGTTTGCACATCAGTTTTTGTGTCATTACCATGGTTTAACTTACCTTCTTAAAGCAGTGTTTGGATTCCTGCCAACCATGTCAGAGACCGAGATGGAATTCCTGGCTCTTGCCTTCAGCCAAGCACAGGCCTAGTTGTCGCAGACCTTTAGAAGTGAACCAGCAAATGAAATCAATGCCTGTCTGTCACTCTTGCTTGGTCTCACTCTTAAATAAATAATTCTTTTTAAAAAGAGGAATTAGAAGTTGCTAACTACTGTCCCTATGAGTCAAAAGTAAGAAAAGGTTTATCACTATAGTGGACTCTTTTATATTTTAATTTATTTTATTTAAATAAGATGAACAAATGTCATGTATTTTGCAGCACATATTTGAGGCCTGTGTTCCCTGCTTTCCCTTGTCCTTCTTTCTTTATTTTTCTTTCTTTTCTTTTTTTCTTTTACTTTTACAATGGCATCACAAAGACATCCATTCCGACTCTCACACAACAGGAACCTACCAGGTTCTGGAACGGAATCTGGGCAAGTTGTCGCCAAAGCAGCTCTTGCGCATCGAAAAAGGCAATCCAGAGCTCATGCAAAAGACAGATGCCTTCTGGAAAATGCATTGCAACCGAGATTTTAAATATGAAAAGCCACGGGAGCAGGAATCGTGGCGAGAGATGTACCTGCGGCTTCATGATGCCCGAGAGAAGCGCCTGCAACAAGTGACCATGGCCATCCGGGTCTCACAGGCAACCAAGTATAAACGCCGCCAGGCAAAGATGATCTTCTTCAGGGGACCAACTGGCAGCACCCAAGCTCCTGTCCATCACAGCTCCAACAGCAGCTGCTTCACCCCAGCACCAGAGAGGCCAGCCCTGGCAGCCAGATCCAACATCCCATCCGAGCTCAGTGCCACAAAACCCACTGCCAAGAAACCTGCTCCTCTCATGGCTAAAGCCATTCGCGACTTCAAGAGATACTCCCACAGATGAGTTCCCTGAGCACCGACCCTTGAGAGACAGTGGCAGTGGGCCAGGGATAAGCTCTAAGGAGGGCAGTGTGGATGAGGGAGTACAACTTAGAAACACAACCACAAGCCGTGCCTCTCTGGGGACTTTGACGTTGAAAGACTGCATTCTTCCATTTTGGGACTCAGGTTTACGGTTTTGCACTCTGCTCTTCTGCTCTTGACTCATGTGCACTATTCCCAAGTGGGGTTCAGTTGTGAGGACACTTGGGAATTCCAGAGACTGTGAAGCCTTCAACCCCATAAGGCTTGAATGAGACATTTGACTCTTGTTAATAATTCGATTCTTCTGCAGGAGAAACTGTACTTTCCTTAGGTATTTGCTGGAGACCAGCCCTATTGACTTGAGAGCTTGCAAAGGATGTGTGGATCGGTGAGAAGACAAGAAGGAGAGACGTGGACCACTATGGCATGATGCTTATAGTGGACAACTCAAAAAAGCTGCCGTCTTTATTTATACCAAAATCATCACAAGCTTTTGCACAACATTCAATTGTTTCATTTTTACTTCATGATAAAAGAATGGTTACAAAAACAATCCTAAAAAACATTATTATTATTTCACCTCAAAGAAAACATTTTGAGCAAACATTAGTCATTCAAACATGCACTCACCTGGCTGAAGCCAGGAACTCCATGGTTGGCAGCACATGCGGTTACATAGTGACTAGTGGTCTACTTATACCCCAAATCAATTTTCACTAAACCTAAACTAATATTTTTAAAAATATCAAGAATGCAACATTAAAAGGAAAACCCATGAATTAGAGAAGTTTATGAAGAAATATATATCATAGATTCTTTACTAAATCTTATAATCAATTATGCATTAATTACCATCACCTTCACCTGGTACTGATTCGATTGTTTTTTGTTCTTTGGTTAAAAGGCAGTGAAAGGGATCAGGGCAACTCAGCCTTCCAATGAACAGGCGGCCTTTGCAAGAAGCTTCTTTTTTTCTTGATAAACTGTTTTCTTTCCCTAAATATGAGTGCCAATGTAAGGTAGAAGTTTTAAGCCATTTTTCTTTTGGGGCTCACGTTTGTCTCCCATTTGAAGATGTCCCATCTACTTTCTGCTTTCTGTGGTGAGAAACCAAAATGTGTTGTTTCATTTGTTGTAACAGTTCAAGGCTGCACGGTAAACAAACTCTTTGTACCTCCATGATTGCCATCTGTTCTAAGATATTATCAAGCCACTTCTTAAGGAGAACATTAATTATACTAGGGCAAGGTCCACAACAAAGGTGGGCACAAAACAGGATGATTGGGGACAATGTGGGCTCAATTGTGCTATTGTATGCTTTTAGCTGTGTGTCATTGCCTTAAGTTACTAAAGATGCTTTTACCATGACATGATTGATCAGTCTGAGGTGTTATTCCAGTTACAGGAATCATTTCACGTTTTCAGAAAAAAACGACACCATCACCCTCAGGAGAATTCTGTGAAATATTAGAGAGATGATCGAGTGTCCATACAATGGGGTGAGGCAGCAATGAGGTGATCAGACATTCTGCCAGGTCTTGCCATGCAGCCAGAAACTCCTTGTAGCCTTGCTAACCGAGGAGCAGTTCTTATCACACACCCATGCCATCTGACCGAACTGCATGGCTTCCCGCATCTGCCCCTCTCTCTTATACTTGTGTTGAAGGTTGTGAAGTTCTCTGCGTGTGGTTTGCAGTATTACACTTAGACGTCAGATAATATTTGGAGAATTAATAGTGCACGAAGAGCAATTAGTGTAGTTTGCAAATAAATAAAAAATGAAGTAAACACTTTATCAGAAACAAGATGTAATAGAATGTAAAAATTGATTAGTAACATCTCCAGCACAAAGGGTTCAATGATGAGAACAGAAAATGGCAGAAATTTGGGAGTGTAATTGTTGAATACTAAGAGTAGTGGAAGTGCTGTTCCATATACCTCGAAGATGAGATTTAGCATCATTCCATAATATGTTTGAGTCATTATAAGAAAGAGGAGTAACACAAGTCCATTTTTAATTGCTACAGCAAATGGTACTAAATCTAGATTTTAAGTGTTAAACTTCATTGCCAAGTAAATGTTAACCTTTTTAATGCATTCATTTTATCTCTAAATTTCTACCAATACTTTTTTGTGTGAATAAGCCATAACTAATATTACAAGAAAGATTATTAGCATGGTCAGCTATATGAACTTAGTTTGCACTAATGTAGTGGTAGAGGCTGCGAGAGATCCTGTAAGAATAAAGTGGAATGATAACTAAAATTAAGGAAACTGTAAAACATTGAGAATGTGACAAGTCTATAGGATATGATTGTAAAGCATTAAGGGCAGCATCATCATACCGTGGTTCAATTAAATTTTCAGGCAGCAGTACATATGAGCAGTTATTTATCAAAGTAACAAATGTGGCAGGCAATAGGAAAGAAATAAGGCAATTGGTAACAATACACTTGGTGCGTTTGTCTTGGAGGAAGATGATTCAGGCAGGCAACTCAAAGGCATGCAGAATGGAAGTGTTGGTGGAGGGTACAGCGGATGGCATCTCTTGTGCGATGGGTACAGAGTCCTCAGTAGCTGACATGGGAGTTCAGGAAGATGGGACATGATGTCTAATCAGCCTGTCTGAGATCCAAATTGGTGAACATGGGTCCTGTGGAAAAGTACAAGCATACCCTCTCCTGGGAGTTAGAATAAAATCAAGTTGTTTTTAGTGTCCTGTGAAAAGGTCTTTCCGTTTTATTAAAGTATCAGAGAAAGAGTTGGTACCATGCTGGTCCAAATAAAGATGTTTAAATTTGCCCTGTTGTAATTTAGAGATCTGAGTTTTTAAAATTTGGTTACAATGGTTATGGCTTGCCCTTGCAGATTATAGGGAATCCTGGTGGATTGTGAAATCGGAAACATGGAACAAAATGACTGGAGTGCCTTAAAAGTATATGCTGGAGCGTTGTCTGTCTTTATAGTTTTAGGGCAACTGAGCACTGCAAAACAAGTACTTAAATGTGTAACATCTTTACTCTCCTAGTTTGAGCTGTAGCCCAAATTACATGCGAAAAGGTGTTAACAGTAACATGTACATGTGTCAGTCGTACAGAGCCGGCAATGTGGAAACTGAACTCTTAAGTGAAGTGAAGTAGCATTCTGATGATGAAGAGCATGGTTTTCTCTAGCAACTTGAACTGTATCCACAAAAGTTTTAGTTAATTAATCAGTGAGGACATTATTTTCATGAACCAGTTCAGGTAGATTAGATTGAGTGCTCACATGGTACACAAAAAACAATAAATGTCTAAAATGAATTAAGTCCCGTAACTGAGTAAGCAAGTTAATAAGAGCAGCATGACTGCCAGTTAAAGTGGTAGACTTTATGGGCAGAGAAAGAGTGGCAATATAAAATGAATCAGTGCAAAAATTAAAAGCGACATTTTTAAACATTTAAATTCCTCAATAACAACACAAAGTTCTACTCTTTGGGCAGAAATTTCTTTAGTTTTGGGTTTTTACATAAGTGGTGGGAAATTTTGCCCATAATAGTTATAAGTACAATTTGCCATGTCTCATCCTCAAATATTAAATAGGTAAGCTATTCAGAATTGTAAGGAATAATTTTTCATCTACATCTTCACCAAAAAGCTCCTTACTTATATAACGTCCCTTTATAATCAAGGTAGAAACCAAAGCACAATAAGGAGTAGTAATGTTTTTATGATTGGGAGAGAGATGAAGCCACTCTGAAGGTCCTTGTTGTCACAGGCATCCAATTGGGATATGATTAGTGGGTAAAATTATTAATTGTCAATAAAAATTAAAATCAGTTTTTGAAAACTCTATTTTGAGATAATCTGGATTCAAACAGTTGCAGTGCTTTTTTGCCTCATCTGTCAGTTGCTGTGGACACCACAGATTAGAGTCCTCTCAATGTATTAAAGTCCTCTCTTAATGTATTAAATCAGTAGCAGTTAATTTTAAATAGGGATATAACCAGTGCATACCTCCCCAAAGTTTTTGAAAGGCATTAAGAGTTGCTAAATTGTGCATTTTAACTTATAAGGTTTGGGGTGGAACAAAACCAGAATGTATCTGTTGTTCTAGAAACTATATGGGGACTGTACTTGACTTTTTTTCTGGAGCTTTTATTAAGCTGTGGCTAGCTAAAATTTTGATTGATTTAGTAAGATTTTTTTTTGGTAGGAAAGCTCTATCTTTGTGAGGCATTAAAATATCATCCATGTAATGAATAACATAAGCAGATGGAAAATATTTTTTAAACTTTGTAAGGCTAAGTCCACAAATTTTTGACATAAGGTGGGACTGTTTTTCATGTCCTGGGGCAAAACTTCTTACTAAAACCATTGGAAAACTATTTTAAATTAGTCAAAGGCAGGCTAAAGGCAAATTTAGGCTTATCATTTGGGTGACAGGGAATAGTAAAGAAACAATCTTGTGGAATCTTTAGGAATCCCTGTAGGAGAAGGCAGCCCTGTCTGTAAAAAGCCCATAATAACCACAGTGGCATTAGCATTTTGTAAATCAATTAACAGACTCCACTTTCTTGATTTCTTTTAATAACAAACACAGGGAAATTCAGGAAGTAAAAAAGGCTTTTTTATATGTTCCTATTTCAATTCTTTTTTTAATTCCTTAAAATTCTATAGTTTTTTTCTTAGTTAGGGTCCATTGGAGTGCCTTTTAGTTTTAGAGAGAGTATAGGAAAAACAAATAAGTCTAAATCACTAGGTTATTTACATTAAGAAACAATATCAAGTGAAAATTATTAAATAACAGCTCTAGAAAATACCCAAAGATTCAATATCTGCTATAAATGTGAGACAAGAGTATAAGGTTAATAAAGTAAGTTGTACACTAGACATATAATACAAGTAATTTGTTTGATTGGCAAACCTGAGCACTAATGTATCAATGATTTAAGATATTTTAAAATAGCTTATTAAAAATTTGAGTCATATGAACCAGGTTTTTAATTTTTGTTGTTGATTTAGTGATCTTCATTTAAAGCAGAACAATTATCCCATCTTAGTAACAGTTTAAAATATTTAGATGTTTCTTAAATTATAATCAGTTGATTAGAATTATTTTTTATTTTTAAAAACATGAGTTTACCAAAAAATGTTTTAAGATGATTTACAAATATAGGTAGATTAGATTTCAAATAATTGTGGCTGGACCCATAAAACTTATTAACCAACAAGGAGATGCACCTGTTGTTTCCATGGTATTTGAACAGACCCAAATAGTTTTTTGATTTTGTCCAATTTATATTTAAGGGTACAAATATGACTTAAGGAACATACATCAAATAAGTATATCTGTTCTTTTAAATAGCTTTTTCTGTTAGAGAAAAAACCTCTAAGAGTTAGTTTATTATAAGTAAAAGATGAAGCATTTCCTGACCAGCAAACACAGTAACTTAAAATTATGCAGACAATTTAAATTTTTCTAAAGCAACTCCAGCTAGAAAAGAATGACATAAAACTAAGATTTATTATGAGGCCATTTCTCATTTAATCTTAAGCAATATTGAGGCCAAATAGTGTTACTTTAAAATAGCAGCCTTTTTTATTTTGCAAAAAACACCCTATGGGGACTTTAAGAATAGAATTTTGATTAGCAGTTATTTTGGCATTGGACCTGTTAAACAATTTTAACAAAAAGACATTAAAACAGACATAGGCGGCCACCACACTTATGATTTAGAAACCTATTGGGCCATAATAACCCCTCATTTGTGCTGTGTCCAGCTCTCTTGAGTTCCAGATGAGAACTCAAAATAGACAAATTTAGATGGTGAGACTCTTGCATATGAGTAAAAGTCAGTGTAAATCCTGTGAGGCAAGAAGCCCGGATTGGCAGATGCAGCCATGTTAATCATCATGGTGACCCACAGCTAAGACTGCTGAGCCGGTTTCCAGAACACAGGATGGCCACTGCCCTCTGACTGAAGCCTCTAAAATGTTGCAAGGTACGAGAGAAATCATGTCAGAAAAACTTAGAGTATACTAGGAAATCTTTATTAACCAAGCTTGGTAATAACAGTGTCCATTAAAAATCAGCAAGTGAAAACTCAACCATAATAATCCAATCTGAATCAAAATCATGAAACGGGAAAGAGGTCATTACAGTGAAATCCATCCATTAAACTAAAGACCTATATTTTAGCTTTCCAAGCATATAAATTGTCTTAGCAGATGTACAGTAGACAACTTGGACAAATAAATAATACTATAAACTTTCACATTTTTCTGGGATTTTTGCATACATTTAATGCATTACTTGTCCTGAAACTCTTGAAAATAAACAAATTTGAATTATATTTTTGTAATTCTTTTTTTTTAGACATCAGTAGTAGTATTTTGATATAACCAAATTTTGTCCCTCTTGGTATTTGACAGTGTTCTTGATACAATTAAAATAATCTGACCAGTGGTTGTCTATACACAATAAAAGATAAATTTTAATATATCCAGGAGGCCCCGGTAGAAATACCAAGGTCCCCAGATTTGAAACTATCGAAGTTTTAGATGCCTGTCAAAGATGTCAAGAAGGCTTAAAATATCTGATTGATATAGAATTTCTTTATATAATAAAATCTAAATTAGATATTATTTAATTGAATACAAACTATTTAAAAAGAAATATTACAATAATGTGTTTTTAAAGCTTTGTTGTTTTACCAGAGGGCCAGATTTTAATTCCGTCTATCAATGATGAATATTTAGAAAAATGCTGTATATTACAGTTTAAAGACTATAATTAATTATATCACACACAAATTTCCTTTCACAATCACTATCAAGAACACATTTTATGCTGTAACCATTTCCAATCTTAATATTAAAACTAGCACATAGAACAGATGGATTCATCTCATATCTTGGAACAAGGTAATAGTGAATTAAATTATAATTTTATAATAATCTATCCTTGACATAAACATTATATTTTTAGAGACCAATCAAAGAATCATATTTAATTGTGTACTAACATTATCCATAGGGTACAAAAGGCTGGGCATTCTATGGGGCAGAGAAAAAGCAGGAGTAGAGAGACAGAAAGAGAAAGAAGGGCAGAGTAAACAAAGAGCAAAGAGAGAGCAAGTGAGCAAAGTAAAGAGGCTTCTTCATAGCCTCAGACTGGGTATAGGGAGTTTGGACCATAATCAGAAATATGTTTTAGTTCTTTAATGAGCTTAAAAGGCAAATCTAGGGTTCCCTCCTCTGGAAGCCACGAGCTGACTGCACAGACTAACAATTCTAGAGACTGCTGCTTACTCACTTTAATGCTTTTCCTCTGCAAAGTGTGTTTAATAATATCAGCATGTACGTTTCTCTCACTGGATGCACTATGTCCCTTTTTGTAGCTAACAGAGGGTACAATGCTTCTCAAAGAAAAATGTTCTTACTATTTACCTGCACCTGATCTGAACTCTTAATCGGGGCCTGCAACGCCCTTGGGTGAAGTCCGATCCACACCATGAATACCAACATCAATATCAATAGTGAGGAGGCTTACCTTTGTCAAGACCCAAGTGGGGGTGCCACTTGCTGGAGACCAGCTCCGATTGACTTGAGAGCTTGCAAAGGATGTGTGGATCGGTGAGAAGACAAGAAGGAGAGACGTGGACCACTATGGCATGATGCTTATAGTGGACAACTCAAAAAAGCTGCCGTCTTTATTTATACCAAAATCATCACAAGCTTTTGCACAACGTTCAATTGTTTCATTTTTACTTCATGATAAAAGAATGGTTACAAAAACAATCCTAAAAAACATTATTATTATTTCACCTCAAAGAAAACATTTTGAGCAAACATTAGTCATTCAAACATGCACTCACCTGGCTGAAGCCAGGAACTCCATGGTTGGCAGCACATGCGGTTACATAGTGACTAGTGGTCTACTTATACCCCAAATCAATTTTCACTAAACCTAAACTAATATTTTTTAAAATATCAAGAATGCAAGATTTTTTTATTGATTACCTTGCATTATGTGACACAGTTTTATAGGCTCTGGAATTCCCCCTACCCCTTCCCAAAACCTGTCCCCCCCATGGTGGATTCTTCCACCTTGTTGCATTACCACAGTTCAAATTCAGTTGAGATTCTTTCCTTGCAAGCATCTACAAAGCATAGAGTCCAGCATCTTATTGTCCAGATATGTTCAACAGTTTCTTGGGGAGACCGTCTCTGGTCTGAAGGTAGAGCCAACAGAGTATCATCTCAAGCAATTAAAAGCCCCGACATTACATCAGTAACAATTTATAACATAATTGAATTAATTGACATGGTATTGTGTAACCAGCATGTTAAAACAGAGAGAAAAAAAAAAAGAGTGCAAGTTCTGAACCATCTGAACCACATCCTATGACTTCTACATTGACATTACAATTATTAGTTTATATACAGCTGGGTTCTATACACCTCAAAATGGCTATAGATTACTATTCAGCTGTCTCATGTCTATTTTAATTTTAGTATTTAGCAGTTGACAGCGTTGAAGCATGATTTTGCAGAACCTGGCTGTTTTTCGGGTAGTCTAACTCTATAACTCTAACAAGACATATGTCAACAGTTTAGGTGAACAATTTCAGGAGGGGTGTGCAGAGAAATCTTCAATACCCTAGTGAGGAGTAACTAATCTTTGTGTCCCACCCACTGAGTTATAAGTGCATCCCCACTGCCCATTTCCTGTTTCTAAGCTTTCCTTGCTGTTCTCTATCTAAAGAATGCAACATTAAAAGGAAAACCCATGAATTAAAGAAATTTATGAAGAAATATATATCATAGATTCTTTACTAAATCTTATAATCAATTATGCATTAATTACCACCACCTTCACCTGGTACTGATTCGATTGTTTTTTTGTTCTTTGGTTAAAAGGCAGTGAAAGGGTTCAGGGCAACTCAGCCTTCCAATGAACAGAGGGCCTTTGCAAGAAGCTTTTTTTTTATCTTGATAAACTGTTTTCTTTCCCTAAATATGAGTGCCAATGTAAGGTAGAAGTTTTAAGCCATTTTTCTTTTGGGGCTCACGTTAGTCTCCCTTTTGAAGATGCCCCATCTACTTTCTGCTTTCTGTGGTGAGAAACCAAAATGTGTCGTTTCATTTGTTGTAACAGTTCAAGGCTGCATGGTAAACAAACTCTTTGTACCTCCATGGTTGCCATCTCTTCTAAGATATTATCAAGCCACTTCTTAAGGAGAACATTAATTATACTAGGGCAAGGTCCACAACAAAGGTGGGCACAAAACAGGATGTTTGGGGACAATGTGGGCTCAATTGTACTATTGTATGCTTTTAGCTGTGTGTCATTGCCTTAAGTTGCTAAAGATGCTTTTACCATGACATGATTGATCAGTCTGAGGTGTTATTCCAGTTACAGGAATCATTTCATGTTTTCAGAAAAAAACGACACCATCACCCTCAGGAGAATTCTGTGAAATATTAGAGAGATGATCGAGTGTCCATACAATGGGGTGAGGCAGCAATGAGGTGATCAGACATTCTGCCAGGTCTTGCCATGCAGCCAGAAACTCCTCTTAGCCTTGCTCATCACACACCCATGCCATTCTATCCAACTGCATGGCTTGTCACAGGTATTAGTTCCTTGGTAGAAAGTGACATAATTTTAATTCATGCATGCCCCTAGATTTTACTTACAGAACTAATAAAGTAATTCTATAAATGACTTAAACATAATATAATGGAAATTTTTCTAAAAAATACATTAGCTCATTTTACTTTGCCTGTGTTGAGTGTGCTATCAGAAATCAGTACCAATACAGAATAATGTTGGTTGTGAATTAGTCATTATTTGGTTAGCACAGAACAGATTTTTGTTGGTTTTGTTTATCTACTCAAAAAATAATTTTTACTTTCATTAATCTGTACTCCTTATTTATTCTATTCTTTATTCTATTCTTTATTATTTACTGGTCTCATTTCATTTTTTATCCTACTAATTTGCAATTTGATTTGTTCTTGCTTTTCTAGTTCATTGAGTTGCATTGTAAGATATTTTACTTGAAATATTTATTTTTATGTAGTCTCTTCTTGCTGTAAACTTTCATGTTGTTTTAGATAAGTTTATTTCTAAAAGTTTTCCTATTCCCTTTTCTGTTTTTATTCTTTTATATTCAGAAAAGATGTATAATATGACTTGAATTTTGAAGTGTATTAGGATTTGAAAGCTAGTACAGGATATGTGCTGGAGAATGTTTCACATACTGACTAGAAAAATGTAAATTATGGGGTAGGTGTTGTGCACAGGTTAAACCACCACTGGAGATCAGAGTGCCAGTTCAAGTACAAGCTGCTTTGTACTTTTAATTCAGCCGTCTACTAATGTTCCTGAGTTACAGGTGGTGCTCCAAGTACTGTCTCCCATGTGGCAGGTCTAGATAGAGTTTCTGGATGAATTCTATCCCACACCTGATTCCTGCAACAGTTTGGAAGGCGACCCAGTTGAACAGGGCAAGGATCTCTCCGTGTCTCTCTCACTCTCTTTTTCTGTATGTCTCTCTCTCCTATTTCTGTTTATGTGTGGTTTTTTCTCCTTTTCTCTCTGCCACTCCACCTTTCAAATAATAAATAAAGCTTTTTATAAAGGTGGTGAATTCTGTAGCCATTGTCTATTAAGTTCAAATGTCCATAGAATCCAAAGCAACAACAGCGGAACAAGCAATCCCATTAAGAAATTGGCCAAGGAAATTATCAGGCATTTTTTTAAAGAAAACTTAAAGTGGCTAATTGAAATACCTAGGCCTCCTAGGGAAATGCAAATAGAAAACACAGTGAGGTCCCACCTCATTGTGTCTGTACATGACCAACATTCAGAAATCTACCAGCAATACCCTCTGGCATGCATTTTTGGAAAAAGGTGCCATACTAAACTGTTGGTGCAAGTATAGGTTAGTACAGCTAACCTATACAGCTAAGTCAATATGGAAAGTACTCAGACAACTAAAAATTGATCTACCATATGGCCCAGCTTCTCCACTGCTGGGAATATATACAAATGAAATTAAATCTGCATATGAGAAAGCAACCTGTAATCCTTAATTTATAGCAGCATCATCCACAATAGGAAGATATGCAAACAACCCAGATGCCCACCGAAAAAGGAATGGATAAAGAAACTGTGATACCTCTATTCTGTGGAATACTACTCAGTCATCAAAAGAATGGAATTTTAGCATTTGAAACAAAGTGGTTCCAAGTTTAGAACATTACGCTAAGTGAAGTAAGCCAAATCCCAAAGGACAAATACTGTATGTTGTCCCTGATATAAGGGAAACTTAATGCAAAATACAAAACAAACAGATATACAGATAAACATGTATACGCATATATCATCATGGATGATACATGTATGTTCTCCTAGATATATCGGGTTTATAAAATATATGAGATACATAGAATATATACATATAGTGTTATAGATAAAGGAGACAAACATACTGCAAACTGAAGTTAAGTTGCAGTGTACATCTGAATAAACTAAGGACTTCCGATGAAGCTATTAAATATACCCTGGAAATATGATACTAGATTTTCTACAATTGCCTATAACTCTTATGCCATGAAACACTTAAATAGCAGAATGTTTTAACTTGTTTACTTGTAACTGTTTCTTAAAGGATTATACTACTATAATAACATGGGAGAAAATGGGCAGGGAGGCAGGGGAGGTGGAGGGAGGAATCCCTATACTTACAAAACTGTATCAAGGAAAATAATAACAATAAGATATCAAAAAATAAGTTCTCATGGAAAGACCAATGCCTGCCTCACATAATGAAAAAAAAACAGGAAATTCATATGAGACAACAAATATAAAAAATAGGCAAAACATCCCTAAGGTTAAAAAAAAGAAAAGCTGGAGACATCATAATAGCAGATATTGGCAGTTTGGTTAAGATGCCATTTTGGACACTCAGATACCTATCATATCAAAAGACATAGGTTGCAGTCTCAGCTTTACTTCCAATATCTGGAGTTTCTATTCTTTTCCATTGATCCACATGCCTATTTTTATGACAGTATCATAATAGTATGATAGTATGTCTATGTTTGACATCTGACATTGTGATACATCCAGTTTTCTCTTTATTGCTTAAGATCGCTTTGAATATTCCATGTCTTGGTTTCATATGAATTTTGATTGCTTTTTCTACTTCTGTAAAAAATGTAATTGGAATTTTGATGGAATTTGCATTGAATGTGTAAATTAGTTTGGGTAGTGTAGATACTTTATTGATTTTTAAATTATTTATTTATTTTGAAAGGCAGAGAGAGAGAGAGAGAGAGACCTTCCACCCTCAGGTTCACTCCCCAAGTAGCCACCACAATGGTCATCTGAGCCAAGCCAAAACCAGAGGGAGTCAGATGGGAAGTGGAGCAACGGAGACACAAGCAAGGACCCATATAGGGAGAGATTTGGTAACACAGGTAGCAGCTTCACTCACTACGCCACAACGATGGGCCAAATGTGTTTCATTTCAAATATTTATTTTTATTTGAAAGATTTATAGAAAGAGAGGGAGAGATAGAGATTTTCCATCTGCTAATTCACTCCTTGAATGGCCGTAATGTTGCAGAACTGTGCCAGACTGAAATCAGGAGGCGGCAACTGTATCCAAGTTTCCTACACAGATGACAGAGACCAAGTAATTAAAGCGTCTTCCACTGTTTTCCCAGGAGCATTGGCAGGGAGTTGGACCAGCTGGGCCTAAAATCTGTGCTTATCTGGCCTCACAGGTAGTACCTTAATTCACAGTGCAACATCCCTGGCTGTATTAATTTTTCTATTCCATTACCATGGAAGATTTTCCCACTTTTTGTGTCCTCGTCTATTTCGTTAATGTTTTGTAATTTTCATTATAGAGATCTTTCACATTCTTGATTAAATTTATCCCAAAATATTTAAAGTTTTTGCAGCTATTATAACTGAGATTATTCTTTTAAGTTCTCCCCATTAGTGTTTAAGAATGCTTGTTTATCTTTTTGTGTTAATTTTGTATCCTGAAACTTTCCCTGAAATTTCTTATTAGATCTGATAATCTATTAATGGAGTTTTTTTGTTTCCCCATGTGAAGAATCAGTTTCCCTGCAAACAGTGACATTTTTTCTTCCTGATATCCAATTTTTATTCCATTTGTTTCATTTTTCTTGCAAAATGACTCTAAAATTGCAGAACCATACTGAATAAAAGTGCTGAGAGTGTACATACTTGTCTAGTTCCATATCTTAGTGGATATACTTCTGATTTCCTCCCTTTTAGTATCATGTTAGCTGTGGGCATACAAAGTATTGCCTTTGTTGTATTTAGGTATGTTGCTTATATCTGTTTCTAAGGGTTTTTTTTTTCTTTTCATGAAACCATATTGTATTTCATCAAATGCTTTCTTTGTATATACTGAGATAATCACATGCTTTAAAATAGATTTATGTCTTCTATAAAGGAGAGAAAGACAGCAAGATATTCCGTCTACTAATTCATTCCTACAGTGGCCTCAATGTGGAGTGGGACTGGTCCAAAGTGCTGAGCCAGGAGTTTCTTCTGGGTATCCTACATGGGTGCAAGGGCCTAATGACCTGGACCTTGCTCTGCTGCTTTCCCAGGCCATTAGCATGGAGCTCAGTCAGAAGTGGAGCAGCCAGGACCAGCACAGGTGCCCATATGGGATGCTGTCGCTACAGACATCTGCCACAATCATACGCTTTTTATCCCTCATAATAGCATTTCATATATATAACTAGAATTTATTTTATTAATTTCTGGCTTCATTCCTTTGTGATCAGAGAAAAATACATTACATAATTTCATTTTTAAGTATGTGCATCTTGGGGATCAGAGATTTCTATCACTTTTAGTAAATGGTTTTTATTGATTGAGGGGTTTTTTTCTAGAGGTTATTGGTTTAGTCAGCTGCTTTAGTTTTAGTTCCTGCTAGATTTTGTAGTAGTTTCTCTTTTCCTTTATTTGCAGCAGTTGATAGTAGCCATAATAGAGATCTGGGCTCTTCCTTTGGCTTGGTGTAGTCGCTGAGGTCACCGTTGAGCATATATACCCAGTCATCTAGCAAGGGGGTAAGGGGAGATAGGTACGAAGAACTTCCCAGGTTTGGGGAGCAGCCATTGCTAGTATTGTGAGTATGTCTGGGGCAATATATATGTGAGTCACTGAAGTTTTGAGATAAGTATTAGCTCCAGGATCTCTATAATTTTACAGACTCCTGTCCACTGCCCAGATCCAAAGCTCTAAGAATGACACTAATGCCAGATGAAGGAGGTGGGCCCCACATATGCTATGTGAGAGGGTGACTGAAGCTTTGAGAATGACTTTAGCTTTGTGGCAGCAAGTCAGACTGTGGCCACTCTGCATGAAGTGATTGCTGGGTTGGATTGGTTGTATAAATCTCAGGCCTGATCTGTATCCCTGTGGAACACCGATCTTTCTGATTTCTACTTGTTGAATATTTATTTTGAGGAGGGTTAAGTGTGTGATAATAAAATAAATTGAAAGTATGTTGTTATAAAAAGTAAAAGGAAAAAAGGGCGAAATGGAAGAGGAAGGAAAGAAGGAGGGAAGTACCATTATGTTCTTAAAATCATATCTGTGAAGTATGTCTTTATATAAATATAAAAAATTTCTCACTTTTGTTTAACCAAAATTAAGTCTCGTGGGAAAACAGTGAAAGTAACAAAAGGAGACAGCAAGTCTCCCTTCCCTTTTTCTTTACATCCTTCCTTTCTTTTTCTCATGAAAGTCTCCAAAAATATAGTATCCTTGGTACAGAGAAATCATGAAGTAAAGAATGCTGACATCTGTCTGGCAGTTTCAGTAACACCTTCAGGCAGAAGGAATATTGTAGAATGTTTAAAACGAACAGGCTAGTCCGATAGGAAAAAACTGAGGATAGGAGAATATTCAAGGAAAAGGTGATAGTGTAACTAAAATGGGCAAATGATACTAGCATAATATGTGAAAAGCCACAAGAAATTCAGAAGTAGAATATGAATCTGAAGGTAGGGGATCTATATCTGTTAGAACAAAGATACAAGGAGAAGCATATTATTGTAAACCTTGTTTTGGTAAAGTCAAGAAGTTGAGAGTTCATTTCATTACCATTTGTACATTTCGAGGGTTCCTCTGAAGAAACAATATAATTAGTCTTGCAGTTTTGGAAGATAGACTTCAAGGTTCAAGGCTTGGATGTGAAATCGAGTTAGGATGCCATTGCACATCCTGGGAGTTAGGATTGTGAGGCACAGACAAAGAATGTCTCCTAGCTGAAGGAAACAAATAAAGCTCATGTATGAAGAACTATGTGTTATGTCTGGGTGCCACACGGACCTATTTTGACCCATACAATGCCGCAGTCAGTATTATTTTCCTGTGGGAACAGTGCAATCCACTGAACTCTGAGTTCTCACTAGCTCAGTACATGCGCAGTTCACTGTTGTCCCCTGCAGTCCTAAACTTTGACTCCATTCTACAAAATGGTGCCTGATGTATGCCTACTAGAGTTCTTGATCTGCTGGCCCTCAGGTCTGAGAGCTACCCAGATTTATCTTGGGTGGAACCTGTAGAATGCTGTGTTGCTACAATTCACGGAGTCACAAATGAGTTCACTCCCAGCTCAGCGTATGCTCAGTCCCTTCCCTTGCCTTTGCCTCCTTAAGAAAAATGGCGCCCAGTTCGGCTCTTGGGAGCTGACTGGGCTGTGAAATCCACCCTGTTCTCGCACTGCCCATCTGAAATCTGCTGCTCTGTCTCTGCTTCTGGTCAAATCAAACGGACCAGCAGGACGGACAGTTCTTTGTCTGGATTCACCTCCCAAGCTCCCAGTGAAAGTCCCTTCCCACTTGGTTGCTGGTGGAGTCCTGGCTGCTGGTGGAGTGCAGATCACCGTTTGCTGAATGCCACTGGAGTGTCAGTCACTGCAACACCACACCGTTGTTCTTGCTGCTTTCCTGTGTCTGACAGTCTCCAGGTACCCCTCTGCTGTTGTTCTGTCCTCTCCTATTTCCTGGAATGTGTCCTCTGTTTCATCCTGATTAAATGTTTCTCCATCTGTTTAAACGTGTCCTTACCCTATTCTGCCTTCTTGATTCCTTTTTACAACATCAACTTTTGAAGCTCCTTCATTGGGGAGCAAATTTCACATGTGCCTAAGATACTTCATGAGAAATTGTTATTTCTTCCTAGTATCTGTAATATATAAAGTGTTTATAAAGTATTTGGAAAAATAAAACACACTTCAAAAATTTTTAAAGCATTTTTGTGATATCTAAGTTTTATTGAGGACTAATTTTAGAACTTATAAAGAGAGAAGCATATGGAAGTATCTGTAAGGCTCTATTTTCTTTGCAATAGCTTCTGCTGTGAGCAGAAGTGCATTGAAAGAGCAGCATGTGCACATTGCTCCCCCTCACATGGCCCTGCATCCCTAGAGTTCCATTAAATCATTTTTGCCATGTAACTTGAGCTTGTAGATGTGTCTGTTTACGCTTCATTCTCAGTAGTGTCACCAAGGAACAGCGTTACCACACAGCAACTAATAAAATTACCTTTCTTCATCTAGGTAACAATAAGCTAGAAAGTCAAGCAAGTGCAAGTGATGGTGACCTCAGCAGTTCTGGACATTGTGGTAACTTCTGATTGTTTCTTTCCATCTTCCTTCCACTTCCCCAATTTCACCCTGTTGCTACACCACTTAATTGTTCCATGTGCCGTATGAATGGAAGCCCAATTTCACTATTAGGCCATCAAGGATGTTTCTCCATCTCAGTACATCTTCCATAACTGCTTGAATTTCCTAACTCACAATCATGAGATTAACTATAACAGCATGTTTTTTTTAAAAAGTTAGTCATTACACAGAGTATAAAAATTAATATATATGAGTGAAACTGGCATTTTTGTTTATAGTCCTTATCTGTACTCTTGAGGAACAATGGTTTTTCTATTCCACTTATTTAATTCTGTTTTTAATAGGGAGTTAAGCTTGTGATTATAAAGAAAATTGAAAGGATGTCATTGTAAAAATTGTAAGAAAAATAAAAAGGATAAGGGAGGCAGTTCAGAGTTGGTTGGAAACTATCATTAAGCTTCTAAAACTGTTTAAAATACATGAAATATGTTCCCTTTATATGAATAAGAAATAATAAAACAAAAATCATTAATGCCCTTAAGACTGTATAAAATACATGAAATTGGTTTTCATTCTATAAATTTTACAAAATTATAAAATTATAATGTATAAGTTGATAATATATAAATAAATATATAATTGCTAAATATTTATAAATTTTACAAAATTCTAGATATTTCCAAAAATTCAAAAAATTAAGTTAATTAAGTTATTAAGTTATTAAGAAAAATGCCTCATAAATCACTTCAAGAAGTATTCTAGGCAGTGAGACCACAACTTGTGAAGCAAGGATAATGTAACTGGAATAAGCAGAACAGATTAGAAGAGTAGAGGTTAGGTACAGGTCTCATATCTGCCGAAATTTATAAATCTTGAAGTGCCAAACAGCACTTAAGTGTTCCCTGCTAAGACTTAAAACAAATGGACTTAAATGGACTTAAACTGCTTATAGAAGTATATCTTATAATGAGATTTCTTTTCAAATGATAGAGATGATTCTTTCCTTCTATTCTTACATGATTTAGTACATATAGTATATTGAACTTATTATATACAGACAAGAAATCTGGTTAGTTACTACATGTCAACTCTGGATTTTAGGTTTCCCTAAAGCAGGAATACTTATAATTCAATTTTGTATTTCTGTCTAGCTCGGGTTCAGCCACAGAGAAGGCATTCAGACAGTGACTGAATGAAAACGTGAACAAAAGAATACACTTCCTGCCATTGCCCAGTTTTAGCAACCAGAAAACATTTTGAAGAAAAATTATAGGCAATGAAGATTAGTAATAAATTATATTCATGCCCTGTGTTATTATATATCTCTGTACTGGAATGCCTAGGATATTGAAGCTCAGACTTAAGGGCATAGGTAATCAAGGTAAATTATTAGGAATTGGTGAAAGCTTTTCAGTTCCACAGAAACATTATCAAAATAGAGTGGGATTGAATTTAAACATATATTTTGTATTTCTAGGTATTGTGTGTTTTGAGACTAAAAACAAACAAAAAAATGAGGCCTCTGAAAGGGGTGGCAAAAGAAAAATGAAGAGCATCTAGGACCTTCAGAATTATGTATAAAGTAGCAGAACATATACATGTAGGAACAGTTTAAAACGTTTATATTGGTTAGGCTAATCTCAAGGTATTTGAGATTCCTCTCTGCTATTTTAAGGGAACTGTACTAACAATTTCTTTCTCAGCCACAGAGTTATTTTTGCATACCAGTGCCATCAATTTCTGTTCATTAATTTTGTATGCTGCTACCCTGCCAAATTCTCTCGTGAGTTCCAATATTCTCTTGATTGAATCTTGTGGGTGTCCTATGTAGAGGATCATGTCATCTGCAAACAGGGATAATTTAAATTCTTCACTTCCAGTTTTAATTGCTTTAACTTGTTTTTCTTGCCTTATACCTCTGGAAAGGTCTTCCACTACTATATTGAATAGCAGTAGTGAACGTGGACATCCTTGTCTAGTTCCACATCTTAGTGGAAAAGCTTCCAGTCTTCCAGTCTTCCAGTCTTCCCCCATTTAATATGATGCTGCCTTTGGATTTTTCGTATATTGCTTTGATTGTGTTATAGACGTTCCTCCTGTGCCAATCTTGCTTAAGGTTTTTAGCAGAAAATGGTGTTGGATTTTATCAAGTGCGTCCTCTGCATCTATTGATATGATCATATGTTTTTATCTTTCATTTTTGTTGATGTGTATCACGTTTATTGATATGTGAATGTTGAAGCATCCCTGTATGCCTGGAATGCATCCTGCCTGATCCAAGTGAATGATCTGTCTCTTTTCTCTTACTAAATGCTTCATTTTCTCATAGGTCACACAATAGCACAATTTGCTTCAGGAGGTTTTTGATTTTCTTTTCTGTTTCTTCAGTGGCACATTGGTCCTTCAGTAGTTATTATTTAATTTCATGTTGTAAATTTTCTATTCTTCTTTCTGTTGTTCATTTTGTTTTATGATTTTTCATTTAAGGGGATGTATAGTAACTGTATAGTGCGTATCACATACAGATGTGAAGATACAATGCAGCATGCATCTCTACTTCCAAATCAAAAATGAAATCCCAATGAAACTGTTGGATGTGTCTTGACAATAGGATGCTGGACTCTGCCATTGTTTATACCTGCAATGTCAGGATGCACTTAAAGTAGCAGAATGATGGACTTAGGATTGATTGTGAGAGTATACTATTGTAATGACATAGAGGAAATTAGTGGTGTGCAGGAGTGGGGATTTAGAGTGGGGATGGGAAATCCTAGAGCCTATAGAATTATACCATGGAATAACAAATAAACATTTTTTAAATACATTTATATTTTTGGACTATATCCAAAAATGCATGTTACTTGTGTCTATGTCAACATCTTTGTTCCAGCTGGGCTTTGTCAGCTTTTGTTACTTCTGCTTAATTCCCAAAAAAGTGACATATGAGAATTTTATTTGCTCAAGGGTTCTCAATCTTTGTGGTCAGTAAAAGCACATAACCTAGCAAGACACTGCAACGCCCGGCTCACCCAGGAAATGAGATACCACTTCTACTTTTTAGTCCCTAAAAAAGCGAAGGGACAGCCTCAGTGTGTGAAAGGCTATGGATGTGCAAGAAACTAAGGGTTGCACCAGGGAAAATTCATCCACTCTGCAGTTGAATTAATCTGAACAGTTTTGTACAGTATGAAAGAGCATGAATTTTGAGGTGGCACACTAAGTCAACTATGTGTGGCTTTAAACAAGTTATATAACTACTATTTCATGTAAAATAAAGCAATAATAACAACTCACAGGTTTTATATAATGTATGTTAAAATACCTATTTTTCCTCTAACATTTTTGAAAGATGAGTTCTAATGTTTTTCTGGTACATGAAATTCCTGTCTCTTCAGCTGTATAATTCTTAATATCAGATCATATTACTAAAACTAACACTATTGTGTAGAAATCAGAGTTAATTCCATTTAGGAATAGCAATCTAAGGTATTCCCCATCAAGGGAGTTCCTTTGCATGTTACTAGATAGTATGTTCCCCATAGGGAGATTTTGGATATTTTATGTTGACGTTGCTTGTTACTCTGTCACTAAATCATGATCTTAATGTGGACTTTCAGTTGTTTATTTGTTCATAAACAATGCATAAAAATTGTTTTAAAAATTAAAAAACAAAGCAGAATAATATATTTGTTTAGTACTTACATACAACTTCCATCTTCAAGACAGTACTATGAAGTATGTAAAGTTTTGGCACATTGTTACACATGAGTTTATTTATCTAAGGCCCCACACATTAGTAGCTAGCAGATCTAGGATTAAAACACAATCTTTTTCCTTTGTAGAAAGTAAAAGTCTCCCATAAACAATAGTTTGTTGTATACCCTTCACAGAATTTTATGAGGCATATCATAATCTACATTTTTAAACCAAAATATGCTTATTATACATTCTTTTCTAAAACTTGCTTTCTTCCGTTAAAGATATGTTTTAGAAATCTTTTTGTATTTGTACATAAATTTAATTTCTTCTTTATTAGTTTCATCATATTCCTCATTTCGTTCTTGAACTAAAATTTGTTAAAACATTATTTTGTTTTCAGTAGATGTTTAGGCTGCTTCTAACTAGCCCTTTTATAATGAACAGTGAAACAAATATCTTTGTGTTTAATTGTACACTCACATGAAAGTTTCTTTAAATACTGTAATAAATTTCCAGCTACTTAGTGAGCATTTTTTATCTTGATAAATATTGCCAAATTGTTTTACGTGCTAGAGACACCAGTCTGCACTGGCCATTACTAAAAGAAAGTATCTGTTTATCTACACCTTATTAAAATGGGCCATATTACTATCTTAATCTTTGACCTATTATAAATAAGATGTAGCATATTTGCATGCCTTTAGTAGTGAAATTTGCTAGATCTTGTGCATGTTATTTCTCAATGATTGATTACATTTCTATTACTTCATTTAAGTTATTTTTTGTAGATATGATCATGTTTAATGGCTTTTTAAAAATTATTTATTTTTATTAAAAAGGCAGATCAGATTTATGGATCGAAGGGATCAAGACAGAGAGAAAGATCCTGTACCTGATAATTCACTCCCCAAATGGCTTCAATGGCCAGAACTGAGCGAATCTGAAGCCAGGAGCCAGGAACATCTTCCAAATCTCCCACACCAACACAGGATCTTAGGGCTTTGGCCATCTTTTATTGCTTTCCCAGGCCATCAGCAAAGAGTTGAATGGAAAGTAGAGCAGCTTAGAGGCAGTGGGAAGATGGCTGTCATCCCTAGGTCTCTACACCAACATGGAAGATGCAGAAGAGGATCCAGGTTCCTGACTTTGGATCAGCTCAGTTCTGACAATTGCAGCCACAGAGAAGCAGAAAAAATATCTTTCTCTGGAAAGGAAAGGGAAGGGAAGGGAAGGGAAGGGAAGGGAAGGGAAGGGAAGGGAAGGGAAGGGAAGGGAAGGGAAGGGAAGGGAAGGGAAGGGAAGGGAAAGGAAGAGCACTGACAAAAATTAAAAGTAACCAATACAAAAGAAAAAATAGAATTAAAAATTAATACACTTGATGTATATGTTCAATATATATGGTAAATATTTAAAATAAATTATTTAAAAATGATTAAAATGGAAAATACAGAAAATAATAAATGTTATCTTAGATCTCATTGCATATTTAACCTGTCTGATGTACAGTTTCATATTCTGCTTTGTTATTTACCTTTCATTTCCCAGACCATTTAATTTTCTTCCAAGACTGTAATGACTGTAATACTTTTATTGAGACATAATTTATAGGCCATAATGACTACTTCTTTGAAGTATACAATTCAATACTTTTTCAAATATTTCAAACTAAAAACATAATCAATTTTAGGACACTTTTACAACTCAAAAAAAAAATCTTGAATTAGTAATCATTCCCCATTTTCTCCCTGTTTCCTAGTTCTAAGCAACAACTATTTTCTGATTCTGTAGTAGTTCGTAAGGTTTTTAACCAACATGATAATGCTGGCTTTTTTTATTTCCATATACCAATGCAGACAGGGCATGGTTTCTTGAAAATCTGCAGATGTTATGTGCTCATGAAATGCATGTTTTGCTTAATATAGTAGAAAATTATCATGTAGTTTGAGAATACATTCATTTGACTATGTCATAGGTTAAATTCTTTCCTGAGGCAAAACAGCTGTTCAAAAGTGGGAGCTGATGTCTAGCAGAATAGTCAAGGCTGAAGGTGCTTTGGCACCTCTAGAAATCATTTGTCCACACCGAAGTTGCTCTGCTTTACCCTAAATTTCAGCGTTTTGAGCACCCCCTTTATTTGCCTCTGTTTTGTCCTATAGAAGGCCTACCCAGCCTTCAAAGTATATTTCAAATCTCACAATCTCCTCAAAAACTTTTGTTTAATGACCTTCTGGAGCACTTAATTCTTCATTCTTCTATGATTTCAGTAGTAATTTTAATTTCCTGTATAGCACCTTCCACATTCCATTTTGCTAAACCTAACAGATAGTAACTACCTGGAACATACCAGGCCCTTGACTGGGCCTGGAGTTACAGAGGCACTATTGGGTAATTGAGGTGGTAGTCAGAATGTGAACTCACTGTAGACTGAGCAAATTCAAATGCCAGTTCTGCTTTGGATTGGCTTTCAGTGTCAGAAGAGTTGTCTGTATGCATAGAGCCCCACACTCTCTCTATAAAAATTGAATAAATGAGTACTTTGCTCATACAATTGTTAGAAAGCAATAAAAAAATCCATATGAGGAACCTAGCATGAGCATTTCACACACGGTTACTGCTCAAGTTTTTTGGCAAACTTTGTAAGAGTTAAACTGGGAGTATATTCATGAGGACCCAGGATAATTTCCTTAAACTTTGAAATATCAGTATGCCTGGCTCAGCTCTCCATGTCAGTAAACAGAGTAGGCAGAAGTAGGGAAGTCATGAAATACCACATCTGCCATTTACAAATGTCTTGTTTCCTTTTTGTCTGTTATCTTGAAAACCATATCTCAGAAAACAACATCGATTCTTATTATTCAGTCAAAACAAAATGCAAGATCTGCTGGTATACACTTGCTTAGTCTTTTCTTTATTTTGCAGGATGTGTGCATTCATGTAACCAATGGATCTACTTTTGATTTCCAAGCATTTTTTGTTGTTGCTGTTTTCCCAGTAGACTGATCAATTCTAATTAGCTTTAAACTTCAGGGTGAGAAACTGAGATTCCATTAAGGAGAAGTGCTTTACTCTGTCTCTTGTAAGAGCAGACATCCCAAATATAGTTATGAAAGTAAATAGGCAGAATCTGCAGAATTATGGAGCATTGCAGCATAAGTAGCAGCGTAATGTAATTAAAGGTAGTATGGGTTCTAGTCATTCCTATGCCAAACTTCACTACGCTATGTAAATTTGGACAAATTCTAGTCTTTTCCCTAGGCTTTGGAAATGTTTACTTCTGTATGACTCAGTCAAAAATAGAACTCGTTGTCTTCTTGTGGTTTCAGAGGCTCCTGTCAGTTCTGACTTTATGTGATTCTCAGTATGAATCTGAATTAGTGGCAAAGGAGGAAATTGGGTGCTTCACAGGGATTCTCAGTTCTCAATCCTTTGTTCTCTGTTCCTTTCTCTGTTATAATTCAGATACATGACCAGCTCCCTTAATTTATTTATCCCTAATTGATTATCAAGGTTGTCCTTCCAGGCCTGACTTCTCTTGAGCTTTAAGCATAAGATCCTCTTCCTAGGAAGCCATCTCAAATGCTAGAGTTCCATCATTATGTTTCTGTATAACTAGTTCCCAATTTTCTTCTGCTAAAAATAGGCTGTACCCTTTAGCACTTTGTGAGCTCTGCTTGTGGCTTTACTGTTGCCCTTGCATTACCAATCTTCAACATCAACAGTATCCGTATTTTTCACTTAGCTTTGATTCACATTGACACTTGGCAAAATCCTAGACGCTTCCATGTCTGGCATCCAATCCTTCCACTCTGATTTCACTGCCACTCTTCTGCATTTACTCTGCATTACACCTATGAGAGAATCACATGCCAATAAATGTTTCACATATTGAAAATGCAGTAAATCAAATATGCATTTGTTATACCAAACCTCCTAGCTTAACAACACAGTCAACTATGGAGTACTGAACCCTTGTTGGTGGCGTGGCTGACAAGAACCTGCAACCCACTGACTTCACTCAGCATCACAATGGAGTGTTTCACTACATAGCACTAACCCAAGGAAAGATCAAAATTCAAAATGATTTATAATGAATGCTTTTTACCATTATAAAATCAAAACATTTTCAGGGACTATCTGCAATCATTTCTTACAAAAACATCCAAACTGGTCTGTCTGCTTCTACCCTTATTCTTGTATAATTTTCCATAAATAAGACAGGGAAATCAGTTTTAAAACACACATAAGATCACATCACCTCTCTGTTCAGTTCCCTCCAACCATCCCTTACGTAACAGTAAAAACTAAATTTCTTCATCTGATCTACAAAACCCTACATTCCCTTTCCCATCTCATCTGCCAATTTACCCATCACTCACACTGCTCCAACCATATTACTTTGAACATGCCAGGAATTTTTGCTTACCAGGGCCTTTGCATTCACAATACTATATACAAGGGAACAACTCTGTCTCTTGGGGAAGTATCTTTCCCCAAGTATCTGCCAAGTCTTTTCATTACTTCATTCAGGTATCTGTTCAAATATCTGATATTCAGTGGACACTTGCCACCTTATTCCTGTATTTTTGCAATGCTACCATTACAAATTATTGCAGATAAGGAAGCTCAAAACAACACAAGGTTACCCTCTTCCAGATCTACAGATCAGAAATCTGCTATGATTTGATTTAACTGAAACTGATGTTAACAGGACTTCAGCTTCTGTGGAAGCTCAAGGAATAGAAACAGCTTCCTTATCCTTCTGAACTTCTAGAGGCTGAGCATTCCTTGTCATACAGTCTCCATATGTATCCCTTTCTTGTATAGTTATGTCTTCTGTGATTCTCCTGCCTCCTTTAATGATCCTTATAGTTACAATTGATCCATCTAGTCATGGATAAAATCCTATTTATTTTCAATTTCTTCATTTTATCATTTCATGATGCAGTCTGCAGATTTAATTTCTTTTTGCTATGGAATCTAATATTCCATATCACAGATTCTGGAATTAACATATATACATATTTGGGGGTCTAGATACAGCTACATAATTATTTCTTTTCCCTACCATATTTGTTTGGTCATTTGTTTATTCTGTCTGTTTCCACTGGAGTGTAAGCTCCATGCCTGTTTTGTTCACTGGTGAATCTCCAATACCTAGAACTATGACAGAAGCATTTAAAAGGAGCAAGTGTTTGGCACAATAGTTATGACAGTGTTTGAAATGGCCCACTTCTCCTACTGGAGTGTTCGAACTTGAATCCCAACTCTGTTCCACAGTCCAGCTTCCTGATAATGCAACCATGAGAGACAACATGTACTTTAGTCTCTGAGTTCCTGGGGCTGGAACTTAGTCTGACCCAGCCCCAGCTATTTTAGACATTCGTAAAGAGAAGCAGCAGATGGAAGATCCCTCTGTCTTTTTCTTTTTTCTGTACCTTCCCCATCTGTCTCTATGTTTTTAAAATAAAGCAATACATAATTGTTTAATGACACAGTTGAAATACATAGTATGCATTTGTCCCTTATCTATGATTCTATTCTCATGCCTGGGCCCTTGTATCAGACTCCTGTAATTCCAGTTTTAAACCACTCATACCAGAGATACCTTTAAGGCAAATGACATGTTATAATCCTAATAGTTTCAGCACATAAGATCATTAATTATGGCTAAAATGTCTTCAAACCAGTAGTGTGCTAGTAAAAATCATACAATATGAGCAGATATATAGGTAAACTATTATATAGGTAAACTACATATATATATAACTATATATATATAAACTAAACTATATATATATAGTTTACCTATATAATAGTTTACCTATATATCTGCAAACTATAAACTATATATAGTTTACCTAGATATATATATATATGTATATATGTATATGAAATAGACTAGCATCCTGAGAAGTGAAAACATGCTGCAGAATGCATTTGTACTCCCAAATAAAAGGAGGACCCCCAATGAAGCTGTTAAACATCTATTGATAATAGGATGCTCAACTTTCTACCATTGTTTATACCTATAATGTCATGATACACTTAGAAGAATAATTTAGCTGTGACTATTATAGGGGAAAATGGTGGAGCAGAGGGTTGAAGGGTGGAAGGGGAAATAGCTGGGCCTTAAAAACTGTATCATGAAAAATAAACATTTCTAAAAAGAAAAAAAAATAGAACTCTCAGGATAGACATTATGTCACAGAGGGTTCCATTGTCATTTGTGATGCTTAAGTTGCATGTCAGAGTACCTGAGTTTGTGTCCTGTCTCTCTTTCAGATCCAGATTCCTGCTAATATGAACCCTGGGAAGTATCGGTTGGTGGCTTAAAGATTTGGATTTCTTGAAACCAATGGTAGAGACCCAGATGAAGTTTGTGGCTTCTGACTTCAGCCTGTCCCAAATCCTGCTTTGCAGAGTAAACCAGAGATGTGGTCCTATAATTCGTGTGTGCATATGTGTTACTCTCCCTTTCAAATATACAAAAATATCAAACTCAAAAATAAAATAGAATATGAAAGAAAAAACAATTATTTCCTGTAGTATTTACTGATTCTCATAGCATAAATATCCCCCACCATTGCCAGTGTCAGGCTACCAACATGATATTCCTGAACATGGAGTTGGAAATATATTTATACTATCAACTTTCGTTTAAGTTGATTTTATCACACTATTGATGAAAATCCTGTTGCCTAAACTCTTTTTACACATTCTCTCCTTTTTAGTCCTTATAGGATTCCCAGGAGTCCCCAGAACAGTTTGGAAATACATGGGTAAATAGGGAAACTTTAGGATATATATGGGAACACAGAGGCTTACAGGGAAGGA
Source organism: Ochotona curzoniae (assembly GCF_017591425.1). NCBI lineage: Eukaryota > Metazoa > Chordata > Mammalia > Lagomorpha > Ochotonidae > Ochotona > Ochotona curzoniae. Next base: position 34,380,102 of record NW_024465023.1, read on the forward strand.
TGAATGCAGGCCTCCTAATGTTCATGCCCTTGTGCTTTTCACTGTGTTATATTGTATTCCACAGTTAATCCTACTAGCAGGTTTCATCTTTTTTTCTAATTTTTTTCTTATTTTATTTTTTTTTATTGATTACATTGCGTTATGTGACACAGCTTTATAGGCACTGGGATTTCCCCACCCCTCCTCAAACCCTCCCCCCATGGTGGATTCCTCCACCTTTTTGCATAACCACAGTTCAAATTCAGTTGAGATTCTTTCATTGCAAGCATATACCAAGTATAGAGTCCAGTCTCTTATTGTCCAGATAACTTCAACGGCTTGTTGGGAAGACCTTCTCTGGTCTGAAGGTAGAGCCAACAGAGTAAAAACCCAATCAATTAAAATCCCCCACATAACATCAGCAGCAATTTATAACGTTATGGAATTAATTGACGTGGTACTGAGTAACCAATATGTTAAAAAAAAAATGCAAGTTCTTAACCACATCCTGTGACTACTTCATTGACATTTCTGTTTTAGTTTATATACAGCCGGGTTCTGTACATCTTAAAATGGCTATGGATTACTGTTCAGCTGTCTTGTGTCTATTTTCATTTTAATATTTAGCATTTTATAGTGTTGAAGCATAATTTTGCTGAACCTGGCTTTTTTTCGGGTAGTCTAGACTGGCTTATAACTCTAACAAGACATATGTCAGCAGTTTAGGTGCAGAACAGCGTTAGGAGGGGTGTGCAGAGAAATCTTCAATAACCTAGTGAGGAGTAACTAATATTTCACGTCTTCCTCACACCTTCTAGGGTGATGGAAGATTTCTCCGCTCTCCTGCCCCATTACAGAATAACATAGGGTATTAAAACTATATTAGGTTTTACAATTCTTTGATGTAGATCGTAGGCAGTCTGACTCACATTGATTGTTGGTTCATTGGTTACTTCACAATATCTTACTGTATGTCTTTTAAAAAATGAAAAAAAAAAAAAGCTGCTTCAGCAGTGGTGGGATCCTGTTGTACTCCTTCTAGAAGCCTGTAAGCCCATGAATCCTAGGCATCTTGGTCTGGTTTTCAACACTATTCCACAATCTAGGCAGAGTATTACTTTCTGTCGCTTTGTACATATAAACCAAGCTGAAACACAACTGATTTTGTCTTCACTAGTATTACTTTTGCTCTTGACTGGCCTTGAGCTTTGGCTCTTTTTCTGCCACGTAATGGGAATTGATTTACCCCCCTTTAATCTATCCAATGGTAAACAGATATCAGAACCCAGCCCACATTTTAACTCCTCTGGAAAACCTTCTTACACTGTTGAAGTCCCTGTGGTTTGCTACAACTTTTGTCATTGCATACATGGGTTCCTGACACTCTTTTAATATTTAATATATGAAACCTTTTAATGTTAGTTTGCTTTTAAATCCATGTGCTTAGTTTTTAAATGTGGCTTTAGATTTATGTGTGTGCCTCTGTAAATATGTATGCTCTAGCTGTATTTATGAGTGTTAATATGCTTTCATACATGTGTTAACTTATATTCTGCTTGAGTGTGTAGCTCTGTTTACATGCTTATTTGTGTATGTCCTTGTGCATGTCAATGAGTGTGTGTCTGTGTGTCTATTTTAGGTGTCCGTGCTGTTTTGACTTGTATATGTATGTGTGTCCATACACTATATAAAAAGTCGTTTTATACACATGTGTATGTTTGTATACTTATGTATTTGTATGAGGCCATTTGTATCTGTATATCCATGTTTGTGTGTGGTAGTCGTGACTTCGTGTGTGTGTGTGTGTGTGTCCTTAAGCAGAACCTGTATAAATTTACTGTATAAATTCACTGTTTTTCTGCAGCTCACCCAAGCGCAAGATGTGCATGCACATAGAAAGATTTTAACCATTGTTTGCATGCTGATAAAATGCTCCAATCTGCACTTCCCATCTTTTTCTAGGAAGGTTGATTTCAGTTGATAAAGATACGCATGGAGCCACAGTGACCTCTGATTATTGGATCTCAAAAGATTTGGGTCATTTTCTCTGCTGCTCACCCACAGTCTGTGAACTCTGATCACATACTGGCACCATCATTTCAGGAAGCACTGGATTTAAAGATATGGGGAAAAAGGCCAACCTCATATATTAAAATAGTTGTCCATCTCTCGTCTTTCTTTTCAATCACCCCATCCTCTCCTGGCTAAGCTAAAGTATAGCTCTGGGTCTTGCAGGAGAAAAGTAGTCTTTGAAAGAAAACCAACTTGGATAGGAAATATCGCTTATGACACTCCCCGACTGCATGACTATGGTCCAGTTCCAAGACATCTGTAGGTCTCAGTTTGCTCTATGAGAAAAGGATATGCATGTCTTTCATATAAAGTAAGGATAAGAAGTAACGTGCCCATCCTAGAGTAAGATTTCTGTAAACAGTAATTAGAGTATCCCTTCCTTTGGGAAGCGTTCCTAGAGGACTGTATCCTCACAAATGACTGCCTATACAACAATTGTTAAGTCTCAATATTTCACCGTGTGTTGGAGTGTATATGTGTATGCCCATTAATGTGTCCATTGTGTGTATATCTACTTCACCTAAACTACAGTCTTAGTCATGGAGTATGTCTAAAATTTCTTCTGTCTCACAACATCTAGAGTAGGTCTGGAAATACTGTTTAAGTGATCATTAAAAATACTAAAGAGCAAAACAGTTTGGTTCTTAACAGTATCTTTTTGAACATATATAGATTTGAATTTGAATCTTGCCTGTGTACCTTCCATAAATGTGATTTCACTGCTCTGGGCCTTATTGTTACTTGCAAAGCCATTATTTAGTGTCATTCAGCAATTAGTTGTTGAATATTATATGCTGGACATTGTTGTGGGTACTGGGGATAGAGTGGCGAACATGACATATGAAAATTACTTCCTCCATGCGGTTTACATTCCAGAATGAGAAGTAGACAATAAACAAGTGATTCAGGAAATATATATGCAATATGTCTGAAGAAAAAACGCAGAGTAATGGAATAAAGGATGACAGGGAAAAATTGGAAGTTAGTAAAACAATCCTGAAAGAAGTATAGGAGTATAAATAATTCATACAAAGTGCTTAGCACATAGTGCCTGAAAGAGTGAAATATTTGAAAAATAGCAACTGTCTTTTCTGTAGTTGAAATTGCATATACGGAATACCTTGATTTTTAAATTTCTGAAAGGATATAAACATCAAGTCTAATGATGCTTATGTTACAATTTGAAAGATAAGAATCAAAGAGATTTGACTTGTGCAAAATCTCAGATTGAAGTATGTGCAGAACCAGGCTTATCCCAGGCTTTCTTCCTTCCCATTAAATTATTTCTTCTTTCAGATCAACAAGACCATTGAACACACTGCAAGGCTGCCAATAGTCCCCAGAGAAATGCTATGATCCTCAGAAAATTTCTTAAAATCCAGAAGGTCCTATCAGGCAGCTATAAGGATATACAATCACCAGATCAGGCAGAAATTTACACTAACCCAATGGAGAAGAGGCTTCCAACTCTTCAAAGGGAGAAGTAGGAGGCAGCAGTGGCAGGGTGTTGATTGGAATATACAATCAAAAGATTTTCTGAAGTTCAGGGTTCCCTCACTGAAGACTCAATGGGGAAACAATAGATCAGACTTCCACTGGTTAAACAAAATGAAACCAAAAAGTAAGGTACAATTACTCAAGAAAGATTGGCTTCAGGAAGGAAGGAAAGAGGCTTGGTAGAAATATACATGTTATATAAAATACTATTCTGCCATAAAAAAATAATGAAATCCTGTATTTTGCAACAAGATGGATCCAACTTGAAATCATTATGCTTAGATAAATAAGCCATTCTCAAAAAAAAAACCAAATACTGTATGTTTTTCTGCTACATAGAAGCTAATACAGAACACACAAAAAGTGTAAGTATGAAATAATTGTTTTGTGATATGATTGTCATTTTTAGCCTATATCTACACTCCTTATACTATGTTTATGAAAAAATACGGTCTTGTGTCTTATTTTACTTTTGAGTGTTATAATTAGTGGCAAATCAAACTTGTGTATATATAGTGGACTAAACTTTTGACTGCAAACACTGTTGAAGAGTGGAAAGATACATAGAGTTATTGGCAGGGGGAGCAATGGAGCAATGGAAGTGTGATTGTCATCTTGAAATGTATTTATGGAATGTATAAAATTGGTTCTCTTTATATTAGGAAAAGTTTTAAAGTAAAAAAAAAATAAAAGAAAAAAATAAGTAAATTCATATGATAATGGGGCCTGAAATGATGGCATCTACTCTTAACTATTTCGCAGTCCAAAATCATTTCTATGCAATAATTCCTTGGCTAGTGTATATCTCTTTGGCATCCCACTTCCTATGCCTGTACAAAGTCCTCTCTCCCCCAAACAAGTCTTCTCATGTTCCTCCAATTAAAAATAAAGTCAACTTTAGCCATTAGGTTAACCTTAATGGCTTAATTAGCTAACCTTAGCCAATAGTCTTATATTTAGAGCAGCATAATCTACAATGATGAAGACATATAAACAATCCAGATGCCCATTGAAACAAAAATGGACACAGAGACTGTGGTCTAACTACTTTATGAAATACTACTCAGCCATTAAGAAGAATGAAATTCTACCATTTTCAACAAAATTATCCTAACTAGAGAACATTATACTCAGTGAAATAAGCCAATCCCAAAAGGAAAAATATCATGTGTTTTTTCTTATATAAGGCAAGCTTCATGCAAAATATGGTATGAATGCATTGGGTATACTTGTCCTTCTGGAACTGTTTTTCAAAGTTTAGCACACTTCGAGCTGTGCCAAACATACAATTAAATAGTAGATGAAATTACATTCACTCTGGTGCCTTTGGGAAGAAATGATTTTTGAAGCAACTGAGCTTTTCTAGTAGGCTTAATATTATAGGATACAGTCTATGTAGATGGAAATTCAAAGAAAGTTTCAACCTAACCAAACACACTGCTATCAAGTAAGTCCCTGGATTAGTACACTGGAGTCCCTCTTAACTTTCCGTTAAAATGAGAAAATGATACTCTATGAAAAAGGCATGAAGAGGATTCATAGTAATAGATTCTCCTTCAACATCAGGGTGCTGGAGCTATTGGATAAAGTAAGCCAGAGAGGTTCCAATATGAGATAATACAAGACATATTCCCTTAATAGCAGCTTTATCAATGGGCTTGCTAATTATTTGCTTTTTGATGTGCAGGAAAGCTTCGACACACTAGGCTCTTACGCTGTGAAGGTTACAGGCACTCCACTTCCAATACTCTGTTCATTTACATAGGCTAAGGAGGGAGGCATGAACAATACAGCAAATGAATGTTGCATATACCAACAAAGTTGGATCTCTTCTACTTAGGCCCATCAGAAAGGAAAATACCCCCCATAATGGAGAAAGAAGACATCACAAAGGCTGTCCCCCAGCATCTGAGTCTTGTAAAAGGGCCCAAAATAAACACAGCCTGTGAGATCAAAGTTCAGAGATCTCCACTGGCTCCAGGGAAAATACAGTCAGTACCCTAGCAGGAGGAGGATTTGCTTCATTCACCCTCTTATCTCCAACCCCTTTCAGGGGGAAAAGGGAAGCTCCCCACATGACTTTGCTGAAATAAGGAAGGAAGGGGAATATGCGATGTGACTAGGAGTTCAAGTGAGAGATAACAGTAAAGGAAAAGAAGTGCGCAGGCACAGACGCTGGCAACCACCGGGAGTGCAAGATCCTGTGGCAGCAGAGGCTGGAGTAAAAGGCAGAAGTGGCTGTAGATCCAATGGGGCTTTTACCTGGTCTGCTGCTCCTGAGCCAACTAACAATGATCACCTATGGTAAGACATTAAGTTGGACATTGGATGCCATTATTGGTCCAGGCAAAAGACTGGGGGATTGATGCTGAATGCTTATCACAGAAAGCCTATTCCTACTGAGCAGGTGAATGTTTTCAATGTTGCAGTCTCTTTCTAAGCTTTGGGCAGAAGGGAGGGAGGTAGTTGAAGGCTGCTGAAGAAGCCAGGAGGCAACTATGGGTAGAAATTTCAAAAACTTTCCTCTTGGAAAACATCTACATGACTTCCTAGGGCTTTTTTTTTTGTATCTCAGGGACATCAAGAAGGCTCCCAATGTTGGTAACCCAAAGCCCACTTTCATTTGCTCTCTTTCACTTAAAACGTTTCCAGTAAATGTGACTACACTGACTCCTGACTTTGGTCCTGAGAAGAAATGTTGTCTTGAGACCTAGACAGAACTTTAAAAGTAACCTCTGCCATTCTACATTATTATGAACAAATTTCTGCAATGTTTATTCATATAGCTAAAATAACTGGGAATTCACTTTTCCCTAATATATCGAGTCCATGCAGGAGCAGTTCTAGCTGTTGGGAATTTCCTCTGTTGACATAAATATTTGGTTTCCATCAAAAGACATAGCTCTAATTTGAGGAGGGAGCACAAAATATATATCTGTTCCATAAGCCCTATGATAACCCTTCAGAAGTCTGAGAATGCCCTTGCTCTACTCTCCTGAAAGCTGAACAGTCCCACTACCTGCAACTTGTCTTTATAAGACTTATATTCTTACTCTTTCCTGGACTAACTCACCTCCCCCTGCACATTTCCCAGTTTAGCTGCCCTATTTGTAGAAAATGAATGTTAGACATGAATCTCACAGGAGACTTGACTATCCTACTGTAGCATTTCCTGGGGTTTTCCATTACCTCCATCTATACCACTGAGAAGTGAATTGCTTTTTCAGGAAACTGAGCCTGGGTAATAGTTAAGTGTAACTCAAGATAGGATAAAAAGCCTCTCAGTGCAACACTGCTTCTTCCATCTCCCTGGGAAACGCTGGATGGGTGTTAATTTGAAGTCGCTTGTGAGGTTAGAAATAACCTGGCTTCCATAGCTGACTCAGATTAGGATTCCCTAACCTTGATCTCTGTGACCATCAAATGCTAGAACCCAAAAGCTACAAGATACTCTGCATTAAGTCAACTGAGAGGGGAAATTTTTTACTCAGACCACAGAGCAATTAACTGCTGAAGAATGACATGCTTTTCCCAGCTACGATGGAGTGTATCTCTCTATGTTCTCCAACTTTTTTGGTTTGAACTGCGACTTACAGAGGTGAAATTGGGCTTTAGTCACCGTTTTATAAATACTAATTTTAAATCTGTGTGTGTGTGTGTGTGTGTGTGTGTGTGTGTGAGAGAGAGAGAGAGAGAGAGAGAGAGAAACATATGAACACTCACATCTGTCTTGTTCCTTCCACAGCTTGTAAAATCCTCCAGCCCTGGAAGCAAGACTTCCATCTGTGGATAGGATCCTATACTGTAGAGCTGATGTTTAGAATATACTGAATGGTCAATAATGCCTTTCCTCATCCTGCTTCTCAGTGTCCCTAGCCCATCTACATAGTAGGGGAATTAACTTGACTAGTTTCAAAGGGTCCTGCCAGCTAGACAGATCTATAAAATTGACTTCATTATGAAAAAAAAAAAAACTCATAGGGGCCAGAATGAGCTGTTAATTTATTCTTGTGGAGACAGAACAAATTTTGAAATAATCATACATTCATGCATTCAAATTCTATAAATATTTAATAAGCATATATTGTTTAAGCCAATCCCCCATTCCTGAGTCAATCAATGGAAGGAAAAGAAGCAGGCATGGGATGGAAATCAGAAGTATGCAGGACATGGCAGGATTTTGCCTTTCTGACTTCAGGTCCTAAGATCCCAATGGGCCCTAGCATTGTTCCCTCTTTCACCAACGAAACTCTTCTTCAAGTCCCTTGACTGAATGTCAATCTCTGGTCTTCCCCTAGGGGAAACAAGTTCTTGAAGGAAATCCAGTATTTCCATAGTGGAGAAAAAGCAAACCTGTGAGATTTTTGTGAAAGGGTTTTAAAACAGCAGCTGGCAGATGGGACCATTCTTTTTCAGATGGTCAAGAAGGTATTTTTCTAGCCTGAGTATGACATTCATGAAACCATGTAAAGTAGGCCCAGATAAGGGGCTGCTGATTTCAACTATGATTTGTGTTTTAATAAGTTAAGGAAGTAATAATTCAGTGTAGAGTCTGGAATCCTGTAGTCTGGGTATTCAGGATGAATTCTGCCGTTCCTATATTTGACTTTGGTTAAGTGTTTTTCAATTTTTCTCAGCTTGCCTATATGTGCCATAAGTGAATGTGACCAAGTGGTTTCTAAAACACCTTCAAAAATGACTTGATGGAAGTCTCCAAATCCCATCCTGACTGATATCTCAATGATTGTTGTACCAGGTGGTTTTGCATTTTGTGATTTTCAGATATCCCTAGTGGGCAGAGCATTCCCCGAAAAGGTAGGGCTTTCCTAAAATGAAATTTTCCTACTCAGCCATCCAGAAAAGTTAGCATTATTGTTTAGTGTTGTCAGCATTGCACACTGGAAGACAAGCTGGTCTTGTTTTATACGCACAGGCTGCTGTGTTCTCTCTGGCTGCCCTACAGCCCTAATGGCTTAGAAACCAACTCATTACTCATTAGTCTATCTGGATAGGGAAGGAGGCTCCTTACCTTGTCATGTGATAACGTCTTCAGATATAGAAGCTGACAATGATCATTAAATAAATCTGATTACACAGGAGAAGATATATTGAGGACTTCTAAAGGATAGGAATGATCAAGACATAACTCAGAAGTTTTACTTAGGGTATAGAATAAGATTGATGCTTACCAATCACCTACTGAATACCAGCTATGTTATGTGCTCTCACTCTTATGAACTCATTTATCTGCATGATAGTCCTCCATGATGCTTAATAATTGCTTCCATTTTATTGATGATGACCTCAAATACAGGTCACATAAAGATATTCAATAAAGCAGACCTTGAATCTACGTGGTGTTATTCTAGCTAGTTCATGAACTCCTTCATGGGTTGTTTTTCTAGCCTCTCTAGGAAATGTGGGAGTAAGTAGAAGGTGTAAATCAATGTTACTGTGACTGTCACCTTGAGAATCAAGAAAGATTAAGCATAGTACAATGTTCTCTTTCTTATGCCCTGTCCACTTTCTATTGATGAACTAGGATGAGGAAGAGAAAAAGGCAAGAAGAAAGAAGGGAAAAAAGAGAAGGAATAATTTATTATTAATATTAATATTTAATAATACAGTTCCATAGGCTCTGGAATTTCCCATCCTCCTCCCCAAGTCCTTCCCCCCACTACTGATTCCCCTCTAGTATTACAATGGAAAATGAAGATTTTGTTTAGATGTATTTATTGGAACATGAGATTTACAGAGTAAAGAATAGACAGAGAAAACTCTTCTGTCCTCTGGTTCACTCCCCAAGTAGCTGCAATGGCCAAAACTGAGCTGATCCAAAGCCCGGAGCCAGAAACTTCTGCATCTCCCACACAGGTGCAGGGTCCCAAGACTTTGAGCCATCCTCCACTGCTTTTCCAAGTCACAGGCAGGTTGCTGGATGGGAAGTGGAGCAGCCAGGATATGAACCGGCACCCATATGGGATCCCAGGCATACAAGGTGAGGATTTTAGTTACTAGGCTACCGTGTTGGGTCAAAGAGAAGGAAGAATTTTTTAATGAGAGGAGAATGGGTTGAAGGATTAAAGAGGGAAGGCAAGAGAAGGAAAGAAAAAAATGAACAGAAGTGGAGGAACATGCCATTCTAGAAAGTCTAATCACAAAATGTGGAATGGAGAATCAGTCATGACCTACTTTCAGAAGTGACTCAAAATTTTGAAATTTGGACAGGTTGGTCATGCTTTGACAGACCAAATGAGCTGTGAAAAAATCTTCAGCAGATTTCCACAGAGTAATTCAAGCCAGACCTTTCAGCTTCCCTTAGGTCAAAGGGAAGACATGTGCATGCATAGACAAAAGTACTTTCAGCTGTTCCAGATGTCATCGCAACAGAATGCTGCTTTGTTGCCCAGGAGGGGCGTGTGAGAATGCTTTTCAGTGGAGAGGTGGGAGATTACAGAGGGTCAGAGGAAAATGAATGGGAAAGAGCCCACTAAACAGAGGCTCAGATGGTTTCATGAGTCTGTGGATGTTTGGATGTTACGAAAATATTTGTGGGCATTTGAGCTCATGAGGATGAGAAGCTGGATATGTATGCACATGGAAATACTAACTTTCAACAACACAGTGGCATTCAGCACCAGGTGAAAGTTCATTACCAGATAAAATATGTACTTAAACTCCGATTTCATTCCATTCTACTATGGGATTGGAAGGGACTTTAAAGAGGAAAATTGTCCAAAACCCAAACAAACTTTAGGACACTGTGAAATAACTTAGTCCATCAAAAGACAGTTCTTACTTGTCATAAAGTTCATGTGTAGGATAAATCAAAATCCTCTCTTGTCTTCCCATTTCTAAGTCTGAGGTCTCCTGCCATGTCTGAAACTCTCCAAGTATCAGGTGATAGATCAAGCAGCACGGACTTATGTGTATTTATTCTTTGCTACTGAAGATCATTATCTCAGCCAAAATACACTGTTTAGATTCTTTTTTTAAAAATCTATTTTTGAGGCCCAGCGCGATAGCATTGTAGTTAAACTCCTTGCCTTGAATGCGCTGGGATCCCATATGGACACCAGTTCTGATCCCGGCAGCCCTGCTTCCCATCCAGAGCTCCCTGCCTGTGGCCTGGGAAAAGAGTCGAGGACAGCCCAAAGCCTTGGGACCCTGGACAGGCAAGGAAGACCCAGAAGAAGGCCCGGCCTCCTGGATTCGGATTGGCTCAGCTCCAGCTGTTGTGGCAGCTTGGGCAGTGAATCAAGGGTTGGAAGATCTTCCTCTCTGTCTCTCCTCCTCCCTGTATGTCTGCCTAATGCAATTTAGACTTGGTCACAATTTCATAAAATAAACAAAAAAATTAAATATGAGCTTATAAGTGAGAAATTCTTATAGAGGGTGATGCGGTTTCAATGTACTTTACCTTTTTTTTCCATTTTGATTACTTTTCAGGCACACCAATGAGCAATATCTTGTTTCTCCTACCAGCATTTCACTGTACCTAGCTCTGAAACTTTATTCAGACTCTTCCAACTATATATATTTTTTTTCTTCAGACAAAGCGCAGAGAAAAATCTTCCCACCCCCAACACCCCAGCATGAATTTTTCTAATTTATCCTCACTGAGAACTAAGAGAAATCAAAAAGGAAATGAAGAAAAAGGAGGAAATCAGGGGGAAAATCAACTACACAAAGCTTCAAATTTAAGAATAACTAGTAATTCTGTTAAATAATGCCCATGCTAAGAACTGTTTTTGTGAGCCTCCACCCTCCATACTTAGTCCTTCTGTGGGAGCAAAGGGGAGACAAAAGCATAGAGGACCATTCCTTGCTGAGCCCCGAAGTCCCCATATTTTACAAGATATATATTTACACAAGAGAAACAAAACAAATCCAACAAACCCAACATCAACATTTTTGTTCCTGCACTTCTTTTGGAAAGTGTGAGATGAAATATTTTCATGAGCTTGCAGAATATTCAGAATTGGCAATATCCCTAGTGATCACTCAATCTAAATTATTCACATTTAAAATGGATAAAAAGATCCTTCATGGTAGAAGATGATTTTTCCTCCTTCATTTCATATCAATGCAGTGTTGTGAGAGAGACTAGAAACTTGAAGAGTGAATGTTAATGATTATACTCTGAGGACCAATTCTTTTTTCTTTTTTTTTTATAATTCCAGAATTTATTTCATTGACTTTTGCAGAGGGGGCTAAGACAATTAGTTCCATATTGTTTCCTTCATATATCTGAGGTAAAAGGGGATATTGAGGGAGAAGCCCCACCCAATCTCCCACCCGCCCCAGGTCCCAGATGTGGGGCATGCTCTGAGATTCTTGCTCAAGTGGTTTTGATACTTCAACAGTTCTGAATTGCTGCCAATCTCGCCAATCCAAGCACGATGAGGTCACTGAAGAATCCACTGATTGACATAGTCCATCATAGAGTCTCCTTTTGCCCAGTTTTTCACTGCCAACATATACATGAGGTGGTTGATTGACTTGTTCTGTCCTCTGTCTTTTCATGATTAGGGTTCTGAGTCTGGCAGTTCAATTGCGGGGATCCCCAAAGAGACTTTGTCTGAGGTGAACCCAGACCAGATTCTTGTATGGACTGGCAAGCACAGGGCCCAGCGCAGTCCATCACCCCATCGCCCATCGCTGGTTGTTGCAATTGCTTGGTCGGTATTGTTTCCATCCCTGTCTTGCACTGGAACCAATGGGTGTTGCAGTCCAGCCTGGTTCTGCCCTGCACATAGTCGGCCCTCACATAAACCATTGGGAGCTGCAGCCTAGTCAGAGCGATCCACAATAACCCCCACCAGGCCCACCCCCTGCCCTGGTTTGCCAGTATGTGTAGCAGACTAGTCCAGTCTGTCCCACATCCCATTTGGCTCTCGTACATGTCAATGGGTATTGAAGCTTAGTTCCATCTAATCAGCTCAACTATCTAGCCATCATGGATGTTGTTGGGTGCCTCTCTGTCTAGGCACCCCAGCCCCTGTCCTAGTTTTCGTGTCCTTCCATGGGGGTGGTAACCCAAGAGGGAGAAGCCCGCTATTTCCCTCCCAGGCCTCTCCCACTCCCGGATTATGCATTCTCCAGGTGGTTCTGTGGTTTAACTTAACAGAGTTAACCCTCAGTGCCAGCTTCTGCCAGCTGATGCTGTGGCTAAGCCCCAACAACCCTCACCCACTCTAATTTTGTTTGTACCAATAGGAATAATCAGCCCAGCCTGGCTTTTCTCTGATCTAGTCCACATGAGGTGCACAGGTGTTGTAGCCCTGCCTAGTCTGGTCTGCCCCCATCCCAGCTCATGCTCTCCAGTTGGAGTAGCTGTCCAGCAAGGGAACCACCCTGTATTTCCCCAGCCAGCTCTACCCCTCCCTTCCTGGTTCTCACGTGTGCTGTTAGGTGCTGCGGTCATATCTGACACAGGCAACCTCACCTTGGCATTCTGTATTGTGGACTGCTTTTGTTGCGACTGAACCCAGCCCAACCCACACTCTGTTCTGGTGATTGGATTTGCCAGTGGATGACGTGAACTGATTCAGCCTGGTCTGCCCCTGACCCATGCCAAATGTATGCTAGTGGGAAGCTTGCCATGGCCTGTTCTGGGCTGTTTCCTATCATGTTTCTTGCGCTTACCTGCCGGGTCTGTGTCCTGCCAGAGGAGTTGCCCAGACTCCTCCATCAGAACCCCTCCAAATGCCAGGTTTCGCACATTCCAGGGTGTCCATGAGCCAGCCCTACTCAGTTCACCTCCTGTCCTAGCAGGAACAGTGGCTTCTCCTGACTGGCCGGCCTTCAACCCAAGCTGGTTCTTGCTGTTGGATGTTTCAGCCTAGCCACAGCTCGTCCATACCCACACACAGCTCACACATGGCTCGGTAGGGATTGAGATCTAGCCTAGTCCGTCCCACATCTACGCTGGTCCTCCAGGACACCAGATAGTGTTGCAGTCTGGCCCGGCCTGGTGCCTCCAGTCCCAGTCCACACTTGTGCCAAGGGAGACTACAACTGTTTCCTGATCAGAACGCAGCCCCCATTCCAGACCACACGCCCCTTGGTGGGAACCTCCACCCAGCTAGGGTGTCCCCTTAGCTCCCCAACCGGGCCTGTTCCCAGCCATAGATCATGCGCATGCCAGTGGTTGCTCTGACTCAGCTTGGCAGAGCCCCTCACCTGGAGGACCAATTCTTATTAATAGAAGGATGATAGAGAACAAGAGTACAGGAAACGCAAAGGTCTGATGGAAGGAACGTTCAGGGATTGTTTCTTAGAAATGTCCTGGGGGCTGCCACTACCCCTGAAGCTCCTATGCTATCACTTGCCACCAAATGGCATCAATTTTTTGCTTCCTTTCTATGTTTTCCTTTAGGTCATCCTATCCTGGAAGCACCAGATAGTGTGACAGGGCCCTGGAAGGGAGACGTGACTATTCCCTGCACCTATGGTCTCCTGCCAGGCTACACCCAAGTCTTGGTGAAGTGGCTAGTACAACGTGACTCAGACCCAGTCACCATCTTCTTGCGTGACTCCTCTGGAGACCATATCCAACAGGCAAAGTACCGAGGCCGCCTACACTTGAATCAAGAGATTCCAGGGAATGTGTCCCTCCAACTGAATGTGCTGGAGATGGATGACCGGAGTCACTATATATGTGAAGTCACCTGGCAGAGCCCTGATGGCAAGCAAGTGGTTAGAGATAAGATGATTGAGCTCCGCGTCCAGAAATGTGAGTCACTGTGGGGGCAGTAAAGCATTGAGGGGCAAAGGAACCCTCGGAGGACTGTAATCTTAGAAATAGCTTAGCTACCCAGACACCTTTTTTTTTTTATCTGTGCATAGGCTTTCTTCATTGTGTGCGCTAATCAGAAGCAAACCAGCGGAGTACCCTAGGAACATCACTCTGTGGAAGATTTTAGGAAGTGTTGCGAAGGCTTCAAGAGCTGCAGATTTCAACCATTTGAAGTGCCCCTGAAATTCTAGCTAACATACCCTCACTGACCTCCATAAACTCTGAATCTTAAAACTTATAAAAATGAATGTATCTAATGAAGGTATTGAAGGACGGACAGATACTTGACATTAACTGGAAGGATAAGATTCACTGACTTGCAATTTTGTTAGGATCTATTCCTGATACACCAAATTGGTACATAATCTGAAAGCTAGTTGAATGTTTAAAAATGCATTGTTTTGGGAGCCTGGCGCCGAAGCCTAGTGGCGAAAGTCCTCGCCTTGCCCACACCCATATCGGTGCCGATTCTAATTCCAGCAGCCCACTTCCCATCCAGCTCCCTGTGTGTGACCTGGGAAAGCAGTCTAGGACAGCCCAAAGCCTTGGGATCTTGCACTCATGTTGGAGACCCAGACGAGGCTCCTGGCTTCAGATCGGCTCAGCTCTGGTCATTGCAAGCATTTGGGGAGTGAATCATCAGACAGATCTTCCTCTCTGTCTCTCCTCCTCTCTGTATATCTGACTTTCCAATAAAAATAAATAAATCTCTTTAAAATGCATTGTTTTAAAATATTTATTATTTATTAAATTTTATTTAAAACTTAGAGATAAAGACAAATCCTCCACCTTCTGGCTCATTCCCCTAGATGAGCGCAATGCCAGGCTGATGCCGGATGCCACACGCAGGATTCCCACATGGGAAGGAGGGGCCCAAACACTGGGGCCACACTCTGCTGCTTTTCCCAGGCCATTAGAAGGGAGCTGGATTGGAAATGGTGTGACTGCAACAAAAACCGGCACAAATATGGCATGCTGGCACCATGCATAGCAGCTTTACTGGCTGTGCCACATGCGAGCCCTGGTATTATTTTTATGTCAGTTGATCTTTAACACCAGACAACTCCACTTCCTTCTAATGTAAAAGGTGTCTAATTCTCAAATGAACAAAGCTATTTTTATTCACCTTACCTTTCCTTTCTTCCCTCCTAAGTCAGGAACCATCCCCGAGCTTTAGTTCCACTTGTAGATCTGTGCATACCCTTATGCCCAATAGGAATGACTTGACCTAGTATCACTAAAGGCTTATGACTTCTCATAACCCCATCTCTTGTCTTCCCTTTGCAGTGCCTGTCTCCAAGCCCACAGTGACAAGTGGCAGCAGCTATGGCTTCACCGTGCCCCAGGGAATGAGGATTAGCCTTCAATGCCATGCTCAGGGTTCACCCCCCATCAGTTACGTTTGGTACAAAGAACAGGCAAATAACCAGGAACCCATCAAAGTAGCAGTCTTGAGTACCTTATTCTTCAAGCCTGCAGTGCTGGCTGACTCCGGCTCCTATTTCTGTATTGCCAAAGGTCGTGTTGGCTCTGAGCAACGCAGCAACACTGTGAAGTTTGTGGTCAAAGGTAAGTAGCTCTCTCCTCTGGTGAGTATCTTAACAGACTACCTTGGATCAGAAATATCTTGGAGTAGTGAACATACAGCAGAGAAATGCTGAAAGTGGGATCTTTGGTAGGCAATGGTTATAACATTACAAAGAAAAAAATTCAGAACTGTGAATGGAAGCGCTAAAGATAATACCTCTCAAATAAAGATGGAAAATTGACAAGTGACAATACATATATCTCGGAATTGCCAGATACAAAGTGTATGGACTCCACACACACTTTCTCGTTGAATCTCCACACCTGTCCCACTGTACACCTGTGGTCAATGTCATTTTACAGAAGAAAAAAAACTGAGAGTCCAAAAACAGAATTTACTCATGTAGGCTCACTGAAAGAAAGTGCAAATCTGAATTTGCACTCAGAATATATGTTCTTTCCTCTTCCTCTGCTAGTTTCTCAGGACTGAATCTGTATCAGATTCTGGAAATCTTTTAGAAGCTAATATTTTACATTTGTTATTTTTTCTTAGCTTGGTTTATGTGGGGATTTGGGGTTGTTTCGTTCAATTAAATTGGGTTTTGCTTTGTGAAATAAATCCCAGATATCTGCAAATGTTCTTGGATTCCCTTCCCCTTTCTTCATAAAGTCAAATTCAAGTTCTGGTTGAATAGGGGCTCTGGTTAACTACAATCTATTTCTTACAGTATTCAAATAGGAGCTCTGTAAACTATACACTTAGGCTACAGGCTGCGGTAAATTGAAATCTTGCAACAGATATGGCCAGATGAGTTTGTGTGTGTGTGTCTTTGTTTGTTTGCTTTACAACAGATATCCTTGGAGGAGAAGGACATGGCTATCACTGCCCCAAATATGTTGGGAACTAACAGCACTTTAAGGAGCACTCTACGGGGCAGCTCTGTATAAAAGAGAGTAAAATTAAATTTAAATAAATAAATAGTGCTTGCCACGATTTGAATTAGGAAATAGATGTTGGCTTGAGATTCCTTGGGTTTCCTGGATGGATGTGTTTCACAAAGTTTAGTAGTAGTGAGGATGTGTATGCTCTAGATTCTCATCTGTTCGTTTTTACAGTAGTAAGGGCTGTCTCTGAGAGAATTACTTGGATAATGCCCCAGTTCTGTAAGAGTTAACATTGTGATGATAGAGGGTAAGGCATAACCAGAAAGTCTAAGAGTATGTCTTTCATAAAGAGACCAATGTGAACACTCTTGCTTTCTGTGAGTTAGTTCCTAGACCAACCGGGCAGAAGTTTGCTCATAGCCAACATGAATATTACAATAAAAATCACAGGAGGTATAAGTGCTAAGTCATTATCATTATTATATATTATTATTATTATTAGGCAGTGTCCTCCATTACCTCCTACTGATAGATAAGAAAACAGAGGCTCAAGTAAGTTGCCTTCAGCTTTCCACACATCCCTGCTCTCTGAATCAAGCAGCTCTCTTTTTGCTTTTTATAATCTGCATTTTTCTCCATCCGGGAGTGGTCACATGACTCTAGTTCTCAAACTTTCAAGCAGCTTACTCTGTTCTCTTCTTCAGTTTGGGACCATCTCAAAGCCAAGGGATGGTTATACATTGTTCCCTCTTTGATTACATGTTCTGCAACATCCACTGCCTGCTCACCCCTATTCTGTCATTCTGTTTACCCAGGTTTGTCTTACACCGTATAAGAAATATTCAGAACATTTCCACATGATTCCAGGCCTCTAGCCCAGCTTCTACAAGATCTTTTCAGATAAGCATTCTATCAACTACTCTCCTCTATGAATTCAATAAACTACTCTTCCCTCTCCTTTATTATTTCCCTACCCATCCTTTTATTTCCTCTTGGCAAAAAGATATTTGCTCCTCTCCACATCAATCCCTCCCCCATTACTTGATTTCAACTGCTCCAACACTACCCATTATACCTCCAGCTAAGTTGAATATGCATATATAAAATATGAATGTATCTATATAAATAACATTTATTTTATTTTAGTATCTCTTCACTTGACATTCCAACTCTACTACAGTTACTGCCAGTCTTCTTAAGGAGGGAAATTCCCCCAGTTGTACTTCTCAGTTCTCCACACCATAACTTTCTCAGCTTCATCACTGACTTGCAAATCACTAAAACTCAAAAACTTGCATTCATATTCAGCCTTTTCAACATCTCTGTAGCAGCTGATCCCATTGCCCATTCTTCCCTCCTCAAAATTCTTTTAACTATTTCTATCAATGATATCACATTCTCTTAGTTTTCTTATGACCTCATTGTTCCTGCTTGGGCTGCTTTGCTGGATACTCTTTCATTAACTCCTTAGTAACAAGTGTTCTCAGAAATTTAGGTCATATTTGCCTCTTCATGTATCTCTATCATTTTAGAAGATTTATTTAATCCCCTGACTTCCATTATCATTTCTAGGCTAATACATATTAAATCATGATTTTATTCCTAGCTTCTCACCTGAATGATAGATCCCAATGCCTAATTACCTCCTGGATGGCATCATTTCTGATATCAGTTTATCTAAAATTGAACTTACCAAACCTGTTCTTCAAACATGTTAGAAGACAACTTACCTTTTGATTCTTCCCTACCCTTTACTTTTCATAGACAACTAATAATTAAACTCATCGACTGTGAATTCAACTACCGAATCACATCTATTATTAAGCTGATTCATTCTCTTCACATATCTTCATGGTTGAATCATGTTTTTTCCTGAACAATTTCAGCAGCCTTTTTTTCTAAAGATTTTTATTTATTTTAATTGCAAAGTCAGATACACAGAGAAGAAGAGAGACAGCGAGGAAGATCTTCCGTCTGATGATTCACTCCCCAAGCGGCTGCAAAGGCAGGAGCTGAGCCAATCCCAAACCAGGAGCCAGGAGCCAGGAGCTCTATGGGGTCTCCCACATGGGTGCAGGGTCCCAAGGCTTTGGGCCGTCCTCAACTGCTCTCCCAGGCCACAAGCAGGGAGCTGGATGGGAAGCAGGGCTGCCAGAATTAGAACCGGCCCCCATATATGATCCTGGTACACTCAAGGCAAGGATGTTAGCCACTAGGGCACAGCACGGGGCCCCAGTTTCAACAGTATTTTAAATGACATCCCCAATTTCAACAGTCTTTTAAACGTCTCCCATTTACCAACAAATCACGAACTTACCCAGCACTACTTAGTACCTATTTTATGTCACTAGATTATAAAATCCTAGAGTGCATAATCCTGCTTACTTCATGGGTATTAGCGTTCAGGTATATCCTTAGTGCATAGGAGGCATCAAGTGAATAATATTTGTTAAAGAGTTAAGTCAGAACTATTTTTTTCTAAAACAGTTTTTATTCATCGAAAACCTTTTTATTATTTCCCATGGATTTTCCCCCAGTAACAGGAAACACCAAACTTTTAGTCTGTGTCTAGCCTGCCTAGTCTACCTTATCTTCTAATATTTCTTTTCTTATTTGAGACGGCATGGTGTTCCCTCTCCCTAGAGAAATTTTATGAACATTTTACTGACATTTTCTTTTTTGTACAGGAATATAATTCACATAATAAACAAAAAATCAACATTTTTTTCACATTTGACTTATGTTAAAGAGAGACAGACATCTGTTACCCACTGGTTCACCCCCCAAATGTCTGCAGCATTCAAGTTAAAGCCAACATAAAAGTCAAGAGCTTGAACTCAATCCAGATCTCCCACATGAGTAACGTAGATCCAACTACTTGGAGCACCACCTGCTGCCCTCCGGGGTGTGCATCAGTAGGAAGCTGGAACTGGGAGCTGAACTAGGGCTCATCAACTGTGGTGAAAACACCTGCTCCAAATTCCACATTTTAAGGCATAGAGTTCAGTAGTTCATGTGGTTGTTTTACTCTTACTATTATCCAGTCTCAGAAGATTTCAATTAACACATAAGGAAGCTTCACACCAATTGATGAAACTTGAATTTCCTTATTCCCCTAATCTCCAGAAAACATTAATTTGCATTCTGTCCTTCCTGATTTACCTATTGTCGATATTTCAGGTAATTTTGTATCATACAATATTCTTGTATCTCTTCTTTTTTGTTTACTTAACATAGTATTTTCAAGGTTTACCCATGCTGTAGCATATATCAGTATTTCATTATTTTTATTAGTAAATAATTTTTCACTACATGGATATACCACATTATCCACAAATTCTTCATTCAAAGAGCCCTTGTATTGTGTTGACCTTTTGGTCAGTATGAATGAACAACTTCTATGAAAAATCATATAAAAATGTTCCTGTGGACATGTTTTCAATTATTTTAGGTATTTATATACTAACTTAGCACTTAACTTCTTTGAAGAAGAGTCAACTTTTTCCAAAATGGTTGAACAATTTTACCTTCACATTAAAAACGTATAGGAGTTAATACTATATCTGAGAATCTATTGCCAAACTCAAGCTCATCCACAATTACTCCTGTTTTTCTTTTAAAAGTTTTATGTTTTTAACCCTTATGTTTAAGTCTGATACACTTTGAGTCAATATTGCTATATGCTATATGAGATAGGGCCAAATTACACTTCTTTCCATGTGGCTATATAGTTTTCCCAGCATCATGAGCTGGTGAGGGGTGGGGGGGGGGGGAAATATGCTTTCCCAATGAATAATCCTAGCACCATTGTTGAAAATTAATTACCAATATGTTGGTTTATTTCTAGGTCTTGGTTCAATTTGCTTTACTTATTATATTTTTAAATACTTATTTTTCATTTTATTTGGAATTGAGAGAGAGAAAGAACATCTATCCGTTTTTCATTCCCTGAACAGCCACAACAGCAAAAGCTGGGCCAGAATAAAGCCAGGAGCCTGGAACTTCAGTCTTTCACATGGTTTTCAGGGGCCAAACTAATTGAGCCATCCTCTGCTGCTTCCTTGGATAGGCTATGAATAAGCTGTTATCAGAAGAATAATAGCCAAGAACCAAGAACTTCATCAGGGTCACCAACATGGATGGAAGGGGCTCAAGCAGTTGAGCCATCTTCTGCTGTTTTCCCAGGTGCAATTATCAGGTAGCTAGACTGGCAATAGAGCGGCCGGAATGTGTGCCATAATCATACAGGATGCTGATCTCACAGAGACTTAATCTTCTGCTCCACAACGTAAGCCTTAGGTGATTTGTTTCATGGCCTAATATATGGTCTCATTTGGATAATGTTTCATGAGCCCTGGGAATAATGCACATTCTGTTCCTATTGTGTGGAGTGCCATATATATATTAGAACAAGTTGGTTAATTGTATTGCTTCAGTCCTCATTTTCCTTGTTGATATTCTGTCTGGTTGTTCTATCAATAATTGAAAGTAGAGCACTTAAAGACTCAAATAGTTTTCACTGAATTGTCTATTTCCCCCTCTAATCTGTAGTTTTCTGCTTCATGTATTTTGGGATTCTACTATTAGGCATATGTCTATTTACATTGAAAGTGTCTTCTTGACTGTTTTTTAAATAATTGTTCTTTGTAAATAGTAGCAATCTTTGGAGATTCATTGTGTCAGTATTGGTATTTTTGCTGTTATTTTTGCTACTTATTTGCAAAGTGTATTTTTCCATTCTTTTGTTTAAGTTATTTGTGCCTCTGCATAGCACACATTATATTCTAATCCACTCTGTAATCTCTATCATTAAAATTGATTGCTTGTGATCTGATAAGGTGGGATTTATGCCTGATGGTTTATTCATTATTTGTATCTCAGGTCTTTCATATTTCTGCATTTCTTCATTACTGTCACTTTTCATATTGAACAGAATTTCTTTGTCATTCCTTTTACTATACCTTTTGAGTTTTTTTATTGGTACTCACAATTGAGATTGCCATTAATTATTAACTTACAATTTGGTAAAGAATACAGGCTAGTATACAAAGCTTTGTTTCTATATACCTCCATTCCTTCTCCTTAATGCATGAATTGTAAGATACTGCATTTTTATGCATTATGCTCATATTAACGTACATTTATGATGATTGCCTGTGCAATCAAAACAACAAAAATACACTTATACCCTATACTTATCTATGTAATTTCATTTACTGGTTGCTTTCTCCTTCATGCTCATTTAAGTTACTGTCCAGCATACTTTCACTTCATCCTGAAGAATATCCCTCTAATATAGATTATTGCTTATATGTGGTAATGATAAACTCTCACTTACCATTTATCTTGGAATTTTTTTCTTTTCTGCTTTATTTTTAAAGTGTAATTTTGCTGAGTACAGAATTCTTCATCAACAGGATCTTTACATGGTCTATATGGTTCTGATGAGAAATCACCCTTAACTGTATTGAGAACACTTCGTAAATAATGAATATTCTTTCTCCGGCTTTGATTTTGGTTATGTTGTTTCTAGGTATGCATGCTTTTTAGTATATCCCAAATGAAATTAATCTTGCAATGACAGATTATTGCTTTTTTATCTGTGATTTTTTTTTACATTATTACTTCTGTGTATCCATTTATTTCTCCCTTCGCCTTTTACAGTTCTCATGATGGGTGTATTGATATACTTGATTGCAATCCACAGATATCTGAATACTGTGCAATTCTTTTTCATTTATCTTCCTTTCTGTTTTTCTAAGCAGATAAGTTCAATTGTCATATCTTCAAGAATACAGATAATTTATTCTTCCTACTCATATCTACTTTGGTGGATTTTCCCCTCTAGTGCAGTTTTTCTTTAAGTCACTTTACTTTTAATCTCATTATCTCTATTTTTGCTCCGTTTTATATCAATTTACTCATTGATATTCTGTATTTGACTTGAATCATCCCAGTTCTTTTAGTTCTATATATATATATAGATAGAGAGAGAGACATGTTTCTCAGGTTTTTAAAAAATGTGTTTAAATTGCTTTATCTACTAAGTTCAATATTTGTGCTTCTCTGGGGACAGTTTCTATTCGAAAAAAAGTTGAATTATTCAATGGATATACTTTCTGGTTTATTTGTGTTGTCTTATATTCTTTTATTGCCAATAAACCGACTCTCTAAATACTACAAAACGGCAAATCTGGAAGTCTGGTCTTGTCCCAGAGCATTTTGTTGGCACTACATGTTGAAGTAATTGCTGGTTGTTTTTCAATGACATTTGCAAGAGTTACTTTTTAAACTTTAGGGGGTTACTTCTGTTTTTCTGTATTATTTGTCACTCATGACCACTGCAATCTCTGCTTGGTTGGTTTAGTAATCAGCTGGAAATTGAATAGCAATTTCTGGAACTTATAAACCTGTACTCCTTAACAAAGAATTCTGTTGCCTGTCTTCAACACTCAGGCAGTTTATAATTGTACTACAGCCTTCATTTCGTGCTTACATTGATACTTGAGGATAGCCAGAGATAAGAGTTAGAGCCTTATTAAGTCTTTCCTTAGTGGGCAAACCTATGCATGTGTGTAGTCTTCTAGTTTCCCAGGACTGCTGTCAGAGTTTATTTTTTTTTATTTTAAAAAGTTTTTATTTCTTCTTCTTCTTCTTCTTCTTATTATTATTATTCTGATGATCTTTACATAGTTGATTAGGTTGCAAAGAATCAAGAGCTAAAGGAAAGTGGGTTAGACCATTGTTTCCACATTCTCTTTTTTCCTTTCTGTATCTGGAGTAATGGGAGACAGATAAGGAGAAGCCCCACCCAGCCTCCCAACCATCCTAGGGTCTCCGATGTAGGGCATGCTCTGAGGGTCGTGCTCAAGTGGTTTTGATAGTTTAGCAGTTCTGAATTGCTGCCAATCTTGCCATTACAGGCACGATGAAATCTCTCCAGAATCCACTGGCTGACAGCCATCTTAGAGTCTCCGTTTGCCCAGATTTTCACTGCCAACATGTGGCTGGGGCAGTTGATCAATTTCTTCTGCCCTCCATTCTCTGTTGTGGTACCAGGTGTCCTCTGCAGGTTCCGATGGACTGTCATATCCTCCATGAGCACTGGGTATCCTGTCCACTGCTCAGCTTTAACACATGCACTCCACAATCAGACCATGGAGCACTTCTCTTCATGGTTGGGGTTCTGAGTCCAGCAGTTCAGTTGGGGGCAATCCTGAAAGACACTTCATCTGAGGTGATTCCAGACCTGATTCTTTTGTGTGCATGTCTACACAGGGTCCGGCACAGTCTGTTGCCTCAATCAGCTTATGCATATGCTGGTGGTTGTAATTGCTGGGTCAGTTCTGTTTCCAGCCCTGTCTTCCACACAAATCAATGTGTGTTGCAGCCCAGCCTGAACCTGTCCACCACACACTTGGCCCTCACACAAACCAGTGGGAGCTACAACCTAGCCTAAGTGACCCACAATAGCGCCCACCAGGCTCAGCCCCTGCCCCGGTTCCCAGCAGACTGGTCCAGTCTATCCTATATCCCATTCAGCTTACATACATGTCGATGGGCATTAAATCCTAGTTCAACCCAACCAGCCCTACTTTA
Organism: Ochotona curzoniae; assembly: GCF_017591425.1. Taxonomy (NCBI): domain Eukaryota; kingdom Metazoa; phylum Chordata; class Mammalia; order Lagomorpha; family Ochotonidae; genus Ochotona; species Ochotona curzoniae. The sequence goes on from NW_024465023.1 coordinate 34,404,463, forward strand.
CAGCCCACACACATCCTGGCAAGTGCCACTCTCTGTTTAGCCATGCCTGTCCCAGTCCTGGCTCTCATGCTCACCAGTGGGAATTTCAACCCAAGAGGGAGGTGCCCACTATTTCCCTCCTAGGCCACTCCCACTCCCAGATCATGCACCTTCAGATAGTTCTGCAGTTTAACTTGACAGAATTAGCCCCCAATGCCAGCATCTGCCAGCTGATGCAGCAGCAAAGCCCAAACAACCCTCACCCCATCTGATTTATGCATGCACCAATAGGAACAACTAACCCAGCCTGCCTTTCCCCTGATCCAGCTCACAAGAGGACAACAGGTTTTGTAGCTCTGCCGGGGCTGGTCTACCCCCATCCCAACTCATGCTCTGCAGTGGGAGTGGAAGTCCAGCAGGGAAGCCCCATGCAGTCCCCCTACTGACTCTGCTCCCTCCTACTGCCCCTGCCCCGTGTATCACATGTGCTGGTTGAGTGCTGCAGCCCCGGTCTGGCATGGCCACCTTGCCTCAGCATTTGCCAGTGGGTGCTTTAGTCTGGTTGGGCCTGTCCCATCCCCAGTTCTAGCTCACACTGGTGGGGGCTACAGCCTAGCCCAGCCCAGCCCAGCATGCACCCATTCCCAGCCCTAATGTGTACTGGCATGTGTTGCGACTGAACCCGGCCCAACCCACACTCTATTCTAGTGCTTGGATTTGCCAATGAGTGATGTGAACTGGCCGAACCTGGTCCGCCCCCAACCTGCAGCAAATGGATCCCAGTGCGTACTGTTCCCTGGCCTGATCTGGTTTACTCCCTATCGTGATTCTTGTGCTCACCTGCAGAAACTGTGTCTTGAAAGAGGAGTTTCCCAAGCTTCATCAGAACCTCTCCCAATGCCAGATCTCTCACATACCAGTTGACCCACAGGCCAGCCCTACTGACTCCACCTCCTGTCCTAACAGAAATAGTGGCCTTTCCTAACTGGCCTTCAACTCATTCTGGTTTTTATTGTTGGGTGGTACAGCCCAGTCAAGCCTGGTCTACTCCCAGACACAGATCACACATTGCTCACCAGGGGCATAAGCCTAGCCTAGCCTGTCCTACACCTAACCTGGTCCACAGGAGCACCAGTTGGTGCTGGGATCTAGCCCAGTCTGGCACGCCCAGCTCCAGTTCTCATTTGTGCTGAGGGACACTGCAACCGTATCCAGACCAGACACAGCTCCTACTCTGGCCCCGACACTCACCAGTGGGAACCACAACCCAGCCAGGGTGTCCCCTTAACTCCCCAACCAGGCCTGTTCCCAGACATAGATCCTCCGCATGCCAGCGATCGCTCTGACCCAGCTTAGCATAGTCCCTTACCTGTCATGACCTTTGAAAATCCCATGGACACTCCATTTCTCAGCTTCTCCTTTTAAGCTTTGCTGTTTTGCTTTGGTTCTGGTTAGTCTCTTGTTTCCCCCAGCTCTTACACATTACCTCTGACAGCTGTATGAAAAAATGCTTTCCCCACCCCAGGAAGAGGTATTTAGCACTGGTGAATTAATAAAAACAAGCCTTTATAGCCTATCACTATTACTGACAATTGTTTGGGAATAAGTCTTACTCTACCATGTGTAGTAGAGTTTTATTTTCAATGCTACCCCTGAGTAGGAGAGGAGGATGAGTTAAAAAAATGACACAAAACCTATTATTTTTCCAAAATTGGAAGGTTTTCTGTTCATAAAATTTCACCAAGTTGCTGTAAATCATTGGTTAATTTCCAGAATTGTTGAGGAAGGAAACTGATTAAGTCAAATAATGCAAACAAAAATGGCATTTCTTTTACAAAGAGTTCATTACTCTATGATTTTTGGAGGTCATTACCCTATAATGTTCAACGACATCTCCCACTGCCACCTTTTTTTTGTGTGTGACATTATGGAAGTCCCTCTCAATATAATGAATCAGTATAAATCACTTAAATGTTAGTAAAATATTTTTCCTGAGTTAAAATACTCTGTGAACTCTAGCTATAGGTTCCTTGAAGACATTAATCTTGGTAGAAGGATGAAAAGGAAACACATGACTTCTCAGCCTTTTGAGAAAAATGTTGCTACAGGTCCAAGTATTAACTTGACTGATTTTTACTTACTTCCAAATTTCCCTAGAGTATTCAACTAAACAAGGTTACCAAAGCCATTGATGAGGCTCCTTTCTTTGCTTTCAGACTCCTCTAAGCCACCCAAGATCAAGACTGAGGCACCTTCCAGTACTGAGGCACCTATACGCACACAGTTGCCCTTGGCAGGTGAGCTTAACAATTTTTATTTGTTGATGTTAAATTATCTAATGTCTGTCACTTTTGGACTCATTATCTTATAGACAGTGGTTAGACATACAGTAATGTCATGGAAATCAATGAAGACACCCTAATGACCTTGGATATATATATTGAAGATTTATTTACTTTTATTGGAAAGGTGGATATACAGAGAGGAAAAGAGACAGAAAGGAAGATCTTCTGTCCCATGGTTCACTCCCCAAGTGAGCACAACAGCTGGAGCTGAGCCAATCCCAAGCCAGGAGCCAGGAGCTTCTTCCGGGTCTCCCACGCAGGTGCAGGGTCCCAAGGATTTGGGCCATCCTCAACTGCTGTCCCAGGCCACAAGCAGGGAGCTGGATGGGATGCAGGGCCACTGAGATTAGAACCGGCGACCATATGGAATTCCGGCGCATGCAAGGCAAGGACTTTATCCACTACACTATCGCACTGGGCCCGATATATATATATTTAAAACCATTGAGTTCCTCAGTGATAACATGACAATAGAAGAGTGGAAACCAATATCAAGGGTGGCAAAAAAGTGGAATCATAAGTATTGTATATATTTTTTTAATGCAAGCTACAAAGGTTAAAAAAAAAAAATTAAAACACACTCGTTGAAAAAGCAGCAAAGGAGAACACTCTTACTTATGCCCTGATTCTGACCTGTTATATTATTTGGGGATTATTACACCCCTTCTGTGTATGTATTTTCTTTTCATTATCCATTACAAAAAGTAAGAAAATAAGATGCCTTACCTCAGGGTACCTGCAGTCGATCATAAGACCAAGTACACTTGAATCTGCAACAAGTTTGCCCAAGAGTCCCCACTTTTGCATCCATCCCTCTACCTTGCTGTTCCTGGATGTAGAAGAAGCCTCTTATTGTAATTCTCTATTGTAACAGTGACATCTACAACGAACCAATCCTGGAACCGGACCAGTGAAGTGGATCGATACCATGGTACGACCATTACTGGGCCAGGTAAGAGCAACATCAGGACATCTATCCTTCCTTTTCAGTGCTGAGCTTCACAACTGAATCTTCCCATTACACACACTGCCCTTTAGCATTCAACTTGGCAAAGTAGCAAGAGCCCTGGAAATGAATAGGGCGGGTGGGATAGAAAGCCAAGTTATAGTAGGGTTAAGTGGAGTGATATCTTGTTGCCATAATAGCATACTTCCCAAGAATCGTGAAGAATAGGGATGCCGCCATGATCTCTTAAAGAAATGCGCGTTGGGCCAGTTAAAGATAATGGCAGGATCTCACTATCTCAATTCTTATCCAAGGATTTCCAAGAAACTTTCAGCAAAATTTTAAGGGTCCTCAGTTAAGCATTTCATAGATTCATACCCTCAGGGGAGATATTTTCTGTTCCATCTGGAACTGATACTCTGTTGGTATGCAATACTGTTTTGATGGCTAAAGTGACAAAATATTTTCATAGCAGTTAATAATTGTTTTCCTTAACCCCTGTGATGCCATGACTCATGCCCTAGAATGCTGCAGATGATCCAATGGTCTTGCAAGAAAAGAGCTACTGCCTTATACTCCAACGAACCTCTAAGACTCCAAACCTACACTAAGCATCTGGTTTGATTTGTTAATGTTAAATTGCCTGCTGCTCCCAGTCTCACCTGGTTGTAGAGTTCTTGGCCATTTATGGGCATAGATCAAAGTTGATTTGTGTGCAAAGTGTACAAACTTCGCATTTACTTTGCCACTTTTTGCTGATGGCATCCTACATTCCATGCTTCTTCCAGGGCAACGTCATTAGAAGAAGATAATTAGATCATGGAAATCAGGGAAAATAAGAAGATACCTTGGGAAGGGTATAGGTTCCCAGGTGCTGAATCTAGAACACCCTTACAGTAAGAAATTTTTCAGTCATTGACTTATCTGAGGAAGAAATGTTTACTTTTCACCCCAGAAGCTGCAATAGCTGGGATTGGGCCTGAGCAAAAGTAAGTGTCAGAAATTTCTTCTGGGACTCCCATGTGGGATCAGGGGCCCCAGAAATTGGGTCATTCTCCACTGCTTTTCTCTTACTATTGGCAGAGAATTGGATCAGAAGTGGGGCAGCCAGGACATGAACCAGCATCCATATGGGATTCTGACATTGTAGCCCACAGCTTTACCTGCTATACCACAATGCCAACCCCAGAAATCTTTCTTTTACTAAAGCAAACTTATAGCTGAAGTTCCGTCAGTTCCAATGAGTTCTGAAAACCACAAATAAAAAATTTCTAGGAGATATGATCTTGGAGTCTAGTGAAATGAAAACAGTGCAGTTCCTTTTTGGTACCTCCCTCTATCTCCTTACCTGTTCCCATGGATTAAGAACATTATATCTGAAAGTTCATCAGACACAGTTCATTTTTTTTCATTGACATGATAGTGAAATTGTGTCCAGGACAGGCAAGTATCTGCCTATGATCACTGTATTCATTTTTCCTATTTGTTTTGAAAGCATACCCCAAATCTGGAAGCTTAAAACAACATGAACATCATTTTTTAGAAAATTCATTTATTGGAAAGGCATATTTACAGAGAGAAGGAGATACAGAGAGAAAGATCTTTCGTCTGCTGTTTCACTCCCCTAGGTTTCCACAATGGCTAGAGCTTAGCCAATCCAAAGCTAGGAGCTTCTTCCAGGGCTCCCACGATGGATGCAGGTAGCCAAGGATTTGGACCATCCTCTACTGCTTTCCTAGGCCACAAGCAGGGATCTGGAATAGAAACGGAGCAACTGGGACACTAACTGGCACCCATATGGGATCCCAGCACATGCAAGGCAAGGATTTTGCCACTAGGCTACCATGCCACCCCCAATATGTTGTCTTATACTATGTAGAACAAAAGTCTGACACAATTATGATTAAGCTAAAATGAAGATATAGAAAACAGACTAGAATCAGCATTGGACAACAGTAAAACCACAAAGACATGGGGGGTATCAGGAGTGACCCTGACAACCTCTTAACAGGAGGTCATGTGCACAGAGCAGGGAGGATTCCAGGGTGGAGCAGGTGGACAAGAGGAGACTTGTATCCCAACCCTGGAGGCTCCCAGATCCTTGCCAAGGACTACCCAGTATGGGCACCAAGGACTACATTCCAAATGCCAAGGAGACCACGGGGAATTGGAGTGCCTTCGGAGGCTAAGTACTCTGAGGTCATCTGCTCCCACCTGAATCTCCCACACAGGATAGAAGAAGTCCAAATCCCTCCTCGCAGAGCCCAATTTCACCGGAACAGCAGCCAGGAGCCCTGAGCAGTCTACAGAAACAGAAGAACAATAAACTCCCTCCGAGACCAGGGAGAGGAGCTTTCTCTGGTCCTTGATTAGTTCCAGTACTGCATCCCCACCCTTTCTTGCAATGACCATCAGGGTCGCCCTGGAGCCCCCCCCCCAAACAAAACAAACAAACAACAACAACAAAAAGAATTAAAATAGACAGAGAACAACAAGGAAAACTTAGAATTAGACAGAAAACAATCAGTGGGGACTCACACATACCTTACTTGGTAGGACATGAAAATAAACAACTCCTAACTAGGGTATGGAGGATTTCTCTGCACACCCCTCCCAACAGTGTTCTATGCCTCAACAGGTGTCATATGGCTTGCTAGAGGTATAAGCCAGTTTAGACTATCCTAAAATCTGCCAAGTTCAGTAAAATGTATGCTTCAACACAATAAACTGCTGAAAAATGAAAATAGATATGAGATAGCTGAATGCTATCCTATAGCCAGTTTAAGGTAGATAGAAGCCAGTTGTATACAAACTATAACTGAAACGTTAATGAAGTAGTTTCAGGATGCGGTTAAGAACTCGCATTCTCTAACATGTCAGTCACTCAATACAATGTTAATTAACCCCATAATGTTGGAAACTGTTGTTGATGTTATGTCATGGCATCTGATTGGTCAGAAAAATAATCTGCCAGCTGTGTCTCCAGGCCAGAGTTGGTCTCCCCAAGAAACTGTTGAATTCAGCTGGGCAATAAGATACTGGACTCTATGCAAGGCACATGCTTCCATTGAAAGAAACAAGACTAGATTTGAACTGTAATACTGCAATAAGGTGGAGCAATAGACCATGGGGGGAGGGCAAGGGGAGGGGAAGGGGAAACATCAGAGCCTATGAAACGTTGTTATAAAATGAAATGCAATAAAAAAACATATGTAAAAAAAAAAAGATGTCAGCAAGTCTACACTCCTCTTTTGTCCTTTAGGGGAATATATATTCCCCTATATATCTATTGTCTTTCCAACTTTTTTAGCGGCTAATTATATTCTTTGATTCGTACCTTCCTTCCTCTACTTTCAAAATTGGCAGTGTAGAATCGCTTCTCGGCCTTTTGGCTAAGATCAAGTGCAAAATTGGTAATGTAGTATCTTCAAATCTTCCTCTTGGGTCTGATTTCCTATGTCTCATTCCATTTTTGAAGGACCCTTGTGATTACATTGAGCCCACAGGGAAAATGCAAACTAATCCTCCCATTTCAATCTCAATAATTATCAACCCTTAATTTTATCAACAATCATAATTGTTTTTGACAATATAAACTAACACATAACTACTGTAAATTTGAATGTGAACATCTACAGGAATCATTATCCTGTCTACCGTAGTCATACATGTAAATAACAGATTGGAGGCTCAGTTCACATGGGTTCTTTCAGCTTTTAGGTATGGTGGGGATTTGTACCAAAGGTACTTCAGTGGAAATACATTTTGAAAAAACTAAAAACAAAAATGGACGCTAGGTTGGCCAGAGAGCCCAGTGGAAAGATTCTAGATTTCTAGAGGTAACTGATCAGGATCTCAGTAAAGTAACAATTGTGGAAACTGGGGTATAACGGTACTACTTTTTTCTTTGTAAGGAAAGATAAAAACTTCAGGACTTACCTCTGTGGGTAGCATGAAGAATTAGCTCAAATGTTTAGTTCAGTTATTCAACAATAATTGGATTTTTAAAAATTTGTTTAGCTATGACATCCGTGGTCATCCCCAAGTACTTCCTGTGAACCTGAAGTCTACTTGGGCTAGGCAAGAAAATGAAAAAGAAAGATGCCTACTTATATTTAAAGTACCTGTTTTCAGTCTTATTTTTAATCGTGTAACACCTGATCTTGTTTTGCCTTCTAGGAAAGGGCCTGCCCATCTTTGCCATCCTCCTTATCATCTCTTTATGCTGTATTGTGGTTTTTACCATGGCTTATGTCATGTTTTGCCGGAAGACATCCCAACAGGGTGAGTGATTAAGTATGGCTGAGAGGCTTTTGTGCCCTTTTTCTTTCTGGCAGTATTCTTGAGCCTCGTCTTGGCATCAGGCATCGCATTGGGCATTTGAAAGAGTTTCCAACATAGATTGTGAGTAAGAGTAGTGGTGCACATAGATAGTTAAGATAACTGTTCAAACCAGTAATGCCTTACATCTTGTCACAGAAGTAAATGCATAAATTTTTGGTACCAAATTGAGAATATTTATAATGAGTCACGGCATAAGGACTTAAGAGAAGAATAAATCACAGCCCCTGCCCTCAATTGGTTACAATTTATTTGGACCATTTTAGATACAAGTATGGTGTTTATCAATAATAATACATAGCAATGAAGGCTATGCATTGAAACTTGGGGAAGATGATCAACACCAAAGGGATTCAGAAGAGAAGTCAGTCGCTTAGGGTGGAATATTTAACAATGACTTTCACAAGAAAGTGAGACAGAACAGATCTTGAGGTTGAAAACAATATATTGCATAAAGGGATAGAAAACAATATATTGTATAAAGGGATAAAATTTTAGAAACGAGGAATCACACAAGCAAAAATATAAAGACCTAAAGTATAAGAGTGAGATCATCCATAAAGAAAAGCCAAGTAGAGGAGCAGTGGGTAAACACGGTGGGAAGGGAAGGTTCAGCCTTGGTTATAGAAAACCTTGAATACAAGGCCAGAAAATTTTTGATTTTCTTCATTAGAACTTGAAAATACACCAAAAATTTATAAAAACCAAAACTATGCCAAATATATACAAAAACATTTTTTTGATCAGGGAAATGGCATGATAAAGGTACAGTTGTCCAACAAAGGAGGAAAAGGAGAATTGAAAGGTTTGTTTTTAAAAGAATTGGCCATTGTGCCTAGCATTAGTTTTCACTGTGATATCTGTTAACTTCTAAGTTGCTTAGTACCTACCACGTGTCTCTCCAATCAGAGAGATGAGTTGAGTATACTTTCTCTGGGGTCTCAAGTACAAGCTCTGGCTTTGGCCCAGTTAACATGGCTATGACCCATGAGAGTAAACTTTAAGAATGGAGATATATCAAACCATAAAAGCACTGAAAAAAAAATCACAGTATTACTGAAGCTGGACATAGGCAGAAATGATATTAGGTTGTTTCCCTCATACAAATAAACAAGCAAAACAAATAAGCAAGCAAAAAATACTCCATGGTTCTTCATGACCCAAAGGACAAAGATCAAAGTATAGCATTCCATTCAGGGCCCTCCGAGACGTGACTCAAGTTCATCTCCTCATGCAACATCACTGTCATGTATCTATTGATATTTCTAGTCACTAAAATCAAAGAAGCCTTGTACACTGTGTATCTTGGTGTCTTTTCCCTTCATGGATTGAATTTCCAGGAGTCCTGTGGTTTTGTTTTTTTTTTACCTTTTGAACCCTGTAGGGGAGAGTTTCCACTATGAATTCAATTTAACATGTCCTTACTGGACACTTACTGTGAACTAAGCACTGAACTTACAAAGACGGAAAACACACATGACTTCTATGGTATAGGGAACTCTGCCACTAGGCGGAAAACTGTGGCTTTCCCTGTTTATTTGTCGTGGTTTTTAATGCATGCATTGCACTTACAGATCTGAAAGATTTTAAGCATCTTGAGTACCACAAAACACATCCATCATTGTACCAAGCCAAATGAACCTTTGAGCTTATATGGAATGCAGGACATTTATCTTCCATAGACACTAGGGGGCAATAGTAACCTATTTCTGGACCTTTCCTGGGGATGGGTCAGGGGTTAGTTGGAAAACCTTGGACCAAGATTTCTGGCATGAGACGTATTCAGTCCCTTCTTGGAATGTAGCCTGGTGGTCAAGTTTCCAACAAGTACTCTGGAGAGCTTTGAGATTGCAAGGTGCAAAGTGAGTCCAATTCCAGAGCACAAATCCCACCCATAAGTATCCCCTTAAGCTCAGTATTCTGAGTCAGAAATGCCAAATAAAACTGAGCCCAGTGTCCCTCCCACTCTTCCCCTGATTAGTCTGAATCCATGTGTTTCAACTCATCTTCCCAATAACTCTCAGTTGTTGGAAAGCTGAAATGAATTTAAATCCCCTTCCCTGTCCCCGTCTCTCTTTTGACTGGTATTCAGGGTCTATGCTTGGCCCTTTTCTACTTCCCATGGAAATTTCTGACCGGATTCATCCTTCTTTTCTAGAGCATGTCAACGAAGTGGCCAGGTAAGATAGCACCTCCTCTTTCATCTTCTGATTTCCCTGCCCTCAATTTTGCTGACCACTGGCAAGAATCATGGAGAAAAGGGGGTGTGGCACAGCTCAAATACTATGGTCAGGGCCCTTCACCCAGAACATTTTTCTTCCCTTTTTAAGATGCCCTGTAAGGTTTTGTCTGACTCAACAAACATAAAAGATAATTTCGGTATAACAGTCTTCTGCTCCCAGAATTGCTAGATGGCAAAAACCTGAGAGTCAGTTGGCAAGAACTGGCAATAAAGGATGGGGAACAAGGGTCCTGATCTCAAACCTCTTCTCACGGGTGTTGTGGGCGCTTGGAACACAGGATGAATGCCAGGGAAGCCAGCAACTCTCAAGAAACCATGAGGGTGGCCATCTTCGCAAGTGATTGCTCCGGCGATGAGTCAGCTTTCCAAGTTCTGGGCAACAACTACTCTGACAAACCCTGCCTGGGCCAGGAGTACCAGATCATGACTCATTCGAATGGTGACAAAACCTGCCTGCTGAACACAGCTCCCATAGATTATGAGGTTCTGGCATCTGAGGGCAAGAGCGTTTACTAAAACTGCTCCACTAGGCCAGAACCCACTGAAGTCATTACTTATTCAGTCCCTGTCTTCTGCATGACCCCCTTCCCTGCTATCATTCTTCCTAGATAAAGTGTCTGCCCTGCTGGTACTGAGATGGCTGGAACCAACTCACTGTGCCTAATCATTTACCATATGTACCCTAAACAAGTCAGCTTCAGAGTTCATCCTGAGCCCTTTTAGCATCCTTACCTGGGAATTATCGTACTCCTCTCTAAAAACAAGGTCCTGATCATTACACCTCAAGACATCACTCAATTTTGGCCTCTTATCTCCAAAAGGCTACAGGGAAATTCAGCATTGTCAGCTCAGGGGATTAGCTGTGACTCTGATCACTTCCGTTTCTCCAGGGACAGACAACTTTGAATTGGTCATGATATCACAGTATAGGGTTCATTTCTGCTTTTGAACTATTAGTTCTCTGTTGTTCTTTTGGCATTCAATAAATAATGATAGCAATCTCAATTGTGTTGGTAGAATCCATCAAGGGTGATTAAAGTGAAACTAGTTAACATAATTGTGGCTCCTGGAATACAGATAGCATCTTCGCCTTTTGGTGAATACCTCCTCCTGCCCGTGTCATGCCTACCTCAGTTCACAAGTGGGCCCAGCTGCAGCACAATGAATCTTTGGTTAAATATCACTCCTTTACCTTGTATTAATTTCTTTATTATCCTGACAGCCCTACTTGGATGATTCTGCACAGATTAGCTGAAAGGAGTATTTCTTCTGTCTCCAGGCACTATGAATGAAGAAATAAAGGGTTCCACTTATATACAATATATATATATATATATATATACCACAAAATGTTTTTAGTATGAAGATGGATTCTTCATGGATTAGCTTCTGTAGCTCCTAGTCCATTCTCACCATGGAGAACAAGTCTTTCTTTTCAGACAAGAATCGTGTGTGTGTGTGTGTGTGTGTGTGTGTGTGTGTGTGTGTGTATACACTAATCAAACACCTTAAAATCATGCTCCCCTATAAGGATCTATTCTGGATGAGGTTTACACTGTTTCTTTGTGCCAATATAATTAATGACAAATCGGCTTCCCCACTCTTTCTATAAGCTGCCATATCTAGTTCCCAAGTAACCTCCCAAGTAAGCCTATATTGCACCAAGAGCTGCTCCTCTTAGTTGATGGTTACAAAATTAAAAGTGGTAAATAAAAGCTAACAAGGAAGAATTATATTTTATCACCACTCAATCTGCCAAGCCCATGGTCAAAACTTCAGTGTTTTTTCTCATCACAGACACCAAATAGTTGATGAAAGCAGCAACTCCTTCTCCCACTGTTCTACAAAACTCTGAAAGAGAGCCCCCACCCCAGCAAAAACCTCACCTTCCTTCATGAAACAGCTTTGTATTCACAACCCACAGAGAGAATTATGGTTCTGCTTCCATTATTAAAAAAAAAAAAAAGCAACCATATATTCAGTAACCTATACTCCACAGGACACGTGGATCTCCAGAGATATCTCAGAAGCTTTCATCTTAAGAAGCTTAGAGATAACTGATTCTAACACTCCCACACTTACAAATGAGGAAATGAAGCCCAGAGAGGAATAGTAACTTAACTAAAGTCACATATTTCAAGTCAGTGATTGAACAGAAAACAAGAATGAGACCTGTGAACTCCTAAAATATTTCACTGCTGCATAAACCTTACAAAAATAACTTTTGCCCCCAAACTGAGGAAATATTCCACACGAACCAATTTAATAAGACATACTTATGTTTAAATGAGGCCGCACATTGCAGGAATGACTAAACAGATTTGAGTGGTAACAAAGAACCTCCCCTAGCAGCGTGGCTAGTCCAGGACAAACAAAGGAATAAAAAAAGAAAAAGGATTTCTGGAAGAAGGAGGGTATTAAAGTATTCAAGGGATATTTTCTAAATGTTTATATGGAACATTGGACCCAGGAGATAGCCCATGGAAAAAAATACCGCAGGATCAGTTAAACGTGTCAAATGATTTATGTTATAGTTCACTCTTGGAAATTCTCAGCACAAGAGAATGTTAAAAGCTCTCAAAAAATTCTGTAATAAAGTACCTGTGTAACTTTGTGGAACTGTGTAATTCTAAAACTTACTTTTCCACCAAATCAATTTGTCTGCTCCTTCCTCCATCGTTGCTTCATTTATCAGAAAGAAGAAACCCACCATGTCCCCTGCTACCTCACACACCCTTGATTATTGTAGTGTTCATGGCTTGCTTTTTGTATTTTCACAAAATTCTGGATGGCATTTGACCTAATAGACTAATAGAAGAATCAATCAATCAGTAAACATTTATTCAGTTATTTTCTGTAACCACGCTAATTGGCTATGAAATGAAACCACAATCAAGAAAACACAACCTGGTCTTCTAAAAGTTCACTGTAATAGGAATTTCAAAAATACCCCTTGGAAATTTTGCCAATGATTCAAGAGGCGTTATTCCACAGTAGGAGGTAATGCAATGCCAGAACTCAGGCAAGAAGTGCTTTGCAAATAAAGAAAGAAAACGTGTAGGTTTACTTTCGTAAGACCCTGAGGGGTTGAACTTTGGGCCAAGAAACATGGGGAAGAATTTGATGGAAAGAAACAAAGAAGATATTCCTAGAAAGAAAAAAGCATGAGGAAATGGGGGGGGGGGCGGAATAAGAAAGCTCAAGAATTTAGTAGTCAAGATTGTCTGACAGTAGATTACTAAGCTCTGGTTTCTCAAATAAGCTGTGAAGCTTCTGTATGAAGATCATGGTGTTATGACTGGGAAACTTCAGTAGGGGAAGGTAAAGAAAGAAAATAATAACGAAAAACGATCACATCTATTCCTGGGTACCTTATAAGTTTTCAAGACTACTGGGTTCCTTTAACATTCTTAAGATGTTGGTATGTGGAGCTCAGAGATGGAGCTCCCGGAGCTGCCTCATTTTCCCTCTGGCACTCTCAGACACAATGCTTCAGTTCCCAAAATGTCACAGAAAATAATGTGTAAGATCTTGGTGCTTGATGAGCATCCTTGGGTCCTTGTAGGTAATCTATTCATTGTGCTCCATCTTCCCTGGCCTGGAGCTGCTAGGCATATGCCGCACTTGGGGTATTTGACAAACTGACACTCTACCACACGGAGTGTCCAACTCAGCTTGTCAAATACACGGAGCGTGGCACTGCAGGAGGCCAGACCAGTGTCTTCCATGAGGAGAGATTTGCCTAGGAGATGTGGCCCTGGAGGGAAAGAGAGAGAATAAAGTGGTCAAGTTACAAGACAAAAATTGGCCGGGTCAACTAAAACATCAGACTAGAGAAGTGAGCAGTGTAAGGCTTCTAAGCAGAGCAATGTGTCTTCAGGGTAAGTACAGCAGGCCTGCCTGAAACTCCAGGCAGCTGCTAAGTGCTCAGCATGGGACTGGTCACTCCAGTAGCTATGACATTTCTAGGAATCCCAAGGTCCCGGAGTATCTACTAAGCAATAAAGATGCTTTATTCATCTTACCTCTGTGACTTAAGGAAAGGACCAGATCCCAGGATCAGTATCCTTTCTTTCCCTTCCTCCTAAACTCTCCGAAAGTGTGTTCTCACAAGTTCTGAGGTTATACAATTAGGTTTTAAGGTTAAATGTGGACTTGAATACTAGATCTGTTGTTAATTAGATAGACTAATTCTGAACTTCACTGAACTCCAATTTTCTATATCCACAAAACATGCATAATTGGAGTACTTAAGGTTATTATAAGAATGACATGCAATAATTCATAGAAAGTCCAGAATTCAGTATTTTATAGATAATAAATCCTCAAAAAAAAAAATCTCCTTTGCTATTGGCAGTGAGTGTAGCAGTCAAGACAGATGTGACTACAATTTCTTCTGGCCTTAGCTGTGTTTACTAGCATGATCCCCTTGTTCCAAAATGATCCAAATATGACAGGGTGAAATTGCTTTTAAATAACATCTAACCTCACCCACTCAGATTAGAAATCGGGGGGAAAGGGTTATATTGGGATGGAAGCTCGCTAAAAGGCATAAAATACATCAGGTATTTGCATTTTAGAGCTATGAGCTATACCACTGCATTGCACCCTCCAGCACTCTTCATTAGTCTTTTTACTATCCTACTTTGAGTATCCCTCTGAGAAAAGGGAGACACACAGGTGAAAAGGGGCAAATAGCAGGCAATGATATTTGCAATACGGCACTGGGATCTTTTAACCCAAATCAAACAGCCTAATACAGAAGCTGCCAGAAACCAAGTCAAACCCAGAACTTCAGTGAGAATTCCATTAGGAATACCCAGATCCTGTTGCTAAAAAAAAAAATAACTGTTAGTATCAAATTTCTACCCTTCTCAGCTGCAATTGTTGAACTATTTAAAAATGGCAAGTCTGCATTAGATATTAGTGTGAAAAGTGGCAAATAAACCAAGATTACCAAGAATGGAAAACTGCCCTCAAGAAGCCAGAAGGTCCTGTTGTAGCCCAGAAAAAGTGGAATGAGCCTCATAAACAACAAAATAACTCAACACTCTTTTATTGGAATGTTAAGGACCTCTCCAATGCGCAATCTGGGTGCTGCCTCAAAGCTAATGCTCTAACCTCTCTTTTCCATGTCCTCATACCCCTATCTGCAATACATCCCCATCTACATATTCAGTGCAACCTAAGCCACCCCAAAAATGTAGCTCTTAGCCAAAGCAGCCTCTCACAGGCATCATAAACGGTATAGAAGAATCACACAAACTTAGGTTCCAATGTTGGCTTGACGGCTCAACTAGACATTTACAGCTTGGACAAGTCTTTACTTGGGTTTCAGTTCTCTTTTCTAGAAAGATGGAAAAGAAAACTTACCCGGCAGAGTTGTTAGCAAAGTGTTTGGTAAACTCTCCAAATCCTACCATCTAAAAGCTCTCAAGACACCTCAATCCCCCTGGAGCCATGGACCTCCACCCTGGAACCTTTGGTAGAAGCCAGTCAAGGAAGCTGAGTAGCAGAGCTTGAGTTAAGGAAACAGCAGAGAAAGAAATTAGCTGGTGCCTTTATTCTACTCTCACTCCCATTAGCTATACACTGCAGTAAGAAAACCTGAATAAACTAGAGGTGTTCCCAGCCTTGTAATGTATTTTCTGATTGCATCTACAGCAGGAAGCCTGGCTAAGAGATATAAAAGTGGCTATAGATTCTTGGTACATTGTAAAAGCCTTGTTGATGATTCCCTAGTATTGACGGTATGACTCAGTGGCTAATGCTAGGCTTGTTTCTTTTCCTCTGTTTCTGTTCTAGTCCGTGTCTCTTTCATACAGTGCACGTAAGAAAAGCAGATTCTTTTTTTTTTTTTTAAGATGTTCACGACTCACAAAATGAAGAGGCAGATATCTACTTGGAGTGACACTAGGAGATTCTTAAAGTACTTCACTTGCTCAGGTTAGATGTCATCATCTGTTCCCGTAAGAAATGAAAAATCCACCATTAGAAAGTTCCACAAAATCACTATTATTGAGACAAGGGGTGGGCCAGTTTTGATGGAAGTAACTAAAGGGAATAAACCTGGAGAAGGAGGTATAGGCAAGACTCTGAACACCCAATGTGAGGCAAATATCTGACAAAGGGAGTAGATGACAAGAAGTAATTAGGACCATGCCGTCATAAACCTAAGACTTCCTCAGTACAAAGAGATCCAATCGGGCATTGCAAGGTTCTGCTGCCCAATGTTCCATTCCTCCTAGAGTGGAGCAGAAGGAGCACTGGACTGGGAGTCCAGATCCCCATCCTATTACATATCACCTATGTGATCTTGGGTAAGTTCATTTTTCCTCTCTCTCAACTTGTTTCTCATATACATATCTGGTTTCTCACGTACATACCTACTTTCTCAGAGTCATCTTATTTGTGAAGATCTAGAAGGCAGGCATAGGACTACAAAAGAAGAGGCTTTCCCCTTTTGAGTCATATGTTTCAGAGAGTGTTACATGAATCACCCACAACCCTCCCAGATGTGTTCAAGCCCACCTAGATGTGTGTATGTGTGTGTGTGTGTTCAGACATTACCAGCATATCATTTCTCAGCAGTGACAACAAGCACCTGATCCTTCTCTTCTTTTCTAAGGAGGCCAAAACGTGAGTTGGAAATTGGAGTGGAGATTTGCCCAACAAATCACATTTCACATAACTCTTTTCTAAATATCCTGCCTGGTTAAAAAATATCACTCTCCACTATTTCCCACCCTAGAAATTCCAAGATGGAAGGTCAATGGTCCCACCCTTGCCCCCCAAATCCCTAAGAAAAAACAGAAGGGAGTGGAATGCACAGACCCAAGGCAACCTTGGCTGCCCTGGACACCTTCTCACCTTAGAAATTCCAGGAAAAGAGGAAAAGTGAATACTGTACCTGTCATGCAAGTGGTGCCTTTGTGTTGGATGGGACAGAGGTTCTCTGGTGCTGAGCCAAACTGTAAAGGCCAGGAGAAGTTGGGCTTTATGTCATGCGCAGGAAGACTGTGTTTTGAAGGGCTCTTGGTGTCTACAAGAGGAAACAGAAATGAGGAAGATAAGGCTGAGGTTAGCCAACGGAAATCTGGGTGCAAAATGACAAAATAGTACGGTTGTGAAAGGGGTTACTACTGCAGCAATAGTCCCCAGTGGCCTTGCCCCAGCCCTTTCCCAGCCAACCTTTAACAGTCAGTGGCTCTCCATGCTGCAAAGAACAGGAGCAAAAAATGCCTAGAAGACCCACTAGACTATGTGTGAAGGGCAGGGAAGTTTCCCCAGGGCAATTGAAGGAACTCTGGAATGTCAGCACTGAGACATTATCTACTGCATATCTCCATGATCCAAATTGAGGAACTGAGTCTGAGGGGGAGAAAAAGGAAACGTTCGGTATCATAAAGAAAGTTTGAATTTGAATCCATGTTCGCAAACTCCAAATCTAGTAGAATGGCCCATGGTCCTAGAGTGCCATTTTACCGTAATCTTTCCTCTGGCACATAGAACTAGCTACATAGTTTTCAAGGACCAGAGAAAAATGAAAATTATGCTCCCCTTGTAAATACATTAAGAGTTTCAAGATTGTGACAGAACATGTGAGAGGTCACCAGAAGCACGGGACCCTGTGAAACTTCATGGGCCACATGCCTGTGAACCTGACCCAAGTCAGGTTACTTAGGAAAGAAAAAAAGAAAATTTGCATTTATTAAAGTACCTATTATGCGATTTATATATATTATCTCATTTACTCTACAATCTTTGGGTATGAGATTATCATTATTCTTATTTGTAGGTAAGGAAACTGAGGCACATAGAAATAAAGTGATGAGTCTAGTATTGTAGTACACAAGGTTAGACCACTGCCTATGATGTCAGCAGTTCATATTAATACTGGTTCCAGTCCTGGTTGCTCTACCTCTGATCCACCATCTTGTTAAAATACCTGGGAGACCAGCAGAAAATGGCAAAAGTACTTGGACCCCTGCTACCCACATGGGAGGACTTGCATGGAATTCCTGGCTTATGGTTTGGTTTGGCCCAGCCCCAGTCATTGTGGTCATTTGGGGAGTGATTTAGCAGATGGAAGATTCTCTCTCTCTCTTCCCCCCACAACTCTGCCTTTTAAATAAACAAATACATTTTTCAAAGAAAAGGTAAAATATTTGCCTAGGAAAAGAAAACTACCAAATTATGGAGAAAACAAAATTCACACTCAAGTATGACGTCAAATGGTCATTCTTTCTCATCTACAATGGCTACAAAAGGGAGAGGGAAGTAATTGGCCTTTGGGGAAAAAAAAATATAATGCCAGATTCTTAAGTTCTAGGCTAAGTGGTGGACATAAACTGTGGAAGGAGAAAGTAACAAATTCCCTTGTGCTTCATGTCCACAATTCCTTGGCAGTCCCAATTCCCAACCAGGAAGATTATAAACCCCTATCATCCATTGCCCTCCACCATGAATTTTCATGATATGGGGGACAGAAGGAACAATTCTTGTGATGCTTTCTAAATATGCTTTATATGGCTTTCAGTTATTGCAACAGCCAAGACCTAATCCTGACCTTATGCTAGCATAGTATCTTGGACAGTGTTCAAACCCTGGGTAAAAGAAAAATCCATCCCAGGTGTGTGCAGTCTCATAAATTCAGGATCAACAGAAAATACCACATCCTGTGATTCACAAGCCCAAAGTCCCAGTCTCAGTTCTAACTTTTCCATGAGACTCAGTTTCCTGTATCAACAGAGACTGGATCACCTGGTCTGGGTGATATTTCCCTGTTTCCCTTATACCTCCTTCACCCCTGCTCTTTTTTTTTTAAACTATAATTTTCATTGTAGCTACAGTGCCTGAGGCTCTGGGGACAGCCTGGAACTCACTTGTACTCACTACGTTGCAGAAAACTTCCTTCAACTAGAATAATTTATTGGCTTAAACCTTGAGACCAGTTTCCCCAGTTCTGGCTTCTAGAAAGATTCGGTTCCCGTTTCTTTTTTGTTTCTGACTACAGCTGGGGGAGGAAGCAGGAAGGTCTCTGTGGGCACCTTGTTAGGAAGCACCCCTCCTCTTCCCTACTTAGAACATAGAAATTGAGTAAGATCAACTATCCATTGGTCTTTTTTTCCCTGTCAGTTGGGGTATTCTACAGGCTTTTAAACAATAGTCATCTGTTAAGATAACGCCTTTGCTCAAAGGAACACAGTTCATTTTAAGGGCCATGACAGATCCACAAGATAGAGCATTAAAAGCCAGAAGTCTGCAAATCATGTTCATGTTACCTATGGAGAAGCCTTGAATGGGAGCAAAGGACATTGGGCTTCTTGGAATTCCTCTCCACCCTACAGGCACAAAGCATGTTGGGAAAGACTAAATTTGCACAACAGCACAAAAAGGCTTGTCTTTTAAATCTGTTGTCCAAGTTATTGCTCAAATCAACTAAAAGTCACAGAGGCCTCCTGTTTTAGATATTCTCTTCCTTAATCGTGCTTGTGGGTAGAGATGGCAAAAAAGAGAGTGGACTGTGAGAGTAGGCAGGATATACTGATTGTAGATTCATTCACTTATTCACTTAATATTAAAATATAAAGAACATTGAGAATTCCTTCGTCATAGGTTCCAGAGTATAGTTCTCTGGATTGTAGACCTACCTCTGTAACTCGTGAAGTGTGTGACCCTGAGTGATCATGCGCAGACTGAACTTTGAACACTGTATCAGAATGAGGAATTTTCAGACTACAATGGAAAGACAAACCTGCACCCAGGAACTATGGCATTCCATAGAATATGACAAACAATTTGATAAAAATAGACCATGCCAACAGAAGATAAAAAAAAGAAGATATTTCCTGGGCAGAGGATGAGAAGTTAATGATAATTAGAAAGGTTCCTAGAAGAGGAAGATTTTAGCTAGATCTTAAAAATACATAGAAAGGAAACAATGTCCACTGTTTTACAAAGCCTTTTCTAACCACTACTATCTTATTTAATTAGTCCCTATCTTGATTTTTTCCAGCATAAATATAAATATATGTATATACTTATAAAAGAAATATATATATTTATACATATATTTACATATATAATATATATCTCCATGCTACACTTTTATATCTGTCTCTCCCAGAAGACAAGAATTGCTCAGAGAAGGGACTGTATCAATTCTTTTATTGGCTTCCCAGGACCAGAAGATAGTTACCTCAGAATTCTGGGTTGAATGAATGGATGAGTCAACATGTAAATGAAATATGGAGACCTCATGGCCCCAAGATTACACCTTCCTTAGCTTTTCTTACCTCCATGAACTGAAAAGACCACCCTTCACTTAGAGTTCATCTCCCTGCTTACTCACTCTCATCTCCTTTCAAAAATAGCCTTTCAAAAAAGAGGACCCGAGAATAATTGCAAAGCTAAGACCACTTCCTGTGCAAGAGGCTGATGTCCACATAATGCATCTCAACCCAAATGATTACTGTGCACAGAATTGCACTGGAGCTTCCTCCAAAAGGAAACCCAACGGCTGATGCATTTATTTACAGCATGCTCAAGCCAAGATTGAAGAACTTTTTGTATATCTGGGCTTTAGAACAGATGTTTCACTGTAAGGTTCCCTACAAACCTAATGATACTGGCAAGATGGAGAGAAGCTATGAATTCACAAATTACAGCTCAACTTCCACAGGTTGTTGAGTACTTAGTGACTGCAAATCTCTATTCTTGACATAAAAGGGAAAATAAATATACAGCAAATGAAAATATGCTTTTTTTTAAAAAAATGTATTTATTCGTTTATTTGAAAGCTAGCATTTGAGAGAGAGAGAGAGAGAAATCTTCCATCCTCTAGTTCATTCCCCCAGATGGCCACTATGGCCAGGAATGAGCCAAGCTAAAGCAAGGATTCAGGACATTCATCTGGGTATGCCATGAGAGTGTAGGGGTCGAAACACTTGGACCATCTACTTCTGTTTTTCCCAGGTTATTATCAGGGAGCTGAATCAGAAGTAGAATAACCAGGACATGAATCTGCAATCATATAGGATGCCAACATCGCAGGGGGCCACCTTACATGCTACACCACAGCACCAGTCCTGAGCCACGGGTATTCTAGTCATCACAGTAAAAATTTAAGGAATAATATAATTGAAATTAATTTTAGTGATGTATTTTATCTAGCTCAATGCATTCAGAGGTTACTTTAACCTGTGAACAATATAAACATTAAATAATGACATATTTTACATTTTTGAAATGATGTGGTTTTTATACTTACAGTACGTCTCAAATCATACAGATCTTATTGCACATGTAGCTATCGCATGTGATTACTAGCAATGATGTTGGACAAACCAGGTACAACTTATGTTCACTGGCCTTAAGTAATCCACAGTCTAGTCCAGGAGCCAGAATTCTATACCAGTGTCAACTGGGGATGAATACAATAGTGAAAGTTTATTGTTAAGAAGAGCACTGCATCAAGAATCAGGAGACATGACTGTGCTACAATCTTTTCTTTGTCATTGATTCTTTGTATGACCTCGAGTAAATACCTTCCCCTTTTATGGTCCTCCATGTTGCCATTTCTACAATGAATTTGGCCCAGATTCATCCACCAAATAAATTATATGTGGGATGTCATCCTAAGTGTCAGGCTGCCACAATGTACTTATGATACAGAAGGACCAAAGATGACATGCGCAGCTTCTTAGAATTTACTGTGCTGTCAAAAGCAGCTAGTAAATAAATTTTTGTAAGAGAATATTATTACTTCAGATATATTGCAAAGCTACAATTAATACAGCATGATATCCACTTAAGAGCAGACCCTATATTCCAGTGGAACTTAACAGAGAACCTAGAAGTAAACTCGGGGATCTATAGCCTACTGATCTCCAATGAACATGCTTAAGAATGTATACTGGAGGGTCCAGCACGATGGATGAGTCAGTGGCTCCAGCAGGATCCTATACAGGCATTGATTCATGTCCCAAATGCTCCACTTCCCATCTAACTCTTTTCGTGGCCTGTGAGGGCTGTAATGGATGGCACAAAAGACTTGGGACCCTGCCCCTAATGGCATACCCAGAGGGAATTCCTGGCTCTTGGCTTTGGATCGGCTCAGCTCTGGCTGTTGCAATCACTTGGGGAATAATCCAGCAGATGGGAGATATTTATCTCTGTCTCTCCTCTCTATAAATCTGCCTTTCTAATAAACAATAAACCTTTTTTTAAAAGACTGTATACTGAAAAAGTGAGTGTGGAAAATGACTAGTGAGAAAAATGGATATCTACATGCAAAAGAATGAAACTGGATGTCTTTCCTTCATCATGAACTAAGTCAATGCAAAATGGACTAAATATCTGAATGTAAGATCTTACACTTTGAAACAACTTGTAGAAAACATATAGGAAACCCTCCAGACCATTTGGAATGGCAAGGACTTTTTGGATCAGACTGTGGAGCACAAGAGACAAAAGCAAAACTATACACTAAAAATGAACTTAATCAAACTTAAAAGAACCTTTGTGCACTCAACAGGAAAAAGAAACTATGTATAGAATGAGAGAAAAATATTTTCAGTTTATACAGCTGAAAAGAAGTTAACATCTAGAATATATAAGAAATGTAAACAACTCAATAGGATAAAGAGGGAAGAGAGATTCCAGTCAAAAGTAGACTGTATAGCTAAACAAGTATCACTCAAAGGAAGATGTACAAGATCACTAATAGGGGGATGCAAATAAAAACCACTGTGAGATATCACCCCACTTCCAATTAGATTGGCTTTTATAAAAAAACACAAAAGATACTTTCTGGAGCCAATATTGTGGTGTAGCAGGTAAAGCCACCACCTGTGATGCCAGCAATCCATATGGGCACTGATTCAAGGCCCAGCTGCTCCACTTCTGATTCAGGTCCCTGCTCGTGTGCCCCAGAAATCAGCACAGGACAGCTCAAATATATGAACCCCTTTCATTCACACGGGAGACCCAGATAAAATTCCATGCTCCTGGCCCTGGCCTGATCCAGCCCCAACTTCTGCAACCATTTGGGGAGTAAACCAGCAGGTGGAAGATTGTCTCCCACTCAGCCTCTCTCCCTTCCTTCCTTCCTCCCTGTATCTCTGTAACTCTGCCCCTTTCAAATAAAAAAAATAAATAAATCTATGAAAAAAGGATACAAGCTGTCAAAGACGTGAATAAAGTAAATTCTTGCATCTGTGGGTAGCAATGCAAATTGATGTGACCACTGTGGGAAACAGTATGGAAGTTTTTCTAACAATTAACCATAAAATTATCATAGGATCCAGTCGCTTCGATACTGTATATACATCCAAGGGAATTGAGATCAGTCTATTAAAGAGACATACGCATTCTCATGCTTACTGAAGCAGTATATTTTCATAAGCACCAAGAAATGGAAAAGGCCTAAGTTCCTGTTCACTAATGAATGATACAGGAAAAGTGGTACATATACACAATAGAATGTATTCAGCCATTAAAAAGGATAAAATCTTGTCATTCACAACAATATAAATGAAAATTGAGGTCATTATGTTAAGTGGAGAAAACTACACATGCACACACATCATGGGGCGGGGGGAAGCCCAGCATAGAAAAACTAGGATCACTTGAACTCACTCATGTGTGCTGTCAAAAAAGAAAAGATAATCTAACAGAAGTTGAAAGTCCAATTATCTAATGATGGTCATTAAAGACTAGAGAGACAGGTACGAAGTTATAGCTGTAATAACTATAGTTGTAAGACGTTCTGGATTTCTTTTGCAAAATAAGATGACTAAAGATAATGTTATATACTATTTTTGTATTTTAGAATCCTGAAACTTAAGATTTTGAATGTTGATATCCTAAGGAAATATTAAATGTTTGAAGAGCTAGACATATTACTCTGATTGTATGTTATGTGTATATATATATAAAATATATATATATTAAAACATCCCATGGTCTCCCAACCCCAAAGAAAGTGTGTCAATACATAGGAAAATTCAGAGAGAAGGACCTATAAGAAGGTCCATCAATCTTGAGTAGGCCAAGGAAGCTTCACAGAGAACATAGCTTTAGAAGTAAAACTGAAAAATGAAAAGGAATAAGTCCAGTGAACAATGAGTAAAAAGCAGTCCCAAGCAGAAGAAACATCAAGAAAAAACTCTGAGACAGGAAATGACTCAGCATATTCCTAAACAATAAGGAGGCTGGTGTAGCTTGAAACACAAGAGGCATGGAAAAGAGTATCACAGCCAAAATGGGAGAGTTATGGAGGGTGTCAAACTGAGGAAGGTCTGACACGCCATTGGGAAGGAATTGGGATTTATTCAGTAAATTTAGGAGAAGCCAGAGAGTATAAAAATGCTGTGCCTTTGTAGCCAAGCCTAAGGTTTTTGGAATACTGGTCATGCAGTTAATAAAGAAAGCTAAGTTAATTTCAGCTGATGGGAATAGAGAATTTACACAATACACAGCATTTTGAAAAATAACAAGTTCAGATCAATAGTTACAGAATGTATTCCCGGTAGGGAGAATGACCTGAGTAAAAAACAGAGTTAGGAAAGAACAAAGTGACCTTGCCTGAATAGAGGGACTACTAATGGAACATGGTGAATATGAGCCCAGGAATGTTTTTAATGTCTATAGATGTGCTAGAATAATAGTTGGGCAAAGTTTTACTCAACATGCCAAATGCACTCTTAGAAAGTCCTGTAAAGTCATCTCTTTTGTACCATAATAGCGAATAATGAACGTGTATTTTGTGCTTACTAAATTCCAAGTGCTGTTAAAAGCATGTTAAACATGCATTAGTTTATGCAGTCCTTATAAGAACCTTAGCGAGATATTATCCTCCATTTGACAGAAGGGGAACTGAAGCTCAGGAAGGTTACAACACTTGTCTAAAGTTAAACAGCTACCAAATTGCAAAGGCAGAATTTAACTGACAACACTTTATGAAAGGTAAGATTCTTGCAGTAATTTACAAAAATCTGTAATGTGCCTTTGGCTAAACATATATATATGTGTGTGTGTGTGTGTTTATACATATATATGTATATATGTATATATATATACATATATATGTAATTTAAGTCAATTATTGTCTCAATCTACAAGGGTAGTTTTAGTCAAAAATATAAAAATTATTATCATTAGACTGAAGCTAAGCTAAAACCCATCTATTGTAGCTTCTTAAACAAAACCAACGATGCAAGTAAGTTCTACGAAATTGTTTTAAAACAGGAAAACAAAATGATTCCTCTCCTCACTCCCCATAACTTATTTTCAGTGTCCAGAAACTTCTATTTATGACAGAAATAACTGAAATGACCATTTCCAATTATTCTTATCTATTTCCTACAATGGTGCACATAAGGGTTTTTAATTGGGCAACAGTTTGACCGGCGGGGAGGGAAGCAATAAGCAACTGACTTGCAACAGCTGGCTACAAGTACTAGGGAGAAACAAAATTTTATTTGAAATACATGCTCCCACTTTTTGGCCTTTAAAAAGGAAAGTTCTGTCTGTAGAAGCTTGTATAGAAATGGGTAATACTATGCTATGTGAAGTTAATCAAGCACAAAAGACAAATTCCGTCTGTTATTTCTTATATGTGGAATTTAAAGTAATGGAATTCATAAAAATAGAGAGTAAACAGTGGCTATCCAGACTAGGGGGCTTGCAAACTAGGAAATCATGGTCAGGCAGGAGGAATATTCTTTAAGATCTACTGCACACCTTGGTGAATACAGTTAATAACATTTCTAAGTTGAAAGAGTAAACTTCAAATTACATATGCAAAAATGATAAGCGTTTGAGGCAATTGATAATTGGCATGAATTAATTAGTCCATATTTAATTCATGAATCGTACACCATTTTGTAATATAAGATAATTCAGACGGGGGTGGGTGCCCTTGGTAGATTGCAGTTGGCACACAGAAGACCATTTTCATTGTTCTAATAATTCCTCTGGGTAAAAGGAAAGACAAGAAATAAAAAGAAAATTTATAACAAACCCTGAGCTTACACCACAGATAAAAATTTGTTAGAGCCCAATTTGGCACCGATATGGACATGCAATTCTTAGTAAATAGTATCTCATGGGATTTCAAAGAAATAGAGTACCCAAGGGCTCCTGTCAGGGCCAGATAATGGAAAAAGCAAAGCAGCTACATATTGGGAAAATAAGCGACATTTTCCTCTATTCTCCACTTTAAGCCTAGTGAGAAATAGAAAATTGAAGAAAGACAATTTAATGAGTGCTTACTGTATACCGTTAGCTCTGGCATTTTTATATTATTCACGCTAATGAAATTGCAAAGTAGAAATGATTCCCATTTCACACATGAGGACACCAAAACTTGAAGAAATGAAGCAACTTTCCTCAAAAATCACATATTGATCAAGTGGCAGAGCTGAGATTCTGATTTTATTAGCTATGTCCCTACCAAAGGACACACCATCTTCTCTTCCCCTCTTTCAGCCTGGGAACCCAGCACTCCTCATAGAGAACACTTTCACTAGATTATAAGCTCCGTGAGGACAGGACTCACGTATTTTACATCCACTTTTCAATTGAATTTCTGATTAATTATTCTAAATTTACTATGAGAATTCTTTTGGGGGGGATTAATTATGCGTGAGAGAAACTTCCCTTTGCATATGATAAGAAGCACAAATATTGCCAACAGCATGTAATTTGTGCTTAGGGTTTGCTTTTTATGTTTTTGCAGCTTTGTCCATTGTGTACACTGCTAGAATGAAGACTCCAGACAGGCAGCTATTTTACCTATTCCCAAATGCATCCCTAAAGCTACAAAAGTTTGCTTATCACCAGGGTTCCATAAATATTTGTTGATGAAGAAGAATTATTTCTGCTGTGCAAGCCAAAGAATGCTGTGACGTCCAAATACTAAAAGCTTCGACTTTCCCTTTACTATGTTGTCTAAAGACCTGGGATGTGGAATCAATAAAAGTTGAAAGGTCGATAAAAACAGTTCTTCACAAAGTGTCAGGAGACTTAAGTTCCAGGATCAGTTGAGCTGCAACATCCAGAATGATCTAGGGAAATATCCTTCTTTGCTCTGGCAATAGGTCTCTCAGTTTATAAATGGAATAGATTGGATGATCTTTATGAGTCCTGTTTTCATGGATTTATTAAACAGTTTGTATGACAGGGATACCCAAATACTGACTCATCAGAACCCTTCCTTCTGAGAACTCACATTGAAATGGTGGAAACAGAGGTGGGCATTTGACCTAGCAGTTAAGTTGCCAGTTGAGATGCCCAAATTCCAAATCACAGTATCTGGATTCAATAACTGCCTCCATCTCCTAACTCAAAATTCCTTCCACTGCAGACCTTGGGAAACAGAAGAGAACGTCTCATGTGCATGGGTTCCTGTCATACATTTGGGAAACCTGGATTTCCCAGCTACAAGCTTTCACCTCGGTAACTTCAAACACTGAGAGTATATGGGATGTGAAGTAGTGGGTGCGGTCTCTCTCTCTCTCTCTCTCTCTCTCTCTCTCTCTCTCCCTCTGTTTCTCTCACTTTCCCTTCCCACCCTGCCTCAAATAAAGAATTTTTTGTTCAATGAGAGAAATGAGGACTTGCCAAACATTTCATAATAAAGCATGCAAGCATTATGCAGGATAAACACACAGTATTATGAGAACAAATCGCAAATTAATGTAGTAGAAGAGTTTAGGGAAGTCTTCTTTCATAAAATGTTTACAACAGAGTTGCCATTTGAACAACAGTAAATAAAATTCTCTGGGTATTATGTATTTGTATATTTATATATACATATGAGTCTGATACTAATTATACTTGCTCATAATATTTATTTCTGTTATTTGGCTGATTCTTCTGATAAACAAAATTATTATTTGCTATATAGTTTGTATTATAAAATTGTATTATACTAAGTCCCCATCTAACATATATGAAAATAAACTATCTGAATTATAAAGTGATAAAACACATGGATTACTTTTCTCATGTCTCTAAGATTGTTTGTAGCCTCCATGGGTGGCCCTCACTGAAAGCTTCTTTGAGGTTGGACTTACGCCTGAATCTGAATCTGAATCCTCATGAGGTGTGAGGAGAGACATGCTGATGTTCTCAGCAGTTTCAAGTTGATACCATCTCTCTTTGACAAGGCAAGGTGACTTCTGGAACCCATAAGTTCCTCTAAACCACATGTTAGGCCTGATTTTTTAACCCACCATTCCAAGATACCCACAGATATCTTGGCTCACTTACAAGGCTTGCCACTAGAACTAGAGGGGTAAGAGAAGAGGTTCTGTGGTGCCCTTTGTCCAATTTGATGTCACTCAAGAGAAGGTCACCTCTTTTTACACTGTGGCATGGATTCCAGGCACCTAGAGATCTTCCCATGATCGTATCCGTTAAGAATAAAGAGGGGGAAAGAGAGGTGTCAGGGTGTGGGCAAAAAGTGGGCTGAAGACTTTAGCACATTGTATTGATAGAATTAGAGAAACAGAAAGTTGGGGAAGGGATTCAACAGAACACTACTGTGTCCCAGGCTTTGTGCTGGATGCTCTATGCACATTTTCTTATGTAATCTTCCTAAGTACTCTAGCAAATGGGAATTCTTGTCCCCTTTTTACAAACAAGATAACTGAATCTCACAATGTTCAAATGACTTTCTTCGGGTCATTCAGCAATCAACTGAGAGAGGTCAAACCAATTTTCTTTTGATCTTCCATACCACATCATTTGGAAGGGGAACATTTGAGAACTTTCTACTCCCTTATTATTGGATTAGTCCAAATTTTATTCCAAAACAGAAAAGCTGTTGTTAAGTGAAGGGGTATCACAAGCAACGAGGTCCTCTCACTTCTCTTGCCATTAACTATGTTCCTCCTGCAGGAGGCTGACTGTTTCATCTGAACCCTGCCTATTGCGGTTTAAGTAAACTTCCTCTTCCTTTATCCTACTTCTCCTCCAAATATTCTTCCCTGAATTGCAAACTGCAACCCCCCCAATTTCTGGTGCTCACTTAAGAATCTCACATTTTTCATTGAAACAGAGTTTTAGATTTGACACCAACCATGCCCATCATCTCTGCTCCTAATGCTCTGTTCTCACAAAGGTCACCACCAAAGCAAGGAATGGACTCTTCTCAGGCATGATCCCATTTGGTCCCTCATCTGTTGATTTCTTGGCCTATAAATATATTCAAGTCACAACCAACTCTGCCTTTCACATAAATAAATCTTTTTTTGAAAATTAAGATCAACAGGAAAAACTGGTTTTAAAAAAGTAGATCTTAGTCATTTGAAGGTAACTAAAAATGTTAAATTTAATTGACTAAAGAGTGCTTTTCAAAGTACTCAGCCTCAGTTAGGGCCCAGGTGAACTACAGTGTCCAGACATAGAATGATATAGGACAAGGGTCTATTTGGGTCAAGGTTTAGATTGAGGTCTAGATCCTGGTTTTGCCACTCACTAACTGTAGAAGTCTGGTCAACTTTCTTCCCTTATCTAGATTTCGTAGTCCTCATTTATAAAATAACATGCATAGTTTCTTGAATACAACAGAAAATGAGCTAGAGATGCCGTCCAAGGTTGAGGCTTAATTCTCAAAAAGAAACGTCTCACTGAGGACCACAATGTTCAGTTTTGTACAACCCTAAAGTTAATCTGACCGTACTGTGAACTGACTCATGCAAATCCAACTCATAGGAAGCAGATGTAACACAGAGTTTTAAAAATGTTGCCTTGTTTTTAAATTCCAGAGCAAATATAACTTCGATAACAGCTGGAACTGCTCATTTTGACTGAACAGCAATTTGTCTCTTGTTAGGAAAAAAATCTATTCTGAAAGCCAAATTAATCAGAAAGTTGCTTAATGAGAACATGGACAGTATAAAGGGAACTAGATGAACTTAACGAATTCTTCCCCTCCCCAAGCCTCAACTGTGATGAGACGAAACAAAGGGTCAGGATCACCTCATATTTTTCCCCATATCCCTGAGACAATAGTAAAGACACCGTGATCACTTTCAGCTCTTGATGTTGTTTTTTTTTTTTTTCCAGTCTTCAGGCAGAATCCACTTGTTCTTGATGTTGTTTCTGTAGCTGGGTTAATTCTATTGATGAGGTTTTTACAACTTCTTTAACGTTCAGTGAGACCTCCAGAGATTGCACTTTAATTAGATTTCCAATTTCTGCAATACCTTGTTCTTCCCTGCTTTGATTAGTAAGATCTCCTGCCTCCTTAAGGACTTCTCAGATGGATAATCTGTTTTGTGGTGATTTTACTTGTTGACATCTTGGGGGATTTTTTCCTTTTCACAAGAGGGGGAAAGGAGTACGAAGAGAATCTCATTTCACCTATATCCCTTTGTAAAAAGAATTTTGCCTTTTCCGTGGTACAACCAGCAGTGAGCTTGGGGACTGCAGAAGATTCAGAGGGTTTTCAGACATACGTTGTTACCAACAAAGATTGGTGACCAAGGTTCTAGGCTCTAGCACTACTTCATGATAAAAGCCTTGAGTCCTGGAGAAATTCCTTCCCTGGTGAGCTTATTAGTAAAAAAGTGGAGGTAATCTTCTCCTTTCCTGTGGTTTGCTTTCCTTTCCTTCCCATATTCCCTTCTTCTTTAGACTTTTTTCTGGCTCTTCCTCTCCTTCAACTCTTCTATTCTCTCCTTCAATATGCAATAAACCCAAGCCTGTATTAAACCAAAGCTTGGAGCTAAGCTTATTACTGGATGTATGCAACATAAACCATCTTTTATTTTTATTTTTTTATTTGAAAGATAGAGGGGAAGGCAATGAGGGACAAAGGCAGTAAGAGAAGCAGGGAAGGGGGAGAGAAAGAGAGAGAGAGAGAGAGAGAGAGAGAGAGAGAGAGAGAGAGAGAATATCTTTCATCAACAGGTTCAGTTCCAAACATTCATAGCAGCTGAGGATGGGCCATGACAAACCAGGAGCCCAGAACTTAAGCTAGGTCTCTCAACATAGGGTCAGAGACTCAAACACTTAAGCCACTATCTGCTATCTCCCAGGGTGCACATTAGCAAGAACCTGGGATAGGCAACAGAGTAGCTAGGACTCAAGCCAGGCACATGTTTCAGACAAGTTAATGGATGCACCAAACACCTGCCCCTCACCATGAGGTTTCTTTTTAAAGATTTTTTTTTTATTGAACGACAGATTTACAGAGAGAAGGAGAGACAGGAAGAAAGCTCACCCATCCGCTGGTCCACTCCCCAAGTAGCCGCAACAGCCAGAGCTGAGCTGATTGGAAGCCAGGAGCCTCCTCTGGATCTCCCACATAGGCACAGGGTCCCAAGATTTTTGGGCCATCCAGGCCACAAGCAGGGAGTTGGATGGAAAGTGCAACTGCTGGGATATGAACTGTCACCCATATGGGATCCCTGCACATGCAAGGCAAAGATTTAGCTCACCAGGCCATCACACCAGGCCCCACCATGAGCTTTCTAAGAAGCAGAGGTGAGAAGAAGGAAAAAGAAGGAGATGGGAAAGGAGATATGGGAAGAGACAAGATGGGTAGAGGGGAGTTGAAGTCAAGTGGCACAGGATGGGGGTGTAGAGAGAACAAGCAGAAGCAACAACCACAGCACAAAAGAATACTGGGAGCAAATGAACATGTATTTGAACCACCATGCCCCTAGGAAAACACTTGGATTTTGGACTTTATACCTAACCTTCTTCCAGGATTTCTGTCCTAATCAGGATAAGGCTTATTAACCCCAAATACTATGCTACAGCTTCTGCTCTTCCAAGAAATAGCTGATGCTAAGAAAAGCATTGCTGACTTTCACAAGCACAACTGTATTACCAAAGGCTCACAGCATAACTTTCCGCTTTTGAAACCAAGAGGAACCAGCACCAACAACACTGCAGCCGCCATGTATAACTTCTTTCTGGGCAGAGACAAGAATCTGAATTGGCTAATTGGATTTTAGTTCAAATGAGCCTGTTTTAGCCTTACTCTCGTTGAAAAACCTCAATGTTGAAGGGTGCAATTGGAGGGAAAATCAGTCCATCTCAGCATTTTAACTAGAGGATAAGTATCATAGATTGGACTACTTAATCTCTCCATAGCCTCATTTTCTATAGGTGAGATTGCTGAAGCTCAAGGTAAAACTTCATGCCTTGCACATAAAATATACCTAGAACATGTCAGTTCCCTTCTGCTCTACTTTAAAAGCTCTTGGCAGGAGTGGTTATGTGTTTTTCATGTATACCACACTGACTTCCAGAAGGTTATCAGGCTTAGTCAGTTGGACTAAGAACCAATGTACATCATTGGTTCTTTCCTACCTCTAAGTCTTCGGAATTCTCTTTATGCCATGGCTGGCTCCTTTTCATCCTTCATATTTCAACTTAAAATATACTCTCCATGGAAAGGTCTTCCTGCCATCCATTCCTAAAATATCTGCCCCTGCCCCTTTTCCTTCTTACACCTAGAATCCTCCTTGGTTAATTTACATACCTATTCTTAGTCAGCTCCTGAGTCCTAGACATTGGGAGCTCTATGGCATAAGCAGAAAGTGTGTTTGCTCATTGTGGTGTTGGATATTACTTAGCATAGCACCTGACATATGGTAGGAAGCACTAAACAATATTTAGTGAGTAAATGATGAGAGCCTTTGATATAACATAAGTAGTTAGACTGGGAGTTGGTATCACTGAGGTCAATGTTTGATGAGGTTGGAATAGAGAAGTTGAAAGCATGGAGCAATTAGGTTGAATGGACATGAAACTCCATTCAGAGAAAAGTTTAAGTTCTGGGCATGGAGGGATCAGGAGGTAGAAGTTGAATGGCTGAGTAGAAGAGGTGACTTCATGTCCCACTTCTAAGGTACTTGACACTCCAAAGTGTAAAACAGAGGTCATAATATTCTCCAAGTTTACTCTACAGTGCTATTGTCAGATGTGATGTCAGAATAGATGTGAAGGAGGAAAAGTAGGATGGGGGGGGTATCTCATGAGTGTGTGGCTTATCTACCACCACCCCAATCCCAGATTTGGCCCAAGGTGGCCTCTGTAACTGCCTCCCCAACCTCTGGACTGCAGTGTCATTGTGGAGGGGAAGTCCCAGTAGCAAGTCTGGACTTCTAGCCCATACCTCCTTAGTTGCTCAAGATGACAGTTGGCTTTTGCATCAGTCCGTTTGTACCAGCCTGCCCTCTGCTCAACCCCTACACTGTCTCTCCAAAGTCTGTATGTGGCAACTTCTAGGTTTGCATTTCCTCATCAATGTGGCAATGTCCTGGTCTCCCAGAATCTT
Organism: Ochotona curzoniae; assembly: GCF_017591425.1. Classification (NCBI taxonomy): domain Eukaryota; kingdom Metazoa; phylum Chordata; class Mammalia; order Lagomorpha; family Ochotonidae; genus Ochotona; species Ochotona curzoniae. The sequence goes on from NW_024465023.1 coordinate 34,437,621, forward strand.
CTCGGGGAACCTGGGATGGTGACGGGGTTGGATGGAACCAGAGTCCCTGGAATCCTCAACACAATGCCACAACATGGCAATCAAGACATCTTGTTCTCCCTTGAAGTGTTTGAACAGTTTTGGATTTAGGATAATATGACATCTGAAACTTGTCTGCTTAGTGCCCCGATTTTGGCTTAGATCAGATCAAGTCTCATAACTGGCAAATAAGCTGAGCTGTGAGAACCAGATACTGGCCCTCCCTCACTCCCATCTCATTATCTTAAAGATAGAGGTTGTGCTAATTATATTAGAAGATGGAAAGGGGAAGACATTCACCCCTAGTGATGTTCTTTTCCAATTCCTTATTTCATTTGTTTAACAAACATATGCATACTTACTCTGAACCAGGTCTCTCTCATGGGAAAGATCATCATATTTGGAACAGAGTCTTCTGAAAATGATCACAATGTGCTCATCACTATAACATGTTCACAGATAATATAAAATACATAATTTATAAGCTAAAGTGGCCAAAATAAGGGGTAATTGACTTTCTAAGGAGAGCAGGAACACTTTTCACAGAGGAGATTTGAACAAAGACTTGAAGGATAAGCAAGAGAGTATAAGAAGTGGGAAAGAGGTTCAACATTGGCATTTTTTAACAGTGTCCTAAAGTAGTACGTAAAAAGACAATGATATAAGAAAGAACCAATTTTGAGTGACTAATACTTTGTGTGTTTTGAGTACAATATTAATATTAAGGAATGGCAGAGATAATGTTCAATGCTCAAGTCTGCATTAGTGAGGATTTTGAATGCTGTGGCAAGTTTAGAATTTGTCCCCAGACAATGAAAAGTATTCAATGAAAAGTATTCAAGCACATACTAAAATACATTTAGCACCACCGTAAAGTAGATTTTTTGAAACCAAATTAAAGCAATCAGCCTGAAAATGTGCATGCAACTATAGGAACAACATGGCCAATCATGTGAACCTTAGGTTACTCTAGGAAATCTGAATTATATGTTCACCAGACTTGTTACTGTTACTACCTAATAAGATTCTACTTTTGTATGAAATACCTATAAATATAGACAGATTATTCATTTTGCATATTTTTCTCTAGAAAGTCAGCATCCCAAACTTTTCTCAAAGGATCAGATAAAAGCCAAAATAGAGAAAAGTGATAGTTCGACAGGAAAACAACACAAGATTCTGCTAGCAAACACACAATGGAACATTACCAAGTAACTCTAAAACTCCAGATCTGCCTGGCATGAAGCAACTGGAACTCGAGTGAAAAGAAGTTTAGGTACTAGATGATAATTAATATCCTAACCCCCTCCCGGCCCATTGTTAAAATTATTTATGTGCTTCATAATCCAGTTTAACCAAAAAGGCTCACGAGCTCCAGTCCAGGCTCTGATAGATGTTAATAAGTTAAAATGAGACCATTAAACATGCGCCTTAATTCAGCTAGTCTCTTTTAATAAGGAGACATTTGAACACATAAGTACTATGGAATACACACACACACACAAGAATATGTGAGGACACAGCAAGAGACAGCCATCCACAAGCCAAACAAAGAGGCCTTATAGGAAAACTATCAACAGCTTAATTCTAGGCTCCAGAGCTATGAAAACATATAGTTCTGCTATTTAAGTTATGCAGGTTTATGGATATTTTGTTATAGAAACCCTTGAAAAATTTTCAGCCCACTGAAAATCTCTGGGCATCAAGAGCCCCTAGCCAATGGAAGCCTTCTTTGTAGTCTAGTAGGATCTCTCTCCTCTACAGCTACTATGATCTGATCGTTTCATTGACAGCAGAACCTCAGCAAAGCTTCCCATGTTGTCCATTTCAAATCTGGACAAAATGGCAAGTAATTTTGGCACTAGCAAGTTGCAAGTTTCAAAGTGATCAGAAACAGGATAATCCTGAAAGGAACAGTATATCTGTGAGTTTCTACAAAATTTTATGTAAAGACAAAGGAAAAGACAAAAAAAAAAAAAAGAAAGAAAAACTGGTTTTCTAGTCAAAAGATGTTTGGGTTCCATTCTTTCAGTTATTCTCATAACTAGTCATGTAGCTACTAAACAAAATTTTTAGTCTAAATGTTTTCTGATGACTAAAGTGGGTGAGACTATGTGATAATCTTATAGTGCCTGAATTAAATGATACGTTAAAACTTACTGTTGCCAGTTTTGGGAAAGTTAAACCTTGGATAACTATTATGAAAATGTGCCAAATTCCACAAAGAGTACACACTCTAATCCAACCTCAGCTCCTTTATTGTTCACGGAGAGGCCAAGTTAGACCAAACAGCTCTTGGAAACTGATATAAAACAATCAATAAGAAATGTATAAACTGAGCCTTTGCAAGAGTTATGTCTCAGAAAGTATCTGGATATGTATTACTCATGTGATAGGAATCAAATGTGCCTTAAGTCTCTATCAAGGGACCAGGTCATGCCCCAAGCACAATATTTAGTACGACATAGCAGGAATGGAATTCAGTGTACAGAAAGCAGTAACCTATTCAATTATGTTGTAACTTGGCTGAGGTTACTGTTGTGTTGTCATAACAGGGAGGTGGTTGGCCAGATAGTTGGGGCGGGAGATGTCTCCATGGAGGTTAAAGAAAGAAGAGACAAAAAACAAAGTAATGTGTCAGTGTGGCTTCTGACACTATCCAAAGAGAGATGCCACTAAATCCACGACTCAAACTGGTCCACAGAGGCAAAAATCTCATCTAAATTACAGATATATTCATCCTTCTACCCTGGCTTCAGGAAAAAGGCCAAAATGTCCAGAGGTGCATCCAAGCCATTTTGCCATAATCTTAGGTTCTTCAAGCCCCATTTATACCCAAGTTGCTCCCTGAGCAGTAAGATTCACTCAAGGATATAAATACTTGGATGAATAACAGGTGTGAATAATGTATGTCATTTCTGGAGACTAGAATTACTTTTTTGCCTGATCAATTCTGGAGGAGAATTCAGTTTCTGACCTTTTGGTAAAAGCACCTAATTTATAGGGCCTCCTTTGCATAAGTTCTTTCCTAGTTCTGAATCCTGTTTGGTTCTCTCCTTTCCTCCTTAAACATTCTGCACACACCAGAGCACACGTACATACATACACACGTATACATACAACACATACACACATGTCAGGATGGAGGAGACATGACTTAGAGACGGCCTAGTTCAGCTTAGGGATTTTGCAGAACTGTGACTTCAGAACGCGTCAAAAATATAATTCCGTCTCTGCACTTTTCTAGACATAGCTGGGTATTTAACACTCTTTCCCACCAAGCAGCCCTAGTCTCCAAGCACATAACAGCCTTATCCTTCATTGAATACTAAATACTTGCACCGCAGCCCAGTGTTAAGCCTCGCCAGGAAGTTCATCATGATGCCTGGAGAATTTGTGGTCTTGTATTTTTTTGCTTCCAAATCTTGGGGTCTCAAACTTGTTATTCAATTCAAGCAAAAGTCATTCTACTTTATCATATAGCATTGAAAGAAACCGTTAGACTACTACCATCTACCACAGCTCAAATTGCTTTTCTGAAGAAGTCTTTCCTAATTTCTGAGGTTGGGAGGGTCTGTCACAGTCAAGCATGAAAAGGGCAGAAGTGTAAGGGAGCAGAAACGATAAAATGAACCACTTCCTCCAACTCCGTAGACTCATCTCTGTATAACTATTTAGAGCAGTTCTTGCTCAGTATTGTGGTTTTCCTCAAACTGGATGGTATCTCTCCAGTGAATCAGGTGGAGTTTGCTGGATCACACTTTGAGACCACACTTTATTCTCCATCCCATGCCTCTTGAGTCTGGCGGGTGGTTTTTCACTGTAGAGAAACGGGTGACAAGTACCCTTTAGTATGGTGTCACTGTGTTCTTCAAAAAGTGAATACAGAAAGTTCTGAAGTATCTGTACACTCCTCTATCGACACTGTCTGCTAATGTAGTTGATGATATTTAGTCTTGCGTTGTTTGTATGGATCTTGATATTTTTGCTGCTGCTCTAGCTTCTGGTGCTTCTGATATTGTACCCAATCCTCTTGTCAATGCTGATTGTGCTGCAATGGAGTGCACAGTCACACAGAACGTCCCTTTCAAAATACCTGTGGCCTAAATAGTCCATGTTTCTGAGACTTTCAGAGAGAAATTTTGGAGATATTGGGCTTACACTAGCAATATAAGGATAGTCTCGGGCTGGCATTGTGGCATAGCAGGTAAAGCCACCAGCTGTCATGCTGGCATCCCATATAGAACAGCAGTTTGAGTAACAGCTGCTCCTTTCTGATCCAGCTCCCAGATAATGACTTGAGCCCCAGCTGTTGTAGTCATCTGACGAGTGAATCAGCAAATGGAAGCCCTCTCTCTCTGTCTCATTTTTTTTTTCTGTAACTCTGACTTTCAAATAAATAATAATAATGAAAGGGTAGTCTTTGCCTTGTTTTTGCCCAGAGATTAATAATGAAGGTTTAATCACTCACTTGATCAGTACCTTTATAGCAAATTTTTCTAGCAGTTTGACTAAAACGAGAAACAGTTTAAACAGCTTTAGAAGATGAGAAACCCTTTAGGAGAGATACCTTTCAATGAAAGACCATTTCCCATTGGGTAGGGTCGTTTGATTGGAAGTATCTGCTACCTACCCTTTCTTTATTACAGTCTATTCAATTGTCCACCAGGCCAGCTACCACAAGCATTTTGATCCAAGGCACTTGAAAAATATTTATAGCCACTTTTAGTTACATATTCATCTGCATGATTATTTAATTAATGTCTACCATCCCACTTCGTCGATTATATCAATGGGACAGAAATGATCTGTTTTTGTTCACTATTATATAACCGGAAGATTGCAGGTTCGAAGTATTCAACAGATACAACAATGAGTAGATACTGGGAAGTCTCTATACCCAATAACATTCAAAATGCTGACATAAGTTAACATGCTGTATTGACATTTCACTTACAGCCATCTAATGTGACTTAAAAGCAATGAAATGGAAAAACTGGCAAAGGATTTTTAATAGGTAGTTCACAGAAAGAGCAATACAAATGACTGTTAGAGATGCTCAGTTTCAACACTAGTCACCCAAATGCAAATTAAAACAATGAAATATTGTATCAAATGGGCAAAAGTTTTAAAGTTAGACCATTTGAACTTTGGCAAAGGCATGAAAATTGGTCATCTCAAACACTGGCGATGCACCTTTGTTGGTCCATCCACTTTGTGGCGATTTTCCAGTGTTTTTTAAAATGTTCATGTGCATTCAAATGATATGATGTGCTTAAAATAGACGCAGATACGTACTGAGGGGAGAGTAGTTGGAGTATAACTAAAACAAGATTAGCTGTATAATTGTTAAAGCTGAGTTTAGTACACACAAGGATTCTTTACAAAATTCTGTTTGTGTGCTCGCTTTGGCAGCACACATACTAAAATAAAACTCTGTTTCATATATATGAGTATATTAATATATATCACATATATACTTGAAATTCTCCATAATCAATGTAAAATAATAGAATATGCACTTACTAATTGTTCACCTTCAGAAGAAACATAGGTATGTATGTGGATACATAAATACAGAGATATGCATAAGGAAGCATGCCATGGATAGGAATTATAGTGCTTTTTATGTGAAAAACTGAAAATGATGTAAAAAAGTATCTAAATTGGTAGTGACATGGTTAACTAAACAAGAGTGTATCTCTACCACACAATATCACACATCAGCTAAATAAAAGATAGTTTTAGATAGCCAAGTTACATTACATAGTGAAAAGAGTGAGTTCCAGGAAAATACAGGTAGATTGTCAGAGTACTCAAAAATGTTAGTGGAAAAATGGAATTATAAGATAAACTTCTGTGGATGGTGCCATGGTGTAGCAAGCTAAGCCTTTGCCTGGGGCACCAGTATCTTATATAGACCTCCCATAAATAACTACCTTTAGATTCCAACAAGCAATATCAGTTCATGTCCCAGATGTTTCACTTCTGGTACAGTTCCCTGCTTATGACATGGGAAAGCAGTGGAGGATATTTTAAGTCCTTGGGCATTTGCACCCACGTGGAAGACTCAGAATCAGCTCCCTGTTCCTGACTCCTGGCTCAGCTCCAGGTTAGCTCACCTCAAACTGCTGTGGCCATTTGAGGAGTGAACCAATGGAGATATGTATATATATGTATATATATCCTCCTCCCTATAACTCTTTCAAATAAAATAAAATAAAATAAACCCTAAATAAGATAAACTTTTTAATGTAAAGAAATTAAGAAACTCATCTTTTTTTCATAATATGCATTTTCTATGAACTTTCTGAAGACAACTGGCATATATATACACAATAATATTGTTAATACAGAAAACAAGTACCATACATATCACCCAAAGTGTTAAATATATCCTCTAACCATATATATATATATATATACAGATATATACACACACACATATATATATATACAATTTTTATTAAATCACCTGTAAGAATGTACAATGATTATAATTATTGTTTTTTCCTGAGAAATGGGAGGGGGATCAGAATTTGTTCAGGGAGTGAGACAGGTGTACAAATAAGACTCTAATCTTACCTGTAAGTTTTGTGTATTTAATTTTTACAGGGAGACTTATTAAAATATCATTTGTGTATTTAAAGTGACTTTTTAAAAATGCAAAAATAAAAACATTAAATAACCTGGAAAAATGATTTTTTAATTGCCAAGAAAAAACAGATACATTGCAAAACAATATGATTATTTTACAAGAATAAATCTACACACAGAAAAGCATTTACTGGGTTATATTTGGATGGTGGTATGGGGGTGGGAATTGTAGCTAATTTTATTATTTTTTATTTGCTTAGCTTTAGTTTTGTGCTTTTCTGCAATAAATATGGAATTATATAATAATAAAAAAAGGAAAACAGGCATTACAAATATAGAATAATAGCCACTGAATCTGGCTAAAGAAAGAGCCTAAAGACAGACAGAGAGAGAGAGAAGCAGAGGAAAGACTCAGAGGTAGAAGGGCCTTTGTCTCTTGGCTACTCAAAGTTCCTGTCAAGCCCTACAGAGGGCAGCTGCAGGCGTGCCAGAACTAACAGGGAAGTCCTGTCCTAAAGTTGAACTTGGCCTTAAGGCTCCTTCCCTATATTTCCCATTGGTACCACCTTATGCAGAAACTCACTCCCTCTCTCCTCATTCCCCATCATTACCAGAAAGTACAAACACAGAAAAAAAGCTATTTACAATGTACCCATTTCAGATTCTGAAGTCCTTCTGAAAAACAGCAAAGCAGCCCAACTTCTTCCAAATAGCTACTTTTAGATTCCAGCAAGCAATTCTAACCTATACTACATTACTTCTTTCAGCAGCCTGTCTCCTAGCACCCAGAAATATTGTGTTTTCGTAAATTACTGTTGGTAATATTCTCCCGCTCCTCCTAGACCCATTCCCACGCGCGCACACACGCACGCGTGCACACATACACACACACACACACACACACCTTGCTTTTCTAAATGACTTTTCTTTTTCCTTGCTAGTATAGAAATAAAACATGCTCAGAGCAGAAAACTTTGAAAGTATGGAGAACAAAATGTATTTAAAGAAAAAGAATCCATAATCTTACAATCCAGAGCAAAGCAGCTAACCTGTTCGATGCCTTTTCTTTCTAGTTCTTTCCTGGGAGTGTGCACTGTGTGGGTTATTTTTTGTGAACTGAGATTACATTCTTCATATTCTTTTGCATCCTATTTTTTTTTTCATTTAATACTATAAGACTGATATTTTCCCCATGTTTCTGAATATTCTTTGATACTATGATATATAATGATTACATGACATTGCTTAAAGTTAGCGCATATTTATATAGCAATTTCCCAGAACACTATGTATGAATATTTACACACACACACATAAAGTTAGGCATAAATGGCTAACTCGTACTGAATCTACCAATGTGCATGTATTAGAAAAATTCATGCTTAGTAACTACTCCAGTCTTCCGAGCTGACCAAAAAATGCAGCCTCCGGAAACGGATCTTCCTGTACACACACGCTTGTCAGAATCTCTGATCATTTCCTTAGAGTAGATTCCTGGGAATAGAAACCAGTAGATCTCAGAAAGTATGAATTTATTTAAGCATCCGTGTTTGTCTGGCTATTGATTCTTTTTAAGTTCTTTCATAAGCATTCTTTAAATATATGTATGCATATATACTCCTTTCTATCTATAATTATATGCATATAATTGTATCATCTGTATTTCTGCCTAAAATGTTAAAAAAAAAAAAAAAAAACTTAAGCTCTATTGCTAATTTCACACTGAAAGAATTTTCCTAAGGGTTCTTTTCCAATTTTTGCCCTAATTCATAATAAGGCAAGAGCTTAGTCTGCAGCCTTTTAGAAAGTGAGAAACAGACCTCTTGCCATTTCACACAAGTCTTTCTGCTTTTTAAAGCTCTTATTAAGGACTGAACTTGGTGAGACCCTCCTGAACATGTAACGATGCTTTTGCGTGCAGGTCAAACTCTGAGTAGGAGGTCATTCTCATGGATACTATGAGGACTGTAAGAAAAAGGGTAGGTGATAGCAGTGCTTGGCGTGTGTCGATGGTGCACAATACCGTGTCTCAGTCTGCTCGCTTTCGGAAAAAGAAAAAAAAATGAGGTGATTAACTGATAAGAAAAACTGATTATTTGATTAGACTAATATCTATTCTGTGGACTGAGACCATTCATTCCAGATTCAAGCAAGCCGACCTATTGTGAAAATGCATTTATTCAGATTTGAAAGGTGGCTCCAGTAGGAATATGTGCCTAAGTATGGTGCTAAAGTTATGCAAGTGCCACCGAAGACATGTATCTGCTATTAAAGGAGTTAAAATAGAATGTAAAAAAAAAAAAAAAAGTTTGTTCCTAAATGCTTCGGAGATCAGTGAAAAGTTCATCTAAGATGTAATGCTAACTCTAGAAGTCTTTGTTCTAGAGTAGTTGGTGAAGGCCTTGAAGAGAACATTGAATTGTGTCTTCAAATATCTCTAGTTGCACCAAAACAGAAAGCCATGATAACAGTCATCTTAAACCAAGATAGAAAGACAGAGCAAAGCTAGCACATTAAGATAACGGAGACAGGATTCAAGCAATGAGCAAGCCTGAATTCTACATTAGAACTAAGACAACATGGTGTTTCTTTTTTAGTACCTGGACTAAAATTTAGAGCTGGGCTTCCTGTGTTCAAATCCGTTAGACCATGTGACTTTGGGCCAGAGAATTAACCTTTCTGGTCCTCGATTTTCTCATCTGTTAAAAAAGGGAATAATACTGTCAACCCCACAATCATAGTGTTCTGTGAGGACTGGCTTGGTGCCACATAGAAGCTGCGTGGGAGTCTCAGCACAAACGAGATGAGACATTTCACAGAGAAGCACACAGCAGGACAGAGACCCAAGGCACCAAGAGAAAGAGCATTTAGAGAAGACGAATGCCAGAGCCCCGGAGTCATTTATCCAAGAGAAGCAACTACATACACAATAACTTTGCAACCACTGTTTTATCTGTTGTGGAAAAAGAAGTTAATGATTTGGTAGAATTCCAGCTCCCAGAGCCCTAGAAATAAATACTGTTCAATTTGTCCTGCGCTTGTAAAAATCCTTGCCTTCTGTGAAGAGTTCTATTTTGCAAGATAGCAATGACCTTTCTTGACATTTTGGCTCAGAGTGGGAACAATATCGCACTGCCCAGAGCAAAGGCTCAGGATGACTTCTCTGGCTCTCAGGACCCCGAGTCGGGGAGCAAATGTGCAGGAAATGGAAATGAATGCGAGGTACATTAAGAAAAGCATTAATAATGAGTCTCCACAAAGCATGTGGCCTTTGTGCTCCTTTAATTACACTTCCTGACAGGAAGTGGAGGGGCAGCAACAGTACTGAACCTGGAGGCCTCCTCCGGCTCTTTCCCTTACTTCGGGGCAAGTTCATCTCTGAAGCTTTGTTTCCCCTTCTACAAAAAAAAAAAAAAAAGAAAGAAAGGAAGAAGAAAAGAAAAGCAGCTGAATGCACCTTTTTGCTTCCCTCTTTTGGTCTGAAGACCCCAGTGGTGGTGGAGAGGGCTTTGCCCATGAAAATCCTCACGTATGTAAAGAGATGGAGTTCAGAAGCTGACAACTACTAATGCGTGTACCCAAATAGAGTGTGGGAAACGAGTGAGCCCTGGTAGGAAGGACTACGAAAATTGCTGTGTGCATTAAGGCGAATGCATTGTGATCTGCATGTTTTTAATAAAATTGCAGTCATTCCTGAAAATGTTCTGGAAGTCCGTAGATAAATATATTTTGGTGAACATGTACTTCGCACCCAATCTGTGGGCCTAGTAAGTAAAGTAAAAACCAAAGCAAGCAGGACACAGTCAGCTTATTGATTCAGTGAGGCTGCTCCGGATGCCTGGGATCTGTTTCAATACATTTTCTTGACTTTCTCCACCTCGCCCCTTTCCTTATTTTGATCAACTTCAGCAGAGCCACAATGCAGAAGATCAAGGTTTGGGTCCCTGTCGGGCCTTAAGTCACATTGTTCCTCTGGACAAACAAAAAGAATTTGCTTTGTCATTTGTGTGGCCTACCTAACAAATCAACTAAACATCGTAACTTATGTGGTGATAGGAGGTAGCCAAAATCCTGCAAAATGCATTTGCTTGAACCTTGCAAGAATTGTGTAAAGGGCAAGAGAAGCTAAAGTCCTAAGCACTTCAATTAGCACAACAGCTGTCACAGGGCATCTCAAGGACCTCATCTCCCCTCCAGCCGCACCCTGAACTTTTCTTTGAAAATGTTGTAGCTTTTACCCAAATCTTTTGGTCCATTGGTCTAACATCATCTTTCCTCTCCCTCTGACAAGTCGACTACCCTACATGGTGGTAACCCAGCATTAATTCAACCAGATTCTCTAGATGATCTAATTGTGTTGGGCTATAGCTAGTATACATCTATTTGTGCCAAGAGACTACAAGCTCCTTCTAAGATAGAATCAGCACACTCTCAGGTCCCAATTCCGACTCGGGTACAGACAGCTGCTAGGCATTTATGGAACATAGAGGGAGCAAAAAAGGAAAGGAAGGAAGGAAGGGAGGGCAGTGAGTTGGGGGGAAAAAATCAAAATTCTAAGTCAAGAAATATGATTTAAATTTTAATCTAGTTGCTTTGTAGCTGAATGCATGGAAAAAATAAGTCACATTTGTAGGCCTCGGTTATTTATGTATAACATTGGGATAATTCTTTCTAGTCCTGTGTACTTTGCTCATCACACTCCAGCAAGGAGTAAGAGGGGGAAGAGAGAAGAGTAGGTAAAATGAGACAGAAAACCATGCTGTTTTTGTTGAGGTGAGTGCACTCTGGGTCTAGAGAGAATGATGACCACTAGAGGGCAATGTTACGGCAGGGAAGTTTTTCCCCTGCAGCGAAGAAGCAGTATGGGTCAAGTCACATAGGAACTGGACCTAAGGGAGACTGAGAAATTACTGTTTCCTGTCAAGTTCGATATGTCATGCTCATGTGATTGATGCTATATTGGCCATAGCTATCTGGCATCGATCGCTGAAAAAGAATAGCGATCCACTATCTGTTAGAAATAAGGCTACTTTTCATGAGATTGTTGGCATCTATCACGACTTTATGAATTTAAGTTCTTACAAGCACGTGAGAATGCCATGCTTTTTCCATCTCAAATCAGGGTCCAGTGTCTGTCTTCTTAAATCTGAAATGATCTCACTTCGTTGTAGAAACCCAGATTTCTACAGTCCTTTCAATCAATATCAAGCATATCTTTAAGTCTCCAGATGCTCTTCATTGTTCAAAACCCTGTTTTTTTTTTTTCTCAAGGTTTACTATAATCTGTCCCCAACAAACCTTGCCAGTCTCCCTCTTTGCCCCTTCCTTGGCCTCCATGAACAGTCCCCTCCTCACATGCCCCACCCCAGCGTCTGAACACACCACCTTCCCCTTACGTGATTCTATTCGCTTGCTCCCTCCATCAGAATCTTCCACCAGATGAAACCCTGTTGATATGTAATGACAATATCACATCGCACTTTTCCCCTCCAGAACCTTCCCTAACTCCACCAGCAACACCTTACCAGATGTCCAGGATTCATTTATACTTTATTCATCTCTCACTCGTGGCACTTTAAATTAGGTTTCTTTCATTTATTTTCTTATTTGTTCATTATTTTAAGCATACACTGATTATTTATGATGTAGCAGTTCCATTTGCAGGTCTCAGAAATGACTAAAGTTTAGCCTTAGTCCTCCTACTGCTGCAAACATGTGACACTACATTAGATGTGCCTATTTTTTTTAAGATTTAATTATTTTTATTGCAAAGTCAGATATACAAAGAGAGGTGAGACAGAGAGGAAGATTTTCCGTCCGATGATTCACTCCCCAAGTGTCCACAATGGCCAGAGCTGAGTCAATCCGAAGACAGGAGCTTCTTCCAGGTCTCCCACGCAGGTGCAGGCTCCTAAGGCTTTGGGCCATCCTCAGCTGCTTTCCCAAGCCACAAGTAGGGAGCTGGATGGGAAGCGGGGCCGCTGGGATTAGAACTGGCATCCAGATGGGATCCTGGACCATGCAAGGAAAGGACTTTAGCTGCTAGGCCACTGCACCTGGCCCAGATGTTCCTATTTCTTATAACAAGGTGTGTACAAGGATTGAGGAAGGTATATTTGGAGTTACAATGTAACATCACTAAGGAGTTAAAGAATGTAGACAGAAAGTTTGTCTTTACTTATCATGTCAATATATTTTTTGATGAAAAATTCAATTCAGTAGAAAAGAAGGCATTTAAAGTGATGTTTTAATTGGAAAGGGGTCAAGGACTTGCGAATAGGACCAACAATTTCAGAAAATGTAAAAGGGACAATTCGACTCTACATCAGGTTTGGAAGTTTTTTGAAAGAACCGTGTGCTATTCAAGTATACACTCACAGCTCCTAGAACTGAACCTTCAGTAATGAAAGTTTGTGTGTTTGTAGCATTCCCAAGTTGAGAGGAACTTTGGGAATCATCTAGCCTTTATTCTACAAAGGAGGAAAAGGCTAAGGGACAAAGCGACTTTCTGAGCTATCCAGTTTGTCAGCGTAAGAGCTAAAACTCTCAATGTTTACCTCTTTTACTTCTCATATTTCTAAGCCTTAATACTCCTCATTTACTGCTGAGATATGCAACTGTGTGTGTGTGTGTGTGTGTGTGTGTGTGTGTGTAATGTCGGTTGGTTTCAGAAAATTTAAGGAGATTCAGATCTCACTGCACACAAAGGAGACAGAGAGGAAAAATGACTGAATCGTGATCACAGATCTGAAGTCATATATGGACCCAAATTCCTATGTATTGAGAGAGATTGAATCTATTCCCTATAATCAAGGCATCATGCCTTATGTTTGCTAACAAGTGATTACCCTTCACTTTAGAGAATAAACAGGCCCCCAGTTGACATCACTTGTCATTTAGCCCTAATCTCAAACATGTACACTTTTGCCTAAGTCTTCTCACAGCCTGGAGCATTTCTCTTAGCAACAAGAAAAATAACCAATGAGCTGCTCTGAGACCTCTAAGCAATTTGTAACTACCCAGGGAAAATTTTCCTTTCTCCTTCTCTTGGCCCTTCTGCTTTTTCCCTACTACTGCCAAAAAGGAAAAGAAACAAGAAAATAAAGTATATATAATAATTTCCAGACAGTGGTTTTATTTGTGGGAGCTCTAGGATCAGAAAACATTTAGACTGAGCCGGGCAAAGAAAAAGAAATTGGGCACCAGAACCTGCCAGGTCTTGATGTTCAGTTTCTGGGTTAAAGTAGAAATGGGAGTGTTTGTAAGAGCAGAGACAGAAAGGATGGCCGTCACCAGTTGCTACCAAGGCCCTGGAACTCACAGGTTTGTGCTTGCTTTTTACGCAAACCAAGACCTAAGTTTGACATGAGTCAGCGTTTGACATGAATACCAGAGGTCTTGTTACTGATGCCAAGATAACCTACATTCTCAGTGATCCTTTAACCTGGATTCCCATACAACATGAGCAAGATTTGAAAATAGGGTCTTCCTTATATAACAAATACCGCATTTCTAGACATTAAAGAACCCTATGGATCAACTTGACCTGCCCCATTTTGTAGGGAAGAAATTGAAAGAGTGTAAATGAGCAATCCCCAAGCTCCCAGTAGCGTATTCAGAGAAGATACTGAAAACTCCTGATTCCAAACATTCCTTCCATAACATCAAATGCTGCTCAGCATCTTATTTCTGCTCAGAATCTTTGACTATGGAGACACCTGCGCACCTGGAGGTACATCACTCTAGCACACTGGATTTTCACGTTTCTCAGGTGCAGAAGACCAACCCTTTTGTGACTTATTTCACTGCTCTTATGCACACACATGTACACACAGACTCACACGTGGTAACATAAAAAGAACAGTTTCAGGGTGATTTTCAAAGAGAATCAAGACCTATTGTCCTCAGATAAGATTCAGATCCTGAATCCATGCTATTTCCCTAGCAGAATAAATAATGTTGCCTGAGCCATATATCTATTAATGCTAAGGTCAAGGAAACCAGAAGTAATGGCCTTGATATGATACCAAGTGAATGAGATTCCAGGATATTTTAGTAAGCTCTTGGTTCCAGATATGTCAGCTTCTTTATACTAGCAGCCGAAAAGGCTGGACCATTAAATAGAAAAATTGTTTAAATGAGCATATAGGTATTGAATTCCTACTATTTACTCTGTAATGCCAGAAAAGCCATTTACTCTCTCGAAATTTCAGTTTTCTCATTTCTAAAATGTGGCAGATGAAGAATGTCCTGCCTCATGAAAGTCGTAGAAGAAACAAAGGACAAAATTCCAAGCACACAGTTTCAACAGACATCTATTTCTCTTCCTTTATTCACCAGTTTCCCTGACTATACATTCTGGACTTAGCAGATTCATTTCCTTTTTCACAACATAAGTACACCTAAAATTTTTTTTCCTTGTTTTCTCTCTTTTTCTCTAAACTCTCTTTCTGGCCCCTCCATTATCCTACATTACTAGTTTTCACTTGCTTTGACAGCCTCATATCTTTTCCTCCAGCCCTATGTCACTTACACACTTACTGGTTATCTCCTCTCAGATAATTCACCAAAACTCAAAACACAACCAAGACAATTTGCTTAAATGCATGTTTCTGCTGAGAAATTATTCATTCCTTGCAACCCACAATCTTTTAAATGTTTATGTCTCTCTTCTTTCACCTACCAAATTTTGTGACATTTAATATTCAATAAATATTGTTTAATGGATGAACAAGCAAGTCAATAAATGAAGGAAATGTGGGCATTATGCTGGACAAGAATTCAGCATTAGCTTCTATATCAGAGTCTATGGATAAAATGTGTTTTCCTACAATAATAGGTTAAAAGAGGCAATAGGGATCTGAGCCATGATAGTGGTAGTGGAGTGGGATTGGGGAGACACAGAAACACATGGAAGATACAGAAACAGAATAATATGTAGTCCCTTTTTTTTATAGGAACTGTAGCAGTGCTGAGTGGGAAACAATACCATTTCTATCAGCATGTCATTGAGATGATAAGACCCTCTCTCTGAATTTGCTTTGCTTACTGAGCGCAGATATCCACATGAGCTCAGTGTAGACCTCAGTATATGGGTACTAGCCTCCTGTCCTTAAAACAATGCATAAACATCTCAAACTTTCCAGAACTTTCTGGCCTGCGCTTTTCTCGTTCTAGTAATATGCTAAGCACAGTTCTGCCACTCTTAACACAACATAAATGGTTATGCAAACATCATCCAGCTCTCTTTAATGACAGTGCAAGCTTTGTACTTCCTCTGATTTGGGGGCTTGTCTCTTCCTAGGGTACATCCAAGTATGTCTCATGCTGTCTTAGCTCTTACTGTCTCCAAATTGATTTGCACTCTGCTGCTTCATCTCTACTGTGGTAGATATATTATATCCCTGATATAATGATATATTATATCCCTGATTTCTTTGTTCATCCAACAATCATTTCAATTGAAACCAGTTTACTAAATATCTACTCACTATGTATGCATGTGAGACCATGTGATTATCTTTTTTCCCCAAACAAACCATCTCAAAACTCAGGTAAAATAATTGTAATGGCATGTCTGTGTTTCACAGTGCCTTGAGAACTGGAAAAAAAAATTCTAAGGCTGAGTATTATTCAGATAGCTAGAAAGTATCATTGGAGACACATCTACAACTCAAATGTTGGCTTGGACTTCACCTAGGGCTGTACATCAAATCGCGTGGACATGTACACTTTAGGTATGTCATCAATGCGTATTCTTCAAAAAGAAGCTGGCCAGAAACAAAAGTTATCAGTTCTTTTTGATATGGAAAAAAAATCGCTCAAGTAATTGCTATGCAGAAGGAGTTGCTGCCAACACTCCTTTCTACATGGCATCACAACATTCTAATTTTTTTCTCACCTATTATCTTACTGGATTTTCTCAACTATGCTTAAAGGTCAGTGTGACAAAATGAGGCTTGAAGGATTGCTACATAATTATACAAAGTCAAATTTTGAGCAAGCCCAAAAGATTTATTGGATTGATTTATGTAAAAATTCAAAGAAATTTGACTAAGTAATCGTGTGTGTGTGTGTGTGTGCAGTGTGTATCATGTGCATCAGTCTTTTTCTCTCTGTACAGCTGAGTGTGAGATCAGATTGGGGATGATGTATCTTGCTCCAGTGGCCTGAGGTTATCCAACATCATATCCCCCTTCTTACCAGGTACAGGGCCCCTCTGAGATCCTCACCATTCACAGTGATAGTGAAGGTGGTCCTCAGAGTTGGAAAAGCTAAGATAGCTGGAATACCTCTGAGAGACCTGGAAGGACCATGCATAACCATGAGGTCTCTCTAGTTTGCTACTTCATAAATTTTAATCCCAGTGCAATGTCCTCCAGGCCTTTGAATAAAAGACAGAAAATAGTTTGCAGTAGTGGAATAATCCCTGTGTAGGAAAAAAAAATCAGGGCACACATCAGTGAGAGAGTGAATACAGTGTGATTCTTTGACAGACTATCTTACTAACCACTTTAAGTGCAAGCTTGCATTTTTAGTTTGAAGTTAGAACTTCTTTAAATTAGGGGGCATTTTGAACTATTTTATTTTGCAATTGATCACTATACATAGTATTTTACATATATGTCACTATGCATATAATTGGCAAAGTACAACAATTTCAACTGCACCTTTGATGACTTTGGGCAAAAATATACATCTGGGTAATCAACATCATAGTCATGACATATTATATCTCCATCATCCCTAGAATCTTCATTGATATCGTTTTCATCCAATAACTCCCTAAGGTAAACCTTGTTCTGAATTATATCATCACAGATTAGTTATGCCTGCTATTCATATAACATACAAATGTGTACTATCTGAAATCCATATGAATGTAATTACAGAATATCATTACTTCTTTCTTTTTCCAACGATATGGTTTTGTAATATAGGTATTCCTCCCTCAAGCTCCCCTCCACATTCTCCCTTCCCTTCTCTCTCTCTCTCTCTCTCTCTCTCACACACACACACACACACAAAGTTTTCCTATGCTTGGTCTCTTTCATCGGGTGCATATTTGAAATGTATTCATGTTATAGCATTGTATTAGTTATCTATTACAATGTAATAATGTAAGTAAAACCTTAAACTATTAGAATACCACACCTTTATTATCTCACGATTTCTGTGAGACAAGACTGCGCATGTCTTAGCTGGATCCTCTACTTGAAGGCTCATAAAGCTGAAGTCAAGATTTAGTCATGGCTGTACTCTCAACTAGAACTTCCCTGGGAATAGAACTACTTTTATTAATCTAACTACACATAAACATCTTTCTCTGCTGGGATACTGAAAGAGATTATGCACATACGTGTTTGGGTATGGAAGTTTATACTGTATGGGATCTTCCCCCAGTAGCCACCGTACCCGTTAGAGCATCAGTTCCCCAGCCAGCACACGGCTTCTACCTTTCACTATTTATTCAAAAAGGACTCCTGCATGTTTCCTTGCTGTTCTTACATTTGCTCAGGAAAAATGTTGTGAATGCAACCGTTCAGGGAGCAAAGCATGACCAGAGCGTGCCTTCCTTCTCCACGCGGTGCTGACTGTGTGAAATTGTTACAGTATTTAGAAAAAGTCACAAGCAGTGATATTTTTCATTTCCGGATTCTAGGAACTTCAATTAGTTGTTCTTATGTTAATCTCCCTCCCCCTGTTAGCAAGAACTACCAGTGCTTGCCTAACTCAGCAACAGCAGGGACTTTGTTCACATGATGACTTGATTCATTTGATGAATTAATGTTTTGGTACCAGGAGAACAGTTACACTCTGACCCACACACACTTGCTGTTTCACAAACAACTGAAGTGTCCCATGAGCCAAAATGCAACCATCAGTCTTCGAATTGCACTCTGAACAAAACAGTGTTGATAGAGAGCCTGTCGGGTGCATAGCTCTGGGTCACCCTAAACTACAGAGCAGAAAAGCACAGGAAAAGGGCAAGGGAAAGAAAAATCTCATCCGGGATATGTATCCTGGGTATTATGCTAAGCCCTATCATTTATAAAATTGCTCTACCAGCAACAGTCTCAAAGCGGCATTACTAGTATCTTGCTTTTACACAAAGAAAGCTGAGAAGTCACATAATAGTGATAAGAACTACAACTCCTCTCTCTAGGCCCAGCCAGCTATAAAATCTGCGAAGGTACTTCAAAAAGCTCTTGGAAAATTGAAGTAGTTTATTTTGGTGCAAATTTATTTTCATAATATGTGGGAAAATGCATATCATGAGACAAAACTATGATTACATTTCAAGATTTTGTTTTTTTGGCAAAATAGTTCATGCTTTTAATTTCATTTTCTGTGGACTTGACAAAGTACCCTAACATGCTTTTTATCTATTATATATTACTGGGAAATAAAAGTGTTCCCTGCCTTTTAGCTCTTCAATGCAATAGCAAAAGGTGGGGAAGTATGAACAATTTACCTGACTTTCTGTTTTCTTCTTGCGTGTCACTTCCCCTGAGAAGCCCTTCTTAACTATCCCAACTCATGAGATCCCTCTCTGCTCAGGGATTTGTGCAGCATTCATTGTATCTATATTATGTATCTAGAACTTTCTGTGATAAGGTGGGACAAGTTTTGTTTTCTGTATGATGCAAACTTGTCTTTGTGTTATCAAGGACAGTGGGGCCTAGAGAGGACAGCAACGGCCAAAGATCACATGGGGGATGACAGTGGTGAGTGGCACTGGAATGGAGGGATCCCGATTCTTAGTCTACCACTTTAGTTGCTATATCCAGATTGTGGCAGAGATTGTAGAAAGCAGATGGCTACTGACCTGATGCAATCAAATCTGGCATCCAGAAACAAAAGGAAAGCTGTTTAATGTATGTGTGATTACACAGAATGTTCCAAGACATAATAGTTTCGCAATGTGCATTGGAGTCAAAAACTCCCAGAGGCACTTCTACACCTGCTCAGGTCTACACAACCAGGGGTTGGATCCACTAGGAGAATTTGAGAGTACAATTTAGTTCTCCAGGCATACGTTCTCTACTTTTCGCATTTGTTTTTGATTTTTAATATAGTTGTAATTTATAGATTTATTTCGTTTATTTCCTTTTTATTATTTAGCCAAACTCCCTTTCACAGCTACATTTTCAACTTCCTTTTCACCTTCTATATCGTTTTGCTGGCAGTAATTTTATCTAATGATTCCTAATTATCAACAGGATAAAGCCAGCTGCTTCTTGTCCTATCAAAATCGGATCCCAACTCTTACCCTTGACATATGTCTGAATCGCTGGCTGTCAATAACACTTGACAGTAGCACTTATTGGCTGTCCTTTCAGTCATCTGTCACTTTACATTTGATGTTTCCTCAGGGTGTACCAACAGATTCCATCCCTGCATCCGTATCTGCAAAGTCAGAGTCACAAAGCTCTGCAAATATCATCTTAAATGTGGGATCTTCCGCAACTTTTCCAGAGTAAATTAGCTGCTTCCTGCAAAATTCAGTAAACTCATTTCTAACAACAATGTATTAAAATAAATTAGCATGCATATATATACATATCTATTATTTTCTCAATTCCTCTACTGTTGGGTATGAACTGCCTGAAATAAGAAATCATATATTCTTGTTCTCACTCTTTTTTTGCGTGTGAGCTCCATAAATATTATGTGGTGTGACAACTCAAGCTGAGGAAGCAGAGGCAAATGTATACAAGTACATTTTTTTTTTTTTCACTTCTTAACTATGTGGGATATTGCCGTCGCTTCTCTGCCTCTCTTGTCCCTTTCTGACATGAACAGTGCTACACGAAGTAAAACAGGGAATTAGAAACGTGAAGCAAACACGGCTGCGCGGGAAGGAGACACAGGGTTTCCCACACTGTGAGCGAGCCCCTCCCCGTTGCAACGCACCGGCAGGCAGGCCGTCGGGGCGCTCAGGTCCCGCCCCTCGCCGTCCTCCAGGAGGCAGGAAGCGGATGGCAGCTCTGAGCTTCAGGGAGCCTTCGGGGGCCCTCAGACCAACCCAGGAAGTGCCGCTGAGAGCGTAGGGCGGTGCTTTCAGGTTCCAAGATGACAGGCATCTGCGCAATATCGCCGCCACTTCCTGTTCTCCTCCCCTCCCCTCCCCCGAAGCCGGCAATGTGGGAAGGAGGGGCGAGAGATGCGCCCCGCCAGTTATAGCAGTGGTCTGGCTTCAGAATTACTTTTCGGATCTAGTTGGATGTCGGTTTCCAGAAGTAATCCAGACTGCTTCCTTAGCCATGACAATTAGCAAGCACTGGCAATAAACCTGGGCCTGTACATTTGGGTTCTTACAAATACTGAGAAACTAAACTGGAGATAGGTAACAAAAAAGTTTCAGCCTCAGTTCTAGGACCCTCCACCCTGATGCGCTATAGATAAACTTGGATTATCCCATAGAGAGTAGTCTGGGGAGAGGCCGAAATCCAGGTCTCAAGAAAGAGGATTTGAGCAGCAGTAGGCGCTGTTCATCCTAAGGCAGAGAAGCCACTTGCAAAATGGGTTTGCCGTCTTGAGACTTACGAGGGATTTTCTAGCGAAAATAGGTAACAACAGATCAGTGTAACATTGAACTTTTTAAAACTTGAGTTCCCTCAATGGGAAATAAAATTAACAAGATGAGTTGAGAGGAAACAACTTCTCTCCAGGTGGTGGTTATGTCAAATCAATGATTGATTTGCGGGGATTTAAAACAATTGAGCCTACTTGCCTTTGGACCCCTGCCTTATTGGTGTGCCAATCAACAAAGGAGATGCAGACTGGTCGTAATTTTTCCTGTTGAAGGAGGGAGCTGATTACCTGTCTTGCTCACACCAGCTCTTCTATTGCTTTTTTTTTTTTTTCTGACTTCGAAATCCTTGACCCTTTGAAAATTTATTAATACCCATTCCTGCAGACAGAGCTGCCCCACTTGAAGCACAAACACACGTAGCTGTACTCACAAGATAATAAATTAAGTAAGTTCAGTGTATAGAGCTTTCATATGTCACATTTCCAATGGCCTCTTTTTCAAACTGAGCCTAACTCTAAAAGAAGAAATGTAGGGTTAACACATACGTCACAATTGAAAAATAATACTCGGAGACATTAACATCCCTCAAATAGCTATAAAAAATAAGGTGTGTTAGATTATGGTTTTCTGCACTCCACTGCCAGCCACAACCTAATTAGCCTTAACAATCTTTTCAGGAAAAAAAAAAAATTCATTGTTTCCACATGTCAAGCAATGCAAAAGGTAACTTATAAGTTCTTCCCAAAAAAGTTTTAATGATGGAAAATTGCAAATGAAAATTTACAAGAGTGTTTCTGTATTTCACTTATGTACATACAGACACACTTTTTTGAAGAATAATTTAAAGAATTAAATATACAAACCAGCATCCTATAGGAGTGATGGTTCCTCTCCTGGATGGGCCACTTCCCATCCAGCTCCCTGCTTGTGGCCTGGGAGAGCAGCTGAGGACGGCCCAAAGCCTTGGGACCCTGCACCCATGTGGGAAACCTGGAAGAGGCTCCGGGCTTTGGTCTTATCAGCCCCAGGAATTACAGCTATTTGAAACATTAACTAATGGATAGATTTCTCTCTCTCTCTCTCTAACTCTGCCTTTCAAATAAATAAGTAAATTCTTTAAAAGAATAGCTAAAATTTAAATTTCAAATCTAAATTTATCATTAGCACTTTAGTATCCTAAATCAGCATCTCTGAAATGCTAATGCTTTCCTATATGACTCCAGTAGCATTATCACACTTAATAAATGACGATGCATTATTAACTAATATAAATTCTACCTTCAGTTTTCCCCAATGACAAGGCCAGAGCTGAGCTGATTGAAAGCCAGGAGCCAGGAGCTTCTACTGGGTCTCCCATGTAGGTGCAGGATCCCAATACTCTGGGCCACCTTCTACTGGTTTCCTAAACCATAAGCAGATTTGTGATGGGAAGTGAAGCAGCCAGGACATGAACTGGAACCTAGTCGGCATGTGGGTGCTTACAGGCGGCACTCATCTTAGTTCTTGAATACTTCCTTCTTACCGCATAAGGATTTGTAGCCTGTTCCTTCTGCCTTCAATCCCCCAGGACTTTTTGTATCGTCAGCTTCTTTGTACTATTCAAAGGGGTCCCTTAGAAACCACGTCCTTATGCTGTTTATCTCCTTATATCTGAGCTTATCCTATCACTTCCTTATAGCCAATACATCATAACAAAAGAAATGCTGTGTGACTTTGGAGACTTGTATTAAGAATCTGATGGCACACATATGCCCTCACTATCTGTTCAATTGATGACTTTCGTCATTTGTTTCCTTAAATGCTTATTCGAGGGGAACCTTGTAAACATGTATGAAATATGAGTACCTTGGCCAACATTGTGGAATGATGGGTAAGACTGTCACCTGCCACATAGGGAATGGTCATTTGACTCTCCACCGCTGTACTTCTGTGATAGTTTCCAGTGATGGCCTGGGAAAAGCAGTGGAGGATGGACCAAGTGCTTGGGCCTCTGCCACCAATGTGCACCTATTTCTTAACTTGAGCCTGACCCAGTGCAGACTATTGTGAACACTTAGGAAGTAAACCGGAAGATGGAAAATCTATTTCATTGTCTCTCCCTTCCATTTTGTAACTGAATTTCAGATAGAGATGATAGATAGATAGATAGATAGATAGATAGATAGATAGATAGATAGATGATAGATTTTTTAAAAGAGATGAGTACTCTGACATCATCATACTCTAAGTCCATTTTAGCCATATGGAAAAGTCATTTGTAGATGCTGAACTAGTCTTCAGTGTGTCTAACCATACCAGTTTGCGGTCACCCTAGTGGGTCCAGTTTAAGCACCATGCAAGTGAGTAAATAGCTATCCTGGACATTCAATTTCTTTTTTATTTTTTTTTAAGATTTATTTTATTTTCTCATTGGACAGTTAGATATAGAGGAGGAGAGAAAGAGAGGAAGATCTTCTTTCCGTTGATTCACTCCCCAAGTGACCGCAATGACTGGAACTGAGCCAATCCGAAGCCAGGAGCCAGGAGCCTCTTCCTGGTCTGCCATGCGGGTGCAGGGTCCCAAGGCTTTGGGCCGTCCTTGATTGCTTTCCCAGGCTGCAAGCAGGGAGCTGGATGGGAAGCAGGGCGGCCGGGATTAGAACTCACCCATATGGGATCCTTGCCAGTGCAA
Source organism: Ochotona curzoniae (assembly GCF_017591425.1). Classification (NCBI taxonomy): domain Eukaryota; kingdom Metazoa; phylum Chordata; class Mammalia; order Lagomorpha; family Ochotonidae; genus Ochotona; species Ochotona curzoniae. Next base: position 34,461,446 of record NW_024465023.1, read on the forward strand.
GATGAGGATATTAGACACTAGGTTACTGTGCCAGACCCTGGACATTCATTTTCTTCACGGTATACATCAGCACCCCAAATTGTCCTATTCATTTATCAGATTGCAGACTTACTGCATCATGATCTCTACCCTCTAGAAGGTAAGCTCTATGGGAACCAGGGCTCGTGTCTGTCTTGTTTATTACAGCTTCTAAACAGTGTTTCCCACTTCAGTGTGCATTCAAGTCACTGACGACCCAGCTGAAAAACAGATTCTGATTCAACAAGTCTGCAATAGGGCCTGAGATGTGGCATGTCCAAGAGAGTCCTAGATGATATAGAAGTTACTGGAACAAGGGCCCAGCACAGTGGCCTAGGGGCTAAAGTTCTCGCCTTGAACGCACCAGGATCCCATATCGGTGCCAGTTCTACTCCCGGCAGCCCCACTTCCCATCCAGCTCCCTGCTTGTGGCCTGGGAAAGTACTCAAGGACGGCCCAAAGCCTTGGGACTCTGCAACCATGTGGGAAACCCAGAAGAGGATCCAGGCTCCTGACTTCAGATTGACTCAGCTCCAGCCGTTGTGGCCGCTTGGGGAGTGAATCAATGGACGGAAGATCTTCCTGTCTCTCCTCTCTCTGTATATCTGATTTTGCAATAAAAAGAAATAAAAATCTTTAAAAAAAAAAAAAAGAAGTTACTGGAACACAAAATACTTATTGCATGTCAATATAGTGCTGATCTCCAGGCAGGAGTGGAAGAAACAAAAATTATTATGAATGAAACTTATCCTCTTATCTGTGGATATTTTTTCAAACTTTACCTTCTTTCATCTCTATAGTGAAAATGTACAGGAGTTACATACAAAAAGATATATATTTCTGTATTTATATGTATATATGTGTATATATGTATGTATGTATATTTCAAGTATGCAGTGAGAAACTGCACTTTTCCTTCTTGCCCCTTGGTGGCGAACAACCAGGACCAAGTATCCTGTAACATACACATCAAACTTCAAAAGAATTCTTGCATGTCTTAATATGGAATGATTTTTAAAAATCATTAAAATAGCTAAGAGATTTAGTTCAAGTAGCCCCATTTGACAGTTTTCTAAGCTTTGTCAGGCTTTTTAAACTGGATTTTCTTTTCTTTTTTTTCTTTTGTTTGAAAGGCAGAGTTACAAAGGAAAGGACAGATTTCCATTCACTGGTTCACTCCCTTGATGGTTGCAACAGCCAAGGCCGAGCCAATGTGAAGCTAGGAGCCTGGAGCTTCTTCTGGGTCTCACATGGGGGTGCAGGGTCCCAAGCAATTGAGTCATTCTCTGCTGCTTTTCCTGGCCATCAGCAGGAAGCTGGATTGGAAGAGGAGCAGTCAGGACACAAACTAGTGCTCATTTGGGATGCCAGTGCTACAGGTAGAAACGTAGCTTACTGTGCCATGGAGCCGTCCCCCTGACATTTTTAAACTTCCACTTTGCCTCTTTTTGACAATGGCCTGTCTCCATCATTAGAACCTTTTTTTCCTCCTTTTTCCCTTTATTATTATTATCACATAATTATCGTTTTATGCAACAGTTCCATAGACCCTAGGATTTCTTTAAAAAAAAAAAAACCTTCAGCTTCTCTTAAAAAAAGCATAATGTGGCAATCCTGGACTGCATTCTCACACTACAACAATCAGCTGCAGCGGGGTGCAGCCTTTCCCTTTGAGAGGTGCAACACCTGCCTAATGGCTTCCTTTTAGCACATTTTGTGATAGCGACCCTTGTCTTACAGGTTGATCACTTTCATTCTCGCTCCATAATACCAGAACTTCAGATCCAAAATGTTTACACTTTGGTTTTTCTCTTAGAAGAAAAACAATGTGCATAGACAAGGGTAGACAAGGGATACAGGCTGTCTAGATCAGTGTTGCCCACATTAGCGTCAACTGATGTTCTTGTGAAAATGAAGATTGTCAGTCAATGTTTGCAGTAAGATTCTGCATTTCAAGTAAGTTTCTGGGAGATGCCAACGCTGCTAGATCACAGAAGACCATTTGGGGAGCAGCAACCTGTAACAATACTAGAAACAGAGTAATTCCTCAGTATTTGTCAGGCCCGTAAATTTAAGTCATTCATAAATATGTTAGCAATATCTCAATTTCATAGACAAGGAAATTTCACCTCAATTGTGTGATTTGCTAAGGGCACACTAGTGTATAGCACAATCTACACTCAAACTCAATTTCATCTGGGGATCGCAGGAGGTGGAGCCAGGATATGTAATAGCTGTGTAATGGAGACAATCATATCCAGTGGCATGTTGTTCAACTTCATGGCATCGTAAATTTCTGTTTTTCTTCCTGTTGTTGGTTTTGTTTTGTTGCTTTTCACTTGGGGGGAATTTATACTGACTGTGTAGTGGAGACTGACTTGTCCAGATGTGAGAATACGGTGCAGTGTGCATCTCTACTTCTGGATTGAGGATGGGCTCCAGTGAAACTGCTGGATGGGTCTTGACAATGGGATGCTGGACTCTGTCATTGTCCATGCCCTCAGTGATGGGTTTATGACTGTCTGTGAAGAACTGTGCTGTTGTAGTGATATGGGAGAACTCAGTGGGGAGCGGGGATCAGGGGAAGGGATAGGGAAAATCCCAAGGCCTGTGGAACTGTATTGTAAACTGATAATAATAATAAAAAAATTTAAAAATAAGTTGGTTCTGTTTCATTTAAGAGGAAGCAAGTCAATCATCACATTTGCAAGTCCCTTCCACATACCTGAAATTCCTGAATCCCTACTACCTGTGTGAGAGATTCAGCTGTAATTGCTGGCTCTTGGCTTCAGCTTGGCCCAGCCCTGGCCATTGCAGTCATTTGGACATTTGGACAGTGAATCAACAGATGGAAAATCTCTCTCTCTCTCTCTCTCTCTCTTTTTCCCTTCCTCCCTCTGTGTGTGTGTCTGTCTCCCAAGTAAATACATAAATAGTTTTAAAACGTTTTTTAAATATTTTTAAAATTATGTATGTATGTATTTATCTAGTTAGCTACTCATTTGAAATGCAGAGCAACAGAGAGAAAGATATGGAAAAAAATCAGATCTTCCATCCAATGGTTCACTCTGCAAATGACTGTGAAGTCAGGAGCCAGGAACTACAACTAGATCTTCCAAAGGGATGCTAAGGGGCCAATCACTTAGGCCATTGCCTGTTATCTTTCCAGGCATATTGGCAGGTATCTGGATGAGAAGCAGAGCAGCCAGGACTGAAATTGGCACTCTGATACAGAATTACAGCATGAGAAGAGAAAGATTCACTTGCTACGCCACAAGTGTACATGGATTAAACTTGGAAATCAAAAGACATCAAACGCCTGCCTGAATGGATAAATAAACAAGGCCAAACTATTCACTGTCTACAGCAAACTTACTTTAAATTTTAGAATACATCTAGGCTGAAATGAATGTGAAAATCCACACAAATGGTAACCTAGAGATAGCAGACGTGATTACATTTATAGCAAACAAAATACTCAGTAAATCAGTTCTGTCCTGGGAGGCAATGAGGGGGCATCTTCTGACAAAACAGCAAATTCCCTAGGAAGATAACAAAAATAATCCTTGTGCATGTTCCTGATACCACAGCTGGAGCGCATATCGCATCATTGACAGAAAATAGAGAAGCAACAATACAGTGATGGGAAACTTGTATAGCCCACTTTCAATAATACACAAAACAGCCAGTCAGAAAATCAGTAAGGAAGCAAGGAACCAAAATAATGTTTTAGATCCAGTGCACTTAGGAAACATGTAGAACATTCCACCCAGCATCAGCAGAATACGTATTCTTCCCGAGCACTCACAGATCTTTCTCCAAGATTTATTACATGTTATGACATAAAGGAAGCCTTAAAAAATCTAAAGGATGGTGAAATTATACCAAGCACTTTTTTGTAATTACAATGACATGAAACAAGAAATGAGTGGTACAAGGAAAATTGGAAAATTCACAGATGTGTCAAAATTGAGCAATTACACATTCTTGAACACCCCCTGGTACCTTTATGTTCGTTGAAGCACTATTGACAACAGCAAAGATGGGGAAACAGTGTAATTGAGTAACAAACTGAATGGTAACAAACGTACGCCATGTATTAGGGATCTCTGGCAGTTCATAGAAATGTACATCATGGAAATTGTACTGTATTAAGAAGTGTTGCACTAAAACTTATCTAAATTTCACCTTTTTGTAGTCATAAATGCAATGGGATACTAGTCAGCTTTTCCAAAGAAATTAATTCTGCAGTATGTGACAAGTGAGCCTTGGGGACATGATGCCAAGTGAAACAAGTCAGTCACACAAAGTGAATATGAAGTCATCCTCGTACATAAAGCTTTTAAAGCACTCAAACTCATGGAGCTGAAGTGGCAATGAGAAGCTGTGGGAAGGGCAGACGGGGAATGAATAGTTAAAGGGCATTGAGTTACAGTGAAGCAAAGTGGATAGACTCTAGGGAGCTGCCATAAAACTGTGAAACAACAGCCAACAATAATGCAGCTGCATAACCAAGCATTGATGAGGGGGGAAAAAAAAAGAAAGAAGGAGAAAATAAAGAGCCAGTTTCTTTTTTTTTTTTTTTTTTTTTTTTTTTTTTTTGCGGAATCTGATGTGCGTTCAACAACTTGACTGAATTGGTGATCACAATATGATCCCTGAACCAACATCCCGACAATATCAAGATAGACAAGAAACAAATCCCACCTGCGCAGGCCGAATCCACGCTCCTGTGTGGGCAAGGAAGTGTTTATCTAGAATGCAAATAGGTGTTGTGCACAAGAAGATTGTTTACTCACCCCAATGGGACTGGGAAATTGATTCTCAAAGGAATGGTTATTTCAGTCGTAACACTGTATTAATCACCCCCTCAGATATGATCCTAGTTTATATTTGCTACTTTATCTGACTCAATGTCTTAATCACATACATTTGTCACTGTGATGTGCTTCTTTCCGAATGTCTCCCTCTACTGGCCTAACTGGGAGTTGCAGGAGACCAGGAGCCTGAGCTTTTTCGTTGGCATTGCTACCAGGATCCAATGAATACAGCTTTGATTGGAAGGCTTGTCTTGTCCCATGGCTGGCATTTACGCATAAACCAGGACACACAACTTGGTATTTTGTTAAATTCCTGAACTTCACTCATTTTAATCATCCTGTGTTCTTCAAAAAACGAAAGAGGGAACTGCTTACAATGAGCGTCACTGAACTTTTTTTTTTTTTTTTTTTTTTTTTTTTTGCTGGACATCAGTCTCAGCAATTACTGTGCAGCGAGTCATTAATTCTTCTTAAATAACCACCATTTCACAGATAAGAAAAATGAGGTTCGGAGAGGTGAGAAGAGAACTAAGAAGCTAACAGAGTGTTTTTCAATTGAGGCAGATGGCCTCAGAGATAACAATCTATTTTATTTCTTTGGGATAACATGTCTGTTTTTGAAAGATTTATTTGTTTTTATGGGAAAGGCAGACATACAGGGAGGAGGAGAGACAGACAGGAAGATCTTCTGCCCAATGATTCACTCCCCAAGCAGCCACAATGGCTGCAGCTGAGCTGATCCAAAGCCAGGAGCCTGGAGCTTTCTCCGGGTCTCCCACACGGGTGCAGGGTCCCAAAGCTTTGGGCCGTCCTCCACTGCTTTCCCAGGCCACAGGCAGGGAGCTGGACGGGAAGTGGAGCTGCTGGGATTAGAACCGGCGGCTATACGAGAACCCTTGTGCGTAAAAAGGTTATCGCACCAGCCCTTGGGATAGCTTCTTAAGGCTAGATATAATAAACTCCACATCTCCTCATTTAGATTTAGCAGTTTTTAATATTTTCCCACATTTGCTACACCTTTCTTTTACAAATATTATAAATTACACACTGATATTTTGCCTCTCAACACTGCAATTTGCATTTCAACATTAAGACTTTTTTTATGTGTGCAAAATATTATTAATGATCAAATCACAATTATTTAACATTAAGAACTGGGCAGTTCATATTAAAATGTCCAAATTGGGGCCTGGCACCATGGCCTAACGGCTAAAGCTTCACCTTGCACACACTGGGATGGCCGCCAGTTCTAACCCCGGCCACCCCGCAGTCAAGAATAACCAAAAGCTTTGGCGCCCTGCACTGCTATGGGAGACCCGGAAGAGGCTCCTGGCTCCTAGCTTCGAATCGGGTAAGCTCTGGCTGATGCGGCTGCTTGGGGGAGTGAACCAGTGTATGGAAGACCTTCCTCTCTGTTTCTCTTCTCTGTATATCTGACTTTGCAATAAAAATAAATAAATAAATAGATATGTCCAAATTGCTTCCCTGAAATAACACTGTATCACCATAACAATTACCTTAGAAAAAAAATGCTTTCAAAAGAAGGGGATTGTTTTACTTTATGATGTGGGAGATGAACAGTCCAAGTTAAGATAGCACCACTAGCTCCATGAGGAGCTGGGTACGAGACTGATCCCATGGCCAGCAAGCAGAGAGACAGCGACTATGATGAGCATGGATTTTCTTTAATATATATACTTATTCTGGGTTCTGGCACGATAGCCTAGTGGCTGAAGTCCTTGCTTGGCATGTGCTAGGATACCATATTTGCACCAGTTCATTTCCCGGCTGCTCCACTTCCCATCCAGCTCCCTGCTTGTGGCCTGGGAAAGCAGTCGAGGACAGCCAAAAGCCTTGGAACCCTGCACCCGTGTAGGGCTTCGGATTGACTCAGCTCAGGCTATTGAGGCCACTTGAGGTGCGAACCAGCAGATGGAAGAGCTTTTTCTCTGTCTCTCCTTCTCTCTGTAAATCTAACTTTCCAATAAAAATAAATATTTTTAAAAATGCAAAATATGTTTTTGTTACTTATTTTTTTTTTACTGAAAATTCATCTTTACATATTTAAGAAAAGAAAGAAAGATCCTGCATCTGCTGGTTTACTCTCCAATGGCTTCCCGCATGGGAGACCTGGAGGAAGCTCCTGGCTCCTGGCTTTGGATCGGCGCAGCACTGGCCATTGCGCTCATTTGGGGAGTGAATCATCAGATGGAAGATCTTCTTCTCTATCTCTCCTCCTCTCTGTATATCTGACTTTGTAATAAAAATAAATAAATCTTTTTTAAGCAAAAAAAAAATTATCTAGATAGCTTTAACAAAAACCAATATTCAGGTCAAACTCCATCTAAAATGGTGGACTCTCTGGAGTAAGCATTCCAAAATATTTCAAGTTCCCCAGGTGATTTCAATGCTGAGTCAAGATAGAAAGTCGTTGTCCTAAATCCTCTGGTAGAGTGGATTGGTTGGTTTGTTTTCAGTCTAATTTAAAATCATCTTTCCTTTAAGGAAATTTCTTGAAGATTTCATTTTTCTTTAAGTTTTTCTTTATTTATGTTCATTTACTTTAAAGGCAGAGAATAAGAGACACAGACAGAACCAGACACACACGGAGATCTGTCTCCTGGTTCGTTCCCCCAACACCTGCAACAACAGGGAACGGATCATACCAATATCGAAGCCTAGCACTCAATCTGGGAGTTCCGTGTGGGCGGTACACATCAAACTGCTTCAAGTACCACCTCAACTCCCCAGAGTGCACATCAGCAAGAAACCAGATCACAGGCAGAGCCAGGAGTCTAAACCCAGGCACTCCACTTAGAATTCAGGTGTCCCAAGTGGTACTTTAGCTGCTGTTGCAAATGCCTGTCCTTATGAAATTTTATTCCTATAAATTTAGTACATATCTGTTTACATATGGTGGTCCTTTGGAAGAAAAATTGTAGAGTTATACCATCACCGTTGAGAATATTTGCTAACAAACTGCTACTCAAAGTATGGTCCTAAACCAATAGTATTGACCTCAGTTGGAGTTTAATATAAGTACAAAGTCTGAAGCCCCATTTCAGAACTCCTAGATCTTAACTTACTGTTTAACAGATATTTCACTTACATTTTATTTTTATTTGTTCAATTACTTTAACAATGTGTTGACTTATTGGAAAGACATAAAAAGACAAAAAAAAAAAAAAAAAAAAAGACCTTCCATCTGCTGATTCACTTCCCAAATGTCCACAATAGCTAGGATAGGGCCAGTCCAAAGCAAGGCAGTTCATCCAAGTCTCGCACATACGTGGCAGGGACACACAAACACTTGGGCCATCCTCCTTTGCTTTCCCAGCCTTTTGCTGGGAGGAGTTGGAGTGGAGGAGGGAAGTGTAAGTGGAATAGCCAGTGTTTGAACCAGCATCCACATGGGATGAAGCCATCACAGGCAGTGGTTTAACCCTCTGTGCCAAGCCAGCCTCCCAGCTGCATTGAAATTGGAGAAGTACTACTCCGCAAGGTTTCTCCTCCCTCTCATGAATCTAGTCAGAACTATGTCAGTGATGTGCCACAAAGCAATAGCGAGTAGAGAGAAGAACCACAGGATGAGAAGGAGGTTGGTCTACGCCTCTGCCATATGCTCTCAGAAAAGTCCCTGCCATGCAGTAGTTATTCAGCTACTGATTGAACATCTCCAGAGGTAAGAAACTCACTATTACCCCCTAGTATATCTTTCCAATATTTCTTTTAGAATCAGACTCCTTGTGTTGAGAAATTCTTCTTAGTGTTGTATTTACCTCTCTCCTGCGCTGCATCTTAGTAGCACCCAGAGAGCTTCGTGACTGTCCAAAGCTCTGAAGACAGAGGCCTCTCCCCATCCCCAAGTCTTCTTTCTTTTGCTAAGCTCACTTAAGCACTTCATCAGGACACAGGTTCTCTCTTTTTCTGCAGATTACTCATTCTTTTCTGGAGCGCTGTTAATGGTTTAGGCCACGGGTAGGGAACATCTTGGCCTGCAGGCCACTTCATGAAATCATTTCTGTCTGGCAGTCACATGCAGGATTTGAAATTTAATAAATCTATAGTGGGCTAATTTTTTAAGTTGATAATTGTGATAATAGAAAACCACACCGCTGTGGGCTGTGTTCCTAGTATAAACTGATTTAAAATAAATGAAATAAGACTGTCACTTCTCTTGTTTGGTGCAGCAGACTTTCATTTAATGCACACTAAGTTTAAATCAGCTTTATTGGCAACCGTATTACATTGTTCACTTAGAGTGAATTTACTGTCAATTAAAAGCCTAGGAATTTCCACATAAACTATTTTAAAGTCACATCTATAGCAGCCTGCTCTTCTCTTGAATTTTTAGTACCTGAGTGCATATCTTACTTACTGGCATTAAGTTCCATCCTGTTGTATGATTGAAAACTATTAATAATCCAAGAAGTACAAATTAAAATGATCGTTATTTGGAGACTACTAAATCTATAAAGAATTCTTAACTATCGAAGCCCAAGCTTTCAGTGGGTACAGGAAAACAGATATTCTTTGGGGATGAAAAATTGAAACAAAATTTCAGAAGAGCAATGTAACAATAGAAACCATAAAAAGAAAACTTTTAAATATGCATCCTTATAAAATAATTCTTTTTTTATTAATTGCATTGCATTATGTGACACAGTGTTATGGGCACTGGGATTCTCCCCACCCCTCCCCAAACCCTCTCCCCACGGTGGATTTCTCCACCTTACTGCATTACCACAGTTCAAATTCAGTTGAGGTTCTTTCATTGCAAGTATTTACCAAGCATAAAGTCCAGCATCTTATTATCCTAGTGAGTTCAACGATTTCTTGGTAAAACCATCTCTGGTCTGAAGGTAAAGCCGGCAAAGTATCATCCCTATCAATTAAAAGCCCCCAACATAACATCAACAACAATTTACAACATTATAGCATTAATTGACAAGGTACTGATTAACCAATCGGAAAAAATCAGAATCACACAAGAAATATCTGTACAACTGTTTGTTACTGCATTTTTATGATATTGAACAATTGGTACTAATCTAAATACTTAGAAACGGGAGATTAAATAAGAATCAATAGATTTAAATATACCCACTAAAATTCACACATGGACCTAGAAAAATAATATGCACAATTTAATCTTAGTTTTTTAAGCTTTATTTATTTTTGTTTGAAGGACATATTTTGCAGAGACAGAAGGAGAAACACAGAGAGAGAGACAGGTGGTGGAGAGCTGCTTTTTCACTCCCCAAATGGCCGCAATGGCTGTATATAAGCCAATCTGAAGTCAGGAACTGGGACCTTCTCCCACATGAAGGCAGGAGCCCAAGCACTTGAACCGTTCTGCACTGCTTTCCCAGGCCATAAGCAAGGAACTGGATCTGAAGTGGAGCAGCCAGGACTCAAACCAGCACCACTGGCAGAGGATTGCCCTGATGCACCACTGCTCTGGCCCCTGATCTTAGTATTATAAATATATGTATATGTATATGTATATGTATATGTATATGTATATGTATATGTATATGTATATGTATATGGAAACAGCTGCATAGAAATGTCTTTTAAAGCATATGTCCTAACACATTAACAATTTGTCTCTGAAGGGTGAGATTAGAAATAATTTTATTTTGTTTTCTATCAGTTGCTTTTTTATAATGAATAGAATAAAATAAAATGTTGATTTGATAAAAATAAATATTATTTTTTAAATATCATTTAAGATATAAAATATTATGTAACTAATTTCAAGTTATGATTCCCACCTGGTGAAATCTTTGAACTTCAGGACTGCCATTCAAAGCCGGGCACATGATTACCAGTTTGCAGTGTTTGCACCTTTGTAGTCCATTACCCATTCCCTTATTTAAGCCTCGTTTTAATACAATTGAGCAGAATAGGGATGAGTGAAGACTCTGATGATCAAGTCTTTAACTGGTGGGCCTTCGGAGGAACATCCGAGTGTTAACTACAAGTCTATGTGCTTGTAGAAAAATGTGTTTGACAAGATTGCTGAAATTTTTTTTTAAAGATTTATTTTATTCTTATTACAAAGTCAGATACACAGAGACGAGGAGAGACAGCGAAGAAAATCTTTCGTCTGATGATTCACTCCCCAAGTGAGCGCAATGGCTGGTGCTGCACCAATCCAAAGCCAGGAGCCAGGAACTTCTTCTGGGTCTCCCGCACAGGTGCAGGGTCCCAAAGCTCTGGGCTGTCCTCGACCGCTTTCCCAGGCCACAAGCAGGGAGCCGGATGGGAAGCGGGGCCGCCAGATTTAAAACCGGTGCCCATATGGGATCCCGGGGCATTCAAGGCGAGGACTTTAGCCGCTAGGCCACACCGCCAGGCCCAAGATTGCTGAAATTTCAATGTGGCATGCCCTATGACTTTAAATCACCAATTTCATAGTGTCCATTTAGAGATGATCCTGACACTTGAGTAAGACCAAAGCAAGCAAGAAAACACAATTCAGATAATTCTTTAGTGTCAATGAAACAAGGCTTCCAGACCTCCCTAGGGTTACATAAGACTACTTAAAACACAGAATTATTTTCTGGAATATCATTTTGATCATACATTAAAAGAACATAAAACTACCAATTTATCAGTTAGTGACTATTCAGTATGTACTAGAGAATGTTCCTTTGATATAAGTTGATGTAATCCTCCTAATACATGGTAGGTATTATCTCTACGTTTTTGGATGAAGAAGTTGAGACAAATATATAATATATATTCATATATTATACATATTTATAAGTATATTACATAAATATATAATATATAGTATGTTAATAAATATTAATACACTATATATTATATATAAACATATAATAATATATATAAACTTACAAACATATAAATATATATCTTGTCCAATGTCCTGTAGCTGGTGTTTTTGAATCTAAACCAGCTAACTCCAGATATCAAACTCATAGCCAGTGTCTCAAGTATGTTTTTACTCCTTTATATATTATTTGAACTGCCCTCATCAGCATGCTGGGATAGAAAGGGCAGTGCAGATTGTGAAGAAAGTATGGAAAGTTTTGGAATGAGGAGTCAGAAAATCATCTCAACAACACATCCGCAAGGGTTAGCATTCTGGCTCAGCAAGTTAAGGACTTTCTGTGAGGCTGGCATCCCATACCCCACATCATTATGCTGGCTGAATTGTGGGTTACTCCACACCTGCTCCAGCTCCCTACGAATGCATCTGGGAAAACAGCTGAGGGCGGATCGCCTACATGGCTCCACCCATATAGGAGACCTAGATGGATTTCTAAGCTCCTGGTTTCAGTCTGGCCATTTGGGAAGTGAGCCAGCAGATGGGAAATATCTTTGTCTCTCTGCTTCTCCCTGACTCTCTGCTTTTCAAATAAATAAAATGGATCTTTAAGAAGATGTATAGTGCTGGCACAGTGGTATAGCGAGTAAAAACTCCCTCTTGAGAAACCAGCATCACATAGGGGCACTGGTCTGAGTCCCAGCACTCCACTTGTGATCTAGCTCTCTGCAGGGCAAACAGAGGATGGCAGCGCAAGTGCCTGGGCCCTGCAACTCTTTGGGTTACCTAGAAAATGTTCCTGGCTCCTGGCTTCAAACATCTCTTTCTCTGTCCCTCTTCTCTCTAATTCTACCTTTTGAATTAACAAATAATATCTTTTCTAAAGGGAAGAAATACGCAGATGTGACTTCTGACAGATTTTATATGAATAATCCAAAGAACTAAGCCTGTTTAGACTTAAAAAAAAAAAAAACAGGTCAGTTGAATGTAGGAAGAGATCCAAATGAACGAGATAATCTGAAAAAAAATAGATTATGTGTTACCTGTCAATATCTGGTTTCAAAATGTATTCTAAATGAGTGAAGGAGTACATGTATGAACGCCCACTGAGATGTAAATCACGACAGCAAAAGTTTGGGCAAAAAGAAAGAAACCAAATGCATATATCAGTGTAGAATTGGATGAAAACAAAATCAGTGGATTATCCATACAAATATTTGATGCAGACATTACAAATTGTAGTAGGAGTCTATATTTACTGACATAGAAAGATGCCTTGACACTTTTCCAGTTCAAAAGAATATAGCAGATCGGGCCCGGCGCGGTGGCGCAAGTGGTTAAAGGTCCTCGCCTAGCACGTGATGAGTGAATCATCGGACGGAAGATCTTCCTCTCTGTCTCTCCTCTCTCTGTATATCCACCTTTCCAATCAAAAAATAATAAAAACAAATCTTGAAAAAAAAAAAGAATATAGCAGATTGAGGAGACTGGCTGCTAGCACGTTAGAGTCGGGAGGTTCACTGATTCACTCTTCATTGAAACGGATGAAAATTATCACATGACAAGGAAAAAAAGATCCGCATTGTGGCATAGTAGCTTAAACTGCTGTCTGCAAAACTGGCATCTTGTATGGGCACTGGTTCAAGTTCCAGCAGTTTTATTTCCACACTAGCTCCCTGCTAATGTACCTGAAAAAGCCACCAAAGATGGCCCATGTACCTGGTCCTCTGTCATCCATGCAGGAGACTCATTTGGAGGTCCAGGTCCCTGGTTTTGGTTTGGCTCAACCCTGGGAGGTCATTTGAGAAATGAAAAATCGATCTCTGCCTTTCAAATAAATAAATGAATCTTTAAAACAAAAACACACAGAAATCCAACCATTTAAAATATCTTAAATGGAATAAAAATCTATTTAAGAAGTTTTATGAAATGCTGGTGAGCTAGGTGAGAGTCTGTGCTTCTCAAAATAAACTCACTCCATTTCTTCCCCCTCCCAGCTTAGCCAGAAACTCAACTTCAGACAACTACAACCAAAAACAAACAAACAAGAAAATCTGGAGTCCCTCTCCCCAGAGCTCTTAGAGAGCTTTCTTCCTGGGTGAAGCCAGATGTCAGCAGTTCTCATCTTGTCCCCAGCTACTTGTTGCTAAAGCTTAAATTCAAGCACACAGAGTTAAGAAGTAAGTGTTCTTTTCTTTCACTCACTTTCACTTACACTTTTGCAAGTGCCATGGTGAGAATGCTGAAATTCTAATTGCCTTGGCCCTGCCACATGATCTAAAGGATGTATGCGAGGAGGGACAAACTGAGAAGACTTCAGGTGGCTGTCCCCTGCCACCTTTGAGAGCTCAGCTCCTGGAACAGAGATGTCATTCAAAGAAAATCCGGTGGCACCAATCTCAGCTCCAGATGAGAGCTTTAGCTTGATGGAAAAAGCAGGCTATGAAACAGAGTTTCTAATATCTTTCCAAATGACCTGACATGATTTGCAAAACACAATAAATAAGTTCAAGTCTTGTCATGCTTTCAAGAATGGTGAAGGTTATGAAAGTAAATACGGGGCCCGGCGTGATAGCGTAATGGTTAAGGTCCTCGCCTTGAACGTGCCAGGATCCCATATGGGCACCCGTTCTAATCCCGGCTGCCCCACTTCCCATCCAGCTCCCTGCTTGTGGCCTGGGAAAGCGGTCCAGAACGGCCCAAAGCTTTGGGACCCTGCACCCGTGTGGGAGACCCGGAGGAAGTTCCTGGCTCCTGGCTTTGGATCGGCACAGCACTGGCCGTTGCAGTCACTTGGGGAGTGAACCATCGGATGGAAGATCTTCTCTGTCTATCCTCCTCTCTGTACATCTGACTTTCCAATAAAATAAATAAATCTTAAAAAAAAAAAAAAGAAAGTAAATTAGGAAACTCAACCATAGCTTTGTTCATTTACTGAAGAAAATCTGGACGTCAAACATGTGGGAGAAAAGCCCCTGAAGTTAGACTATCAAACACTGACCTCAGAAAGAAAGCTAGCTTTCAAATGAGTCAGGATTTTAATACAAAAGTGTAAATAACAGTGTTTGGTCCATGGCATTGTTGAAAACAATGGAGCATGATCAGAATGACCCTGAGGTATAGACACCAGCGGGATCAATTTTCTGGGCCCATACTACCAAGATCTGACCAAGAACTGGATTCTCACAGCCAGCACATGGACGATGAGGTTCTGTGAAGGTGATGTGGGCCACATACCAGGAGTTCGCTTTGGATTGAGGCCCTTATGTGATTGACAAGATTAATTCAGCTGGCCCTCCACAGAACCTTGTCTTTTCTGGTGGTGCTGGCTCCACCCGTCTCTACTTGCTGCATCTTGAATAACAACGCAACTTGATATTTTTAAATACAAGTTTTAAAGTCTAATGCAAATGGCACACCCCTGTCCCACAATCTGGGTCGTGATCCTTCTAGCGACAGCAGCCTCTTTGACTCAAGTGACCAAGGATCCTTCAGTGCTCAAGTTGTACAAATCTAGGAGAGTGTTCTGTTGGGTGGCAGAAACTGATTAGTTAAAATTCTGAATGGGTAATACCTGCACACAGCATTTACTGTCTCCTTATAAAGTAACCTCACAGTTGAGCTGATTAAAGGGAAAAAATTAAAAAATACAATAGGACGATAGTCCTGCATTTGTTAGAACTTAACGGTTTTGTGGTCAGGAATATCGATACTATCAACACTACCATTATTCCACTTTGATTATGAGCATACCCAAAGGCACATATCCAGAGGGAGCAACAGTGCAGGTTTAATGATACATATGGAGGAGAGAGATTATGCTCAGATAAGCCAGTCAGTCCCGAAGCAGATGAACATTAATGAGTTATAAAACACAGGAGGCCAATACACAGAACTAGTACACCATATTGTATAAAGTGCCCAGTTTCCCACATAACATTATTAGGAATGCAAAGAATCAAGAAAGTATGCCCCACATAATATAATTTTTAAAACATGCAACATTTAGAAAGATGTCCAATTAATAGCTATAAACATGTCATCGGAGTAAATAAATGATTACATAACTAAAAGATACAACATCCTTTAATTTAGAGAATATCAACAGATAATTCATTAGTTTTAAAGGCAGAGAGATACAGAGATACTCAGACAGAGATCCTCCATCTACCGTTTCACTCGTCAAATATGTACAACTTCTGAAGCTGGGCCAGTCTCAAGCCAGGAGCTGGGAACTCCATCTACATTTCCAGCATAGTGGCAGGGACACAACTACTTGAGCGAGCAACTGTACTTGTAAGAGTGTGCATCAACAGGGAGCAAGAGTGAGAACTTGAACCCAGGCACTTCAGTATGGAATGTGGACATGTCAAAATGGCATCTTAACCGTTATGCCAAAATGCCTGCCCAGATATATTTCTAAAGAAGTAAATGTATATTGTTGCTGATGTTATGTTGGGGCTTTTAATTGATAGGGATGATACTCTGCCGGCTCTACCTTCAGACCATAGATGGTCTCCCCAAAAAGCCGTTGAACTTATCTGGACAATAAGATGCTGGACTCTATGCTTGGTATATGCTTGCAATGAAAGAATCTCAACTGAACTTGAACTGTGGTTACGCAACAAGGGGGAGGAATCCACCATGGGGGGAGGGTTTGGGGAACGGTGGGGGGAATCCCAGTGCCTATAAAACTGTGTCACATAATGCAATGTTACTAAAAAATTAATTAACTAATCAATTTTTTAAAAAAGAACTAAATGTAAACATTAGAGTTGAAAAGTAAAATAATTGAACTTAGAAAGTCACTGGAGGAACTCAGTAGTGGATCTGAACATAGGAGACACGAATTTAAACATAAATTTACTATAGACCGAGGGGGGAGAATAATGATGATATAGTTTCAGAGAAATGTGGAGTACCATCCAACCTGCCAGCAGACACTTGCTTTGAGGATCAGTAGGAAAGACAAGAGAGAAAAGAGGGTGAAAGGTTTTGAAGAAATAATAGGTAAAGATTTCCCAAGTTTCATGAAGCACAACTTATACATCCATGAAGACCAACGAAGTTCAAATATGATAAACATAAAGGAATCTACAAATAGACATGTCATAGGAACAGCGCTGAGAATCAGACAAGGGGAAAATTTGGAAAGCACTTTGAGTAAAGTGGTTCATTATTTACAATGGAACCCCGGTAATAATAACAGCTAACCTCGCAGGAAAGACAACAGAAGCCAGAAAGCAAATAGGAAATTATTGAAACTGCTCAAAGAAAAAAAAAAAATTAACCAGCTAAGCTAAATCCAGCTAAGCTATCGCTGCAAATTGAAAGTAAGAGTTGAGTGTTTAACCCAGTGGTTAAGATGCTGATTATGATGCCCATATACAGGACCAGTGTTGTGGCTTAGTGGGCAGAGCCACCACCTGTTGATGCCAGCATCTCACGTGAGTGCTGATTCACATTCTGGCTGCTTCACTGCTGCTTCACTGCTGAAGCCCTAGTAGCCATCTGGGGAGTGAATCTGCAGAAGGAAAATAACATTTTCTCTCTCTCTCCCTCCTTCCTTCCCTCCCCCTCCCTCTCTCCCTCCCTCTTTTCTTTTTCCTCTCCTCTCCACTCTGTAACACTGACTTTTAAAATAAATAAATCTGTATTTTAAAGAAAAGATGACCACATTCCACATTGCAGCTCTTTATTTTGGTCTTTGTTCTGGCTCCTGATTTCAGCTTCTGGCTAATGGAGACTTGTGGAAGAAGCAGTGATGGCTTAAGAAACTGGGAACCTTGGGCCCAGCATGGTAGCCTAGTGGCTAAAGTCCTTGCCTTGCATGCAGTGGAATGTGATATGGATGCCAGTTCATGTCCCAGCAGCCACACTTCCCATCCAGCTCCATGCTTGTGGCCTGGGAAAGCAGTCAAGCACAGCCCAAAGCCTTGGGACCCTGCACCTGCATGGGAGACGCAGAAGAAGCTCCTGGCTCGTGGCTTTGGATTGGTGCAGCTCCGGTCATTGCATCTGCTTGTGGAGTAAATCATCGGACAGAAAATCTTCCTTTCTGTCTCTCCTCTCTGTATATCTGACTTTCCAATAAAATAAATAAGTCTTTAAAAAAGAAAGCAAGAAAAAAATCGGGTGCCGGTCGTCCATGTACAAACCTGGGTTGAGTCTCCAATTTACAACTTCAGTCCCAGCTCAGCTTCTCTCACGGCAAGCATTTGAGCAGGGTACCCGAAGGTCGAAACTCTCTCTATCTATCATCTCTATTTCTATCTATCTCTATGCTTATCTCTATCATCTCTCTCTATCTCATTGCTTCTCAACTTTTTAATAATAAAAGTAAAATAAAAAGTCTCCTATGTAGACAGAAAATGAAAAAAAAGAATTGCTAGAAAACCTTTCTTTTAAGACATATTTTCTTTGTGATGAAAGCAATCAACCCTGCATGGTAATTGAAACCCACACAAAGAAACACACAGCATTGGCAAAGGTAATTGTGTAATTATAAATCGCTCTAGAAATGCAGGTTTTTCTCTTTTCCTCATTTGATTTCAAAAGCAATTGTGTAAAACTGTATATGTGTGTGTGTAAAATCTATTGTTGAAAGTTTAACTTATCAAAATGCAATATGTGTTTATTGTGGTTTCCAGTAAGAGCACAAAAGATGTGTGAGAGACAAAATCTCGCCTGAATTAAAGAAATAGCTATGGACAATAAAGTAATAATTGTACCAACTCATTATTGAAGTCGTAACAATTAGGTGATACAATTCTTATAACAAAGCTCCACAGAATGAGGGGAAAAGTACAGAGCTATAGATGGGTAACATTTCTGTATGTAACGGAGATCAAAGCAGTATATATCTAAAGATGGTTATGCTATGTCCCACCACATACCAACCACAAAAAAAAATTCCTAAAAATCATTTACAGAAATAAATACTACATTAGAAAATATTCAGTTAATGGAAAGAAAAATCACTAAAGGAATAATAAAGCACTGACAACAAAGAAGCACATTAGACAGAAAAAAGTGAAATGCTTTACACAAATCCAAGTATTAACAGTATCAAAAATACAAAACAATTAAGTAATTCAATCCAAGGCAGAAATTGTCACAGTGGATATAAAACAATATCCAGATTGGGCACTTTAAAGATGCAACTAGAATACTTTAAAAGTTTTTGGAAAATAGAATTAAAAGATAATTTTAATTTTGATGCAATTTTAATTACATACATGATTTTTTTTTCTAATATTCATCTTCCACAAGCTGTTCAAAGATGATTTTCATGAGTTTTAAGGATTTTTTTGTGCAAAACTTAGCTTGTGTTTTAATCCACTTTTCAAAAATTCTTTGAAGCCCCCTCTATGCTGTCTCCAGGGGACATACTTTGGATTGTAAGATGCAAATAGATTGAAAGTAAAAGATGGGAAAATCATAAATTAGAGAAGAGCAACCACAAGAAATCTGTAGTGTTCACACTTATATCACCTCAAAACAGACTTTTTTTTAAAAAAAGTTACTAACATACATTATAATAATTCAAAGACTAATTCTGATAGATTAAACTTAGGAAGATTAATTATAAATTATAAACCTACATGTCCCTAAAAACAGGGAACACCAAACACATGAAGCAAAAACTGATTAAAATAAAAGATAATAATTCTAGTGCTCTCCAATTCTGTTTTCAGTTGTTTAAGAAATCTCCATATTATTTCCCACAGTGCCTATATTTATGTACATTCCTACTATCGATTTATTGGATACATATCCAAAAGATATCAAATCATATCTACACCACCGTGTCTATTGCAGCATTATTCACAATAGTTGAGTCATAGAATCGAGCAAGTGTCTATCAAAAGATGGATGGGTAAAGAAAATGTGGCATTTATGCAAAATAAGATATAATTCAGCCAATAAGAAGCATGAAATTCTCTCCTTTGCAAAAAAATCGAATGGAACTAGAGGACATTATGTTGAAGGAAATAAGCTAGACACAGACATACAGCTATGAAGGTTCTCTGTCATATATGGAAGCTTTTGGCATCATTTTCCTTTTTAAAGATGTATTTATTTTTAAAAATATTTATTTAGTTTTATTGCAAATTCAGATACATAGAGAGAGGAGGAGAGACAAAGATCTTCTGCCCAATGATTCACTCCCCAAATGACCACAACGGCCTGAGCTGCACCAATCTGAAGCTAGGAACCAGGAACTTCCTCCAGGTCTCCCATGTGGGTGCAGGGTCCCAAAGCTTTGGGCCATCCTCCACTGCTTTCCCAGGCCACAAGCAGGGAGCTGCATGGGATGCAGAGCTGCCGGGATTAGAACCGGCGCATATGTGGGATCCCAGTACATTCAAAGTGAGGACTTTAGCCGCTAGGCCATGGAGCAGGGCCCAAAGACGTATTTATTTTTATTTTAATGATTTAGAGACAAACAGAAACACAGAGGAATCATCCATCTGCT
This sequence comes from Ochotona curzoniae, assembly GCF_017591425.1. Taxonomy (NCBI): domain Eukaryota; kingdom Metazoa; phylum Chordata; class Mammalia; order Lagomorpha; family Ochotonidae; genus Ochotona; species Ochotona curzoniae. The sequence goes on from NW_024465023.1 coordinate 34,481,562, forward strand.
GGTTCACTCACCAATGTCTGCAATGGACAGAGCTGAATCAACTTGAAGCCAGGAGCCAGGAGCTTCCTCCAGATCTTCCACGTGGGTGCAAGAACCCAAGGATTTGGGCTATTCTTTGCTACTTTCCCAATCCATAAACAGGGAGATGGACAGAAAGTGAAACATCTGGGACAGGAACCAGTGCCCAATATGACATATTGGTGTTGCAGGCAGAGCAGTAGACTGATAAGCCACCAAGCCGGTCCCATTGGTTATTGTTCTGTAAACAACTTTCTAGAACTTGGAATTGTTGGATCATAGAATTGGAACTTTCTTATGACTTACTGAGGATTGCCATAGTGTTTTTCCAGACCAACAAATTATTAACATGTTTTCTAAAAGAATGTCACTAAGCCTGTTTCTCCACAGCTTTATCTGCAATGGATAATCTTTTTTTTTTTTTTTTTTTTGCTCCTCTAGAGTATTTTTTTTTACACTATGGCTTTCTACTTTGGAATGTAGTTGAGGCATAGTTGTTAAGATCAAGTTCTAGAGACAAACTGCTTGAGTTTATATACTGGCTCCAGTCTAACACATAGTTTAAGACTTGCATAAGTTATTTGTTATGTGTGTATTTCTATTTCCATGCTGGAAAATGGGAATGACAATAGTATCTATGTTATAAGGTTTTTATAAGAATTAAATGAATTAATACATCTGAAGTTCTTGCAATAGTCTCTTCATACATATGACTTATATTACTATTATCAGTAATGATTTTTGATAATTTTTATTATTTTGACAAATCATTCTTTTTGACTCAGAAATGTGCACTGAAAGCTCTTGGAAGCCAAAAACCTTCTTGTATTTCTTTTTTAATTTAAATTTATTTATTTTTAAATATATATTACATACATGATGGGATTGAGGATCCATGCAGGTCTCTGAGTGGGATGGAAATGGATGAGAGGGAAAGGTGGGTGAGGGAATAGGGCCCTTCCTCCTATGAAAGCAGCCGGGTGGGGGAGATATTGTGTCACTTCTTGCTGCCAATCAAGTGCCAAGGAGCAGCCATGATTCCTGGATTTTATCCTACCAACCCTGATGGGGGAAAGAATATCCTGGGGATGTTACTCAAGTAGTTTTGATTGTTATGAGATGGCGTTGATCCTGTTGTACCAGGTGTGAGATATCACTTCCCATACTTGCCGGCTGTCTAAAGTATATTTTGGTTTGTCCACAGCCTTAGCTGCATGGTAGAAAATTTGGCCTGTAGTGTTGTACAGTCTGCTCTTCTTTGCATCTTTAAGTGAGGCACTCAAGGTCCTCTGTTAAATCAGAGACTCCGGCTGTCCTGTCCTTTATGTGCACCAACCTACGTTGTCTTCCCTTACACGGAGTCAACATTGGGGGCAGCCCAGTCCCACAGCTTGTGCTCTGAGATCGGACCAAATGTCCACATGAAGTTACTTGAGGCTGGGGGTCTAGTGCAGAACATCTATCAGGCCAGCTTGTAAGAATCACTACCAAATTGGTCCCAGACTCGGCTCTCAAGTGTGCTAGTGGGTGCTACGGTCTGGTCAGGGTGACCTTGAAGAATTCCAACCAGGCCCTGCCCAGCCTAACCTGCTCCCAAATCCTACCCTTTCCTTGCACCACTGCTATCTAGTTGGAAGACACCTGTGGAATCCTTCAAGGCCTGCCCCCAGAACTGACTCTCAAATGTGCTGGAGAGTGCTGCAACCTATTCTAGCCCAGCCCATCCTCAGTCCTGGTTCAAATATGCTGGCAGATACTGCAGCCCAGCCCAGCTAGCCCTCAGCATCAGTTCTCATGTAATCCAGCAGGTGCTGTGTCATGGCCTGATCCAACCCACCCCAAGCCCTGGCTTTTGTGCATACCAACAGGTGCTGTGGCCCAACATGGCACGGCCCACTCTGAAGCCCCAACACTCAGTGATGGGTGCTGCAGAGCAGCTGGAGCAACTTCCCCAAATCCCCTACCAGACTACTCCCAAAGACAGCTCTGTGCACAAGCTCATTTTCCCACAGCTCTGGTTCATGTGCACAAAAGACGAGTGCTTTAGAATGACCAAGGGTCTAGATTCCCCCTTGTAATTCATCTTATCTCAGGTCCCTTAATTATCTGCAAAGTGCAGTGCCCTGGTTCATGAAAGGCCCCAGAAATGATTTCATAGATGTTAAATAAATCCTCAGTGGCCCACATTCAGACCTGTCCCCAGTCCCCTAGCCCCTGGTGGTGGCAATGGGCCCCAGCAGATTTGCACCCATGGCAGGCATTCTGCATCCTTCCCTCCCAGATCTTTTGTTTTCTTTTTCTTTTTTAATAGAATAGGTAACTATGCTTGCTGACTGGTATAGTAACATGGACTTGGCATTAACCGCTTCCAGAATGCCCACCAGCTATTATTGGTTGCTTTTCTCCCAGCAGTGTAACTAACACTTGCCTTACGGTTGGGGGATATGCTTGTCATTTCTTTTTCTTCTTTAATGCATATGGAGGCTTTTCCTTTTTGTTAAAAGAATAAGGGAAAAATATGCTGCAGTACTAGAGACAGAATACAGGGACAGGAAAAAATAGGGAAATGGCAGGGACATCTAGAATTGATGTCCAGCACTTTTTCAATGAACTGCTTTCAATAATTCTGGGCCCTTCAGGTGACAGATTTCAATGAAGTATGATTCACAATTAGGAAGAGTCATTTTGCTTATTTCTGCCAAGAACCCAAAGCTATCACATTTTCAGGACTGCCGAGTTTGAAAACAGGATAAAAACTTGACAGAGTTTGTGTTTTCATGAGAGTGACAGTAAAGATGACAGGAAAATATAAGTTTGGATCCGGCACGATAACTTAGTGACTATATTCTCACCTTGCATGCGACAGGATCCTATATGGGTGCCAGTTCATGTCTTGGATGCTCCACTTCCCATCCAGGTCCCTGCTTGTGGCCTGGGAAAGCAGTCGAGGACAGCGTTAAGCCTTGGGACCCTGCACCCCCATGGGAGAGGCCCCAGGTTCCTTTTTTAGGATCAGCTGAGCTCCAGCCATTGTGGCCAGGGAAGGCAGTAAATGACTCAAAGCCTTGGGACCTGCACCCACATGGGAGACCTGGAAGAAGCTCCTGGCTTCAGATCAGCTCAGCTCCGGCCACTGCAGCCACTTGGGGAATGAAACAGCGGATAGAAGATCTTTCTCTCTGTATCTCTGTAAATCTGACTTTTCTAAGAAAATAAATAACTCTGAAAAACATTACTGGTGTGAATTTCAGAGTTTAACTAGACAAAGGCAAGCAAATGTGACTAATATATTCAGTACCATGATGTTATTGAATGGAATCTGGAGTGAGACTCAAATGATCTGACATTTTAACGGCTTCAAGCTAAAAAATTCTTTACTGAAGCCCCAAGTGCACAACATCTGATTTTTTTTTTTTTTTTTTTTTTTTTTTTAGCCTTTTGAAGACATTTCAGGGGCCAGTATTGTGGAGCTACAGCACTGTTGCAATTCAAACCAGAGTGCTTGTTTGAGTCCTGGCTACTCTGCTTCTGCCCCAGCCTGCTGTTACTGTACCGGAGAACCCAGTGGATGACCCAAGCACTCCAGTTATGCCACGTAACTGGGACACCTGGAGGCAATTCCAGTCACCTGACTTTGGCCCAGTCCCAACACTTGCAGACATATGGGAAGTAAAGCTCAGTGGAAGATCTTCCTGCCTGTCTCTCTCTCCCTCCATCACGTTGCCTTTCTAAATAAATAAATCTTCCTGAAAAAGGTTTCTTTTAAGGAGGCTGGCATGATGGCTCTTGTGACTAACTCTTCACCTATAAGTGCAAGCATCACATACGGGTGCTGGTTCCTGTCTTGGCTGCTCCACTTTCCATCCAGCTCCCTGCTTTGGGCCTGGGAAAGTGGTGAAAGGTGGTTCAAAGCTTTGGAATCCTGCAGCCATATGAGAGACTCAGAAGAATCACCCAGCTCCTGGCTTCAGATTGGCTCAGCTTAGCTCTGACCGTTGCAGTCATTTGGGGAGTGAATCAGTGGATGGAAGCTCTTTCTTTTTGTGTCGCTTCCTATTTTTATTGGAAAGGCTGATTTACAGAGAAAGAGGGAGACAAAAAAAGTCTTCCATCCACTGGTTCACTAGTCAAATGGCTGCAATGGCTGAAGCTGAGTCAATTCCAAAGCCAGGAGCCAGGAAATTCTTCCAGGCCTGCTATGTGGGTGCAGGGTCCCAAGGCTTTGGCCATCTTCTACTGCTGTGACAGGCCATAAGCAAACAGCTGGATGGGAAGTGGAGCATCTGGGACATGAACTAATACCAACATGGCATCCTAGTGCAGGCAAAGCAAGAAGGGAGGGAATCTTCATCTGCTTGTTCATTCCCCAAATGGCCACAATGGCTAGGGCTGGTCCAGGTGGAAGTTAGGAGCCCAGATCTTCTTCAAGATCTCCCATGTAAGTTTATAAACTCAAACGTTTAGGCCATCCTTCAAGGTTTTCCCAGAAACATTGGCAAGGAGCAGGACTGAAAGTGGAGCAACAGAGACTCCAATTGTTACCTGCAACAGGAGATTTACGTTGCTATCCCACAACATCGGCCCCAATAAATAAGTTTTAAAAATAACAGGGCCTGGCACAGTAGCCTAGCAGCTGAAGTCCTCGTCTTGTACATGCTGGGATCCCATATGGGCACCGGTTCTAATTCCAGTGGCCCTGCTTTCCCGCCAGCTCCATGTTTGTGGCCTGGGAAAGTAGTGGAGGACAGCCCAAAGCCTTGGGACCCTGCACCCACGTGGAAGTCCTAAAAGAAGCTCTGGGTTCCTGGCTCTGTCTCTCCTCTCCATACATCTGACCAATAAAAATAAATAAATATTTCTAAAGCATAATACTAAAGTTGGGGGTCCAGCGCAGTAAAAGTTCTCATCTTGCATGCACCAGGATCCAATATGAGCACAGGTTCTAATCCTGGCAGCCCTGCTTCCCATCTAGCTCCCTGCTTGTGGCCTGGGAAAGCAGTAGAGGACGGCCCAAAGCCTTGGGACCCTGCACCCACATGAGAGACATTGGAAGAATCACCTGGCTCCTCCTGGCTTTGGATTGGCTCAGCTCTGGCCATTGTGGCTGCTTGGGGAGTGAATCATTGGATGGAAGATGTTCCTCTCTGTCTCTCCTCCTCTCTGTATAACTGACTTTCCAATAAAAATAATAAGGTAACTTCTGTAAGCCTAAGGGCTAGTCCAACCTGTGGGTACACCAGATTTTTCCAAATATAGAAACATGCCTAAATGTTCTTAATTTGTCCGTGCCTTTCCAAGTACCCAAATAATTCCCTATTTATTGTTAATGACTTCGATGGATTGGATGGTCCCTGATCAGCCCACTAACTTAAATTTCAACCTTTTCAGAAACATCTCCACCAAAAGTTGTTTTTGTTGCCCGGAAAAGTTTATGGGGGTTTTAGTTAAAAGGCAAGTATATGGGCCAGTGTGGTGGTTTAACAAGGAAAAGTTGTCTGCCACTAGTTCGTGTTCCAACCTTTCTAAAAAGAGTGGTTTTTACCTGCAATGAGTCCTTACACGCAGCTGATTTCCTGCACAGCCAGGTCCTCTCTTCAGGATAAGTTTGCCGCCATAAACCAAAATGCAAGAAACAGCGAGGAACTTAGGAGGTCCTTTAATCCAGCTGGGTAAGAAGAGACTGGGGATGGAAGAAGAGAGAACAAAAAGGGAAATGTCTCCTGATCTGATGGCAGGACAGGGCTGCAAGGGCAAGGGAGGGGGGCAAGATGGGGGAGGATGGGGAACCCCGGCTGGGAAGCTGCTGCAGGTACACGGGGAGGGAGGAGGAAGAAAAGGAGCAAAAGGAAGTGGACGGAAGGGTGGCTATGTGGGATTGGTGGACGGGATTGTCAGAGCCACAGGGGATTGGTAGGTGGGCGGGGATTAAGAGGAGGAGCCACAAGCTATTGGTGGGTGGGGTTGTCTGGCACAGCATCATGACGTCACAGTGAGTTCGTAGGTAACTAGAACTCTTGAAACCTGCAAGCCATGAGAGGAAGCAGGAAGTGATGCAGGGTCCCAGATGCGAGGGTCTCATCAGTCTCCATAGCGCTATTCAAGCCACTCTTCACACTTCTGCTTCAGCTCCCTCATAATGACTTAGGAATAATGGAAGATGGCCCAAATGTCTGGGCCCCTGCCACCATGTGGGAAATCCAGGCCTGGCTCCAGCTTGGCTCAGCCCTGGTCAATGTGGCCCTCTGGGGAGTGAATCAGAAGATTGAAGATTTCTACCTCTCTGTCTTTCTCTATGTAACTCAGCTTTTCAAATCTCTTTTCCAAATAGGTAAATTTGTTTTGCTGAAAATATTTTAAAATCCATAAAGCCCAGCAACCGTGGCCTAGCGGTTAAAGTCCTCGTCTTGAACGCGCCAGGATCCCATATGGGCGCCGGTTCTAATCCCGGCTGCTCCACTTCCCATCCAGCTCTAGGCTTGTGGCCTGGGAAAGCAGTCGAGGATGGCCCAATGCTTTGGGACCCTGCACCGGCGTGGGATGCCGGAAAGAAGTTCCTGGATCCTGGCTTCGGATTGGCATAGCATTGACCATTGCGGTCACTTGGGGAGTGAATCATCGGATGCAAGATCTTCCTCTCTGTCACTCCTCCTCTCTGTACATCTGACTTTCCAATAAAATAAATAATTTTTTAAAAATCAATATATAGCTTTTTCAGACGTGTATTTTTTCATCAGCTTTTTTTTTTTTTTAAAGATTTATTTTTACAGAGAGGAGAGACAGAGAGGAAGATCTTCCATCCGATGTTTCACTCCCCAAGTGAGCGCAACGGTCGATGCTATGCCGATCCGAAGCCAGGATCCTGGAACCTCTTCCGGGTCTCCCACGCGGGTGCAGGGTCCCAAGGCTTTGGGCTGTCCTCAACTGCCTTCCCGGGCCACAGGCAGGGAGCTGGAAGGGAAGCGGGGCTGCCGGGATTAGAACCGGCGCCCATATGGGATCCCGGGCGTGCAAGGCGAGGACCTTAACCACTTGCGCCACCGCGCCGGGCCCTTCATCAGCTTTTTAAAGACTCCCTTAGAATGCTTTACCAGCTATCTAGTTTTCAGTTAACCCAGTTATAGCATTTAAAATCGATCATCATTTAATGTTCAAATTTCAGGAAAGAGACAGGATTCATAATAAATGGTAGAAACAGAAAAGAGACAGATACATGCAGATAAATCAAAACCAGTAATTTTTTACAGTAAATGTACATACACAAAATTATTTATATATTTTAAATCTAGCTATACGATGTTCAAAAGAGGTACACCTAACACACAAGGGCACAAAAGAAGTAAATGTCAAAGTATAGAAAAATATGTAACTGACAAACTCTGGCCCAACTAAAATGTCATTGTGGTTATACTGATATCACCCAAAGAGACCACAAAGCAAAAAGCATTACTAGAGAAAAGATGGTCATTACATAGGATAAAAGGATCAATTCACTAGTCAGAGATAACAATTATAAACTTTATCTGACATCTTAGGTTCAAACTTTATAAAGAAGACCTAATAAAACGAAAAATGACAAATTAGTACTCTGAAAAATTCAATACATCTCTTGCAGAATTGGTGAAGCAGACAAAATAAGTTAAAACATAGAAGACTTGAACAAAATTCTGAACAGAGATAATAGAGAATTTGATACCCAACAATTGGACAATGCATAAACATTTGTGAAGTGATCATATGCTGAACATAAGGCTATCCTCAACAAACTCTGCAGCTCAAAACATTCAGTTAATTTGGAAATCAGTAGCCAAAAATTATACGTTTCGAATTGGGAAAGTATGCTTAGAATCACCTTGTCCTTCAAAGAAGATATCAGTGTGAAATTTGAAAATATCTGAAGATCAAATACAGTAAAAATATTACATAGTGAAACTCAGTATGTATAATTATCTTCTTGCTAAAAACATATGTTAGAAAATAACAAAGGCTCAGACTCAATGACATAATTACTCAACCTAAGAAGGAAAGCAAAAGTAAGAGAAATTCTGACAAAGTAGAAAGGAAGAATAACACACATGCAATTTTATAAAATATTTTCCAAATTGTTCCTCAATATTAATTGTGTATTAATTGAACGCTTGTTGTGGATTAATAAAGCAGCTAAAACTCATCAATATAGGGCGATTTGGTAGGCTTTCTGCATTTAGGGCCTGTGATAATTATATTTTCACAAAGTGATGTCACACATCATTCACAGGGTTCTGAATAATATCACCCTCCTTCGCTACTTAGAATCTATAGTCTCCATAACATGTGACTGTTCATTACACATACATTTTTCTGAGGCATACTATATATATTAGGAATGAAACACAGATTAGTAAAACATGGTTATGCTAGTAAGGCATGGGTTATCCCTTCCTAAATAGTAGGTAGATTTCAGAAGACAAAATTGAGCTTCCCAAGCACAGACCCTCTTTCATTTCTTCATTCATGTATTTCACAGATGTTTTCCATCAGCTCTAAAGTACTTATGAAGACCATTTTTTTTTCCTTTGGGACACAAGTCAAAATCAAACTCTACTCATAGTAGGCCAAAGTCATCCAGCAAATGGACACTACAGTAGTATTTGTGTGCAGAGGCACTGAAATCATCCATATATCTGGATTTGAAATCTGCATCTATAATCTGCTACCTGTGAAATCTTGCGTACATTGTTTAATTTCTCAAACTTCAATTTTCATCCTGGCAAATAATACCTATATGTTGAGAATCTTGTGAACCCTAAATGAGATAATACATGTATTTTGAATTTTCAATGTGATTAATTCCCCATAAATGTCAGCAGTTATATACTAGCATTTATTGATATAACAGTGCATGATAATTAAACAGAAATAAATTAGGTAAGAATTATAATGAAATGAAAAGAATATTGGTTCTGGGGTCAACAGGTCTCATTCAAGTCATGACTATCACGACCATTGGAGAACTTTGATTGTAAAAACAAAAAGGATGCATTCAACAGTGTGAGTTATACAGAACAACTATGGAGCATAGATTTTATGGATTTTATGGAAGAATATGATAGGATAAGATCTCATGGAGGAGGGTGTGCATGCCGATTATGGAATCTTTTAAAGAGTCAAAACATGGTACTCCAGACATAGTGAGTGCTGAATCTGCACCAAGACTTTTTGCTTATGGATTTTTCTGCAATTTGTTTTTATTCTTTATTCTATTTGATTGTCCATCTGCTTAGTTATCTATGGCACTAGACCACCTTCTTCCCCTGTGGAAAGATCTCAAATTCTTGGCCATTTGATGTCAAATTCTTGATCAACTCACATTGTTACGACCTTCTAATGATAGATGAATAAAAAGCTGCCAAGGTTATAGTCAATTCATCCATGTCTGAGAAAAGAAGATGCTCTATACCACAGTGTCTATCCCTGACTGTCTTGTCCTAGGCCGAGTTCCACCTGCTTAGTTATGCATCATCTTTTGATAAAGATTTATTTATATTGGAAAGTCAGATTTACAGAGAGGAAGAGAGACAGATCTTTCATCTGCTGGTTCACTCCCCAAATGACCACAAAAGACAGAGATGTGCCCATCTGAAGCCAGAAGCCAGGACCTTCTTCCAGGTCAGGGTCCCAAAGCTTTGGGCTGTCCTTGACTGCTTTCCCAGGCCACAAGCAGGGAGCTGGGAGGGAAAGTGGAGCATCCAGGTCATGAACCGGCATCCATATGGGATCCCAGGGCACGTAAGATGAGGAATTCAGTCACTGGGCTATCAGGCCGGCTCCTGTTATATATCATCTTATTTCTCTATCAGATCAAGGCTCAGTACAGCTAATATATTTTCCACACTCACGTATGTTTTCATACTAATAGATTTGATTCTGCTACCATTTCTATTCTCCTTATGAAGAGAGAAATAGGGAAAGAAGAACCACCAGAAGACATTCCTTCCACAAGTGAGCAAGGAAAGTGCAACCCAAGATGGCTTACCAAAAAAGTCCCACTGTCTCAATTTATTGAAAATAGGAGTTTGTTTGGGGAGGGGGGTTAAAAGGGAGGAAAGGAAATTATTTTGTTTGTTGTTTTTTTTTTAAGAAGAAAAGGAAATTGTTTTTATTTCTCCCACAGTTTTTACATTTCTGTCTCATTGGAGGCCCCAAATAAGAGGTCCGAGGAGACTAAAGTGACACCCACAGCAACTGATATCCTCATTGGTTGCCAAGGTAACAGCCTCTGCTGATAAGGGGCTCATGCAGTGCAACCTTCACAGTTGAGTGTGGGGCAGGCAAGGCCACCTACAAAATTGACAGACAGGTGATGACAAAACAGAATGACCAGAGCAACCCTGTTTTCCCCAGTGCTGGGGAGGGGGGGAGAATATAACAAATAGCCAATTCCTCTCAGATATAAAGACCCCAACACTGGGCATTACATGTCTCCCTCCAATTAATCAGTCTCTGGCTATATGTTTACTGTTCTTTCAGAAGACCTCATTCACCCTCACTATGAAATTAATAAGATTTGGCTCCTGTTCTCAAAATAACCTTAAGAATATGACTAGGTGTCATTCTGGGAACTGAGAATAATGTGAGCTACACACCACGGGCCTGTGGACAGAGTAGTTAACAAGGAATCTATAGTCTCAAGTCTGATGTTGAGCAATTCCTGAGAACCTTTGGGGCAGACTTTCTTTGGATCTCAGTCTCTCCATCTGTCAGATGAAAGGAGAAAGAGTTGAATTGGATGATCTCCCAGGTGCCTATGAAGTCTAACGTTTTGTGAACCAATAATGCCTCATCTCAGTCCTCCCATCATGAGGTTAACTTTGGTGTTCTAAGAACAGTGAGAAACCAGATTCCTCCCCACACCACATACACACACAGACAGGATATAGATTTCCAGCTTTCACACACATCCTCCACCAAATAAGCTGATGGCTTTTGCACAGTCACTGGTGAATGAGAAGAGTAAAGGTAGATGACCCGCAGGGGAGCTGAAATGAGTCTATTTACCTCATTAATGAGGTCTGCTAATCAACTGAGTTAATCTGCTACATACTAATAAAGCAGCTTAGTAGCCTTATCTGAGTTTCCCTTGGGAAAACACCAGGAAGAAAAAGTTTCAAAATAGCTTTTTTCCCCTCTAACAAAGAAAGTTTGCAAGGAAGAAAACCAGCACTTCTTAAGGACTTAGTGTATTGGTCCGTGCACTTATTACACAGCGTCTTATTCTTTGATTCATCATGACATGAGGAGGATCATGGAGGACACATGGAGGATGCCATGTCCCATATGAACTCACTTTGATTTTTCACTATCCCCTGTGTGTCACCCTTATTTGGTTGAAGAGGATGACTTGCCCATATGGAGGGGGTTATTCTTTGACAGATGAAGAAGTTTGAAGTTCTGAGAACTGAAATAGCTTTTCTAAAGTCATACACTGACAAGTTCAGAGCTGATATTGGAATCCTTGATTGTTAACAACAATGGCAATACTGTTTCTACTTCCAGTTATAAAGAAGCTAAGATATTTGTCTTCTTGGAGGCTAGGAGTAACAAAACAGAGCTAAATCTCAGGAAGCTTGAATGGGCAGCCAAGGGAACTAGTGACTATTGGTTCAGAGGAGATACTTCAGGGTGGAGATGCTCATCTACTGGGGGCTAAAAAAATGTACCTAAATCTACAAAATATTACAGAGAACCGTGGAAGCAATTATATCTTCATCTAAAGGAAAAAACACCATGAGGCCAGTGAGACATCAAAGACAGCCTGCTTTTTTTTTTAAGATTTATTTATTTTTATTAGAAAAGCAAATATACAAAGAGAAGGAGAGTCAGAGAGAAAAATCTTCCTTCCTCTGATTCACTCCCCAAGTGGCTGCAATAGCCACAGCTGAGCTGAACCTAAGACAGGAGCCAGGAGATTCTTCCAGGTCTTCCATGTGGGTAAGGCCTCAACGCTTTGGGCCATCCTCTACTGCTTTCTTGGGCCACAAACAAGGAGCTGGTTGGGAAGCAGAACATCTGGCACACAAACCACACCTGTCTGGGATCCTGGCACATGCAAGGCGAGGATTTAGCCGCTAGGCTGTCGGACCAGGCCCAGCCTAAGTTTATGAATCCATTCTCTCTCTCAGTCATCCTGCTTTCTATAACTAACAAGAGGTGTCGGTCACTTGGAGCAGTATACTTTATCTCAAACTCCAGGAGATAAATGTCCAGGGCCTCTGCCCTTGAAGGCTGATAGTGTCCCAAGTTCATGAACTTACCCACAACAAAGAATGGGGAGAGAGAGAGAGAGAGAAAGAGAAAGAGAAAGAGAGAGAGAGAGAGAGAAAGAGAAAAAGAGACAGACCAAGAAGGTGGCAAGAGCTGAATTGTTTTTGTCACAGTGAAATAAACTCTTAGCACCCTCAGCCAATTTGTCCTCTGATTCTAGCTGAATCATCTGACATGAGCCAAAAAGCCTCCACTGACATAGTTACGAGTTTACACTTACACACACCTGATGCCTTCCACATGTATGGGCTTTCTTCCAAACTTGTATTAAATCCTGTAACAGAATCATTAATTGGCCTTATTAAATTAACTCTTCCAAATAACCCTTGAAAATGCAAAAATAAGAGTTAGTATTCATCGAGTACTCATACTCTAGGTTTTGTTCTCTAGATTTTACACATATTAACTTATTAACCTTTACAACAACAACAACAACAACAAACTTCTAAGAAACCTCTGCCTTGTTACATCAATTCTGAGATGTACTTTTAAAAAAAATCTTTGAAATTTTGATACATCTCATTTTAATATCACATAATTCGATTTTACGACAATCAGCCTTTTCAAACTCTCATAACAAAATTATAAATTGGGTAGTTCATAAACAACTGAAATTTATTTCCCAGAGTTCAGAAGAGTAGGACGTCATCAGCAGGTCCAGTAAGGGCTCACTTCCTTCTGGTCCTAAGAGGCTATTTCTTGCTTCATCCTCACACAGTGAAAGGGGTGAATGAGCTCCAAAGGACTGGTTTTATAACAGCATCAACCCCATTCATGACAACTTCACCCTATGGTCTTAACTTAACCTAGGGAGACTCCTCCATCTTAACTTGGGGAAAGAGGGCTTCAGGTCACAGATTTGGACAGAAGCATTCACAGCATAGGATGGATTTTATATTGTTAGTGATTACATATGTCACTGACCCATGAGTTGCCTTTGACAGAAAAACATCTTGACCATCCTTGACCTGCTCCTTCATTATTTTGTCCCCAGAGCTGAGCACCCTGATACACAGTAGGTATTCAGCAACTAATAAATAAATTAAGCATATAACTAATAATAGACACTGGCAGGGATATTTACAAGATGGGCTCACTTTAATGTATCTTTCTATAGGAAATCTGATTTAGTATGAGTATACTTGTTAGTGGGAAAGTTCATCCACTTTCCTTTTTAAGATTTATTTCTTTTCATTAGAAAAGCTGATTCACAGAGAGAAGGAGAGACAAAGAGAAAGGCCTTCCATACTCTGGTTCACTCCCTAAATGGCTACAATGGATGCAGCTGAGCTAATCCAAGCCAGTAGCCAAAAGCTCTCCCACATGGGTGCAGGGTCCCAAGGACCTGGGTCATCCTCCACTGCTTTTCTAAGCCACAGCAGGGAACTACATTGGAAGTGGAACATTGGTTATGATCTGGTTCCCATATGGGATGGATCTTGCAGGTAGAGGATTAGCTTATTGAGACACCATGATGGCCTGAATCCACCCACTTTTAATAAGCTAACTCAAATATCACTGGTGCTACCCACAAGTTGATTCCAAGCAGATAGACATGCCCTAATCCTGTATAGTCCACTTCCTTTCTCAGATTCTCTTCTAGGATGAGGTACATCAATCATCCATTCATTATATATATATGTTCAACATATATATGTTCTTTTCAGATAGATAGATAGAAATCCTGCTTTTTTACTTGTTACCCTAATAACACAAATATTAAAAAATAGAAGGCCCTTCTCCCAGGAGAGAAAAATAGGAAACCCAGTTTCCTCTCTCACAATTTTGTAGTCATATGTTGATGCAGTACCTCTACCACGCACAGAGAGGGCAGGCTACTTTTTTGTTAAATCAGAAATAGTTATAAGGAATTTCACTAAGATACTAAAAGAAAAAACCTTCAGAAGCTCTGAATTATTGCATAGAGTGAACCACACTGGCCCTACACATTCTTCATGAAGTATATTAAAGTTAGGTTCTGGAAATGGATGTGCAAAGGCCTGGCTAACTCAAGTTCTGCATAGATTTGATCGCAGCAGTCAAGGGAAAAGTATGTAACAGAGCTTTGTGAACATGCTGTGTGATTTTGACAGAACTGTTTTTGCTGTGGGAAGAGCCAGTAATGTATAATCAGTGAGAAGAGAATGTTTTCAAGTTGCCCCAACTCCTCCCTGCTGGCCATCCTTCAGTTCCTCGAATGCACAAAATGTTCTCACCTTAGAAATTTAACACAGTTTCTCTTGTTTTGGAAACTCTTTACCTACACCCTTTTTCTTTTCTTCCTTCCATTCCAAATAACACCTCCCATTCTTTTTGTGGTTTAATTGCCACCCCATCACAGAAATCATATTTGATTCTAAGATTAGGTTCCACCTTGTTATTATCTATGATAGCAATTTGTTTGCTTTCCTCATGCACTTATTTGATTTAACTGTTTGCTCCTTCACCGGCTGCTTACCCAATGAGAACATAAAGTGTATGTGGTCAGGAATTCGTCTATCATATTCGAGTAGTAAAATACTATGGATAAAAATAATGTAAAATAAGAATGATTCTGAGTTAGATGACCTAAGTGGAGGCTGGATAGTTCAGTGGGTGATGTAGGGGTGCAGATGAAGTTACTTAGCAGGTTTAGAGGCAGATTAAACCATAATGGAAGCCAAAGGGGCTGTGAAAAGGGATGCAATACTCCATGGGACTCTGGCAGGCACCATTATTAATGGAGGATGTAATGAGCAGGAAATGCTGCTGTACTAACCCAGATGAACTTTTTAAGCTCTTCCCAGCAGCAAGGGACTCAAGAAGGCTGGTGGTCCTTAGACCATAGTCCAGAGGGGAGCCTGTGAGGCCCTTTAAAGCTCAGCAGTTCCACTGATGCACTGTGTGACCTAGGCTGATCTTTTCTGCTTTCTGACTGCAGCCTTCCACACGTGTTATACTTGAGCTTAGGATGATCTGGTCCACAAGTGTTCTTTTGGTCAGAACATGCCACAAATATATGGAACCTGAATAGATCCACTCCTTCCTTTATTTAGGAACCTTAGCAGCCTATGAAATGACCTTGCTTGCTATTGTATACTTCCCCACCCCCGCCCCGTTCAAGATTTAGGGGGAAGAAGGAGGAATGAGAGCAAAAGAAAAAGTACACAGTTGCTTTCCATAGGTTGACTTCCCACCATACTGATTTCAGAGTCTTTGGGGAGATCTTGAAAAAGAGACTTTCTAAAAGTTTTCATCATTTTATGGGAGGTTTGGAAGGAAACCTCAGCTCCACAAAACTACAGTGACTAACTCTTGGGACTAATGTTAATGCTTTTTGAGGTAACAGTAACCCAAAATTTTTAGCTTTGTACAATGCACCATTACCAGATGTCTGCTACTAGAACCCTTAGAGATTATCAGTCGGAATTGCAATTCCCATCACTTAAATAGGAAAAAAAAAAAAAAAAAACTGAGGCCCCAGGACAAAGGACTGGTTTCCCGAAGTCTTACATAAAATCAATAGCAGAGATAGGATCGGTCCTTGGACATGATTTCCAAAATATTATGCTGCCAAGGAGTCTGCCATTTAATCCTTCTTAGTCACCAAGTTGTCACTACCCTCTAATTCCCTGGTTATAAGATTCTAGAAGTGAAAGGTTCTGAGGAGCAATATAAATGTCACTAGAATATAAATGTGTCTAGAATGCCTGGACTGAAAATGCACAAAATCACCAACATGTCCTAAGGGGATTCTTTGTATTACAACTAGTGAGGTATGAAGGTAAGCAGGAATGGAGTATAGGATAAAATACTCTCAATGAGGGCTTGGTGTGCAACATACCAAGTTAAGCACTGACCTAGAATGACAGCATCCCACATAGGCACTTATTCAAGTTCCCGTTAATGTGCCTTGGAAAGCAGGAAGATAGAGTCCCAGGCTCCTGATTTCAGCCTGGCTCAGCCCAGGCCTTGCGGCCATTTGGAAAATGAACCAGCAGATGGAAGATTTCTCTTTCTACCCTTCTCTCTATAACTCTACCTTTCAAATGAAGTAAATAAATATATTTAAATTTTAAAAAAACTATTTGAAAGTTACTGAGAGACAAAGACAATGTCTTCCATTTGCTTGTTCACGTCCCAAATGGCTGCAATTGCCAGAGCTTGGAAAGGCTAAAGCCAAAAGCCAGGAGCTTCTTCTACATCTTTTACATGGTTTCTGGGAGCCAAGTACTTGAGCCATTGTCTGCTGCCCTCACAAGTGCATTACTAGCGAGCGGGATTGGAACTGGAGCAGCCAGGATCACAGGTAGAGGCTTAATTAGATAAACCACAACACCAGCCTCAGAATAAACAAATCTTTGAAAAGATACTCTCAATGACTGGCACAACAGCATTATATTAGGAAATGCAGAAATTCAGTGGTGGAGTTAATGTTATATGGAATAAAGGCAATCCCAGAGTTAGCATACACAACAAAAATTGTCTGGCTTAAATTCCCTTGAAAATCTCTGAAATCACCAGGACCCAGGTAGATACTTAGGGAAATATATATATATATATATATGTATAAATATATATATATATATACATATGTAAAACAACATTAATCTTCTGTTTGTGTCTGCATATTTTCATTGTGGTTCCACACTCCCCCCCCGGCCCCGGGTCAGTGGATACTAATTTAGATGAGGGAGAGAGTGATAGAGTAAATAAAGCACATTTTCTCTTCATCAGGCAGCATATAATGGAATTCTCATAAGTTAAATGTGTACATGATACACCACTATCATAACAAGATGAATTAGTCTCCCATTGCACCTCTATATACATGGTTCCATACCTTTCTTTTGACTTCTTATGACTGATTCAGTCAGGAAAGCTCCTAACATCATGCACATCCCTCTTACCTTCTGTCTTCTCGCTCTTTAACTATCTCAAGGAACCATGTAGCTGGTCTATTTTGCCTGTGCTTAGCTCTGGTCCAAACATATCATTAAATCTGCACCTCATAATAGCCCTATAGCCATATCAGGACCCCCCATTTCACAAAGGAAGAGGATGAGGCCAGCATCCCACACTCTGCCAGTGGCAGAGCTGTCCTGGTTCCTATTTCATTACCCTTGCTACCACACTATTCACGCTGCAACATGTAGAAGAAGAAGAGCTGCAATTTATCGACCATTTATTCTTTTCCAAGCTCTTTGCTAGGCATTTTTCATTTACTAGCTAAAGTATGAAAATGGTTGGTGGTATATGCAGAATGAGTTGGAGGAAAGATTAGAGTCATCACCAGAAAGATGGAACAAAAACACATACTAGGAACCTGGTGGCGGGAAGTTAAGGGAAAGGAGAAATTTCCACTGTATTAACTGGCAGAAAAGAAAGATCTTGAGGACATAGAGCACATTAGTCTCAATGGAGGAAAACAGAAGTAAATGTGCATTCCAAAGAAGAACGCTTGCCTAGAGATCTACCTATTCATAAAGGCTACCAGGCATCTGGGATGCCACATGCCTTCTGAAAGAATCTTGCCTGGCATATACACACTTCCTTACCCACATATCCCTCCCTAACAGTGGGTCTTCTCTTCAAAACAGATCTTTGCTCATAGCTCCAAATGCATCTTACTCCCTTCCATGTACTGTCCATAAATACAGCTTTATAGCGCTTCAGAATTCCAACAGCTTTCATTTCCACAGTGCGCATGTACAGAGGAAAGGGAGAGTTTGGCAGAGTCTTCCTGAGGATTTGGGGTCTGAATAAATTAGGTGAGGAGGCTCTCTACTATGCCTGGCTCATTCCTACCTTCCAAACGCAGATTTCTATCTCAACCTCAAATTCAACATGCTTAAAGCCTGTCCTTGATTCAGTGTCCTTGATTTCCCAGTTTGCATAGACTGTCTTTCCATTTCACCAGTTCCAAGACTTGGAATCATCCCAGATGTCTCCCTCCCTCCCCCTACATCAACTCAATCACAGAGCCCTGCCAATTCTCCTGCTGCAGCAGGGCTGACATCAATGTGTGCTTTTTCATCTGCACTGGCCAAGTTAAAATCCTTATTACCACTGGTCTGGATTATTGTAATTACTGTCCTTTCAACATCTTCTGATTCTTTTAGTATATTCTGCAGCAAAACCTACCTACTTGCTGAGTCCTTACGGTGGTTTGCGCATCAAACTAATCAATGACAACATTAAAGTGGCAACAGCCTTGCCTTTAAGAACTCACCATATGGTTAAAGAATCCGGTGAACACCAACACACACACACACACACACGCACACTCAAACATACAACAAGAAAATAATTCCAACCAAATGCTAGACAGAGGCATTCTGTAGAACCATAGAAAAGGGAATAAATGTAATACTTTATCGTGGCTGCCGATGAAAATGGTTCTATGAGAATGCTTCACAGAGGAGGTGACACTGAGCAGGATCTTAAAGACTAAATAGTCACCCTGGTGAAGAAAGGGGAGAGCGGTATGTAGGTAGAGGCAAAGTTCTGGATTAGCTGGGGCAAAACTGAGCACAGAGAACACATTAGTTTGGATGCTTCCTTAGGACACCCATTTACTTCCCTTTCCTTCCATCCAAACTAATGCCTCTAACTTTTGGTTGGAATTATTTTCCTGTTGTATGTGGTAGTAACACCAGTACTATGAAGCAGCCAAAATGGTCCAAATATAAAGGCCTTACCAGTAAGGCAGGGTATGGGGTTCATATGGACTAGATAAAAACTCAACTGTTTTTTTTAGAGGAAGTTGGAGTGGGAGTTGGAATTCTTGCCATCTCAGGCAAGATTCAGGCTCAAGGAGCTGTCCACAGGGAGACTGTCCCCTCCTGCCATCAGGATGAAAATCCAAGAACTGCCTTCAGGAGGTCTACAGAGCAGAACCATCATCCAGCAGACAGTTCCTTCTGACCCCATTTGAGCAGTGAGCCTAGTTCACTGTTGCTTGCTTTTTTGCTGCTGGGCCAAGACCAACATTAGTGTCAGCCCTTTTGTCGTCAAGCCCCACCATCATTCAACTAGGCCAGCCTCTGCAGCAGCCACTTCAAGATCTCCTCATCTACACCCTGTGCTTCCCGGGACTTGTCTGTGCTTTTCCTCACGGCCCATCTGGCTCCTATGCATTCCTCTCCAGGACTCTCCAGCATTCCAAAGGAAGCACTTGGATCTTTGCTTTTATTCTCTCTTCCCAATGTGTTCTTCTGCGGTTGAAGCCCCTCAGTTCATAGCTTCACTGGCTCATACTGCATTAGGGTGTGTGTGTGTGTGTGTGTGTGTGTGTGTGTGTGTGTGTGTGTGTTTACTGCTTGCGGATTCCTTGTATCACCCAGTATAGGGACTTGAAAGTTGGAGGGATCTAGTACGTTTGCCGCGTAATTTAGAATGTACTGAGCTCTAAACACCCTTCCCTGCCACCCTGTAATGTGGTTTTTACCACTTCCAAGTTTGACCGCAAATTCTCCACAAACTTGCTAGTCCATGCCCTTGTCTCTCAGTGGCCCTTCCCTTCATTTCCCACTCCCTTCAAAATCACTTAGCTGGACCTCTTTTCTTGCCTTGGACTCTGCTCCTCTCCTCTCAGGGACCCCCAAATCCTGTCCGTCTTCACAGGGGTGCCTTAGTCCCTGGTCCTCTCTCCACCATGGCCCCAGCCCCGCCCCCTGTCTCAGCCTCCTCCCAGTCCCTTCCTCTGCAGCCTGATTCTCTAGAGCCTTCTCTGCAGCCCCCGCCCCTGTCACTGCGCTGTTGGATCTACACCAGACTCGCTCCCCTCCCCTTCGCAGCTCTCCTGTAGCCCCTCCCCAGGGCGGTCTTAGGACCAGAGGCTCTCCCCAGCCCAACCAGGTCCAAATCATCCCAGTCGGGTCCAGCCTGGTCCCCGGTGACTCATGCCCTTATTTAGCAGGCAAGGAGGAGCTTAATTGGGTAGCCAGCGGGCGGGCTACAAGAAGGTTCGAAGCCCTTCAGCGGAGCCTGCGGGCAGACCACACCGTCTCTGGTCAGAGGGTTGCTCAGCGACCTCCGCGCCAGAGGGACCGCGCTCCATCCCTGTGCGCCCTCTTCTCCCTCACTCCTCTCCCTTTCCTAATACCCAGACGGAGCTCACTCCCTGGCCCGTCAGGTGCCCTCACCCGTCGGGGGCACAGGGGCTCTGGGCAGTAGATTGCCAAGCAGAGCTTCTCTGCTGCGGCAGTCTGCCACCGCCCCGGCCACCGGCGCCGCGGGCTTCTCACCGGCTCCAACTGCAACCCCGCAGCCCACCCTTCCCCCACCCTAAGGGCGAAGGCTGCACAGAACACGCCTGTGGCTCTTCACCTGCACCTCAGATCTAGGCAGCCGCGGCGCTCGGGCGCTCAGAAGGTGGATCCGAGTTAGGTAAGTAGTTGGGGCGGCAGGAAAGGAACAGGTGGCTGTTGCGCGCTGTAGTGTTCCCAGGGTCTCGACGGGAGGACGAACCCGAGTGGAGTAGGGGACCGGGACTGAGGGAGGGACCACCCCAAGCCCGATTCCATCTCCGCTGGCCACGAAGCCCCTCCAACATCTTCCGGCTATACTACCCAAAACTTGAAGGTGTAGTCATCCTCTTCTGAGGTGTGAAAAAAACCGCGTCTTTCTCCCCCTTCCCGCCGGGGGCGCGTCTTAAAGAGTCAGATCCTGGAGGGGTGGGCTGTCACGGGCGTCTACATGTCTGAGTTTTCTTAAGTCAGAGGGAGGAGCAGCAAAGGTGGAGGCACCTAAACCCTCTCCTCAGCCAGCAAGTGATGAAGATCCTCCCCTACCCAGCACACAGGGACGCGGGGCAGCGGGGGATGGGGAGGGAGTGCGGGAAGGAGAGACAGAATGGATTTCTCTGTGTTCCCTTCAGCTCTAAGAAGCTTTTCTCTACTTAAATCACAGTTTATTCATCTGTCAAATGGGGATATCAAACTCTACTCACAGCCCTGCTGTGAGGATTACAGGAGGTGATGTATGTGGAAAAGCACTGCTCTTGGCGCAGAGTGGACATAAGTTGTATTTCCCTCTCCTGTTGATTCTTCAACCTCTATGTCATGGAGTCTGACACATTTCCTGAGGGGTCATATTCTCCACTTCCTAGTCAGAAATCATGCAGAACTAGGTACCTTAAGGACAGGGCCCAGGTGAAAAGCGGGGATGGATAGAAAAGATCAGGAAGGAACAAGGAACTCACCAAAAAGAAGAGAAACCCAGGTGACAGAGGAAATCCAGGAAGAGGAAAAACCCAGGAAAGTGGGAGGAGTTGGCACAAGGGAGATGGAGTCCGAGAAGGAGGTGGAAACCTAGGTATTTGAACAGGAGAGCCCCTAGGATAAAAATTAGATGCCAGAAAGAAGAGATGGAGCCACATGAAACTGGAGAGAATATTCATTTTTTTTTAAGGTGGTGCCACAAAGGTGTTGGGAACAGAGAACCTGCAGAAACCTAGGGAAGGGATAAGGTTGCAGAAAAAAGACAAAGCCCCCAAAGATCCAGGAAGGAAACCACAGGAGAGACGGGATTGCAAAAAATGGGCGGAGCCCCAGTGATGCAAGGAAGCCTCTCAGAAATAGGACTGTAGAAAATAAGTGGAATATGGAGGAGGCAGAATTCCCTAAAGAGGAAAACTGCAGAAGAACAATAGTTGGGTATTACACCAAGATTATAGGGAAAGAAACACAAAAATCAGAAAAACTAAGATTGAAGAATATGTAGCCTCCCCCTAAAAAAAGAAAATTCTAGGAAAATAAGAAGATAAAACTCTAGAGAGAGAGAGAGAGAGAGAGAAAGGTTGGGACCACATAGAAATTGAACCAAAGGAGGGAGGGGCTCTCAAAGTATTCTACTAAGGAGATAAGACCCCGCCAAAGAGTGGCCTGTATATTGAAGGGACACCAGACTTTAAGGTAGGGAAAGGACAGAAGGAAAGTGGTAGAACTGCAAAAATACCAAATACCCAAACTGCAGCTAATACCATAAAAATTGCAGCTCCAGACTGAGGGAGAAGGCGGAGAAAGAAAGAAAGAAACAAACAAACAAAAAAGGTCCCTAAAAGGGATACAGTTTCATAAATATAAGGAAAAGGGTCCCCAAGAGAGAAATAAGACTCCAGGAAAAAGGTGAGGCACCAGGAATATATGAAGTACATTCTAGGAGAAAGTACTCTAGAAAAGGGACAAAGGATTGTTGGCAAGTGTGGGATTGACTTTGTGGTGATGGAAATATTCTGCAAGTGCTTATGATGATCTGATGCACAACTCTGAACACATGAAGACACATTGAGTTGTACACTTTAGTGTTATTTACTTAATGAATTTGAAAGTCAGAGACAGACAGAAAGCTCTGCTGGATCTTCCCAAATGCTTGCAAAAGCTGAAGCAGGCTAATGCCAGAAAGCCAAAATAAAATCCAGGTCTCCCGTGTGAGTGATAGGGACCCGAGTACCTGCTGGCTCTCAGTTTGCTAAGGCATGAAGCTAGAATTGTGGGCAGGGCAGTGGCTTGAATCCAGGCAGTATGTAAGCATACTTCAAAAAGTTCATGATATGTGGCATTGAAAGATAAGTTTGCCTTGGTGTAAAATATTCTGAAATCCGTGCGTATGAGAGATCTTTAAACTGTTAATGGAATATGCACATTGTAAAAAATGCATGAATTTCAAATAACTTTTGCACATAAAATGGACATTTCATTTCCATTTTCCACGGACTTTCTGGAATATCTTTTATATGTGTGCATATAGACATGAAGGTATAATATGTATACATTTATGTGTATATATATGTATGTATATATATGTATATATATATATGTAGTGTGTGTGTGTCAATGAGAGAAATGCAAGAAGCTCTCTTAGAAATATAGGAAGGAGATCCTTAGAAAACTCAAACCTCCAAAATGCATGACTCTAGATATAAAGTAAAGGCACACCAGTGGGAATATACATTAACAGCAAAAAAAAGGATGCTCTGAAAAAATTGTTTGGACATATTAAAGTGTAAACCCAGTGATTTGGGGGAGGCATGGTGAAAAAGGGTCTGCAGCAAAGAGCTGAAGTCACAGACATGTACAGAGAGAATTCAGGGCAAGAAGGGAAACTGTCTAAAAGTAGAGAATTGCAAGGAGAGATCTGGACGGATATGTGTCCCAATACAAACTAGAGTCCCAAGTGATTGGAAGATGGAACTCCAAGAGACAGACTGAACCTCAGGGGTTTAAGGACTGTAACTATGACAGTTATGACACTTCAGATAATAGCTACAACAATACGTTGGTTGCACTTACCAAAAAAAAAAAAAAAAGAAGGGGTAAGAAATATGAAGTCATAGAACTTTAAGAGATTCAGGATACTCTGCAAAAATCTGGGGTATCAGATAGTTCACGAGGAAAGAGTTAAGTACTCATAAAGTAAGAAGAGGGGAACAAGGCAGGCTGCAGGTGGATGTGTGGTCCTGGGAAGACCTCAGGAAACCAACAGGGCCACCAAACTGAGGACAAGGCCTTCAAGGGCAAATTTTTTTCCCCCAGGAAAGGACTATAAACTAGTCAGAACACTGAAACTCCAGCCTGAAGTCCATGTTTAGTGTCTCTTTCCTATAGCTGGCTGGGGTGATATATCTGTTATTTAAGGTTATATAGCTAGCAGACCCTCATACAGTGCATAGGACTAGGCCACAACCCCTAGACTTGCAATATTAATTAAATGTTAATTAAATGCCCTTATCTCTATCCTTTCCTTTCTGTGAGCACCAATCCTGGCTACAGTTTTAGAGAGCTTGTATGACAACTGACTATAAGTTATATTTGGGCAGAGAGATTGCCTTGCTTTTGTCTGATTTCAGCTACTTAGTTATAACCTCAGATTTCTTTCTTTTTTTTTTTTACTTTCTATTTATTTAAGTCTCTATTTCTGTTATATTTATTTCATGAATACTATTCCCATTAATAATCTGCATACTACCTAATATATACAATCCTCTTAAAGAACAGTGACAATATTTAATAAGGCAAAGTCCAAAATGAAATATAAATGAAATATTAGCTAGCTCTGTTTTGAGCTTAAGTGTGTTTGAATAATCCAATGGTTAAATATGGATCTCAGTTTTCATTTTGTAATTCTGTGAATCAATTTCTGGGTGACACATTTACTCGCCTCTCTCAGGGTATCAATTAGAGTCAGCAATTGTTGGCACTCAAGATAGCCTGTAGGAGTCTCAAGAGCTCTTCAGATCATCTCACTGCTAAATGGTATTAGCAGTCCCAGCTGTGCCAAAAGGGGTTCCTTATGAATACAAGATTTGGTGCAAAGGGCAAAAAAAAAAAACAACTGCCAGCTTGGAATTGGTGGTCTGACAGTCACTGATGCCTCCACCCTGTGTTACGTCAGTGAGTGAGACAAGTGACTGATTGCTATGCCTGCTGCTCACCACTAGGAAGGTCATGTGTCTGGAAGGCAGCCTTTGGGAAGCTCCAATCCTGAACCACAGCCAAGTGCCTTCAGGTGGAGCACCTGGTGAAACCCAAGCGTCTTCAATCAGTATTCCCAGAAGAGATCTCTAAAGAATAATGCTTTTGGCACAGATACCAATGCCCTATCAGGTGCTCGAACCTAATAATTCAATTGATCGACTAGGCCAGAATTGGTTTCAGAGGATTCTGGGTAAATTCCTTCTCCTTGTGTTCTTTCTGCCCTACACAGAGTCTCTGCATTTGGTGGGAGTTGCCAAGGAATAGGACCCTCTGTTGAGAGACGATTTTGTGCTGCTGGCTCCAACCAAGGGAGAGAGACCCAGACAGATTAAGGTTTGTTGTTGAGTTTTACTGGGGTTCCAAATTCCAAGAATTGTGTAGTAACACTTTTAAACACTACTGATTTGTTTGTGGTAAGTACCTATCTTTGTACATCTGTGACGTTCTGCATGTCTGCTGGCTGGACATGTTCTTTAGCCACTGATAATCTAGTGTTCTCGCCCTGCCCTATGAACTTTTCTTCTGTGCTTTTTCAGTTTCCATGAGAGCCATTTACAGCAAACCCTTTGTGTCCCAGATGTCTGCTTCTCATTTTCTGAAGTGAGGAATACCTGCTGTACCCAAAGATCCAGGAAAGGGAAAAATAAATAAAATATTATACTCATCATTTACTGATTCCAAGGAATAGTCTAGGGTAAAGTAAGACCCAAACAGCTTCCCTAACAGGAGAGAATAATTCATATTTGGTATCCATTATACCTACCACCTCTGCCTATCCAAACTTCATTTAGCTATCGTGAGTTCAGACACAGCATTTCCATGGATGTAAACACTGGAAGGGAACTAGACAGACCAAGAAGGAAGAGGCTTCTTCTTTTTTTTTTTTCAGGGTCCTATGTTATAAGTGGCAAAGCATGGTATACAGCCCAAATTATCCCTTTTCCAAATCTCAGCACTACATGCATATACTTCTGGGTCCCCTTCAGCGTTAGACCATTTAATTTACCCTGAAATGCTCATCTAATAATATGTTTTGCCTCCTAGGTGGGTTGTCCTTCATTTTTTTAAAGACTGATTTATTTTTATTGGAAAGGAAGATTTATAGAGGAGAGACAAAAAGTTCTTCCATTAGCTGATTTACTCCCCAGATGGCCACAATAGCTGGAGCTGAACCAATCCGAAGCCCGAATCCAGGAATTTCTTCTGAGTCTCACAGGCGGGTACAGGGTCCCAAGACTTTGAACCATCCTCCACTGCTTTCCCATGCCTCGGGCTGGGAGCTGGATGAGAAGTGGAGCAATCCGGACATGAAACAGTGCTTATATGGGATGCTGGCGCTTGCAGGTAGAGGATTAGCCAATTGAGCCATCATGCAGGCACCATGGGTTGTCTCAAGGGATGGTTATCTTTAATTAAAGAATGAACCTATCAGATACCTAAGGTGTCTGACATCTCAGCATCAGTATTAGTCTGAGAGAAGTTGGAAAGGAGAAGTGAAGTGAGGGAGCCTGTGGTGGAATAATATGGATGATGCCCTCACTTGGGTTGAGATTTATAAAGCCTGCCTCACTTCAAGATGATCTTCCCCATATAGGCAATTAGTTCTGCAGCCCCCACAAAGTCCTCCTGATGTTACCATATGACTATGGTAGCTGTTATAGACAGGAGTGAAATGACAAAAAAAAAAAATCATGGTTAACACACTATTTTACTCCTTACAACCCAGTGATCCCAGACTACCCTTGATTATCTGATGATTTTGTTATGGAACGTGGGACTTTCAAAGAACCCCAAATTCTGTCACTTACCTTGGCTCCTAGGCTGATTTTTTCTCCCTGGAAACCATTTTCTTTCCTCTGAAACTGTTAAACTAAGGGCTAGCTAAATAGCCTCCCTTACCAAATAAGGCTTAGGAGTTAAACAAATAAATAAGCTATAGAGCTTTTAAGTTTCTGAGGATTTTCAGTGGGGGAGAGGTGGCATTGGGGAAGAATCTATTTATAGATATTGGTTTTTAAAAATCCCCTTTAGGCACTGTGCTGTGGCCTATTGTGCATGTCATTTTGCTACCCCTCTGCTTTGGGAACAGAAATACCAAGGCAAATACCTTCTTTGCAATCATGTAATTTCAACAGGTGTTACATATGTGTGTGAGTGGCCGATGCACATTTTGTGGATTATGGTCAATTGTACGGGTTTGTGTACCTTCTTCAGCTAAAGCTAAAACAATTAGCAAGTTAATATTAAGTAGTTGCTATCACTAGTTGATTTTTGTGTGAATGAAAGCAGACTTACAGGAACAAAAATGATATAAGATTCATTTATTCTCATTTCCTCACAGAGGGGATTTGGGTACACAAGAGTCTTAACAGATAAACTCACACACAAACAAAAGCATCACAGGCAAAACTGTCCTTTTAAAAAGTTTTATATTGTTTTAGTTGTCATATAATAACTGTACATATTTATGGAGTACCTTGTGTTATTTCAATATACACATATGCTATATGATGATCAAATTATGATATTTAGCATACCCAGTGCCTCAAACATTTTTTCATATTTTTGTTGTGAGACCATTAAGGGAGCATGTTCGAGTAGTGATCCTACAGCACTGATTTGATATAGTGGCTTTTGGAGTAAAAACAGTTTCTCAGTTTAGAGACTATATTTCAGAAAACCTCTGGGCCAGCTGGGAGTTATTGGAGCTGAGTTCTTCTCTTGTCTCTTACAATAACTATGTAAGCTTAGGGAGATCTCTTCAGCTCTGATCTGTTTTCTCCATCTGAGAACTTAAACTGATGACCCTTCCCTTGTTTTTCTCACTGTTTGGAGGTGATTATGTATATCAACTGCTATTCTATGAAAGATGGGAATCTATGCCGTCTACTTATCTCCACATCCCTGTCCAGCTTTTTCCCTGAAGGAGTTAACCCAATGACCCTAGGAGAGTTCCTGTCTAAGTTCCTTTCAGCAGGGTTGGAGACAAGTAGGTGGCCTTGAAATGGTTGAGTCTAGAGAGCCCTACCTGCAGCAGGTTTAGAGCAGGAAGTATAGGCATCAGCCCATTTGTGCTTGGAACTCCGCTTGAGCACATATGGAAGGATGTTATTATTGTCTGTTTACTTCCTTAAGTGGTGATGGCTCTTCTTCAGAACAACCACCCAAAGCTTTTACTCCATTTACCTTCCCCGATTAACATCCATTCATCTGCTCACAGAGTGTTGTAAGTCTCTCCTCACTGCATATATAAAAGGGCCAATGGCCAGACCAATCCTGTGTGTAAGTAAATTGGTCACTGTCTCTTTGCAAGTTCAGGAGTGTCATGTAAGGAATCTTGGCCTAAAAATGGTCTTCCTAGATGCTGCTACCATATTAGCCTTGTGAGTCACAGTGTATTCATATATACTCTTAATTAGTATTGGTCCCTAAATGGAGAAGAAGGCATGATTTCCTGCTCTGTTTCACTGTCTTTATCTAGAAAGTGGAGCTGATTATTTCCATCGTGATTACCTTAGAAGGTCACAGGAGAAACAAATGAGACAACGTGTGATCTTTATGAATCAGAAAATCACAGGGTAGATATTCATTCTCAAGTCTAAGAAACAAAAATTGGTAAACACAAGTGAGAGATGAGGATAAGGACCAGGAAACAATTCAAATATGACGTACAGCACAGGTACTACTTTTGTTACTACTAGGAATTATGAGGGATGTGAAGTATGGACTTTAGCAGAAAATGTCTAACTTCTTCCTCTTAGTTTGATCATAACTGAGATTCACTGCACTGCTCTGTTCTACATATTTTTATTTTTCCTGTTTTTTTTTTTCTTTCCTTTTCAGGTGCTTTCAGCATGGGAGAGACAAAGATTAAGGAAGTAGGATGGGAGATGGGGGCAGCTAACATGAAGTCTTGACAGACAGTGAGAACTTTCTTTTTCCCAGTCCCGGATTAAGGATTTATCTATTGCATTTCTGGAGGAGACTTCTTGTGGTACATTGGTTTGAGGGCCTGCAGTTCTGTTAAACTGGAACCATCTTTGCCTCTGAGCTTGTGTTCATGGATCAGAGATGTCAAAATCATCCTCTTCTCCAGTCCACAAAGCTAGAAACTGGCCACATAGGCTGTTTGGCTGTAGTTTTAACAAAAGCCAACTAAGCATTACCTATATCCATGTGACTCCCCAGGAGCCAATAGTCATTTGAGGTTGGCAACGCTGATATTTGTGAGGAGACAATCAGAAGAACAATTGGAATAGATGGTTTTGAACCAGTTTTTCTCTTAAGTTTTTCTCTGGATTTTTTTCCCACCGCCTTTGGGAAAAAAATGATGCCTTATATGTCTGGGGTATATGTGACAGACAGCTGATGACACTAGAAGGAGCCAGGAGATACAGGTCCAGCCCTTCATTATGACCTGTATGACAAATGACCTGATTTCAGGATTTTCAGCTGGACTTGGGTTCCTTCAGCCTACCTCATATGGTTCTTTTGAGGATGCCAGAAAATCATGCACCTAACACAAAGGAGAGTTCAAAGAATATCTGTTGAATGAGATCCACACTCATGATAGTGTGTTGCAAGCTCTAAAGCTTCATACCAAACTGCAGGCAGTTAGGGCACTCACTATGCAGCCACACACCAAAAAAAGTGATTTTTTTTTTTTTGCCATCCACCCCATCTTAATTCAAGATTGAAGTGTGTGAGAAAAATAGAGGGAACATGGGAAGTTGAAAATGACATAAAAGAATAAAAAAAAGAGTAAATAAAAGAACAACACGGAATCATCATTCTTTGGGGGCCCTATAAGATATTTTAAAGTGGCAGTGAGAGTATAGGGGGGAGGGACTGAGCTCTTTGTAAGGACAGAAAGAAGAGCAGAGTTCCAAGGAAACTTAGATATGTATTTCAATGCTCCAGCCCCTGTTTACCACTTCCAATTATGGAGAACTATGTTCCTATTGAGACAGTCTATTCTAATCATAACCAGTTGTAAATGTTAGAAAGTACTGCTCTAAATTAAACATATCTGCTTCATTATAGTTTCCAGTTATACTACTCAATGTCATATAGAACACAGACAATATCTTGACAACAAGAAAACATTCAATAGCTATCTGTTGACTGACATTCGGGAAGGTGCATGGAAAGAATATCTCCTGTACTTTCAGAAACCTGTCAGCGCAGCCATAGATGTAGTTATGGCTCAATAAATGTGTTAACCAAATGAATGAATGATCACTCCAGGGTAGACATGACTGCTACTAATTCTTGGACTAACAACGTTCCTTTAGAGATCATCTGAACCTGTCGACCCCTATCTCAAAGGACTTTTAAGCCCTACCACAGGATCTTAGGTCTGAATTATAATCATCCATTTGTTAAATGACACTGGGTCACATTGCAATCTTAGCATGGAAGAATAATCTCCTATTAATCCATCCTTATTCTCTTCCACATCCCAGGGTTGATAGAAATCAAAATGCAATAGGAAATTGGAATCTGAGCTACATATAGCTCCTAAAGCCAATGTGTGACACATGCTCAATCGAGAGGGGTATGTGAGCTCAGGGGCAAAAGTACTTGAGTTAACGTTCACAGGATGGGAGAGGTAAGGAAGCTATGAGGGGCATGTTGAAAGGTAAATGAGCTTAATCTGTGAGATGGGAGAAGTGAGTTGAAAGAGGACAGGTGGTCCAGCAAAAGGTAGTCTTGAAGTCCTGAACAAGCATTCACACGAAACAGTAGAACGTTGAAAACTGGCCATAGCTTCCTAAATGTGCGTCCAGTTTAATTCTTGAGGGGACCCAGAGTTTGACAAGAAGGTGGATCAAGATTAAATAATCATCAATAGCCACTCTGAGCAGCACCGTTCAGCTCTGCCACTCTCATCTCACCTGTCACCATCACAATCGCTGCTGGCATCATCATCGCTGTCAGGACTGTCATCGCTACTACCTGAGATGCCACTCTAATTGCCACCATTCCAGTTCACCATCATCCCCTGCGTTGTTTCACCCACCCCTTTCATCACTGACATCTACCATCAGTCTTGCCTTCGACCTGTAAGCTTGTGTCTCAAATATCCCAGAAAATGGAGAAAAATGTGCTGTTCTCCAGCGGTTCTGAGAATTCAGCCCAACGTAGCTAACCACAAGACAAATTTTATTTTGAAATTTTGTGGTTTGTATTAAATATTCATGAAAGTTTTATTTTTTTGTGTGATATTTGTCTTAAGATAAAAGCAATGCTATTTTGAATTGTTTGCTTTTTAAAACTTTGATGCTCTTAATTAACACATATTAATTACACATATTTTGGGGGTAGTGTGTTGTTTCAATATATCTATACCAATCATGTATTTAGCATAACTACTACCTCAAACATTTATCATGTATGTGTGGTTGGAACACTCAATATCCTCTCTTCCAGCTAGTTTACAATATACAATATAGTATTGCTAACTGTAGTTACCCTATTACACAGTGTAACACCAGAACTTATTTCTTCAGTGTAATGCCTAACTGTAATTTGGTACCTGTTAACCAACCAATTCCATCCCTGTCCCTTAACCCAAGCTTCTGATAACCATTATTATACTCTGCGCTTCCATGAGATCAGCTTTTCTAGATTCCACATATAAGTGAGACCATATGGTGCTTTTTGTGCCATGCATTTTAATTAACATAATATCTTCCAGATTCATCCTTTTTGTTATAAATGGCAGAAACTATCCTTATTTATGGTTTAATAGTATTCTAATATGTATATACATATGTTAATATTCATATATGTGTGTAAGTGTATGCACACAAATATATACACATAGGGTCTTCATGAAGTTCGTGGAAAATATTCATTATGTTTTATTTTCATTTTCCATTAATTTTGTGAAGCCATGATTCACTTAATTATTTTTCACAAAACGGTGAGTTTGTGCATGTTAAATGTTTTTCTAATATTTATTTTTTATTTGAAAGATAGAGTGACAGGAGGTGGTGAGGGAGGAGAGAGCTTCCATTCACTGGCTTGCTTCCCAAATGGACGCAAAAGCTGGATTTGAATCAGCAAAAGCTGGATTTGAATCAGCAAAAGCTGGATTTGAGCCAGATCACAGCCAGGAGACAGGAACTCTATAGGGATTTCCCAAATGGGGGTGGGGTGGGGAATGGAGTCACAATACTTGGACCATTTTCCATTGCTTTCCCAGGCACTATTAGTAGGAAGCTGAATTAAAGTGGGTTTAGCTGGGACATGAGCCTGGTGTGGCAGCCTAGCGGCTAAAGTTCTCACCTTGAACACACTGGCATCCCATATGGGCACCGGTTCTGATCCTGGCAGCCCTGCTTCCCATCCAGCTCCCTGCTTGTGACCTGGGGAAAGCAGTTGAGGACGGCTCAAAGCTTTGGGACCCTGCACCGGCGTGGGAGACCTGCAAGAGGCTCCTGTCTCCTGGCTTCAGATTGACTCAGCTCTGGCCGTTGCGGTCAATTGGGGAGTGAATCAATGAATGGAAGATCTTCCTCTCTGTCTCTCCTCCCCTCTGTATATATGACTTTACAATAAAAGTAAATAAGTCTTTAAAAAAAGTGGGTGTAGCTGGGACTCAAACATCACTTGGGCAAGCCACTGTCCCAAGAAGTAGTTTAACATGTTACACCACAATTCTGGCCCCTGCATATAAAATCTTAACACAGTGCCTGGAACATAATATATGGTCAATAAATTTTTTGACAAAAAAGCCAATTCAGCATTCAAGGAACACTTACTCTGTTCTGGGACCTGATGGACTTTGCTATGGGCAGAACAGGGCTGGGGGAGACAAAGTAGAATGAAGCATAAGTATAATCTTAAATTCCCCACATCTGGTTGGGCAATGCCTCAGGTGTGGGAAGGAATTCGTGACAGAGTGCAAAACAAAATGTAATTAATCAACTTTACAAAAAAAAAAACAATCAAGATGTATCATGAATAAATTAGTATCTAATAAATATCTTAGAAGGATAAAGACAGGCATAAGCATACTACATTGAAGGGACACCACAGGCAAAAGGACAGAGTGGGAAAACTTCATGTCATACTGAAGAAATGAATTGTTGCAGTTGCATTGGAACATAGCATTTGAAGAATAGGGAAAGAACCTTCTACATACAAAGACCAGTGTGTATGAAAATAAGTTATTGAAGGGAGTTCAGTGATATATAACAATAAATGAGCTTGAATATTGGTGCTCTAAAGAATTTCTTTTAAAATATTTTTTTAAATTTTTCTTTAAAGAAAAGAAATTTTCTTTTTGAAAAAATTCAGGAGAGTCACACAGATTGAAAGGGAGAGACAGAGATCTTTTGTCTACTGCTTCATTCCCCAAATGGCTGCAATGGCAGACATTGGTCCAACATAAAACCAGGAGCCTGGATCGTCTTCCGAGTCTCCCACCTGGTTGCAGAGGCCCAAGGATTTGGGCTACCCTATGCTTCCTTCACAGGCACGTTAGTAGCCAGCTGGATTGGAAGTGACGCAGGTGGGACTGGAACTGGTGCCACCCAATTCATTTCATTTTTCTGTGTTCTTAAGGATAATTATATATCACCTTTCTAGAAAATAAACAAATGACAAATGCCACATGCCTCCCTCCACACCCCACATCTCAGCCAAGGAGAGGGTAATTGTGTCAGATTTTCAAATGGGGCTTGAAGAAATCAATAATTTAAGCATATAGGTCTTGCTACCCCAACCCCCAATTTCTGCCACTGTGTACCTTTGGGCAAATTAAATCATACAACAAGTGTTTTTTAGCACCTAATATGGACAAGGTACTTCTCTATGTGAGGGAGATATAGCAGTGAACCAAAAAAAAAAAAAAAAAAATGCTGGTTCCTTCCCCAATGGTCACAATAGCTGGGGCTGAACCAGGCAGTCAGGAGCAGGGGATTCATCTGGGTCTCCAGCATGGGTGCAGAGGCCCAAATATTTGTGCCATTTCCCAGGTTCATTAGCAAAGAGCTAGATTGGAAATGGAGCATCCAGGATTTGAACTGGCGCCTATATTGGATGTTGTCATTGCAGGCAGTGGCTTAACCCATTAGGACACAATATCAGCCCATGTATCAACTTTTTAAGTGCACCAAAATAAAGTTACCTTTAAATTCCATTGTTTATGAAATTTTTGAAATGTCCTAATATTTTAAGCCTTAAGATAAAGGTCTCATTTCTACCATGGGCTTCTTCAAGAAGTACCACAACTTGTCCAGATTCCATAAGGCTTATAGGTTGGTTCCTTCTGCCAACTCCTAAAACATCCCTATTGATACTCACTAATCTATTTATACCTCCCATCTTTACATTTTCTTTTCCTCCGAAGATCAATTTGTAAATTAACAAATATATATATTTATATACCTTTATACAAAATTTATGTATACCTTTATTTTCCCAACTGTGCCCAAGAAATCAGACCATGGATAAGAGAGTCCAAGGTCTACCTGCTCCTAACATGGACAGACACCCATTCATTGTACTTTATGCCTTGTCCCAAATACAGTTTGGTATTATTCAGCAGATGTTGGTGGGCATCTGGGATGTTTTCATGTCTTACCTATCATGCGTGAATTGTGCTACTAAAAACATGGGATTGTAGGTAATTTATGTGTAGATTTTATTTCATTTGAATATATTCCCAGGAGTGGGATGGCTGAGTCATCATGCTAGATTGCTTTTTCTCCATGTTGACTTCTGTAGTGGATGTGCTAGTTTGCATTCTCACCAACAGTGCATTACTGTTTGTTGATTTTGTATTTAGGTCATTCTCAGTGGTGTTAGCTAGAACCTCCTTGTGGTTTTGTTGTGCCATTTCCCTACTAGCTAGAGAACCTAAGCATTTTTTTCATGTGTCTATTAGCCCTTTGAATTTCATTTGTGAAATGTTTGTGTTTTTTTGCCCGTTTCTTAATTGGGTAACTTGTTTTGCTGTTTGCTCATTTGGGGGAGTTTTTGTAAGTCCTGGGCCCTCTCTCTGTTGTGCAGTTTGTGCATATTCCTAATTTTTTCCTGTTTACTTACTCTGGGTTCTGACAGCTCTGGCAAGGAAAGAAGTGACAAGTACTAATGAGAGGTAACGTATCAAGCAACGAGGGGTTTCCTGGAAATCTTCTAGTGTGTAAAGACTGAAGGCAGTAAGAGACTTTGCATTCTAACACTAGAATGAGCACTGCAAGACTGGTACACCAAAACCTCAGGACAGAGTCTACAGCTTTAAATCTCTGTGTGTGGTAGTCCTACCATCATAGAGAGGGTTGTCATTTGGAGAATGCATTCGAGAAAGGAGAACTTCAGATTTAGCCTAGGTAAGGCTCCCTTTCCCCGAGCCCAAGTGGTTTACTGAGAAAAAGGAGATGATTATTTTTTTGTCTGTGAATGTATTTATTTATTTACATAAAGAGAACAGATTTCAAGTCTTTCATACATGTTTTGAGAACACAGTGAGGCTTCCCACTTTTCCTCCTCCTTCCTGTCTTTTTTTTTTTAATTTTTTGAGATCACATACTTTGAACTTGCTTCATAAACACAAGCTTAATCCTCCACTAAATAAAGAACACAACATGTGGAAAGTAGAAAAACCACTGTTCTTCAGGAGTATAGGCAAGGGCTATACAGTATAATCAAATCTCAAGATGTCATTTTCACACACATATATATTTCATACTCTGCGTATTAGCTACCACATATTAGAGAAAATATGTGATATTTGTCTTTCTGGTATTGGCTTATTTTACCAAGCATAACGTTCTACAGTTGCACCCATTTTGTTGTCAGATACAGAATTTCATTCTTTTTTATGGCTAATGTCCCGTTTTATATGTTTGGGATATTATCATAATCACATTTTCTTTATCCAGTCATCTGGAACTGATCATTACATTATTCAGCATTCAGCTAAGGCGTGTTTCTCCCAGCCTAACAGTGTGAGTACCATGGCTCAAATTCTCTTACAATCAACCAAACCACATCTTCCTTTCGCTTGTTCCTTCTTCATTCTCTTCCATTCTTTGCAAAAATGCTAACACTGCCAGACTAATATTACTACTGCAATCCCATGTGTGGAACTACAAAAGTTCAACACCTCTTCTTACCTTTCTCATTCCCTCCCTCCTGTCCTGTCCCAATAATTTTTATCACCCTAGGAATCAAGATTCCCTTCACCCTAGAAATCTAGATTTTTGTCTTTGGAAGACAGATGGTGAGTTTTGATAGTATTTTATATTTGCAGATTTGGTGGATCTATCCAGGGTATGGAATAATGCTGCTTGAGCTTTTTTGCTCCCAGTAGCCTACATGGGCTCCAGTAGTACTAAAAATATTCTTAAATGCAAGGAACAAGGACTTTGGGAATTTGGACATGAAAGGAGAATGAAAGGGTGTGTGTCTTAATGAGCTTATCCTGGAAGATAGCAGATTTTGCTTTTAGTCTAGCTAAGGGGCCACAGACATTATAGGTCACTTTGAAAGAAATTGCTTAAACTCTCTGGAAATAATGCATTTTGGGCACCTGTGATATGCTAGGTAGCTAATGTCGTTAGGATTATTAATGATTCCATTTTACAGAGCAAGAAATGGAGATTCTGAAAGATGAAGGTGACCTTTCCAAGAACACACACATCTAGTAAGTACCAGAGGCAGTATTGATACCCCTGGCTGTCTGATTTGCCAGTGTAAAAGGGCAGTCATCAATATAGAAGCCAGTATCAAATGACTCCTCAGATCACTAGATGTGTGTAACTTTGTATATGACTTTAGTCAAGTCACTTCCCCTCTCAGCCTCAGCTTCTGGGGTTGGACTACATACAATTCAAAATTGCTTAGGTTTCGGTTATTTCTAAATGCTTTGTGTAGAAGTGGATAGGCAATGGTCAAAGTCAGCTGCCAAGAAGAGAAATGTTTTCTGCAGATGTCCAGGCTGAGAGCAGAGTGTCAGTCACAACGTGGATTCAACACTCCTAGACTAGATTCAGAGTGGGAAGGTGAAGGGTGGGGCACATTCATCATGGAAGAGACAACCTGTGAGCATCTTCTCTCTGCATTCTTCTTTCAAGTGCTATTTGCAAGACTTGGCTACTCTTTGAAATCACTTGAAAGGAAAGCTATTTAAATGCTAGAATTACAGGCATGTCATCGAACATTCTGAAATGATGAATTTGGGGTGACATTGATCCCCATAACAGAATGTTTTCTCAAGTTTGGCAATAATTCTCCCTCGGGTCTTCAGCTGAGACTAATGTTAATCAAAAGAGATAATAGATATTAAAAAAAAAGAATAAAAAACGGAAGTACAGCAACCCCAAACAAGAGATCACTTAAACCACTTCTGTGTGTATTTCTGAACCTAAAAATCTTTTTTTTTTTTTTTAAGATTTATTTTATTTGTATTGGAAAGCCAGATATACAGAGAGGAGGAGAGACAGAGAGGAACATCTTCCATCCAATGATTCACTCCCCAAGTGAGCCGCAACAGCCGGTGCTGCACTGATCCGAAGCCAGGAGCCAGGAGCTTCTTTCCAGGTCTCCCACGCGGGTGCAGGATCCCAAGGCTTTGGGCCATCCTCAACTGCTTTCCCAGGCCACAGGCAGGGAGCTGGATGGGAAGCGGGGCCGCCGGGATTATATCCGGTGCCCATATGGGATCCCGGGGCATTCAAGGCGAGGACTTTAGCTGCTAGGCCACGCCGCCGGGCCCGGAACCTAAAAATCTTAATGAAAAACTCCTCAGATCCTTTTGACTCAAGTTTCTGTCTCTATTGCCATCAAGGGCTGGAATCACTTTCCTGATGAAGCACAGGAATGATTACTCTCCCTCTGAACCACAGGAAATACTCTGCCCAGGAAATACCACCTTATTTTCATTTTATAGGACAGCTTTTCTCCAGAGAACAACTCTAAAATATCCGCTTTAAATTATTCCAGATCCTGGGTCCTTCTCTGAAATTTCTTCTGTGAAGTCTAAGGGTTATTGAGATCTGCTGTCACCCTTGAATTCCGGGAGATGGTTATGTCTCTTTCAAATTTCAATGTAGAGTTCATTCACCTTTGAATAATTCTGGGAGCTCTGACTCGAATTAAATGCCCTTCCTTTTCCCTACACCAATTGTACCAGCAGCGACCCAGAGGAACTTCACACAGTTTGCTGGACTCACAAAATAATAATTATTCACGAAAATAACTCTGTCGTTAACATTCAATATATGCCTTTTGAACATCTAGTATGTACCAAGCACTGTTAATTTTTAAGAGCATAGTAATGAACAAAATAGGCAAAGATCCTATTTATAAGAATTTATAAGACCCTCTAAGCATTAAATAACTCAATTTCACGTTACTAAGCTAATCAACTTGTTGATGTTTTGATTCCAGCCTATGTGATTTTATCAAGGAAGTCCTTTCCCACCCCAGTTCAGAAAGATAGTCTCCCGATTTTTAAATTACCTTTACAGGTAATCATAAACTTTACAGGTTTTGTCTTCAACATTTAAACCTTTACTCCTTTTAGAATCTATCCTTGCATGTAGTGCTAGATAGGAATTCAATTGTGTTTGTTGTTTGTTTTTAATAGACTGAACCAGGTTTTGTGAACATTATCCACAAAATCATCCACTCTTTCCATTATTTTTGGGGTCAATCTTTATTGCATGTTTTCTTTTCTACACGAGTATATTGCTGACGTCTCTCTTCTCAATATATCGCTTTCTAAATGTTCTTCATCCAGCAGTGTTATTGATGCTACAGTGTTATGTTCCAGTTATGTTTTTAATTCTAATATGGCAAGTTTCACAGCCTTTGATACTCCTTTTTTGTGGTAACTGGCATAAAATTTCATATGTTTAACATATACAGCATGGTGTTTGCAAGCACATGTGAAATACTTATAGCTAGATAATTAACAAACACACTATTGGACACAGTTTTCATTTAAATGATGAGAACACTTAACATCTGCTCTGAATTTTTAAAAAATAAAAAATATCCTTACTCATCATTTTAAGGAACGTTTATCACCCTCCCAAATTGAAGCACTATACTCATTAAATGATAACCCCTCGCCTCATAATTTCCATTGCCCCTGGCAATCACTAATTTGCTTTCTACCTTTATGAATTTGTCTATCCCAGATACTTTATTGAAATATGGTATCTTCCATTCTATGATTGGCTTACTTTTTCCATTTTTTAAATTATATTTTTGACAATCTTTACATAGTTAATTAAGGTAAAAAGGTTCAAGGACTAGAGGAAAGTGGACAAGACTATTATTTCCGTATTGTTTCCTTCATGTATCTGAGGTAAAAGGGGATTTTAAGGGAGAAGCCCAACCCAGTCTCCCACCCACCCCAGGTCCCTGATGTGGGACATGCTCCAAGATTCTTGCTCAAGTGGTTTTGATACTTCACCAATTATGAATCGCTGCCAATCTCACCACTCCAAGCACAATGAGGTCGTTGAAGAATCCACTGATTGACATAGTCCATCTTAGAGTCTCCGTTTGCCTAGTTTTTCACTGCTAACATATAGCTGAGGTGGTTGATTGACTTGTTCTGTCCTCTGTCTTTTCATGGTTAGGGTTCTGAGTCCAGCAGTTCAGTTGGGGAGATCCCCAAAGAAACCAGATTCTTGTATGTACTAGCAAGCACAGGGCCCGAAACAGTCCATTGCCCTGATCATCTGGTGGTTGCAATCGCTGGTTGGTTCTGTTTCCATCCCTGTCTTCCACTGGAACCAATGGGTACCACAGTCCAGCCTGGTTCTGCCCTGCACATAGTCAGCCCTCACATAAACCAGTGGGAGCTGCAGCCTAATCTTATCAACCCACAATAACCCCCACCAGGCCTGCCCCTGCCCTGGATTGCCAGTGTGTACAGCAGACTAGTCCACTCTGTCCCACATCCCCTTCTGCTCTCATACATGTCAATGGGTATTGAAGCTTATTTCCATCTAACCAGCTCAACTATCTAGCCCTCACGGATGTTGTTGGATGCCTCTCTGTCTAGCCACCCCAGCCCCTGTCCTAGTTTTCATGCCATCCCGTGGTAGTGGTAACCCAAGAGGGAGGAGCCACTATTTCCCTCCCAGGCCTCTCCCACTCCCGGATTATGCACTCTCCAGGTGGTTCTGTGGTTTAACTTGACAGAATTAGACCCCCAGTGTCAGCTTCTGCCAGCTGATGCTGTGGCTAAGCCCCAACCACCCTCACCCACTCTAATTGTACTTTGCACCAGTAGAACCAATCAACTCAGCCTGGCTTTTCTCTGATCTAGTCCATATGAGGCACACAAGTGTTGTAGCATTGCTTAGTCTGGTCTGCCCCATTCCAGCCCATGCTTTCCAGTGGGAGTTGCTGTCCAGCAAGGGAACCACCCAATATTCCCCCTGCCAGCTCTGCCCGCTCCCTTCCTCGTTCTCACGTGTGCTGGTTGGACGCTGCAGTCACATCCAGTACAGGTAACCTCACCTTGGCATACCATATTGTGGACTGGTTTTTGTCGCGACTGAACCTGACCCAACCCACACTCTGTTCTGGTGATTGGATTTGCCAGTGGATGACGTGAACTGATTCAGCCTGGTCTGCCCCTGACCCATGCCAAATGTATGCCAGTGGGACACTTTCCATGGCCTCTTCTGGGTTGTTTCCTATCATACTTCTTGCGTTTACCTGCAGGGTCTGTGTCCTGCCAGAGGAGTTGCCCAGTATCCTCCATCAGAACCTCTCCCAATGCCAGATTTCGCACTTTCCAGGGCGTCCATGAGCCAACCCTACTCAGTTCACCTCCAGTCCTAGCAGGAACAGTGGCTTTTCCTGACTGGCCCTCAACCCCAACTTGTTCTTGCTGTTGGATGTTTCAGCCCAGCCACGGCTCGTCCATACCCACATACGGCTCACACATGGCTCAGTAGTGGTTGAGACCTAGGATTGGCTTACTTTATAAATTGCAGTATGTTCTAGTTTCATCCATACTATAGCATGTATTTGAGTTTCTCTTCTTTTTAAAATTTATACATTTATTATTATTCAATGATAAAGTTCCATAGGCTCCAAGATTTCCCTCCCCCCCCTTCAAGTACCTGCTCCAACCCCCAATTTCCCTCATGTTATTACAATAGTCGTCTTTCACAATCAGTCATAAGTCCATTATTCTGCTATTTAAGGGTATCCTGACATTGTAGGCATGGTGAATGGCAGAGAGTCCAGCATCCTATTTTCAAAGTACATCTGTCAGTTTCATTGGGAGTCCATCTTTGATTTGAAAGTAGAGAAGCATACTGCATTGTATCTTCACATCTGTACATGATGTTCTCTATTACACAGTTACTGTACATCCCCTTAAATGAAAAGTCATAAAACAAAATCAAAAACAGAGAGAAAATTTACAATAACATGAATTTAAATAACATGCTACTGAACGACCAATGAGTTTTTTGTCTTTTTAAGGCTAAAGACCACGAAATTGTACATATCTCCCTCATTTTGTTCAACCGTTTTTTAAAATTGATGGGCACTTCTGTGGCTTTCGCATCTTGGCTATTCTGGCTAATGCTGCTGTGAACATGTATATACCATTGTCTTTTCTAGCCCCTGCTTTAAATTACTTTATGTATTTACCCAGAAGTGGAATTTCTGCTCATGTGATAATTCTGTGTTTGTTTTCAAAGAATAATTGCAGTCTTTTCCACAGCACCTGCACAATTTTAGATTCCCATCAGTGATATACAAGAGTTCAAACTTTTCCTTTTCATAGCTAACACTTGTTATTTTTTGAGTTTCTTTTAATAGACATCCTATTGAGTGTGAATAGGCATCTCATTGTGCTTGTATTTGCATCAACCTGATGATTAGTGATGCTGAACATCTTTTCACGCGCTCATTCATTGCTTGTGTATCTTTTGTAGAGAAACCTCTATTCAAGTCTTCTGCCCATTATTGTAAGAATTCTTCGTGCATTTTGAGTACTAAATCCTTATTAGATGTTATGAGTATTTGTAAATATTTCCTCTCACTCTGTAGTTGCTTTTTCACTTTCTTAATAATGTCTTTTGAGGCACAGAAGTTTTCAACTTGACAAAATGTGATTTTTCTATTTTTAATGCTTACGTTTTTGGTTTTATAGCTAAGACGTTATTGCCAATTTCAACTTCATGAGATTTGTTTTTTCTAAAAATGTATGTGTTTTAGAGAGAGGGTCATGGGGGTTGAGACCAGTCTTTCATCCTCTGGTTCACTCTCCAAATGGCCATAAGATCAAAGCAGGGTTCAGGCTGAAGCTAGGAACCTGCAGTTCTATCCAGGTCTCCCATGTAGATAGCAGAGGCCTAAGCATTTGACCATCTTCCACTGCATTCTCAGGCTCATTATCAAGGACTGGATTGGAAATAGGGCTGCTGGGGCTCACACCCAAGCTCATATGAAATGATAATATTGCTGGCAGTGGCTTAGCTAGCTATGCCATAACACCACTCACCCCCTATGATTTTTAAGAATTGTATAGCTTTTAAATTTATATATTTGATATTTGATCTTTTCAACCTAATTTTCACATAGGATATAAGATAGATAGCCAATTTTGTCATTTTATATAAGGCTATATGTCTCATCATCATTTATTCAAAATTGTTCAGTTTCTCATTTAAGTTTCTCAGTCTTGTCAAAATTTATGTCCAAAGATGTATATTTTTTCTGTGCTTTCAATTGTAGTCCATTGACTTATATGCTTCTCTGTGTACCAGTCCTCCACTGTTTGATTACCCTATCTTTATAGTGAGTTTTAAAATCAAGAAGTGTAACTTCTTATATTTTTTATTATTTTTAATTTTTGAAACTTATTTTTTTACCTATAATGTCATGATGTACTTGTGACTGTTGCTGAAGGACTACACTATTGTCATAATTTGGGGGATAAACGGGGTGGGGCTGAAATGGAGAGGGTGAAAGGGGAAATCCCTGAGCCTGTGGAACTGTATCATGAAAAAGAAACATTTAATCTTTGAAAGGCAAAATTACAGAAAAATGGAGATTCAGAAATGTCCCATCTGTTGGTTCACTCTCCAAATAGTGGCAGCAATCAGGGATGGGCCAGGCTGAAGCCAGGAGATAGAAGCTTCCTGGGCTCAAGCACTTGGGCTATCTTCTGCTTTTTCTAGATGCATTAGCGTGGATCTGGCTCTGGAATAGAGCCGCCAGGACTCAAACCAATGTCTGTATTTGGATGCCAGCATCAAGGCAGCAGCTTTACCCACTATGCCACCATGTTAGTTCCTGTTTTTCAAGATTGGTTTTGTTATGTGGGATCCCTTTAGTTTCCATAAGAATTTCTGCAAGACAAAATCACTGTCCTGCTAGAGACTGCATTTATAGTGTAGATTGTGTAGAATTGACATTAACAACATTAAATCTTCCAACCCATGAACGCAAAGCATCTCCTCACTTATTTGTGTCATCTTTAACTTCTTTTCACAACCTTTTTGTAATTTTCACTATAGTCATCCTTCGATACCCAGGGGTGTTGGGTCCAAAACCCCTAAAGTTACGCAACTCTGTAGATGATCAAGTATCTTATATGAAATGGCATTCTTGAGAGTCACTATGTCATTACTTTTCTGGGAATAGAGTAATGATATTCCCAATGTTAACCTTGACTCTAGTCTCAGTTCTACAACTGAAAGCCTGTGTCACCTGAGGCATGTCCTTTATGCTCTATACATTGTTAAGATATATGTAACATTTAGAGGTGATGGTTGGATTAGGTAAGTGACTTTTAAAGTACGTTTTGTTGTTCCTGAGAGGTGCCTCTGAACATATGCAGA
The DNA here is from genome assembly GCF_017591425.1 of Ochotona curzoniae. Taxonomy (NCBI): domain Eukaryota; kingdom Metazoa; phylum Chordata; class Mammalia; order Lagomorpha; family Ochotonidae; genus Ochotona; species Ochotona curzoniae. Next base: position 34,525,180 of record NW_024465023.1, read on the forward strand.
TCAGAGTGGGAAGATCAAAGGATTGTGCTTTCATCTGTTCAGAGTATTGGATTTATGCATGCCAATTTGTTTAAATATTGTTCCTGTAAAGTGAGTGGCATAGTTGAAATTCTAGCGTATATAATCTAGGTCTGTATCATGTGTACATGTATGTAATATACATATAATTATATATTGTGTTAAAGTGTATATATTAGATGCATATGATGTGTATAGATGTATATTCTAGCTATGTATAATGAGGAAATGTGTGATGATGGAAGTACAAATTGGATGAAAGGCAAACGGATTTGCGGAGGAAGTAAAGGGATAAGGAAAAGGAAGAAAAATCAAACTAGTACCCTATACCCATTGAACACCTATGGAATTTCTAATTCCTTAGGAGCCATTCCATGAACTTGGGAAGTATGATATTTACCTTCAGACATTCTCATAACCACTTTATCTTCTCAAAACCTCCAGGTCTGTCACCCCCTCTGCCACCAGTGACTGTCCTTGATACTTAGCTGAGGGGGCATATCCCTGAAAAGCAAGCCAATATTGAACTCTCATTTTCTTCCCTCATTAATTTTTTTAAGGTTTAGATTAACATAAAATATCTGCATAAGTTGTCAGCATCAAACAATTAGCCTTCTCATTTCCTTTATCACACATTATATTTAACACACTGCTTTGTGCAACACTAGAATCCATTACCTTCAAATAACTGCATTGTTTCTGATTGGATGTTTTTCATCCTAAGCATCCTCCTGCTTGAGGCATGCCTCAGATACTGATCATAAATTCAAAGAAGACCCTAAATTGGTCTTCACACAATAAGCAAGAAACAAGACAAAAAAATTAAAAAGAACAAATATGGAAAGTCTTATTCTGATGTTTTTCTTTACTTAAAAAAAAATATGCAGCAGTTGCTTAGCCTGGCAGTTAAGACACATGCATCCTATATCGGATTGCCTGGAATAGACTCTGTTCTGCTCCAGCTTCCTGTCAATGTGCAACCTGGAAGGCAAAAAAGCGATGGCTGAGTGGTTGCGTTTCTGCCAGCCATATAGGAAATATAAACTGGGTTCCCTGCCTCCACACCATCATGACCACTGTGGATATTTTGATGGGAAATCTCTCCGCCTGTCTATGTCTCTTAGATTTAAAATGAGTTTAAAATTTTGAACAATTATGATCTGTAACATGTATATAAAAGCAATACAACTTGAGTAGAGTGTAATAAATAATTATGCAGTAAAACACTTGTGTAACCATTACCAGAACAAAAAAAGAATATATATTTTTAAACATCTTTTTAAATAAATTTTATTTTTCTATTTATTTTTAAAGTTTATACAAAATGAGCAGACTTCATTTTTCATGATGCACATTTAGAAACATGATGTTCCTCCCTCCCTCCTCTTCCGTCTGTATCTTCCCCTTTAATATTTTCCCTAATTATTATAATAGCATAGTCATTCGCTTCACAATACCAAGCTTAACTTTCTGATCAGAAGGCACCAGTGAAACAAGCCAAGCATCAAAGGGAAGGGTGAGGTAGAGGGCTACCAGGACCCTGCCTAAAGGCTTCATATTTCCACAGGAAATGAAGTCAACTGTAAAACAAAGTGGCAGTAATGCTGCAACAGACGATCAGACTAGGAGTGATACTAGCCCCAGAAATGACAATGCTATCAAGAGTTTCAGTGACCTGACCAAAATGAGCAAGATCATTGGTACTAGTGGAAACTCAAACGCCAATGAAGTCACCACCAGCAAAGAGAAAACAAGCAACATCAACACTGCCGATGTAGATGTAAACACCAGTGCAGATGCAAGCTTCAGTGAACACATGGGCGCCTGTGGAATGGAGCCTGAAAAGCAGACTGCAGGTGCAACCAACACCATGGTCTATGGTGATCTCACCAGCGTCAATGACATCATGCGTGTCAGAGAGGGTTCAAGTACCATCAGGAGCTTGAGTCTGAGCACTCTGGGCAGCATGAGCACCATTGGGAATCTGAGTTCCAGTGGGAGTGTCAAACCACGATCCACTGTTTTGGCCCTCAGCCGGGTTCTCAACCGATCACACTATATCTCCAGGTGAGCTTTGTACTTGTTCATACCCTCTGCATTCCAGCTTTTTGGCTCACAGCTTATGCTCTGGGACCCATGAAATGAAATCCTAGCTTAGTAGAAAGATGTTATGGGAAAAGCATCTTTGGAGTATTTACAATCTGTAAAACAAATTATCAAAATCCTCAGGAAAGGGAAACCATCTGATACTAAGTTCCCTGGAATCATCCTGTAAGTGGAAGATACTGGATCTGTCTCAGCCCTTTTTCCACTCACACAGTATCCAATCTAGTTAGAAGGAAGGGCCAATTTGAGAGAACAGGAATTTGTCTTAGGACCCCTTTTCATCAGACTAGCTGCCAGCCAAGGTTCATAGATTCATAAACAGAAATGAGAACACTATATCCCTTATCTCTTCCAAGTTCAGGCCCTTCATGAGAAATCACAACTTTAGCTAACTCTCCTTTTTTTTTTTAAATCTCCCATCTATCTTTGTGTGTGTGTGTGTGGTAGGGGGCAAGCAGTGGGGAAAACAATCTTCTGAGGTGCCCTCATAACACTCCTACCTAAATTCAGACCTGAGAACAGATGCCCACTCTTTGTGATAACTTGGCATCATTGGTCCACTCTCCTTTGCCTGAGAACTTTTCTAAAGAAAGGAAAGGATGAAATCACCAGACAGGAGAAGTCATGCTGGAAGGAAAGCACGAACTATTTATATGTATGAGTACTAGGATGGGAGTCATTGAAATGATATTTGAATTTGGGTCCTAAATGATGATCTTATGTTCCCTAGGTGGGGTGAGGTAAGGACAGATGGGCAAATCAGGCAGACGGACTACAATGTACAATAGTCCAGAGGCATGAATCAGCAAAGAACAGTGAACAACTAAAGTATGGGGTAAAAACAGGGAAAGGGCAGGAATAAATCAGGAAAGGTCAAGCAAAAGTCTGGACTATATAATGAGTGTAAGCTGAGAATATTGAGAAATTTTAAGCCAGGAAGAGTCATGATCAGACCCAAAGTTTAGAAGATGGAAATACATCTGAAACCATCAACAATATGGTCCTCCAGTGAGTTTCTCTGCAGTGTCTGTCTCACCAGTTCATGATATATGGATTTTTCCCTTCCCATCTCACCCTTCCCAGGGACCAACTCTGGGAGGCCAGTCAGCCAGGCAGTAGGGCTCTGGTGGGAGCTCTCCATGGACCCAACTCCACCTTCCTCATGGATGATGAGGCTGAACTCAACAATGGTGCACAGATCCAATCGAGACATCTTATACTCTACAATGATACTCTCATCATTGCCAAGCCCAAGTAGGATGCCCCCACCACACAGGATGGTGATAGTGGACAAGGGTGGGGGAGGCTGGAGTGGTTCTTTCTCCAGGAGGCCTTTGGGATATGGCAAAAATGCCTTTGGGAAATCTAACAGGTCAATATTTCCTCTCTGTAGTATGCCTAAAATACAGATAATACTCCTTTTTAGTTAAGAAAGACACAGAGAGGAAGTCTAACACCTAAGGCAGGAGAAGAGGTGGAGATTCCAGGTATTCATTAGAATGGGAAAGGGAAGCTAACTGACAGAAAGCCACCCACTAGTGGGAGACATCAAAGCCCACCCTCCATGCTGGTGGGAGGTGGGGACTGACTCTTTCCTGTAGATCCAGACTGAGAGTTGCCATGGACATAAATCCTAGGACCACCAACAGCCTAAAACTTAAGAAGCAGGTCCGTCTGAGTGAGGTGTGGGTTGCCTCCTGCCTAGATGAAGTGACAGTGAAGAAGATCTGCGCAGACACCTCCTTTGTGATTGGTTGGCCTACAACCAACAGTGTGGTCACCTTCTGGTAAGGCGGCCATTGGCATCACTTTTTTGTGCATTATCCATTTCTTCTGACCTTATCTCTTTTAAAACAAATTTAAAATTTCTTGTTTACCGTGTTGTGAAATATAACCAAATACAGAAAATGTATAAATCATCTATCTATAGTAAAATGAATAATAATAAGGTGAACATCTCTGGAAGATTCTGTACTGCCACACCCAGATTGTATTTGTTGAAGGTAAGAGAAAAGATACTAAGTTAAAGCAAAAAAATAAACTTTAACTGACACTTGGTTTCCAAGAGCTACACAGGCCTTCCAGATGTATAACCCCACATCTGATTTATTGAGTGACAATCAAAGTTGTTTACTTAGTGGTTACTTCATGAATGCTTAACGGAAACAGAGACTTGGACATGCAGTCCTATAAGGTAAAATGACAACTTACTCCATGCTGCTGTTCAACAAGGTCCTTGTGAACACAACCACTTCAATGCCTTTTCATGCATATCGCATAGTGCATGTATCCACACTTATTATACCCTTACATATACATACTGTGGCTATCACCGCATGTATATCCATAGATATTTACTTATATTTTTGTTCCTACTTTATTTCCACAATAATATATATCCCTACATAAGTCATACTACTGCACTAACCCATATGCACATACATCAATGCCTACACAAATATCTACCTACACGTACCTGTAATTATACATAATAGTCCTATGGCTTTACACATACTGTGTGTCACACACACTCACATTTCACACATACCATCTTTAGTATCTATATGCATAGCCATACAAACACGCCTAGATTCACCAACACAGCCACACCGCGGTTCTTGGACAAATGCATGCTCACATATTCACATACACGTAATACTTCTGATCACAATCCACATATCCATAAATATGATTTAAACACACACACATCTGAGTGCATGCTGTTATGCATATACACACACTCACACAGTTACTGCTACACACAAGATTTCCCTTTTATTTTCCAGATCATTAAGAAGGAATTCGTTTGTTTTTTTTTTAAAAAAAGAAGGAATTAGTTCAAAAGACATGAGTCACTCAAGATCTGTTTCTATGTGCCTCTCTAGATAAGAATTCTGGTTTTGTATGTGTGTGTTTGTGTGTTTTCTTCTTAGTTCCCCGGAAATCAAGGAGCGCTGGTTTTCAGCTCTGCATCGGTAAGTCGTTCCCTCCTTTCCTCTCCCCATCTCAGTCCTTTCCTCAGGATGACCCCAGAGTGGGATTGTTCAGGTTGATTTCCTCCAATGCAGACCTCTGGATGGCCCATTATTTCTGTGCCTGAGAAAGCTTATCAGGATCATCAACTTCAAAACAAGAACGTTCTTTCCACTCCTTCACTTTGGTCCAGTTAGCATCAGATACACTGTGTAAGAGAAATGGATGGTGGTACTTCAAGGTCTCCAGGAAAGATGATTCTACTGGCTTCTTGAAGACTTTAACAACCCTCACTTCCAGGAGGCTTACCCTCAAGTCTGATCCAAATCCTCAGACTTCAATAAAAATCTATCTCTTCTCTGTGTATGGAGAGAAGAAAACCAGCTCTCACTCTCTTTCACATAAACACAGTAAACTAAAACACAATCTTTAAGCCTTACCTTGCCTCCATTAAGTCAAATATTAGAAATCATAATTATCCAATGTTTGTGAGATATTTGTTGTGATTTATGAGACCAGCTTCAAAAAAGACCTCTCAACCAGAGAAGAGTCTCCATCTGATGCCTTAGTCTTCTTCAGCTCTCAATTCCAACGTGGGTCTCATCTGCTTAGTAACAGAAACTTCAAAACCCTCACACTCATATCCAAGAGATATCCCCTTTCCACGTATTGTCTCTGTAATTTTCATTTCCAGTGGGAGTCCTAGGGGATGAAGACACAATTGAAAAGCTGATATTCAGTTGTATATTGAGTAGGATTTGAGAGACAAGAAACATTCCTGTCTGCCACAATGTACTCCATCTTCACTAGTACTGTATGACTATTGGTCAGTGTTGACAGCTAAAGCCCTTGCTTTCTGTACTCACCCTTACCTTCCCCCTACCCTTCATCCACCTCTTTATACAGTAACATCCAAGAACAGAAGCAAAATGATTTTCCAAAGAACATGACTCTTAAGATTCTGCTGATGGAAGTTGATGAACTTGCTTCAGTAAGTCTCACTGATTGTCTATGGGGAGTGCCCCTTGAAAGTACAGATTGGTGAGCAGGAGAAATAGAGGGTTTGTAGATGCCATCAGAAAATGCATGCCTGGGTAACAACCCATGGCTTCCCAAGTTCCTCAGTCGATCTGTGTCTACTGTCAGCCCCAAAGGGATCCAATTCTGACCTCTGTGAAGATTATATTGGCATGCTTTCTAAAGTGTTAAAATTGGTTTTTCACCTTGACATAACAAGAAGATGAACGTATTCAGGAAAATATTAACTGTTTAAACCAATTATAAGTTCATAATTTTTCCACCCAAGAAATTCTCCTGGCCTAATGCCCCTTGGCCTTTCGTGTTCCTTGTTATTGCCCTCTGTGACTGTTGAAGGTAAATGGTTGGTCTGTGGGGTCCCAGGCATCTCTGTTCATGCCAGCATCCAGCCCCAAGGAGAAATGGCAATAGTGCGGGCTAATATAGCTGACCTGGTACTCCACTTGTTCCCTCTCATTAGTTCATATATTAATCATACGATTGCTGATGTGTTCTCTATCTAGACTACTGTAATAACTGTTACAAACACTGAGACCACCGAGAAGGTCATTGGGAGGGCAGTGTATCAGCTGGGACTTTCTGTAAGTAGATTCTAGCTTTGGTAAATTATGTTCATCATTTATCTCTGATGTGCCAGAAGCTGGGGTGGGTAACGAACAGAGAAATCATAGCCATATTCTGGTCCTGGTTAGTGCTCTTTAGGACCTTTCTGGAGATGATAGGAGTTAAATAAACCAAGTCCACACAGAAGACAGGGCAAGAGTGGAGTGCTAGCTTCCCCAAAGAGCTTAAGTATGTTATTGTGGTATGTTAGAAAAGGAAAAATCTCACTCGTATTTTAGAGACAAATGCAGTAAGAAAGAGAGCAGGTCAAGGAGAGCCTCTTGGAAGTGGCGTCGCTTGAGCAGAGTTTTGAAGGATAGCAAGAATATCTTCAGAAATGTTGGGAGGAGGGGGATTTTGAGTGGAGGAAGCACCTTCAGTGGGGGTAGAGTTGAGGATGTGAGGAAGCAGAAATGAAGAACACTAAGTACATTTGAAGTGTCCCTAAATGTTCCAGAGTTATACTGGATAAGGAGAGAGATGTTTCATGACCAGATCGATATGGGCATCTGAATATCATGATAAAGAATTGGACTTGATCCATAACACATGCAGATAATAAGTCACTGCTTTTTGAGCAGGAAAGTGACATGATTGGAGTTGCACCTTGGGAAAGGCCTGTAATGCGTGGAGTTGGCATCCAAAGACAGTGAGAAGGGGCTAGGTTAAGTCCAAATGCTCTTTAAGGCTGCAATTTCCTCTATAAGCTCATGAGCCCAAAGCAGTTTACAGACCCTGGTAGGAAGCCCTGATGTGTGTATGTGTTTGAAGGGTGTGTGCTTATGCATGAGCACACATCTATGTGTAGCCTTGCTAGTATATGTGTATGTATGGTTATATAAGCATGCACTTGCATGGCCTGCACACTGGTTTATCAGTATGGATGCATGTATAAATAAAATGCTTGGGCATCTCTGTGTATAGATTCATGTTTGTATGTATATGCATGTGCTTAACCATATTGGGGTATGTGGGTGGATTCATGTTGGAAAATGTGTGTATAGCTGGGTCTTATAAATATCTACATGCATGTGCCATTGTGATATGTGAATTTTTGTGCATATACTCATGTATATGAGTGTATGTGTGTGTCTTTACACACAGTCAAGCTCTGATTGTCTGCAGAAGTAGCTCCTTTTGGATTACACAGGATGGATTTTCAGTCCCAGGCTGGTGTTCCCCACACCACCCAGCACCCTCCTGACCCACTTCTGTCCACTGCCAGCTGCTGAGGGAATGTACATCCATTTTAGTATATGCTTCCACAAAACAGATTTGGAAAGGTAAAACACCCCAGGGTCCACACTTGAGGTCTTGGAGACCCTAATCTGGGACTTCGAAACAAATTAGGGAACTAAGTCTTCTTTAAATTAAGCTGAAGGAAAGCCCCAAGTCAAGATGGGCCAAGTTAGAGATTGCCAGTATGCAAAGCCCACTGATTCTATTAACCATATGTATGAGGTGTGTGTGTGTGTGTGTGTGTGTGTGTGTGTGTGTGTGTGTGTGATTTTTTAATGGGAGGGGCAGGGGGAAGAGAGCTGGGAACCTGGTAAAGGTGAGGGAAAATCCAATGTGGTATTTACACATGATGGAAAGAGAAAGCTATAAATTTCAGTCATCACATGACATGCCCTCCCTCTGAGTCAGTAGTACCTGGCCCACACTTTCCAGTGACTCCAAGATGTCAGTAAACAGGTCTGTGACTCTTACCACTTCTACTATATTCCTTTATATTTGACTTCTCCTTCAACATTGCCACATTCCTCACTTTTGGCATTGACCAACCTTTGTTCCCCTCAACACTACCATCAACCCACACAACCTCTATGGTAGACAGAACAATGACTTCCTTAATATTCAGAGCATCTGAAAATGTTCCCTTGCTTGGTAGCCAAGGACTTCAAAAATGTGATTAAGATTCTCACAATGACAGGGGGGTCATCTTAGTGGACCCAAGGTAATCACAAAGGTTTTTACAAGAGGGAGGCAAGTAAGTCCAAGTCAGAAAATAAAATCATGTGAAGATGTAAGCAGAGAAGTGGGAAGAGAGGAGAAGAGAGACACTGCAAGATACTATGATGCTAACTTTGATGATCAAGAAAGGGGTCAGCAGTCAAGATACGTAGGCATCTTCTCAAAGCTGGAAAAGGTCACCTCCATAAATAGTGCAACTCTTCCTAATCTTTTTAGACTTCTGACCTCCAGAACTGTGAGAGAATGCATTTACTTGTTTTAAATCACTGAGCTTGTGGAAATTTGTTAACGCAGCATTAGTTCAATATTTTCTGGGCCCTCCCTCTTCAGAGTATCCCAGACCCTCCTGCCACTTATCTTAGAACAATTACCTATGTCCCTGTCCTCTCAATGTTGTTTTTGGACCTACCTGGCAGTATTACCCAACTCCTACCCCAGTTCTACTTTGCCTCATTTTTTTGTTTTGTTTTGTTTCGGTTTTGGGGTTTTTTTTATTTTTTGTTTTTTTGTTTTTTTTAGTGGTTCCCCAACTCAATCCTAATTCTCCTTAGTGACCTTGGTTCAGCTTCCTCCGTGAAGATTGTTGCAGTCTTCAATGCTTTGTGAGGACAGATGTGGGGCAAACGTGACTGGTTTTCTCAGGCACTACTAGGGCCTCTGAAGCTTTTGGGAGCTGAGGAGAGGGCAGTTCTGACATGCTCTGGCCTGATGTACTAACATTTGCCTCCTCCACATTATCATCTTGCCCTTGTTCTTCCTTAGGGCCAATCCAGTGATTTCCTGCTATGGGTGAATTCATCAAAGGAGGCCCTGTCCTACCCACTCATTGGTAAGATCTTTGAGTTGCATGAAGGTTTGAGTGAGGTTCCACCCTACCCTGTAGTTCTTGATAGCCTGAGGTCTATGTACAGTGGACTTTTGGATCCAAGTGTCCCTGGATTTATCATAGGACACTTGTTTGGGAAAGGAGGCTGTAAGAGTTGCAGAGTTGTCTGCAAACACAGGGAGATGTGAGGTTCACTTACTGGGTATCAGAATGATCAGGAAGCCAAGTTCAAGATAAGAGACATGATTTTGCATCCTAGCCGCAAGGCTTGAAGAGAGATATCCAGAAGATTCCTTGACCATTAACTTTGTTTAAAATTGGGGTGTCCTAAGCCAACTTCAAAAGAATAAGTTGCTAAAGATGTTCCTTGTTACTTTGTGGAGAAAAGAAGTTAGGAGTGGCCAAGAGAATTGGGAAGTGTTGGCTTAAGAAAATGAAAGTTGTTTCTTCACTGTAGAACTTACTGACCCATGAATGTATTAACATGTTTTAAAAGGGGATCCGTGCAGAGTGCAATATTTCCCAATCCACTTAATTCTGAGATTCCTGTGGTCTACTATTGTTTATGGAACACAGTTTGTGGAGCAATCTTATAAACCTCTGAAAAGGGGTATGTGTGCATAAACAGGCTCTTCTTTCCTCATTCCAGAAGGCTAAATTGTGAGCTCTACCAATATGTATCTCCCGAATCAACGAATCAACGGCATCAGGCCAATTGCACAATTATGTTTTCCAAACTGGTTACAGAAAAGAAAGCAAGGCAAGGCAAAGCAAGAGAATAGCCAGCCTGATAAACTGTTGCCTTAAACTAGTCTAAATCAAGATGAATAATATCAGCTACTCTAGTTTCTGTTCTGGAACTATTTAGAAATGTTTTTATGCATGTTTTCTGCCAGAGTTTATCTCTCAGGATTTAGCACAAATTGTCTAAAAGTTCTAAGTTTCTGAAAGGAAACTGGGGACCCAGAGAGGTTAATAAACACATCACTACATACACAAGTAACTGGGCATCTAATATGCTTAATGCTTGCACCTTGTAAATATCCTTTTCAAACTCTTAGATCTAAAATGGCAGAGGTACATCATGAGTTCCCATGCCTCATTCCAATGGCACAAATTGCAAATTGTAATGCTGTTTCCCTTTGAGTTTGTACACAACTTCAGAATCCTCCAGTCCTTCAGATAACTGTAAACCAGAGAGGATCAGTGAATTGAAATCTCTCAGTCACCTCCTCTCTAGAGAAGATCTTTCACCAATGTTTGAAAGGGGAAGGGAAGCGATCAGAAAGATTAGGTGGCCAAGCACTGCTAGGGAAAAAGTAAGTGTCTCTCCTTTCTTTCTAGGCCATGAGAGCCTGTATAGCATTGCCCAAACCAATCTGCGCCATTCTCCCCAACACACCACTCACAGGACCTATGAGAACTGCCCTGACCCCACATCTCTGAATAAGGTACCTGAGAAGAAGCAGTATAAATTCATATTAAAGCACAAGAGTGGACTACCCAGTGTCCTGGAGAGAGGTAAGAGTTGGATTCCTGGCACCAAGTTCTGTGTGGCTTCTGGGAATCCAGAAACAATATGTGGTCCTTTTGCTCCAGATACTCTATGAAGGGAAAAAATAGCAAATTTTTTTTTCCTCTCTACTCAATACACTCGCAACATACTTTAATGACCAGCTGTGTAGGTATTTTCCAGACACACCAAACAGTTCTCCAGTACGTATCAACTGAGTGTCCTATCATTCTAATCAATTCTGAAACTTCGATCTGAAGATAATGTCAAAGCTGAAAAGTTATGAGCTCAGTTCCACAAGACAAACTGGTGTGGATGCTAGTTACAAGACCCAGGTTATGATTTGTACTTCTGATCCATTGGCTACAAATATGTGTCTACCTAAATTCAATTTGCTAGGTATTTATTTACATTTGCCATTTTATTAAATAGAAGGGCCGTAGATGCAGGAATGAATACGGTGTAAAGCTTCTCCATACTCTCTTGGCCACCGTCTCTTAGTACCTCCGCATATGCAGAAACCAATAAGCATAATCATTCTTCCTTCAAGAGTGTTTTAATAGAGCTGGATTTCCAGGCCCCACTCTCCTCTCCAGGGGCATAGGAGAATGGGTGAAAGTTTCAACTTTCTAATCCTGTAATCATTTGGTCTTTCTGATGATATTGGAGCTATGCAAGTGACTCATTCTAAACAATATGGTAATTATAAACTCATAGTTATCCATTTTCTATTATGAATAGCAAAAGGCTTCTATCACTCAAAAGTTGCAGAACTTTTGAGGGCTTTATGAAAGAGACTGGAGACAAAAACAAGTAGGAATAGACATGAATTTCAATTATGTTTTGCACTGAATTCACCTGTTTAATCCATTTTACAATCTCATTTATTTCAGTTTATGTTACACTCTAGCTGGCTTTCTCCTCCTTGGTGTCTCCATCCTCTGTCCTTGTCCCTATGGCACCCAATTACTCCCACTGTGCCTCTGTCACTCAACGCCTCCAATGTCTTGTGGGAACAGGGTCAATACCAATCCTACATGAACTAATTGTGTCTCTTCCTCATTTTTCCACCCATAGAACTTAGTGAGAAGAAAAGCTTGAAGAAAAGGAAATCCCTATTGTACTGGGCCCTGCAGAAAAATCCACCTCTATCCTTAGAAAGTTCCATAGTGCAATCACCAGAGGAAGAGGTCGCTCACAAGCTCTTTGGCCTGGATCTATCCATATTGTGCAGATCAGGCTGCCTTCCCAAGCCTATCATGGTAAGTCCTTTTTGGTTGTGAGCATGAAACTATGACCTAAAGACTGGACCCAGGTAACTCTCAAGATCCCTAAGTTATTTTACATCAGGACTCACTCACGTTTTGTGGTTTCAATCTGCTTCACAAAGTAATGCCACCACATCCTAACAGGGCATCCAAAATCCCCATCCAATCCACAATGACTATGCCCCAGTTTCAGAACATGCCCATATTCTTAGGCAAGAATGCTCCAGCTTTACTTAGCATTCAACTAATTCTTACATGTGACAAGTAACTTCCTTCAGCATGTGCTTTGATAGAGATTGTCTGTGTTCTCTACTGACCACACAATTCCTTATATTGGTTCAACTTAGACTGAGAAAGTTCTCCATGATGTTAGGAAGTAGAAGTGGAGTTTTTGCAACAGCTAAGACACTGGTTCAGGGTTTCCTATGGGTAGAAAAGATACCTAGGGGTCTGGAGAGGTTGAGGCAAATGTATTCTCATGCCCCAGGAAACCTTGGGAATGGGATTAGAAGACATTGAGGGCCCCACCCAGATATATTGGGATCTTCCTAGGACATGCTGATGCTGTTATACAAGGAAGGTCCAACCACTCCTGGCATTTTCCGCCGCTCAGCCAATGCCAAAATATGTAAGGAGATAAAGGAGAAGCTGAATTCTGGGACCCCGGTATCGATGGCTGGAGAGTCAGTATTCGTGTCTGCATCTGTCTTGACTGTAAGTAGGTTTCACGTGGTCCACTCCAATATTCAAAAGAATACCAGCAAGAAACCAAGACACCCCTTACTTCCAGACACTTGGCCCTAAACCTCATAAAAGCTGCTCATTTAAACCATATTTTTTTGCCTGGACAAAGCCTCAGTGACTCATATGACAGAGGGTGGGACAGTGACTGTGGCAGGGGACTGTGGGCCACAGGTGCATCTGTTTATTCATCAGCTGTTCTTATAGTGGTTGTAGGCCTAGATCAAGAAGATACATATTTCATAAGAGTGAATTTCATTCAGGAATTCCTGCGCAACATACCTGACAGCGTGCTGTCCTCAGGCATGCACAGCCAGTGGATGACAGCCATGCAGGGGCGCACCAAACAGCAGAAAGTCCATTCTCTCCAGAGGTAAGACCCCTATTCAAAGCTCCAGCCTGGGACTTGGGGCATGTGAAGAGTTGTGAAGATGAAGAAAGGAAGAAAAGGGGGAGGAATGTCATATCTCAGAAGTTCAGATATTCTCTAACCATGGCTCTTCATGTAGCATATATGGTTCCATTTTAAGCTCTGTCTAAAACTAGTTGTGTGCCCTTAGGAGACTTTTCCTCTTCTGAAATTTAATGTCTTTTTAATGCATAGGGAGAAAGGGGGGGGGGGTTCTAGTTATCAATAAGGTTCTGACAAAATTAACCAAACAGAGGAAAAGAAAGATCTTACACAGTTATCACTACAAACCCAACACACACACACACACACACTTAGGAAGCTATGCTCGTTTCACATCTTTTGGATGTCATAACTCATTCACTTCTCAGACTGGTAGCTCAGCTTCCTGAAGGCAATCGCCTGCTGCTAAAGTACCTCTTCGCCGTCCTGGACCACATTGTGGCTAACTCTGAGCAGAACCAGATGACAGCATTCAACCTTGCCTTGTGTGTTGCACCGAACATGCTGTGGTTGCCCAATCCCAAAAGACCAGAGGATGAAAGCCGGAACATGGGCAAGGTAAGGAACCCATTACTTCTCTCCTTATTGACCCCCCAAAAGCCACCTCTTGTATTTACAAACATTGCTCTACCCCATTTCATGAAAAGAGCACAGGCTGAGTCTGGGAGCCACCATTAGAAAGTCATCATTTGCTGTGTAAATTTGACAAATCAAGTGACCTCACTGAGCCTTATCCTTATCCCCCTTCTATTGGTGTTTATTAGAGGGGGGGAAAAAAAGCAAACAGTGGGTAAAAAATGTTTTGAAACTCTACAGTGCTGAACAAGAAAAAAAAAAAAATGGTTATTTGGTTCACATACCAGATTGCAGATTTCCTGAAATCAAGAATCCTGCTTCATTCCTTCGGCTCCCCAGACTTTCACCTGGTAACAAGAACAGATACTTGACAAATTGGGAAACTATCGTTGTATAGCAAAGTGTGTCAATTACTGACTGGCTCTGTGACCTTGGATAAGTCATTTTATTTTTCCTGTCAAGTGGCAATAGAGTATTTGAAATCTCCTACACCTTCTGAAAAAAAAAAAAAATCCTTTGTGGTTCTTTTGCCTTGTATCTCAGGGGTTTGGATTTTATCTGAGAAGAGGTGGTCTCTCATTCATTCTTGAGCTGCTCCTCACAGTGGGGCTCCCTTCCAGTCCTATTCTCTGACTGCAGGCCTTGCTCTCAGGTTACCCAGCTGGTTCAGTTCCTGATTGAAAATACTCTTGAAATCTTTGGTGAAGATATTCCTGTGCTGTTACTGAAAGCCCAGGCTGAAAGTGCAAGTGGCACTGAAGATAAACCTGGTAAGATAGAAGCTCTGTAGCCCTCTGGGCCAAATCTTGGGAAAGGTCCTTCTCTTTGCCGAGACTTTGCTTCTGACGTGTGAGCAGCTGGAGAAAATTACCACTACCACTTAAAATGGGGTTGCGGTATGATTGAATATGTGGAGGGAATATCTGCCCAGAAAAGGCATTGAAGCCCCATCCCTAACTGGTTTCTTTTCTTTCCAAAGGAAGTGGTGGGAAGCATTGTAACCCAGATAACCAGAGGCATTATTATGCAAAGGACTCTGGGCCAACGGACAGAGAAGCTGAGTAGAAAATATGTGTTTCCACTGGAAACTAAAGACAACAGCTTAAAGAGTGCTAATGGTGTGGCATTGTTAGCTGGTGGTCAGCTCTGATGCCTCAGAAATGGCTCTTATGATCACAGCTGATCCTGGGAATAAAGGATAGGAAGTTCATCTTCCCACACTAAGTACGCACACACTAAAGCAGCATAGATATATCTCTGAGACGGGGTTCAAAAACATTCATGGAAAATGAAATTAGAAGATAAGCTTATTTTGGTGCAAGAATAAGAATACTAGGATGGGTGGAGGCACTTAATTCCTTCCTATGAGTAAGGAAGCTAAGCCATTTGGATATTAGAAAGAAGAAGCCAGGAGGGATAAAGAGACCCAAAAAGAAGACAGAAAAGGCGGACTAAATCAGAGGGAAATCCTGGGAGACACATTGTTCCCATCACCATCAAAATAATGAACGAACGGAATAGTGAGTCTGTCATTACATGTGTTGAGTCTCCAAATAGAAAGAATCTTGGCTCTCTCTGGATCCAACAAGTAGCAAAGAAGTCCCTATTACTTTCGTCCTACCCTTCCCAACCAGCAGAAGCCATACACTGCACTCCACATATTCCTGAAGAGCAGCTAAGAATCACTGGTAACAGAGGCTTAAAACCCTAGGTCATCTGAATCTCCCTGTTTCCATTGATCCCTTGAAGGTAAAACCCTCTGTGGGCTGTTGCCGTGGAATTAATAGGAAAAGATGATTGGCCAGAGTTCTAGGTGGCTCTAGCATCTACTCTCAGTGTGTTCTTTTTTTAAGATAGCATGTTTTGCAGTGGTCTCGATGTCACTAACAAAATAGTTACCTTATTAATGGAAGACTGGTAAGAGATCATGAGGGTGTGGGTCAAACACAGTCTCAGGCTCTAGTACTAGGGCCTTTCCCATGGTTTCTATTCTCCTGCCCAATACCCAGGCTCATACTGAAGGCAAGTTTCTGCTGCCTCCCCCAGAAGCTTCCTCACTTCTATGCTTTCACGGTTCTGTCTTCTTACTGCATTTTCTCTCCACCCCTTGTTTCCTAAAAAGCTCTCAGTCTTTACCAACACCCAATAAGAAAGCCAGTATTAGCTGGAGAGCAGAATAACAGCAATATCTTTAACTTTCTATTTATCCATAAACAGTTTTCTTCTCCTTATCTAAATTGATGTTTACTCTTTTGGAGATTGAATAATAATCGGTATCTCACTACTACATGTGAACAGTGAGAGTTAAGTTGAAGAAAGGAAATTTTAGTATCTATCTGTGATATGTCAACTATCAGTGATATAGAAGTGAAATGACCATTTTCGCCCTCCAGAAAGCTAACTTGCTAACTTTGCTTGAAAGTGTAAGTGAAAGGCAACCAGGAAAACAAACCATTGTGGAGACTGAATATGCCATTTTTCTGAAAGCTTCAGACGTTTCTGGAAAAGGGTGAAAGTCAGAAACAAGTAGAAGCCACAACTGGGAAGATAACTTCACTTCCTTGCTTCCCAGGCAATTTCAAAGCATGTTGCTTGAGTCCAAGTCCTCTCACTGCTGGGAGGTTGGGTGGGAAGTCAAACAGACCTAGGGTAGCATCTGAGATCCACTATTTTATGTGTTCAAGGTTCAGCCTATTGCTTGGAGAATCTTAAAGGTAAAGTTGACCATAACCTTGATCATATCTAATTGTTTATAGTACAAAAGCAGTGGGTGGAAAGAAACCCCTGAACTGAGAAGATGGGTGCCTGAGTATTAGAGTTGGCTCTATCTCTAAAGTGATATAAGCACCTCTTGGCTTCTGGGGTCCCCATCTGTATCAACAGTTAGTAGGACAGATGGAGCAAGGGCTCATGATGTTAACTGAACTTTCAATACCCTCAAGTGCCTCAGAAGTATCTTACACAGAGTGAAGGTAAGCAGGTGACTCCATGGATTGCAATCTTCAACACCAATAACTCTGCCATACATTGATTTCTTAGGCATCCAAGTGTGACGCTGATGGAAGAAAAGCTTCTGAGGCTATGCTATGAATGATTTCTTATGATGCTAATTTTGGCTTTACTATTCTATGGGTTTACTTTGTAAACTTAAGCCAATTCCATGACAGTTCCAGGCTTTGTGGATATAGCTTCCTCCTCACAGATGGGAGTTGTAGGCCCCCACCCATAGACTCCAACCTGTCTGCTACTCAGGACCCTACCATCATTTTCCTTCTGCTAGGACTCATGTTCGAGATTTCTGTATGCCCACGAGGATATATTTATATATTTATTCGTAATCCAATTTTTCACTTTTCATTACTCAAAGACATATAACTGCCAGTCAGAGCCTCTGATCAGTATAAGATAACCTCTGCTTCTGAGCCCAAAAGAATTATTATTTGAGTGATGCTTATGGTACAGCCTTATTGTGGGCAAATGTACAATTTCCGCTTGTCTTCTTGCAATATTGGAAATTGCTCCCCACCCCCTACTGTTGTCTTGCTTATCTGAATTGGGATCTACCAATGGAACGAATTGGTTTCTAAGATCTGTGTCTAGCTTAGCTATGCCTGAGAATACTAAGAGAATAGTCGGTGGGAGTCTGGAGGAAGTGTTTAATGTTGCCTGCCTTGGGCTAAATGGTGGCAAAGACTATGGGGTCTCTGGCAGAGTTTGTACTTGGTTGTTTGATGGAGAAGCCAATGAGGCTCCTCTATTGCTTCCCATTTGTTATTTCTTCCTTCTTACTAACTCTTTCTGCCGGACTCCCTACTTGCAGTGCTGAAGGCCATCAAAGGATTTTACGACTTTCAGTTTCAGAAGGATGAAGACAAAAAAGCAGAGGCCCAGAAGAATGTTGAAGTGGAGGCCCTGTCCACCCAGGAAGAGACTCAGGTCAAGCCTGCCAGGGAGAAGATCAAGAATCCGAGCCAGTCAACAGAGGCACAGACAGAACTTTCCCCCCAAAAATGTGATGGACAAATCCAGCCTGGAAAAGCACAGGTTGAGCCAGGTGATGCAAAGGCAATGCTGGCTCAGGTGCAGGCTAAGCTGGCCAAAGCAAAGGTGCAGCCAGCCAAGGCAAAACCCAAGGCAAAATCCAAGGTAACCATGGCATTAGCTCAACCAGTTGATGTCCAGGCAAAGTCACCCAAGGCTAAAATCAAGCTGTCTCTGGCACTTCCTGAACTGCCTGAGGTACCAACCAAATCACCCAAGGCAAAGGTCAAATTGGCCCTAGCACTGACTGAACCAGTTAAATTACAGCCAGGGCCACAAAAGGCAACAGCCAAGATAGCTTTGGCACTGGCTGAACCAGTTGAGCTACCACCCAAGTCAGCCAAGATGCAAGCTAAACTCACCGAGGTGTGTTCTGAACTGTTAGGGGTGCAACCTGAGGCACAGGGGAATACAGATAAGGAACAGGCCAAAGCACCTGAGGAGCAAGCCCAAAAAGCTAAGGAGAAGCCTAAGGCACAAGCCGAACCAGCTGAGGAACAGGCAAAAGGGCAGGCTAAGGTACAAATAGAATCTGCTGATAAACAAGCAAAAGCTGCTAGGGAACAGACCAAACCAATCCAGGAAGCAGCTAAGGAACAGTTAGTGGCACAGGCTCAACCAGCTGGGAAGCACACTGAGCCTGCCAAACAGCAGACAGAACTAGGTGAGAAGCAATCCAAATCTGACAGTGAACAGGCTGAAGCACAAGCTATGCCATCTGGGATACGAATTGAACTCACCAAGGTACGGTCTGTACTGGGCCAGGTGCACTCGCAAATACAAATCAAACCACCCAAAGTGCAGATGCAAAGTGAAGCACAGAATGAGTCAGCGAAAGAGCAAATTGAGGCGCAGGCCATAGCACATCAGAAGCAGGTTCAGGCACAGTCTGAGGCAGCTGAGGAGCGGGTGGATTCATGCAAGGAACAGGCCAAGCTAGCCAAGGCTCAACCTCCTTGGAATGAATTTGAAGCAAAGGAGGAGGGGGCAGAGAAGCAGGATGAGATGAGTGAAGTCCCAATAAAGCAGGCTGAACCATCCAAGTTTCAGGGTGAAATAGGTAAGATACAGATTGAATTGGATCAGGCACAGGCCAAGTTCACTGAAGAACAGACCAAAGGGCACACTGATCTGCAAGCTGAAGTAGCTAAGTTACCAGCTGAGCTGATTGAGACACAAGCCAAACCAGCTGATGAACAGGGCACAGAAGAGCATGAACTGGTTGAACCATCCAAGAAACAGGCTGTGCCAGCCACCGCTGCCCTATTGCCAATAGAATGTGTTGTTCGTCCCAAGGAATCAAGCCAAGCACTAAAACACAAACATTTACATGGCTCTAACCCCGCAGATCAGGTCAAGGATGATCATCACATCCTCCAAGATGAGTCTGAGGCACCAGATAGTCTCCAAGATGAAGAGGTAGATAAAACAGACCAAGAATCCCTCAGCTGTTCAGGGAGCAGAGGAAGAGAGAGCACAAACCGATGCCTGCGTGCAGGGTTTGCCTTGCTCCGCTCTGCTACCCAATGGTGGCCTTCTAAGCGATCTAAATCCTCAACTGATCGAAAGGACCTTTAGAGGGGCTAACAGTCTATTCTCTCCTTAGAATGAGTAGCTTGAAGGGAGATCCTCACGGTAATCTACTCCTGCTATCTAAATAATTCAGGAGGGCTAAACACAACTATTTTACTCTACCCTTCCTTGAATTTCACCCTGTTCCCTCAAGACTGCCTTCTTCCTGTATTGCCCCACATATATTCCCATTTATGTTGCCCATCTGCCTGCCCACTCACTCCCTACGTACCCAATCCAGGAAAGTTGAAATAATGCTTCTTGAACACACAGAGCACACTCTGGTCCTTGTTGTTTGGCACTGTCATCTTCCTCCCCAAATCACTGATGAAGTTTATCTTTGTGATTTGGCCAAACTAACAAAGGAGGTAAGAACAGGAGAGAAACAAAGTCACGTATGCCTCTCATGACTTCTTTTCCCCAAAACCCATTATCATCACAAAACCATTTTTGACATCTCACAGGTCCTCTGTCTCATAAATGTAACTTAAGCTTCAAAGAATCATTTTCATGGCTTTCATTTACCCTTAAAAATGAATTAAACCCTCCCAAGTACTCTCCCTGTTAGTTAGCTCAGGTTCCAAGATCAGCTCAGGAACCATTACAGGTGCATTCTGCTCACACATGAGACCTCAGTCTGTCCCAAAATGAACCTGACCAGTGCTCTCAAGGATTTTGATATTTTAGTATCCTCTTTGACAGTTTAAACATCAGGGGGGTCCCCACCATTTGACCTTCACCAATAGGTCCAGTTGATGCTACCTCCAACGTATCTCTTCTATTAGTCCTTTCCTCCCTGATAACCTATAGTCTTCTTTCTGATCCTCATCGTCTGTTCTCTAAATAATTGCAACAGCGTACTTACTGGCTACCCAGACCCATCTCTGTGTCATGGCTGTCTACGTTGGCATCAGATAATCTCTGAATCACAGATCTATCCAGAATTGGCTAAAGTCAAGTCCATAATTCTTCGTAATTCAATTTTAAACTTCCTCTACCTCATTTCAGAGTTCCAAGACATCAGCTCTTTCATCTAGTCATACCTATTACACACATTCAGTTCCCACATGCTAATCTCCCACTCAATTCCTCCCCTTAAAAAGCAGTATTCTTCCCTCTGTCAGATGTTATCTTCACTGTGAAACCCACTCAGAGTTGGCTACTATTGCTCTCAATCTCTAGCTGTGTTCCCTAGAATAGAAGTTGCTCTATGGTTTTAAGTGTGGTGTGTGTGTGTGTATTGTTCTCCTGACCCTTATTTATTGTGATCAACTAATTTATCTGTGAAATCCCAGTACCCTGTGCTGGATATGTAGAATAATTCAATAAACGTATGTGCAGATATTAAAGGACTCTGTCTCACTCTTTAAGATCATCAAGGAGCACCACAGAGTAATAGACCCTTGAGAAGAGGTTCCTTTGGAATAGGGAAAGATTATTTAAAGTTCAACACTGTCTGATGGGGCCTCACTATTATTTTTATCTGCGTGTATAAGTAGAATAATTACTGTCTTTTTTTTTTAAGTTCCAGGGAAGACAGAATTCCAGGCCTATCCTTCTACCCTTACACCCCTACCGAGCAGGAGCACTAAACATTATTGTGAACATGAGTAGGATGAGTTATTAATTTTCTGCCAGTGCTGAACGTCATAGCTAAGACAGAGGGAAACTACATTGGGAGGGAGAAAAGGAAGTAATTCAGACTTTGAATATCTCATGAAGACTATCAACACTTTCTCCCTCCCATACCTAACCTCTTTTCTAACTCCCTAAACTCCTTCCATCCCTGCTTTCTTTGAGGTGCTACACACATCAGCCCTCCTGCAAGCCTCAGTCATAGAAAATTCTCCTACTAAAATTCAGGAAAAACAAGGATTTCACCACTAAGCTATCATGCTGGGGCAAACACATTTTTTTCTGTATATCGTTCTGTACATCATTTTATAAGGTTCATTTATGTGAAAGGCATAATTAAAGAGAGAGCAAGAGAGACAAAGAAGGAGATAGAAGTTCCCCCATCCACTTGTTCGCTCCCCTCATGACCGCAATGGTCAGGGCTAGGCCAAGCTGAAGCCAGCAGCCAAGAACTTCTTCCAGGTCTCCTATGCGGGTGACAGGGGCCAAGCACTTGTGCTGTTCTCCAGTGGTTTCCCAGGGGCACTAACAAAGAGCTGGATGGAAAGAGGAGCAAACTGGGATTCAAACTGGTTTCCAAATGGAATGCCTACATTGCCGGTGGGTGGCTTTACCTGCTTTGCCACAGTGCCAGACCCTCAGTGACACATTAGACAGTGTTTCCTGACTGACACAGTTCTATGAATTTCACTTCAAATGGAAACATGTGAAACTAATGTAGTACACTTAGTGAGACATGGCTTTAGCTTCAGCATGACCACTGATGCTCTGTGTAGTCTTGGATAGGTTGCTTCATTCCTCTGTCTCTGCTTGTCATCTGGAAAATGAAGGCACTAATAAAAAGGAGTGCTGAGGAGCTGTGTTATGACAACACAAGGGTGAGGCTGGGGAATGGCTGTAATAGAGTGATTGACTGAAAGTAAGCAACATGATTAGCACAGGATAATACAGACATGGAGTGATTGAAGCCCGTTTGTATTTTCCATAGAGTGGAAAAATACAAGGTACATCAGAATAAACCCAGGAATCCCAGTTCCCAACCAGATAGCTGAGATGTGTCTGGGTCAGAACATTTGTGAGCAGCTGAGAAGGAAAGGAAAATGTGTTGAAAACATTCACAAAGTTCTTTCCATCTCCGACAGTAGTCCGTGCTACAGGGTTCTACTTTCTTCACAGGTCCTGTCAAACTCCCAGTGGCCGGGCCACATAGCCCAATCCTCTTCTCATTCTACTCTCCCTCCCCCTCCTCACATTCTCCACTACTGATGCAGGTCATGTCCTTACCATCCCTTGCCTAAAATGATTATACCCAGCCACTCACACTCCTGACTCCACTGCTGGCACAAAAAGACTTCCCCACATAATAGCTCTCTTAAAAGGAGAGGCAAAATATGAGGACCCATTTGAATAAATGATGAGGAAAATTTCCCCGGAATTTTTAAAACAGTTCTCAGTTCAATAGAAACCAGGAATCCCCTTGATTTTAAGGAATTAAATTTAAAAGCATAAAAAAAAAAAACAGAACAATCTGAAAGCTATCTGAGAATGGAGAAGTTCATTTTCAGGGGAACAATAATCAGATTAGACTCAAATTTCTCACCAGGAATATTGGACAGAATTATACCTTGCATGACACTGTTTTAAGCACAATGCTCCATCTTCCAGCAAGTCTATTAAGTACAATTAGCATTCATTTTATAAATGCAAAAACAGTGAGACAATAAATAACTTACCCAAGATTATCCATCCAGTAAATGAAAGTCAGGACTTAAATCTTAAATCGAGGCAGCCACTATTCTACTCCCTTTCCCTGGTAGGGACAGCAAAGACTGAATGGAGAGCCCTACACCCCACTCCCCACCCAACATCAAAAGATACAAAGGTCACCACGTAAATTTTGTGGCCAAAAACGATGGCTGCATTAAGAAACCAGGAAGCCTATCACTTGTTCGCCACTCAGTGGCAGAAGACAGGCTCAGATTTACACTTTTTTCTCATGTCACTAGTACTCATAGAAGTCCATTTCCTCCTTGTCCCCGAACCCAACCCAACAGTATAAAGGAGCTAGAGTGGCACTTCTCCTTCCCACCAATTTTTTAACAAAGGAGACATAGTAATGAGTTTGGACTCTCCCTCACTCCTCACTGTGACCCTCGCTCCTACAACTAGGAAGAGTATAGGAAGCTGAAAAATAATGGAGCTCTTAGGGCCCGATGCAATAGTCTAGTGGCTAAAGACCTCACTTTGCAAGCACTGGGATCACATATGGGTGCCAGTTTGAATCGCAGCAGCCCTGCTTCCCATTTAGCTCCCTGCACCAGTCATTTGGAAGATTCTCTCTCTCTCTCCCTCTCTCTCCCTCCCTATTAAACAAATGAAATTCAAGAAATTGACATTAAAAATTATTTTGAGAAAACTACATATCTACATGCAGAAGAATAGAATTTGTATCTTATTTCATATCATGTACAGAAAATGAACTTGAATTTGATTTAAATTAAAGACCTGAAACCCTAAAAAAAAAATACATTAAAAAACTCTTGGCATTGGTCTTGGCAAGGATCTGTTATATGTGATACCAACAGCAAAGACACCAAAAGTAAAATTAGAGAAATGGGATTACATCCAACTAAATGGCTTCTACACAACAAAGAGCACAGCAGCAGGATGAGAAGGCATGGTGAAAACAAACTTCAAATTGTAGTTCTGAGAAGAGATTCATTTCCAAAAATATATAAGGCACCCCTACAATTCAATAGAAAATTAGGAAATAACACAATTTTAAAATGAGGAAAAGACTTGAAGAGACATTTCTCCAAAAAAAGAAGTACAAAAAATCAGTAGGTGTTCACTGTACAGCAGCAAGGAACTTGAGGCATAGAGTTGATGATAGTATACAAGGGCTACTGACTGATGATCAATAGGCAAAGTTCATTAACAGCAAAAGACTTAGCCCATGTAGGCATAAGGAAGGAGGGTATGAAACAGAATGTGGTTTCTGTGCTTGCATGCAAGGAGTGGGGGGCGGGTCAATCAATGTGTTCTAGCTGGCTACCAAATTTTAAACAGCATACACTAGAAGAAGTACCCTCTTTGATCTGTTGTCAAAGTTTAAGGATTAGAGAGTTCCTGCACCCATGCTTTCCTGTTTCAACTGCTTCAGGACTTTTACCCTGAGTTCTCAAAGCTTTTTCACAAGATTAGAGCTGGTTATAGTTTCACACTGGCAAGATTCCCCATTATCCTCCTAATTGTCCACCTACAAATAGATATGAAAAGATGCCTAGCATCATTAATTTTCAGATAGACGCAAACCAAAATCACAACGAAACAGTATCTTGCATATGTTAGGATGACTGTTACAAAAATACAAAAGATCATAAATATTGGTCAGTCCCTGCCCAATGGCTGAAGTCTTCACTTTTGCACACATCGATTCTTTGGGCATCGATTCTAATCCTGGCTGCTCCGCTTCCCACCCAGCTCCCTGCTTGTGGTCTGGGAAAGCAGTCAAGGACGTCCCAAAGCCTTGGGGCCCCGCACCCACGTGGGAGCCTTGGAAGAGGCTCCTGGCTCCTGGCTTCGGATTGACTCAGCTGGCTGTTGCAGCCACTTGGGGAGTTAATCATCCGATGGAAGATCTTCCTCTTTGTCTCTCCTCCCCCGCTGTACATCTGACTTTCCAATAAAAATAAATAAATATTTTAAGATAAATAAATAAATATTATTAAAGATGTAAAAAAGTCAAACATCTCCTACACCATTGGTGAGTATATAAAATGATGAAGCATTTATAGAAATCACGTGGAGATTTCTGAACAATCAAAAAAATGGCATCTGTTGCAACAATCTCAGTTATGAGCACATATCCAAGATTTTGTAGTCAGGATATGCAACAGATATCTGCATCCCTATGTTTATGGCAGCATCATTCTCAATGCTCGTAACATAAAAACAAGCTAAGCATGCATTGACAGGTTAATAGATGAAGAAAATGTGATATGTATATACCCTGGAACATAATCTGGACTTTTAAAAAGGAAATTTTCATATTTTTCACAGTACTGAAGAACTTCCAGGTCATAATGCTAAGTGAAATAAGCCAATTACAGGGGAATTAATATTGCATGACTCCACTTACATCATCTGCTCTAACGTAGTCTAACACGAAGACACAGAGCATATCATAATGGTTGTCAGAAACTGAAAGGGAGAGAGACAAAGAAAGTTTTGTTCAATGGATAGCATTTTTCAGTTGTGCTAAATATATAAGTTCTAGAGATCTGCTATACAGCATACTGTCTATGGTTTTTGTATGGTATTATGCAACTCAAAATTTAAGAGGGTTCTAACAACAGACACAATAATAAAACCTGTTGCAGTGTTGGATATGTTTATTGTGTCGATTGTGGTGCTAGTGACATGGGTGTACTCACATACGAAGGCTCACCAGATTGTATACAAAATACGTGCACAGTCAGCTATATACCAATTATATGTCAATAATTCCCTATTTAAAACCTTTTGTTGAAATAAGGTATACATAGCAAGAAATGCACATCAGTGTGCAGATAAATGTTTTTTTTTTTTTTTAAATCTGATCACACTTATAAAAACCAGCACTTCAAATTAAGAACAAAGCATTATTATACCCCAATAGTCCTCACAATTCCCCACTCCCATTTATTTTTTATACGGTATGAAATAAGACTATATTGTTATTTGTATGGTATGATTTAGCAAAGCATTGTATATAACTGTGCACTAAATGATATGGCACAAATTTTGTACTCTATATTAACAGCCACAAGTAAGGGAACATGTGATACTTGGCTCTGGGTTATTAACTTAGCATAATATCTTCAGTTGCATCCATATTGTTACAAGTTTCAAGCTTTTTTTTTTATGATCGTTTAATAATCCCTGTGTACCACAGTTTCTTTGTCCAGTCACTAGTTGGTGGACATCTGGGTTTATTCCCTATCTTTGCTATTGTGAAATCAGGTACTATAAACAAGGGGTCACGACCGAACTCTTTCATACACTGACGTCATTTTCTTTGGATAAATTCAAAGGAGATGGCGGGGTCACACAGTAAATGTTATTTTCAGATTTCTGATGAATCTTCGTATTGCCTACCTTAACAGTTGTACTAGTTGACATTACCGCCAGTAGCGTATTAGGATATCAGAAGTTCCACATTCAGATCAGCATTTGTTATTTTATCAATTTTTAGATAATAGCCATTCTAAATAGGGTGAAGTGACCTCACTGTGGTTTTTAACTTAAATTTCCCTGACGGCTATAGATCCTGAGCATTTTTTTTTTTCACATTTCTGTTGGCCCTTTCTATTTAATCCTTTGAAAAATGTCTATTCATATTCTTTGCCTGTTTCCTTTTTTTTTTTTTGACTTATTTTTTATTTTTATTGGAAAGGCGGATATACAGAGAGGAAGATCTTCCGTCCGATGATTCACTCCCCAAGTGAGCACAACGGCCGATGCTATGCCAATCCGAAGTCAGGAGCCAGGAACTTCTTTCAGGTCTCCCACACGGGTGTAGGGTCCCAAAGCTTTGGGCTGTCCTCTGCTGCTTTCCCAGGCCACAGGCAGGGAGCTGGAAGGGAAGCGGGGCCAACGGGATTAGAACCGGCGCCCATATGGGATCCCGGGCGTGCAAGGCGAGGACCTTAACCACTGTGCCATTGCGCTGGGCCCCTTTGCCTGTTTCTTAACTGAACTGCTTGCCTTGTTGTTGTAAGTTTCTTGGGGTCTTTATATATTATAAATATCTATCTTTCATTTGGTACACAGTGTGGCAATTTCTTCTTGCATGCTATTGGTTGGCTTCTTACTTTGTTAATTGTTTCCTTTGTTGTGCAAAACTTCTGCACTTCATTAATTCTATTATTGTATTTTTGCTCTGATTGCCTGTGTGTCTGCTTTTTTTTTATCCAAAAGTCTTTTCCTAAGCCAGTATCTTGCAGCATTTTCCTTGTCTTCCTCTGGTAATCTGATGGTTTCTCTTCTCAAGTTTAAATCCCTTGGCTTCTGTGGTTTGTTTTCGGGCTATGTTTTTTGTACGGGGACTAAGGTAGGAATCATGTCCAACAATTTTCTCAAAAAACAAATTAAATGGCCCGATGTTGTAGCCTAGTGGCTACAGTCCTCTCCTTGAATGCTCTGGGATCCCATATGGGCACTGGTTCAAACCCCAGAGACCCCACTTCCCATCCAGCTCCCTGATTGTGGCCTGGGAAAGCAGTGGGGGACGGCTCAAAGCCTTGGGACCCTGCACATACACGGGAGACCCAAAAGAGCCTCCAGGCCCCTGGCTTCAGATCGGTGCAGGCCCAGTTGTTGTGGCCACTTGGGGAGTGAATCATTGGCCGGGAGATCTTTCTCTTTATCTCTCTTTTTCTCAATATGAGTTTCCAATAAAAATTAAAAGGCACCCCCCACCATGAGGTGGTCACTTAAAAAAATTAAAGAAGCCTAATAAGTATCTAATCATCTTCCATTCACAGATTTAAAAGTATAAGCTTGGGGCTGGCACATTAGCCTAGTCACTAAATCCTTGCCTTGGACTCACCAGGATCCCAATTGGGCACTGGTTCTAATCCAGGCAGCCCCGCTTCCCATCCAGCTCCCTGCTTGTGGCCTGGGAAAGCAGTCGAGGACAGCCCAAAGCCTTGGGACCCTGCACCTGTATGGGAGACCTGGAGGAAGTTCCTGGCTCCTGGCTTCGGATTGGCGCAGCTCCAGCCATTGTAGTCACTTGGGGCATGAATCATCGGACAGATCTTTCTCTCTGTGTCTCCTCCTCTCTTTATATCGGACTTTCGAATAAAAATAAAATACATCTTTAAAAAAAAACTAAGATCTGTAAAACTCTTGCAAGAAAACATGGAGGTAAATAATCAGGATTTGGGATTAGAACTTCAGGACATGACACAAAAAGCACAAGTAACAGAAGAAATATATTAAACATATTTAACATCATTAAAAGTAAACACTTCAGTGCTTCAAAGTGCACCATCAAGAAAATTAAAACACAACCCACTGAATGGGAGACAATAATTTACAAATCAGATTTTTTTAAAAGATTTATTTATTTCATTTCAGAGTCAAATATACGAACAGAAAGAGAGACAGAAAGGAAGATCGTGTATTTTTTTATTTATTTGTAAATTGATAACAAAGATTTATTTATTTTTATTGGAAAGTCAGATATACAGAGAGAATAGACAGAGAGATAGATCTTCCATCTTCTGATTCACTCCCCAAGTTAGCCGCAACGGCGGGCTCTGCGTTGATCTGAAGCCAGGAACCAGGAGCCTCTTCCTGGTCTCCCACGCGGGTGCAGGGTCCCAAAGCTTTGGGCCATCCTCGACTGCTTTCCCAGGCCACAGGCAGGGAAATGGATGGGAAGTGGAGTGGCCGGGATTAGAACTGGCGCCCAATTGGGATTCTGGCATGTTCAAGTTGAGGACTTTAACTGCTAGGCCACAGCGTCAGGCCCGATCTTAGTTTTTAAAGTATTATTTTGAGAGGGGCTGCTGGGATTAGAACTGGTGCCTGTATGGGATCCTGGCACATTCAAGGTGAGGACTTTAGGTGTTAGGCTACTGCGCCGTGTCCTACAAATCAGATTTCTTCTCTACACACCTTTTATATTTAGAACATATGAAGAATACTCATAACTCAACAATAAGAAATGTCCAAACTGAAAACTGGACAAAGGATCTGTATAAACATTTCCCCCAAAAAGCATAGAAATTGTTAGGAGGATATTCAACATCATTTGCAAAATCAGTTTGTGAATTAATTACTAAAAGATCTTCCTATGAATTTCAGAGTAGCCTGTATTTCTGATTGGACAATACTTGTTTGGTAAGGAGCTCTACTAAGAGCTGGGTTGTAAGGGTAGAATAACTCATTTTTGCTCTAACCCAATGTGTTGTGCCTGCCATCACAGTGAAGTTCTGAGAACAGATTTCTTAGTGGGATTTCTTGACAAAGGCAAAGACAACAGATATGAAATTAGATTTTAATTTTTCAGGGCCAGGCTAAGTAGCCTTTCAGGTTCAGGCCACGTCTGCCAACATGATTTTGCCGATCATTTTTTTCAAAGATCTTGATTTTTACAAGGATACATTGTAGTGGGAATATGTTTGCAGATGTTTTTTTTTTATTATGCTTATCATTCACAGAAATAAACGTTTACAAAGTGTTAAGGCATAACGGAATAATCATGCAACAGATACATCACTAAGTGGATAGCAAGTTGCAGAATCCCTTTCTGTAAACATAGTGGTCTTGAAAAATAAATAGAGGGAGGAAGTAAGGGAGAGGTGAGGCGAGCCCATGAGGAGGAATTAGAGGAGGGGAGAGAGAGAGGGAGAGAGAGAGAGAGAAGGAGAGAGAGAGAGAGAGAGAGAGAGAGAGAGAGAGAGAGAATTAACTTGGAGAGGGTCTAAAGATTGTGCACAGGGAAGAACTTAAGACAGACCTAGAGGCCAAACAAAACTCCCTTCCAGCTATATTCATCAGTTTCCTTAGAGGCCAAAAGAGTAGGAAAGCTGCTCTCATTGACCACTGCAGACACAGACTTTCTTCTTATCCTTTGACCTTTCCTTGGTGGTTTGTAGTGCTCACTCATCGTTGGGTGAGAAGTGATGTTTCTTATTAATTAATTCTTCTTTAAATGGTGAAATTCATTGTTGAAGTTATCTGGTCCTGGCCTTTGCAGGGGTGGGGAAATTTTTGTCAAGGTACATTTGGATATTTATAACATTATTCTTGAGCCATATAAAATTATTAATTGAAAAACTAGCCTGCTATAGATTTACTGAATTTCAAGTCTCTGTTTGTTTTGGCAAGAACAGATTAAATGATTTTATGAACTGAATATGGCCCATGAGATGGAGATTCCCCAGCCTTAAGCAAGATCTCTACCCCCATGGAAACCAAGAAAGTCAGCCAGAAATCTCACAGCGCAGAGAAGTTACCTAGAAAAGTTCTGGCACATGTCCCTATCCTCTATTTCAGTTCTGTTAATAGGCAGTAACAATGACCCTGTGATTGCCTACCACACACTCTGTAACCACACATATGGGAATCGACGCTCACGGAAGAAAAGGAAAATGTTTCCTTTTCTGTCCTGATTTCCTTATATCTCCTAAAATGAGAAGTTAAAAGGGAAACTGATTTAAAAGTGAAGGGGGTGGATAAATGGATAATTGAAAAATCAAAGTTAAGGAGAGAATTCCTGGACCATAATCTCCAAGCTGTTGTTAAACCACACCTAGCCGATGCTGCCTAACCACGACCTTTTGTTCGAGTTCTAACAGAAATCTACGCAGTATACCAGGCCACCTGATAGCTTAGCAGCTATTTGTCAGGCAGCTTCTAAGTATCTACGTCTATACTGTTCACAAGCATTGTCTCATTTAAACCTGACTGTCAAAAGGAAATGCCCTAAGCGACAATTTTGCAAAGGAGAAAATCGAAGTCAAGGAGTTGGACCAAGGTCATATAGCCGTGAAGTGCAGAGGCAGGGATTGGAATACACACATGACTTTCCTCCTGTTCTCTAAGACTGGAGTGCTGCTTTGTTCTTCAGCATCCCTATGTTCTCTCATCTCCAGCAACCTCACATGAACTATCCTCTGTTGCACTTCCAATTATCACCTACTCAGACTGTTATCGTCTATCAAAGTCTCCCATCTTAACTGCAGGTTCATTCTGTACATATTTCGTCAGCTGTCTAGGGGGGGCATATTTATGTCTTTTAATGTATTAACCATTTCTTTTAAGGTGTCTAATCCGATATTGAATTTGTCCATTCAGCTCTTCACAACCGTTTTGTGTTTTTTGCTTTAGAAAACACCCATCTGTCCTGTCTAATAGGCTTCAACTCTATAATTCTCCCTCATCCCATCCATCTTTTCTTCTTTTTCTCTCCAGCCTTTACATACTCCCCAAACTTCTGTTGTTTTCTGTAACTCTCAGAAATAGCCTTCTGACTAAGGTCACGTACATATTTTCAGAGTCCTGCAAACCCCATAACAGAATGTATTCTTGGAGAAAATATGGCTAAGGAAATGTTAGTTCACCCTCTCTGCAATTTATTTTTCCTACAAAATCTTGATTCCTACAAAATCTTGATTAGTAGGTTTCTAATGCCTAATACATATTTCATTGGCTATATTTACCTTCATGTGACTTCTTTTAGTTATTTTTTAGTGGCATCCTTTGTCCACTGCAGATGATAATTAAAAGTGTCAGTAAGAAAGTAAGTACCACCCACATCTTGCCGAAGCCTTTTGTTTTGTAATACACTTTTAACACACTTTTTCAATAATTTGATTTCTAATGTATTTTATTTTTAAAAAGATATATTTATCTTACTTGAAGGCAAAGGTTTCAGACAGCAGGGTGGTGGGGGTGGAGAGGGAGCAAGATCTTTGATCACTGGTTCATTACTCAAATGACCATAGCATCTGGTGCTGAGTCAATCTGAAGCTAGGCACCAGGAGCCTCTTCAGGATCTCCATATGGGTGCAGGGGTTCAAGGATTTGAACTTTCCTCCCCTGCCTTCCCAGGCCACATCAGAGGGCTGGATCAGAAGTGGGACAGCCAGGACACGAACCAGCAGTCACATGGAATGCCAGCACTGCAGGTGAAAGCTTAGCATATCACACTGTGTACCAGCTCATAATATATTTTATATATTTATATATAAATACACTATATAGTATATATATATACTTTATATATATACTTAAAGACATTGGGAAGGCAAATTTACTGAGAGAAAGAGAGACAGAGAAAAAGATCTTCCATCCACCAGTTTACTCAGCCAATGCCTGCAACAGCCAGAGTTGAAGCCAGGAGCCAGGAGACTCCTCCAGATCTCCCATGCAGGTACAGGGTCCCAAGACTTTGAATCATCTTCCACTCTTTCCCAGGCCATAAGCAGGGAGCTGAATTGGAAGTGGAACAGCCAGGATATGAACCAGCATCTATACAAGATGCTGGCACTGCAAGGTGAAGGATTAGCCAATTGAGTTATCATGCCGGCTTATATATATTTTTGAAAATATTTAGTTCACTTATACAGCTTCTAGTCCTGGCTTCTGCATTTTGATCCAGCTCTCTGCTAATGACCTGAGAAGCCAGCAGAGAATGGCTTAAGGTCTTGGGTCCCTGCATCCATGTGAGAGATCTGGAAAAATTCCTGGATCCCAGCTTTGGACCAGCCCAGCTCTGCCGGTTGGAACCAGCAGGTGGAAATCTGTCTCTTTCTCTCCCAGTCAGGTCTGGGCCCAGCCAAAGCCAGGAGCGTGAAACTCCATTTAGGTCTCACTTAAGAGTGGCAGAGTTCTCAGCACTTGGATCACCTTCCTTTGCTTTCTGAGGCTCCCTTGGCAGGGGACGGGATTGGAAATGGACCACCCTTAACTCAGACCACTACTGTGATATGGGATGCTGCTACTGGCAGCTCAGCATCTTGCTGAACAACAAAACCAACCCCTAAGGTATTGTTTTTACGAATAAGAAACTTTTTTTCATTTTGAAAAAAAAAAAAAAGCAAGGAAACATTTCCCTTTCAAATATACTGGAGAAACTTGCAGTATACCCCCTTCCACTATTCTCTCTGTCTCTCTCTCTCCAATGCAAGGACACAATGAGAAGGTGGCCATCTGTCAATAATCCATGAAAAGGGCTCTCCTCAGAACCCAATCATTCTAGCATCCTGATCTCAGACTTTCCAGTCTCCAGATCTTAAAGGAAAAATTGGTTGTTTAAACCACTCAGTCTATGGCATTTGTTATAGCAGCCAAGCAAAGGTTAATACTTTGTAAAGAATTTCAGCGCAAATATTGAATTTGAATTCAACAAGATACTTGACAAACTCACGATAGCTCTTTGAATAAACCCACGAAGTATGAAACTACTACTCAGGTGCCTTTGTAACTGTTCAAATGGAGTATCTAAAGTAGACAGAGGATTAATAGAAACTTCCAAAAGCTTTGTGTTCATCCAGGTCTGAGAGACATGCTTTGAAAGGCTTAGCATATCTGCCTTTGACCTCGGTCTGAAGATTTTCTAAATAGTAGAAAGCTGGACTTAATTTTTAAAAATTGCAATTGAAGGGAACTTTCAAGTACTTTGTGCTAGATACCGAGTTTGACCCTTCCCATGAAAGAGCCCACTTACTATAGATTAACATCAAGCATGTCAACTAGGTTCAGATGTAGAAAAGATTAGAGCAGAGCAGGGCTATGTGTGTAGTGCACCCGGAAGTCAGCTTTTTTTTTTTTCCATGAGGTTGCCCAAAGTGCTCTTCCCTGAAGATTTTTTTCTACATCCTTTATTTTCAACTCAGAATATTCCTCCCCCCACATACATGTATGATTCAAAAACAGCTCAAACAGGCCCTTTCTTTGCATCCCTGTTTCCTACTTTATGTTTCTTTATTGCAAGTACCTCACTTGCAAAATGGGGTTATTCAAAAGTTTATCAGAGAGGGCAGCACAGAGGAGTAGCAGGCAAAGCCTCCGCCTGTGCATGCTTATGTAGACGTTCACGTCCTGGCTGCTCTGCTTTCAATCCAGCTCCCTTCTTTCCCAGTCTCTCTTCTTTGTCTATAGCTCTGCCTTGCAAATAAAAATAAATCTTTCTTTAAAAGTTCAAAATGTATGATTTGAAAAAGTTATGTATATTTTTGCACCTAAATAAGCTTACTTTTTCATTTTACTTTTCCACATACTTTTTGAAGCATGCTTGTGTATGTGGGTTTTTTTGTTTGTTTGTTTGTGTATCTTTGTCCTCACTAGAATACAAACTCTATGAAACCAGGCACTTGGTTTTATACACTGATGAACCCTCAGTGCCTAGAATCAGAAGGAGTTCAACATTTCACTAAAGAATGATGTTTTCATTGCAATACAACATGGTTGAGGAAGGGCTGGTGCTATGGTGTATCAGGTTAAGCTACCACCTGTGATGTCCAGCGTCCCCAACGAATGCGGGTTTGAATCCTGGCTGCTCCACTTCAGATCCAGCTCACTGATTATGACCTGGGAAAGCAGTGGAAGATGACCCAAGTGCTTGGACCCCTAAACTCATGTGGGAGATTTGACTATATCTTCTAGTTCCTGGCTTTAGTCTGTACCCCAGCTGCTTCACTTTCATTCCAGTTCTGTGGTAATGCGACTGGGAAAAGCAGCAGAAAATGACACAAGTACTTAGACCCCCCTACCATCCATGTGGAAGATGCGAATGAAGTTCCTGGCTCCTGACTTCAGCCTGGCCCATACATTATGACCACCTGGAGAATAAACCAGTGGATGAAAAATCCTCTCTCTCTCTCTCTCTCTCACACACACACACACACACACACACACTGACACATTCACATTCATACACACACACACACTCCTCCTCCATCTCTCTATCCCTCTCTCTTTCTCTTTCAAATACATAATATATATATGTATATATATATTTATATATGCCAAGTCCCACTCAAATTTTAGTGTATAAACTGAACTGTGGCTGTATTATGTCATACTGGATTAAGCCTTTGTCTATAACACTGGCATCCTAAATGGGTAGCTCCGAGCCTCAGTCTAGCTGAGCCCTCTGTCATTATGGTCATGTGGGGAGTTAATCAGTGGATGGAAAACCTATCTCTCTGCTTTTTGAACAAAGAAATCTTTTTAAAATGGATTATGGCATGGATGGTAAAGCTGTGAAGTACATTGCTGACATCCCACACGGATGCCAGTTGGAGTCCTACCTGTTTTATTTCCTACCCAGCTTCCTATTGGTGGACTCGGGAAAGCACTGGAGGATGGCCTAAGTGTTTGGGCCCCTACACTCCTGTGGGAGTCCCAGAAGAAGTTCCTGTTTTGAACTGGCCAGCTTTGGCCATTGAGTAAACAACAGGTCAAAGATCTCCCCATCTCTCTTTTTCTCCCCCAGTAACTGTGCTTTTCAAATAATCAAGTTGGGGGGAAATCTTTTCTTAAAAAGAAATGTACCCAATGACTGTGGTATCCACTATATTTCAAATGATCAACGTCTTAATGGCTCTGTCCCTGGGCACACATGGCCACTAGTTTTTATGTGAGTTCAGTAAATTAAAAAATAATTTTGGAAAGTCCAACACCAGTTGATGATCAAAATTGTCAATAGGGTAGAAATAATGGTGCAAATCATTCAATCAACCAAGCTTACATCAGTACATAATACAAATGATCCAGTAAACTGTAATGGTATAGAACAGATACCCAGATTAAGCTGCATGCACTTTAAATTATCCATTTAAGAGTCACATCCCAGGTCCAGTGCAGTAGCCTAGTGGCTGAAGTCCTCACCTTGCATATACCAAGATCCCATATGGGCAACGTTTCTTATCCTGGCTGCTCCACTTCCCATCCAGCTCCCTGCTTGTGGCCAAGAGGATGGCCCGAAGCCTTGGGACCCTGCACCTGCGTGGGAGACCTGGAAGAAGCTCCTGGGTTCTGGCTTCAAAATGGCTAATCTCCAGCCATTACGGCCACTTGGCGAGTTAATGAGCAGAAGGAAGATCTTCCTCTCTGTCCTCTCCTCCTCTCTCTATATCTGACTTTCCAATAACAATAAATAAAATTTTTAAGAGTCACATCCCACCTAGTAGCCAACAACAGAACCGGCAAACAGGTCCTCCCAATTCCATTTACAGAAAAAAAAAATGGGACAATAAGCTTACTACCTGAGCCGTAGAAGAAGGGCAAGATCTCATCCTGGAAGGAGATACCATCTTCTGACAAGCAATGTCACTTCCCTTTGGAGATGTTCTAGGAACCCAAGGTTATGGCAAAGGTCAAATTATGAGCATGTCCCAAAAATGTTACAGGAGACCTAGCCTTATGGTCATTGCTTTCTGTTGCCTGGGCTGTCCCATCAAACTTAGATTTTTTCCCCCTCTGTTTTAATCCGACTGCTTTATTTGTTTGAAATACAAAGGTACTTCAATAAGTTCATGAAAAACAGATATGTTTCTTTTGGTGCAAAAAATATTATTTCATAATAACTTTGCATCAATTGTTAAGGCGCTCATACTTTGCTATTTTTAAAGAGCTATTTATTTGAAAGGCAGTTATAAAGAGGGTCATTGAGAAAGGTCTTCCATTGACTGCTTCACTCCTCAAGCAGCCAGGATGGGAATAAGACTAAATCAGGCACCTGGCACTACATCCAGTTTTTCCCACGTTGATGCTAGTGGTCCAAGCACTTCAGCTATCTTCCACTGTTTCCCAGGAACATTAACAGGGAGTTGGAGGTGAAGCAGTCAGGACAGATGTCCTTATAGGATGCATGCTTGCATCACAGTCTGTAACTTTTAACCCTCTGCATCTCAGTGATGACCATAAGATCCTAGTTTTTGTGTATATTTTGTTTTTACTATTTTTATTTCAATTGACATATTTCTGTATAATAGTGTGATATTTCAATAAATGTATGCAATGTGTAAGATCAAATAATGATAATTCATATATCCATCACCTTAAACACTTATCATTTCTTAAAAAAGAAATGATGACACATGTACACAAGGGAATAGTAATCATTTTTGGCACCTGCAATTGAACAGGAGGGCATTATGTCAAGTTAAATAAGAAACACATAGAATGATACGTAGCATGCGATTTTACTGATTTGGAATCTTAAAAAGATTCAACTCATAGAGGTCAAGAGTAGAACTAGTTGTTAACAGATTGGAAAGGACAGGAAGGAGTAGTATAAAAGAAGGTGGATTGATTGGTAGACTGGGGGATTAATTTCTAGCATTCTACAGTACAATAGTCTGACTAGAGTTAACGAGAAATATATATATATTCAGGGTCCAGCACGGTTGCCTAGTAGATAAAATCCTTGCTTGCACACACCAGGATCCCATATGGGTGCCAGTTCTAATCCCGGCAGCCCTCTCTTCCCATCCAGTTCCCTGCTTGTGGCCTGGGAAAGCAGTCCAGGATGGCCCAAAGCCTTGAGACCCTGCACCCGCATGGGGGACCCAGAAGAGGTTCCTGGCTCCTGGCTTAAGGTCGGCTCAATTCCATAAACTCTGGATCTTAAAACTTACAAAAGTGAATGTATCTAATGAAGGTATTGAAGGGCTGACAGATATTTGACATTAATAGGAAGGGTTAGCCAAGATAAGATTCACTGTCTTGCAATTTTGTTAGGGTCTATTCCTGATACACCAAATTGGTAAATAATCTGAAAGCTACTTGAATATTTAAAAATGCATTGTTTTGCGGGCCCGGCGCTGAAGCCTAGTGGCACTAAGTCCTCACCTTGCACACACCAGGATCCCATATGGTAGCCAGTTCTACTCGCGGCAGCCCTGCTTCCCATCCAGCTCCCTGCTTATGGCCTGGGAAAGCAGCCAAGGATGGGCCAAATCCTTGGGACCCTGCACCCACATGTGAGACCAGGAAGAGGCTCCTGGCTCCTGGCTTCGGATCAGCTCAGCTCCAGCCATAGCAGTCACATGGGGAGTGAATCTGTGTCTCCTCCTCTCTGTATATCTAATTTTCCAATAAAAATAAATAAATCTTTTAAAAATTATATATTTCAAAATAAGTAGAACAGTGGATTTAGAATGTTCCAAACACAAAGAAGCCATATCTTTCTTTTGCTAAACCTGCATGTCTGTTCATCTTGTTTCACTTTTTGGATATGTAAAATATTAGCATTGTACAAAGAAGTTTATTCATAGAAATGACCCTCCCCTATTCTTCCTATCCTGTTTTCACTCTCAATCATTTTCACCCCACTCCCGTGAATTTCTGGTTTATATTTGCTGTTGTTACATTTTACACAGGCACATGCAGATTTAATATTTCCTCCTTTTGTTTTCACTTAGCTATATACTCTGGAATCAGTCCAGAAGAGATCATACGGATGCTCGTCATTCGTTTAGTTTTACTGATGTCTAGTGCTCTGTTTTGTGAAGTTCTCTATCATTTAGGAAACCATTCATCTATATACAGGTACCCATTTTCTATAAAATGAATTGCATTGCACACACGGAGTCCTGAATGTCTATCATTGGAAATTGTTTCTGGAACAAAAGACAGATGTACTTTTCTTGACATGTTGATCATAATCTCAAAACCCACAATCCTCAATGCCAAAGTCTCCAGTGCTGAAATTCAGAAAGGCGGGTCCTGCTTTGTAGCACAGCAGATTAAGTTGTACTGATTTGAATTCCAGCTGCTCCACTTCCAATCCAACTTTCATTAATGCTCCTGGGAAAACGGTGGTAAATGATCCAAATCCTTGGGCCCCTGTCACCCATGTGGGAGACCCTCATGGAGTTTCTGGCTCTTGGTTTCAGCCTGGAGAAGTAAGGGGTGTTGTAACTCTTTGAGGGAGTGAGAACAGCACATGGAAGATATTCTCTCCCTCTCTCTCCCTCACCCACCTTCTCCGTAATCTCCGCCTCTATCATCTTTCTGTCTCTATCATCTCTATTTCTGCCTCTCTGTCTCTCTCAAAGATGGATCAAGGTTTTCTTCTGCTGCCTTGGACACCAGACCTCAACTTAGGAGTACTCGCATCAGCACCCTCCCACTGGCTCAGGCTTTCAGCGTTGGACTGGGAATGATCACCACCGAGGCCCTTCACCTTGAACTGAGCCACCCTATTAGCATCCATGCTCTCTACTTGGGCATTCATTTTTCATGAGGCATCTAAGCCGCCAGAATTATGTGAGCCAATTGTCCCTGTACATCTCCTTTCACATATCTATATGCTCATACATATCCTATCGCTTCTTTTTGGAGAACCCTAAAAAAAAATCGGTACTAGAGAAGTCTAATACTGTTTTTTCTTAGTGTGCTACCTAAAACACAGTGGGCGAGACCTGTGAAATTGTTCGCTTGCATAAAGACGGTGACAAGTTAAGTGCCTAAAGCTACTTAATGGTGAAAGGTAAAACTTTTTAAAGCTAATTACTGTTGGTGATGTAAAAAGAGAAAATTGTCTAACAGCCAGGTAATAACTATATTTTCAAATGGATCACATATATTTACAAAAGTTGCAGACACCAAGGTTGTTCCAGTGTTACAAGACACATTAAATGGTGAGCTGTTCTGAGACACTGATGGGAATGCTGAAGAATATATTTACCACTAAATCTAACGTAGAACGGCAGATGTTTCATCTTGGTTAATAGAAGGCATTTTCAGAACTACCCACACTGTCTTTTTTTTTTTTTTAGTTTTTTTTTGTTTTATTTATTTTTTTATTTTTGACAATCTTTGCATAATTAAGGTTAAAAGTTTCAAGTACTACAGGAAGATGGGTAAGACAATTAGTTCCATATTGTTTCCTTCATATTTCTGATGTAAAAGGGGATTTTAAGGGAGAAGCCCAACCCAGTCTCCCACCCACCCCAGGTCCCAGAAGTGGGGCATGCTCTGAGATTCTTGCTCAAGTGGTTTTGATACTTCACCAATTATGAATTGCTGCCAATCTCGCCACTCCAAGCACAATGAGGTCGTTGAAGAATCCACTGATTGACATAGTCCATCTTAGAGTCTCCATTTGCCTAGTTTTTCACTGCCAACATATAGCTGAGGTGGTTGATTGGCTTGTTCTGTCCTCTGTCTTTTCATGATTAGGGTTCTGAGTCCAGCAGTTCAATTGGGGGTGATCCCCAAAGAAACTTTGTCTGAGGTGTTCCCAGACCAGATTCTTGTATGTACTAGCAAGCACAGGGCCCGGCTCAGTCCATCACCCCATCGCCCATCGCTGGTTGTTGCAATTGCTTGGTCGGTATTGTTTCCATCCCTGTCTTCCACTGGAACCAATGGGTATTTGCAGTCCAGCCTAGTTCTGCCCTGCACATACAAAGCCCTCACACAAACCAATGCGGGCTACAGCCTACTTGTAGCAGCCTATAATAACCCCCACCAGGCCCACCCCTGTCCTGCTTTGCTAACATGTACAGCAGACTAGTCCACTCTGTCCCACATCCCCTTCTGCTCTCATACATGTCAATGTACTAAAGGTACTAAAACCTTGTTCCATCTAACCAGCTCAACTATCCAGCCCTCAGAGATGTTGTTGGGTGCCACTCTGTCTAGCCACCCCAGCCCCTGTCCTAGTTTTCATACCCTCCCGTGGTAGTGGTAACCCAAGAGGGAGGAGCCCACTATTTCCCTCCTAGACCACTCCCACTCCTGGATTATGCATTCTCCAGGTGGTACTGTGGTTTAACTTGACAGAATTAGCCCCCAGTGTCAGCTTCTGCCAGCTGATGCTGCGGCTAAGCCCCAACAAACCTCACCACTCTAATTGTAGTTTGCACCAGTAGGAATAAAGAGCCCAGCCTGGTTTTTCCCTGATCTGGTGCACATGAGGCTCACAGGTGTTGTAGCCCTGCCTAGTCTGGTCTGCCCCATCCCAGCCCACGCTCTCCAGTAGGAGTGGCTGTCCAGCAGGGAAACCCCTACTTCCATATTCCCCCTACCGGCTCTGACCCTCCCTTCCTGGTTCTCATGTGTGCTGGGTGGGTGCTGCTGTCATGTCTGGCACAGGCAACCTCACCTTGACATTCTGTGTTGTGCACTGCTTTTGTCACGACAGAACCTGGCTTGACCCACACTCTGTTCCTGTGTTCGGATTTACCAGTGGATGACGTGAACTGATTCATGCCAAGTGTATGCCAGTGGGACACTTTCCATGGCCTCTTCTGGGTTGTTTCCTATCATACTTCTTGCGCTTACCTGCCGGATCTGTGTCCTGCCACAGGAATTGCCCAGTATCCTCCATCAGAACCCCTCCAAATGCCAGATTCGGCACATTCCAGGGTGTCCATGAGCCAGCCCTACTCAGTTCACCTCCTGTCCTAGCAGAAACAGTGGCTTTTCCTAACTGGCATTTAACCCATTCTGATTCTTGCTGTTGGATGTTTCAGCCCAGCCACGGTTTGTCCATACCCACGTATAGCTCATACATGGCTCAGTTGGGATTGAGACCTAGCCTAGTCTGTCCCACATCTACCTTGGTCCTCCAGGATACCAGAAGGTGTTGCACTCTAGCCCGACCTGGTACGTGTTGTCCCAGTCCACACTTGTGCCAAAGGAGACTACAACTGTATCCTGACCAGAACGCAGCCCCATTCCAGCTCATGCGCCTCTTGGTGTGAACCTCCACCCAGCTAGGGTGTCCCCTTAGCTCCCCAACCAGGCCTGTTCCCAGCCTGTGTTCAGCATGCCAGTGGTTGCTCTGACTCAGCTTGGCACAGCCCCTCACCTGTTGTGACCCTTGCCTTAGACATTGTGGCTCAGCATCCGTGGCTCATGCAGACCATTAGGTGCAATAACCTAGCTGGGCATGTCCTGTGCTCCAATCATCAGGTGTACATTAGCAGGACGCTGGAAGGGAGAGTAGTGTAGGGACTCCAATAAAGGTACTCCAATCAGGTATTCCAATGAAGAATGCAGTTAGCCCATAAGGAATCTTAATGACCGTGACAAAAGCCTGTGCTCTTTTTCCCTTTTTAAATTTTTAAATTTCATTTATTCATTTAATGATGCAGTTCCATAACTTCTAGTATTTCCCCTCACCCCTTCTCCAAATCTCTCCTCTCCATTGATTTTTCTATATTATAAAGATCGTATAGTCCTTCAAAATCAGTCATAAATTCATCATTCTGCTATTTAAATGTATCCTGACATTGTACGCATGAACAATAGCAGAATAAAAGCCCCAAAAGAGAGCTCACACATCTATAGCCTACTAAACTTAGGCAAGAAAACTGAAAATAATCCAGGGACAAAGCCTGGTCTCTTCAACAAATGCCTTTGGGACAACTTGATAGCAGCCTGCAGAGGTAAGAAGCAAGACCCACACCTATCACCTTATACAAAAATAAAATATAAGTGGATCAAAGACCTAAATCTGCACCCAGCAACCACCAAACTATTAGAGGAAAACAAAGGAGACATTATTCAAGATATAGGAATTGGGAGCAACTTTTTAGAAAAATCCCCAAAAGCACATGCAGTCAAAACCAAAATAATCAAATGGGACTACATCAAACTAAAAAGCTTCTGTACCCAGCAAACAATCATCAATGTGAAGAAGAAACTAATAGAACGAGAGAAAGTCATTACACACTACACAACCCATAGGGGCCTAATTATTAAGGATTTACAAAGAGCTTCAGAAACTCAATGAAAGCAAAACAAATAACCCCGTGAAAAAAATTCTTGTAGGAAATGGACAGACATTTTCCAAAAGAACAAATTCAAATAGCTGATATACATGTGAAAAATACTCAAGCTCCATAGCTGTCAGGGAAATACAAATGAAAACAATATTCAGTTTCCACCTAACTCCAGTGAGTCCGGTCTACATTCAGAACTCCACTAACACTTGTTGGTGTGAATGTGGTGAGAAAGGTACCCTCTTTCACTGTTGCTGGGAGTGTAAGCTGATACAAATGCCTGCTCTCTTAACAATGATTCCAATTTCCTGACAGTACTGCCTTTTCCCATGTCCAGTCCTAGCTCTTCCAAGAGATATCATTAATTTATGGGGCTTTGTGTTTCCATGAAGTACCAATATAGTGGGAACAAGAACAGGTAAGATGCTGTTCTCCTGTGCTTAATGATATTTACTATGGAGAGGACATTGTTCTGAAGTATGGCCCTGTCTGGCACCAATAGGCCTTGTCAGCTAGCCTTCTTTGCTTTGAATCAAACCTTGTATTAGAGTAAACACAGCCATCCACTTTGGTGTTAACATTGGAGCCCTCCAAGGCT
This sequence comes from Ochotona curzoniae, assembly GCF_017591425.1. NCBI lineage: Eukaryota > Metazoa > Chordata > Mammalia > Lagomorpha > Ochotonidae > Ochotona > Ochotona curzoniae. Next base: position 34,568,316 of record NW_024465023.1, read on the forward strand.
GAGCTACATCATGTTTGTAATTACTTAACTGGACCACTTGTCCACCTTCTCCCACAAGTAAACAGTGCAGAGGAACAATTTTCCCCATCTTCTTCACAGGTCTGCATTCAGAACTTCACATTTGTTCCTCCGCTCCTGCCCATGCAATTGGAAGCAACTTCGTGCAGGGGTGGGGAACTTTTTCTCTGCCAAAGATGATTTGTATATTTGTAACATTATTCATGGACCACACAAGATCATCAGCTTAACAGGTTGGCCTGCTATAGATTAATTGAATTTTGAGTCTTGACTGCAGTTTCTTTGTCAGGACCAGACCAAATGATTTCACAGGTCTTACATGGCCTGTGAGCTGATCACTGCCCCTGTTGAAAGCAGTTGACAAAAGTAGGTTCATATGCTCTGCTTCCTTGGGCATTCAGGTTGCATCAGACACTTCACCTTAGTCTTCTCAGTCCTCAAGACAGTTGCATTTACCTCGTGTATTCCCCTCTTCATCCTCTTCCTCCTCCTCTCCCTCTGTGACAGTCAAAATGGATCATAAAGAGACTGTTTTGGCCTAAGCCAAAATATGAATGTGAAATATATGCAGGCCATTGAAAATATTAAAATACAATTATGAGGATGGAAAATATCTGCAATAAAGTACATGCATGTGAAGTCATCTAAAGAATATGTCACCTGATTCATTCCTCTGCATTCTACAGCTCACCTTATGCTGGTTCTGAAATGTAATTCCGTTACTCCGAGCAGATATTATTTTAATGAAAGATTTACTGAATCTCTGTTATTTGCAAGATCCTGAACTAGACATTGTGAAAGATAATGAAGAATGTGATCTCTGCACTTGAAGCACAAACAGTAGTAAAGGCTATTAGGAAATCATGAATGGATCAAATCTCTGATGAAAGAAATAATTAAAAACAAGAACATTCTGAACACCTCAACTCATGTATGTGTAAGTGCAAACACAGCACAAAGTTGACAAACAAGACGAAAGTGTCCTAAATCATCTGTAGCAAAGAAGTAATTTCATTAAAATGTAAATACTTTTTCAAATCACAAAATCACTAATCTAAAACATGGAAAAGGTTGCAAAAAGGAAATTCAAGTCGGAAGAGATGAGCAAAGAGTAAGCATGAGAAAATCATTCATTCATATTCAAAAAAGGAAATTTAAGTTATTTCATGTACTAATTCAGCATCAAATAAAATGAAAGATTGCTACAATAGTAACATGGAAGTATAGATTAATACAACCTTTTTTGGAGGGCAGTTGGCAACATTAAAATTTTAAATGTATATTTCCTCAAATATTCACGTTATCTTCCCTAGGAATTTATTATCAAGAAATAATAATAATAATATAACTATAAGGTTGTTCAGCATAAGATATTTTAAAATAGCAAAAACCTGAAAACTACTCAAGCGATTATTGGTAGAATAATAGATAAATAATAATATATGGAATTTTATTCAATTATTAAAATTTATCAAGAACAATAATTCCTTTGCTATAGTTCAATTAAAATCTATAAGCACCAACAAAGTAGATAAAATAGAAAGAAGATGGACAAAGTAATGTTTCACAGAAAAAGAAATACAAATGATAATAAACATATTTAAGATATTTATCCACACAACAAAGCACCATTTTTTTCAATCACAGTGATAAAATGAAAATATTTGATAACTGGCCAGGTTGACAGGATATAAGGAAGCACTATCACTAAAAATATAGATGCTACATATACCTTTGAGGATAATTTGATACTGTACCAGTGTGCTTTTTTTGAATATGCATTTTCTATAGAGAGGAGTCATGGAGTGAACTATGACTACTTATTACTATTATACAATTTTTGTTTTCTCTGGAGTTTGTGGATTTTTTTCCTTTGCTTATATTATCACTGTCTCATTACAAACACTCTGCCAATTGTTACAGCTCAATATTTTTAGATACATTAAGTATCTATTTTAACTTTTTAAAATTTATTTTATTTATTTGAAAGAGAGAGAAAATCTATCATCCACTGGTTCACTCCCCAAAGGAACACTACAACCACAGCTGTTCCATGTTTAAATCAGGACCTGGGACTCGGTCCAGATCTCCCACATGAACAGCAGAGGCCAAAGCACTTGGCCATCTTCTACTGGTTTCCCCGGCACTTTATCAGGGAACTAAATGGAAAGTGGAGCACTCAAGACCTGAACTCTCATATGTATGGCAGCATTGTAGCTGGCCCTCAGTTTTGTCTTCTTGAAAAAGAATCTGGAACTTTCTGAACTGCTTTGGTCTAGAATGGCTGTTCTATCAACTTGAATGTGTCTATCATCCTTTCACCACAGTGATAACTTCATTCACTACGCTATGGGCTGAGTTTCTTACATTTACATGCCCTACATTTGCCTCTTTGGTGTGGTTTTTAGTATCTTTCTGAAAAAAAAAAAAAGATGTGTTGGAGATCTTTCATGCCTAAATATGTGTCTTCTTCTATCCTCCCATTTGGTGAGTAAATTTCTAGGAAGAGAATTTTATTTTGAAAATAATTTTTCCCCAGAAATTTGAAAACAGTGGCCTTAAGGAGTTTGGGGGGGGTTGAATTTTGAATTTTGAATTTTATGATACAATCTGTAGAGTCTGGGATTCCGCCCCCCCCCCACATATTCCCATCCTTGGACTGATTTTCCCCATATTGTTACAACAGCATAGTCCTTCATAAGGAGTTATAATTTCATCAGTCTGTTATTCAAGTGTGCCCCAACATTGTTGGTACAGGCAATATCAGAGAGTCCTGCATCCCATTGTTTATATACGTCCAACAGTGTCATTGGGAGTCCATCTTTTACATGGAAGTAGGGATGCATATTGTTTTGTATCTTCACATCTGAATGTTGTAGTCTGTATTACTCCAATACTATACATTCCCTTAAATGAAAAGCCATAAAATGTCAACAATAGGTATGAAGTTAAAACAACAACAACAAAATCACAGCATCGTGGAGTCGATAAAAATGCGCCACTGAATAACCAATGCATAGGTGACAAAAGGAAAACACAAAACCTTCTTACCACCGTCAGCTCCATGAACCAGTAATGAATTTGACAAGAGAAAAGAAAGTATTTAGAAGAAATGGAAACGAGACCAAAAACACCAAAACACATGGGATGCATCAAAAAATAATATAGAAAGGGTTATTAAACTTACAATTTGCATGATGGTGTCCTTGTATCAGAGAAAACATATGGTATTTGTCCTTTTGGGATTGGCCTATTTCACTGAGCATAATGGTCTCTAGTTGGGACCATCTGGTTGCAAATGGGAGAGTGTGCTTAGAGAATTAAAAATAAACCTGCTCTATGATCCAGCTATCTCACTCCTAGGAATATACACAAAAGAAATGAAAACTGCATATGAGAAGGGGATCTGTAATCCTGTATTTACAGAAGCACAAACTACAATAGCAAAGACGTGGAAATAATCCAGATTCCTGATCAAAGAGGAGTGGCTAAAGAAACTGTGGTACATCTACTCCATGGAGTATTACTCAGCCATGAAAACAAGTTCGTTTATAGTCTTAATCTTTTTAAACTACTGTGTTTTCCTCTCTGGACTAGTATTGCATTATCCTTTTCAAAAATATATTTATTTATTTTTATTGCAAAGTCAGATATACAGAGAGGAAGATCTTCTGTCCAATGATTCACTCCCCAAGTGACCACATTGGCAGGAGCTGCGTTGATCTAAAACCAGGAGTCCAGATCCTTTTCCGGGTCTCCCACACAGGTGCAGGGTCCCAAGGCTTTGGGCCGTCCTCTGCTGCTTTCCCAGGCCACAGGCAGGGAAATAGGGCCACCGGGATTAGAACCAGTGCACATGTGGGATCCTGGCATGTGCAAGACAAGGACTTTAACCCCTGAGCTACCGCACCGGGCTCCGCATTATCTTTTTATTCTCATGCTCCAAAATTCCACATCAATGTTTTTGAGTGCAGATTTACGTTTCTTTTCCCATTATGTGAGGCATCGAGTGGATCCTTTCAGTCTGGAAACCTATGTCTTTAGTTGATGTTTTCTTAAATTAGTTATAATTTTTCTCCAATGTTTTTCTCTGTTCCCTATTTCAAGAATTCCTTTTATTTGACTGCTAGACCTGTTGGAGTAGATTTTTATTATTTGCATCTTTTCTGTTTTACTTGCCATCTGTGCCATCTTGCTCCACTCTGAAAGACTTCTTAACTTGATTTCTTAACTCATTTATTATATTTTTCTTTTTCTTACTAAGTTGTTAATTTCTAAAATCCTTGGCTTTTTAGTTGTTTTCTGAATGGTTTATTTATACAGTATTTTCCTCTTGCTTCATAAATGAAATACTTTAATGCTATTGTTACATTTTGACCTTTTTATCTCCTAGCATAGTATGTTTGCATTGGCAAACTTGTTATCCCTTTTGTGTGGGACCCCATCTTTCTCTTACTCTTTTTTTTTTTAGATTTATTTTTTATTATTTTTTATTGGAAAGGCGGATATACAGAGAGGAGAGACAGAGAGGAAGATCTTCCGTCCGATGATTCACTCCCCAAGTGAGCGCAATGGCCATGCTATGCTGGTCCGAAGCCAGGAGCCTCTTCTGGGTCTCCCACGCGGGTGCAGGGTCCCAAAGCCCTGGGCCGTCCTCGACTGCTTTCCCGGGCCACAAGCAGGGAGCTGGAAAGGAAGCGGGGCTGCCGGGATTAGAACCCGGGCATGCAAGGCGAGGACCTTAACCACTTGCGCCACCACGCCGAGCCCATCTAGAGGTTAACAGAAGACCAGAATTTATTGAAAGGCAAAACTCTATGGAGCCAGCACCACCACACAGCAGGTTAAGCTCTGCCTGCTGCAGCAGCATCCCATATGGGTGCCAGTTCTGATCCCTCCACTTCTGATCTGCTCCACTTCTGATCCCTCTCCCTGTTTATGACCTGGAAAAGTAGTAGAAGACAGTTCAAGTTCTGGAGTCCCTGCACCCATTTGGGAGACCCAGAAGAAGATCTTAGCTCCTGGCTTTGGACAGATTAGCTCAGCTCCAGCCATTGTGATTATTTGGGAAGTGAGCCAACCGGTGGAAAATCTGTGTGTGTGTGTGTGTGTGTGTGTGTGTGTGTGTGTGTGTGTGTGTGTGTGTGTGTGCCTTTCTCCTCTATTCCTGTAACTTTGCCATTCAAATAAAAATAAATGCAATAATATTTAAATTAAATTAAATTGATGCCAACCTCATCAGAGAATTGCAGTGCGTCTGTCTTTCATATGCTAAGTTTTCCCTTAGGTATTTGTAATCCTTGTTTTTCCATTTATATTTAACAGTGAGGTGATAAAAGTCAGATTAGAAATTCTGAGATATAGATAGGAGATAGTCAATTGTGAACTTCAGGCTGATTTAGCTGGGCTTTTCACTGAAGATTTCCCGCTGATGGAATATCATCTAACTCTTATGTCTGATTTTAGGAAAACGCTTTAGTCCTCTCACCAGATGTGTAAACCAGTGCCCACCAGCAAGCTGAATGGGAGAGAGTGTTAAGGGAGGGATTCCAGCATTTGCTTTTTTTTTTTCAAACAGATTTATTTTATTTTTGTTGGAAAGTCAGATATACATAGACAATGAGAAACAGAGAAGAAGATCTTCTGTCTGATGTTTCACTCCCCAAGTGACCGCAATAGCCAGAGAGGAGCCAATCCAAAGCCAGGAGCCAAGATCTTCATCTGGGCCTCCATGTGGATGCAGGGTCCCAAGGCCTTGGGCCATTCTCAACTGCTTTCCCAGGCCACAAGCAGGGAGCTGGATGGCAAGCAGTGCTGCTAGGACACGAACTGGCCCCCATCCCAGATTATGCAAGGCCAGAGCTTTAGTCAGCTGGGTCAGGCCTGCATTTGCTTTCATCCTCCTGTTTTCAGTGGAGCAATCCCACCCTCAACTGTGCCTGTCATAGTCTAATACAGAGAACGTTTCCTGCCCCTTCATCCACTAATCCTCCACTTTATACTCCCTGTGAACATGAAATGTGCCCGTGTGCGCACACACACACACACACACACACACACACACACACTTTAAAAGACACCTGGAGGATCAGGTCCTGTTTCAGCACTATGAGTAGAATTGATTTGCATCTTTCTCCACCATTGGTTTGAGATTCATCTCTCTTGCAGTTTTTTTTTTTAATTGTTGCTCATCTATCCTCTTTCCAGGTTATTGAATTTATTTTTTGTTTTCTATTGTCTTATTTTCCTAACCCTACTGAGTGTATGCCTTTAAAAACCCATTTACTGGGGGACTGGGATTGTGGAGCAGTAGGCTAAGCTCCACTGTGACACAGACATCCCACGTGAGCATGGGTTTGAGTCCCAGCTGCTCCACTTCTAATACAACTCCCTGTTAATATACCTGGGAAAGAAACAGAAGGTATCCAAACCACCCAACTTGGAGAGTAGGAGCAAGTCCCAGGTTCCTGTCTCTGGCCTTTCACAGTTGCGCTCATTGCAGCCCTTTAGGGAAGTGAGCTTGTACATAAAGATGGATTCTCTCTCAATCTTTCTCTCTCTCTCTCATTCATACAAATAAAACAAATTTTTAAGAGCATGAAAGTGTATTTGTCATAGGTCATCGGACATGGAGAAAGAGAAACAGATGAAAGCGACTTTTTATTTGTCTCATTTCCTGCTTATTATTGCTTTAACTGATGTTTAAATAGAATTATATAGAGCTTAATGATGAATCCTCTCATTTTATATATGTTGCCTTATTTTCTAGGTTATCTCATCCAGTCCTGGATTTAAAAGTATACATTGAAATTGAACTTTGGTGGATTACTTAAATTTAAACAGAAGGGATCAGAGTTAAAGTGAGTTAATAGGGAAAAGAGCAAAGCAACTATGTTTTGAGGGGCTCAGAGTTGTAGCCTAGTGGCTAAAGTCCTAGGCTTGCATGTCCTGGGATCCTATATGGGCTCCGGTTCGTAGCTCGGCTGCTCCACTTCTGTTCCAATTCCTGTTTGTGGTCTGGTGAAGCAGCAGAGGATGGCCCAAAGCCTTGGGACCCTGCACCTGTGTGGGACACCTGGGAGAAACTCCTGGCTCCTCACTTTGGATCTGCCCTGCTCCAGTCGTGTGGCCACTTGGGGAAAGAACCAGCAGATGGAAGATCTTTCTCTCTGTCTCTCCTTGTCTCTGTACATCTGACTTTCTGATAAAAATAAATCTTTGAAGACTTTGAGGATGCTCTGAGGATGCTTGGAAGGTGTTCCTTGCAGGTGCATTGCATGTTAAATGGAGGCTAAACACATTGGGTGAAGAAAGAGATCTATAAGCTGGAGAAACTCTTATTGACTTTAAAGTTTCAAAATTTCGAAACACCAGAGCCAGGAGTGTCAAAAGGAGAACATGTAATATGCTGCTTAACTTCATACACTGTGGAAACTGAGACCTGCAGAGCAGAAGGGAATGCCATAAAATTCTGCAGCCATGCATTGACTAATCCAGTCAAAATCTCCTGGCTCAAAAAAATCTCTTAACAAAGAGAGAAGGGATAAAAAGCTGGTTGTATATCCTTTTTTTTTTTTCCAGTCTGTGCTTCTTAACTCATATCAGTTATCCTGGAGACAGAGTCCAAAAGAGTTACATTCAACCCAGAAAAATCATTATTTTTCTACCAAATTGTTCAGCAAAATGTTTAAAATGAATGGCTATCCTTGTTCACCGGCCTGTCAGGGACTTGCTTCAGCTTCTACAATGTTATTTTATTGATCATGTACCTCCCTTCTCCCATGCTCTCAAGTGTCCTTCCCCCCCCACCCCGCCTCTTTTGCAGGGGAGGTTCACTGAGTTTTTGAATACTTTATTTAGACCTGGTTAGGGATTGTGTTTCATTTTGCTGAGTAGATCAGTTCTTGCACTGAGTGGAGAGCCAGCTAGAATATCTGAAGCCACCTCACCATCTGTTTCAAGTTCATTCCTATGCTGTTGAGTACCAAGGAAAAGGCCAAGGACACCACTGTATCCTCCATGGTGGGAAAATGAAGTGGGATCATCTGGCTGTCTGATGGTACACAGCAAGAGGCACCAGGATCAGGTAGTTTTCACACACAGGAGAAGTTTGAATTTAGATGCAGTAAATTCACAAGGCCATTGACATCGTTTATAGATCAAACAAATATGGGAGATGAGAATCTCTAATTGGATTAGGAAAATTTGGGGTGTTTTAGGACTCTTGATGCATTTTAGATGTACTTCATGTCAATTTCTGTTGCCTTTCTTCTGTTTCTCATAGTTAAAATCACTAATACCCACTTTAATTCCCAACCTGTTATTCCATTATTTTTAAAAAACATTTTATTGTAGTAAAGTATATATAAACATAGAAATTATGATTTTAACCACTTTAACTGTACAATTCAGTGACATTAAATATTTAAAGTGCTGTGTAAACATCAACACTATTTTCACACTTTTTCATACTCTCAAACAGAAATTCTGTGATAATTAAGCAATTACTTTCCATTCCCACCCTAATCACTAGCCTATGATACATGTTTTATAACTTTTTTCACTTGGGCATGCACTTTATTATTCTTTTGCAATGCCTTTGAAATCTTATGTTGTATTTTTTTATCTTTCGATTTTTTTTTATGATACAGTTTCATGAACTCTGGGATTTCCCCTCCCTTTTCCCTAAATCTTTCCCCCCCCCTCCACACACACACTAATTTCCCCTATATTATTACAATAGGGTAGTCCCTGAAAAACAGTCATATGTCCATCACACTACTATTTAAGTGTATCCTGATATTGTGGATATAGACAATGGCAGAATCCAGAACCTATTATCAAGATATATTTAACAGTTTTACTGTAAGCCAAATGTCATGTGTTCTCTCTGACATAGAGAGCTGTATGTCTCTATGTCATATGTATTTTGCAAAAAGGTCATACAGCTTCATGCAAAAATATAAGATCAATAGATTTATAGGTAAACATGCATGTACATATAGTCATCTAGAGGAACTGTAGAATAGACTCTCATGTTGAGATGCGAAGATACGATGCAGTACGCATCTCTACTTCAACTCTATAATTTGTCCTATACCTTGTTTCTATTAATTAACCTGTTTCCCAAATTTCATATAAGTGTATGGCTTATAGCATTTACTGTTTTCACAATTTCTCCATATTGTAGTCTGTATCAGAACTCCACTGCTTTTTGTAGCTAAATAAAATCTCATTATGTGTATATGCCATATTGTGTTTATACTCATCCATATGTTCACAGACTTTGAGTGTTTCCAGTTTTTACCTATTGGGATTCATTTCCCATGGACATTGCTGTGCTATCCCTTTCTTGACCATCTCTCAAACTAGGCTGAAGGGAAATCAGCTGTCTCATTGTAGAACTCTGACTTAGAATGGATATATTATTGAAGTGTATTCTGAGAAACTTTGTACACTCTGAATCAAAATTACCTTCTCTTCATTGGTCCATACCAGACTCCTACTTCAGTGTCCCTGGGGGGAGGGTATAAATATCTAGCAATAGTGAAAGCACAGGAAATCAACCTATCATAAAGCAAACTTAGTATAGAGCTGGAGCAGGGTCTCACTGGGAAAGGGGCTAAAGGGGCCAGAACAATGATGGGAAGAAAAGATAAGGGTCATAGCACTAAAGTATTCCAACATTTTAAAACGTGTTACATCTTTGTGACCACTCATATCTGGCCACATCAGGTGCCAGGGGCCAGCTCCACCCAAGTTCGGAGCTGGAGAAGAGGGTGTAGAGTCGGCGAAAAGAGACACACATAGTCACTTGGTGTCTTCTTGTAACAGCTCAAGAAGCTGTCCTTTCTTTTTACCCAGCCACATCACAAGCCTCTGCACAAACATTTAATTGTTCTATTTTTACTTCATGACTAGGGGGGCATGCACAGACATTTGGTCATTCTGTTTGTATTTCATGGTTAAGCAGGTGCCCCTAAAGATAATTCTGCAAAATACTACATTCATATTCTTCAAAGCAAGCCATTGTTCATTCTTCAGTAATAATCATGGAGTGACAGCCAGGACTCCAAGGCCAAGGCACATGCGATTACCTGCTAATCAGTAATACATTCATACCACATTCCTATTTCTACAATTTACCCATCGCTTAACGGGAAAGTATGTCAGAGGGGAAAAAAACATAAAGACCCAAGACAAAAGTTTCAAATATTAAATCCCTCCACAACTACAGGCTCTACAACCCCATAAACAATCCAACAATAATTAAAAGTATATCTCTATAACACTAATAGTAAAAGCAGCTTTTAATTCCTCCAGCCAAAAATTACATAAGCTGCTAAAACAAATACATTTTCTCTGCTCCAGAGAAATTGCAGACAGGCTGGCCTTTAAAGTCACAGTAACTGTATTTATCACCATAGTAGCTTAAGTTCATACTCCCATCACTTTCTTTAATTTTTAGGATGCTTATCAAGCCATTTCCCAGAAGGCGTGCCACATGTCTGAGCCAGATTCCAGGGCAATAGTTAGGCACACAATAAGACGCCCAGAAAAGACATGGACTTAATTGTACTCCTGTGTGCAAATTATTAAAGGCGCACTCACCAAGACATTAACAGAAACACTAACTCCCAAGCTCACATTGATTGGAAAAACCATCTCACAGGGGCAAACAACAATGCCCCAATAGATTACAGAATTCTTAGCAGGGTGATTGACTGTCCATGCAAAGGAGATGAGACTGCAATGAAGTGGTTGGAGAGACATCCGCCAGGCCTTGCCATACAGCTGGAAGCTCCTCGTGACTTTGTCAACAAGGGAGATGTTCTATTCAAACCTTTGTGTCATCCACACCCACTGCACGGATCCCAGAAATCAGGATACATGTTATCAACTTTGACAGAAAAAATTGACGAAAGGAACAGAGTACAGTGTTCCCAGATAAACTCACACAAGCAAGAGTACCTCAATGCGTTACACTTTGTGTAGTCAAGAAAATATTATTCGCCAAGCTGGGACATCATTGCATCCTCCAAATTATCCCAGGATTCCAAGAATGATGGACACTGAGCCTAGTGAGAGTACCAACCAACAAATTTACCTACTTCCAAGACTAGCTAAGCAAAGGATTTCACACCAAGCCTCTACAGTTCATTAACTCACACTTGCTGGCCTCCCTGCCACCTGCCATAGCCAAGGATACTAGAGAACTGCCACAGTGATCTCACCTGAGTCTCCAGGCATGGTGATTCTGCAAAAGATGCATTTCCTTCTCTGTTTCACAACTGATCGGTGCCTATGGAACTGTATCATAAAATAAATTAAAATCTAAATCTAAAAGTCTTAAATAAGTAAATAAAATTTTTTAACTGTCAGGATGAGTTCCTAGGGAAATTGGGTCTCAAAAGACTCTCACTTCCCACATATCTCCCTCTTACTCTCCCCCTCGTCTTCTCTTGCACACGCGAGCATGTCCTTAGAGAGCCAGGTTTGGCTTATTGTTTATTTTCACAATTCAGAAGGTTATAAAGTATAAAAAAATAAAGTTTTCCTAAAAGTCTGAGAAAAAAAAAAGAGTACCTCAAAAACTTTGGAGAAAATGGAACTGAAAAATAAATTTATTTTTACTTGAAATGATTTGAAATAGAGGCATATGAGAGATTTTCAAAAAGCTCATGGATCAGTTAAAAGCCCCAACAAGGCCTCAGTATCAATATACAACATTATGGAATTAATTGACATGGTATTGGGTAAACAATATGTTAAAAATAATGTAAGTTCCATTCTTCGAAACATCTGGGTTGAGACAGTATCAATGACAGGTTCAAAAAATAACAAACAACCAAACAAAAAATTACAGGTTAAATCAAGGCAAACATGTGGTATCTAACCTTTTGGGATTCGCTCATTTCCCTTAGCATTATAGTTTCCAGTTGGGCCCATTTAGCCACAAAGAACTGCATTTTGTTTTTTTTTAATAGCTGAGTAGTATTCCATGGAGTAGATGAACCAAAGCTTTCTTATCCAATCTTCTGCTGATGGGCATTTCAGTTGCTTCCATGTTTTTGCAATTATTGATTGTGCTGCAATGAACATAGGGATGCATGTTGGTTTGTCGTGAAACAGGTGTTTTGGATATATTCCTAGGAGTGCTATTGCTGGGTCATATGGTATGCAGATTTTGAGTTGTTTGAGTGTTCTCCAGACTGATTTCCATAAAGGCTGTACCAATTTGCAGCTCCACCAGCAGTGGAGTAGGGTTCCCTTTTCCCCGCATCCTCGCCAGCAAGCGTCGTTGGTGTTCTTGTTTATGTGGGCCAATCTTACTGGTGTTAGGTGGTACCTCATCAATGTTTTAATTTGGATTTCCCTTATTGCTAGGGAGCTGGAACATTTTTTCATATGTTTGTTTGCCATTTGGACTTGTTCCTTTGTGAAATGTTTGCCCATTTCCCATGCCCATTTCTTGAGTGGCTTGTTTGTTTTGGTTTTTTGGTTGTTTTGAAGTTCTTTGTATATCCTGGAAATTAGCCCCCTATCGCCTATATCGTGTGCAAAGATCTTCTCCCACTCTGTGGGTTGCTTTTTTACTTTGTTGATTGTTTTCCTTGCTGTACAGAAGCTTCTTAGTTTGATGAGGTCCCATTTGTTTATTCTGTTCTCAACTGCTATTGCTTTGTTAGACCTATCTTCAGACCAGAGAAGGTCTCCCCAAGAGGCCACTGAACTTATCTGGACAATAAGACGCTGAACTTTATGCTAGGCATGTGTTTGCAAGGAATGAATCTCAATTGAACTTGAACTATGGGTATGCAACAAGGTGGAGGAATCCACTGGGGGGGGGGGGAAGGGGTATGGGAGGGGTGGGGGGAATCCCCAGCGCCTATAAAACTGTACTACATAATACAATGTAAGCAACAACAACAACAACAAAAAAAAAAAGCTCATGGAGATGAAAACCTATGTTTGATTTTTCAAAATTTTGTGTTCTAAAATAAGTATTTTTTGATTCTACTTTTTTTTTTAACAATGTTTTAAGTATCCTCATATGTGACTTTTATTTACAGCGAAGCCACCACTACAATTGAGATTTTATGGTGCTGAAAGTCTTTTCAACAATTTTTTTCTGAGCAAAATAAATATAGAGGAAAGTTGGGCCCCCTACTTAATGTGATATATTAAATTTTTTTTTCCTGGGAGCAGGCAGGCCAGGAGCCTTATGGGTCCTGGGAGTGCCACACTTGTAGTGTACCAAAGCATTGGGCTGGGAGAAGACAAGCCAGAGGTCTCAGGGTCCTACGAAGACCACACCCACAGTGGACCACTGAGTAGGCATCATCTTGGGGCTGGGGTCCTGGAGGGCAGCCGACAGATGGTTTTTATCAGGCCAGCTGTCTGACGGATCTTGAGCAGGTTGTAGCTACTGCACTGCTCTGGAAAAAGCAGGGCTGAGACATGATAAGTTCTAAATGGTAGCAAATTGTACCCTGCCAGGGGCCTGAGGATGGGGTTCCGGGGTGGAGCCATACTGACAACCTTTAGTATTAACAAGAAACCCTGAATTTTGTGTCGCATCAGTCCCAGATGCAACAAGATCTCTGGGCTCAGAAGCAAGAGACCAGGGTGTATGTCTTGGTACAGAAGCACACAGTGCATGCTGTGTGGTCCTCTACGCTGACCCTTGGCAAGGGAGAGCATCTTGGCCAGTGTACACAGAGGATGAGTTGGTCTGCTCCTGTGAACCAGTTGAGACCTTTGGATGCTGCTTTCGAAAGACAGGAAAAGGCCAGCAACTTCTCACAGTGACGACGACGAGGGGCAGGGGAACACAGCCATTGGCACCAGCTGCACTTCCTTTTTAAAAAAATTTTGATGATATTTGCATAGTTGACCAGGGTGACACCATCACATCCAAATCTTCCCTTCTCTTCCTCCTATTGTATCTGAGGAAAATTAGTGGAGGAGCCCTACACAGCCTCCTTACCTCAGTACACAGAGATGGGAGGATGCAATCCCGGGGTCCCTGATGTGGGACCTGCTCCAAGGGTTCTGCTCAAATGGTTTCGATAGTCCTGAAATGCTGTAGATCTCATGGATCCAAGGATGAGGAAACCCTTCCAAGGTTTATATGCTGACACAGTCCACCCCAAAAGTCTCCATTTGCCCAGATATTTACTGTCAACGCTTGGCTGGTGTAGTTGACCAATTTGTTCTGTCATCCTTCCTCTGCAATGGTACCAGATGTCCTTGGCAGGCTTCAATATCTTCCATGTGCATCTGGGTATGCTGTCCACTGCTCCATCTCAGGCACTGAGGAGGCCCAGTTCTGATACATGCACTCTACGGTGAGAACGCAAATCCTATGATTCTCCCCGTGGTTGGAGTTCTGAGTCTAACCATTTAGTTGGGATTTTTAGCGTTCCCAGATCTGACTCTTGTGTGTGATTGCTAGTGTGGGATCTGGCTCAGTCTGTCACCTATGTCAGCCTACACACACACTGGTAGTTGTAATTGCTGGAACAGTTGTATCTCCAACCTGTCTCTTACGTAAACCAATGGGTGCTGTGGCTCATTCCAAACCTGCCCACCACATACTCGATCCTCACACACACCAGCAAGAACTATAGGCTAGTTGAAGCAGCCTTCCATCTGCTGGTTCACTCCTCCACTGGACCCACCCACAACCCTGGTTCCTATGCTTGCCAGTATATGCAGCAGACAGTCCAGTCTGTCCCACATGGACATTGGAGTCTAGTTCAGCCCAACTAACCCCACTATCCAGCCCACACTCATGCATGAGAGTTCCACCAGCTGTCTAGCCAGGCCCAACCCCAGCCCTGGCTCTCATGCTGACCAGTGGGAGTTGCAACCCATCAAAGGGCTGCCCATTATTTCCCTGCTGTACCCACTCCCAGATCTTGCACTCGCTAGGTGGTTCTGCAGTCTAGCTTGACAAGATTTTCCCCAGTCTTAGCACTTGCCAGCCAGTGCTGTGGCAAAGACCAAGCCGCTTGCTCTTACTTTGCCTTGTGCATGCACCAGTGGGTACATTCAGTTAACCCTGCCTGGCTCTCCCCCAACCCAGTTGACATGCAGGCCAATGACCTTTGTAGCCTTGCCCGGCCTGGTCTGCCTCCAGTCCCAGTTCTCACATTCACCAGCCGAAGCATTGGCCCAGCAGGGAAGCCCCTACAACATTGCTACAGGGTTTGCACACCTCCACCCCGCCAGGTCTCTTGTGGGTGTTGGCAGGTGCTGCAGCCCAGTCTGGCATGGCCTGCCTCCACCTCAGAATTTGCTGGTGGGTGCTTTCACCTGGCCCAAACCAGTTTGCCTCCAGTTCCAGCTCATGTTGGCGGGTGATGCAACCTAGCCCAGCCCAGACTGCACAGTCAGCTTCTAGTCCTGGCCTTAATGTGGACTGGCTGGTGTAGCAGCTCAACCCAGCCCATTCTGGTACTCAGATATACCAGTGGGTGTTATGAAATGGCCCAACCTGGCCTGAGCCTAGAGTTGAGCCCCATGTGTGCTGGGGGTAACCGTATCCTGGCCTGGTCTGGGCTGCTCCCAGCCTTGTTGTTTGTTTGTTTGTTTGTTTTTGTTAGACATGGAGGAATCTTAATTGCTTATCCAAATCAAAGATGTTGTTTTAGAAAAGTAACACACTATATGATTACACTTATATGACATTCTGAAAAAGCGAAATTGTAGGCAATAAAAAGACAAGTGGTTCCAGACATTCAAGGAAGTGGGAGGGAAAAGTGGTGAAACTCGAGGGATTTGAAGTGATGAAACCATTATGTCTTAATGACAGATACATTGCTCACGTGTTAAGATCCACACTTCTTTATAGCACAGAATGGACTTTAACATGTACAGCCGAAATATTACAAGGAGGATATCTGGCAAAGTATTAACATGATGATTGGGACCCCTGACTCTCTGCCAAGGTTCAACTCCCAGTTCCAGCGTTCTGTTGATGTGTACTCCTATCAAGGGTGACAGCTCAGGTACTCATATCCCTGCCAACCCCCTGGGGATACCCAAAATAATATTAACATATACTGATTTTAAAGCATTTTTCTAAGCACAGAAGAAATTAATTCTAACAACTCTTTGAGGTAGATTAAGTGAGAAATATCTTTATCAACCTGAATAGAGTACTTATGTGCAGGTTACTTTGCTTTTATCTTACTCCTTTTATTCTCAGCTATTTAGGTCAATGCTTTTCCTCTCATACCTTGCATTTTTTCCCCTTTGATGCCTAAATGATTTTTAATTTTTTAAATTTTCATTTATTTGAAAAAGAAAGAACTCATATCTAAATGTGTGCAACAACTGGGGCTGGGCCAGGCTGACTCCAGGAGCAATGAACCCAGACTTGGTTCTTGTGCTCACATGCAAGGACTGTGTCCTGAAAGGGAGTTCCCCAAGCTCCTCCATAAAGTCTCCTCTCAGTGGCAGATCTCATGCACACTGGTGGGTCATGGGCCCAGACTGACTTAGTCCATTTCCTGTCCATGCAGGAACAGTGCCTTTCCCAACCAGCCCAAACGCATTCCGGTTCTTACTGTTGAGTGCTACAGCCCAGCCACACCTGGTTCACACTCAGACACGGGTCTCATGTGGCGCAGAAGGAGCTAAGACATAGCTCAACAGTTCCTGCACCACCCTGGCTTTCTCAAGCACTAACAGGTGTCAGAGTCAAACCCAGTCAGGCATACCCCAGACCCAGTCCACATCCATGCCAAGGGATACAGTCATGTCCAGCCCAGATTGCTATCCCCCTTCCGGCTCTTGCACTCACCAGTGAGAAATCATGACCCAGCTGGGGCGTCCCCTTAGCTCCCCAAACAGGCCTGTTCCCAGCCACAAATCTTGTGCATGCCAGTGGTTGCTGTGACCTAGCTCGACATAGCCCATCCCCCAGCCTGGCCTGTCCCGACCCTCTCTCCCAGTCCCAACTCTCACTGGTATGTGCTGCAGCCCAGCCCTGCCTATTCTGCTTCCATCCCTGGTTCACGCAAACCAGTAGATGTGATAGCCTAGCTCAGTATGACCCACACTTCAGCCTGGCTCCTGCACATGCCAGAAGCTAAGGTTGGCCCTGCCCTGCCTGGTTGTCCCACTCCAGAAACAACCCACACACTCCCTGATGATCATCGCCTTCCCGTCTGTTCTGATCCCTAAATAACATTTCATTGCTACCCCTACTTTACTCCTCCCCTGCTACCTTAGACTGTTCTCTTCCCTGAGTGACATCCTCACTAGACAGTCTGCTTTCTACGCTCTGCCTTCAGCTACCTGTAGGTATGCCTATCCCTCTTGCACCCTACACCATGAGAAGTTAAGCTTCTCAATTGCTGCTTGAGTTGGTCTCATATTCCTTGTAAGGCAGAGATGATCGCGCCTGGGCCTTAACTAATCACTCTCTATGGTACTCGTGACCTCCATGCTTACCTACCTCTCTAGTACTGAACTTTCTGGGTGTAATCTGGGTATTCAACTACTTTTGCTATATCTTTGCCAATATATCAGATAGGATTCCTTTTTTAAAAAAAAAAAAAAGAGAGATTTATTTATTTGAAAGGTAGAGTTACAGAGATCGACAGAGAGAAATCTTCAACCTGCTGGTTCATTCTCCAAATAGCTACAATAGCTGGGCCAGGCTAAAGTCAGGAGCTCCATCTAAGTCTCTTACATGGGTAGCAGGGCCCAGGCACTTCGATCATGTTCTGCTGCTTTCCCAAGAGCATTAGTAGGAAGCTGGATTGGAACTGCAATCAGGACTTGAACTGGCATTCCTTTGGAGTGCTAGTATCACAGAGCTCAGCATTCTGTAGCACAATGCCAGTCCCCAGGTAGAATTCTTAAAGTGTGCTCAGTCAAAACGGAAATCTTAATTTTGTTCAGACCCTTTCCTCCTTTCATCTTTCTCCCCTCAGCGAATGTTGCCATCATTTGTCCAGTTTCTCGGGACCCCAAATTCAGGAATTCCTCACTCCTCAATCTTGCTTACAATATGCCACTTATACTTTCAAAGACTATTCCAGACACACCCAATTCTTACTTCTTCCAGTCCATCATCCAACCTGAGCCCTGTTCAGTGTCACAATTTTTGCTGTCTTTTCTGGAATGCTCTTCCAGCAAACTTCCCATGACTGGCTGCTTCATTTGGATTGCAACACATAGTGGTCTGGCCTTACCACTTTGTCTAAAGTAGCTCTCATTTCTCAGTTCATACACGCACAACTGTAATAACAACGCAGCTTACACTGTGCTTAGTGTTGTCCTATGCCCTTTACATGGATTAAGTCATCCTTGTTGTGTTACTATAGTATAAATATTGTCATTGCCCCAGATCAGAGACCAGGAAAGTCACTAAGACACAGAACAATTAGAAATTTTTCTAAAGTTACACAGTGAGTTAAGGCAATGAGTCATTATCTAAACCCATTCCATAGATAGATAGATAGATAGATAGATAGATAGATAGATAAATGGATAGATATAGATATGTTAGTAAACTTCAACATTTTTTTTTGAATAACAGATTTTACAGAGAGATTGAGAGACAGAGAGATGTCTTCCATCCTCTGGTTTACTTCCCAAATGGCTGCAACAGCTAGAACTGAACTGATCTGAAGCTGGGAGCCAGGAGCTTCTTCCTAGGTCCCAAGGGCCTAGGTCATTTTTTTAATATTTTGTTAAGCATAAACAGGGAGCTGCATCAGAAGTGGAGCACCCGGGACTTGAACCAGTGCATGTATGGGATGTTGACATGACAGATGGAGGATTAAATGATTATATGCCGCTGCACTGGCCCCTAAATAAATAAATCCTAAAAAACACCTATAAAATTACAGATCTGTGTTCTAATAGAACAATGTCTAAAGACATCAACATTTTGACCTTTTTTCTGTTTCTCACCCAGCTTACCCATTCATAGCAGAACCTCTACTAATTAGGGGATAACTTATAATTTTTTTCTGTACATCTTTGATCTTGAACATGTTAGAGGGGTTTAGAAGTGTCAATTTTACCACCTGATGCTTCTTTATGTCCATGGTTTCCTGCATGGAAACTTGTAGCTCAACGCAGGCCA
This sequence comes from Ochotona curzoniae, assembly GCF_017591425.1. NCBI lineage: Eukaryota > Metazoa > Chordata > Mammalia > Lagomorpha > Ochotonidae > Ochotona > Ochotona curzoniae. The sequence continues at coordinate 34,587,445 of NW_024465023.1, forward strand.
CTTGTCCTGCTTCTGTATGTCACTACCTTATTCTCTTACTGGTTTTGATCCAGTGTTACCTTTGGTGGGTTTTGGGTGAACAGAAGTTAAAAAGATGGTAAGTATCTGGTTGAACTGCCATGTAACTCACTAACATTCGACAAGTAACTCTTCAAATATTCTTTGCATTTTTGAGAAGGCAAATCAGAAACTTGATAGAAATGGGCTTGTGGTTGCTCCTCCAAAATTAAGACTACTCCATCAATATCTCCTTGCAAATATAATTTTTAAGAAGTTGTAAGGTTTTTTTTTTTTTTTTCAGAAGAGGGAAGATGCAGATACAGGTGGGCATGTTCAGGGAGAGTGAGCCAGGAAGGGAAAGGGTGATGGAGAGAACACTTTCCAACTTTTCTTCTCTGGGTGTGTAGGGGAGATGAGAAGCTAATAGGATTTTGTTGTGGGTGAAAAGTATGCAAGCCCTCTCCACTAGTGCTTCCCTGAGTGATGAGTTCTGCAATCAAGAAGGATCTTGGAGCTTAAGAAACCAGAACTCTTCCTTCTGATCTTGGAAGCCCCTTCATGGTTTGTTCTTTTGTTACTCCTTTAAAATATATATATATATATTTTTATCAATTAAGGCATACTTGTTCAGATCTTCTTTTCGTTAAGCATAAGGTGAAGACTCCTATAAAAGTTTGAACTTTTCATACCTACAAGTGAAATTCTACAGCATATTTTAAGTATTCCCTTATTTCTACTCAACTCTTAATTCTTGCTATGCTTTATTTTAAAAGGTTAATTTGCATCATACACAGTATCATTTACATTTTTCCATGATTGATGGTGTTTCAAAATCTTGATGTACATTTTTAACTCAACCTTCAAAATGACAACAAAGAAAAAAAAATGAATGAACCCATTATTATTACAAACTCCAGTTCATGGGCCTGGTAGCCTAGCAACTGAAGTCCTCACCTTATACGCGCCAGGATCCCATATGGGTGCCGGTTCTAATCCCGGCAGCCCTGCTTCCCATCCAGCTCCCTGCTTGCGGCCTGGGAAAGTAGTCGAGGACGGCCCAAAGCCTTGGGACCCTGCACCCGCGTGTGAGACCAGGAAAAGGCTCCTGGCTCCCAGCTCAGCTCTGGCCATTGCGGCCTCTTGGGGAGTAAATCAGCGAATGGAAGATCATCTTCTCTGTCTGTCCTTCTCTCTGTATATCTGACTTTGCAATAAAAATTTTAAAAACAATTCATTATGTTCATCCTTTTTTTAAAAAAATGGTAAGTCTTAAATAATTGTAAGAAACAAAGTAGAAATAATTTGTTTTGTTCAGTCATGCAAGTAACTTCTAGCCTAATGGATGGCGGTAGTACAAGATAGGCCATAGAGAGACTCCAAATTTGTAAATTTGTAAACAGACTCTGGAAACCAAGAGTTCTTGGTGAAGAGAGATGGGCGGGAATATTTGATAAGAAATATTTCAATTGTCATTTCTCCATTAATAGCATTCTTTTACTTTTTAGAAACTATTTGTTCAACTGAAATGCACAGATTAACACGTTCCTGCAGTTTTCTGACACAGCAGTTTCAAATGTAGAGGAGGGACCAGATTATATTTTCTCTCCTAACCTAGATTAAGCAGGTTAAACACTTTTCCTTTCAATTTGTGGGGAAAAAAATATTTCCGTGTTTCATAAAGTTCTTTTAAAGAACATATTTATTTAGAAAATCTTTCTATAGTTGAAGCCGGCATTGCAGTGTGGTAGATACTGATGCTGGTATCCCATATGGACCCTGACTGGTGTCCCAGCTGCTCTGTTTCTGATCCTGCTATCTGCTCAAGGCCTGTAAAAGCATCAGAGGATGGGTGAGTGCTAAGGCTCCTCATCACACCTGGCAGAAGTTTCCGGCTGAGGCATGGCACAGTGCTGGCCATTCCATCAACAGACAGATGGAAGATCTCTCTTCCCTCCCCCACCCCCTTGACAGAGTAAAACATCTATGAAAGGAAGTTTCTTTTTTTCCATTGGTAGGAATTATGTAGCTTTTGTTCTTTTGACTTTAATAAAACTGTGAATATAAAAAAGCTTTCTTAAAAAAATAGAATAAAATAATTAAAAAGCTTTCTTTTCTTTATGTTTCTTAGCGATACATTAATACCATCAGCATATCTTTATTTGTTTTATTTAGTGGTTGTTCTAAGGATTATAATATATACATATTAGAATTTGATTCACATGATGTTAATTTAAATGAGCATTTTAAAAAGAATTATTTGAAAGGAAGAGAGAGAGAGAGAGGAAAGAGAGAGAAAAAAGTATACAGTGGTGAAAATAGCTTCCTTCCACTGATTCACTCCTCAAGTGGCCATAACAAGAGCTGCACTTGTCCAAAATCAGCTTCTTCCGGATCTCCCACATTGGTGAAGGAGGCCCAAGCGCTTAAGCCATCTTCCACTGCTTTCCCTGGTGCTTTAGCAGGGAGCTGGACTGGAAGTCCAGTAGCTGGGACTCAAACAAATGCCTACATGGGATTCCTGTGTTACAGGTGGTGGCTTTATCCTCTATGCCATGGAACCAGCCCCATCCAGTGAGATTTTTAAAAACACCAATTTATATGACTATTATTGCTCTTTTTCATAGTCTTATTCTCATATATAATACATCTACATATATTACAAATGAAATTATGACTTGGAATGGGCTGGCAAGGACCAGAATCAGGAATTCAACTCAGGTCCCACATGACAGACAGAATCCAATACTTGAGCCATTGCTGCTGCTTCCCAGGCTCTGAACTAGAAGTAAACCCGAATCAGGAACCAGAGTCAGTGACCACACCATGTACTCTGATGTGGAACACAGGTGGCTTAACTGCCAGGCAAAATGCTCATCTCGTACTCACCTTAGTTACAATTTCTGCTTCTCTTGATTGATTGATGTGTATTCCAGTTGCCATTCAGTGTCTTTTCCTTAATATAACTTTGCTCTCTTCTTTCTTTGGGCTCTTATTGCCAAACATATTTCTATATGTTATAAGCCTACAGTGTAATTAAGTACTGATACCTTTACACCATTGCTTTTTTTGGCGGGGGGGGGATTTTTTTTATTGTTATTAACATTGTATTATGTGATACAGTTTTATAGGCACTGGGAGTTCCCCCACCCCTCCCGTACCCCTCCCCCCATAGTGGATTCCTCCACCTTGCTGCATAACCACAGTTCAAGTTCAGTTGAGATTCCTTCATTGCAAGCATATACCTAGCATAAAGTCCAGCGTCTTATTGTCCAGATAAGTTCAGTGGCCTCTTGGGGAGACCTTCTCTGGTTTGAAGGTAGAGCTAACAGAGTAAATTTCTGGTCAGTTAAAAGCCCCAACAAAACCTCAGTATCCATATACAACGTTATGGAATTAATTGACATAGTATTGAGTAAACAATATGTTAAAAATAATGCAAGTTCCATTCTTCGAAACATTTGGGTTGAGACAGTATCAATGACAGGTTCAAAAAATAACAAACAACCAAACAAAAATTACAGGTTAAATCAAGGCAAACATGTGGTATCTAATCTTTTGGGATTCGCTCTTCAGATCGTATAAATCTTTCGCCTTTTACACCATTGCTTTTAAAATTAGTTAATAGGAGATAAAAAAATTTATTATGCATTTATTTCATCTTCTATTCCATAATCTACTTTAGTAGTGTGTTCTTTGTTTCTACCCGTGGAATCAAATTAGTATTTGGAGGGGCAGGTATTGTGGCAGAGTGGCTCAAGCTGAGGCTTGTGCATCTTACACGTATCAGAGTGGTAGTTTAAATCCTGGCTATTCCACTTCCAATCTAGCTTCCACCTAAGGTGCTTTCTGATCCTTGCTAACCACAAGGCTCACATGGATGGATCTTTTGGCTCCGGGCTTTGTCCTGGCTCAGTACACATGTTACAGGTGTTACAGGTGGTGGTTTAACCCATCATGCCACATGTAATATTAATATAAGGAGAAGAGATCCAATATATTTTACAAATGTAATTGTAAGAAAATAATGATATAGACAAATGTTTTCATTTCTTCTTTGTTAGGTTGAGAATGGAATTGCAAAGTCGCGTGGTAATGCATGCTGGACATTTTAATGAACTGCCAAATGTTTCCAAAAGGATGGTGACATTTTACATTCCCACAAAACAATGTGTGTTCAATTTTCCATTTTCTAGCAAACATTTTTTATCCATTATCCGATGATAGTGAGCAATAGCTCCTTGTGATTGTCATTTGCATTTTGCTGATCCCTCACAATAATAAGCATTTTTATATGATTTGTGCACGTATCATTGTGTATCTTTGTACTAAAGTATATTTTTATCCTTTGCCCACTTAAAAATTGGATAGTTTGCCTTTTCATTATTAAATTGTTACAATTTTTTATATAGGGCCTGGTGTGATAGCCTAGTGGCTAAAGTCCTCGCCTTTTAATTGTCAGGATCCCATTTGGGCACTAGTTCTAATCCAGGCAGCTCCACTTCCCATCCAGCTCCCTGCTTGTGGCCTGGGAAAGCAGTGAAGGACAGCCCAAAGCCTTGGGACCCTGCACCCATGTGGCAGACCCAGAAGAGGCTCCGGGTTCCTGGCTTCGAATCAGCTCAGATCACCAATTGCGGTCACTTGGGCAGTGAATCAATGGACAAAAGATCTTCCTCTCTCTCTCCCCTCCTTTCTGTAAATCTGTCCCTCCAATAAAAAGAAATAAATCTTTTAAAAAATAATAATAAATAAAAATATATAATTATTTATATATTATAAATAATACATTCTTATTAGATATATGATTTTAGAAAAGCATTCCCTCTTTTTGAACGTTTTTTAAAGATTTGTGTTATTTTTATTGCAAAGTCAGATACACAGAGAGGAGGAAACTATGATTTACTCCCCAAGTAACCATAATGTCCACAGCTGCATAGATCAGAAGCCAGGAGCCAGGAGCCTCTTCCGGGTCTCCCACACTGGTGCAAGGTCCCAAGGCTTTGGGCCATCCTCTACTGAACTCCCAGGCCACAAGTAGGGAGCTGGATAGGAACCAGAGCTTGTTTGGGATCCCAGCGCTTGCAAGGTAAGGACTTTAGACACTGGGTGACCATGCAGGGCCCTGGGCTGTTTTTTTTTTTTTTTTAATTTGTTTACTATTATTGAAAAGGCAGATTTACAGGGAGGGGAGACAGAGACAAAGATCTTCTATTCAGTGGTTCACTTTCCCAATGCCTGGGTTGGTCAAGGCTGTAGCACACACCAGCACGAGCTAGAACCGGGGGCAGGGCAGGTCAGGCCAGACCATAGCATGCACCAGCAAATGCCGAGGTGAGGCAGGCCATGCCAGACTGGGTTGGAGCACTCACTCAAACACACAACAGCCTTGGCCAGGGGGCAGAGATGTGCGATTATGGGAGTGGGAGACTGCAGGTGGTTCCCCCTGCTGGGCCACCTGCTCCTGCTGGTGAGCATGAGAGCTAGGACTTGGGGTAGACCAGGCCAGGCAGGCTACAACACCTGTTGGCCTGCATGTGAACTGGGGAGAGCCAGGCTGGGCTGACTGTACCTACTGGTTCATGCATAAGGCAGAGTAAGGGCTGGCTGGTTGGGCTTTGCCACAGCATTGGCTGTCAAATGCTGGGACTAGAGACAAATTCTGTCAAACTGCAGAAGCCCCTGGAAAGTGCAAGATCTGGGACTGGGAGTGGGTCCAATAGGGAAACTGTGGGCACCCCTCTGATGGGCTGCAACTCCCACTGGTTAGCATGAGAACAAGAGCTGAGGGAGGGTCCAGTGGAGGTTATTGAGGGTTGCTCCAACTAGCCTGCTGTTCTTACTGGTGTGCATGAGGGCTGAGTGTGCGGTGGGCAGGGTTGAGCTGAGCCACAGTATCCATTGGTTTACATAAGAGACACGGCTGGAAAAAGAAACAAGCCAATAATTGCAGCTACTAGTGTGTGCTGACATGCATGACGGACTGAACAATACCTTGCACAGGCAGGCACACAAAAGTCAGGTCTGAGAACACTAAAGACCAAGTTTCTATGGAGATTCTCCAACTGAAAAGCTGTACTGAGAACTTCAACCATGAGAATCACAGGATCTTTAGTCACAGTGTAGTGCATGTGTCAGAAGTGGGCCTCCTCAGTGGCTTAGATGGAGCAGTGGACAGCATACCCAGATGCACATGGAGGATATGGCAGTCTGTTGAAGCCTGTAGAGAACATCTGGTACCATGGCAGAGGAAGGATGGCAAAAATTGGTCAACTACACCAGCCAAGCGTTGACAGCAAATATCTGGGCAGATGGAGATTTGGGGTGGACTGTTCAGCATATGAACTGTAAAAGTATTTCCTTATCCTTGTATCAGCAAGATTGACAGCATTTCAGGACTATCGAAACCACTTGAGCAGAACTCTCAATGCATCCTCCACATCAGGGACCCTTAGATGATATCGGGTGGCCATTCCCCATCCCAGGTACTGAGGCAGTTGGGTTCCTGGATGCAGCTTCCCTCTCTGTATCCCTCCTCTCCCCCAGACACAGGAAAAAGAAAAAGAACATTTGAAAACAATGGTCTCAACCACTTTCCCCTAATCCTCAACCCTCTCCACCCCCATCAACTGCGTAAACATCATCAACAAGAAAATTTATATATTTTTTTTTCAAAGGCAAGGGAATGGGGCACAGGGATAAGACAAGCAAGAAGGAATTGTTAAGGAGAAAATTCTGGTTTATATTCTTGGAAAATAAGTGGATACTGACACCACCAAGTGATCAAGAGGTGTAAGAGGACCAGGAACAAGAAAGAATATTTGTTAGTTTGAATTTGAGGCTCCAGGCAACATTAAAATTTTGTTTCTGTCACTGCAAGCAGTGTGACCTCATTGGAGTGGGGGTGTTATTTATTCTGTGTTTTAGGGGTTTTTTTCCCTGTAACAATAGCCCTGACTTCAAGATACTTTAAAGACAACATGAGTAACTGTATAAAACACGCTTTACAGTATCTGGCACAACGTAAGCACTCCGTAAACATTCATTATAATTATGACACAGGTATGTAGACATGAAGAACTCTGGGAGGTTGAGGAGCTAGCCAGGGCCTAGTATGTCTGGTATGCAAAGTGTTGGGGAAAGATATATGATGGATAATGGAAGATAAGGTAAATCAAATTGTTAAGAGCAACGAATGGCCCTAAGCAAAGGAATTCTGGCTTTTCTCACATTTTATACAAGAAAGTACAATGCATAAATTTGTATTCTAAACCACTTCAGGGACAGGAGGTGAAGTTAAGGCAAGGCCTAGTTAGGTTAAAAGAGAACAAGGACCTTAATGAGAGCTCCTGGAAAAGACAAGGAGAAGATGGATATTCTCAGAGTGCCATAGACATGGAGCCCCCCACTCCCTTAAGACTTTTTTTTTTTTAAAGATTTTATTTATTTGAAATGCAGAGCAACACAGAGAGAAGTAATCTTTTTGGTTCACTCTTCAGCTGGCCATAATGATCAGGGCTGTGCCCAACCAGGTGTTCATTGGGTTTCCCTAGCGTGTGCAGGTGCCCAAGTACGTCAGCAGGGAGCTAGATGGGAAGTGGAGCAGCCAGGACTCCAATTAGCATGCATATGGGATGCTGGCACTGCAGATGGTGCTTTTAAGTTTTTCTGCCACAGCACCAGCCTCCTCCCTTAAGATCTCAACCAAAAGTTTTAAAAGTCACCACCTGCGCATAGATATATAAACGGTGTTGGTTGCACAAGTGAGGGGTGGGCAGGAAGAGACTTCTTTAGAAAGAAGATTGAAATCACAGCAGCTGGAACAGAAAGGGTGTTTCATGGTATACTAATGTTCAGATATGAGCAATTAGGAGATGGTGTCAGGCCAAGTCTTGCAACCTTAACTGTGGATGAGTCATTTTTGATTCTTGGATCTGTTTCCAACTCCATAAAATAGAGAGAAGAGACTAGATTCAGTAGTTTCTGTGGTCTCTTCCTGCCCAGACATCATTGAGGGCTTTACGAAAGCAGGCAAAGGATCCCTCCTCCTGAATAGAAAGAAAAGGTAAGCTTGGAAAAATATGGAAGACCTGGTCCACAGTTTGAAGGCCCAGGAAAAATAACAAGTTCTAGGCCAATAACTTTCTTATGTTTGTGTGACCTCAAGCAAGTCCCTTTTCTCTGGAACTCAATCTGGACAATGTTGGTCTACGCTAGGCACGAAAGCTGTGGCTCCCCTAGTGTATTTCTTCAAGCACCTGCTTCAGCACCCCTTGGGAACTTACTAAAATGCAAATTCCCAGCCTCCTCTTCTGATCTATGAAAAGGAGCCAGGCAATCTGTCTTTAGAAGCCTAAAGGATGTCACCAATACAGGAAAATAGTTTGAGGACCATGGTTTTTGCTATTTTTAAATTTTTGAAAAAGCTCTCCTTTTTTGTGCTAGTGTGATTTATATACAATTTGATGATTTTTTTTTTACCTGTCATAAACATACAGTATAACTACCACCCAGACCAAGAGTATTTCCACGGTTCGTTTCGTTGTGCCCCTTTGCAATCTATCTAAGCATCTATGACTGCTTTAGAACTAAACAGAAACGGAATGATTGTTCTGTTTTCTTTTTGCCAGTTGCATACTACATGATGTCTGATATTTTCCCACAATGTTGAATATACCAGTAGTATATTTCTAGAACTGAGCAATACACCACTGCAGTAACATAATTTCATTCAGAATCCTTGCTGACAGAAGTCTGGGGTGTTTTCAGACTCAAACCATTGCATGTAATGTCACTATGTCTTTGAGAAGGCACTCACTGCTCTTAGGTATGTATAAAGGAGCACTTACACCTCTTATTTTTAAAATGGAAGCCTTTTTGTAAAAAGAATTTTGAGATCATTTGTCATTGCACATGCACCTGGAAGAAACAGTATGGAGATATCCCATGGACCCTTCACTCAGGTTCTCCCAGTGGTGATATCTTGTTAAATTTTCCTACAATAACACAACCAAGACACACTGAGACTTGTCAAGAGGACAGTGTATCATCTCAAGGGTCCCTTGTGTTACTCTCTTACAGCCTCACATTTTGCATACAGGCTCTGCCTCCTACCTTCTTCCTTAACTGCATCAACACTAATTTAGTCTGATTTCCAGTTCTACAAACTGCTGTTTCACAAATGGAATTTCAAGAAATGGAGAGCAGTGTCATAGTGGCTTAAAACACAAAGCTACAAAGGGCAGACATGGACCAATGTGGGCTAAAACCGAGCTAGAATCAAAGGCGGAATGGTTCTCTATAGAGTGTGAATTTCAGCGAATATCCTATATCCACCCACCAATATCACAAAGCAACGACGAGTCAGAGCGTTGTCCTCCTAAACTTTATTGGCACTTAAGTAGAACAAAGGGTTGAGCATAAACCCCTCCAAAAACATTAAAAAAAAAAAAACCAAAAATACACACAAAAAACTGGAATACAAAATCTAACCTTTCTCCCCAGCCTCCCCTGTGGGTGGGTTACTGCCATCAGGCAGCCAGATTGTCCCAAGATTCCAGGTTTGAATTTAGCCAATATAGGGCATATCACCAAGTGAGTGTCAATATAGTTCACAGCAATGCACATAAGACTCCCTAAGGTTGGGGGGGTGGGCTGTGGGAAGGGGAGCTATCAAGGGATGCTCTGGGGTAGGGGCAATGTATGGAAGAGGTCAGGGTAGCCCTTTGGGGATTGAATCCCAGGGAGAAGGCAACAGGAAAAACAAAACCAAATGCCAAGTACTTGAAGAGTTGATTGTATGACCTATAGTGACAGGTAACATCACTAATACTGAAAGCTCCTTACATTAAAGTTTCTGGCAAAATACCCTTTTATAATATAGCATATGCTTCCCAGGTATGGGGTAGGTAAAGGAATGAGGCCAAAATGATCCTGCCCCGAGACTAATATCTTCTAATGGTGCATTAGCAAGAAAGGTAGAAATCAATACTGAGTTAGATATCACTAGAATATATAATACTGGTGGGAAGAAAAAAAGAGCATTCTTGAGTTAGAAAGGAGGAATGAGGCCACTCCAAGGTTGAGAACAAGGGGTGGGGAAATGCAAGGGATTAGGCCAGAATCCCAGCAACTCTCTGGTTTATAGTTCCATGGGACAACACAGCTGTTGGCAAGACTTGGATCAGAGGTTTGTCAAACAGAGGCAGAGCCCAGTCCCAACCTGGAGCTGGGAGGGGTGATGGAAACGAGGGTTGAATAACCTGAGACCAGAGACACAGGTTCTCACCTTTCTCAGATTCTTGTACCCACTCCCCACTGGAGCTTCCTGGCATTAAGCTCTAGGGCTCAGCATACCAAGACCTGAATGGCTGTGAAGCAGGAGCTGGGACCCAAGTATCTCTAGAAGTGGCCTACAATCCTCAGCAGGGGAAAACACTGAAACCAGGTATGTCCATTTCTTCTGTTTTGGCAAGAGTCCAGGGTGAGGCTAGCTGGGATTTTGGGTACTCATCCCTTCTGTTCTAGTTGGAGGGGATTTGGAAATTGGAGAGGGGAGGAGCAGATCCAAAGAAGGGACCAGGGACCTGGAATAATAAGTAACAGGTACCTCTGCCCTTAGAGCTCACTTGAGATGGACCTAGGCTCCCATTAAGGCAATGGGGAAGGATCTCCTACCCAGCCTTGCTTGAACAGAGGGCCAACAGTCTTTTAGGATGATCATGCAGTCTGTTGAAGGCACTGTCTCCCCCATCCCTTCCTGGGGAGAAACTGAGTCCCTAAACTCAGGGACAAGGCTTATTGGGACTGAATTTGTAGCAGGCCCAATATGGGAGGTAGAAACAAGAATGACAGAACATCTCTTTATCCTCCAATCAGTACAGAGCCTAAATAACCTGAAAAGGTATTGGCATTGGGAGGCCAAATCCTAGGTCTGTTGACATCCTAGTGCAGATAGCCAGGGTCCTGCCTCCTTCCCTAACCCTGTGATACTCCAACCTTACCAATCACAGGACGTGGGAGAGGAAGACAGTGCTGAGGCAGAGAGGCTAATTCAACCTACTCCACACTGCACTCCCGAAACAGCAAGTGTGCGCGCGCGGTGGAAGGAGGGGAGTTTTCAGATTGAGCAGGAAGTGCCTCTGAGCTGGGGAAGTGGTCTACTCTAGCAATCTAGATTAAGTAGGACAGAGAAGGGAAAGCAGGGTCCCATTGACACCACAGTGGGCTGTTTGCCCAGGGAAATAAATGGGGGCTGAAGAGTTAGGTTTGGTCCCATGGCTGCACTGACTGCTTGGCATGACTCCAGGGTTGCTCTAGTTAGTGGCTCTAGCACAGTGTGAGTTAGGCAAGGGTGTAGGAGTGGGGCCGATGAAGAAGGGAGGAGGGGTCCCTAGAGGCTGGGTGTCTATTACATGGATTCAAACTCATCAATACGCTGCTTGGTGTTGCCCTGCCGGATCTGGCGCAAGGTCTTGTACTTGTCTCGGCCCAGTCGCATGTTCTCAGCATGGATCATGTCATTGGCAGTCTTCTTGGACTCATCACGAGCATTGGCCAGCTCTGAAGTGAGGGCCTGTGAAGGAGGGAAGGAATTCGGGAATCAACAGCTTCCTTTCATTTTAACCAGATTTTCTGCCCCAGCCCCCAACACAGGGGCTGGGGGAGGGGGGTGATTTCCAGCCCTGTTAGGACTGTGATAAGAATTAAAAATAAAGCCCAAAAACAAGCTTACAAACTTAGAGGATCAAGGAGTGATGACTGTTCCCTGAGAGGAGTACAATGTATCGTAGGTTCAGTAGGAATTTTTTTTTCAGTTAGATGTTTTCTGAATGTAAGAGGTCAATCAAGCAGGAGTGGTGGGACAGTGAATCCTCATAGTCTAACAAGCAAGAGGTACCTGCCCTTTCAAGCTTTCACTTGAGAATGGATCAGGCTTCCACACCACACAGGGATTGGCTCCTACACCCATCCTGCCATCCAGGGGAAGACCAAGAGCCACGAGTCAACACACAGGGACTTCTTGACTCTTTGGCTCTGACTGTGTACCTTTAGGTGCTTCTGCACACGCTCATTCTTCTCTGCCTCGGTGGTACGCTCCTCCTCACTGCGGTCCTTGGCCATAGCGTCAGCCCGTAGATCGGCACTGGCCTCCGCCCCATTCTCATCCTGCTCATCTTGATCATTCTCGGCAGGCTCTGCCACATGAGGTGTACTCATGGCAGTCTTCAACTCAGCACGGGTCTTCTCCAAGTCTTCCTGTACCATCTGGGCCTATGTGGCGACCAAAGGAGAAAAGGACCAGCAGTCAGATGAGGTGATTTGTGATAACCTGTACACCTCTAGAAGAATCTAGACAAGGCAGACACCAAGTGGAACAAGTAAATCCATTTGCCTCGCCCTTGATTTCCTCTTTGTCCAACGGGACAAGGGAATTCTGGAAATGTCTAAGACAGTCTTGCACACCTTCCTTCAAAATGTCTGCTGCCAGAGAAGCATGGAAATAGAAGGACCTGGAAGCTTTGTGGGAGGTACCACTTCCCATAATGCTTTATTCAGGGCACCATGTCTTACCTTCTGCTGCCACTCCACAGCCTCACTCTCCTTCTTCTGTCGGGCCATTTCCAGCTGGGAGATCCGGGCTGTCAGTTCCGCCATTTCCATGGCCTGCGGATAAATTAGCAGCCTATGAGGACTGGGGCTTCTGCCCCTCATGGTTCAGGTATTTTCAAACCTAGTTTTCTTAGGGAATCAGTAGGTAACCTACAGATCTACATGTTTGCTACCTTGGAAGCTCTTTTTACCAGACTCCTTCATTCCACTCCTATCTTCCATACTCACCACATCCTTACAAGCCACAGCTCCCCGCACAGACTGCAGGTGTCCTGAAGACAAGAGAGTCATCTCTGTGCCTGCCTCACTGTATTCCCTTCTATTTCCCCCTCACTCCAACTCCATTGCCAAGTATGCACTTGGAGCCTTAGGAAAGCTGTGGAGATAACGATCATTGTCTAGAGTGGCAGACCCTTGCCTGCTATCCTAGAATGATCAGGGCTTCACTAAGACTCCTCCTAGGATCAGTACAGAAAATACACTTAAGCATCACCAGGAGATGTGAATAAGGGAAGAAAGCTTATGCTTAGCTTCCCTTTGGGCATATCTTCCATGCTAACCTCCCCCTAAGAGATAGGCCTCAGTCCCCACTGCTACTATTTGCTCTCCAAATAGTGTGAGCAAGAGCATATCAAGGAATTTGAGTCATTGCTTTGTGATTTTTGAGTCACAAAACCCTTAGTAATGATTAGAGTATGGATGATGGTGCAACCCTCCCCAAATCCAGCTTTTCCTTGTGATTTCACAAGGACACAGAAATGGGTGCGAAACCTTACTCAGCCATAGCTGTGTGACTTTGGTAGGTCTCTTAACCTCCATGAGCCCTAATTTTCTTAGCTAGAATTAATCCCATAGGGTTTCTGGGAAGAGAAAATTTGAAATAAGCCAAAGGAAAATCCATTGCCAGCCTAGAACACAGCAGGTCCTCTATATGTGAATCTCTGTCTTTTTTTTTTTTGTTTTTTTTTTTTTTGTCCTCCCTGTCCACTGCCAGGTCATCAGCTTAAATCCCTAAGGGTTCTGAACTACAAATTCAGAAACTACAAGTGAGGGAAGACTGTAGAGCTTTTGGGGCCAGGCCAGCAACTTCTCAGCTTGATTCTGAATAACATATCTGCTAAGGGTTTGTGGAGCAGAAGTCTCCCTGAAAGAGTCAGCCCTGTGAGTGGATGTAGTTGTAATTAGGCAGGTAGACAAGAGGGAAGGAGCAGGCCCCACAATCCCAGTTCTTCCTACAACTTTACCAGCTGTTCCTGGGTCTTCTTCTGGTCCCGAGAGGCCTGTAGCAGGGCCTCCTTGGCCTCTTCAGCTTCTTGACGCTCTTTAGCCAGCTTTTCAGCCTCACTCTGGGCACGTTTCCGTTCCTGCTCAAGTTCCAGGGCCCGGCGGGTCTGTTCTTCCAGTTCTGGGCAGCAAAGGAGAAAAGGCATTGAAGAGGACAGAGGGGAAGAAGACACTCAAGCTCCTTTCCTGCAAATGTTCCACCCCAGGGCACAGCTGGCAAAAGAGTCTGAGCACTCTTTCTTCTTGCCCCATCCCTCACCAATTTATTCTGTGAACACAAAGCACTAGTTGCTGTGAGTCTGCAGGTCAGCGAAAAGGGTTTCTTCACCTCAAAGCATCAGGTGCGGGAAAACTCAGTCACCAAACTGGCCCCAAGCCTCACCTTGCTGAGCCTTCTTAGTCTGTTCCTCAATCTGCTTCAGCCTCTCCATCAGTTCCTCCTTCTCCCGTTCAATTTTCTCCTTTTCCTTTTCTGCCATTTCACGCTTCTTCTTCTCATTTTCCAGTAGAGCACTAAAGAATAAAGTTGGAAAAGGACAGCTAGTAAGGCTTCACAAAAACCTGGGGACTTGCAAGGATCCCAGACTCTGGGGCTTTTAGCCTCTGCTGTTTCAACACACCCTGGGTTAGTGAGTTTGCACCACATTCCCTTACTGCCACAACCTTGATGTCACATCATTGCCCCCGTGGGCTCACATGCTCTAGGCCAATCAGTTTGCTTCTGAGTCAGAAGGCCCAAACTGGATTTTCAGCCCTGCCAATAGCACATTGAAGTGATCTCAGCTATGCTACTGTTTTTGCTCTTAGCCTCAGTCCCACTAACTATAAAATGGCCAAATAGATCCAGGGAGACAAATTTAGGCTCTGTCCTGGGATGCTATGCTTCATGTCTGGTGATCTTTCTGGAGAGAGCACCAGTCTCAGAACTACCTCTGCCTACCCAAAAGTCCAGCTTTAAGCACCTTTTGTGCAGAATTTGATAACAACTTTCTTGCCGCAGGTCCAGCACAAAATCCTCACCTTGAACACGCCAGGATCCCATATGGGCACCAGTTCTAATCCCAGCCATGTGCTTCGCCATCCAGCTCTCTGCTTGTGGTCTGGGAAAGCAGTGGAGGACGGCCCAAAGCCTTGGGGCCCTGCACCCACTTCGGAGACCTGGAAGAGCTCCAGGCTCCTGGCTTCAGATCAGATCAGCACTAGCCATTACAGTCACTTGGGGAGTGAATCATCAGATGGAAGAGCTTCCCCTCTGTCTCTTCTCTCTATATATATCTGACTTTGCAATAAAAATAAATATTTTTTTAAAAAAAAATAAAGAATTTTCTTGCTCCAACACCTCTTTCAGGAAACTTTCCTGTATTCTGTGGCTAAATGCCTTTCTTTCCCCTCTGAGATTTGATTCCTTTCTCCTTCTCCCTATCTCTTCTTCTGTTATTTTTGTCCTAGCACTTGTTACCATCTCAGGTACTACCTAATTTTTTTTATATGTCTTTGCATTCATATTGCAATGATAGCTTCATGTGGGCAGGCATTTGGGATCTTTTTCTCTGCTTGATGAAAATATTTATTAACTGAGTTAATAGTGCAGCATTTTTTATCTTAAGTCATATATACAAGATACGTCAAGAAGTTCGTGGAAGTGCCAGTACTGTAGTGTAGCAAATTAAGCTGCCACTTGTGATCCTGGCATCCCATATCAAAGCACTGCTCAAACCCTGCCTATTCTATTTCCAGTCCATTATTCCTGCTAATGAGCCTGGGTAGGCAATCGACGTTGGCCCAAGTCCTCGGGTCCCTGCCATCCATGTGGGAGATCAGGATGAAGTTCCTGTATCTTGACTTCAGCTTGGCACATCCCCGCCTGTTGTGGCCTCCTGGCAAGTGAAATAGTATGTAGAACAACTCTGTCTCTCTGTCTTCCTTGCTCTCCCTCCAGTGTTCTGACTTTCAAATTGATAAATAAACATATAGATAAATATTTTTAAAAAAACTCCATGGAAATGTAGAATTAAAAAACAAATTGAGGCAGTTAGCAATTAGCTTACCAGTTAGGATGCCCGTATTCCACATCAAAGTGCCTGGATTTGACTCCCCATTTCATCTCTACTTTAAGTTTCCTACTAATGCCAACCTTGGAAAGCAACAGTGATGAATTGAATAACTGGATTTCTGCCCCCACCCCCTCCACATTTGAGACTAGGCTCACAGCTTTTAAAAAAAATCCTTAAAAATTCAGATTTAAATGTGCACAGCATTTGCTGTCTTTTTGTTTATCTGAGGAACCCAGAGTCCATCTAGTATAGAAATGGATGAATCGTAGACAATGGGGAGCTAGGAAGTACCCCTCCTTCCTAGAAGTCCCTGGTACCCCAGGTTTCTAATACTTGCTTCTAAGGAACCTGAGACTAAATGGAAGCAGCTGTCATCCCTACACAGCTCCCTCTTGGTCCTAGGTTGGCTTCATTTTCTGCCTTAGCAGTCTAGGTACTTTTAAGATGCTTCCTGGCCTTGGTTCTGGTCCCATTCCAGCTCTGTAGCACCTACCGCTCCATCTGCTTCTGGTGCTTCTCCTCCCGGGCCTGTGCCTTCATCTGCTGCACTTCAATGGTGTCGGGCTTACGGCGGCGCATGTATAGCTCATGGTTCCCCATGCACAGGGCTAAGATTCGTTTGTTAATCCGCAGTCGGGGAGCATAGAAGACAAAGTCCTGGTGGGAAAACAGCAATCACAACGTGTTTGGAGGTACAGATGAAGGCGAGTTTCTCCCTTCTGGAAAGCTATGTCCATAAGCAATGGAAACATTATTTAATTCAATCCTTCATATTAGAGATCAGAGTGGTGAAGTAACTTGCCCAGGGTCAGACAGCAAGTTAGTGGCAGACCCAAGACTAGAACTCAGGTTTCTTCAGTCTAAAACCAGTTCTCTTTCCACAAAACCACAACTTTTGGCAATTGCTGCTTATGAGAAGCATCCTAAACACCCTCAATTGAGTTGAGGGGTATCAACTGTCCTTCTGTGTTACTCAGAGATCCCCCTGGGACTCAGGGGGCCTCTTTTGGAAGCCAGGTAATTCCTGAAGCATATCCTAATGAGTGCAGTACAGGTGGCTGAACAGCTCCTGTGTGTCTAAAAAGCAGATCTCAGACCCAACCTCTTAAATCCTTTTGTGGAACAAGACAGGCATACATACATACATACATACATAGATAAATACATCAATTATGCAAATATTAATTGTCCTGGTTGTGGTGGTTTTTTTTTTTAAAGAAGCTCTGATCTCAGCTGACTTTGTTACTTACCTTCTTCTGATGAAAGTTGAGCACAGCAGCAATGAAAAAAGCACACACAAGAAAATCCAGTGAGTTTGAGTTTGTTACTACAAATATCACTGGACCAAAGTCACCAGGTGGTGAATTAGCCACTGCCTCCTCTGTCACTGAACCCAAATTGTTACCATCTCACATGACTTAGAGTGCACTGGAAGGAGCAAGGGCTCTCGAGGCCAGATAATTTAGGTATTAATCCCAGTTCTACCATTTTCGGCTGTATGATCTTGGGCAAATCACTCCATTTCTCTGAATCTCATTTTTTTTTCAGCTATAAGTTAAATATGCTACTATCTACCTGACCATGTTGTTGAGGTTTTAAGGAAACAATATACGCAAAACATCTAGTATGGTTAAGTTCAAATACCTCAAGCCTTGTTCACCCTTAACAAAAACACTCAACTTGAGCCATAGCTACTGCCCCTTATTGGACACAAAATACAGCGAGGGTATACTCTCATCTCAATTTTCTATACTATTCTCTGGTCTTGTCAACTGAGTTGGATGAGAACTATGGCAAGCATGTTAGAGAAATTAAGTGAATCAGAACATTTTGCTGGCTTTTGGTTAGTCTAGAGAAGTCTGAGAGGGCCACAACCAGGTTACACCAAAGATCAAGTTTGGAGATTAACTTTCAATTTAGACTTCTGATTGCCTTTTCTCCACAATTAAAAATAAAGAGATAATATAAACAGCATCCACTTTCTGAGGTTCAGAAGCTTGGTAAGATGAGCTGCATTGTCTGTTTCTAGCCCAGAGATTCTGGGTAGAGGCTATGGCTAAGAAGCAGCACTCAAGACTGCCCGTGGCCCTCCCTTATCCACAGCAAGGAAGACATGTAACAACTGGCATCTGCTGGCTATTTCTTGGCATCAACATCCCCTTACATCCCCAATCTCCATTTGTGCTTCCTGTTCATGAACACACACATACACACATCAGAAAATGGAGACAAAATAGTAATGATATAACTGTTCTCGGCATTATCCAGGCATCAGCAAGCAAGCACCTGTCTTGGCCAGAGTGGGGTCACTCACCGGGGCTTTTTTGTCAATGGGCTTGATGACAAACTTCTTATCATTGAAAGAGATGTTCCGGATTTCACTCCAAGGGAATCCTATCTTGGGAGTCAGTCTGTAGAAATAGAAACCAACAATATTAGGACAAGGGCAAGAGAAAGACATAAAGGACTGATGTTTTACCCTCACTAGTCCCTGTCCCCAAACTTCTCTCTTGAGGAGGAGGTAGACTCACTGTCAGCTCAACTAGTGATAGCACATGCTAGCAGGTCAGTTGTAAGCACTAGAGGCACAAAACGGATTCCGGATACCACAACCAACACAGTATTCCTTGGCCCAGTCTCTTAGGTTTGCTTTGTTAAGAGTTATCAGCTCTATTTAACTACGACTATTTTACCCAAGGCTGTAAAGGTAGAGAGATAAAGTAAATGAATTCCCAGATTCAAAGTTATATAGGACGATAATCTATTGATCTCTAGTCTCACCCAGAGGGAAAAATAAGCAAGTAAAATAAGGTATGGTGAGAGGATTACAGGCCAATAGCCACTTTATCATCGTGTGGGTCTATAGAAACAAGCATAAATGCAATTAATTGTAATGTATTAATCATACTAGTAACCCCATTTAAACAAAATAATATCATTTAAACATGTAATATCTTAAAACTATTAATAAGGCTTTACATTCTGTTTTTCACACTATGCTTTCAAAGTCTGGTACATAGCGTACATTCCCAGCACATCAGTTCAGAGTATCAAGTGCTTAATAGCCCCATGAAGCCAATGCCTCCAATAACAGACATTTATAAAGCTAGTCAGTATAGGATTTTGAGTCAAAAAAAAAAAAAAAGGATTTTGAGTCCAGAGGATAGCTGCGCAATCACCTAAGCTGGATTAAACTAGGCCAAAAGGACCGATTCAAAAGACTGAGCTCCATGGAGAGAAATAAGTGCTTGAGGTCAGAGTCCATGACCCCAATAAACTCAGAAAACTCTGAGGTGTACCTGTCATTCTGCTCATAGATGTTGAGTCCCAGGGCATCCACACCCAGCCACAGCTCTGAGCCTTTCTTGTTCTTAATGTTGAAGTAGTTCACCCCGTACATTTCCAGGTCTTGAGCAATCTTCAGGTACTCCAGGACAGCATCCTCTCTAAATGACAGAACAGAGGGTCCCAGAGGGGAGCCTATGCATCAGAGCCAGGAAAACAGAAAGCCTGCTTGCTCTACATTTCTAATAAGGATATCCAGAGTGAAAACGGTGACAGAAAGTGAGCAGATGATGGACAACAGAGCATACATGGTTTTTGTCAAGTAAACTTTGCTGGCAAGAATTTAAGCTCTGAGATTCCCAAGGGGAATCAGGTTAGGCTGAGTCTTGCTGGTCTCTGGCACATTAGCTGCTACAGAAACAATTTCTCTTCTTCCTATTTATTTTCACAGTCTATTATACTGGCACGTTTTAGCAGAGCTCAGATATGGTAGTGCTGACTACATGATAGATTTATTCCTTAGCGAAGCAACCCAAGCACTCTGCAGTGTTCAGAGAGCTCCTTTCTTAATGTCATTTCTGGAGAAAAGTCATAGGAGCCCAGAAACTGCCTGGGTTTACTGAGATCCTCTCCATTTCTTTATGGTCAAAACTATTTGGGCTACAAATTACTAGCATGCATCAAAACTAAACAAACACCCTTCTAATGAGATTACTTTGCTGTCTATATTTAAATGCCGGCACTATCTTTGTCCTCTTTTCTCCAACATCCAACAATATTTCTAGTCTTCATTCTCTCTACAAAGGCAACCAGGGCCCACAGCTGCCAGGGCAGGCTTACCTGAGCATACCCCGGTGTTCCTCATGCCACACCTGGATCCGCTCCTCCCACTGATCCTTATTGAGTTTGTGCTGCTCCAGAACTCTAGAAATGCAATCAGAGATAAGTGGTTTAATGTACAAAACCCACAGGAGGGAAAGGAAGCCCACTTTGGTCACTAAGGGTTGATGCAAAGAGAATGTAGAGTCATCTCATTGGGGTCATACTGGAAACGGGCTAAAATTATAGCAGGGAGATAGGAGGACTACAAGAATAGATGACCAAGAAAGATAACAGGGATGTATATTCAACCAGAAAATGCAACACTACATGGTAATCTCCAAACATGGCAGTGCTGTATCGGGAGTCTGTATTGACTTTGCGAGATAAGAGTAGGGAAGGGCCTCATGGAGCCAGGCATACTCTATTCCTGGATCTTCTTGGGACGAACAGTTTGAGAATCTTGCTCAAACATGAGAAGACAGCTTTCGTGTATAAAACAGAAATCCTAGCCCAACCACCTAGATCTACTGGGTTGTAAACAAGGTATGCTTTAGATCTACTGGGTTGTAAACAAGGTATGCTTTAAATATACTGTCTCAAAACACCATAGCAATGACTCAAGTCGAGTTTCAAAGCATTGCTACTATTTCTAATGCCTTCTGCTGAGTTGTACATGTACTATGGCACCCACAGAACCAGGGATCCCAGTGTGAGGATTGGCTTATTATAATGCAAATAACTATGGAAATAATAATCATTGGATGCGATGGAAAAAAAAGACCCAGCATGAAAACATAAACAGACCAGGGTCACAGATCTGGTTGCACCTCAAATGAGCAACGAGAGATTGGGGCAAATCAGTATGAGCACCTCTGCACTTCTATTTCCTTACCAGGAAATAAAGATAACATCTGCTTATCCATTTAGTGTGTTGTCATGATGATAAAACAAAAATAATTATTGTTTCAGAGTGCTCAACTTTAAAGCTTAGAAAAGCAGAAAGCTCCCTTGTTTGAGCTCCCCCACATCCCTGGCTTGTGTACTCCTCTCTCTCTTGTGAAGTCCTGAAATAAAAGATCCAAACCAGTGGGAAGCACTGAGAAAAATATAACCAGCAAGAAGAGAAAAATCAATCCATCTGCTTCCACGTAAGCACCTGCCTCTAGGGTAATGAGGTTCTATAATCAGGCACACAGAGGAGGGAGGAGACCAAAAAAAAAAAAAAAAAAAACAGACATTGAAAGCCAGAGAAACAACAGGGCATGACGCTATGCACAAGCTTATCTCTCTGAACCTCATAGCATGGTCTTATGGCAGACGCCAGTGGAGAGGCACAGATCCAGGGGACCTGCACAGCAAGATCCTCACCTCTGCGGAAGCAACTTGTCTCCAGCCAGATAGCCAGATTTGTGCACTTCCTTATTGAAGTCGCCATACTTGGACTGGACAGCATAGGAGGCCAGCAGAACAGCCGTCTCCGGAGGGCAGTAAATATCATCATTGAGAATACCCTCCTTCACTTGTAGAAAGAACAGGCGCTGGGTGATATCCTGGATCAATTCTTCAGAAACATCCTCAGGGTAGAACTTGGCCCGGAACTTGAAGAGCAAGGGGCTTTCCTTCCGTACATCCTGGGCAGTCACCTAGGAGCAGCACGGGGTTATAGACGGTCAAAATCTAGGTTTCAAGGTATAAGTTGGGGAGCAGATCATAGGGCAGGGAGAAGACACTGAAAGGTTATTATCCCAGAAGCCCAGATGGCAACAGTCCTGGTACTACAGAGAGGGCACATTATTTTCTTTGTGGACCCAATGACATGTCTAACCATTTCCTGTTGGAAATTTCATCTAGAAGTTACCTAATGTTCACTGATGGTCTGAAACCTTTGAGCCACCATTAGGTGGCAAAATATCCAACTGGCAATAAATTTGAGGGTAAACTTAAGAAAGCTCCTCCTTTAAGGTTCCTTCGAGTCCACAAATTAGCAAAGTAAAAATTAGAATGTGTGACTGAGGTTTGGGAATTGGATAGACAAGAACACAAACAAGATAATTATTTTGAAAATATTTTTTATGTGGGGTCAGTGTGATGACTCAACTGGCAAGAGCCTGCATCCCATGCAGGTACCCATTCATGTCCCAGCTGCTCCACTTCTGATCCCTGTTTGTGGCCTGAGAAAGCAGTAGAAGACATCCCAGAGCATTGTGGTCCTACACATGTGTGGGAGACCCAGAAGAAGCTCCTGGCTCAGCCCTAGCCATTTGGGGAGTAAACCATCAGATGGAAGATTTCTCTCTCTCTCTCTCTCTCTCTCTCTCTCTCTCTCAACTTGTTTTTCCAATAACAATAAATCTTTACAACACACTTTTATTTATCTATTTCCAAGGAAGAATGAGAAAGAGAGAGTATCTTTCATCTGCTAGCTCACTCTTCAAATTGTTGTAACACCCATGATGAGGCCAGCCTGAAGAGAGGTTCCAAGAACTCCACCCTAGTCTCCTACACAGGTGCAGGGTCCCAAGGCTTTGGACCATCCTCCACTGCTTTCCAAGGTCATTAGCAGGGAGCTGAGTCCAAAGTGTGGCACTCTGATATGAGCACAGACATCCCAAGTGGCAGCTCGACCTTCTGTGCCAGCAAGCCTGTCCCTACATCATCTTAAAAAACAGGAAACTGACTCAATACTGCCACATTTGTCCATGCAAAAGTTTCAACTTTTTCGGAAAATTATTCTACCAGCAGAAGGTGGAGTACCTACCCCCTAGATATGATCTGTGTGGAAATCTCTAAGGACAAAGTCAGCTAGTTTGAAGATAGTGAGATGGAGGACTGCCAGCCTCCTGCAGAGATGTTTCTTAGAACAGACAGCTTAAACAGACTCTGATCATCCCATCTGGAATCCCACTGTGGTGGAAGATCAAGAAAAGCAGTAAGCACTTGTATGAGGTTTAGGTATCAATTAGCCCATTGGGGACAGGCAGTATGACTCTGATTTTTTTTTTTTTGACTCAAATGTCTAGTTCTCTAACATTATTGCAAAGCCTTTAATATTGAGAAAAAGAAAGGGGTATCAAGCTCCTCTTGAAGAACTAATGACTTTTGTCCCAAACAAGTAGAAGTTCAAGGTAGAGCTCCCAATGGGAAGGAAAGGGTCTCTTCTTCCTAGAATACTGGCCCTTCCTGCTGCGAGAGGTCAATGTGGAAACAGAGCAGAAACATTGGTTGTCTTGTCTGAGTCATCTGTCTGTATTCTAATTCAGAGGGCCAACAGACCACCCAACTTCAAAACATAGCCCCAGGTACCCTGCATTTGCCAGCTAGTGCATGTTACATTCTTGAGCAAGTTCTTGTGGAGGAATAAATTCCAAATCTGACAGAAGAGTGAGTAGTTACCTTCTTATTGAGCTTGAGCCAAGTGGAGAAACCCTTGGTGTCCTGGTACTGCAGACCAAAGAACCACACTTCCCTCAGGCCAATGGTCTTCACCACCTAGAAAACACAAAAACCGAACTGATTGAATCCTTACCTTGTGCCAGGTACAGAGGACACAAAAAAGTAGAGCCACCAAAGTCTCATGCTCTTAAAAAGTTTAAGGATCTTGGCATCTGGCAAGAAAACACCTTTTGGCAGCAGTCAAGAAATAGTATCTGCATCATTCTGCACAAAGTACTTCTAATGAGATATGGAGGGGAAGCACTTCCACACATTGAGAACTTAACATCCATTACCTTCTGCAATGTTCCAAATAGTCCTATGATATCATAAAATGAGAGTCATTATATAGATAGTGAAAGCGAGGTTCAGGTGCATAAAATGATTTGTCCAATGTCAGGTAGGGTCAGGATTCAAATGAGTTTTGTTTTTTTTTTTGTTGTTGGTTTTTTGTTTTGTTTTGTTTTTTCCCTAACTCAAAAGCCATTCAAATCTAACACTTTCCTACCTCCCTCTGCTACTTTCAACTCTTGGGGTAGACTAAAGGTTTAAGATAGAAACTGTTTGACTGACTCATGCATCATGTTCACCTAGGATGCTTCCAGATACTATCCTTTATATTTTAGTAACCAGGAGTATAATTAACAGATTTACAACACTCCAAAGAATATGTGAGAAGACAAAGCAAGGACTGTGGGATCTATACACTCTGAAGCTTTGCTGTTTCTAGGTGCTAGGGTCCATTTATTTATCTTTGCTTGGAGACTAGTTATGATGCCCTTTGCCATTCAGAAAAGTTGAAGGTGTAAATAGTGTGAGTACCTCAGTATGGTACCTTAGGGATCCTCTGGTGCCCTGAACTTCCTGCTGAGGAGTGGGCAGGAAAGGAAAGGCTGCCAGGAGAGGACACATAGGGTCTTTTTTCCAGTCCCCAACATTAGTATGTTGATGATCTGTTTGTAGACTCAAGCCTAGCATGCCCACCACTGGCAGCCGTGAAACTGAGACACATCCTAATTGAGGTCAGGCTGGCAACAACCTACTTTATTTTTGCCTTTTCTTGTTTGAGGGGGAAGGATCGAAGTTAGGGGGCTAGAGTGAGCTGAAGAGAATACAAGAAATGTACCTGTGGATAAAACTAGGAAACACTGATCTAGAGTTGCCAATATCCTTCCCAATCAACAAATTACTATCTTCGCTTGACACACACACACACACACACACACACACACACACACACACGTATGGGATACTCTGTAAAGCAGTTAGGATGCCCATGTCTCATATCAGAATGTCTGGATTGGGAGTCTCAGCTCTGCTTCCAATTCCAGGTTCCTGTTAACATGTACCCTGACAGTATGGTTACTACCACCAATATGGGAGACCTAGACCTTTGGCGTTACCCATCCCCACCACTGTGAGCATTTGCGAAGTGAATCAACAGAAGGGATCCTTTCTTTCTGTTTCTGCCTCTTGAATAAATATATCCATATCCAGGACTCACAATCACACCTGGAACTTACAATCTAGATCTGCCCAGGTCCAAAGAAAAAAAGTATGTCCTTTCTATGCAGCACCTATCATGCACCAGGTACTGAACACTAAACAACTCTGTGAAATAGCTATTATTCCCATTACATGGAAGATAAACTTAAGGCTTAGAGAAAGAACCTATCTAAAAGCATGGAGCCACAAAACCCTGATATGTGTGACTTTAAAGCCTGTACCCTTTCTTCTCTAGTACTCTATCTCCAGCACTCTATGCCCTAATGTCAAGGGCTCCCAGAAGCTTAACGTCACAGAACTTTTAGGTAACCAACTTTGACACCTCTTTTTTTTTTTTTTTGTCCCGGATATCTCATCCAGATAGTGAACTCTGACCACTTTTACACTGAGGTGTAATTTCTAGCTTCCTCCCCAGTCAATAGTCATTCTGGGGAGAAGCCAACTTCTTCTGGAGCGAAGTCATCAAGCTTGCCTGCTCACCAGGCCAGCCTTCTTCCTTATTGTTTGAATTGGCTATTCTGAAACCTGAACAAAAGTCTCATTCTGCCTCCAAACTGCCATGTGAGTTTAAGGCAGCACATTCCCCATCTGGCCATCACTGTCCCCAGCTATTAGGGTTAGGGTTTACATTAGTTATTTCTTAAACTCCGTCATTTTACCAATTAGGTTATAAGGTTATTTTGTAATCGGGTGAGAAAAACAACCCAATTTTCCACCTACTTCTTGCTGACTTATTAGGAACATACTTAGCAAAGATAAATTGGGATGGAAAAGTGGGGAGGAAAGATCAAAATGGTTCCAGGATTCAACAGCCTCACAGATGAGGCCCTGACTTTAAGTCAACAGGCAGCAGGAACTGGCAGCAAGTCTTAGATAGACTAATATGAATGCTTACATTGAAATGTAGTATTGGCTATTTGCAGAGGGTGGAAAGGGTTGGCAAGAGAGAAGTTTTAAAGCATGTTTTCTTTATTTCATACTAGAACTAAGAGCACAATAATCAGTTCTAATGATGTTTCACAGATTGAAGAAAACTGTCCAGCTGCAATTGGTAGAAAGACGCAAGTTCCATGAAAACAATCCAGTCTCAGTAGATAGAAAAGCTCACTAACGATGCTAAAAGGCAAGTTAAATCATTAGGGTCAGCATGCTAGGTCACGAGAAGTAGGTCTGATTGAACAGACCTGGTAAGGAAGCAATTGGCCTTTGCTTATAACAACAGGTCAGCTGTAGAAGCTCAGAGAGCCCAGGGCTAAAGGGAAGTCAGGAACACACAAATTACCTAGCCAGTCCTGAAGGGTCCAGGAGTGAACTCCTTAGCCTGTTTATGTACCATGCTAATGTTTAATTAATATTGTGTATCGGGTATGCTAAAAGAAGGAGCATCATGGGAATCAAAATAGTTCTGGCATACAGAATAATTCTGAGAAGATGGATGGGGTGCTAGCTAATACAATGTTGACAGAAATAATTCAGAATCAGCGAGGAATCTTGATCTTTCTGAACTTTGTGATCAGAGAAAAATCAGAAACACAGATTTTCCACTGCCTTAAGCTCCAAGACTTGGAGAGATGAACAATGTCTTTCAGCTTACAAAGAAGTTCCAAAGTAAGGAAGTGAGCATGTGAGGGGGAGGAAATATGACCAGAAGTCAGAATTGAGGTTGTGAAAAAACAAACCAAAAAAAAAAAAAAAAAGGACAAAACAGATGACCCCTGATCTTAGGCTATAAGGATATCTCCAATTAAGGTCTTGGGGACTCTGGGAAACATTTGATAAGGCAACTCTTGGCCTCGTTTCCAATTCCCTAGACACGGAAATGGAGCCAAGATTTGCTTGCTTCAGCTTTGTTTCCAGCTGAGACCTCTACTCCAGGGGAAAAAAAAAAAAAAAACCAGAAACTGTTTTCAAGTAAGAGAGAGGCACCTAGCTGCCAATTCCAGGAACAACCTCTGTGGACCAAGTGACTAGAGTTCTTATCGCTCCATTCCAAGAAATGGTTCTAGCCTGGAGGGGAAAAAAAAATCCTTCTTAACTCCCTTTAACCTCAGCCAGCCAAATAATCTGTTGAACAAGTATTTCCCAAAGATGCCATGGAAGAAATCCTTAAATAACGAGTACATATCCTGAGAGGATTCAAGGATAGGGACGGAGAGATAATTAGATTGGTTGCAAGTTAGCTGGAATTTCTTTGAAACCTCAGGTTAAGTCTTCATTGTACAAATTTCACATTCCACTCCATAAACTAATGTTTTTAATATAGTAATTAAAACTGACATGCCAATACTTGTACTACATCACATGTAGCCCACAGATCAGTGGACCCCCTTACAATCTGCTGCACACACACCTAGGGGGACTGGCTGTTATGGATTCAGTTCAGCACCATGACCAAAATGTCCAAAACAGGCTGTAAAGTGTTATGCTGTTCAAGCAGTAAAAACAAGATCCAGTGAAAGCAAGAATTTGCCTCTGAGAAAATCTTCACTACTCTCAGGCGCTTCTAGGTGTAAATGAGAACCTGTTTTCCTTCTTTTTTGCATGTGAAGGCTGCCTAGGTTTGATTGCTGTGGAGCCCAGAGCCTCCCCCCTTGTATCCCCCCCAGGAATCAACCTATCCGAGTAAACAAACCAGTGACGTCACCAACCGCCTCAGAGGCCCACAGCACGATCAGGAACCTGAAGGCTGCAGCCTCAAGAGGACCGTGTGAGAAATTATGTGCAAAATGCGTCAATGCCCAGACACCTGAGGCCCACTGAGATCCCATTCTCAGCTTGGAAAGAGCTGCGTCAACCACCCACCTAAAAGCAAATCAATGCACAACTGCAAAGCTCCAAGCCAGGCTGTTTGTACCTGCACACTGCCTGTGCTTTAGCGGTTTTCTGATGTATAGCAGAGAATGCTCATGGGGTGCCAAGTCTGGGGAGCAGGCAAGGGGAGGGGTCACACGGGGCACATCTGACACAAGGCACTGGGAAAATGGAAAACACCATGTGCCCTGATTCGAGCCCTAGGAGCATCACTTCCTAGTGATGTGAACTTCAAAATGATCTCTTACCCTCCCTCAGCCTCGGTTCTTCCTTGGCAATATGGGGATAATAATATTATAATAACGAATTTATTTGACAAAATGCAAGCGGGAAGAAAAGAAAGGGTTGCTATTTTTAATGAAAAGTCCTCCAGTCCTAAGTACTCCAGGGAGCCAGATATGCTTCTTGAGTTCATGGCTCTCTCATCTGAACTCCTAGAGCAACTTCCACCTACTAATGTAACACTTAATAATAACAACCACAATTGGAATGTCTGAACTTTATTTATCTAAGGATTAAGTCACAAAAATCTCTGAGATTTCAGTGTGATTGTCATACTGAGGAAAAGGAAAAGCCCGAGAGGCGTAATGAGCCACTCAAGGTCACACAGCCAAGTAGCAAGGACAAAAACCGAACTCAGGGCTGACTCTAAATCTGACATTCCGTATACCTTGCCGTGTTACCTGATCCTCAGGGGTGTTTCTTTCATTCATTATGAGAAAGGGGTTGCATGTGCCTATCTAAGCCTCCACTGCTAAGGAACTCCATGTGGCTTTAGGGCAGAGATGGTGTTGGACAGGTTCTGAGAGTCTCTCCAGGGCACTACACACTTTCAGTCAATATTCAGTGAGTCAATGAATACATGGGCAATAGGTGCTCTGAAACTTAACTTCACCCTCTTAAGAGCTAGAGGAAGGCCCAGTGTAATAGCCGAGTGGCTATAAAGTCCTCACCTTGCAATGTGCCGGGATCCCATATGGATGCCGGTGTGTATCCTAGCTGTTCCGCTTCCCTTCCAACTGCCTGCTTGGAGCCTGGGAAAGCAATCCAAAGCCTTGGGACTCTGTACCCGCGTGCAAGACTGGAGCAGGCTCCGGGCTCCTGGCCACTTGGGGAGGGAACCAGTGGGCGGAAGATGTTTCTGTCTCTCTTTCTCTCTGTAAATCTGACTTTCCAATAAAAATCAATAAATTTTTAAAAACAAAGAGCGAGCGAAAGAGAGATAGAGCTAATGGAGAGAAGACAATCTAGAGCTTGAGATCATGGCTTGTGGGGACTTCGTAATGGTGGCACTGCCCCCTAGTGGTACCAAGGTAATTCACCATGGAGAACCTGTGGAAGAATGTTGGGCTACAGAGGTTCAATCAAGTGCTGAACTGTTACAGCAAAACGTGTTGTCTCTCCTCCCTAGCTCTAAGCACACTCACAAAAAGAAGTATAAGTAAACTGGAAGACCTGTGGGATCTACTCTTTCCCACCAGGTTTTGCGTCACATCAAACTATGGTTTTCTCTTGTCCCCTTTTTGTTATCATTGTGGCCAAGAAAGATGCTTTCTCTCTAACCTGCTTCTTCTTTGGTAATTGATCATGACTGTTGGGTTTGAGGATGGCCCCGGAGCTTTTATCAATTTCTTCCAGGAGTCCAGCTCCTTCTTCCCAGGTCCTGGCTCCACAGGAAAGGCCTTTTTGAATGATGGGCTTAAGGGTCAAACTGAATGGACTTCCTCCTTCATGTTTCACCAAATTATAGAGGGAGAAAGAACTCACAACCGCCTATAACTGAACATTTCCGTGGATTCCACTCCTGCTCTTGCCTTTAGAGGGGCCTATGACCAAAATCTTGCTTGAGCCCTAATCTTTTCTCCCATAAGTTTCAGCTGCAGGATCCCAGCTCTGCTCCTTCTGATCCCACAAACAGGAACTGCTCTCTCCTTCCCATGGCAATCCCTTAAGGTCTGAGGATGGAGAACACATCTCCCCTCAGCTAAACAAGTAGAGTACTGCAGTGGCAGAAAATTGTAGTTGTTCCACCAGGGCTGCATTTTGAAATTCTATGTCACAGTTTACTAACTCCATGACTCAGGGTATTGCTTTCGCCTCTCAGAGGTCAGATGGAGAGGATTCAACTACCTTACAGTGGGTATTCCTCCCTTGATGCTCAATAAAAGACACTTTTCAAGCCAACACTGATCCTCTGGAAGAAGAGTCAAGCATTTCCTAGCTGCCATTGTGCCTCTCCCCCAACTAGTAAGAAAGGCTCAGACTCTGGAGGGCATTTTTTGGGAAGCAGGAGCTTTCAGAACTCGCATAGCCATCTGGCCAGGACTCCCGACCATCTGGGCTTCCCTCAGAACCACACCCACAGTACACAAACCAAACCAACACTACCAGGACTTGTGGCTTTTCCAAGTTAATAAACCTCTTTGTTCGAGGATTTTTCTGCCCTGGGCTCTAAATCATGCTTTCTGTGCCCTCTGCAGCCACCCCCTCCGATGTAAATGGACAAAGCCCCCAGTGTTGAAGGAGAGGATGGCGTCATTTGGTTTGGGAGGGGGACTGAGGAGAATCAGGGCTCTGGAAAGGAGTCTGGGCAGAGACCGAAGGAGCCTCAGGCTCCCAGCTGGACCATAAAATCTGCACTGACAGACACCCTCCCCTCTACTAGCGTAGCTGCTGCCCAGAATGTGGCTGCCTGGAACAAAGGGTCCACCAGCCTATGTGGTGTGTGACCACCTCTTCCCATTTGTCCCAGAGACAGTAAGAAGCCTGTCCACAGAGATGACCCTGCCAGCCAGCTCGTCCCTGCCTCCTCCCACAACATATGCCGACAGTTAATCACATTCAAGCAAGGTGTTTTCTTTCTTTCTACAGTAAAGTTATTAGACATCCAATCAGTAGAAATAGAAATGGGAGAGAAAAAGATATAGTCTGCAGAAACAAATGCCAGAAGTAAATCTGACAGATAACCAGACTAAAAAAAAAGATCAACTAAACATCAAACAAATGGGGAAACAGGTCCAGTGAAGGGTAGGGTTTACGGGAGGTGAGTGACAGCTTGCCTTAGAGCTCAAGATTGCTGATTTTCCATCCAGTGCCCTTTTGACTTCATCAAGCTGTTCCTTTAAAAGCTCTTCAACATAAAACTTGCATGCAAAGAGAATGCAAGATTTTCATTGAAATTCAGTCATTCCAGACTTGCACTATAATCATACGCAAGCTATGTGAATGTCAGTACATTATTTTAATTGTAGTAAACACATGCTTAAATATTCTTCATGCTAATTGTATTTTCACAAATTAAATGCCGATTGCTCTTCAAAGTAAAATAAACATAAATGCCAGAGAACCAGAAAATTCCTATGAAATCCAAAGTTAGATAATGTGATGACTATCCTATATGAACGCTGGTTTGGATCTCAGCTGCTCCACATCCAGCTCCCTGCTAATGTGCCTGGGAAAGCAATGGAAGATGGCCCAAGTGCTTGGGCCCCTGAACCCATGTGGGAGACCTGGAGGGACTGAGCCATCTGCTGTTGCCTTCTCAGGCACATTAGCAGAGTTGGATTAGACGTGAAGCAGCTGGGGCCCAACTTAAAGGCTCAATGGCCAAATCCTCACCTTGCAAGTGCCAGGATCCCATATGAGCGCTGGTTTGTATCCCAGCTGCTCCACTTCCCTTCCACCTCCCTGCTTCTGACCTGAAAAAGCAATAGAGGATGTCCCAAACCCTTGGGACCCTGCACCCACATGGGAGACCCGGATGAAGCTCCTGGCTCTTGGCCACTTTGGGAGTGCACCGGCAGATGGGAAATCTTCCTCACTGTCTCTCCTCCTTTCTGTATATCTGCCTTTCCAATAAAAATAAATCTTTTTTTTTTTTAAAGAGTATGCTGTTTTCCTTCTACTGGGAAGCAAAAAAGCAGGAGCTATATGGTAAGTGTAATTAAGCAATTTAACTTATAATCATTTAAATGGAGAAGGGATCATTTAGGTCAAAGGATGGCTCTGTAGGATATTTGTAAATCACATAGCACAGAATCATAATCCCAATTTTCTTTTCCTCCTTTTTCATGGCCAAAGATAGGATTAATCTGGACCCTGAGCCTGGGGTCAGGATTTGTTTTGACTGATTTTGAAGAAACAAGTAGGAAAAGAGATTTCAAGAGTAGAAAGCATGCATGACTGGCATATGGTGAGAGCTAGCAGAAGAAGAGGAGACTGAGGAGTAATACATCCTTCCCTTACCTGGTCAAACAGCTGCTTGCCAGTGGTGTTGGGCTGGATGGCAAACTCCAGCTCTGCATCCATGGTGGTCACACGCACACTGATCTAGAATGAGATCAAAGGAGATGCATTAGTCATCTGCAGTCTGAGCTAAGTGTCTGTTCAACAAGAGAAGAGGGGACTAGGATTCCAAGAACCCTGAGTGACTTAGATATTGGTTGGGAGGAACAGGGGAATATTAACAACAATAAATAATAACCTAGATTCTGCTCCTAACCAGCCACACAGCAAGGTGTACCAAGGAGCAGACAAGTGTGCAAGTAAAAATACTACCAAAGACTCAACACTGGCCATGGAAGTCTTCCACACCTACTCCAGCTAACTCAAGCTTAAAATGTTCTTTCTTACCCCCGGTCTATACCATAGATTATTGATACGAGGGCAGCTCAAAAAGTTTAAGAAAACAGACTTAAAAGGTAAGTTTATTTTGAAGCCAAAAAAAAAAAAAAACATTGAAACTTACACCTATTTTTTTCATAATATAGATGTTAGATGAACCTCTGAAGATGACTTATAGCACAACTTGCTAATTGCAGAAGCAAGTTTTGGACAAGATCAAGAACATGGGGTTTTACATCTAGCACTGATATTTGTTCAGTTTTTAGCTTTGGGTAGCCCCTGTGGTTTTTCTGGGCCTCAGTCTCCCTCATCCGTGCAAAGGCAGGCATGGGGTGAGGAGCTGTTAGTTAACCTAGGTGCTCTCCAAGGGCAAGTTCAGTGCTGATATCTATGATTGTATATACTGACTTGCATTGCTAATATTTCCTGTATTTATGTCTCACTGGCCTCCCTGGGCCCAAGAGAGAGGAAGAGGACTCAGTAGAGGTGGGCATGGGCAGAAATACATGTGCTAACAAAGCCAAGTCAATAGAGAGGCAAAGATAGTAGCCATACACCATTTCATACATATTATGAAAAGTATTCACCGCCTTTATTGAAAGGTCCTCAAACCCATGTTGAGGATAGCTGAAATGTCATCATTAGAGACTTTCTCATTTCACTAAACACTTGGTAACAACAACAACAGCAAAAAACTTGGTAACAACGTTAGTAATAGTTCAGAGTAAAACTACTTCGCAGGTAGTAAGACTTCCTAAATCATTGTACTACTTCATTTAATATCTGCAATCACCTTGTGAATAAGAGAGTGGCATCGCCATATTAAGGATGAAGAGATAGTTTACCTGAGGTCACACCACTAGCAAGTGGAAAAATCACGACTTGAATCCAGGTCTAAAGTCATACATCACAATTTAAATAAGCTAATTTTCTCTTACCAAATAAAAAAGGCTTGTGTTAAAAGAAATAAAAGACAAATTTTTGAATCAATAGACATTTAACTAATTATATGGTATAGATACAAAACAGTTTGTTTATGGTCATATAATATCTTCGGCAAACTCAAACCCTGGGAAGACATTTCAGTTATATTAAGCTAGGAAGTCTAAAGAGCAAGCTTTTATGCAGTGATGAGCACAATTTCGTAGAAAGCATTTAGAGAGACAACTGGAATCGTGGCCAAATGTTAGGCTTGGCACTAGAGTGATGACCTTATGAGCATTTGCTCCACATAAAACAAACATCTAATTGATGTGTTTGGGGATGGTCACAAACTACTCATACTACTGAGGAAAATGACTGAAAACAGGATTGTCAAAGATGCAAAGTCCCCTGAAGTAAGTGGGTAGGAAATTTAGACTTGTCAGTCTGAAACTCTGGGCCTTTCCTGAGCACAGGGGCCAGGAGACAGGGAAGAGAGGCCAGAGGACCATTTTGCCAGCCAAACAATTCTGATGAAGACCATGCACAGGGAGCAGGAGCAACTTTGTAAATAAATCTCACCAGGGAGCCAGGGAGGAAATCTATTTCAGGATTGACAATGGGACAGGAAAGGCCCCAAGGCAGGAACAAGTAAAGCAAGTGCCCCATGGGAGTAAAGCAAGGTTAGCCACCTTGACTTGGTGTTACCTTAGGCTTCCTGCCAATCCACTGACCCCTGAAAAACTGTTCCTCCTAACGCAGGGGCAATGGGGTCCCTTGGCTAGAATTTGGGGACACTAGACGATACTCGGCCTAAAATCATTCTTGAGCTCCCTTAAGAGGAATCCTCAAGGGGCTGACTTGGTAGCATAGCCAGTTAAGCCACTGCCTGCATCCCATATGGGCACTGGTTTGAGTCCTTAGTTAAGCCACTTCCAATCCAGAGTCTGGAGAATCAGTGGAAGTTGTTCCAAATGGCTGGGACACTGTCACCATCTAGGTGACCCAGAAGAAGCTCTCTGCTCCTGACTTTGACCTGGTGAATGAACCACTGTTTGAAATCTTTCTCTCTCTCTCTCTCTTCTCTTTTCCCCTTTCTCCCTCCTTCCTCCTCTTTACCTGTGACTTCTAAATAGATAAATAAATCCATATATAAAAAAACCAATAACCTCAAATCAACAATCCCTGAAGCAAGAGAACGTAGAAAAGGTTCAGGGGGCTTTTTAGTAGATTGTTTCTCCTCTCAAGGTCTGTGTCTTACCTGAAATGACCTCTCCAGTACCCAAGACTAAGTAAGTCCTCTAAAGACTTGGCTAGATGAATAGGTACTGAGCGTGCAGATATGAGACAGAAAGAAAACAGTGTACACCTAGAGATGATGCCATGAACCATTCTTGCCCATACGGTAAAATCTATGGATCCCCTCTCAGAATATTGCAAATGCATAAGACCCTTTACATTTAAATATGTATCTGTTTGTTAACATAGCATGTAATTACCAGGTATGGAGTCTTGCTATTACTACGGTGATTTCAAATTTGAATGGAGTATTAAGTGATATTTTGAAAACTCCGCAATAACTAAGTCATGATATAAAATATCAGATTTTCATTGATGACAAAGTCAGAAGTACTAGTAGCACTACTATAATTCTTTTTTCCTACATTCACAACTGAAAAATGACATAAACTATAAGTGGTAGGTTAGTGAAAATAAATGTAATTTTCCTTGATCCAGTTCTATAGATTCTTTCCATGGAGGCCTAAAGATGCCAGATTAGGGAACCTTCCATGAACTGATGAAACAAAATGTTTAAGGAACTCTAGTTGTAGTAGATCTCTAGAACTGGTCCCTGATCTCATAGCAGTCACTGAAAAAAGGAAAGCTACCACATAGGAAGGAGACCATGCAAAGCACCAAAGCAGAACAGAGTAAAGCTTTTGTGGAAATCAGGAACCATACAATTCAAAGTAGTATTTGCACTGGTCTTTAAGGACAAGCTGGATTTTGGAAATGGGAAAACATGGGGGGACGAGGTAGGGGAAAAGCATGTTCAAATGCCCTAGGTAGGGAAATCCACATGTGGCATGACTTGGAAGGAGGCAGGGGTACCGATGGCCATTTAGAAGCAACAATGTGTGTCTACTCCCAAGTGAATACAGACTTCAGTGTGAAGTGAGTGGATGGCAAGACCAGGACAGTAGGTGAAGAGCCATGTTAGAAAACTGAGCCTTAATCCTGTTGTTCGTGATAAGCAGGCCTAGAAATTCTGGGCAAGAGGGGCAGCATTAGAACTCTATCTTTAAACAGCAAGTATTTGGTGCAGAGGTTAGAATACCATTTGCAACACCTGCATCTCTTAACAAAGTGCCTCATCTGATTCCTGGCTTTGCTTCATAGCTCAATTACCTGCCAATGCACACTCGGGAAGGCAGAAGCTGGAAGCTCAGGTACTTGGGTCCCTGCCACCCACAAGAAACCTGGATTGAGTTCTGGGCCCCTGACTTTGGGCTGCCAGAGTCCCAGCTGTTATGAGCACTTGCAGAATGAACCAGCAGATGGAAGGTCTCCTTTCATCTAATTCTCTCTTGTAAATAGAATAAATTCTTTTAAAACAGGAACTATTTTTTTTTTCTCAGAAGAAAAAGTCAAAAGGGGAAACATAAAATGTGTGGATTCTCAGGGAATTGTTCCACAACCTAAGAATTCGCACTGCTGGCAAGAATTTTCAATAAGGAACAAGCTAGCGTCATTCACAAATCATGTCAAATATAAATCATGCCAATCAAGTAACCTCAGGACACTGAGCAAATGTAGAGCCTAGTCCAGGTTCAGAATACATATTCAGGGCCCGGCGCGGTGGCGCAGTGGTTAAGGTCCTCGCCTTGCACGCCCAGGATCCCATATGAGTGCCGGTTCTATCCCGGCGGCCCCACTTCCCTTCCAGCTCCCTGCCTGTAGCCCGGGAAAGCAGTCGAGGACGGCTCAAAGCTTTGGGACCCTGCACCCGCGTGGGAGACCCGGAAGAGGCTCCTGGCTTCGGATCGGCATAGCATCGGCCGTTGCGCTCACTTGGGGAGTGAATCATCGGACGGAAGATCTTCCTCTCTGTCTCTCCTCTCTGTATATCCGCCTTTCCAATTAAAAAAATAATAAAAATAAATCTTAAAAAAAATACATATTCAGATATTTGTTAAAGAAATGCTTCAGTGCCGTAGTCAGGGAACACGGCAAGCACAATGGTGTACATACAGGCTAATCCTCCATCTATGACAGTAGCATCCCATATGGGCACCAGTTCATGTCCTGGCTGCTCCACTTGTTTTTACACAGAGAAGGAGAGACAGAAGAAGATCTTCCATCCGTTGACTCACTCCCCAAGTGGCCACAACGACCTGAGCTGCACCAGGTCGACCAAAGCCAGGAGCCAGGAGCCTCATCCAGGTCTCCTTCATGGGTGCAGGGTCCCAAGGCTTTGGGCAGACCTCCACTGCTTTCCCAGGCCACAAGCAGGGAGCTAGATGGGAAGCAGGGCTGCCAGGATTAGAACCGGTGCCCATATGGGACCGTAGTGCATGCAAGGCGAGGAGGACTTTAGCCACTAGGCTACAGTCCCAGGTCTACTGTTCTAGTTCGAATTCAGCTAATTGCTAATGGCCTAGGAAAGCAGCAGAGGATGGCTCAAATTCTTGGGCCCCTGCATCCATGTGGGCGACCTGGAAGCAGCTCCCAGCTCTGGCAATAGTAGCCATTTGGGGGACATAAGATCTCTCTGTGCGTCTCTCATCCTGTCTTTCAAGTAAATAAATCTTTCCTTTAAAAAAAAAATGATGCTTACTCCACAGAGAAAGGCTCAACCTGCTTTAGGAATAAGCACGTGCCAGAAAGCAGTGCTGGTGACTCACAAGGACAGTGCTTAGGTCGGTACACTCCTGTTTCTTTCTCTCTCTCTCTCTCTCTCTCTCTCTCTCTCTCTCTCTCTCTCTCTCTCTCTCTCTCTCTCTCCCTTTCTCTGGTGGGGGGTGTCACAGTCTGGGGACTAAAGGTGATAGATAGCATGATTGGGGCATGAAGTTAATAGCTGGGGTAGGAGTCCTGGTCAAAGAAGGCCCCTTTATTCTCTTAGGTTAATCGGGGGTCAAATATGTCAGATGAGCTGCCAGCCCAGGCTGCAGGCCACACAGGGCTCATAGGATACTTAAATTACTAGACACCCAGTGCACTCCTCTGGGACAGAACCTCTGCTTTCTCACTGAGGAGCAGAAGATGGCCTAGTAACTAAACCCTTACCTTGCACTCACAGGGATCCCATGTGGGAGCCGCTTGCTTTCCCGGCTGCCCCACTTTCCTTCCACCTCCCTGCTTGTGGTCTGGGAAAGCTGTGGGGAGGATATCCGCTTGGGACCCTGCATCCATGTGGGAGACGTGGAGGAAGCTCCTGGCTTCAGAACATCTTAGTTTTAGCAGCCCTTGGAGAGTAAACCAGCAGACAAAGAATCTTTCTCTCTCTCCTTCTCTCTGTATATCTGCCTTTCCAATGAAAATAGATAAATCTTTTTTTTTAAAAATGAAGCCTCCAAAGTCCAAAATCATCAAAAAAAAAAAAGCTCCCACAGAGCCCCTCAAGTTAGCAATAGAGATGATATAGTCCCCAGAAGAGACTGTTTATACAACTAAATCCCTGTCTAAGCTGGGTCTGAGGATTTAGGCCTAGCCTGAGATCCCTTAGGCCAAGCACTGTGTCTATACAGAACATCAAGGGCTTAAAAGGCAACAACATTAAAACAAACAAACAAACAACTGAGTGTTTGGGGATGTCATTCTCTCGCACACAATTGTCTTCCCACTCCTAGCGCAAAAATAATAAACTCACTATTGTTTCTTGAATAATTAAACATACATTTCTCACATCAAACCCTTCTCGGAGCACTAACAAACCTATCTTAAAGGTTTCAACAGACCAGGCTCTCCACCATGTCCTTAACTGGCTGGCATGAGACACAAAATTAACCAGGCTGTAGTGCCTTAGCAGCCGCAGCAGCTGTGTTACTTTGGCCTCTGGGTCTCACCAGCTTCTGATAAGTGACTCTTCTCCTTCCCAAATGCCAAGAGCACCCAGGTGAACAATAGCCAAGTCCCAGCAAGGGAGTCTAGCAATGATATTCCTCCATTGCTCCATATCACTGAAATATAAGATGGCTCTTTCCTGGAGAGAAAGAGAAAAAATAAGATGACTTGGTGATCAGTAACTGCCTGAAGCATGGATTTCCAAGCTGGAGATGTGTATTGTCAGCCCCACTTCATAGATGAGAAAACTGCAGTGCACGAGGCACATGCAGGATAGAAGTAGACATTTACTGAATGCCAACTACATGCCAGTGCCATCACCCACATCACCGAGGGCACATTTACTCAACTAGCAAGGGGTGGAGACGGGTCTTCTGGGCATTCTTGGAGCTCTTTCCACAACTCCACCCACCTCTCTAACCATGCTGATTTCACTGCTGTCTTCAGACACCGCCTTGGCAAGTATTTTGGCCAAGGCCCAAACTCTTTGGCACAGGGAGACCGGGCATATCTGGGAAGTAAAGTTTGGGAAGGTCCCCTTGTCTCCCTGGGGCAGAACATATGAGTCAGTCGAGTTGAGTCTGAGCTCAATGACATCACCTCCCACCTGCCATCTCCCTGGTCTCCCCAAGTACCCACTCCCCTCTGGGCTTTCAATACAGCTGCTGGTGTGGAAAGGAATGCAAGCATAAGTGAAGAACTGGAGCCAGAGTTAGGATAAGCCCCACCAGAGCAGCCCCAGAACTCCAGTCTCTTTCCTTGCCAAATAGTAGTCACCATAGTGTCACCCAAACCACTTTAATCAGCCAGCAGACCAATCCCCGTTATTTAGGATCCAGCACCCACCATTTCCTGCTACTAGGGCAGGGCAGGGCAGGGCAGGGCAGGGCAGGGCAGGGCAGGGCCTGGTCTGTCTTGCCTCTTGGGATGACAGCACTGCCTAAAGTAGCTGTTTTCCACGGGGGCTGCAGGGTGAACAAGGGTTGCTTTGAATCTTTAGTCTAGGAGCTAATTCCCTCCTCCTCCTCTTCTTTCTCCTCCTCCACTGACTCATTCATTTCCCAATAACTTAGACTCTTCCTCACTAACCAGGAAGTGCTTGGTTCAGTTATCTTCTATGGTCTCTTCCTGCCCCTTTTCAAACCCTTAACACAGCTTGTAAGACTTGCCTGGGGTAAATCTTTCCTATGCCCATGCCTTTTCCCAGTAATTTCTGGAAAGGAGAACTATACTCAATCCCACTCACACCTACACCTTAGTGGGCCAGCAGTAGTTCTTCAATCTCTCCAACTGCTCCAGAGGGCATGGGAGACAAGAGTCCCCTTTCATTGGCTTTGACCCAGCCATACTCTCTGAAAGCTCCCCAAGGACAATTTCAGTGTGGGAGATAAAGGCATACTGGAGACTGTTACTTCTCCAATTACCCTATATTGGAGGCACTAACCCCTTTGAGCAATGAGAACATAACTACATTGTCACTGTGGGAGAAAACCTCAGAGCAGAGGCCCATGCTGGAAACAATCAGAAATGATGATGTCACATTAGAAAGCTTTGGTTTTACTAATCCAGACTTTTTGTATGGCCTTTTGCTCAACTACAGTCTCAAGTAGAGTCTCCTCCTTTTTCTCTCCACATGAAGAAGTCGGGTAGGAAATTAGCTCCTTAGTGCCTGCACCTAACTCCAGGCCTCACTTTCAAAGCTGCCCAAACCACACCCGCCCCTGCCGTCAGCTCTTCGCTCCTTCCCAGGCACTTGTGTTGCCCTGCCACCTCTTCAGCATGACCATTTCTCCTGCTGACCCTTCCTTATGATGTCAGGTCACTCATCCTGGAATCTCATCTGGCTTCTCCCTTTTGAACATCTCATCCTTGCTCTCCAAGACAATAAATATTCCAGAATCCCAAACTATCACACTGCTGCTATAGAGACTATGTGAAAGAGACAGAATCATCTTTATTTTGTGAAAAACTCCAATTTAGCACTGCTCTGGGATGCTGACCAACACCCATCCAAAGGAGGCAAGACCTCTCATAACAACATGAAAAGAAACTCAGCAATGCCTTGTTTCCAGGACAGCTCCCTTTGAAAACTCTTGGATGGCAACTGTTGGGAAGTCCCCAGGCACTGGGCACAACAAAGCTCCAAGCTGAGGGTTGAGGAGGGCACAGAGCAGGCAAAGAGGTAGGGAATTGGAGGAATGAATCTGTTTCCAGGCAGCCAAGAACAACAGTCTTTCAATTCCCATAAAACTTCAAAAATGTTTAAATAAAAGGACCTGTCACTAATAAAGTAAATCTCTAAATCGGCAAAGCCCCTCTCTGGGGCCACACCCAGCAGAGCTTCCCTCTCTTGAGTCAATTTCCTGCTTGACCCAGCTTCCTGCCTGCAAGTTTCACAGGAAGTATTTGTAGACT
The DNA here is from genome assembly GCF_017591425.1 of Ochotona curzoniae. NCBI lineage: Eukaryota > Metazoa > Chordata > Mammalia > Lagomorpha > Ochotonidae > Ochotona > Ochotona curzoniae. Next base: position 34,628,274 of record NW_024465023.1, read on the forward strand.
GGAAACATCTACCATTTTTGGTTGCCTTGAGGTGCCAGCTCTGCCCAGGCACCAGAAGAGGGCTCTGCTGCCTCTGTTCAGGAACACAGCCTGGCAACCTCCACCATTACATCGCCAAAGCACCCTGGAGCTGATCTTAACCCCAGTTTGAGGTCTGTCATTTGCTCATGGGAATTCTGCCCTGTCTTGTGCCCCTCGGTATTAAAATTGCTGAAGCTAAGATCATTCAACAATGCAGGGGCATCCAGGTCTAATCAAAAAGCTCTTTTATCAACCCCAGGGGAAGGCCAAGATCAACTTCCTACCTACCTTGCTGTTAAACTGAAGGCTAAATCCAGCACCTACGAAACCACAAAACTGGAGCTCTTGTCCCAGAAATGTTTTCAGCACTTAGAAGATCAAAGCATGCTACAGTAACTTCTTTCACCTTCCTATAAAATGGGCTTGATAGTATCAACCTTGTTGTAAGATTTTTTGGGAGATTTAAGTTAAAATAAAATTAAGTTAAGCTAACATATGAAAGTTCTTGGCACATAATAGGTAAAATATGATGATAATTGACCCCTGCCATTTCAGCCAAATTATTACACGCCTCTTACTGTCAGAAAGATTTAAAACACAAGCCTACCTAAGTATAAATGGTTAGGGGCTGCCTAAGAAAGAGCCCTTCTAGCACAAAGGATTCTTTCACTTTGATGGCAAATTTTAAAATGTGATTAGACTTCTAGTTTTCTCAAGCAATGTGAGTGATGCACAACAGTTAGAGACTGTATATACATTCCTGTATTATTTTAAATGTTTTCTCCTTTTGGAAGAGTGGGTGGGAGGCTTCTCTACCCAAGAAGTGGAGCACTAAGGAAGCCAGAATACAATAGAGCACTGATGCTAACATCCTTTAAAAAGGCTGCAGGATTCCCATGAATCTCTATGCTGCTTTGCCTTGTTCTCTCGTCATGTCCCAAAAAAGTACATACACATGTGTACATCTTAACACAGTCCACCAGACACTTTCAAAGTATATCAGCTAGCATTTATGGTAAAGTGAAGGCTGGCATTGTGGCACAGTTGGTTACTCTGTAGCCACAACCCTGGCATCTCATGTTATTAGTGCCAATTCAAGTTCTGGCTGTTCCACTTTCAATCCAGGTCATCACTAATATGCCTGGTAAAGCAGCAAATGACCTAAGAATTTGCATCCCTGTACCCAAACAGGATATCCATATCAAGTTTCATGTAGATGAACCACCAGATAGATGGAAGATATTCTCTCTCTAATTCCAACTTGCAAATAAAATAAATCAATCTATAAAAAATATTTTAAAAATCACGAAGTAACTCTGCAAACTGAGTCATCACTAGCATTTACAGTAAAATGTTTTAAATACAGGTTTCCTGGCCTCACTTGTGGAATACCTCAAGCATCAGAAGTCAACAGCTTCAGATAATTTCAAGGTCTGGGAAATTTGAGAGTCCCTGAAATAGATTATAGTTCCCAGAACCAGCCAGCCTCTCATAGGCTGGTACTAATAGTGCTAGGGAAATGCCTGATGGAGAAAGACAGCAACGAAAGAGCAACTGCAGAGATATCTGGACCACCAAATCTAGTGAACGAGTCTCCAGAGTTGAGGACAGGTCCTATCCACAAAAGGTAAGGATGCCGTAAGAGGTGGGTATCTGGCATAGTGGTTAAGATGCCCCTTAGAATGTGCACATTCCATACTGGGGCACCAGAGTTCAAATCACAGCTCCACTATCAGTTCCATTCTCCTGCTAATGTACAACCTGGGAGGCTGGGAGGCAGCAGAGATAGCGCAAATAACCTGATTCCCTGCTACTGACACGGGAGACCTGGATTGAGTTCTGGGCTCCTGGTTTGATCATGGCTCAGCTCCAGCTGTTGCATGCATTTGAGGAATAGATGAAGGGATTAGATATCGAGCATTCCCCCTTCTTTCATAAACAAATAAATTAATGGCAAGGTTTTATAGACTGTAAGTGCCACTATAAACCAAACCCGTCTGCAACCCATGGACGGTATAAGTATGGTAGGGATTATGCCTGCTCCTTGCTTCCTATAATCATCACTACCCATCACCACAGATATTATTATACACTAAAGTAATGTCTCTGTAGTAGGAAGAATGTATTTGGAAAACCTAAGAAATGCAAAACCTAGCTCAACCAGTAACAGGGCACAAGCTTTCAAATCCCTCCCCCCGATAAAATGGGCATAATGGTGTTAAGAGGGCAGGAGTTTAACACAATGCTAATGAGGTGTCTCTTAAGCTTAACTGTCTAGAATCACTTGTAGTACTAGTCAAAAAAAAAAAAAAGACTAAAGTTCTGGATCTCAAGCTTACTGAAACAGAGAATGATCTTGGGCATTTGTACTCTTAACAAATGGTCCAAGTGATTCTCACCATCTGGGAAGCTTAAAGCAATGTGTCCTGGCACAGATGTTGTTGCGATGAAAGCACAGACAGAGATGTCTGTCCCTTCAAAATACTTTCTGACCCACGAATCCCCGTGGCAGGATCCTTAAAGTTAGGATTCAGCAAAGAAGGCTCTAAGGACAGCATTGGAAAGAAGAGAAAGGAACTTCAGATTTCCAATCAGAAAGTTAGTGGTGCCAAACATTTGGGCAATTGGCCAGAGTCTTCAACCATCCTCTCATCTAGTTAAAAAAAAAAAAAAAAAAAAAAAAAAAAAAGAGAGAGTGAGAGGTAGCCATCAGTGTGAGTATCTCAGCAGCCAAAATATATTGATCAAAATACTCTAATTAGGACCTCAATCAAATCCCTCCGGTTCTCTATTCAAATACTGCACATCCAGTTATTCACGGGAAAACTTAGACAAGGCACAGATGTTAAATGATAACTTGCCCTTTTCCCATTTGTCCCGGGAACTTGAGGGAACAGAAGATGTATGATGAAGGGTTGGCTGTAGCTGCATACACAGGTGATGAGCTGGAGAACTGAGGGTGGGACTATAAGATGAGCATGAGCAGAACAATGCACTGGAACCAGCCTGCACTAGAGCTGATCAGGCATGTCTCTCCCTAACTCCTCTACCAATGAGTTCATGTGGATAGCTTGAAATTGACCACAGTAGGGGTATTTGTACATGGCTTCATCAGAGAGTTTACTGTTAAATATTTGCCTTTCTACCAATGGACATAAGACATACAGTTAAACATCCTCAAACTGATTTTACACATGAGGAAACGGAGTCTCAAAGTAGGGAAGCAACTGCCATATTTTAGCTGCATGACTGTATCCAAGAGTCAGGTCTGGATAGCAATAAATCCCTGGTTTTCCCTACCAAGAACTCAGGGCAAGAGGCCCCTCTTGTCACCCGAAAGGTGGCTGATCCTAATTGGCTCTTCCATCATCTAGGGCCAACAAAACACATCTAACTGTCTTAATACCACCAAGGAAAGCTAGGGATAAGGAGCCAAGACTGAGACATAAAGGCAACAAAAGACAGTCTTAGCCCTCTTTACCAAGGAGACAGGTAGGAGTGGGACAGGGACTGAGCTGGAAAGTCCCAGTGGACGCCACAGTGTGTTCTTAATGTCTTTACAGAGAATCTAGGCTCTGCAAGGAGTCTCTGAGGAAATATTTGTCCCAAGACCTCTTGACACATTCATTTCCCTATAAGTACAACAGGAATAACGATGACTAGGTCACAGGATTGTGGACAATGTTATCTCCTTTACTTATAGGAAAATGTCTTGCATACAACAGGTGTTTGACAAACTCTGGTTCTTTTCTCTTGCAACCCCCTTAGTCAATCCAAATCATTCCAGCGCTTCTAGCACACCTGTGCCATGATAACAGCCCTTGCCCCATCTGCTTGGAAAATGCGCTACAAGTTAAAGAATACTTGCTCACATGTATTCTCTTACTGGATTCAACCCTGAGAGAGACACAGGACAGAGACAAAAATTATTTTACATGAGAGAGAAACAGGTTCAGTGAAGTTAAATAGCAACTTGCTAAAACATGAAGACAGAACTACAACCTAGGTCTCCCCACCTAATAGTATGCTGTTACAAGTCTCAATTTATTTAAGGTTATAAGAGAACCTACTATAGTCTTACCTGTTATCATTTCTTTTATCCAAGAAATCTAATGTCCTCTGGCCTCCAGCTTTATCTTACGGTACTACAAATGAGGTAATCCTTGAGACAGGAAAAGATTTAAGATAGCATATAGTGGTGACAGTTCTTGTGATGGATAGAGTTATCATTAGCTTGGGGTAGCCTGCCAAGAACGGTGGCCCTGAGATCAAGAGTTGGTCTGCTCTCACTAACCCTGGGATAATCCCTTCCCATGTCGATCTGAGTTACACTTAACTAGATGTATCTTGCTTAGTGGTTTTAAAATTAATTCCTTTTTTTAGCTGCTTCTTGCCTCCCTTCTCCCTCAAACAGAAAAATCACAGAAACAGGAAAATATAAAGTACGTAAAAGAGGAGTTGTTCTGCTTGAAGGAAGCTGAAGCTCACTACACAGCTCAAGCAAACTCTTTGCAATTCACTGCAGTAGCAGCTTGGAAAGTTCCAAGTCTGACCTTCTAAAATTTTACTCATCCTAGCTTTTCTGCTGACTCCTTATGGGAGTATAGGATGCTCTGGGCCTCAATTTCCCTATTTGTCATGTGAGGTGATTACACTAATTAGCCTCTCTGCAAAGGAAACTCTCAGCATTGTGATTCCAGAAAAAGAGAGTACAGCTAACCCCAGAGAAAATGGGTCAGTCTCTAGGCTCCCAGAGAACCCTTCAGCCTCTGGTGACTCTCAACTGAACTCTTCAGACGGTTCCTCAAGTACTGGGTGAATGGTGGCTGGGCGGGTGGGCAGACAGGCAGGAAGGCGGGCGCCCCACCCTACCCTTGCACAGGAAGCTAGCTACATCCTCTTTTCCCCACCCCAGGCAGCACATCTCTAAAGGTCCCCAGCCCAAGTAGTGGGGGTAGGGTGAAGAAAAAGATGGGGCCTAAAAGGAAACCGAACATGCAAATCACCTCAGCAAGCTCAGGAACCCGCTGCGGGGAGGGGAACAAATAAGGCAAAGAAAAGCACAGCAAAGCAAGCCCATCCTCTACAAGGGTCCGGTCTTTAGCAAAACCCTGACAAAATGGTCTATGGATCCAGGATCATAAGGCATGAGCTTTTACAGTTGGGCAGCCACTCACTCCGTGTCACTGAGTTTCCATGAGACAAAGAGCTGGACCTTGTACATGTAGGTGTTTTCTCAGGTACAATGTTTCTTACGGTAAGGAACACACATGCCATGTGTGGGAGTGGAGTACACATATGAGGGAGCAATTGAGAGTACAAGGTTCTTCAAGGCACTCAAGGCCAAGGAAGCGGCACCAACCTTCATGGCCACACCACCAGCCCACTCTCCCGCGCCCGCCCCCATACCCTGTGACTGGGGCCCATCCCTCCCCACATCCTGTTCTCAGAGAACACGTGGCCTCCTGGGGAAAGATAATGTCATTACCACACTTCCCCTCCCTGAGGACGCTTTGGTTGACTAGGGAGGGACTGCAGTTCTCTGCCTGACCAGGCTGAATAATCTGCAGTAAATCTCCCAATTTCACCGACAGGGACAGGAAGGGTGACTAACACTGGAGCACCTTCCACATTGAAGGAGCCATGCCTGGAGACAGATGGGAATAGTCTAAAGTATTTCTGGAAAGAATGAATTTTCTGGAAAATCACAAATTGGAAACTTCTATATTTGGAGACCGGATGACAACATGTCAGTGTTCTTCCTTGATCAATGAACCAGGATGAGTAAATGTTCAACAAAATTATATGTTTCAAAGATTTCCAAAATGTCACTTAATTCTTACAGATGAGCTTTAGATCCCAGCATTGGCATTTCTGCTAAAAGAGCATGACCTAGAGTGGCTTTAGCCACTTAGAAAAAGAAAATTGCATCAGACATAGGAACAACTTCCCGCCACCCCACCCCGACCACCACCACAAAAGAGGTAGGGAAGGATAGGAGAGGAAGACAGCCTGAAATAACTCATTGTTGAATTACTCTTCTCTGCTTTCTAACCAACTGACTCCCCCCTGGTTTCCCCATGCCTTCCCTTCCCCGGCCTGTAAATATAGCAAAGAATGTAGCTGAACATTCCATCTGAATACTCAGGGAAGACCTCCTCACTCATCCAGGGCAAGAAGTGGAAAGGCAGATGCCATTCCACAGCACTGCCTCATTAAGTGCAGATGTTCAGTTGACTGGGCTTGTGGGGGGAACTTTGGCCAACAAGCGTTAAGCAGGATGTTCCCAGAGCCACTCAGCCTCTACTCCCTCACACCTAATCTTGCAGCTCCATCCAATTCTTGCTCCCGTTGAGGAACTAGGTTTACCACAAAGGCCTTATGAAAATGTTGACTCTCAAAAATATCTATGTCCATAAGATGTGCTGAAGGGTAAAGGGTGCTCTCATAATGTGCTGCCTATATCTGTGCTTACAGCCACTGGCTCACAGCCTTCATTTTTGTCATGGCCACCCTCCCAGAAGCAGACATATAGAAAGCTCAAAGGATGCCTTTGGGCTCTGTGGATCTGTGATTGTTTTTGAGAAAGTCCAAAGGGGATAGGACGGGAGAGGGGAGGGAGGCGAGAAGGTTCGTAAGGGAACATACAGCATTTGGCTTATTAGTTTTGGTCCCTAAGTAGCTTAAGATAACTTCTCTAAAAGCAGGCTTTGTTTTTCTGAGTTGATAAAGCCACATCTTGCCCTTCAAACCACAAGCTCAGCTACCAGTTTACTAAGACCAGTAAAAACTGTTAAACCTTTCCAGCAACAATACCACGGTTTTTAACACCCATACCACCACAAATATAATGTTCACACCAGCTAATGCTGAGGTGAGCATGCATGAACCCACACAGTCCCTCACACACATAAAGCAGCAGGTCTGTGGGGAGAATAAAAACTCTCTTTTCTGTTGCCCTAACTATGATCTCGTTCCTTCGCATAAGTCGCAGTAAAAAGGCCCACCAGAATATCTATACAAACTATTTTGCAACCTCTTTAATGGCCTGGACAAAATACATTGTTCTATAATCAAAAGCAAACCCTAAAACTATGCCTGCAATTCTTTTAAGACCTGGAAAAGCAAATAAGCCTGCCTCTTAGGCACCTCAGGTGTTTCAAAAAGGACCTGCATCGCTGAATTATTTTAGAATTCATGTGAACAAACAGAATTACAAGATGGGCTTATTTTGCTGCAGTTAGCCTAACAGTTAAGATGTCAGTTAAGAGCCCACACCCCACATTAAAATACCTGGATTCAATGTCCAGCTTTAGCGCTCCAGTCTAACTTCCCGTTAATGTGGCTCCTCCTAGGTAATAATCACGGTATCAAGCAAATAAGTTCTGGATTGGAGACCTGGATTGAGGTCCCTCTGCTTTTTGACCTTATCCAGTTCTGGCTGTTAAGCCCATTTGTGTGAACCAGTATATGGGAATAAACTCTCTGATTCACTCTAATTCTTGCTCTGTTTCTTTCCCTCCTCCTTTTCCTCGTTCTTTCCCTCTCCTTCTCTTGCTTACAAATCAATTTTGTTCAACTTAATTTATAAATCCATGTAGGGTGTTTTTTGTCTGTGTGTGTTTTCAACAACATACGTTCCACGAAGATTTTGAAGACCCTTCATTGATTCCATACACCACCAAATTATCAGATACTCAATATGGACCAGGTTTAAAATATTTTGAAATGGGGAGAGGAGTTTTTCTTTAATGTTTTAATTTATCATTTATTTTCCCTACTTGAAAGGAAGAGGGAAGAGAGAGAAAGAAAGAGAAAGAGGGAGAGGGAGAGAGAGAGAGAAAGACCGACCATCTATCTAACAGATCCCAAATGCCTGCAACACTGGGGCTGCGCTAGGCTGAAGCAAAGAGCACTGAAGTCCATATGGGGCTTCCAGATGGAAGGCGAGCACCCAAGCATTTGGACCATCATCTACTACTACTTCTCAGTGTTCACTAGCAGGAAGGTGAATCAGAAGCAGAATAGCCAGGACTTAAACTGACTGAAATGGGAGACGGGCATCCCAAGCATGGCTTGACCACCACCATCTGCCCCACTGAGTTTTGTTGTTGTTGAAGGGAGCCAAATCACAGATATATGAAAGAGGAAGTACCACTCTACATAGCAAGAATAGTAACAGAGGTAATGAAAAGCAACCGTGGAAATACATGGAGTGGGCATTCTGACCATAACAGACAAGGGCAGATGGAAAGGTGGAAGGCGTCTGGAGAAACACCTGACCTGTCCTGGCTGATAAATTAGATCATCACACACACACACACACACACACACACACACACACACACACACACACACAAAGCATGTTTTCTTCCAGGTAGAAAGACAGCATGTATAAGGACAAAAAGGCAAGAAATGTATTGTGTGCTTTCAAAATTCCTCCAAGAAACATAAATAAAAACCCTCCCAGAGGCATGAAGTTAAGAACTAAGACCACCTTTCCAAGCCTCCTGATGCTTTACCCAGAATTAGAACAGAATAAATTAGAAAACTTCCCACCACCCCAGGATTGGGCACCAGCTTATCAGATCTGGGTCTAGGTCTCCAAAGGCAGCAACAGAAATCCCTGACAACAAAGCCAGACAGGTGGCCTAATATACAAAATCCAAGTAAGAATCTGGCCCTGTTCCCATAGTCCCACTAGGCACTAGCTCAGGTGTACGGGCACATCTTGTCCTACCTCCCACAGACCTCTGGCAACTCCAGAACAAAAGAGAACTCATCACAGCACATCAACTACAGACAGATGCACAAGAGTGACCAGAATTATGTCCTCCTATATTCACACCCCACCCCACTCTTCTCACACGCTCGTACACACACACACACACACACACACACACACAGACACACACACACACACAGAGGAAGTGAAAGCTACCAACACAGCAAGAGCCTGGGGTGGGCCCCAACCCAGAATGCCTGGCTTCTGCAAAGGGGTGGGGACCCATGGATTTCACAAACAAACCCTTCTTGAGTAAGGGTTCCTCTAATCATTTTCTCTTTTGTACATCCTCCATTCTTCCCACCCTGTAACCATCCTTTCTACACTGGGTCTCATATACTTCTCCTTTTGCCTCCACTCCTTCATCCCTGGGACTTTCAAGGTTCCCCAGCACCAAAGTTCCTCTTTACATAGGGGCAGACACACCCACACAGAATCTCCAACTGCTTCTCCTCAACGGCAACAGCAGAAAACATGGGAGGGCGGGGGTGTTTCACCACAAACGAAGCCAGGCATTGGCATTACTGTTTCAATATCAGTTTCCTAATCTATTTTGAAAATCATAGTTAGAGCAGTCCAGGGGACACATTCACAAATTAGAAACAGTGCCTACCTAAGTGCCTGAAATTCTTTGATCTCAAATACTCAAAGAGGATAAAATGTGACAAAAGAGTTTAGAGAAACAGGATATTTGGCCACCACTTTCAACATGCCATGCACCTGCTAGGAATACTCACACGCTTAAGCTCTTTTTTAACTCTCATGAATCCCAGCAAACTGGGCATTTTTAATATCCTTTATTTTTAAAACTGTAAAATTAGATTTCAGAGACATTAAATGATTTGCCCATGATCATTCAGCTCCAAAAAAACAGTTGAAAATGATTGCAACAATTAGCCTACTTTGCTTACCTTATGGCTAGTACTCTTTTCTCTAATCACCTTGAGCTAACCAGACCCTAACCCCCAAAAAGTCACAGAAATACCTGCAGCAACTCTACTTGGAATGCTTCCTTTCACCTGAAAAACTATTGCTGCCAACTCCACTCACTGACTAACCACACACACTTACAAAAAGCTCATGGCAAGACAAACTTCAATACTGTGTATTCTGAAACAACTATCCATAGATTTCAAAACTTCTACCAAATAAAATGTAACTTTTTACTCTATTTTTCTACTTTCCTTGAGGGGCAGAAGACCCTCTGCATGCACTTCACATCTGCAAGAGGCTAGAGGTCCACCCCTATTGCCCCATTAGAAAAACAGAGTAGATCTGGTGAGTGATGTTCACCACTTTGGGCCTTCGGGTGTTAAAAACCGGGTCAGGAAGCCAGTGGTTGAGTTCTCAAGGCCTAGGTAGCTGGCAGGGAGAAGAGAAGGCATTCCAGAGCAAACCAGGGGCAACTCCTCCTACAACCCTGACCTTTCCAGGTTAATGACTTGGTGTGTGCCCAAATAGGCATGCCACTGCAAAAAACACTCAGTAGCTAACACACAGTACACAGGCTGTAAGAGCTAGAGAGGGAATTGGGAACGTGTCCACAGCTAGGAAAGCCTATCGCTGGAGCCACATTATAATGTCAGCCCCACAACTTTCAAACAGGCTGTCTTCTTCCAAAAAGCAGTTTGCATTCAGGTATGGTCTCACAGAATGCAAAGGAGGCACCATCTCAAAAAGCCATTTAACTTTAGGAGACTCAACAAAGCCACGGATGGAGTGTGGAAGAAGAAAATGGAAGGGCTAGCCCCAGCACTAGAATCCTTGCTGAGTACAACTTTGGGCTCTTCTGCTTGTGTTTTCAAATCTCCCTAATTACTATAAACAGCAGCTGTCTACTTATCAGACTTGGGGCCATCTGGGATGAAAAGCAGAGTCTTAAAAAGAAACAATAAGCTGGAAAAAAAGTATCATCAAGCAGGTTCTTTCCCTTCCAGGAGGGAAACAATTTTAATTTTAATCTCAGGTAACTAGGGCTCAAAGTGTATCCCAAAGGGATAAAGGGTGATTTGGCTAGTTAGTAACCAATTTGAAAGGGGTTTTTGATTGCAAACAAGAAGCCTAATAATAAATCAGGTTTTAAAGGCAAACAACATGCCTGTCTCAAGAGGTGAGAGTCAGGAGTACTTAAGATATGGGTATAAAAATGTTGAAATTCTAAACCATAGACTGTCATGGGATAGCAAATGGCTTCTGCGGGCCATACACTGGTATAGTTTCTGATACATATGTTAACTTTTTAAATAATTTTTTAAACTATAAATGCTGCTCTTACGATACATACAAAAACAAGCTACACAGCAAGTCTGTCAGTTCTTACACTACATCAAATATTGGTAAGCTAATGTCACTGTCAGCTATCTGCAAGGCCTCATAGACTAACAGCTCTCTTCACATTCTATTTTCTACAGAAGATGAACAACAAGAACCTTAGCTGAAAATTAACCAAGGATAAGTCGCTCATACATCAGATAATCGTGCACAGCAGCCTACTTCCTTCCTACACAAAAACATTTGGGAAATATATAGATAATAAGCTTATTAACCATTTTCCTGAAAAGCTCAACAATTCCTAAAATAGCAGGCTCCAGGCCAGGGGCTAAACCATGAGGCACATGGTCCCCAAGCCTCTGGCCCAAACACCTGGCCTTAGAAAATAAGTGGGATGCACAGAAGCAAGAAACAAGAAAGGGACCTCTTCCAATGGGTTCATTAAGGGCTCATGAAACAAAGGAACATATGTGGCTTTCTTCTTTGCATTCAGCTAACCTTTCACTCTGGCAATTCATACTTGTCCCTCCTGTGGAAGCAAGAACATACATATATGTGAAAGTGTATGCACCTAAAAGGCCTTCGACTACTGAGAATCATGGGATTCTAGATACATGGGACACCAGAGTAACCAACTCTCAGAAGCAAATCTTTCCTCCCTTATTAGCTTCTCTATTCTTTGCCAGGCGATAGAGGGCTTCTTAGGGAATCTAATCTGATTCAGTGGAAGAAGCAGCAGAAGAAATTACCTGAAATCAATTCAAATTCAACAGGGGTTGGCATCACAATACAGTGTGTTAGTTATAGCCTATCACACATATTACCCCACGTGAACACTGGTTTGAATCCCAAATGCTCCGCTTCTGACCCAATTCCCCAGTAATGTGCCTGGGAAAGCAATGAAAAATGGTACAAGTGGTTGGGTCTCTGCACCCATGTGGGAGACCCAGCTGTAGTTTAGGGTTCCTAGCTTCTATCTTCTCAGCCAAAGCTGCTGCAACTCTTTGGGGAATGAGCAAAGGGAAGATTTCTTGTTCCCTCTCCTTGTCTCTAATAATCATGCAAATCTTTAAGAAAACAAAATTCAACAGCTACTGACTCGATGAAGGGGACAAGAGAAGAAATGTCATCAAATCAATTCAGTGAAGCATGGAGGCATTTTGTAGAGTACTGGAAACACAGATTATAATAAGCCCTTATTTCAAGGATTCCCCTTTTAGCAGGTTAAAGACATAATTCTAAGACCCCCACAGAATGATGTGTGCACTATTTCCATTATGACATCCCCAGTTCTCCCTTTTCCCCCCAAAGAAAACGTTCCTCTGGAGGCTGGCAAAAGTAAAGATACCCATGGTGTCCTCCTGGTGCTGCTTGGTTTCATGTCCTGAATAAGAATAAAAAATCAAGTGCCCTCTCCTGCCATAGAATAAGCTTATTCTCTAACGAGGGTTTCACAAATGTTAGGGAAAATAATCAGTGATTGCACTGTGGCATGGTACCAGGGCACACATGAGAGCATCAATGTCCTCTGAAAGGGCAAGAGCCAAGGCTGAAGAGAGGTTGCTCTATGGCTGGACCGACTTGACAGCCAGATCTAAAGAATACCCAGCTGAAGCAGGAAGCTGAGAATACGCAGCCTTCAGTTCCCAAGAACCCTGCCTTGGACACAGATCAGGGCTCCAGCTTGGCACTTCCATATAGAGCTGAGGAGTAAAATCATCAGGTCCTGGGTTCTTACTCACCAACTGCCTATAATGTTCCCCCTAACTGAATGCCTTGGTGCCCAAGCTGTTACTCACCTCCCATTCTGTCCTATTCTACCACTCCACCCTGGCCCTGAAGATCAGCACATGCCCTGTGAAGTCACTCACTGAAATTTGAAGGGGTGGGGAACTTTCTACCAAAGGCCATTTGGATATTTATAAAACCATTCATGAGCCAAACAGAATTATCAATTTAAAAATTAGCCAGCTATAGATTTACTGAAATGCAAGCCCCAGCTTCAGTTGCCTTGGCAGGGCCAGGCCAAATGATTTCATGGGCCTTTTACAGCCAGTGGGCTGCTTGTTAGTGACCCCCCACAAAGCTGCTCAACTTCTTTATGTATGGTTAGTTATAAACTCCACCTTTCCTCCAGCTCTTATAAGTTGGTGACCATTATTCCAATCTCCCCCAGGCCCTCTGATCAAGTTCAGAGGACACCCAATCAAGCTGTCAAGGCCATCTTTACCTCTAGCTACTAAAAGAGAAAGGGCCCCCAAAAAGAATGACAGCTCAGCTCAGCTATACCTATACTGTGAAAGCATGGACAATGCCTCTACTTTCTCAGGTCCAATTTTCTTTCCTTTTTTTTTTTTTTTTTTAAGATTCATTATTTATTTGAATGGCAGAGCCTGAGGGAGAGAGACAGAGAATCTTTCTTTACCTTTTTTACTCCCCAAATGGCCACAACAGCCATGGATGGGCTGGGTTGAAGTCAAAAACTCCATCCAGGTCTCCCATGCAAATGGTAGCGACCCAGGCACATGGGTCATTTTCCCCTGCCTTCCCAGGGAGCTGGATCAGAAGCAGAAGCTGTTGAAACTGAAAATGACATTCTGATATGGGATGCCAGTGTCAAAAGCAGTGGCTTAACCCACTACAGACCACATTGCTAGCCTCTCAGGTTCAGTTTCATTCCATGTAACAAAGAAAGGTTTCCATCAGAGGTGTAGTTTATCAGCTTTTGCCCAATGTTAGAGCTTCCTATAGAGGTACAGTTATCAGCCCAAAGCACTAACTGAGACCAATAAATCAGAGACTCTATGTTGCCACAATTGGCCAGGACTAACAGCACAGGCAACCTAGACTTTCACAGGAACATTCTGGCCAAAATGGACTAGAAGGTAGGAAGCCTAGCTGGTTCCATGCAAAACTTTGCCCCTTAATATAAAAAGAGAAACCCTTAATGATCAACCTCCAGCTTCATTTCTGGTCCTTAGATTCTCTGGGGTGATGGGTTCAATTTCTCCCTTTTCCAAAGCTCTCCAATTCCACAAGGAAAAAATATTAAAATATATCAACACTTGCAAATTCAATCCCTCATGCTTTGCCATGAAGCAAGCATTACAGTTGCTCCTTCCTCTGAAGGACCAGGGCTCTCTGCCATTCTGAACTGCGTTTTTCCATCTGCCACTTACTCTCTCTAGGGCTCGCAGTTTAAGGATATTCCACCATACACTGAGAGGATCATGATGAGGGAGAGCTGTTCTTCCTGTCCCCACAAACTTTGGCCACTCCAGTGACACATTCCCATGTGACACTGTCACATTCCTGAAGGCTTATCAACTATTTGTGACCAGGAACTATACTAAATCCCATGATGTCAGTCCGTTGCCTGCTTCTGGAGGGCTCACTCAAAACTGCCTCTCTGCAGCATCTCTTTCCATCTCATGTCACACCCAGCCTGACTCTTTCCGCCCCTCACCTGCCAATTCCTCCACCCAGTTATGTCCCGAACATTCACAAGATCCTTTTGTAAATGTCTCCTTGCCAAAGGGCAGATACAGCAGATCACTCCCAACCTACAAATGCTAAGATTCCTACTTAGCTCAGTTCTCCAAAGTCATTTCTTTAAAAAACATATATTTTTTAAATACTTATTCATGTGAAAGGCAGGGTTACAGAGAAAGAGGGAGAGAAAGGAAAAGTGGGTGGGGAGGTGCTGCCACTCTCCAAATAGCCACAATGGCTGGAGCTGGGCTTGGCCAGTCCGAAGCCAGGAGCTTCTTCCAAGTCACCCACATGGGTGCAGGGGCCCAAGTAATTTCTCAGGCACATTAGCAGGGAGCTGGATCATAAGTGCCAGGACACAAACTGGCACCCATATGGGATGCTGGCACCACAGGTGGAGACTTTACCTGCTATGCCACAGTGCCAGCCCTAACTAAGGCCATTTCTAAGACGCATGCCACCACCCAATGGCAACACATAGCAGTCCCCATTGGTAGGGGTGTATGATATTTCTGGAGAAATCATGGAACTTCACAGCAGGAATAGCCCTCTGAAATTATCCAACCAACCCCTTGTGGAACAGACTATGGCTCTGGAAATCAAAAGGACTTGGCCAAGACTGTCCTGGGAAGCTGACAGCAAAGTCCAGAATAGCTCTTCATTGCAAAATACTTGCCCACTTCATGATTCTCCAACACCTCCTCCTGTCAACAAGAAGCTGATTCAATGGCCCTGCTACTGCCAAGGTACAAACAAGGTCCGACATTAGCTAGATCTAAGCAGTCTCCAAACAAGTCTCACTTGCAAGTAAGTGCCTCCTTTGCTTCTAGGAGCTTGGCAACGCTAAGTTAGTTACTGGCTCAACCAAGTGGAAAGCACATCTAGCCTTAAAGGTAGTGATCTGACATTAGACAAAAAGGGTGACACAGGAAGCCAGCTGCAAAACAAAGACCCAAGCAAGTTCTGAGCAGGCAGAGCACAAACAACATAACAGGTGGCCCTCCTCATGCAGACCCCTAACCATCTGAATTCTCCCTAAACTTTATTCTTGACTCTTGGTATGTTAGAAAAGAAACTGGAAGGAGGTTGATCAGCTACTAGGGCAAGGAAAGGACAAACACTTAAAACTGCACCTCCCTTTCAGAGTTGTGAACCTCAGAACATTGATCTAACCACATCTCATATTAAGTCTCAGCCTTTCTGAAACAGCACTTGCCTCCTTTTTCACTTCCCAACCTGTACATCATCTAATACCAACTTTTTTTTTGCATCCTGCCCAAGCAGCGTCTCTGTTATTCATTAACTGAGTAACCTCTTTGAGTCTTTCCCCATATGAAAAAGTGGGATTAATAATCCTTAACCTGCCAGCTGGGGAAAGTTAATGGGTATCAAAAGACACAATGAAAGTAGTTGTAAGAAAGGGCTTTATAACTACAAAGCTTATTACAAATGTAAAGAGCTATTACTATTTGTGTTAGGGACCATTTTATTTTCTTTAGTCTCGACATGAGTAAAAAAAGCTAGGGACCCTAGAAAATAATTACAGGGCATTGTCAGTCAATCTACAAAGGATTCCCTTCCGTTCACATCTATCTGGAGTGTTTTAACCAGAGAACTACTTGGAAACTTACCTGGAAAGCAGGCAGCTGTCGTCTAAACTTATACTTCCACCACCTGCCACAGGCCACCACCACCACCACCACCACCACTACTCCCATCCTCCAAACACACACACACACACACACACACACACACACACACACACACACACACACACACACACACCACCACCACCACCACCACCACCACCACCACCACCACCACCACCACCACCACCTTATTAGAATTTCCTTTTCTGGCTGCTCAGTACCTAGAGATTCCTGAGGAACTTTCCCAGGAAGCTCCCTAATGGCTCTTTCAACGTTTTCTTCAGCCGTAGGTAGCTCTTTCTATGAAAGGCTGAATCTCTGGACACTTCGGAGAAGGAAGAACTACTCAAACTTCCCCTGGAGTAACAATCCACAGCAGGGAACTCACACTTGACCTCTTTTGCCTCCAATATTTGAGGTGTCGCCTTCTTCCTAAGCCCAGTTTCACTATTTGCTACACCCAGCCAGAGACACTATCAGTGAGGACACAAATGACCTGGGAAGAATAAGCCTATCACTTTTTTTTTTTGCTGTAGATGGCAAAATTCACCATTTCCTTGTAGTTATCAACATCAATATAAAAGCAGTGCAGCATGGATTCGCAACAATCTAACAACTTCATTTTCAGAATTTTTGGACAGAATTGCCCACCTATTTATATATTATTTGGATTATCAGAAAAGCCAAGGTTGTGTCTTTCATCTACTAACACAATCTACTGTCTGTGTCAACAGTGGATATTAAAACATACTTTAAACTTCCTGGAGCGCCTAAATTCTCCACACTTGATTTTCTAAGCAGCTAATATTCAAGGACCTCCCAGCGTTACCTTATCCAGGTTTCACACCAACTCTGAAGGTTGCATGAGGCTAGTATTATCATTCCCCTTTAGAAATGACATGCTCAAGGAGAATAAGGGATTTCCTCAAGGTCACACAGTAAATGTTAAAAATAAACATTATTAGGGGGTCAGCACTGTGGCACAGTAGGCTAAGTTTCAGCCCTTGGCATTGCCATCCCATATGGGTGCCAGTTCTAGCCCAGGCTGCTCTACTTCCGATCCAGCTCCCCGATAAATGCCTGGGAAAGCAGCAGAGGTTGGCCAAAAGCCTTGGGCCCCTGCACCTGCATTTGAGACTCAGAAGAAGCCCCTGGCTTCCAGCTTCAGATCAGCTCAGCTCAGCTCCAGCTGTTGCAATCATTTGGGGAGTAAACCAGCAGGTGGAAGATCTTTGTCTCCCTCTCTCTCTCTAACTCTGCCTTTCAATTAAGAATACATTTTTAAAAAAAAAAAAAATGTCACTGCAATCCTAAATCAATGTCTGTAGATATTTCAGAACCAACTCTTCCTAACTGGACCTAAAAATTATTAAAAATGGCAAATAGTAGAGTGGGTATTCAGCCTAGTGGTTAAGGAACTACTTGGGATATCCTCATCCTGTCCCTGAGCACTCAGTTTGAGTCCTGTCTCCAGTTCTGATTCTAATTTCCTGCTAATGAGCACCCTGACAGGTAGCAGATGTTGGCTGAAGTAGTTAGGTCCCTGCCACTCACATGAGAGACTAATACTGAGTTCCCAGTTTCCAGCTTCAGCCAGGCCCAGCCTCAGCTGTTGAGGGCATTTGACTTGAACCAAGCAGGCTCTCTCTCTCTCCCTTGCTCCTTCTCCACATCTCTCTCTCTCTCTCTTTTCTCTCTCTCTCTATATATATGTGTGTGTGTGTGTGTGTGTGTGTGTGTATCCCGCTCCTCTCCTTCCCTCCCTCCCTCCCTCCAAAATAAATAGAAAAAAAAATTGATGTCATTTCCTTTCCTTTTTTGGAGTCCAATCTCAGAACTTTTCTCTTTGTGCCTCACAATGGTTCAGAAAACTCCAATCACTTGCTCACACTCCACATGCAGTTTCCTGTTTCTCTGAAAGGGAAGGCAATAGTTCCTGCATTGGCCTGTAGGCGCAGCCCAGCCAAGGTCAACCTCTGGTAGCAGAGACTCCAGGATTAAAGGCTGAGCAACCAGAAGCTTGGCTCCACCCACCGTAGAAGTCTGGGAACTAAGAATACAAGAAAAGGGTGGGGCCTGCATTGAGTGGGCAGAAAGGAGCCAGCATTTCTGGTAATTCTGCTTCTCTTCTCCTGGCTAGTCTCCTTCCACATGATCAATATCCTCAATGTAGCAAGCTTTGAAAATCAGGACCAACCATCACTAGATCTGTGTGTGTGTGTGTGTGTGTGTGTATTTTCAACATGTGCTGTATGCTTATTTGTATTTCTTACACCCCTATCTCCCTCAATTCTTCAACTGCAAACTTCCACTCTTCCGCCACGCGGTCAATGTTACTGGGGAGTGGTGGCAAGGAGGGAAGCAGGATTCTTAGGGAGTTTTACTGATCACTGACAGGCCCTCCCACTGCTTGTCTTTGGGGAAGACTGGAAAGGCATGCACCCACCACCAACACACACAAACACAGAATTACTGACACAGCTACTTTCCTGTGAGCAGCCAGAGGTATTCTGAGGAGTAGGACTCTCCAGCACTTTCTAGAATCAAACTAGCCCAAAATTGGCAAAATCACAGAACGGAGGGTGGTGCGTAGAGGGTGGCCATATTATGTACCATAAAGGGCTTTATCCTACTACCAATCACTCCACTAGGACCACACACAGATCAAATCGCAGAAATTCCTACAAATGGGGTCTATTGAACTTGGTAAGGGAAACGGCAGGTAGCTCTTACTCTCTGTTCTAACAGAAGGATCCACAAATCCTATCTTCCTCAGAAAGTCTCTCTCAGGCAGGCAAGCCCATACAATACAACAAACTTTTGATTTTGCACCTGTTGAAGAATCTTGCCCTTTATCTGTATGCAAGTGAAAGTTTTCCATTCTGTCACTAATTTGTTTATTGATAGACCTACATGAAATTTAAACTAACTTGACATTAAAGTATGGCCAATATGTACTAAGCTTAAAAGTATAAGTGTATTTTAAGAATGTACACACATGTAACTCATTGGGTATGTGCTGGCTGTATCTAGAGAGAAGAGTCACAGGCAGAAGGCATGGGACTTAATGCTTTTCTCATGGCAAATATATATTAGCTGTACAGTAAAAACTAACCAAACCTTACAAACTCTGTGCTTATTTAAATCTGCTGTACCAACAGCCTTTGTTAACATTCCTTGTACAGTCTCTAGCTTTGCACTGCAAAAAAAAAAAAAAAAACACAGATGGAAGAGGTCCTTTAAAGACAACGTGCCCCTCACAGGCTCTCTCTGTGTTGGGGCATCCAAGGTAAGCTCAAGCTTATTCTTTCCAAATGCTGCCCATACCAACTCTCACAAGAGTGGATAAGGGTAAAAGTTTTCCTAATTGTTCCACAAGTTACTTTATCTTATCCAAATCATGCACAAATTCTCAAAAAAAAATATGTATCTTAGTGCCCACAGGCAGCTGTGGGGTGGAGCAACTATGGCAACAGGAATAGGCAACTGCCGGGTGCCCCAACATGCTGATCTCCAAGACCTCACTGCTATCCTCTCTAATCAGTGCATGGCTCTGCCCAGCCTTGATCACGGGGCCATCCAATTCCTAAACCTCAGGGGCACAAACCTCTCAGGATTAGATTACACAATGCAGCCTTGCCTGGTGGCTATGCCATAATGAGCAGGGCACATACAAAAAAAAAATTTAAACTGGGTAATGCCTCAAATATGTACTCTACATAGTCAAACTCTGGGCTGCTTCACAAAGGCGGATAGAAATGCTTGCACAGTTAGAATCAGCTTTGATTTGAATATTCCCCTTGACATGAACACTGCTGTATTGTGTGAAGACATGGAAAAAAGCAGTAGAAATTGGCTGTGAATAAGTGGGCACTATCAGATAAACAGGCTCTCCAGAGTGCATGGAGGGACAATATTTTCCCCTTCCCTGGCACTACTGAGCTCTACGGTATCAAGGCCCATCCTGCCACATGAGGCACCTTCCTGTGAACTACTGGGATTATTGTTTGGCTCCCTGATACATCTAGCTAAAGGATTCTGAAGAAGACAATTCTGACTTGAAAATAATAGCCACTAACACTTCTAATTGACACATAGGAGGGGTTCAAAAAGTTCATAGCGGGTTGGGCACTATGGCAGTTTAAGCTGCCCCTATTCAGAATTTTCTGATAGGATACACGCATATCAGAGTCCTTATTCTGAGTCCCAAGTACTCTGCTTCCGATTCAGCTTCCTGCTAATGAATCTAGGAAGGTAGTGAATGATGACCCAGTTACTTGGTTCCCTATCATCCTTGTGGGAGACCCGGCTAGAGTTCTGGAATCATGGTTTTGGCTTAACTCAGCCCCAGCTTTCACAACGACTTGAAGAATGAAACAGATTGAAGATTTATCTTTCTCCCTCTCTGCATTTGTTTCTCCTTCTCTATCAATCTCCCTTTCAAATGAAAATATATATTTATTAATTCATAGAAAATGGAATTGAGAGATAATGTGCATTTTCTCTGAGGTTCTTTTTTCTTTAAAGAAATTGTATTTATTTTAAATCCAGACACATAAACAGAGTTCTCATTTGCTGGCTCATTCCAAATATCCTCATCAGCCAGGGCTGAGCCACACCAAAGCCCAGAGCCAGAACTCAGTCTCCTTCATGGGTGGCAGAAACCCAAATACTTGAACTACCACCATGGTTCCCAAGATCTGCATTAGCAGAAAATGAATCAGGAATTGGAGTTGAGACTAAGACTCAGATACTAGAATGTGAGATGCTGGTACCTTAACAAGAAGCTTGGCTGCGAGACAAATGCCTGCCCCTTCATGAGCTCCTTGAAGCATTCTTGTATTTTTTGAGTACCTACTCTATGTCAGGAACCATGACACAATGGGTAGTGGGAAAACATCACTGTCCTCAAGAAATTTACCTTCTAATGGACTAGAGTGACACAGAAGAAAGAACCTACTCCTGAGAGTCTTGGCTTCAGGACCAATTTTTGCTTAATTCTGAGCAAGTCCTTTCCCATTTGATACGTGTTACAAGGTTTAGGTAACTCGTTTCTTCACAAAAAATAAAGCATAAACATAAAACCCTGGGGTAGACTGGGAATGTGCCAATGAAAAGACATCAGCAAGAAACACAGACAGTATGTGGTAAAAACAAAAAGCACATACACAAGAATGTTAACCCAAAAACCTTGAATTTGGTTTGGATAGTTCCCGTGTCCAAGATAGCTGGGAGGAGCAAGCCTCAAAAGTGTATAGTTGAGGGCCCGGGCGGCATGGCCTAGCGGCTAAAGTCCTCGCCTTGAACACACTGGTATCCCATATGGGCGCCGGTTCTAATCCCGGCAGCTCCACTTCACATCCAGCTCCCTGCTTGTGGCCTGGGAAAGCAGGCAAGGATGGCCCAAAGCTTTGGGATCCTGCACCCTGTGGAAGACCTGGAGGAGGTTCCTGGCTCCTGGCTTCGGACCAGCTCATCTCCAGCCATTGCAGCCACTTGGGGAGTGAACCATCAGACAGATCTTCCCCTCTGTCTCTTCTCTCTGTATAACTGCCTTTCCAATAAAAATAAGTAAATCTCTTTTTTTAAGAATAAAAAAAAAGCGTATAGTTGAACATCAAGATCTGCCCCTCCAAAAGGTGCATGGCAGGCTTAGAACGAAAAGATATGAGAAAAGTGCCCAGTTTCACTGCAGCTTCTACAAATACTTCTACTTCCAACTGCAGGAATTTTAGGATTCCCTCTATCATAATAACATTTAATTTGGTTCTAGTAGCTAAGAAGAAAGTGCTACCTCTCTCCTTAGCCACTTGTGGCCATTTCTGAGGTCTGTGCTTTCACCAGGTGAATGGGAAGTTAGCATTGCCCTGCATTCCTCCTACTACAAAGAACCAGACTGCAAGGCACCCAGGTGATGCCCATGGAGATTGTAGCCTCTGGCTCAGAGACCTGATCGGAAAAACATACTGGACAGAACTTGAAGACACTAATTGGAACAAAAATGCTGGACTATCCTGAGCCTACCCTCCCTCACCCATACCCACCCATCTCACAAAGCACTTATAAGTGCATGAGTGCATGATGAACCCTCCTCCCAGTAGTAAAAAGCAGGGTACTAGTATTCTTTCCATTCCACAGATGGGAAACAGATCTGGAATGGTTCAGGAAGTTTGCAATGGTGGATCATGATCAGCTAGGCTTTCCTTGTCCTTACCCTCAGGCCCCCTCCTCCCTAATATTCCCTTCCCTTCTTCAAGCTGTATTTTCTCTATTACGAATGCATAGTATGTCCTTCCAGGTGCTTGGCCAGATTCCATGCACACTGTGCTACTGCTGTTCCCTCACCATGTGCATCAGTGACTTTACCCATACCTAGTCACCTGGGGAAGATAATAGGAGGTTTTAGAAGCTTTCCAATCCACAAGTTTTTCTTAGGAGAAATTCCGGGAGCCTAGATATCTGGAGTGGTGCATGGGAAGTATCATAGTAGAGATTCTTACAAAGTACACTGGGTTCAAAATGATGCAATACTAATAGGGAATAATAAAGAAAGCTTCCAATGAGCCAACATAGAGTCAGGGAAGGTGAAGAGGAGGCACCTAACATTTCATGCTGAAAGGAGAGATACAAGCTTGGGCAGTAAAACATAAAAGGTATACATAGCTATGCTGGGAAACTTTGATCCCCAGAGCTATACAGCACATTATACATGTGCGAATAAGTGGAAGCTAAATTTGAACAGGGTACTAAGATGGGGACAAATACCAAAGGAGCCTTGCTAAATGATATGCTAAGGGGTTCAGATTTTTCATGTTCACACACTAGTGAATCCTGTGAGTAATCTAAATGCCCCATAAAAGAGGAATGGTTAAGTAAATTATTGCAGAGCCACTCAATGGAATTTTACAAAGCTATTAAAATGTTCACTTTTTAAAATCAAGCAGAACTTACGTTTTTAGTGTTACATTAACTAGAAGAAAAGCAGTAATATTATTATGTACACCACAATTGCACTAAGGGAAACTAGGGAACATATATGAGACATGACAAGAAATACAAATAATAATTGTTGTGCTGACATCATAGATTTATAGATAATTCCTCTATCTGCCGAATTTTGCCAGTGCCATTTTGGGTTTTACAAATGGGAGCAAAATATAAAAATAACTATCGTTCTCTCATTTGACTCCACATTCCTTCTCTTTCTTCCACAAGTATACCTGCCTACTCTCTCCCCACCATCACCAACAGTCAGTTTGATTTACCACCGGCAGCTACACATCCTTAATAACCTATGTGTATGAAATACGTGGAGCTGCCAACATGACAGCTGCTCATAACAATAAGCTTCAGCATGACCCAAGGGACATTCTTACCCAGTGCTGTGGCAAGAATCTTTCTAACTTCCTCCTCCCTTCACAGCATTGCCAAGCTCTACCCAATTAAGCCTTCTCTAGTTAAATTACTTTAGGAACTTATTCTTTATGGAAGGAAGAGAGTTGCCAGCCATTTACTTGAGTGTCCTCTTGGGAGCTCAGAGCAGGTGAAGCTCATGATCATGACCAATTCCTAGATGGCTAAAGCATTGCTTGGGATCCCTGATTCACAAGAAAGTACATGATAAATTGTCAGTTGGTAGGAAGTAGAGGAGGAAGGGGAACAGGAAATTAGATCCAGACAAGGTGATATCATCTCCCAGAAACTTATATATGTCCCACAGGCACTCACAGGAAATTCAGAATTCCCTCTCTTTTGGTCTACTGGTATAACATAAAAGGAAGCCATATTCACAAGATGCAATAATCAGTTGAAAATTCAATGCTAGCCATGTGGCGATCCCTTGCTCCACCCGAGTTCACGTCACTTAGCTCTTCCCATCCAAGGGCAACATAGACGCCAGTGACTCAGACAGAGGAAGAGGAAGGGGAGCTTAGCAATTTAAAATTCAGCCAAAAACAATTTCATGGCCCTAACAGAAGGATGTTGTAGGGGAAGGCAGTAGAGGAAGATAAATCTCCTTTACAATCAGTTTTAGTTTGTTTCTTGCTCTTCCCCCGACCATGATGCAACAGTGACCAATCAAAAGGTCTCCTCTTTTTCCTGGAGTCACCAGTGACCCAAAAAAGCCAGTAACAAGTCAGCAGGCTGGATTCCAACACTCCACCAAAAGTACTTGGTCAGGGCCAGCTCTGTAGCATATCAAGCTAAGGTACAACCTACCATGTCCAGCATCCCATGTGGGCACTAATTTGTGTCCCGGCTGCTACACTTCTGATCCAGCTCCTTGCTCATGGCCTAGGAAAGCAGTAGAGGATAGTCCAAGTCCTTAGGCCCCTGCACCTGACATGGGAGACTCAGAAGAAACTCCTTCCTGGCTCCTGGCTTTGGACAGACCCAGCTCTGGTGACTGAGGCTATCTTGAGAGTGAACCAACAGACGAAAGGTCCCACTTTCTCCCCTCTTCCCTCCGTAACTCTGCCTTTTAAATAAATAAATCTTTTTTTTTTCTTTTAAGTAGTTGATCAACAGTTGTCTCTCAAGCCACGACCCTATAGTAAGTTGTGTGGTAGACAGATCCAAAACCTCCAGGGCACACTGATATCTAAGGGAAGAAAATGACACCCTCAGTGCCATTCTAAAAAGGATAGGGCAACTTCCTCCTCTTTGCTTCATCATATTCTTTCCAAAAATCCTTTAGTATCCTCTTGATGAGTGAGCACGAAATGTCGTTAAAAAAAAGCCAATGTCTCTATTTTACAAATAAGGAAACTGGCCCATGAAAAATAAATCAGAGGCAGAAACCAAAAATCAGATATTCTGATTCAGTCCACTATTCTATTATACCATTTCTACTAAAAGCATTAAAAATATCCAGAGAGGTACCCCAAGCTATAAATGTCAAAAACATGACTCCTCTATATATTTCAGAACTAGGGACAAGAGGCAGAGGGAGCTTGGACACAGCCTACTCAGGAAAGCCATGTGAGAATGCTAAGCATATGACTGGCATGGACAGAGAACTGGATTTACCAACTGGAAGGCTTTATGCACTCCAAAGGAATAGTTTTAGATGCTGAGAGCCCTAGTCCCACTCCACTCCCATACTCGAAGCTTTCTTTCAGGCCAAGTTAGACCACTCCTGGGCTGTCATAAGCTGTAGAGGGGTGATCATGCAAAGTCAAGAGGGCAAAAGGAGATAAAGAAATGGGGTGGAGAAATCACAGTCATTCCAGAGCTCTCTCATCTTCTCTCCTTCCCCACTCGTCTCCCTATTAGAGCTCTAATCAAGAAGAAAAGAAGTTTGTTAAGTAGCATTGTATAAACTTGAAGAAGGCGTTCCCTAGACCAAAGGAGAACAGACGACTAGTTGAAGTGAAGGGAGGGGGCACATTGAAGGGGGGAGAAAATAGCCAAATAAGGCAGGCTTGACTGGTAGGGAATCATCAGGAAAGGTTCCAGAAGCTGACGTCTCAGGGAGGAAGCCTTTAGTCATCGGTTTCCTCTAGCAACTGGCCTAAGGCCAAGAGGCAGACTCCCAACCTTAGGAAAATGCCCAGGCTATGGCAGACAGAAAGGCAAATAAACCAAATTTTCCCAGTCCCACCTCAAACCTGCTGCAGCAGCTCTCTAAGTATCCAAAAAAAGAAATGTAATTCAGTCCTGAAAGCAAATGGGAGATGTTCTTGCCAAACATGCACTAGAGCCACCAAGGCCTAAGCACCAAGGGAAATAAATAACTTAGGGTAGTGGGCTTTGCTCTACTCCATTTACATACTTCTAATGTTGTGGATTTTGTTCATGCTGGGGAAAAGATAAGCCAAAGACAAAGAGGTTATGTGACTTTTGTTCTCAGTAAAGAAACTTCTGTGGTTTAGTCAATCTCCCAGGAGTATCTACAAGAATATCTGAAGAGGAATTTAGCTCACTTAAAACTCTTGAAGATAGCAAAGATTTCTACGACTAATGATACCCATATTAGCTGTTATTACCCCACCCTAAAACTCCATACCTCAGATTAGTCAACTTCCAGTTAAAGATAACAAGAGGAAAGAAAGACTCTCCTGGTGTACTTCAACAAACATCCAACAAACATCTTTCTGAAAAAGAATTAGAGTAGGGGTGGGGCAGATTATATCAGGAAAATAAGTTCAGGAACTATCTAAACCATAGGTAATTTAAAAAAAAAAAAATGAAATCCTTTCTAGGTCCTTAAGGAAAGCCAGGGCTAAAGAGAGGGGAGAAACACTGAGCAAACTTGAGAGGTTCCCCCTTCCAGGCTCTGGCCCATCATTACCCAAACATATAACCTGGAAAGTAGTTCTCAGTATTATACTTTGTTTTGTGTAACTCAATTTTCACAGCTCACCTTTTCACTCACCAGGTGCTGGTCAATACCCAGGTCACACAAAGTATCCATCAAATTCCCACAAAGGAGGATTGCCAAGAATGAGAAAATATTTCAGCTCTCAAAGTTGTCAATCCCAGAACCTTTTTGGCAAAATAGTCTAACTGGGCAAGCCAGAGCCATTCATCCTATCAGTGGCCTAACAACTATGTCAAGAGTTAACATTCGCCACAATAAGTCCATTGTAAAGGGCAGCAGATCTGGTGACTGTGTCATCAGGCATATTCAAGAACTGGACCCTCATCAAAAGAAGCCACATTCCTCTACCTATCACAACGAGGCACCTGTTTCCATCTCCACCTTTCCCTAAATACCTGATCTCATGGCAAAGCCACTGGGAGAACTAAAGGCTGTCTCTAGGCTGAGAGGGAAAGAGATCATTAAGCTCTGTTCCTTGCTTTGGCTCATATGGAACAATGAAGGAAGGATCCAATTCCTGATCTACATAAGCAACAAAGACAACAGTTTTCAAATTAATTTCTCCAATACTAGAAAACCCAAAGTACATTCTCTACCTGTTCCCAGACTCTTTCAGAAGTTCCACCAATTAAGAAAGAACTGTTATAGCCAAATGACCCTAGAAAGTACAACTTAGCCAATGCCTACATGTACATCTCTCTGGTTCTTCTTGAAACCATCAGCACCTCACCCCATTCTTTCATTTTCACAAGGGCTCTGACCTTGGGCCACTTGATTTACACTAGATATACTGAAATCATATCACCCTTCCACCCAGAATGGTGTTATCATCATATATCCTTCAAGATCCAGTTCATGACAGAGTAGACCTCCTTCTCCTCAAAATCTACAAAATGCCCCCATCCGACACATATACTTCTTAAACTGCTTTCATGGGAGCTGTCCCTAAGTCCTTAGTTAAATAGGAGATCTTTGAAGGCAGCAGTAGTATCCTCAATATATTTTAATGATATTACTTAAAATAACCAGTACTTCCTTCTTCAGTAGTCACTGAATAAATGCTATGCAGGTTCCTGTCTTACTTTTCATCCATCCCATCTAGCACAGGGATCTTGAACACTAATCATATCAATATAATATTGATATATAAATAACAGATATATAAATCAACAGCAAACAAGAGTTACAATAACTATAATTGTATAGCACTAAGTAAATACTAGGCACAGTTGTAAGCACTGTACTTGAGTTACCTCATTTAATCCTCATGACAAACCTATGAAACCTATACTAATTATTAAAGCAAGATATTTTAACCTTCAGTTATCTGATAATGGACAGAAACAGAGGGAGTGAGATTTTTCATCTGCTATTTTATTCCCCAAATGCCTGCAACAGCTAGGGCTGTGTCAAGACCTGGAAAGTATCCAGGAACTCCACCCAGGTCTTCTGCACGAGTGGCAGGAGACCAAATCTTTGAGCAATCATCTACTGCCTTCCCAGGTGCAGTACCAGGAAGCTGTACCAGAAGCAAAACTACTGAGTGTTGAACCAGCACTCCAATATAGTATGTGGGCATCCAAAGCTGTATCAAAATGTCCACCCAATGCACACTATCAATTCCTTCATGCTACATGAGGAAAAGGATGTGCAAGTTAAGCAACTTGCCCAAGGCTACACAACCAGTTGGTCAGAGGTGTTATTTGAGTCCAAGCAGTCTATTTTCAGATATGTGCTTTTCAACATTACTTTATGCTCCTTTTTTTTTAGGAAAGCCTGAAAAGTCCTGTACTGGAGAGCTACCTGTCCCATATGTGAAGTACAAGCACTTCGAGTTGAGTAGTGAGGGCTAAGGCCAGGAGACACAAGTCTGAACTGAAATGGTTACTACAGTAGCAAAACTTGTCATCAAATTGGAAAGGCAAAGTACCATAAATGTTCTAAGTTAAGAGACATGTCAACTTGGATAACTGAGTAAGAATTCCAATAGATCCAAACTCGAATTTTAGAAGGGTGGGAGCCAGCATTGTAGTAGAACAGATCCAGCCACTGCCTGAAGCCCCGGCATTCCATATGAACACTAGTTCAAGTTCTGGCCACTCCATTGCCAATCCATCTCCTTGGTAATGCACATGGAAAAACAAAACA
Source organism: Ochotona curzoniae (assembly GCF_017591425.1). Taxonomy (NCBI): domain Eukaryota; kingdom Metazoa; phylum Chordata; class Mammalia; order Lagomorpha; family Ochotonidae; genus Ochotona; species Ochotona curzoniae. Next base: position 34,656,964 of record NW_024465023.1, read on the forward strand.
GCAGAAGATAGTCCAAGTACCTGGGCCCTTGCACCCACATGGGAGACCTGGATGGAGTCCTGGGCTCCTGTCTTCAGCCTGGCCCAGCCCCAGCTGTTGCAGTCATTTTTGAGAGTGAAACCAGCAAACAAAAAAATTCTATCTCCCTCTTTCTCTTAGTCTTTCAAGTAGACAAATCTTTTATTTAAAAAAAAATTAAAAAGGAAATAGAAAGCAGGGAACTTGGGTGACAGGCACACAGGAAAGAGAAGAAAGTCATTCTGAAGCCCCAGAACTGAGTCACCCACTAACTGAAAGTCGCTACAGTATAAGCTGTTTAGGGGAACTCCACAGCCACCATTTTGTTGATGTAATCAGCACACAGTCATTCTCTGGAAGTCGATGGCCCGTGGGTACAGAGTCACCTCTCCAAAAGTAAGCCAGTCCAGTGAAGACTACCAGCTTCAGAATCCAAAAAGAGCCAAGTTTCTCCTTTCTATAAAATTATGAACTTTACGTGACCCAGAACAGTTTGTCTAACCCTCTAGCTATGATAACAGACAAGAAATAACTATTCTCCCTTAAAGAATCTTAGCATAGCGAAGCCAAATCTCGAGAAGGAAAATGTGTCTGGTCATTTCTCCTAATCTAACTCTATCTGATGCATCTGCCTTCCACCACGCTTCACAACCAAGGCAGAACATACACTTTCTTGAGAAGGATCACAAAGGTTTCCCAACATAAGATCAGAGCCTGAACCACGTATGAGAATACCCCCAAAAAGTCCGTGGAAAATGCATATTATGAAAACGCTATGCCTGGGTTTCAAAAATTTTTTGCCCCAAAGTAAACTTATTTTTTCAGTTTTATTTTTATTGGAAAAACAGATTTACAGAGAGAAATATCTTTCACTCACTGGTTCATTCCCAAAATCACAACAATGACCAGAGGTGAGCCAATACAAAGCTATGAGCTGGGAACTTCTTCCAGGCCTCCCTCATGGGTGCAGGGTCCCAAGGCTTTGGGCCATCCTCTACTGCTTTCCCGGGTCACAGGCAGGGAGCTGGAAGGGAAGTGGCGCAGCTGGGATGTGAACCAGCACCCATATGAGGTGCTGGTGTCTGCAGGTAGAAGATTAGCCAATTCAGCCATCACATCAGCCCCAGTAAACTTATTTTTAAATTCCATTTTCTACCATCTTTTTTATGTACCCTCATAAATAAGCTCCTGAGTCAGCCATTAGCACTTAGGACTTACTATTTCCATTGTCAGCCATAACACCATGGTCAAGTGATCCCCAGGACAAAGGGAAAACATGAGCACACACTCAAAGCGGTATATGTCATTTCGAATACAAGCAAAATTCCTTTCCTATGTACCAAAGGCCAGAAGAGCTGGATTTCAGTCCAGGCCCTACTAACCAGTTCACCCAAATTGCTTCCCTTCTCTGGGCTTTGTTTCTAAAGAATAAAAGCTGAGCTAGAAGGTTTAAGGCCAGTTCAGTCAGATGTTTTGTTGTTCAATTCACTCCTGTGAGAAACCCAGATCACCGAGAACAATCTGCTAAAGGGAAGCTGAAGTGTGATGAAGCTCTGGGCTTCCCTAAACACAGATACAGTTGAAACCCTGCACCGAACAGCCCTTCCTCGGCACACTGAAAATGGACGCATTCTTTTACATCTACCAGTTACTCAGTAGCTACGAATATATCGAGATATCCACCCTCATCAGGATAAAAAGAAATTGGAAACACAATCCAAGAGCTCTCTGGCCTTTCAACATAACGGTATAGGGATTCCATATAGCTATCAGGCAAACACTGGAAAATAGGAGGAAAAAGGCAGGGAAACTTATGAAGTTCTTGTTCGGTCAACCCACAACTTCCAACATACAATTTCACTTAGTTTATTTCTTCAGTAAGGAAAAACACAGTTCTCCCCCCCCCAACACACACACACAATAAATTCAAGGAAAATCGGCCAAAAGTAGCCTACAAGCAGTTTTGTCAGGTCCACTTGAAACCAGCCAACTCCCAAAACTCCCCTGTCTGAACTTAGCACTCAGAAAAAAAGAAAAAAAAAAAAAAAAAAAAAACTCTTCTGAAATGTAAGAGGGCAAGAAGATACATTTTAGCAAGTACTGCTTAACTTTTTATTTCCAACACTTCCTGACACTTAGAAACTCAAATTTTAGCAAAATAAAGTCTGAATTGGGGACAACTGCTTGCATAGCAGTTAAGATGTCACTCGGGTTCCCAAATTCCATACCAGAGTGGCTGGGTACAAATCATGGCTCCGATTTCAATTTTCTGATGATACATATTCTGGGATGAGGCAGGTGATAGCTCCAGTAGTTGGGTCCCTGCTACCCACCAAGGAGACCCAGACTATCGGGTTTGACCTAGTCCAGCTCCAGTGGCAATTTGAGAAGAAAACCAGCAGATGGAAGACCTCTCATTCTCTTTTGTTCCCTTTCTTCCCTTCCTTTCAAAGAAATAAAAATTTTCAACAAGGAAAGTAGATGATCTGAAGGAATGAGCATTTACATAAAAGGCTGAAGATGTACTAGAAAGAGTCCCTAGAGTTCACGAATTACTGGAATAGCCCCTCATGACAAGCAACAGACTGAGGGCCAGAGAGAGACTTTGCCTAAAGATCTACTTTACTAATGACAGGAAAGTGATCCTTCTCACATGGAAAGTAAAGAAGAAAAAAATTTTTTTAATTCAGTGTTACAGTCCATTTTCCAACATCTACCTTCCAAATTGATGGAATCCTGAGCTAACCCTCCAAAGTAACAGCTCCTGTACCACAAATTAGAATCTGGGATTGAAAGGTTTTTCAGCTCTATCGAGCATGAAAATGGTGGAGAGATGAACGGCAGAGCCAGTCAATCATGAAAAGACCACACCCTTCATCTGACCAATAGACTTTCCCAAAGGAGACCACCTTTGTACTTTGTTTTGTTTTGTTTTTCTTTGGAGGCAAAAGAATGAGGTGGGGGGGTGGGGGGGGAAGCACATACTGAGTTAGGGAAGAAGCAAATCATCAAACTGAGTCCTATCTTTGTAAGATCACAGAAAGCCTCAAATCTATCTTTGAAGATCAGAGCAGCTCTGGCCATCAAAGGCCCAACCCCGATAGTACTGATACACAAATCTTCTCCCTCCTAGGCCCCTAAGTATACAAATTCCAGTGGGTGGGGGAACTCTGAAGAAGATACAAAGGGACTTAAGACAGACTGTTGCCAAGCAACACCATTAGAACCAATTCAGAATAATTGTAGCTGTCATATCATCTCAACCCTAAAGAATTATGTTTAGAAGAGTGGTGCTGGTGTTTGTGTCTGTGTCTGTGTCTGTGTGTGTGTGTGTGTCTCAGAGGGGGTAGACAAGATGACCTCTAAATGTCCTTTCCAGCTCCACCATACGTAGTAAAGAAATCACATGAAAAGAGAAGGCAAGAGAAAAGTGACACTACCACTTTCAAAGAAGCTACTGTTACAGGCAACTAAAGAGTAATGCAAAGTTAACAGATTCATGGTCAATACCACATCTATCATTCATTCACAGAGCAACCAAGCCTAAGACAGGGCATATTAATTGCTTTTGAGGGTCCCACAAAGGCCTGCTTGCCCTACCAGCCTCTCCCTGACCACAGCATTGTTCAAAATCAATCCTCAAGGAAATCCCCAAGATGGTTCCTGTTCTACCTCTATCATCTACACTTTGAAAAAGGACTGAGTGAACTACAGAGCCAAAGAAGTGGATATGGGAAACTCTCCCACAGAGCCTCCAAACTTGAGCCTTTACCTCACCCTGAGCTCTACAGGGTAAAGCTAGCTCAAGGGTTAAAAAACTGAGATTCTGTCTCCTATTCACCAAGTACCACTTTTGTGCCACTCGAGTGGCTCAAGCAATGTTAGGAATGGCAGGACAATAAACAGTGCACAGAGACCCTGTTAAAGTTTAGCTGAAGGCATACCCAGAAGCCCTCAAATATCACAAGAGCTGGACTCTATGTCTGGTCACATGGATGGTTCCATGAAACGACCACTTGATCTCCTTTGCCTAGATCTGTTGATCTAGGGCTAAAAGCCCAGCAAATCAATGAGCTTTTACCAAGATTGACCCTTTAATATCTACTGATATGTCACACCTCTCTAGGTTAGTCCCTTCCTATCATGGGTCTCAGTCTCTACTTATAGAGTGAGAAAGATGAAATTTGATCATTACGAAAAAAACTTCTCAACTCCAGCATTTAATAACTCCTACAGGGATGAAATACAAAACTTAAGAGCACCTAGAAAACTCAAACTAATGTATATTTAGGGAATCTGGGAGAGTCTCAAAGGTGTTGTAATTAAAACTAAAACTAAGAGGATTATGACCGACATTTTAAAAATTTAATTGTCTCATCATCAACAAATATATAGATGGTAGTAAATAAGCTTCCACGTTCTGCCTGGCAAACCAAACTCAGAAAACTGGCAACCAGAAGCAGTGCAAGAATGACAAAAAGAAAAGGTGGGGGAGAGGAGGGTAAGACATGTTCTAACAGATTTAAGGGAAACTGTGCTGATGAGGCGAGACAATTGGCTATAAAAGCGAAACTGACCCTGCATACACTGGAGACACGGTTCACATGAATGAACGGGTTTGATTTTCCACTACCCTCCTCTGTCATACTCCAGAAATAGCCTAAAGTACAGCACTGAATAAAGAATGGGCAATAGGGAAAAAAGTTACTGGCCAGTATTCAGTGAATTAGGGTATGCCCCTAGACACATCAGCTTTAGGACAAAGAATAAGAAAAGCGGAGCATCTAGTAATACTCCTAGATCTTACCAAGAGACCACACAAACATCACAGTTGGTCCCTATGCCCAAATTACCTACTTCCCTTTTCTGGGGATCATGAAGTCCTGGGAATGAGTGCAATTTGCTTTGGGAAAGAGAATAAGCTCAAACCTCGAGAACTCAGGTTATCAGTGCAACAGGTATCAGAATATCTGAACTTGATTCTTGGCTCAGTCACTATGTGCCCTTAGGTAGGTCCTTTCTTATAGCTGTAAATAGTCACATTAGTGCTACATGGGGGATATACTAGAACAGTAGTCTCTGGGTACCTTTCAGAGTAAGATTCTATGGTCTTAACAGGAATGAAATAGTTCTTATAAAATTTGACCATTTCTTGAGTCTAACAGGATGGAAAATTCTCTAATGCTTCCACTGTATGAAAATTTAATCCCCTCCTTCCAATTCGGTTCAAGTTTCACTCAATTTGCATAAAGTCCCTTCAGTAGTCAGGTACTTCTTGTACCCCAAGACTGATCTCAAACAATTCATATTCTAATCTGTCTCCAAACCAAGGAAAAGATCACCAAATTTTCTGTGCAAATTTTGGCTGAGGTGAGATGGTTAAAGCAACTTCAACGCAATTTCTAGGCTTCTCAAGTTGTGTTAAAAGTCAGATTATCATGGCAGGCGTTGTAGCACAGCTGCCACTTGAGAGAACCACAGCAAAGTCCATAGCAAAGTGCCATTTCAAGTCCACTTTCAAGTCAACTTCCTACTGATGCACCTGGAAAGGCAGCAGAAAATGGTCCAAATACTTGTGTCCCTGCTACCAATGTGGGAGACCTGGATGGACTTCCAGGATCCTGGCTTTAGCTTGGCTTAGGCATGACTGGGCATTTGAGGAGTGAATTAGGAATAGAAAACTGATCTCTCTCTCTCTCTCTCTCTATATATATATATATATGTATATATATATATATATACTTTATATATATACTTGAAATAACTTTTAAAATTTTTAATATCTCAAAATTGAGGATGAGTTACTCCACGAGGAGGCTACAAAGCAGAGTATACTCCTAGAAACCTACTCCATAGTTTGGGCAAGATCACAACTTAAGTGGAGTCATCAGTCAACGACAGGGAGACAAACACCAAGAGAGCCTTTTAGAAGGATCTTTATAATCTGTGTTGGCAAAGACAGCGGGTTTTCCCCATTTTCCCTCACTTTGCTTGTAGAGGGTCGTTGGAAGACCTTGCAGAAAGGCCCTATGTTGTAAAACCATGGGCAGTTTAAAAAACAGAGCTAGTGGAAGTGCCAACTTGTTCAAAACTCGGTATTTCTGAAGGTCCAGGTTCTGGAAAGGCAAGAATGAATTGGCAGTGAGACTGGAACACAACATGGCAACCAAAGCTCCGACACACACCCAGAGACTTGTGCTCCAGGTTCTCCTCTCATCCCAGGGTCTCTCAGCCCTTCTCAAAGCTCCTTGTCCTTGTCCCAGCTTTCCAAGGCCCTGGCAGTTTCAGGCAGACAGGTCTGGAAGCCCCGCTAACCTAGGCAGCTCAATAGGTTGCTTGGCCTAAGAGACTCAAGCAAGCGAGGGTGGTCACCAGGCCTTCCTGAACAAGGGAAGGGCCCCAGCAGCCATTTGGCATGACTTGCACAAAAGCGAGCAGAGCTCATTAGTCAGGCACACTCCTCCTCCGCCCCTCCCTCCTGGGCATCCGGCCCCCCTAGGCCCCATTCCCATGAGACTTCTGCTCTTCTCACAACAGCCAGTGGGGTGGATCTCAGCCTCAACCACTGCTCTCCAGAGGTGCGGGGCCCCCACAGCAGAGAACTCACCACAGCATAGCCTGGAGAGGACAGAGAGGCATTAACGGCAAGGGCAGGGATCCCGTCCCCTCTCCCAGGAAGTGGCCTAGGCCTCTCTTCAGCGCGGTGCCTAGTAAAGTGTTGGAGTACCTTGGTAGAGAGGGTAGCAGCCTACATGATGAACCCTTCCACACCTCTGGTCTCACGTTCCTAGTGGGTAACAGCTGGAGCCACCCTGGGAGAGGCTGTGGGGAAGGTGAGTGGGGGCACGGGATCCGCCCTAAGCAACTCCCTCCCTCCACCCAGTTTCTCAGTTCCCATGGCCCCTCCCGGGCAGGGGCAGCCTTTCCCCAGAAACGCGCCAATCCCCCCCCCCCGCCCAGCTGGAGAAAGCGTTCAACCACAGCCATCGCCCTTGCGTCCACGGCCCCGGGGGGGGGGGGGGGAACAGAAGCCCATGAACCCCCAGTGAAGCCTTGCCGCATCCCCGACACAAGAAACTGGATCCTGAGGGAGAAAAAAAAAAAAAGCCGGCCCCACCCTGTCCACACTTGGATCTTGGACACCCCCTCCACCGCGAGAGTCCCTCCAGTGCCCCTCCCGATTCCAGGCCGTGGCTGAGGGCACGGCGTCCCAGGCGGACTGGTCGCCGACCAAGTCCGGGGCCACCAGCAACGGGCCACGAGGGGTAGCGTGAGCCCCCCCCCCCCCATGTCTACAGCGCCCACTCCGGCACTCACCGTCTTGGGCATGGTGGCGGCGGCAACGGCGGCGGGAGTTGGCGAAGTTTGGCTAGGAACTGTCGGGCAGCCCGGAACACTCAGTCCACACGATTCGGACTTGGTGTCGGGGACTCGGATTGGGTCCCTCTCTAGTGTCGGGGCGACTGCTCGGCTTCCTGCTAACGGGCCACGACTTCATAAACCCCACCCAGGAAAGAGCCGCCCCCGTCGCACCGCCCGCTCCTTTATGTGGCCCGGCTTCCGCGCGCCGCTCCCCGCCCTCGCGCCGCCTCCCCGCGGCCCCGCCGGCCTCGCCCCGCCGGCCTCGCCCCGCCCAGCCCGGCCACCCCGGCCACGTGGGGGGCCGAGCTGAGCCGGGCAGCCCAAGGGGGGGATTCCCATTCCTCATTCAGACCCACCCTGCTCCTCTCTCACTTCACTCAAAGACCCTAACCCCGCGCGTCGGGGCCATCGGCCCCGGCTCCGCCCCCATTAGGGGGCCAGACCTTGGGCCGCACCCTGGCAGTTGCTTACTGCAGTCCCTGACTACAACTTTTCCACTGATGGAGAGCTCACTACCAATCAAAGCTGCTTGTTCCCTCTCAAGGCAGCCTTAGAAAGTTATTGCTCTGGGTGTGACTTCCATCCTTGAAATTCAGCTCGGCTCCCTGTTGTCACAACTTATTACCCCCTTGGTATCCTTAAAAGATCCACATCTCTTATCCTGAATAAACTGTCTTAGCCCCTTCAACACTTCATCCAGCCTCTTCAATAGGACTCTTTCTGGATCATAGTTCATCTCCATCCTTGTTCACTGCCTATTTTCATCAGAATTGAGCCCCGTCCCTGTCTTTTGTTCATTTTCTTTCCTCCAGATCCTAGTCTGTACCTTCCTTAAATCACAGCCCTGATCCTTCAGTCTCTCCCCTAATACATTCACTTTTTAAGGAGGTGCCGATTCCCTCAGGTAGGATGTAGCCCCCTCAACCTCTGCACATACACACACTCCACTTTCTTCCAGTATGTCTGTCAGCTCCGTTTCTACTTCTTGTGAAGGTCACAGATTCCAAAAACTGAACTGTTCTAGGCTGTACTTGTAATCTGGCTAAACCCAAGTGAAAGCAACTATTCATCGTCCTGGTTTTTTTTCTTCTTCTTCTTCTTCTTTTTTTTTTTTTTTTCTGTTCTCCTTCAGCGACCATGCAGGGTCATGATCTGAGTGGTCTGAGCAGAACCATCCATATTTCAGGGATGGTGAGGCAGTTTGGAATAGCAGGACGGTTAAGAAGGGTACCAGGACACCTGGCTCTGTCCTGCCCTTAACCACCCTGACCACTGTTCCATCTTGGTAAGTCCCTTTCCCTCTCTGGCATAGAGTTTCCCCTTGTATGTCAAGAATGGTCTGGATTCCTGGGTTTTCAAGGTCCTTTCCTGCTCTGTTATTATGAAAGGATGAGAAAGAAAAGTAGCCTCCCAAGGGCAAGAGATAAGCCTAGCTAGGTTGCATAAGGATTCACCCCGGGTTAACACTTAGAAACCAAGAGTCCTTTCCCCTCCTCCTCTGCTTTCCCAGCCTAATGGGGGCCATGAAGCAACGTACCTCAGTTGCGCACTAGCAAAAACAAAGTTCCTAATCAAGATCATTTTCTTTTTTAAAAAAAAAAAAAAAAAGATTTATTTATTGGGCCCAGCGCGGTGGCGCAGTGGTTAAGGTCCTAGCTTTGCACACCCGGGATCCCATATGGACACCGGTTCTAATCCCGGCAGCCCCGCTTCCCATCCAGCTCCCTGCCTGTGGCTTGGGAAAGCAGTCGAGGACGGCCCAGGGCTTTGGGACCCTGCACCCGCGTGGGAGACCCGGAAAAGGTTCCTGGCTTCGGATCAGCATAGCATCGGCCGTTGCGCTCACTTGGGGAGTGAATCATCGGACGGAAGATCTTCCTTTCTGTCTCTCCTCTCTGCATATCTTTGTTTTTAAGATTTATTTATATATCTTTATTTTTAAGATTTATTTATTTATTGGAAAGTCAGATATACAGAGAGGAGGAGAGGCAGAGAGGAAGATCTTCCGTCGGATGATTCACTCCCCAAGGGAGCACAACGGCCGATGCTATGCCGACCCGAAGCCAGAATCCAGGAGCGTCTTCCGGGTCTCCCACACGGGTGCAGGCTCCCCAGGCTTTGGGCCATCCTCAACTACTTTCCCAGGCTACAAGCAGGGAGCTGGATGGGAAGTGGGGCCACCAGGATTCGAATCTGTGCCCATATGGGATCCCAGCACGTTCGAGGCAAGGACTTGAGCCGCTAGGCCATGCCGCCGGGCCCAAGATCATTTTCTTTAACTATTCGTTAAGATAAAGATCAGCGTTCTTAGGACAGCCCGGTCACCTTCAGCAGCTACTCCAAAGAAGAGCAACACTCATTAGAAAGCCTGAAAAGCCAGAGTTAGCAATAGCAATCAATCACATTTTTTGATACTATCATGGGCCTTTCTTACTCGGAAGTTTGATGTGTTCACTGATTCCTTCATTCACATTCACAAGAGCCCATAGAGGTCTGGACAGTATGCCTTAACAGAAAGAATCGAACCTGCCAACTTTCTGGAAAGTGGAAACCCCTTGTGTGTCATGCCTCATTTCTTATGCCAACTCTACCCCCCTTCAACACACACACACACACACACAAACACACACACACACACACACACACGCAAACACATACACAGAGCGGTGAGTGGACAGTGTCGGAAAAGGTAAAGGGATGCAAGCATCCAAGCAGGAATGGGAGGGGCTGTCAAAAGGTAAGAGAGCTAAGCCGTTCGGGGGGTAAGAGGATGTGAAAGAGAAGGGTGGGATTGGAGCCCTGCGAAGGAGAAGGTTGGGAAATGCAGAATACAGACTATCTGAGATGGGTAGTCTAGCCTTCACTCCAGGGGAACTGAAGAGCAGAAAGAAGAAAGGAAGGTATCTAAGGCCAGACAATCAGTGTAGAGAATGGGTTCAAGGGTCAACAGAGGAGACAATAGAACAAAGCTAACCAACTATTGCAATGATATAAACAAGGAATGTTAGAGACTAGAACCAGGGAGGCAACCAACCTCCCCACCCCACCCCCAACTTCACTGGACAGAAGCCAGTGGGCAGGGCTTAGAGACTGGCTGTGAGGGACTCCCACCTCCACGGAAGAGCTGAGGTGCTCTCTGGTTTTTCAAGATGACCAGGGAAACACCTCTTTGTTGCCTACTTCTGTGTAAACAACTTTGATATTTCTATGATCAGAACTTCTGTGCTCCTCCAACCTATCCCCACGGTGATGCCATGTGAATTAAAAATTAGAGCAGTTTTACTGGGCCAGATTAATTTCCACAACTATATTTAAATGTGGTGAGCTTTTATGCCAATGTTTATACAGAGAATACTTGGGGACTAAAGGTTAAACAGCTACACATATGTAACTACTCTGAAAGAGAAGTAAGAGGATTGAAGAAGCATATGTTTTTAAGTGAGTCGAATTCAGAAAGTTCAGGACACAGATATGTTTTTTTCCAAACAAGACTAACTTGGGGCCAGTAAGAATGAAGATGTTCTGGGCCTGGGACTGTAGCCTAGCGGTTAAAGTCTTCCCCTTGCACCGGGATCCCATATGGGCGCTGGTTCTAATCCCAGCAACCCTGCTTCCCATCCAGCTCCCTGCTTGGGGTCTGGGAAAGCAATCAAGGATGGCCCAAAGCCTTGGGACCCTGTACCATTGTGGGAGACCTGGAAGAGGCTCCTGGCTCCTGGCTTCGGATTGGCTCTCAGCTCCGGCAGTTGCAGCCGTTTGAGGAGTGAATCATTGGACAGAAGATCTTCCTCTGTCTCTTCTCCTCTATATATATCTAACTTTACAATAAAAATAAATAAATCTTTAAAAAAAAAAAAAAGAATGAAGATATTCTGGAACTGGTCTCCAAACCAGGTGATGGCATCTGAATTAGGTAGAAAGAGATGCAACCAGAGAAAAGTTGGCTTGGCATCTAGGACTAGAGTTGAGGTCCAGTTAGAAAGGTTCAGAATTCCTTGGGGGCGGGGATTGTTCTCGAGCTCTGGACATCAAAATCGAAGGAATGGAAAGCAAGACCTTCATAAGGATGATGATGTGAAAAGTGAATGCCAAGCTCAAGAAAGAACTTGAATTGGGCTTAAGCATATCTTCCCAAGTATTGTCCCCACTTTAGTTTTAAGCTTACTGCAACACAGAAGTTTCTGCTTTCTAAAAGGCGTTTTTCCTTCAGAGACTGAAGTGTGGTACAGGAGAGGCAGTAACAGAAAGGAGCTAGGTGGGGAACAGTCCTAAGTTCCAAGGCCAACTTGGGTAAGAGATTGTTTCCTTGATGCACTGGATAGCAGCTGTTAAAACTTTCACATCTCTTGGAATTATCTGAGGGTTATTTTCCATGTTTACCATTATTGGGAAAATTTCCCTCCCATCTAGATTAGACTTCTTCTGCCATCCTCGGCACATTTGCTCTTAGCTAGTCCTTGATGGAGGGATGAACTAAGCATCTGAATCTGCTGTTCTGGCCTATTCACAGAAATCTATCAGAGACAAAGACTGAGGCCACATGCTGAGATCTTTTCTCTCTCTTCCTTCCCCTTCATCCGTTGCCCAAACACTTGACGAATGCCCTTTGCACAAACCGTAGAATACATAGAAGAATATACATTGTCCTCGAAAAGAAACAGACCCCTGGGTGACAAAAAATGGCTGATATTACAAACGGTAACAGTAGGAAAATCACACTTTTGACTGTGATCAGTCTTCTGCCTACTTGTAAACAAAAGCTAGAATCTGGATTAAAGGATAGAGGATAATATTAATGAGGTGCACTTCACATGCTGAACCTTGGGAAGCACATTTCGGTTTCTAGCCTTGCAACCCTTGCAAGAATCTTTTGATTTAGGAATGAGGCTCTAGGACGGATCCAAAAGTCACATGACTTGTTGATGCTGAGACAGGGATCCCAGCCCAGACCATGTGAGTCCAAAGTTCGCCTTCTTTTCATCAGCCTGAACCTGTGACCTTCTCAGTCCCCAGCTGCGATCAGGCATACCAGAGGAAGGAGATGCATTTTAAGATTCCTATCACCCAGGCACCTTCACAGCCAGACAGCAGCTCAAGAGAGCAGGCAGGTAATAACAAACATCAGCGATAAGGCATCTTGCCAGTATCAGATGCCTGGGGATATTTATTATTCATCACACTAATGGACCGCAGTGAGAGGCCAGAGTTTCTCTCTGGCTTTTCCTCTTAATAAAGCTGGAAGCTTTTCAAGAGCTTCCCCCAGCCAGCCAGCCAGCCAATATCAGTTTGGTTTGAATCAGTGTCCTCCTGGACTATAGAATTAATCTCACAGAAAGGGTCCCCCAGACCCTCACTGGCAATCCTACCCATCCCCAGACCTGCCCCCAACTAATGTGCGAGTCCAGTCTGCATGTGTCAGACAGGAACTGAGTGTGTTGGTGAATGGCAACATTCGAAAGGGCCAGCATAGGTCTTCCAGGGCCAAAACGACTCCACTTGGCTCATTCACTTCACATACCATCAGCTTGTTGAGCAGATCTAGAGGGAAACCCTGTTTGGTCACTTCTTGTCCAATGTCCATGGAGCCCAGGATGATGCAATCAAGCATGTTGAGCACCCACACAAAACAAGGATGCAGACCCTCAGTCCAGGCGCTAACAACTCCACATCCAGAGACAAGTTCAGCGCCCAAGCCATTTTCAGCTACCAAGGAAAACGACGGCTCTGGTAGCACATATGCCTGAAAGTGTATGTGATCCCTGGGGAACTGAGTGTGTGGGTGAATGGCAACATTCGAAAGGGCCAGTACAGGTCTTCCAGGGCCAAAACGACTCCACTTGGCTCATTCACTTCACATACCATCAGCTTTTCGAGCTGATGGAAACCCTGTTTGGTCACTTCTAGATCTAGGAGCAGCGGGCCTCTGTAGGAACTGCTCATGGTTCAAGTTCAACAGACCCAGCAGGAAACTCCCACCCTTCTCCCCAGCCACATGTCCATAGTGCCCAGGTGCCTGTTGGGTGCCACGTTGTATGTGTGGTTTGAGGGGGCTTGCACTCACCCCCTACCATGAATCTCTGTCTCAGCAGCTCTGTGTCTGTCTATGCTTTCGCTATGAGCGCCGTCTTACGTGTGTGCAATGTCCTCATCTTTAACTCTCCTCGGCCTGCCCCCTGCCAGTGGTCACCTGCTCTCTGTCCTTCCCAGCTTCTCTCCCTTCCGTCTCCATTGGGGGTACCCTAGGTCAGCCTTCACCAACTCTGACTGAAACAGTGGCAACAGGCTTTTCCCTGGCCTGCCAGCCTTGGCCAACCTCCAAGTGACATCTTCCACCCAGTTCCTATGGTGATCTTCAGAAACACAGCCTTCACCTGTGCTCAGAGTTGGCAGGTGACCCCTCCCCCTGCCCCCCATACACACACAGACACAGACACACACACACACACGTGTCCTTTTCAGCCCTTCCCAGCCTTCTCTTCCTCCCACAGCTCCTCAGCTCAGGCTTTGCTCTGAAGCCAGGCTCTGCATCCGGCAGGATGTGCTCGCTCTTGTCTCGGATCCTGCACACAACCCTCTGGTCCTTGCTCTCACCTGCCGTCTGTGTGCTCTCCAGCTGCCATGGCGCCCACAGTAGGTCTGCAGTGCCTCTCTCCCACATCCTGCTTTGTCTTGTCAACTGTTGCTTTTTTTTTTTTTTTCCTTCTCCTCTATTCCAAACTGGACCATAGCTGTTCCCAGACAGGATCACACTTTGTGTGTCACGCAGAAGGAGCGCAGTCCAGTTGCAGGTGCATTCTTGAAGTAGCGGACAGATTGCCCAGCTAGGACAGCAAAGAGAAGGATCTGCTGTTCTCATTTCCAGCCCTGCAGGCCTATTAACTGTCCTTGCATCTGACTTTCTAAGGGCCCAGATTCCCACCGACATTGCCTCAAGTTCTTCTGGGAATCAAGATCAATGGAACAGAGCCTCCTCTCTCTACCCTCTCTCCCTGCTCACAACAATACAACCACATACACTGTGTCATTTCTGCTCCAAGTATACCTTATAGAAATGCTCCACTGTGTGCAAAAGGACATTTATAAAAACAATCAATATTATATTGATTGAGACAACATAAATATCCATCGCTAGATTAGTTAAATACATCATGATATATCCATATGACATGATGCAGTTGAATGTGTCCATTTACTTCTATGTGTGTTGTTAGGCTTTTGGAAAATAGGAGCTATCATGAAAATTTTTCTAAGAAATATTAAACAATATTAATGTTATGACCTCATTTATTAAATAAAAGATCCACTTGCTCATGTATATATTTATAAGTTTCCAGAAAAGGAGGATGATACACAGAAAGCTAATGACAATGGTTGCTTCTGGAGAGGAGATTGGAATTGAAGAAAAGAGCCAAAAGGAAGAATTTTTTTTCACATTGTCTTCTTTCTTTCTTGTATCTGGGGTGAGGGGAGAGATAAGGGGAGAAACTACACCCAGCCTCCTAACCATCCCTGTCTCCGATGTGGGGCATGCTCCGAGGGTCCTGCTCAAGAGATTTTCATAATCCAACAGTTCTAAATTACTACCGATCTTGTCACCATTCCAAGCACGATAAAATCTCTCCCAAATTCACTGGTTGACATAATCTACCTTAGAGTCTCCGTTTGCCCAGGTATTCACTGCCAACTCTTGGCTGGAGTAGCTGATCAATTTGTTCTGTCCTCCATTCTCTGCTACGGTACCAGGTGTCCTCTGCATGCTGCACGGTACTGCTATAAACTCCATGTGCATCTGGATATACTGTCCACTGCTCCATCTAAGCCATGGAGTAGGCCTAGCTATGCAGGCATTCCACAGTCAGACTGTGGAACCTGCAATTTTCTCCATAGTTGGATTTCTGAGTCCAGAGGTTCAGTTGGGGGGATTCCCAAAGAAACTTCATCTGAGGTGATCCCAGACCTGATTCTTGTGTGTGCTTGCCAATATAGGGTCTGGCACAATCTGTCACCCAAATCAGCCTACATGCACACTGTTAGTTGCAATTGCTGGGTCAGTTCTGTCTCCAGCCCTATCATTAGCCCTCAACCTAATGGGTGTTTCAGTCCAGCCCGGTCCTGCCCACTGCACACACAGCCCCCAGGCAAACCAGTGGGAGTTACAGCCTAGTCGGAGTGATCACCATTAACCCCCACCAGGCCTGACCCCTGCCTTGGTTCTCGTTCTTGCCAGTATGGACAACAGACTGGTCCTGTCTGTCCCATATCCCATTCAGCTCTCACACATGTCAATGGGCATTGAAGCCTAGTTCCACCCAACCAGCCCCCATCTATCCCACACATGTGCTGGCTGGTGCCACTCTCTGTCTTGCCATGCCTGCCTCTAGTCCCGGTGCTCGTGCTCACCAATCGGAGTGGCAACCCAAGATGGAGGTGCCCACTGTTTCCCTAATGGGCTCACTCCTACTCCCAGATAGTGTACTCTCCAGGTGGTACTGCAGTTTAGCTCCACAGAGTTTTTCCCTTCGCTGTGCCGGCAGCTGCTAGCTAACGCTGCAGCAAAGTCCAACCAACCCTCACCCACACTGACTTATGTGTGTACCAGCAGGTACAGTCCACCTAGCCTGGGTTGTCTTTGATTCAGCTTACATGTAGGCCAACAAGTATTGTAGCCCTGTCCAGCTTAGTCTGCCCCCAGTCCCAGCTCTCATGCTCACTAGTAGTAATAGTGGCTCAGCAGGGGAGCTCCCTGCAATCCCCCTTACCGGGTTCACCTACTCTCCCCTGGGTCTCATGTGTGCTGGTTGGGCTTTGCAGCCCACCTCACCCTGACATTTGCCAGTGAGTGCTGTAGCCTGGCCCGATATGGTCTGCCTCCAGTTCCCACTCATGCTGGTGGGGACTACAGCCTAGCCAGCTCAGTCATCTCCCAGTCCCAGCCCTAATGTGAACTGGCTGATATTGTGGCCCGACCAGGTATGACCCACATACCATTCTGACTCTCAGATTTGCCAGCAGGTGATGTGAACTGGTTTACCCTGGCTTGCCCCAGACCTGATCCATTACCTGGCCTGGTGTAGGCTGCTCACTTTCTTGGTTCTTGCGTTCACCTGTAGGGACTGTGTCCCAACAGAAGAGTTCCCCAAGCTCCTCCATCACAACCTCTCCAAATGCCAAATCTCGCACACACTGGTGGGTCCATTGGCCAGCCCTACTTAGTCTACCTCCTGTCCTAGCAGGATCAGTGGCCTTTCCTGACTGGCCCTCATCCATTCCAGTTCTTACTGTTGGGTGCAACAGCCCAGCGAAGCCTATTCCACACCTAGACACAGCTCACACCTGGCTCAGCAGAGGCAGAGACCTATCCCAGCCTGCTCTCCACTTACCCTGGTTCTTACAAGCACCAGTGGGTGCTAGAATCTAGCACCATCTGGCACACCCAAGACCCAGTCAATAACCTTGCCAAGGAAGACTGCAGCCATGTCCAGACCAGACCACAGGCCCCACTCTGGCCCCCATGCTCACCAGTGGGACCCACAACCCAGCCAGGACATCGCCTTAGCTCCCCAACCAGGCCTGTGCCCAGCCACAGATCTTGCACATGCCAGTGGTTGCTCTGATCCAGCTTGGCATAGAATTCACCTCCCTTGGCCTTTGTCTTCAGATGTTGCAGCCTGGTCTGGCCCCAGTCCTAACTCACTAGTGAGTGCTAGAACCTGGCCCTGCTCAGTCTGTACTCATCCCTGGTTCTTGCAAACCAGTAGGTATGGTAACAGCCCAGCATGACCTGTACGTCATTCTGGTTTCTGCACTTGCTAGTGGGCTATGGTTTGCTCAGTCCTGCCTGGTCTACCCCCTTCCAAACTCAACTCACACACTTGCTGACAGATGGAGCTACCCTGCCCAACCTGCCTAATACCCAGGCCTGGATCAAGTGTTCATCAGTGGGAGATATGACCCACTAGGAGGGTTTCCCAGGTTCCCCCATTCAGGCCATTCCCAGACCCAGATCTCACGCATACCAGTGGATGCTTGGCCCTTACCTAGCATGGCTTGTCCCAGATGTCGTTTGTATGAGCTTTGTACAACCTGGCCACCCCCCACACCCTGTTTTAGGGTGCTCATGTGGGTGCTTCAGCCTGGACCTGCCCCGCTTATTCCCAATCCCAGTAACAGTGACCATCAGTGAGCTCCATGGTCACTCCTAGCTCAGCCTATCACCATTCCAACTCTCAAACTAACCAGCAAGACTTGTAGTTCCACTTGAATTCCCTGCCAGAATTCACCCCCAGACCTGGTTATCTTGCATGCTGGCTGTTGTTATGGCCAAGTCTAATGTGACCCATCCCCCAATTGGACACTCCCTGTCAGGTACAATGATCTAAACTCTGCCAGACAACCCCCCAACCATAGCTTGCATGTGTGCTGGTGTGTGGTGGTCAGCCCTGTTCCATGCTAACAAGTCCAACCCAGGACTCCCATGTGGGCTGGTGCACTGGTCTGATCCACAAAGAACTTCAGGTCTCTCCCCTCCAAACCACCAGATCTTAGTCCCTTTGCTTTCCTGCAAGAACAGTGACCCTGTCATTGGGTGTCCCTTAGGATTCATCCCTCACTTGAACTCCACCCACCAACATCAGAATTTTTACTTTTTAATGTCCATACTATATATGCTTTTGATTTTAAAGATTTACTTATAATTCTATAAAAATGTAAAAATGAAATAGGATCAAAAAAGGCAAGAAGAAGAGGAAAATAAATAAAAGAATGTGGGAAAGAGTGTAAATAGATTGAACAACACAATCAGGACCAGAGAAGTTTATGGCATTCCCAAATGATGGTAAAGATTAAAGGCAGAGCAAATGTGAGGCATGTGCCCAGGTCCAAACAGCCTACATTATGAAGAAAAGATACCTACCAGAAAAGTTGATTCAAACTAAGAAATCTAGATTCCAAGAGGAAACAGACAATGATACCCTTTTGTTCCATGGGAGACCCCATTTGGAGAACTGTAGCCTGCTGTGGACCTCCATTTTAAGTGATACACACACATACACTGGGGTCTGCTCATGGGGAGTGTGATGGCTAGGGTGATGGTAGAGACACAGGATACCCGGAGAATAACAGTTCAGGAAGGTAAAACAAAGAAGAAAGGAATTAGATCAGCTAAGAAATACACAGCATGACACACGATGTGGACGCATATATAGGCAAGCATGAGAGCATGTGAACAACACCCATATGACAATTGAGATTATTCAGTTTTGAGAAGAGAAGGGGATTGTCATCTGTGTCTCTGGACGTCTGAATGCCAAGAGACAAAGTGGGGAGCACTGGGGAAAAGCTGTATTTAGACACAAAGGAGAAGACGTACAGTAATAGTTGTCTAAATCTGGAGCAAGTCTCACAGGGGGTACCGAAGTCCTCAGAACCAGAGGTGTGAAGCAAGGTTGGATGATCCTGCACTGCTGAAGGTTGAGAATGAGATTCCTGAGAAATGGCAAGTCCACAAGCCCAAAATGTTCAAAACCTGCAACTGAAAATAGTGTCATTTTCAAATCATTCTCTCCTAACAATAGGTTAGATAAACAGAGAGTGGATAGCATTCCATATTTAATAGATAAACTATGAAGGTGCAATGAACTTAGCTGACTTGGCAATGATCACATTACAAACAAGCACATGAAACCAAGCTATTCGACTTTATTATTCATCCATTCATTCATTTCATTCATTCAAGAAATTTTTGTTTGTATGCATACTACATGCAAGGCACTATACTAGGCTCTGTGGCTGTGGAAATGAAAAGTGGAAGGTTTCTACCCTCATGGAGCTCACCACCTGGTGGAAAAAAACAGAAACACAACACAACACAACACAACAAAAACATATTATGGAAACAATGAATTCTTTCCATCATTCTTTATTTTCTCAATGTTGATTAACCCCAGTGAAGCCCACTGAAATCATTAGTCCAGTATAAAAAATTCCTGACTTTAACATTCTGACAAAGCAGGCCATAAATGAATGGACAGGAAACAGAAAGAAGATTGGCTCACGGCTTTAAGCACACTCCCTCATTGCTCCCTGGTCTTGATTGAGATCTCCCTGAGAGTAAGACACAACTCCCGCTGGCAGCCGGAGGTATTTATCTTTTCTTCATGTGCATGTGATTAAACATACGTGCAGCAGGGCATCTGTGTGTGTGTGTGTGTGTGTGTGGTATTTCTGTGAGGAGAAAGTGCTATCTAGGAAGCCACAAGTGTTTGTTTTGTTTTGTTTTTGCAGACAGAAAAGTTTATTTGCCAAGGGACCTGGTGAGCAGGGAAGGGAGAGGGAAGGGGAAAGCACCTCCAGAGAGAAAGCAGGGAGGGAGAGAGTGAGAGAGACCAGAGGTTTGTGGAAGGGTCTTGGGATTTCAAGTGTTCCCCGACCCCTCCTTGTTGGGCAGGAACCTACAGGTAAGATGTTCCCCATTGGTGTTCTCTTAACCAGTTAGGAAACGGGTGACCTCAGCAGGCCTGGATGGTCTCAGGCCCTCCTCTTGAAATCCCACATCTTACTTCTGGCTACATCCTGCTGAAACAGGGTGTTGTTTGGTAAAGGTATGGGATCCACAGAGAGATGGTCTGGGTCATTCAAGCTGCTGTGGCAGAATTTGGTCATCAATCAAGCTTGCACGTTCAAGGTTACCTGGAGTCTGAAGACCTCTAATTGGGAAACAAAGAAGACAAGACAGTTAAGAATATAAGGTCCTGCCCATTAGGCCCACATCCTGCTAAACTTGCAACAACAAAAAAGCTGCAGTGATAGTAATGGGTGACAAGATCAGATCGGCGGGGCACAACTTTATAAAGATGTTATAAAGAGCACTAATTTTGAGGCCTGAACACCTAGTTTTAGTCTCGGTTTTGTCATTTAATCGTTTAAATTTAGGTAAATCAATTTATTAACTCAATCTCAGTTTCCTGATCTGTAAAAATTAAGGTACTAGTAATAGCCACCTCTCAGGATTGTTTTAAAAAAGATATATGGTTGAGTATGAGAAGCGTTTTTTCTTTTTTTTGTTTGTTTTGGGTTGGGTGTTTTTTTTTTTTTGGTGGTGGGGGGGAAGCAAAGAGTTCTTACATGTGGGAAAAGGTTGATAATAGCTGTGTGCACTAGAGAAGTGCCAGAGTCTTCCTGAGTCCAAAAGCACCCCTGTTTGTCTCTCTCTGTACAGTCTGTATGCTTACCAGTTGGAGTGTATCCATTGACTTCAATGTGTGTTGTTAGATCTGGTATGTGTTTCCAAATTGGACCTGATATATAGTAGCCCTTTCTTCCTGTTGCTCATCTCCTTGAAACATTCTGTCTCTTTCCTTAGACCCTCAGATTGGAAAACATCCTAGCCTGTCTTTTTTTTCCCCCCTGAGAAATATCAGTCTCAAACATGCTTAATTGAATTTTAAGAGCACTGGTTTATATTTGGAGTAGTCATGTGTACATGCAGATGTGAACCCATACGTGGCTGTGTCTCAGTGTGGAAAATGCAAGACCATCCCCTGAGTTTGGGGTACCCCTGTGAGCCAGTCACAACATGTATTCCTTGGCCTCCCCAGTGGCTCCAGAGAATGCAGAGTTGGCAGTGTGATGTGGCATGCAGAGAAAACAAGCCTTCTCTAGTCCCCCACACACATGCCTCTCTCTCTCTCTTTCACACACACACACACACACACACACACACACACACACACAACTGCAAGTCCTAAGCCTTCGTTTCTCCAGGGCTTTGCAATTTAGGGCCTAGCAGTCTGGTGCTACGTTCCTTCCAATCAGCAAAGTTCTAGGTGTGCTGCCAGATAACTGGCTCTAAACACATCTAGACATTTATCAGCATATCAGAATGAGAGGAGAACTCTGTGTTTTAACTGGGAAGCACTAAATCTTGAAGCATGGCTCTTTATCACTCCCTAACCCCATTCTTCCCAAATCTTTTTGAAAGGATTTCTGTTTTAGAAATCAGCATCCTAAAATATCACACCTTTAACATCATCTAAATAGCATGTTTCATAAGTGAGAAGACCAAGGCTAAGAGAAGTGAACAGACTTGCTCAGAAAAAAACAATTTTCCCGACTCTCGGGCCAACATTTCTTATACTTGATCTCCAGTCTCAAGAACAATAAGGAACAAGCAAATTAGCTTTAAAAAGATGAGTGGTCCTATAGTTCTGTTGATTTGGGGCCCTTTTTTGAAAGTAGCACCTGAGAGATTCTTAGGAGGAGGGAAAGGGTATAGAGGCTGACTGTACACCTCTGCTGAAAGCAAACCTGAACTGAACCTGAACCTACCATGGCTCAGGGCAGGGTCTGAGACCCAGAATAAATGCAAGCTTTTCTCCTCCAATTCGCTGATCTGGAAATTGGGTAGGTCTTGTTGCTCCTGCCACATGGGTTCTGGATCTCCAACAAAAACTCCTAAAGGTAAGAGTTGTGACTTACACCCTCGTCTCATTTCCCAGAAACTTTCCCAGCTCCAGGCTCTCTGATTGATGATGCTTACTACAGAGATGAGATCATCCTGGCTCCCTGGGCAAAGGCCACTCTATCTGGATCCACCAGCTGGCTGGCTGCATCCTTGAGCTGCAAACACCCCAACTCTCTTCTACGCCACATTCTCATTGCCTCCATCTTCCAGGACCCTGGATCAGCACATTAGAGCTCAGGAGTCATAAAGGGAGCTGCTTACCATCCCCAGAGCTCTGACATCCTAGACCACAATGCAGATGCAGATGTAGGTGATGAAACCCCATTGCCATATCCCCAATGGATCATTTACCAACTCACTTATTTGTGCAAAGTTTTTGCTATTGGAACTCTTCCACCTCCTAGGATAAACTGGGATCTTTTCCACTTCCTGTTCACGGCACTATCTTTTCCCACGTTAGAGTCTTTGTGCACTGTGAGTGCTTTTTAAATGCTTCTTCCATAATGTCCCAAAATGTGAGATAGCATTTCCTCCAAGGTGCTGAGACCAAAGGATGCCAACACCTCTCCAGCCAGTGCCACACAGGAGAGAGCAGCTAGAAGCCTGGAAATATCTGGGTCTTTCATTTCTTAGAGACCTCTTGTATTTCTAAGTACAGGAGGACTGTGACATTCTACAATAATTCACCTGTATATCCATTCATAAAATGTATATATCTTCCCCTTCCTCCCTCTCTCTCTCTCTCTCTCTCTCTCTCTCACACACACACACACATACACACACACACACAAAACACCTAATCAGTACAGATACTGATTAGCATCCAAGAACTTTTTTTTTAAGCGCTTGGTATGTGCCATTTGCAGTTCCAGAAGCTTGCTCATATGTTATTTGTGGATGGTGGTGATGATAATCTGTTTTCCCATATGTTACTTCTTATTATCTCATTTGCTTCTTACTTTGGTGGGACAAGAATTTCTAGCCTTAGTATGAAAATGCTAAAACAAACCTGCCCAAGGGAATCAGTTGACAGTTGAGTGTAAAAGCTGAAACTAGGATCCAGTTCTCCAGAAACCAAACTCAATAATATTTATATATATATATTTTTAACTAACCCTATTTCTAGTATTGCCTTACACAAAGCTCACTTTTATCATTCCACTTCCGCTAGACTTACTGTTCCACCTTTCTCTGCTGAAGTGATATACCTGCCTTTCGGCAGCCACTTTTCCTATTGGTGAAAATAAGCAGTAAGTTGAGAAGAAGGGTCAGAAGACTTGGCATCCTGGTGTGGGTTTAAGTGTCCACTCCGTGATTTTGGCGCAATGTGATCTTTGGTATTTTATCATTACCTGCCATGAGACCCCTTACCTTTCACTGCCACCACATCTCCCCCTTTAAATGCAACTGCTTTCTCAAATTACACTTTGTCTTTCTTGTCTAGATGCATTCCCCATCACCAACCCACGAACATTCAAAATCTTTTTAAGATTTGCGAATTTGGGCCCAGCATCCTAGCCTACCTGCTAAAGTCCTTGCTTTGCACACACCAGGATCCCATAGGGGCACCAGTTCTAATCCCGGCAGCCCTGCTTCCCATCCAACTCCCTGCCTGTGGCTTGGGAAAGCAGTCAAATACAGCTCAAAGCTTTGGGATCCTGCATCCATGTGGGGAGACCCAGAAGAAGCTCTTGGCTCCTGGATTTGGATTGGCTCATTTTTGACCATTGTGGCCATTTCGGGAATCATCTCCTTTCTGTATATCTGTTTTTCCAATAAAATAAATAAATCTTTTAGAAAGATTTGCATATTTGTTTATTTGCAAGGCAGTTTGGCAGTCAGAAAGGAAGAGATAGACATCTTCCTTCTATTGGTTGACTCTCCCAAATGTGTGCAACAGCCAGGGCTGGGTCAGGCTGTAATCAGGAGCGAGGAACTCCACCTGAGGCAGCCACATGCGTGACAGGAAACCAGGGATTTGAGCCATCATCTGTTGCCTTCCAGGGTGTGCACCACTGGGAATGTGGATCGGAAGCAGAGGAGCTGAGATGAGAACCAAACACTCTTATGTAAGATATGGATGTCCAAGCAGCAGGTTGCTGCTGTTCCACTGCAACAATGTTTATTGAGTCCTTATTTTGTACGAGGTACCTTGCTAATATGATATGCATTATTATATCATCCTCACAACATCAAATCACAGGTATTATTACTATCTCTATTATTCATAAGGACGCTAAAACTAAGAGATTAAATAACTAGCCCAAAGTTGCCATGGTTGGCGCCTGAAGATAGCAGGATATAAACAGGTATTCTAGTGCCAAGTCCACATTATGGCTCTTACATTCTGTAGGTTACTCTGTATTCACCTACATTCATAACTTAGAGACTCCTGCTACTACAATGTGAATGCTGGTTTTCCCTCTAAAATTCATGCAGATGCTTAATTCAAAATGCAACAATAACTCTAACAAGACATATGTCAACAGTTGAGGTGCAGAACAGTTTTAGGAGGAGTGTGCAGAGAAATCTTCAATGCCCCAGTGAGGAGTAACTAATCTGTGTCCCACCTAGAAAGGTATAAAAAAATGTAGCAGTATTAACAAATGGAACCTTTCAGAGGTGAACACTCCACAAAGGGGGTTGATAACCTTTACAAAAAGGACTGGAGAGCACTGGCAGGACACTTTCTGCCCTTCTATCCCATGTGTCATACGCAGACTCAACTTCAAAGTGCCATCTTGGGAGCAGAGGCGAAGCTCTCAGCAGGCACAAAACCTACTGGTTGCTTGATCTTGAACTTCCAAGCCTTCAGAAATGTGAGAAATAAAATCTTCTTATTTATAAATAACCCAGGCTCAGGTATTTTTATTATTGCAACACAAATACACTAGGGCACCTTCCTCTTGGAAAGCTGAATGAAGAATACGAAGCTAATGCATTGGGCCGAAGAACAGGAACTACAAAGACAAAGAAGAAAGGGAGATTATGGAACTCAGAAATCTGTAAACAGACTGATAAAATGGAAACACTGGATGCATGTGGCAAATAGATTCCTTCTTAGTTAAGTCCATCTTAACATTTTAAAATCTCTTTAGGTCTTCCCTCTCAAACCTTCCCTCTCAGCCCTAGCCTTTGTGGCCATTAGGGAGGGATCCGGACAATGGAAAATGTTTCTCTCTCTGTAAATCTGACTTTCAAATAAATACACCTAAGGAAAATAATATTATACTTCCATAGTTTTAATGGCCTGTGATTACCTTAAAATTTACTATATATGAGTAAAATGGCCATTTTTTTCATTCAATTATTGGCTATATGAACTGTCTATAACCCCACAAAAGTGGTATCTTTTTTTTTTTAAGTTTTTTTTCTTTGTTAAAGATTTATTTATTTTTATTGGAAGGTCAGATTTACAGAGAGGAGGAGAGACAGAGAGGAAGATCTTCTGTCTCCTGGTTTACTTCCCAAGTGACCACAACAGCTGGAGCTGAGCTGATCTGAAGCCAGGAGCCAGGAACCTCTTCTAGGTCTCTCACATGGGTGCAGGGTCTCAAGGCTTTGGGCCTTTCTCTACTGTTTTCCCAGGTCACAAGCAGGGAGCTGGATGGGAAGCAGGGCCACCTGGACACAAACCAATGCTCCCATGGGATCCCGGCACGTACAAGACTAGGAGTTTAGCCACTAGGCTACCATACTGGGTCCAATGGAGAAGTTTTATTTACAAAGGGATCAAGTGACTGAGGAAAGACAGAAGGGAAAAGCATACACCCCTCGAGAAAAAGCCAGGAGTTGGGGTACCTCTTGAAAGGAGAGACACCCAGTAGTATCTTTTTGCTTTTTATTTGTTCACCTTCTTATTTGGTGCAGTATTAAACCTTTTTACTGTAATGTTAACTTTAAATATGTTGTCTCACAAACTAAAAAAAAAAATGAGAGAAAGAGAAAGGAAGGGAGAAATTTGTATTCACAAACTATATTGCAGCTGTTAAACATTAATTTAAACATTTGAAAGAAACAATGACAAAAAGAGTCATTTTCACCATCTTTAAAAATCTTCGGTGATTTGGCTACTGCCTTCTTCTCCGGCCTATCTCAACTGTCTGTGGCTGCTTGCATTCCAATGCCATTGGTCTTTGTCGTTCTAACACCACCCCCAGGAAATCCTTTGCATACTATTTATTCTATAAGGAGTAGACTTGTTCCTACTGCCATAATTTACCTAGTTAACATCTAATTATTACTTCAGATCAAGCATCACTTCTTGTGGAACTTTATAGAAAAACTACCCTGAGGTCATAGATCCTCAGAGAACTAACCACTCTTCCTTCAAAGAACCCAGCACAGTTTGTAAGTATACATTTGAGTGTGCAGTTGGTCAATGATAGTAGAAGCAGTGTCCATTTTTGATGACTGTTGAACACCAGTGTTCAGAAAAGTCCCTGGCACATGGTGTACTTGGTACTTAATAGATAACAAATAAATTGGAGGTAACAACTTAAGACAAATGTTGCATCTCGTAATAGGAAATTTGAATGTTATCGAGATAACAGAGAACCACTGGCGGTTTTAAAGCAGCTGAGCAACAGTCAAGGTTTGTTTTTATAAATAATGATGTTGTAGAGCAAAACAAGACAGAATGGTGAAGGTGAGAAGGGATACGGATGGAATATGAAACAGTTCGGCAAACAAATCATTGAGTGTCTGAAGTATTTTGTCTCCTGTGGGCCAGGCATCCCTCAACACATCCATGTCTCAACTTCTTAAACGATTAAATGTCACTTATAACAGGGCAATAAAAAAGAAGCTGATCAGATTAAAAATTAGCATGAGGGAAGTTGGGATCAGAAAATCAAAACAGAGGAGAGACTAGTACGAACAGTGCACAGACAAGACAGCTATGGGGTTCACACACTGTGTTATGCATGTGGCCTGAGCACCTCAGAGTTCCTATGAAAAGAAGAAACTGGGTCTGGTGCGGTGGCCTAGCCGTTAAAGCCCTTGCCTTGTACAAGCCAGGATCCCATATGGGTGGTGGTTCTAATCCCAGCGGCTCCACTTTCCATCCAGCTCCCTGCTTGTGCCCTGGGAAAGCAGTTGAAGACAGCCCAAAGCCTTGGGACCCTGCACCTGCATAGGAGATCCAGATGAAGCTCCTGGCTTCGGATCGGTGCCACACCGGCCATTGTGGCCACTTGAGGCCTGGTCACAGGGGCCTGGTGATGTGGCCTAGCAGCTAAAGTCCTCAGCTTGAACACAACGGGATCCCATATGGGTGCTGGTTCTAATCCCGACAGCCCTGCTTCCCATCCAGCTCCCTGCTTGTGGCCTGGGAAAACAGTCAAGGACTGCCCAAAGCCTTGGGACCCTGCACTTGTGCAGGAGACCTTGAAGAGGCTCCTGGCTCCTGGCTTCGGACCAGCTCAGCTCCAGCCGCTGTGGCCGCTTGGGGAGTGAATCATCGGACGGAAGATCTTCCTCTCTGTCTCTCCTCCTCTCTGTACATCTGACATTGCAATAAAAATAAATAAATAAATCTTTTTTGAAAAGACATTAGTCAGGATTGTTTGCATTCCACATTGCAATGCCTGCTTTGGGTTTTCGTTCTGTCTCTCATCCAGTTTCCTGTTAATGTGGGTCCTGGGAAGGCAGCACATGATGACTTGATTATTTGCATCCCTGCTATAATATGAGAGGCCCGGACTGAGCTCCTGACTCCTGGCTTCAGCTGGTGCAGGCATTTGCGAAGTGAACACGAGGGATGGCGATATCTCTTTCTCCTTCTCCCTCTCAGTCTTTCAAATCAAATCAAGAGCAGTTACTTTCTTTAGAAAAGGAATTCTAGAAAAGGATGATCTTGTGGATCAGGAAGTTTGTGGACATGGTGAATTTTAGGTACCCACGGATCACTGAAGTAGAGAGGCCTGAGAGGCTGTTGAGTACTCATCTCAATATTGCTTTGCTCATCCCTGCTCTTTTTCACCCTCCCATACACTTTCTCAATGGTAGAGCCACACCTGAACGTTGCTAAGTAGGTTCAAAGCTCTGTGCCTTTGAACCTTTTGTCTCCTGTCTTATAATCATTTTCCAACTGACAAACTCCTCGTCTTTTATGAGTTAAATGTCAGTTTCCCTTTGAATCTGTTCCACATACAGCACAGCAACTCTCTTTCTCCTCTCAGGACAGTTTGGATACCCAGTTCCCCAAAAGCACACTTTAAAAAAAAAAGAACTTTATGGGGTGTAAGGGTAAGGTGAACTCAGTGTTATGGGACCCTGCGAAGAGAGTGGTTATTATGTAAATCCCAAAAGACAAAGGAGAAGGATTCCACTGGAAGATGACAACAAGAACCAAAACAGAGATTTCCGCAGGGCAGGAGTGGGGGTAGGGTGCATTGATAAGGACCAGAGAGTCCTGGATTTCTAGCATGGAACAGCCTGGAAGAGACACAGTGAGAAGGGCCAGTCTAAAGACCTGCCAGCCTGGACCCAAAGTCTGTATGGCTCAGCCAAAACTCAACCCAGTTAGGAGAAGATGGGACTGGGCCTCCTCCATGTGGGCCTGATACCCCAAAGTGGAGTCAGGACTGGGTGTCAGCTTCAGTGCTGAATAGCTTTAACTAAAGAGTCCATTGATCCTGTTCTGACTTTAAGGATACCTGTAAATTTCCCATTGTCTTTGTTAATCCCTTTCTGTTTGCCCTAGAGTTACAAGTGGTTAAAGAGCTTTAAATATCTGACCCTAGCATAAAACCTGGAGTTCTGACACAGGCTCAAGCCCAAACTGCTGAGCAGGCCAAGCCTGTTTAGTCTATCTCCCTCGTAGCTATTTGTTGTACTGCAATCCAGCCGTAGTGACACCTGGGCTGGACCGGAAAGTCAGACCTTCTGACTCCTCTGGGCCGTTGAACACATCTTTTCCAATGCCTAGAAGGTACTTACTATCTGGCTTTCTCTCTATTTATCTAGATAGCTATTACTTTTCTTCTAGTTTCAGCTCACTTTATCTGAGAAGCCTTACCTGGTCATAGCTGCTTCCCCAGGATAAATTCAGTTCCCATGTCCTGAGATCCCATTATCCCTTTTGTCTTTGAATGCCGAGGGGTGGCATTTGTGGAAGAAGTAAAATCCAATGTACCCCAAGAAACATATGTGTGTATGGGGGTCAAAGAGGTGGTTGGACAGTGTTCTGTAACTCTTGGATGAAGAGGTGGGGTATCAAGTTGTGCTGGATTTGATTAGTTATTTTACCTCTTTTTAAAAAGTTTTATTTTTATTGGAAAGTCAGATTTACAGAGAGGAGAGACAGAGAGAAAACTCTGTCATCCACTGGTTATTTCCCCAAATGGCCACAACAACTTTAACCGAGCTGATCTGAAGTCAGGAGCCTGGAGCTTCTTCTGGGTCTCCCACATGGGTGCAGGGTCTCAAGGCTTTGGGCCATCTTCCACTGTTTTCCCAGGCCATAAGCTGGCAGCTGAAAGGAAAGTGGAGCAACTGGGATTTGAACTGGTGCCCGTATGGGATACCAGTGCATGCAAGGCGAGGACTTCAGTCACTAGGCTATCGCACTAGGACCTATTTTACCTCTTTAAGCTTCCATCTCTGCATCTGTTTGATGAGGGGATAGTGCTGAAAAAAAAAAATTGTGATTCCTTCCAGATCTAATATCCCAGGATTACACACACACACACACACACACACACACACACACACACCACTTTAGGAGATGAAATAAAATAACATTTGGGAGAGAAGAAAAGGATAAATGAGAGGCAATCTGCCACCATGATGGATGTTACAGATTTAACTGGCAAGCATCCCGTGACCTTTTCAGCCTAGTAGGCACTGCTTATTATTTATAGCATTCTGCCCAGAAGTGTGCACAGTGCTTCACAGATCACTGAGTCCTTATACTAATGTTATTCCATTTTACAGCAGCCAATCAGAGAGGCACGCCATGTGTTTAACGACTAGCTCTATTTTACAGAAGAAGTACGTGAAGAATAGAAACATTATGCCAATCAATGCTCAGATGAGTTAAGGCTTACATACCTGCAGCCACCTGTGTAGGATGACCAACCTTTCCGGTTTGCCAGGAATGTGGAACTTTCAGTTTCCAAACCAGGAAAGTCCCAGGCCAACCGTAAAGTTGGGTCACTCTATACTAGTAATTAGCCCTTCGGGCCTCAACCATGCTTGAGCAAGAGAGCTGGAAGCTGTGGAATGGTACAGTAACACTGTCTCTCTCCGCCCCGCCTCCTCTCCCCTCTCCTCCCCTTCCTTTGCCTTCCATTGCTTCTTTGTTCTGCCCTGGAGGGGACTAGAAAGCTAACCCAGCTCCTGTCTCTTCTCCCTTAAGCTAGATTATTACATCTGATTTGGCTTCTCTAGGTTTTGTAATTCATAGTTCTGATTGCACATTACAGTAGCTTGGGAAGTTGTACAAAAAAATAACTATGCTCAGACCCCACCCCAGACCAATGAAATGAGAACCTACTGGTATAAGCAAAGACGGGGTATTCGTACTTTTCAAAACACTCTGGGTGAGTCTAATATGCAGGCGGGCCTAGGAACCACTGAGTGTAGCTGTTCTAAGCTTTAACCACAGTGTACTTGGGCTTCTGGATAGAAAAATTTCTCTCCAAATGTCTCCTCCCCCTGCTGCCTAGCCCAGCCTCCCAGCATACAAAACTTCCTCTAGACACACAGAAGAGGCTCTCTGCAGAATGCAATAGCCCTTCCCCACCCTTCTCTTTCCTGGCAGCTTAAGGTGATCCCCTTCCCGGAATTATTGGCATTTTTGCAAAGGAATTTTGGAAAGCATTCAAGACTTAAAGGACAAAGCACTGATGAAAATCAAAACTTTGGTGAGGTGTTCTGAAACAAGGAGATATGGCCAGTGCCCTTGGAATCATACCACCTAGGTAACTGTCTTTTTATTCAGCCTAATAATGTCATCGATTTAGATGTTCTGATCCAGAAAAGCGGAGGGGGGGGAAGAGTTTCCATTGTCTGCTAGAGAGCCCTGCAGTTTCCACAGGTCAGATGTTACAGGAGAAGGGAGGGGCTGTTTGGGCTGGGAACAGAGGGCGACGTAAGGGAGAGCTCTTTATAGGGCTGAGTGCGAGAAGCCAGCCTGCACATAAAGCCCACACTCTAGATTAGGAGCCCTGAAGTCCACCCGCTCTACTCCACGACCTGATTCCCAGGCAGAGAGCAAGCATCAATTTGGGCATTTGACTGTGAATCCTGACTCTGCCATTTATATATCCTGAAAGCTTGGTTGATTGCTGTGAAAGATGAGGCCCACTATTTTAGGCCTACCAGAAATTCAAACACTATCATCACACACTTCATGCATGCAGAGTTATTTCATTGCACCCTCACCACACCTCCATGGGGTATCATGATGATTGCACTACAGGGCATGAAACTATGACTCCGGAAATGAAGTAACATGCCCAAAGTCACACGGGTAAGAAGTGACAGAGCTGGATCAAAATCCAGGATTGTTTGATTACAGCTGCTCCAACTGAGTACCATGAAGGCACCATGCTAGGTACCAGTCAATAATTCCTACTCCCATGGGGTGGAGAGGGGTAACTTACAGTTTAGTAGGGGGAGACAGATGTATGAGAAGATCATCAAGGTACACAATGATCAATACAACAGCAGGGTAACTCTGCACAAATTGAAAAGGTATGTAATCCAATCTTGCAGAAGCAGACAAGTTTCCATAGAAGAATGGGGTTTAAGCTGAGACTTGAAGAGCAAGCAGCAGTTTTCCACACAGACTACAGATGAGGGAAGGGAAAGTTCTGGGCGCTGAGAATACATACAGACACAAGAGTAAAGCAACATCCATTATTTATATTATATTGTATTGTATATATTATATTATATTAAATTATATTATATAAACTTCTTTCATGGCCTGCATTTTGGTGCAATGTGTTAAGCTATCACCTGTGATGCTTGCATTATGCTTCACTTCCTATTCAGCACCCTGCCACTGCGCCTGGGACAGCAGCAGAAGCTGGCCTCCAAGTACTGGGTCACATTGGAGACCCAAAGGTAGTTTATAGCTCCTGGCTTCAGTCTCACACAGCCTCAAAAGTTGTAGACATTTGGGAAGTGAACCAATAGATGAAAGATCTCTCTCTTTCTCATTTTGTTTCTGTTGCTCCACAATTCAAATCAATAAAATCAATCCTTTTAGAAAAATATTCTTTGAAAGAAGGGACAAGTAATTCAATCAGTCAGAATAGAACCAGGCAATAGTCTGAAATACCAAAAGAGAGTTTATAGTTATCATCTATTGAATTTCACTCAATGAGTATTTTTTTAGAACAATTTTTTGAAAGATTATTTTCATTTTTTATTTGAAAGGCAGAATTTTACACCCAGATAAGGAGAGACAAAGAGTGTGGTCTTCCCCTCCTCCAAATAATCGAAATGACTGGCAGTGAGCCAATTTAAAGCTGAGGGCCAGGAGCTTCTACTGAGTCTCCCACTTGGATGTAGAGGCCCCAGGTCTTGAACCATCCTCTGCTGCTTTTTCAGGTCATAAGCATGAGCTGGATCAGAGGTGGAGCAACTGGAACATGAACTGGGGCCTACATGGGGTGCTGGTACCACAGGCAGAGGATTGAGCTTGCTATTGCCACCGTGCCAGCCTTTTTTTAATTAAAAACTCATGATGTGGCATGTATCCTATCAGGAAATGGACAAACAAATGGTGGAAAAGGTGCTGCCCTCACGGGGTGTACATGCTAGTAGGGGAGACAAACAATGAACATATACATCAGTCTCTATATAATGTGCAACATAATGATAAGTGCGAAATAATAAAACAAGGCTGCAGATCAGAGATGTGGGAGACTGTAAAGGACAGGGAAGTCCTCACTGAAAAGGCAGCAAATGCAGACAAGAAAGAATCAAGCTGTCTGTTGAAATAGCATTCTAGACAGGAATTAACAAAGGCAAACATCTTTCCGTAGCAGCTCTTATGTACCAGGAAGAGCGAGGAGGCCTTTCACGGCTGGATCAACGTAAAGGTATTGTGGAGAACGGTGGGACACTAGGTCAGAGAAACAGAAGGCAGTTATATCGGGTGGGAGTAGTTTAAGTAGTTTTATTTTTCATTTTACTCTGCTGTTTGAATTTCTACCTATAGGCGTGTGTTAACTTTGGTTTTGTGTTTGAGAGAGAGAGAGAGAGCGAGAGCGAGAGAGAGAAAGAAACAGACGGAAGACAGAATGCCAATTCGGGAGAATGGCAGAGGGTGTGAAAGTTTCCAAGGGAAACAGCCAGTTTGGAAAGGTGAGCAGGAGCTAAATCACAAACAGGCTAATGTGTTATGCTAAGAGGCTTTGGATGTCAGCCGATATGTACTGAGAAGCAAGTGAAGACTTTAGGCAAGAGTGACACAGTCAGAGCTAGCTGCTTCTCCAGCTCCATTTGACCCCTAAACCTTACAGGTCTCTCTGGCCAACAGTCAAGCTATATTGCCAGGGAAACCAGACTGCCTCAACAATTGCTGCCAGCAATAGTAAACTAGGGCAGAGGCAAAAGCAGGTGATGTTGAATTTAAGAGATTCCTTTTCCCTGCCATCCTTCTTGAGAAATATTAATAACGGCCTCTCTAGTCTTTACATATAAACATGGAGGGGACAAGACTTATTGACCTCTGGGATCCCTTCCAACTGGGATAGCTTGGGATTTAGGGGTTGGAGGCAGTTTATTCACCCTTCCCCACCCTTTGGAGGGCTTGTCATTTACTGCTACTATTCCTCTCTCCTCTGTGACACCCCAATATGCAGCAGCATTCCTATTGTGTTACCCCTGGTTTGTGGAAGCTGAGGAAAAATACAGGGCAGTCCTCAGTTCCTCTGCCCTCAATGAATATTCTGGCAACCCAGGCTGAATGGACAGGGTAGACAACGCCTTCTGGGATATTTTGAAAGCTTCCAAAAATAGCCTCAAGGTCTCAGTCAGAGAGCACACGGCCAGGACACTGACTGAACGTTGGAACCCACAGTCCTTGCCAAGTTCCCACCCCAGGCTCCGTCCCCTGACTGCATAAGCCAGTTTTTCCTCTTTCTTCCCTAACCGTCTCCTAGAAAGCCCCACCCTAAACTGAAAAGTTCAATTTTAGCCCTGAGTCTCCATCCCTAATTCCTCTGAAAAGAGAACAGCTCATGCTTTCCTTGAGATCCGTGCAGGCTCTGAAATGGGAAAGAAAATGACAGGAAAGGAGGAGAGATTGCAACTAAGACACACACACACACACACACACACACACACACACACATAGAAGTCAAGAAACAAAGAAAGACAAACTGGACTATAAGGAAGAGAAAGAAGACAGAGTGCAATGGCTGTCAGAAGGAGAAAAGGTCCTCAAGACTGGGGAAAAGAGGGAGAATGATCCAGGGCTAAAGGAATATGGGGGACAACAACAACCAAACAATCAGAAAGAGTGGGGGAGACTTAAATAGGTGAAAAAAGGGAGAGTCAGAGCAAAGAAACAGAGCCTCCTCAACTCGTTGTCTTGTCTTAAAACCCTGCACCAAGCTACCAGCCTGTGACTGGGGTCCAGGCTGAGCCCTGTGCATTTTCCCCTTGGAATAAGAATTGACCTTCAAGGTACCGACAAAGGATCCCCAACAAGAAGTCAGGACAGAGTCTCCAATATGAGCATGGCAGTGAGCCCAAAACGACCCTTATATTGAATGATGTGATCATCAGGTACTCAAGCCCACCATCTAGGGCAGATGTGTGGATAACTAGTTACCCTCAAAACTAAGTGAACCAAAACCAATGCCCAAAACGAGAATCCCTTCCCATTTTACATTTTTAAACATTTAAAATTAGTCATCATGGGCCTGACACGGTAGCCTAGTAGCTATATTCTTGCCTTGCATGAGCTGGGATCTTATATGAGCACCAGTTTATGTCCAGGTTGCTCTACTTCCCTTCCAGCTCCCTACTGTGGCCTGGGGAAGCAGTGGAGGACAGTCCAAATCCTTGGGACCCTGCACTCACATGGGAGACCCAGAAGAAGTTCTTGGCTCCTGGCTTTGGATCAGCTGAGCTCCGGCCATTGACGCCACATGGGGTGTGAACCAGCAGACGGAGGATCTCCCTCTGTCTCTCCTTCTGTCTGTATATTTGCCTTTACAATGAACATATGTCTTGGGAAATAATTGGTCATCTCGGGAGCATCAGAATAGTGATGATGTTTACAGAGATTTCAATGCCGTATTGTTCTTTCTGTTTTGAGTTACATATGAGCAGCGATACATCATAATATGCTCAGCATTCAGGGCCCTTAAAGTGTTCATGTAGCACTAGCATCATGCCTCTAGGTGCCAATATCAGGTGGTAGGAAAAACATACTTCCCTCCAGGGCCTATTGGATGGCTCTCTGCCTGTCTTCTCAAACACCTTTGCCAGGTGAATGATTATTGAGTCCCTGAATGCATACAGAAATTTTTTTTTTTTTTTTAGCTAAAATCTCTCCTCTGAAAGGGGATTTGTGGGTAATAGTCAGGCAAAACAAAGAGTTGAGTAAAGACACTAGTTATGGTAAAGAGGGGGCAGGCAAGCTGCCACTTGGAAAAATAATATTCTGTCAACAGACCTCTGGTTTAAGTCCAGGATCCTCTGCTTCAGGTATAACCTCTTGCTAATACACCTGGAGGCATCAGATGGTGGCCCACTCACCTGCTAGACTGGATCAAGTTCCTGGCTTCTGGCTTTGGTGCCTGGCTCAAGCCATTTAAGAGGTAAACTGGAGAATGAAAGAGCGCTCTCTCTCTCTCTCTCTCTTTCTCTCTCTCTCTCTCTCTCTGTCCTTTTCAAATAAACACAATTTTACAAAGGGAAATGGAGAGTAAAGGCAAAGGGTCTGGTTGTAAGGCATCAGGCCATGTAGGTTTAAGACCCAGCTCTGACTCTGATTTGCTGACATTGGACACGTGACTTTGTTCTTTTGAAACTCCACTTTCTTTTTTTAAAATTAGACAAATATTCAGTATGTTGGAGTTATCCTGAAGTTTGCATGGCAATAAGACATTGGAGATTCCAAGTATGAGAAGATTTCTTTTTCTTCTTCTTATTTTTTTTTAAATATTTATTTTTATTATTTTTTGATTGGAAAGGCGGATATACAGAGAGGAGAGACAGAGAGGAAGATCTTCCGTCCGATGATTCACTCCCCAAGTGAGCGCAACGGCTGATACTATGCCGATCCGAAGCCAGGAGCCTCTTCCGGGTCTCCCACGCGGGTGCAGGGTCCCAAAGCCCTGGGCCGTCCTCGACTGCTTTCCCGGGCCACAGGCAGGGAGCTGGAAAGGAAGCGGGGCTGCCGGGATTAGAACCGGTGCCCATATGGGAACTTATTATTTTTTAAAGATTTATTTATTTTTATTGGAAAGTCAGATATACATAAAGGAAGAGAGACAGAGAGGAAGGTCTTCCGTCCAATGATTCACTCCCCAAGTGAGTGCAACAGCCAGTGCTGCGCCAATCCAAAGCTGGGAACCAGGAACCTCTTCTGGGTCTCCCACATGGGTGCAGGGTCCCAAGGCTTTGGGCCGTCCTCGACTGCTTTCCCAGGGCACAAGCAGGGAGCTGGATGGGAAGTGGAGCTGCCGGGATTAGAACCAGCACCCATATGGGATCCTGGCACGTTCAAGGCAAGGACTTTAGCCGCTAGGCCATGCCACAGGGTCCAAGATTTCTTTTTATTAAAGCCTTTTTTTTTTTTTTTTTAACAAATTTAGAAAATGTTAGACCATTAAGGATGATGTACCTTCTGGTACAGATGAGGCAACTAAAGCTCACAGGTAGAAGAGACTGGCCCAAGTACACTGTCAGTGAGTAGTAAATTGAGCCTACAATGCAGATCCCTTGTTCAACCCACAAGTTTCTGAATTTTGTCAGATCAGGACCAGAGAGAGCAAAAAAGCCTGTGAAAATCTGAGTTTATTGTCTTAAATAAGAACTGAGATGTGACTAATTAAGTGTTCATGACCATGTTTTGGATTCCTTTGACGGTGAATTGCAGAGGAATTGCAAACATGCCTAATATGCAGAGGTTTTTGTAAACCCTTAAAAATGGAGTGTGGCCAGACCACCAGGGGTCCAAGAATCAGCTCCATGCCAAAGGGTGTCTGGGGCCTGAAGTCCTAGAAGATAAGGAGTGTTAGGAAAGTCACTACCCTGGCCATATGTCACTCAGAGATTCTGTGGGCTCCCCAGGGCCCACGAGGTGAAACCCAAACTCCTTTGTGTAGCACATACACCCTTGCTTGATCTCTCACCACCTCCTCCTCAGTGCCATCTCTGGTGTTTTCCCAGCCCTATCACCATGATTTATAGTTACATTAAATTTCTTCTGGGTACCATAACGTACCCCAATCTGTGCTTCCTGACTAAAATGTACCTTGGATAGCTATCGCTTTGTTTAGCTAAACTTATGCTTCAAGGCTTAGCTGAAAATTATCTCCTGGGAAATTTTGCCCTTGATGGTCCTTTTTCCCTAGTCTGGGGTACCATAATTTTGGAGGCACAAGTTGTCCATTTAGCAATCTGGATATTCATAATTTAATTCTGTGTATCTTGTCTCCACAAGATAATGACTGTTTTGAGGGCAGTGACCATATCAATATCTATCTATGCAATTACAATCATAAGCTAACATTTATTTAGCTGTGCCAGACACTTTTTAAAAAATATTTATTTATTTTTATTGCAAAGTCAGATATACAGAGAGGAGGAGAGACATGAAGATCTTCCATCCAATGATTCACTCTCCAAGCGGCTGTAACAGCTGGAGCTGAGAGCCGATCCAAAGCCAGGAGTCTCTTCTGAGTCTCCCACGCAGGTGCAGGCTCCCAAGGCTTTGGGTCATCCTTGACTGCATTCCCAGGCCACAAACAGGGAGCTGGATGGGAAGCAGGACTGCCTGGATTAGAACCAGCGCTCACATGGAATCCCCATGCGTTCAAGGCTTTAGCTGCTAGGCTATCGCGCCAGGCCCTGTGCCAGACATTTTAACACATGAACCGTCACATGAGACTTACTGAGGTAGGCACTATGAAGTATAATAACACAATGATACATCACTGTTTATCTATTAGAATAGCTACAATTTAAAAACAATGATTGCTCTAACTATAAAGAAACAGGATCATTCACACATTGTGGGGATATAAAATGGTACAACTACTCAGGAAAACAGTTTGGCAGTTTCTTATAAAGCTAAAAAGCATGTACAGTACGACCCAGTATGTCTTAGTCATTTTTGGGTACCACACCAGGGTCATTTGTAAAGAACAGCAATTTATTTGACTCATAGTTCTGAAATCTGGAAAGTCCCAGATCAAGGGTCAGCATCTGGCAAGAACTTCTTGCTGCATCATCCCATGCAAAGAACAGCAGAGAGAGGCTGAGAGAGGAAATAAAAAACTGGTGAATTCTCCCTTTTTCTAACAGACTCAGTCCTGCAGCAACAAGTCCACTCCCACAATAGCAGCATTAAGGCATTTCACCTTGTGGCTTAATCCTTCCCAGTAAGCTCCACTACCCAGCATTGCTGAG
The DNA here is from genome assembly GCF_017591425.1 of Ochotona curzoniae. Taxonomy (NCBI): domain Eukaryota; kingdom Metazoa; phylum Chordata; class Mammalia; order Lagomorpha; family Ochotonidae; genus Ochotona; species Ochotona curzoniae. The sequence continues at coordinate 34,695,416 of NW_024465023.1, forward strand.
CTGAATTGAAGATTAAGTTTTCAGCATTCCAAATGCTGTTTTGTGACATCAGTGTTGGTTAAGCAAGTTGTGGTTTGTCAAAAACATGAAACATTACTCAGCAGTATCAAGAAATTAACTATTGATACAATTTGGATGAACCTCAAAAGAATTATATAGTAAGCAAAAAAAAAAAATAAATGTCAACAGTAACAGATTGCAAGAAAAAAATCCACTCATGTAGTAGTCTTCAGATTACAAAATAATATAAATTTTTAATCTGTTATATACACAATTGGTCATATAAAATAAATACAATAATCATAAATAAATACAAAAGGTTATGTATAACATTGGTTTTGCAGTATTAAAGTGGGTAGCAGAAGAAGAGATTTATATGTGGCTATAATTATAGCATACCATGAGGGGTCCTGTGGTGATGGAAATGCTTTGTTTCTTTTTAATTTTATGTTATTTACTTGATTGACACAGACAGAACTCCTTCACATTGGCTGGTTTACTGCTCAAATGCTCGAAACAACCAGGGCCGGGCCAGGCTAAAGCCAAAAGCCAGGAAATTGACCCAGGTCTCCCATTTTAGTAGTAGGGAACCAACTACTTGAGCCATCACCTGCTACCTCTCAGGGTGCACATTAGCAGGAAGCTAGAATAAAAGGAGGGTCAGGCACTCCAATATGAGACACAGACATCCCTACTGGCCAGGCCCAATGCCACTGCATTCTGTTTCTTAACTGTATCAGTACCTCTATCCTTGTTGTGATATCATACCGTAGGTTGAGCAAAACTTCGTCCTTGTAAGTGACTAGGGAAACGTTGCCGAGGATCTCTGTTATCTCCATGCAAATCTCTTATCATCTGAAACTGAAGACTTCATTTTTAAAAAATGAAATATGGGGGCCCGGCGCGATGGCGCAGTGGTTATAAGGTCCTCGCCTTGCACGCCCAGGATCCCATATGGGCGCAGGTTCTAATCCCGGCGGCCCCGCTTCCCATCCAGCTCCCTGCCTGTGGCCCAGGAAAGCAGTCGAGGACGGCCCAAAGCTGTGGGAGACCCTGAAGAGGCTCCTGGCTTCGGATCAGCATAGCATGGGCCGTTGCGCTCACTTGGGGAGTGAATCACCAGACGGAAGATCTTCCTTTCTGTCTCTCCTCCTCTCTGTATATCCACCTTTCCAATAAAAAATAATAAAAATAAATCTTTAAAAAAATGAAATATGAACACATGTTATAACATGAAAGACCCATGCAGAATTACAGTGAGAGGAAAGAGGTTAGTAACAACAGACCACGTGTATTAGTCCACTTACATGAGATATTCAGAAAAGGAAAATCCACATAGTCAAAAAGTAAAATAGCAGTTGCCTTGCTCTGGGGGAGGGTAGTTATGGAAATGGGAGTGGCTGCTAAAGAGTACAGTTTCTTTTTAGGGTAATGAAAATGTTCTAAATTTAGATAGTGGTGATGGTTGCACAACTCTGTGAGTATATTGAAAACCACTGGATTCTGGATTTGATGCTTTAAAAGGATGAATTTTATATGTCATTTGAATCTCAATAAAGCTGCAATTTAACACTGATCTTGAAATTTCAAAAAGTCGGAAACAATACAAAATAAACAAAAACTGTCAGAAGCAACTAGTCAGAACTCTAGAAAACAGGCAACTAAGTAAACCAAGAAATAATAGTCTTTGCAAAAGTAGTTTGGATAACTCACTGAGCAGACAGTGATAGCTTTCAAAACCAAAAGAAAAAGGTATGGGCATTTGCTTTAGTGGTGAGTACATTTGGGTCCCACATGAGAGTTCTTAGGCTCCATACTCATCTCTGGCTCCTGCCTCTAGTTTCCTGCTAATGCAGACACTGGGAGGCAGCAATGATCTCCCAAGTAATTAGATTCCTGCTACCCATGTAGGAGATCTAGACTGCCTACTAGCTCACAAATTTAGTCATGTTGGACATTTGGGGAGTGAATCACAGGACAGTTCTCTATCTCTCTCTCTCACACACAGACACACATCACCACCACCACAACACATAGATTTAAAAATGTATTTATGTATTTATTTGAAAGGCAGAGGTATGGGGGGCGGGGGGACAGAGCGAGAGAGACAACAGAGAAAAAGAGAGATAGAGAGGGCAAGATCCACTATCCATTAATTTACTGCTGTCGGAAGCCACTTAGGTACAGGGGCACAAAAACTTGGACTGTCTTCCACTGCTTTCTCAGGCACATTAGCAGGGAGCAGGATCAGAAATGGACCAACCAGGACTCAAACTGCTGCCCATATTGGATACCAGGATGGCAGCTTTTACTAACTATGCCATAACACTGGGCCCAATAAATAGATTGAAACTATTAACAAACCCTGTGGGAAGAGAAAAATCTCATTTCCACAGTTATATTTTAATATTCAAATACACAGTGTTCAACAGCAACAGCAAAAAAAAAAAAAATCACAACTAAATAAATAAATAAACCTTAAAAAAGAAAGGTATGTTCCAAGACCAGTTTTGTGGTACAAAAGGCATTCCACATCAGAAAGTTGGTTCAAGCCACACCACTTTTCCTTTTAATTTTATGATACAAATGCATAGGGTCTGGGATGTCCCTACCCCTTCCCCAAATTTCCACCCCGACTGATTTTCCCCATATTATTACAATAGTATAGTCCTTCATAAGCAGGCATAAGTCCAGACAATGCCAGAAAGTCCAGCATTCTATTGTCAAAGTATATCCAACAGTTTCATTTGGAGTCCATCTTTGATTTGGAAATAGAAATGCATACTGCATTGTGCTTTCACATCTGTATATGATAATCTCTATTACACCATCACTATACTTTCCTTTAAATCAGAAACCATGAAACAAATTCAACAACAGGAATGGAAATTAAAACAAAAGATTGATAGCACCATGGAGTTAAACAGCATTCCACTGAATAACCAATGTATTGATGAAGAAATGTGAAAAAGAAAACACAAAAGCTTCTAGGGTAAAATGATGCTATTGTGTGATCAACGAGTCAGTGAAGAATTTGATAAGAGAAAAGAAACTATTTGGAAGAAATGAAAATAAAACAAAAATAGCAAAACCCATGGACTGCAGCAAAAACAGTACAGAAATTTGCATTAAGGCTGTCTTATATCAGAGAGAACATATGGTATTTGTCCTTTTGGACTTATTTCACTGAGCATGATGGTCTCTAGTTGGGACCATCTAGTTGTAAATGGTTTAATTTCATTCTTTTAATGACTGAGTAGAATTCCATGGAGTAGATGTACCACAGTTTCTTTAACCACTCTTCCTTGGACGCACATTTGGATTGTTTCCATGTCTTTGCTATTGTAGATTGTGCTGCTGTAAATATAGGATTACAGATCCCCTTCTCACATGCAGATTTCACTTCTTTTGGGTATATTACTAGGATCAGGATAACTGGGTCATAGGGCAGGTTTATTTGCAATTCTCCAAGCATTCTCCATACTGATTTCCATAGTGGTTGTACTAGCCTACACTCCCACCAGCAGTGAAGGAGGGTGCCTTTCTCCCCACATCCACAACAGCAGGTGTTGTTAGTAGAGTTCTGAATGTAGGCCAATCTCATTGGAGTTAGGTAGAACAAGCCATACCACTTTTGATCCAACTTTATGCTAATAGGCCTGGAAAGGCAACAGAGGATGGCCTAAATACTTGGGTCATGCTAGCCATGTGAGAGACCAGGATGAATTTGGTGATTCTTACCTTTGGTCTGGCCCAGACCTGGCTCTTATGGCCGTTTGGGAATGGAAAAACATTCTTTCTCCCTCCCTCTGCTCGCTCTCTCTCTCTCTCACTTTCTGTAGCCCTTTAAAATAAATAAATACTTGAAAAAGAAGATAGATGGGGCCAGTGCCATGGTGTGGCAAGCTAACTCTGGCTGAGGCACCAGCATCCCATATGGACACCAGTTCAAATCCTGGCTGCTCCACTTCCAAATCAGCTCATCGTTAATAGCCTGGCAAGACAGAAGAGCAGGACCCAAGTCTTTGGATCTGTGCACCCACCTGGGAGACATGGAGAGAGTTCCATGCTTTGGACTGGCCCAGCTCTGGCTATCGTGGTCATTTGGGGAGTAAACCAACATGGAATACCTCTTTCTCACTTTCTCCTTCTCTTTCTGTAACTTTGCTTTTCAAATAAAAATAAATAACTCTTAAGACAATAAAAAGAAGACAGAGAACATATTCCATGTAGATAGTAACTAAAAGAGAGTTGGAGTGGCTGTCAGAAAAAATAGACTCAGAATAAGATTCAATGTTGATAACATTGCCATTTTATCAAGAATATGTAATAAATTTAAAACCAGACACATACAAAATTACGATCCCAAACTACGACCCCAAACTCTAAACAAACTTGACGGAAGAAACATACAGTTTTACAATAATAGTAGAAGACTCAATGCTCTATTTTCAGTAATGGACAGACCATCCAAACAGAAAATAAACGCAGAAATATAAAACTTGAATTGCTGTATAAACCTGGTAGACCTAACAGATGCATACAGAACATTCAACTTCACAAGAGAACATATTTTTTTTCAAATACATATGTAGCATTCTCCATGATGCAACAAATAATAACCCATAAAGCAAGTTTCAATACTTTCTTAGAGATTTATTTACTTTTGTTGGAAAGTCAGACATACAGAAAAGAGGAGAGACAGAGAGGAATATCTTCTGTCTGATAATTTATTCTCCAAATGGCCAAAATGGCCGAAGCTGATCCAATCTGAAGTCAGGAACCAGGAACCTCCCCTGGGTCTCCCACACAGGTGCAGGGTCCCAAGGTTCTGGGCCATCCTTGACTGCTTTCCCAGGCCACAAGCAGGGAGCTGGAAGGGAAGCAGGGTCACTGGGATTAGAACCAGCATACATATGGGACCCCAGAGTGTGCACAGCGAGGACTTCAGCCACCAGGCTATCGTGCCAGGTCCCATCAATGCCTTTTTAGAGGTTTTAAATCTTTCAAAATATTTTCAACCACAATGGATTGAAGCCAAAAGTAAACAACAAAAGGAAAACTGAAACTTTTGCAAGTGTATGGAAATTAAAGAATATTCTCTTAAACAACAAATGGGGAAATTTTTTTAAAAAATTACAAAGGAAATTATAACATACCTTAAGGCAAATTAATGTCAAAATATAGCATGCCAAAATATATGAAATGAAATTAAGATAGTGATTTAAGGGAATTTTATTTTCTGTTTTTATAAAGATTTATTTCTTTTTTATTGGAAAGGCAGATTAGACTTATGGCAAGAAGGAGAGATGGACAGAAATATCTTCCGTCTGATGGTTTACTCTCCAAGTGGCCACAGGCTGGGGCTGAGTTGATCAAAAGCCAGAATCTAGGGACTTCTGGGTTTCCCATGTGGGTACAGGAATCCAAGGATATGAGCAATCCTCTGCTGCTCTCCTAGGCCATAAGCAGCGAGTTGGATTTGGAAGTGGAGCAGATGGGACTGGAACCAGTACCCATATGGGATGCTGTCACTGAAGGCGACGGATCAGCCTGTTACACTACAGTGCCAGCCCCAACAAATTACTCTTAAAAATTGTCAGAGAATCTGGCACTGTAGCATAGCAGCTAAAGTCCTTGTCTTGCATGCGCCAGGATCCCATATGGGTTCCGGTTTGTGTCCTGGCAGTCCTGCTTCCCATCTAGCTCCCTACTTGCATATAGGAAAGCAGTCAAGAATGGCCCACAGCTTGCACCTGTGCGGGAAACCCGGAAGAAGCTCCTGACTCCTGGCTCCTGGCTTTGGGTCAGCTCAGCTCTGTCCATTGTGGCCACTTGGGGAATGAATCTGTGGTTGGAAGATCTTCCTCTCTGTCTCTACTCCTTTCTGTATATCTGAATTTCCAATCAAAATAAATAAATCTAAAAAATTGACAGAGGATTTGACTAGGTATCTCCCCAAAGAAGATGAAACACATCAAGTAGGCACATTAAAACATGTTCGACTTCATTAGTCATTGAGGAAATAGAAATCAAAACCACAATGAGATAGTACTTCCTAACAACTAGAATGACTATAACTCAGTATGGATGGAGTGTTAGCGAGAATGTTGGAAAATTGAAACTTTTCTACATTTTTGGTTGAAATGTTAATGTGAAAGACACTTTGATTGTTCTCCAAAAGGTTAAAATCCAGTTACCATGTAATCTGGCAGTTTTGTGTCTGGGTATATATTCACCATGATCAAAAGCAGGGTTTCAAGGAGACATTTGTACATTCATGTGCATCACGGCATCGTTTACAGTAAGCAAAAGGTAGAAGCAACTCAAGTGCCTCAAGAGGTGAGTGAATGAAGAAAATATGCTGTAGACATATAATGCAACATTGCCAATAAACTTTGAGGACTTTAAGCAAAATAAGCCAGTTAAAACAAACAAACCCCAAACCCAAAACAAACGCTGTATAATCACACTTTGTCTGGAGTACTCAAATTCATCAAGATAGAAAAAAACCTAGCAGCCTCGGGAGCGGAGAGAAGGAGAAAATGGCAAGATTTTAAATGGGTGTAGTACAGTTCTGGAGATCGGTTGCTCAGTAATGCGAATGTACTTAATGCTACTGAAAAAGATGGCAGGGCCCGGCGCGGTGGCGCAAGTGGTTAAGTCCTCGCCTTGCACGCCCGGGATCCCATATGGGCGCCGGTTCTAATCCCGGCAGCCCTGCTTCCCTTCCAGCTCCCTGCCTGTGGCCCGGGAAGGCAGTCGAGGACGGCCCAAGGCTTTGGGACCCTGCACCCGCGTGGGAGACCCGGAAGAGGCTCCTGGCTTCGGATCGGCATAGTATCGGCCCGTTGCGCTCACTTGGGGAGTGAATCATCGGATGGAAGATCTTCCTCTCTGTCTCTCCTCTCTGTATATCCGCCTTTCCAATGAAAAATAATAAAAATAAATCTTTAAAAAAAAAAAAAAAAAAGAAAAAGATGGCAGATTTTACTTTCTGTGTATTTTACCACAGTTTGAAATAAATTATATTTAATCGAGAAAACTTTAAAAATGAGTGGAAAATAAGTGTTAGCAAAATTGTAGCACTATTATAACTCTCATATAGTGTTGCCAGGAATGTAAAATGATGAAGTGGCTAGGTGAAGCAGTTAGGCAGCTCTCAAAAAATTAACATAGAATTATCATATGATCCAACAATTCCCCTCCAAGATAAATATCCACAAAGAATTAAAAACGGATACTAAAACACGTATTTGTACCTAATCCCCATTGTGGCATTATTCACAATCGCCAAAATAGGGGAACAACATGAGTGTCCATTAACAGATGAATGACTAAATGGAAAACACACACACACACACACACACACACACACACAAGCTGTCTGCCAATGAAAGATTTCTTCATTTGAAGCTTTGTAACATGCTACAAATGTGGATGGAACTTAAAAACAGCATGCTATTGAAATAAGCCCTAAATAAAAGCACACATATTGTATGATTCCACTCACATGAACTATGCAAAACAGACAAGTGTGTAGAGATGTAATGTAGATCATGGGGTTACCAAGAGAATGGATAGAGTGGAGAGCTATTGCGTAATGGTCCTGTTTTTGCAATGGTGAAAAGGTTTTAGTAACAAACAAACAAGCAAAATAATTGGCCAATTTAAGCTCCAGCTCAATTGTCAACTGTGTATTTAGTGCCAATCCAACTGAACCAAACAAGTCATTCAATCTTCAGTTTGACAAACATTTATTTAATTACCCCAGGCTTGGGCCTAGGTGTTGGTAACCTCACTCCAGAATCAGAAGAGTGGAAATAATGATTTCTTGAGCACCTTCTATGTAAGGAACACTACCCACAGATTGATTCACTAAATTTTCACAGCCTTGTGTATGGACAGAGTTTATCCTATTGTTTTTTTTTTTTAACAGAGAAAATGGTATTTGGAGAGAGAAGACTGAGATCACTTGAGAATGCCTGGTGACCTGTACCATTCCACTCCACACAGCCAGTACATACTCCACTTATCTAGTGCACCACGCCCTCTGCCAACACCTCACATCAACACAGCCATTCATCCTCAACAGATATTTCATGCATGAAATATCGCTCACACACGTTGTCTTGCATACCACACAAAAGCTGGTATGTACGTCCAAACAGACTTTACAAAAACACTGGTACTTAAGATTCCCCCGTCAGCAACACACACACACACACACACACACACACACACACACAGGTCACACATATGATAAACCATACCTTCTATCCACTCACTCCAGTGTGAAAATCTCTGAAAAACAGAGTTAAAACAGTTCCAGTAACAAAGCTGCCCACAAAGTTTCTTCATTCATCCTGCTGCATCTCCCTCCTTATCTCCTCTTCTCCCATGCCTGCCTTGCTTCTGTGTCAAGCTGTCTTTATTTCACTCTGACCCAAACCCTACACGCACAGCCTTTCGTCCTCTGTCAGAACCGGCCCAGGTCATACACAAAGATTATCAATTTGCCTTTTCCTTATCTGTCTCTCCCTGAACTATGGCATTTAGAATCATTTAGCAGAGATGGCTCTATGAGCAGAACTTCACTTTGTACTTCAAGGAAGGCTAGTCTGGTAGGGCGGTGCCTGCTTCCATCTGCGCTTATACACTTCTCTCCACTCAGTGTTTGAGACTTCTTGATATTTCCCTTCATGGTGGGGGAAAAAAATGAATCCTGCCTCTTGTTCTCCAGATATTCAGCCCAGGGAGGAAACAAATTGGAGGTGAGGGCAGGAAATGGTCTGGTATAGAAAGGACCTCTTGTGTTCATATAAATACATGGAGGTCAGGCCCTCCCTAGGAATCTAGGTTTAAGATTAACAATTGGATGTTTGTTCTATAGCTACCACTGCCCTCCCCCTTCCTGGAGTTAACATTCAGTGCCCTTTCCGTAGTCTCTTGACTACTTGGTTGCCAGGGTCTTCATGGTCAATATAACTTTAGGCGACCCTCTCCCTGACCCCGCATCTCTACTCTCCTGTATTTCTAGAGGAATATGTTATGGAGTCCAGGGTATCACCAAAAGTGTTGGAGAGGGCCAGAGAGCTGTATCAGGCCTGAGCTAGGTTAGGAGCTTTCCGATGGGTTTGCATTTTCTCAAAGACTCTCTCTGGGTAGGCCTCTACAAAGGTTTCACTGGTATCATTTTAGACATGGAAATTATGGGTCAAAAACTGCTTCTGGCATTGTGATGAATAAGCTATCAAACTTTCAGGTCAAACCACCTACACGTGAGTCCTAATTAACGGTGTGATCTAAGGCAAGATGTTCAATCTTCCTGACCTTAGGTACTCTCTGAGAAATGGGAATAGTGATATCTTTCTCATAGGTATGTATCACAGACTAAATAAGAAGAGGAAAAAAGTTGGCCTATTGAAAGTACTGGATGGATACTTGTTGACTAAATGGATAAACCAAGTAATAGAGGCATTCAGGATCACAGACCCAAAAAGAAACAAATACATCTGCTACTCAGTGTGTCAAACAGGTGCAAGAGTATGGTTAAGTGTTAAGACTTCTGAGATGTTAAACGGAGTTGAAATTTTAATCGAAGTTTCACAAAAGCAATGCTTTGAGACCAGCATTGTGATACACTCAGTTAAGCTGCCACCTGCAACACAGATGTTCCTTATCAAAGCAGAGGTTCGATTCCTGGCTGCTCTGCTTCCAATTCATCTCCTTGTTAATGTGCCTGAGAAAGTGGCAGAAATTACCTAAGTGTTTGGACACCTGCCACTCATGGGGGACATCCAGATGGAGTTCTAAACTGCTGGCTTCAGCCTGACTTAGCCCTGGCTGTTGCAGTCATTTGAGAAGTGTGCCAGTGGATATAGGGATATTATTATTTTTTTTTTTTGGTTTCTCCCTATCTTTCTGTTACTCTGTCTTTGAAGTAAAATAATTTTTTTAAAAAAAGAGAGGTGACAAATACAAGGTTTTTAAAAAGGCAATACTGGGCCCAGTGTGATGGCTTAATTAGCTAACCTTCCACTTACAAGTGACAATATCCCACCCACATGGGTGCCAGTTTGTGTCCTGGCTGCTTCACTTCCCATCCAGCTCCCTGCCTGTGGCCTGGGAAAGCAGAGGAGGATGGCCCAAAGCTTTCAGACCCTGCACCCATGTGGGAGACTCGGAAAAATCTCCTGGCTTGGCTTTAGATCAGCTCAGTTCTGGCTATTGCAGCCATTTGGGGCGTGAGTCAACAGATGGGGAAGATCTTTATCTCTTCTCTCTGTAAAAGTGCCTTTCCAATAAAAATAAATGTCTTTTAAAACGAAAGACTGAGGCAGCTTTTTTTAAAAAAAAAAATAAAAAGAGATGTATTTATTTATTTATTTGGAAGGCAGAGTGTCAGAGAGGGAGAAAGACACAGAGAACTTGTACCCATTGGTTTATTCCCCACATGACTGCAATGACACGGCTGGGACAGGCTGAAATCGGGAACTTAGCAGTCTCTCATTGAATTCTCTCCCACTTGTACGATAGGGAACCAAGCATTTGGGCCACCTTCTGCTTTCATAGAGTTTTAGCAAGGAAGTGGGTCAGTTCTGAATACAATAGGAGGGCTATGGGCTAGTTGTGAGCAGAGGAGAAACATGAACTGGTTTGGTTTTGACATAGTAACTGCAGACACTGGCTTAAGAATGGACTGTAAAAAAACTGAGGATGGAAGCAGGGAAATCAGAAAGAAAACTACTTCAGTCATCCAGGATAAGTGTGGCGCAGCTGGGGAGAGGATGGTTAGATTTAATGTTGGTTTTGAAAGAACTAATAGGCCTAGGTCATAGATTATATATGATACGTGAAGACAGTGGGAGAATCAGAGGTGATATTCAAGTTCTAGGTTTGCCCACTTGTGCTGATGACGGAAACATTAGCTGAGCTTGATACGCACTGCAGGGCGTGGGTGGATTATGTAGATAAAATGCATTTAATTTTGTCTTTTTCCATGCCCTTTTCACTGGCTTTACTTATGCTGATCTGCGGTCACTTTCAGAAAAAGCTTGCCCATTCTACCTCAAACTCTACTACCAGAAAATCCCACCTTTATTTTGAGGCATAGTGTCCCCAACTTCTATTATCACCATACACTTTCCCTGGGGCATTACTTCTACTTCCATACCTTTAACCGTCATCTTTAAGTCAATATTTCCAATACTGTCTCTGGTACTGAACTCTTGCCTTAGCTCCAAACTCATACAGCTAACCAGTTACTGGGAAATCTCCCCATTGCATGCCCTACATGTGTCACAAACCCTGTCTTGCACCATACTGACGATTTCCTTTTGCTGTTTGTATGTCAGTGTTCAGCTCCAGTGTTCCCTAGTTGCATGTATGTCTTGCTGCAGACACAGTTATCTCTGACTGGTCTTAGGCTCTGCATTTAACCCAAAACTCACTACAGTATTTCTGCCACTGAGGCCACTTTTGGTACAATATAAAGTAAGTGGTTGTGAGATTGGATTCTAAAACCAGTTTGCCTTACAATGTTATCTGGAAGGCTTAATGGGAAAGGTGGAATTAGAAAGGGTGGGCCAGAATGACCCTAATGTAATTGTGGAGGAAGCACAGGAGGGAAAAATACTGGAAATGGAGAGTCCCATTAAGAGATTATTGTCACTCAATGTCATCCCATATCCACAGATGGTGATGCGGTAGGGCTGCTGGTAGCAGCCCTCTCCTCTTCTCTCCCTCCTTCCCCTAGAAACAGGAAGAAAAAGCGAGAGGGCACGGCATGATAGTCTAGCAGCTAAACTCCTCGCCTTGCACGCACCAGGATCCCATATGGGCGGGCACTGGTTCTAATCCCGGCAGACCTGCTTCCCATCCAGCTCCCTGCTTGTGGCCTGGGAAAGCAGTGGAGGTCTGTCCAAAGCCTTGGGACCTTGCACCTGCATGGGAGACGCAGAAGAAGCTCCTGGCTCCTGGCTCCTGGCTTTGGATCGGTGCAGCTCCAGCCGTTGCAGCCAGTTGGAATCATTGGAATCACTGAATCTTCCTCTCTGTCTCTCCTCCTCTCTATACATCTGACTTTCTAATAAAAATAAATTAATCCTAAAAAGAAAAAAAGATCAGAAACAACTGTATTATCCACTTTCCCCCCATTCCTTGATCCTCCCCACCCTAATCGGTGTTTCATGTGGGCGTATGTACTTCTCAACTATGTTAACATTCTAAAAAAGAAAATAAATTTATTATAAAAATAAGTTAAAAATGAAATGTAAACTTATTTTTAAAAGAGAGATTATTACATGCAGATGAGAAATAATGGGGAGTCTTGAACTGAGGCAGCAACCCTCGGCATGAAGACAGTTGAACAGAAGGAGGACATTCTACTGGCACTCTCTCACTCTACTACCAATCTCTTAAGTGAAACAACTGCCTTTTTGTGTTTGTATCTCAATACCATACAGATACACATAGACTAGTGTAGCTCTTTGCTCACAAATCACTGCTGCCTAAAATGGATTCAATTAAATTCAATTCCCTAGACGGTGACTACTTTGGTCTAAGGCAATCAAGATGGCATCCAGATTTAGAGCCTGTGTCTTGAGGAGCATTCTGGAGTTGTACAACGCTCAAAGCATGTCCCAACTGCCCTGTTTCCCCTACCCTAAACCGTTCTTGGCAGGATCCCAGCTAGAGTAAAGCCAGCCTTCCCTTCAATCATTTGGCCCTTTGGACTAGGAAGAAGGCTCTTTCTTCTTGGGCCTCCCTTCCGTTTTCCTTAGCCTGGGCAGTGAGTCCCTCTTCATAGTATTTGAATCAGAGGAAGCAGATAGACTGAGGAAGTGAAAAAAAAACAGGCCGCCTGGGCTCTGCGAGCCAATGTAAACACTCAGTGGTTTCCTGTTGTTGCAGCCCAAAGCGTCCCATGACATCATTCCTGGCCTTTCCAGAACACACCAGCTCAACCCAGACTGCCAACCTGCCCAAGGCTGAGTGGCAGTGCCGCCACCCATGCCTCCCTACTCCCCCCATCCCCACAGCCCCACCAGTGCTAGATCCTCCGGAACTGGGAAACTTCTCCAGCCCAACCATTCTCCTCCTGCCTGGCCAGCCACTTACGCCTTTCCAACCCTATAAGGCATTGGAGATCGCAGGCCAGGGATGCTGTCCCACTTCCCAGACGCCCAATGGCTTATGGGTCACTGTAAGATTTCCCAAACCGGAAAAGTTACCTTACTTCTTTTAATGGATATTTGGAGTCAGGGAAGAGGAAGGAGAGTGTAATACACAGCTTCTGCTGACAACCTTGACGGCTTCCTCCCGTCTTCACCCCACCTAAACAGCGCAGAGATTTATATTCTCAGTGTTAGTCACGAATTCCTAGAAACATAACTGCAAAGGCGTTATAGCTTAATTTTTCCATAGTACGGAGGAAAGCCCTGAGTCCCAAAGTGGGAAAAGTACTGGACTCAAGTCACACAGTTGGTCAGAAAGGCATAAATAATTCATGATCAGAGGTCTGAAACGTGATCTATACCAAGATGAAATGGTACATTTGCAAGAGTTCCTGACAAAGAAATCCAGAAACTGGGATTCTAGCTCTAATGCCTCTGCAAATCGCTCCTTCTCTCTGGCATTTGACTTAGCTATAAAACAATTAAAAAAAAAAAAACTTTTTGTTGATCGCTCACTCACTGCGGTTGGTAGGGCTGGTGGCTTCTGGGGATGAGAAGTAAGCTTGAGGAAAACACTTCCTAGTTTACAGACTGGATTTGAAAGATGAAAAGGAGAGTCTGAATTCTAGGAGAGAACTGAAGCTTATGTCAACTCTGTGACTCTATCTCTAGCCAGAATCAACCAATAATCAGGGATGTTATTTGGGGTTGCACCCCACCCCTTTCTCCCCCTCTTCACATGGCAGCAGGGTGTTCTCATTGGGCTAGAGTTTTGTTGAAAAAAAAATCCCCCAATTCTTGTCTCATTTATCCAAATAGATTTACATAGATAGGTGGCAAGGTCCTAAATTGTTGTCTGGAAAAATCAAGCCAAATCCATTATGATAATTCCTGCAGCCAGCAGTAATTGGATTTCAAGCCGTTGCTGTGCCATGGAACACAGGCAATTCGAGACAGCTCTTTTAAACCAATCAAATTCATCACTGTTTAAGATTAGCAAACAGAATTCAGAGGCACGTTTGGAGAAAAGGATGCCTATTCCTGCACCCAAAAAACGCACGAGGCAATGTGAAGTCATTCCTCTAAACAATCAATTTAACCACAGCATGGATTAGGTGAAACACGTACAGAGCAACACACAGACGCATTCAGACGCCTGGAGACGCACATCCGTACGCAGATGCATACGTAGGAGGCTGTACATGCGCGCATTGGGAGACACACAAAGTAACACACTCACACAGTCCCAGTGCAGCAGACACACAGGGAAAACAACACCCCCCCACACACACACACACATACACATACACATTACAACCAGACGCTAACAAAACAACTGGCAGTGCTGGGGTGTTGCTGCCTGACATCCTCTCTGGCCTCTCGGACTAATGGCTTTCATTCAAAAGCAATATTTCCTCTAAAGAAGCTTTAAAAAGCCTTCTTCCAGTCCACTGCATCTATACTTACCTCCACCATACCATATCGCATTCTTATTACCTCTCTGTTGCCTGGACTACAGCAAAGAGCTATCAGGGCTCGTTGCTGTCAGTATCTTTCCTCCAATCCTACTTCCTCAATGAGGCTGCTTGCCAGAGAGAATCTCTGTAGAGTGCAGCCCCATTCTTGGTTCTCTGTTCCATTCTTTTTCCTGTAAAAAAAAAAAAAAAATCCTCACTTTCCTGTCACTGGTACCAGCTAAGCCAGACACCTGACACTGGTAGAGTGATCAAAATTACGGCTCCCATGCCCTTTCTCATGTCCTCCAGCATTCAAAGAACAATTGCTCTTTTCCCACCTTCCTACTAACGTGCCCCCAAGTTCTCCTACCCATTGTGGTTTTCCCCTTGACCTACAACCACCTTCTTCTGCACCTATCAAAATCCTACCTGCATTATATATTTTATAGGATGGTTAACATTTTTTAAGGATGGAAATATCTTTGTCATTAAATTTTGTTTTTTACAGATTTGTTTACTTACTTATTTGAAGGGTACACTGTTAGAGAGAGAGAGAACCTCTTACATCTTCTGGTTCATGATTCACTCCCCAAATGGCCATACCAGCTGGGTCTGGGGACCAGGTTGAAAACTATAGCCAGGAACTCCATTCTGGTGTCTCACATGGGTGGGGGGCAGAGGTCCAAAAACTTGCACTATTATCTACTCATTTTAAAGATTGGTGAGCAGGAAGATGGATCAGAAGCAGAGCAGCTGGACCTTAAAAGATATTTCATTATGGGATACTGACCTTGAATCAGGAGCTTAACCGTTGATCTCTGCCATTGAAACTGTGCTTGACGTTGTCATCGTTTAAGGCCCAACTCAGCATCAGTGACATCAGCTCAAACCTCCCGAAAACTCTGGGTTACAAAACTGAACCCTGTGTGCCCTGGTGCTCAGAGGAGAGCTGATGGGAGAGGAAGACAAAACTCCCTGATGCCAGTGCCTCTTGGGAGGCAGACAAAATGCTGACACTCTTCCTGTACTATTTCATTGTCCACAAACAGCTAGACAAACTCCAGGTGTCCCAGCCCTCAGACCAGCTTATTTTGAGCTACTTTGGTGTAGTCATCGTTTGGAGTCTTGGTACTTCCAAGAGCTAGGAGCAAGTCTCCATTCCCCTCTGATCTCATGTTTTGTTTTTGTTTGGTTTTTGCTTTTTAAACAAGAATTCTGCTGGCGCTGGTCTCTCATGAGACCATCGAAGAGTAGGTACATCCATGCCATATTCCCTCTCTCCATAGCCATCTCTCTCCTCTTGGTGTGGTTCCTAGTCTATCGCTCCCTCTCTTTGTGCCTTTTCCTTTCATCTCTCTCTTTTCCTCTCCCCTATTCAGCTGTCTCTCTTTTATTCTGCCTCTTCCTTGATGCCTCTGTCTCACGTGTCTCCTGCCTCTGCTCCCCTCCCAATCCCAGAAATTGGCCAACGAGCTTCCAAAGTAAAATAGTTTTTGTGCTGAGTATTTCTGGTGAGAAAAAAGTAAAAAGGGAGTCCCTCTGAGGCCCTCAGAAATCTCAAGTTCCTCTTCCCCTTGCCCTAACCCTTGGGAAGGGTTCATAGAACTAAGAAAGAAGATGAACTGATGAAGGGTCTCATGGTAGAGCCAGCTGGCTCCTATCCTTCAATCTTTCACACAAGCATTGCCCACAGACCTCAAAAATATCTTCAACTCCTAGATGATTTGAATCAGGTGATTTAGCCATCATACGCTCCGCCCCCACCCCACCCCCCACCATCCAAACATTTTGCAGATGCAAAAACGCAAACTCATACACAGGAAAGAACTGGTCCACTCCCACAGAGTGCAATAATGGAAAAACTGAAACTAGAATGCTGGTTCCTGACTCTCAATCAAGTGCCCTGGAAAGACAATGAAGTTGGTTCAGTACCATCAGTTGAAAAGCGCCCTTGAGATCATTTTGCCAAGACAGAGAGGGAGACCAAGGCTTACGATGTGTGGCATGGTGACTCAATCAGCATCCAGATTGTGAACACTTAGTGACAGTGTGTGGCCCTCTTCTGTATTTAGTGAAAGCCTAAGTCAGCGTCTGGTCCCGACTCAATGATTAACGAATGTGGGAAGGGTTACCATTAGGCACTTTGGGTATGGCTGCGTGAGAGAACTAACACCTCTTCTGGGTCTCCAGATAATCATGCAGAACGCTTTTTTGGAAATGCAACAATCAAAGCATATAGTCTCAGTCTTGTAAATCTGCTCAGTTCTCATGCATCCGTTTCTTCTTGATAAATCAGTTTCTTTAGAAATACAAGGTAATGAAATCTGCTTCATATGTGTTTCTGGGGCCTGGGGAAGTTGCAGTTAAAAAAAAAAAAAAAGATAGGAAAAAGCTCTGACAAAAACAAGACAGCACTCTGTAAATGTGATGGCCGGGTGCTATGGTGATGTCCCAGCTAGCAATTATGTTCTTCGGCGCGACGACTGTGGGCGCTGAGTGAGTCATCCTCTCACTCTCAAAGCCAGAGGCCTTGAAAGGGGAGAAATGAGGTGAGCTTTTTGTTGAGAATTCCCCCCCACCCCGCCCCCGGAGCATTGGGGGGGGGGGGTGCAGTACAGGAGTGGACAATCCTCCCCTACACACACACACAGTGCCCCCAATTTCAGCCTCTTTTAAAACTAAGCAATCATCTTAAGGCAGGGTTGCACCCTGACCTCTGCTGTTTAATTCTGAGACTAAGTCACTGACAAGATGCCAGAATTCTTATTTCCATTCAGTTCAGTTCCATAATCAGCTTTGGGCAATAGCTGTGACTGTCACTAATTTACTCTGTGGCTTTAGGCAAATGGCATTCCCTTTGTGAGTACATTTCATTTGTAAAATGCACAATGAGATATTTAAGGTTATGTTTCATGAGTCCCGAACTGGGATTTAGAAGACCAAGTTCAAGTCTCAGCTGTGTCCTAGCCACCTTAGAAATCTTAGGTAAGTTCTCTCTTGGGTCTCTCCTGGATTTCCACAACTATAAAATCAGACATCTGAATTAGATGTTTTTAGCAGTGCATTTCAAAATGTTGAACTAGGAACTCAGAGTTCTGTTACAGATTTAATCATTATCAGTTTAGATTGGGCCCTAGTTTATGGGCTCCTAGTTTACGAGGAAATCTGAATATAAGGCATCTAAACACATTCGCTGATTCTTACAGATTGTAGTTCTAGAATTTTACAAGCACTGAAAAGGAAGTGGAGAGGCCACACCCAGAAAAAAATCTCATAAACTGGCAGAGGCTGCCCTCTATGGGTCTGGCCTGAAAGTGCAGGCCTAGCTAGCTTTAACGGACTGATGCAATTACTCCAGGAGCTGAGGCGAGAGAGGAAAAATAACTCGGTGCTTCACCGGATAAGGCCAGACACAGGTTGAAGTTGATCTACAATGTTCCCTACGCTTCCAAATGAGGGGGATTCGGATAACAGATGTGTGCTGAGAGGGTTGCTTTTCCCAGCTAGCTACCAGAAGCAGGAAGCTTTCCTGGACTGGATAAGATGAATGGGTTTCTGCCATGGGCAGAGTGGCTAGGTTTGAGGGGAACATGGAGTGTGACTGTGCTCTGAGAGTGGATCTGGGAGCATGTTAGTTCCATAATCAAAAAGTTTTCACTGATGAGGCAAAAATTTTTCTTCCTTCTTTTCTCTCTTTCTTTCTTTTCTTTCTTTCTTAGGTCCATTTATTTTTATTAGAAAGTCAGATTTACAGAGAGAGAGACAGAGAAAAAGATCTTCCATCCTCTGTCACTTCCCAAGTGGCCGCAACAGCTGCGGTGTAAAGTCCCAAGGCTTAGGGCCATCCTCCACTGCTTTCCCAGTCCACATACTCATATATTGGCAGGACATTTTGTCCTGGAGGCTTACAATAGCTTCAGATACAGACTGTTACAGACAGAGGTGTATAGTAACATTTTAATAGCTGCCATTCTATAATGCTTCGAAACTGAGTGCAAATCTCAGGAAACTCTGCTCTATTTCCCGCTTTTCTTTTTTAGTTAAAAGGTCTAACAAGTCTGGGGCTAGGGCTTTGGCTTGGTGAGTAAAGTTGCTTCCTGAAGCACCAGCATCTCATATAGATGCTGAATCCTAGCCGCTCCAGCTCCATACTAATGCACATTGGGAAACAGCCAAGGATGACCCAAGTGCTTAGTCCACCACACCCATATGAGAGGTGTCGGTCCTGGCTTCCTGGCTTTGGACCAGTCAGACTTTGGACATTATATCCACTTGGAGAGTGAACAAGTGAATGGAAGATATGTGTGCATGTGTGTGTCCACCCCAGACAACTTTGTCTTTCAAATAAATAAATAAAACTTATAAAAAGCTCTGAGCATCCATCCCAGACAACACAGGGAGAAATCCCTGGGAGACAATGTCTCCTCTCTTGTTCCAGGGGTAGTCACAGCCCTAGTTCTGTTCCTGATTCACA
The DNA here is from genome assembly GCF_017591425.1 of Ochotona curzoniae. Classification (NCBI taxonomy): domain Eukaryota; kingdom Metazoa; phylum Chordata; class Mammalia; order Lagomorpha; family Ochotonidae; genus Ochotona; species Ochotona curzoniae. Next base: position 34,714,525 of record NW_024465023.1, read on the forward strand.
ATTATCAGCTAGGTTAAGTTCTAGTCTCATCCTAGGCCCCGAGTTACCCAAATGGAGCAGGAAAGGGTTGGACTTGATGAGTTTTCAGGTTTTTCGTGTCCCTGACCTTCTGCCTGGTTCTTTTTACAAAGTTCTGTGGCATCCCTGGCCTCCTCTCCTCCTATTCAAGTATGGCCCAGATAGTCCCTAAAGTGTTTTTAACTCCAGCCTCCTACCTTATTTAATTCAAGCTCCAAGGCTTTTCATAATATGCTAGCTCCATCCTCTATTTCTTCTTTTCACCACCACCACTGTTACTATCTGCAATAGGGTACAGTTTTTTCTCTTCATAAATGAAAATTCTAATCATTCATTTCTGATGCTGGTGAGTTGACAAAAATTGATAGAGTGTTCCTCTGAGGTGACCGAACTCCCCGCTTTACCACCACTTCCGTCTATGACCTTGGGAAAAATCTGCTGAATTGTCTAGATCTTATTTTTCCCATCTGTAACTTAAGAGTGAGCTAGAAATGTCTCCAACAGCAGCAAATAGTTCCCAACATCTTCCACTTCCATGCACTGAGAAAATCAAGATGGTCTTTAATGTTTTGCTATAGTCCCAGTCCTTTTCGGTGCTCCTGAACCTGTAATCTCTCCGTCTGATACAACCTCCCATGTCTGAGAAGGAGCCAAGGTTTCCATAAGCATGCCCTACACAGTACAGCCAGTCTTCCATTCTTCAGCCCTTGGATTTGTCTCCTTTCCTTTTTCACCCTGTTTCTACCAAGGAGTTTTTCCCTTCCAATCAAAATGTCTGCGAATGATAACAGCTTACCATGAGGAGATGCAATGACAAGAGACAATGGCTTTATTGATCACAGTTTTGTCATCAGTGTTTTTCATGATCCCTCTCCCTGCTGATGCCCACGAGCTTCTCCCAGAAAATCACAGAGAAATCGTGCGATGAAAATTTCAAAGGATATTTTATTTAAATGTTTTGTAAACAGAATTCATGCTCACAGCTTCTGCAATAGTGAGGCTTCACTTCAACCTCCCAGCAGAGCCCAGGGGCCTGGTGTACTTCCTCAGACAAACCAGTGGCTTGATTTGAAGTCAGACCCGAGGAGGTCCCATTTCTCCCTCCTGGAAGTTTCCAAGAGAGGTGCACAGTGGGGGGGCACCACAAGTAAAGCTGGGAGGGAAGAGCATGCAGGTAGTTAGAAGAAGAAGAAAAAGAGGAGAGGGGGGAGAGAGAGGAGAGAATTTGAGTATGTTCAATAGCAGCGAGGATTGGAGGTAGACCCGTTGTGGGTACTGAAAAGTGTTCAGAAAAAAAAAAAAAGAATTGTAAATGAGTAAAATCAAGAAATACATTTTTTAAAAACTGGAAGAGGAAATTGCCTACCTACTCTTGCTAATGATCCCAGTTTCCTCGTTCCTGTCCATGCAATGTGCAACAATAACATTTCATGTCTATGAGTGACTATATACTGTTACTGTGGCTGAGATAATGTGGTTAATATTGACTACTGTATTGCGATTAATAATGGCTAATACTATAACTGAAATACTACGAAAATAATCATAATAAAAAAAAAGATGAGGAGGATTGGACAAGAATAAAATGGCATGAAGAGGTCATGGAGTTAGAGTACTTCAGGTTCAGATCTGGCTGATCTGCATCTGGTTGAAGTCTCTGAGAATCTTCAAAAGCCTCCTTGTGGCTCTAAGAAGCAGTACAGAGAGCAATGCTACAATCTGGCTCTGTCTGGGTACTGAAGGTACCAATCGTCATCAATAGCCATAACCAGTTGCTGTCAAATAATCACAGAAAAATTGCTATCAATGCTCACAGCCAATCACCATTTATATCCATAGGCAACTGATGTTGACAACCTATAGCTACCACCACTCGAAAGTCCCCTATCTAGACTGGGGTTTGGTTGGGGTAAGGGGTTTTATTCAAGGATAAGGGGGAGGAAGGGAAGTTAGTTGAGAAGGGGATAATAGCACCAATCCAGGAGGAATGACACTTTATTCTTCCTGGTCATTCTGAAATTAAGAGAAGGCCCGAGAGTAAGGCAGGGGGAAGATGAGGCTTAGACTTGCTCCTAATCCCTTTCCTCCCTAAATAATGAGGAGGAACCTGATCTATAGGCCTTGGTTAACTGATCCTGAGTTACCAAGAATCTGGGGCTATTCCTGAAGGGTTCTTTGCCAAGTGCAAAGCCAAAAATCTTTATCTGTAACTAAAAATTGGCAAGAGGAAGAAAGGAAGGATGAGGTCCACCTCTTTTGATCAGTGTGCCCAATGGTTTCTTCTGGGTCTCAGTTTCTGGTGAGCCAGGGCTACTGCATAATAGCGCTGGAAGCGGACCAGGAGCACGGGCACCAGCAAGACACCAGTGCACATGCCCACCGTGGCTGTGACTGCAGCAGTCAGCTGACCCAGAGCCGAGAGGGGATAGATGTCACCATAGCCAACGGTGGTGAGTGTTATGACAGTCCACCACAGACATGTAAAGATGTCTCCAAAATGGGGCTCCCCCTGACCTGGGGTGGACATGCCTAAGAGCTCTCCATAGAGGAGGAGTGAGCCAAAAAATAAGATTTCAGCCACCCAAATCAGGAGAAAGGCACACACCTCTTTCCAGGATGAATGCAGAGTGTGAACCAGAACTCTTAGGGCTAGGGACTTTTCCAGGAATCCCAGGAGGCGAACCAACTTGAGGACATAGAGAGAGCGAATGGCCCCGAGGGTTAGGCTTAGGCGGGGCTGCTTTTCAGCCTTGTCACCCAACACCAGTTCCACTAGCACAGGGAACAAACAGAAAATGTCAGCCAGGTTAAGAGGGCTGCAGAGGAAGCGCACCTTATCAGGGCAGGAAATGGCCCGAGCAAAGAGCTCAGTTCCAAACCAAAGGGCACAGAGCAATTCCAGATAGAGCAGGTGGGGCGCACGGTGGAAAACTAGACCATGGTCCTGCTGCTGCTGTTGAGGCGGTGGCAGGTGCTTCTGCAGCTGCTGCTGGTTGCCCCTAGCGCTGACCCCATGTCCCATAGGAGTGAAGTTGGCTGAGAAGTAATCCAGGTGGACCTCTGTCTCTTGGAAGAAGATGACCAGGGCACATACAGCAAAGAGTGTAGAGATCAGGGAAAGGCACTGTGGAAAGAGAGGTGTGTCAGAAGTCATCCAGTATGCCAGCCATCCCAGCAACACCCCCACCCTCCTCTGCCACCCTGGGTGAACCCCTCAAACCGCCCCCAGGGAATGTACACGTTCAGGCCCCAAGCACTGTGCCACATGCTACTAATGAGTTACCTTGGCCCCTAGGGAAGACCGGGGTTGATCGAGAAGCACCCAAAGCCATGGTTTCCACGAATTCCGCAGTCCCTGGCCTTCAATGGGGTTCTGCAGAAGACGCTCATCCACGTGGGCATTCTCACAGGCCTCCCAGGAGAGGAAATCCTGCGTACGGATCTCCCTGCCACTTAGCTTGAGCCAGCAGCAAGGTGCCAGTGGCGCTTCCGCCAGGCCCCAATAAGCCAACTCCTCCTCTAGGACATCCCGACAGACGTCAGCAGGGCAGTGCAGCTGCCGAGTTCGGTAGTAGCCCAGCACATAGCCAAAGAGCTCAGGATTTCGGTCAAAGAAAAACTCCCGGACCGGTGGACCCTGAGCAGCTGGAGTGCCAGGTGGTGGTGGCTCGGTCAGCTTGTAGAGGCGGGTGCCTGGAAAGGCCCGCACGGTGCTGATGTAGGTCTCGTGACGCATGCCCCCCACATTCAGGATCAGTTTATCATCCGAGCCCTCCATGGCAAACCGTGAGCCTGCGTCTCGGCTGGCTCGGATCCGCTGGCAAGAGGAGGGATGACAGGGGTTAGGATGGAGTCGTCCTGCCTTTCTCTTCCTTCCAAGGCTTAGCCAGGGCAGGGAGGGGACTAGGGGCCACAGTGGTGATGTGGCAACCCACGTCCCCAAGGGAGACTAGCCAAGGCGGGGAGCTGGGGGCGCCTCTTCCTTCTGGGTCTTCAGGTGTGATCACAGTGACTGGCCAGTCTCTCTCCTGGGCCCAGCAGTTCCAGGAGAAAAACCAGCCTAGCCTGGAAACAGATGTCTTTCAGGGGCTCTTGGGAGATGTCTTTCTGATGGCTCGGAGAGGAAAAAAAAATGTGCCACGATATACAGCAGGGGTATAGTCACAGACAGGCAACCGCAGACTAAATGGCCAAGGTAGGGACGGAGATGTCTCTTAATCCTGTGACATCACACTGAAAAATAGGGGTTGGGGATGGGGTGGAGTGGGGTAGGCTGGGGTGGGGAAGGGAGTAAAAATAGGAGTCGCCAAGGGAGGCGAAGTGCAGGGGCAGATAGGGGACGAAGATAGGGGTGACGGTGGAAGCTGGAGTGCTTTAGAGATCCCTAGGCCTCCACAGGGAGTAGGAGGTGCCTGACTTGAGAAATTGGCTGGGGGGTCGGCAGACCTGACAGCGATGGTTTTTCACTCCAGTTCCCCTGGCACCTGGTCCCGGGCATTCCTCAGCAGCAGCGCCACCAGCAGCATCAGCCGCAACAGCCTCTGTGGGTCTCTCTACTGGGCGCCCAAAAATGGCTTTGGGTTTAATGAGTTCCTTGCCTGGGAAAACAGGGATAAGAAGAGTGGGGTGAGGGGGAGATGGGACAGAGAAGAAAGAGAACGGAGAGGAGAGGAGAGGAGAGGAGAGGAGAGGAGAGGAGAGGAGAGGAGAGGAGAGGAGAGGAGAGGAGAGGAGAGGAGAGGAGAGGAAGGCACAGACAGACAAAAGAAGGAGGATCAAAACACATATTTGCAGCAACACTTCAGTGACCCTCATCCTCTGACAAGCAGCCTGCCCGGGGCCTCCCATATTTGTCCCTGACAGTACCAAAAAACACAGGCACTTCCAAGCCCAGTAAGATCTCTCCACCCCCCGCCAGCCCCTGCTCACTCACTTGGCTGTTTTGCATGGTCCACAAAAACTGGCAGAGTAGGGACCTGAGGCAGTTGGTTGGGTGGTGGAGCCGGGGGTGGTGGCGCGGGTGGTGTGGCTCGCGTGGCCGGCGTAGCCGCCGCCTCGGGAGTTCGTGGCTGCTCCTGCATCGAGAGATCTCAGGGCCCAGGCCCAGGGTGTGCTCATAGAAGAGCTGGCGAGGACGAGCTGGAGTTTTCTAGGAGCCTCTTGTTCCTGATGTGGTGAGAAGAGCAAGTGCCGAGAAGCAACCCCCGGCCCCAGAGCTATATTGTGCCCCCTCCGCCCCCGCTCCCGCTCCGTTTAGGGAGGCTGTCTTGGCCCCCAGCCTGCTTGGAATCAGACAAGCGACCCTGGCCAACTTTGCTGCTCTCTCCTCCCCACCCCCCTCAGTTCCCGCCCGGAGCAGAGGGAGGGGAGGAGGCAGCTGGAGGAAAAACAGGAAGTTAGGTGGTCAGGCTCCAGCCAAGAGGCCACCTCACAAAACCAGTTAATATTTGGAACAAGTTATTCCCCGCCCCCACCCTGCCCCCACCCAGGCCTGCTCTAATTCCTTACCCTCCCCCTAGTTGCAGTACATTCCTCCTATGAGAAGCCTGCAAAAGAGTGAGGGGCGTTGCAGGAGCGGGAAGCCAGATGTTCTCCTGGCTGCATCTAGCTATTTCTGCCCACTCATTTTTCTTCCTTTTTCTCCATAGGTCCTAGTGCCAAGGATGGGGGGCAGGGTGGAAGAAGGGGAGAGGCAGGGGAGTGAGAAAGCAAGCTGCTTGCCTGTGGCCCGTGTCAGGACTGGCAGAGACCCCAGCCCCTTTGAAACGAGCCAGCTCCCCTCTCCCTGTTCTAGTGCCTCAATCCTGCCTCCATCCAGGACGCCCTCCCCAAAGAGTAGGCCATTCTCTTTTTGTTACTGATGAGAGTTTGCCAGCAGAGTACCCAGATGATTCTAAATTTCAGGATAGTCCTTACTCCTAGCCTGTGGCCCAGCCGTGTGTTTCTCATCTGCCATCAATCCAGAAATTTCTATTACAAATGAAGATTTCTGCTACAATCCAACACTCTCTCTTAACTTGTTTTCAACCCAGTCTTCAGAGGGTTGAGCTGGATTGAATTCCAAGACAGATAAGCGGATTCCTGGCTCCGCTCCCATCTGTGTCACTGCCTTGCTGTGAGAGGTGGTGGAAGAGGGCAGCGCTCTCAGTGTGCCTCTGGACTAGAATGGGGGGTAGAGAGGAGTGCTGACAAGCACGAAGGCCTACAGGGTTTCTGAGTTTAACTGTGGCCGGGCTCAGCTCTGCACTCCGATTCTGAACTCAGTAAAGAAAGGCAGACAGTAACTCGGACATTGAGGAATGTTCAAGTGGGGAAGACAGAAGCAGCAACCTCACCTCTTCCCCTGACTCCATCTTCTTTTTACATATCCTGCCTCACCTCTACTCAGCCCATTTGTTTCTTGATCCCCTGAAGCTACTGCTCTGACGGTTTTGCACACAGCATCTGTCCTCACGACACTCTTCCGTCCCCTCTCCCAGTACTTTTTCATCCACATCCAACACCAATGTCAGCTCCTGGCAGAGCCTTCAGTACATCTTCCTTATGATAGAATCTTGTCCTGTGTGTTCTCACAACCTTCCTCGGTTCCTTTGGTTTTTTGGCATTTTGGTTTTTTTCTTCTTGTTGTTTTTCTAGAGCACTTTTCACCCTACAACAGTATTACCTATGAATCCACTGTCCAGTCATATTAGCTTTTTAATTGCCACTGTAACAAACTAGCCTACACTTAGGGACTAAAGACAGCATACGTTTCTTCTTTAACCTTGGCAAATCAGAAGTCCAAAAGTGGTCTCACTGAAGTGAAATCCAGAGGCCCGACAAGAGGATTTGTTTCCTTGTCTTTTTCAGCTTCAAGACGCTTTTTGCATCCTTTAACTTGTGGTTCCTTCCTCCATCTTCAAAGCCAGCAACAGCACGGTGAATCTTCACACTTCAGCCTCTGAGCTCCTCAACTGCCTCCCTCTTCCATTTTATAAGGACTTTTGTGATGGCGTAGTGCTCACCTGCATATAAACAACCTTCTTATAATTTCAGGGTCATCTTATTAGTGACCTTGATTTCATCTGAAACTTCAGTTTCCCTTGGTCATGCACAAGAACATGTCCATATATTCTGGTGAATATACAAGGACTGTTTTTCTGCCTCCCATGCCTGTCTGAACTCTGAGTTCCCCAAGGGATAAGCTATGTGAGATTAATCTTTCAACCGTCTGCCCTGTGCTTTTCCCTCCAGTCTTGTGCCTGCTACCAGCTATTCACAGTGAATGTGTTATAATCGCTCGCATCTCAGCACACAGCCTTTTCCTTCCTTAAGCCTGACCTAATTCTCACCTTGTTATCCTAACTGAATTGGTCCCAGCTCTTTGTATCACAACTCCTTCACTTTCTGCCCCTACTTGGTGAGATCGAACTACAAACAAACTTACCACTGACTAGACTTGGCCAACGCAGCCACAGCAGGCAGCACACATTCTCAGATCTCATAGAATGCCTGTCATCCTTGAAGCCTCTTCCTGTTCCTCCTGGTTAAGGCCTTTAATGCTTCTACTAACTAGATCTGGGGAGGGAGTAGAAGAGTGGAATCCCCATTCAGGAAAGAACACCTTCCCTGAGGGCACCCCTCTGGGCTCCTTTCTCCACCTTTGATCTATAGTTACGCCTGTCCCCCGACGACCCACTCACCCACTCACCTTCCCTCTTCTTGGGTAGTCTTGTGTATGCGTGATGGAGAGGGCTCGCCCTCCTGGAGTTGGAGAGCTGGAGGTATGCCCACAGCTTTGAGAGTCTGTCACCTACACTCTTCACAGAGCTGAGCATGAGAAAGAGTTCTGTAAACCCACAATGTAGCCCCCCCAAATTTTGGCAGACTTTTCCCCGACTCCTGCCACTTCCAACTGCTCCCTATTAGCTCCAAACAGCATAAACACACGTACTCTTCTGTCTTTCCTCAATACTAGGCTTTCCTTTTGCCTCCTGCCTTCCATTCGTGCCAATACCTTTCTCCACTCCAGTTGTATGCACATCTGGTCATCTTTCAACACCCAGTTAAAATGCTTTCTCTCCTGTGAGATATTCCTTATTATCTTGTCGGAATTTTTGCCTCTTTCCTTCCTGTCCCCACTCTGATCTCCAATAGTTTTTGTAGTTCTGTTTAGCACAGATGCCATTCTCCCTCATTTGCCTTTTGTTTACTCACCTACTTTGCCAGTGGCTGGTAAATACCCTTGGAGTTTATTCATGTTCCACCCACCATTCACTCTGCTCCCTTTCACCACTGCAAGTACCATCACAAGTGCCAATGCCAGCTTTATGGTCAGTGTTTACTCAGCAGATGAGTGACTCCAACATCTTTTCCCTGGCATCATGGAAGGATTGGGGAAAAAAAAAAAAGTCCCAGCGCATGTGTTGCATAGCAGTCCTGATTCCCTAAACTTCTCCCTCTTTACCCTCAGCCTACATACATGCCTTGAACCTCCCCCTCTCTGTGGGCCCAAAATTACATCACTGCAGAATTATGAAGCTGGAAAGGACTTCAGGGACCCCAGCTGCTTCCCATTTCACAACAAGAGGAGCTGAGGTTCACACACAGCAAGAGATTTGTCTAAGCATTCTCATCAAACGTGTGACTTAGTCAGACCTAGATGCTTAAAAAGTTTTCAGGCTTTTCGGTTTGATTTTGCACGTAGCCACCGCCCAATAGCTTTGCACAGAAAAGTGGGTAGATGGTGCCACACAGTGGCTGAGAGGTTTATCTTCAAGTAATGGCCCGGTTCCTGGAAAGTGGAATTCCCAACCACACTCTGTTCCCTTTCCCACCTCCCCACCCCTATATAGGGTGAGGGGACACGGAGGTCCCCTTACAAGAATACCCCACAGGATATCCATGCAACCCCGACTTCTCTTGACAGAAAATGAGACCCCATTGTACCATCCAGTGTCTTCACCAGGAAGGATGGAAAGGAGTGGCAGCAGGCAGCTTGGAGTCAGACAGTTGAGGACTCGGACTTTCCTTATAAGATACAGCTCTGAGAGCTGCTCTTTCAACCTGTGCCGCTGGGCCTGCAGTTTCACTGAGTGCCTCTTTGCCACAATTCGGCTGCGAACTGGTTTTACACCCCTGGCACAGACTTCAGTCTCGAGAAAAATACAGATCCAAAGGCCTGAGAAGTGGATACACCTAAACTCTTTCCATAGGAGTTTTAAACAGCTAATTTGGAGGTTTAGAAGCTGAGCCTTTCCTTCTTCACGGATAGAACTGCACTCTAGTTGACCCCTCAAGCCTTCCTAGTCCAGCTCCTAATGTAGGAATTTTCTACATTATGGGTTAGAGGAAATGAAGGTTTAGTCTCAGGCAGCAGGGGGAAAAGGGGACAGGTTTCATGTCATGCGCCAAGATCTGACAACATGCCTCATGTGGGAATGGAGATTCTTGGAAGTTTAGGAGAAAACAAGAAGCTCCCTAGGGTTGAAATGCAGCCAGGGCCACCTGCTTGGCTCGTCCAGTGAGCTGTCATCCTTGACCCCCAGTTGGCCTGTGGCTGGATGCCTAGATGGAAGGAAAGTAGGGGAGGAGTTGAGTAGCCAGGAAAATGAGGCCTGGCCCTTGCTGAGTTCCGGAATGAAATTGGGGGCAGATGACTGAAAATCAGGCAGAGGCCCAGCAAGAAATCAGGCAAGAGTCCTGGAGTAAATGAATCTTTCTTCATACCTCTCCCATCTGGGTGGTGAGTTCCAGGAATCTGTTCAGAAGATGGGGCCCTGGGTGAGCTGGTTTCTGGCAGCCTGAGCAAGGAGGGGTGCTTAGAAAACTGGGTAAGGGGAGGAAAGGATGATAAAGAGGTGGAAACTGGAGAGCACTGGGATGTGACAGGGGCTTAGGCAGGGTGCCGAGGCATATTTTGTGGGTTGGGATGGAATTTATGCAGCCAAATCATGTTTAAATGAAATGATCTTGAAAATCAATTTCCTGGTTGGCTTGGAACTCCTAGGAATAAAGCAAGACACCATTCCCCACTCCAAGGACTCAGATCACAAGTTTCTCCTCTGTCTGCTTCACTCCTCATGCACAAAGCACATGATGCCATTATCCCCTGAAGTTGACTTGGATCTCATAGGGGTAGTGGTTCTGCAGATGGCATGATTTTAACACTTGCATCTAAGCCTTTACACCCACTGAATGTTGCAGAGATAGCATGTCAACTCCCTTTCCACATCTAATAATCCATTCGAACACAGCTGACGATCTGACCACGGCAGGCTATCACTTACATGGTCATGTAACTAGCACCTCAAAGCTCTGAGAGGTTGGCAGGACATTGCAAGTTGTCCCCATTTTACAGATGAAGAATGGTGCCACTTACATTTAAACATTTCAGGGCTGGAAAGATCTAGAGCCATTAGAGCTAAAACTGCCTTTGGAGACTCCAGTTCCAGCCCTTTTCACTTCATGATGCTCATTTCTAGGGGCTGAGTAGCAGTACTTCAGCAACTTGAAAATCATCATGATCTAAAATAGGCTTTAATCAAAGCCCACAGAACCCAGAGTTTATACTAAGTGTAGAGAAGTGCGGTACTTGACTTTAGGATACTTTCCATTTTCCGAGTTGGGAACTGTTGGGTGGTTTATCTGATTTGCATCAGACATCCTCTTACGACATAGCAAATCAAGACTCAACTGAAGAGGGCCCAAACCCGCTTGAACCTAAAGAAGAAAAAACAAACTGTAAATTGTTGAAAGCAAGTTTTGATCCTAGCAGAATGTCTGGGACAGAGTGATTGTGGGTGGGGTGGAATGGGGTTGGGTAGGAGGGAATGCAGAAGTGCTATCACTTCCAAAGAACTGGAGCTTAGGAGTTTAGATATCTGCAAAAGCTTGCCATCTGAAGCCAATCTGGGGAACCACTCCATTATAGTCATTTTGTGCAGAACATTCAGGTTAGCAGAGCTGCCACTTTGCAGATAAACTTCTTATCCTTGTTTGAGAAAGTTAAGGACAAGTAAGAAGAAATACAGCACCCTTCTGGCTCCAATCAGAAGTTTTGCAGTTGGAGGGTTGGAAGTGTTGCCCAGAATCAAAAATTTACTTGTAATTTTGTTAGTGTTGTTAGTTTGTAACTAATGATCATAATATACAAGATTACAATTAGTAGAAAACCTGAGGCTAAGGAAAAGTAATTGTCTAAATGACATTAAAACCATGCAGCCCAAACCTTAGCCCACTGGCATGTGCAGGAACCAGGTTGGAGTGCAGATCATGCCAGGCTAGGCTATCACATGTACTGGTTTGTATGAGCCAGGAATGGGAACAGACTGAGCAGGGATAGGCTGTAGACCCCTGTAGCAAGAGTTGGGACTAGGAGCGAGCTGGGACAGGTCAGGCTGAAACATCTAATGGCAAAGACCAAGACGGGGATGAGTTATGCTGGGCTGGGTTAGAGCAAGCATTGGCACATGCGAGGTCTGTGGCTGGAACCAGGCCTGGTTGGGGAGCTAAGGGGAAGCCCCAGCTGGGTCATGATTCACACTGGTGAGCGCAAGAGCTGGAATGGTGGCAGCAATCTGGGTTGGACATGACTGCAGTGTCCCTTGGCATGGGTTTGGATGGGGTTTTAGGTGTGCCAGACTGGGCTAGACTCCAGCACCCACTGGTGCTTGTGACAGCCATGGTGGGTGCAGGACAGGTTGGGCTAGGTCTTGGTGTCTGCTAAACCACACAAGAGCTATGTTTGTGTGTGAACCAAATTTGGCTGGGCTGTAGCACCCAACAGTAAGAACCAGAATGAGTGTGGGCCAGTGGGAAAAGGTCTGTTCTGCCAGGACAGGAAATGGTCTAAATCAGACTGGATCAAGAACCCTCCAGTGTGTGCAAGATCTGAGACTGGGAGGAGGCCTGATACAGGAACTTGGGAGTTCTTTTGTGAGGAAACAACTCCTGTAGGTGAGCACAAGAAATAAGACTGGCAGCAGCCCAGACCAGGCCAGGTTACAGTATCAGCTAGCATATGTGTGAGTCAGGTCTGGTGGCTGGGCTAGTTCTTATCACTCGCTGGCAGATCTGAAAACCAGGATGCAGTGCAGGGTAGGCTGGGTAAGCCACAACACAAGCCAGTCCATATTAAGGCTGAGACTGGGTGCTGTCTGGGCTGGACTAGACTACATCACCCATCAGCATGAGCTGGAACTGGGGGTAGACTGGACCAGGTCATGTGAGACAGGGGAGGAGGGGTGCGAGTGGTGGGAGATGCAAGCCCGGTAGGGTGATTGTAGGGGTCTCTCCTGCTGGGTTACTGTTCCCACTGGTAAGTGTGAGAATTGGGCCTGGGGGTAGATTAGGCTGGGCAGGGCTATAACACCTGTTGTCCTGCATGTGAACTGGGTTATACGCAGAACCAGGCTGGGCTAACTGCCTGTATCCACTGGTGCATGCATGAGCCAGAATACGTGCAGGCTGTTTGGACTTTGCCACAGCATCAGCTGGAAAGTGCTGGGACTGGGACAAGTCCTGCCAAGCTAGACTGCAGAACCACCTAGAAAGTGCAAAATCCAGGACTGGGAGTGGGTTCAATAAGGAAACTGTGGACACCTCTCTGATGGGCTGCCATTCCCACTAGTAAGCATGAGAACTAGGGCCGGGGGTGGGCCTGGCTGTACAGGCAGTGACACCCACCAGCATGAGTGTGGGCATTGGTTGGGTTGAGCTAGCGTTCAATGCCCATTGAAATATATGAGAGCTGAATGGGGTGTGGGACAGAGTGAATTAATCTGCCGCACATACTGGCAAGCATAGAAACCAGGGCTGAGGGCAGGCCTAGTGGGGGTTATTAGGGGGTTATCAGACTGCAGTTCCCACTGGTGAACATGAGGGCTGAGTGTGTCGTGGGCAAGGTTGGGCTGGACCTCAGCATCCATTGGTTTATATAAACGATAGGGCTCACTCAGCAATTGCAACTACCACTTGTGTGCATAAGTTGATGGGGGTGACAGATTGAGCCGGACCCTGTATTGGTAGACACACATGAGTCAAGTCTGGGAACACCTCAGACCAGGTTTCTTTGGGGATCTCCCCAACTGAACTCTTGACTGAGAACCTCAGCCATGGGGAGAACGGCAGGCTCTGTGTTCTGACTGTAGAGTGCATGCGTCAGAACTGGGCCTCCTCAGTGGCTAAGATGGAGCAGTGCATGGCACATCCAGATGCACATGGAGGACATGGCAATCCATTGGGGCCTGAAGAGGACATCTGGTACCATAACAAAAGAAGGAGGGCGAAACAAATTGGTCAACTAGCCCAGCCATGTGTTGACAGCACATATCTGGGTGAATGGAGAGGTGGATTATGTTAGCCAATGGACCTTGGAAGCATTTCCTCATCCTTGGACCAACGAGGTCGACAGCATTTCAGACCCATCGAAACCATCTGAGCAGAACCCTCGGTGCATGTTCCGCATCAGGAACCCTGGAATGACATCGAGTGGTATTCTCCATCCCCAGGTACTGAGGCTATAGGGTTGCTGGTATGGTTTCTCACCTTATCTCCCCCTTTCCCCCAGATACAAAGAGCCCTGGACACCTAAGCAAAGACTCAGCTCTTTTTCACACTACTGCTTGTCTACTATCAGGGGCTTCATCTCACCCAGCCTACCTACCCACTGGTTTTTGGCAGGAACCATCTTCTCTAGGGAGATTGAAGGAAGTAATAGGAATGGAAATTATATCCTTTTCTTCTCCTCCTGATTTAGGAAAACATCCCAGGGAGGGGAAAGCCAGCCCCATACTGGAGAAAGCAGTGTTCCTGTTCCTTGTACTGCCTACATTTTGGGAAGGAACAACTCACTGAAAAGGCTGTGGTAGAATGTAAAGGAATGTAAAACAAAAGATTTGTTTAATGAACAAGAACAGGGAAGGGAGGGAAGAGAAGGGAAAGGAAGGGAAAGGAAAAGGGCTCTTTCTCAGCGGAGGTTGGCTAATCTGATTCTTAAATTCTCACTGGAACCTCAGCTAAGTTCCAAAGAGCCCGAGAAAAATGAGTTGCTGTACAACATCTGCATCGTCTCCACCTTGGCAGGTTTTCCCCTAGGAGTTAGGGAGCCTTCTTTTGGATAACAAATGGAATTGAATGTGTTTTTGAATTTTATTTTGAATGCTTGTGGACACGGGAAGATAGGAAGCTAAGTAATGGAAGAATGATCAGGAGGGCTGTTGGAGCAAAGGAGTAACTGTATCGGTGCAAAAGAAGCTGAGAAAGAAGAAGAGGTGGCTGGGCAGAGGAAGCTAAAAAAAATAAGTGGAGCTGAGCCCTTAAGGGGGCCCATTCTCCCATGTGGGGATAGAATCTAGTCCAATTAGAGGATAGCAGACGGACATGTAGGTGGATAAGACTTGTTTTTTTTTTTCAGTGAATAGGAGGCTAAAATGTGAAGATCCTTTCAAACTTCTGTGAAAACACTTCACCAAGAAGACATCTTAATGACCCTGCTAAATAGTGAATTGGTGAACTCAATTCACACAGCTGTAAGAGGGATGTCAAAGTCCACCTAATTGCTCACTGTTCCCTCTCCTCTACACCAACACTGCCAAGTCACCTATATTCCCCTGATTGGAGGGAAGAAGGGAGAAGGTACATAAGGGGTCTTTGTAATAAATCCTGACACAAAGAAACATTTTTCAAAGAGTGGATTTCCAGCATTCTGTTAGGTCAGTAGTTTGAGAATAAGTAGCCCCAGTGTCCCTGCAGCCATATCAGAGGATGCTGGACTGGGCAGCTTTAAGATGCAAAACAATTATTCTGTCCTTTAAATAAATAAAGAATGAAGGCCCTATCCTTTGTGTTCTTATCCCTATCTCACCAACGCAGATCACTTAGTGTACAGTCCTTACTTTAAAGCAGGAGAGTCACACATTTTATCCAGAGTTTTAGAAACAGCATAAGATTTCAAGCCAGCAGTATGTCTTTAAAGGAACAAAGTCCCTGGGAAGGAAAGGGTTAAGGGAGGATCTTGGCTAGCTGGTGTTTTGTTTCCAGGCCAGAGGTTCCCAGATGTTGCTTAAGCAACCAGAGCCAGCCTCAAAGCCCCAAAAGAATGTAGTAACAATTTGAGAAGGGATTTGGAGTTAGAACTAGGGATTTCTCTAAAGAGGCAATGTGCTAGGGACAAGACTGCATGGAATATTTCAAAAATCAAGTGTGCTGTCAACTCAAGACCAGAGCAGTGATTTGCATATTGTTCTGCAAGCATATCAACTGTCCAAACACACTGTTACAGCTCTGACGCCTACACTGTAACTTCTCCAGAAAAATCAAGCCTACATGCCATTGAGCATATTGTATATGCAGACTTTCATATGTGAAAACTTCAAAGAACACTTTCCAACTCTTCTGGGAAGTGGGAAGGCCAAGTTACAGCAAATCCATCTTATAGTTAGAAGACGCCAAGATAACTGGAAAAGATACTTGCTTAAGTGGCAGAATTGGGAAGGGGGGAAAAGGGAAAAATGTAAGCTTCTCTTAAACTCTCAAGGCAGTTTTCTATCCCTGTGTTTTTACTGTCAAGGTAGAGGCTAAAGAAAATAGCTGGATGGTGCCAGCATGTGGCATAGCTAATCCTCTGCCTTCTAGTGCCAGCATCCCATAGAGTCTCGGTTTGAATCCCTGCTGTTCCACTATGGATCCGACTCCCTGCTTATGGCCTGGGAAGGCAGTTGAGGATGGCTTCAGTCCTTGTGTTACTGTACCCATGTGGGAGACCATGAGGAAGCTCCTGGTTCCTGGGCTTCAGATCGGCCCAGCTCTGGTCATGTTGCAGCCATTTGGGGTCTGAATGAGCAGATCTCTGGAAATCTGCCTTTCAAATAAAAATAAAATAAATCTTTAAAAAAAAAAAAAAGGACCATCAGGACTTGGACCCAACCTACAAAATGAGGGAAAAGAGGGTTGTAGGGATCACAGTCTGAAAAGTAGGGACAATATGAAGGGAAATGTCCTCAGTTCTGTGTATGGGCGTGGAGGAATGGCTGAAGCTCTGCATAAATCAGCTGCTTGCACTGGCTATCGCTGATGGCCTGGGAGAGGGCAATGTCCACTTCACAGAACATGTCATTTTTGAAGGAAAAAAAATATATAGGTTTTCATCTGTGACTAAACCTCAGTTCCCTTTGAGTCAACACAGAATTCCAGATAGCGGAATGGAGACCATGAGATCTCAGAGGGGTATAACAGAATCCACAACCTAAAACACTGTCCAGTATCGACCATTTAATTTATCCTTACAAAGTACTTCCAGACACTTTTCACAACCTACAGGCCCCTATCCAAATCATGCAGCAAGAGAGCTTCTGGAGCTTGAACAACTGGAGGAAATTGCACAACGAAGGAAGGTAAGTTTGGCAACCGGTAGAGCAAGGAAAGGGGGCCAGCGCTGCCCAGCTGTGCTGGCTCCAATCTAGGAGACTCCACCAACAAATCCTCTCCCAGTGGATAGACACTGGCCTCCTCTTCCATTCTCTGGAAGAAAGGAGTAAAGTTGGGCCTCTGGCCTTGGGGCTAAACCAGGAAAAATAAGAAGGGGGAGAGAAGTAAGAGGATAAGATGGGAAAAGAAGCCTTTGAGTCCTGAATAAGAAAGGCAAGAAAAAAAGCAGTCTGGTGAGTCCCAATCAGCTTGGGTTTTTACCAGGTAATGTACTTTTAGAAGTTGAGGTGGGGGTCTGCCAAGGCCTCTTTTCTTGGAGAAACTGGCACCAGGTCACCATAGGAAACACAATATCCAGTGAGTCTAAAAGCTAATTTAAAGTTGGGCCCAGCGCAATAGCCTAGCGGCTGAAGTCCTTGCCTTGAAAGCGCCAGGATCCCATATGGGTGCTGGTTCTAATCCCGGCAGCTCCACTTCCCAGCCAGCTCCCTGCTTGTAGCCTGGGAAAGCAGTCGAGGATGGCCCGAAACCTTGGGACCCTGTACCTGTATAGGAAACCTAGAAGAAATTCCTGGCTCCTGGCATCGGTTTGGCGCAGCACTGGCCGTTGCGATCACTTGGGGAGTGAATCATTGGATAGAAGATCTTCCTCTCTGTCTCTCCTCTTCCTCTCTGTGTATCTGACTTTGCAATAAAGATTCAAAATGAACCAAAAAAGAAGCTAATTTAAAGTTCCTTACAATACACCCTGAGTGGCTAGAAGCAAGAGAAGACGGCAAGGAGATGGGAGCATGAAGAAAATTTGGTTAGGACTGTGAGCTCACCATCACTGCCTTTTTGTTCTTGTCCATGAGGCAGAAGGAAGAGCACTAGAATCATCCTGTAAGGAACCTAGTCACAGAGAAAGGTAAATGTCCTTTGTCATGCAAACTACCCATTACGTTTCCAAATACAGAAACAGCTCTTGCACAGATGCAGTCTCCATCCTGTGAGGTTGAGGGATCTGCACCTTGGAGCTGGGTGTACCTCCATCCAGCCAAGCCATGTCAGTGCGCCTCCATAGCACTCAATGTATGTCCTTGAGTTCCACAAGAACTTACAGCCCCTAAGTGTTTCACAACCACTCCCCTGGCTTGCACACACATTAGGCCCTGCAAGTATAGTACTGAATACATTCAACTTACTCCTTTCTGGATCAGAAACACTCACTTCTCTTGATGTATATGTATAAATATCCGTCTCTCTCAGATACACATGCCGTAATATTATAAATACCCACAGACACCTGTAAGCATACAGACTCACATACTATACATTCAACTAAACTTGCATGTATACATTCAGTCATACAACATTCGATTATGCCTTTTGAGCACACATGTGCTCACACTCAGGCCTCCTTCGCATACATATATATAGCCATTTCTCTCTGTACATCCACAAAAACATAACCACACCCACGCACGCTTACTTTCACCTTCTGTGCTTGCCTACATACATCTAGTCTTATTTTACATGTATATAATGATTTCACTTCTTCCACTCAATATAATGATTTGCAGGTACAAATGCCCTTTTTTTTTTGCATTTTTTTCAAAAATGCTTTTAGCTTTTCATAATTCATTTAAATTTTATTTATTAGTTAATCAGTTTAGTTGAAAGACACAGAGAAAGGAGAGAGAGAGAGCAAAATACTGCATGAAAGCAAGTTAGACTTAAAAGAAGATATTTAAGGGGTCTCCAATATGGAAAATTCACATTAAGAAAAAAATTTTTAAAAGTTTTATTTGTTTTTATCACAAAGTCAGATATACAGAGAGGAGAGACAGAGAAGATCTTCCGTTTCAGTTGGAGCTGAGCCAATCTGAATCCAGGAGCCAGGAGCTTGCTCCAGATCATCCACGTAGGTGCAGGGTCCCAAGGCTTTGGGTCATTCTCGACTCCAGGCCACAAGCAGGGACCTGGTTGGGAAGCGGGGCTGCCAGGATTAGAACCGGTACCCATATGGGATCCCGGTGCATTCAACGTAAGGACTTTAGCTGCTGCGCTATTGCGCCCGGCTCATGAAAAAAGAAAAATTTATACACGAAATGAACTTCTCTTTTTTTTTTTTTAAAGATTTATGTATTTTCTGAAAGCCAGAGTTACAGAAAGGGAGAGACAGAAACAGAGAGGTCTTCCATCTGCTGGGTCACTCCCCAGTGGCTGCAACAGACAGGCCTGGGCCAGGTTGAAGTCAGGGGCCAGGAGCTTCCTCCAGGTTTCCTGCATGAGTACAGTGGCCCAAGTACTTGATTCATCTTCTGCTGCTTTCCCGGTTGCAGTAGCAGGGAATTGGACCAGGAGAGAAGCAGCCAGGACATAAACAGAAACTATACGGAATGCCAGTGGTCCAGGCAGCACTTTTACCCACTATGCCATATCTTTGAATTCTCTGAGAAGTCCGTATCTGTCTTAGGCCAGCTTCTGGCTGCTATAAGGGAGAAATTAGTTCTTCGGAGAAAAGAACCATAACCGCGATTCAGTGCCTCTTCTTCCCAGTCTGGTATATGTTTATAGAACACAAGAGGATTCCAGAATTTTAGGAACAATAGAACTCCATTTTGGCTCTGAAACAGACAATATAAATCCTCTTAAGCTACAAAACCGAGGAAGACAAGTGCTCAGATGCTGCCGAATTATGACAACCGGTACTTTGGAGAGCGGTTTCACTGGCTCCACAGCTGAGAGTTGCCTTGATAGAGAGGAAGCTTGCAAAATCTCTTTTTAAAGGTTTATTTAGGGCCTGGCACAGTGGCCTAGTGGCTGAAGTCCTCACCTTGAATGCACCAGGATCCCATATGGACAACAGTTCTAATCCCGGCAGCTCCGCTTCCCATTCAGCTCCCTGCTTGTGGCCTGGGAAGGCAATCGAGGACCCTGCACCCACATGGGGAACCTGGAGGAGGTTCCAGGTTCCTGGGTTTGGATCGGCGCAGCAATGGCCTTTGTGGCTACCTGGGGAGTAAATCATTGGACAGAAGATCTTCCTTTCTGTATATCTGACTTTGCAATAAAAATAAATAAATCTTTTTTTTAAAAAAAAGCTTTATTTACTTTTATTTACTTTAAGGGCAGAGTGAGAGGCAGGGTAAGGGGGAGATCTCTTTCATCTGCTGGCTCCTTCCCCAAATATTCGTAATAACCAGGATTGTGCAAGGCTGAAGTCAAGAGCCAGAAACTAAAACCAGGTCTAGCACATGGATGTCAAAGACACAAGTATTTGAATCATATTATGCTGCCTCCCACCGTGTGTGTCAGCAGGAAGCTAAATCAGAAGTGACAGTGGGAATTGATCCCAAGACTCCACATATCATATGTCCCAATTAGCAGCTTAACCTGCTGTGCCACAAATGCCCATCAACCTAAGAATTGTTCCCAGGAGCTTTGGAAGAAAGGTTCGAAAGGTTTAAAAAGAGGCCAAAAGTGCTCAGATTTGATTATGAATTTCTAAACTGGAGCCTCTCTTGGCTCCCTCTAAAAATGAAGCAAAACTTTGGAGTAGCTGCTAATGTTCAGCTTCTTGCTAATGTGGACCCTGTAAAGCAATGGTGGGGGCTCAAGCCACTGTGTTCTTGCAATTCATATGGTAGACATGGCCTGGGTTCTTGGCTCCACTTTCAGTCAGTCCAAATTTATTCTTAGTGGGTAACTGAGGTATAAATCATTGAATAGGAGCTCTCCCACCCTGTCTGTCTGCTTATCTCTCTCTCTCTCTCTCTCTCTATCTCTCCTTATCTCTCTCTCTCTTTCTCTAAAGTAAATAAAATATTAAAATGAAACAAGCAAGATGAAGAAACAGCTGTTTGGCTGTTATGAGGTGGATTGAGACATCTGAATCTTTTTATCAGAGTGCATGGGTTTGATAGCCAAGTCTGCTCCGGATTCCAGCTTCCTACTAATGCAGACCTAGAAGACAACAGTGACAACTCAAGTAACTGGATTTCTGCTACTCATGTGAGAGATTTGGATGCATTTTCTGTCAAACACTGCCACTGCGTCTCTGAGATCTGAGCAAGTCTTTTTCTTTTTCTGGGCCTTACTTCTGGTCTTGAAAAAGGCATCTTGCCTCCTTCACTCTTCATCTTGCCTGTGGTGCCCATTTGCCAGCTGGTTGGGAAAGAAAGAAGTGGAGCAGTTGGGAACCGAACTGGTGTTCCAATATAGGATGCCTGTGTCACCAAGTGGTGGCTTAACTGGCTGCACCGCAATGCCAGCATGATTTTAAAGGGCCTTCTTTGCCATACTGAACCAGATTTTGTTGTTTATCTGTTTGGGGATGATAGCAAAGAACTGCCAGAAACTTTGGGGTTAGTGATTTTGTGTTGCTTTGTCAGTTATTTAAAAGGCAGAAAGCGGAGAATCCTCCCATCTGCTCACAACAGTTAACATGTCTGTGTTCCACATCAGAATACTTGAATTTAACACCCAGTGCCAATTCCTGACTCCAGCTTCCCACTAATGCAGACCCTGGGAAGCAATGGTGATAGTTTCAGTGATTCCATGTGGGGTATCTGTGTTCAGTTCTGAACCAGTCCCAGCTCTGTACGCATTTGGAGAGTGAGAGAGAAGCCAGTAGAAGGAAGATCTCTCTCCCCATCCCTCGCCCTGCCTGTCCTGTGTCTGTCAATCTCTATATCGATCCCTGCCCGTACCTCAAATGATTCCTTAAATAAAAGACTTCATTTCCTGTAAAATCTGGCTAAAGAAATGAGATAACTAAGTCAGCAATGTGACTTAAAGATAAGTTTTCAAGGAGGAATTGAAGGAATCCTTATACTTCAATGACGACTGAAGCATTAGGATTTGGAGAGAAGTTATGAGGGCTTACAACTTTCTTTACAAATGCCTCATAGATCCCAGAAAATCTACTGATGTGAATTAAAGCAATTTATTAAAGTGTCTACATAAGTTGAGGTTGCAATACGTGGGAAATAATATATCTGTGATTACAGTTAGGCAATTAAAGTATTTCTTGAGAAAAAGCTTAAAATAAAAATTTAAAACAGGTCTTTTATAGTAAAGTGTAAGGAATGAGCAGAATGGTATAGTATGCATAGCCCAGAGTCACACTGTTCTTTGAACTAAAATCTCTTTTCTTTTTCAAAGTGCAAAATTTCTAGTTTATTCTGTTTATAAGAAAACTGCCCAGTTTTCAGGCTGATTGTTTAGAAGTTTAAGTTCAATTTGTTAATAGTTGCTATGAGTCACTGAAATTGAGTAAACAAAATTTTTCTTCCTTATTACTTATGAACAGGGTATCTCCTTTTTTATTGTTTTATGATACAGTTCAATAGGCGCTGGGGTCTCCCCTCTGTTCTCCCCTCCAAGATTAGGCATTGTACTGCACTGGATAGTGCCCTTGCCCTACCCCCATTCAACTCCTTTCCAGAACCTCAGAATGTGACCTTACTTGGAAATAAGGTTGTTACCGATGTAATTGGCTTGGTTACAATAAGGTCATACCAGAGCAGGATAGAACCTTAATCCAATATGACTGATGTCCTTACAAGAAAAAAAAAAAAAAAAACAAGAGATACGGACAGGGGAAGAACACTACATTAAGACAGAGATCAGAGGTTGGAGTTAATGCCATCACAGTCCAAAGCAAGGCACACCAAAGATTGCCAACAACCACCAGGAGCTAGGAGATGGTCGTGGAGAAGATTCTGCCACTAAGCCCCAGGAAGGCATCAATATCCTGATTGCAGACCTCTGGCCTCCAGCACTTGGAGGGAATACATGTCCATTGTTTTAAGTCACCTAGTGGATGGTACTTGCTAGGATGGCAATGCTAGGATGGCAATGCTTGGATGGCAATGCTAGGAAACATGAAGGTTGGCTGGTATATTCTCCTAATGCTCACATACTGTGACTGCAGACCCACAGCCTGAGGCTTTGTTACTGCAAAGTCTGACAGGAGTCCCCTTGCCACCTTTCTCATCACCCACTGAGGACTCAACACGGCTTGTGTGTACATAAGAGGCTTGGGGTAAAGCAGTGAAGTCACAGACTAAACATGGCATGCACCATCTCTTTCGAACTTTACTTTCACTCAATGTATAAATAATTGAAACTTCTATTTTTGTACTAAGGAAACATAGATACAGCACAGAGTAGACTGCAAAACCGGTATGACTATTTAAGATAAAACGTGAGGCTGCAAGAAAATGTTGACCCTTTAGCTGGCGCCAGTTCTCTTCCCCAGATCCCCAGGGGCTCAAGGACACTTTCCTCTCCTCTGAGATGTCCTTTTGTGGAAATATTTTAAAAGCACTGGCCTGAGGAAAGTAAACAAATTTAGGGGTGCTAAGCTTAGAAAGTTAAGTAATAAAGTAAGGACAATTTCAGATGGACCTAAGTATTAAATGTTAAGAAAGAGGCTGTTATGTTTTCACTTGTAAATTTAATACTTTTCTGAAATAACACGTTTAAAATGATATAGAAAACGAATCAGGAAAACTGCTTGCATAATCTCTAAGTAAAGCAATTTTAAGCATGATACAAATCCAGACTTTATATAAGAAAGGAATGATGCGTTTTACTACAGCACAGTTCAAAACTTTCGCATTACAAAAATATACATGATATATGGAGACCAATGCCCGTGGTGTAGCCAAGCCAATAAAACCACAACCTGTGATGCTGGCATCCCACATAGACACAGGTTCAAGTCCCAGCTGCTCCACTTCTGACTCAGCTCCTTGCTAATCACCTGGGAAAGTAGCAGAGGATGGCCCAAATCCTTGGGACCCCACAACCACATAGAAGACCCAGGAGAAACTCCTGGCTGTGATTGGGAACAATCCAACCTCAGGTGTTGCAACGATTTGGGCCATGAATCAGATGAAAGACCTCTCTGTCTCTGTAACTCTGCCTTTCTTTTTTAAACTTTTTATTTTATTTTCATTACTTTTTACATAGTTGAGGGGGACGCACGCCTCTGATTAGGGTGAGGATGATCAGGTGAAAGGTGGGTAGGACAAATGTTTCAGTTTTCTTTTTCTCCTGCGTCCTCAGGAAGGGAAGGGGGGGGCACTCTTTGCTGTCAAACCACATCAGCACTCAGGAATGGGGACAATCATTTGCCAATGCCATAGCGACATCAATGTGGGGCACAGTGTTCCGAGGATGTTATTTGTGTGACTTTGATAGTTCTGAAAAGTTGTTGCTTTTTTTGCTCTGTGGATGAGAAAATCTTTCCATGGTCTATTGGTTGGCAAAGTTTACCTTAGTGCATCCACAGACCCAGGAACATGCTAAATTCTGCTTTCCATTCTCTGACGGGGCAGTTGACATCCTCTGATGACCTGAATGAGCTGGCTGTCATGCCACCCGTGTGCATCTGGACATGCTGTCCACTGCATAGGAATTAGCAATGAAAGAGGCCCAGTCCCCATACATGCGTGTTAAGATTGGACCACAAATCCCTAATTTTCCTCGTGGCCAGGGTCTGTGTCCAGCGCAGTAGTCAGGGATTCCCGCCCCCCTCCCCAAGAACCTCGCCTGGGGTAACCTCAGACTTGACTTTTTTTTTGTGGGCCACCTAGTGTATGGCCCAGTTCAGTTCCTCACCTTCACCAGCCATGGCATGCCCAGTGCAAACTGTCTGGTCAGTTCCACCCAAACCCCATCTCTCACAAAAACTGATGGGTGCTGTGGACCAGCCCAGCCACCTAGCCACAGACCCAGTCTTCAGGCATACCAGAAGGTGTCATGGCCTAGTCAGGGTGACTCCCGATTACTTCTACCAGGTCTGCCCACTTTTTGCACATTCCAGATTCTGCTATGCCTAACCTGGCCCAGAGCACATCCCATCTGGTTCTCATGGACAGCCTTGGTGCTGCGGCTTAGCTTAGCCTGACCTGCCCCAAAACCCAACCCTCACTTATGCCAACAGGTACCACCATCTTGTCCAGTCTTGTATTGTTCTCTAGCAGGAGGTATAGCTTAGCAGAGGGGTGCCCACAGTTCCCCTGCCAGGCATCTTTCCAGCCCTGAATCTTGCACCTGCCAGGAGTAATGTGATCCAGCCTGACATGGCTAATACCCAGTACTGGTACTTGCCAGATGGTGCTGTAGCCTAGCCCAACCTGGCCTGCCCCCAGTGCCAGCTCTGTGCTCACCTGTGGAAGCAATGGCTCTGCAAGCGAATCTTAGAAGCTTCTCTACGAGACCCGTCCAAAGACCTGGGTCTTGAGTGTGCCAATGGGTGTTGTGGCCCAGTCTGAAGTGGCCTCCCCCAGGCTCAGCATTTGGCAGCTGGTGCTGGAGCCTAGTTCATCCCAAGCTGCCAGTAGTCCAGCTTTTCCCAATGGGTGGAGCAGCCTAGCCCAGCCTGGCCCACTCCCAGCACCAGCCCTCATGTGAACTGATGGTAGTTGCAGTCCAACCCAGCCAGGCCTGCATCCCATCCTGGCTCTCACTCATGCCAGTGTGTGCTGTGGACTGACCTTGTCTGGCCTGTCTCCAGACCAAGATCACACATAGCCAACGGGGGCTGCAGCCCAGCCTGCCCTTGACTGCTCCCAGTTTCGGTTCTTGTGCTCATCAACAGGAGCTATGGCCTGGTAGGGTTGTTTCCCAAGTTCCCTTATTAAGCCTGCTCCCAGGCCTGGATCTTGCATATGCTTTTGGGTGCTGCTACCCAGACTGACATGGCCAACCCACAGTACCAGCAGGTACTGTGGCCTGGCCCAGACTTACCATCACCCATTGCAGCTCTCACCAATGAATGGGTGCTATAACCTAGCCCAGTCTGGTCCACCTGCAGACCCAGTTCTTATGTGACTCAGCAGATGCCACGGCTTAGCCTGGCCTGTTCTGACTCTCACAAGTGCCAGCGAGTGCTGAAACCTAGCCCAGTGTGGCCCACCCCCAGACTCAGCCCACATACATTATTATGGGTGCTGCAGCCTTGCCCAGCTTGACCCACCCATAGCCTAGACGCCAACATTCACCAGTGGGAACTGCACCACTCAGTGATTTCCCCAGTGTTTCTTTACCAGGTCTATTTCTAGTCCCTGGTCTTGTGCATGTTGGCAGATGCTTTGACCCAGCCTGGCATGCCCTGGCTGCAGTCTTAGTTATTGCTGGCACGTGTTGCAGCCTAGGCCAGCCAGGCTGTCCTGGCTGTCATGTGTGCCAGCCGGTGCTGTAGCCTAGTTTAGGAGCTCTGTCCCTAGACCCATCCCACACAAATGCTGATGAGTACTACAGCCTTGCCTGATCTGGCTTGGCCTGCCCCCAACCCAGGATTGTGTGCTCCCCAGGGGGAGCCTCAGCCTGATAGAGTTCACCAAGTTCACCTACAAGGCCTGCTCCTTGCCCAGGAGCCAACGGACTAGCAGGTGTAGCGGCCCTGTTTGGCATGGTTTACCCTCAGTTTTGGTCTTTGCATGTGCCAGGAGGTGCGGAAGCCTGGCCCAGGCCATCCTCTTCCTAGTTCCTGATCCTGAGTGTCAAGTTGGTTTCTGTCAGGTGAGTTCTGTGGTCCAGCCTGGCTCAACCAGTCAGCACCCCTAGCTCTCTGTGTAAACAGGTGCTGCAGTCCCACAGAGGGAAGCCCATAAGTTCCCTGCAGAATCTGCACCCAGATTTGGTTCTCTCACTTTCTAGTGGATACTGCAACCAAGCCTGACATGGCCCACACCCTGCCCTGACATTCATAGGCAGGTACATTGGTTCCCAGCTTTAGCTTGTTTGGGCACTAGCTGGTGGCTGGTGTTGCTATTTAACCCAGTCCAGGTTTCCCAGATGGGCAGGTGCCCTGACCTGACCCAGACATGTTCTGCAGCTTCCCCCCACTAAACCACTCCATCTCAGCTCCCTCACCTACCTACTAGTGCAGGGGCCCCATCCATGGAAGACCCCAAGTGTCATTCCTACTCTGTCAAGTATACCCTCACTCATTCCCACTTCAATATATCCCTAGACCCTCTTCCCTGCAGGGTCTCCCAAGCTGGGGGTTGGGGTGGCCTGTCCTGTCCTGGCATTTCTAGCCTTCCCATATATGTTTCTTTAAATATATTTATTTATCTTTATTGGAAATGCAGATATACAGAGAGAAGGAGAGCCAGAGAGAAAGATCTTCCTCTCCTGGTTCACTCCCCAAGTGACTGTAACGGTCGAGCTGAACCAACCTGAAGCCAGGAGCCTGGAGCTTCTTCTGGGTCTCCCATGCTGGTGCAGGGTCCCAAGGCTTTGGGTTTTCATCTACTGCTCTACCAGACCTCAAGCAGGGAGCTGGATGAGAAGTGGAGCAGCTGGAACATGAACTGGTAGCCATAGCCAAGATTTAGCCACTAGGCTATTGTGTGGGGCCTTCCCTATATATCTTTTTTTTAAGATTTATTTTATTTTTATTGGAAAGGCAGATATACAGAGAGGAGAGACAGAGAGGAAGATCTTCTGTCCGATGATTCACTCCCCAGGCAGCCACAATGGCTGGAGCTGAGCCAATCCAAAGCCAGGAGCCTCTTCAGGGTCTCCCATGCAGGTGCTGGGTCCCAAGGCTTTGGGCCGTCCTCGACTGCTTTCCCAGGCCACAAGCAGGGAGCTGGATGGGAAGTGGAGCTGCCGGGATTAGAACCAGCGCCCATATGGGATCCCAGGCGTGCAAGATGAGGACCTTAACCACTGCGCCATCGTGCCAGGCCCATTCTCTATATATCTTAAAAAGAATTTGCAACTATGCTGCTTCACTGGTATAGTTAATACAAATTTGACATTACCCAGGGCCAGGATGCCTGCCAGGTACTGGCTGCTTTTCTCCCAGCAGTTGTAAGATACTTACCTAGATACAAGGCAATATAAACAGTTGCCAACTGCCAGGGTAACTCTGCCTTTCAGGTAAATAAATAATATTTATAATATTTATTTATCTATTTATATATAACGTTTATTTCTATATATGCACATTTTAATATATATATGTAATACAAAGTAAAACCACAAACAATGCATTAGCAACATATACTAAGAACAAAAAATAGATAGGGAAAGGATGCTTAATCTGCTGCAGGTGGTGACTTAACTTGTGACACCAAAGTGTCACTTCACCTTTAAACCTTTCAAATAAATAAAAATGGATAAAAATGTTAAAACATGAGTCTGGCGCAGTAGCCTAGCATCTGAAGTCCTAGCCTTACATGCGCCCGGGATCTCATACGGGCACTGGTTCGTGTCCCAGCGGTCCAGCTTCCCATCCAGCCCCCTGCTGTGGCCTGGGAAAGCAGTGCAAGACAGCTCAAAGCCTTGGCACCCCGCACCCGCATGGGAGACCCTGAAGAGGCTCCTGGCTCTTGATGTCGGATCTGCTCAGCTCTGGCCACTGCAACTGCCTGGGGAGTGAATTAACAGATGGAAGATCTTCCTCTCTGTCTCTCCTCGTCTCTGTATACCTGACTTTGCAATAAAAATAAATAAATCTTAAAAAAAATAGTTAACTTCAAAGTAACTTGGTGGTATACAGGAAAAATAATGAAAACTATGAAATAATGCATCTTTCAGTGATTACTTCAGAAAAATTTATTTGCTGTACTTGAAAGTCAGATTTACAGAGAGAGGGAGAGACAAAAAGAAAAAGATCTTTATCTACTGGTTCACTCCCCAAATGGCCACATCCAGAGCTGGGCCAGTCCACAGCCAAAAGCCAGGAAGTTTCTTCATGCTTTCCCAAGAAGCTGCAGGGTCTAAAGCACTTGGGCCACCTCTGCTAGTTTCCCAGACCCATTATTAGGAAACTGGATCAGAAGTGGAGCAACTGGGAACTGAACCGGTCCCCATATGAGATGCCAGCACCACAGGTGGAAGATGAGCTTGCACTACCACCACACTGGCCCCTCAATGACTGCTTTTGCCATTGTCGCCAGGATATGGATAGATCTAACATCTGAGTGTAAATTAGTCAATCAGGAGATTTTTCTTGCCAATGGCGAGCAATTTAGGAACAACCGGAGTGATGCCTTTTTATGCAGAGTACCTAATGCTGTTTATGCATGCAGCCCCAAAGGCAAAGTGGGACTGTCACCCACTTTGACACACATGCACAGAGGTCAAAGTGAACAGAGGTGCTCTGGACTCCTTGCAGTGCATGACTTTTATACCTCACCAGCACCTCAACAGCCTACTTGTACACGCAGAAATTCAAACTGTGCAACAGACCATGTAAACAAGAATGTCATGAAGCCCCTCAGTTGGTGTCGGATGGTGTCCCCTAAAAGCCCGGACACCCAGGAGCGTTGGTTGTGTGTGAGGAGGCAGGAGTAGCTGAAAACTGGGTAGAATGAGAGAATCAGTGGACAATCCCTCGAGATGCAAAGGTGAAGTGAGGAGTGATTTCTCTCAGGCTTACTGGCCCTTACAATAAGAGACAAGGCTGCAGAGCAAAGGCTAGAAGACAGTGGCTGGTCTATTGCTCAGTTGAGTCAGGGATTCGGGATGCTAGAGCACCAAGGCAATCTAAGAGACCAAGGGATCACCTCTGTCCGGTTACAGAGGACACAGAAAGAAAGAAACTTTACCAAGTCACACAACAGGAAAGTGGCAGAGCTAGAACTCAGACCTTGTGGTCCCAAGTCCTCTACCTCTTTCCGTAATATCAGACTTCTCTAGCAACTTGAAGGAGGCCAGAGAAAATGACCTCTGTGGTGCTTACGGGGATCTGGATGACATTTCACGCTTTTATCAAAGAGAAATGGGAAGATGGGCTCACATGGGACTTTTCTAAACTCTTATCCCAGCAAGTATTGTTCATAAGCACCACCTTCACAAACTTATAAAAGACTTTCTGGAATGTTCAAAGAACTCCTACCCCACAGGCAAAGGTAACTATGACTGGCTGCTACTATAATCAAACTTGTTTCTATGTTTGGTTTCAATGTTCCAAAATAGCTCTGGAAATAAAACCGACTTCCCCTTCCACCAAAATGCTTTGGTAAGCCTTCTGAAGGTGGGGTCAGCAGCCTCACCTGAAATCTCATCACATATTTTGGTCTGATCTACTCTCAAGGAAAGGCACACCCTCTCTCTCTCTCTCTCTCTCTCTCTCTCTCTCTCTCTCTCCCTCTCTCTCTCTCTCCCTCTCTCTCTCTCACACACACACACACACACACACACACACACACACACAGAGTCTGGTTTACTGCCTCATAGGAGATGATGTGACTGGGAAAGGAAGGGATCAGGGGATAAGGCACTATGGAGTCATGGCTCTGTTGAGTGACAGAAGGCAGTCTTCTCCGGTTTCTTGTATCAAAGATGGCCCATCTATGACCATGGTAAAGAAAAGGAAAAGGGTGAGAAGAGATTCCATGATCAAGAGAGAGTATCCTATAAGGAAAAGGGAAGCCTCCTCTAACTTAGTAGCTGCCGCCCATGTCCGTTTTGCTTGTCAATAAAGGCTTTCATAAAACATTGTAATAGCCTTATCCCTTGCAGGAAACAGGGAGAAATGAATTCCATCAAAGGGAAGAAACTGATGATGAGGTAGCTAAACCCAGACTGTTAGCTTAACATTATGCTGCAGCATGATGATGTCAACATAACACACTCCTTCCAGGGTACAGAGCAGGCTACTTTTCTTGGGGTCTTTAGAAAGCATGCTTCTTGTAGCCACTAGGTTTCCTATCTTGGACTCTACAGCTATATGAGAGAAGAGTTCTTAGGCCTTTATGGTGGCAAAGTTATTGGTTTTGCTTTTTTGAGATTTATTTTTATTTGATAAGGAGAGAGAGGGTAAGAGAGAGAAAGAGAGAGGAGAGAGAGAGAGAGAGAGGAGGTTTTGCATGTGTTGGTTAACTAGCTGAAGTCAAGAACCAATAACTCTACCCTGGTCTCCCACAGTGGAGAGCAGGGACTCAAGTATTTGGGCCATCAATTACTTCCTCCCAGGAGTATTACAGGAAGTTGAATTATAAGCAGAGCAACCAAGACTCAAATTCTCACTCTGATATAAAATGTTGGTATCAGAGGCAGCAACTTAACCAGATGAAAACCATATCATGTCAAATAATTTAAAAAAGAAAAGAAAACCAGGCAACTATTTCAAAGCTCTACAACTGGGCTTGGTGTGATTTCCTTACTGCTTGTGTATATATGTGGAATTACATCATTGAAGTATGCATTACCTTCATTAGGAATGATATTCCAGGGCCCGGTGCAATGGTTCAATGGCTAAATCCTCATTTTGTATGCACTTGGATTCCATCAGTTCATGTCCTGGTTGATTCACTTCTTATCTAGCTCCCTGCCTGTGGCCTAGGACAGAAGTAGAGGATGGCCCAAGGCCTTGTGATCCTACTCCCGCATACAGGAGCATCCAGTTCCTGGCTTCAGATTGGCTGAGCTCTGGCTGTTGCGGCCACTTGGGAAGTGAACCAGGGACTCGAAAATCTTTCTGTCTCTCCTTCTTTCGGTAAAGTTACCTTTCCAATAAAAAAAAAAAAAAACACTTTTTTTTTAAAGGGATGACATTCAAGTGGTATGTACAGGTAGAGTTGTACAAGTTATGAAAACATTGCAATCCTTTGTACTTTTTGGTACTCCAATTCCACCACCATAATCTTGACTGCTCCACAGAACCTACCTTCCTTCCACTCTTATCATACAATCCAACAAGCAAAGGGTTAATGCCTGCAGAGCAGGCAGGAGGTTGGGTGGGGTGCGGGGTGGCTTTCAAGGCTTTGCTCTGGTATCAGAACCACCAAAGCTTGTGGCTGATCAAAGTCCTTGTCAGGAGTTAATTTTTTAAAATATTTATTTATTTGAAAAAAAAAACAGAGTGTTGGTAGCAGAGAGAGAGAGAGAGCCATCTTCTATCTACTGGTTCTTGCTCCCTAAATAGCTAGTACTAGGCCAGGTTGAAGCTAGGGGCAACAAACTTCATCGGGTCTCCCAAGTGGTTGGTAAGGACCCAGATATTTGGGCTATTTTCAGTGTTTTCCCAGGCACGTTAGCGAGGAGCTGGATTGGAAACAGAGAAGCTAGGACTCAAGCTGGCACTCTAATATAAGATGCCAGAGTTGTAAGCATTGACTTACCTTGCTGCACCCAGAGTTGACCAGAAATGTTAAATATTTTAGGTATCACTGAGTATCTCCTTTTATCCTAGAGGGAAAACACAGATTGAGAGAGGTGAAGTGACTCGGCCAAAGTTACTAGAATTATGGATGTAACTGTGCCTCATCATTCCTAAGTCGGTGTTCGAAAGACTAGTACTTCAAATTGCGACTTCATTTGAAAACAGGCTCTTTAAAGATGTAATTAATTT
The DNA here is from genome assembly GCF_017591425.1 of Ochotona curzoniae. NCBI lineage: Eukaryota > Metazoa > Chordata > Mammalia > Lagomorpha > Ochotonidae > Ochotona > Ochotona curzoniae. The sequence goes on from NW_024465023.1 coordinate 34,746,260, forward strand.
AAATGAGTCCACTAAGGCAAACTCGAATCTTTGTTCCCTTTATAAATGAGATCGGGAGAAAGAGAAATAGACACATCAAGGATGTACACACACAGAGGAAAGACCACGTAGAGGACACAATGAGAAGACAGCATTCCACCAGACAGAGAAAGCTCTCAGAAGAAATCAACTCTGCACACACCAAAACTGAGAAAATAAATTTCTGATGTTTTCAACCATTCCATCTAAGGTATTTTGTTATGGTAACCCTTGTAAACGGACACAGAAAGGAAATAGCAGAACTTGGAATTCATCAGATCTATTTGCCTCCAAGATCCATGCTCTGAGCACTTCTTGTTTTCTCTTAATTTACTGAGGAAGAGTAAGATTTTAAAAGAATCCGGTGAGGGATTTTGGACAATGTGAAGAGATGTGACTCCTTAACAATTATTCTGATATTCTAGAAGGGATCCAAGAGCAGAGTCATATGCACAGTACTTAGCGTTTATGCAGTGTGTATGGAACTAAGTGGGGCTACTTCTCAGCACAGGGCCTAATATGGAGAATTAAGCTTCTTGGTCCTACAAGGCCCACTCTCAACGACATGCTGGAATCAATTCAGTGGAAAGCCTTCACTAAATCATAGCAACTAAAGGGTTGTCCAAGTAACTCCCCACTTACTCCCTGAGTCAACACACGCTCTCATTTCCCTATACTCCACCCACTCACTTCAAATGCTGACATACACTATCAGTCTGTTTTTCACTACTGTAACCAAAAAGGCTGCAGTTGGCTATGTATTAAAAAAAAAAAGGGGGGGGGGGAGGATTACTTAGCTCACGGTTTCAGAGGGTCGAAGTCCAAAATCAGGTGACTTCATTGGTTGAGTGGTTGATAGCAAATAGCATCACCATGATGAGAGTACATGCAGAAGAAATCACGCAGAACACCATGACGTTTCGTGAGAACTTTAAAAAAAAGTGTGATACCTTCACAACCCGATTATCATGCTTTGGGTCACACAACTTCAAGATGTCTCTACGTCTTAACATATTCACGTAGAGGATTCAAGCTTCCTGAACACCTATACTTCTGGAGGGCACACTCAACTGCAGTGGCTCGCGCTCACATCCAGCTGCCCCCAGAGCACCCAAAAGGTCCTGCAGACACATCCCGCCCATTTTTGTAACTGTTCAGATGTTGAAAATCTTCCTCTGCTTACACATGTTCCACATGATCACATCCAAACTCACTTTTTCATGCATATTTCCTTTGTTCACATACATAGACACTACCTAACCCACATAAATGGATACTTGAGCATGCATAAGAAATGGTCTGGAAAGCTTCAAATCAAGCCATTTGCCATGATTACCCATAGGAAATGGGTAGATATTGTGTATTTGCTTTAATTGTTTATTGTTGGTGTGTGTGTGTGTGTGTGTGTGTGTGTGTATGATTATTCAGAGTAACTAGGTGAAATTTAATCTCCTAATGTATCCTTATGGACCTCAAAGGTCTACCCGCCATCTAGATTAAGAAATATGTAGCCAGGGACTGGCACTGTGGTGCTGACTTGTAGCGGGCAGCTCCAGAATCCATTATGTGCACTGATTTGTGATCCGGCTGTTCCATTTTCAGTCCAGCTCCCTGCTAATGACCTGGGAAAGCAGCAGAGGTTAGCCCAAGTGTTTGGACCCTCGTGCCCATGTGGGAAACCTGGATGAAGCTTCTGTTTCTGACTTGGACCTGGTTCATCCCTGTTCATTGCAGCCACGTGCAGAGTGAACCAGCAGTTAGATTCTCTCTCTCTCTTTCTCTCTGAAATGAAATAGGGGCCAGAGCTGTGGCACAGCTGGCTAAGTGTCCATATGGGCATTTGTTTGACTTCTGACTACTCCGTTTCTGATCTAGCTCTTTGCTAATGGCCTGGGAGAGCAGGAGAGGATGGCTCAAGGACTTGGATTTCTGCATCCACTTGGGAGATTGTGACCATTTTGAGGGTGAATCAGCAGATTGAATAACTCTCTGTTTCTCCATCCCTGGATTTCAAGCAAATTTTTTTTAAAAAAATAGAAATGTGTATCCAAAAAAATCTCATCTTTCTTGTCTCACTTGATCCTCAAAGTGGTTCCTAGAGACAGGATAGTTATCATGCTCCCAAGTTTTCTTTCTTTTAATCAACTCGTGCATTGATGTATATATTACTTGTTTTTTTCATATTTCTTTATTTTTATTTCTCTTTAATTTTTCCTACATTTAGACTTTTCCTTTGTCTTATACCCTTCCTCCTTCTTGCCTATTTCCCATTTTTCTCAATTTCTTATTCTCCATCTTATTTTTCATATACATCAGCTTTCTACCCTGGAGGTTTCTGCTGTGAAAAATGCTGGAAATTGGGATGAGCATTGAAACACAGTGACTGAAGTTGTTGCTTGGGCAGCCCATATTCTGTATTAGAGCACTGGTTTGCATCCTGCCTACTCAGCTTTCAATCCAACTTCCTGCTTATGCATCTGGAAAAGCAGTGAAAGATGGTCCAAGACTGGGACTCCTACCACCCACGTGGTAGGCCAAAGTGGAGTTCCTGGCTATGACCTAGGCCAACCCTGGCTATCTGAAGATTAGACCAGCAGTTGGAAGCTCTCTCTCTCTCTCACTCTCTCTCTTTCTTTCTCTCCTCTCTCTCTCTCCCTTCCTCTCTTCCTCTCCTTCCTCCCTCTCTGTAACTCTGCCTTTCAAATAAGTGTGTGTGTATTATGTACATATTAAAAAGAATTTTGGAAATCAAGCACCTCATAACCTGTTTTCCAAGAGTTTCCAGTATAGCGCCTCCAGATTCATGTCGACACATTCACAAAATCATGAGCTAAAAATAAGTGCACTCCATTGCTCCTAGGACAGAAGAATGAAATAAGAACATGAAATAGAAATCTGGACATTTCTTTCTGAGTCTGTGCTTTGTCACTGACAATATGACCTTGGGAGAATCACAATAATGTCCTTGAGCTTCTCTTCTCTTTTCTAGAAAACGGAGACAATAAAACTTGGTCTACACATCTCATTACAGAGTTGCAAGATAATAGATATTGAAATCCTTTGTAATAAGTGAGATTCTATTAAGTTAGAAAAGCTTGGTTATTTAAAATAACACGTGCACGCATGCACACACACACACACATCCTGCATGCATGCATACTCACCTAATATTTTACAGATGTTTTAATATTCATACAAGGGCAGCCATTTGACCTGGTGCTTAAGCAAGATATCTGTGTCCCACATCAGAGTACCTTGGCTTAATAACCAGTGTCAGTCCTGACTCCAGCTTCCTGCTAACACAGACCCTGGGAAGCAGCAACAATAGCTTAAGTAATTGATTGAGTTCTTAGTTTCCCATTCTGAGCTTTGGCATGGTTCAGCCTGAGCTACTACGGGCATATGAAGAATAAGTAGCACATAGATCCCTTCTCTGTGTGTGTCTCTCTCTGTCAAATCAATAAAATATTTAAAAATTAAAATGATATATATTTAAATATTCAGTACTCTTCATACTTTGCCACTGACCATACAAATACATTTCTAACCATCTTGTACATTTATTACTAACATCCTGGACTCCTCCCACTCATTTTTTGCTGTGTAGGAAATCTTATCATTAGCTGGGTTCTTCTACCTCATTTTTGAATGATAAGTCTGTATCGGGGTAGGTGTCTGGTACAGCATTTAAGCCATCATTTGGGATACCCTCATTGTAGATCAGAGTGCCTGGGCTTAAGTCACACTTTGCTACTGAGTCTGCTATTCTGCTGATGCATACCCTAGGAGTTGATGGATGATAGGCTGAAGTAGTTCAAGTCTCTTCCAACCATGTGTGTGGCTCCTTTGTTCCGGCCTCTGGCTTTAACATAACCCATCACTGATTATTGACGGCATTTGGGAAGTGAACCATTCAAATACATTCTTATTCATGTCTGATTTTTTTAAAATCAATTTTTAAATGTTTATTTATTTCTAATGCAAAGTTGAAAGAAAGACCGACATAGAGAGAATGAATACGAATCTTCTATTCTCTGGTTCACACCTCAAATGGCTGCAACAGCCAGGGACAAGCCATGTCAAAGCTACGAGCCCAGAACTCAATCTGGAGCCTTACCTGGGCATCAGGGATTCAAGTACTACTTCAGCTACCACTTATTGCTCCACAAGGTATGCACTAGCAGGAAGCTGGAATCAAAGCACAACCAGAATTCTAATCAGGCACTCCAATACAGGATGTTCATGTCTCAAGCAATGTCTTAACAACTGTGTCAAACACTTGCTTCCGGAACAAAATGTTTTAGGCAGAGTTCACCACAGAAGAGTCCCTCAGACATTATATCTCAGACTTGTCTGTTTCGTCTGTACTGTGTGTCTGCTGGGCCAAAGAGGGCACCTGTCACTTAGAAGACATTCAATGAATACTTATACAATGAGTGCATTAACATGTCCTCATTTATCTGAATATAACTGAAATGTTTTAAGGGACATTCAGTCTTTTAAAAAGACCTAAAAAAAAAGTAGTATGCATTGCAATTATCCCTGCTTTACATATCAAGAAAACAAGACTAAACAGACATCTGGAATGAAGGATCAAATCCAAAGGAGAAATTTTTGTCTGGCATTAGACCTTGGAACAAGTGTCAGAGAGACAGCAAAGTTTCCATGTCCAGGACTCTCAATACAAAACTATGCAGCTGTCCAGCAGAACTGAATTCTGGACCCAGATCAAAGTGGGAAGACGAAGAAAGATATTTCTACTATCCAACCTTCTAAGGGTTATGATTTCCTCCCATTCCCTTCCTTATATCCTCAAAAGAATTAGAAAATAATGGTGGGGGGCCCCCAGCGCGGTGGCGCAGTGGTTAAGGTCCTTGCCTTACACGCCCGGGATCCCATGTGGGCGCCAGTTCTAATCCCGGCAGCTCCACTTCCCTTCCAGCTCCCTGCCTGTGGCCCGGGAAAGCAGTCGAGGATGGCCCAAGGCTTTGGGACCCTGCACCCGCGTGGGAGACCCGGAAGAGGCTCCTGGCTTCGGGACTGGCATAGTATCGGCCCTTGCGCTCACTTGGAGAGTGAATCATTGGACGGAAGATCTTCCTCTCTGTCTCTCCTCTCCAATTAAAAATAATAATAATAAAAAAGAAAATAATGGTGGGGTCTTAATCACAGAAGGATTACCCCTCAGAATCCTACCTCCTTTCCCTATTGCCGCAGTAGCGTAGGGGGCACCAGCGAGTATAGCTCCCTCATTGGGAATCAGAATACTGCAGAATAGAAGTTTGCCTTTTAGTAGCTATGTGGCTCAGACAATTTTATTTACCTCATGGCATCCACCTGGGTTTTGGAATTTTGCCTTCCAGAAAACCTAGGAAATAAACTCATTGTTTTGAGTTGCTAGGTTAAATGCACTTTTGTTACAGAAGAGATAGAAACTAATGCATTAGTAATTTTGTATATTTCACCTACTGAATGCCTTTTCTATCTTTCCAAGTTCTCCCTCTGGAATGCCCTTACCAACATTGAACTTTTGCAGTCTTCATTTCATGCTGCCTTTTTGTCTCCTCTCTTTGTGAAGCCTACCTTCCTTTTTGAATATTGATAATTGATCATGTAATAAATTTTGCTTAAACCCCAGCTGTAGGCAACTGCCTAGATTGCCTTGTACCTAGGCAAGTGTTAATCTGCTGGGGGGGAAAAAACAGCCAAGGCTGCCAGGCATTCTGGGCCTGGTTAATGCCCAATTTGTGTTAACTGTACCAGTGTGCCAGTATAGCTGCATATTCTATTTCTTTTTAAATATGTGTGAGGCAGTCGGGGAACACCAGGCTGGGACAGGCCACCCTGGGCCCTCAGGTAAGGGATGGAGATTGCCCAGGGAAGGAGTTCTGGGACCATATTGGCGTGAGAATGGATGAGTACATATTTAACAGAGTAGGAATGACTTCTGGGGTTTTCCATGGACTGGACCACTGCACTCACAGGTGGGTGAGGGAGCTGAGACGGAGTGGTTTGGAGGGAGGAAAACTGGAGGGCATGTATGGGTCAGGTCAGGGCACCTGCCCATGTCGGAGACCTGAACTGAGCCAAAGAGCATCATCCCTGTCCTGACAGCACATTCAAAAGCTTGGGCTGGGTGGGGGCCATGCCTGTTTGGACTAGGCTGAGGTACCCACCTGTGAGTGTTGGAGCACGGGGTGACCCACATCATACTGGTTGTAGTACCCATTGGAAAGTGAGAGAACCAAATCTGAGTGCAGATTCTGTAGGAGACTTATGGGCTCTCCTCTGAGGGACTTCAGCATCCACCAGTTTACGCAAAGAGCTAGGGGATGATGACTGGCTGAGCCAGGCTGAATCACAGAACTCACTTGACTCCAGAGCTGAGGTTGGGAGGAGGCTGGACTGGGCTGAGCCAGGCTGCAGCACCCCTGGCACTCACAAAGATTGAGACTGAGGGCAGTCCATGCCAAACAGAGTTGTGGCACCCAGCAACAAATGTGAAATCTGGGGCTGGGAGCAAGCCTAGTAGAAAATCTTGGGGAACTCACCTGGTAGGCTGCAGCTCTCCCTGGGGAACACAGGAGCTGGGGTTGGGTGTGGGCCAGGACAGGCAAGGCTGCAGGCTAGGCGAAGCCATAATACCTGCTGACATGCACAAGACCTAGGACAGGATGTGGGTTTCACTGGCTGGACTAGGTTTGCAAAACCTACCAGCAAGAGCTGAGATTGCAATTGGGCCATGCCTGGAGGGGGAGAAGTACCTGCCAGCACTTGCAAGACTCAGGTCTTGGAATAGGCCTGCTCTGGGAACTTTGGGGACTGCCCAGCTAGGCTGCAGCTCCCATTGGTAAGTGCAAGAGCCTGGGTTGTGGGCAGATCAGGCTGGGCAAAGGCTGTAGCACCCTTTGGCATTCGTATGGGCTGGGTGAGGGGCAGGCCAGATTTCATAAGGTATCAACAGATATGCTTAGAAGAACTGCCTAGAAGAGCCAGAATAGGTGTGAGACAGGCCTTTTAGGCCACAGCAGACACTAGGTCATGTGAGAGCCATGTCTGAGGGTGTGCCAGGCTGATTTAGGCTATAACATTCATCAATAAAGAGCCAGAATGTGTGCAGGCCAGTTGGGCTAGGCTACAGTACCCAACAGTAAGTGCCAGGTTGGGAGCCAACCATGTCAGGTTTGGCCACAGCACCCACCAGTGAGCCAGACCTGGTGGCAGTCCAGGCCAGACTGAGCTGCAGGACCTACTGGCATATGCGTGGGCCAGGCCTGCAGGGAGGGCCAGGCCTGGAGTGCAGGCCAGGCTGGGTCAGTCCACAGCACACACTGGCATGAGTGAGAAGCCAGACAGGGTTCAGGCCAGGCTGGATTGGACTGCAACTCCTGCCAGTTCACATGAGGACTGGTGCTGGGAGTGGACAGGCTGAACTAAGCTGCTTCACCTGCAGAGGAGAGCTGAATCTGGGGACAGGATATCTCAGGCTGGGTCACAGCACCCACTGGCAAGTGCCAGGATTAGATGCGTGTCATGTCAGAAGCGACAGGGCTGAGAGCAGGCCTGGTAGGGGAACTATGGGCATTCTCCTGCTGGACTGCAATTCCTGCTGGTGAGCATGAGATCCAGGGATGGGGTGGGCCATGGTGGTCAAGGTAGCAGCACCCATCAACATGTGTGTGGGCTGGGTCTGGAGGTGGGCCAGGCTGAGCTAAGCTGCAGCACCCATGCAGGTGCATGAGAGCCAGATGGGATACGGGATGGACCAGGTTAGGATGCAGACATGCCAACACATGCCAAAAAGCAGGGCTCAGGGAAGGCCTAGTGGGAGTTTTTAAGGGTCGTCCCAACTCGGGCACAGCACTTACTGGTATGCATAAAGACCAGGCATGTGGTGGAGTGAACTGAGATGGGGCTGGGGCTGAACTGACCAGGCAGCTGCATCTACCAATATACATGTTGACTGGTGCAGGTGAGGCACTGAACTGGGCCCTGCACTAGCTGGCCCACAGAAGAGTCAAGTGTTGAGGTTACCCAGGTGAGATTTCTTGGAGAATTCCCCAATTATTTTCTCTAGATTCAAATTGCAGCCACAGGGAAAATCACAGGATTTGTGATCTCACCTTGAAGATCATTTATTGGGACTGGGCCTCCTCAGTTGCTGATGCCTGTGCAATGAACAGCATGCCCCAGATGCGCATAGGGGACATGACTGCCATCTCATCTAAACCAGTAGGGGCCATTGAGTGCCTCATCAGAAAATGGAAAGCAGAAAAGTTTGGACAATTCTCCTGACCAAACTTGCAGCAAGTGTCTGGATCTATGAATATACAATGAGGTGAACTTGGTCAACCGACAGACCTTGGAAAGATTTTCTCAACCCTAGTGCAATGAAGATAATGACATCTCAGAACCATCGAATCCACTCATGTAACACCCTCAGAACCTTTTCCCCCACACTGCGGTCTCTAAGGTGCCATCAAAAGACGGCCCTGCATTCCCCATGCTGATGTAGTTTGACAACAAAGAGTGGTCTCCTCTCCCCTCACCCTGCCACCCAGCCTAGCAGTAAACCAGGAGAATAAAAAGAACCGAAACATTTGTCTTACTCAGCTCCTTCCATATCTTAAGCCTCTCCATCCTCATCAGAGACCCACACGGATATACAGCCTTCTCAACTTTGTGAACAATATTAGAAATAAAATACTCACAGATTTTTCTTAAAACCTTATCAATGGGGCCCGGCGCGGTGGCGCAAGTGGTTAAGTCCTCGCCTAGCACGCCCGGGATCCCATATGGGCGCCGGTTCTAATCCCGGCAGCCCTGCTTCCCTTCCAGCTCCCTGCCTGTGGCCTGGGAAAGCAGTCGAGGACGGCCCAAAGCTTTGGGACCCTGCACCCGTGTGGGAGACCCGGAAGAGGCTCCTGGCTTCGGATCGGCATAGTATCGACCCGTTGCGGCTCACTTGGGGAGTGAATCATCGGACGGAAGATCTTCCTCTCTGTCTCTCCTCTCTGTATATCCGCCTTTCCAATAAAAAAAATAATAAAAATAAATCTTTAAAACCTTATCAATGGTTTCCCTGTTAGAGGACATCACAGCATAAGTAGTCTCATCTTTGGCCACCAGGCTTCAGCCAGAAGCAGGCACTGCATTATCTGGGGACACAGGCCCAACACTGATGCCAGCTTTTCTTTCAGTCTTGAGTGTATGGCCCTCCTCTTACCCTACCCACTGAGCCATCTTGTGTTCCTTCATTCTTCCAGGTCCAGTCCAAACACCATTTCCTCTGAGGAAGCTTCTTAATTAGTTCTCCTCTCCCTTGAGGTGCCTTCACAGCCTCCTGGATTTCCCATGATCACACTGCGGTGAAATTCTATGTTAGTCTTTCTACTACTGAGTTACTTGGGAACAGACATTGTGCCTTACTCACCCCTGTGACATTTGGCACGTGATCAGCTTCAATACGTGTTTGTTGAGTGAGTTTCTTACAATGAAATGCCATTCATGGCTCCAGTTTTATGCTCCCACACCAAACTAATGGTATTCCCCTTTGGACATAGTATCAGGACAGACTTAAGTGAACACGTGAGGTGATGACTAGATGGGCAGTTTGTCTCAAAGAGCGGCTGTCCGATAATATTCCTTCCTCTAGGAGCAGAGTCATGCACACTGTGAATCCCGCGTGGGGACTGGGTCTAGAAGGCTGCTGCTGAATTCCTTATGAAAATCACAGATAAGATCTAGATGCCAGAAGTTGCCAGACCCTCAGTGAAAGAAGCCACAGGAGGGTAAGAATTCACTCTGGGCTTGTCTCACGGTGAGACAAGAGGCATCTGGCCAGATTTGGCTCCTAGATCTGCAGGTAGAATGACCTTGAACCAATCACTTCATCTGGAGGCCCATGATAAAACTAGAGCAAAGCCTCGCTACGTGACGCAGGTATGAGGATCAAAAACAGGAGTTGAGAAACTGTCTCCTGAAGGATCAAAACACTGTGCACGTATGAAATTAATCACTTGTTCACGTGGCTTGGAATTCATTTTTGAAGTGTATTGATTTTTATTTGAAAGGCATTCTTTACAGAGAGAAGAAGAGACAGAGACAGATTTTTCTGTGGATATTTGTCAATGGATCCGGGTCTTCCTGGCTTATGCCAGAGGTCATGAGGACACAGCACACTGTGCTCCCGGGAAACTGGCAGGGGGGCTTGGCAAACTTAAGGCCCCGCTTTGACCTGATAGCTGACAGACGACCTGGGACCAGATGTACATATCCTGTTTTCCTCTGCTTGGAAGATCCCCATCTTGCAGTGGGGGAAATGAGGGAATCAATTAGGAGCCGCTACAGTCAGGTCAGGCTTACAAGCTGCTCTCATCAGGAAGGATTGCATGTAAAAGTGACCTTTAAGTTGATTGGTGGCTATGGGGGTTGGCGGAACCAATCAGGTTACTGTTACTAATGCTCTGGGCTTTCTGCTTTTCACCCTGTGTATAAACTTTGTTATTAGACTCCATAAACGGATCGATTGGTTGATTCCTGGTCGTCTCCTTTCTCCAGTGGTCTTCCACAGAGACTCTGTTGCCTCACCTTGGAATCTTCCAGCAGGACTGAGAAAAGCACTCTCATTTTCATCCACTGGTTTACTCCCCAAATAGCCATGATGTGCGGAGCAGGGCTAATACGAAGCTGGCAACCTGGAGCTCCTTTAGGGTCTCCCACATGGGTGCAGGGGCCCAAGGACTTGAGCCATCCTCTGCTGCTTATCCAGGCTTGTTAACAGGGAACTGGATCTGAAGTATAGCCTGGACAGGAACCAGCACCCATATGGTATGACAGCACCACAGCTGGAGACTTAACCTAGTGTGCTATAGCACTGGAACCTGGACTTTATTATTATTATCATCCAGGAAGGGCAAGTGGAGCTTCTCCAAGGTCTGACAGTACCTACCTCATCAGGCTGGTTCACAAGGCTGAGGGACCTGGCTGGGGAGGCTCTTCCAGCTCTGGAACTTGCCTGGGTCAAGTAAGTGGAGAAGAGAGGAAGGAAGGAAGCTTTGGTTAAACTTTGGTTCCCAGGAAGTAGAGAGAGCATTTGCCTGGGATTCTTCCATGCTACAATCAAATGAGAGTAAGTCCTCATGAATCCTCTGGGTTTTTTAGGCTTGCCCCTTTCCCAAGTAGGTCCAGAACTGACTCCTCAAGAAATCTTCCCTCAAGCAACAGTTCTTCATCCCTTCATTTCCTGACCCTGGTCCCAGCCACCTGCTTTCTTGTGGGACCTACCACAGAGTTATTGCCTTTCTGGGTGGCTTTCTAATGCTTATCAAAATAATTAGGAGGGGAAGTTCTGGGGCCCAGCCTAGTGGCTAAAGTCCTTGCCTTGTATGTGCCAGGATCCCATATGGGCGATGGTTCTAATCCCAGCTGTTCTACTTCCCATCCAGCTCCCTGCCTGTGGCCTGGGAAAGCAGTCAAGGACAGCCCAAAGCTTTGGGACCCTGCACCCATGTGGGGAGACATAGAAGAAGCTCCTAGCTCCTGGCTTTGGATCGATTCAATTCTGGCTGCTGGTATTTGGGGAGTAAACCAGTGGATGAAAGATCCTTCTGGCTGTAAATTAGACTTTCCAATAAAAAAATAATCTTAAAAAAAAAAAAAGGAGAGAGAGAGCAAGTTCTGGAGTCAGACCCTGTAGGTTTCAAGCCCATCACCAACATTCAGTACTAGCTGTTTGGGTTCTCATTTCTTTACTTGTAACACAATTATAATCATAGCCCTTAGTTCATAGGGCTGTCATGAGGGATAAATTGCAGCCGATATACTAATATATAACTTTATAATGACCAGGCACTGTTCTTAGCACTCCTCATTATTTGCATGTTTCCAGTGAAGAAAATTGAGCCTCAGAAAGATCGAATCATTTACTCAAGATCACATACTGATGATTAGCACACCTGGATTTCAAGTCCTGTGTTTGCTTGAATACCTCTGACCTTGTACTAAGATCGAATCATACCGCCTTGGGGAAGCTATCCAATTTATCCGTGTCCAGATACCTTATCTGAGAAACAGGCTGATGTTCGTCCTTCCCAAGGCTAGAGGAAAGCTTAAGCCAAATCATATCTATTGAAGCTTTTTTTTTAAAAAAGCACAAAGTGCTCTATAAATCCAAAAATGAAGTGCTGGTAAAACATACCAGTCTCAGGTTTTTGTTTAAAAGCAACAAATTTCAAATTCTGTTTTCTCAAAAAATAAAGCAGATCCTGTCTGCAAGCTTGAAGTTTCCAAAGGAAATCAGGACAGTACAAGGAAGACAACTAGGGCAACGAACTCTTCTGCTTCGTTCAGAACTCGGGTGGGTGGCGGCGGGGGTGGGGGGTTCCCAGGAGTCAGAACTTGCAGTGCTAAAAACCAGGAAAATCCTATGCAAGCCAAAACAAGTTGGTCAATGTAAAGAGAAGCCTGGCGAGAGAGACAGGAAGAAAATGTCAGACTCAGTGGTGAAGTGGGTTAATCCCCCACCTGCGATGTCTACATTCCATAAGAGGTGTTCTATGGATACAGTTTTCTGTTAATGAGCCTGGGAAAGCAGGGAAAGATAATCATCTTGCTTGGGCACCTACCACCTATGTGGGAGGCCCGGATGAAGCTCTTGGCTCCTGGTTTCAGCCTGGCCCAGCCTTGGCCTTTTAGCCATTTGGAGAATGAGTCAACAAGAGGAAGATCTTGCTCTTGATCCCACTCATGGTCTCTCTGTTATTGCCTCTGTCTCCTCTTCTCTCTGCCTCTCTCATATATAAGTCTGCCTGTCAAATAAATATTTTCTTGTTGTTGTTCTTACAGAAGGAAGAGGGAAGGAGGTGAATATTTGCGTTCCTGTTCAGAATTGGGCAACATGTAGGAATTTTTATAGGTTTTTGCGTTTCCATCCCAGCTCTGAATTGAACTAACTTTAAACAAGTTTCTGCGTCTGAGGTGGGATAAGTTCAATGTGAACATTCTCAGAATCCTTTCCTGTAAACGTGGATGTCTTTTTTTTCTTTTTTTTTTTTTTTCTGGGTTGCATTTGAGGCACAGGGAGGCCAGCTCTCATTGTAGGCCAGAAGCAGAGGAGTCTGGCCATGCATTCCCACCCCAGCCCCACACCCCAGCCCCACACCCCAGCTCCCACAGAGCTGAGTCCACATTTGTGGACTCCTGCTGAAGTTTCGCCAGCCTGATTTTCACCATGAGCATCTCTGGGGACCTATCATCAATCTTAGAAAAACAGCTACACACTTGGATTCTCTGTGAACAAGGCAGGCTATGGGAGAGCCTCACAAGAATGTGTGGGCAGCTTCCTGAGGGAGCCTGGGACTCGAGACAAGCCAGATTAACTACATTCCATAGCTCCTTGCCAGCACATACACACTGAAAAAAAAAAAAAAAAAAAAAAAAAACAACTAGGATCAAAGTTCGATTATAGCTGTGTTTGCCAAGGGACAATAATATTTAGGTTTTGACAAAAACAAGTTAGAAGAAATTCCATTAAAAGTTATCCCTGCTTTCACAATAGCTAATGTATAACCACTGCATTTGCTTTTTCAAGATAATGTGTTAAAGACATACAAATACCCCTGTAGAATGCGAGACCTCACTGGCTTGGTCCGCTTTTCACCAGCCCCTCCATTGCTGGGAGCTTTTCTGTTTCCTGCTCAAGGAAAACTTCTCACCATTGCCTCTAGTCTCATGCATTTTCTTGGACTCTAGGATACCAAAATGGACCCATCTCATCAGTTTTCCTGCTACATTCCTACATTAGACCATGGGGATGAAAGGTGTGGGGAATCAACTTTAACCCTTATTTCCTCTCACTGGGAGCAGTCACAAAGGACCTTAGGATACAGTGGATGTTGAAATAGCAAACTGGGAGACAAAAGGCTGTGGCAGAGCAGATATGGCATTGTCTCAGGAACATAAGCCTGCCCCAGGCGCTGGTGGTGGTGAGAACTTGAACTGGACCACAACCACTTCCCTAATCAGCCATACATAGGCTTTAGGAGGGACAAAGTTTCCACGCTGATTGGCCCAGAGCCAGCTAGATCTTTCCTAAACTGCATACCCCCCGCTTTGCCCCTAGTGGATGTGGTCCCATGCCTTCTAGCTGCATTTTTTTTCTCCTATATTCTTTTTCCTTTAAAAAAAAAAAAAAGATTTAGGGCCCGGCGTGGTGGCCTAGCGGCTAATGTCCTTGCCTTGAATGTGCCAGAATCCCATATAGGCACCGGTTCTAATCCTAGTGGCTCCACTTTCCATCCAGCTCCCTGCTTGTGGCCTGGGAAAGCAGTTGAAGATGGCTCAAGTTCTTGGGACCCTGCAACCGTGTGGGAGACCTGGAGGAAGTTCCTGTCTCCTGGCTTTGGATTGGCTCAGCTCCAACTGTTGTGGTCACTTGGGGAGTGAACCATCAGACGGAAGAGCTTCTTCTCTGTCTCTCCTCCTCTCTGTATATCTGACTTTGCAATAAAAATAAATAAATCTTTAAAAAAAAATATTTAGTTTTATTGGAAAGTCAGATTCACAGAGAGGAGAGACAGAAAAATCCCCCATTCGCTGGTTCACTCCCCAAGTGTCTGCAATGGCCAGAGATCCAAAGCCAGGAACCAGGAACATCTTCTAGGTCTCCCACAGGGTGCAGGATCCCAAGAACTTGAGCCATCCTCCACTGCTTTCCCAGGTCATAAGCAGGGAGCTGGATGGGAAGTGGAACAATTGGGATAAGAACTGGCACCCACATGGGATCCAAACCCGCACCCACATGGGCTCCCAGGATATGCAAGGTGAGGAATTTAGACACTAAGCTACCGCACCGGGCCCCTCTCCTATATTCTTATGGGTTCATGGACACCAAGCCTTTCCTGCCTCAGTGCGAGGGACTAATACTGCAGGACAATGAAGGTGCTCTCAGTTCTTGTCTCACATCAAAGCATTTCCGCACAGACAGGTACAGTGAGTAAATATCATTTCACTGTAGTAAGAAGCCTCCTGCTGCAGCAATCAGGATAAGATGGGGGGCGAGGGGAGGGGGTCCAAGGAAGGAGTTGTCCCTGGGGAGCCTGTGGATAGTGGCACCTTGTACGCATGAAAGTAGCTACTTACATTTGACCAATCAGGAAGGCAACAGAATAACAACTAACAACCAGTCAATGAGCCAGAATAGCAACCAGGAGGTCGTTAGTGTTAGGATTAACAAAGAATAGACTGGTGTAACAACCAATCTGAGAGCTCGGGTAACAACCAGGGGCAGGATGAAACCCTTCAGCAGCCTGGGGCTTGTGATCCTGTCTAGCCTGCCCTTTGAAGAGAGTAGAGCACTTTTTCTACTCTTAAAGAGACTCTACCCCTTTGCTTATTCCTACAGGGCCCCCATCTAACTGCCTATTAGCCTAACTGCTCACTCTAAGAATAAAAATGGGATAAAACCGGTAGATTGCCCATGAACGTTATATTCCTTGGAGCAATGATGGTCATTTAGGCTTCTCAGGGAAAGCTAGGCCCAGAGAGTAAATGACAGTGGGAAAAATCCAGACTTTGAGATTTAGAATCCCGGGCCAGAAGCCCAGTTTTGTCATTTACTTACTAGCTTATGGAGTCTTATGAATCAATTACATCCTTTCTTCCTCAATAAAAGAGCATGAATTAGAATACCTAATCTAGTAGCCTGTTAAAGGTTATTCCGGACCACCAATGTGACAGGGGACATAGAGAGTTTGGTAAATTGTCTGCATATGTTTGTCATTCACTTAAATTTCCCTTCTAAATCAAAGGAGTAAAACACATTCATAGGGGCTGGCACCGTGGCGCCATTCCAAATGCCAGCATATCCACAATCCTATAGTGCCAGCCTTCCAAAGGGGCATTGGCTTATGCCCAAGCTGTTACACTTCTGATCCAGCTCTGTGTTAATGAGCCTGGAAAAAAAAAAAAAAAACAGTGGAAGATGGCCCAAGTGCTTGGATCCTGCTGCACACGTGGGAGGCCTGAAAGAAATTTCTGACTTCTTGCTTTGGCCTAGCCCAATCTTAGTGGCTGCTGGCATCTGGGGAGTGAACTAACAGATGGAAGATTTCTCTCTCTCTCTCTCTCTCTTTCTCTAACTTTGCCTTTCAAATAAATAAGCAAATCTTTAAAAAAAAAAATATGTGGAGCCAGTGTGATGTCTCATTTAGCTAATCCTCTGCCTTAAAGTGCCAACATCCTATATGGCCGCCGGATCCTGTCCAAGTTGCTCCATTTTCCATCCAGCTCCCTGCTTGATGCCTGGGGAAGTAGCAGAGGATGGCCCAAAGACTTAAGACCATGAATCTCTTTGGAAGACCTGGAGGAGGCTCTTGACTTCCAATCAGCTCAGCTCTGGCTGCTGGCGGTCATTTGCGGTGTGAACCAGTAGATGGAAGATCTTGCTCTCAGTCTCTCCTTATCTCTGTAAATCTGTATTTCCAATAAATAACATAAATCTTAAAAAAAAAAAAGAGCACTTTCACTGAGTTCCCACTATGTATCCGACACTGAGCTAGCCACTGAGAGGATCATGGAAATAAATAGGACAAGGATCCTGAAGACACCAAAGGCCAAATATTATGTTAAGAGACTGGAATGAGCTATGTTTTGGTCTTTTCCTCTACCTTTTTGTGCGTTATAGTTGCTATTTTTGACAAGTGATAAACTAATGCTGGTCAAGTATCTACTTTTTACTAAGTCCTATGCTAGGCAGCTTGCATACATTATCTCTCTCTCTCTTTTTTTTTTTTAAGATTTATTTATTTTTATTGGAAAGGCGAATATACAGAGAGGAAGAGAGACAGAGAGGAAGATTTTCTGTCCAATGATTCACTCCCCAAGCGACCGCAATGGCTGGAGCTGAGCCAATCTGAAGCGTGGAACCCAGAGCCTCTTCCAGGTCTCCCACATGGGTGCAGGGTTCCAAAGCTTTGGGCCATCCTCAACTCCTTTCCCAGGCCACAAGCAGGGAGCTGGATGGGAAATGGAGCTGCCGGGATTAGAACCGGCACCCATATGGGATTCTGGCGCGTTCAAGGCAAGGACTTTAACCACTATGCTATCGCGCCGGGCCCGCATACATTATCTTATTTAAACATTGTGACAATTTTCAAGGGAGGTTGTCTGAGAAATTTGCAAGCAGCGAGCTGGTCTTAGGAGGCTAAGCCACTCGTGGAATGTCATATAGCCCATAAGTGAGTAACTGAGCTAGAGTTTCAATTTGATATGTGTGACACCAACAGGAGGATTAAGAAGGAACAGGTGAACAGCAAGATTTTTTTCACAATTTCTGTTTCTAGTGCTGCATGATAATCCACCGTTTACCGATCAACCCAGTGTGTTCTCTTTCCCGTGGTGCAACTGTGTCTCATCTGGGGCCAGGAAGGAAGAGGGGCCATTTTGCACACTTGGGAGTTAAGCTCCATGTGCAGGTGCCAATCTCTCTCCCTCAAGTTTCAGTTCCTCTATAAATATCAATTCACTAACTTACAATACTGACACAAGGGAAAAACAAGCCAAGACCCTAACTCACAGAGGCTGACGTTGTCCCCACAGTCAACACTTCAATGCTAACCTCTACACCAGGAGTTTTGGTGCGGAACACACAATTTATCTATAAACCTTAGGCAGACCTGAGTCTACTTTTACCATCCCGAAAGAAATTCACTGGCCCTCTGTCACCAACCCATCATCAAAAGAAAGCTACTCCCATCATGGACCATCCAGAGGCTCTTATTTCAATCCGTAAAATTCATTCTGTTTAATGTCCTTGAGAGTTTAAGAATTACATGATAGCTGCTGACTTCTTCCTCTGTGCCCCAGAAATAAACTCCTGCTGTCTTCCACCACCCCAGGTCAGAGACAAGCTTGCTGCTCATCAGGCAAGTGGACCCGGGAAGGGTGCTTTTCTAGTCATTCCTCCACCCAGTTTTTGGGTGTTCAAACTGGTGTTCGAATCTTCCTCGATCAATCTAAAATTGCTGCTTTCTACTCTTTCAACATCAACTAACAAACAAAAAAAATCCCCCCAAAGGCAACATATTGTAAACATGTGCCTAAAATTACAACTCTTATATCCAGGAAAAAGACAAAATAGAAAAACAACTTGGACCTCTAGTCTTAACACATGTTGCAGCCCGTTGGCTTATGACAGTAGTTTAAGAAAGATTTATGGAAGTAAAAACAACTTAAATGGAGAAAAGTCAGGCTTTTTTTTTTCTTTTTAATGTTCATTTTGCATTTGTGAGGGAATCATGATTTTACCTTTTTTGGAAAATAATGTTTGGAAAAACATCTTGCTGATTTGAAAGTCGGAATGACGAGAGAGAGAGACAGAGAGAGAGAGACAAAGAGAGAGATCTCCCATCGACTGGTTCATGTTCCAAATGGACTCAATGGCCAGGGCTTTTGTAGCCCAAACCAGGAGGTTCTTTTTGGGTCTGCCACATGGGTGAAGTGTCCCAAGCACTTGGTCCATCTTCTACTGTTTTCCCAGGCCATTAGCAAGCAGCTGGATTGGAACCAGAGCAAGTTGGAACTCCAACCAGCACTGCCATGGAGGATGTTGGCATCACCACAGGTTTTAGTGCTCCTTTCTTTCTGTATTAAGATTTTTGTTTTTGGAACATGAGAGTCACAGACAAAAAGGGAGATGGGGGAGGGCGAAGATGAGAGAGAAAGAGAGAGAATGGATGTACTTCCATCTGTAGATCACTCCCCAAGCGACTACAATGGCCAGGGCTAAGCGGGCCGAATCCAGGAGCCAGGACCTTCATCTGGGTCTCCATGGGTAGCAAGTTTTTCAGGGCACATCAGCAGGAAGCTGGATCGCAAGCCAGAGAGAAAGGATTCAAACTGATATTCCAATGTAGGAAATTTTATTACTGGTCACCGGTGACTAAATCATTTGCATTACAACACTGGCCCCCAAAAGCCCATTTTAAAACTTGATTATGCCAAGGTAGGCAAAAGACATACATCCAGGCTCACACCTGTCAGCGTGACCTATAGAATCAGCTGTTAATATGAACCAGTCCCTCTGAGGCTGTCTCTGGCCACCTGTGTCCCCACTCCAAGGCTGTACTGCCAGGTTGGGCATTTAGGTGGCAAAATAGGCCTTTCCAAGGAGCAGGGAATCAGACCAAGGTGTCAGGCAGCCAGACTCCTGGCTAGAACTTCCAATCCACTCATCTGCCACAACTGGTATGTCTACTGGATGATAACTAATTCTCATAGGCCTGGATTGTAGTGCCAGGCTCAGTCCCCAACTCTTAATGATCCTGGACTTAGCACTGGACCTTTCTGGCCATCGCCACCTCCCCTTCTCTCAGCTGAGACTTACATTGACGACCTTCCGGGGTCAACAATGCACACGTGCAGGACAGTCTACGTCCGCCAACAATGCACAGGCACAGGATAGTCCACGTCAGTAGGTTGTAGTGTAAGCGTGGATCCCTGTGAGCGTTCCTCCTCACTGAACTTCTGAAGTCTGTCTTTCCAGCTGGCTCAAGCCTAGTGAGCAGGAGGAGTAGGAGGGAGGACAGCAAAGAACATTACTCTCCACCAGCCTTGGACTCCGAGAACAGGTAAAACTGCAACAAGAATGAGCACTTCTTGTGGTGCAAACAGCTGCACTAATAAATCCTGACTTTTGAGCCAAGGATACTCACAGGAAAGAAATGAGAAAATCAACTGTGGTACCACTGTGGGTACCAGGAGCAAATTCTACATGCTGTTAATGCTAGAGCAGAGCTAGTTGTTTAACACACTGCAATGTAGACAAGGAGGAGAGCCCAAGTGAAGAGAGTATATTTTTTCCCCTAATTAGCAAACAATGCCCTAGCGTTTCAAAGCAAAATTCCTCACCACGGGAAGGACAACTTCCTTTCAAAACTCCTAGCAAAGATTTATAATGCCAGGCCACCAAATCAGATTTTCCAGATGCAAAATGCTCCTTTTTGGTCAGGATTGGGGTGAGAATATTGAACACTCTTTGACACTGCTGGTACACTGAAGAAATGTGAGCTTCAGAATAGCAAAGGGAATTTGCACCACTTTCTGGCGCTGAGACGCCCCAGTCACCTCTCTCACCCCATTTCCTTTTACTTAAGGGATAATGAGCCAAAAGGAAAAAAAGACAATTTTGCAGACTCGTGTCTTCCAGTGATTTCCTCTTTCCCATGACCACCTCCTAACCCCTGTAAATAATGTTGCTGATGCTTCAAAGAGACCCACTCCAATTACTGTGCATGGAAGTCTTGGGGCCCAGTGTGTTCAGAACTGTGCACTCATAGATCACCAGCAAGTCACTGACTGCATTCTCAGAGGCCTCCTCTGTGTCTTGAGCTAAGTGCACAGGCAGAGGAAGATCTCAGACTGGGATGGAACGCAATCTGGACAATCCCTTTGGGTTTTGGGAAGACCTGCCACCATTCTACCTCCTTTAAGAGTGTTTACCCAAATGCCTTTGATTATGGCTACACTACCATGCTGCACTGAGCCTTAGTTGCTTCTTTGTAAAAAATAATTCTTGCAGTCTTATTACTGGGATGCCAGCATTAAAAAAAAAAATAGGTGTAAAATGTCCACCATGATGTCTGTCAAACAATACACACACTTGTGATAACTTGTTCAAAAAATCTTTATTTGTTTAGAAGGCAGGTGGTATGACAAAGTGAGAGACAGAGGAAGAGCATTGTTATATCTGCTGATTCACTGCACAAATGCTCATAGAAGTCAGGATAGAGTTGGGCCAGGCAGAAGCCAGGAACCAGGAATTCCATTCTAATCTCCCATATGGGTGGCAGAGCCCTAAATGCTTGAATTATCATCAGCTGCTTTCCCAGGGATATGCATTAGCAGGAAGCTGGATCAGAAACAGAGGAGCTGGAACAAGAACTGACACTCTGATACGGGATCCAAGCAGTGACTTGACCCGAAGTGCCACAGTGCCCATACTTGGTGATGCTTTTTTTTTTTTTAAGAGTAATATATTTATTTGCCTAGGACTTTCCTAGTTTTAGCACTAAAATCTTGCATCATGAGCAATTCCTTCATGTCTGTCAAACTGGGATAGTTAGTCAACATTTTCAGCTATCGTTCCTCAAATCTCCAGATGAAGGCACAGTCCAATCACCACATGCCTTCATGTATTTACGAAACCAGTCTGCTTCTGCACTTAATAAAATACTAAATAATTATAAAATACGGACACCTAGGTCCAACAAAGCATTGCAATTTTAGCATTTATTCTTGTCAGTTATTCTGTGGTTTAGAAATAGTAACTCTCAACCAGGGGCAATTCCCCCTACCCAGCAGACATTCGTTAATGTCAAGAAATCTTTTGCTGTCACAACCTGGGGATCAGAGGTGGGCACATTAGGACACCTGAAATCTAATGGGTATGGGCCAGGGATTCTGCTGAACATCCTACAGTGCAGAGAACAACTCCAAGAATGAACTATAGGGGCCAAAATATTATGCTGAGGTTGAGAGGCACTGATGTAGCTATAATGGAAGATTATGAGCCCGGGAGAGGGTGAAAGTAGGGTAGGGCCAAATAGCTGGGAAGTGTTCAAAATAAAGTTCATTTTAAAATTCATTTGGTTTTATTTAATTAAAAGGCCTAATGACAGAGAGATAAATAGGAGGAGAGAGACGAAGAAGAGGAGGAGATAAAGAGACCTTCCATCTGTTATTTCACTCTCTAGACGGCCACAAAGCTCAGTTCAGGCAGCAGTCAGAAGCCTAGAACTCCATACAGGTTTCCCAAATGTGTGGCAGATGCCAAGGACTTGAGCCATCACGTACTGCCTTTCCATACTGGGCATTAGCACAAAACTGGATTGGAAGCAAAGCCAAGATTCAAACTCAGGCACTCTAATATGGAATGCGAGCATCAATAACGGCATCTTAATTTATGCACCAAATGCCCACTCCCCAGATAGGGTTCTAATACAGGGTCTAAATGCCCACTCCCCAGATAGGGTTCTAATACAGGGTCTAAATGCCCACTCCCCAGATAGGGTTCTAATACAGGGTGGCTGACCCTGGATCCAGCTTTGTTCTCACAGTATTACAATATCACTAACCAATGTTTTATCACCTCATTTAGCTTATGTGTATTCTGGCAGGATAATATATTAGAGAAAGAGTCTCCAGCAAGCAGATTTTTTAAAAGGTCAAAATTCTAGTTTCTCAAGAAGTATTAACTCTGTACTTTAAGGTCATTCCTTCCCACCCATCTCCCTTTACACACTTGGCATAGGAGACCAGCAAGTCAATGTGTATAGCTTTTGGCATCCATAAGACTACCTTTTAAAAAAAGAATGTCTTGAGTTCTTCATTCCAAAACCCTGAAGATCTCATATAAGTTTCCTTCCCATGCAATTTAGCCCAAAGCTTTCATTTTACAGTCTAGAAAAGGGTCTGTCTCCCTCATTCTTTAAGGAAATGAGAGATAGGAACTAGTATATACTGCCACCTGCTGCAGAACTAAAATTACTGCAATATCCAAACAGGCCATTCCATATCCTGCGGATGAAGTTCTGAGTGCAGGCCAACACAATTTCTTTCCACTTACGTGCCCTTAAATATCACCCAATAGGTTCTCCCAGTACCTTAGATTTTAGGATACTATGGAGGTGGGTATTACAACAGAAGGGAGTTATAGGGAGTTACAGGTTTAAACCCCCAGGCCCAAGGTCACGCCCCTCCCCAATCTCGTCCATAGCTCAATAAGAGTGGCCTGTGGGCCCAGGGCCTGGGCCTGGGCCTGCCCAGCCCAACCCTGGAGACTTCCCCCTCGGTGTACTTACCCTGAAGGGAACAGCCCCCAGAGCCCAGGCAGGCTCAGGGACAGCTCACCATGTGCACGTGGTGGCTGGCGTCTGGGATTGGGGCATGAGACGCCCTGTCCTGAGACCCACCAGCAGCCAAGAGGCTGCAAGAAGTTTAAACCCACAAGCCCAAGGTCGCACTCCTCCCCAATCCCGTTCACCGCTCAATGAGAGCGGCAGGTAGACCCCGGGCCTGCCAGCCCAGCCCCAGAGACTTCCCTCTCAGTGTACTTACCCCAAAGGGAGCAGCCCCGAAGCCCAGGCAGGCTGGGGACAGCTCTGCCTGCTGGCCCCCACCCCCTGGCCGGGGAGCTCTGGGGTTCTGGTTCTTTGAATCGCTGCTTAGGTAGCTCCATTTGAACCCACATGCTTTTGGGATGTGAATCAATCCTAAAGATTCCCAATGACAGCAACTCTTCCTCTGAAGAACTTGTAATTACTTAACAATGCTGAGCACCAAATACCAGTTCATGCAAAAGCTAAGGATCGGGGCTTGTCCAGCAGGATATCCTATTACCTGACATGATGATGGATCAGCAGACGGGTCATATTAGGCAGGGCCATGACATTAACTAGCATTCGAGAACCACATCCGGTAGTAGATTCTGTGGAGGGGGGTGTGGACCAAACCTGTGGAAATTCTAGCCCCTCTGGTTAGCTCAAGAGTTGAAGGGGTGATGGACTAAGCTAGGTGTGACCAAGGAGCCTGCCATTAATCACAGGTAAAGGAACCCCTAACAGTCTGTACTGATCAGGGCAGCAGCATCTGAAAGTGCATTCTGAATAGGGTGTGGGGTGGGCCGGGCTGCAACATTCACCAGCTCATACAAGGTCAAATGAAAGGCCAAACTGCGCCAGGCACTGGCCTAAAACCCAATGGCATGTATGAGAACTGGGTCGGGGAGTGAGTTAAGTGGAGGAACTTGGAAAACTCCCCTGGCGAGTCATAGCTCCTGCTGGTCAACATGTGGTCCAGACCTGGGAGTTGGACAAGCTGGGCAAAGTAGCTCCAACAGCTGGCTAATGTGTGAGTTGGTAATGGAACGGGATGTATTAGGCAGGACTGAGCAAGCCTTAGCCTACAAGTGAAACTAGAAACCAGGATGGAGCACAGGTCATGCCGAGCCAGGCTCTTGCACCTACTGGTCTGTATGAGTCAGGGAAACTAAGCCACAGTGTCTAAGGCAGAGGCAGGGACAGGTGAAGGGCTGAGCCAAGCTGAGTCAGAACAACCACTTTCATGTGCATGATCTATGGCTGGGAATAGGCTCGGTTGGGGAGCTAAGGGGACACCCTAGCTGGGTTGAGGTTTCCACCAAGGGGCGTGTGGCCTGGAATGGGACTGCATTCTGATAAGGAAACAGTTGTAGTCTCCCATGGGCACAAGTGTGGTCTGGGACTGGATGCCCCAAGCCAGGCCAGACCCCAACACCGTCTGGTGTCCTGGAGGACCAGGGTAGATGTGGGACAGACTAGGCTAGGTCTCAACCTCTACTGAGCTATGTGTGAGCTGTATATGGGCATGGGACGAGCAGTGGCTGGGCTGAATCATCCAACAGCGAGGACCAGTTTGGGTTGAAGGCCAGTCAGGAAAAGCCACTGTTCCTGCTAGGACAGGAGGTGAACTAAATAGGGCTGGCTCATGGTCCCCCAGGTATATGTGAAATCTGGCATTTGGAGGGGTTCTGATGGAGGAGCCTGGGCAACTCCTCTGGCAGGACACAGACCCTGCAGCTAAGCACAAGAAGCATGATAGGAAGCAGCCCAGAATAGGCCATGGAAAGTTTCCCACTGGCACAAATTTGGCACGGGTAAGGGGCAGACCAGGCTGAATCAGTTCACATCATCCACTGGCAAATCCAAGCACCAGAACAGAGTGTGGGTCGGGCCAGGTTCAGTCATGACAAAAACCAGTCCACAATACGGAATGCCAAGGAGAGGTTACCTGTACCAGATGTGAACCAGGAAGGGAAGTGGCAGAGCCAGCAGGGGGAATAAGGGGTGGTTCTCTTGCTGGACAGCTATTCCCACGGGAGAGCGTGGGCTGGGATGGGAGCAGACCAGACTAAGCAGGGCTACAACACCTGTGCGTCTCATGTGGACTAGATCAGGGAAAAGCCAGGCTGGGCTGATTATTCCTACTGGTGCAAACAAAATTAGAGTGGGTGAGGGTTGTTTGGGCTTAGCCACAGCATCAACTGGCACTGGGGGCTAATTCTGCCAAGTCAAACCACAGAACCACCTGGAGAATGCATAATCCAGGAGTGGGAGTAGTCTGGGAGGGAAATAGTGGGCTCCTCCCTCTTGGGTTATCACTACCACGGGAGGGTATGAAAACTAGGACAGGAGCTGGGATGGCTAGACAGAGAGGCACTCCACAACATCCATGAGGGCCGGAGAGTTGAGCCTGGTTGGATGGAACTAAGCTTCAATACCCATCGACATGTACGAGAGTCAAATGGGATGTGGGACCGAGTGGACTAGTCTGCTACGCACACTGGCACACCAGGGTAGGGGGCGGGCCTGGTGGGGGTTATTGTAGGCTGCTCTGACTAGGTTGCAGCTCCCACTGCTTTATGTGAGGGCCGAGTATGTGCTGGGCAGAACCAGGCTGGACTGCAACACTCATTGGTTCCAGTGGAAGTCGGGGCTGGAAACAGAACCCACCCAGTGATCGCAACCACCAGCTGATTGGGGTGATGGACTGATCTGGGCCCTGTGCTTGCTAGTACATACAAGAATCTGGTCTGGGAACACCTCAGACAAAGTTTCTTTGGGGATCTTCCCAGTTGAAATGCCGGACTAAGAACCCTAACCAAGAAAAGACAGAAGTCAGAACAAGTCAATCAACTACCTCAGCTATATGTTGGCAGCAAAATACTGGGCAAAGGGAGACTCTATGATGGACTATGTCAATCAGTGGATTCTTCGACGACCTCATTGTGCTTGCAGTGGTGAGAGTGGCAGTGATTCATAATTGGTGAACCATCAAAACCACTTGAGCAAATATCTCAGAGCATGCCCCACATCAGGGACCTGGGGTGGGTGGGAGACTGGGTGGGCTTCTCCCTCAATATCCCCCTTTACCTCAGATACATGAAGGAAACAATATGGAAATAATAGTCTTGCCCACTTTCCTATAGCCCCTAATCAACTATGTAAACATTTAGTCTGTTGCTGATGGGAGATGCTGCTAAACTCCAAAGGAATTAATATCAAATGAAACAGGTTCTAAATTAGAAGTAGTCACTACGTATACATATTTCTGTTACCTGCCAGGCCTTGGTAGGCATCTGAATTTGGG
The DNA here is from genome assembly GCF_017591425.1 of Ochotona curzoniae. NCBI lineage: Eukaryota > Metazoa > Chordata > Mammalia > Lagomorpha > Ochotonidae > Ochotona > Ochotona curzoniae. The sequence continues at coordinate 34,772,462 of NW_024465023.1, forward strand.
ATTCTACTCTTCCCTGAGGCAAGATGTCTTATCAAATGTTCTGGCATGTATTACCTTCCCCCATAGAAAATAACCTAATCTACATTATATCAGTAGTCCTTGAAAGATTATTTACAGAACAAATATGTCACCATGTGGGAACTTACTAGATATGCAAAGAAGATGAGCCCCACCCTGGCTTTCAAAATCAGGGATTCTGAAGGGAAGATTCAGCAACTTGGGGTGTAGCAAACATCCCAGGTAACTTGGATACATGCTAACAGTTGAGAATTTCTTCCCTGATGCCTTGGTTAGCGTTTCAAGGAGGGTAAGTGGTATCGTCTGTGGGGATAGGAAGCAGTGCCCATCAGACCGATGTGAGCAGTGCTGCATGGCGGTGCGCAATGCAGACTTAGCAGCCAAAATGCTGTTCCTCTTCCAGCCCACCAAAACAAATTAACAACTTAAAAACCTGGAACAAAATATCACTTTCTTCCTAGTCCTCAGAGTGGTATGCTACGGCGCAGACCCCTACAGGCTGGGGCATCTCTTCCCAACGCTGCACTCAGTGATCTCACACTGGCAGCTTGAATAAGCCATGGCAAATCAGCAAACGATAAAGAGTCTTTTTATGCTTCCCAGAAGGGCCTGTCAGCATAGCAGTGTTAATTATGCAGCACAACACTGCCTCTACAACAAACCCGCACAAGAATACTGTTGGGCCCAGCGCAGCAGCCTACTGGCTAAAGTCCTCACATTGTACGCGCCAGGATCCTATATGGGCGCCAGTTCTAATCCCAGCAGCCCCGCTCCCCATCCAGCTCCCTGCCTGTGGCCTGGGAAAGCAGCAGAGGATGGCCCAAAGCCTTGGGAGCTGCAGGCACATCTCCAACAGGCAAGTCTTTTAACTAAAGATTGTGGACATACATGAATTCAAGCTGGGAGACCTGCACCAGCATGGGAGACCTGGAAGAGGCTCCTGGCTCCTGGCTTCAAATTGGCACAGCTCTGGCCATTATGGTCACTTGGGAAGTGAATCAATAGATGGAAAATCTTCCTCTCTGTCTCTCCTCCTTTCTGTATGTCTGACTTTGCAATGAAAACAAAATAAATATTTTTTAAAAAAGGAATACTGTTGTAACTTGGTTTTTTGTCTTGTGTGTGCGTGCACACACACACACACACGCAGTAACAATGTGAATGCTCAGTCATGGGAATGGCTGAACAAATTACAGTGTATTCTCCCTGGGGAGAATATTATGTAGCCAATAAAAGGAAAGAATTCAGCAATACCAGATGACTTGAAAGCCTTCAATGAGGTATTGTTGAAAGTAATAGTTAGAGAAGTCTACATGGTATGATCCTAACTTTGGAAAACAGATAATGTGTGCAATAACGAACAGAAATGTTTGATTATGTGTGTGTGGGGGGGAACTATATAAGAGCATATCAACAGATTATGGCAATAATGGAAAAGAGGATTCCAACAAAACCACGGTTCACCCCAGCTGTAGGTAACTGCTTAGACTGCCTTGCACCCGTGCAAGTATCACACCTGCTGGAGAAAAGCAGCCAATTGCTGGCAGGCATTCTGTGCCTGATTAATGCCAAATGTGTGTTAACGATAGCAGTAGGCCAGCATAGTTGTCTATTCTGTTTCTTTTACAAATATATGGGGAAGGTGGGGAACACAGAGCCTGGATACAACAACCAGCCACCATGCTAGGGACTGCAGATTGCCCAGAGAAGGGTGTCTGGAGATGTATTGGAATGGCGGTGGCTGAGGGGATGTTTCGCTGTCCCGCAGCGGTGGACTTGGTGCTCGGAGCCGACAATAACATGCGTGGACTCTGACTGATGGTCAAAGCAGAAGTTTTATTAGTGGCATCAGACTTTATACACTGAGGGTCATATGGGATCGGGAAGTATTGAGCTTATCAACACAACCCATCAACTGTTTCCATACTCTTGTTTGGAACTCCTTTTGTTTTGTATATTTTACCAAGTGTTCTCATTCACATGCTGTCCACTCAACTGTTCTCATACAAATAATATCCAATCAGTTATACAAAAGGTATCCGTTCGGTTGTCACCATACAGATATTTTCCAATCAACTGTAATCCTGTGCTCACTGACCTTCTAGGGTCACAATGTCCTCCTACAGGCATGTTTCCACAGAGGAGAAATGACTTCTGGGCTCCTCCACAGATAAGGCCACTGCACTTTCAGGTAGGGGAGGGAGCCGAGACAGAGTGGTTTCAGGATGAAAGAGAACAGTAACATTGTTACAGCCCCTGTTTTCACAGTAACACTGTCACAGCACGCTTTGTTTCCCAGCTTGAACTCATGTATGTCTGCAACATTTAGTTAAAAGACTTGCCTGTTGGAGATGTGCCTGCAGCTGCCAATTACTTCCCCATGTATGACATCGTTGAAAGCCGGTCAAAAGAAGTTGGAAGAGAAGCCACCACCGAAGCAGACAGTTCCAAAAAAGAAGCTCGTTCCATCTCGTCAATGGCAGCAGCCACGTGGCAGGTAATTTACCACAATGGAGACAAAGACGCAAAATTGAATATCCTGTGCAGCAAAAGGGACTTGGCAGCTGAGGCTGGGGACATGTGGATGGGATGGACCTCAGACTCAGCAGGAATCCCCCCATGCTGGCAGAGGGAAACAGCCACACACCCCAGAGAGTCTTTGTTAGAGAATTGGGCAAATGTTGACTGTGTGTGCACCTGTCAAGTTCAACCTTTCAGGAACTGTACATTTGAACAGTTTCCATTTCTCTTCACAGAACCTACTAAGAAGCAACCTAGTGCAGCTGATGGTGAAGAGAGAGGCTTCCTGTGATGAGTGATGTTGGTACTAATGACTATGACATGAAACAAAGCCCTGTGTGTTGGGGGGGGGGGGGAGTGGGAGCACCAACAATTGGGTACAGTATCAGTCAATCCACACAGATTTCCTGAGGGAAAATTCCATCCTGTGGGAACTGCATCCAGAGGACAAAGGCGGTGATGATGAACTAATGACCCCTGAGAAAAAGCCAGTCTGGATGAAAAGGAACATGGAGAATAGCTTGCGCTCAAACATCACGAGGCCCTCCAGCCACAGCTTCATGTGCCCTCCGTACAGCAAAGTCCTTCTTCATCCTGCAGTTCCACCTGGGTGCCCACCAACGCGAGCAGGACAGCATCTGCAGCAGGCCTGCCACCTCTTGTCTACGTGCCCACATGCTCACTGTGGAAGACTTTCTCCGGCTTGTACAACCTCACGAGCCATGACAGGGCTCCCCTGTGGCGGTAGTAGGGGTAGGGGGTAAAGAAAATCTATGTACGCCCCCAGTGCAAGAAGAGCTTCCAGTAGTAGCACGACCTGAGCCTCCATGCTGCAGTGTACACCGGTGAGAAGCTACATGCCTGTAAGTGATGCAAATTCAGGTTCCTGCAGTCCAGAGACCCAAATAACTCCACTGTGAGTTGCTGAGCTCCTTATCTCTGTCAAATGCGAAATGCTGAGCTTGCCCACTGTCTAAGACTGGACTTTAGAAGACAGCTCTCAAGAACTTTGAAAGTAATTTTATATAACATATGAACATGTTTCTGCATGATTGTCATAAGTTTCAAGGCCAGTCCTGTTTCTTGGAACCAAAGAGTTAAGGTATTAACTTGTTTTTACACTTTAGCATGAGAATTTTACAAATTTAGCACTCTGATAAAGCACACTTTAGAGCACCGGAGAGGTATTTCATTATGAGGCTGTAGGGGAAATAAGACAAGAGTATTCTAAACAAATTGTCAGACCCCACCGGCTAGTGGGAAGAAGGGCAGCCTAGCCTCCTGAGCCAGGAATTCCACCGCATTAGCTGCTTCAATGCGGCTGGTACCATCTTGGCTCGGGCAGTCGGGATGCCAAGTGAAGCCCGTTGGCTGCCTGATGACAAGCTCTGGGGACTTGGGAGTGCGGGGCTATAAGGGGTCTGGTGATTGGTACTGGTGGGGGTGTGTAAGAGCCTGAAAGTTCATGTCCAGGTGATGAATGACTTCTGAGGGACTTCCATGAACAATGTCACTGTTGTAGCAGGTGAGGCATTACTGCCTAGGGACATCCATGTAGGTGAGGAATGACTTTTGAGGGATTCCCAACAACAAAGCCACTGTGTTTGCAGGTAAATGAAGGAACTGAGACTTGGTGGTTTGGAGGGGAAAGCCCAGAAGACCTGTATGGGTCAGATCGATGCACCAGCCCACATGCGAGTTCTAAGTTGGGCTTGTTAGCATGGAACATGGTTGACCACCACATGCCACCCCACAGGAAAGCTAGGGCTGGGGGCCTGTCTGACAGGGCTAGATCTTAGTACCTGACTGTGAGTGTCAGAAGAGTGGACAGGTCACATTAAGACTAGACCATGACACTAACCAGTACGCAAGAAAACCAAGTCTGGGGGTAGATTCTGTGCAGGATATGTGGACCCAATACTGTGGAAATACAAGTCCCGCTGGTTAGCTTAAGAGTTGGGGTGGTGATGGGCTGAGCTAGGCGTGACCATGGACCCTGACAACACTCACAGGTACTGGGACTGAGAACAGGCTGGGCAGATCCAAGCTGAAGCAGCCACATATGCACCCTAAAACAGGATATGGGGCAGACTGGACCACAACATCCACCAGCTCATACAAAGGCTGGGATAGAGGAGCAGGTTATTCCAGGTAAGGGCCTAGCATGCACTGGTATATGTGAGATCTGGGTCTGGGAGTGGGCCGAGTGGGGGAACTTAGTAGCTCCTGCTGGTGAGCACATGGTCCAGGCCTGGATATTGGACAGGCTGGCAAGGTAGCTCCACCACCTCGCACGTGTGTGTTGATTTTGGAAGGGCCAGACCGGGCAAGACCTAGCAAATCTTAGCTCACTGGCTAGTGCAGAAACCAGGTTGGATCACAAGTCATGCTGGGCTAGGCTATCACACTTACCAGTCTGCATGAGCCAGGGATGGGAGCAGACTGAACAGGGCCAGGTTTCAACACCCACCAGCAAGAGTTGGGACTGCGAGTTAGGCTGGGCCAGTTCATATCACCTGCTGGCAAATCTGAGAACCAGGGTTGGGCCGCAATACCAGCCAGTTCACATTAGGGCCAGGACTGGGAGCTGGCTGGGCTGGGCTATGCTGTGGCCCTCACCAGCGGGAGTGGGAATTTGGGGTGGGCCGGGTGGGGCCATGCTGCAACACCTACTGGCAAATGCTGAGGTGAGTCAGGCCATGCCAGACTGGGCCACAGCACCCAACCAGCACATGTGAGACCTAAGGGGGAGGAAGCAAACCTGGTAGGGGGTCTGCAGTGGACTCCCCTGCTGGACCACTACTCCCGCTGGTGAGCGTGAGAGCTGGGATGGGAACAGACCAGGCAGGCAGAGCTACAACACCTGTAGACCTGCATGTGAGCTGGATCGGGGAAAGCCAACCTAGGCTGACTGTACCTGTTGGTGCGTGCATAACCAGGGTGGACAAAGGTTGGTTGGGCTTTGCCACAGCATTAGCTGGCAGATGCCTGCACAGCCGGGGGGTGAGGGGGTGGGCGGCAAAAAAGTTAAAGTGCAGAACCACCTGGAGAGTACAAGATCTGGAAGTGGAAATGGGCCACTAGGGAAGCAGTGGGCACCTCCCTGCTGGGTTGCCACTCGAACTGGTAAGATGAGAACCGGGACTGGGGCAGGCATGATTAGATAAAGAGTGGCACCCGCCAGCACATGTGTGGGCTGGATAATGGGGCTGGTTGGATTGAACTAGGCTTCAATGTACATTGACATGTATGAAAGCTGAATAGCATGTAGGACAGACTGGGCTAGTCTGCTGTATATACTGGCAAACACATGAACTAGGGCAGGAGGAAGGCCTGGTAGGAGTTATGGGTAGTTGCTCTGATTAGGTTGCAGCTCCCACTGGTTTCCATGAGGGTTGAGTGCGTAGTGGGTAGGAGTGAGGCTGGGCTGCAGTACCCATTGGTTTGTGTAGAAGACAGGGCTGGAGGCAGAACTGACCCAATAATTGCAACCACCAGCGTGTGCATAGGCTGATTGGGGCAATGGACTGTGCCGGATCCTATATTGGAAAACACACTCAAGAATCAGGTCTGGAATCACCTCAGATGAAGTTTCTTTGGGAATCCCTCCAACTGAATCACTGGACTCAAAACTCCAGCCATGGAGAGAATTGCAGTTTCCATGGTCTGATCATGGAGTGCATGTGTCAGAGCTGGGCCTCCTCAGTGGCTAAGACGGAGCAGTGGACAGCATATCCAATTGCGCATGGTGGATATGGCAGTACATTGGAGCCTGCAGAGGACACTGGTACCATAACAGAGGATAGACGACAGAACAAATTGATCAACTACCCCAGCCACGTGTGGGCAGTGAATAGCTGGACAAACGGAGACTCTAAGGTAGACTATGTCAGCCAGTGGATTCTGGAGAGATTTCATCGTGCTTGGGATGGTGAGATCGGCAGCAATTCAGTACTGTTGAACTATCAAAACCTTTTGAGCAGGACTCTCGGAGCATGCCCCATGTCAGGGATACTGGGATGGCATCAGGTGGCTGTCTCCCATCCCACAGTATGGAGGCGGTTTGGAGGCTAGGTGTGGCTTCTCTCCTTATCTCTCCCCTTCCCACAGATACAGGAAGGAAAAAAAAGAATGTGGAAATGGTGATCGTAGCCACCTTCATGTAGCCCTTGAACATTTGCACCCTAATCAACTATGTAGAAATCATCAAAAATAAAATAATAAAAAAAATCAGATTGGCCTTATGCTTATATGTGGCTTCAGTTTGTTAATGCTGCCTTGTCTTTTGAGCTCGCACTCCCACACCCCATCCCATGATTTTAAAAAATGGGAATTCCCTCCAGTTTTATTAGCCTTTCTATATATCTCAAATTGCATGAATCTTTTCTGGCTGTTAAAAGCCTGAATGCTTTTAGACCCAAAAGAATGACTTCTGAAATGCTGGATTATCTACTTTTTTTTAAGATTTATTTATTTTTATTGCAAAGTCAGATATACAGAGGGGAGGAGAGACAGAGAGGAAGATCTTCCATCCAATGGTTCACTCCCCAAGTGACCACAATGGCTGGAGGTGAGCCAGTCCAAAGTCAGGGTCCCGGAACCTTTTCCAGGTCTCACACGTGGGTGCAGGATCCCAAGGCTTTGGGCCGTCCTTGACTGCTTTCCCAGGCCACAAGCATGGAGCTGGAAGGGAAGCAGGGTCGCCGGGATTAGAACTGGCGCCCATATGGGATCCTGGCGAGTGCAAGGCAAGGACCTTAACCAGTACACTATTGCGCTGGGCTCAGATTATCTATTAAAAAAAAAAAATTTATTTTTATTTATTTGAAAAAATAGAGTTACTGAGAGAGAGAGAGAGAGAGAGAGAGAGAAACTGAGATGTCTATCTGCCTGTTCACTCCCTAGATGGCTGGGCCACACTGAAGCCAGGAGCCAGGAGCTTTTTCAGAGCTGCCCATGTGGGTGTTGGGATCCAAGTATTAGCAGTGGAAGTGGAGCAGCTGAGACATGAATTCTCATTGGCTTGGCTGTGGCTGATGACAGCTTTACCTATAAGGTCACTATCTCGGCCCCTGTATTATTTGCTTTTATTAACAAGCAGTTGATTTTTAAGCCCTTTTTGTGGCAAATTTTGCTTTTTTGGCAGTTTCCAATGAAAAAAATTCTGAAAGTATGCTGGGATCACGTGGACACTGTGTGCAAGTTTGTTTGAAATGATGAGGATATTGCAGGTTTAGTAGCATTGAGCTGTGTGTTTTAAAATGTGAATTACTGGGTCTGGTACAATAGCTCAGTGGCTAAATTCTCTCCTTGTGACTGCCAGGATCCTATATGGTTGCTGGTTCATGTTCTAGCTAACCACTTTTGATCCAGTTCCCTGCTAATGGCCTGGAAAAGCAACAGAGGACGACTCAAGTCTTTGGGCCCCTGCACTCATGTGGGAGACTCAGAAGAAGCTCCTGGTTCCCAGCTTCAGAGAAAATTAGCTCTGGCCGTTGCAACCATTTGGGCATTGTGTCAGTGGATGGAAGACCTTTCTCTGTGTCTCTCCCTCTCTCTGTAACTTTGAATTTCAAATAAAATAAGTGAATCTTTTAAAAAAAATGTGATTTACTGTTCTTGCATCCTGGAATTGATTACATGAGCTAATGAGGTCAAATAATATGACAGATTAAGTGGATGTGTTGGTTCTCTTAGTTGAGGCTTGGACAGTAAATATTAATGCTACAGAAATGGATGGATTTCGATGCAGTTTTTGTTTTTGTATTATACAATAAATGAGTTTAAAATTTTTAAATTTCCTTAGAAAAATATCCCCATTTTAAAAAAAAGGCACTATGAAGAACTTACGTGCACCATATTTTTATTTTATATAATTCAACTTGACTTTTCCAATGTCTTTTTTTTTTTTTTTAAAGATTTATTTTTATTATTTTTTCATTGGAAAGGCGGATATACAGAGAGGAGAGACAGAGAGGAAGATCTTCCGTCCGATGATTCACTCCCCAAGTGAGCGCGACGGGCCGATACTATGCCGGTCCGAAGCCAGGAGCCTCTTCCGGGTCTCCCACGCGGGTGCAGGGTCCCAAAGCTTTGGGCCGTCCTCGACTGCTTTCCCAGGCCACAGGCAGGGAGCTGGAAGGGAAGCAGGGCTGCCGGGATTAGAACCGGCGCCCATATGGGATCCCGGGCGTGCTAGGTGAGGACCTTAACCACTTGCGCCACCGCGCCGGGCCCTCCAATGTCTTTAAGTTAAAACTGTTAAGCCAAGTAAAAACTTCAGTTGCCAATTGCTAACCTTGCTACATAACAAGGAAAATATAAATGTTTGCAAACGGCTTAAACATTTGCATGCACACTGTGCATTTATAACAAACTTCTGCTTGCACAAAACCCCACCCGCTCAAGGTTTAGGTGTATACATTTCCCCAGCTGAGCAATTTCTAGCATAACCACTAGTTTTCCTTTTTTTTTCCCCTCTACTTCTTACTCTCCCTCCCTTCCTACACCCCTAACTTTTAAAAAGACTGTATAGACTGAGAAAAAAAATCCCTTCTGATGGCAAGGGCTGGCCTGAGGCTCAGTGTGTGGTTATAAAGACCTGCACACAGGCAGGAACATTTTGCAGTGTTTGTTTTCTTTTCTTGCACTTACACATTAGGCCTACAGGAGCAGCATGTGAAATGTTTGCTGTTTTTCCCTTTTTAAACATCGCTTTTATTTAACATTTGATCACTGCTGTGAGCTTCGCCTACTTTTGTGCTTAACATGCTGAATAGAAAACTCCAGTGTGTGTTGCTTGACTGTTTTATAAATATTTGGTCAGACACGTATTAATTTGGCTGTAACAGTATTTGAGGCAAACAAACAAAAAGTTATAAAAAAATGGCCTTGGAGTATTCTGTTTTGTCATTTTAAGAGTTTCTAGGGTCTTCAAAATACAATTTATGTCTGAGGAAAACTGGAACCAGGAAAGTGGAACTCAATCTGGGTTTCTCACAAGTGGAAGGGACTCAAATGCTTGGGCTATTAATCTGTTCTCTCCGAGGGTATACACTAGCAGGAAGTTGGAACTTGAAGCAGAACAGGTGCTCAAATCAGGCATCCTGAACTGCAGGCTCCCAAGGGGCGTCTTCATCAAATGCTAGCTGCAGCTGTTTTTGTTTGTTTGTTTTTGCATAGTTGCACAGTAAGATTTACTTGGAAAATTATTCCATTTTTTTTTAAAAGACAGACAAAAGGAGTTTTAACAATTACCAAGATATGACCAGTCTTGTTGCATTTGCCCGTTCATTCTCAGCCTGTTCCTGATGAATTTACTAGTGTTAGTGAGTTACACTTTCCATACAACAAGCTGTATATAAAGTGCTAAATTTGATGGATTTTAACAGATGAGGAACAAGGAATATAATCCATATAATGAACCTGTTATTGCAGGAGTGAGAACAATGTTTTTGCTTTGCTTTAACTGCAAGTTGTAACAGTATTTGTGGAACCACAAATTCCACTTCCAGGGAATTGATAAGATACAAAGCTGGTTGGCCTGAGAGGCTCATTTCTTTCCCCTTTTCAGTAACTCAGTTGCGAGCTGGCTGGGCCAGACTAAACCAGCTGTGGAAAGATAAAGCTGATGTCAGCTTGTTCCTAACAGGCCAGGCTGTTTCTTAGGATTCTCACATTCAGACCTTGGCCCTAGTCTGCACACTCCCTAGCACTGTTCCTGGCCTGGGAGATCATTGCTACATTTTTGTTACTTAGAGAATGTAAGTATTGTGGAGACCGTGGAGGTGGAGCTCTCTTGTGCTTTCCTGCAGTGCTCATAGTGGCACAGTTTGCCTACCTTGCAGGCAAGCCCCATTTCGATGGGACTTGGATCTTAATTTTTACAAAGCATCTATGATCAGCCTACGCCATGGAACAAGGAGCGCTCCAGAAACTGTGTGTGCCCTCCTGCTTCTCTGCTTGCTTGTAAGTTACCCCATCCTAATGAACTCTATATTATATCGGAAGCCTGGGATGTATCATAAAGCTGGCTACCTACGTACGCACCAACTCAGCCTGTTGATCAGAGCTGAGGGTCTTGCTTACCAGGTTGAAAGGAGATCTTCATCTCTCTGTGAAGCTTTCGTAATGTTTCCAACTCGGGAAAGCAAGGTCTAAATTAGGGAATTGGACGTCTGGTTTGAGGTGTCTTTTAATATAGGGATGTAGTTAGCGGTAAATATAAATTATGATATAGCTGTCCAGGATACTTGAAAATAACAAGACAAGGCTTTTCAGGTCAGGGATTCAAGGGAATGCCAAACTCTCTGTTGATGCTCCCTGTTTAAGAGTTGTTGGGATATTTTTGCAATGAACAATGGCAGCTTTGCTTGGGCAAACTCCAAATAAAGTTATAGTGATGAGGACCGTAGGAGAGCAAAATCGTGTTAAACATTAAGATGTGGTTTTCATAGTGTCCCCTGGTGGCCAGGCTGAATGTGAGGACAATTTTTGGTTTTCAGGCACTGAAACTAAGTAAATCAAGTTGAACTGCATTTAGTAACAGTTAAGTATTGTTCTGCGGGATTTTTACTTCTGTGAGTGAGATGAGTGGTGAAGTCTAACTCATCTCTTACAATGAGTCTGAACTCACACGCGTTTTTACCAGCTGGGCTTTGGAATGATAGACTCCTAAAATATTGTTGCTTCTTTCAGCTAGCTTATGCTCTTCAATCTAACACTTTGTGCTAGGGGGAAAGCGTCTGGTTTTGTTACAGAAAACACAATCTGAGTACTGAATCACAGGCTTTGCTTATGTAGATTAAGCATTGAATGGAACCTTTGGTATTGTTTTGTATCAAAATGCTGTTTGCCATTTAAGTTGAAAGAAGCCATGTTGCTATTGCTGCAGGAGATGGAGGCTACACACAAACAACTCCCCACCGCAATCATTACCAGCATCTAAAACAAACTGTTGAGAGGGGAAAAGGGAACTGATAGGATGACCTTTGGGACTCCCTCATTAGAGCAGTGATTCCAGAAAGGATTTTATTATGTAAACACAGTGGTGTTTTTTTTTTTTTGATTATTTCTTTTTTCTGGGGCAGAAACAAAGATATATACACACACACTCTGGGAAAGAGGAGAGAGCAGGTTCCATCTGCTGGCTCAGTCTTCAAATGTAAATCATGGCCAGTCTCGGGCAAGCAGAGGTCAGGAGCTTGGAATGCAGTGCGGTTCTCCCACACGGTGGCAGGGAGCCCATGGCTTGTGCCATCACTTGTGGCTCTGCAGGTGTGCATCAGCAGAATGCTGGCATGAGATAGAGAGCTGGGACTCAGACCCGGGCACTCTGAAATGGGACGTGTGAGTCCTCATCTGCTAGAGTAACTGCTAGGCCAAACAGCCACACACACAGAGAAGTTTGTCTAGGCTGTGTTATCTACCTATGGCCTCCTGCTACCTGGTTCTGACTTATTTCTTAACAGAAAAATAGATGGACACATTGGCAAATGGAAAAATTTTTGTTCTCAAGCAGGTTATCTGTGACTGAAGAAATTTGGTCACTCTGGGGCTTCAGAGAGAGACATATGTTCCCTCATTCTTCTCAGAGCCCCCCCCCCCCCCGCTTTTTTAAAAAATAGGCCACTTGTCTTTGGATCTTCTTTCTTTAAAATATTTTATTTATTTTACTTGAACATAAGAATTGCAGACAATTTTCCATCCCCCTTCCAGTCAGAGCTGGGTCAGCCTAAGACTGGGAGCCAGGAGCTTCTTTTTGGTCTCCCACGTGAGTGCAGGGGCCCAAGAAATTGAGATATCCTCTGTTGCTTCCCCAGGCCATGAGGAGGGAGCCTGAATGGAAGTTTTGCAGCTGTTCTGCAGCTGGGACATGAAGCCGTGCCCTTATGGGATGTTGGCACTACACCACCATGTCAGCCCCACAGCACTTTGCTTTTGGCATAGTTTTCATTTTTGTTTTGCTTTCCTATGTACCAAAAAGAAGGCTGAATTTTTTTCTGCTTATCAGAAAGCAAGTTTGAGAAACACTGCAACACTACCTTTATGGAAGCAGCTGTTGTTAACTAAGGAACTAATCTTTATTTTCAAGATAATTCCCATCACAGTCATTCATGCCTTACATCACCATCTTAACAGGTTAAATTGGTACTAATGGTCATCTGTGAAGACAGCTGACTTTTCAGCCCAATTTTAGGTATTTTTAACGTTTTAATTTCAATTTTCTTTTTACTTTATTTTAAAGGCACAGACAGAAGCAAAGATCTGCCACGCGCCGGTTTTTTCGCCCAAAGCAACAAGCAGCTCCGATTCTTTCAGATGGAAGCCAGGAACCAGGAACTCCATTTGTGTCTCCCACGTGGGAGACAGGGGCTGTTAATCAATTATCTGCCGCATCCCACATCATAGCTGGAAGGTGGACTAGGTAGGACTGGATCTCAGGCAGTCTGATATACGATGCAGGATATAGAAAGATTCCGCCTTCGAAGCGGAGTCGACTTCTGGCCAACCGACCGCTCCCAGATTTATTCGCTCCGTAGTCCTCCGTAGTCCTCCATAGTCCGCGCTGTTTTCCCGGGATAGGTCACGGTTGGTGGCAACAAAAACCTTAAAGCGCATTTCCGGAAGTGCACCGGCCGACAATTCCTCTACCTCCCGCCAACGTTTCTTTTTTTCTAGACACACCCCTTTCGGTCCGGGAACAGAAAACTTCCGGAACCTTGAGACTGGGCCCTTGTTGAAGCTCCGGGGACCGAAATCCGCCGGCAACCCGGAAGCTCGCGGAACCTCACGAAGAGTCCAACCGGTCGGATTGCTTCTAGAAGAGAACATTTCCGTTGGGTCGGCGAGGAAGTAATTCGACGTCTGTAAAGGTCAGCTTTTAGTTCTCAGGTTCCGATTAGGCGCCGTGACGTAGCGAGGCGGGCTTTGGTGCCGGTCGTTCTCCTTCATTGGCTGTTGGCGCGGCGGCGGTTTGGAGTGAGAGGAGCACGTTGAGGGGCAGGCTGTGCGGAGTGTCGCGGCAACAGGGCTGGCGTGCGGCCCGGTTTGTGGTGGACATCTGGGCCAGTCCCAGGTGGGGGTCCCCGTGGCATGGATCGCGTGTGCAGTGCGTGGTACGGAAAGTGCGTGAAAAGGAAAGGCGTGTCGCCGCTGTGGGCTCGCAGCATCGTGGTTGCGTGGCTCAACAAGGCCGAGTGGGACCAGGTGACAGTTTATCTGTTCTGTGATGACCAGAAGTTGCAGCGGTATGCCCTGAACCGCATCAGCGTGTGGAGGAGCAGGTAAGGAAGAGGGCTCAGTGGTGTTACTTCGTGCCGGAGGCGGCTCACTTTTTCCTTTATCAAGTCCTCGGAGGCCCCATTTGCCTTTTCCCGTCCCCAATTGCCTGTTGCTTGCTCCCCAGTGTCTGAGGGGAGAGTCGCCAAACCGTTAGCATCAGTACCATCTGTGGATGCAAAGTAAAGGTGGTGGTGCTTCTGCGGCCCGGCCATCTGTGATGTTTAATCCTCTCCGTTGCAAAGCGCCCTTCTTCCCTCTCGGAGGGGGTGCCAGAAGGACCGGGGGGGAGGGGGGCGCTGATACTGGCTTAAGTAGCTCACGTCTTGTGATACACTTCCTGTTGGTATCGGGGAAGGTGTAGAGGATGCATGTGTAAGTGGGGCATCTTAGTGTGGTTGGTGCAGTTTTGTTCGGGGGCATCTAAGGGATAAAGCACTTCTTTAACCAAAGGAGGTGAGGATTTTGGGGGGAAAGAGAGGTGTCCAAATAAGTGTTGGCATTCTATTGGGGTGAGGTGATTGCTGTTTAAAGTCGTGCAGGACGGAGTCCCCCAGACATTGCTCCATTCTCACCTTCCTTTGTTCCCTTACCTTTGAGCTGGTCTGTAAGGGGAATAGCCTTACAGCACAACCCAGATTCCGAGGTGGATGGTGCGCCCAAGGAAGGGATCTCTTCCCGTGCACCCAAGGAAGGGATCTCTTATGATAGCGTTGGCCTGTGGCCCTTTAGGTTAGGCAACGAACTCCCCCTGGCAGTGGCTTCTACTGCTGACCTGATCCGCTGTAAGCTCTTGGATGCAGCTGGTGGCTTGGGCAATGATGAACTCAGACTGCTCTATGGCATGGCACTGGTCAGGTAAGACTGCATGAGGTTGAGGGGTGTGGGTGAGGGGTGACCTGATGCAAGATAAGCATGCGGTAAGCCAAATTTGGGTTCCAGTTGCTCCCTGAACCACAAAATCCTTTGTGTCCAAGTGTGGATCATCCCATGATGGCTGGCTTGGTGGCTTTGCTTAACCTTTGTCAACACATTCCTCTTTTTATATCCTTCTGAAAGCCTTCTGCTTCTGTCTTCTTTCTTTTGTTTTTTTTGTTTGTTTCTTTTTTTAGCCCTCTTGAAATGTGTGTTTGGGGAGGGCAGTGTTCAGAGCACATAATTTCTGTGAGTCTTCCGGCTTTGAAAGTCTGGTATTTCCTTCTTCCTCTTTAACTTCTGTGGAGGAACTTTTCGGAATGGTTCAATTATCCTTGGCTGTGATGTAGTGTGGATTTTTCAACCCTCCCCCTGGCTGCACTTATTTAGCATCATCCATTATCGCTTCTCTTCTCCCTGAACACCTAGGGGTTGCTGAGTTGTGTAAGTGGAGACACGGGCTGGATGTCCCTGATGTATAGAACCACTCCCAGTGGTTCTAGCTGTCTCCTACATGCTAGAAAAAAGCATACTGTCTCAGAGCTTTGTCATCTGTCAGAGCTTTTGCTCATCTCATCTGCGTTCCCCTTGTCTGCCTTGGGTTTCTTCCTTGTCCTCCTTATTCTCTGCATCATTTGACCATGCTTTCCATAATCACCTGGTATAGTGTTGTGTTGTGGCATAATATATTGTGTCATGATTTTTTTGTCCTAGACTGAACTCTTCAAGGCCAGAGGTAATATTCACCTGTAGAGGGCAGACACAGTAAATGTTGGCAAGGATGGAACCATCCCTGTTTTGACAGAAAACCATGAGTTCAACATAGGACAGTCAGTGGAAAGGTGGTGGAGATGTAGTGTGTCAGTAACTCAGCCACATGTTTTGAATACAATGATTCCTTGGGCTGTGCCACTTATTTCTCCCCCCAACCCCAGGTTTGTGAATCTTATCTCAGAGAGGAAGACAAAGTTTTCCAAGGTCCCCCTCAAGTACCTGGCTCAGGAGGTGCGTATGATAACATGGTCTTGCTCAGTTCTCTCTCTCCTCGAGGGCTCACCATATGGGACATGGGATAATGTGGGCACACGGTCAGACCACCTCATCTCAACACTACCAGCCAAAGCCAGCAAGAATTGCTCCCTTGTTCATGGCTGGTATCTCAGTGGGCTTGGCCTGCCCAGGTTTCTAGGAATGGCCCAGAGAGGCTGAGGAGTGTGAAGGTGCCTTTGGGTGGGGATAGAAAAGAGGTGGCAGTCACAGTGCCTACTCCAGGAGCTGACAGTCTGAGGGAAGAGACAATTCAACCTGATAGCATGAAAATACCAGATATTCTTGCCCTGAGTGAGTTCATGAAAATGTGCCCAGAGGGCAACTGTGTTCTTAATCGTCATAGAAGCTTCCTGGAGGAGCTACAGGATGAAGCAAAGGGTATAGGATACCCAGGGAGAGGAATGGGGAAGAGGGAGAGCAGTGAAGGTGATGGTTACTGGTCACTCATAGAAACTTCTTTGTTGCACTAGTACAAAACAATCAGGAGATCTGGCTTTTAATCTTGGCTCCGCCAGTATGATCGAAATCTTCTCTGAGGACCTCAGTTTCTCTAAGATGGAGGAGAATGATCCAGCTGATCATTTCTGAGTTTCTTCCACTTTTAATATTTCATAATTTCTATGCTCGCATCCTCCCCCACAATCAGGTAAACATTCCAGATTGGATTGTTGGGCTTCGCCATGAGTTGACCCACAAGAAAATGCCCCATATAAATGACTGCCGAAGAGGTGAGTCTCAAGGGGATATCCCTGTTGTAATTAAGCCAGGGGACTGCGCTGGGTGGCCCTTGATGTAGAAGGAGAGAGAAGACAATCTCTTACCTGGGGTCATGGTGGGGGACTAGAGTGAGACAAGTGATGTGCTTGCCTTGGAGGTAACATCAGAGACTCAGTAGTCAGGATTACATTTTAATGTGAAAGATGTATATAACAAAATCAGAATTTTAAAGAAAAACCAGGTTGACTGACTTCTTTTGTTTCAGGCCCCAAGATAGTTTAGCAGGGCCCCGTTTGATCCTGTTTTGATACATCATTTACAAGAGTTAGCCTCTCCTTCAATTTTGCTCCTGAGGTACTGGCCTCCTTAGCCTCAGTCACTTCAGCCTAGTGGTAGGATGTTTGAGCGGCAGGAGCCATTCATGAATCCAGGACTGCTTTGCACATCTTGATTAAGAACCTGTGAGGTAGCCTAGCCCTTTGTAATGGTGAAACTGGGACCTAGAAAAAGGGAAGAGACTTGGCCAAGGCCAGGTAATTTGATTGAGTGGGCACTAGTTTATTTTCCCCCTTACTGCCTCTTGCTGTTTTTGGCATCTTGTCTTAAATTCTAGTAATGTTTTTTTCCCTAGGAAAGGTGCTGGTGAGTAGAATAAAGCCAAGACCTGGGAGATAGACCAGAGTAAGGGAGGCTCTGTCTGGAAATTTGAGATTGAACCTTGGAGCCAGTCCTCTTTCCTGGGATCTTGCCATAGTGCACGCAATATAAGGCTGCAAGCCCCAGGGGCTGGGGACTTGAAAACTGCTAGTCTATAGCTTGGTCAATTGCAGTACCTTCCTCCTTTCCTCTAGGCTGCTACTTTGTCTTGGATTGGCTCCAGAAGACCTACTGGTGCCGTCAAATGGAGAACAGCCTGCGAGACAGCTGGGAGTTAGAGGACAAGGAAGAGACAGATGAAGATCATCAGGAAGATAAGAACATGGTTGTTGATGATATCACAGCTCAGAAACCAGAGTCTCGGATGGATGGAGAACGTGCACAGTTGGCTGTCAGAGCTGATGGAGATGACAAAGCCAGCCAGGAGGTGGAGTCTCATTTGCAAAAGGTTTTGAAGCAAAAAGAGCTGTATGGTAGGTGTCTGTAAGGATGGAGGGAGGCTCCGGCTTAGTGTTAACACTGGTTACTTTCCTGGCTCAGCATTTTGTTTCTTTTGAGTGGTGAGTGCTAACTTGAAAAAATTACTGTTGCAAACCACCTTCCTGGCTAGTTTCCCAAGAAATGGGGTGAGATGAGTTTAGGATCCCAATAGGAATAAAAGAGCTAGGCTGGCTGCCCTATTTGTCTCCTCATTCTATTTTAGAAAGAGCCCGAGATCTGCTGGTATCCTATGAAGAGGAGCAATTTAAGGTAAGAGGGGGCCCTTGACAGGGAGTGCTCTCACCTGCTCCAGCCATTTTTTCCCCCCTCTTGCAAGCTGCCTGAGAAAGAAGTCTTGAAAAGGAATTTGAAGAGAATTGGCAAAATATGGTGGAGGGAACTTCTTGGAAAGAGTGGGGAGAACTAGGGAGGAGACTAGACGAGGTGAGCCAATCTAGTTGATTCTTCACACTGGATGGAAGGGAGCAGATAATGAAGTCTGTGGATGATGTACCCTATTGGTGGGAACAAGTGGACCTGGAGAATTGCTGGCAAGTCACAAACCTCCGCAGTTCTTCAGATGACCAATAGGTGGGGACCAAGGGCTTTCCTAGATGAGGCCAGCCAGCAGGGCTATCTGTATCAAATGCCTATCTAATCAAATGCCTCCACTGAACTTTTCAGTATGGGATATCTTCTGGTGGTTGGAAGCCACAGGGAATTAGGTGAGGGTAGGAGGGAGGAAGGCAGGGGGAAAATCTGGCATTTGAGGGTCATGTTAATCTGACTTCTAGGGCCACGGGGGGGTATTGTTGGCCTGTCCCTACATGCCTTGCCCTATCCTCTGAAGGGCAGTGTTGAGGTCCAGTGGGAGGGGAGTCTAGGAGCGGGTGTGAGTGGGTTGCCTGGCTGAACCAGCCTTCTGATGGGACCCTCTTTTCTGGCAGGTGCTGGAGAAATTTAGGCATTTACCTCAGGCAATTAAGGCGTGGAATAACTTGTCCCCACGTGTAGAAGGCATCATGGCAGAGCTCAAGGGCATTACATGGGAGAACAGGTATGTAAATAGGTAACTGGGCTAGCTAGCTCACTGAAAATCTGTTTCCTATCCTAGCCTGTCCATCTTTGCTGTAGGAAATCTCAAAGAGAAAACCTAATCTGCCACCCCACTCTGTGTTCCTGCATTGTGCATTATCTTGTGTCCCTTGCTCTGCTAGCTACCTGCTAGAGGGTTGTCTGCCTTGGAGTCACCAGAATGGCCAGAGGCAGGAAGGTCCACTGTCATCCAGCCCTTCTTCCTCTCCATCAGTAGGATATAAAAACTCTGCCAAACTAGAAAAGGCCTTGATTCCTATCAACTTACTGACTTAGGTCTTGTCCAGGATTGAGGCTGAGGATATGCGGCCGAGCATTGCTACTGCCTTATTACAGAGTATCAACATCCCCTGGATGGTGGTGGGAGGTGGAGTAAAGGTGGGAGTCAGAGGAAGCCCTTCCCAGGGCCTGGCTCCTATAGACCAATTTCCTCCTCTCAGTATGGCCATGAGTATCTCCTCACCCCCGAAGAAAAAAACAGTGCGCAGTTCAGTTCAAAGCAAAGAAAGAGTATACCTATTTTTTTTTTCCTCCCTAACTCACTGGGGCTTTTGTTTTTTTTTTTAAGATTTATTTTTATTGGAAAGGCAGATTTACAGAGAGAAGGAGATACAGAGAGAGAACTGTTTTTTTCTAGGTACTGACCCAAGGAGATGGGAGATGAGTGGAAGGACAATTCTTCCCTCCTCAAGCCCGTTGTGCTGGAGTGAGGAATCTGAATATGGCAACCTTTCAGTCCCTGGGACACTTCGGGAGCTCCTTTTCCCCTTAGGCCAGGTCAGCCAGGAGAGCTTCTTGCCGGGTTGGTGGCTCTGGAGGAATTAGCTTGCTCTTGCTGGTTTAGGTATGAGTTAGATTGGGATGAGGGATTACCCCTGTAGCCTACTCTTTCAACCCTTCTAACTTTGTTCTGAGTTCTTGGAATCCCCAGTTATAGCTAGGGGTTTAGATATAATCTAGTGAATGACTCTCCAAGGTTGCTACCGGTAGAATCTTAAGAGGGTAATCAAGGAGGAAAGGGAAAGATGGAGGTGTTAGGTGCAAAACGAAGACTGAATAGGAACTGAAATCTATCTGAAAGACTTGAAACCTTGTGATTCATTTAATTCCTTCCTCTGTGAGCCTGGAATTTTTCTTCATTTATGTTGTAAAGCTTGCCCAGCTACCATTGCCTTCATTATCGGTCTTAGATCAGCATGTGTTTCATAAATATTTGTCCACAAGCCTCTGCCTCAGCCTCTGCTCCAGGAAGCTGAGGCTGAAGATCCTATTGTTTCCTGCCTCCCTCTTTATTTCCCTCCGTCCAGTGCTGTCTTGCCAGAGGCATTAGCTGCCTTGGAGATGGGTGGTGGTGGGATTAAAAGGTCTTCTGCTAGCTTTAGTTTGCTAAACTGGTGTCTTCTTGTGCCAGGGAGGCTGTGCTGGATGCTTTTTTGGATGACGGTTTCCTCATCCCCACATTTGAACAATTGGCAGCCTTGCAAATTGAGTATGAAGGTAAGATATTGGGGGCTCAGTGTACAGCCTTGTGGTTCTTTGTTTCTTGGGTGGGAACACCAGGGGTGGGCTAGAGGACGTGGGCTGTGGAACTCTGGCTATTTGCCAGCATCTGATGGCTTCTGGAAGCCCTTCAGTTCTCATATCTAGTAGAACAGGTAGCCACATTGATATGCCATTGTGGGGTTATGCTTCAGAAGTACCCTGGATTGGACTGGGTTAACTACACTGGGTGAGGTCTAGGGAGTGTGAATGCCATTATTATGCTGTGTTAATTGTGATTTGGCCGCTAGCTAGAAAGGTAGAATAGCACTGGAAGGGCCTTGTTTTTTGTTTTTTGTTTTTTTTAATTATTATTTTAATTTTTGGTGATTTCTACATAGTTGATTTAGGGTGATTAGGGTCAAGGGCTACAGGAAGGTCGGTGAGATCACCATTTCCACATTCTCTTTTTTTCCTTCCTGTATCTGTGGGAAGGGGGAGACAAGGAGAGAAGCCACACCCAGTCTCCCAAACGCCTCTGCACCCTGGGACGGAGGGTAGCCACCTGATACCACCCCTTGGTCCCTGATGTGGGGCATGTTCCGAGGGTCTTGCTCATAAGGTTTTGATAGTTCAACAGTTCTGAATTGCTGCTGATCTCGCCACTTCAAGCACGATGAAATCTCTCCAGAATCCACTGGCTGACATAGTCTACCTTAGAGTCTCCGTTTGCCCAGCTATTCACTGCCCACACATGGCTGGGGTAGTTGATCAATTTGTTCTGTCCTCTATCCTCTGTTATGGTACCAGGTGTCCTCTGCAGGCTCCAGTGTACTGCCATATCCTCCATGTGCAACTGGATATGCTGTCCACTGCTCCATCTTAGCCACTGAGGAGGCCCAGTTCTGACACATCCATGTTCAAACCATGGAACTGGAACCTGCAATTCTCTCCATGGTTGGGGTTCTGAGTCCATTGATTCATTTGGGGGGGGATCCCCATTGAAACTTCATCTGAGGTGATTCCAGACCTGATTCTTGAGTGTGTTTTCCAATATAGGGTCTGGCACAGTCCGTTGCCCCAATCAGCTTATGCACATGCTGGTGGTTGCAATTGCTGGATCAGTTCTGTTTCTAGCCCTGCAAGTACAGTGGCCCTGTCATTGAGTGTCCCTCAGGATTCATTTCTCACCTACATGTACTGTGGCTTTATCCATGGATGACGCAAGGCAGTAATTCCATGCCCCCAAGACCCCAGAGCTTGCTGCCAGGTGGATGAAGCCTGGCTCAGCTGTAGCTCTGGCCATCCACAAAGTCAGGATTTGCTCACTGCTTGGCAGCGGTAGACTGGGAGCTAGGAAACCCAGCAGGAAGCCTGGTCCAGTTTGGATTCTCCCAGCCATAGCCACATGGTTGGGGGATCCAGACACCTGTACTTCTGCGCATTTACCTGGACTCTGCCCACCAACAAGGCAGCAGCGAGCAGAGCCATGATCCTGAGCATACCCAGAGCTGTCCCAAGATTTGCGCATAGCATAATCGCTGTGGACAGCGGAAATTCTCGGACCTCGGGCTTGGACAAATCCAGGATTGGCCCACCGCTTGGCAGTGGTGGACTGGGAGCTAGGAGAGCCAGCAGGAAGCCTGGCTTGGCACGGGTTCTCCCTGGAAGGGCCTTGCAAAGTCATGTAGTCCAACATCCTCATGTTACAGATGATCAGACTGTGACCCAGAAGGGGGAAGATACCCAAAGTCAGTGAGTTGTCAAAAATCAAAGTTCTGTTCTTTATTTTTAATCAGTTGTTGGTTGTCAAAAACTAACTGGTTTCTTTCTCCCTGCCACTCTGCTGTTCTCTTTCCTCCTGTTCTGCGGTGGCAATACCGCTGGTGGTGGCGGGGCTCGTGTGTGCGTGTCTACACTCCTCTCTCTCACTGTTGTTCTTGTTGCTCCCTGTTGCTCCCTGTTGCTACCCTTGCGCTACCCTTTTCTCATCAACGGTTGTCCCTCGTAAACCAGAAAATGTGGACTTGAGTGATGTCCTGGTGCCAAGGCCGTTCTCTCAGTTCTGGCAGCCTCTGCTCAGGGGGATGCACTCCCAAGCCTTCACTCAGGGCCTACTGGACAGGTTGTTCTCTGAACTGCCAGCCTTGGGCAGCAGTGGGATCCGGCCCACCTACATCCTCCGATGGACCGTTGAACTGATTGTGGCCAACACCAAGCTGGGTAAGAGAGGCAAGCCCTGATCTGAGGGCCTAAGGCAGTGCCAGGCAGGAGCAGCTGCCAGTATCCTCAGCTGTCTGCTTTTATGGATGGTGACAAAAATTGGCTCCCTTCCTGCTTCTTCCTGGGGCCCGGAATGCTGCTCTGGGGCCAAGTGCCTTGAATGCTTTGAGTAGTTTGGAACAATGGGGTGGGAGCGCCTGGGGTGGGGGGAGACAAAGCCAAACCTTTTAAGGCCAAAGGTTGGGTGTGGAGGGTGGGGAGCTCACTGCTTCCTTCTCAGTCCTCTCTTATCCCTCAGGACGGGATGCTCGCCAATTTTCTGCAAGCCAATGGGAAGCAAGAAAGAACTGGAGACTGTTCAACTGCTCTGCCAACCTTGACTGGCCCCGGGTGGTCGAGTCCTGCTTGGGCTCACCTTGCTGGGCTAGCTGCCTACTCCTTCGGCTGTAAGTCCCTTGAACTTGATTTGGTAAGAGTGAAGCCCTGCAAGCCTCAGGGCCATGCAGCCCCACAAGGGCCAAGTTGGAAGGCCCTTTTGAAGACAGGTAGCCCAGTCTCACTCTCATTGACAGATGGGAAATCTGAGTCTGGGAGGGGGGTAAAGTATTCTTGCGTGAGATCATACAGCTTAAGACCTGGCTAAGCTAAGTCCAGCGTGAGAATGCCTAGCACAGTGGCCTGCACAGAGTAAGTGCACAATAAATGCTAGCTGCTGTTTTTATTAAACTTGGGTCTTCTGACTGCATGCCCAGTGCTGTCTCCTGTATTATCTGCCCAAAGTCTGCCTCCTTCATGCTGGAAGTGTGGGAGTCCTAGCCTGACATTCAAAGATTTTTCTCATTCTGGTGCAACCTCTGAAGCCCTTTTACCCAAGCAACCCTGGTTCTGTGGCTCAACTGAACATTGCACTTATTTGTATCAGTATTTGTAGTTGTCTCCTTTTCGGTTTCTCTGCCATTTCCTGACCTCAAACGACTTCCCTCATATTCATGGACATCTTTAGCATCTGATTTCTCTTCCTGCTTTCTGGAACAGTATCTGTTGCATTTGGATGATCCACCTGATGCCACCCGTGACTTTCATTGCGCACTACGCTCAGCAACCATTTCCATCAGAGCTCTCGCGCCTCTGAAGGCTGACATCCCAGCATCGCACTCAGTGGCCACCACCTCTTATCTTTCTGGTTTTTACCCTCATTCCCCATGACCTCTTTGCATCCAGACCATCATTCTTCCATTTCCTCCTCCCCTCCCCTGACCTCGCTGCCTCTCAGTCGTATCTGTGGTTTTGGCCTTCAGTCACTGATGATCAGCACCCTCTGCTCTGCTCATCCTCTGGCTGTATCTCACTTGCAAAACCCCAAGTTGGGATTCCCTGTTCTGCTTCATTGCTCTTCAGTCCGGATAGCTGAGCTGTGCTGAAGAAAATCACATAGCCGTGCGCATTGCATTGCTGCCCCTGCAGAGGTATGAGTTTTAATCTCAGGCCAGGCCTCATTTCTGCCTGTCTGAACTTTGACTTGTTTTCTGACCACTAACTATTTCTCTCATTTTCTGACTATTCTAAATCCCTTACCACTTACCTCAAGCCCCTCCCCTTTCCCATTTTACCCTAGCTTCCTCGAGCACATGGAGGCAACAGCAGGGCCCCACCGACCTGAGGTCCAGCTCTCGTGACCTGATCTGCAGCTCCACTCAACCTTGTCACCTGTCTCGGGAAGAGGTGGCCTTGCCCTGCCTCAAAGCCTGCTCTGCTGCTTGTGCTCTGCATCGCTGGGACCTCACCCAGTCTCTCCCTCGCTCTCCTGACTCTTGTTCTTCAACCTATGAATATCCCTGAAGTTTTTTATTTTTCCCTCATCTTAAAACAACAATACAAGCAAAATCTCCTTTCGCCCAGATCCCTCTGTTAAGTTGCCATCAACTTGTCACTCCTTCCGCTCCAATCAGAACATTTCAAAAGAGCAATCTGTGTCCAACCGTCTCAGTTTGCTTACTTCTCAAGCTGCTGCAGTTCAACATTCACCCCAGGAGCTCCTTTGGCCTAACCAGCGAAACCAGTGAGCCTTTGTCACTGTCTGTGTTTGCTGCATTGATGCTGCTTCCTACTTCCTGCTAGAAGTGCCTGTGATTATAACTACTTCCTACAAAGTACCGAGGCCCACATTTCTTTATCTCGTCCAGGCCTTGGCCCCAAAATTCAGCCTGCTGCACTTGACTGCACATTGGACATCTCTCCTTGGATGACTCATAGGCAATTTACTGTGACCAGAAGAGAATTGTTTAGCTTATTTCTTGCCCAAACACCAAAGTGATCTTCCTGTTTCCTGTCTCATTGGAGACAATGCCATCTAGCCTGTTCTATTAACTCTCAAATATTTCCCAAATCTGAGATTTTGTTTTGCCCTGCCTACTTCCTCTAGTGTCTCCTTTTGTTCTTTCTGACTAAGCTTTTCAAGGGGAAGGGCTTAATGTTAACTATCTGTGCCCCATACAACTCCAGGCCCCAGTAAACATCATTGAACTAAACTGTCCTCTGCTTTCTCATGGCCAACAGTGCTGTCATAGCTGGAATAGGAACTGACCCAGTGCCTGGGGCATGAGTGTCTGGAGGCTAAGACTTTTAGCACCCATCCCCACTCCTAGGCCCAATCTCCCACTGAATCCAGTAGTAGTTTCTTGAGCATTTATGGCACAATAGTATGTTCATAAAATTAAGAACAAACAGGGACTTGTGGACAGTTAAGGGAAGACCTCCAATAGATGGGATTGAATTGAGCAGACACATTGCTAGATATGTATGCTATAGAATAAAAGTGGCAGGGCTGAGTGGGGGCAGAACCAAAGGAGCCTGGAGAAGTGTCAGGAAGAACATTACAATCAGAGGGGAGGTTTTTGAGCCACTGAAGCAGGGTAAAGAACAAAAGGAAGTTTTAAAGCCCAAACGGAATATGGCATGTGTATGTAATGGGGATGGGTGAGTGGGAAGAGAAGCAGGCAGAGGTTTGCATAGCGGACCTTAAAGGTACTTTCTAGTCCTAAGTACCTGCAGAGTGGAAGCTGCAGGTCATGGAGAAGTTGGGACCACAGAGATCTCCCAACCCAAGCATACCAGAGGAATGTGACACACGCCAGCACTAACAGCGGCTCACTTGGGTACGATTCCTAGTGTACAGGATCTGTCTTTCCCAATAATCAGAGAATTTAGCTCTCATCTCTCCATTATACACAGTGGGAGTCAGGTGGTATGCAGAGTGTTAGCAGCCCATCTGCAAGGCAGTGCCGGAGCCACATTCCAGAGAGCCTAGCCTTAGTCCTGTGCTCATCTATGATGTCCTGCTGCATGGTACCATAGCAGGAAGCATCCGTCACTAGACATACCAGAGGAAGGAGATGCATTTTAAGATTCCTATCACCCAGGCACCTTCACAGCCAGACAGCAGCTCAAGAGCAGGCAGGTAATAACAAACATCAGCGATAAGGCATCTTGCCAGTATCAGATGCCTGGGGAAATTTATTATTCATCACACTAATGGACCGCAGTGAGAGGCCAGAGTTTCTCTCTGGCTTTTCCTCTTAATAAAGCTGGAAGCTTTTCAAGAGCTTTCCCCAGCCAGCCAGCCAGCCAGCCAGCCAGCCAGCCAGCCAGCCAATATCAGTTCGGTTTGAATCAGTGTCCTCCTGGACTATCGAATTAATCTCACAGAAAGGGTCCCCCAGACCCTCACTGGCAATCCTACCCATCCCCAGACCTGCCCCCAACTAATGTGCGAGTCCAGTCTGCATGTGTCCAGACAGGAAAGAGCACGTGGAGCAGCGGGCCTCTGTAGGAACTGCTCATGGTTCAAGTTCAACAGATCCAGCAGGAAACTCCCACCCTTCTCCCCAGCCACATTTCCATAGTGCCCAGGTGCCTGTTGGATGCCACGTTGTCTGTGTGGTTTGAGGGGGCTTGCACTCTTCCCCCTACCATGAGTCTCTGTCTCAGCAGCTCTGTGTCTGTCTATGCTTTCGCTATGAGCGCCGTCTTACGTGTGTGCAATGTCCTCATCTTTAACTCTCCTCGGCCTGCCCCCTGCCAGTGGTCACCTGCTCTCTGTCCTTCCCAGCTTCTCTCCCTTCCGTCTCCATTGGGGGTACCCTAGGTCAGCCTTCACCAACTCTGACTGAAACAGTGGCAACAGGCTTTTCCCTGGCCTGCCAGCCTTGGCCAACCTCCAAGTGACATCTTCCACCCAGTTCCTATGGTGATCTTCAGAAACACAGCCTTCACCTGTGCTCAGAGTTGGCAGGTGACCCCTCCCCCTTCCCCCCATACACACACACACACACACACACGTCCTTTTCAGCCCTTCCCAGCCTTCTCTTCCTCCCACAGCTCCTCAGCTCAGGCTTTGCTCTGAAGCCAGGCTCTGCATCCGGCAGGATGTGCTCGCTCTTGTCTCGGATCCTGCACACAACCCTCTGGTCCTTGCTCTCACCTGCCGTCTGTGTGCTCTCCAGCTGCCATGGCGCCCACAGTAGGTCTGCAGTGCCTCTCTCCCACATCCTGCTTTGTCTTGTCAACTGTTGCTTTTTTTTTTTTTTTCCTTCTCCTCTATTCCAAACTGGACCATAGCTGTTCCCAGACAGGATCACACTTTGTGTGTCACGCAGAAGGAGCGCAGTCCAGTTGCAGGTGCATTCTTGAAGTAGCGGACAGATTGCCCAGCTAGGACAGAAAAGAGAAGGATCTGCTGTTCTCATTTCCAGCCTTGCAGGCCTACTGGCGTGCTTGCATATTTGTGTAGCATTTCAATGCAGACTAATAGCTATCATTTATTGTATACCCACTGTGTGCCATTCACTGTGCCAGGCATTTGATGTCAGCTTTCATAGTTACTCCTCTGAGCAGCCGTATTCAGATAGTGTCATTATTGGTTCTCATTTTATTGAGTTTGTGGAAATAAGGTATAGAGAGGGTCCAGAGGTCCTGTTGTTTCTGTGCTGTCTGCTGCACTGCCTTTCACAGGCTGGTAAGGAAGCTTAGCCACCAAGTTCACACCCTCTGGATTATTAGGGTACGAAGTGACTTGAGATTCTGAATCTTTCCCTACCCCATCCCTCCCTTTGCTTAGCGTCTTCAAAGCCATGGGGCAGGTCCTACCACAAGGGGAACAGGAGAAGCTGTTGCGCCTCTGTTCCATTTATACCCAGAATGGAGAAAATAACCTGGAGCAGGAGGGCTTTGAGCCCTCCCCGATTGGGAAGTCCCCATACACCCTGGACAGCCTGCAGTGCCTCCTCAAACCAACTGGCTCCAGCTGTGGGGCTGAAGGAAAGGCCCAGGAGAAGGGCAGCTTTAATGAAGCCAAAGAGGAAGAGAAGGGAAGAAAAAAGATCTTGGAAGACCACACAGAAGAGGATGAAGAGGAAGAACAAGAGATGGAGGAAGAGATAGAGGAAGAGGAAAATGACCAGGAGGAGGAAGTAGAGGATGCTGAAACAGATGAAGATGATGAAGATGAGGAGGAGGAGGAGTCGGAGGAGGAGGAGGAGACTGAGGAGGAGGAAGAAGAGGAGGAAGACGGAATGGATGTGACACCTTATACTGCAGAGCAGGAATCCCCTGCTTTTGAGTTCACTAGTACCATGGCCCACAAAACAGGAGCTTTGCATGGCTCATCATGGCAAGTTAGCTCAGGTAAGGTACCTGACAGCCACTTGCATCTTACATGTATTTCTTCCTTCTTGCAGACTCTAGAGGTTTCCTTTCATCCCAGGGAAGAGATGGAAAGTAGTGTGTAGCCAGAGTGAGTCAGTCTGGTGCATGGATGACAAGTGGTTTTTCCCTCCTTTAGGCTGGCGCCTGGTAAGCACCAGGAACCACCATAGGCTATAGGGCTGGCTCATGTGGTGAGCACGTTCCTTGAGGCTGTGTGCGTGCACTGTGCAGTGACACACAGCCAGGAGAAGGCCAGAGGCCTCCGGAGTGGCTGTGTATGTAGATGATGCTGTATCATTTGGGGCTAGTAAGCAAGGTTTTTGTATATGTGACTAGGTAAATACCGAGAGGCTGGCTGGTGGTATGACAGGATTAGAAAGAAGGAACGCAGAGCATTCAGTCAGAGAAGCTGGAATTCGGATCAGAAGAGAAATAAGAAGTATGAGAGATTTTGCTGAGCACACAGGAGATCCAAGTGGAGTGGGGAGAGCTGTAGGGAAGGTTGCTGGTAGGAGAATGGGAAACCTGTACCTTCTCTGCTGAGGGTTGTCTTGAATGACTTCATTAAGACTAGTAAGCAGAGATGCAGAAGGAGTAACAGTGATGATGTGTGCTTGCACACAGTAGAGGCGGGGGCATGGCCTGTGTGCTAGAGACTGAGGGAAGGAGGGGGAGAAAATGACTGGGCCTGGGAGGGGAGTGAGAGAGAATGAGTGTGTGTGGAGGGGAGGTAAAAAGGGAGTTTATGGGGAAAGGTATAATCTTTGTCCTTGTGTAGACAGGTGCAGAGGGGGCTGAGACATAAAGGCCTTGAGTCCTAAGGTTGGGGGTGTGGTTTGCCTGCAGCTGCTGGGCATATAATGTCATGCTGACAAAGAGATGCCTTAAGGCAAGGAGCACTGGAGGGCTGTGTTTTGAGTCTTTAGAATGGAGGTAGGGAGGGAGAAGTGGATGGTGAAAGACATTATTTTGAAATGTGCAGCTGTGTGTACATGCAAACAGGGTCATGCATATGTTTGGAAGACAAGGCAGGTTTACTGAGACCCACAAGGGCCAAGAGGTGTTTGTTAGAAAGAGAAGCAGCAACAGTAAGAGGTGAGAACCTGTGGAGGAGATTGGGAATAGATCATGAGGCAGCCATCCAGAGGTGGCCTGTGCGTCTGCTGTCACTGACGGACTGTGTACAAGAGTGTCAGGCTAGAGATCAGGGCAGTGACCTAGTGATGGTAGTGGATGTTAGTAATCGGGAGGATGTTTAGGTTGGTGGCAGAGCCCGTAAGGGGGATGACTCTTGTGCATGAAGATACCCATCTATGATGGTGATGCTGGGCATCAAGATAGGCACAACCAGAGGTGGGGAGTGGGCAGGCACAGGAACCACCATTTTTGAGGGGCGTCTCCTGGTTACATAAAAGAGTTGGTCTAGAGGTGATATGTGGGCTTTTAGCTTAGCGATGAAAGAAGCCTGCATCCCATGTCAGAGTACGTGGGTTTCATACTGGACTCTAGCTCCTGACTGCAGCTTTCTGCTGATGCAGAGCAGGTGAGGCAGCAGTGCTGCCTCAAGAAATTGGGTTGTTGCCACCCTTAGGGGGAGACCTGCATTGAGTTCCCAGCTCCTTGTTCTGGTCTTCACCTAGTCCCAGTTGTTGCAGGCATTTAGGAGGTAAACCAACAGATGGGATATGTCTATATTTGTTTCTCTGCCTCTCAAACAAATAAATAGAAATTCAGAATAAAATACTGGTCCATGGGCAAGGGTTTGGTGCAGTGATAAGCGCCACTTGAAATATCTGCATCACATTTCTGAGTTCCTGGGCTCAAATCATCCCGTTCCAGCAGGCGATGCCTCAAATAGTTGTGCCACCCAAACGGGAGATTCAGATTAAGTTCCAGGCTCCTGGCTTTAGTCTAGCTCAGCTCTAGCTATTGCAACATTTGGGGGGTGAACTATTAGATGGATAACTATTGATGGGTTGCTCTCTCTGTCTCTCTCTCTCTCTGTCTCTCTCTCGTCTGTGTGTGTGTGTGTGTGTGTGTGTGTGCACGCCTTTGAATAAATAAAATGAATAACAGGTTTTCTGTTTTTTTTTTTTTTTTTTAAGAAAGTGGTCCTCGGTGGATACCTTAGAGAATGCCAGGGACATTAAGACAGGGAGAATGCTTTGCATATCACAGAAATACAGGAGAGCAGAAACAAAATCTCTGGAGCTCACTAGTGAAGGCTTCACTCAGATACACCATATTCATTTGTGTAAACATGGAGAGGGAGGATTTAAAGTGGTACTGTATTGAAAGTGGACTGTGTGTATAACGGTGGGGTGAGGACTGGGTTGTGCATGTGTAAGGGCTAGTGCCTTGTCTGTCCCCTTGCCATTGCTCCATTTCTACCTGCACGCGCAGGTACAGGGAGATAGGGCTGTAACTTCTGGTTTGTATGCCTGTGTAAAAGAGGTGTGGGAGGCAGGGTGGGGCATGAAACCAGGGGCATTCATTAAGGACTTGGTACGTGTGCTTCTATGTATATACCTGCATGGCAGCAAGGCAGGCTTTCTCTAGTAAAAGGGATTGTTTTTTGTGTGTGTATCGGGCGGGTGGGGTGAGGCAAGAAGACATTGTCCAGAGTAGGGGCAGGGAATATACATTACTTGTGTGAGAGAGCCCACCCTGAAGTTGGTGAGGGGATGAGTTGTGGGTGTGCATGCCCATGGCTTCAGGCAAGGCCACTGTCATTGCAACACATCACGGAATTAGCATGTAGCTGTAGAGGAAATCTTAAGTCATTCAGGTACTCTGAGGTAGCAATATGTTTGGAAGAAGGCCGCTATGTGACTTCTGGGACATCCAGACCCTCCACTGTGTGTGTGTGTGTGTGTGTGTATCTGTCCATCCATCCAAAGGCAGGAAAAGGAAAATAGTGGATAAAAGTGAGCTTGAGGCAGTGATGTAGCCAAGTCTAAAAATGTTATCTATGTCTGTGTGGGGACATGGCAGAGGAGGTGGGAGGAAAGCAGAGGAACGAAAATATGTCTGTAGTTGTGTACATGCCTCAATGTGTGTGTGTGTGTGTGTGTGTGTGTGTGTGTGTGTGTGTGTGTATGTATGTATGAGGGAGTGAGCGAGAGAGACAGATGGACAGACAGACATAGGGGAAGAAGGGCTCCAGGGAATATGTGAGGAAGTAGGCTGCGTGGTGCAGTGGACTGTGCTTGAGACTAAGACAGTCAGTCCATTGGAAATGAGAGTGAGAGAGCAGTGAGCCTAGGGATACATAGACAGCCTGTGCTGAGTGGGTTTAATGGGCTGGGTAGGCGGGCCTGTGCACTAGAGAATCAGTTCGTCAGCCCACTCCTGCCACCTGTCTTTGTTC
Organism: Ochotona curzoniae; assembly: GCF_017591425.1. NCBI lineage: Eukaryota > Metazoa > Chordata > Mammalia > Lagomorpha > Ochotonidae > Ochotona > Ochotona curzoniae. Next base: position 34,803,969 of record NW_024465023.1, read on the forward strand.
TACAGAAGATGCACGATGGGAAAAATTCCCTATAGGCCGAGTGCCAGGTCAGACTGAGGACCCGGCTGAGCTGCTGCTGGATAAATATGGCACCATGTATCTTTTGGAGCAGCCTGTGCTAGAGCAGCGAGTGGAACCCCCAAAGTGCAAGAGTAGGTGAGTGCCCGTGGGAGCAGGATTTCTCACCCTGTTTCTGCCACCTGTGGAAGGGAGAGGAGGAGGCCAGGTGGGGTGGGTGGGGGTAGTGGCTATGCCTATCCAAGGCTTAAATCAGTGAAGTGTAAGCTCTAGTTGCTGGCGGGGTCCTTGCCCAGGATACCCTGCCCAAATGTGGAGAGCCAGTGAAACAGCCATATAGAGCTGGCTTGGAACCCTTCTCATTATGTCCACCTAGTATGTGTATAAATGGACATTAGTTTGTGTGCATATGAACATGTATTTTTTTTTTAAGGAATTCTCTAAAGGGTCCCACAACTAACAAAAGCTTAAGAACAAGATGCTATAATTTTTTTTCTCATGTTCTTGTACACAAAGAAAACTGAGACCCTGAAATGGGAAGGGATTTGTGCAAAGGTGTACACAGAGCAGTCAGTCGGCCTCCCTGTGCTGTCTGCATAATGGCAGCCATGGTTGTGCAAGCCTCCATGCTCCTCCTCCAAAGTCGCCTTTGGATTACAGGCATAGGAGCCCCGGAGCATCAGGGAGCCAGGAACTAAGTGGCCCTCACAGAGGGCTATGCTGGTTACACCGAAAAGCCCATCCTGAGGGCCTGTACGTTCTGAAATGCTGGACCATTGTGATCAGAAAGATCTTGTATGTCAGAAAGATACTACTGTGGACCCCTGAACTTTGCCTATTTTATGTGCCTTATCTCTGGGGGATGTGAGCCCTTCTTCATCTGGGCATTTTGGGAGAGGGCTGAAGAACCCAGGGGCTCCATAAGAAGACCAGGCCCAAAGTAATGCCATGGCCTCTCTATTGATGGTCAAGGGGGAAGCACACCTCATGGAGAAGAGAGGGAGCTGCAGAATCCAGGAATCCAGTTGAGAGTGGGGTTTACTTGTCTGAGAAAGAGGTCCCATCTTCCTTCAGCCCGAACCCCCTTGGCCCTGGGTAAGGCTGGCTCAGTGAGCACCAGGGTATCAAGGGTGAAGTATGGGCAGATGGAGTTGTTAAGTCAAGACAGCAGCTTATTCAATCCAGCTCTCCACACCCCTGTAGTGGGGAAACCCCTCTGCTGTAGCAGGGTATGCCCACGCCCACCCCTGCATCTCTGACTTGCCTATGTGACCTTGGGCAAGGCTTCTCATCGCTGTGCTTCAGTTTCCTTGTTAATAAGATGGTGGGTGGTAGGATGGGATAAGACTAGATCATCTCTAAGGGATTTTGCCCCCCTGTAGAAGCATAGCCATGGATCTGTCTGAGTGAAAAGATGATGACTTTGTTCTCACCCTCATCCAGGAAGTCCCTTTGATCTTCAGGAAGCAGGAGATACAGTCATGTTCTGAGCATGACCAGGGAGAAGCAATTTGCAGCTGTTTCCCTAGAGCAGTCTTACAGTTGGTGGGAAAGAGCAGGGGGTTCTGGTGCTACGGCACAAACATGGCCTTGAACCTCTTAACCAGTTACTGGGTATGGGAAGGACCCAGTCCAGAGTCCTCTGCTGCCATCCCAAGTTCCTGGGCCTTGGGAGGAGGCCCTGTTAAGGAATCTACTTTGAGCAACTTCATAGTAGTGGCATGGGGTAGGCCCCACTCCCTTAGCTCAGCCCTAGAAACTCTGCTTTAATCCAGTTCGTGTCCTGGGGCTATGCATAAAGCTTCATTAAAAGTTCTACTCTCCCTTCATTTTTCCTTCCCTCAGGTAAGAGAGCAAAGCCATCCCTGGCTCCTACTTGAAATTGTTTCTGAGATTTCCTCCAGGCTTTATATAAAGCCAGGAAGGAGGGTGGGCCTCAGTCTACATCATCCACACACCAGCACATGCACACCTCTAAGCATTCTCTGCCCCTCCCAGGCCTAAAGCTGCCTCCTTCCCTCACTGACCCCTCTCTTTCTCTGCAGCATCTTGGGCCTGAATTGTGATGTCAGCAGTGGCAACTGCAATAGCAGCAAGTGCGAGCGCCTTTTCTGGAGCCAGGCACAGATGCACAGGATCAAAACTGGCCTTCAGCTCTTCTGATGCCTATCCTGGTGCCAGAGATCGTCCAGCCCCACCAGGACAACAACCCACTGCCCTGTGCAGTGCACCTGATGTTCCACGATACACCCTGGGAGACAACCCAGATCGGCCACTTCAGCTTAACTTTCCACCACAGTGGAGTTTTGAGTACATTTTGAATCTTTTGTTACGTTTTTGAAAAATAATAAACAGGCAGCTGTTGTTTTGATGTTTGTGACATGAGAGGGTATGGGCTGGGGCAGGCTGCTGTAGTTTTCCCTTTACTGTGCAGGATCCAGAGAGGGTGGCATCATAACAGACTTTGCACAGGAGCTGGGTCCTGAGGCCCCTTGTCTTGGCTGCTCCCATAACTAGGTTTTGTCCTTTCTGTCTGACTCAACTTGCTTGTTCCAGCTGTGGTGTGAGGCTATCTCACTTGGAAGATCAGGCTTCAGGGGAGAGGTGTTACTGACCCCAGAGCCAAGTCTGCTGGTGTCAAGGGGGCTCATTCAGCTGCACTGATGGTGGGAACCCAGGTTTTCCTGCAGTTACCAGACAGATTTCTTGTTCATTTCCTTGTCTTCTTCACTGGGCACCAAATGGCTGAAGCTGTACTTCTCCAATCTTTTGATTGAGAATAGACTGGACTTCTTTGTGGTAGGTGATGGAGCCACAGAAATGTCTTGAGAACTGACGAAGAACCCATTCTTTGTGGTTAGTCAGTCTCCCCTTATGATAATATACATGACATTGGATTTTTAAAAAAATTTTATTGGATTTATTTGAAAGGAAGAGTGTGGGGAGAGAGAGAAATCTTTGATTTGCTGTTTCACTCTTAAAAATGGCCACAGTAAGTGAGGCTGGGCCAGGCTGAAGCCAGGAGCCCAGAATTACATTGGGTTCCTGGGCACTTGGACCATCTTCCACTGCTTTCCCCAGGTACATTAGCAGGAAGCTGGATTGGAAGTGGAGCAACCATGACTTGAAACAGTTCCTGTGTGGGATGCTGGTGTCCCAAGTGATAGCTTAATTTGTGCCACAATGTCAGCTCCACAATTAAAGTTTTGAGTTGGTCCCCTAGGGAGTCCACAACACTGGAAGGGGATATATAAAATATCTTTGTGGAGATATATCTATAAATTTTTCTATCAAAACTGATGCACAGATTTATCAGATTGTCAGAAGCATGGTTAAGGTTTCCATTCCTATGTGGACCCAAGAGGTAGACATGTATAAAACAGTTTGACAAAGTCAATTTTTCTTCAACTCTTTCCTCTCGCCTCACAGTGGTAAATGCTCAAAGTCAACATCCTGATAAGTTTGAGGCCAGAGAGCCCTCGGAGAGCATCCAGGCCACACACAGTGAGGGCATTTGCAAATGTGTACTGGCCAGCACCTGTTCAGTGGGGAGATTGGTGCCAAAAGCCCTCGGTTCTCCACCACTGCCCCACAACAGGCTTGACTTTATTCTCTCTGTTGGGATCCTACATAAGGTTTTTTTAGAAGATGGATTTTGACAATCAGTATTCTAGCTTAGTCTAATTCATTGTAGGTACTGAGTCATAAAAAGAAGAGACACAGGCCCAGCATGGTAGCCTGGTGGCTAAAGTTCTCACCTTGCATGTGCAAGGATTCCATATGGGCACCAGTTCTAATTCTGACAACCCCGCTTCCCATCCAGCTCCCTGCTTGTGGCCTAGGAAAGCAATAGAGAACAGCCCAAAGCCTTGGGACCCTGTATCTGCTTGGGAGACCTGGAAGAGGCTCTGGGCTCCTGGCTTTGGTTTGGCTCAACTCTGGGCATTGTGGCCGCTTGGGGAGTGAATTGATATATGGAAGATTGTCCTCTCTATCCTCCTCTCTGTATATCTGACTTTCCAATAGCAATAAAATTTTAAAAAGAGACACCATAAAAGAAGAGATTTGTTCAGACCACGGAGCAAGTGTTTTCTCATATCATCATCACCTGTGTACTGCTCCTGGTCTTGTGAATCAGAAAGGTAGAGAGGAAGGTGATGTCCATCAAGCAATTCTGATGCAAACTAAAGTTTAAGGCTCATGGATACCGACAAAGAGCTGCCTAAAGACCTGGGTTCCAGATAAATGTCACCACTTTCAAATAGGAGCTGATTTGGGCCAGTAATGTGAGTTTCATCTGTAGAAAGATTATAATATTTGCCTCACATATTTGTTATAAGACTCAAAACCAGGAAGAGATGTGCTTTCTCTGAATATGTGTGAGTGATGTGCATTCATGCCAGGGTTGAAAAACCTTGAATTTAGAAATCGGGTGCCTATATAACTATGGCCCTCATGGACTAAAAGATGGGGAGCAGGTGATCTGAGCTCATTTCTGGTCCAGATCCAGAGAGAGTGAAGAGTCAGGACATTGTTAGCTGTAGTCCTGAAACCTGACAGTTGAGAGACCAGGCTAAAGGACTTCAGATGGTTGTGGGTGAGATGGGGTGGGGTGTAGAGCTGCCAGGAAGCACACTTGGCCCGGTGCCTTTGCATCTTCTGATGGGAGAGAGATCAGAGACTGATTGGCGTTTGAATTGCATACATTTAACTTCGACACAGTTATGAGTGTCAAGGGAAGTGAGTGTTAAGAGTATTTTATTATTCAATAATGGTGATTGATCCCTTCTTGTGGATAACTCATTAGAGGTGAAGAATATGGCCCCTGCTCCCCAGCAACTAATTGTTATGCAGGTGGAGACCTGCATAATTAGGCCAAAATGGCAAATGCTGCAAGAAGTATTAAGGCTTGCTTTGAGGAGGGACTAACAGTGACTGGACCAGGAGGTGGGATGACATTTCAGAGGACATGTGCACTATATCTTCAAAGGTAAGATTTTACAGTCAAAGTAACACAGAATGAAGGCCAAAGGCCAGAAGGGTGAAGAAAGCCTGGTGGAAGTGGGGACAGACCAGTGCAGGTAATGTGACTTCATAGGACATCAGGCTGCAGAGCTCTGCTGGAGAGGAATATGGCCAGAGTAAATGATTTTTCACATGTCCATTCTTAGGATCTGAATTGTTTTTACTAGTCTCCCTCTTTTTTGCTGTCACTACCCTCCAAGGAAGTTAGTGCATTAACTTTTTAACATTTATTTTATTAGAAAGGCGAATTTACAGAAATGTCTTCCGTCCTCTGGTTCATCCCCTAAGTAGTCGCAATGGCTGGAGCTGAGCTTATCTGAAACCAGGAGCTTTATCCAGGTCTCCTGCAAGGGGGCAGGGTTCTAAGATTTTGGGCCATCTTCTCCTGCTTCTCCAAGCCACAAACAGGGAGTTGGATGGGAAGTGGAAAAGCCAAGTTACAAACAGGCACCCATATTGGACCTTGGTGCGTACAGGGTGAGGATTTAGCCACTGAACTATATTGCACTGGGCCTATATTAACTTATTTTTTTGAGTGTGCTTCATTCCACTACTAGAGTACAAGCACTCCAAGACTGGAACTGTTTCTTCCTCTTCCGTCTCACTTGATCACTGTAGGTCAGGCCCCTGTTTGCTTCTCAGAACAAACTTGATACATGTGTGCACTAGGAATGTGAGAGGAAACAACAGGAATAAAAGACAAGACAGGTCAAGGGTGAGGGGAGTTGACCAGTGGAAGGTGATAAAAAGGATAAAATGAAATTCTGGGGCCAGTGTTGTAGTGTGATGGGTAAAACTGCCTCTCGGGATGCCAGTATCCCACATGGGCGCCAGCTCAGTTTCCCCACTTCTGATCCAACTCCCTGCTAATGCACCCGAGAAAAGTAAGTGGGAGAGGGCCCCTGCAGCAATGTGAGAAGTGAACCACTAGACCGATGGAAGAGCTCCCTCTGTGATGTTGACTTCCAAAGTAAGAATCTTAGAAAAAAGGAAAAGAAAAAAAAGCCAAGAATTCTCACTGCTCATAAGCAGTCCCTGAGTCTCCCAAGACTGGGCTGTGCTGCAATGAGGGTTGCGGTGCGAGGCTCCAGAGGGGCCTGAGGGAGGCGTTGATGGCACTATGACAATAGCTCGTCTACCTGGGGAGTCATGAGACCAGTGCTTCCAGTCCCATTTTTGCCTCCGATTCTATTTGGCTTATTCCAATGTCTTGGTGCCCTTGGAGCTTCAGTTCCTCCCTATCCTAAAGCATCCGATTTGGCTGAGCACTTTGCCAAGTGGGAGGTGCGGAGTGTGAGGTTCCTTCCGACTGACATCCTGACTGAGGCTCAGTAGATGACATCTCTGTGATCTTGAGACTATTCAAGAGGCCTTAATGGCTGTGTACTGAGATGAGCCTGGACCCTGGGTCTGCTTCCTGGTTGGGAAACACCAGCTTGAATGGCACTTGCAGCTGTGTTGGTCTTCACAGATTAGAGGGTACCTGTTTACTGTGGTAAAATTCAGGTGAACTTTGGGGGTGAATTCCTTCCCTTATGAGCTTAGCTCAAGGTGCAGTTCACAAGGACAGAAACACATCTCAGGAGCCAACTAGAATGTGTGCATGTGTATGTGGCATTTGGCTTTTGTTGTTTGTAAAGAAACAGCCGTTAGTGCTTAGTAGACAAACAGTTTATACAATAATAAGTGTGGTTACAGTCCATTGTTGTCAGTGATACAGCATTTTCCATCACAACTACAGGTAAAACCAAATTTCATGAAGTAGTCATAGCACATTCATGCTAGTGAGAATATATTAAAACATTGCACGTGCATTATAGGGGCAGACAAAACTGGAGAAAGGAGATATTTTCACTCGTGGTTGGTTTCGTGTAGTTTGTCATTGAGACTTACATTATGTTTGGGTCAAACAAAAAACCCAAAGAGGTTTTATAAAAGTTTACAACCATTAAACATTATTGTTTAATCCCACAAATGAATAAAGCAAACTACTATAGCTCAATGATACACAAACCAGGACTAAAAATAGTCAATCTGCCTAAGTATCTAGCTAACTACAATACAATAGCTATTAAATATGCTGAATGTTTATAAAGGCATTGAGACAAGCAGGTTCCAGAAATATACTGGTTTGGTTTCCAGTGAGAACTAAGTGTAGTGCCGTTTCGGTGGAGACTAATGCACTCCCCAGTGTCAGATCTGAGGAGAAGCAAACTAGGGCGAGGAAGAGGAGGGTTGGGAAGAGACCTGAGCAGGACTCGTGGACAGCTCGGCATTACTTCCCTGTGCAGATCCAGACCCAGTTCACGGAATAAAAGTGTATTGAAATCCTTGGCCCCCAAAAAGGCCATTTGTTACAAAATCCCATACTTACAGCATAGATAGAATGGAAACTGAGCGCCTCTCAAAGTGAACTCTTCTATGTTTAGAAGAAAACTCAGTGCCAAAAGGTTAATGGATATCTGTGTTAGAGTTACTGTATAAAGATAATTCATCCCAAAATAGAGGGGGGGGGGGAAAGAATTTTAGAGAAGTATTCATAACTAGCAGAGGGAGAGAGAAAGGATCATGCTATGTGTTTCGTTTCTTAGAAGTGGGCAAAGTTTTGTAGACCATTTCCATAAGGCATCTGTCATTCCCCCTTTTATGCCGGGCACCTTAAGAGAGAGTACAATGGCTCAATGTTACCTTGTCTCACAGAAGCAGTGCCCTGGATTAAACCATGCCACCCCAGGGTCACACATCTCCTTTAGGTTAAAATAAAAGTAAAACGATGACAAAATCACACCTGCACACACATAAAGAAAGAAATCACAAAATCCATAAACTCCGAGGCCTGAACAGGCACAGGCTGCTGTGAGGTCAGAAAATCGGTGAAAGAATTAAAATTACAAAGCACCTCTTGGAAAATATACCACTTCTTGAAAACCGCTTAAAACGTTGGGCAGCGACCTCTGCTGAGTGCTTGGAGGTAAGTATCCCGAAGTATGCATGCTTCGTTTCATGAGGGCAACTTGGTTCTATTCCCAAGGGACCAAGGGGGAGGGGTTCCCGAGTGCTTCTTTATTAATTGCTGCTTTATGACAGACAGTGAAGAAGTCAAGAAGTGTGCAGACCTCAGGATAAAGAAAATGTTTAATAACTAAGAACCAAGCTGGATCTATGCATCTGTGGTCGTGCAGCTCCATTTATAGATTCTTGCAGATGATTCACCAACACTGGTAACTTTTTATACAAACTCTCTGTCCCAAGGATGTATTGAACTCAATAGCCTAAAGAGAACTTACGCAGTGATAATGCTTGAAACTGTACACGTGAGAGCTGGGCATCTAGTAAGAAAGAGGCCTTGAAAAAATTGTCTATCTATAAACTATGACTGCCCTTTGGAAATAAAAGCTCCCTCACAACCTCGGCTACCTCCCTGTGACACACAGTGCCACAAACATTGGAGTGTGAAAAATCAGTCCTAATCCTAGTTGAAGATGAGTTTTGTACATGTGTTTCTATACAATCAAGGAAAAAAGATACAATTTGTATCAACAAAAGGTCATTTCTGGTTATTTGAAGCATTGCTCCTAGCCGCTTTGGTTTATGCACAGTATGAGAGGAGAAGAATGACGATTGTTTTTAGGAAATAAGAAATACTTATGCTGCCTTCAAAATATTTACTATATTGGGAGAAGCCTACAAATTGTTCTGAGTACCAAATAGGAACATGTTGGAGATGAATTGCAGCTCACATTAATCTTGTGCTTCTTTGTGCAAATTGTGCAAATAGTTAATAACTGCAGTGCCATTGATGATTTTGGTAGGACGATGAACTAACTGGCACAAAGGCATCAGAGTCATCAAAACTGTCAAAAACCTGATTTAGACACAGGGCAGATTGAGAAGGTCCAAGAAGTTAAAGGTAGGAAATAGGGTCTTGTATGAAACAGCAAGCACTGCAGGGGCAACTGTCACTCTCTTTGAAACTACCTGATAGAGAAACTACTTTTCATATTTTGGTAATATGCTGAGGGATGGGGAGATTAGATGGCAAGTGAGTGATGGGAAGTTGTGATGAACTGAAAAGTAACACTGGTTGGGATGCAGAACTGATCGACTTGGACAGACAGAAAGCAGCATGCAAGCCATTATCAAACCACCAGAAACAACCCAGACTACAGCCTCACATTCAGAGTGTTTCACAGTAAGAAACATTTAATAGGCAGTGTCACACCTTCTCATGAAGAAACAAAGGCCAAGGCCAAGGCCAGGCCTTCTCAACTTTCATGAAAGAAAAATCAAATCAAATCAAATAAAAACCACCATAGAACTTAGCAAGTTCTAGCTCAAGAAATAGTGAGCTGGTCATGGTTGAAAATGTTGAAATATACAATGGATTCAAAAAGGGGGTTCATTTAGTGCAGCTTGAAAAAAAAAAATAAACAAGTAATACCTCTTCTAGAGGCACTTAGCTACAAAGTTTCCCACCCTGAGCAAGAGACAAGTTGCGCAAATGATGCCTCTCAACCTGAGGCCTTTCCTCTTTAGTAGCAGATCTAAGAATTACCTAATAGCAAGTGCATCCTCTGTGGGGATTTGAAGTGCACAACTGAGCCAGCTATTAGCAAAAATGCAGCATCCCGAAAGCTGCTTTGTTCTACCTAGAAAATCCCCTGGTTTTTTGTTTATTTTGTTTCCTAAAGAAATTCTGCTCCACCAATAATTGACCTTATTGCCCAAAGGGTGGACAGTAGGAGAAAAGTGGATTACATGGCTATGCACTGTCCTCCACTACGTTTCATCCTGTGGTGTTGAATACTGCATAGATCAGAAGTCCAGAAAGCATCCATTGGTCCCTCCTTGAGTGAGGCTTTAGTATTCACCATTTAAAGCCATGCGAGTTTGGCCATCTCCCCGGGAAAAGGTGAGTGACCTCTGGTGGTAAATCCTTTGGTCCTGGTCAAACTCTTCTGTGCTCGTGTAGCATACTCATGTACTATGATTGGAACTTGAGCTTATCCGTCAGCTCCTCTGCAGAAGGCTGCAACCTGACCCCTCAATGACTGAGGTGAAGAGACTTGGAAGCTAGGAACTGTTGGTAAATGTTGGCTGGCCAGTGAAAAGTGCAAAGGAAACATCTGGCTTGCTGTGGCGCCTAAGAAAGCAATGTTCAAATATTGGCGTGTACTTTCACTTTCAAAACTAGTGAAACTATGAAATGTAAGGTCATCAAGTCAGATTCATGTCCTATACAGTTATAGACTAAGGACTGTTTAGAGCCTATCTTCTCGTTATCACTATATAAAAGTTGACACAAGAGGTTTGCACACATCTCAAATATATACATTCATACATGCAATATAATTGCTAAGAATAGATTTTCGAGAAAGCTCTAGAAGCCTCTATGTGACCCTATATCTTGCTTAATAAAGATATTGAATGATCAGATATCCATGCAGAAGGAAGCATTTGCTTTAGCAATTCCTATTAAGAAACCGAAAAGGTTAATTCAATATACAACCTGAACCTGATGCTTTTGCTTTCTAAACTGGATATATTATTCACACTTTGCAGTATAGAATGTGTGACTAAGAAATGCTGGTAATGGAATCCCTTGGGATTTCTTGCATTTAGGCCTCCCCCCTTTCCCCCAACCCCCGCCCACCCGCCCTGGGCTTTGTCCTCCATTACCTGTGTGGTGCAGTGCAAAAAGGCCATGGGACTTGTCAGAGGACTTGGGTGTGTGACTTAAGTCATCTGCTAGCAGTGTGACTGGCAAGTCAATCTCGCTGAGCTTCAGCTCCCTGCTCTATAACATAGGATGTTGACAAGACCTACCTCACAGGGTTGTTATGCACTTAAATGATGTAAATACTCTGTGACTCGGCAAGTGCCACACAAATGGTTAGTTACTAATATCAGAGTATTAGTGTATTTGAAGTATTAATAATCCTACTTCTAGCAAGGACCGAGTATCGTGTCATGTCAACGTGCAGCCCTAAGCTTAGCAACAATCAGGGCTGCCAGTTGCTGGGCATCTGCTGTGTGGGGATTCTTCTCCATCACTGCAAGGACAATGTTGGGAGGGAAGATATTGCAGAGGTTCTTGTAGGTCTGATACTGGTGCTCTGGGATCATATGCTCCCTGGAATCATTGCACATTCCAACCCATGGATTCCTCCAAAGCTGCTCCATCTTTTCGGGGACGCTGCGTACCATGACTGGCTCGTAACACGGTTGCATGAGGCTGTTACTCAAGGGATAGGAGTGGTAGCCATAGGAGTCAGCTGCACAGGGCAGTGGGTCCCAGCTGGCGTGCTGTTCCCGGCACAGAGGAGGTCGTCTTTGCCTCATGGGGTTGCTCTCGTAGAGGCGCGAGTCAGAGATGCTGTCCATGCGCGTCATCACCAGGGCCCGGCCTGGCTGGGGAGGTGCCCCGGGATGGATATTGGGAGGCATGGCGTAGTCTCCTGGACAGCTGGAGCGTGTGCCAGTTGCCGGGTGCTGGGCATGCAGAGCTAAGTGTGGGACTGACTGCTTATGAGGGGCCTGCTTAGAATCCTCTGGGCCATAGCTCTGCACTCGTGTTAAGGCTTCATGGTAACCATGAGGGAAAGGCTGCAGTCGGTTCTGAGATGCTGAGCGGTGCAACTTCAAACTGCCTTCAGAATGGGCATCAGCTACAGCCAAGTACAAATTGTTGTAGGAGGAATAGTTGTCGTTCCTGGTATGGCTCATGCGGCTGTCTGGGCAGAGGTTGGGATTCCGGGCATACAGCCCTCGGTCTGCTTCAGCTATGTAGTACTCTCGATTATGCATGCTGTTGATGTTTAACTTGGAGAAGTCACCTAACATTGAATAGTAGCCATGGTCCCCCATGGACTCAAACTTTGGATATTGCTCAGCATAGCTAATAGGGGTCCCATGGCTGTTGGTAACGAGGATGGGAGGATACTGCATGCTTGCCATGTGCTCCAGTGAGGCCTTCTGGTGTGGGAAATGGGAGGATCCTGGTACTGGGCTGCTGGCCGAACGGGTGTTGAGTGCACCCACTGCATGGCTTTTGGGGGGTGGGAGTGTGGGGACACTTAGGGCGGTCACAAGCGAGGGGACAGAACTGGCCTCAGGCTTACGGGCAATGGACAGCCATTCCTCGGGCTCCACAGCCACAGACCGGATGCTAGGATCGGATTGGCGCTTGGGGGCCACCCGTTTGACCTCTGAGGTTATCTCACCTTTGGCACTAGACATCCCTGTGCCACACTTGGCCAGGGTGCCTTCGCTCATGGTTTTCACTGTGGACAGTTTGGCACTGATGCGGAGCTCATCAGCCACCGAACGCTGCGGTTGGTTGGCCCGCTCCGGGTGGTAGTATTTGCACTTGTGGCCGTAGGTGCATTTTTTGCCTGAAAAAATAATGCCTTGGAGTAAGACTTTCTCTCATAGTGTGCAACCCTCTGTGCCAGAAACTGTCATAGCAATCTGGTCACTCGGGCTAGTGTTATACTGTGTGGGACTGAAGCAGAAAATCAACTTTGCACAAAGGTGAGAGACAGACAACAACAAGGAGGCATCACACACTGCAAGGGTTGGGGGAGAGGTGGAAAGCTGCAGAGGAAATTGCAGTATCCAAGCTCAGAGCTGAGTAGTGGAACAGCCTGGATTGTCTAGTGACATGCTGCTTTGCTTCAGCATAGCCTGCACGCTGAGGTGCCGATGAACAACGGAAGGGCGCGTGGTGCAGTGTAAATGAGCACAGGTTTGGAGGCCAGGCAAACCTGAGGTTCAGTTCCAGCTACGTCCCTTACTAGCCCCGTGACCTTGGCCAGTGACTCATTTTTCTCTTCTGTACACAGGGTTCATAATCAAGCATGTATATTATAGGGTAGTTTTGTAAAGATTCAACGAGATACATGCAAATCTGTTTTAAATGTTAGTTGAGGACAAAAACAAAATTCCCCATAAAACAAGTGATTATCCCCAAAGAGCCAATGTCGAAAGTAGCCTCAGACCCACCAGCCCATGTTTCTTTCCTGTGTCAGAGGGACTTGGTTACGAGCACAAGAACACTGGAAGAGGGTGTATTTTTTTTAAAAGAAGTTAATTTTGGAAGTGAAGTGGCAAAGTATAGATCAGAAGGAAACGGTATTTTTAGTTGGCAGAAAGTGCAAGTCAACTGCCTAACAGACACGTTCTTGGGCTCAAACGCAGTTTAGCATTACTCTCTCTGTGTTCACAGGCCCTGCAGGGTTTCTGCAACATCGCTCAAGACTTAGGCAGCTGGAGCCCATATGTCATCTTAGGAAGTGACACCTAATTCTCCCTTTGATTCTAGATACCTCTTCCTCATCCAGTTTCAAGGATTTCTCTTTAAATGCCTCCGGAGAGTACATAAAGACACAAACCGTAACTCACAGAAAGTGGATGAAGCCGAATTTCCCATCTGAGAGGGAAAACTGGGAGAGAAAAGTATCCACGGAGTCCTTATGTTTCCCTTAGTACAGAACTGAGTTCTGCACATAGGTACTCACCATAAGGACATGGTTGCTTCTTATGCTCAGGAACGACAGGTCTCTTTCTTAGGAAATTTTCAAGGCTTGGGCCATGGCGTCCTAAAGGATCATCTGGAGGCATAAATCTGAAAGCAAGCAAGCAAGGGGTGAATGTCTTCCCTTCTGTTGCCACGAGCCCCTTACCAGGAGTTCAGATTCTCATTAGCTCTTGCCTGTACTGTTGTCACGGCTTTTTCATGGGCCCTCCTGCCTTAAGGCTGGCTTTTTTTTTGGTTAGGCCAGCTGCTCTTCCTTTTGTTACCACCTGATCACACAGAAAGAATTCTTTCCCCTCTGCATCATTCTTCCATGTGGGTGTGTTCCAACAGTACCAGTGTGCCTGCTTGTTCCCTCAACACGCCACTTCATGGCTTTGTTCATGTTGTCCCTTTCCTCTGTCATGCCCAGCAGCCCCCTTTGCTCTGTCTGTAAGCTTCCTCTGAAATGTCATCTCTGGGAGGTCTTTTTCTAAAACCTCCTGCAGACAGAGCAATTAAGAAGAAAATACTTTAACTGGAGCACTTATCACAACACATTGTGGGGGTTTCTCCCCCCCCCCCCGCTATACTTTCAGCCCTTTAAAAGGGCTGTTTCTCATTCAGCCTTTTATTTCCATGGCAACCAGCATAATGCATGGTACACAGTAAGTGTTCAGTAAATTTTTATTGAAGTAGAATGAAATCTATTCCTACTGGTAACTTGGATAGAGGCTTATTATTCAGAGCCTACTGGGAAGAAACGCACTTGTCATTCACAAAAGAATACATCAGCAACCGCTCTTCGATGAACTTCTTCCATTCTGGCTTTTCGACTTGAAGGTCTCGGTAGTTATCGTTGGACACAATTATGCCATCAGAATCAAAAGCCAGTTTGACTATGAACCGGTCATCATAGCAGACAACCCTCCTGCCTTGGACCCTTCGGGATGGTGTGAAGACAAGAATCTTTTCCTTTTCCAGTTTCCGTAGAACATCTTGATCTGTTGAAATATGATTATATGCCACAGAGTAGAAACTCTCAAATTAGCAGTCTTATCCTTGTATTAAAAAAAAAATACAAAACTAAAAAATTAATTTTATATTTTTTCTAAAAAATATTTACACAATCATCCACCCCACACCAACATACACTATCCCTATTTCCCTACCCCAAATTACAACAAAACAACAAAATCTTTTCCCTTAACCACCCTTTACCCCAACCAAAACACACCCACACCATACTCCATCCCCTACCACCCAAAAAAACAAATTCAAAAAATACCTAAAAATTCCCAAATTCCAACCATCCCCCTCAAATTTCATAAGCTCTCGCACACTCACTCGCGCAGCTCGCGAGTCTCTCTCTCGCATTAATCTTTTACATAAATTCTCCATCCTCCCACCCACCCCATTCCAACTCCAAATTCAACATCATCCTTTCTTCCCCCCCAACCCCTACCCCCACCTCAACTATAATATAATACCCCCCAAACATAATATTCAACACAAATTCCCTACTTTTCCAATCATTCATTTTTCAATCTCATTTCCCATCCACCACACACATACAATTTCACATCAACCAATCATATTCCTCTACTCCCTCCATAAACCCCCCCTCCCCATTCCTCCAACCATTACAAACCCCAATATTCACAACATTTTAAATATTTAAACACATAATCCATTCCTCATATCTCCCAATAATTATTCAATAACATACATCTTCCATAACCCAGTTCAAAGTAGCTGTCACAGTCTTCCTGCCCATTAGGACCACATACCGAGTGTTGAGGACTTTTTAAAAGACATTTTTGGCCTTATGAGCCCCTTCTTTCATAAGGAAATGTTAAACTTTGCATACCACAATTATATATTGGTATAATCCAAATATAGTCCAGCAAATACGTCACTGCAAATTCGCCATTTTTTTCTGTTTGATGTGAAAAGAAAATAAAAATATTTCCATGGGACCTGAAAAATATCCTTATTCCTAGGTTATTGGGGTCTACTCTGCATCACACTTTAGTCAGCTGTGACTTCCGCAGGACTTTGCTCTTGATTCCACTCCCTAATTGTGAACCTCACATTTGTCTGTACAGAATGAGACCTATTGTCTAGCATGGTTTGCATAGTCCCTTGAAAAATGTCTTCCTTTTCATTGTCAGGTAATCCCCGCTTAGTCTGAATCTATGCCAAGTAGAAAAGCGCTCCTTTTCAACTACAGACCCTTTCCTTTGCTGAATTGACGCTGCTTCTATTAAACTGTCATATACCACAATGATGGGTTTCTTTGCAGCACATTATCAAAAAAATAAACTTAATGAAAGATATTTTACATATCCTTGACTATTTAGAAAAGAAATTTTAGCTAAATTGGTGCTATCAGCCGCTCCTGCAAATGATCTTTCTGGCTTTGCCTCCCAATGAGAAATGCTGGCTAGAGAACAGTACCTGTAATTGGTGCATCAGGGCGGGACTGCTCCTTTCTCCATGCAGGCACGAATACAGTAATATCTTTATGACCTTTATCTAAAAACCAGTCCACAGCAAGTTGTATTCCTCGGCAGGAGAATTCTTCTTTATTTCCATGGCTTTAGAAAAGCAGAGAATAAGAGGAAAAACGACTGACAGTAGCCAAAAAAAAAAGCCCGCAAATAGTTGGGTTTTTTTTTTTTTTTGTATCAAAAGATTAACAACAAGCAATTTCTCGATGATAACAAAGAACATATTGTTTAAAAGGAGCAAATCAAAATGATTTTTTTTTAGTTTATTAATTATTTTAAGAGAGAGAAGGATCCTTTGGTTCACCCTCCAAATTCCTGGCTAAAAGGCAGCAGCCACTAACTCCATCTGGATCTCCCACATGGGTGGGTGGCAGGGACACAAGTACATCTGATGTCTCCCAGGGGTGCACTAGCAGGAAGCTGAATCTGAAGAGGACAAACAGAAACCAGGTCTCTGACACTAGATGTGGGAGTCCTAAGGGGCAGCTGAATGCTCTGCAGCACAATTCTTGTCCATCAAGTTCTCTCACAATGTTTATCATGCATGTACATTTAATTAAATACAATACACTAACAAAAATTCTTGAAAATTTAAGGTGTAGAAAATACAATGTAATTAGAAAAAGAGGATTTAGAAATGTGTGTAAATATAAATATCATAATCCTGATTTTGCAGAAGAAAGCATTGAAATGATATTGGAAATAAGCACAACTCAGTGCTTATAAGCTCTGTGGTTAAATCTTCTTGCATGTGTCAGGATTCCACATGGGCACCAGTTCCTATCCTGGCTACTCCACTTCCATCTGGCTCCCTGCTTGTGGCCTAAGAAAGCAGTGGAGGGCAGCCCAAAGCCTTGGGACCCTGCATCATCATGGGAGACCTGGAAGAGCTCCTGGCTCCTGGCTTCAGAGTGGCTCAGCTCTGGCTGTTACAGCTACGTGGGGAGTGAACCAGTGGATGGAAGATCTTTCTGTCTCTCCTCTCTGTAAATCTGCCTTTCCAACAAAAAGAAATAAATCTTTCCTAAAAAGAAATAATCACAACAAAATATTAGTGAAATTGTTATTCTATGTGACAGAATTATCAGTCACAAAATTTCCTATACAATTCAAGTGTTTCTTTTATCATCAGAACATGACATAAAAGGAGAAAATTGTGTCACAATTACTTATAAAAGGAATAGACACCTGCAAACATAAAAAGTACAATAAAACTTTTTTTTCATTTTTTTATTGTTATTAAAATTAAAAAAAATTTTTTTAAATTATCTATTTAGTTGAAAGGCAGAATGAGAGAGAAAAGGAGAGACACTGTCATGCTGCCATTCAAATAATTAAAAAAAAAAAGTCCCCAGTGAGTACCACACGGAAATTACACTTCTCTACAGAAAATTTTAAGGGAAAATATATTTCACTGATAATACGTTTGAGATAGCTACCATTGGTTGCTTCTAAAATTTGAACCATGGAGCAATTGGGCAAGTCCACAGTGTTCAAAGGAGTAATACTGGACTAAGACAACATTAAACAGGTGGGAAAGTCAGCCAGGTATGATTTTTCCCACTCCTACAGTGATAGTAAATATAAAAAAATAATGTCACTTGAGAAAGTCACCAGAACTGTCATTGGAAGGGAAATTTTGTTTGGCTTTGTAGTGCTATAAAATGTCATCTTCTTTCAAACACAATCTAACCTTAGAAAAAAAAGCACGGCTTTGATTTGTTGCTGTATATTCCAACTTTCTATTTGACACTATCAAAATCTTTTTTCTAAAGATATTTGCATCATTACAAATGTGTACTGTTATTTCTTACATTCACATTGTAAAAAATGTGGAAAAATACATAAATTATGAAGAAAAAAACCTTCAAGGTCCCACTGTTTCACTATCACCCACAAACACTGCTCATGTGTTGATGCATTTATATATTTACATAATTTCTAAAAGCATAGAGAATTGTTAAATAACAAACCTAAAGTATTTTTAATTAAAAATATGTTCAAGTGTGGACTTTAGAGCATTCCATGAGACACAAAATGAAATATCCAATAAGCACCATAGAGCATTTTAAACGTATTTGTCAAGGTGGTAATAAAGACCCATACAAGGACCTCATATGCTAAGTTTAATGCCCAATGAATATTTAAAGAATGAATTGATTTTTAATAAGAAAGTAATGTTTTCAAATGACTTGCCATCCCCCCCAACAAATACATAAAATGTGTTTTCATAGTCTTGGAAAGGTGAAATATGTTAGAACCTGCAAGTCAGAGTGTGTCAGTGACACTACAGCTCACTGTGTCCTATAGACTGGCTTAGAAACATGTCATGATTCAGGTTCCCAAACCGAATTCCAAATGGTAGATGGATTAGTGACTCCGCCCCCCCCCTATAATTTTTTCTAGTAGGGTTCAAGTATTTGAGCTCCTTACAGACATAACATAGAATAATGGTAGCATTCATATTTCAAAGTCTGCAATTCTTTGCAGTGGAGCTTTTTCTTTCCAGAGGCAGACAGATTTTAGAATGTATGTATCCTTTAGCATGTATCAAAGCCTAGTTACAATATGTGAATTAGTTATCCCATTACTGCAAATATTAATGCCTTCAAAGGCAGAGTATCATACTATAAACAGACTCATCCAGCAGGTTGAAGAACAGCAGATCGTAAAATGTAGTTTGTCTAAGAAATATCAATTGCATGATAAAGTTATAGTTAACTAACCAGGAAAAACAAACCAAGTTTACATTAACAGCAGTAACAAGTTCACAAACTGACTCTAATACTGTATTTTGACATGTGAAATGTGATTACAGAATAAATAAAATTCATAAGGAACTGAGACAAGAACAAGAGGCTATCAGGGACACATACAGCAATTTTTAAAACAGCATGCGGTCCACTATATACCATCTTAAGATGGAGTTTAAGACTTTCTAAAAATAAGACTGATGGATGATTTTCTTTTTGCTAATTTTTAAAAGATTTATTTTAGTACCGCTTACTTGTTGTAAATCACGTAAGGTACTTTGAATTTAACAGAGTTCCTGCCATGCAGGAGACAAAAGTTTATCTTTCTGTCAGCATGATTGCTATTGACAGACTTGATAAGTCGAAAACCTGAGTGATAAAGCTCTTCACTGTTCCACTGATTTTTTTGAAGAAAGGCAAAAGAACTGAAGCTGGCACAGTGGGATAATGGGGTGGTCCTCCACCTGTGGTGTTGGCATCCTGTATGGGCATCATTTTACATTCTGGTGGCTCCACTTTCCCTCCAGCTCCCTGTGAATGACCTTGGAAAGCAGCGGAGGATGCCTCAAGTCCTTGGGCTCCTGCACCCATAGAGGAAACCTAGAAGAAACTCTTTTCCTGGTTTTGCACTGATCCAGCTCTGGCCTTTTGGGGAGTGAACCAGCCGATGGAGGATCTCTCTCTCTCTGTACTTCTGACTTTCAAGTAAAATAAGTACACTTTTTTTTTAAAAGGATTTACTTATTTTTTATTGGAAAGACAGATTTACAGAGGGAAGGCGAGACAAAGATTTTCTCTCTGCTGGTTCAGTCCCTAAATGGCCACACAGGCTGGAGCCAAGCTGATCGGAAGCCAGGAGTCACAAGCGTCTTCTGGGTCTCCCACACCAGGGCTGGGACCCAAGGTCTTGGGTCATCCTCTTCTCATTCCAAAATACACACCTACAATTCCAAGACGCACATCCTTAAAGAAAGGCAGGCTTTGGGAAACATGTCTGATCTAGACTGTTCTGGGAAGAGATTTAGTTGAACAGATCTGGTACCCCTTTCCCTCAACAATCACCGTGATGGGGCAAGCATTATGACACAGTGGGTTGAGCTGCTGACTGTGGTGTTGGCATCCTTGAGTGCCAGTTTGTGTCCCAGCTGCCTGCTCTCAATGCAGCTCCTTGCTAATGTGCCTGAAAAAGCAGCAGAAGATGGCCCAAGTACTTGGGCTATTGACACTCATTTGGGAGATCCAGATGAAGCTCCTGGCTCCTAGCTTCATCCTGGCCCAGCATTTGAGGAATGAACCAGTGGAAAGTCTTGCTCTGTGTCTCCTCTCTATCACTCCATCTTTAAAAAGAAATCAATAAAATATTTAAAAAGAATCACTGGCTTATGCCTAAAGCAGGGATACTTTTGATCTTTGAATAGAGAAATTATCCTCTTCTTTAAAAAAATGAAATTTATCTTTGTGAGGAGTGATTTGAAAGTCATCATGGAGACTGATGCCCTGCACCTGCGCCATTTCTTCTTCCTCACTGCTCACAGAATTCGCGCCAGTCCAGCCATCCACCAATCAGATGTAACCTGGCATTCCACCTGAGAATCCCACCCCCAATCTCCCAGCCCCTTCCCCAACCCGCCCACTCGCCAATCATCCCCAGGCATTCACCTGCAGGCACCAATCCCCTGGGGCCTTGACCTCAATCCCTCCCAATCCCCGCCCCCCCACACCTGGCAGACAAAAAAGGCCCCCAGGTGCGGTTCGCCCTTTTTTGCTCTCTCTCTTCCTCTCCTTGGTTCCTCTCCCCTGCTCTTCCTCCCTTCCCTCCCCTTCCCCTGTTCCTGCCCCACTCGGTTCTCTCTCTCTTGCTCTCTCTTGCTCTCTCTCTTGCTCTTGCTCTCTCCTTGGTTCCTCTCCCCTGCTCTCCCTCTCCTCCTTCTTACCTCCCTTCCCCCTCCTTCCCCTTCCCCTATTCCTGCCTCGCTGGAATAAACTTCCTAAGATATGTTGTTGCGTCTGGTGTTTTCAGCTCACGGTAAAGAACCAGGTTGCGAGAATTAGCTGCGCGTAAAGTATCGTAATATCGTATAACCTAAAACTAGAACTCTTACATTCTTTTAAATAACTAACAATCTTAAGGGGGCATTTCCCTTACATACTTCATTTCCAAATGACCCCAATGGTCGGGGCAGGGCCAGGTCAAAGCTGAAAATTTCATCTGGTTCTTCCACGTGGATGCATGCTACCAAGCACTGCTTCTCTAGTCACATCAGCAAGGAGCTGGATTTGAAGCTGAGCAGCAAGGACTCAAGCCAATACCCATATGGTTTGCTGGCATCACCAATTTCAAGGTATGGCTCAATCAGCCCCTTTTCTCTTTTTACTGGTCCATTGCATCATTTTGATTCTGTAATATTGTCTGCAGGTCCTTTTCTTGTTACTGTACCTCTGGCTTCCCCTCACTCAAACAGGAAGGATGTCTAGCATATTTGGGCGTATTTAATAATGATGTTATTAGGATGTAAAATATTTGAAAAATGAAATTTGTACATGGTATAGCAGAGATACTAAATAGTTTCAATAACACTAATAGTCACATCCATTGTCAAAAGAGTTCTGGAGTCAAATTTGGGCTTTAGTCTGAGTTTTGCCACTTATTAGACTCTGTGACTCAGGGTAGTTAATTCCTCTGAATCTGAGTCTCCTCACATAAAAAAAAATGAACCTAATTATTCCATTCTGGCAGTGTTATCTGTTTTTTAATCATTATTTTTTGTTATTTTATTTGAGACACAGAGAGACAGAGACAGAGATGAATATTTGGTTTGCTGGAATTGGAAACAGCCAGGGCTAGACCCCAGGGACTCTGACACAGGATGCACGTGCCCCAAGCAACATCTCAATATGCACCAAATGCCAGTCCTGAGATGGTGTACCTCGACAACTGTAGAAATAAAAAGGTCCTTTCTAGGTCGGGAAACAACATGAACACAGATGGGTAGAAAAGAGCATAATTTTGCATGGAAACTATTAAATAGGCTGATGAGAATGGAAACGACAACAGGTATTAAAAATGACAGCAAAGGGGAAACGGGAAATGCCAGATCACGAAATTTTAAAGTTAGCCAAAGGGGTCCCAATGTGTTAGTATGACACTGCGAGTTACTGAAAGTTCCACAGTAAGTCCCCAAGAGATGGCATCATTTTCAAGATGATAAGTCCAGTAGGCCTGAGGTAGCAGACCCCCTCGGAAGCACAAAACTGAAATAGCTCTATCTCCTCACCAATGTGTAAGCTGCATGGCCATAGAACTCTTGAAAAATACATTGGTAGCAATTTCAAGAGAGAGGAAAGGTGAGATCAAGATCATTTCTGTCTCTGTTCGCCTCCAAAAAATCAAGCCACAAGGAACAATCCATGATCATTTGTAGTGCTTTGAAAAAGAAGACAAGACAATTTCTGAGCTCAAGACAGTTTTTACAGAAGGGAAAGAATATAGCAGGCTTACCTCATTGCCACGTTGCTTCCATCAATGACAATTGGCCTCAAATTATCACTGCTGTCAATTTCATCTTCAAGAGATAATTCAGGGCTTGGAATTTCTCTGGAGCTGGACCCACGAGGCACTACCAGAGTCAGGTTGACCTGCCCTTCGGAATCACCTTTGTTGCCAAGTCTGACAAGCTCTGCCAAGACATCATTAATAAGTGATTCTGGTCCCAGCTTGTGCAGCACTGATTGAATCTGTTCCTCTGCATAGCCCAGCTTCAGAGCGAAATCCATCTTGGCTTGGTATTCTTTCTCCAAGTCGAGCTTGCTGTCCTGTAAAATGCTGCTCTGGGAGAAACTTGGGCGATCTAGGCAGGGTGATCGGCAGAGCTGGCGGTGGGGCTTGGAGGGCATCTCCTTCCTCTTGAGTTGGCCATCTTTGGGTTGGCAGGTGGTGGTGTTACCGCCTTTCAGGGTCACCTGCTCGTGGTCACTCTCAGAGCTCACCCACTCTTCAGGGTCAGCATTGCCCTGCTCCGTGCCGTCCTGCTTAGGCTGTTGCTTCTCTTCCTTGGAGGCACTCTTGTCCATTTTTGGTGTCTCCACCGCAGCTGTGGCCGTCATCCCTGAATGTGGGCAGTCTGAGGTCTAATCAGTTCTTTTTCTTTTTTAGCCTGCTTGGGATCCACATAGAGTGGCATTCCTCTGTGGGAAAATGTGGTGGCAATGGTGCACGATTTTGTTTGTCTGGTTTGTTACTTTCAGATGTTACCAGTCCCTACAAATAAGCACACATACCACAACCATGTTTAAGAAAGTTCTGAAAAAGAATTGTAAAGGTTTCTTTCTAAATAACATTTCATTTCTCTTCTTACTCTATATAGTCTCATCTGATATTAGAAATACAAAAAGTCGATTTTGTCTTGTGGCTTTTCATTTAAGGGGATGTATAGTAATTGTGTAATGGAGAATATTATATTCAGATGTGAGGATACAATGCAGTATTGCATCTCTACATCCAGATTAAAGAAGGACTTACAATGAAACTGTTTACTATATCTTGACAATAGGATGCTGGACTCTGCCATTGTCCATGCCTGCAATGATGGACATATGACTGTGTATGAAGAACTATACTATAGCAATAATATAAAGGAAATCAATGGGGGTGGAGGGATTTGGAGAGGGGGTAAGTGGAATCCCAGAGCATATGGAACTGTATCATGTAATAATAATGATGATGATGATGATGATAGAAAAAAGAAACAAAAGATCCCAAGAAAAAATATAGAAAGCTAATTCAAATACAATTTAAAAAGATTTATTTGAAAAGCAGAACTATGGGCCTGGTATGGTGGCTCAATTGGCTAATCCTCCACCTCCAAGTGCCAGGACAACATATGAATGTTGGTTCCTGTCCCAGCTCCTCCATTTCCCATCCAGCTCCCTGCTTGTGGCCTGGGAAAGCAGCAGATGATGTCCCAATGCCTTGGGCCCCTGCACACATGGGAGACCTGGAATAAGCTGGCTACTGGTTTCAGAACTGCTCAGCCCCAGCCATTGTGGCCATTGGAGGAGTGAACCAGCAGTTACAAGATTTTTCTGCCTCTCCTATCTATAACTTTCCAATAAATATTAATAAATTTTTTAAAAAGGTAGAACTAGAGAGAGAGAGAGAGAGGAGAGATTTCATTCACTGGTACACACGACAGATGGCCCACACTGACCTTTTCCAGGTCTTCCTCATGGTTGCCAAATCCCAAGTATTTGGGCCATCCTCCGCTGTATTCTCAGGCACATTAGCAAAAAGCTGGATCAGGTGAAGAGCAGCTGGGACTGGAACCGGTGCCCACACTGTATGCTGCTACTGCAGAGAGAACTTAGCCCATTGCACCACAGAGCTGGCAACTAATTCTAATAATTTTATTCATATGAGTTTCAGTAGTGGTAGTTCTCCCCATACGCAGATGTACACAATTTTAAAAAATTAAAATTGTGTGTATACTACCACAACTTGAAAAGGAGAAACCACATTTCACACACGTATCCTGGAAAAGGACTCTTCCTTTCTGCCAGGGAAGCGTGTCCAGATTTTATGCCACCAGATTCTTTTACTAAGGCTGAAATCCACCCTGGAAGAGCATAGGAGTCCCATCTACTAGGGAGACTAGACAATCAGAAGAGCTGCTTTCAGACAGCAGCAGCAGACTGTAAGGGTTCCACATACAGAACGCAGTGTTGTGCACACTCCTGAGTGGATTCGCAGTGTCTTATATTTATTTTCATTAGTAAACAAAAGAAGAAAGTTCACTCACTTTGCATTAAAATAGGACATGGTAAAGGGAATATTAATTACCAGAGAGAATTAAGGCCAACTTCTTCTTCTTCTTTTTTTTTTTTTGCTTAAAAAACTGATAATTGAAGATGGTTAAAGGAAAATAGCTACTTTTGCTCAAAAAGGAAGGAGAATGGGAAGAGGTTCTTCAAAGAAAAACTTTGTATAGGACTGTGTATGGGGTTCAGGAAAAGCCTGAAAAGTACCCAATCTCTCTGGCTTATGGATGACCCTCAGGCTTTAGCAGTCAGAAAGTGGAGGCAAAGTTGTCATTGTCAATTGCTTTTTTTTTTTTTTTTTTTTTTGCAAGTCCTCTGGGCAAAGAGAGGGAGAATGATTGGACAAAATAATTAAAGAAAATTTCTGCTGAATCAATAGCTAAAAAATAAGCTATTTCAAGTAGAGACTTCAGCGGCTACACACAACAAAGAACAGAGGAAAAAAGCAAACAGGCAAGCACAGAAACCCTCAGGAGAGGAGGAAATTTGATTTTTAGAGTTGAAACATCATTTCAAATGCTATGTATTCAACAAAAAAAATTAGGAAATATGCAAAGGAACAAGAAATTACAGTCCATACAGAGGGAAAAAAATCAATAGAACTCATGTTGAAGTTTAGTCATCGTGGTAAACTGTATTGCTATTTGGGCCCCTAGGTGGGTTAATGAATCATGGGTTCTTCTTCATGAATGGGTTATATGAGTTAGTTATAGCAAGAGTGGGGTCCTTATAATAATGTTAAATCCATCCCACTTTCCTCTCTCAGTCTCTCACCTGCTTCTTAGCCCTGTTATGTCATGTAGCACAAAGGCCATTTACAGATGCCAGCACCTTATCTAGGACTTCTCAGCCTCCAGGACCATAAACCAAATAAACTTCTATGGTTTACACATTGCCTAATCTGTGTTATTCTGTTACAGCAGCCAAAAATGGACTAAGATAATGTGTTATGTCTTAGACCGTGAGGGTGTATTTTGAATATTTATTGTAACATGAGCATAAGATACAGTCTTTTTTGTGGACAAGTATTCTGTAAAGAAGGAATATTAGAAATTTAAGTAGCGTTTATATGGTAACTAAAGGATTTTTAAATACTGTATGCTAATAAAAAAGATACATGTCTAGATGCATCAGATACACATTGCTTTCTTGTTTAACCTGTTCATTTGGCAGCATGCTTTTTAGTCTCCAAGTATGTCCATATCTCCTGGGTTATTTTGATCTATTGATCTCCAGTTTCACTTCATGATGTCTGAGAAAATGCATGGTATGATTTCATTATTTTAAAAATTGCTGATGCTTCTTTTGTGTCGTATAATTTGATCAATCCTGTAGAAGGTTTCATGTATCGTTGGAAAAAAAAAATATGTTCTGTGTCTGTAGGATAAAAAGTTCTATAGGTATCAATTAAGTTCATTTTTTCTATTATCTGTGTGAGCTCTGTTGTATCCTTGCTGAGTTTCTGTCTTGTCAATCAGTACATTGAAGTAAGTGAGGTGTTAAGGTCCCTACTATTATTGTACTGGTCCCTATTGTATTGTATTGTTCCTGCTAATGTGCCTGAAAAGCAGCAGGAGACAGGGTGAGTGCTTTGGCCCCTGCACCCTCATGGGAGACCTGGATAGAGCTCCAAGCTCTTGGTTTTGGCTTTGTCCAGTACCAGCCATTGCAGCCATTTAGAGAATGAAACAGTGGATGAAATCTCTCTCTATCTCTTTCTCTCTGTGTGTCTAATTCTGCCTTCCAAATAAATAAATACTTAAAAAGTAATACTTTTAAATTGTATTACTTTATTTTATGTATTCTCCCTGGTAACTAAAAGGAAAATATGTACAGAAGAACTAAAGAAAATAACCAAAGCATTTGTCTTAGTCAATTCTTCATCAGTTCAGGCTGGTGTAATAAAATAGTATGGGCTTAGTGGCTTGAACAACAAAATTTATTTCTCATAAAGTTCAAGATTAAGGTGCAGATAGACACAGTATTTGTTGAAATTACCCTTTCTGGATTGAAGATGGCCATCTTGTCATTACATCTTCAGACTGATGGAAGAAAAATCACTTCCTTTTTGTAGCTATAAACAAAGACACAAAATCTCATATGTTAGTGCTCTGTACTCAGACTAGAATTACTTCCTTAAAACCCTCCCTCCTAAGATCATCCTATTGGAAGCTGAGGTTTAAACATATGAATTTTGGAAGGACACTGCTACTCACCCTATAACTTTATGGCACTACAAAAAAAAAATCAATGAAATACAAAGGTAGAATTGAAGAGGAGATGGCAAAACAACTAGAGATACACACAAAAATTAGGCAACAAAAGCAAAAATAGACAAATTGGGCTATATCCAAAACAGCTACACAGCACATTAAATAATCAAAATAGTTAAAAGACAACCTACAGGATGAGAAAAATATTTTAGTTCATTTATCCGAAAAGAGATTTATATTAAGAAGGTATAACTAACACCTACAACTCAACAATAGAAATCAAACAATCCAATTTGTAAAATGGGTAAAGTATGATCAGCAGTTTTCCAAACAAGGTATAGGATTGGTTGACAAATATATGAATAAATGCTCAATGTAACTAATGGCTAGAAAATGCAAATAAAAACCAAAATAACATATTTTCTTAAACTTGTTACTATGAACATTAATAAGAACAAAACAAAAGAAAACAACGTGTTGGCATGGATGTAGAAGACATGGAACACTTGTATGTTATTTGTGGAAATGTGAAATAGTACAGCTGCTGTGAGGAAAAGAGTGATTCTTTTCTGCAGAAATTTCAAAATGTAATCACAATATGAAGCAGTATGCCACATATGGGTATTTATTCAAAATAATTGAATGTAGGATCTTGAAAAGATATTTACAAGCCGTATTTACTTCAGAATTATTTAGAATATCCAAGAAATAGAGGCAATATAAATATCCATTACCTGATGAATGAATAAAGAAAATGTGTTGCAACAGTCATTAAAGAACATTACCAAACTTTGGTAAGCTTTTCTGAAAAGTAGAATGATAGATTCTTTTTTTTTTTAAAGATTTATTTTTATTATTTTTTCATTGGAAAGGCAGATATACAGAGAGGAGAGACAGAGAGGAAGATCTTCCGTCCGATGATTCACTCCCCAAGTGAGCGCAACGGGCCGATACTATGCCGATCCAAAGCCAGGAGCCTCTTGCGGGTCTCCCACGCGGGTGCAGGTTCCCAAAGCTTTGGGCTGTCCTCAACTGCTTTCCCAGGCCACAAGCAGGGAGCTGGAAGGGAAGCGGGGCTGCTGGGATTAGAACCGGCGCCCATATGGGATCCCGGGCGTGCAAGGCGAGGACCTTTAACCACTTGCGCCACTGCGCCGGGCCCTAACCCCCTTTTTTAAAAAAAAAAATATTTATTTTTATTGGAAAGTCAGATATACAGAGAGGAGGAGAGACAGAGAGGAAGATCTTCCGTCTGATGATTCACTCCCCAAATGAGCACAATGGCCGGTGCTATACAGATCCGAAGCCAGGAGTCAGGAAATTCTTCCAGGTCTCCCACACGGGTGCATGGTCCCAAGGCTTTGGGCCGTCCTGGACTGCTTTCCCAGGCCACAAGCAGGGAGCTGGATGGGAAGTGGAGCTGCTGGGATTAGAACCGGTGTCCCATATGGGATCCCGGTATGTTCAAGGCGAGGACTTTAGCCACTAGACCATGCTGCCAAGCCCCTTAACCCTCTAAGAGCCCAGCATCAGACTAAGTCCAGACACAGCAAAAATATTTCAGTACTAAATATTATTTCAATAAATTTTAGGACACAAAATACTTTAGAAAAGTTAGTTGCATTTCTATAAAGTAGCAATTAATTGTCTGAAAATGAAGTTCAGACAACAATCTTATTTGCAATAGCACCAAAAGAAAAAATGAATAGGAATAAACTGAGAGATAAAAGACTAATTGCACTGAAAATTGCAAAACACTAATAAAAGTAATTAAATTGGATACAAATTACTGGAAAGATATTAATATATATACATTGGAAGAATTGATATTATTAAAATGTTCTTATTACTCAAGAGATTTATAGAGTCAGTGCAGCTCCTTCTGGTCTCCCCGCTACCTCATCCTTCTTTTTTTTCCCGCTGATATACCACCACCTCTATCCTGTTCCTGCGCCGTTGGAATAAACCTCCTACGATACCTCGTTGCGTCTGGTGTTTTCGGCTCATGAAAGCTCCTGGCTAACTTTGAGCAGTGTCCTAGGATGACCATAACCACATCCTTATGATCCTGTATTTTTGAACACATTCACTAACTGACAGACATAGGAAAGCAGCAGACATCAAGAAAATGGGGGATAGAGAATTTGAAATACTTGTTATAAAGCTTCCTATCAACATTGAGAAGCAAATGAAGCAGGCATTCAAGGAATTCAAGGAATATGTTAAACAGCAATTAACAGCAATGAAGCAAATGAAAGCTGATATATCAGAAATGAAGAATACAGTGGAGCAAACTAAAAGTAAAGCGGGGAGTCTCCAACATAGAATGAAGGAGGCAGAAGAAAGAATCTTATTTCCTGTAACCAGAGGGAAACAAACAAAAAGCTGGAAACAGAGCTGGATCAGGCAAAAAAAAAAAAAAAAAAAAAAAAGTAAGAATTGAAAGACACTACTAAAAGGCCAAATATAAGAGTTATGGGAGTCCCAGAAGGTTCAGCAAGATTAATTGGGATTAAGGGTGTATTCAATGAAATAATAAAGAAAAAAATCCCTAATCTGGAGAAAGAATTTGGAAGCAATATCCAGGAGGGGCACAGAACTCCCAACATGCTTGACCAAAAGCGATCTTCACCATGACACATGATCATCAAGCTCTCTTTAATTGAACATAAGGAAAAGATCCTTAGATGTGCATTGGAAAAAATCAACGGACATGTAAAGGATTGCCAATTAAACTCACAGGAGACTTCTCAAAGGAAACTCTACAGGCAAGAAGAGAATGGAGTGACATATTTCAGATGCTAAAAGCAAAAAATTGTCGGCCCAGGATAACGTACCCAGCAAAGCTTTCCTTTGTTTTTGAAAATGAAATAAAATTCTTCCACAGTGAAGAAAAGTTAAAAGAATTTGCCTCTTCCAAACCTGCCCTACAAAGGATACTTAGAGATGTTCTCCACAGAGAAAAGGCAAATGCGAAGAACATCCCAGTAAAATGATGACAGAAACTAAATCAATGAACAACACATTGCTCAAATGACAGGACCAAATTACTAGCCATTCATATTAGCACTGCATGTAAATGGCTTAAACTCATCAATCAAATGTCACAGATTAGTGACCTGAATTTTTTTTTTCGATTTTTAAAATTTTGTTTTTGACAATCTTTACACAGTTGATTGGGGCACAGGAGTTCAGGGGCTACAGGAAAGTGGGTAAGACTATCATTTCCCCATTTTTCCTATATCTGGGGTTAAGGGGGGAGGCAAAGGGAGCGGCCCCATCCAGTCTCCCACCCATCTCAGTTCCCTGATGTGGGGCATTCTCCAGGGGCCTTGCTCAGGTGGTTTTGATGGTTTAACAGTTGTGAATTGCTGCCAATCTCACCATTTCAAGCACAAAGAAATCGCTGCAGAATTCACTGGTTGACATAATCCATCTTAGAGTCTCCATTTGCCCTGTTTTTCACTGTCAACAAATGGCTGGGGTAGTTGACTGATTTGTTCTGTCCTCTGTCTTTTCATGGTTAGGGATCTGAGTCCGGCAGTTCAATTGAGGTGATCCCAGATCAGGTTCTTGTGTGTACTTGCAAGTACGGGGCCTGGTACAGTCCATCGCCCCAATCACCTGGTGGTTGCAATTGCTGGGTCCGTTCTGTTTCTAGCCTGTCTTCCATTCGATGGGTGTTGATGTCCAGTCTGATTCTGCCCAGCACACACTCGGCCCTCACACAGACCAGTGGGAGCTGCAGCCTAATTGGAGCGACCCACAATGTCAACTGTATTTAAAAAAAAAAAAAAACACCAAAACCTATTGCCTACAGAAGACATATCTCACCAAAAAAGATTAGTGGAACCTATCTCATGGATTTTGATTTTTTTAAAGTTTAATCTCTTCAAATAGATCAAACAGTAGCATCATTTTCTTCAAGAAGGTTCTTGATTTTCTTCAGTGACACATTAGTCATTCAGCAGCATGTTATTTAACTTCATGATGCTGTTAATTTCTTTTTTTTCTTCCTGTTTTTGTTTTGTGGCTCTTCATTTAAGGGGATATATAGTAACTGTAATGAAGACTCTCATATCTAGTAGCATGTTATTTAAATTCATGGCATTGTAACTTTCTATTTTTCTTCCTGTTGCTGATTTTATGTTGTGATTTTTCATTTAAGGGGATGTACAGTAACTGTGTAATGGAGAATATAATATGCAGATGTGAGGATACAATGCATTATGCATCTCTACTTCCAGACTAAAAATGGACTCTCAATGAAACTTGAAAACAGGGTACTGGAATCTGCCATTGTCCATGCCCACAATAATGGACATAGGACTGTTTATAAAGAACTATAGTATAGTAATAATATAGGGGAACTTGGTGAGAGGGGGAGGGAACTGAGGAGGAGGTGTGGGAAATCCCTGGGCCTATGGAGCTGTATCATAGAATGATACTACTACTATTACCACTACTACTAATAATAAAGGCTATGAAATCAAGAAAAATAGAGTTAATGCAATCTCTACCAAAATTCCAATGTTGTAACTTACACAAGGAGGAATTTTTTTTTCTAAAATTTGTATGGAATTGAACAAGAGTCCAAATAGCCAAGTATATTTTTAGAAAAAAGAAAAAGGCTGAAGGTATCACACGTCTTCCTTTCAAATTATAATATCTAGAGTAATCAAAACAATATGGTATTGATATAAATATAGACATGCAAACCAATGAAACAGAATAGAAAAAACGAGTAATAAAGTCACATATGTTTGATCAAGTGATCCTTGATAAGGGTGACAGGAATGCACAATAGGGAAAGGATAGTCTGTTCAACAGATGGTGTTAGAAAACTGAATGAATAAAATTATACTAGATAATAATCAACTTAAAGTAGATTTAAATCTGAACCCTGAATTGAAAGATTCCCAAAACAAAATGTAAGAAAAGCTTCCATGAGATGGAAGGTTTTATGGCTGATTTGAGATCTTTCCTTTATCTTAATATAGGTATAACAATTTCATCTCAAAGTATTTTCTAATTTCCCTCTTATTTCTTACTTGGTTCATTGTTTTTAAAGAATGTGTTCTTAAATGTTCACATAATAGGAAGCACCCCTTTTTCCTTGCTGCTGGTTTCTAATTTCATTGTATTTTGATTAGTGAACATTCTCTGTAGTACCTGCATTCAACCATTTTTTAAAAAAATTTATTTTCATGGTATTTCAGCAAGAAAGAGATGGAAGGTGAGAAATTCTATCTGCTAGTCCACCTCCCAGATGCTGGACTAAAGCCAGGACCCAGGAGCCAGGAGATCAATCTCTCATGTGATATTCAGATACCCAACTGCTTCAGTCATCTGCTATTGCCTCCTGCATTAACAGGGTGCTGGAATGGAAGTAGAACCGGGACCCAAACTTAAGCACCCCAATATAGGATGCAGGTGTCTGAAGAGATGTCTTAACAACTGAACCAAGTATTTATTTCAGTATTATTTTGATCCTTTAAAATTTACTGAGGAGCCATTGTTTTAGTGCTGTGAGTTAGGATGCAACCTGCTATGCTGACATCTTATGTGAGTGCTGGTAAGAGTTTCAGCTACTCCACTTCTGATCCAGCTCCTGCTAACGTTCTTGAGAAAGCAGCAGAGGATGGCCCAAGCACTTGGATCCCTGAAATTGTATGGGAGATCTGGATGGAGTTCAAGGGTATTGGCTTTGGTATCCCTATTCTGGCCATTACAGGCGATTGGGGGATGAACCAACAGATGGAAATTTCAATGTCTGTCTCTCATCTGTAACTCTGCCTTTCATATAAACAGATTAAAAAAAAAAGAAATTTATTAAATTTTGCTTGTGGCCCAGCATGTGTTCCATTCTGAAGAATGTTCTATGCACCCATGAGAAATACATTTTGTGGTTGAACAGAAAGTTTATGTCTCTGGGCTTGGTGAAGTAGCCTAGTCGCTAAATTTGTCATTTGCACACACGGGGATTCCATATGGGTGCTGGTTTGTATCCTGGTTGCTCCACTTTCCATCCAGTTCCCTATGTATGGCTTGGGAAAGCAATGGAGGATGATCCAAAGCCTTGGGACCCTGTACCCACCCACATGGGGGACCTAGAAGAAGCTCCTGGCTGCTGGCTTTGGATCAGCTCAGTGCTGGTGACTGCGGCCTCATGGGGTTTGAACCAGCAAATGGAAGATCTTTCTCTCTGTCTCTCTTTGTCTCTGTAAATCTGACTTTCCAATAAAAAGAATTTTTTAAAAGAAAAGTAGTTTATGCTAGTGTTCAAATATTTTCTGTCAAGTCCTATCCTTACTGTAAGTACGATATAATTTCCTATTTTTAATTTCGGTATGTTTTTGTTTCATGCAAATTGGTGATTTGTTGAGAGATTCATATGTGTTTATGCAGGTCATATTTTCCTAACAGATTGACCTATTTCTCAATAAATGTCCTTGATAGTAATATTTTTTAAAAATTTATTTTGTCTTAATACAAGTATTACCACTCTAGTTTCTCTATAATGTTCTTTGTGTGAAGTTATCTTATTGCATAATGCTTCTTTCAAAATATTTGTGTTTTGAATCTGAACTGTTTCACCAAATTGCTAATTTAAAAATCTCGTGTGACCCTCTTGCCTACTGATTGTTTTTCTTAGAACATACACACAATTTATTTAATTTGTATTCATAAATAATATACATCCTCACATTTATGGGCTACAGTGTGATCATTTGACACATGTATATTAGGTGCAGTGATCAAGTAAAGGTAAGCATGTTCCTCTCCTTAAATATTTGTCATTTTTCTATTGTGAATCTTCAAACCTCTCTCCAGTTCTAAAACATATAATAAATTCTTGTGAACACTAGTCATTCTACTGTGCTGATGGACATTAAATTTAATTTTATATAGCTTTATTTGGGTACTCATTATGCAACCTGTGTCAATCTTTTTTTAAGCAGAAAAGAAACACATTCATTTATTCATTCATTCATATTCTTTCAAGAACATTTGAATAAGCCTTTATCATCTCCATCAATTTGTATTTAAGGAGCTGGAATTTCAGCGACGGATGAGACACTTTCTGTCCTGGGACTGGTCTGAGGGTTTTGATGTGCAGTGATGCTGTGGGCTCCCAGACCACCTTGCCCTGCCTGACTCATCTTGCCTCTTCAGGAACACATTCCAGCTCCACACACAGGTGATACAAATTTGATTACTGCTGAGGTTGAAAAGCAAAGCATTCAACTACTTCTCAAATGGTGACGGATAGAAAGTCATATTGCGTTCTTCTTATGCAAAGGGAGAAATAAGTACTTTGAAAATAATAAAAATCATTTGCACAGGAGAATGTACGTAAACCTCAACAATCCAGACAGTAAACAGTTAGCCTAGCAAACAGACAGGATCTTCTCCCAAGAGCTCGCACAAGAATTCTGCTGGAGAAGCACAAAGTAAACCTTTGGAAGCTCCCTCTACAATTTTAACTAGTGTCTACTATCTATTCCCTACTTCTGTGAAACTAATTTTCTTGGTTTATATTTGGGCAAGAACATGTGGCATTTGTCTGTATGTCCATGGTTTATCTCAATATAATGCCCTTCAATTCCAATCTGCAGTGTCTCACATGAAATGAAACCACTATGCTTTATAGCTATACAATATTCTATTGTGTTATATCTCATATTTTATTTACTCATCTGTTAAGCTGCATCTCAGTTGATTCCATATTTTGGACATTATGAATAATTCCATAATAAACATGGGTGTAAAGGTATCTCTTGTTATTTTTAATATTCTATGATATAATTCCATAGGCTCTGGGATTTCCTTTGCCCTACCTCCAATTTCCCTCCCCCTCACTGATTTGTCTTATATTACTACTTTTTAAAAAAGATTTATTTATTTTTATTACAATGTCAGATATTTAGAGAGGAGGAGAGATGGAGAGGAAGATCTTCTGTCCGATAATTCACTCCCCAAGTGAGCACAACGGCCGGTGCTGCACCAATCCAAAGCCCAGAACCTGGAACTTCTTCCGGGTCTCCCACACGGGTGTAGGGTCCCAAAGCCTTGGGCCATCCTTGACTGCTTTCCCAGGCCACAAGCAGGGAGCTGGATGGGAAGTGGAGCTGCCAGGATTAGAACCTGTGCCCATATGGGATCCTGGCACGCTCAAGGCGAGGACTTTAGCTGCTAGGCCACACCGCCAGGCCCATATATTATAATAATATCATAAGCAGGCTATCATTCTGCTATTTAACTGTATCCTGACACTACATGAACAAACAATGGCAAACAGTCCAGCATCCTATTGTTAAGATATATTTAGCAGTTTCATTCATCTTTGATTTGTAAGTAGGGATGCATACTGCATTGTATCTTTACATTTGGATATGAAAGTCTCTATTATACAGTTGCTAAACATTCCCTTAAATGCAAAGCCATAAAACAAAATCAACAACAGCAATAAGGTTAAAAAATCTGCAAACATGAATTAAATAACATGTTAGTGAATGAAGAATGTGTTGCTGAAGGAATGTAAAATAAAAAAAAAAAAACCTTCTTGGAGAAAATAATGCTACTATAAGACCTATGAGTCAGTGAAGAATTTAATAAAAGAAGTTATTTTGTAGAAATAAAAATTAAAAAAAAATATCAAAATCAATGAGTTGCAGCAAACAGTATTGAAAGGGCTATCGTGTATTTTGCAAGGAGGTTGCCTCACATCAGAGAGAACATATGATATATGTCCTTTGGGGATTGACTTATTTTACTGAGCATAATGGTCTCTAGTTGGGACCATCTGATTGCAAATGGTAGAATTTCGTTCTTTTAATGGTTGAGTAATATTCCATGGAGCAGAATGTAACACAGTTTATCTACTGCTGTTCTGACAGGTATCTTGGTTGTTTCCATGTCTTTGCTGCTGTATATTATGCTGCTGTAAATACAGGATTACATATCCCTTTCTCACATGCAAATCTCATTTCCTTTATTCCAGCAGTGAGGTAGCTGGGTCATATGGCAGGTTTCTTTTCAGTTCTCTAAGTAGTCTCCATATTGATTTCCATAATGGTTGCATTAGCCTACACTCCCACCAACACTGAAGGAGGGGAATTTTTTGCCCATATCCAAGCCAGCAGGTACTGTTAGTAGGTTTCCGAATGTATACCACTCTGACTGGAGTTAGGTGGAATACTCATCCTCATCTTCATTATACAGTGAATAGTAACCTGATTTCCCCTTAGTAGTTCATATCAACCACCCCAGACAGCCCAATACTCTCTTCCCTGATCGTTGACTTGGAGGTGTAAGGAGTTCAAAATGACTAAGCATCAATTTTAATTTTTAGTTCATGGGCCCAGCGCGGTGGCGCAAGTGGTTAAAGGTCCTCGCCTTGCACGCCCGGGATCCCATATGGGCGCCGGTTCTAATCCCGGCAGCCCCGCTTCCCTTCCAGCTCCCTGCTTGTGGCCTGGGAAGGCAGTCGAGGACGGCCCAAAGCTTTGGGAACCTGCACCCACATGGGAGACCCAGAAGAGGCTCCTGGCTTCAGATCGGCATAGTATTGGCCATTGCGCTCACTTGGGGAGTGAATCATCGGACGGAAGATCTTCCTCTCTGTCTCTCCTCTCTGTATATCCGCCTTTCCAATGAAAAAATAATAAAAATAAATCTTAAAAAAAATAAATAAATATTGGAGTCTCTGAGTGTAAACATGC
Organism: Ochotona curzoniae; assembly: GCF_017591425.1. Classification (NCBI taxonomy): domain Eukaryota; kingdom Metazoa; phylum Chordata; class Mammalia; order Lagomorpha; family Ochotonidae; genus Ochotona; species Ochotona curzoniae. The sequence continues at coordinate 34,840,545 of NW_024465023.1, forward strand.
ATATTTAAAAAAAATTTTTTTTTAGTTCAATTCTACTTTAGGAAGCAAAGAGTAAGGCTATGACTAGAGCAATAAAGTTTTCCTAAGGGTCATTAAAGATAATAATCACCACTTGCACTTTTCTACTCCTTATGCCTGATCCCCTGAATCATGATCATGGTAGAAACAATATATTGGCTACTGATTTTGAGCATATATAGATCTCTTTCTCTGAAACTATTGCCACCTACTGGCATTAAAACTGAGTTCCCAAAAGGCCATTCCAGTATTCTATGATTTAGTTGCTTCAGGATGATGAACACGTGGGAACATGATAAGACCAAGTAATTCCATAGTGTGAGACCACTGCATCACTTCCTTGCTGTGAAGGGAGTTGCTTAATCAGTATCAGTGCCGTGTAGAATACAATGATGATAGATAAAACATTGTGTAGGTGCGCCGATAGCGTTGGCAGAAGCACTGCAAGCAGGCAGGCAAATCTGCTTACAGAGTGTCTATTTATAATAAGAACAGATTATTGTCCCTTACATGCTAGCAGTGGTTCAATGTAATCAACCTGGCCACCAGGTAGTTTGGCTGATCATTACAGAAAATTATGCCACGTCAGATACTCCTACTTAGTCTTTGCTTCTGCTGTCAGATTGGGTGCTTAGAGGTGGCTGTATTCAGGCCAGCCCTGGTGAGTAGAAGGACATGTTGTTGAGCCCATAGTTAGCCTTTGTCCCTGCTATCATGGCTACTTTGTTCATGAACCCACTGGGCCGTGACAAGAATGATTGAGAAGAGGCTTACTGGTATTCACATTGAGTCATTCACTTGATTGCCATGTTTCATGTGACACAATGGGGCTATCTTCTCATTTACTTCCCATTCAGAGTTCTATCCATACGCTTATTTGTCATATTTACTCATCACTAATTTCTGAAATGTTCCTTCCAAGTCACCAATTATTCAGTCAAATCATTGCTACAATCTATGAATTGATACATAATCATACATCTGGCACCTTCTTTCCAGGCAAATTGAATAACCAGGTATATAATATTCAAAGTTTGGCTAACTTGGCAGGACCAAGTCCTCTCGTCCTCATCCAGTTGATCATGATACTTCCTAAAGGCCTGGGAGGGAAAAGGCAGCATGATAGGGGTAGGAACCATAGACATTTTGGCCATTTCTTCATACAAGTTGTATATTCAGATCTTTATGTCCAATTATGTGTATATATATACACACACACATATATATATGTATATGTATACACACACACAGTTCTTTCTTTATATAATGGAGTCCCATCAAGTACATACAATTTTACAGTTTTCTGTTAAGTAACATCCAGTTCATAATGGGCCGATAAGTTCATGTGAGAACATGGGTGATCTGCCGTTAAGTATTTAGTTTCTAAGGCCCAGTAACAAACTGAGAACAGTTTCTCACAGAGAATATTTATCTGGAGATGAAATAGCAGGGTGTTCCAAAATTTTAAGTATCTGTTGTGCTTTACACTTAAAGGGTAATGTCAAAGGCTCCAAACATCACTGTCTGCCACTGACATTCAGGCACCATTAGATTTGCTGACTATTATGGCTTATGAATATTATGGCAAAGCAGCTTTCAGAGCAGCCTGATGCTGTTATAGAGCTGTCTTCTACTCCAGGCTCAACACAAAATGAGCAGCATTTGAGGTCTCAGTAAGTGGGCCAAAGTTACACAGCCAACTGAGAAGCATATTGTCTCCCAAATCCAAAGAGGACCAGTAGGCATTATACTTCTTCTTGCTTGTAGAAGTGACCAGATTTCAGCAACTTTTACTTAGAAGGGATATTTTGATATGATTCACAGACTTAGAGCCTTAGAAATTTCACAAAAGCAGAAGGCCCTTGAATTTTTGGCTGGATTTCTTCCTTACCATCTGGCACACCAAGTTCTTATCAGTAAGTCTAGTATACTTGCTACCTTTTGTTTACTTGGTCTAATCAATATAATGAGCCAACATGATAATCCTTTAAGAAATCCACTCGTTTTTATTTATTTTAAAGGCAGAGTGGTAACAGAGAGGGGTGTGCACATGCACAAACACACACAGAACTTTCAACTTCGGGTTTATTCCCCAGATGCCGACAACAGCCAGGACTGGGCTCGACTGAAGTCAGGATTCTGGAACTCCATTTGTGTGTGGTAGGAATCCAAACATTTGAGCTATTACCTGGTCCTCTCAGGGTGTGCATTAGCAGGAAGTTGGACATGAAGCAGAGACGAAACTTGAAACAAGGCATCCCAGATAGAATTCTGATCACTGTACCACAACACCTACCCACAATGTGCTATTTTATTTAAGTAAAAGTGACCAATATCCTTGTGAACAAAATTATGAGTCAGGCCTAGTTGAGTGAATATATGCCAAAGGTAGGACAGCGTGGGTATACTGCTAGTATTTCCAGGTGAAACAAAAATGGTGGGCTTTATTGAAAGGGTTGGATAAAAATCTTTTACTTGATTAATAGGCACCTATCGGATGCTAGAGGTTAGATTGATTTGCTCAACAAACCACATTTGACACAGTAGATACAACTCGAGTCATCATCTCATTAAGCTAGTAATCCACAGTCATTCTCCATAATTTTTCTTTGTTTTTTTAAATCTATTTGTTGAGCATCTAATTTTGCTCATGTACTATTCTTCTGGTTTCACCTAGGATGCCTGTGTTGTTTTGCAGCTAGTTAAGTTTCTCAAAGGTGATAATTTTGAATTGTTAAGCAGTTAATAGATACCTATTTTTGTAAGGTTTTTTATTTATACATCATTTTGTCCTTTGGTGACTTCATTATACCCTTTGTTATTTATGGTTGTTGTGGCTATATGTTAGTGTCTCCACATTTGAAGCAGATGCCTATTACCATCTTTATTGATAACAGAAAGAAAACCCTTCATCTTCAAACTGTCCAGATCTGGGTGGGTTCTCTGGGAAGGTCTTTGAATGGGATCATTGAGATAGGCATGAAACTTAGGTTTTGCTGAGTGAAACTGGATCCTGGGTGCATGGTCATTGGCCTTCTCTGGGATCCACATCAGTGGTTCAGTTAACTGGTTACATGGATCCAGAACCCTGGGAATGTGAGGTTTAGCCTTGGGTTTAGGATCTTGGGGGTCAAGCTGGTTCTTGGGTGAACCTAAGTCTATGGGGGCTTGCCTGTTACTGAGTCCATAGAGATAAATGTGTAGCCTGAGTTTAGTAGGACAGGCATGGCTTTGAAGTAGGACAGTGTTTGTGTCCATAGGGCCTGGCTAGGCCTTAAGTGTGCTTGGATCAGTTTGAACTTTGGTACAACTAGGGTGAGTCTTGATCCTGGGTCTACCAGACTCTGAAGTTGTAGGGACTTGCCTCACGCTTGGGGCAATTCTAGAGACTGTGTCTATTATTGAATCTGAAACTTGGGCCCATGGATATTGGTCTAGTCTTGAGTTGGTGGAGGCTGTTATGAACCTGTGATTTGCAAGTGTTTTCCTGGAGATTATATTCATGGATGTTGGTTACAAGAACTGACCTGGAGGCTGGTTTTATTGAAATGAGACTGGATTCTATAACTGTTGGGGCTAGCCTGGATTCTTTGCCCATTGAAATATTTGGCTGTGGGGATTAGCTTGGAGCTAAGGTATTTGGGTGTTGGTCTGGCACAGGAGTGTACTTGGAAGTGTTTAGGGAGTATGCCTGGAGTCTGTGGCCAGCCTGGTGCTGAAGTGGGCCCAAAGTCTGGTGCAAAGGGGAGCTTTCCTGGAGCCCAGAAATGCTGGGGCTAATCGGATCCTAGGGCTAGTTTGGGGTATGGGGCTGACTTGGAGGTTGAATCCACAGGAGGCTGGCCTGCAGCGGAGTAAACAAGAAACTTAGGGCCATAAGCTGTAGGCCTGAAGTCTGAGGCCACAATTGCCAGCATGGCAATAGAACATGCCTGGATGCTAGCTTTGTGGGTGCCTACCTGGTGCTTAGGGTCATAGAGGCCAATCTAACACCAGGAATTTACAGTTTGGAGCTTTGAGTAGACTTGGAGCCTGTGTCTGCAGGGACTGGCTAAGGAGTCATGGGGGCTGCACAGATCTGTGTTTCACTGAGGGATACCTCATTCTCTAGTCTATGATAAATGATCACTTTTCATGCTATGCTGCCTAGGATTGAGGGAGAAATGGTATAGGTAAAGTCAAACTTTCCTTTCTAGTCTCTTCAACGTGTATTTTGTTAATTCTGGTGTGGTAATCTCTCCTTTAGTTTTTTCAGCTCTTATAACGTTATTTTTGAATATGAAGAGTTCATACTGATGTTCCTGCAGGGGCAAAGATGCTAGAAAGTCCTATTCTACAACACTGCTGATCATAAGTGCAAAGCCACTATCATTCTCCAAGATATATCAGGCTTCTGCACAGGCCAACTTAATTGGAATGTGATGAAAATCATTACTTCTTTATCTTGATGGTGACATTAATCTCTGAAATATGACCAGAAGAGACATAGTGTTTTTTCTTTTTTTCTAAAGAGAGGTAGTTCTAATGGCTTCCATTTGACCTTTTCCAGCATAGTAGCCCTTATTCCACAAGTCAGGAATCACTGTGGCTATTATTTCAGCTGCTAAGTATATATATATATATATATATATATATATATATATATATATATATATTCCTATTAAGCATTCTAAATCTGAAGAAATAACTAAAGCTCATATTCTGACTGACCTGCAGTGACATTATGATCACTTGAAGCTAGTCTCTGTTCAGATCCAATGTCAAGTAGTTCTCAGAAAGTCTGATTATTTTCTTTCCTGATTGGAATTACACTGGTAAAAGATTTCTTTGAGAAATCTGAGAAAAAATAACAGAAAAATTTTCAGTGTAACAGTAACAGTATAGTATATAAGGGTTCTCCATTTAGGGGGTCCGGGGGCTCTGGGTCTATAACTGGGCTCAAGTCTTGGAACTGACAGGGGTCCATGACTCACTTTATAAATGACTTGAGATAGATTTTTTATTTGACTTTAAAGTTTTCTGCTTGCTCAGATCAAGTAGGGATTCAGCAGCTTTCCCATCTATTTCATTTCCAGGAACACTATGATTAACAATATCATAGGTTGGCATGATTCAGGCTATTCTGATTGATGTTTTGATTCTGCTGTCTATTATGATAATCATACCCACTTTGCCTTTTTCGGTTGAGTGCCATAACTGGGTTTCTGCCACCCTGGGATCTAATTACTTCTACAGAGAAGAGTAATTTCAAAGTTCAAGGATGCTCATAGAAAGTGTGTGGGAATACAAATGATTTTTTAAAAATATATAAAACCAACCATCACAGGATGGATACCCTTTAGATGGTTATATTAGTATACATGAATTCTAAGCCTTCTATTAGAGCACTGGTGTTCTACACAATAGACCCAAGTGCTCCACTTAAAATAGTGATCTCTTCTCAGTTTGCAATACAATTAAGATAGTTTGACATTCCTTCCCTATAAATCTACTTAATATTTTGACATTTGTTATACCTTCTCTATAAAACACAAAATACTGATACATTTTTCACAAACATGTACTAGCTATTTCATGTTTACTAAAGCTAGCTCACTAAGTTAAATAAAGAGAACTATGACTTCAGTACTGTGCCATGTGGACACAAGTTGAGACTTTCTGGGATGGCTGAAAGAGATGAAGGAGATAAGTAACAGCATGAGAAGAGTAAGACAATATATTAGATAGTACAGTAAGAAGAATCCTACTGGACTGAACAGTATGTATCTACTGGATTAGCAGAAAATATTATTGACTGTGTAATGATGATAGAATATTATTTATTAGTACAATGAATTCTAATTACCAAAATGTTAACATATAGTGAAGTTCATTCTCACAACACTCAAAGCCAGGTCTAGGGGTGGTCCAGACTGAACTTGGCTGTAACACTTTATCAGTGAGAGCTGGAATGGTTATGGGCCAGTTGGGCTCGGCCTCAGTACCTGCTGGTAAGTGCTAAGACTAAAGGGCTGGCCCTGTCAGTCTGGATAGCACTACCAACTGGTACTCGGTGCTCTGGACTTTCCTGTTTGGCTGCAGCTCCTCATGGTGAGTGTGAGAGCTGGGGCTGGGAGCAGGTTAAACCAAGTTGTGCTGCAGCACCCATTGGTATATGTGTGAGCAGGCAAGGTAAGTCCAAGTGCATACTGGCATGAGTAAGGGCCAGGATGGACTGAAACTCACCAGCTCCCATGAGGGCTAGGTGGGCCAGGCTGAGCTGGGCTGCTGCATTCGTTGACAAGAGACCCACATGGGCGTGTATCCCTCTAAACTATGTAAGCCATACTAAAACAGAAAGTAAAAATTTTAAGCAGAAATTATATTTGCTATATATGTGTTAGTTAGGTCAGTAAAACAGCAGAATAAGAAGCACTAAATGCTTGTCCTTCTCCAGAAACACTGAAAAACAATTGGCCAATCTCCTCTTGCAAGAGCTGGCATCCTATATGGCTGCTAGTTTGTGTCCTGGCTGTTGCAATTCGAATCCAACTCCTTGCTTATGGGCTGGGAAAGCAACAGATGATGGTTCAAAGCCTTGGGACCCTGAACTCACACAGGAGACCTGGAGGAAGCTCCTAGTTCTTGGCTCCTGGCTACTGGTTCCTTGCTTTGAATTGGCTCAATTCCAGCCAGAAACTGAGGAACCAGGAACCAGAAACCACAGGAGCCAAGAACTAGGAGCTAGTGACTAGGAGCTTCCTAGTTCTCTAAAAGACTGCTGGGTCTCTGTACACATGATTGCTCTCTGGAGGCTGCACATTGATGTCTATGGCTTTCCAAGACTTGTATGCCATACTGATTGTAGCTTTTTGCATTGTTCTCCACTGTAGCTTCTATCCCATAGTTGCACTAAGCATTACTCATCAGGGCTCAACCCAGTCATAAAACTCTCCCTGGCCACCTAGGCTATCCTTTGTAACTTTAGTAGAAGCCTTCATGACCTCAAAACTTCTGTGTTCTGTACACCTGCAAATCCAGAATCAAGTGGACACTGATGCCAGTATCTGCTGCAAGCACAAGACCCAACTAGGCCCATTTGAGCCATAACTGCAGCCCTAGAGTGCTTTGCTGGGCAAATACAGATAAATAAATTCCCAGGGAGGTCTTGGGCAAGCTCACTGAAACTGCCCTGGAATTTCACAAAAACAATTCTCTTCAAGGTCTCTGGAATGATGAGAGTGACATTTTCAAAGAAATGCTTTTGGGATCTTCCTACCCTTGTCTTGCCTTTTCACACAGGGTTGTCTTTTGTGTACGCTAATTTCCTTAGCAGATTTCTTTACTGCACTTTCCCTTTGGATACACACCTATTCATGGCTCATTTTCTGGACAGGTTGTGAATTTTAAAAATCTGTTTCTGCTCTGCTCCTAATTCTTAACTGTAAGATGTGCTAACAGTAGCCAAAAACATCCATATTGCAGTCTGACTGCTTTGCTGCCTTGAATTCCCTGCCAAACAAGTCTGAGCTTGCCAAAACTCTGAGCTTAGCCTTCAACAGAGAATCAGGATAGGGACACAATATGGCCAAGTTCCTTGCTGGGATTGCCTTTAGCTTGGTACCCAATATAATCTTCATATACATCTGAAACCTCAACAGCAAGGCCTTTTACCATCTATATTCAGAACAGTATATTCTGGTCTTTTAAACTTTCATTCAAGGCCTGCTCTTAAAACCTTTTACAATAAATCAATTCCAAAGAATCTTCTGTATCTTCAGGTATAAAATAATAAAATCCTAGGAGAAGTTGCTGATGAGGATACAGGTTTATTTTGATTTACGGTTTTAGGGTTGATGGTCCAAGATTGTCAGGTCCCAGGCCCCAATTATGTCAGCCATCTTGTGAGGTAAGAGCATGGCGATGACCAGATGACAGAACATTTGTGGAGAAATGGTCACATGGTGAGCTGGGAAACAGAGGGAGGATAGGTCTGACTACAGCTATGACCCTAGATGAAAAAGATCACAAAGACTGGGAAATTATTTTTAATGCACAGACATTGACATATAATCACAAGGATTAAGAACAATTAGGAAATGAGTTATGCTAAATGGACGAAGCAAAGTGTAAGACATTGACCTTAAAGTGACAAGAGATGTATTAGCTGTCTGAAAAAAAGTTCTGAAAACAACTGCTTTTAAGGAAGCTTAAAGATCTGCAAAAAATCAGAGAAATTTAACATGAATATTGACATAATCAGCAAGTGAGACAAATCCTGGAGTTTAATAATAAAATGAACAAAATGAAAAAGCAAGAGAGAATAAAAAGCACAATTGATTAAGCAGGAGAAAGACTGCATACTCAAAGACTGGTTGTTTTTAATTATAGAGAGGTGAAAAGTAAATTTAATAAACAAAGAAAGCTCATGTAATTTATGGGATAACATAAAAAAAGCCAATGTATAAATCATTGGCATTGGAGAGGAAGTAGAGAAAGATCAAATTGATAATTTATTGTTTCTAGAAAAATTGCAGAATATTTTTACTAACATGGAGAAATACATAAATTTCGAGCCTAAAAAGACCAATGGTCTCAAATAATATTCAACTTAAATAAGGCTACCTCATGCTCAATTATAAACAAGCTGTCAATATTCAAAGATACGGAAGATTCTGAAAGAGAAAAAAAGCAAAAATGCACACTGGCAGACTTCTCAGCAACAAAATAAAAAAAATACAAAACAGGAAATGAGAACTGAATAAAAAGAAATGCTACAGAATAGAGAATCAAGAAGGCTGAATAGGGTAAAGACACATTTAAACAGACAGAGAAATATTAGCCAGTGTGAAGCACTGAGGGCACATTCCAGGAAATAGAAGAGGACAGAACAACAACAGAGGGATACCCTGAGACTCACAGACATAAGAAAGCATCAAAAACAATGGTGTGCTGTTGCAGTGACTGACATCACAGCAGCATTCAGCAAATGGTGATCTGAACTCCACCAGTAGCAGAAACTCCACCAGCAACCAGGTGGGAAAGGACTTTCACTGGGAGCTCAGGAGGTGAACTCATACAAAGAACTGCCCATCCTGCTGGTCTGTTTGATTTGACCAGGAGCAGATACAGAGTGGCAGGTCACAGACAGGCAGTGCTGGAACAGGGTGGATTTCACAGCCCAGTTGGCCTCCTAGAGCTGAATCAGGTGCCATTTCATTTAAGGAGGCAAGGGCTATGGGGCAGTACTGCGCATGAACTGAGCTGGGAGTGAACTCATTTCTGGCTCAGTGAACTGCAATAAAGTGGCATCCTACAGGTTCCACCCAAGACAGGTTCAGGTAGCTCTCCAGCCTGATGGCCAGCAGATCAAGAACTCTAGTAGTGTTGCACCAGGCACCATTTTGTACAGTGTGGCAAGAACTCTGAGACTGTGGGGACAGCAGTGAGCTGCTCATGTGCTGAGCTTGGTGAGAACTTGCTGAGTTCCATGCATTGTACTGGTCCCACAAGAAAATAATACCAACTGTGGCATCATACCAGTCAAAATAGGTCCACGTGGCACTCAGAACTAACGGCCAACAGGTTTCAACAAGATCAGCACCACCAACAATCTAGCTATATAGGACACCTGGTGTCTCTCTAATCCTGGGACCTGCTCCAACCAGAAGAGGGAGAAAGGTTGCAGAGACAACAGTGCAGCCTCAGCACGGTATCACAGGAGGAGGAGAGTGGTGAGCCAACAGCTGGGGCTGCGGAGACCATGGTGGAAATCTGACATAAGAATCCAGACCTGGAACTCTCTGGAGGTTGTGGCACAAGTGGCTGCAAACAAAGAGCCATGTACCAACTGCAGTAAGTAAAATCGCACTGTAGACCTGTGGGTGACACAGCCTAGAAATCTGCCCCAAGGAGAAGACTCTGCTAACCAGAAGTACAATGACCAAGAGCAAAGGAAGAGACAGAGGCACAATGAATATTACTGAAAACTTCCCTGCAAAGGAGCAAAACCCTATACCAACCTCAGAGTTCACTGAGGAAGATATCGAGAAAATGGGGACACAGAGTGCATAAGACTCATTTTAAAGATTCTGTTCAACAATGAGAAGCTCATGCAAAAGTTCAAAGAATTTAAGCAAGCAAATGTATCAAATCAAGTCTGATATATCAGAAATTAACACAGTGGAGCAAATTAAAAGTACAGTGAAGAGTCTCTAAAATAGATTGAAACAAGCAGAAGAAAGAATCTCAGAATTGGAGGATATTTCCTGTCACCAGAGCAAAGCAAACAAAAAGCTGGAAGCAGAGCTGGATCAGGCAAAAAAAAAAAAAAAAAAAAGTATTCAAGAATTGAAAGACACAATTAAGAAGCCCAAATCTAAGAGTTATGGAAGTCCCAGAAGGTGCAGAAACAGAAGCTGGGCTTAAAAAAGTATTCAATGAAATAATAAGGGAAAATTTTCCTAACCTAGAGAAAGAATTGGGAAACATCTAGGAGAGGCACAGAACTCCCAACAGGGTTGATCAAAAGTGATGTTTACCATGGCACATGATCATCAAGCTCTCTTCAATCGAATGTAAGGAAAGCATCCTTAAATGTGCATGGGGAAAAAAAATCCACTGACATATAAAGGAATGCCAATTAAACTCACAGGAGATCTCTCACAGGAAACTCTACAGGCAAGAAGAGAATGGAGTGACATATTCCAGATGCTAAAAGAAAAAAAATTGTCAGCCCAGGATAACGTACCCAGCAAAACTTTCCTATGTCTATTAAACTGATATAAAAGTATTTCACAGTCAAGAAATGTTAAAAGAATATGCCTCTTCCAAACTTGCCCTACAAATGATACTTCAAGATGTTCTCTTGACAGAGAAGAGGAATGAATAGCACCTACCAAAACCAAAGGCAAATGGGAAGAACACCCCAGCAAAATGACAACAGAAGACTAACTCAAAATGAACAACCCATTCCTAAGATGACAGGACCAAATTATCACCCATACATATTAAACTCTGAATGTAAATGGCTTAAACTCAATCAAACATCATAGATTAGCAGACTGGATTAAAAACAAAACCCATCTGTTTATTTTCTGTAGGAGACACACTTCAACAAAGATCAGCGGAAACTATATCACATGGGTTTTGTTATTTTCTGTTGGTTTCATCTCTTCAAAACTCTTCTGATTAAATCATTCAATGACTCATAGATCATGCAGTGGCATCATTTTTGTCAAGAAGGTTCTTGGTTTTCATTTCTTCAGCTATACGTTAGTCATTTAATAGCATGTTATTTAAGTTCTTGGTGTTTTTTAAATTTCTTTTCTCCCTGATGTTGATTTTGTTTTGTGGCTCTTCATTTAAGAGAATGTATAGTAGCTGTGTAATGGGAACTGTCATATCTAGTAACATGTTATTTAACTTCATGGCATTGTAAATTTCTATTTTTCTTTCTATTGTTGATTTTTGTATCATGACTTTTCGTTTAAGGGGATGTACAGTAGCTGTGAAATGGAGACTCACATCCAGATGTGAGGATACAATGCAATATGCATCTCTACTTGCAAATCAAGGATGGACTCCCAATTAAACTGTTTACTATATCTTGATAATAGAATGCTGGACTCTCTGCCATTGTCCATGCCCACAATGATGGACATATGACTGTGTATGAAGAACTGTATATCAGTAATGATGTGGATGAACTAGGTGGGGGGTGGGGAGGGAATTGGAGAGGGGATAAGGGAATATGGAACTGTATCATAAAATGATAATAATAATAAAATGTAAAAAAAGTGGGAAAAAAGAAAGTTAAAAAAATAAAAAAGAAAGTATATTATGCATAACATTTAAAATATTTTGACCCAGAATAAATTTGTCTTGTAATTTCATTTTTCTATGAAATTTTTAAATTACCTTCATCTGTGTTTATGACAGCAGACATGTTTAATTAGTTCTAATACAAAAAAAAATGCTAGCTGAAAAAAATAGAACCAATATATGAAACAAATATGGTAAATATTGTCTCCTATCATAAAGAGGGGAATGGAGTCTCGGAAAGGCTATGTAACTTATTCTAAGTTATGAAACTCCAGACCTGGAGTACAAATCCTCTGAGCCCTACTAGGCTTTTTTTCTCTCTCCTACATAGCATACACTACAAATTACTTATTGATTCACCTATGTGTTGATGAAACTTTGGATTATATTTAGTTTTAAAAATAAAGTTACCAAGAATATTTGTACAAAAACATTTGTGTGGAAGTCTTATTTCTCTTGGTTAAATACCTGAGAATTGAGTGACTTGTTCATATAGCAGTTGTATGTTTAATTTAAAAAATAGCCGCCAAACTACTTCTTGAAGCAGCTGTATCCAGTTACATTTCCACTCAAAACGTATGTATGAGTTCTTGCTGATCTTGCTAACATCCTTACTAACATTTCATATGATCAGTCTTTTGCTTTGTATTGTTTTTCTTTGACATTCTAATAAGGTATAGCGTAGAATCACATTTTGCTCTCATTTTGTGTTTCCCTAATGACTAGTGATATTTGTTTTAGGTTTTTAGTTCAGGCAGAGTTTTATTCATCAGGGGAGAGAGTCTGAAGGATCTCTCCCTGGCTCCTGGGGCCTCTTAGTTACAGGGGATTGGAGATACAGCAGTTCTTTGGTCTGCACATGCTTGCTGTGCGGGGTGCTCGTCATGACGGGTGTTGAACTTTTGTGCAGAGACAGAGAGTTTTGGCATTCCAAACATTCATGGATTGAATGTTTACTTGACTTCAGCAGTGTGGGGGTCACTTCTACTCTGTCCAATCTAACAATACTGTTGTTATCACTGCTGTTTATTTATGATCAATCAAAACTTTTGACAGTATTTTTAAAAATTGGAGTGTTATCTCACAATAGGGGATTTACAAAAGAACATTGACAAAAATTGTGTAACATGCAATTTACCCATTTAAACCATAAAATTTAGTAAACTTTAATCAACTCAGAAATACACAATTACTTCATTGTAATTTCAGAAAAATCTCATCACTCTAATAAGACACATATTCATTTTCTGTTACTTCCTCTATTACTCACTTTTAATCATTCTTTATGTATTCCATATACAAGTCCATTGTCCATATGTGATTTGTAATTCCTTTCTCTCATCCTGTAGCTTGTTTTGATGAAGGCTCAAATTGCAGAAGTCCTTAATTTTGATGAGCCATAACTATTCAATTTCTTCTATGGTTTGTCCCACATTTTCTCTTTTTTTCTTTGGGTCCATTTGCATCAGCCTCCCATTTCAATTCCCAATTATTTGAGCCCAGGAAAATTGTACCAATTTGTAACAGTTTTGATAAGCTTTGGTCAGTTCCATAAGTTGTTTAATTCATGATATTACAATTCATGCATGCTTTGGGATTAGGAAGAAAGAGACATACTTTTTTTGGTTTTTCTTTTCATGAGTTATTTAGCTGTTCTAAGCCTTCTAAATTAGATTACTGCACTCATATTACTTGTCAAAATAATGTGCGAAGTGACAAAACAGGATAGAGATAGAAGGGAACAAAGTTTTTTTCCTGTTGATTGGTAACAATTTACAGTTAACCTTAAAATTGATTTACGCAGCAGGTACTCTGCCTAGAAAAATTTCTTTACAGAAACTGCAATTCAATTTAATTCTCACTGAAAGAATGAATCACTGAAAAATAGAAGTAAACATTTTGAACTCAAATCATGTTCAGTGAGTATAGGGCTGTTTATAAAATGTGATGCATGAATTCAATTTCCAACTGACTGATAATTCATTTCAAAGCCTTTCAGTCCAACCATACAGGATCTGGACTTAGATTTTGAAACTAACCAGCATGCAAAACCATAAACAATAACTGATATTTATAAGAGGACTATATTTCAGTAAGTGACTTCTTATTGTACAAAATGGAACACTTAAAATGTCTTATGAAATAATAAAGTGAAGTGCCTTATACTTAAATATTGAAGTAATTAAATTTGTAAAAAATTGCTTTCAAAATACTTAAAAATCTTTTTATTGCTTAATGTTCTCCTTCAGGAAGACATGAAGGCATATTTAAAATACAGATTCTAAACCTGATAAATATTTCTATGTAATAATAAATATAATAAAATAATAAATATGCCTACATTTTCTTAGGGAATAAATGACTAACCTACCAAGAAATATATATTGGTATATATTTACCATGTTATTTTCCACAAAGATTACATATGCTTGCAGATATGAAACAGGAAATAATAACACATGAATTGTACTTCAATTGTTGTGCTAATTGGCAGTTTACCAATTTAGATCAAGATTAATGACACAAAACTAGATTTGCAACAATACATAGTTGCTATTTCTGTACAGTCCATGTTGCAATAATAAACAGCAGGTAGAAAAAGAAAACAATACTAAAAGAGGTATAACTACACTAAAAATTCTCATTGGATTAGGCTTCAATAACAAATATTACAAACAAAGGATTATCTCTATTATGAAGGGAGAGAAAAAAATCTTTTAAAAGAAAAACATGCTGTGTTCACCAAGGGAGAACAATTCATCCTTTGAATAGGTATGTTTTGCATAAATTTTGTAATGCATATATTAGAATGGTAGATCATGTGTGTTACTTATAAACATACATGTATTTATATGTATACATTTATGATGTTATTTGTAAATAGGGATAAATAAATATTACAAAATATGTTAAGAATTTTGTAACTGGTTAAGGTAGGTAATTGTAAAAACTTTTGAAACCATTGAAGTTAGAAAACAGGTTTATTTGAACTAAAGATCAACAAACGGGCTAGCTTAATTTTCAAGCTAGTTATTGATCCCCAATTCTAATCAATTATACCTGAATAGATACCATTAAGATCCATGGGAAAGACGGAAAAAACTCTAGACTGAATGCCTTGCTGATATTGGAGAATAAATTATCTTTTTATTGAAAAATGAAATTGATATTAAAATCAAGGGTGGGGAATGGAGAAAGAGCTTTTCACAAAGTTGATTTTAGCCTTCCAAGTGACATTCTTTGTTTCAGGTTAAAAATACTCCAACTTCCAGAAAAAAACAATGAAAAGCAAAGGGGAACCAGACCCAGCAGGCCAAGACAAATGTGCTTTCAACCACAGAACTCCATATTAAAAGTTTGGAAATACATTGATAAACTATCTTTAAGTCATAAATTTGATTTATATTTCCAATTGTTGGGAGAGAATTAAATTTGTGCAGGAATAAAATTTGTACAATGGGTTAAGTTAAAATTTCTGTTTACTGCGGAAAGGCTGGTTTTTTTTAAAAGTCTATTTTATTAAAAATGGAAAAAAAAGTAAGTAGAACTAGTTAAGAATTCAGAATTACTTAAAACAAATAACCAAAGCTATGATGTTTTACTAATCTTAAGGGATACATTTAAGTTTAGTATAGTTACTCTCATAATATAAGTTGTTCTAACATTTTGTACTTAGGTCAATTCAAGGAAAATAAACATATTGACAATTAGGAACATGAGAAAAACTTTACATGTCTTCAAAAAAAACCTTCCATGAAAGCTGAAGTCACATTCAGTAGTGGGTAATGGTTCTGTCACCATCATAACGTTGGTGTTTGTATTTTCACTATCTGGCTTCTGTATCAGTTAGTATGGATCATGTCTGAAGTGCATGCTTTTTATAGCAAAATGTTGATAGAGGCTTACTAAATATTATATAATTCTACTTAAATTTGAAGTGTTTCATTTTTTCTATTATTAGTACAAAATTATGACAGTTACCTGGTCGTTAAAAGCATGTCTGCATCCCAGCTGATTCCTCATGAATGTTAAGGATTGCTGTGAAAAGGAGAAAAGTGACCCTGTGGCAGAGTGCTAGAATACTTTTATGTACCAATGTGGCACTTGCTACATTTCTAGATTGCTCAAGCAACGATTTCCAATACAACACTAAATGTCAACTTCACTAATATATAGTACATTTCAAAATTATCAGATGATTGAAAATGCAGTAGTATATATATTAACTACCACAAAAGGGAGAAAATTGATAATTTTGCTTGTGGTTATTTCTCTTAGCATAATGATCTCAAGTTGCAACTATTTTGTACAAATGTCAGGATTTCATTCTTTTTTAAAATATAAATCTTTCATTAGAAAGTAAGTCTTTTCTTAAAAGATTTGTTTATTTTTATTGGAACACAGATTTACGCAGAGAGGAGAGATAAAGATCTTTCATCTGCTGGTTCACGCCCAAAGTTGTTGCAGTGGCTGGAGCTGAGCCAACCAAAAGCTAGGAACCAGGAGCTTCCTCCTGGTCTCCCACAAGGGTACAGGGTCCCAAGGCCACAAGCAGGCATCTGGATGGGAAATGGGGCCGCAGGGACACAAACCAGTGCCCATATGGGATCCCGGTTGTTGCAAGGCGAGGAATTTAGCCACTAGGCTACTGTGCTGGATCCAGGATTTTATTCCTTTTATTCCTTTGGGTACACTCCAAGGAGAGGAATGCCTACCTCATATAGCAGATATTTTTAGTTTTCTGAGGAATTACATAGTGTCTTTCTTAATGGTTCTACTGGTTTACATTCTCACCAACAGTGTATTAAGGCTCTTCTTGCCCCACATCCGCCACCAGTATTTGTTTACGTTTGCGTGATAGTCATTCTAACTGGCGTGAGGTGACTTTGGTTTGCATTTCCCTAATGGTTAGTGATCCTGATCAATTCTTCATGTGTCTGTTGGCTATTTGTATTTCATCCTTTGAGAAAAATATGTCTGTTCATCTACATATTTCTTAACTGGATTGTTTATTCTGTTGTCAGGTTTCTTGAGCTCTGTATATATTCTGGATATTAATCCATGTTGGTTGAATAGTTTGTAAATATTTTCTCCAAATCTGTTGGTTGTCTTTTTACTTTGTTGATTTTTTCTTCCCATTTGTCTTTTTGCTTTTATTACTTGAGCTTCTAGTGTCTTAGGAAGTCTGCCGAGGCAACTGCCCTTCAGTGATTCCCCTATATTCCCCTCTAGTCATTTGGTGGCTTCAGGCTTTAGGTTTATAGCTTTGACCCACTGTGGTTTATTTTTGTACAGAGTTAAGGTAAGGGGTCTTGTCTCTGCACATAGAAACCACATTTCCCAACTCCATTTGTTGAAGAGACAGTCTTTTCTCTAGGGAGAGATTTTAACTCATGCTCCCACTTCTGATCCAGCTCCCTGCTAATGTACCTGGGAAAGCAGTGGAACATGACCCAACATATTGGGCCCCTACACACATGTTGGAGAACTGCAAGAAGCTTCAGGCTCTTGGATCCTGGTTTGAGGCTTGGCCTAGCCATTTGCATTGTGGCCATTTGCAGAGCAGAAGCTTCTCTCTCTCTCCACCTACTTCTGCCTTTCACATAAGCAAGGGTCCACTTCTTGCTGTCAAACTACATAAGCCCTCAGGGATGGGAGACACTTTTTCGATGATGCCTTAGAGATCCCAATGTGGGCAAGAGTGTTCCAAGGGTGTTATTTTGAGATACTGTTAGCTTTGTTGCACCAGAGTTGAAAAAACCTTGTCAAGGTCTATTGGCTGACCAATTACCAAGTGTGGTAAGTTCCCCACAGACCTAGGAACATGCTGCAAAATTTGGCCAGGACAATTGTCCAACCTGTTCTGCTTTCCATCCTCTGATTATGCAGTCCACTTTCCATTCTGGCTTAGATGAGCTGCTGTGGCCAAGGTTTGAGTCCAGCGATCTAACTGGAGAATCCCTTAGGAAACTTCATTTGGAGTGATATCAGACCTGACTATTACATGTGCCAGCCAGTGAAGGGTCAAGCATGGTCCATAAGTTGCACCAGCCAATGCACATACCAGTGGATGCAGCTGCCTGATCAGTTCTGCCTCCAGTTCCATCTCTCATGTGGACTGATAAAGGCTATGGTCCAGCCCATCCAGCCTGCCACAGGCCTTGTCCTCATGCACACCAGCAGGTGCCATGATCTAGTTGGAGTAACCCTCAAGAACCCCAACCAGGCCAAGCCTAGACCTGCTTTTTACCAGGTGCCAGCTTCTGTTGTAGCCTAGCTTTGTCCATCCCACACCACATCTGGCTCTCATGCACAATCATAGATGCTGTGGCTTAGTACAGCCTGATCTGTCCCCAGACCTGGCCCACACATATGCTGATGGATGCTGCCTCCTTGACCAGTCTGACTGTCCCCATGCATACTTGTGAGAGTTGAAGCCTAGAAGAGAGTGTCCACACTTCCTTTACCAGACCTGGTCCCAGCCCTGGGACTTGCACCTGCAATGGGGTACTGTGGACTGACATGATTCACACCCAGTACTGGCATTTGCCAGTGGGTGAGGCAGTCTAGACCAGCCTGGCTCAACCCCAGCCACATGCCTCAGGTGAACTGGTAGCTGTTGTGGTCTAATCCCACCTGGCCTATATCATGTTTTGGCTCTCACTCATGCCAGTGTGTGCTGTAGACTGACAAAGCCAGGCCCACCCCCACACCTCTCCTCCTTCAAGTATGTTGACTGGTTCTGCAGCCCTGCCTGTCCTGGCTTGCTTCCAGTCCCAGATCTCAGGCTCACCAGCAGGAGCTATGGCTTAGCAGGGGAGTTCCCAATGTTCCCCTACCAGGACTGGTCCCAGCCCCGGATCTTGCATGTACTGGCAGGTGCTTTGGCTCAGCCTGACATGGCTTACCCCAAGACCTGGCACTGACTGGAGGGGACTGCAGCTTAACCTGACTTATCCACCCCCATCCTGGATCTCTCTGGCAGGTGCTATAGCCTATCCTGGAAGGCCCACTCACAGACCTGGCTCTCATATGACTCAATGAGTGCTGCAGTTTATCCTAGTCTGTCCCACACCCATTCTGGTTCTTTTTAGTGCCAGTGGGTGCTGGGGCCTATCCCAGTCTGCCATGCCCTGAGACCCAGCCAACATGCACGCTTGATGGATACTACAGACTTATCAAGCCTAATCTGTTCCATGTCCCTGCTGTTACTCTCATCAGGGGGAGCTGCAGTCTTGGTAGAGGAGTCCCTTAATTTCCCCTAGCAGGCCTGCCTCTAGCCCTGGGTATTGTGGCTGATTGGCATGGTTTGCCCTCAGTCCCTGCCTTTGCTTATGCTGGAGGGTGCTGTATCCGCCTAGCTCAGTTTTCTCCTAGCCCTGGTTCCTGAGAGTGTTGCTGAGTTCTGTTGTTCAGCCTGTCTTGGTCCATCACCACCCCCAGCACTCGTGCAGACAGGTGGGTGCTACAGTTGCACAGAGGTGAGCCCACAAATCCCCTACAGAATCTGCCAATAGGTACAACTCTCTCACATTCCAGTGGGTGTGTAGCCCAGGATGAGTGACCTACCCCATGCACCTATACTTGCAGGTGGGTACTGTGTCCTAGCCCAGCTAGGCATGCCCACTAACCCCAGCTTTTGCATACACCAGCAGGCAGCGGGCAACTTAGCTCAGCCCACGTCCCCTGCACAGGTTGAAACCTTTGCCTGACCCAGTCATGTTCTCTGGTCCTCTGCCTACCCTCCCCCGCCCCCGCCAAACCAACCCATCTCAATTCCCTCACCTACCTGAAATTCAGTGGCTTAGTCTGTGGAAACTCCCAGAAATCACTCTTCAGCTGTTAAACATGCTCTCAGTGGCCCCCACTTCAACAATTCCCCAGAACTCCTTCCCCAGTATATATGTAGTCACCTCCCCCAACTCTGTAGCCGTGCAGTGTGCCTGGGGGCCAGGGTGGCATGTCCTGGCCTAGAGTACCCTGCCCTCTCCACATATTTTTAAAAATTAATAGAATAGGAACAGTCCCAAAAGGACAAATATATTTTCTCTCTTATAAGGCAACCTTCATGCAAAGCATGAGATCAATAACTCTTTTAATACTGTTTTTGCTACATTTCAGGGGTGTTTGATATTTTTTTTTATTTTCATTCATTCAAAAAAATTCATTTTAAATGGGACTTCATCAAACTAAGAAACTTCTGTACAGCAAGGGAAACAATCAACAAAGTAAAAAAGCAACCCACAGAATGGGAAAAGATCTTTGCACACTACATAGGTGATAGGGGGCTGATCTCCAGGATATACAAAGATCTCCAGAACAACCAAAACACCAAAACAAACTACTCAAGAAATGGGCACAGGAAATGGGCACACATTTCACAAAAGAACAAACCCAAATGGCAAACAAACATATGAAAAAATGCTCCAGTTCCCTGCCAATAAGGGAAATCCAAATGAAGACAACAATGAGGTACCACCTAACACCAGCAAGGATGGCACACATACAAAAAACCACCACCAACACTTGCTGGTGAGAGGATGTGGGGAAAAGGGAACCCTACTCCACAGCTGGTGGGACTGCAAACTTGTACAGCCTTTATGGAAATCAGCATGGAGAACACTCAAAAAACTGAAAATCAGCATACCATACGACCCAGCAATAGCACTCCTAGGAATATATCCAAAACACCTGTTTTGCGAGAAACCAACATGCTCCCCTATGTTTATGGCAGCACAATCAGTAATTGCAAAAACTTGGAAGCAACCGAAATGCCCATCAACAGAAGACTGGATAAGAAAGCTATAGTTCATATACTCCATGGAATACTAGTCAGCTATTAAAAAAATGAAATGCAGTTTTTTGTGGCCAAATGGGCCCAACTGGAATCCATTATGCTAAGAGAAATGAACCAATCCCAAAAGGTTAAATACTACATGTTTGCCTTAATTTGAGATGAAAAGATGTCAAGCTGAAAAACAGTACCTGTATATTATAATATTATTGCAATCTCTGACAGCCTGTATCTAATGCAATAAGATAATGCGTTGTAATCTATAAAACAACAATTAATGTGGGTCAGAAGGCTTATGATCTACATCAAAGAACTGTAAAACCTAAAACACTCTTAATACCCTATGTTATTCCGTAATGGTGAGGGAATGTAGAGAAATCTTCCATCTCCCTAAAAAGTGTGAGAAAGACGTGCAATATAGCCTATCAGGATCAAATCTGGTAACTCATAGACTACAGACTCGAGTCGACACTAGACAACAGTAAAGCTACACAGGCATAAGGGGGGGAATCGGGAGCGACCCTGAAAGCCTCTTAACAGGAGGTCGTGCGTATGGAGCAGGGGGGAGACCCCAGAGAGGAGCAGGTGGACAGGAGGAGGTTCGTATCCCAACCCTGAAGACTCCCAGATCCTCACCAAGGACTATCAGTACAGACACCAAGGACTACATCCCAACTGCCAAGGATACCACGGGGAATAGGAGTGCCTTTGGAAGCTGAGAACTCTGAGGTCACCCACCCCCATCTGGAGCTTCCACAGGGGAAGGAAGAAGTCCAAACTCTGCCATTCAGAAACCAGCGTCATGGGAACAACAAGGATCCCTAAGCGGTCTGCAGAAACAGAAGAATAATAAACTTCCTTTGGGACTAGGGAGGTGAGCTTTCTCTGATCCTTGCCTAGCTCCGGCTCTGGGTCCTCACCCTCTCTCACGATGACCATTAGGATCTCTCCAGAAACCCCTCAAAACAAACGAACAAACATACAAGCAATCAAAAAACCTAGAATGGACAGACAACAACAAGGAAAGCTTAGAATCAGACAGGAAAACGTCAGCGTGGATTCACTCATACCTCACTAGCTGGGACACAAAGATTAGCTACGCCTCACTGGGGTATTGGGGATTTCTCTGCACACCCCTCCAAAAAAAAAAAAAAAAAGTTCTGTACCTAAACTGATGACACATGTCTTGCTAGAGTTATAAACCAGTTCAGACCACCTGAAAAACAACCAAGTTCAGCAAAATCATGCTTCAACATTATAAACAGCTAAATACTAAAATGAAAATAGACACAAGACATCTGAATAGTAATCTATAGCCATTTTGAGGTGTATAGAACCCGGTTGAATATAAACCAAAATTGAAATGTCTATGAAGAAGTCACAGGATGTAGTTAAGAACCTGTATTTTCCTATTAACATACTGGTTAATCAATACCATGTCAATTAATGCCATAAGGTTGTAAATGGTTGTTTATGTTATGTTGGGGATTTTAATTGATTGGGATGATACTTGGCTGGTTTTACCTTCAGACCAGAGATGGTCTCACCAAGAAATTGTTGAATTCACTAGGATAATAAAATGCTAGACTTTATGCTTGGTAAATACTTCCAATGAAAGAACCTCAACTGAATTTGAACTGCGGTAATGCAACAAAGTGGAGAAATCCACCATGAGGAGAGGGTTTGGGGAGGGGTGGGGGGAATCCCAGTGCCTATAACACTGTGTTGCATAATGCAATACAATTAATAAAAAAAAAAAAGAAAGAAAAAAGAAAAAAAATAAAAATTTGAAGAATTTTCTAAAAAAATTTTTGTTTTGTTTTTCTTATTTATTTCCTCCCTGACTCATAGATCACACACTAGCATTGCTGCAGGAAGGTCCTTGATTTTCCTTTTCATTTCTTCAGTGACATTGGTCATTCAGTAGGGTGTTACTTAATATCCTGTTGTAATTTTAAAAAATTTTTTTCTGTATTTTGTTTTATGGCTTAAGGGGGATGTATAGCAAAAGTGTAGTAGAGACTATTACATACAGATGCGAAGATACAATGTAGTGTGCATCTCTACTTCCAATTCAAAGATGGGCTCCCAATGAAACTGTTGAATGTATCTTGACAATAGGATGCTGGAATCTGCAACTGTTCATGCCTACAATGTCAGGATACACTTAAATAGTAGAATGATGAACTTATGACTGACTGTGAAGGACTATAGTATTGTAATGACATGGGGGAAATTAGTGGAGTGGTCTGCAGGGATTTTGGGAGGGGAGAAGAGAAATCCCGAACCTAGGAACTGTAGCATGGAATAATAAAATGAACGAATGAATGAATGAAAAAAGAATAGGAAACCTATTCTGGCACACCAGTATAGTTAACACAGATTTGCTATTAATCATGCACAGAATGCCTACCAGCGATTGGCTACTTTTCTCACAGCAGTGTAAAACTCATCTAGGTGCAAGGCAACCTAGGCAGTTGCCACAACTTGGCAGACATTTCTTTAATTTTGCATATAGAATTCATTCATATCTCATTTCAATGCAACAGGAGAATTGGAAAAGCAAAGAGGAAAAATTATGCTTTAAATAATCAGTAAGATTTATTGAGCATGTTGCAGTTTGTTAGATATGTTTACATCCAATAGTTCACTTGGTCCTGCCAGATACTTAGTAATGAAGGCAGTAATTATTGTGTTTTTCACTTTACAGAGGAAAGTGAAGCCAAGAAATGTGACTTGCTGGTAGTCATGCAAGTTTAAGTAGTAAAGTGAGGCTTGTCCCCAAATTCCCTGAGTGAATATTCCTATGTGCTTTCTATTGTAGTAATTTCTGCTGATATTAGTAATTGCAATCAGGCTAAGAGCATTTTTGTATGTACAAATAATGTCCTTTCTCATTTGTTTAACCAACGATGCAAAAATATGCAGATTTCATGGAATGTACAAATTTGACATGAGACTAATTGCTGTGTGTGAGTGGGGAACTGAGAGTTGCTCTGGTCACATAGCCAGACAGAAAGCCAGGAATAATATTCAAGACTGCATGCTCCTTCTCCTATACTACTAGATCAGCCCTACATAGAACCTTCTCTCCATAATAATTGTCATCACTAATATATCTAGTGTCAGTAAGCATTTTATATACATGTGTGCATTTTATCCTCTGAGTCAGGTAATCTTCATCACTTTCTTTTACAGAGAAACCTGATGAACAGAAAAGTCATTTAATTTGCATAAGAAAGTACACAAGAAATTAAAGTTTATACCTAGGCAGCTTGACTCCAAATTCAGGGACGTTTGAGGCAACAAATATCTCATATAGTGAGTATAACAAAAATGCAATGAGTTATGGGGACAGAGAATATGGCTCACCAGACAATGAAATTAAGCTTTAAATCAGTGGACTGGTCAAACAAGATTAATTAGTGATCCATACTCAGCCTACTGTCAGTCAGTTGACAACCCTCAATACTAACTCAACTTTGTAGGAATTTTAGTGAAAATTTAACGTGTAAAATGTGGTAAATGTCACTGCCATTAAGTATGTCATCTCTCAAGCATAAGAAAGGTTAGTAAACATTCTAGAATCATTAAACAGATATACAAACCATTAATAATAGTACTTGTTTCCTGAATACTATAGCTACATCCCTACAATAGTGTTTCCTACTCCCCTAAGGTATTCATCAATTTAAACTATTTCTATGTCAAAGTTGTGACATGAATACATTAACTGATGCTATTGCTATTATCGTTGCTATTTCTATTTAAAACAAAATAAAAATTACAATTACCTTCTGCTTTTAGCCATTACAGAGAAAATGAAACTAAGTTGCCTTATTGCCATACATAAAAAAAAATTGGGGTAGGGAGTAAACAGGAGAACTTTTTAAAGATATTAGACAGCAGATATATCACAGGAAAATATCATAGCAGGTATCACAAAGAATGGAAATTAATCAGGTGAGCCCACTGTTCATCCCCAACTTTCTACATGGAATCACTTTCCAGGATGGTGATACAATGAGAGAGAACACAATCAGATCACTGTGGTATCTCTTAGTTGGGAAAACACAGATTCAAGTTTGAGGTGAGGCTTAGATGGTGGAATTTATGGAGCACGAGAGTGTAAATACTATAAGGTAGAAAGAGCTCCGGAGAATTGACTAAGCATGAGTTCCTCACTGAATATACAACTGCACATGTGTAGAATGATATTAAAAAATGTCAGGCAAAGAAAACTACCAGGAGTTATTATATATTTCTCAGAACTCTTACAGAGTTGTAAAAAAAAAAAAGAAATTCTATATAGAGACAAGAGCAGAAATAAATAGGAAAAAATGCATAGGAAAAAAATATCAGTGAGATCACAAGTTAGTTTTTGTTTTTTGGAATAGTAAACAAAATTGACAAACTCTTACACAAGACTAAGAAGAAGACTCAAAAAGAAAAAAATGAGATGAGATTGGAGACATTGCAATATATTCCTCAGAAATTAAAAAAAAATCAACAAAGGGCTCTTAAGAACAATCATATTCTAATGAATTTTATAACCTACAGGACTTGAAAAATTCCTAGAAAATATAACCCATCAAAATTGAATTATGAAGAAATAAAAAGCCTGAATGGAACAATAACAAACAATATTAAAGAAGTAATTTAAAATTTTACCAAAAAGAAATATTCTTTCATAGTTGAATTAATTTTTTAAAATTACT
Source organism: Ochotona curzoniae (assembly GCF_017591425.1). NCBI lineage: Eukaryota > Metazoa > Chordata > Mammalia > Lagomorpha > Ochotonidae > Ochotona > Ochotona curzoniae. Next base: position 34,865,877 of record NW_024465023.1, read on the forward strand.
AATAATTATTGAACTCTTAGAAAAAGTAAAGGCACTTCTAAATAGAGAATACTTTTAAAGTAGAGAATTCTTCCAAACATGTTTGGTTACACTAGCAGTACCCTCAGACCCAAGCCAGAAAAAGACAAATGAATTGATCCTTTCTGCTCCAACAAAAATTATTTCTCAAAGGATTGTAACAAGAGCTAATAACAATCATAATATCAATGATAAAATTCAAAATTGCATGGAAAGAACAGGAAAGTCTAACTAGTTCTGAAGTGAAAAGGAAACCAACAGATTCCAATCTTAAGATGACCCAAATGATGGAGTTACAAAAGAAAAAAAATTAAACAAGGCCAAATAAAATAACAATCTACTACAAGGAAATGGAAACATTTGTTAATTTGAATCAGAAATGAAAAAGTACACCTGATTTTTTTTAAATCAACGTATGGAATGAAAATCAGAATACCTGCCACTTGGGGTGCCTACATCATATGCTGATGGGCTGCTTCAAGGCTTAACTAACAGATTTCCAACTCAGCTTCCTGTTAAATACAGCAGAGTGACACCCGCTGTAGGTAACTGTCTAGGTTTACTTGTACCTAGGCAAATGTTACACTTCTGGGAGAAAAGTATCAAAGAGTTGGTAGGATTTTGGTGCCTGGTTAATGCCAACTTTATGTTAACTGTTCCATGTGCCAGTACACTTGCTAATTTATTCATTTATTTTTTAAGATATGTGGGAAGGCTGAGAGCACTGGGCCAGGACGCGCCACCCTAGCTTCCAGGCAGAGGACCTGCAGACTGCCCAGGAAACAAGTTCTGGGGATGTGGTTTAGTAGGAGAAATTGAGGGTATGTTTAACAGGGAAAGAATGACTTCCAGGGGCTTCCATGGAACAGGTTTTTACTATCTTAGGTAGGTGAGGGAGCTGAGGGGGAAATCAGAGCAAATGTTTGGATCAGACCAAGGTACCCATCCATGTGGGAAATGTGGGTTGGGTGAAACTGCATTACCTACTGCCCACTGGCATATGTGAAAGCTGGGCCTAGAGGCATGCCTGGCTAGGCTACACCGTATTAATTCTCCTCGTATAGGGGGCTGTAGGGGAAGGGGATGGGTAACTCAGACTTGGCCACAGCACCCACCAGAAGGCCAGAGAATTGAAACCAGGGGCAGATTCTGTATATAACTCACGGGCTCACTTCATGGTACCCACTGTTTTGCAAAACAGCTGGGGACAGTAATGGGCTAAGCCAGGGTGGACTATAAGACTTGACGCTCACAGAAGTTTGGGCTGGAAGAAGCAGCCTAGGCTGCAGCACCCACCAGCATATGCAGGGTTCAAAACTGAGGGAAGAACATGTCAGGCTAAGCCAGTACATGCAAGATCTGGGGCTGGGACTAGGCCTAGGCCTGGTAAGGGAACTTTGGGATATAGGCCAGGTGTGATTGGACCACAACAGCTACCAGTTCATCTGATGGATGTGGCTGGAGTTGGCCCAGGCTGGTCTAGGCTGCCTCATCCATTGGCAAATGCCAGTACTGGGTAAGAGTCATGTCAATCCACAGTACAACCTTGCAGGTGCATGTCCCAGGGCTGGGAGCAGGCCTGGTAGAGGAAGCGTGGACATTCCATTTTAGGCTGCAACTCCCACTAGTAATTGCAGGCATCAGGCCAGGCAGGGGTACAGCACCTGTCTTATGTGTGGGCAGGAGAAGGGATTGGTCCAGGCTGGGCCAGTCCATAGCACACACTGGCATGAGTGAGAGCCAGGACAGGATGCAGGCCAGGCAGGGCTTGTGCTGTTATAAGCCATGAGTTCACATGAGGGCTGGGGCTAGGGGTGGGCCAGGCTGGGTTAGGTTTTGTACCTTCCAATGAGAGCTGGGACTAGTGGCTGGCTGGGCTGAGCCAGGCCAGAGCACTTTTCAGTGAATGCCAAGATGGAAGGCAGGCCATCTCAGACTGGGTCACAGAATCTGCCTGCACAATCTGTGCTGATAGGGGAGCCTGTAGGACTGCCCTGCTGGGTTGCTACTTCCACTGGTGAATGTTAGAGCTAGGACTTCGGGCAGGATGGTCTGGGCAGGGTTGTAGCACCTATCAGGCTGCATGTGGTCTCAGTCTGGAAGTTGGTCAGGCTGGGCTTGGTTGTCATTCTTGTTGGCATTTGAATGAGTCAGAATGGATGCAGGATAGCTGGACTAGGGTGCAGCTCAGCTGGTATGTGCTGAGACTGGGAACAAGTTAGATCAGCTGAGACTCCAGTGCCCTCTTGCAAGATCCTGGGCTGGGAATAGGCCTAGTAGTGGAACTGTGTGCACTCCCTTGCTAGGCTGCAGCTCTTAGTGGTTAGTGAAAAAGCCAGGGCTCGGGGCAGGTCAGATTGGAGTAGGCAGTAGCACCCACCAGCATGTAGGCAGGCCGAGTCTGGGGATAGGTAGAGTAGAGCTAACCACAGTATCCATTGGAATGCACAAAAGCCAGACAGAAGCAGGGATTGGTTTGGCTTGGTTGCAGCACAGGGCTGGCACATGCAAAAATTGGAGCTAGGGGGCAGGCATGGTGGGGGTTATCAGGTGTTGCTCTGACTAGGTTGTAGCACCTATTGGTGTGTGAGTTTGGCTTGGTTGGCTGTGTGGGGCTAACTGAAGCACCCATGTGTTCACATCAGATATGGGGCTGGGAACAGAACTGATCAAGCAGCTTCATCCACCAGCATGTGTGACAGTTGGTGTGGTTGATGGACTGAACCTGATCCTGTACTGGTTGATGCACACAAGTCTGAGGTCACCCCAGGCAAGGTTTCTTGGAGGATTCCCCAGCTAGATGGCTGTACTTAAGTCCTGGCCACAAGGAAAATCACAATATACGTTGTTTGTCCCTGCAGTGTGAATATCGGGACTGGGCCTCCTCAGTTGTTGATGCTTGTGCAGTGGACAACATGGCCAGATGTAAATGGGGGACATGACAGCCAGTTTTGGTCAGCCAATAGATCTTGACAAGATTTTCTCAACTCTGGTGCAACAAAGCCAATAACATCTGACAACTATCAAAACTGCTCAAAGTAACACCCTTGGAATACTCTTACTCTTGCCCACATTGGGATCTCTAATGCATCATCGAAAAAGTGTCTCCCATCCCTGAGGGCTTATGTAGTTTGACAGCAAGCAGTGGGCCCCCACCTTTCCCCATCTGTGGACACAGGAGAGAAGAAAAAGAAAACCAAAAATTTGTCCATCGCTCATTCCTCCATCCTCAACCTGCTCCACCGTAATCAGAGACCAACATGGGTGTGCATCCCTCTTAACTTTGTAAACGACATTAAAAATTACATTAAAATTTAAAAAATAAATGAAGAGTAAATAAAGCACTCTCAAGTACTGATACAATTTTGTCTTTTTAGAAGAAAATTAAAGAAATGCTAAGATAAAATCATTCTTTAAGATAACATGTATTTTCTCTATGAGGCATCCACTATTCCCACTAAATATACCTAGCCATATCTCTTTTGTAGTTGCAATAGCTTTATAAAAATACTTGTCACAAGCTCATCCCCATGTATTCTCATTTTATGTTTCTTTTTCTGTTAGCCTGTGAAGTACTTAATGATAGCTAATAATAACAGTACTTATCAAATGATTACTCTCTGCCAAACATTACACAGAAGAGCCTTCCATATATTACATATTTGGTTTTTAGGTTTACAAAAAATTCTTAGGAAAAAAAATCATATCACATTTTGGAGATGGTAGAGTAAGAGCTTAATGAAGTTAAAAACTTGTCCAAAGTCAAACAGTTCATAAGTGTTAAGACCTAGGGTTTCTATTACTTCAGAAATGGTTCTCTTATCTCCTATGTATTATTCATGGTAGAACAGAAGCTTAGAGAAGTTACAACCTTGCCCAAAGTGATAGTTTGTAAATGTTAAGACCTGAACTTGGGCTTATATTACTTCAGAATCGGTGCTTTTAATTCCTATGTATAATTTCATCAGATATACACATCATATATTGTCTGTCTAATATTATATATATGATAAAGTATTAGCTTTTTGTTACTACAAAAAAAAAAATTAGATAAGCTACTTATAAAGAAAAGAGGCCCGGGCCGGCGCGGTGGCGTAAGTGGTTAAACGTCCTCACCTTGCACGCCCAGGATACCTTATGGGCGCCAGTTCTAATCCCAGCAGCCCCGCTTTCCTTCCAGCTCCCTGCCTGTGGCCCGGGAAAGCAGTCGAGGACAGCCCAAAGCTTTGGGACCCTGCACCCGCGTGGGAGACCCGTAAGAAGTTCCTGGATCCTGGCTTCGGATCTGCATAGCATCGGCCGTTGCGGCCGCCTGGGGAGTGAATCATCGGACGGAAGATCTTCCTCTCTGTCTCTCCTCTCTGTATATCTGCCTTTCTCTGTTTCTCCTCTCTGTATATCCGCCTTTCCAATGAAAAAATAATAAAAATAAATCTTTAAAAAAAAAAAAAAAAAGAAAAGAGGCTCATTTTGGTTCAAGGTTCTGAAAGTTCACAGTTCAAGGCCAGAGAGGCACTCTGGTTTGAAATCTGATGAGGATAGTAGATGGCAGTGATGAAGTATGCCAAAGAAGAAGCACATGGCAAGCCAGAAAATGAATATAGAGAAAGAGACATCTATTTGGGCCTTAGAGCCACTCCTTCCATTTGAATTGCCTTCTGACTTGTCATTTTGGTGTTTAAATGTTCACAGGAGGTTGGTTGGAAAACAATGTCCAAACCCAAGCATACAGATATATGATAAGAGAGAGGGAAGCACAGTCCAGAACATAGTACATACTTAATATATATTTTCTAACAACAGAAATAATAATGTACAAAAATTAGTAAATATAATAGAGTCCCCAATGAAGGAGAAAATGACCTAATGTAACCAGCATTGTGAGCATAGAAAAGTCATGAAACTTCTTGGAATTTGTGTCTTCATCTTTAAAAACATAACTAATACTTATCTTACACTGTAGGTATGAGGATTGCGCACAAAAAATAAAAGAAAACTAGGACAGTCTTGTCCTTTTCTATGTTCTGTCACAGTAGTGGCAGAGGTTGGTTTTTGTAGCAGGAAGAGAGATTAACAAATTGTTCTATCTTGATTGTTGGTAAAAGAGTTGACAAGTTATCCCAGCATCACTCAAATAGACTGAAATGACTAAATTTCTAACACTGATGGCTAAGAAAATACAAACTTATTAAAGTGTTAAAGTCAGAGTGTAGAGGATGCTGTTGCCACAGACTATCTATTGGGGCATATGAATGATTCCTCAGAAGACAATATCATATTCTGATGTTGCTGCTGAGAATATTTTTCTCTTTAGATTAATCCAAATTAGACTCAGTTGAGATTTATATAAAGGAGTTAAATACATGAAAAAAAAATGAATAACCCAGAAACTGAGACAGTCCCTTGATTATCAGAAAACCCTGGGTTTCAAAGCAATTATTAATCCTAAATTTATTGTATAGGCTCTGTTTGGTAAAAAGATAATGAGATGCCTCTTCTTTTCAAGTAAATCTTGCAACAGTAACATTAAGAACTTCAAAGGACCCTTCAAACAGTTAAAGACTTACATATAAGGAACCTCCAAGAAAAGAAGGTTCTAGCAGACCTGAATCTCATATATCTACTAAGATTATATGAACTCTTTGAACATTTAGAGAACAAAAATGTGGATATGGTAAGTTATATTTAAGGAATCCAATAAAAAATACATGCTGGACCTGGCGCAATAGCATAGTGGTTAAGGTCCTTGCCTTGAACACGCTGGGAACCCATATGGGCGCAGATTCGAATCCCAGTTGCCCAGGTTGCCATCCAGCTCCCTGCTTGTGGCCTGGGAAAACAGTCGAGGATGGTCCAAAGCTTTGGGTCCACGTGGGGGACCCGGAAAGAAGTTCCTGGTTCATGGCTTTGGATCAGCGCAGCACCAGCCGTTGCGGCCACTTAGGGAGTGAATCATCAAACTGAAGATCTTCTCTGTCTCTCCTCCTCTCTGCACATCTGCCTTTCCAATAAAAAAAATCTTAAAAAAAATACATGCTATGTATCTGCATATTTGGGCACTCTTCACTTTAGATAAATCATCTGTACTTTTCACTGTTTCAAATCCCTTTCACCAGTTTTGACATACCTGAATATTTAATACCTGTATAACAATAACTGTGGCTACATGTATTTATTTCTCTTCAAGTTAACTCACTTTTACTTAAACTTACTTAAGTGTCTCCAAAAGCTTTTTTCTTAATCCTATCTTAAACCTTTTGCTTAGTCTTAATTTTATTCATGAAACTCTGGTCTTAATTTGATAAGTTAATATTTTTTCCTAAGAAGTATTAAATAAAGGTATAAACATTAAAAGTAAAATTTTAAATATCCACCTAGGTAATATTTCAAATCATCATGGCTATGTAAGTTTAAGTGATAACAGTCAAAATTTACACAGGTGGATCATGCTTATTTTAAGTCTATAGAATCATCATTGGAATATATGTTTTTATGTTATGCTGCTATAGCAGTAATGGGGGCATCATTCACAGAACTAATCATGAAATTACAAGCGATATCAATTGTTAGGGCTATGAAGAGGTTAGGGACATTACTAATAATCTTGCGTATTATCTGTATGAGTGCAAATGTAAAAAATTCCTTTTTAAACTTACTGCCAGGAAAAACTTATTTATCTGCTATCATCTTTGCAATGAGATCTGTTATTATTGTGTATTTATATTTTCCTTGGCTGCTTAGAGGCTCAGAAAATTCTTGTCTTAGTGACTATATTAATCTTTATGGACAGTATACCTACCATTCAAAAAATTTTTCTTGATTATAACTTTTCAGTTCTATTTAATGAATTTTTTTCTCTATTTCCTATTTTAAACATGTAAAATAATATTTTAATAAAGGAAAAATACTTGGGCACTTCAAAAAGTTCATGGAAAATGGAATTAAAATGCTTATTTGGTACAAAATCCAAAATAAATCTATGGCTTTTTAAAATTATTGCATTTTCATGAACTTTTTGAAGACTTCCCATGTATGGAGCATACAAAAAATTTTACTTTTTAACAGCTTATTTATTTAGCTATTTATGTTATTTGAAAGGGAAAGAGACAGATTTTCTATGCGCTAATTAAACTTGGATTGGGCCAAGTTGAAGACAGGAGAATAGAACTCAGCTTGTCTCCCACATCGGTGGTGAAGACTCAACTGCTTTGAACCATCACTTGTTCCCTGGTTACTTCCAGAGTACACACTTAACAGGAACCTAGAATTGGACACGAAGCCAGAAAGAGGTCCTAGGCACCCCAGTAAGGGATCTCAGCATCCCAGGCATCATTTTAAAAACTACACCAAAACCCCTCTCCTATGCTTAACTTTGATTTTATCTTTATGAAATTTTTGATGCATCCTTATGTCACCTCTTAATATCTTCATGAAATCTGACATTTTTCAATCCTTTGCTGCAATTACTTAAAGAAGGGAGAGTACTATTTAATACTGGTAGCATTAAAAATATGCTTTTTGCCCCACCAAATATAAAAACTGTAAATTTTCCAATTTTAATTTAATTATTATTCCCATGATACAGTTCTGTCAGTATAGGATTTCTCCTTTCCCCTCCCCTTCCTCCTTCCCATTTCAACCCCCCTACAGTCCTCCCCATTTTCCCCTGCCCCCATTTTTGTCAAAAACAGGGAAAAAGTTATACTACTACCATAGTAGCATAGCCCTTTAGTAATAGTTACTACTTTTATTTTCTGCTTTTTAACTGTTTCATGGCACTGTAGGTATAGGCAAAGGTGGAACATCTAGTATCATACTGCCAAGTTATATTTAAGTTTTGTTGGGAGTTCTTTTATTCAGGAGGAGAAACACATACTGCAATCTATCTTCACTTCCTGGTATGGTAGTCTCCAAGTCTCCATAATGCAGTTCATTTACGAGGGTATATGTATATACTTGATTACCTATATGTCTATTCATTTTGTGCTTTATGTAAAGGCTGTCTCATTTCAGGGAGAAAATACGATACTTATTTTATTTTATTTTTATTGGAAAGTCAGATTTTACAGAGAGAAAGAGAGACAGAAAGATCTTCCAATTGCTAGTTCACTCCCCAAATAGTTGCAGTGGGTGGAGCTGAGCCATTCCAAAGCTAAGAGCCAGGAGTTTCTTCCAGGTCTTCCACATGATTGCAGGGTCCCAAGGCTTTGGGGCCATCCTGTATTGCTTTCCTAGGCCACAAGCAGGAAGCTGGATTGGAAATATAGCAGCTGGGACACAAACTGGTGCCCATATAAGATGCTGGCACCTGCAGGGAAAGGATTGCTCAGTGGAGCTATTGCACTGGTCCCTGGCATTGGCTTATTTCATTAAACATAAAGGTCTCTAGTTGGAACAATTTTGATGCAAATGGTGGGATTTCATCCTTTTTTTTTTTTAATGACTGATCAGTATTCCATAGAGTAGATGTTTATCCAATCATCTAATGACCAGCATCTGGGTTGTTTTAATGTCTTTGCTATTATAAATTGTGTTGCTATAAATATAGGGTTGCAGGTTATTTTCTCTTATGCAGATTTTCTTTCCTTTGGATATATTTCCACGAGTGGGATAACTGGGTCATACGGTAGATCAAATTTCAGTTGACTGAGCACTCACCATACTGACTCCTGTAGAGGCTGTACTAGTCTCTGCACTTTCACCAAGTGTGGATCAGGGTAGGGGTTTGGGCCTTGGGGTTGTGGGCCACTGCAGCTCCCTGCAGTGTGGCAGCTGTGCGGGGGGGGGGGGTGCCCCTGCTGGGTCGGACCCAATGCTGGGGACTCATGCCAAAGACACTGTTGGATGGCAGTGAAAGAGTCCTTGGCCTTGGGCGGCTAACTCTGGGGTTTTTAAGATATGTAGTTGCTACCTGGTGACACCCATGACTAAGGCCAGTTTTAGTGTAAGTGAGAAGTGAATTTTGGGTGATTCCCAGTGACAGGGTCATGAAAATTTCAGGCATGCGTGGGGACAGAGACCTGGTGGTTTGGAGGGAAGAATCCAGAAGATAATTTGGGTCAGACAGATTCACCAGCCCAATTAGGAATCTAGAGATGAGCTGTTAGTATAGAAAATCACTGATAGCCACACACCAGTCCAAACCAAAGCTATGGATGGGGGCCTCTTTGGCAGGGTTGGGTACCATTACCCGACTGGGTAGTGGAGTGGTGGAGTGGTCACATCTAGCAGGGTCAAGACACTATCCAGAATGTGAGAGAACTTGGTTTGGCGTAGATTCTGTGGGGTTGTGTGGGCCCAACTCTGTGGAAATACAAGTCTCCTTGGTTAGCTTACAAGCTGGGGCTGCGACGGACTAAGCTAGGTGTGACTATGGCACCTGCCATCACTCAGGGGTAAAGGAACCCACAACAGTCAGGGCAGGCCAAGGCAGCAGCACTTGAATGTGCATCCTAAAACAGGATGTGGGGTGGGCCGGGCTGCCACTGGAAAGGTGGGAGAATGGACAGGGCTGAACAAACCTTAACTCACAAGAAACAACAGAAATCAGGTTGAAGCACAGGTCATGCCAAGTAGGCCTTTGCACCTACTGATCTGCATGAGCCACGGACGTTAAGCCACAGCATCTAAGGCAGGGGCCAAGACAAGTGAGGGGCTCTGCCAAGCTGAGTCAGAGCAACCACTGGCCTGCACGTGACTAAGGCTGGGAATAGGCCCGCCTGAGGAGCTAAGGGGACACCCTAGCTGGATTGAGTTTCCCACCAAGAAGCACATGGGCTGGAATGGGGGCAGTGTTCTGATCAGGATACGGTTGTAATCTCACTTAGCACAAGTGTGGACTGGGACTGGAAGCACCAAGCCGAGCCAGATTCCAATACTATCTGGTGCTCTGGAAGACCAGGGTAGATGTGTCACAGACTAGGCTAGGTCTCAGCCCTTACTGAACCATGTGTGAGCTGTATGTGGGTATGGACGAGCAGTGGCTGGGCTGAAAGATCCAACAGCAAGAACCAGAATGGGTTGAAGGCCAGTCAGGAAAAGCCACTGTTCCTGCTAGGACAGGAGGTGAACTGAGTAGGGCTGTCTCATGGACCCCTTGGTATGCACGAAACCTGGCACTAGGAGGAGTTCTGATGGAGGAGCCCGGGCAACTCCTCTGGCAGGACACAGCCCTGCAGGTAAGCGCAAGAAGCACAATAGGAAACAGTCCAGAACAGGCTATAGAAATTATCCCACTGGCATACACTTGGCATGGGTCAGGGGCAGACCAGGCTGAATCTATTCACATCACCTGCTGGCGAATTCGAGCACCAGAACAGAGTGTGGGTCGAGCCAGGTTCGGTTGTGACACATACCAGTACACATTAAGGAATGCCAAGGTGAGATGAGCCGTACCAGATGTTGATGCAGCACAAACAGCACGTGTGAAAATCAGGGGGAGGAGGCAAAGCCGACAGGGGAAAGTGGGCTCCCCTGCTGGACAACTACTTCCATTGGAAAGCTTGAGTTGGGATGGGGGCAGATCAGACTAGTTAGGGCTATAACACCTGTGGGCCTCATGTGTGCTATATAAGGGAGGGGCCACGATGGGCTGACTGGTGCAAGACACCCTCTACTGCTTTCTCAGGCCACAAGCAGAGAGCTGGATGAGCAGTGGAGCATCCGAGACATGAACCAGTGTCCATACTGGATCCCAGGCATGCAAGGTGATTATTTAGCCCCTAGGTTATCATGCTGGGCCCCATCTTGTACACTTTTGCAAGGGACCTGAGCCAACTGCCAATAGTTTATCCAATTCCTTACAAAGGGATAGTAGAGAAGCAGATAAACAACCAAGAAAATACTGCCAACTGCAGGCAAATCAAAGTAGAAAATAAGAGTTCTCAAGAATTATAAAGAAAAGGCATAAATTAATTTAAGTTCAATTCAACAGGTATGGAGTTACCTTATAAATTCAGGTTATTATCAAACCTTAGAGTCCAGATGACTCCAAAGGCTCACATAAATTTAAATGAGAAAATTTGGAGAAGGGGAAAGGGAAGTTCCAGGGTCTATGGAACTGTATCATAAAATAATAAAGTAAATAACTTTTAAAAATCCTGAAAAATTTAAATGAGAAAGAAGAATGTTTATATTGCTAAGGCAACATAAATTGTAAGGTACCATAATGCTACTAGTGAAAAGCCAGCAAACTTTTTTTGGTACCTATTACATATCAGGTACTGTGGTAGGGGCATTGTAACTCATTAGCTGATTTAATATAGAATTTTTATTAAGCAGATAAAAACAAGGACACTTTACAGAAGAGCTTTGAGAGTCATAAAATTAGGGCAGTTGCTCAAATTTATGAGATTTAGCAAAATAAGTAACAATCAAGATTACAATGTAAGTGAATTCATACTTACCTCTCCTACACATTATGTGCTAAAAAAAAATAGTATTTATTTGTTGTATTTGAAAAGGTTGAGAAACAGGGAGACTTTCCTTCTCCTGGTACACTCTGCCAAATCCCTGTACTAGCTAGGGCTGATCAGAACAAACCCAGGAGCTGGCATCTCAATCTGGGGCTGCCATGTGTGTGGCAGCAACTGAAGTACTTGAATTATCACCTTCTTTTTCCCAGTGTGTGCATTAGCAGGAAGCTGAAATAAAGTGTAGAGCTGAGACTCAAACTTAGGCACTTTGACAAATAAAAGTTGAATCACTCTGTCAAATATTTTGCCACTACACATTAATCTAATATCAAGTTTCATTTTATTTCCTTGATAATTATTCAGCTACATTTTCTTCAAAACATTATCTTTCATGTGCTCACCTAGATGTTTTACAATAAATAATAAGCTTCTCAAGGTAGAAATTATTCATCCAATCATTTATCTGTCCCTACACTAAAACAGAATAAAGGGATTCTCAATGGACTAGAATGTATGAGGTCCCTGAAACACAGAAATCCAATAATATCAAATTAAAGAAGTAAGTCAGAGTTCAGTTCTTATGAACTAGCAAGTGAAAGCCTGGCAAACCAATACAAGAAGATTGAGGCAATATCAATAGACAAATTACATAAAAGGAAGCATCTAAAGGCAAGTGAAAATAAGTTTTCGATATGACTATTAATCAGAGAAACACAGCTTGAAAATTTTGATAAAATTGAATACTCATCAGATTGTCAAAAATACAGTTCAGGTAATATAAAATGCTGATGAAGGTAGAAGAACTGGGAACTTTCATGTAGCACCTGAGTGAGTATTTTTATCTTGGAAATTATTTTGACAGTCTTTAGTGAAAACAAGAACAGACATATTTCATAACTGAGAAAATTCTTTGCTGGCTACATGCCTTAGGAAATATTCCACACATGTTCAAATATAAACATCTTTACTGTAGCACTGTTTATAATAACAGAGTTGGGAAAAACAAAAATGCCAAATATAAGAGAATAGTTAAATAAAATATGGCACAAGTGAAGGGCAGAATAAAAAACTATATTTATATATATCAACATATATACATTTTTAAATGTAATGCTGACAAAGAGGAAATTTTGCCTGTGGACGACAGCTCAGGCTCATGTCTTTGGATCCAGTTTGTCATTGATCTACCTATACTGAGTACCCTACAAATTGCAGATTGAGTTAACCAACTACACAATTGCAATTTATGGAATATAGATTAATATATGTTAATGTGCCCATTTTTTGGAAATCAACGAAAATAGGAACACACTGGAATCAAGATCTGTAACTAAAGATGATGTAATGAAAGAAGTATTTGCAACATGAAAAGTACCACTATCATTGAAATCACTTTTTTTTTGTCAAGAAATAATTGGTCTAATAAACACAATAACTCTAAATGAAATGCTCTGGTTAATACTGTGAAGAATTTTTTAAAAAGATTTATTTACTTTTCTTGGAAAGACAGATAAACAGAGAGAAGGATAGAGAAAAAGATCTTTCATGTTGTGAGTCACTCCTCAAATAGCCACAATGGCCATAGCTGAGCCAATCTGAAGCCAGAAGCTTTGTCTGAATTTCCCACGTGGGTGCAGGGTCCCAAAACCAGGGTCTCCAGTGCTTTTCCAGGGGACAAGCAGGGAGCTGTATCTGAAGTGGAGCAGCTGGGACATGAACCGGCACTGACATGGAATGCTGGCACTTGCAGGTAGAGCATTATTAGTTGAGCCATTACACTGGCCCCAGCAATTCTTGAAAAATAATACTTAAAATGTTAAAAAAAAAGTATTACCTTATGGGAAACCAGGACATACAGATGGAAAATCAGCAATGATACAGTGTAAAAGAAATTTCTAGTTAAGTGCAGACTAATACATAACAAGTTGCATATATGCCAGTAAGAGATCAATCATTTAGATTTTATTTCTGCTAATTAAGGAATGAATGCTTCCTGCAATAGAATATTTAAATTAAGATTATGGAAAAAGCTATTTATAAAGATAAAGAAGAAAAAAGATGATTTGTTGATTACAAATAGAATCAAAGATTAGAAAATTTCATGAAATGCAAAAAGCTGATATTGTGTGATGAGGAGGAGGCAATGACATACATTGTCAACCAATAGTGTTGCCAATTTGAGTGATAATGAAATGCACATATGATAGTTAATGGAAGTCACAATATTTGAATAAAGGAATTTAACAAGAAGCAGTATTAAGAAAGATTTTTTTAGATTTATTTTATTTTTATTTGAAAGGCAAGGTTAAAGGGAAAAGAGAGAAAGAGAGAGAGAGACTCTTAGTTCACTGATTCATTCCCCAAGCAGCTATAATGACCAGAGCTGAGCCAGTCCAAAGCCAGGAGCTAATAGCTTCTTTCTTTTTCTCCTATGTGGGTGCAGGGTCCCAAGGATTTGATCCATTCTCTGTGCTTTCCCAGGCATATTAGCAGGGAGCTGGATTGGAAGTGGAGCAGCCAGGATTGAACCGGTGTACATATGAGATGTGACCATATGACATCACAAGTGGAGGCTTAACATACCAAACCATGGATCTGGCAGCAAAAGAGAAAGTTTTTGAATAGGAGAATGACACAGTTAAAATAGTTTTGGTGTGACAACATAGAAGATGGTGAATATAGGCATTAAAAAAAAAGAGAAAAACAATCACTTAGCTTTACAGGTAAGGAGCATAAAAAGGAGTACAAACTAAATCAAATTTAGTAGAAGAAAGAAAATAATAAAGATAAGAAGTGAGATAAAAAGAAGTAAAAAGTAAATGAATCAGAGAAATCAAACTTTTTGGTGTCATCAATAAAAATAACAAATCTGTAGCAAGATTAACAAGGAACAAAATGAACCAAATTACTAAAAATAGGAAGGGAAGTAGGGACATTACACCAACAACCAAGATAAGCACAAGCAAGAGGAGAATATCAACAACTAAAGACTGACTAATTTGACAATATAGGTGACATTTTAAATACATTTAAGGGACTGGCACAGTGGCATGACAAGCTGATCCTCCACCTGTGGCATCAACATCCCATAAGGGTGCCAGTTCCTGTATCTGGCTGTTCCACTTCCCAGGCAACTCCCTGCTTATGGCCTGGAAAGGTAGCAGAAGATGGCTCAAGTCCTTTGTCCCTGTACCCACATGGGAGAGCTAGAAGAGGCTTCTGACTCCTAGCTTCAGATCGGCTCAGCTCTGGCCATTGTGACCATTTATATAATTATTAGTTATATAACTACAACTATTAGTTATAAAGGGAGCATTAAGTTCCAATAAAATGGTAGCAGCGAACTTTAGTACCATACTTTTTCAGAACATTAATGTAATAAAACTAAAAAGTTACAAAAGAAACTCCAGAAATTGTACAAATACATGTTTGCTAAAACATGCTCCTGAATGGATTATAAAAGAAATCAAAAGAGATTTAAATGCATTCCATGAAACTAGTGAAAATGAAAACACAGCATGCCAAAACTTGTGGGACACCTGCAAGGTGTGAGATCCACACTCCAATCGTGGTCTTCTCCCTGTTATCCTCAGCAGCAGTAGTGGCCTCCTCACCCCAGGACTGGATATCTGGAGCTCAGTGACATTGTCCTTTAACTCGGAGGACGTTTTGAAGTTAAGACTGGAATCAGTTGAGAATGCAAAGCACATGCATGGAGCAGACTAGGACCACTGTCTTGTCCTTGTCAAGAACCCACATGTGCTAGAGCCCAGGGCTACTTGGAGGAGACACCTGTTTCTCACCTGTTAGTCACTCTCTTGATTCCAGAATTCTGATTTTTTTCTTTTTTTCTGTTTACTAGTAAAAGAACCTACAAATAAAAAAAAACACAAACAAACAAACAAACAAAAAAACTTGTGGGACACAGCAAAAACAGTAGTAGGAGGGAAGCTTGCAGCAGTAAGAGCCTATATTAAAACAAAACAAGAACAGTGAGAGAACTGTTGTGGGCTAAGGAGTTGATTAGCACTAGTTAAGCTGGACAGGAACAGGAACTGGGCTTGTGGCTAAAAACACCTAGACTAATTGGACTCATCTGTATCCAATTTCCTGGCTAAATTAGGACTTGGGGGGAAGAGTATGTAAGGAGACACGAAGGAGCAATAGAGAGTTTGCAGAGACTTCTACCATCACTGGTCTCCTATGGATGTTTCATCCCCAGACCCTCTCCCTGGCTCTGCTGGTCAGAGCAGATAACCAAAAAACAATCTAACAAACATCTCAAGGACTTAGAAAACCAATGGTAAATCAAACTCAAACTTAGTATAAGGGGAGAAAGTGTACATTTGTAACAAAAATTATTAAAATGAAAAGTTAAAAGTAACAGGATAGTAAATGAAATGAGGATTTCTTTGAAAAGGCAAAATCTACAAACAATTATACTAAGAAAAAAGATTACAACAACACATATAAAAAGATAACAAATAGAAACATATTAAAGAAAAACCAAAACAGAAACATTACAAATTAAGTATTCAATAAGCAAAATACAAAAACAGACTGGGAAGATTTGATAATAGACTCTATGAGGCAGAAAAGAGAATTTTTGATCTAGACGAGAAGCCTTCTGAAATAATTAGAAGGACCATATGTCTTGGTAGTAGTTCCCACATGAATGGGAAAATAGAATGGTTTGCTTAGAAACTTACTCATGCAATAACAACAGAAATTGTCTCAAATTTAGAGAAACATATGAATGTTCATATACAGGAAGAATTCCAAATAATCAGGTTCAGAAAAGATCATCAAAACTACACATTGTAGTTAAACTTTCAGAAGTAAAACATAAATATGCTGAACTTTGCAAGACAGAAATAATAGAACACCTTTAAAGGTTCTCCCATCAGAATAACAGTGAATTTCTCAACAGAAAGTATAAGCTGAGAATGGATAGTCCAAACTGCCCAAGTCTCAGTTTTTACCCAGTGAAGCTCTCATTCTTAAATAAAGGTGAAACAAAACCTCTCAAGATATGCAAAAATTGACAGAATTTTTTTTTCTGGCCAATCTTACAAATGATTCTTAAGGAAACAAAGACATTAACTCCCATTAACAGAACAAAGGAGATTCAAGACAAACAACAGGAATATTCATGAAAAAATTAAAGATCAAGGCATTATTTACCTTGAGTAAAAATGGACTAAAATTTTAAATTAGAATATAGAGACTGCTTTAATTGAAAGATTTAAATTAAATCTTTATTTTTATGGAAAGATTTACTTATTTACAGCTTATTCATTTTACTTGAATGTAAATAAATGTTTTCTATTTAAAGATCTGTTTATTTTACTTGAAAGTCAGATTTACAGAAAGAGATATGGACTGAGAGAAAGAGATGTTCCATCAACTGGATCACTCCCCAAATAGGTGCAATGGCAAGAGCTGGGCCAGTATGAAGCTAAGAACCAAAAGCTTCTTCTAAAAAGCTTCTTCTAGATCTCCCACATGAGTACAGGAGCACAAGGTCTTGGGTCATTCTGCAATGCTTTCCCAGGCCATATGCAGGGAGTTGGATCAGAGGTGGAGCAGCAGAGACACCACCAGTGCCCATAAAGTCCTCTGCTAGTACACCATTGACTTAGCATATTATTTACAATCTTTTGAAAAAATTTAATTTGAATTTTCTTTTTATTTTGTTCACATCAGTTGAGAGGGATGCCAACCCAAGTGGTTATGTAAGGATTATGATATCAATTCTACAGGAAAAGTTTGACTATAGTAAATGGATATATACCCAAATTCCAGGGCATCCAGTTTAACAACACAAGTGTTAATGGATCTAAAGGTATACATAAACTCCAATATAATAATAATGGAGGACATAAACTTCCACTTTTGTAAATGGGCAGCTCAAAATTTCCAAAACAATTGAAAAGTAGTGAACTCAGTCTATGAGGCCAATATTATCTTAATTGCAAAACCAAGAAAGATACAATAGTAACAGAGAACTATAGATCAAAATCTCTGATGAACATAGATATAAAACTCCTCAATAAATACAAGTACATTGAATTCAATAACACACCAAAAAAGGTCACCCACTTTGACAAAATGGAAGTTTTCTCATAGATGAAGGCATGGTTCAACATATATACAAATCAATAAAAATGATACATCACATCAACAACATGAAGGATAAAAACCATAAAATAATCTCAAAAGGAAGAAAGAAATTATCTGAGAAAATACAACATTCTTTCATGATTAAAACAAAAACAACTTAGGCAAATTGGGTATAAAAGGAATATACCACAGCACAATCAAGGGTCTCCAATGCAAGTGCAGAGTCCCAAAGCTTTGGGCCATCCTCTGCTGCTTTCCCAGGCCACAGGCAGGGAGCTGGATGGGAAGTGGAGCAGCCGGGATATGAACAGGCACCCATATAGGATCCCAGTAGATGCAAGGCGAGGACTTAGCTACTAAGCTATCACACAGGGCCTGTCAATGACGTTTCTTACAAAATTAGGGAAAAAAACCCCTAATGTTCACATAAGAACATGAAAGACTGAACAGCCAAAGCAATCTTTAACAAAAAGAATAAAGCTGCAGATGTTTAAGCATACTATAGTGCTCTTATAACTCAAATAGCATGGTACCAGCATAAACACACAGACATGTATAATTGTAATAGAACAGAGACCAGAAATGAATCTACGAGTCTACAATCAAGTTGTTTTTGACACAGGTACTACAAACATATACTGGAGAAGGAACAATATTTTAAATAAATGCTGCTCAGAAAACTGTATACTCGTTGATACAGATCAAATCTCTATCTCTGCTTCCCCTTCTATAATAAGAATCAAAATAAAATCGTTAAAAGAGCTAAATATAAGACCTAAATGAAGAAAAACATAGGATAAACACAGAAGAAAACATAGTGCAAAAAATGGAAAAAATGACACACAGTGTGTTTAAAAAAAATTTTTTGAACAAGACCTCGAAAGAACAGGCTTTTTTACTTTTTGTAAAAACAAACAAAAAAAACAAAAAAACAAAAACCACAAAAGAAAGAAAGAAACAAAAACCGAAGTAATAATGATGATGATCCAAATAATTATGGAGACAAAATAATAATAAATAATAAATGGGGATAATACTAAACTAAAAAGCGTCTGCACAGAAAACAAGATGCACTGAATGAAGAGAAAACAGAACAGAATAAGTTCAAAGTATTCATCCACAAAAAATTGATATCCAGAAGAAATAAGAAACTTACAAAACCCAAAGTACCAAATCATACACTTCTTTTGGTATTCTTCTATTTATTTGATTTTTTATTATTTTTATTTTTTAAATTTATTTTTTATTAAATTCTTTCTTGTGATACAATTCAAATATTACACTTAAGAAACGAGGAAAGCAGGAGAGAATTCAGTTCCGGCACAATGGCTCAATTGCTAAATCCGCATCTTGCAAGCACTGAGATCCCATATGGGGGCAAGTTCATGTCCCAGCTGCTCCACTTTCTATGCAGCTCCATGCTTATGGCCTGAGAAAGCAGTGGAAGATGGCTCAAAGCTTTGAGGACCTGCACCCATGTAGGAGACATGGAAGAAGCTCTTGGCTCCTGACTTTGGATTGGCTTAGCACTGGCCGTTTGGCCATTAGTGGTGCTAACCAACAGATGGAACATCTTTCTCCGTCTCTCCGTACTCCGATCTGCCTTTCCAATAAACATTAATAAATCTTTTTCTTAAGGAAAGAATTCCCAGAAGCATAAATACAAATGTACAACACACACATAAAAATGTTCTGCATCACTAGCCGATAGGGAAATGCAAATCAAAAACTGCAGTGGGATATTATCTTCTTTCAGTTAGAATGGCTATTATCAAAAACACACACACAAAAAAAACAAAAAAAAAAACAAAAATAAAATATCGGGGAGGATGTGGAGAAAAGGGAACCCTTAAACACTCGGATGGGAATGCAGATTAGTGCAGCCAGTATAGAGAACAGTATGGAGATTCCTAAGAAAACTAAAAGTAGGTCTATCAAATGATACTGCTATATCACTTCTGTGTTTATATATTAAGAAAATAAGACCAGCATGTCAAAGAGGTATTAATAATACTGAGATATGAAACTCACTTAGTTGTCCATGAAGGGAGGAATAATGAAAATTTGGTTATGGACACACAATTTATATTCACACATAAATAGAATAACATAATCATATTTGCTGTAAAAGCGATGGAAGTTGATATCACTTTATTTAGTGAAATAAGCCAGACACAGAACGATGAATATTGGTGCCAGCGCTGTGGGGTTGTGTGTCAATCTGCTGCCTGACGCTCAGATCCCTAATGGGCACCAGTGCAAGTTCCAGCTCTTTCAGCTTCATGCTAATTACCTGGAAAAATCAGAAGGAAACAGCCCAAGTAGTTTGGCCCTTACACATATGCAGGAGAACCAGATGAAGTTTGAAGTTTCCTGGCTCTTGGTTTCAGCCTGGTCCAGATCTGGCAATTGTGGCCATTTGGAGAGTTAGCAAGCAGATGGACAGTCTCGCTCTCTCTGTGTCTCTTTCTCTCTCCATAACTCTGCACGTCAAATAAATAAATAAATAAATCTTTTAAAAGAAAAGAAAAAAGTAAGATGATTATCACAGTTTCTCTTTCATATGTGGAAGTATTTAAGCAAGGAGAGGAGATTGGATGATATATACCAAAACACCATCAGACAGAAATAACATGTCCTCATGTTCCAAAGCACAGTGAAGCACCTATATTTAACAATGCTATGCTAATGTACAGAAAACTGAAGATCTGGCAGAATTTTAAGCAAAATAAAAAGATAAGAAAGTAGAAAGCCTAGTTGTCTAGTTTGTTCAGTTCACTCGCGTACATGCATTGAAATATTGCACTGTTCTCCATAAAAATGCACTAGAATTATATGTTAATCAAAACAAATGTTTAAGGATTAATCAGAAAAGCAGAATGACAAAAACAGAGGTACAGAAAAGGGAAAGAGAGGGTGGGAGAGAGAGAGAGAGATCTTCCACTCGCTGATTCACTCTTGAAATAGTGATAACAGCAAGTGTCGAACCAGAACAAAGCCAGACCCCAAGAATTTTACTTGGGTCTCTTACAGGAATGGCATCTGTCTTCCTAGGTGTCTCAGCACAAAGCTAACTGGACCAGTCAGGGTTTGAATTAGTACTCTGAATTGGGATGTGGGCATTTCAAGTGGCTGCTTAATCCACTGTACTACAATACCCTATTAATTTAAAAAATCGATATAACAGAAACACAAAGTTTGAAAGAATATTAAGGAAGTAATTCCAATAACATCAAATGTTACAATTGCTAAGAAGAAGTTTGAAACTGAGGAGGTTTAAGATTTGCACACTAGGGCCCAGTGTGCTAGCCTAGTGGCTGAAGTCCTCGCCTTGAATATGCTAGTATCCCATATGGGTGTCAGTTTCTATCCCAGCTGCTCCACTTCCCTTCCAGCTCCCTGCCTGTGGCCTAGGGAAGTAGTGGAGGATGGCCCAAAGTCTTGGGACCCTGCACCTGCATGGGAGATCCGGAAGACTGCCGGGTCCTGGCTTCGGATCAGCTTAGCTCCAGCCCTTGCGGCCATTTGGAGAGTGAACCAGTTGATGAAAGACCTTTCTGTTTCTCCTTCTCTCTGTAAATCTGCATGTCCAATAAAAAAAAAAAACGTTGCATACTAAAACCTCTAAATTATTGTTGAAAAATTACATAAGATTGGGTACTGGGGAGGCTATTTGTCGCCTCTCCCATTGTATCCTCCCCTTCTCCAGACACAGAAAGAAGAAAGATAATGTGTAAACAAACAAAAAAAAATTAGGGAAAATAAAAACATACATAAATTTTGCATTCACAACTTGTAAAACAACGTTTTATTTTTTCTTTTTAAAGATTAAAATAAATTTCATTGGAAAGGCAGATAAAATCTACGGAGAAAAGGAGAGACAGAGAGTAAGATCTTCCATCTGTTGGTTCATTCCCGAAATGGCCACGATGGCTGGAGTTGAGACGATCTAAAGCCAGGACCCAGGAGCTTCTTCTAGGTCCCCTACCCGGGTGCAGGGTCGCAAGACTCTGTGTCATCTTCCACTGCTATCCCAGGCCACAAGCAGGGAAGTGGACAGGAATACAAGCAGGGAACTGGGATATTAATTGGTGCCCATATCGGATCCTGGTGCATGCAAGGTGAGGACATTAGGCACTAGACTACCATGCTGGCTGGGCCCTCGGGACTAGTTTTGAAAATGTATTTCCTTTCTAATTAATTTAGTGATAAAAGTACTTTTCTACTTTCTGTATTCCTCCAATTAGACTAAATGTCATGATGCATACTTTTCTATGCAACCATTACTTGACACCTTATTGTCTATGAAATGAAACTGGCTTATTACTGCATTGTCTTTTGTGAATAATAAATAACACCTATAATTTGTATGGCACAAATTACAATTAGCACTTCATTGTGCACTTTTAGCTCTGGTTAAATTCATCTCTGGAGTCATAAAAAACTTTGGTAGTCTTTAACTTTTAATTTTTAAAATTTTTATACATTTAGTAGCTATTTTCACATAAAGAAAAACACAAGATATTCCAAATAAGAAAAATATATTTATATCATGAGCAATATTCTCTAACAATGCTTAAAGATTAGAATGCATTTGCAGTTGAATTTTTAGCTATTGACAAATTGTAGAAGATGAAAGGGTACAAAAAAATCAAGTGAAATTGGACGCAATATTTGAAGTCATATCTTTTCCCTCTTCTGTAGGATCAATGCAAGTGGGTTGTTATAAATGGAGAAATGACGAATATAGTGAAAGAAGTGGTGAGGAAATGAGTTCATGGAAAGGTATATTCTAAAACAAATGAAATTGGTGATCCCAATTTGCTCTGTAGCAGCTACTATAGTAGAGATGTATTTTTAAAATTCTTTATGTGTACTTTTCATAATTCTGATTTTCCTTTCATCAATTCATTGGTAAAATCCATTCATAAAAATTGAGACATAATGCGATTATCCTTCCCTCCATCCCACACCCCTTCCTTCTCTCTTGTGCCATTTTTTTTTGGTTTTTGAGATGATATATTTTAAATTTACATTATAGTAAAAAGGCTTATTGTTTCACCAAATAGTAAGTTAAGCAAGTAAAAATCAAAAAGGTCCTAGTTCAGCAGGAATATAAAACAAAATGCTGTAAATGACTGAATGGAAAAAATCACCAAACTATACACAATGAAGTTTAAAATAATCACAGATTAATAAAGCTATTTAATCATTGGCTTCACAAAGGTATAAAACAAAGTTTTATCAAGCCATATTTGCAGACTACAACAGATAGGGGACTAATAGCCAAGATCTACAAAGAGCTTCAGAAACTCTGCAACAGCAAAACAAGCAAATCAGTGAAGAAATGGACGAAGGACAGGAGCAGACATTTTGCAAAAGAAGAAATTCAAATGGCCAATATACATGTGATGAAATGCTCAGGTCTCTTAGCCATTAAGGTGCAAATAAAAACCACATTGATGCTCCACCTAACTCCAGTGACAATGGCCTACATACAGATATTCACAGTAACTGCTGGCAAGGATGGAGGGAAAAGGTACCTTTCTTCACAGCTGGTGGGAGTACAGGCCAACACAGCCACAATAAAAGTCAGTATGGAGAGTGCTCAGACAACTGAAAATTGATCTACCATATGACCCAACTGTCCCACTCCTGGGAATATACCCAAAGGGAGTGAAATATACATATGAGAATGTGAACTGCAACCCTATGTTTAGAGCAGTACAATTCACAATAGTGAAGACATTACAACAATCCAGTTGTTGATCGACAAGTGATTGGATAAAGAAACTGGTATATGTACTCTATACACTACTAAGCTATAAAAAGCATGGAATCCTACCATTTGCAACAAAATGGTTCCAACTGTAGACCATTATGCTTAGTGAAATAAACTAACCCCAAAAGATGCAGTATGCATCTATACTCTGAAATAAAAAGAGGACTTCCAAGGAAACAGTTAACTATATCTTCGCAGTATGATACTAGATTTTTCTACCTTTGCCTATACCTACCATGCTATGATACACAGAAAGTTAAACTTGTAACTGCTACTAAGAGATTATAATACTGCAATAATATGGAGAAAAATAGTGTGAGACAAAAATGAGGAAGGAAGAAGAGGAATGGAAGGGAGGAATCCCTATATCTAAAATAATGTATCATGGAAAATAATAATGAAATAAAATATAAATTAAAAAAAACACATTTGCAGCAGCAGTACTGACACACATAGGCATTTCTTTTTTTAATTTTCTTTTTCTTATGCTTTTTAAAATTTGTTTCAATTTTAGCTTCCACATATGAGGGAGAACATGCAATATTTTTCTTTCTATGCCTGGCTTACTTCATTAAACTTGTCCTCCAGTTGTACCCATTTAGCTGCAAATGGTTTACTTTTGTTCTTTTTTTTAAAAGTAGCTGTATAATATTCCATCATGTCTATACGCCACATTTTCTTTATCCATTCTTTGAATGATGGACATTGTGATTCAAAATTTTGGCATTAAACAGTGTTGCTATAAACATATTGGTGCAAATATCTCATTGATACAAAATGTTAATGTCTTTCGGGGATATAGGCACTAGTGGGATTGCTGAATTATATGGCAAGTGTATTTCTACCTTTTTAAGAAATATCATACTGTTTTTCACAGTGCCTGTTCCAGGCAATGGAAGTGTTTAAACTTGCTTTGCTATTACCTCAGATATTGTATGCAGGGTCTTCAAAAATGGAAATGTATAGTATGAGAAGCGATTTCAATATTAATTTGTGAAAATAAATTAAAAAAAAACCTCAATTTTCCATAAGCCTTTGGATTACCCCTAAGCTATAGTATCCCTACATTAGAACTGAAATACGCATAGATGTTAGTTAAATAGAAATACGTATAAAATTATAAGCCATGATCTATTTCACAGGCAAAAAATTTCTACACTATCAATATAATATATTTAATTTTATTATGTTTTACTATAATTATAACCTCATCTGATCCCTTAAACTCAAAAATCACTAACACACTTTCAATGGAGAATACAGTCACATTAATAAAGGCATTGCCAAAGATCTGGCATGGTAGCCTAGTAGCTAAGGTGCTCGCTTTACATGTGCCAGGATCCAATATTGGTGCTGGTTTGTATCCTGATTGCTCCACTTCCCTTCTAGCTCCCAGTCTACGGCCTGGGAAAGCAGCAGAGGATGGCCCAAAGCCTTGGGACACTGTACATGCATGGGAGACCCGAAAGAAACTCCTGGCTCCTGGCTTCGGATTGGCTCAGCTCTGGCCATTGCTGCCACTTGGGGAGTGAACCAGTGGATTAAGATCTTCCTCTGTCTCTCCTTCTCTCCGTAAATCTGACTTTCCAACAAAAATAAATAAAATCTTACAAAAGATTTTTTAAAAAAATCTCTAACTAAAACCATTGAAAGAATTAAATATCTTGAATGGAAATTTTAAAAACTATCACAAATTAATGGTTAGGAATATGGGTATGAAATGTAGAACAAGAAAAAAAGAATTTCAGCTTGGGCCCAGTGCGATGGCTCTGTGGCTAAATCTTCACCTTCAATGTTCAAGGATCCCATGTGGATGTTGATTTGTGTTCCAGGTGCTCCACTTCCCTTCCAACTCCCTGCTTGTGACCTAGGAAAGCAGTGGAGAATAGCCCAAAGCCTTGGGACCCTGCACCCGCTTGGGAGACCTGGAAGAATCTCCTGGTTCCTGGCTTCGGATCTGCTCAGCGCTGGTCATTGTGGCCACTTGCAGAATGAACCAGTGGACAGAAGATCTTTTCTATATCTCCTCCCTCTGTAAATCTGCCTTTCAATAAAAATAAGTAAATCTTTTTAAAAAGAACAGCATCCTTTATTATTTATGATAAATTTGTTTTACCTTTGATGATATTTACATAGTTAGCAAAGATGCATGCCCTGTAGATCACTGAGTAGTGCAGGAAGGGGTGAGGAATGGGGGAAAGTGGATGAGATAATTGTCTCCAGTGCCTTTTTTTCTGCCTGTATCCGGGGAAAGTGAGAAGAAAGGAGAGAGAGTTGTTCCCAGCTGCCAAACCACATCAGTACATAGGGATGGAGCATGGCTACCTGATGTCATCCCAGGGTCCCCGATGTAGAGCATGTACCTGGCAGCAGTATTTAGTTGGCTTTGGTAGCTGGGAAACGCGATTGATTTCATTGCTCCAAGACTGAGGAAAACCTTCCAAGGTTAACTGGCTGACATAGTCCAGTTTAGAGTCTCTAGTTGCCCAGACACTTGCTGCAAACCTTGTCTGTGATAGTTGTCCAATTTGTTCTACCCTTCATGGTACTAGACATGCTCTGCAGGCCTCAATGAACTGGCTTTCCTGTCCCCCATGAGCATCTGGGCATGTTGTCTTCCGCACAGGCTTCAACAACTGAGGAGACCCAGTTCTGACACATGCACTCCATGATCAGACTACAGATTCCATGATTTTCCTCATGGTTGAAGTTCAGAGTCCAGAATCCCGTTAGAGGGATCCCCAAAGAAACTTTTCCAGAATTGACCCCAGAATTGACTATTATACATGCCAGCTGGAGCAGGCTCCTGCTCAGTCCATCACCCAAATCACACACTGGTGGTTGCAGTCACCTGGTCTGTTCCATCCCCAGCCCCATCTCATACACAAATCAATGGATGCTGTGGCCCATTCCATCCCTGCTCATCACACATTCAGGTCTTACACATACTAGCAGGAACTGTACCCCAGTTGGGCTCACTCTAAAATCAATACTAAAAAGGAAAATATTGGATCTGGAACAATGGCTCAATTGGCTAATCATCCACCTATAAGTGCCAGCTTGCAGTGCCGCTTGTGTTCTGCTGCTCCACTTTCTATCCAGTTCCCTGCTTATGGCCTGGGAAAGCAGTGGAGAATGGCTCAAGTCATTGGGATAATGCATCCACACGGGAAACCGAGAAATAAGCTCCCGGCTCTTGGCTTTGGATTGGCTCAGCTTCAGCCATTGTGGCCATGTGGAGAGTTAACCAGCACACAGTAGGTCTTTCTCTCTGTATCTCCTCCTCTGTGTAAATCTGACTTTCCAATAAAAAATAAATAACAAATGTTTTTAAAAGGAAGATACAGAATACCATCACAATACTAACCAATACAGTTAGCTTACTCAACACCTATAGTGATACTAAAAGTGTGGCAATAATTAGATAATGGACAACTAGATTACTGGAACACATTAGGAAGTCCCAAAACAGATACATAAAATATGGTGAACTAATCTTGGCAAAGGTAATTCAACAAAGAAATGAGTATCTGTTTAACAAATTGCACTGGAATATGTAGTTATCCACATGCAAAAATGATTCATGTCACATTCTTACATCCTTCACAAAAGTCAAAATTTACTTAGATTCAAAAGTAAAACCCAACAATATAAAAAAGTCCATGTAAAAAATTGTGGCCTGGAGCGGTAGCCTAGTCCTCACATTACACGGGCTGGGGATCCCATATGGGTACCGGTTCTAATCCCAGCAGCCCCGGTTCCCACACAGCTCTCTGCTTGTGGCCTGGGAAAGCAGTACAGGACAGCCCAAAGCCATGGGACCCTGTACCTACATGGGAGACCTGGAAAAGGTTTCTGGCTCCTGGCTTCGGATCAGCTCAGCTCCAATTGTTACGGCCACTTGGTGAATGAATCAATGGGTGGAAGATCTTCCTCTCGTTCTCTCCTCCTGTATGTATATCTGACTTTCTAATAAAATGAATAAATCTTTAAAACATCTATTTGATGATAGATTCGGTGATGAGTTTTTAAACACAATGCCAAAAGTATCATTCATAAAAGAAAAGCTAACAAGTTGGGCTTCAATCAAATTTTAAAACGTTGTACTCTGTGATAAACACCTTCAAGAGAAATTAAAGATAAGCTGAAAATTTTGAAAAACTTTTGCAATCTGATAAAGGATAGCATTCAAAATATAAAAAACAACTGTTACAATACATCAATTAAAAGTCAACGTATTTACAAAATGTTTGAAAAATCTGAATAGAGATCTACCTATCAAGATATCAAAAACCATATTAAAGATGTTCAATATTGTGAATCATTGGGAAACTGCAAATCGATACACATGTTTGTCATTTATCAGAATGCCTAAAATTCAGAACACTGAAGAGACCAAATGCAAGCAATATATAGCATCAGTCAGGTATTTCAGGGCAATGGGTTAAGCTGCAGCTTGGGATTTCTGTAGTGTATCTCAGATTGCTAATTTCAGTGCTGGCTCCAGTGTACTCCTGATCTAGCTTGGTGTTAACGCATTTGGGAGGCAGTGGACAATGACTCATGTATATAGATTTCTGTTACCCACATGACAAAATCCATTTTTTTTTTCTAGCTGGAATATAAAATGGTACAGACACTTTGGAAAATAGTCTGGCAATTCCTTAAATCTGAAATGTGGGCTTACTATTTGGTCTGGAAATCACAATCCTAGATATTTACCCAGAAAGAGTGAAAAATTTATATTCTCACAAAGACTGACGCATCATTGCTTCTATGAAACACAGTGATAACTGCTAAAAGTTGGAAATGGCCAAGATGATTTTTTCAATAGGCCAATGTATCCAGCTCTCTGCTTGTGGCCTGGGAAAGCAGTCCAGGACGGCCCAAAGCCTTGGGACCCTGTACCTACATGGGAGATCCTGAAAAGGTTTCTGGCTCCTGGCTTCAGATCAGCTCAGCTCTGGCAGTTGCGGTCACTTGGGGAGTGAATCATCGGACAGAAGATCTTCCTCTCTCTCTCTTCCTCTCTCTCTATATCTGACTTTGCAGTAAAAATAAATCAATCTTTTAAAAAAGTGATGTATAAAAATATATGGAGGGAGTTAAAATATATTTTCTTAGTGAGTGAAGCCAGTCTGGGAAGGTTACTTTCTCTATGATTCCAATTATATGACTCTATAGAAAAGGCAATTTTATGGAGAGAAAAAAAAAAAAGAACACTATGGAGGCAAGTCCAAGATTCAGAAGAAGCGGTTAAGGGTGAGTAGGTGGGCACAAGAACTGTTAGGACAATGACACTAATCTGTATGACTCTTCATCAGTGGATTCATGACATGCATCTGTCAACACTCACAGAATTGTATAATACATGACTTACTTTAGTGGCATAGTAAGATAATCTGCTATCTGCAGAACCAGTTCAAATTCTAGCTGCTGTACTTAACTTTCAGTTCCCTGCTAATGTGCCTGGAAAACCATCAGAGGATTTCCTACATACCAGATTGGCTTCACCCATTTACAAAATATATTTTAATTTCCTTCATATCTTTTTGTGCATCACTTTTTTGATTACTGATTACTACACCCTTATGGGAGACCTGAATGTAGCTCCTAGCTCCTAACTTCAGTCCGGTCCAGCCCAAGCAATTGTGGCAATTTGAGGTGTCAATCAGCTGATGAAAGACCTCTCTATGTGCATCTCTCCCTGTGTCTGTAACTCTGGCTTTAAAATAGACATACTTATATAAAAAAAAAGAAGAATCATATAACACAAGAATATATATACTACTGCTTTTAACCTGTATTGCTTCTCACTTTTAATTTTGTACTTAGACCGGTGTTACACCACTGAAAGAAAAGCAGCCAACAGCTGGCAAGCATTCTGGGCCTGGTTAATGCCAAATCTGTGTTAACTATACCAGTGTGCCAGCATAGTTGTCTATTGTATTTTTTTCAAATATGGGAGGAATTCTGCAAGCCATCACATGGCACCGCATGGCAGAAGGTGGGATATGCTGGGCTGGTACAAGCTACCCCTGCCCCCAGGCATACCATGGCAGTGGAGCGGGGTGTCTGGACTGAAAATTGCTCAAGGAAGGGGTCTGAGCATAGGTTGGAATGGGGACCGTTGGTGGAATGTTTGACTTTTGGAGGTTTCAATGGACCAGGCCACTGTATTCTCAGGTAGTTGAGGGAGGTGAGACAGGGTGGTTTAGAGGTTGAAAAGTGTAGGGCATGTCTGTGTCAGGCCAAGGTACCTGCTCATGGGAAGACCAGGGCTAAGTAGCATTGCCAACTGGGGTGTATACCTACTGGACTAGGCTGCAGTAGCTGCCTGTGAGTTTCACGGCAGGGAGTGGACTGCAGCACCCAGCAGAATGCGAGTGAACCAAATCTGGGGTTAGATAATATATGGGATTTGTAGGCTCGCCTCGTGGGACTGCAGCACCTACTGGTTTGCATGATAACTGAGGGTGATGGGCCAATCCAGGTTGGACCATGTACCTCACCAACACTCAGGAGCTGGGGCTGGGAGGAGGTGGGTCTAGGAGCAGGATGGGCTGGGCCAGGCTGCAGTACCTGCTAACACATGCAAAGGCCATGATTGAGGGTGGACCATGACAAGCAGTGCCACAGCACCCACTGGCATGCATGAGAATCAGGGATGGAAGCAGGCCTGGTAGGGGAACTTGGGGAACTCCCCTGCTAGGCCACAGCTCCTGTTGGGAACATAATGGCTGGGACTGAAGTCAATTCAGGCTAGGTAAAGCTGTAGCATGCACTGGCATTTGTGTGAGCTGGGTCTTGGGGCAGGCCATGCTGAACTATGCCGCACCACCTGCTGGCACATGCAAGAGCCAGAACAGTGTCTTGGCTGCACCAGGTTGGGCTAGGCTGCAATATTTGCTGTCAAGACTTGAGACTTGGGCCATTCCAGGCTGGGTAAAAGCACCCACTGGAACATACAAGGTCTAGTGGCTAAAGTCCTCGCCTTGCATGTGCCAGGATCCCTTATGGGCACTGGTTCATATCCCAGCTGTTTCACTTTCCATCCAGCTCCTTGCTTGTGGACTGGGAAAGCAGTGGAGCACAGCCTTGGGACCCTGCACCTACATGGGAGATCCAGAAGAAGCTCCTCACTCCTAGCTTCAGACCAGCTCACTTCTGGCTGGCCGTTGTGCTCACTTGGGAGTGAACCAATGGATGGAAGAACTTTCTCTCTGTCTCTCCTTCTCTTTGTAAATTTGACTTTCCAGTAAAAATAAAGAAATCTTAAAAAAAAAAAAAGAACTTGATGTATTATTTTAAAAAATGAAAACAAGAACCAAAATGTTTAAATATTTTCATTACCAAAAAACACCCAGAAAAAAACCCGAAAATAAGTTTATTACAGGTATTTTTTTTTTCTGAAATTGTAAACCCAGCCATTGGTTTTTGTTTTTAATCCAGATTAACTACAGCACAAATGTTGAAAAATCAGCAATGCCTAGGTGGTTTTCAAAACACAGAATGAAAATGAAAAATTGTATCTGGGCAACTTAACAGCGATTCCATTAGTTTAGATACAAACTGGAAAACTGTTGTTTGTTTTGATGCCTTTTTTTTTTAAAGATTTATTTTTATTATTTTCTCATTGGAAAGGCGGATATACAGAGAGGAGAGACAGAGAGGAAGATCTTCCATCCGATGATTCACTCCCCAAGTGAGCGCAAAGGTCGATGCTATGCCGATCCGAAGCCAGTTTTGATGCCTTTACCTGAGTATCATAATGACATTTGAATATTAAAGCACTACAAATTATTTTTTTACAACTGTGGATGACTTTTTATTCCATTTTACTCAGGTTAATGTGACATAAATAATCAATACAGATATTCTCTACACAAAAATTCCAGGTGTTGTGTTTTTTTTTTTTCTTAATTTCCACATGTATTTTTATTTGTAAATTAAACCCAAAATGAGATTTCACTAAATTCTATTATAACAGCTAAAAATAGAGAGAAAAAAATGAAGGTTGCACAACTGCTATGCTGTCATACCAATGTTTTGCAGTTGAAAAATGACTGGGGGTGGGGTTGGTTTGTGATGGCTCAATTGGCTAATCTCTGCCGACCAGCGCTGTCATTCTGTATGCGAACCAGTTTGTGTCCTGGCCGCTCCACCTCCCATCCAGCTCCCCACTTATGACCTAGAAAAGCAGTTGGAGGATGGCCCAAAGTCTTGGGACACTACACTCATGTGGGAGACCCAGAAGCTCCTAGGTACTAGCTCCTGGCTTTGGATTAGCTCTGCTCTGGCCTAAGGAGCATTTGAGGAATGAACCAGTACATGAAAAATCTCTCTTTCTCCCCTTCTTTCTGTGAATTATTTTTTTGAGAATTGAAAATTGTTCAGCTACAATTGGAAAAATGTTTGGAAGTGTTTTTTTTTTTTTCCCTTTAAAACATCAGTATAAAGAGAGCAGATTTCAAGTAGATAATAGATTCAATTATAAGAATATAATACTACCCCTCCTTCTCTCACTCCTTCTTCCTTTTCTTTTAATTTTTGAGGTAACAGATTTTTAAGTTACTTCACAATCACACATGTAATTCTCCACTTTATAAAGATTTCAACAAGCAAAAAACAGAAAGGCCAGTGTTATTGAGGGGCACGGACTAGCGTTATGAACAATCAGATTCTAAGACAGCAATTTCAGGCTGTGATGTCAGCATCCCACAGGGCTGCAGCTTGAGTCCCAGCTGTTACACTTCTGTTCTAGCCCTCAGCTAATACATCTGGGAAAGCAACCCACATGGTAGAAGGTGATAGATTCCATGCTCCTGGCTTTAGCTTGGCCCAGTCATGGCAATGACAACCGTTAGGAGTGTAAACCAGTGGACAGAAGAAATCTGTTTCCCTTTGTATGTCTGTGTCTGCATCTATTTCTATGCCTCTACCTTCTATCTGACTCCTTCTCTCTCCCTCCCTGTAACAATGCCTTACAAATAAATTTTAAAAATACAAAAATATAAAGTTCCACATTAAATATGCTGTCTAAACCAACAATTCCAATCCTATAAATGAGCAGATTTAATTTATATGTACCCAAAAGAAATGGAATATATCCCCCAAAATCCATTTGTGAAACTTCAGAGCAGATTTATGCATAATAATAAAAATCTAGAAACAGTTCAAAAGTTCATTAAATGGATTATGATATGTTCATATAATGAAACAAAACTCATCTATAAAAAGGATTATATCCTATCAATACAATAAAAACACCAGTAAATCTCAAAAGTATGATGTAAAATTCAAAGAAGCTAGGTTAAAAAGCTATATTCTGCATGTTTCCATTTTTACTTCATTCTGAAAAACTCAATGACTTTAAAAAATAATTTTTTTTGCCAAAAAAATTATTAACTGCAAATTTTTTTGCATTAAAGTAAATATATCTTTAATTTCATTCTGTATCATGTTTTGAGGTACTGTTGGGAGAACAGATCAGTGGTTGCTAAGGGATAGAGATGACGGGGGTGACATACAAAGCAGCAGGAAGAAAGTTTTTGGGATGATTTTATGTAACAATTATGGTGGGTTTTGTACCACCGTAGTTTGCCATAATTCATAGAATTATATATATACAAAAGGGTTAACTTTAGTGTATGTATCTTATGCTCCAGTAAAACCAAAGTTGTTCAGTGCAAAAGAGTAAGTGTAGTACACACACACACACACACACACACACACAGTTTAAGCAGCGAAATAA
The DNA here is from genome assembly GCF_017591425.1 of Ochotona curzoniae. Lineage (NCBI taxonomy): Eukaryota > Metazoa > Chordata > Mammalia > Lagomorpha > Ochotonidae > Ochotona > Ochotona curzoniae. The sequence continues at coordinate 34,898,968 of NW_024465023.1, forward strand.
AAAAAGTCTATCTTGTTCATAGCTGTATAAGCAAACACATAGATACTAAGAGAATGCAGACAAAATGGACATGTACACTCAAAAGGGGAGATGAGAATGTTGACTAGGACATGGGATGAAGACAAGACAGATGTACAGACATGAACAAACTGAGGAGTACTGTCTGAATGGACAAAAACTACTAATGATATCAAAGTGTGTCCATCGGATGTATAAAATAAAAGTCCATAGTAAAAAAATCAGAAAAAGGGGGTGGAGAGGAACACTGGTTAACTTTATACAGTGTACAAAAAACATAAATGTATTCCTTATGACTAAACAATTTCATTTCTTTCTAGCACCTGCACATATATGTAAAAGAGCTCTACAGAAGAACTCTCAAAACTCTCAAATTGTGATAAAAATTGGTAAGTGGCAAAATACAGTATATGCGGCAAAATGCAGTATATGCATGTTATGCAAGAATTGAGAATTACTTAGAAACAGGCAAAATGATATCTGCTGGCATAGGAAAAACAAAGACCTGTAACTTACAAACAGACAAAATATAAAACAATATCCGTAGTGTGATTCTATTAACACAATAATGCACAAAATAATACTTTTTTTTTTTTTTACAAAATCACATGCATGTATAAATCAGAGTAAAATTTGAAAGGATTTGCATTAAGCTAATAAGGGAAATTTCTTCTGGGAATCTGATTTGAATTTACTCTCGATGCCTAAATTTTTAGAATGTATTTCTGTATTCCTTTTAATGAGATTTAAATGTAATTGCTAGGTTTCATTGATACACTTAAGATTCAAAAGTAAAGCTATCACTCAAAAATAAATTTATGTTAGATAAATTCTGTTAACTAGGCTTGAAGCATATTTTTTTTTAAGAAAAAGGTTTATTTATTCGGAAGGCAGTATGATACAGACAGAGGGATAGGGAGATCATAACAAATGAGACAGAAATCTTCAGTCTGCTAGTTTACTCCCCAAATGGCTGCTATGGCCAGGGCTGTGCCAGGTCAAGCCAGGAACCTGGAACTCCACCCTAGTCTCTCATGTAAATGGCAAGGGCCCAAGTACTTGGGTCATTTTCCACAGCTTTCCTAGGTGTATTAGCATGAAACTGGAATGGAAGCGGAGCATCCAGGACTCAAACTAGTGCTCAGATATGAGGATGCCAGTGTCACAAGTGGTGGTTTAACTTGCTGTACTATAGCACCAGCTCTTACAGTAGACTTCTAACCTATGAGTTAATTAAAACTGTGGGAGGCAGATTTCTATGCTGGTTCTCAGATTTCTGATCCCTCCTGCCCAACATACATGGCCCACTCTAACTTCCTTCTTAAGAGTATAGGTGGGCCCCAAAAATAAGATATATGTTACTGTCATAATTATATCGCATAAGATGAAAGAATTGCTTTCAGATATCATTAAGTCCCTAATCAGTTGCCTGTGAGCTAAATAAAAAAGATAATATTGGTTAACCTAACGTAATCATAAATCTGTTAAAACAGAATCAAGGAGTCAGACATTTAAACTATCAGAAACTGTTTCCTAGTATTGAAGCAACCGCCATCAGGATCCCTGTGGCTGTCAAGAATTCTGCCAACAATCACATGGGCTTGGAAGAAGATTCTGAGGTTTAAAGGAGACCGCACTTCCTGCGGATAGTTCATTGCATTCATGTGAAATCCTGAGCAGAGGACCCAGTTAAGCCATTCCCAGACTCTTGAGATTGCAAGCTGCCATATAATAAAACTATTGTTTTAGGTCACTAAATTTCTGTCACCTTCTTATGCAGCAACAGGAAACTATTAGGGAACTCTGAAGTTATTTATGTGTTTATCTCGCCACTAAACTGTATATGTGGAATGTAAACTGAAACTGGGACAGTATTCTATTTATTTTTCATCCTTGGCATTTACTCTCATTCTGACACTGATCATGTATGTATAATGATTCAGTAATTGTTTCTGGAATAAATATTTACATGTAATGGCAGTTTAAAACCAAAGTTTATATAGATCATGATATACTCATTCTCTCTAACTGGGGAGAAAGTTTAGGAAATTATTAATGCATACATAATTTAAAATCTATACCTACTACTGACAGTTTCCAGCACGGTAGAATAAGGTTTAGGAGACCTCTATTCTGGCCTGAGACCAATAATAAAGCACTGTTTCATCACGGTGATGATTTCCTCAGCAGTGTTACTTAGGATTTCATCTTCCACATTTACACTGGAAAAAGGCCAAATTCAGAGATCTTAAAATCCCTAACAATCCATAATATTAGTAGCTTAACCTCTATGAGGTTCAAGAATCAGTTACCAAGAAGAGGTAAAAAAAAATATAGGCCCAGTTTTCTTAGACAGCTGTAAGCTTTAAATCAAATTAGATAAATAATATAAATAAGAAAACGCAATGCAATCTAAACTATGAAAAAAATAACACCTGCAGGAAGCCTTAGTTGACAGAAAGGTGAAGGCAGTGTTCTCTTAACACATGTATCTTCAGTGAAGGAAAATCCCAAGTATAAGAAATTCCACTGTGTAATTCCTGAAACTAGCTCAATTTGTACCCATAAAATTTTATATCTAATAATCAAAATAGTGAAATGACTTTCCCACTGATGTGAAAATTTTAAATCGATCTTTAAAATAAAATAAAATTTCACTTGAATTTTGTGGTTAATTATGATAAATTTAAAAAGCGGTACCTTACACCTTTAAGAGTTGATGCTTATGATACCCACTGCTTAGCAACCAGGCTTTCTTCCCTAAACACCCCTTTTCAGGGGAGTCACGACTGAAGGGCAGGTGAAAAAACATGATTCAGAAGAGAGCAAGTTTTGAAAGTACCTGCATTAGTACAAAAATAATAATAAAATCAGTAAAATTTACTTTAAAATAAGAAGAAAATTCAGAGTTATGAAACAAGTTATTTGTTAAACTTAGACTTTTTATATCCTGGTTAAAAGCCATTGTTCTGTTTTTGTAATGTCTCAATTGCTGCTTATTTAAGTTTTCCAAGAATTATGTGATTTTAGTATTTCCGTTGTGGTAAAGCATACATGAAAAGTAAACATTTTGAAATATGTCTGAGGTGACAGATATGCCAATTACACTGATCTAATTAAACCCACAGACTGTATATATGTACTGAAATGTCATACTGTACTGAATGAATGTTATGAAAATGTTAGAAAATTAGAAATTCCTAAAGTAGATCATTTTGACAACTTTAAGCATATATTTCAGTAGCAATAAATATAACTTTAATGTTGAGTAACAACCATTTCTCTCCATTTACAAAACATATTTGCCAACCCATACCGTGAAAAACAACTGGCTCTTCTTTCCTCTGAAGACTCTGATAAACTAGTCTTTATTGTATCTCTAAGAATTTGACTATTGTATGTAAATTTTTCCATCAGTGGAAAAATACACTTTTTCTTTTTGCCTCTAGCTTATTTCATTTAGTATAATATCTTTACAGTACATCCATGTCACAACACATATAAGGATTTCACTCCTTTCTAGGATGAAACAATACTCCCTTATCTGTATATCACATTTTGTTTATGCATTCACTGATCAATGGATGCTTTATTGCTTCCATCCTCTGGTTAGGGTCAATAAAGCTACTTTGAACACTGACATACAGTATGTACTTAAGTTCCTGCTATTAATTCTTTTAAGTACATACCTAGGACAGTAGGCAATGTATCTTTTATTTTTTGTGAAAACTGTCTTTATATTTTGCTCAACGGCTACACCATTTTACATTCCTAACAATAATGTACATAAGGGGTTCAAATTTCTCCAAAGCCCCATCAAGTCTTGTTATTTATTTATTTATTAATAATACCCATCTTCAAGGATGTAAATTGGCAATTCACTATAGTTTTGTCATTAAATAATGATTAAAAGTATTGAGCATAATTTTTCATGTGCTTATTATTCATTTGTACATCTTTGAAGAGATGTCTACTTAGGTTCTTTATCCATTTTAATTTGAATTTTTCTTCTGCTATTGAAGTGGGAGTTTTACCATATATTCTGATTATTAATCTCTTATCAGATATTTGAATTACAAATATTTTCTCCCATTCTATGGATTGCCTTTTCGCTTTGTTTTATCTCTTAATACAGAAATTTTTAACATCCTGATGAGATTTAATTTGCCTATTTTTACATTTGCTGTCTGTTTTGTTATATCTAACAAATTATTTTCAAACCTAATGTCTTTTTAAAAACTTGTAATCACTAATAATGCTGAGCACCAAATACCAGTCATGCAGAAGCTATGGCTTGGGGCTTGTCCTGCACAAGTAGCTCCAACAGCTGGCCAAAGTGTCAACTGGTAATGGAACAGAGTAGATTAGGCACGACTGAGCAAACCTTAGCCCACAAGTAAAACTAGAAACCAGGAGGGAGCAGAGGTCATGCCGAGCTAGGCTCTTGTACCTGCTGGTCTGTGGGAGCCTGGGACGCTAAGCCACAGTGTCTAAGGCAGAGTTCGGGACAGGGGAGGGGCTGTGCCAAGCTGAGTCAGAGCATCCATTGGCAGGCATGTGATCTATGGCTGGGAACAGACCCGGTTGGGGAGCAAAGGGGACAACCCTAGCTGGGCTGAGGTTCCCACCAAGAGGCGCGTGGCCTGGAAGGGGGCTGCGTTCTGATCTGGAAACAGTTGTAGTCTCCCTTGGCACAAGTGTGGACTGGGATTGAATGCACCGAACTGGGCCGGACCCCGACTCCCCCTGGTGTTCTGGAGGACCAGGGCAGATGTGGGATGGACTAGGCAGGGTCTCAAACCCTACTGAGCCATGTGTGAGCCATACGTGGGTATGGGCAAACCATGTCTGGGCTGGAACATCCAACAGCAAGAACCAGATTGGGTTGAAGGCCAGTCAGGAAAAGCCACAGTTCCTGCTATGACAGGAGGTGGACTGAGTAGGGTTGGCTCATGGACCCACTGGTAAGCGTGAAACCTGGCATTGGGAGAGGTTCTGATGGAGGAGCCTGGGCAACTCCTCTGGCAGGGCACAGACCCAGCAGGTAAACGCAAGAAACATGATAGGAAACAGCCCAGAAAAAGCCATGGAAAACTACCCACTGGCATACAATTGGCAGACGTGGGGGCAAGACCAGGCTGAATCTGTCCACGTCATCCACTGGCAAATCCAGGCACCAGTGTGGGTCGACCCAGGTTCGGTCGCAACAAAGACTAGTGCACATTATGGAATGCCGAGGTGAGGTTGCCTGTACCGGAAGGGACCGCAGTGCCCAACCAGTCTGAGAACAAGTAAGGAAGTGGGCAGAGCTGGCAGGGGAATAAGGGAGGGTTCCTTTGCTGGACAGCTACTTCCACAGGAGAGCATGGGCTGGGATGGGGGCAGACCAGACTAGGCAGAGCTACCACACCTGTGCGCCTCATGTGGACTAGATCAGGGAAAGGCCAGGCTGGGCGGATTATTCCTACTGGTGCAAACAAAATTAAAGTGGGCGAGGTTTGTTTGGGCAGCATCAACTGGAATCTGGGAGTGGGAGAGGCCTGGGAGGGAAATAGTGGGCTCATCCCTCTTGGGTTACCACTTCCATGGGAGGACATAAAACTAAGACAGCGGCTGGGGTGGAATGGGATGTGGGACAGACTGGATTACTGCTACACTTACTGGCAAACCAGGGTAGGGGGTGGGCCTGGTTGGGGTTATTGTGGGTCGCTCCAACCTAGGCTACAGCTCCTGCTGGTTTATGTGAGGGCCAAGTATGTGCTGGGCAGAACCAGGCTGGACTGCAACACCCATTGGTTCCAGTGGAAGTCGGGAGTGAAAACAGAACCAACCCAGGAATTGCAACCACCAGCTGATTGGAGTGATGGACGGAGCCAGGCCCTGTACTTGTTAGCACATACAAGAAGTTTCTTTGGAGATCTTCCTAATCTAAATGCTGGACTCAGAACCCTAACAAAGAAAAGAGAGAAGACAGAACAGGTCAACCAACCATCTCAGCTATGATGGACTATGTCAATCAGTGGATTTTTCAAAGATCTCATAGTGCTTGGAGTGGCAAGATTGACAGTGATTCATAACTGTGGCAATATCAAGACCACTTGAGCAAGAACCTCAGAGCATGCCCTATATCCGGGACCTGGGGAGGGTGGGAAATTGGGTGGGCTTTTCCCTTAAATACCCCCCTTTGAATATGAAGCTAACAATATGGAAAACATACTAGTATTATCCACTTTCCTGTAGCCCTTGAACCTTCTTACCCTAATTAACTATGTAAAGAATGTCAAAATAAAATTTATTAATAAGAAAAAAACCTATTTGTATTGTAGTCTTAAAATTGTATCCATAAATCACAAAAAAAAATGTCTTTTAAAAGCTTTAACCCTATATTTTTGCCTAAGACCATTTATAGTTTTAAGTGTTATTGTATTTTATCTACTTTTGAGTTAATTTTTGCATTATGGTGTTAGGTGAAGGTCCAACCTCATTCTTTTGCATGTGTTATACAGCATTCCCAGCACCATTTATTAAAGTCTGTCATTTTTTCACTTTGTATACTGTCATTTGGACATGTATGTGAGTGTTTATTTCTGGGTTCTTTATCATATTTCAGTGACTTATATGTCTGTCTTAAGAGGCTCCAAGCACGTATAAAATGTATCACATAATACAATGTTATTAACAATAAAAAAAAAAGAGAGAGACTCGTAAAATCACAAAAATCATTACATTCCAAGTAAAAAGTCAAGGAAATTATCTTTTTAAGACATTTAAAATTTTCAATTCACATGTAATACTTGTAGATTTTAATGAGTTGTGTACGTGTGTGTGTATTTATGTGTGTGTGTACAGAGTAAATAAACCAAACCAGAAAACTAGTCTTTCATTCTTTTTGTTGTTCCCCCACATTTGAAGCTCAGGAGCTCTTCTCTTCCAGCTCTTTATTTAATATGTAACACACACTGTTGTGAATTTTAGAAATACCACTATACAATAATGACACAGTAGGAATTGTCACTTCTGTCTCTATTTGATATCTATTAGCTGGTCCCTCTGCATCCTATTCTCATTCTCAGCATGTAATAATCACTATGTTTTTTAACTTTCTCATATGAGGGATACCATGATTCTGAAATTTCTATCTTAAATTTCACATGTACTTCTTAAACAACTGTGATAATTAAAAATGCATTATTTTGGATTTCCTTGGAGTTGTTTCCTCTTTTGCAAGGACCCTAAAAAGTATACATTCTATAATTGTCTAATTTTACATCTGATTTTTCAACAGACCATCCCATTTTCTCCCTTAAATGCCCTGAGTCCAACTTGAACAAGGTGTTCTTCCATCTCTTCCTTCAGCATTATTGCAAAATGTCCTAGCCACTACAAGAAAACTTAACAATGAACTTAAATACACTCAAAAACATCAATCAACAGTTTCACACACAATAAAAAAAAAGCGCTTATTAGAAATATGCATAGGCCATTTTATGCAATCTTTCCAAATGCTTTTGCTCTTCCACACTATCAAACTAGAAACATGGGAGGCTTGTTTTGTATGCTTATTTAATTGGCTTTGTAAACATTATATGCACTTATTATATTAATATTGAATTGCATTATATATACTGCATTGTTCTTTTTTTAAAGATTTATTTTTATTATTTTTTTTCATTGGAAAGGCGGATATACAGTGAGGAGAGACAGAGAGGAAGATCTTCCGTCTGATGATTCACTCCCCAAGTGAGAGCAACGGTCGATGCTATGCCAATCCAAAGCCAGGAGCCTCTTCCAGGTCTCCCATGCGGGTGCAGGGTCCCAAAGCTTTGGGCCGTCCTCGACTGCTTTCCCGGGCCACAGGCAGGGAGCTGGAAGGGAAGCGGGGCTGCCGGGATTAGAACCAGCGCCCATATGGGATCCCGGGCGTTCAAGGCGAGGACCTTAACCACTTGCGCCACCGCGCTGGGCCCTATATACTGCATTGTTAAACATTCTATTCATCTGCATTTCAGGTGATGGATATTTGGGTTGTTTCCACTTTTCATATATTTTGAGTTTCTGCTATGAACTTTTGATGCATAAATCTTGTTCGGATATCTGTTTTCAACATTCTTGTGTACATAATGCAAAGCACTGTGTCATGTAGTAATTCTAAGTTTAGATTTTTGAAGACCTGTCAGATTGTTCTTGCAACTGCTTTTTCTTTCATTTTTTTTATTATATTTTTGACAATCTTTACATAGTTAATTAGGGTAAAAAGGTTCAAGGGCTACAAGAAAGTGTGTAAGACTATTATTTCCATATTGTTTCCTCCATGTATCTGAAGTAAAGGGGGATATTAAGGGAGAAGCCCCACCCAGTCTCCCACCCACCACAGGTCCCTGATATGGGGCATGCTCTGAGATATTTGCTCAAGTGGTTTTGATGGTTCACCAATTTTGAATCACTGCCAAGCTCACCACTGCAAGCACAATGAGGTCGTTGAAGAATCCACTGATTGACATAGTCCCTCATAGAGTCTCCATTTGCCCAGTTTTTCACTGCCAAAATATAGCTGAGGTGGTTGATTGAGCTGTTCTGTCCTCTGTCTTTTGATGGTTAGGGGTCTGAGTCCAGCAGCTCGATTGGGGAGATCCCCAAAGAAACTTTGAGGTGTTCCTAGACCAGATTCTTGCATGTACTAGCAAGCAAAGGGCCCAGATCAGTCCACCACCCCAATCAGCTGGTGGGTTGGTTCTGTTTCCAGCCCTGACTTCCACTGGAACCAATGTGTGTTGCAGTCCAGCCTGGTTCTGCCCACAACATACTCGGCCCTCACATAAACCAGTGGGAGCTGCAGCCTAGTTGGAGCAACCCACAATAACCCCCACCAGGTCTGTCCCCTACCCTGGTTTGCCAGTATGTATAGCAGATTAGTCCACTCTGTCCCACATCCCCTTCTGCTCTCATACATGTCAATGGGTATTAAAACCTAGTTCTAGCTAACCAGCTCAACTATCCAGCCCTCAGAGATGTTGTTGGGTGCCTCTCTGTCTAGCCACCCCAGCCCCTGTCCTAGTTTTTGTGTTCTCCAGTGGTGGTGGTAACCCAAGAGGGAGGAGCCCACTATTTCCCTCCCAGGCCACTCCCACTCCTGGATTATGCACTCTCCAGGTGGTTCTGTGGTTTGACTTGGCAGAATTAGCCCCCAGTGCCAACTTCTGTCAGCTGATACTGTGGCTAAGCCCAAACAACCTCACCCACTCTAATTTTGTTTGCACCAGTAGAAACAATCAGCCCAGCCTGGCTTTTCCCTGATCTAGGCCACATGAGGCCCACAGGTGTTGTAGCCCTGCTTAGTCTGGTCTGCTTCCATCCCAGCTCATGCTCTGCAGTGGGAGAAGCTGTCCGGCAGGGGAACTCCCACTTCCATATTCCCTCTGCCAGCTCTGCCCCCTCCCTTCCTGGTTGCAACTGTTGAATCATTTTATTTATTTATTTAAAAGGATTTATTTATTCATTGTAAAGGCAGAGTTATACAGAGAGAGGGAAAAATCTTGCATTTACTGGTTCACTTTCCGAGTAACAATAATGGCCAGACAAAAACCAGGACTTCCATTTGAATCTCTGACATGGGTTTAGAGGACCAACCACTTGGAACATCTTCTACTGCTTTCCTAGGCATATTTCCAGGGACCTGAATTGAAAGTGGAACAGACAAGACTTGAACTGGCACCCTTTTGGAATACCAGTATCTGAAGAGGTGGCTAAACCTATTATGCCATGGTCTGGCCTGAAATGAATTTCTTTTTGGATGTCCCTCCCAAGAAAAAAGACATATGTGAAAAAAGAAAAAGAAAAAAGGAAAAATGTGAATTTCTTGCCCCATCTCTTCCATAAACTGGATCCTCTTCCTGTCTCCTCTATTTCTAACAATAGGATTTCCTTCTACTTGATGTCTCTCCAGAGGTGATAAGTTGCTTTTTCTCAAGTTTTTCTTCCCAAAGTCTGCTACCTGTCATTTTTTTTTATTATGTGATACAGTTTTATAGGCACTGGGATTCTTCCCACCTCTCCCACAACCCCCCCCCCCATGGTGGATTCCTCCACCTTGCTGCATAACCACAGTTTAAGTTCAGTTGAGATTCCTTCATTGCAAGCATATACCTAGCATAAAGTCCAGCATCTTATTGTCCAGATAAGTTCAGTGGCTTCTTGGGGAGACCTTCTCTGGTCTGAAGGTAGAGCTAACAGGGTAAAGTTCCAGTCAGTTAAAAGCCCCAACAAACCATCAGCAACAATATACAATGTTATGGAATTAATTGACATAGTATTGAGTAAACAATATGTTAAAGATAATGCAAGTTCAATTCTTCAAAACACATGGGTTGAGACAGTATCAATGACAGGTTCAAAAACTAACAAAAAAATAAACAAACAAAAATTACAGGTTAAATCAAGGCAAACATGTGGTATCTAACCTCTTGGGATTCGCTCATTTCCCTTAGCATTATAGTTTCCAGTTGGGCCCATTTAGCCACAAAGAACTGCATTTTGTTTTTTTTAATAGCTGAGTAGTATTCCATGGAGTAGATGAACCAAAGCTTTCTTATCCAATCTTCTGCTGATGGGCATTTTGGTTGCTTCCATGTTTTTGAAATTACTGATTGTGCTGCTATGAACATAGGCGTGCATGTTGGTTTGTCGTGAAACAGGTGTTTTGGATATATTCCGAGGAGCGCTATTGCTGGGTCATATGGTATGCAGATTTTGAGTTGTTTGAGTGTTCTCCATACTGATTTCCATAAAGGCTGTACCAACTTGCAGTCCCACCAGCAGTGGAGTAGGGTTCCCTTTTCCCCACATCCTCGCCAACAAGTGTCGTTGGTGTTCTTGTTTATGTGGGCCAATCTTACTGGTGTTAGGTGGTACCTCATCGATGTCTTAATTTGGATTTCCCTTATTGGCAGGGAACTGGAGCATTTTTTCATATGTTTGTTTGCCATTTGGGTTTGTTCCTTTGTGAAATATTTGCCCATTTCCCGTGCCCATTTCTTGAGTGGCTTGTTTGTTTTGGTTTTTTGGTTGTTTTGAAGTTCTTTGTATATCCTGGAAATTAGCCCCCTATCGCCTATATCGTGTGCAAAGATCTTCTCCCATTCTGTGGGTTGCTTTTTTACTTTGTTGATTGTTTCCCTTGCTGTACAGAAGCTTCTTAGTTTGATGAGGTCCCATTTGTTTATTCTGTTCTTAACTGCTATTGCTTTTGGCGTCCTTCTTAGAAAGTCAGGACCTACTCCTAGGTCTTAGACCCACACCTATCACCATACACTAAGATCCAATCTACATGGATAAAAGACCTAAACCTACATCCAGAAACCTTCAAACTCTTGGAAGAAAATGTTGATTCATTTTATATCCCTGCCAGCAATGCACAAGGATTCCACTTTTTAAATATTCTTTCCAATTTTTGTTATTTTTCCTAAATAAAGACACTTTAGGAATGAAGTGATATAATTTTGATTTTCTCAATGACAACGAGCATCTTTTTAGGTGCCTATTAGTCATCTAGTTGAATATGTTCTTTGAAGGACATTCTACTCAGATTATTTGCCCATTATTTCATTGGACTGTTTATCTTCTAGTTGTTGATTTGTAAGTATTTCTTGGATATTAGGCTCTAATACTATATTTTAGGGCCCGGCAACGTGGCCTAACGGCTAAAGTCCTCATCTTGAGCTCGTTGGAATCCCAAATAGGTGCCAGTTCTAATCCCGGCGGCCCCACTTCCTATCCAGGTCCCTGCTTGTGGCTTGGGTCGGATCGGAACAGCGCCGGCTGTTGTGGCCATTTGGGGAGTGAATCATCGGACAGAGGATATTTCTGTCTCTCCTCCTCTCTGTATATATCTGACTTTGCAATAAAAAATTAATCTTTAATATATATCTATATTATTTGAAAATACACTCTTCTATTCTATGGGTAACACTATTACTTTCGTGATAGTGTTATTTGTAGCAGAAAAGTTTTAACATTGATGTAGCCCAATTTATCTTACTATTTTTTGTACATAAGTGTTTGTTGTCAGGTACCATAAATCATTGCCTTACTTAAGTTTATTGCTGTTTAATCTAAGAAATTATAATTTCAGCTGTTACTATCTCTCTGAATCGATTTGATGTTTGTTTACAGTATGCAGAAGGGTCCAATTTAATTCCTTGTCTTTGAAGAAAAATTTATCTCCGAATAATTTGTTGAAAAGACTATCTTTCCATATGTATAGTGGAAAACACACCTACACAGAATAAATGTATCATTTGACATTCTTATCAACAATGTATGAGTTCCAGTTGCCAACAGTTGATGTAGTACATGCTTTAAGCTACAAATACTAACAGGTGCCTTCTAATATCAAGCTGCAGTTTTACAGCCTGAGTATCTCTAATTCAAAAATCTTTTGAAATTTTTAAACAATGGACTCAGCGGTAACCACTGCGCTGATCGGACTTCACCTGCTGGATCTCCTCTCTTGGCTTCCTCTGCAACCATGTGTGACAAACCCGATATGGCAGAGATCGAGAAATTCGACAAGTCAAAACTAAAGAAGACAGAAATACAAGAGAAAAATATACTGCCTTCAAAAGAAACAATTGAACAAGAGAAGCAAGCAGGCGAATCGTAATGATGTGTGTACCGCCAATATGTACTGTACATTCCACAAGCATTGCCTTCTTATTTTACTTCTGTTAGCTGTTCAACTTTGCAAGATGCAAAGAGGTTGGATCAAGTTGAAATGATTGTGCTGCCCCTTTCACATCAAAGAATGGAGAACGACTGACAATGAAGACCACACCTGCCTCCCCCATCTCCCTTCTATTTGGCAGGGAAGGAAAAGAATGTGCATGTTGGTGAAGGAAGAAGCTGGGTGGGACGACAATGAAGTCTAGAGAAAAAAACAAACTGATCCAAGATGATCTGCAGGCTGTCAAATGCAGTTTAATCAGAGTGCCATTTTTTTTGTTGTTCAAATGATCTTAATTATTGGAATGCGCAATTTTTTAAATATGCAAATAGTTTTAAAACCTGAAAAAAATGTTTTGAACAATGATATAATAATCAAAAAGTTTTGCAATTTGTAGTGTTTTACATTTATATTAAGAATTCTGCAACGTAAAGTTTACGCAAATATTCTACAATTTAATTTCTTAAAAACTTCTGTTTCCACAGATTTAAGATAATTGATAGTCAGCCTGTCATTTTATGTCTCTGGCATCTAATGAGACCAAGTGTCCTCACTGATGAAGGGTATATGTAAATTTTTCTTTTGTTCATCTAATTGGATATTTACATAGTGAGCTGTGGAAGTCAGAAAATATATTTTGTATTAAGTCTTTTTTCACATACACAATTTCCAAATATTCCCTATCCCTTTCTCTTGTCATTTCATTCTAATACTATCTTTGGAAAGAACATTATTTAATATTATCTAATATTATCTTTGGAAAGAACACTAACTTTCATGATGTTCAATCTGCCAACAATATGTTATGTGCTTCTGCTGTTATCTCTAAGAAATATTTTTATAAACAAATATTTTTTCATGGTACATGCTTGCAATGAAAGAAACAAGACTGTATTTGAATTGTAATGCTGCAATAAGGTGGAGCAATCCTCCATGGGGGGAGGTACGGGGAGGGAATGGGGGAATCCCAGAGCCTATGAAATGATGTCATAAAATGAAATGCAATAAAAAAATTATTCAAATTTTATTTATTTTTTATTGGAAAGGCAGATATACAGAGAGGAGAAAAGACAGAGAGGAAGATCTCCCATCTGCTGATTCACTCCCCAAGTGGCTGCAACAGCCTGAGCTGAGCTAACCTGAAGCCAGGAGCCAGGAGCTGCTTCCAGGTCTCTCACACAGGTGAAAGGTCCCAAGGCTTTGGGTTGTCCTCAACTGCTTTTCCAGGCCACAAGCAGGGGGCTAAATAGGAAGTGGGGTCACCGGGATTAGAACTGGCATCTATATGGGATGCTGGTGCATGCAAGGCGAGGACTTTAGTCTCTACGCTACTGTGCTAGGCTCCCTCATTATAGAAATGTTATAAGTGTTAAGTTTTACATTTAAGTCTGTGCTAGGCCCTTACCCAGAGACATATTCTGCCCCCTCTAACCTGGCTTTCGTATGAACTGGTGGTTGTTGTAGTCAAGCCCACCCCACATTCTATTCTTGGGTGTGCATGCAGGTGTTGCCGTCTGGAGCTGCCCAGCGTGTTCCCAACCCCAGTATCCATGAGTGTAGGAGGGTTCTGTGGTATTGTCTAGCTTAGCCCATCACTACACCTGGTTCTTAAGCTAACCAGCGGAAATTGCAGTTTCACAGGGATAGGCCACAGAATCTGCCCCCAGACCTGGTTCTCTCGTGTGCTAGATAGTGTCATGGTCGAGTCTATCTTACTTGTTCCCCTGTTTTGACTCTAATTGGTAGGTACTGTGATCTAGCCCTGCCAGTTGGCCTCAAGCTCTAGAGTTAGTATACACTGTTGGGTGGTGGTCAGCTGTGAACTATGCTAAGTAGCCCAGCTGAAATTCCCCCATGGGCTGCTGCATCTACTGACCCATAAAAGTCCCATGGCTTCCACTTTCAGAACTGCTCGGTCTCAGCACCCTCATTTACCTGCAAGTACAGTGGCTTTATTGATGTGAGACCCTTGGAAGCCAATCTTTACCTGTAACATATTCCTTCAGAGGTCTTCCCTCCCACACAGCTCGTTACCCCTCTGTCTGAACAATTCACAGACAATACACATGGGGAGAGCCCCAGGCTCACTTAGCTAACCTGGACATGAAGCCCCATGTCTCCCCAGGAAGCACCCCTCTGCACCAAACCCTTGTAATCCCAACAAACCTGCAATCCCTAGGTTCTCAAGATCATGGTGGTAGGCTCCTTGAACCCCATGGGCATCCAGCCTACATGATGGCTGCTGACCACGGAGCACAGGCCTAGGGTAGCATGTGCTCTAGGGCCAGTTCCTTCAATATTTGGGTTTTTAAAGAGCTATTTTTACTCAAAAAGCAGAGTGGCAGAGAGTGAGGGAGAGACAGAGAAATCTTCCATCCACTGGTTTACTACCCAAATGACCACAGTGGCCAGGAGACATAATTGGGGATTGCATTGAATCTGTGAAGTACTTGGTATAATGTGGGCATTTTAATAATATCAACTCTTCTAATCTATGATCATGGGAAATCTTCATTTTTTGGTGTTCAGTCAATTTTTTAAAAATATTTTGTGATTTTTATTGCAAAAGCCTTTCATATCCCTGGTTCAATCTATTTTATATTTCTCTAGTTATTCTCAACAAGGGATCACATAATTTTGTAAGTTCATTATTGATATATGAAAATACTAATGATTTTTCTGATACTGATTTACTCTACCTGATTTATCAGTTCTATTAAGGTTATCTATTGTTTGAATTTATATAGAAGCATGTCTCCTGCAAACTGAGTAGTTAAATGCTTTCCATTCTTATTTGTATGCCTTTATTTCTTTCTCTAATATACTGCTCTGGTAAATTTTCCATATTGTATCAGGTAGGAGTAGTGAGACTGTATATCTTTGTCCAGTTCCAGATATGGGAGGAAATGCTTTTTGCATTTCTTCATTTAATGATGCTAATTGTGGGGTTGTCATAATGTATCCCTTAGGATGTTGAATGGTCCCCCCATACTCAGTTAATTCATGAATAGATGTTGAATTTTATAAAATATTTCCCCCCTTGCAAATTTGATAATGATCATATTTTTTCAGGAATATTTCATCTATATTTATAAAATGATGTTCTTCTGCACTATTTCTCCCTTACAATTTCTTTCAGTTTGGAATATAGTGGAATGAACATATATACCCATCCATGTCTGAAGTTTTTTTTTGTGTGTGAAAAATTTTAAAGTGCAAATTCAATGTATTTATTAGATACTGATACATTCTAGCTGTCTATTTTTTCCTTTAGTGATTGTTAATAGACCAATCTTTAAAAGTACAGCATATTTCAACAAAGTTGAAATACAACCAAGATCAGCAAAATCATGCTTCAACAGTATAAACAGCTAAATACTAAAATGAAAATAGACACGAGACAGCTGAATAGTAATGGTTCTATACACCATTTTGAGGTGTATAGAACCTTGTTGAATATAAACCATTGCATATATGTATTTTAAGATTTATTTTTATTATTTTTTTATTGGAAAGGCAGATATACAGAGAGGAGAGACAGAGAGGAAGATCTTCCGTCCGATGATTCACTCCCCAAGTGAGTGCAACGGGCCAGTGCTATGCCGATCCAAAGCCAGGAGCCTCTTCCGGGTCTCCCACACGGGTGCAGGGTCCCAAGGCTGTGGGCCGTCCTCGACTGCTTTCCCAGGCCACAGGCAGGGAGCTGGAAGGGAAGCGGGGCTGCTAGGATAGAACCGGCACCCATATGGGATCCCAGGCATGCAAGGCGAGGACCTTAACCACTGCGCCACCGCGCCGGGCCCAACCATTACATATATATATATATTTTTTTTTTTAAAGATTTATTTTTATTATTTTTTCATTGGAAAGGCGGATATACAGAGAGGAGAGACAGAGAGGAAGATCTTCCATCCGATGATTCACTCCCCAAGTGAGCGCAACGGGCCGATGCTATGCCGATCCGAAGCCAGGAGCCTCTTCCGGGTCTCCCACGTGGGTGCAGGGTCCCAAAGCCTTGGGCCGTCCTCGACTGCTTTCCCAGGCCACAAGCAGGGAGCTGGAAGGGAAGCGGGGCTGCCGGGATTAGAACCGGCGCCCATATGGGATCCCGGGCGTGCAAGGCGAGGACCTTAACCACTGCGCCACCGCGCCGGGCCCTACATATATTTTTAAATTCAGTTTCTCTTTCTACACTTTCTGGGACTCCCATAACTTTTATACTTTGCCTTTTAAATAGTGTCTCTTAATGCTTGAGTATATTTTTCAGCTTGCTCTGCCTCCAACTTTTTGATTGCTTACCTATTGTGACAAGATATATTTTCCAATTCTGAAAATCTTCATTTTGCCTTCTTTATTCTTTTTATGGAGACTTTCCACTGAATTTTTAATTTGCTCTATTGTATCTTTCATTTCCAATAATTTGGCTTGATTTTGTTTCAGTGTTGCTATTTCCTGTGTCACATACTGCTTAAGTTCCTTGAACTCCTGTATGTGCTTCTTGGTATTAATAAGAAACTTTATAATGAGTTTTCTGAATTCTGTATCCCCCATTTTCTCAATGCATTCCTTAGTTATCTCTGAGGTTGTCAAAGGCTTTCGCTCCTCTGCAAGGAGTCCTCAGTAATATTCATTGTGCCTCTGTCTCTTCATTTGTTCTTGATCATTTATACTTCTGGTTAGCAGATTTTTATCTTTAGGGCATGCCTCTAAGCTTTGTCTCCCACAGGTTGATTTTACTTGTTGCAGTTGGTACACAGTTCTTTGTTTGCAGTCACTTGTGCCACTCCCTCCAGTGAGCTTCAAGTCTGGGTTCTTGTGTCAGATTTCTACCAAGATTTCTGTAGCTCCATCTCCTGGTTCATCACTTTCTACCTCCTGCGATCCCATGCTGAGGCTGCACCATTGTCTGTGCAACCTTTCTCCCACTTCTGTTCAATTACTTCTCAGGACTAATGGAAACACCAGGTGTGCTAAACAGCTAGATTGTTGGTGGTGATGATCTTGCCAGAACCTGTTAGCCGTTAGGTCTGAGAGCCAAAGTCAAGATGTCAAAGTAAGTATTATTTTCCGTGTGGGACCAGTGCAATTTAAAATACTTGTTTACTTCTCTTCTGATATTTTGACCAATGAGTTATTTAGAAGTAGGTTATTTAGCATCCAAATATTTGTGGATTTACTGTTTTCTAGTTTAACTACATTGCCGTCAGAGAATATATTCTGTGTATTTGCTTTACTTTTAATTAGTGGAAGACTGAGTTTGTAAGAAAAACTGAAACTGTATCATTATAAAAATTAAAATGAAAAAGGAAGGAACAAAGAGCATGGAAGTGAGGAGAGTGTGGTTAGAGTATCATGAAGCTCTTAACGGTATTCATGAAATATTTGAAATTTGATCCTTTTATAAACATTTAAAAGTTAAAAAATTAAAATAATCATAAACTTTAGGCTGAAGCTTATATGATAGTCACAAATATAGTCTATGCTTATATAATTCATGTAAACTCGAAAAAAGGGTGTTTTCTGCTGTTTTTGGATGCAAGGATATTCATGTCAATCTTGTTAACTTGGGTGAGAAGACTTCTCAAGATTTCTGTATCCTGACTAACTTTTGTCTCCTTGTTCTGCAATAGTTGAGAGAGGAATATTGAAATATTTAATATAAGCTTGGATTTATTCATTTTAAAAACACTCTTCTTTGATTCACATCTATTGAAACATTATGTGTAGATATATAAAATTATCAGGCTCTTGTACTCTGTGAACTGATTTTTTTTTCATTATGAATTAAATTAACTTATCCATAGTACTATCCTTTTCTCCAAAGTTTATCTCCCTTTAAATAATATGAAGGTTTTGATCATTTTACCAGGATTCCTAAGACCACATCAACTTTTTTATAAGAACTCACTGGATTCAGCATATTGCTGAAAAAATGGCTAAGATTCATTAGAGTGACATAGTGTAATTGTCAATTTTCTGTTGTTAAGACAAAGTACCACAGATTAGGTAACTGATAAAGAAAAATAGTTTCTTTAGCACACACATTTGAATGCTGAAAGGCCAATACTGGCTGGTTTTATCAGCTTCATCTCTGATGAAGGCCTTATTGTATGAAGCAAAATCACATAATGATCACATCTTCACAAGATGATGGTAAATAGACTCAGTGACAGGGCATGCTATTTTCTTTATATATAATATTATTAATTATTATTATTAATTAATAGTAGTATTAATTATTCATTATATATTATTGCTGATATATTATATATATTATTGGAAAGTCAGATATACAGAGAGGAGGAGAGACAGAGAGGAAGATCTTCCAACCTCTGATTAACTGCCCAAATAGCCACAATGGCCAGAGCTGAGTTAACTCGGGTCCTACAAGATATACATTAATCTGTTCCAGGGGTTATATTCCATATAACCAAATTACTTTCCCATGGAACTCAACTCTTAAACTGTGTCCAAACCACAGCATTTCATTCCTAGACCCAAAGTTCTTATTCTTACAAGCAAACATAGAATCAGTCGATCTCTAATAGTCCCAAAGTCTTAATAAAGCAAAGTTTAAGTCCCAAGTTTCATCTGAGACTCAAAACCAACTTTTAGTTGAGAGCCTGTCAAGTCAAAACCAAGTAATCTACCTCCAAGACACAACTGAGGGACATTCCAATTCACAGAGAAGCAAGGATGAATAATCTGCCCAAAGCAAGAGTAGAACATTGAAAGGCAGACAATAAATTTCAAAGTGTAGTCCACACTGGTGCTCGTGGTAGTAGGAATAGGTAATCAACATTTTGGGAAGATCCAGCTCATGGATTTGTATTCTGATGCTTGTAGCTTTCCCACGTTGCATGCTCCTAGTTGTTCTACCTGTCTCAAGATCAGCAGTAATAGTCCCATTAGGCATTCCAGTGGAGAATATATATAAATAATTGTGGCCCTAGGAAAAGTCTCAGCCTAGATTCTCAGGTGATTTTTTTTAATGTTGGTGAAAGTCACTTCAATCTTTAATAGTCCCAAAGTCTGTTTTTAAAACGTTTTTTCATTATTGTTTTAGATGATATTTACATAGTTGATCAGGGTATGAAGGATTTAGGGTTAGGGAGAACTGGGTGTGATCATTGTTTCTAAACTTTCTATTTCTTCTTCCCATTTCTGGGGGAGGGGAGAGATAAGGGGAGAAGCCATCCTCAGCTTCCCAACCATCCCAGTAACCAAGGATGGGGAAAGGCCACCTGGTATCAACCCAGGGTCACAATGTGGCACATGTTCTGAGGGTTCTGCCCAGGTGGATGCAATAGTACTGAAACGCTGTCAGTGTCACCAAACTGTGAATGAGGAATCCCTTCCAATATCCGTTATCTACAGATATTTGCTGTCATTGTTTGGCTGGGGTAGTTGTCCACATGTGTTCCCCATTCTCTGCATGGTGCTAGATATCCTCTGCAGGTCCCAATGGGTTACAATGTCCTCCATGTGCACCACAGTCTGTTATCCAGCACTCCATCCTTTACACTGAAGTGGACCAGTTCTCCTAGGTAGGCTCATGGACGAAGAAAGGCAACCCAGGCCCTGCAGGACCCTCCCACTCCTAGTGCTCATGGACCTGGCTCTCACCATGCAGGCAGGCCCAGTAACCTGGGCCAGGAGTTCGAGGTCCCTCCAGTCCCAATGTCTTAATAAAGTGAAGTTCAACATTTTTTCCATATACATGCCTAGCAGCACCACAGTCTGTACCTGAGATCCCTGGTACCTGGATCCATGCCTCTGTTAGCTACATAGCATATTGTCACAAAGCAGGGGACCAAATCATGAGGCAGCACTGTGTACTACATCTGATTAGTGTGCCCTGAGCTCATTCCCTGGAGCAATTTTGTCTTTCTAGGCCTCCAGGGATACAATGGAATAGATGCACTTTAAGATTTCTGAGATTACATCTGGGACTCTTTTCGCTCATCTTTATGGGTTTCTTTTTATCTGTGCTAATCTCATTAGCAAGTAGTTTCTGGCCTTCACCTCACATGCTGGGTTTTTGTTTCCAGTTTCTTTCTTTTTTTTTTTTTTTTCCCAGTCCCACTGAAAATCATACTGAAATTGGCCAACATCACCCACCTGCTGTACAAATTATTTGTTATTTGGAAAATTATTCTGCTTCCGGGAAAATGGTGACTGGCTCGCACTCATGCCCCGGAGTCACTGCCAGCCTCAGATACTGCGCCAGGGTGGGGTCTGCTGAGGAAGCTGTGTGCCTGCAGCCTTGCCAGGCTCAGGTCCCTTAGAGTGTCCTTGCTGCCCTGTGGCTTTGGGCCCCAAGTTCCCGAGGACTTGGGGCTACAGAGTTTGGTGGAGCTCCAGAAGATGTTGCAAGCTCCAGGAGAGACTTTTGCACAATGAAAAATTAATTTGCAAATTGCCCGACAAAGGTAAAAAAGTGTTTGGACAGTGTTTCCAAACTGAAAACTGCCATTTAAGGACAAGAACAGGTTAGAAGAGTAAGTGAACTACTTCATGCTGTTAGTTTAGACTGTTCACTAAGGCAAAAAGCAAATGCAGGTGTTGATGTGGACATAGACAAGAGCCAGAATCCTGAAGAGATAACTGATACATCATCCTTAATTCCTGGCTGTTCCTCTGTAATAATATCAAGTCCTCTCCGACAGCCTCACCCAAGCATGGACTTGTACCTCCTCACGCAGGTGATGAAGAGAGTCAAAAGGCTGAGCCCCACCCCCAGTCCCCCATTAACAGATTCCCAGCTGCCAGCCCCAGGTCCAGGCTGCTGTCCTTCTCTGAAGTCAGAGAGCATTTCTCCCCAGGGAGCGCTTCAAGTCAAGTGGAAGATGCTTCCAGCAGCCTTGACAGTCTGTTTCTTGACAGGTTACAAAGGATCACAATTTCAGACCAAGGTGAACACCCCTCCGAAGCAACACAAGGACGGAGAACTTGACGGCCTTTAGTAGCAGGACTCAGAGGGAGCCTCATTACATGGAAGTGCTGGAAATGCGAGCCAAAATTCCAGTGCCCACAGCACAGAAACTTAACACCAAGGTGTTACCCTCTTGGCAGAGCGAGTCACCTGATCACCAGCACAGGAGAGAATGTCTTGTGACCTCAGAAGAGTGGCTTGATGACATCACAGAAGCTCGACTTCTCCCACTTCACCATATGCCCACACAGCTGCTCTCTATGGAGGAATCTTTGGCACTTCCGAAACAGCAGAAACACAATTATGAGGAGATGTGAGCAAAGCTCGCTTCACAAAACATTAGCTGAAAAACTAAATATTAAGATGCAGAATTACAATCCAGAGGGAGAGTCTTCGAGGCAATTTCAGGAAGTAAGGGATGAAGATAATGACCAATCCTCAGACAATGAGTGCTGACGATGGCCATTGGGATCATCTCCGAAATCTGACTGTTGAAATATCATTGTCTATTATCAGACTTCCTAAGTACCAAGATCAATGTCAGACGTTGTACTGAAAAACAATTATGTGTCGTTACCAAAGGTGGCTGTGAACACAAGCCCAGTTTGTATTTCAGAAGATGAGTTTCACGTGCTGGAAGTTTAAGATTTGAATATTGTGTGTATTCACATTGTGCTACAGTTTTCCAGTATGATGTACATTGGTCTGATATTTTAGTATATGGTAGAACATTTTTTTTTTCTTTAAGCCAAATAAAAGCAGATAATTTTGCTTTATTTTTTCTACCTCTATCAAACAGTATTTATTACATCTTTTATTACGTCAGTGAAATACTTAGTTATCCCAGGCATCTGTAGTAAATTAGGAAGACCCAGTTCCCTCCTTTTTTTTAAATAACAAAGGGATCAGTGTGGAGAATTATGTGCACGTTTGCATGGGGTTATTGAGATACTTGATGTGAAACACCTAGAAAGACACTCATGAAATTCTTAAAAGTTGTTTCCTTCTGTCTGATCTTAGGAAGGATGTTACTTTTCCTCTGATTAGGAATAAGCACATACTTGGAGTATGGCTAGAGGGTGCAGGGTCTTTCTACATGACCAGAATTGCCTGGAAAAGTCTAAACCTGCTCAAACGGGGTGGAAGGAGTAGTTCCAATGGGCTTCATCTGACTTGAGTTCATTGTCTCACTTCACAGTTTCATATATATATATATATATAGGACATTAATGTTTGGTAAGGAACCCACTAATTGTTTTTCAAAGTTAAAACTGAATTGTCGGGCCCGGCGCGGTGGCGCAAGTGGTTAAGGTTCTCGCCTTGAACGCCCGGGATCCCATATGGACACTGGTTCTAATCCTGGCAGCCCCGCTTCCTTTCTAGCTCCCTGCCTGTAGCCCGGGAAAGCAGCAGAGGATGGTCCAAGGCTTTGGGACCCTGCACCCGCGTGGGAGACCCGGAAGAGGCTCCTGGCTTCGGATCGGCATAGCATCGACCATTGCGCTCACTTGGGGAGTGAATCATCGGACGGAAGATCTTCCTCTCTGTCTCTCCTCTCTGTATATCCGCCTTTCCAATGAGAAAATAATAAAAATAAATCTTTAAAAGAAAAAAAAAACTGAATTGTCATATTATTTTTTTTCCTCCAAATGTATACGTATAGTTATATAACTATATATATAGACACAAACACACCATGTTCATGCACTTTTAGGTGATTGTATGGTTGTTCCCAGAAATTAACACCTATGTTAACAAAACAAATGTTTGAGCTTTTAAGAGCATTGAAAGGGCCTGGTGCAGTGGCCTAGCAGCTAAAGTCCTCGCCTTGAATACGCCGGATTCCCATATGGGAGCCAGTTCTAATTCCAGCAGCCCTGTTTCCCATCCAGATCCCTGCTTGTGGCCTGGGAAAGCAGTTGACACAGCCCAGGGCCTTGGGACTTGCACCTGAGTAGGAGACCTGGAAACAGCTCCTGGCTTCTGCCTTCAGATTGGCTCAGCTCTGACCATTGCAGTCACTTGGGGAAGTGAATCGTTGGGCGGAAGATCTTCCTCTCTGTCTCTGCTCCTTTCTGTATATCTGACTTTCCAGTAAAAATAAATAAATCTTTTTAAAACAGCGTTGAAACATAAACTATTAATTAGAGCCAAAGAAACCCCCAAATTTATTGCATCAAATATCCTCTGCAGCCACTATTACATTTGGACTCATATAAAGTCTGAGACATGGACACATTATATTCAAATTGTTTGCAATTGTGTTGCAAATGTGTATTTTTCTCCAATTTCTAAAACAACTCCCATTTTCATTTGAAATTAATTTCTTATTTTCTTCTCCTGTACCCTCGGTCAGAATTGCCCATAACATTTCTCTTAGAGCATTCTAAATTTTTTTTAGCTGTACTCTCTAAATGCTTCCAATTTTGTCTATTACTCAGTTCCAAAGATGTTTTTCAACATTTTTTTTTCCCCTGGGTGACTTTGGTTCTTTTGAGTACTGTTATCACCTTTTGCCCCTTAATATTTAACCTTCTATATTTTTCTGTTTTTAAGTTTTCATTATTAACTTCAAGTAATTTTATAATGATGAGCTCCAGTGTTTTTTTCTCCACATTTCTTACACTTGAAGTTCACTCGAATTATTGTGTCTTTGGCTGTATAGTTTATAGGAAATCTAAAATATTGAGGCACCGTTAATTTAAGTAAGTATTTCCAGTTCCACCAGTATCACTTTCCAATTTCCTTCCTAAAATATGTGTGTGTGTGTGTGTGTGTGTGTGTGTGTGTGTGTGTGTGAGAGAGAGAGAGAGAGAGAGAGAGAGAGAGGAAGAGAGAGAGAGAGAAATTTATTTTTATTGGAAAGGCAGATTTACAGAAAGAAGGAGAGACAGAATGATCTTCCATCCACTGGTTCACTACCCCAAGCGACTGATCTGAAGCCATGATCCAGGAGCTTCTTCCTGGTTTCCCATGTGGGTGCAGGGTCCCAAGGCATTTGGCCATCTTCAACTGCTTTTCTTAGGCCATAAGTAGGGAGCTGGATGGAAAGTGGAGCAGCCAGGACATCAACCGATGCCCATACGGGATCCTGACAGTTGCAAGGCAAGGATTTAGTCACTAGGCCATTGCATCCGGCAGTCATGTTCCAATTTCTAATGCCTCAAAGACTTCAAATTTTCTCACATACCACCGACTTTCTGCTATTTTTATCAGTCTTTTTATTGATCTGTTTCATTCATGTTTCATTTTCTACTGCAATGTCTAACTTGCCATTAATTTCATTGCTCAAATTCAGTTTTCATTATGGGCCCAGCGCCGTGGCCTAGCAGCTAAAGTCCTTGCCTTGAACACGCCCGGGATCCCATATGGGCGCCGGTTCTAATCCCGGCAGCTCTACTTCCCATCCAGCTACCTGCTTGTGGCCTGGGAAAGCAGTCGAGGATGGCCCAAGGCTTTGGGACCCTGTACCCATGTGGGATACCCAGAAGAAGTTCCTGGATCCTGGCTTCGGACCGGCACAGCATCGGCTGTTGTGCTCACTTGGGGAGTGAATCAATGGATGGAACATCTTCCTCTCTGTCTCTGCTCCTCTCTGCATATCTGACTTTCCAATAAATAGAATGATTTTAGTCATTTTATATCTTGATAATCAATATCCACCACATTCAATGTTAAATATTTTAAATATAGTTTAACAATAATATAGCTATAATTGTTGTAACACCCCTATATAGTAATTCTATAATTTTCCTAATTGAGCATATTTAGTAGAATTTTCTCTTAATTTTACATATTTTCCAACTTCCTTAATTTAAAAAAATTGAGTGCAATAGTAATTTGATTTTTACCTTTTTAATTATTCTGTCATTGTATTTTTGTAAGTACCCATTATCTCTTTTAAAGATTTATTTACTTTTATTTAAAATGTAGACTTTAAAGAGAGAAAGAGAGACAGAGAGAAAGATCTTTCATCCACTGGTTTACTTCCCAGATGGCTGTAATTGCCAGAGCTGGGCCAATAGGAAGCGAGGAGCCAGAAGCCTCTTTCAGGTCTCCCATCTGGGGATAGGGTCCCACAGACTTGGGCCATCCTCCATTGCTATCGCAGGCAATAAACAGGGCACTGGATCAGAAGTGGAGCATCTAGGACATGAATCAGTGCACACATGGGAATCCCGGTGGTTGAAGCAGGAGGATTAGGCTGTTGAGCCACAGCAACAATTTCAATATTCTTTATCTTTATTCAAGAATACTATTTTATTGCTTGGAAACACATACATTTTAATGTTTTAATTTTAACTTCTTTAAAAATGACCAGAGCAGAACTCATTGTACAACTGATTTTTTAAAACAGAGCAGATTCATTATATTGTTCACCATGTCCTATGACTTTATAATTGTTGGAAGTAGGTAGGAACATTACCATGAACAGTATAAGTCCCAGCTCTTAATAATTCTATGCTTTAGAGTGATTTTTTCATCTAACTTGCTCTTTCCTTACATTCTTGTGCTGACAAGGATGCAGACAAATACCAGAGGGATACACCATTCAGATCTTTAGAATTATCCACAGATTCAAGTCAAGTTAACTTGTCTGTTAACAGTAACCACATCACCAGTGATGCTATAAATGCAACAACTTCTCATGGGTATATAATTCAATATGACTGCTTTGCAGACAAAAACGTCACAGAGAGGTTGAATTCCTTGATTAAGTATATTCACATACATCATGTGGCAGATCTATATAAAGAATGAACTTCTTAAATCTTGACAGTAGATGGTTGCATCAAATAATTTCTATGGTACTTGATTCAAGATTTTTCTAAAGTTCATCATTTTTCTTCCCTAAATTAAAAATAATTTTCAAAAATATGTACAAGGCATACTTAGATGTGGAGGTGCACTGAAGGCTGAGAATTTCTCAGGAAGAAAAATGTGCTTTGTATCTTTTAAAGGATGTGTAAATATGTATGTAAGTAGGTTAGGTAGGGATATGAATGGATTTCCATAAAAGAAAATGTTTGGAAAAACCTCATGGTTAGAAACTGTTTAGTGAGTTCTGGAAAGTATAAGCACCTAATTATGCATTGGACAATGGGTCATGCTAAGATAGCTGAGTTTTAGTCTGAAGAAAATTATGATTTAGCAATATGTGGGAATAACAACAATATTTGAGTAACAATAACATAGCCAGAATACCTTAATTTTCAGCCTTTACATCTCTACTGAAACATCAATTTCAATGACTGACTATGGATTAGAGAATCATTGTGAGGATCCAAAACAGGGGTTGCAGCACTTTGATGGGGAGAGAGAGAGAGAGAGAGAGAGAGAGAGAGAGAGAGAGAGAGACATTGAAAGAGATTATAAGAGCAATTTGGGGCCCAGCGTGGTGGCGCAAGTGGTTAAGGTCCTCGCCTTGCACGCCTGGGATCCCATATGGGCGCCGGTTCTATCCCGGCAGCTCCACTTCCTTTCCAGCTCCCTGCCTGTGGCCCGGGAAAGCAGTGGAGGACGGCCCAAAGCTTTGGGACCCTGCACCCGCGTGGGAGACCCGGAAGAGGCTCCTGGCTTCGGATCGGCACAGCATCGACCATTGCGCTCACTTGGGGAGTGAATCATCGGACGGAAGATCTTCCTCTCTGTCTCTCCTCTCTGTATATCTGCCTTTCCAATGAGAAAATAATAAAAATAAATCTTTAAAAGAAAAAAAGAGCAATTTGAGTCCTCAATCAAGGCAGTACAGACTTAGTGCAAAGAGACAGCTCCTAAACCCACAAAAATTCCCATAAGGGAAAGTGAGACATACTGAGCATCCAGCATGCTCAGCTGTATGAAATATACCAAGTTTTGTCACATTCAGAGAACCCATGGTTTTAGGATGGCAGGGACAAGTGTCAGAGCATCTAGTAAAAAGGGCATAGAACTCAATATAAGCCTAGTTCTTACAAACCGTCTGTAGACTCCATCATTTTGTGAGCTCCACCAAGAGATCTGTTTGTGAACCTCAGAGATATTCCCAATGAGCACCTGCTTGATTACAGCAACCTCTGGGGTTTCTGCGCTAGATAGCTATTGCCCAATGTGTGGCCTCATGGATGGATGGTGGATAGATCATCTAAGGAGTGAATCAGCAGGTAGAACCCCCCACCACTCCTCTTTAATTATTTCAAATAAATAAATCCTTAATAAAAATTAAAGAAAAAGATGCTTCTTATGAGCATATCAGTTTAGCTCTAAGGACACAAATAGGTTGAAAGTGAAGGGATTAAAACATTTTCCATGTAAGTGTTAATGAAAGAGAGCAGAGGTGGCTAATGTATCTGGGGGCAAATCAACTTTAGATTAAAAATAAGTCACAGGAAATAAGGGTAATTTTACAATTGTTTAGTAGGCTTTTATGAATATGATAAAACATCTGAGGTGGTGTAACTGTATAATGAAAAGAGGTTAATTTTGCTCACATATTTGGAGGTATGCAGTCCAAACAACCTGTTGTGGACCTTGGCTCTGGTGAGGAGCCTGGGTAAAATGATGCATGGTGTGGCATGTGCTGATGAAGGATGGTACAGTGATGCTGAAAAGCAGAGAAAGTGGTTGGAGCCAAGCTCAATCTCTTTTAACAGCTCTGTTTTGAGAACTACCTTCCAAAGGTACAAGTTTCCATCTACTCCCGATAATGCCACCTTAAAGCATAAGTCTAATGCACACATGGGCCTCTGCAGGACATTTCACAATGAAATCATAGGAATGACAAAGAGATCAATGAGAGGATGTAATAATTGGAATAAATAAGCATATAAAACACATGTTAGTAGATAAACTCTTCATAGATCATCCAGAAGAAAACTAATGGCAAAACTTTGTGCTTGAATCAGTTTAGCCAAAATAGATTTAATCAGTATATCTAGCAGACATATACAGAACATTTCATCAAAAAGCAGAACATAGAGAATTTTGGTATATTCAGAAAACATCCAGGATATATCACATACTAATATATTTAGCAGACCGTGTGTGGGCCATGGCAGGGCAGGTCAAAGCACCTACTAACACACCCAAGACCCAAGGCTGGGAATGAGCATGATATGGGGACTCTGGGGACTCTCCTGCTAAGCTGTGACCACTATTGGTGAACATGAGAACCAGGGTTGGGAGTGGACAAATCTGGAGAAGATGGCAGCACCTCTTGGTATATGTGAGGCCTGGATCTGGGGACTAGAAGGGCTGAGCTAAGCCTTAGCATCCATGGCTGTGTATGAGAACCAGATAGGATGTAGGCCAGGTAAATGCACGAGCTGGGACTGTGGGCAGACCAGGCTGTGCAGGTTGCAGGACATGTCCGCATGTGTGCTCCATATTTTGACTATTGTGAACAGTGCTAACATAAACATGGTAGTACAGGTATCTTTTTGATCAATGTGCTCATGTCACTGTTTTCCAAAGTGGCTACCTTGAGTTATACTACTACCATCACTATATATACATATTCCATTCTGCACATAAGAAGCATTTTGTTACCTCTCTGTCTTTTAGATAACATCCATTTTGACAGGTGAGGTGATAGCCCATTATAGTTTTAATTTGTTTCTCTGGTGACTACTGATATTAAGCATTTATATTTCTTCTCTTTTTAAAAATCTATTTATTTTCCCTTAGCATAATGGTTTCCAATTGGGCCCATTCGGCCATAAAGAAATGCATTTCATTTAATAGCTGAATAGTATTCCATGGAGTGAATGAACCATAGCTTTCTTATCCAGTCTTCTGTTGATGGGCATTTCGGTTGCTTCCAAGTTTTTGTAATTATTGATTGTGCTGCTATAAACATAGGGATACATGTTGGTTTCTTGTGTAACAGGTGTTTTGGATATATTCCTAAGAGTGCTATTGCTGGATCATATGGTATACAGATTTTCAGTTGTTTGAATGTTCTCCATACTGATTTCCATAGAGGCTGCACCAACCTGCAGTACCACCAGCAGTGGAGTAGGGTTCCCTTTTCCCCACATCCTCGCCAGCAAGTGTTGTTGGTAGTTTTTCGCACGTGAGCCAATTCCAAAAGTTTAGATACCACATGTTTGCCTTAATTGAAGATGAAATGATGTCAATCCTAAAAATAGTACCTGTAAATTATAACATTATTACACTCTCAAACAGCCTGTATCCCACGCAATAAGATATTGTGATGTAACCAATGAACCAATAATCAATGAGAGACAGACTGCTTATGATCTACATCAAAGAACTGAAAAGCCTTAACTGAAAAGCTTTTAATACTCTATGCTATACTGCAATGGGTTGGGAGAGGAGAGAAATCTTCCACCTTCTTAGAGTGAGTGAGGAAGATATTAAGTATAATCTATCAAGGCTGTAACAGGCAACTTACAGCCAGCAGACTCGAATCTGTATTAGACATCAGCAAAAACTATAAAGACATATAGTGGTATCCAAGAGCGATCCTGACAACCTCTTAACAGGAGGTCATATGCACAGAGCAGGAGGGGACGCCAGAGTAGAACAGGAGGACAGGAGGAGGCTTGTATCCTAACTCCGGATACTCCCGGTACCTCACCAAGGACTATCTGTATGGGCACCAAGGACTATATCCCAACTGCCAAGAAGATCATAGGGAATTGGAGTGCCCTCATAGGCTGAGAACTCTGAGGTCATCCATTCCCTATTGGATCTTGCACATAGGATGGAAGAAGCCCAGATCCTTCCTTGCAGGATCCAAGGTCATCAGAACAACAGCCAGGAGACCTGAGCAGTCCTCAGAAATAGAACAGTAAACTTCCTTCGGGACTCAGGAGAGGAGTCTTCTCTGGTGCATACTTAGTTCCAACTTTGGATCCCCACCCTCTCTTGCAATGCCCATCAGGGTCACTCTGGAGCCCCAAAAATCAGATCAGACAGACAAACAGAGACAATAAGGAAAGCTTAGAAGAGACAGAAAAAAGTCAGCTTGGACTCTCATATACCTCACTAGGCAGGACACAAAGATCAGTTACTCCTCACTAAAGTATTACAGATTTCTCTGCACACCCCTCCTAAAATCGTTCTGCTCCCCAGTTGTTAATATATGGCTTGTTAGAGTTATAAGCCTGTTTGGACTATCCTAAAATTCGCGAAGTTCAGTAAAAATCATGCTTGAATACTATAAGCTGCTAAATATAAAAATGAAAATAGACACGAGACAGCTGAATAGTACCTTACAACCATTTTAAGGTTTATAGCAGCCAGTTGTGTATATACTAAAATTGAGATGTCAAGGAAGTAGTTACAGGATGTGATTAAGAACTTGTATTTGCTAACATATTGGTCACTCAATACCATGTTAATTAACTTCATGATGTTATAAATTTCCATGTTTCTTCCTGTTGTTAAAGTTGTGTAGTGGCTTCTCATTGGAGGGGGATGATATTCTGCCAGCTCTACTTTCAGACCAAGGATGGTCTCCCAATGAAACTGTTGAATTTATCTGGACAACAAGATGTGGACTCTCTGCATGGTCCGTGCCTGCAATGAAGGAATCATGACTGGATATGAACTGTACTACTGTAACAATATGGAGGAATTAAATATTGGGGGAGGGTTTGGGGAGGGGTTGCCCTCTGGGAATCCCAGAGCCTATGGAACTGTGTCATAAAATGAAATAGAAAGAAAGAAAGAAAGAAAGAAAGAAAGAAAGAAAGAAAGAAAGAAAGAAAGAAAGAAAGAAAGAAAGAGAAAAGAAAAGTAAAGTTACATCTGAAGAACAAAAAAATTTATTTTTATTTTAAAGATAGGTTTACAGACAGAGGAAAGACAGAGAAAGATCTTCCATCTGCCAGTTCACCTCCCAAATGTCCTCATGGACCAGGGC
Organism: Ochotona curzoniae; assembly: GCF_017591425.1. Classification (NCBI taxonomy): domain Eukaryota; kingdom Metazoa; phylum Chordata; class Mammalia; order Lagomorpha; family Ochotonidae; genus Ochotona; species Ochotona curzoniae. The sequence continues at coordinate 34,930,510 of NW_024465023.1, forward strand.
TGTGCCAGCCCAATATAAAGAGTCTGGAACTTCATTCAGGTCTCCTATGTGGGCAGCAGGGGCCTAAACACTGGAGCCATTTTCTGCTGTTTTTTCAGGTACAAGATCAGATAGCTTGAGTGAAAGTGAACAGTGCTAGAACTCAAACTAGTACCTATGGGATACTGTATCTTAGGTGGCAGATTAACCTGTGGCACCACAATACCAGCCCTGCAAGACATTATTGGGTGAATGAATAAACAAGTGTGGTGCATCCATTTTGCAGAATATTATTTGATAATAGAAGAAAATAAACTATCAAGCCATAAAATGACATGAGAGAACTTTAAATATATATTGGTAATTTAAAAAAATGAATCTGAAAAGGATATTCAATTTTAACTACTTGCTTCTTAAAAAAATTCATTTTCAGTGGGAAGGCAGATTTACAGAAAATGGAACACAGAAACATCTTTCATCTGCTGGTTCACTCCCCAAGGGGCCACAATAGTCAGAGCTGAGCCAATCTGAAGCTAGGAGCAAGCAGCTTCTTCTAGGTCTCCCACATGGTCACAGGGTCTCAAGGCTTTGTGTCATCCTCTGCTGCTTTCCCAGGCCACAGACAGACAGTTGGATGGGACTTGGAGCTTCCAGGACATGAACTGGTACCCATATGGACTCCCAGCTGTTGTAAGGTAAGGATTTAGCCATTGCACTGGGCCCTCAACTACATATTTTGGAATAGGCAAAGCTACAGAAAGAGTAAAGGCAAAGTTTGCCAGGGCTGCTCTGTGGGAGAAGGATGGAAGAGTGGAGCACAGAAAACTTCAGAGCAGAGAATTTGTTTTGTTTGATGCTATAATAGTGAAAACATGGTATTATGTGTCAAAACCCACAATACACACGAGCCACAGTGCAATGTATGCACTTTTAAAAAAGTTTCATTTATTCATTTGAAAGCAGTTTCAGAGGGGTGATGAGAGGAGGGAGGCAGGAAGAGAGAGAGAAAGAGAGATAGAGAATGAGAATGAATCTAATCCGTCTGCTACTCCTCAAATATCCTCTGGGGTATGAGGATAGTTCAGGCTGAAGCATATCTATGTAAGCCAGATGGGTAAAGGAGCCTAATAAATTGGACCATCATGCGTTGCTTTCTTAGATGTATTAGCAGGAAGCTTGACGGGACTCAAATTGTCTCCTGTCTGGGATGCTGGCACAGCAGGTAGTCATTTAACCTACTGTACCACAATGCCAATTCCCAATAAATTTTAAGTAATAATAGTGAAATACTAGTTCATCAGTTGTTATAATTGCACCACTAATACTATATATCAGCTACAGGGTAAAGTGTGAAGCAGAGGAAAGCGAATGCATAAGCCCTCACCACACCAAAGGAAAGGTAATAGACGCAGTGTTAGAGGAGGCATTTAGTGTAGCAATTAAAATCCTCACATCTTATATCAGAGTACCTGGGTTATATTTCCAGCTCTGGGTCCTGCATCAAGCTTCCTACTAACACAGGCCCCAGGAGACAATCCTGACACATGGCAACAGTTCCTGTCACTCATGTGGAAGATCTAAATGAAGTTTCTGGCTCCCAGCTTTGGGTCTGGCCCAGCCTCAGCCACTGCAGGCATAGGAGGAATGAACCAGTGGATAGGGGAGAGCATAGAAAATGCACTTCTTTAAAACTCAAATATAGTGTAGGTATTTGAGATGAGGAGGGTGGTATAACCCAGGTTTGTTCTGGGTATTGTAGGATTCTTAGAGACAAAAATAATAATGAGAAAAGAAATGTAGGTTGGGGTCAGCTTCTGAAACATCTATAACACTGGGAGGAAGAGTATGAGTTTTAGTTAGTGGGTGCCAGGGGCTTACATGGAGTAATTTTTCTTCTGTGAATATCATTTTCCTTTGAAATCTCACATTCTTCAATGAAGACTATTTTCTCCAAACAATATCAAATAGATTGATAATAAGCATAAACAAAACTTTAAATTTTCACAACATGTAAAATAAGGTTACTAGGAAACTATCTAATATTTTCCCAAGACTAAAAATAAAGCTTCACTCAAATCATCTGTGAGCTCAACATTTTCCAGTGAAATGGCTGTGAACAATTTCTATTTATAAAAGTAACAAATATCATCGTACATTTTTTGTTGCATTTTGTAACAATCTTATTTAACTCCTCCACAGACAAAAATTGCAATGGCAAAAGTTAATCTAGATTCTTATTAGATTATTCTTATTAGATCATTCTAGTTAATGTAGATTCTTATTTACTGTGTACACTCTGAATATTATGATCTTTCATTTTAGTCTGATTTCACTGCAAATAATTCTTTAAATATTTCAAGGCATTTTGAGTTAAGCAGTGTTTTGGACAGTGTCTACTTACAGCTTGAGTTTATTTGGTCTTTTTCATTTTCTCTATTTCTGGTATATGCTTGTTTTTGGTTCAGCATGCATAGCACACTCACAATCAAATCAATCACTCTGTTCAAGGGAATGGATCATTATTGCAAGACAGTTTGATCAAATATCAACTTTGTGCAGAACAGAAAGTTGAGGTGAATTCCACAAAAGACATTTTGAAAAAAAAATCAGCGCTGTTAAGGAGATGATGCTAGTTTAGGCAACCAAAATGACAGGTTCTACAGAAAATAACTAAATGCAGTTACGATGATTATGATTAATTTTATTTTTCTATGTAGAACATAATGTTCATCAAGGACATCAGGCTGCAACAGCAGAATCCCATATGGACATCCTTCATTCCACCCCTCCCCTCCTTTTTTTTCCATGATACAGTTCCTTAGGCTCAGGGACTTCTCCTTCCCACTTCCCCTTACTGTTTACTCCTATATTATAACAGTGTAGCCCTTCAACAACAGTTACAAGTCAATCATTCTTTTATTTAAGTGTATTATGACATTGTAGGCATAGAGAATAGTATAAAGAATAGAAAGCCCAGCATTCTAATGTCAAGACATATTTAACAGTTTCACTGGGACTCCATATTTTATTCAAAAGTAGAGATGCATACAGCAATATATCTATTTCTTCATGGTATACTTGCCTACATTATACCCAACTAAAGACCATTATGCTCAGTGAAATAATCCAATATCAAAAGGACAAATATCATATGTTCTCTCTAATATAAGCCAACCTTCATGCAAAACACAAGATCAATAGATACATAGGTAAACAAGTATTTACATATATTTATCTAGAGGAACTGTATAATGGAGGCAAGTTATTTTACTTCTATACAGCTTACTGCTAATTCCCCTGTGAAAATAGTATAATCTGGCTCAAGTATCTGGGACTCTTCCCCAAGTAAGAGATCTGGGTAGAGAACCTGGCTCCTAGTTTTTGCCTGACTCAGTTCAAAAGTTGCAGACATTTGGGGGAAGTGAATCGATGGGTGAAGGATTGCTCTCTTTCTCTCTCTGTAATTCTGCCTTTCAAATAAAAAAAATCTTAGAAAAAGATTATGGATTCAATCATTAACACACAGCTATTGGCCAAATATACGGTATTTTTTCAATTTATTGATTCAACAAATAGCTATTTAGAATCCACTGTATGTACATAACTGCTGCAAAATCTATGGAGGATTCATATTATGATTCAGCCAATGGAGAAAAACACATGAGCCATAATGAAAAATAATCACAAGAATATGAAGAATATGAAGAATTAAATACGTAATAACCTACCGCAAACTGTATGTGTGTGTAGCTTTATCACACTTGCCATACTTTGATTATTTCTTATATTCTTGGAAAATTTAATATAAAACAATATTTGCATATTGAGTCACAGTGGCAATTAACTTCTATTAACATTATGGAGATATATGTTCACAGCAAAGATTTTGAGTTACACACAAATTAGGGGAATTTAGAAATCAGGAAGTGCAAAGGTATTCAATCTTGGCTGTGTATTGGAAGTACCAAATAAACACTTCCTACATGTTTTAATTTAGTTGATCTTAGGTAGTGATGGATTTTAAAAGTAATGTTCCTCAAGGGATTTTAATGTGTGGCCAGAGTTGAGACTACTAATCTAGCTTACGTACTTTATGTTGCAACGGAGGAGACTGAAGTTCAAAAGGATATGCAATTTACTCAATATCATATTGCAAGTCTAATTTTCTGTTTCCAAATTCTGGGTTGATAATTCTTTTTCTTAAACTGAGCGATCAGTTCTCTATTACCTGTTACACTGGCAAAATTCTCTACAAGTCTAGTAGACAGATAATTCACAGGACATAGCATGGTAAATAAACTATACAATTAATTCTTATTTAATCAGGAGCAATCCAATGACTTCATTAGACAAACAAGTAGCTATACTGTGCTATGTGTAGTATATAACAAATTAATATCTAAGGAAACTATTTTAAAAACAGAGATCACAATAACCAAATGATTAGAATAAGGAACTTCCAAGAATATAATAACACTTTATACTGTTGACTAAGCTAGCAGGATGGTTAAAGATGGAGGTGCTATAGTTTGGTTATGATTTGAACGACTTTCCAAATGTTCATATGTTATGACTTTATTACTCAGTGTAGAGGTCTTAAGAAGTGTTGGAAACTTAAGAGGTTCCTTGGAAGAGATTAATGATGACAATATGGAATGAGTTCTTGCCAGAGTGGACTGTTGTAAGGTGAGCCACTCCATATAGTTGGTTTCTTCCATACACTGTTTATTGGTTTGCCACTGTGCCACATGGTGATGCAGCCAGGGGAGACATCAGCAGAAGTTAAAGAGATGCTTCTGTCAAAACTTGGACTTTCAGCCTCTCAAACTGTGAACTAAATGTACCTCTTATTTATAAAGTACCAAACTTCAGGCATTTTGCTATAAAATTATAGAACAGACTACATGGAAAGATAGAAGAACATCTGCACTAGATATATACAATTCATCAGCTAACTAGATTAAGAGTTTAAGAACATTTTGGGATTTAGTGCAAACACTTGATAATCAACAACAAATTACTTGAAGAGAAGAAACATTTAGTGTGGATAAGGTACAGATAGGTTTTAAGAAAAATATTCCTGGAAGGGATATATGGAAAGAGAAAAAGATCAAAGGTCATTAGAGTTCCTGGGGAAGGAAGACATCATGGTAAATCTTGGGTAGAGTAGTAAATGAAATAGTAGTAAATGAAGTAGTAAATGAAGAGAATAGTAAATGAAGTAAATGAAGAGAACTGGCATGTATCACTGTGTCTCCCATACGGTCATCTTATAGTTGGAGAAAGATCAATGAAATAGAAAACTGAGGATACAGTTGTTGAAAAGCAGCAATTATTTGTGATTTAGAGAGTTCTGTTCTTTGCTTTCCTCTTTTAATGCACATTTCATATAATTCCATCTTTGCCCATAGCTTCCAAATACATACTAATGATTCCAAAATCATTTACTACTCTGGCAACATATACTCCAGGATATTCAGTTATTTACTGCATATGAAGATACTTTAAAAATCTACAAAGAAACATTGTTCAAGGACTTTAAAATTGTTTGTACCAAAGGAATTTACCCTTTATCTCCATTTCTCCACACCTAGTCTTAGCCAAAAGGCCGAGCTTTTCGAAGTACCCTACTGAGCAGCACTCCTCAGAGGAAGGACATTGGAAATATTTGGAGATATTACTGTTAGCTGTTACAGCTGAATGGAAGGTGATAATGGATGGTCTAAGGGTATTTTTTGCGTAGATCAGAAAATTCACCCAATTTCATATGGACTGCCAAGGGACACAGACTATCTTAGAAAAATGAAACAAAGAGAACAAATTTGCAATGTTTGTTTCTTGCTTTCTTAGCTTATTACAGAAAACAAATAGAGGAAACACTAATAGAGGAAACACTAAAAAAAAAGTGGAAAATTGGGCTAGAAATTTAAAAAAATTTTTAATTAAATAAAAAATAATGAAAAAAGTGGTAAAATCATCCAGGTTTATGGATTTTATAATATAATATGAAATGTAATATGGAGTATTATAACTAATCAAAATATCCATACTAACTAAAGTAATTTGCATATTCAATAAGATCCCATTCAAAATACTAACAACATTCTTCACAGATACAGGAAAAAATCCAAAAATTGATATGAGAACACTAAGTGACCCCAAACAGTCCACGCAACGATTTAAATGCAAGACCTGAAGCCATCAAATATGTCAGGAAATATGTCAGGGTAAACACTACAAAACACTGACTTATGCAAAGACTTCTTGGATAAGACCCCCAAAATTACAGGCAATAAAGACAATAACTGATTAATGATATTACATCAAGCTAAGAAGCTTCTGAACTATAAAGGAAATACTCAACAAAGTGAAGACAACTGATAGAATGGAAGAAAATATTCACACACAAAGTATGCAACTGATACAGCTTTTTTACTCAGAATCTATAAAAGCTGAAGAAACTCAGTAACAACAAAACAATACAGTAAAGAAATAGGCAAAGGCTATAAACAGGCATTTTTCAAAGGAGAAAATCAGGGCAAATAAAAAACGTAATGAGGTATCATCTTACTCCAGTTAAAATGGATATCACTCTGAAATGAGAAACTGACAAATGATGGTGAGGATATAGAGAAAAAAAGGTACCCTAATATTCTGTTGGTAGGAATGTAAATTGTTATAATCATTATGGAAGACAGTACAGAGATTCCTCAGAGATCTGAAAATGGTTTTACTACACAAACCTGTCATCCTTCTCCTGGGAACATATTCATAGGAAATGAAATCAGCACACGGAAGTACTAACTATACTCCCATGCTTGCAGTAGCTCATTTCATAACATCCAAGATAAGAAATCAACGTTGAAGTCCACTAACTGCTGACTGGATAGAGAAAATATGCACATGATGGAATGCTACTTGGTAATAAAGAGAATGAAGTTTTGACTTTCGCAACAAAATAGATGCAACAACAGATTTTTATGCTTAGTAAAATAAGCCAGATGCAAAAAGATAAATGCCATATTTTCTCTGATTTAAAGTAGCCAATACTGAGAGTGTAAAAAAGTTAATGTATATGAGTGAAACTGCCATCTTGGGATTTTCTTAACATTTATAGCCCTTGTCTATATCCCTGTTGCACAATGGTCTTTATTATTTATGTACATAAAGAAAACAGTTTCAAGTATTTAATTTACAATTTGAATACTATGATTTCTCTTTCCATCTTCTCTCCCTCCATCCCATCTTAAACAGTGGTCTTTGTATTTTTTGACTAGTCAACCTCTTTATTTAGTAGAGCATTAAGCATCAGACTATAAAGTAAATCTAAAATTTTAAAATACCATCACAAAATATAAAAGAATGAAAGGGAAGGAAATGTCATATTTTTTTTTTAGAATTGTATTTACGCACTAAATGAAATCTGCTCTCTCTTTTTTCCTCTCTATCTGTGTTTAGCTTAGTACAGAAGGAGGAAGCATGTTGGCAGCTAAGTATGGACACTCATGCAATGACCTCTTTGCAGATACACTAAGCTCAACATTTACTCACACACAAAGTCAGCTTTACAAAAAAACAGAGAAGTCTGTAGTTTCCTGCAGGCTTTCCTGAGAGACCACAGGACATCATTTTAGTATAAGATTAAAAGAAAAATACACACTGAAGAAATCAGAAAGTTAAAGGTGCCTGCAACACTCCTCCCCCTCCCCCAAAGTTTCTAGTAAGTCATTAACAGAAAGAGATACGTTCCACATAGAAGAGAAAGAACTGAATCCCAGTGCCAGGTAGACGTTAAAAAAATTCAGATAGAGTCACACAGTCACTGCCTCCACTTCTGGACCTGCAGATCCTCTAGAACCAGGCATATACATAATCTCAAATCTCTAGAAGAATGAACAGCCAAGACTGCACCATCTGTGGAATACGACAGGAAAGGGAGGAAAGAACCTTGCCTTGGAGCTCAGAGCCTGGCCTATTACTATGAAACCTAGCAGCTGACAGAGCCCCAAATGCCTTGATTTCCAGGGTAACGTTCCCAGAAGAATCCTCTGAAGTTGCCTGGCCCTGAGGTAAGCTCTATACTCTGGTGGAATGGACTTTTTCTGGTATGTGTCACCATTGGCCTCAGGTGGGTCTGCTTTGCACTGCAGCACCTTCTGGGGCCAATGACTGAGAGACCAAGCTTTGAGACAATCTGGTATTTGAGAAATCAGGAGGTTTCTGTTATCATTCTATTCCAGCCTTTGGCAGACAGCAGGAAGCCACAGAACTATCTTGAGACTCAGTGCTTGGCTTATAAAGCTCAACAACTGCAACATGCTAACAGTCATCCACTTTAGGCAAATGCATACGGACAGACTCTTCGGAATTACCCCAGTATCTGGTGGAGACTTACATTCTGATAATGATGGAACTGCTTTAACTTGTATCACCACCGGCCTCACACAGGCCTGCTATGGACCTGATATGGTCCTGGCATTCATCCCAGGATTGCATAGGAACAATGACAATCACATCTCAGTATGACCTTTCCTGTGCCTTCTTAGGCAGCCTTGGCCACACCTTTTACAATCTTGGGAAGACAACAAAGAACTGCAAGTTTCTGTTCTCCAAGCCAGTACCTACAGTTACGGGACTTGATTTAGTACCAAATGGAATTCCGTGGTTGAAAGTCTTATGCCCTAGCCCGCTAGCACCAGTGGCTGTTAGCAGTGGCATATGGCTGTGTGTACACCTGAGCACAGAGAAGATGCAGGTTCCATCTCTTTTCTATTTTCACGGCATTGCTGGATTTAGGATTAGAAAACTGAGTTTTAGCCTCAGTCAAAGGAAGTTAAAGGGATTGCCCTGTTTTAAATACTTCTCTAGTAAATTCTTAATAATAGACTAATTTTATGTTTGGGAAAAATCTGAGGTTAGGGAGTTTTTGGGGGCTGAAGTGAAATGTAATCAACAGCATCAGATCCAGGAAAAAAATCTTACTTAGAGTGTTATCTAGTACCAATATGGAACATTCACAAGCTAAGAGAAAATGGTTCCAAATTCCCAGAAAAACACCCACAAAGTAAGACACAGTACTATAACTAATCCTTCAATGTGCAAGGACATTGCTGTATATCAACATACCTTAAGAACTCCCATGGGGTGGACGTATTGTGACACAGTGAGTAAAGCTTCTGTGTATGATGCTGGCATCCCATATGAGCATTACTTTGTGTCCCAGTAGTTCTACTTCTGATCTAGTTCCTTTGCAATATCCTGGAAAATTAGTGGAAGATGGCCCAAGTGCTTGGCACACTGCTACCCATGTGGGAAACCTGGAAGAAGTTTTTGGTTCCTGGCTTCAGCCAAGGCTATTGTGGACATTTGTGTAGTGAATCTTCAGATGGAAGATCTCTGTCTCTCTCTCTCTGGCTTTCATATAAATAACCATTTAAAAATAAAAAAAAAAAAAGACTTCCAGTGAACTATGAGTTCAGTTAAACACCAAAAACTAAGAGACCAAAAAAATAAACATCTAGCAATTGAAATTTTCAATTCCTAGGTGAATATTTCCAAAGAGCTTTAATGAACTTTAAGAGAACAGAGAGAAACAGTTTAGTGCCCTAACAGAATTGACAGAATTAAGCATAATCAGAAATCCTTCAACCAAAATGTACACCAGATGAAATTAAAACACAGCAGAATACATCAGTAGCAGAATAAAGCAAACAGGAAAGAATCAGTGAACTGAAAGACAGGCTATCTGAAAATGTGTTATTAAAAAAGGGAAAAAAGAATCGAGAGGAATTAAGAAAGTTTATAGGATTTGAGAATAGCGAGGAAAGAACAAATATTGAAGTAAGTAACAAGGATCAAGAGAGACTTGGGAGTGCTAATGGCATAGAAAGCATATTCAAAAAGATAACACAAAAGTTCCAAAACTATCAGTACCAACAATCCAGGTACAGGAAAGTCAAAAGTCACCAATCAGATCAAACCCCATGAAGCCTTCTCCAAGATATATTAAAATGAAATTTTCTAAGACTAAAGATTTATATAGAAGATTCTTAAATTCCCAAGAAGACAGAGGCAAATATTGCAAAAAGGGATCCCACTTTGTCTGAAAGTAGACTTCTCGGCAGAAGTTACAATTCAGACAAAAAGGAGTAAGACATTCACAGTAGTAAAGAAAAAAAATTACCATCCAAAAAATACTCCATCCAGCAAAACTATCATTCAGATATGAGGGAGTGATGATTCCCAAACAAAAGCTTAGAGAATTTATCATTGCCAAATCAGGCTTACAGGAAATGGTAAAGAGAGTTCTTCAAATTGAAACAAAGAGAAGCTAATGAGCAATATAATATCAGAAAAGGGAAAACTTACTGGTAGCACTGGTGGGGTATGGCACCACATATTAAACTGACATTTCTAACACTCTAATTTCATATCAGAGTGCTGGTTGGGATTCTGGCTACTACACTTCCAATCCAGATCCCCTTTCATATACCTGGGAAAGTAGCACAGAATGGCCAACGTCTTTGGGCCATTGTCAGCCAATGGAGATCTGGATGTAGTTTTGGGCTCCTGGCTTTGACCTGGTCCAGGCCTGGCAATGGTGAGAAGTGAGCCAGCAGACAGAAAGTAGTGTGTGTCCCTCTGTTTTTCAAATAATAAATAAAATTTTAAAAGATTTATTTATTTTTACTGGAAAGTCACACATATAGAGAGGAGGAGAGACAGAGAGGAAGATCTTCTGTCCCATGACCCTCTCCTCAAGTGGCCACAGCAGCCAAGCCTGAGTTGATTCAAAGCCAGGAGCCTGGAGCCTCCCTTGGGTCTCCCATGCGGGTGTAGGGTCCCAAGGCCTTGGCCTATTCTTGATTGCTTTCCCAGGCCACAAGCAAGGGGCTGGATGGGAACCAGGGTCACCAGGACATAAACCGATATCTATATGGAATCCTGGCATGTGTAAGGCGAGGACTTCAGCCACTAGGGTACTATGCTGGACCATCTATCTTTATTTTTAAAAAATTATGGGTCTGGCATGGTAGCCTAGCGGCTGGGATCCTTGCCTTGTGTGCATCGGCATTCCACATGGGTGCCCATTCTGGTTCCTGTGACCTTGCTTCCATCCAGCTCCCTGCTTGTGACTTGGGAAAGCAGTTGAGAATGGCCCAAGGCCTTGGGACCCTGCACCAGTCCAGGAGACGAGAAAGAGTCTCCTGGCTTTGGCTCAGCTCAGTTTCAGCCATTGCGGCGACTTGGGGAGTAAACAATCAGACAGAGTATCTTCCTCTCTGTCTCTCCTCCTCTCTGTATATCTGACTTTCCAATGAAAAATAATACATAAATCTTAAAAAAAAAAAAACTCACAGGACATAGTAACAGTGCAAATTTAGAATGATCTTGGAAACATGTTATATATTCTATACATCTTGTTTTAAAGATTTATTTATTTTTATTAGAAAGTCAGATATACGGAGAGGAGGAGAGACAGAGAGGAAGATCTTCCATCCGATGATTCACTTCCCAAGTGGCTGCAACGGCCGGTGCTGCGCCAATCTGAAGCCAGCAACCAGGAACTTCCTCCAGGCCTCCCACATGGGTGCAGGGTCCTAAGGCTCTGGGGTGTCCTCAACTGTTTTCCCAGTCCACAAGCAGGGAGCTCGATGGGAAGTGGAGCTGCCAGGACCAGGACTGGAACCCACATGGGATCCTGGCGCGTTCAAGGCGAGGACCTCAATCATTATGCTATCGTGCAGGGCCCTATACTATACATCTTATTAATGTAAATCTAAAAAGTAGTGACTATAATAACTACATTAAAAACATAACAACTACATTAAAACCATATTAAAAGGTTAAGAGGAGGACAATAGGGAAATAAAATAGAGCATCAAAAATCTGAAGTGTGCAGTGTTGTTTGGTATGGCATATGAAAGTAGAGTTCTTTAATGATTTTTTTTTTATCCGCGTCTTGTTTGTTTCCCTTTCTTTATAATCAGAATTAAGTTGCTATTATTTCATAATAATGTCTAATTACAAAAAGAATATTTACAGGCCTCATGGTAACCATAAAGCAAAAATCTATCACAATCATACCAAAAATAAGAAGCATGGGATCAAATACAGTATTAGAGAAAAATCACTTGGCCACTAACTAATAAAAATTGTAGCAGGGAGACAAATAAAGAAAAGAACTACCATGAAACTAGAAAACAAGTATCAAAATAGCTATTGTAAACCATTTTTTATCAATAACTACCTTCGTCAATTAAGTTCTACAGTTAAAAGACATTGAGATATTGAACAGATTTTAAAAATTACAATAATCTGTTTACCAGAAGTTCACTTCATTTCCAAGAACCCACACAGGCCGAAAGTGAAAGGATGGGATAAGATTCCACACCAAATGAACCCAAAAGAAAGCAGATCAGATTAAAAATATCTTAAATCAAGAGCAGTAAACAGAGAAAACTAAGATCATTATATTGATAGAAGGTTCAACCCAGCAAGATAAAATAATAATTTTAAACATCTACATACTCCATATAAGAATACCCAGATATATAAAGCAAATATTAACAAAACTAAAAGAATAAACTCTGAAGCAATTTTACAGGAAGGAACTTTCAGAAATGGATATATATTGCAGACAGAAAGTCAATAAGTAAACAGCAGCTAAATTGCTACCTAGATCAACTGACTCAAGAGCCACCTATAGAACTTTTCATCCAATGGCTTCAGCATAGATTCCCCTCAACACTGCATGGAACATTCCCCAAGATAGATAATTTTGTGGGTCATTGCCAGGGACCAGAGAACTGCCGAACAGCAGGAGTGACTCCATTTTTTTATTTCCTCACTTTGTAATGGTCTTGGAATGCTAGATCCAGTTATCTTTCACCCAGTTTCCTCGTAATCTTTCACCTGTAATTGTTCACCCAAGATAACGGTTGTCATGGTGACCTCTGCCCTATCTGGCCCACATCCTGCTGTAAAACATCCCCCCCAGCCTTTACCTGCTGCTTAAATACTGCCCGAGAAAATAAAATTTTCGGAGCTTGATCAGACCTCCTGTCTTGCTCCCATTCTTCGTGTCTCCTGTCCCCCCCAATCGTCGGTTCTCTCCCCAGGTCTCTGTTGAAGACCCTGCGGGCTGGGGCAGGTCATAAAACAAATCTCAAAGAAATTTAGGAGCAGGAATTTTGGTGAAGCAGTTGGGATGCTGCTTGAGAAATCCACATACTACATCAGATTCCTGAATCTACAACCCAGTTCTAATTCCTTCTCCAGATTCAAGTTGATGTGCACCCTAGAAAGCACCAGGTTAAATTGGGTCCCTGCCACACAGATTGACTTATGAGCTCCAGGCTTGAGGTGCAGAGTTAATAAGTACATGAATAATTCTTGTCTTTTCTTCCTCCTCTCCTCTCCTCTCCTCTCCTCTCCTCCCTTCCTTCCTCCCCAGTTCCTTCCTTCCTGCCCTCATTTCCCCCTTCCTTCCTTCCTTTTTTAAATCATTAAAAATAGTCAGAAAACTTTTTAATTTTTAAAAATTTCATTGCAAAGTCTGAAATATACAGAGAGGAGAAGAGACAGAGATGAAGATCTTCTGTTTGTTGATTCACTCCCCAAGGACTGCAACAGCCTGAGTTGAGCCGAACTGATGCCAGGAGCCAGGAGCCAGGAGCCAGGGGCCAGGAGCCAAGAGCTTCTTCTGGGTCTTGTACATGGGTACAGGGTCCGAAAGCTTTGGGCCTTCCTCTATTGCTTTCCCAGGTCACAAGCAGGGAGCTGGATGGGAAGTGGGGCTCCTGGAATTAGAACCAGCACCTATATGGGATCCCGACACATCCAAGGCGAGGACTTCAGCTGCTAGGCCCACACAAAACATTTTTAAAAACAAACCAAAAATTGGGGTTAGATGTTGTGATGTAATAGATTGGAGTGTCATTTGGGATGCCCAGACCCAGTATCTCAATGTCTGTGATGAATTTCTAGATTCATTTCCAATCCTACTTCATTCCTTGGTGCAGCAGATGATGGCTCAAGTGCTTGGGTTCCTGCCAACCATGTTGCAGAGTCAGGAGGGAGTTCCTAGACCTGGTTTGCCCCTCTCTATCTGCTATCTCTACCCTCACACCCCAAAGAAGTAATAATAAACATTTTGGAAATTAGCTAAATAAACAGAAAATAGATCAAGAAAGAAAATATGGGGATTTTAGATATTTTGATATGAATGAAAATAGAAACAGAAAAACTAAAATCTACATGATACAGTAAAAGCAGTACTGAGATTATAGAAGTCAATGCCTGCATCAAGAAACAGATTTCAAATGAATAACTTATGTTTGCATCTTAAAGTAGAAAAAACAACAAATGAAATCCAAAAGTAATAAACGAAAATAAGTAACAAAGCACAGACAAATGATAAGGAGAATTTAAAAGAGACAAAAATTAATGAAATAAATATTTGGTTCTGCAAAAGACAAAAATAACAAGTCTTTAAGGTATACTATGAAAGAATCACAGAATACCCAAACACATAAAATCACTGAAGAAGGTGATATGTGTTTCACACAGCTATTAAGATACTGTTTTGTATGCCCGTAATCCAAATCATAGAGGCTGGTTTAGGTCCTGGCTCCGATTCTGATTTAACTTCCTATTAATATGCATCCAGAGAGGAAAAAGGTGATGTCTCAAGTACTTGGATCCCTAGAATTAATGCAGGGGATCTAGATTGAGTTCTGTGCTCCTGATCTTGAACTGGAATAATTTTGGATGTTGTTGGTGTTCTGGATACAAAGCAGCAATCAGAACTGGTTCTTTCTGTGTGTCAATCTCTCTGCCTTTCAAATAAAAATGAAATCACTGAAACACAAAGGATTTTTAGAGATTCCTTTGAGTAACTGTATTTTAACAAAATTGGTAATGTATAAAAAATGTGAAAGTATCAAAAGCATATAGCTTATAATGACTAAATCATAACAAATCCGAACAGAAGACAGTCCAAATTCCCCCATAACAGCAGATGGATTCCATATGGATTCATTGCTGAACTCTAAAATCAATTTAAATACTTCTGAAATATATTAATAGTAGAGAAGGAAATTCTTCCAAGGTCATTTTATGATGTCAGAATTAACCTTGACATAAAAGTGAAATAAGGATACAATAAAAAATGAAAGATTTAGGCCAATATTCTTGATGAAAATATATGCAAAAATCTTCAACAGATTACTGGCAAATAGAATTCAAAGGCACAGTGAAAAAAATTATTCAGCAATCTCAAGTGTATTTATCATAGAGATGGCAAGAATTGTTAAACAGATGCAAATCAGTAAAAATAATATGACACATCGAATGAATCAAAGAGAAAAATCACATGATCAAAGCCAACATTAGAAATGGCTGGTGCAGGGGTTAAGCTACCACTTGCAATGTCAGTATCCTATGTCACAGTGTCAGTTTATGTTTCAGTTACTCTGCTATGACTCAGCTCCCTGCTAATATTACTGGAAAATAGAGGAAGATGTTCCCAATAATTGGGTATTTGCCTTCCATGTAGAAGACCCAGATAGTCAAGGCTCCTGGCTTAGACCTGGTTTATCTCTGGCTGTCATGACCATTTGGAGAGTGAATCAGAAAACTGAAGATCAATTTATTTGTCTGTCACTCTGATTTCAAATAAATAAGTAAATTTTTTTTAAATATATTTTTTTATTTTGAGTTTTGAATTATGTGGTACAATTTCATATAGGCTGGGTTTCCGCCCCAAACTCCCACCCCCTGGCAGATTTTCCACATTTTACTACAATGGTGAAGGAATTCACCATTCATGAGGAATTATAATTCCATCAATCTCTTATTTAAGTCTACCCCGACATTGCTTGTACAGACAATGTCAGACCGTCCAGCATCCCATTGTCTACACATGTCCAACAGTTTCATTTGGGAATCCATCATTCGTCTGGAAGCATGGATGCACGTTCCATTATTCCCCCACATCTGTATATGATAGACCCCAGTACTCCATCACTATACATTTCCATAATTGAGAAGCCATGAAACAAGGTCAACAACTGGTATGAATTAGAACAGCCACAACAACAATATCATCAACAACAAATTACAGCAACATGCAAAAAACACATCACTGAATAACCAACACATGAGTGACAAAAAGGAAATACAAAAGTCTCTTGGGAAAAAATGATGCCGCCATGTAATTCATGAGCCAGTGATGAATTCAACAAGAGAAAATAAATTTTTGCACACTACACAAGTGATAGGGCACTAATATCCAGGATTTACAAACAGCTTCAGAAACCCAGGGACAGCAAAAACAAAAACAAAAACAGAAAAAAAAAACAGCAAAAAACAAAAACTAAAACTAAAAAACAACCCTGTAACAAAATGGGCCATCTTCCACTGTTTTCCCAGGCCATAAGCAGGGAGCTGCATGGGAAGTAGAGCCGCTGGGACATGAACCAGTGTGCATATGGAATTCCAGCATGTGCATGGTGAGGATTTAGCCATTGAGCCATTGTGCTGGGCCACTAAATTAATTTTGAACAAAAAGAATATAAGAAGCATTTCTTTAAAGACAGACACTGCTTGTCTTTTAAATATATTACTGGGCTAGTGGGTGGTATGATGGCTTAATAGGCTAATTTTCCCCCTGAAAGTGTCAGCACCCAGTGTGGCTGCCTGTTTACGTACTGGAGGATCTACGTCTATTCTAGCTCCCTTCTTATGTCCTGAGAAAGCAGCAGAGGACAGCCAGAGTTCTTAGACTCCTGCATTCACGTGGGAGACCCTGTCTCCTGACTGTGGATCAGTACAGCTTTGTCTGTTGTGGCCATTTGGGGATTTAACCAGTGGATGGAACAAGATCTCTGTCTCCCTCTCTCTCTGTAACTCTACCATTTGAATAAATAAAAAAAAAAACCTTTGAAGAAGATATTACAAAATTATAGTCATTAAAACAGCTTGTTACTGGCATAAAAAGAAATCCCTAGAACAATGGAATAAAGTAGAGACCCTAGAAATAAACCAACACATCCAGAGCCAACTGGTCTTTGACAAACTTTCTAACGATATGAGTTGGAAAAACAACAATCACTGGATACATATTCTAGAGAATCAAAATAACTCTGTCAAAAAACATCTGTACTCCATGTTTATCATAGTCCTATTCATAATAGCCAGGAAATTAAAATAAACAATCTCTATTCATTGATAAATTGATGAATAAAATGTGATATGATACACATTGGAACATTATTCAAAGATAAAAAGATGAAATGTCATTTGTGACAACATGGATGGAAATAGAACTGGTTTCATTAAGTTAAATAAGTGCAATACAAAAATACAAAGTATCACATGATCTCACTTATATATGAAGTCTAAAAAAAAAGGTGACTTAGGGCCCACTGTGATGGCCTACTGGCTAAATCCTTGTTTTGCCCATGCTGGAATCCCATATGGATGCTGGCTGATGTCCTAGCTGCCCCGCTTCCCATTCAGCTCCCTGCATGTGGCCTGGGAAGGCAGAAGAGGACGGCCCAAAGCCTTGGTACCCTGCACTCATGTCGGAGATCTGGAAAAATTTCCTAGCTTTGGCTCCAGCTGTTGCAGGCACTGGTGGAGTGAACAAGTGGCTGGATCTTTCTCTCTCTATTTCCTTCACTCTGTAAATCTACCTTTTAATAAAAATAAAATCTTTGGGAAAAAAAGGTTATCCCATAGAAATATAAAGTATAAAAGTGAGGCTGGGAATGAAAGAAGAGCAGAAAAATAATGGAAGGTTGATAAACAAATATTAATTTCTAACCAAATAGAAGTTGGAAGTTATATATATATATATATATATATATATATATATATATATATATATATATATTTTCTGAATAGACTGGGATTCCTCCCCAAACTCCCACCCCCTGACAGATTTTCCACATTTTACTACAATGGTAGGTCTTTCGTAAGGAATTACAATTCCATCAATCTCTTATTTAAGTCTACCCCGACATTGCTTGTACAGACAATGTCAGACCGTCCAGCATCCCATTGTCTACGCATGTCCAACAGTTTCATTGGGAATCCATCATTCGTCTGTAAGCAGGGATACATGTTGCATTATACCCCCACATTTGGATATGGTAGACCCCAATACTCCATCACTATACATTCCCATAATTGAGAAGCCATGAAACAAAGTCAACAACTGGTATGAGTTAGAACAGCCACAACAACAATATCATCAACAACAAATTACAGCACCATGCAAAAACACACCACTGAGTAACCAACACAGTTATGTGGGTTTATTGTACAGTATGGTGACTACAGATAATTTCAACACAATGTATATTTCTCCATTAGAAAAAACCAACTAGATGATCAGTCATCACTATTACATGGCAGGTAAAGCCACCAGCTGAAATGTCAGCATCCCATATTGGTACCAATTCAAGTCCCAGCTGTTCCACTTCTGATCCAGGTCTTTGGTAGTGGTCTGAGAAACACAGCAGAAGATAGTCTAAATGTTAGGGCCCCTATCACACACGTGAAAAACCTAGATGAAGTTCCTGACTCTTGGCTTCAGCCTAGATCAGCCTTGGCCATTGTGGCTATCTGAGTAATGAACCAAGAAATGAAAACTCTCTTACCCTCTTAATATCGCTCTCTTTTATCTCTCTCCTTAACTCTAATTTTCAAAAAAAAATAAAGAAATCGGGCCTGGGTTATTTAAACCTCCAGCAGCCGCCTGGCAGCTGGTGGGTCTCAGGACGGGGTGTCTCATGCCTGGATCCCGGACAGCCGCCATGGGCACAGCCGCCATGTGCTGAGCTGTCCCCGGGCCTGCTGGTTCCGGGGGCCGCTTCCTTCGGGGTGAGTAGACCGAGGGGGAGGCCTCCGGGACTGGGCAGGCCCGGGACCCACCCGCCGCCCTCATGGGGCGGTGAATGGGATTTGGGAGGGGCGCGACCTTGGGCCTGGGTTATTTAAACCTCCAGCAGCCGCCTGGCAGCTGGTGGGTCTCAGGACGGGGTGTCTCATGCCTGGATCCCGGACAGCCGCCATGGGCACAGCCGCCATGTGCTGAGCTGTCCCCGGGCGGCCAGTGCGCCATTTGGTGCCAGGCTCTGCCTGCTGGCCGCCCGGCTGGGGAGCTCTGGGGATTTGGTTCTTTGAGTTGCTGCTTAATTCGTTCCAGGTTGAACCCATTGTGTTTCTTGGACCTGAAACAGGCAGTAACTCTTCCTTAGCAAAACTTTCAGTCACTAATAATTCTGAGCACCAAATAGCAGTCATGCAGAAGCTAGGGCTTGGGGCCTGTCCTGCAAAAGTAGCTCCAACAGTTGGCCAATGTGTCAACTGGTAATGGAACAGAGTAGATTAGGCACGACTGAACAAACCTTAGCCCACAAGTAAAACTAGAAACCAGGAGGGAGCAGAGGTCTTGCCGAGCTAGGTTCTTGTACCTGCTGGTCTGTTGGAGCCAGGGACGCTAAGCCACAGTGTCTAAGGCAGAGGTCGGGACAGGTGAGGAGCTGTGCCAAGCTGAGTCAGAGCATCCATTGGCAGGCAAGTGATCTATGGCTGGGAACAGACCCAGTTGGGGAGCAAAGGGGACAACCCTAGCTGGGCTGAGGTTCCCACCAAGAGGCACATGGCCTGGAAGGGGAGCTGCGTTCTGATCTGGAAACAGTTGTAGTCTCCCTTGGCACAAGTGTGGACTGGGATTGGATGCACTGAACCGGGCCGGACCCCGACTCCCCCTGGTGTTCTGGAGGACCAGGGCAGATGTGGGATGGACTAGGCAGGGTCTCAAACCCTACTGAGCCATGTGTGAGCCATATGTGGGTATAGACAAACCATGGCTGGGCTGGAACATCCAACAGCAAGAACCAGATTGGGTGGAAGGCCAGTCAGGAAAAGCCACAGTTCCTGTTATTACAGGAGGTGGACTGAGTAAGGTTGGCTCATGGACCCACTGGTAAGCGTGAAACCTGGCATTGGGAGAGGTTCTGATGGAGGAGCCTGGGCAACTCCTCTGGCAGGACACAGACCCGGCAGGTAAACGCAAGAAACATGATAGGAAACAGCCCAGAAAAGGCCATGGAAAGCTACCCACTGGCATACAATTGGCTGACATGGGGGCAAGACCAGGCTGAATCTGTCCACATCATCCACTGGCAAATCCAGGCACCAGTGTGGGTCGACCTAGGGTTGGTCGCAACAAAGACTAGTGCACATTATGGAATGCTGAGGTGAGGTGGCCTGTACCGGAAGGGACCGCAGCGCCCTACCAGCCTGAGAACAAGAAAGGAAGTGGGCAGAGCCGGCAGGGGAATAAGGGAGGGTTCCTTTGCAGGACAGCTACTTCCGCAGGAGAGCATGGGCTGGGATGGGGGCAGACCAGACTAGGCAGAGCTACCACACCTGTGGGCTTCGTGCGGACCAGATCAGGGAAAAGCCGGGCTGGGTGGATTATTCCTACTGGTGCAAACAAAATTAAAGTGGGCGAGGGTTGTTTGGGCTTAGATGCAGCATCAACTGGAATCTGGGAGTGGGAGAGGCCTGGGAGGGAAATAGTGGGCTCATCCCTCTTGGGTTACCACTTCCACAGGACATAAAACTAAGATAACTAAGATAGCGGCTGGGGTGGAATGGGGTGTGGGACAGACTGGATTACTGCTACACTTACTGGCAAACCAGGGTAGGGGGTGGGCCTGGTGGGGGTCATTGTGGGTCGCTCCAACCTAGGCTGCAGCTCCCGCTGGTTTATGTGAGGGCCAAGTATGTGCTGGGCAGAACTAGGCTGGACTGCAACACCCATTGGTTCCAGTGGAAGTCGGGAGTGAAAACAGAACCAACCCAGCAACTGCAACCACCAGCTGATTGGAGCGATGGACGGTGCCGGGCCCTGTACTTGTTAGCACATACAAGAAGTTTCTTTGGAGATCTTCCTAATCTAAATGCTGGACTCAAAACCCTAACGAAGAAAAGAGAGAAGACAGAACGGGTCAACCAACCATCTCAGCTATGATGGACTATGTCAATCAGTGGATTTTTCAAAGCCCTCATAGTGCTTGGAGTGGCAAGATTGACAACGATTCATAACTGTTGCAATATCAAAACCACTTGAGCAAGAACCTCAGTGCATGCCCTACATCCGGGATCTGGGGAGGGTGGGAAAATGGGTGGGCCTTCTCCCTTAAATAACCCCCTTTAAACATGAAGGTAACAATATGGAAAACATACTAGTATTATCCACTTTCATGTAGCCCTTGAACCTTCTTACCCTAATTAACTATGTAAAGAATGTCAAAATAAATTTAAAAAAAAAAATAAAGAAATCAATAATCAGAAGGTGGGGCTGGGAAGCTTTCACCATAATAACCTCAAAAGAGGCAGATGTATTTCCCATGATTGCGTATTATACCATGTGTATATCTATCAAAAGATCAGCTACCACTCATAAATATGTATAATTTTTCTATTTCATAAAATCTTAAAA
Organism: Ochotona curzoniae; assembly: GCF_017591425.1. Classification (NCBI taxonomy): domain Eukaryota; kingdom Metazoa; phylum Chordata; class Mammalia; order Lagomorpha; family Ochotonidae; genus Ochotona; species Ochotona curzoniae. Next base: position 34,952,012 of record NW_024465023.1, read on the forward strand.
TGTACAATATTTGAAGATCTAAAGCTGGTGAAAGGAATTATTTAAAACATGCAACTTACTAAAGAGCCACAATAATCAAAATAGTATGTCATTGACATAGAAACGAAAAAGCAAAGGCTGGCAGAATAGAAAAGTAAGCTTTGAAATAAATCACTCAACCAGGAAATGACAGCTATTTCAATGAATTTGTGAAGAAAATAATCTATGCATGAAAAAAGAACAAAATTGAGCTCCTATATTATACACTAAATTCAAATCAAAATGGATTGGGGATACAAATATAGGACATAGACGTATAATCCTAGAAGAAAGCATAGGAGTAACACTATACAATATTGAACGTGGTGATGATTTTTTAAAAATAATGTGAAGCAGCAGCAAAAAGCAGAAATATGTAAATTATATTGATTAACCATAGCTTTTTACTGCATCAAATGAAGCAATCAAAAGGCTGAAAAGACAATCTAAGGAATAGAAGATACTATCTACATATTCCATATCTAAGATGAGACCAATACATAGAATATATGAAACACTGATATAACACAACAACAAAGATTCAACTAAAAATGAGCAAAAGTCTTGAGTTAACATTCCTCCAAAGGTGACAATAAAAAATGGCAAATTGCATGTGAAAAAAAATGCCACCCATTATTAAATCAGAATAATGCAAATGAAAATCACTCATGAAGACAGTTGTTGCTAAATATCCCCACTAAGTATTGGTGTGGATGTGGAGAAATTAGAACCATTTTGCACATTGTTAACTGAGAATGTGAAAATGGTGCAGTTGCTGTGGAAAAGCAATAAACAGATCTATCAGTGATCCAGCAATCTCATATCCAGGTAGATTTCCAAATCAGTTGAAAGAAGGGCATTGTATAGTATTGGCATGCCCATGTTCATACAGTAACAGGTGGAATTAACTCAAAGGTTTGTTGATAGATTCAGGATAATAACATAATAAACCAGCTGTAAAAAGGAATGACATCATATCACAAATTATATTGATGGATCTTGAGGAAATTATGCCAAATAAAACAAGCTTGTCACAAAAAAGTACTGTGTGACTCCATTTATTTGAAGTATGTAAAGTTGTTAGACTCACCATTGCAGAAAGCAGAGTTGGTTATCATTATTTAGAAGATGAACGAAAGGGTCAGTGTTTTTTAATGGGTATAGTTTTAGATGTGCGAGACAAACAAGTTTTGGAGATAGGCTGCAAAGTATTGTGGATATACTTAAAAATCACTGAGTTATACACTTAAAATTCCTAAGAGGGGAAATTTTACACCACTTTAACCACAATTTAAAACATAAATGATTATCAATAACTAAAAAGCAAAGTTTATCATACAGGACTGAAAAAGTAAGAAATGCAGATCAATATAAGCACACAAGTTTTTATAATAAGAGAAAATATGCCATAGTGATTCTAACCATAAGAAAGCTGTTTATGGTGCTGGTGCTGTGGCATAGAATGCTAATCATCCACCTGTGATGTTGGCATCCCACATGGGTGCCAGTTCATGTCCCAGTTGCTCTACTTCTGATCCAGCTAACTTTTGGTGGCCTGGGATAGAAACGAAAGATGGCTCAAGTCCTTGGGTCCCTGTACCCATGTGGTAGATCTCGAAGATGCTCCTGGCTCCTCGTGCCTGGCCTCAGATTATCTCGTTCTGGCCATTGCAGTCATTTGAGGAGTGAACCAGTAGATAGAAGATCTCATTCTCTGTCTCTCCTTTTTCTCTCTGTAAATATGCCTTTCAAACAGGAATTAATATTTTCAAAGGAAAGTCATTTATATCTATACAAAGTAGATTTTAGAGGACAAATTTTGTAAGAGGCAAAGTCTTTATATAAAGATAATGTAGTCTACTCTCAAAAAGGTCACAATAATTGTAAAGGTGTGTAACCCTAATAAGAAAGTTTGAGAATTCTTTAATTGGAGTGTAACACACTGGTAAGTAAAGACACATTGCAGTAAGCATCTCTACTCCCGAATAAAAGGGAATCTCTGTGCCTATGAAAATGTATCATGAAAAACAAAAACAAACAAAAAAACATAATTGGTAGACAGCAAGGAGAAACAGACAAGGCCACAATTTACTTTGAGTTTTTAATATTCTACTCTCAATAATTAATGGATGAAGCCATCTTTTAGTAAGCAAAGAAAATATTTGAACTACCTAATACACCAAACTGACCTACTTGACATTTATGAAACACTTCACTCAACAGCAGAATGCACATTCTTGGGCAGTAGCCAAGCAAAACAGCTTTGCAAAGGCTCTCAGTGGCTCACAGGCACACAGTACCGATATTTTCTGCCACCAAAATGCCTGAAAGGGATGGTCAGCTTAGCCAAAAGGGCAGTGAATGAAGAATCCAAGAATATATTAGTGAGGTTGGCTGGCTAAACCTGCCTCTGCAAATATCAAAATAAAGGAAAAAATGCAGCAGGGGAGGATAAGTCATCATACAAAAGAGTGTAAACAAAAGGGAAAAAAGCAAATGGAATCCAGAAGTAGTTCATCAAGAAACCTAAGATGTCTCTGCTGAAATGGAGTAATTAAAAATGTGGAGAGTCTAGTCCCCAATGAAGAATCCAAATCTAACATCATGTATCATGTCTTATCAATGATCCCTGTCTCCCTTACTGTACAATCCAGAGTAGGAATTTTATGAGCATTTAAAAATGTACACTTATTAGGTAGCTTTGGAAACATTTTTAAGAAGGAAGGACTGCCCCCAAACTCCATTTCTGAAGTATAAATGATTTTTAATAAGCAAGTTAAGCAGATACAGAGCTAAGCATACATATATACGGACTCTCACAGATGAACTGCAGAATGGAAACTAGCATATTGACAAGTAAAAATATATTGCAGTATGCATCTCTACTCCTGAATAAATGAGTACTCTTGCAAAAGTATATAACAAAAGTATATAACAAAAGTATATAGTCAAAGTATATAACAAAACAAAAGTATATAGCAAAAGTATATAACAAAACCTACAACGCCATGATACACCAAATAGCAGAATGTTGGACTGGAGACTGTTGTTGAAGGACTATACTACTGAAATAATATGGGAAAAAAACAGTGAGGGGAGAAGAGAAGGAGGAAGGGAGAATCCCTAAGCCTCTGGAAATGCATCATGAAACACACACACACACACACACACACACAGAGAGGCAAAATAACCATTTTCTGTTTTTATTTTTTGTGCAACCAGAAAATAGTGATGGGTTTGAGGCTAACATTCCATAAATGCGAGGGGGTGGCTTATCTCCTACAATACAAAGCACACTAAATGGTAATGGTAATTTTGAGTCACTGTTGTGCATTTAATTTCTCTTGAACATCTTCTTCTCTTTTTATTTTTAAAAGAGATTTAATTATTTTCATTGGAAAGGCAGATCAAATTCATGAAAAGATGAGAGAAAAAAAAAAAAAAACTTTTACCCAGTGCAGAGCCGCGCCAAAAGATGGCGCTTGTGACCATCGCCTCACGGCGCAGAGGTGGTAAACAAGTTTTAGGAAGTTGCTGAGGATTGGGCCGAGCATGCATGGAAGCTGTGTGATGCGCACGTGATCAGAGTCATGATTGGTGTGCTCGCTGGGAGATATGATGAGTTGCATGCGGATTGGTTTATGTTATGCATAAAAACTGTGGGTAACAATAGAACAGGAGATTCCCTTATGCGCAAGACAAGCGATATGTTGTAACTGTTTCGCTTTGCCTTTACGCTTGAAGTCTTGTGTAATAAACTTTATGAAGAGTGTATACTGTGTCGGAGTCTTGCTCGCGCGACGAGGTACCCCGATAGTGGCTCATGCCTCAAATGGCCACAATGGCTGCAGCTGTGTTGATCTGAAGCCAAGAACCAATCAGGAGTGTCTTCCAGGTCTCCCACAAGGGTGCAGGGTCCCAAGGCTTTGGGCCATCCTCTGCTGCTTTCCCAGGCCACAAGCAGGGAGCTGGATGGGAAGTGTGATGCAGTAGGACAAGAACTGGTGCCTATGTGGGATCTCAGTGCTTGCGAGATGAGGATTTAGCCATTGAGCCATTTAGCCAATAGCTGTACAGTACAATCAAGGAAATATTACTGAAAGTATTTAAAAAAAGACTTACATAATTGGGGACAGAGATCATATCTGTACATCAAATGAACCAATATTATTAATATAGTATTTCTCCCTCAGGTAGCTGACAATGTATCTACAATCAGAAGGCCAGCAGACTTTTCTGTTGACATTAACAGTTATTAAACTTATAATTCATGTGGAATATAAAATACCTAAAACTTTAAGAAAAGAACAAAATAGGGCCTGGCGCGGTGGCGCAAGTGATTAAGGTCCTCGCCTTGCACGCCCAGGATCCCATATGGGCGCCAGTTCTATCCCGGCAGCCCCGCTTCCCTTCCAGCTCCCTGCCTGTGGCTTGGGAAAGCAGTCGAGGACGGCCCAAAGCTTTGGGACCCTGCACCCGCGTGGCAGACCCGGAAGAGGCTCCTGGCTTCGGATTGGCATAGCATCAGCCGTTGCGCTCACTTGGAGAGTGAATCATTGGATAGAAGATCTTCCTCTCTGTCTCTCCTCTCTGTATATCCGCCTTTCCAATGAAAATAAAATAAATCTTAAAAAAAAAAACCCTAAGTTCTGGGGATTTAGTGAACAGCATGATGCCATTGGTTAACACTATATTGTATACTTGAAACTAGCTAATAGATATACCAAGTGTTATTACTATTGACAAAATGTTAACCGTGTGATGGTGGATAGCTTAATTATGGCATTCATTTCTTAATGTGTCTGTATTTGACAGCATGCTATTTGTCCATTGTACTTCATTAAAACTAGAACAATTTTTTAGATCTTTCCCACTGATTTAAAACACCTCTCAGAAATGTATATATACAGTTATATTTATATGTGTGTTTGCATAAACATGTAAAACCACGCAGAAGTCGAATAAGCAAATGTTAAACTTGAGTTATGCATGGTTAGACACTGAGGTCTTAACTATTGCATAAATGTCACTCTATCTTGTCCAGTCCCATGCACTGATTCCCATATAAATGCCAGTTCATGTTCTTGCTGCCCAACTTCTGATCGATTTCCCTGGTTATGCCCTGCAAAGCAGTACAGGACGGCTCAAGTCCTTATGTCCCTGAACCGATGTGAGGGATCTGGAAGAAGCTCTTGGGTCCTGGCTTTGGATCAGTTCAATTCTGACCATTTGGGAAGTAGACCAGCAGACAGATCTCTTTATCTCTATGTGTGTCTCTCCACTCCGTAACTCTTTCGAGCAAATAAATAAATAAATAAAATAAAAAACTTAAAACTTAAAAATAACTATCAACATTGTTTAGCAGAATCTTCATCATTACAATGCATTAAGTTTTATTTTCCAAATAAGTCATTTTTCCTGTTTTTCATTTTTTTGATATTTACTTATTTTTACTGGAAAGGCAGATACACAGAGAAGAGGAGAGACAGAGAGGCAGATCTTCTGTCTGATGATTCACTCACCAAGCGGCCACAACTGCTGGAGCTGAGCCAATCCAAAGCCAGGAGCCAGGAGCCAGGAGCTTCTTCCTGGTCTCCCACATGGGTGCAGGGTCCCAAGGCTTTGGGCCGTCCTCGTCTGTCTTCCCAAGCCATGAGCAGGAAGCTGGATGGGAAGCGGGGCCGCCAGGATTAGAATTGGCGCCCATATGGGATCTCAGAATGTTCAAGGCGAGGACTTTTAGTCACTACGCTATCGTGCCAGGCCCATGCTTCTTAGTTTTTAAAATAGGGAATGCTCAACAGGTGTTTTTTAAAAAATATATTTTTATTTTTAATTCTGAATTATGTGATATAATTTTGCATAGGCTGGGATTCCCCCCCAAACTCCCATCCCCTGACAGATTTTCCACATTTTACTACAGTGGTGTAGTCCTTCATAAGGAATTATAATTCCATCAATCTCTTATTTAAGTCTACCCCGACATTGTTCATACAGACAATGTCAAACAGTAGTCCAGCATCCCATTGTCTACACATGTCCAACAGTTTCATTGGGAATCCATCATTTGTCTGGAAGCACAGATGCATGTTCCATTGTTCCCCCACATCTGTATATGTTAGACCCCAGTACTCCATCACTATAATTCCATAATTGAGAAGCCATGAAACAAGGTCAACAACCGGTATGAGTTAGAACAGCCACAACAACAACCACCACCACAACAACAACAAATTACAGCACCACGTGAAAATGCACCACTGAGTAACAATAAGGAAACACAAAAGTCTCTTGGGAAAAATGATGCTACCATGTAATTCATGAGCCAGTGATGAATTCGACAAGAGAAAAGATATTATTTGAAATAAACAAAACTGTAATAAAAAGCAGCAAAACACATGGAATACAGCCTAAAAAGCAAGCAAACAAACAAAAAACTGTATGAATCAGATTATTGAAATTACACTTTCCATGTTGATGTTCTTATGTAAGAGAGAACATATGGTATTTGTTCTTTTGTGATTGACTTTTTTCACTGAGCATGATGGTCTCTAGTTGGGACCACCTAGTTGTAAATAGTATAAATTCATTCTTCTTAACAGCTGTGTAATATTCCATGGAGTAGATGTACCACCATTTCTTTAACCACTCTTCTTTGGACACACATCAGGATTGTTTCCTTGTCTTTGCTATTGTAGATTGTGCTGTTGCAAATATAGGATTACAGATCCCCTTCTCTCATGCAGATTTCACTTCTTTTGGGTATATTCCTAGGAGCGGGATAGCTGGTTCATATGGCAGGTTTATTTGCAATTTTCCAAGCACTCTTCATACACACTGATTTCCATAGTGGTTATACTAGCCCACACTCCCACTAGCAGCGAAGGAGGGTGCCTTTCTCCACACATCCACACGAGCAGGTGTTGTTTGTTGAGTTCTGAATGTAGGCCAGTCTCACTGGAGTTATGTGCTACCACAATGTAGTTTTCATTTGTATCTCTCTGATGGCTAGGGAGCCTCAGCATCTTTTCATATGTGTATTAGCCATTTGAATCTGTTCTTTTGAAAAATGTCTGTTCATTTCCTTTGCCCATTTTGTTACAGGGTTTTTTGTCGTTGTTGTTGTTTGTTTATTTGTTTTGTTTCTATCCCTGGGTTTCTGAAGTTCTTTGTAAATCCTGGATATTAGTCCCCTAACACTTGTGTAGTATGCAAAAATTTTCTCCCATTCTGTTGGTTGCTTCTTCACTTTGTTAATTTTTTCCTTTGCTGTACAGAAGTTTTTTAGTTTGGTGTAGTCCCAATTGTTCATTTTGGCTTTGGTTGCCTTTGCTTTTGACGTCTTTTCTAAGAAGTTTTTTCCTGTTCCTATATCTTGGAGTGCATTTCCTATTTTTTCCTTTAGTATTTTGATGGTTTCTGCGTGTAGATTGAGGTCCTTGATCGATTTAGAGCTAATTTTCATATTCTGTGACTGGTATGGGCCTTGATTCTTAATTCCGCAAGCTGCTATCCAGTTTTGTCCCAACAGCATTTGTTGAATAATCCAGGATTTTTGCCTGGATTGTTTTCAGTTTTTCTTTCAAACATTGGTTGACAATACATGTGTGGTCTCCCTTCTGGTGTTTCTACTCTGTTCCACTGATCTTCTCTGTGTCTGTACCATTACCAGACTGTTTTGATAACCACTTCTCTGTAGTATGTCTTGAGGTCTGTTATTCCTACAGCTTGATTTCTATTTTTTGGGCTAGCTTTGGCTATTCGAGGTCTTTTGTGATTCCAGATGAACTTTTGTATCATCTTTTCTATTTCTGAGAAGAATGTTGTTGGGATTTTGATTGGGATTGCATTGAATCTGTATATTGCTTTGGTAATATGGTCATTTTGATAATGTTGATCCTGACAATCCAGGAACATGGTAAGGTTCTCCATTTTTCGTGGTCGTCTTCTATTTCCTTTTTTAATGTTTTATAGTTTTCATCATAGAGGTCTTTCACAAATTTACTTAGCTTCATTCCTAGGTATTTCTGATTCCTCTTCTCTATTTCATCAATAAGGTTTTGTCAAAGAGAAAGATATATGGAAAAATTACACTTAAGGCAGTATTACCACACAACTGTGTTCTACAAGTAATATTTCTAAATATTAAACCTGTTTTGTCTGCTTAAGAGGTGCGTTTTCTGTTATTTTCTGTTATTAACATTTTTCTTTATTAGCATTTTTCTTAAAGTTTAACAATCCGCTGCTTTCTCCATGTTAAGTTTATCTGTATATGTATTATTTAGGAGATATTCTCTTGAAGTTTGCTTTCATCTCACTGCATTTCACAGCTAGTAAGGAACTTAACATAATACTATCATGTTCTTTTCTAAGATGAGGAAATAGTCACTTGGCAAAGGCTACATATATGTTTTATGGTAAAGCTTAGTTCACAGCTCTCTTCAGTAGATGGTACTTTAAATTCTCTCTTCACTTTGCTTTTCTGCCAGATATTTCTAATTCCTAACATTTTCTCATGCTTATCTCTTCATTTTCATCAATTAAAGACAGTTGCAGACCATTTAGTTTCTAAATGTGTTCAGTGGGGAGGATGCTTTGTAGATAAATATTTTAAAAATTGAAAGCAAAAGTGACTGTGGAATCATGAGATGTGATCCACAAGAATAACTCCAGTTCTAAGTAAAACTGAGACCTACAAGCCTTTAACAGTTTTCCCACAAAGCGGTTTCTTTAAGTTGTACATTCTAAATACTTCTCAGTCCACATATACGCAGAAGCCAGAACTGAGTAATTTTCAACTTTTCAACCTTTCATGCTCAATTCAATATTTTTCAGCTTTTTAAAAAACTGTTTATATAAAGTGGACAAATTTCACATATATCACACTACAGATTTAAGAGCTTAGTGACACCTTTCACCCTAAACCCCTTCGCTCCCAAATTCATATTGACTCTCTTCCTTCCATATTGATTCTTTTCTATGTTCACAATAGAATATTTTCACTGCACTTTACAATAACAGGCTTAATTAGGTAAAGATATCAACAGATGGCAAGTAGAAGATAATAACAAAGAACAAAACAAAATAAAACAAAAGATATACTATATCATGGGTGTATAAGCAAACTGTACACAATAATCAAATTCCAGAATGACACTCTCACATTATGTACAGATTATATACATTTGCTTCTTCTCCATTATTTAGTAATCACAGATTAGGAAAAAAGCATATTTTAAAAGCATCTTGACCATTCCTTTACAGCTTTTTAAAAATCTTTTAAAATTTATTATTATTATTATCATTTTATGATACAGTTGCATAGGCTCCTGGGATTTCCCTTATCCCCTCACCAACCAACTATTTCCTCTATATCATTATTAAAGTACAGTCAAATGTCCATCATTGTGGGCATGGACAAAGGCAGAGAGTCCAGCATCGTATTGTCAAGATATAGTAAACAGTTTCATTGGTAAGTCCATCTTTGTCTGGAAGTAGAGAGGCATACTACATTGTATCCTCACATCTGGATATGTTAGTCTCCATTTCACAGTTACCATACATCCCCCTAAATGAAAAGCCACAATACATAATAAACAACAGGAAGAAAAGTAGAAATTAAAAACACCATGAAGTTAAATAACATGCTACTGAATGATTAATGTGTCACTGAATTAATGAAAAAGAAAATCAGGAACCTTCTTGAAGAAAATAATGGTACTATATAATTGATGAGTCACTGAATAATTTAATCAGAAGAAATTGTTTTGAAGAGATGAAACTAACAAACACAAAAACATCAAAATCCATGAGATACAGTTTCTGCCGATTTTTCTTTGTGAAATGGGTCTCTTCTAGACAACAAGTAGATGGGTTTTGTTTTTTAGTCCAGTCTACTAATCTATGATGTTTGATTGAGCTTAAGCCTTATACATCCAGGGTTAATATGTATGGGTGGTACTTTGGTCCTGTCATTTTAGGAATGGGTTATTCATTGATTTAGTCTTCTGTTGTCATTTTAGTGGGATGTTCTTCCCATTTGCCTTTGGTTTTGTTGGGTGCTATTCCTCTTCTCTGTCAAGAGAATATCTTGAAATATCATTTGTAGGGCAGTTTTGGAAGAGGCAAATTCTTTTAACTTGTCTTTACTCTGGAAGAATTTTATTTCATTTTTAAAGACAAAAGAAAGCTTTGCTGGATATGTTAACATGGGCCGACAATTTTTTGCTTTTAGAATCTGGAATATGTCACTCCATTCTCTTCTTGCCTGTAGAGTTTGCTGTGAGAGGTCGCCTGTGAGTTTAATTGGTATTTCTTTATATGTCAGTCGATTTTTTCAAGTGCACATTTAAGGATCTTTTCCTTATGTTCGATTAAAGAGAGCTTGATTATCATGTGTCATGGTGAAGATTGCTTTTGATCAAGCCTGTTGGGAGTTCTGTGCCCCTCCTGGATCTTGTTTCCCAATTATTTCTCCAGATTAGGGAAATTATCCTTTATTATTTCATTAAGTATAACTGTAACACCAGCTTCTATTTCTGCACCTTCTGGGACTCCCATAACTCTTATATTAGGCCTCTTAATAGTGTCTTTCAATTCTTGAGTACTTTTTTTGGCCTGATCCAGCTCTGCTTCCAGCTTTTCATTTGCGTCTCCCTGGTGACAGGAAATATCTTCCAATTCTGAGATTCTTTCTTCTGTTTGCTTCATTCTATTTTGGAGACTCTCCAATGTACTTTAAATTTGCTCTATTGGGTTCTTAATGTCTGATATATCAGCCTTGATTTGTTTGGTTGCTGCTATTTCTTGTGTAACATATTCCTTAAATTCTTTGAACTCTTGTATGTGCCTCTCATTGTTTTAAATTTATTTATTTTTATTTTTATTGGAAAGGCGGATATACAGAGAGGAGAGACAGAGAGGAAGATCTTCCGTCTGATGATTCACTCCCCAAGTGAGCAAAACGGCCGATGCTATGCTGATCTGAAGCCAGGAGCCTCTTCCGGGTCTGCCACGCGGGTGCAGGGTCCCAAAGCTTTGGGCCGTCCTGGACTGCTTTCCCGAGCCACAGGCAGGGAGCTGGATGGGAAGTGGGGCCACCGGGATTAGAACCGGTGCCCATATGGGATCACGGGCGTGCAAGGCGAGGACCTTAACCACTGTGCCATCGCGCTTGGCCCGACCTCTCATTGTTGATAAGAAGCTTTATAATGAGTTTTCTGAAATCTATGTCCCCCAGTTTCCCAATGTCTTCTTCACTGAACTCTGAAGTTGGCATAGGTTTTTGCTCCTTTACAGGGGAGTCTTCAGTAATATTCATTTTGTCTTTATGTCTTCTTTTGCTCTTGATCATTGTATTTCTAGTTGGATTCTTCTCCTTGGGACAGGTTTCTAAGCTGTGTCACCCGCAGGTCTACAGTTTGATTTTACTTACTATGGTTGGTACTCAGCTCTTTGCTTGCAGCCAATTTTGCCACTCCCTCTAACAAGTTCCAGGTATGGGTTCTTATATTAGATTTCTACCGTGGTCTCTGTAGTCCCAGCTCCTGGCTCACCAGTCTCAACCTGCTGTGATACCATGCTGGGTTGCACTGCTGTCTCTGCAACCTTTCTCCTACTTCTGGTTGGAGCAGGACCTAGGATTAGGGAGATACCAGGTGTCCTATATAGCTAGGTTGTTGGTGGTGATGATCTTGCCAGAACCTGTTGGACATTAGGTCTGGGTGCCACATGGACCTATTTTGACCTGTACAATGCCACAGTTGGTATTATTTTCCGGTGGGACCGGTGCAATGCATGGACTCAGTGAGTTCTCATGAGTTCAGCACATGAGCAGCTCACTGTTGTCTCCTGCAGTCCTAAAACTTTTGCCACAGTGTAATAATGGCACCTGACATGCCACTACTAGAATTCTTGATCTGCTGGCTATCAGGTCTGAGTGCTACCCAGACCTGTCTTCGGTGGAACTTGTAGCATGCCATGTTGCCACAGTTCACTGAGTCAGAAATGAGTTCACTTCCAGCTCAGCGTATGCTCAGTCCTTTCACTTGCCTTTGCCTCTGTAAGCAACATGGTGCTTATTTGGCTCTAGTGGGCTGACTGGGCTGTGAAATCCCCCCTGTTCCTGCACTGCCCTTTTGGGACCTGCTGCTCTGTCTCTGCCCCTGGGCCAAACAGAACAGCAGGATGGACAGTTCTTTGTCTGGGTTCACCTCCCAAGCTCCCAGTGCAAATCCCTTCCCACCTGGTTGCTGGTGGTTTTCGGGCTGCTGGTGGATTTCAGACTGCAGTTAGCTGAATGTCACAGGAGTATCAATTACTGCAACACCACACCATTGTTTTCGCAGCTTTCCTGTGTCTGACAGTCTCCAGGTACCTCTCTGCTGTTGTTCTGTCCTCTCCTATTTCCTGGAATGTGTCCTCTCTGCTTCACCCTGATTAAATGTTTCTTTGTTGTTTAAACGTGTCCTTACCCTATTCTGCCATCTTGATTTCCCTTTTAACAGCTTTTTATCTGTGCTTTCCATCAGCAATTTATGTTCTTAATATGTCTGATGTGGGTTATAGTAGTATTTTTTATTTTTTTTAATTAGTTACGTTGCATATGTGACACAGTTTCATAGGCTCAGGGATTCCCCCAACCTCTCCCCTACCCTCCCCCCATGGTCGATTCTTCCACCTTGTTGTTATATTACAGTCCAAGTTCAGTCAAGATTCTTTCATTGCAAGCATATACCAAGCATAGATTCCAGCATCTTATTGTCTAGATAATTCAACAGTCTCTTCGGGAGACCATCTCTGATCTGAAGGCAGAGCTAGCAGAATATCATCCCAATCAATTTAAAGCCACAACATAACATCAACAACAATTTATTACAGTAGGGAATTAATTGACATGGTATTTAGTAACCAATATGTTAAATAAATGCGAGTTCCTAAGCACATCCTGTGACTACTTCATTGACATTTCAATTTTAGTTTATATACTACCGGTTTCTATATACCTTAAAATGGCTATAGGGTACTATTCAGCTGTCTCATGTTTATTTTTATTTTAGTATTTAGCAGTTAATAATGTTGCTGAACTTGGCAGATTTTAGGATACTCCAAACAGGTTTATAACTCTAACAAGGCATATGTAAACAATTGAGGTGCAGAGCAGTTTTAGGAGGGGTGTACAGAGAAATCTTCAATACCCTAGTGAGGAGTAACTAATCTTTGTGTTCTTCCTAGTAAGGTAGTACACAGTACCTGTAAACTGTAATATTATTTCAACCCCAAACAGCCTGTATCTCATGCAATAAGATATTGTGATGAAAGCAATGAACCAATAATCAATGTGAGGCAGACTGCTTATGATCTACATCGAAAATTGTAAAACCTAATATACTTTTAGGACCCTAAACTACTCGGAAATGGGGTGGGAGAGCAGAGAAACCTTCCATCTCCTTAGAAAGTGCAAGTCAGATGTGAAGTATAACCTATCAGGAACATAACAGGTAACTTATAGACAACCAATTCAAATCAGCATTAGACAATAATAAAACTACAAACATACAGGGGGAATCAAGAGCAATCCTGATAACCTCTTAACAGGAGGCCATATGCACAGAGCAGGGGGGGACCCCAGAGTAGAGCAGGGGGACAGGAGAAGGCTTGTATCCCAACCCTGGGGACTCCTGGATCCTCACCAAGGACTATCAGTACGGGCACCAAGGACTACATCCCAACTGCCAAAGAGACCACGGGGAATTGGAGTGCCTTTGGAGGCTGAGATCCCTGAGGTCACCCACCCCTATCTGGATCTCCCACATGGGATGGAAGAAGCCCAGATCCTTCCTTGCAGGATCCAAGGTCATCAGAACAACAGCCAGGAGACCTGAGTGGTCCACAGAAACAGAACAGTAAACTTCCTTCGGGACTCAGGAGAGGAGCTTTCTCTGGTGCATACTTAGTTCCAACTTTGGATCCCCACCCTCTCTTGCAATGACAATCAGGGTAGCTCCAGAGCGCCCCCCCCCCCCCACACACACATTAGAATAGACAGACAGAAAACAACAAGGAAAGCTTAGAACCAGACAGGAAATGGTCAGCATGGACTCACACATACTTTACTAGGATTATAGTAGTATTTAACGAAAATTGTGGGAAGTTCTGGATTTAGATGAGAGACACTTGCACAAGACCAAATAGATCAAAACCAACATGGAGCTTAATGTAACTATGCTTTTGATGGTTTGCAATAGGCTCTATAATCAATTAATTAATTAAGCTGTAACCAACTGACTTGTTGATCAAACAGGCTGAAGAGAATTAAGTTTCACATGCTAGGATAATTATTTTTTTCTTTTTTCTTGTTATTATCCATTTATGATACAGTTCTATGTCCAATGGGATTTACCTTAATGCCTTGCCAATCCCTTCCCCACTGAGTTCACCTATATTATTATTATAGTATAGTTCTTTTTTTTTGTTTTTTTTTATTTTATTTATTTATTTATTTATTTATTTTATTGTTGCTTACATTGTATTATGTAGTACAGTTTTATAGGCGCTGGGGATTCCCCCCACCCCTCCCATACCCCTCCCACCATGGTGGATTCCTCCACCTTGTTGCATAACCATAGTTCAAGTTCAGTTGAGATTCATTGCTTGCAAACACATGCCTAGCATAAAGTTCAGCGTCTTATTGTCCAGATAAGTTCAGTGGCCTCTTGGGGAGACCTTCTATGGTCTGAAGACAGGTCTAACAGAGTAAAGATCCGGTCAGTTAAAAGCCCCAACAAGGCCTCAGTATCAATATACAACATTATGGAATTAATTGACATAGTATTGGGTGAACAATATGTTAAAAATAATGCAAGTTCCCTTCTTCGAAACATCTGGGTTGAGACAGTATCAATGACAGGTTCAAAAAATAACAAACAACCAAAGAAAAAATTACAGGTTAAATCAAGGCAAACATGTGGTATCTAATCTTTTGGGATTGGCTCATTTCCCTTAGCATTATAGTTTCCAGTTGTGCCCATTTAGCCAGAAAGAACTGCATTTTGTTTTTTTTTAATAGCTGAGTAGTATTCCATGGAGTAGATGAACCAAAGCTTTCTTATCCAATCTTCTGCTGATGGGCATTTCGGTTGCTTCCATGTTTTTGCAATTACTGATTGTGCTGCAATGAACATAGGGATGCATGTTGGTTTGTCGTAAAACAGGTGTTTTGGATATATTCCTAGGAGTGCTATTGTTGGGTCATATGTTATGCAGATTTTGAGTTGTTTGAGTGTTCTCCAGACTGATTTCCATAAAGGCTGTACCAACAATACAAATGCTACTGAATGAGCAATGTGTCTCTGAAAAAATGAAAATCAAAAAACTTCTTGAAGAAAACAGTGCTAGTGTATGGTCTATGTGTTACTGAAGAAATCAATAAGAAAAACGTCCTTTTAAAGCTTTGTCAGCATGGACTCCCAAATACCTTACTAGGTAGGACACAAAGAGTAAGTACTCCTCACCAAGGTATCGAAGATTTCTCTGCACACCCCTCCTATAACTGTTTTGCACCTCAATTGTTGAAATGTCAATGGAGTAGTCACAGGATGTGGCTAAGAACTTGTATTATTTTTAACATATTTTTTACTCAATACTATGGCCACTAATTCCATAATGTTATAAATTGTTGTTGATTTATGTGAGGGCTTTTAATTGATCGGGATTTTACTAGGTTGGCTCTACCTTCAGACCAGAGAAGGTCTTCCCAAGAAGCCACTGAACTTACCTGTACAATAAGATGCTGGATTCTATGCTTGGTATATGCTTGCAATGAAGGAATCTCAACTGAACTTGAACTGTGGTAATGCAACAAGGTGGAGGAATCCACCATGGGGGGAGGGTTAAGGGAGTGGTGGGGGGAATTCTAGTACCTATAAAACTGTATAACATAATACAATGTTAATAATAATAAAAAAAGAAAAACATCCTTTTTGAAGAAATGAAAATAAAAACAAAAATATCAAAAGCCATAAGATGCAGCAAAAATAGTATTGAGAGGAACATTTATAATATCAGATTGTTACTTAAAAATCGAAATATCTCAAATAAATGATCTAACAATGCATCTCAAGGACTTATTAAAAAGAAAAAATGAACAGGAAGCAAGAATTGGTAAAAGCCACAGCAAAAGCAAATGGAATTGTAACTAAAATAACTATAAATTGTGACAAGGAAGAGTCATTTTTAAGAAGATGGACAAAACAAACTTGTAGCTAGACTAGCAAAAAAAAAAAAACCCGAATAGAAAAAAAAAAAAGTAATATTAGACATGAAAAAGAAAACATCATAAAAAAACTAGTAAGATGATTTTTTCTTGCTGAAAGGATCCTCTGATGATTATGTGGTGTCCTTCTTCATCTCTTTTAACATATTTCACATCAAAGTCTCCATTATCTGTTATAAGAATAGCTGTACCAACTCATTTTTTCTTTGCACTAGCCTGGAATATCTTTTTTTTTCATCATTTGATTTTCAGTTTCTGCATACCTTTGTTGGTGTTATGTGCCTCCTGTAGGCAACAGATAGATGCTTTTTGCTTTTTTATCCAATCAGGTAGTCTATGACACTTGATTAATGACCTTAAGCCATCTATATCCAGGGCTAATACTGACAGGTAGCAATTTGTTCCTGTCACTTTAGCAATGCGTAATTCATTGTTTTAGTGTTGTTGTTTTATTGGGACGTTGTCCACATTTGCCTTTGATTTTGGTAGGTGCTATTCCTTTTCTCTGTCAATAGAACATCTTTAAGTATCGTTTGTAGGGCAAGTCTGAAACAGGCGAATTTTTTTGAGCTTGTTTTTAATGTGGAAGAATTTTATTTCATATTCATACAGCCAGGAAAGTTTTATTGTGTACATTATTCTGGGCTATCATTTTTTTTTCCTTTTAGAATATTGAACATGTCACTCCATTCTCTTTTGGCCTCTAGAGTTTCCTCTGAGAGGTCAGCAGTGAGTCTGACTGGGGTTCCTCTATATATTAATTGCTTTTTTTAAAACTTGCATATTTAAGGATCTCTTCCCTGTGTTCAACTGAAGAGAGCTTGATTATCATCTGTTGAAGTGAAGATCAAGAATATTTGGGAGGTCTGTGCCCCTCCTGCATTTTAGTTCCTAATTCTTTCTCTAAATTAGGAAAGTGTTCTTTTGTTATTTCATTGCATATGTTTTAAAATCCAGTTTCTCTTTCCATGCTTTCTGGAACTCCCATATTCAGCTTTTTAATAGTGTCCCTATATTCTTGAATGCATTTCTTACCTTGACTCAGTTCCTCTTTCAGTTTTTGGATTGTTTCCCCATTACTGAAGGAAGTGTCTTCCAATTCTGAGATTCTTTGTTCTGCCTTGCTCATTCTATCATTGAGACTTTCCAATAAAATTTTAATTTACTCCATTGTTTTATTAATTTTAACATATCAGCTTTCATTTGATTCATTGCTATTTCCTGTATTATTTAAATTCCTTAGACTCCTGTATGCGCTTCTTATTGTTGTTAAAAAGCGTTATAGTAAGTTTTTCAAAGTCTTTATCCCTCATTTCCTCAATGTCTTCCTCAGTTAACTCTGGGGTTGACAAAGGCTTTTGAATCTTTGCAGGGGAGGCATCAGTAATATTCATTGTGCCTCAGTCTATTCTGTTTAGCAGATTCTTGTCCATAGGGCCAGTTTCTAAGTTGGGTTGCCCACTGGTATACAGGTGGATTTTATTGATTGAGTTTGGTACTTGGTTCTTCATTTGTAGCCACTGCTCCAGTCAGTTTCAGTCCCAGGCTCTTATGCTAGGCTTCCACAATGGTCTCCACAGCTCCAGCTCCTGGCTCACCACTCTCCACTGCATGTGGTCATGTGCTGTGGCTGCACTGTTACCTACACATCCTTTCTCCCACTCCCAGTTCAAACAGTGTTTTGGATAAGGAAGATGCCAGCTGTCCTAAATCACTGTGTTGTCAGCAGTGCTGGTTTAGTCAGGACCTACTGACCATTATGTCTGAGGACCACCCAGACCTATTGTGGGTGGAACCCATAGGAAGCCAGGTTGTTATTTTCCCTGCGAGACCAGTACAATGTGTTGAGCCAGGAGTGAGTTCTCCCTTGGATCAGCCTGTGCAGCTTGCTGTTGTTCCTTCAGCCCCCTCACAGCCTTTTTCTCAGTACACAAAAAGGTGCCCAATGTGGCACTGGTGGAGGTCTGATCTGTGAAGTCCATCCTGTTGCTGCACCCATCTGCTTGAGTTCTGCTATTCTACTTCTGCTCATGGTTGAATCAAGTAATTCAGCAAGACAGGCAGTTCTATGTCTGGGTTCACCTCCTGAGCTCCCAGTGAATCTGTTTCCCATCTGGCCACTGGTGGAGAGACGATCACCAATTGCTGACTATTGCTGAGGTATCTGGCCACGATGACACCGTTCTGCTCTCTGATACTTCACCATGCCCACGGGTCTCAGGTGTCCCTCTGCCATTGGCCTGTCCTCTCCAATCTCCTGGGATCATAGCCTCTCTGCCTCATGCAGGTTCATGACTCTCAGTGTGTTTAAATGTGTCCTTATCCTATTCTGCCATCTTGTTTTTCTGAGATTTCTTAAAAACATACAGAAGAATCCAGAAATATACTTACTAGGTAATGAAGCAATTCCACAGCTGGGTATATACCCAAAAGACACCTGTACTGCCATATTTATAGCAGGACTGTTTACAAGAGTCAAAATTTACAAATAAGGTGTCTACCATCAAATGAATGTATAAAGAAAATGCACATATACACAAAGGAATATTTTTCATCTATAAAAGGATGAAATTCCACTATCTACTTCAAGATGAATGCAACTGGATGCCATCATGCTGAGGAAAAAAGCTGGACACAGAAAAAAACTGCATGTTCTCTCTTATATAAGAAAGTAAAAATTAATAGAAAATTTTTTAAAAGTTTAAAAAGGGAACAAACAAAAAAGCAAAAGCAAAGAGAGAAATTCCTTGTATTAGTATTGTTGCAAATACAGTTTGCTGCAACTGTTGTATACCTTTGTCTAGAATGTTATACTAATCTTGTGAATATACAGGGATTGCAATTATAACCACAAATACTGATAAAAAAGGAAAAGTAAGGAGAGCTACTGTGGGAGCAAGAGAGTGAGGGAAGTTTTAATGTATTCTTGGAACAGTGCTTTGGAACACACAAAATGCATTCTCTATATTATTTTTAAAAAAGGAAGGTCTCTTCAGTAGATGCTATTGGGACAACAGAATCATATCCTATAGAAATAAGAAGCAAGGGCCCAGCGGTGTGGCCTAGCAGCTAAAGTCCTTGCCTTGAACGTGCCGGGATCCCATATGAGCGCCGGTTCTAATCCCAGCAGTTCCACTTCCCATCCAGCTCCCTGCTTGTGGCCTGGGAAAGCAGTCGAGGACGGCCCAAGGCTTTGGGATCCTGCACCTGCGTGGAAGACTCGCAAGAGGTTCCTGGTTCCCAGCTTCAGATCAGCAAAGCACTGGCCCTTGCGGCTCACATGGGGAGTGAATCATCGGACGGAAGATCTTCCCCTCTGTCTCTCCTCCTCTCTGTATATCTGACTTTGTAATAAAAAATAAATAAATCTTTAAAAAAAAAGAAATAAGAAGCAAGACCCATGCCTTTCACCATACACAGAGATGAAATCTAAATGGACAAAAGAGTTAAATCTACACCCAGAAACCTTCAAACTTTTGGAATAAAAAATTGCAAATACTCTGCAAGATATAGGTGTAGGCACTGACATCCTAGAAAAATCATCAAAAGCAAAGGAAGTCAAACCAAAATAAACAAATGGGACTACATTAAGCTAAAAATCTTCTGCACAACAAAGGAAACAATCAACAAAGTACAAAGGCAATCAACAGAATGGGAGAAGATCTTTGCATACTACACAGGAGACAAAGGGCTAATTTCCAAAATACACAAAGAACTCCAGAACAACAATAACATCAAAACAAACTGGTCAAAAAATGTTCATGGGAAATGGGCAGACACTTTACAAAGGAACAAATTCAAATGGCTAACAGACACATTAAAAAATCCTCAAGCTCTCTGGCAATAAGGGAAACTGAAATAAAAACAACACTGTGGTTCCACTTAACGCCAGAAAAAATTTCCCACATGCAGAATTATACTGACAACACCTGCTGGTGAAGTAGTGGAGAAAAAGGAACCCTACTCCACTGCTGGTGGGATTGCAGGCTGGTGCAACCACTATGGAAGTCAGTAAAGAGAACACTTCAGCAATTGAACATCTACCTACCATAGAACACAGCAATAGCACTCCTAGGAATATGTGTAAAAGATTTGTTATACAAGAAAGCAACATGCACTCCAATATTTATTGCAGCACAATCAACAATCACAAGAACATGGAAACAACCTAAATGCCCATTAACAGAGGACTGGATAACAAACAAACAAAAAGCTGTGGTTCACCTATACTATGGAATACTACTCAGCTATTAAAAAAATGAAATACACCTGTTTTACGACAAACCAACATGCATCCCTATGTTCATTGCAGCACAATCAGTAATTGCAAAAACATGGAAGCAACTGAAATGCCCATCAGCAGAAGATTGGATAAGAAAGCTTTGGTTCATCTACTCCATGGAATACTACTCAGCTATTAAAAAAAACAAAATGCAGTTCTTTGTGGCTAAATGGGCACAACTGGAAACTATAATGCTAAGGGAAATGAGCGAATCCCAAAAGATTAGATACCACATGTTTGCCTTGATTTAACCT
Source organism: Ochotona curzoniae (assembly GCF_017591425.1). Taxonomy (NCBI): domain Eukaryota; kingdom Metazoa; phylum Chordata; class Mammalia; order Lagomorpha; family Ochotonidae; genus Ochotona; species Ochotona curzoniae. Next base: position 34,972,839 of record NW_024465023.1, read on the forward strand.
GTAATTTTTTCTTTGGTTGTTTGTTATTTTTTGAACCTGTCATTGATGCTGTCTCAACCCAGATGTTTCGAAGAATGGAACTTGCATTATTTTTAACATATTGTTTACCCAATACTATGTCAATTAATTCCATAATGTTGTATATTGATACTGAGGCCTTGCTGGGGCTTTTAACTGACCGGATCTTTACTCTGTTAGACCTATCTTCAGACCATAGAAGGTCTCCCCAGGAGGCCACTGAACTTATCTGGACAATAAGACGCTGAACTTTATGCTAGGCATGTGTTTGCAAGCAATGAATCTCAACTGAACTTGAACTATGGTTATGCAGCAAGGTGGAGGAATCCACCATGGGGGGAGGGGTATGGGGAGGGGTGGGGGGAATCCCCAGCGCCTATAAAACTGTACTACATAATACAGTGTAAGCAACAATAAAAAAAAAAAATGAAATACAACACTTTGTGGCCAAATGGGCCAAACTAGAGACCATTCTGCTAAGGGAAATGAGCCAGTCTCAAAAGGCCATATATCATGTTTGTTCTAATATATAAGATAATATGATATGAAATCTAGGGTTATTACATGTGAATGTTACCTTATGTCACTTCATACTTACCTGTATCTTCTGTAATAAGATCTTATGATGTAATTCATTAATCAACCATGCATAAAAGACTGATTGCTTATAATTATCTGAGATGGTCAATGTTGCTTTTATCACTGTTATTGGTATTACCCATAAAGAATGAAGATATAGTCCTCTTTGTACCTACATTAGGACCCTGGGATACAAGAATGTACTCACAAAGAAATGACTGACTAGTCTCCTACATGGGTGGGAGACACTCCAGTGGCAGTATGATGGACTTGGGAAATTCATGAGACACCCATTGTGAGACTGCAGGGGAGAGTAGAAGGGAGGGGAGGGAACTTGGGGAAGGGGGAAGGGAGACCCAAACACCAACTAAACTGTATCAAAAAAATGAAAAAATAATATACTACAGCCTCAGTGACCAGTGGTTACTTTAAAAATTATTGTATATAGGTAAAATCATCATTTCCCATTCAATTACTGCTTATAATCATTGTCTATATTACCATTAAACTACAGTCCTTTCTGCTTCTTACTTCTTAAGGTTCTTATTAGATGAAAGTACTAAGCATTTTTACTGTAATATAAGTTTAAAATGTTTGTCTGAACAACTTAAAAGAAAAAAAAGAGAGTTAGTCTTGGAAGAAGAGAATACCATTATATTAGAATTGTATCTATAAATTATTTTGTTAAAAACTAAAATTTAAAAAGCTCTAAATTTTAAAATTATTTTATTTGAAAGTGATAGAGAGAGCAAGAGCAAGACAGAGAGAAGGAGACAGAAAGGTCTTTCATCCACTGGTTTACCACCCAAATGGTCTCAACAGGTGGAGTTGGGCTGATCCTAAGCCAGAACCTTTTGATTTCTCACAAGGGTGTCCAGGCCCAAGGACATGGGCCATCTTCTGCTTGTTTCCCAGGTGCATTAAGAGGGAGCTGAATTAGAAGTGGATCAGCCAGGACTCAAACTGGAGCCCACATGGGATGCTACCACATGCTAGGATATAGTACTACCTCCTTAAAAAAAAAAAACTTAAAAAATAAATGAATCCAGTTCCACGGACTGTGAATGGAACAGGAAAATAAAGTTAACCAGACTAAGGCAGTTTGAATGATGCGACTAACATGCTATATACAAATCATTGGTAACTACAAGATACATTTTTCAAGAATTATGAAGCAACAGACTTTTGGCACCCAGCAGCCAGAGTCTCCAGGGACAGCAAGACAGCCTTGCCAACTTTCTTCATGTCCCTCAAAACATCCAGGTAGCCCATTATAAGAAGCACTGCCCACTGGAGTCATGGTAATGACCTTGGGAGCTCTATACAACAAAGACACAGGGGAGTAGCCAAGCATTCTTTTGTGAGTGGACTAGTCAACTGAAATACTGGGGAGCAGAGCAGCAGTCTCTTCCAGCAACCCTCACTCATTTTCATAGACACAAAAATGGTACTTAGTAACATTTAACAGCCTTTCATGAAAAAAACAATCCTTCAAAAATTAGATATAAAAATTTTATTGCACACAATAAAGGTATCATATTACAAACACACAGGTAACTGAATCAGGAAAAGCAAGCATGTTTTTCCTGGTCAAATAAGGAACAAGATGTACTTCCTTTTTCCATGCTTGGCATAATATTGGAAGCCTTATCCAGAGTGATAAGGTAAGATACAGAAATAAAGGGCATCTAAATATAAAGGATGAAGTCAAAACATCTTTGCAGACAATATGATTTTATGTACAGCAAAACTTAACGACTCTATCAATAGACAGGTTAGATTAATTTAGTAAGGTTGTGGGATACAAAATCATACAAAAATCAGCAACAATTTTACACACCAAAAGTGAACTTTCTGACAAAAAATTTTTAAGAAGCAATCACATTCAAATAGCCATCAAAAATAAATACTTAATAATAAATTTAGTCAATCAAGTGAATGATATCTACAAATATAATGGCACAGTTGTAGAAAGGATAATATATACCATTCTACTGGCATAGAAGGATAAATATAGTTTACAATGATTAATTGAATATTTCAAAATAGTCAGTATATGGAACTTTGAATGTTCCCAACACAAAACATAACTGTTTGTGATGATAAATATGTCAATTATCCTGATCTGATCATTGTACATGGTAGGTAAGTATTGGCATGTTGCACTGTAGCTAATATGTATGGTGGCATGGATATTTAGCACAGCAGTTAAGATGCCCCTCAGAATGCCTACATTCCATATCAGTGTGCTTGGTTTTGAGACTCAGCTCCATCCTGATCTTATGCTAATGTGCACTCTAGCAGGAAGTCTATAATGACTCAAAATAGTTAAATGTCCTGCCACCTACTGGAGATATCTGAATTTTTAATTTTCAGGATAAAGAGAGGGAGAGAAGGAAAGTGAGAGACAACATGAACATGAATGAATTATGCAGAACCAAAGTTTATGAGTATGCCTAACTAAAAAAATAATAAAAATGAGATATAGGGCCCGGCCCGGTGGCGCAAGTGGTTAAGTCCTCGCCTTGCACGCCCGGGATCCCATATGGGCGCCGGTTCTAATCCCGGCAGCCCCTCTTCCCTTCCAGCTCCCTGCCTGTGGCCCGGGAAAGCAGTCGAGGACAGCCCAAGGCTTTGGGACCCTGCACCCGCGTGGGAGACCCGGAAGAGGCTCCTGGCTTCGGATCGGCATAGTATCGGCCCGTTGCGCTCACTTGGGGAGTGAATCATCAGACGGAAGATCTTCCTCTCTGTCTCTCCTCTCTGTATATCCGCCTTTCCAATAAAAAATAATAAAAATAAATCTTTAAAAAAAAAAATGAGATATAAGAGAAAACAATGCAACAACCAATGATGCAATTTGTTGCCTATGAAAACAAAAGTATAATAACTGTAGCTTTAATTCCATGTGAAAATGTACTCCAATTTTGTAGTCATTTGCTAACATTTTCATGCATTTCATGTATTTGTTCTCAATTAAACCTGTTAATCTGGGAGCCAGTATTGCAGAGTACAGAGTAAGCTGCAGTCTGCAATGCCAGCATTCCATATGGGCAACACTTGAGTCCCAGTTGCTTCACTGATGATCCAGATCATTTCTAATGTGCTTGGGAAAGCAGCAGAAGATGGTCCAATTCCTTGGAATCTTGCACCCATGTGGGAGATTTGAATGAAGTTCCTGCCCCCTGGCTTTGGCCTGGTTAAGCTCTGGCTGTTGCAGACATGTGAGGAGTGAATTAGTGGATAAAGTGTTTCTCTCTCTCTCTCTCTCTCTGTCTCAATATACACATATATTATATATAATAATAATTTTACATTATTATATATATATATATATAATCTTCTTCCCTCCCACTCTTTAATTATACCTTTCAAATGAACAATCTTTTGCAAACCTGTTAGTCCATACCTATGAACCAGTGCTTTACGTAGGACTCCATTTTTTTCCCCAATAACGATCAATGCTTTCATGTCCTATCATTGGGTCTTTACACATGTTCACAAATGTTTTTGTCCCAGCATTTCCACTCTTCAGCCCCTACTTCTAAAATGCTATGTTCATTCCTCCATATAAAAACTGTCACAACCAAAACTTCTATATCAACTCAAGCACAAAGCATTCTCTGTTAACAGACTAGCACATTATACAAACACAAAAGACTCACAAGGCATATATAAATTGACTGAACAAATAACTGAATGTTATTTTAGTGGGAAAAGAGTATGTAAGTGGGCATGATAGGAGATGAGAGTCACAGTTCTTGTATACTTAGAAAAGAAGTTTACATGAGTGTATTAACTGCTCAGCATTTATTAAAGACATCTTCATGTCTCTGGGCCTACCTAGGTGGTGGGATTATAGGTAATTCATGTTATTGTTCTACATACATTTGCAAACAATTTATGTATTTTGTGTTCTTCATAAATCACACTATAAAGTGTTAAAACTCTAGAAGAGGCTTGGATTTTAGGAGTTGTTTAAATGAATAAAGACAAGATAGCCTAGGAAAGCTCCTCTGGCAGAAAGCCCAGGACAAGACATGTCAACCGAAGTACAGAGCTAAAGTATTAGAGGCTCAGAGAAGACAATGGCAAATACGTACAGGTCATCATTGTCTTAAATTCAACATTAGATCAGTTTATTTAAAACTAAAAACTATTTTCCTTAAAGAAACTCTTATAAAATATAGCTATTTTTAAATGTTATTTACTTATTGATATAAAAGAGGTTTAGTGCTAATATAAAGTATCTAGCAATAACTTACAATATTCTCTTTGTGGGAAATGTATTCTGAGCTCTAGTTTCAATAATAGAAGCACCTTTCCCTAGCAAAATCTCAAAAATGGGAGAAGAGAGCCCCACCAACACAAAAATTATAGTTCATAAGCTATTGGAAAACACTTCTTAGTAAACATTTAACTCCTACTAAGGAGTCCATCAAAATACTTTTACAAATTATTCTTTTTGGAAATCATAGGATTATTAAGAAAGAATATATTGCATTAAAATTTGGAAACCTTACATCAGAACTCCTACATTATTGAACTCATAAGTAATAGTTATTTCTTCGTATAATAGAGGATAGAAAAACTTATATTACTATTATAAAAGTGAAATGATTTCCATATTATTTTATGAAGTTGCAATGAGACACTTGAAAAATACTTAATATATCTTTGTGAAACAACTTATACAACACACATATAGATTCATGTTTCCACATTTCATGTAATTCAAGTATGAGAAAGTATAATTCCATGAGAAACTGCTTATAAAATAAGTAGAGAATACAGGTAGCAGGCATGGTGGCTTAGTACACTAATCATCTGCCTGTGGTGCCAGCACACCACTTGGGATGTTCAAGTCCAGCAGCTCTACTTTGGATCTGGCTCCCTGCTTATGGCCCGGGAAAGCAGCAGAGGACAGCCCAAGGCCAGAGGAGCTGGAAGAATCTCTTGGATCCCAACTTCATACCAGCATAGCTCTGGTAGCTGTGATCATCTGGGGAATGAATCAGTGGATGGAAGCTCTGTCTCTAACACTTTTGAGTAAAATAAAATAAACCTTTTAAAAGCAACAAGAAACGTAGAGTACAAATTCAGGAACTCATGCCCCTCTGATAACTGTTTTTGTCTCCCTTTTTAAAAAAAAATATTTTTATTGCAAAGGCAGATTTACAGAGAAAAAAAGAGACAGGAAGATCTTCAGCTGGTTCACTCCCCAAGTGACTGCAATGGCTGGAGCTAAGCCGATCCAAAGTCAGGAGCTTCTTCTGAGTCTCCCACAACAGGTGCTGGGGCCCAAGGATGGGAAGTGAAGCAGTGGGGACACAAATCAGCACCCACATGGGATCTGGGCACATGCATAGTGAGGGTTTAATCACTGAGCTACCACACCATGTCCTTTGCTAAATGTTTTATATCATGTTCTTTAATGTTCATTCTCTGATTCTTCATGAACCAAAAAAGTAATTTTCCCATCACACGAGAAAAGCAAAATGTGAGGGGCATTTAGGTCCAGCTGGTGACACTCTTTATCAATTCTATTTGCCTATGCAATGTCTATTTACCTATGCCCAACCCATTACCCTACAACTTGGAAGGCAAGGATTGCACGCATTTTTCGCATGATTTTCAGTGCCTACCATAAAGGCTTGCTCATAGTAAGCACTGAAAAGATATATGCCAGGTGAAAGGAATTTCTTCCTATGACATAATTCCAAAGTAGAATAAATTTTTCAAAGAATAACTGGGAAAAAACAGGCAGAATTCAGAGATGACTAACACCAAAAATTGACCATTTTAGATGGATAAAAGGTTCAAAGCTATTCATAGAACTGAGATTCTTTGGAACAACCATTTAAACAAAAAATAATTATGGGGAAAATATTCTCCTTGCTCTGTCACTAATTTAGATGGAGTTCCTATTTTGAATAGTGGTTGCCAACTTAGAGTCCATTCCATTGGATTATAAAATACTCAGTTTATTAAAAAAAATTGGTAATAAAGTATTATTACAACATGGATGTTTGACTACAAAGCTCTCTTTTCCTGTACATTGCCATTGCTAAATTGAAAATGTGTGACTTCAGGTAAACAACCAAGATAATATAAAAGTCTAACATGATGCAACCCTTCTAAATTACAAATACTTGCGGTTCATTATTTCAAGGTAAAATACTCAAAGGCAAGTTCTAAAAATGTGAAAACAACTACAGCTATATTTATGTCTTTTGCAATAGTCTAAAACAGGGATTTTTTTTCCCTTAAATGTATTTACTTGAAAGGTATTGTGACAGAGAAGGAGAGACAGAGATCTTCCACATAGTGGATCACGCTATAAAGGGCAACATTTCTGGGCTAGACCAGACAGAGATGTGAGCCAGGAACACCATCAGATCTCCCACGAGTGGCAGGGTCCACATAGTGATGCCATCTTCTGCTGTTTTCCCCTGTGCACCAGCAGGGAGATGGACTGGAAGCACCAAAGACAGGACTCAAATAGGCCTTCTATAATGAGACGCTGACACTGCAAGAAGCATGCTAACCCCCTGGGTCACAATGCCATCCGCAGAATATTTATTTTCGAACTTCAATGTACAGAATAATCACAAGATTTCTTTGTTGCAAGTGTAGACTCCCAACAAGATAGAAAGCCGAGAAATAAGCACAGGTGTTCATAAGGAACTGCTAACACAACAAAGCTGAGGAAACAGCAGTCTTTAATAAACGGTGATGGAAAATCTGCCCATATAAATACAAAATAATTACACTGAACTCTTTAAAACTTAATCAATTTATTTATTTTATTATTTCATGATACTGTTCCATAGGCTCTGGGACTTCCCTTTTTCCCCTCTCCAAATCTCTGCCCCCCCCAAACTAATTTTCCCTATATCATTACAAACCATCCTGAATGTACCTGATCTTAGAAGCTAAGCAGGGTTGGGCCTGGTTAGTACTTGGATTGGAAAAACTGAATCCTTATCATACACTTTATTCACATTTAAGCAGAAAGGATTAAATAGTTAAGTATAAAGCCTGAAAGTGTAAAACTATTAGAAGAATATACAGAATATATTACATTGCTCTGGGATATGAGTTTTTGAATATGACCTTGAAAGCAGAAGTAATAGTGAGGAGTGACTCAAACATCGGCCTTAAAGACCCCCAACAGTTTGGACTCAGCATCGTTTTAAGCACCTGCTTCCCTAGATCTCATTCAGCCTTTAGATTCATGCATCCTTTAGATTCAAACTTTGTTGTCTGTCAATCCACTGTAACTTTATTTTCCTGTAACCACCAATCAACTGTAACCTCACGGTGCCATATCTGACAGTCCTATTCATCAATCCTTTGCAGGCCTTTCCCCCTAGTCCTTGCTCAACACTGCACCCACAAATCCCCTACAACCCTGGCAATCCTGTCCAAAAATCCCTCGTGGCCCACACAAGGCCCTATCCACCAACCGATCATGGCCCCAGGATACCCACCCCCAACCATAACGGCACACTCCTGTGTGAGTACCACACTTATTCTTTTTTTTTTTTCTTTTTTTTTTTTTTATTGTTGCTTACATTATATTATGTAGTACAGTTTTATAGGCGCTGGGGATCCCCCCCCACCCCTCCCATACCCCTCCCCCCATGGTGGATTCCTCCACCTTGTTGCATAACCATAGTTCAAGTTCAGTTGAGATTCATTGCTTGCAAACACATGCCTAGCATAAAGTTCAGCGTCTTATTGTCCAGATAAGTTCAGTGGCCTCCTGGGGAGACCTTCTATGGTCTGAAGATAGGTCTAACAGAGTAAAGATCCAGTCAGTTAAAAGCCCCAACAAGGCCTCAGTATCATTATACAACATTATGGAATTAATTGACATAGTATTGGGTAAACAATATGTTAAGAATAATGCAAGTTCCATTCTTCGAAACATCTGGGTTGAGACAGTATCAATGACAGGTTCAAAAAATAACAAACAACCAAAGAAAAAATTACAGGTTAAATCAAGGCAAACATGTGGTATCTAATCTTTTGGGATTGGCTCATTTCCCTTAGCATTATAGTTTCCAGTTGTGCCCATTTAGCCACAAAGAACTGCATTTTGTTTTTTTTAATAGCTGAGTAGTATTCCATGGAGTAGATGAACCAAAGCTTTCTTATCCAATCTTCTGCTGATGGGCATTTCGGTTGCTTCCATGTTTTTGCAATTACTGATTGTGCTGCAATGAACATAGGGATGCATGTTGGTTTGTCGTAAAACAGGTGTTTTCCTAGGAGTGCTATTGCTGGGTCATATGGTATGCAGATTTTGAGTTGTTTGAGTGTTCTCCAGACTGATTTCCATAAAGGCTGTACCAATTTGCAGCTCCACCAGCAGTGGAGTAGGGTTCCCTTTTCCCCGCATCCTCGCCAGCAAGCGTCGTTGGTGTTCTTGTTTATGTGGGCCAATCTTACTGGTGTTAGGTGGTACCTCATCGATGTTTTAATTTGGATTTCCCTTATTGCTAGGGAGCTGGAACATTTTTTCATATGTTTGTTTGCCATTTGGACTTGTTCCTTTGTGAAATGTTTGCCCATTTCCCGTGCCCATTTCTTGAGTGGCTTGTTTGTTTTGGTTTTTTGGTTGTTTTGGAGTTCTTTGTATATCCTGGAAATTAGCCCCCTATCGCCTATATCGTGTGCAAAGATCTTCTCCCACTCTGTGGGTTGCTTTTTTACTTTGTTGATTGTTTCCCTTGCTGTACAGAAGCTTCTTAGTTTGATGAGGTCCCATTTGTTTATTCTGTTCTCAACTGCTATTGCTTTTGGTGTCCTTCTTAGAAAGTCAGGACCTACTCCTAGGTCTTGCAGGGTATTTCCTACATTTTCTTGCAAGAGTTTGAAGGTTTCTGGATGTAGGTTTAGGTCTTTTATCCATGTAGATTGGATCTTAGTGTATGGTGATAGATGTGGGTCTATCTTTTTGTTTCTACAGGCTATCAGCCAGTTGTCCCAACAACATTTACTAAAGAGTCCAGCTAGAACCCTTCCCACTGAGATCTGGAACAAGACAAGGGTGCCCGCTATCACCACTGCTATTCAACATAGTCCTAGAGGTACTTGCAGAGGCCATAAGACAAGAAAAAGAAATCAAAGGCATACGTATAGGAAACGAAGAAGTTAAGCTTTCACTATATGCAGATGACATAATCCTATACATAGAAAAACCAGGAGACTCAATACAGAAACTGCTAGAACATATACGAGAGTTTGGCAGAGTGGCGGGGTACAAAATTAACGAACGAAAATCAACAGCCATAGTGTACGCAAATAACACCAAGATGGAAGAAGATCTAACCAACAGGATACCATTCAAAATAGCAGAGAGAAGTATGAAGTATTTGGGAATAAATCTAACCAAAAGCGTAGGAGACCTATTCGAAGAAAACTACAAACTATTTAAAAAGGAAATTGAACAAAACCTCAAAAGATGGAATAACATCCCGTGCTCCTGGATAGGCAAAATCAATATCATTAAAATGTCTATATTACCACAAGCAATATACATTTTCAACGCAATTCCAATCAAATTGCCCAAAACATTCTTCACGGAACTGGATACAATGATTCAAAAGTTCATCTGGAAACACAAAAAACCACGAATAGCTAGAACCATCCTGAAAAATAAGAAATTAGCAGGGGGAATCACAATCCCGGACCGCTGGACATACTATAGAGCAGTGGTTATCAAAACAGCCTGGTACTGGCACAAAGACAGAAAGGAAGATCAATGGAATAGAATAGAAGCACCAAAAGGGAATCCACACAGATACAGCCAATTAATCTTTGACAAAAAGACCAATGACAGCTTAAGCAAGTGGGAAGGACTCTTTAGTAAATGTTGTTGGCACACTTATTCTTCTTCTCCCCATTTCTCCCTCTTCCCTTGCAATCCCCTCCTACCACTACAGTAGGAGATGTTTCTTTCTCTCTGCCTCTGCTGCTGTCTCTGTGACATCATCCCTTCTGGAATAAAACCTCCTGTGTGGCTCACTATGTCTGGTGTTTCAGCTTGTGATGGCAAACTGAAAGAACTTATACCAAAAAGAGCTAACAGTAAAGAAAGGAAACATAATAAATGGAATTACATTGAATAGGAAAGGATATCATTAACAAAGTAAAGAGATAACCCTTAGAATGAGAGAACATATATACATCATACTGTCTGATAAGATTCAACATCAAAAATATGTAAGGAACTCAAATAATTTAATAACAAGAAAACTAATCATTCAATTTTTAAAAAGGCAAAGGATCTAAACAGAAATTTCTTGTAAGCTAGCATACAAATGGACAGCAGGTATATGTTCACCATTACTAATTTTTAGATTAAGCGCAAATCGAAACCACAACCTGTCATTTGTGATAACACAGAAGAACCTTGAAGGCATTATGTTAATCAAATAGCCAGGAACAGAAAGACAAGTACCACATGCATTCATCTTTAGAATCTAAAAAAGCTGAATTTTTAGAACTGCAGGATAGAATCAGGGTTATCAAATGGCTAGAGGCTGGAGAGAGAAAGAATAGGGAACATGATCAAAGTCAACAAAATTTTAGACAAGAAAAAAAAGTTTAATAAACATGTATAAGGGTCCAGAGCGATGGCTCACTGACTATATCCTCGTCTTGCATGCACTGGGATTCCATATGGGTACCAGTTCATGTTCCAGTTGCTCCACTTTCCATCCAGCTCCCTGCTTGTGACTGGGGCTCTGCACCTATGTGGGAGACTCAGGAAGCTTCTGGCTCCTGGCTTCAAATTGGCTCAGCTATGACAATTGCGGCCACTTGGGGAGTAAGCCAGTAAATGGGAAATCTTGCTCTCTGTCTCTACTTCTCTCTGTAAATCTACCTTTTCAATAAAAAGAAATAAATCTTTAAAAAAGAAATATGTACAAAATGATAACTATTGTCAATGATTTATATTTCAAAATAAAATAAAATGCAAGAGTGTCAACAAAAAATAAGTAAATGAGGTCACTGATAGGTTAATTATCTTGACTTGGCTATTCCACATTTTACATATATTAAAACATCATGTTTACTCCATAAATACATTATTACTTATCAATTAGAATAATTTAGAATGATTTACTTAGTTTAAAGAGTTACAGAGAAAGATTTTCCATCTGCTGATTTATTCCCCAGATGGCAGCAACACCATAAAAAAGCCAAAAATTGCATAGCAGGTCTTAGGCTTCCTTACACTAAAAAGGTATACTTTATTTAAAAAAAAATATTGGTATTTATTTGAAAGGCTGAATGACAGAGCAAAGAAAGAAAGAGAAGTAATGTTCACCATTACTAATCTTTAGGCAAGTGCAAATCAAAACTACAACCTGTCATTTGTGATAAATAGATGAACCTGGAGGTCATTATGTTAGTGAAACAGCCAGGAACAGAAAGATGAGTACCACATGCATTCACTCAGAGCGACAGAAAGAGATAGAGATTAGAGATCTTGCATCTGTTAGTTCACTCCCCAAATGAACACAATGGCTGGGGTAAGGTCAAGACAAAGCCAGGACTCCAGAAGTCGATCCAGGTCTTTCACAGGTGTACACACACGGCCATCTTCTGCTTTCATAGTTGCATTCGCAGGGAGCTGGACTGGAAGTGGAGCAACTGAGACTTGAATCAGTGCTCAAATATAAGATGCCTGCATTGCGAACAGCAGTGTAACCCATTATACCAGAAATATGGATATATATATCCATATTTATATATGGATATATATATGGATATATATATCCATATATATATCCATATCCACACTGCTGTTCGCAATGCAGGCATCTTATATTTGAGCACTGATTCAAGTCTCAGTTGCTCCACTTCCATATATATATATGTATATATATATATATATATATATCCCTGAACAAGATATACTTCATATTCCTGTGGGGAATTTACCACAATCCTAAAAAATATTCCATCAGCTTGGTAGCCATAGAGGTATGCCACCTGGATCTTGTCCTAAGATAAAGCTGGGCACAAAAAGTATGTACAGTGTGTTGGTAACTTTGAGCTGCAGTGCTGTGCAGATCCTGTAGTTTGAACTGATGCCATATTCTTCTTGTGTGGTCCAAGTATGATCAAAGGCTCTGTCCATTTTTTTGTCAATGATAAGTACTCTTTAATAATTTTTGCACTGAAGCTCTACACTGAACAGATTTTCTGAGTACCACAATATAAGGATTTTTTCTCAGACAATTCTCCCTCACTCTCCAATTGCCCTTCAAAAGATACCTGACTGCAGTCTCTGTTATAGTCTGAAGGCTTTCCCTATCTGATCCAGCCTGAGGAGCTTAATATTTAATAGGCATCACTCCTACCAAGTCTTTGGAATTTGTAAATTCATCTTGTGTCTGCTTCCCAAAGGTGTCATAAGTAGTCTGAGAAAACATGCAGCAAGATTTGATTTAGGGAGCAGATCTCTTATTGCCCAAGCGGCACGAAGTATCTTATCACTGGCATTATGAGATGCATACTGGCACAAGGTGACAGCACAATTGTTAAAATTTTCCATTAAGTCTATTTGGAAAAACATTACAACAGAAGTGCACACCCTGGTAAGTGCATTTGAAAGGCATGGAAGAGCAACTGCAAATAACGTCAATGGAATTGTCCATCATTATTTTTCATTTGTGACTAGTAGAGGAATAATGCAGCACACTATAGTTAAGTCATTGAAAACTCTGTAAAAACCAGAGAATATATGCATTACCTTAAAACTGGATCTTTGTCTCTTGAAATGATAGCAAACTCAGTGAAGATCAAATTAACAACCTAACAGAGTTAACCAATGTTCCATTTAAGGTCAGGATCCAAGTTAGAAAAATCTAATACCCTCAAAGATGAGATGGGAACATTTGAGGGAATGCACGTAAGAAAAAGTTAAGGATAATTTTAAATCGGTGGTATACTGAAGAGAAGTATAACTGTGACAAAACTCAAACCCAACAACACCTATATAGATCTTAATCCCTTCACTCAGGTCTCAAGTCCTCACACTAGTGGGCATGCTCATTTCCAGACGTAACTATTATTACTGTAAACTTCACTGTCTCACACAATATCCAACTTTCATTTTGAAAGTATAACGCTTTAAAATTGAAAAAGGACCAGTGTCATGAGGTATACAATGAAAAACAAGCCCAGTAGTCATGTATTCAAATCATCAGACAGTAAATTTAAAATGAAGATGGTACATACATATAAGAGCTTGTGAAAGGGGTAGACAACATGTATAAACAGACAATTCCAGTAGAGACAGAAACAAAAAGACATAAAACAAATAGAATGCAAGAAATAAAATCATGATAACTGATAAAGAATGCTTTCAAAAGGTATATTGCTTTTGTATTGCAACTGTAACAAATCATCACAATTTCATTTCCTTTAAAAATAATACAACTTTCTTACACTGAAGTAGGTCAACACCATAACGCAAGTTTCAATAGAGTGAAATTAAGGCATGATTGGTCCCATTTCAAGGCCATAGGAAAGAATCCATTTCTTTGTCCATTCCCTAAAAGTGTCCACATTATTTCACTCATGGCTCTTTCCTCTTAACTTTAAAATCAACACTATTGTAGCTTTTCAACCACTCTTGCATAACTGTATCTCCCTCTGAACTCTCAGTGTCTCTTGTATCTGATGTATTAAACACTTTGATTAAATTAGACCTACAAAGATAACCCAGCATAATTTCCTTAACAATCCATCAGCTAATTAGAAATGCTAATTCTGTATGCAACCTTTATTTTCCTTTCATATAACAACATACAGTTCTAGGAAAAATATGAAAGTCTTCGGGAAACCATTATTCCACTTATACAAAGGGGTGTATGAGTAGGTTCAATAGAACCAATGCAAGAATAAGCAAACTTGAAGTAAATAGAAAGTGAAATACAGTGATTAAAAGAAAAAAAATGGAGCAGGGGACTGTGGGGTAGTATATCTGGCTAATCCTCTACCTGCAGCGTCAGGAACACACATGGACACTGGTTCATATCCTGGCTATTCCACTTCTGATTCAGCCTTGTTTATGGCCTGGAAAGGAAGTGGAGGATGGCTCAAGTCCTTGGGCCCATGGACCCATGGACCCATGTTGTAGACTTGGAGGGAGCTCCTGATTCATGCCTTTGGCTATGCTATTGTGGCCATTTGGAGAGTGAATCAGCAAATAAAAGATCTCTCTCTCCCTCTATCTCCTTTTCTCTGCTAATCTGACTTTCAAATGAAAACAACCACACAAAACATTTGGGCCCAGTGTGATGGTTCATTGGCTAATTTTTCACCTTTGAGCATGATATCCCATATAGGGTATCAGCTTGTTTCACAGCTGCCCCACTTCCCATCCAGCTCCCTGCTTGTGGCCTGGGAAAGTAGCATAGGATGGTCCAAAACCTTGGGAAATGGCCCAAAGCTTTGGGACCCTCCACCTGTGTGGGAGACCTGGAAGAGGTTCCTGGCTCCTGGCTTCGGATCAGCTCAGCTACAACTTTTTACATTTGGTGAGTAAACCAGCAGATGGAAGATCTTTCTCTTTGTCCCTCCTTCTCTCTGTACTTCAGCCTTTTCAACAAAAATTTTTAAAAGTCTTAAAAGTATAACTAAATATTGAAAAAGAGAAGGAACATCATCAAAACTAACATGTGAAACTGAAGCACCAGGATGAGAGAAAGAAATCAGGACAGAATTGCCTGAAATAATATAAATTTAATCTTTAAGGTGTTTTTTGTTTATGAGATATATATACCTATGGACATATTTATTTCCGCTGTGCTTCCATGCATTTCAGTGAATTCTACAGGAGGAAGTGGCATTTCTATTGATGGCTCCTTTACATATCAGCCTCTATCGCTGTGATAATGCATATGTACTCTTCATTCTCCAACTCCACTCCATTGAAATTCCTCTGGGAACCATGCAATGGCTGTGTTCTGTTTGCTGCATTATGTGTAAGTATTATGAATAAAATTTCCTTTGAGCTATATACTGACAAAAATAATAATATGAAACCTGTACACAGATATGAATGTATATTATCCTTAAATATGGGTATATATTCTGTATGTAAATTCAACTAATTTCTCAATTAACTCTGGTAAAGTGGATTACAAAGATCCATTTTAATCATGCTTAAAAAAGGAACAATTAAACATACCTATATTTAGAGATAATATATATGGAAAATACTGAAAAATAAAACATCAGGGCTGGTGTAAGGTAGTGGGTTAAGCTGCTGCCTGAGACAGCAGTATTGTACATGGTCTCTGCTTCATGTCCTAGCTAATCTGCTTCTGATCTGGCTATCTGAGAAAAAGCAGCTTAAGATGTCCCAAGTGTTTGGCTCCTGCTACCCATGTGGGAGACTTGAATGAAACTGGTGGCTCCTGACTTTAGCCTGGCTGAGTACTGGTTATTCTGGCCACCTGGGGAGTGAACCAGCATATACAATATTCTCTTTCTCTCCCTCTCTCTATAACTCTTTGAACTAAGCAGTTTCTAAAAAGTAAACAATATTGCAGTTTAAAAGAGCAATACACAAAATAAGTGCTATTTTTGTACATCAAACAGAATTCAAAAACAAAATAAAACAATTCCACTTATAAGAAATCAAATAAAAATGAGGAATAGATTTAGCAAAATTGCATAAACTTGTGCATTTAAATTTTCAAAATATTAATGAATCCAAATGTACAAAATATTATTGAAAGAAATTAAAGACATAAGTGGAGAAACACCTATGAACATGGATAAAAATCTCCAAATTGTACAATTACAATACACATTCAACACAACCCTTATTAGAATTCTAACTACTTTTTATACATAAGTGAAAATGCAATTATAAAATTCTTATAGAATTGTAAGATACATCAATACACTTTCCAATTTCAGACCAACTAAACATCTACATTAATCAACAAAGTAATGCAATACTATAAAGGTATGAATCCAGATAAATGGAATAAATTCAGAGATGAGATGTAAATGCACACACCAATAGCTAACTGATTTTAAACAAGGCTGCTGAGACAACTCAATGGGGGAATAACAGTCTTTTCACAATGTTACTGAGACAGCTGCATAACGACAAGCGAAAGAATGTACTGGACACCTTAACTCACATCACATCAAAGATTAATTCAGGAATAGATTAAGTGCCCAAATGTAAGAAGACTGAAATATAATAAAATTCTTACAAGGAAAAACTGAGAAAAAATATATGTGACCCTGGGTTAGGAAACAGATTTACAGGTAAAACACCAAAAATACAAGCCTGGTTCACATTGAACAGTGAAAAATTGGGGGAATTTCTACTAAGAACCAGAGCAGACATGGATGTCACTGCTCTTCAATAGAGTCATGGGAGATTTAGCCAGAGGTATCATGCAAGAAAAAAAAAAATCAAAGGGATACAAATTATAAATAGGATGTCAAACTATTCCTGTTTGCAGATGACATGATGCTTTATATAGGGGAACCAAAAGACCACTAACAGAACCAAAAACTACTACTGTCAGAGAGTTTGGCAAAATTGCAGGATTATAAGTCAATACAAAAATTTTAAGGCTGAGAAAGAACTTGTAAAATCAATTCCATTAGCAATACTGACAAAAAAAAACTTACATTATTGGGAAATAAATTTAATAAGGGACATGACGGATCTCTGATGTAGACTACAAAACATTAAAGATAGAAATAAAAGACACCAAAACATGAAAACGTCTGCTGTGTTCATGAATTGACAGAATATAATCAAAATGTCTATTTTGCCAAAAGTAATTTACAGATATAATGTGATTCCAATCAAAATACCTGTGATAATCATTTCAGATTTAGGAAAATGATCCTAAAACTCATATAGAAACAAAGAGATCCCAAATAGCTAAAGCAATCTTAAACAACAGAAACAAAGCTAGAGATTATCACAAAACCAGACTTCAAAATGTACTATAGAGCAGTTGTGATCAAAACAGCCTGATACTTCATGTTTTCCTCACACTTTTTAAGGAGATAGAAGATTTCTCTGTTCTCCTGCCCCCTTTCCGAGTAGCTTAGGGTCTTAAAAGTATATTAGGTTTTACAATTCTTTGATGTAGATCATAAACAGTCTGACTCACATTGATTGTTGGCTCACTGGTTACATCACAATATCTTACTGCATGATATAGCTCTACCTTTAGACCAGGAATGGTCTCCCCAAGAAACCGATGAATTTATCTGGACAGTGAGATGTTGGACTCTATGCTTGGTATATGCTTGCAATTTAAGAATCTTGACTGAACTTGAACTACAATACTGTAACAAGGTGGAGGAATCCACTATGGGGGGAGGGCACGAGGAGGGGATGGGGGAATCCCAGAGCCTATGAAATTGTGTCACGCAATGTAATTAATAATAAAAAAACAGCCTGATAATGACATAAAAACAGGGATACAGACCAATGGAAAGGAAGTGACTCCATACATCTTCCCAACTATTTGTGACTACTGAATCTAAAACAAACCAGGAGAAAGGACAGGCAGACAGACATAGGGATCAATTTCAAATTCACTAGTTCAGTCCCCAGATGCCAACAGCCAGGACTGGGCTACAACAAAAGCAGTATCCAGGCACTCAATCTGGATCTCCCATGTGGTGACAGGGATCCACATTAGTTGGAAGCTGGAATTGGAAGCAAAGCCAGAAACCGGAACACAGGCCCTTTAATATGGGATATAGGCATCCTAAGCATACTATGTATGTATGTATGTATGTATGTATGTATGTATGTATTTGAAAGTTGGAGTTACTCAGAGAGGGACACACACACACACACACACACACACAGAGAGAGAGAGAGAGAGAGAGAAAATCTTCTATTAGGGTCCTAAGGCTTTGCAAAGGTCTTCATCCACTGCTTTCCCAGGCCACAAGCAGAGAGCTGGATGAGAAGCGGGGCTGCTGGGACACACACTGGTGCCCATATGGGATCCTGGCACGTGAAAGGTGAGGACTTTAGCGGCTAGGATACTGCACCGGGCCCACCATAGGCTAATTTCTGCAACAAACAACTAGGCCCACAGACATACTCAGATACATATGGAAAAGCAACAGTCATTAGAAGTTATTTCTTACCCCTTATAGAGTAAAGCCAATAAAACTCAGAGCAGTAAGACCACTCAAATAACACCCTCAGGATATTTCCCCCCATCAAGGCACTGGGAAGAAACCAGAGGACCATCTTTGTTCTCTGGCACTGATGTGGTCTGGCAGCAAAGAGCAGTACAGCATATTCCCTCTCCTCTCTACTTTCCTCTCACCTATCCCTCTCCCCACCCCCCCCCCAATCCTAATTGGAGGCCTGAATGATCTGCAATCCTCAAACCTCTGTAACAAACACTAAAAAAAAAAATAGCAACAAGATTCATACATGTAACAGTATTATCAAGAAAGTGAACGGTGGAGCTGACATGGTGGCATGGTGGGTAAAGCTGCTGTGTGGAATGTTGCCATCCCATGTAGCCACTGCTTCATGTCTTTGCTGCTCAAGTTCCAATCCATCTTCCTGCCAAAGAATCTGGAAATGCAGCACAATGTGGTCCAAGTGGTTGGGTCTCTGCACTCAAGTCAGAAGCCCGGATGGAGTGCCAGGCTCTTGAATTCTGCCTGGCCCAGCCCCCTTCATTGCAGCTATTTTGGAGAGTAAACCAGTGATTAGAATATCTCTACTCCCACCTGACTCTGTAACTCTGTTTTTCAAGTCAGTTCAAAAATATTTGTTAAAAGAAAGAGGGGGCTCTAATGGTAGCATAGTAGGCTAATCCTACACCGGTGGTGGCAGCACCCCTTTGAGCAGCAGTTCAATTCTCAGTTGCTCTATTTCTGATCCAGCTTCCTGCTAATGGTTTGGAAAGGCAGCAGGGCTTTGGGTATTTGCATCCAAGTAGGAGACCTGGAGGAAGTTCTTGGCTCCCAGATTTGGACCATCCCACTTCTGACATGACAGCCATTTGGAAGTGAACCAGCAGAAAGATTTCTTTTTCTCTCTTTCCGCAACTCTTTATTAATTTTTTTTAAAAGAAAGTGAATAGTATCACAGAAGATGAGAAAAAGCCTTTTCCATTCACATTTACCTCAAGTCTCATATCCAGAACTATAAAGGTCTCTTAACAATTCATCCATATTGACAACTAACCCAAACAAAAACTGGGCAAAAAGCAGCATATGCATTTTTCTCTTCTCTGTGTGTGTATTACATATATAATATATAATACATATTGCATATATTAAATATAATAAACACAAAATATTTATAACATCATTATATCATATTACCTAGCAATTCCATTTTTAGGTATACATCCAAAAGAAGCACTCAAGCGAACACATTAATATGAATGTCTGTAGCAGCAGTATTAATAAGCCACAATGTTCAGCAGTAGACAAATGAATAAACATACTGTGAAACACAATGCAACCTATATTATTAATCATAAAGGGAATGATAAACCTATATGATTAATCATAAAGGGAATCATAGAATGTCAATGAATCTTTAAAACATGCAAAATAAAAAAAACTGAACAGGCCCGGCATGGTGGCCTAATGTCTAAAGTCCTCGCCATGAACATGCCGGGATCAATATGTGCACCGGTTCTAATCCCAGCAGCTCCACTTCTCATCTAGCTCCCTGCTTATGGCCTGGGAAAGCAGTCGAGCACGCGCCAAAGCCTCGGGATCCTGCACCCACCCGGAGACCCGGAGGAAGTTCTTGGCTCCTGGCTCCTGGCTTAGGATCAACACAGCACCAGCTGTTGCAACGATTTGGGAAGTGAATCATCGGATGGAATATATTTCTCTCTGTCTCCCCTCCTCTCTGTATATCTGCCTTTCCAAAAAAAAAAAAATAAATATTTTTAAAAAAGAAATAAACTGAACACAAAACATCGCATAGTACATGAGTCTACAGATATGAAAAAGTGTTGGCCCTGGCTATAATTTTACAAACAGAATAAAAGTAGTTTGGAAAGGATGTGGATAAATTAAAAAACCTCATTCACTGCTAGTGAGAATTCAAGACAGCACAGCACCATTCATTACTATGGGAAACAGTTTGGCAATAACTCAATGATTAAACAAGTAATTTCAATCCTAGATAGAATTCTGACAGACTTGAAATATGTTTCTACAAAAACTAGAACATAAACATTCATAGCAGTATTAAATATAGTAGTAAAATGTGAAGTGAACATGAATGCCTATCACCTCGAAAAGCATAAACAAATTAGATATATCTACGGAGTGTAAAACTATTTTTACCACAATGAAAGTGAACTACTAATACATGAAGAATTATACCAAATGAAAGAAGCCAGTTAGAATAAAGTCATATGTTGCATGGCTACATTCATAGAAAACGTCCAGATTATACAAATCCATAAGAACAGAAAGTAGATCAATGGTTGCAATCAGTTAGAGAAGGGGAAATTGAAGAACAGTTGCTAATGGATACAAAATTTCTTTACAGAGTGATGAAAATATTCTGCAATTAAACAGAAACAATGGTTGGATAGTTTTGTGAATATTCTAAGGTTACCTTGAATTGTATGTTTTAAATGTGAAATTAATAAAAAAAAACATTATTTTGAATCTCAGTAAAAGAGAGGAGTAAAAAGAAACACTGGAAAGAAAAAACTCAACCTGAGATTCTACATCCAAAAATTATGCTGTAAATGCAGAGAAACAATTACATTCCCAGACAAGAGTTAAATGCATTTACTATTAGGAGAACTTTATGAAATGAAATATAAAGGTAAAATGAAATACAAATGAAATACACCAGATAAAAGTTGAGATACACAGAAAAAATTAGAACTGATTACAGATAGGTAAATGAATATAAATGTGAAAGGTTTTCTAAAACATATATATTTTCAATTGTTCTCTTAGAAAAACATCTGTACATGGTAACTGAAGTAGTGGCCCAAGAATTATTATAATACAAGAAAATTAAGCACGTGACAACAACTGCTTAACATGGAGAGGGAAAATTTTGTTGTGAGGATATTACATAATATTGAAAGTAGTTGAAAACAGTCCTCTTTTTTCAGATAGACTGATTTCATACACACACACACACACACACACACACACACACAGTCTTGTATGCCTTCAATTTTTCATGACACATTGTATAGGTTCAGGGATGTCCTCTTCCATACCACACAAACTTCCCTTCCCCACATTGTTATCCCCTATATTATTACAGTAGTATAGTCCTTCAACAATTGTAAGAAATCCAAAATTCTGCTACTTAAGTGTATCATGGCATTGTAGGCATAAGCAATATCAGAAAGTCCAGCATCCTATGTTGCTGTATATTTAAAAGTTTCAGCGGGAGTCTATCTTTTATTCAGGAGTGGAGATGTACACTAAACTCATCTTTACTTCCCAATATGCTAGTCTCCATTATACAGTTCATCTATGAGAATACATGTAGGTAACATGTTTATGTCTGCATCTATTTGCATTGTATTTTGCATGAAGATTGCCTTGTATCAGAGAGAACATATGATATTTGTCTTTTTTGGATTATGTTATTTCACCGAGTATAATGTTCTCCACTTGGGACCATTGTGTTGCAAATGGTAGAATTTCATTGTTTTCAATGGCTGAGTAGTATTCCATGGAGTACCACCGCTTCTTTGTCTATTCCTCTTTCAATGGGCAACTGAGTTGTTTCCATGTCTTTACCATTGTTAATTGTGCAGCTATAAATTTAGGATTGCAGATCACTTTCTCACACACAGATTTCACTTCCTTTGGATAAATTCCCAAGAGTGGGATAGGAGGGTCATACAGTAGATAAATTTTCAAGTTTCTGAACACTCTTCATACTGACTTCCATAGTGGCTATACTTTCCTACATCCTCAATAACAGCAGAGTAGGGTGCTTTTATCCCCACATCTACTTCAGCAGGTGTTAGCAGAGTTCCAAATGTAGGCCAACCTCACTGGAGTTAGGTAGAATCTCAGTGTGGTTTTATTTGTATTTTCCTAATAGCTAGGGAGCCTAAGCTTTTTTTTTTTGTTTTTTCCATGTGTCTATTAGCCATGTGAATTTGTTCTTTCGAGAGTTGTTCTGGGAGTGTGAGCGTGCCCAGTAGGAAAACAGTGGGCATCTCCCTATTGGGTTACCACTTTCACTGGTGAGCATGGGAACCAAGACTGGGGCACACATGGCTAGATAAAATGGCACCCACCAGTATGTGTGTGGGCTGGATAGTGAGGCTGGTTGGGTTGAACTAAGCTTCAATGACATGCATGAGAGCTGAATGGGATGTGGAACTGACTGGAGTAGTCTGCTGTACATCCGGGCAAGCATGGAAACCAGGGTAGGGGGTGTGCCTGGTGTGGGTTATTGTGGATCGCTTCAATTAGACTGAAGCTTGCATGGTTTGAGTGAAACCCAAGTGTGTGGTGGGCATGATCAGGCTGCGCTGTAACACACACTGGTTTGTGTGGCAGACAGGGCTGGAGACAGAACTGACCCTGCAATTGCAATCACCAGCATGTGCATAAGCTGACTGGGGCAAGGGACTGTGTCGGACACTGTACTGGCAAGCACACACACGCAAGAACCATTTCTGCGATCACATCAGATGAAGTTTCTTTGGGGATCCCCCCAACTGAACCACTGAACTCAGAACCCCAATTATGAAGAGAAGTGCAAGTTCCATGATCTGACCATGGAGTCTGTCAAAACAGAGAGCCTCCTCAGAGGCTCAGATGGAACAATAGACAGCATATCCAGGTGCACATGGAAGATATGACAGTCCATTGGAACCTGCAAAGGACACCTGGTACCACAACAGAGGATGGAAAACAGAACAAAGTGATCAACTACCAAGTGTTGGCAGTGAAAATCTGGGCAAGCAGAGACTCTAAGGTGAACTATGTCAACCAGTGAATTCTGGAGAGATTTCATCATCCTTGAAATGGCAAGATTGGCAGCAGTTCAGAACTGCTGAACTATCAAAACCACTTGAGCAGTGCCCTTGGAGCATATCCTTCACCAAGGAACCTGGAATGTTTGGGAGGCTCGGTGGGGCTTCTTCCTCTATCTCCCCCTTCCCCCAAATATAGAAAAAAAAAAAGTGGAAACAATGGCCTTACCCACTTTCCTGTAGCCCTGGACCCTTTGTGCCCTGATCAACACTGTAAAGATTATCAAAGTAAAATAATATTAATTATAATAAAAATGCACTGTTAGTTAAAAAAAATAGAGGTTCTAAAAATAAAAAAATACATAATTCCTTATGAAGGATTATACCACCGTAGTAAAATGAGGAAAATCTGTTGAGGGGTGGGAGTTTGGGAAGGAAATCTCAGTCTATATGAAATTGTAATACATAATTCAAAAATTCAAAAAATACATACATATATATATACATATATATATATATATATATACATATATATATATAAAGAAGTAAAAAAAAAGAATTTATAAAAGAGAAAAATACCTGATCATTTCCTTCACCCATTTCTTCACAGGGTTCTTTGTTTTGCTCTCATTGAGTTTCTGAAGCTCTTCGTAAATCCTGGATATTAGTCCCCTATCAGTTGTATAGTGTGCAGAGGTTTTCTCCCATTCTGCTGCTTGCTTAATCATTTTGTTGAGCCTTTCCTTTGCTGTACAGAACCTTCCTGGTTTGATGTAGGCCCACTTATTTTGGCTTTTTCTGTCTGGGCTTTTGGTGACTTTTCTAAGAAATCTTTCCCAGTGCCTACAGTTTGGAGAGTGCTTCGTATGTTTTTCTCTAATATTTTGATAATTTCTGGGTGCAGATTTAGGTCCTTGGTCCACTTCAAGCTGATTTCTGTGTAAGATGAGGGGTGGGTATCTTGCTTCTTGCTTCTGCAGGCTCTTATATTAAAAGCTGTGAGGTAGCCACTAAATTATTTTTAAAGGTGGTATCACCACGTTAAATGTGACTCACCAAAAATAAATGAACTGAATAAATGAGAATCTACAGGAACTCCATACTTATATAAGCGACTGTTAATACATGTCAACACTATGTAGTACAGGACAGTCTTTTCAACAAATCACAATGTTTAAAAAAAAAAAAAACTGGATGGTCACAACAAAATTCCGGAAGAACTTGGATACATACTTCATGTTATATACAGAAACCAAAACAAGATGGATTATTGACTTAAATTTAAATATTAAAATCTTGAATCTTTTGTAAATTGTTGTGACCCTTGCTTAGGCCGTGATTTGTTAGATTTTCTGCAACATTTTTCCTAGTATTTGTTTACATCAAAGAATATTCAAAACTACTTTGTTGTAGTCCTTGTCAAAAAATAATTGATGATTTACATTTAAACTTACTACGGGGCTCTTTTGTCTTTGTATCTGTTTTTATACTAATAAGATGTTTTAATTACTATAGCTTTATAATATTTTAAAGAAGGAAGTTGATGTCTTAGAATTCCTTCTCACTGTCACTCGGACTATTCAAAATCTTTTCTAGCTTAATACAAATTTTAGGATTCTTTTTTATTTCTATGAATGAATGCTACTGAAATTGTGGTAAAGATTTTTTAAACATGCGTGTTGCTTTGCAAAGTATGGCTATTTTAACAATATTAATTTTTCAAATCCATAAACACAAGATATCTTTTCATTTATTTGCAGTCTCCAATTTCTTTTGTCAGTGTTATATAGTCCTTTATTAAACTTTTTTCCCAAGTATTTTTTTTAACTTATTTGAAATAAAGGTAGATTTACAGAGGAGGAGAGACACAGAAAGAGTGAGATCCTCCATATGTTGCTTCATTGTTCAGATTGTTGCCACATCCATGGCTAGGACAGTCTGAAGCCTGGAGCATCTGGGTCTTCTATGTGGATGGCAGGAACCCAAGCATTTTGGTCTATCTCCTGCTGCTTTCCCAGACACATAAGCTGAACTGGAAGTGGAATAGTTGGGACTCAAACTGACGCCTATATCGGATTTTGAGCTGATAGGTGGCAGTTTAAGTAGGTACACCAAACCACCAGCTCAAGCTTTTCTTTTTTTTTTTTAATGAAATTGTAAATGTCTCCTTCCTGACTTTTTTTTTCCAGCTACCCATTATTTATATATAGAAACATTACCCACTTTTTAAATATTTGTATCGTGTAATATTATTCACTTATTAATTATAATGTTTTTATAGAATTTTCAGGGGGTTCTGCATTTTGTATCATGTAATTTCCAAGCAGAATAATTCTACCTCCTCCATTCCAATGTGTATGACTTTTTGTTTCTGTTTTTATATATGATTGCTTTTGCTGGGACTTCTAGTACTATGTGGAACAAAAGTATCAACAGTTCGTATCCCTACCTCATATGATCTCACCTCTATACTGAATTTAAAGAAAAAAGTTCAGGCAGACCCTGGGCATATGGACGGCAAGCAAGGCCTCACATCAAGGCCAGGAGACTGATGACAACATAGCCACGGAAGTAATGCCTCTGAATTGTCCTGGGAAGGGGTTTTGGGGACGTGTGGGTGGGGGTACTGCTGAGGAAATACATTACAGATGAGGAATGATATCTGGGGGATTTCCATGGACTAGCCAACTTCAATTTAAGGTAACCAAGGCGGGCTGAGACTGGGTGGTTTGGAGAGATGGGGGCGCCAGAGGACAAGTCTGGGTCAGACCAGGCCATCTACTCAGGTGAAAAATCTGAGGTGAATTAGCTGACAATCATCACACCCACTGGCACACACAAAAGTTAAGCCTAGGTGTCTGCCTGACAGGGCCTGACTGCAGTACCTGTGAATGTCATGGCAAGAGGCTGAGTTATGTTAGGCTGGGCCATGACACATGAGAGAGCCGGGACTTGGCGCAGATTCTGAGGAGACTTCATTGGCTTATCCATGAGGGGCTGCAATCACTGCTGGTTTGTGTGAAATCTGGGTGTGGTAAAGGCCAAGCTAGGCATGACTACAGAACTCACCAACACTTATCGGAACTGGGGTGAAAAGTAGGACACACTGGTCAAAGCTGAAGCACCCAAGAATTAAGTGTAGAGCACAAGCCAGGATGTAGCATCTACCAGCACTCACACAAGATGAGGCTGGGGATTGGACTACATTGGGCAGGATCCTGGCACCAGCTGACACGGATGAGATCCAGGTCTGGAAACGAACTCTGCGGGGAAACTTGGGGAACTCCCCTATTACGTTGTATGTAGCTCCTGCTGGTGAGAATGAGAATTGGCGCTGGATGTGGGCCAGACTGCGCAGGGCTGATCCACTTGTCAGGAAGTGTGTAGGCTGACTAGGGGTGGTAGGACAGGCCAGGCCAGGCCAAGTTATAGCATACAATGGCATGTGTGGCATCCAGGACAGGGTGCAGGCCAGACCAGTTTAGGCTTTTTTACTCACCTGCTTTCATATTTGCATGAAAGACAGAGATGGGGGTAACTGGACAGGACTAGGCTGCAGCACCTACCAGTAAGAGTTGAGACTGGGGGTGGACAAAGCCAGACCAGGCTGCAGTATCTGATGATGGAGGCCAAGCTGTGTGACGGGTTGGGTAGGAGCAAACACTGGCATGTGCAGGATCTGGGTGAGAACGAGCCTGGTTAGGGAGCTAAGGAGATGCCCCAGCTGGGCTGCAGTTCCCACTGGTGAGCAAGTGAGCTTCAGGGCAGGCAGCAAACTGGGCTAGACATGACTGCAACATCCCTCAGCATGGGCATGAACTTGGTCTGGGGTGTGCTAGACTGGACTAAGCTCCAGCACCACGCTGCTCACAAAAGCCAGAATGAGTGTAGGAGAGGCTAGGCTAGGTCTTTGCACCCTCTGAATCATGTGAGAGCTGGGTTGGGTGGTGGGCCTGACATAGCTGGGCTGTAGCACCCAACAGTAAGTGCGGAAATGGGTGTAGATTGGTTGGGCAAGGCCTCTATAACTGCCAGGACAGGTGGTGGGCCAAGTCAGGCTGGGCCAAGAATCCACCATTATGTACAAGGCTTCCAACTGTGAGATGGCTTGATAGAGAGGCTTGGGGGACCTCCTGTCAGGACACAGTCCCTGCTGGTGAACACACCCAAGTCTGGGAGCAGCCCAGTTCCAAGCCAGTTTATAATACCCGCCAGCATACGTGTGGGTTAGGTTTGAGAGCAGGTTTGCCTGGGCCAATTTATAGTACCCATTGGCAGATGAACTAGCATGGGGTCTAGGACAGGCCGGGTTGGACCTCAACACCAACCAGTTCACATTATGGCCAGAACTGGGTGTTGGCTGGACTTGGCTAGGCTATAGCATCTGCCAGCATGAGCTGGAATTAGGAGCAGACTGGGCCAAGCCAGGCTGCAGCACCTGCTGGTGAATACCAAAGTGAAGCAAGACATGCCAGACTGGGTCACAGCACACATCAGCACACATAAGACCCTGGGGTTGGGGAGCAGTGAGCCTAGTAGGGGGAGCTGTAAGGACTCCTGGGCTACTGCTTCTGCTGGTGAGCATGAGAGCTAGGACTTGAGGCAGATCAGGCTAGGCTCGGCTACAAAACCTGTTGTCCTATATGCAAGCTGGTTTTGGGGAGAACCAGGTTGGGCTATGTGATCTAATCCACTGGTGCATGCATGAGCCTGAATAAATGCAAACCGGTCTGGTTTTGCCACAGCATCAGCTGGCAAGTCAAAAGATGGGGAGGTGGGGCAAGCCCTGTCAGAATAGACGACAGTACCACCTGGAAACTGCAATATCTAAGGCTGGGAGTGGGCCTAGTAGTGAAGCTGTATGCACCACTCTAATAGGCTGCAGCTCCCACCAGTGAGCATGACCTCCAGGGCTGGGGGTGGGCCTGGTTAAACAGGTGGCAACTCCTGCCAGCATATGTGTAGCTAGATAGTGGGGTTGGTCAAGTTGAGCTATGCTGTAGCACCCGTTGACATGTACAAAATTCAAATGGGATGTGGGATGGATCGGACCAGTCTGTTGCACAAAGCAGCATGTACAGAAACAGGCTGGGAGCAGGCCTGGTGGGTGTTCCTACTAGGCTACAGTTTTCACTGGTGTGTATGAGAGCTGAGTGTGGACAGGGTTGGATTGGGACACAGCATCCATTAGTTTATGTGTGAAGTGGGGCTAGTGACAAATGTGACCAGGCGATGGAATCCACCAGTGTATGTATAGACCGATGCGGGTGATAGACTGAGCTAGACCCTGCACTAACTGGCACACACAGGAGTCAGCTCTGGGGTCACCTCTGACAGGATTTTCTGGGGACCGTCCCAACTGGACCACTGGACTCAGAAATTCAGCTGCAGTGAAAATCACAAGTTCTGTGGTCTGACCATGGGAGTCTATGAGTCAAAACTGGGCATCCTTAACTACTGAAGCCTAAGCTGTGGATGGCATATTCAGATGGACATGGAAGACATAACAGCTCGTTGAGGCCTGCTGAGTACGTCTAGTACTGTGGCAGAGCATGGAGGGCAAAATCAAGTGGACAACTCTCCTGGAAAAGCTTTGATGGCAAATATCTGGGCGAATGTAGATTCTGAGGTGGACTATGTCAGCCAATGGATATTGGAGGAAGTTTTTCAGTCTTGGAGCAATAAAACCAACAGCATCTCATAACTATCAAAACCATTTAAGCAGTGCCCTTGGTACATGTTCCACACTGGGGACCCTGGGATGACAACGAGTGGCCGTCCCCAATTCCTAGGTACTGATGCAGTTAGGCACCTGGAAGTGATACTCTCTCCTTCTGTCCACGCTTCCAATAGATGCAGAAAGAAAAAAAAAATAGAAGCAACTGTCTCATTTACTTTCTTCCATACCTCACCGTTCCGATCCTAATTGGTAGTCCATTTTGGCATACATCTTTCTCAACTATATAAACACCATCAAAAATAAAAGAAATAGCTAAAATAAAAAGAATAAAGTTCATATATACAGAGGTGGAAAATACAACAATTAATACTAGAAGTGGAAAGGAGAAGAAAAATGAGGATATATAACTCAGCAAAAACAAGGTGTCATGTATGAACATGTCTAGAACTTGGATGTATGAGATAAGGACTATAGTTAATAGAACAGTATTATATTCTGAGTTTTTATAAATTAAGCATATATTAACTGCTATTACATGAAAAAATTGGAACTATGTGAGACAATTGAAATGTTAATTTGCTTCACTTATACTAAACCACTGTACTACTTATATGTATCTCATAACATCATATTCTATACCGTAAGTATAGAAATTCAAAATAAGTTATAATACATTACACTCATTTTGAAATGTGACAGCTAAAAATTTTATCACTAAATAAGCAGTAGTTGGGACCCGGCATGATAGTGTAACGGCTAAAGTCCTTGCTTTGAACTCACTGGGATCCTATACGGGTACTGATTCTAACTCCAGCAGCTCCACTTCCCATCCAGTTTCCTGCTTGTGGCCTGGGAAAGCAGACAAGGACAGCCCAAAGGCTTGGGATCCTGCACCCATGTGGGAGACCAGGAAGAAGCTCCTGGCTCCTGGCTTCAGGTTGTTTTATCTCCAATCATTGCAGCTGCTTGGGGAGTGAACGATCAGATGGAGGATCTTCCTCTCTGTCTCTCCTCCTCTCTGTATATCTGCCTTTCCAATAAAAAGAAATAAAATCTTTTTAAAAATAAATTAGCATTAGTTGGAATAGATACCTCAATGGAGATTGGAACTCCTCCGCCTGTCAGTTGGGAACGAGAGATCACTGGGAACACAGAAGGTGAATCCAGCTATGTAATCGCAGGTCCCACTGATTTTTGAATCTGATCATGAAAAGAAGCAGAGTGGTGGAGCCCTATTGGACAAGTATTGGAACAAAGTGCATTTCATGTCCCAGACATGCACCAGTGCCACATCTAGCACCGTTTTGACTTTTGTGGGAAAACCCCTGATTGAGGGGGAGGAGTGCTACAGTTAGTTGTGCAAGCACTAATCTAGCTTAGAACTCATTTTGGCTCAACACATTGCTCTTGTTGCACTGGGAAAATAATATCCATTTGGCATCCCAGAGGTCCCATCCAAATAGGTCTGGGTTGTTCCCCAGACCTAACTACCAACAGCTTTCTGCAAGAGGATGAAAAAAAATCATACGATGGGCACTGGGGGAAAAAAACCAACCTGGTATCACACATATTCCATCCAAATATATTTGGGTTTCCCCCCTGACCTAATTGCCATCAGGTTCCTGCAAGAAGAGGAAAAACAACAACAACAAATCAAAACAAAACAAAACAAAAAAACAGCAATGGGCACCACTGAAAATCGTGTGATCTGGTTTAATGACATAGCTGGTGTCTCCCTAATCCCAAGTACCTCCAGAAATATAAACAAGAAGAAAGGCTGAGCAGACAAATGTGCAGTTACAACCTGGATCACAGGAGCAGGGTCATGGGGACCCAGGAGCTGTGGTTGTGGAGGCAGTGGCAGAAGCATAGCACTGGAAGCTGGGACTGAATCTCAGTGGAGGGAGTGGTGGAGTGATACAAAATGGAAACCCAGGCAATGAACGGGATCAGAAATGTTGACCTTTAGACTGTGGACAACACAGCTTAAAAACCAGTCACAAGGAGAAGAATCCTCTAACCAGACTTTAATGGCCAAAGGCAAAAGAAGAGGTACAGGCACAATGAATCATGTTATTGACACCCCCAAAAAGAGGCAAAAGAGTATTTCAACCTCAGAATTAACTGAAAGAGATATCAAGGAACTGCCAGATAAAGAATTTTTTAAAGTATTGTAAAGATCCTTAAAAACAACAAGAAACATACATGAGATCAAGGAATTTAAGGAAAATGTTACAAATTAAATAGAAACACTGAAAAAAATCAAACCGAATTATTAGAAATGAAGCATACATTACAGCATATTGAAAATTCAGTGGAAATCCTCAATAATAGAAAGAGTGAAGCAAAACAACAAATTCCAGAAATGGAAGACTCCGCATGCAATAATGCTGAAACAGGAAGGTGCAACAAGAACTCAGTAAAGCTAAGCAAAGCATCCAAGAACTAAGTGACACCATCAAAAGGCTGAACATAAAAGTAATGGGAGTTGTGCATTTGGCATGGGTTGGGGGCAGACCAGGCTGAATCAGTTCATGTCATCCACTGCCAAATCTGAACACCGGAACAGATTGTGGGTCGAACCAGGTTCGGTCACGACAAAAGCAGTGCACAACACAGAATTCCAAAGTAAGGCTGCCTGTGCCAGATGTGACCATAGCACCCAACCAGCACACGTGAGAATCAGGAAGGGAGGGGCAGAACCAGCAGGGGAATGGTTCCCTTGCTGGACAGCTACCCCCACTGGAGAGTGTGGGCTGGGATGGGGGCAGACCAGACTAGGCAGGACTACAACACCTGTAAGCCTCATGTGGACCAGATCAGGGAAAAACCAGGCTGGGCTGATTATTCCTACTGGAGCAATCTTCAATTAGAGTGGGTGAGGGTTGCTGGGGCTTAGCCACAGTATCAGCTGGCAGAAGCTGGCACTAGGAGCTAGTTCTGTCAAGTTAAACCACAGAACCACCTGGAGAATGCATAATCCAGGAGTGGGAGTGGCCTGGGTGGGAAATAATGAGCTCCTACCTCTTGGGTTACCAACCCCCATGGGAAGGCATGAAAACTAGGACAGGGGCTGGAGTGGCTAGACAGAGAGGCACCCAACAACATCTCTGAGGGCTGGATAGTTGAGCTGGTTAGATGAAACTTAGCTTTAATACCCATTGACATGTATGAGAGTCAAATGGGATGTGGGACAGAGTGGACTAGTCTGCTACGCATACTGGCAAACCAGGGCAGGAGGTGGGCCTAGTGGGGGTTATTGTGGGTCGCTCCAACTACGCTGCAGCTCCCACTGGTTTATTTGAGGCCTGAGTATGTGCTGGGCAGAACCAGGCTGGACTGCAACACCCATTGGTTCCAGTGGGAGACAGGGCTGGAAACAGAACCAACCTAGCAATTGCAACAACCAGCTGATTGGGGTGATGGACTGATCCGGGCCCTGTGCTTGCTAGTACATACAAGAATCTGGTCTGTCTGGGAACACCTCAAAGTTTCTTTGGGGATTCCCCCAATTGACCTGCCAGACTCAGACCCCTAACCATCAAAAGACAGAGGACAGAACAAGTCAATCAACCACCTCAGCCATATGTTGGCAGTGAAAAGCTGGGCAAATGGAGACTCCAAGATGGACTATGTCAATCAGTGGATTCTTCAATGACCTCATTTTGATTGGAGTGGTGAGCTTGGCAGCAATTGCTAACTGTTGAACTATCAAAACCACTTGAGCAAGTATCTCAGAGCATGCCCCACATCAGGGACCTGGGGTGGGTGGGAGACTGGGTGGGGCTTCTCCCTTAAAAGCCCCTTTACCTCAGCTATATGAAGGAAACAACACAGAACTAATAGTCTTACATACTTTCCTTAGCCCTTGAACCTTTTTACCCTAATTAACTACATAAAGATTGCCAAAAATATAATAAAAAAGTGGAAAAAATAGAACTCATATAAGAATTTGGCAGGTTAGCAACTTATAAAATTAATGAACATAAGTCAAAGGCCCCAGTATACACAAACAACTCTGTGGCCAAGAAAGAAATTATAAGTTGAGTACCTTTTAAAACATCAAGGAACCAGGGCCAGCACGGTAGCCTAGAGGCTAAAGTCCTTGACTGGCACACCTCAGGATCTGATATGAGCACCAGTTTGTGTCCCAGCAGCCCCACTTCCCATCCAGCTTCCTGCTTATGGCCTGGGAAAGCAGTAGAGGATAGCCAAAATGGGGTCCTGCACCTGCATGGGAGACCAGGAAGAAGCTCATGGCTCCTAGCCTCGGATTGGCTCAGCTCTGGCCGTTGTGGCCACCTGGGGAGCGAATCAGCTGCTGGAAGATCTTCCTATCTGTTTCTGCTCCTCTCTACGTATCTGACTTTTCAATCAAAATAAGATAAATCTTAAAAAAAAAATAGCAAAGAACCTTAAATACCTGGGAAATAATCTAAATGAAGACATGGAAGATTTCTATGATAGAAAGTAAAATTCATTTTGGACAAAGGAAATAGAAGAAAATATTAAGATGGAGAAATCTACCTGTTCCTAGATCAGTAGAATCAACCATAACAAAATTTTCATATTATTGAAAGACATACAAATGTAACATGTTGACAATCTATGCTCCAACATTTTCTCAAAAATAGAAGAGGTGATGCAAAAAATTCACATGGAAACACAAGACCATAAATACCCAAAGCTATCATAATGAATAAAAATAAAGCTGGAGGAGTACAATTTTGGATGTTAAGACATAATATAGGGCAATGGTAATCAAAAGTCCTGAGTGGTACAGAAAAAGAGAATCAATGGAACAGAATAGAAACCCCAGAAGTGAAGCCACCTATGTGCAACCTACTAATCTTCAACAAGAAAACTGAAAATAAAACATGGACAAAGGATGATCTCCACCCCTCATTTTACATAGAAATCAGCTCTAAGTGGACAAGGATCCTAATCTGCACCCAGAAATCATCAAAATAGTAGAGAAAAATATAAAAAGCACTCTCCAAAACATAGGCACTGGGAAAGACTTCTTAGAAAATTCACCAGGGCCTGGCGCGGTGGCACAGTGGTTAAGGTCCTCGCCTTGCACGCCCGGGATCCCATATGGGTGCCAGTTCTAATCCCGGCAGCCCCGCTTCCCATCAAGCTCCCTGCTTGCAGCCTGGGAAAGCAGTCGAGGACGGCCCAAAGCTTTGGGACCCTGCACCCACGTGGGAGACCCGGAAGAGGCTCCTGGCTTAGGATCGGCATGGCATCGGCCCGTTGCGCTCACTTAGGGAGTGAATCATTGGACAGAAGATCTTCCTCTCTGTCTCTCCTCTCTGTATATCCCCCTTTCCAATAAAAATAAAATAAATCTTTTAAAAAAAGAAAAGAAAATTCACCAAAAGCCCAGGCAGAAAAAGCCAAAATAAATGGGACTACATCAAACTTGGAAATTTCTGTACAGCAAAGTGAGTAAGCAAGCAACAGAATGAGAGAAAATCTCTGCACATTACACAACTGAGAGGGGACTAATATCCAGGATTTATAAAGAGCTTCAGAAACTCAATGAGAGCAAAACAAAGAACCCTGTGAAGAAATGGGTGAAGGAAATGAGCAGGTATTTTTCAAAAGAACAAATTCACATGGCTAATAGACACATGGAAAAAAAAAATTAGGCTCCCTAGCTATTAGGAAAATACAAATAAAACCACACTGAGATTCTACCTAACTCCAGTGAGGTTGGCCTACATTTGGAACTCTACTAACACCTGCTAAAGTGGATATTGGGATAAAAGCACCCTACTCTGCTGTTATTGAGGATGTAGGAAAGTACAGCCACTATGGAAGTCAGTATGAAGAGTGTTCAGAAACTTGAAAATTTATCTACTGTATGACCCTCCTATCTTACTCTTGGGAATTTATCCAAAGGAAGTGAAATCTGCATGTGAGAAAGTGATCTGCAATCCTAAATTTATAGCTGCACAATTAGCAATGGTAAAGACATGGAAACAACTCAGTTGCCCATTGAAAGACTCATCCCCTGTTTTGACACTCACTGGCAGGTACTGTTGTTTAGTTCTGTCAGTCAGGTCCCCCAGACCCAGCTTTCATGTGTGCTAGCATGAGGTGTTCAATAGAGGTAGATGCTAATTCACCCAGCCAGGTCTCCCACATGGTCATTGGTTTGACTGAAAAACGTCTTCTGGTTTCCCTTTTTCAAACTGCCTGCTATCAGCCCCTTTGCTTATCTGCAGGTACAGTAGTCTGATTGGTGGAATTCCCCCAGAAGTCATTCCCCACCTGTAATATACCCGTTCAGCAGTATGCCCTGTCATATATCCTCATACCCCTTTCCCTGAGCAATTCACAGCCCCCATGTCCACCAGCGTGTGCTCTCTTGAGCTTGGTCTTTCCAAGACCAGTCTTGCGGTGGTATGACATGCTGCTCTGAAGCCCTGCCCATCATCCTGGGACTGAAGCGCATTCATTGGTGAGTCCCCAAATCCAGTCCACCAGTATACCAAACCAGTATGTCATCCTGGGAACCTACTACCCCTCACCCCACCACCTGTCAGGAACCCAAGAACGTATATGAGTCCCAATGCCCAGGCCAGTATTCAGGCCTGGGGCCCTACTACTCTGCCCACTTGGGACCCAAGGACGTGCCTGGGGCCCTACCTGCTCATCTACCTACTCACCCAAGACCCAAGCATGTGCACACATCCCCAGACCCACTTCACCAACAGGGTGGAAGCTAGTGAGGCACTCTGCCAGTGTGGTGGAAGCTGGTGCAGCAGAAGGCAGCTTGGTGGAAGCCAGCCTATCATTTCTTATTTCAAGGCTATTCTAACTTTGAAATTCATTTTAATATCTGATAGAGCAATCTCTTCTCATTAAACTTCTTTAAGAAAGTTTTTAACAAATCCTGCATACTTATTCTTCTAAAAAGAACTTTTAACAGTTCTGCCAATGTTCAAAAATACTTTTTTTTCAAAAATACTTCCAAATATTTTTAAGCTATTAAGGAATATCAGCAATTTTAAAACAGTCAAAGCAAAGCTATACTACACATTTTACAAATGAGGTCAGATTTTTGGGTACTGTTACAAAATGAGAAAGCTTATAACTAAGTCCCTGAGCAAGCTATCCTAAACATACAGCTTTGTAACAAAATTATGCAGTGGGGTACAACAGTTAAAAGTTTGGACTTTTTCTTATTTCTTAATTAAATTTTTGTGATTACTTTAAACTAAAATCTAGAATAAACTTTAAAAGTTTTATGACCAGTAAAAGGTAAGAAACTAGTATAATTAATGGAAAACACAGATATCTCGCAAAAGAAGTAATTACAAAAATGAAAGGCATAAAAAACCTACTGAAACATCAGTAATTTGAGAAATATACACTAAAATATGGAAGTATCACTTCATAGTTATCCAAAAGGCAAATATTAAAAAGATAGTGACAAGTATTGAAGGGACTTGGGAAAACAGGTACCCTCATGAACATAATGATATGCATTAAATGAGAAATCATCATCATCATCATCATCATCCTAAATGTCAAGCAGAACACTGACTTTCACTGAAGCCTACTTAAAATAACATGTAATTTTTAAATATTTTAGTGACTTCCTCCGAGTAAGTGCTGCATTGAATAAAACAACTGTAAGTTGAGTGGAGGACATTATCAAGTGGCAGCTGTGAAAGAAGAAAGAAATAAGAAAAAACAGCTATTACGCAGTAATTATTATAATCCTGATGAAGAAAAAAATGTCTACTAGATTCAACATTTTCTATTGTAAAAGTCTGATATTGCATAGTTACCAAAAACTGTTAGGATAATTTCCTCCATGGAGCAGAAAGCTTCAGGTCCTAGATTACATAATTATTTAAAAAATTTCTTTTATGGCCAGATAATGGACTGCTGCCAGTTTAAGACTTGAAGAACAGTGATTGAGGATAAGAACTGTGGAACATCAAATTGCCTTAAAAACAACATTTTTTTCACACTTTCAATTGCTACACAAGAAGCTACATACCAGTGGAGTAAAAAAAGAATACCATAGCTGTGTGTAATTCTTCAAATTCAAATATAAGGGCAAGCCATTGAAACACAACTGTTAAATAAAGAATGGAAAGGATTATTATTTTTTAAATTATTAGTATCCACAATATATCTTCAGCTTGGAAACTGAGCTTTTTATGAATCCAGGAAAATATTTCTCAAAAGGTTAAGGCTGACATTTGCTTACTTATCATAATTTCATGTTACCTGCCCATTTCAAGTTTCACTTTATTGACAAGCAAGGAAAAATAACACCCAAAGCTTGTTTATATGAATTTGTACTGTACCTTTTAGAAGTATTTTAAAGCTAAAGTCCTGGAAAGAATGAAAAAGCAATTTTCAGTCAATAATAATGATTAGTTTATAATAAGTACTAATCATTGCTATTACTATGATTTTGAGAAAGGATGGATGTGGTAAAAGGAACAAAATAAAGCATGTAATTCTAGTTCAATGTAAACCTCCTCTCCCCAAACCTCTAATTTGCCTATTTAAAAATGAGACTATTCTAAAATCATTCTACTATACACTTCACAAAAGATCTCTGTCCAAATCATTTTTCCTCTATTTCATGGATATCACAGGATATCAAAGGAAAATTAATAATAATCTATTTTAAATTAGAAATTTTTCATACTCCCCCCCCCATCATACCATGGTAGAAGCTTTCACTTCTCACTTTAATATATTAGAAAAATATTTTAAATCTGTGAAAGTTTTACCCTATAGAATTGAAAAGTATAAATTTTTCTAGTCATCCTCAGTACTGACCTATCATCTTTAGCCCTGACAATTTTATTCACAGAACCTACGCCATATCCACAACTGTTTCCTAACACCCTCCCACTGTAAAATAGCCTGTGCAACAATCAGTATGGTAATTCTCCTGTGCATTTTTCTTTAACAGATTCGAAAAGAAAGACAAAGCCAAAATGGAAATAGTATAATAGGCTACTGAAGTTAATGTGAAAGATTCAATATTGCTGAACAGGAAGAAGAAATGATGATTTTTACCTCAGAAAAACAATAGCAGAAAAAAATGATCTTACTGCAATCCCAGAAAAGGCTTAGGGGGCAGTTAGCAGGAGAAATTTTATAGAAAGAACAAAGATGCTAATGAGCAGCATCGACAG
Organism: Ochotona curzoniae; assembly: GCF_017591425.1. Lineage (NCBI taxonomy): Eukaryota > Metazoa > Chordata > Mammalia > Lagomorpha > Ochotonidae > Ochotona > Ochotona curzoniae. The sequence goes on from NW_024465023.1 coordinate 35,011,286, forward strand.
TGGAAAAATAAAGCAGCAAACAGAAACACTGCCAACAATTTCTATAGGAAGTGATGGGGGACACCATCCGTTTGGAGTGAGCATACAACTTTGGATATTCACGGAAGGAGCAGACACTCCACTAAGTCATGGAGGCATAGTTTAAAGATAAAAGTCATCAGAGGAGAAAATAACAAATGTTTACACAATGCTTTAAAAAAAGTAGTAATACAACATGAACAAAGCTGACAATATGACTCCCTAATATGAACACAACACTTAACTATTTAATGTGAACATGAAGAGACTGCAAAATGCCTGAAAATAAACACAAAAGAGTGATCACAAAATTACAGAAAAACAAATTTATGAGTTAGAGAAATCTACATGTGACATGAAGGAAATATTCTGCTGGGAGATAAAGATTTAAAGAGAAATCAGTCAGAAATATTAGAAATGAAGAATTCAGTATGTCAAATAAAAACAGAATGGAAAGCGTTAGCAACAGCTTGGGGAGACAGAATAAAGAATATCTGTGCTAGAAGACAAATCTTTAGAAATGGATTGCTGATAAGATAAAAGCACTAACAATCGTATTTGAGATTTATAGAATAGCATCAAACAACCTAAAATATATGTAAAAAGTTTTCCTGAAGACAAGGAAATAGAGAATTGATTAGAAGATATACTTAGTAAAAAAAAGTATCAGAAAACGTTAATTTGGAAAAAGGTAGAGACATCCACATACAGGAAGCATGCAGAACTGCATGATCAGAAAAGATCTGCATTGTAACACATTACAGTCATTCGATAGCCAAATATAAAGACCCTAAACTGTGTACAAGAGAAATGCCAGATTACTTGTAGAGGAACTACAATTAGACTGAGAGATATCTTAAATATCTTTTTTTTTTTCGCTTTTTTTTTACATTTTAAAAAAATTTATTATTTATTTTAAATTTTAGATGATGTTAACATAGTTTATCAGAGTGGGATGGATCAAAGGTTAGGGAAAAGTGGGGGTGATCATTGTTTCCAAATTTTGTTTTTCCTTTTTGTTTTTTGGGGGAAGGTACTTCAGTACCCAAGGATGGAGAATCAAGCCATAGTCCCAATGTGGCACATACTCCAAGGTTTCTGCCCAAGTGGTTTTGATAATTTTGAAATGTTGTCGATCTTGCCGATTCAAGGATGAGGGTCCTTCTCTATGTTCACTGGCCGACATAGTCAACCTCAGAGTCTCCATTCACTCATATATTTTCTGTCATAGTTTGGCTGCGGTAGTTGTCCAATTTGTTCCATCCTCCTTCTTCTGGGATGGTACAGACATCACCTGAAGAGCTCAATGAGTTGCCATATCCTCCATGTGGATCTGGGCCAACTGTCCACTACTCTGTCTTTTCTACTGAGGAGGACCAGTTCTCACAGGTGGGCCAAGGACTCTAACCAGGTGACTTGGGCCCAACTGGACCCTTTGCCCTTGAGGCTCACAGACCTGGCACCCACCCCACAGGGGGGGGTCAAAGAACCAGGTCAAGCGACAAGGGACCCACTGGACCCCAAGCCTCTGGGGCTCATGGACACTGCACCCATTGTGTAAGCAGGCTAAGGGCCCGAGACTCAATCAAACAACAACCCACTGCTAAAATGAAAGGGCGTAACAGCCACCTATCCATACTAACATTGATGTGAAAGGCTTAAACTCATCAGTCAAATTGATTAGAGGACTGGATCAAAAAAAAATCTAACTGCTGCTTACAGGAGACATATCTCATTAACAAATATCAGAGGAAACTGAAAGTGAAAAGATGCAAAAAGATATTCCAAGCGAATAGTAAGGAAAATCGTGAGGAGGTAGCCATTCCTGTATCAGATGATATAAACTTTGACATGAAAAAATTAAAAGAGATGAAGAAAGACACCACATAATGATCCAAGGATCCATTCAGTAAGAAGAAATCCCCATAATAAATGTATATGTGCCAAATGTCAGGGCATCTAGCTATGTGAAACAAATATTAATGGATTTAAAGGGTTTAGAAATAGACTTCAATAAATCATAGGGGACTTAAGCACCCTTTTAACATCAATGTACAGATCAATGAGACAAAACCCCAGCCAAAGAAACAACAGAACTCACCCAGACATCACAACAAATGGAATTAGTTGATATCTACTGAACTTTTCATCCTACAGAGAACACACTTGTTTTGTCATCAGCACATGGAATCTTCTCCAGAATTGGCCATGTTATAGGCCACAAAACAAGCCTTGGCAAATTTTTAAAAATCAAACTTATACCATGCATCTTCTCAGATCATCATGGAGTGAAACTAGAGATCAAGAAGTTAAAACACCCAGGAATACATTCAAATACATGAAATAATATGCTACTAAATGAGCAGTGGGTTAGAGAAGAAATCAAAGGGGGGAATTAAAAAATTGCTTGAAAAAGGCATCAAAAAATATATCAAGACTAACCATGTTCCTAAATCAGCAGAATCAACATAATAAAAATATCCATATTACCAAAAGTAATATACAAATTCAACATAATTCCAATCAAAACCCCCACAACATTTTTCTCAGAGAAGATGACACAAAAAGTTCATCTGGAAACACAAGAGACCAGGAATAGGCAAAGCTATCTTGAAGAATAAAAATCAAGCTGAAAGAACCACAATTTCAAGACATACTGCACAGCAGTGGTCATCAAAACAGTCTGCTGCTGGTAGAGAAACAGACAAGAAGATCAATGGAACAGAATAGAAACACCAGAAGGGATCCCACACATGTATAGCCAGGTCTATTCAACAAATGCTTTAGGGACAATTGGATAGTAGCTTGCAGAGATAAGAAACAAGATCCCCCCACCTATCACCTTACACAACAATCAGCTCTAATTGGAATAATGATCTAAATCTGTACTTAGAAAACATCAAACTATTAGAGGAAAACATATAAAGCCCTCTCCAAGATATAAAAATGGGAAAAGTCTTATTGAAAAAGTCATCAAAAGCACAAATAGTCAAAGTGAAAATAAACAAATGGGACTATATCAAACTAAACAAGCTTCTGTATAGCAAAGGAAATGATCAACGAAGTGAAGAAGCAACCAACAGAATGGGAGAAAATGTTTGTACACTACAAAACAGATAGGAGACTAATATCCAGGACTTACAAAGAGCTTCAGAAACTCAGGGACAGTAAAAACAAAAACAAACAAACAAAACAAAAAAACAAACAAAAAACCCTGTGAAGGAATGGGCAAAGGAAATGAACAGATGTTTTTCAAAAGAAGAGATTCAAATGCGTAACAGACACATGAAAAGACACTCAGACTCCATAGCCATCATGGAGATACAAATGAAAACCACATTGAGGTTCCACCTAACTCCAGTGTGGTTGGCCTACGTTCCAAACTCCACTGACAATACCTGCTGGTATGGACATGGGGAAAAATGTACCTTCCTTCACTACTGCTGGGATGTGTAGGCTAGTAAACTACTATGGAAGTCAGAGTGCTCAGACAACTGAAAATTGATCGGGCCCGGCGCAGTGGCGCAAGTGGTTAAGTTCCTCGCCTAGCACGCCCGGGATCCCATATGGGCGCCGGTTCTAATCCCGGCAGCCCTGCTTCCCTTCCAGCTCCCTGCCTGTGGCCCGCGTGGGAGACCCGGAAGAGGCTCCTGGCTTCGGATCAGCATAGTATCAGCCCGTTGCGCTCACTTGGGGAGTGAATCATCGGACGGAAGATCTTCCTCTCTGTCTCTCCTCTCTGTATATCCGCCTTTCCAATCAAAAAATAATAAAAATAAATCTTAAAAAAAAAAAAAGAAAAAGAAAATTGATCTACCATATGACTCATTCGTCCCACTCCTTGGAATGTATCAAAAGGTGAAATCTGTATATGAGAAAGTGACCTGGGCCCGGCGGTGCGGCCTAGAGGCTAAAGTCCTCGCCTTGAACGTGCCAGGATCCCATATGGGCGCCAGTTCTAACCACAGCAGCTCCATTTCCCATCCATCTCCCTGCTTGTGGCCTGGGAAAGCAGTCGAGGACGACCCAAAGCTTTGGGATCTTGCACCTGTGTGGGAGACCTGGAAGAGGTTCCTGGTTCCTGGCTTCAGATCAGCGATGTACCAGCCGTTACACTCACTTGGGGAGTGAATCATCGGACAGAAGATCTTCCTCTCTGTCTCTCCTCTCTGTATATCTGCCTTTCCAATAAAAACAAATAAATCTTTAAAAAAGAGAGAGAGAAAGTGACCTGCAACCCTATATTTATAGCAGCACAATCTACAATAGCACAGACATAGAAACAACTCAGATGTTCATCCATCTGATAAAGAAGCTGTGGTAAATCTGTTCCATGGAATACTACTTAGCCATTAAAAATAGTGAAATTCTACCACATGCAAGCAAATAATCCCAACTACAGACCATTATGCTCAGTGAAATAACCCAATCCAAAAAGGACAAATACTGTGTGTTTTCTCTGATATAAGGCAACTTTCATGCAATACAAGATCAATAGCCCTTTCAATACTGTTTGTGTTACAATCTCATAGGTTTTGATATTTTTGTTTTTATTTACATTTCTTCAAAATAGTTTCTTTTCTCTCATTAAATTCTTCACTTACTGATAAATCACAGTAGCTTGCTTTTCTCCAAGAAGGTTTTTATTATTATTATTATTATTTTCATTGCCACATTGGTTATTCAGTAGCATGTTACTTAACTCCATGGTGGTGTACATTTTTTAAAACTTTATTCTTGTTCTTGATTTTGTTCTATGACTTTTACTATAAGGGAATATATAGTAACTGTGTAACAGAGACTATCATATTCAGATGTGAAGATAAAGTGCAGTGTGCATCTCTACTTCTGAATGAAAGATGGACTCCAAATTAAACTGTTTACTATATCTTGACAATAGGATCCTGGACTTTCTGCCAGTATCTAAACCTGCAATGTCAGGATACACTTTAGTAGCAGAATGATGTACTTATGACTGCTTATGAAGGACTATACTATTGTAATAATATGGGGAAAATCAGCTGGGGGTTAGAGAATTTGGGGAGAGGGTAAGTGAAATCCCAGCGCCTATGGCATTGTATCATAAAATTTTAAAAATGGAAGGAAAAAAAAGAAAAAAATGAAGCTAAGGTAAAACATTACACCAAAAATCACATTTCATAGCTACAGTCCAAAATTATCCTCCTTAAACTTTTAGTTTCAGACTTACAGCTGAAACAGTTTGCTGCATATCATGATGAGTATAAGTTTGTCCTACTGTTTCTCTAATACCTATTTTTAGATGTGATTCATAATGCATCACTTTTTACAACTCAAGCATACTTAAACAGTTTCAAACTGTACATACTGTTCAAATCCTCTTTTCTCACACCACTCCTCCCCACCCTGCTCAGATTTGTTATTGCTATGTAGAGCTTAAGTAGAGGACTTTATAAGTGTCATAGAAGTAAAATTTAAATCATGTCCTTTCCTTTACATCAAAAGGACATGCTACTAGAAGGAGTTTTGAGTTCACAGGCAAGTAGTCTGGTTTAATTTAATCAATTGAAAGTATACTATTTACCAAACACAGCTCTAAATATCAGAGATAGAGAGGCAAACAAACAAGGTAACTCTTTGCCTCTTAAGACTTACAGTCTAGAGGGAAAGATAGACATTGAGTAGATAATCACACGTATAAATGCACAAAATCAGAAGAGAATTTAGGGACAGATGGGAATTAGGAACAGTTTTAATTGAAACAAAGGGGTCATTCATGGTGCCCAAGGGAGAGAATGGGAACAGAGGGAATACTTTAAGCAAAAATTCACAGATGGCTCTGTAGAATATGATGAGCTTCAATTTTATCCCTACCTACAGTATCATTTTATTAGGGAATTAACATAATCAGTGTTCTATATTTAAAAAAATGTTGTAGTACACAAGATGGATAAGGATGGCACCTATATCTCACTGTACTAGTTTCCTGTTGTTTACCAAAATGCCTGAAATTGATCACTTTATGAAGATAAGTTTTATTTGGCTCAAAGTTTAGGAAGTAGGAAGTCATGCATTATGTATTATGAATCACATCAAAAAATCAGGCAGCTTCATCTGTTGAGCTTCTGGTGAGGGCCTTCTGGTGACATCATAACAGCAGATAGAAGCATGACAGGAGTATATGCAAGAGGGAGAAACGAGAGACACTTGGGAAGACACGGAACAGAAGAGATTTAAGCACAAGTCTAACAATCCAAACACATGAGAACTAACAACAAAACTACATTAATAGCTTTTGAAGACAGTGTCCCTATTGACCCAACCATGTCGCTCTAAGCACCTCCTCTTACAGGTTCCATCACCTTTCAACATTGCCACACATGGAACCAAGGCAGTTTTGAGACATACTCAAACATTTTCCAAACCTTAGCACTCTTCTTTGATAGCTTAGTAAATAACCCGTAAAACACATGTCAAAATCCAAATTCATTATTAAACCCACTTTCCAGTTTTTTCTTCTTAATATATACATATTATTTAAAAGTCACAGCATGCACAAACATGGCCTCTGACTGTGTCCTCTTTACTCCTCTATCAGTAACATCCCTTATAACGTCTATTTTCTTCTGCAATATCTCACAGATTCATTCAGTTGATAAATATAGTGAGACCTACTACCTAGAAGGATTTTGAATTCAGTTCACCCACTTGTTTGCTCTGAAACCGAAAGCATGCCATTAACTCTGAACTTCAATTTCCTCAAGTAAAAGCACATAATAATATAACGTTACTCCAAAGATTAAATGAATAATGACAAAATATTATTGTCCATGAAGTAGCTTATGTTGCTACTGCCATCATTATCATTAAAGGTAAGTGTATGAAAAACATACAATATTTCTGATATCAAGAAGTACCTAATGTAGAAATGGTGATACAATTTACCCTAAACAAATAAGTACTAAAATGCCTGATGATATCAGGTAAAGGAAGAGAGAATCAGTTAACATTTATTTAACATCTACCACATACCAAGGTGTTAACTGATCTGCATAAGTTCAAGATAGTTTAAAGGTTTATTTTCATTGGAAAGGCAGATTTACAGAAAGAGACAAAGAAAGAAAGATCTTTCATCTGCTGGTTCATCCCCTCCCCAAATGGCCACAACAGCTGGAGCTGAGCTAATCCTAAACCAGGAGCTAGGGGCTTCTTCCAGGTCTCTCACATACATGCAGGGTGTCAAGGCTTTGGAACTTTCTTCCTCTGCTTTCCCAGGCCATAAGCAGGGAGCTGGATGGGGAGTAGAGCACCCAGACTATGAACTGGCACCCATATGGGATGCTGGTGCCCACAGCAGAGGATCAGTCAATTGAGTCATTGTACTAGCCCCAAAATCAATAGTTTAAAATAGAGAAAACTCAGTCTCAATCTGGGCTTGAGCAATCCTTTCAGTTTCAATTTTATTTGTTCATAAATCCTGATTTAAAATCTGCCCACAATCCTTACTTATCCCCATTTCAACTTTTTTCCTACTTCACAAATATAACAGCATTAGGTAAAACTTCCCCAAAATATTTCCTTTCTTGGGCAGTGGTGGTTAGCAAAATTTATTAAGATACCTTCCAAGGGAGGGACAGGCCAGCTGAGAAGAAACATGACCTCAAATTATTTTCTTCCTAATGTTCATAAATATCCAATCATTCAACCAAAAATAGTTGGTATTTACTATATGCTAGGCATGATCTAAACATTAAAGATTCAAAACTGAACAGAGAGAAAAGCTTCTTATACTTCTGCATTCTCCTGCACTGTATTTGGAGATACATAAAATAAACAATTATGTTTGTAACTATCAAGACAACTCAATTTTTACCACCTTTATTTTCATCATGAAGGGATAGGTATTCAGTAAGATTTAACTTCTTCAAATACTATCTTTTAAATTTCACACCCATAAGATTGTTTACAATAGATAATTTATTCTTTCAACTCTTTCATTTATTCCTCTAAACTGTATCTTTTTTCTCAATCTATAATATATTTAAGACTTCCCCTTTTAAAAAGAAAGTGAAGAAAGTCAGCAAAAATTGTTTTTACACAGAAACATCAATTTTAATTATTTACTCTAGAAAGTTCCTTCACACGTGCTAAAGAAACCAGGTCAGAGATCATAATACCTAGCTCTGGGATAACACTAAGACAACATGAATAAGGTAGGAAGGACAGTCACATTGTCCACATTGCTCCCTTCCAAACTCCAAGCAGAACATGGCTTAGAACTGAGTAACAGGCAGAGTCCCACCCACGATTCCTGATCTCAAACTAGTGCTTGAAAATGGTGCTGCTGGACTTTTCCCAGAGAAAAGCAGAAATCGGTTACTCCATCAGGACACATTAATATTCTGATCCCCTACCACTGCTGGCTGCAACATGGACCCAGGGTACATATCAGGATGGCACTGGTACTGGCAGCTATGAGCTTCAGGTACTATCCAGCTTAGTTTCAGTTTGGGAAGCCAAAGGACTGTCCCTGCCATCCTGCTTCCAACCCCAGGCAGTGGGGAAGAAAGAGAGAGCAAAGAGTCGGAGACATGGTGACTCTGTCCATACAAATGAGAGAAATAAAGGAGTTTGTTTCATAAATCAATGCTGGGCCCATCTTAAGGAAACGAAACTATTATACATCAATCATCCCTGACAACAGGCCAGTGCCCTCCAACAGAGCTTCTGGATCTGCTACAGTGTAAGCCAAAGGCCCATAGCCTGGTAGGACAGATTTACATTCCGATTCATATTGCTACTAGCTAACTGTAGTGGGTTTGGCTCACAAATAATCCTCAGTGGCAGGCAGAACCAAGGCTCTGCTGTGATGGGCTCAGTAATTATGGATTTTATGAACAACCCAGCATTATGGCAAACCATGGTGGTCATAGGACAACCTACTCCATCCTTCCCTGAAATTCAGGCAGCAGAGAGAAAAGATAATCATTGTAGACTTGAGAGGAGGAGAAAGAAATAGGAATGAGATATTACCCAGAAGCCTAGTGTTAGGCCCACCATGTTAGGCCCAATAGTCAATAGTGAGCACAGAGATGAATTTGTCACTTCTAGATCTATCTTACAAGGCATAATAAATTCTTCAAACTTAAAATTTAGAAAAAAAACAAGTAATTTTTTAACAATTAAAAATAGAAAACACCCTGATAATAATGAATACACAAATTCAGAATATTTTTATCCTTTAAAAATGGCACATGGATCACATATATCTTTAGTATAAATACTAAAAGATAAAACTATTAAAACTTAATTTTTGATAGGCAAATATAAAAAAGATATAAAATGAGACATCAAAATTTATTGTTTTAGAAATGATTTATCATAATTTATTTGAGAGACATTTACAGAAAGAACATGAGAGAGGACCAGAGAGAGAAAGAGATACATAGATCTTCCATCTGCTAGTTCACTCCCAAAACATCTATAATAGCTGGGGCTGGGCCAGGACAAAGACTGGAACCAGAAACTTCTTTCTGGCCTCTCCATGGGGGTTCAGGGGCCCAAGCACATGTGTCATCTAATGTGGATTTCCCAGAGGCATTAGCAGGGAGCTCAAATGGAAATGAGCAGCCAGGACTCCAATCAGCTCCCATACGGAACACTAGCAAGCCTGCTGCATGGAAGTGCCAGCTTAGGAACATCAAAATTGGAAATGTGGGAAGGAATGGAGTTAAGAACAGAGTTTTACTTTTTTTCTTCTTTTGCTCCTCTTATTTGTATTCAAAGTCAAATTATAATCAGTTTAAAATAATAAATTGTGAAAATGGCATAATTGGGTATGTGAGTGTAAGGCTCATGATAACTAAAGCAAAAACCTACAACACACATACCAAAAAAAAGGGGGGGGGCAAGGAATCTAATCATACTGCTATAGAATAAAATGAAAAATAAACAACAAATTTACAAATTTCTGAACACATATAGCAATTATCATGAACAATAAGTTTAAAAGGAAATTTAGAAGAATTATATAAACTTTTGAACCCATACAACTTACCAGGATTGGAAAACGGAAAAAAAAAAAACCTGAAGAGACCAATAATAAGAGAAAAATAAAAATTTTCCCAACAAATAAAACCCCAGATGATTTTACTGGTGATTTCTGTCAAATATTTAAAGATGAACTAAAGCTAATTTTTCTAAAATCATTTTTAAAAATTGAAGATGGAGTATTTTCAAACTGATTTTACAAGGCTAGCATTACCACAATACCAAAGCAGAAAAGCAGAACAAAAGAGAAAACTATAATATCTTTGATGAATGCAGGTATAAAGTTTCTCAGAAATACTAGCAAACTGAATGCAATGACACATCAAAAATTATTCACCATAATCAAGTGATATCCATCTCAGAGATTAAAAGTTAACTCATCATACACAAATCAACAAAAGATGACACAGGATAAAGAGCAAAATGACCACTTTACTAAACATGGAATAACCATTTGATAAAACTGAACATCATGACAAAAACTCATAAAAATTTAGATATATGTCTATATCTACAAATTGGTACAAAACCTAAAATTACCTCAACATAATAATGTTCATATATGACAAACACATAACTAATTTCACACTGAAAAGAGAAACATTGAAAGTTTTCTCACTAAGACCCACAATGAGACAAAGATGGCCAATTTTTAAATTTTTATTAAAAAATTACTGGAGTTCTTGGCAACAGCAATGAGGTAAAGCAAAAAATAAATAAATAAAAAGGTATCTAAATTAGAAAGGAAGAATTTAAATTATCTCTGCTTAAACATGACTTCTGTTATATACAATAACACCAGAATCCACCAAAACCTGTTAGAACTAATAAAAGAACTCAGTTATGTTGCAGTATATAAAAACCACATACAAAAACTGTTAGCCTCTCTAAACATCACTAGGAAATGATCTTCCTGTTCATGTCCCTGGAAAGGCAGCAAATAATGGCCTACATACTTGAGCCTTTAGAACCATGCTGGAAATCGGGATGGAGCTTTTGCTCTAGATTGTGGCCCAGCCTAGCTGTTGTTGTCATTTGGTTGGGGAGTGAACCAGAAGATAAAAGATTCTCTCTCTTTCTCTTTCTTTCTCTATACCTATCCCCTCCTCTCTGATGCTCTGCCTTTCAAAATAAGTAATTTCCTTTATTTATTTGAAAGGCAGAGTTAGAATGAAAGCGAGAGAGAGCAAGAGAGAGATCCTGCATTTGCTGGTCGACTCCCCAAAAGTGGCCAGTGTGCCAGGTCAAAGCCAGGAGCCTGGAATACCATGCCCTCTTTCACATAGTGGGATCTTACGCACTTAGACTATGCTCTACTGTCCTTCCAGCCAGACACGGGTCAAAAGTGGAGCAGCCAGGATTCAAAGTGGCACTTATATGGGATGCTAGCATTACAGGCAGTGGCTCAATCAACAATGTTGACCCCAAATAAATCTCTTTTAAAGATTTATTTATCTGAAAGTTATGGGGATTGGAAAACAGGAAGGTATCTCGATCCATTGGTTCACATCCAGATGACTTCAAAGGCTTGTGTTGAGCCACAGTGAAGTCAGGAGACTTCCTCTAGGTCTCCAACATGGGTGAAGCAGTCTAAGGACTTGGTCCATTCCTAGCCAATTTCCCAGGGTCATTTGCAGGAAGCTGAATCGGAAGTGCAGTAGTCAGGACTGAACTGATGCCCATAGGGGTTGTTGGCTTTCTAGGTAATGGTATAACTCAATGTGCCATAGTGGCAGCCCAAATAAATTTTTAAAAATAACACTAAAGCTTGAAGCATCATAACACCTCACTTAAAGATATACAACAAAGTTATGGCAACCCAAACAGTATTATATTGGGGGGGGGGAGGGAAGAATGAGAGAGAGACACAAAGACTAAGAACCCCTTACATCTATAGCCACATGATTTTCAAGAAATGTGCTAAGTACAAAAAGCAGGGAAATAACAGTCTTTTCAATAAATGACATTTAAAAGTTGTACATGGAAAAGAATGACTACAGAATCCATGTCTTACCATATACAAAAATAAATTCAAAATGAATTGAAAACTTACATGTAATATACTGCACTACAAAAAATACTAGAATAAAATATAAACAAAATATTTAATGAAATTGGTTTGGGCAAGTATTTTATTTTTTATCTTTTAATTATTTTAATAGATAATCTTTACATAGTTCATTATGGTACAAGAGGTCAAGAAATACAAGAAAATGGGTAAGACCATTGTTTCCACATTATTATAATTATCATTATTTTCTGTTTTGGGGTAAGGCCGGAGATAAAGGGAGAAGCTACACCCAGCCTCCCACCCATTCCAGGTTCCTGACTTGGGGCATGCTCCGAGGATACTACTTAAGTGGTTTTGACAGCCATTCCAAACACGATGAAATCTCTCCAGAACCCAGTGGATGACACAGTCCAACTTAGAGTCTCTGTTTACCCAGATGCTCACTGCCAACACTTGCTGGGGTTGTTGATTGATTTGTTCTGTCCTCTGTTGTGGTTCCAAGCGTCCTCTGTCAGTTCTGACAGACTGCCTAACCTCCATGTGTACCTGAATATGCTGTCCACTGCTCCGTCTGAGCCTCTGAGGAGGATCAGCTTTGACACTTGTACTCCATGGTCAGACCAAGGAACCTGCAATTCTCTTCATAGTTGGGGTTCTGAGATCAGTGGTTCAGTTGGGGAAATCCCCATAGAAACTTCATCTGAGGTAATCCCAGACCTGATTCTTGTTGTGTGCATGCCAGTACAGGATCTGGCACAGTCTGTCGCCCCAGTCAACGTATGCATATGCTGGTGGCTGCAATTGCTGGGTCAGTTCTATTTCAAACCCTGTCTTCCATGCAAACCAATGGATTTTGCAGTCCAGCCTGATTCTGCCCAGCACACACTCAGCCCTCACACAAAACAGTGGGAGCTGCAGCTTCATTGGGGCTACCCACCAGGCATGCCCCCTGCCCTGGTACCTGTTCTTCCCAGTATATACAGCAGATTTGTTCAGTCTGTCCCACATCCCACTCAGTCTCATACAAGGGCAAGTATTTTAGTATAAAGGTATTTTAGTATAAAATTTTAGTAGAAAATAAGCAGCTTCTGCATACCCAAGGATAAAAAAAAAAAAACCAGAATGAAGAGACTATCTTTATGATGGGTGTAGTCAGTGAAAATATTCACAAGCAATACATTATGATGAGTAGTTACTGTAAATCTTTCAGAGGAGGACATTCCCAGAGTATTCATTGCATAAAGTCTTTTTACACATTTGTCCAACAATTATTTATTGGACAATTACTGGATTATCTGCATTGCTTTAGGCACCAGAGTACAGAAAAAAAATGAAACCAGCAAAATTTTCTGCCTGCAAAAAATGCTTATATTCTAGATCTTGCATTCACATCAAAAGCCACAAGCTAGCATCATTATCATTAGCTGAGAATTATTAGAAAAGCAACGGGCGTCACATGCCTTGCTAAAGGTATAAGCCAGTTTAGATTATCCTAAAATCTGCCAAATTCAGTAAAAATTATGCTTCAACACAATAAACTGCTAAATACTAAAATGAAAATAGACATGAGATAGCTGAATGCTATCCTGTAGCCAATTTAAGGTAGATAGAAGCCAGTTGTATGCAAACTATAATTGAAACGTTAATGAAGTAGTCTCAGGATGCGGTTAAGAACTCGCATTCTCTAACATATCAGTCACTCAATATAATGTTAATTAACCCCATACTGTTGGAAACTGTTGTTGATGTTATGTTGTGGCATTTAATTGGTCGGAATGATATTCTGCCAGCTATGTCTCCAGGCCAGAGTTGGTCTCCCCAAGAAACTGTTGAATTCAACTGGGCAATAAGATACTGGACTCTATGCATGGCGCATGCTTGCATTGAAAGAAACAAGACTGGAAAAAAAACCCAAATAAATAAATAAAAAATAACTGAAAAAAGAAAAGCAGTTTCTTAGAGTCAACATCTATTTCCTAAATATGCATTTTTAAAGGTTTATTTTTATTGGAAAGGCAGATTTACAGAGAGAAGGAGAGACAGATAGAAAGATCTTCCATCCACTTCCCAAGTGGTTAGAACAGTCAGAGCTGAGCCAGTCCAAAGCCAGGAGCCAGGAGCTTCTTCTGGGTATCCCACACAGGTGCAGGGTCCCAAGGCCTTGAGGCTCTGTCCACTGATTTCCCAGGTTAAAAACAGGGAGCTAAATATGAAGTGGAACAGCCAGGACTCGACCCAGCACCCATATGGTGTCCCGAAGGATGCAAGACAAAAATTTTAGTCAGTGAACCTCGCACCAGGACCCTCAATATGCATTTTTAACAGTATTGCTTTATGATGAGTATACACAGTAAAGTTTAAGAAGCACTGATCTAGTGAAGTTAAGATAGTACAAGAGTAGTCTGGAAGGAAATCAACTGAATATTACTGAGGTAAAGCTGAACAAAATACATTGAGAATGGTAAAAAGATCAGTTTGACAGAGCAGAAGAGTTTACTGAAAGGTAATATTTGTGAGAATGTGAATTATAAAAAGATTTCATCCAGCATTCTTTTCTTGGAGTACACATATAATGAAAGGATACAGTATCTGTATTTCTATGTCTGACTTACATCACTTAATACAACATTTTTCTTTGTTCATCTGTGTTGTTGCAAATGACAGGATTTCAACTTTTTATGGTTGAATAATATTTGTGTGTGTGTGTGTGTGTGTGTGTGTGTGTAGAAGACAATAATTTATTTTATCCATTCATCACTATATGGACAGCCAAGTTGATTCTATATGTTGCCTATTGTGAATATATTTGATTTCATGGCTAACTTATTAATAGGTACTCTAGTGATATTCTGACTTTAAATGTTCCTTCTGTGGTTCTTTCATTCAGGAATAAACATGTTAGCAGTTACATCAAGCAAACATGAGCAAAGAACACAAACAATTTATAAAAGATTGAATATAAATGACTAATAAGCATTTAAAGCTGTTCAGTCTTTAATAACATGCTCTGTTGTTAAACTCATTCAATATTTTTAGGAAGCAATTCAATGACAGATTATCACAAACTTAAACCTACTCCTTGGTATTTACTCTTGAAAACATCTAAAATGCAAAGATTAATGTCAAAACTGTTTACCACAGCTTTAATTATAATATCAAAATTAAAATGATTGGCTCAGACTTCTAACAATAGGAAAATTGCTAAGTAAATCAGAGTATAACCATTAAATTTGTTATTATGTAGGTATCAAAAATGTTTAGAGTTCAGCTATACTGTAGTATCCCTTGTGAACCTGTCACCATCTGTTCCTCCTCCTTCACTGTAGACTGGCCGGTCCAATGTATTATTGGAACAGAAGATTTTACTGTGAAAATGATTTCCAATGGTTCTGTGAGACTTTACCTCTGAATCACTGGTAATAAATACTGTCTGTACAATACATAAGAGGCCAAAAATCATACATGGACTACAGTCTGTTCAAACGCTTATGGTTTATTTTGACAGCATACACACACACACACACACACACACACACACACACACACACACACAAAACCAAAAAATTACATCTTGCCATGGCTTCTACTGTAGATATTGCCTGAGGTATCTCAGTGCCAGAATCCTGAAAATCTGACAAAATGCTTAAGAATGATGCAGCAAAAATGGCTTTGAATTGGTATGACTTAGTCCAGAGTAGTTGTAGGAAGAATAGTGACCTCTCAGAGTGTACAGGTCTTAAGCAAACTGAACAGGCGATTAAGACCAACGTTTGATCCAATATAGTGATGAAGAAAGACAGGAATCAAAACTTTAGCCTTCTTAATCCATTGGCTGGAACAAATCATAGCGTTTAATCAGTAGAGACCTGTTGGACCAGCAGACAAAACTGAATCCTTTTCAGATCAGGGTGGTGCACATAACCCAACTAATAGTAATCTGGATCTCTCGTTACATATGGATATTCAAGAACTAGTCTGGGGCCTGGAACGATGATGGCTCAATGGCTAAATCCTTACTTTGCAAGTGCCAGGGTCTTATATGGGTGCTGTTCATGTCCTGACTGTTCCACTTCCCTTATAGTTCCCTGCTTGTGGACTTGGAAATCAGTAAAGGATGGCCTAAAGCCTCAGAACCTGGCAGCAACATGGGAGACCCGAAAGAATCTCCTGGCTCTTGGCTTTGGATCTCTTGAGGTCCAGCCATTGTGGCTATTTGGGGTGTGAACCAGCAGATGGAAGATTCTTCTGTCTCTCTTTCTCTTTGTAAATCGGCTTTTCCAATAAAAATAAATACATCTTTTTTGTTTCTTTTTAAAGAATTAGTCTGAGCACGGGAGGAGATTTGGAGTATTCTGAAAGACTATTTTCAAAGCTAAAGAAAAATAAAAGATAATTCTGCAATGTTTCCCCACAAGAAAGAAAATTACATCCAGAAAAGGTGGCCAAAGCAATCTGAATGGCAAACGGGGAGAGAGATGAAATTGAAGGCTTTTAAGTTAAAGAACATTAAATACTCATACTAGGGTGTAGCCAACAAAGTTGCTAGCTCTTCTTGCCTGAGATGATAGGTTTACAACCCACTGAATACTTTTGCTGAAATTTCCATATAATGTTGGTCTTTTCGCAGCATTGATGTAATTTAAGTTTTTAATAGGAGTTTACAGAGAAATATATTTTAAGCAATTTGTTTATTTTTGAAAACAAAGTGAAAGAGAGAAAAAGAGAGATGTTCCATTTACTGGTTCAATCTCTAACTTCTTCAACAACCAGGTCTGGGCCAGATGAAAGTCAGGAGCCCTGGGTACCATTCTGAATTAACATGCGGCCTGGCGTTGATGTCTATGAAAAAAATCATTTGTCCTTCAGTATATTTAACAGAAGACAGGAGTTCCCTGAAAATAATGATTAGGAATTTCGCGATATTTTTATGGGTTTTTCTCCATCCAAGGAATTTGCAACTATGGAATTTTTAAGGGAGAAGGAAGGTGACAACTATGGTGTGACTTGAAGTGACCAAAGTCCATGATCTACATGTCACTTTCTAAAAAGATGCTTATGAGCATTTCTTCTAAATTATAAGAACTGAAAACCCAGTGTGAATTTTTAGCTAATAAAAAATGAAGCAAAGGTTTCCTACTTAGGTGAAATCTGAATAAACTCCTCTATTTAGTTATTGTGGTATGTGTGTGGGAGAGAAAGAGTATCTTAAGAAGTTTCTATATGAGCCATAGCAACAGTATGTGATAATGCACTGAGATTTCACCCATAAAAAAGAGTGAAATATCTCTCATCTTTACAAAAAGATGGAAGCAACTGAAAACTGCTGGGATTAGCGAAATATTCCAGTCTCCAAAAGACAAATATTTGCTGTTTCTTATGTGTGGTAATTACTACAAAATACAGAAAATATATAGGAATTACATGAACATCTGCAATTTGTCATTTCCAGCCCTTGTTTACACTCCTGCAGAACTGTGCCCTTTCTACTTTCTATTTGTTGATATCATAGTTAATGGTGCATTAAATCCATGATTATAAAGTGGAGTAAGATCATGTTATTTGCAAAACTTATAGAAAAAAGAGGAGGGTTGAGCAAGGGAGAGATGGGGTGGGGGAGTATGTTTATCTTCCTAGAACTGTATCAACAAAACACATGAAATCTGTTCTCTTTATACTAATAAAAAATTTAAATATAACAAGATTTTGTACTTGAATCACTATGAGTCAACTCTTCTGTCCTAAAGTTCTCCTGTGCTACTTCAGATGCTAATGCTGCCTTGTCACGCTTTGTACTCTCAATGTGAGACAATTTCTCTCTCTTTTTCTTTGAAAGCTAAACAACAACCACTGCCAAAGTAGTCACGCTAAAGCATGACTTGGGATGTGAAATGTTAAGGCAATGAATTCGTGGATAGCTTGTTCCCCACTGCACCCCATCCAGCAGGAGCTGTTATAGATTTTCTGCACTTCCAGAGCTGTAACAATACTGGAAATGTACTTTCTTCTTTCCTTTTTGTCATGTTTGAACTGGTCAGCCTCAGAAGAACAAGCACCCCTTGGACAATTTCCAAAGAATAGTGAAAGGCACAGCAAATAAAAATCTTCATTTCCATTTTTATAGAAAGCAAATATTTATAGGTAACTTTAATGACATCAAGGACATTTTTAAGTAAAAACAATGCTAAGCAGAAAAGAGTAAAGTTTTTTTTTAACAAATGTAATCTTCTGAACACAGAACACCACTGGAAGAAGGAAATAAATTTACCAAAACGATAACAGTGCTTATCTCAGGAGTGCGGTGGAATGAATCATTTTATATTAACATATGAACATTCTTAACAAAGTTTTTTTTTTTCTTATCACACAAGCATATTTACAAAGAGAAAGAAAGTGAGAGAATGATCTTCTATCTGCTGGTTTATTCCCCAAACGGCACAATGGCCACAGCTGAATAAATTGGAAGCCAGGATCCAGAAGCTTCTTCTGGGTTTCTTATGTGGGTGCAGGGTCCCAAGACTTTGCTGCTTTCCCAAACCACAAGCAAGGAGCCAGATGTGAAGTCCAGCAGCTGAACATAATCAGTGCATAAATGGGATGCAATAGTTGCAGGGAGATAATTGGCTAACTGAACATTTGGACCAGGACATACATTACAGACAATTTTCCACAAATATGTGTTATGGTTATAAAATCAGGACAGAACCAGGCTGACCGAAACTCATTCCTTGTGCAATCTTTTGTTTCTTCTTTTTTAAAAAAAAATTCTTCTAAGTTTTCTCATCCTCATTTCTTCACCATAGACCTTACTAGGCAGGATGCAGAGTTCAGATATTCCTCACTACGTCATTGGGGATTTCTCTGCTCAACCGCCTAAGACGGTTCTACTCAATTGTTAATATATGGCTTGTTACAGTTATAAGTCTGTTTTGGCTATCCAAAAATGCACGAATGTGTAAAATCTTGCTTGACTACTACAAACTTCTAAGTTTAAACATAATTCAAAACATACACACACACACACACACACACACAAACCATGAGGAGCCTGAGAACAAATAATACGATTGATTTTTTGACATATATAGAACAGTTTGGAAAAAGACTCATATTTTTCTAGAAAGCTTAGTCGTATAATGTTCTTTATTTCTTATATTATTACTATTATCATTAGCATTTTATGATACAGTTCAACAGGTTTTGGGATTTCTCTTACCCACTAACCAATCCCCTCCCACCTCACTGAGTTCTCCTATATTATTACTATACTATAGTTCTTCATAAAGATCATATGTACATCATTACAGGTATGGACAATGGCAGAGACCTGCATTCTCTTATCAAGATATACTAAACAGTTTCATTGGGAGTCCATTTTTGGTCTGGAAATAGAGATGCATAATACATTGTATCTTCACATTTGGATATGACAGTCTTCATTACATAATTACTGTACATCTCCTTAAATGAAAAGCTACAAAATATCAATAACAGAAACAAAAAGAAAATCACAACACTATGAAGTTAACTAACATGCTACTGAATGACTAATGTGTCGCTGAACAAACAAAAAAGAAAATCAAGAACCTTTTTGAAGGAGATGATGCTACTGCATGACCTATGAGTCTTTGAAGAATTTTCTGAGTAAGAGTTTTGTACATATGAAACTAACACAAAAATCAAAATCCGTGAGATACGGTTTCCACTGATATGTCTCCTGTAGGCAAGAAATAGATGGTTTTTGCCTTTTTTTTTAAAGATTTATTTTTTAATTAAAAAAATTTTTTTAAAGATTTATTTTATTTTTATTGGAAAGGTCAGATATACAGAGAGGAAGATCTTCTGTCCAATGATTCACTCCCCAGGCGGTCTCAATGGCGGTTGCCAATCCGAAGCCAGGAGCCTCTGCTGGGTCTCCCACATGGGAGCAGGATCCCAAAGCTTTGGGCCGCCCTCGACTGCTTTCCCAGGCCACAAACAGGGAGCTGGATGGGAAGCGGGGCTGCTGGGATTAGAACAGGTGCCAATATGGGATCCCAGGCGTGCAAGGCGAGGACCTTAACCACTGCACCATCGCGCCGGGCCCGGTTTTTGCTTTTTTAAAATCCAGTCTACTAATCTATGGTGTTTCATTGTTGAGTTTAAGACATTTACATTCAGGGTTAATATGAATGGGTGGTAATTTGGTCCTGTCATTTAGCAATGGGTTGTTCAATGATTTAGTCTTCTGTTGTTATTTTACTGGGATGTTCTTCACATTTGCCTTTGGTTTTGGTGGGTGTTATTCCTTTAGTATGTCAAGAGAACATCTTTAAATACCATTTGTAGGGCAGGTTTGGAAGAGTCAAATTCTTCTAACTTTTCCTTACTGTGGAAAAATTTCATTTCATTTTTCAAAGACAAAGGAAAACCTTGCTAGGTATGTTATCCTGGGTCCAACAATTTTTTCTTTTAGAATCTGGAATATGTTGCTCTATTCTCTTCTGGCCTGTAGATTTTCCAGTGAGAGTTCTGTGAGTTTAATTGATATTCTTTTATATGTCAATGGATTTGTTTTCATGTGAACATTTAAGGACCCTTTTCCTTATGTTCGACTGAGGAAAGCTTAAATATCATGTGTAGTGGTGAAGATCACTTCTGGTCAAAATACTATTGGGAGTTCTGTGTCCCTCCTCAATGTTATTTCCTAATTCTTTCTCTAGATTTGGGAAATTTTCCCTTATTATTTAATTGTACATACCTTTAATTCCAGTTTCTCTTTCTGCACTTTCTGGGACCCCCATAACTCTTGTATTTGTCCTTATGATAGTGTCTTTCAAATCTTGAATATTTTTTTTTAGCTTGACCTATCTCTGTTTCCAGCTTTTTATTTGTTTCCCCCTGGTGACAGGAAATACCTTCTAACTTTGTGATTCTTTTTTCTGCCTCCTTCATTCAATTTTGAAGACTCTTCACTGTAGTTTTAATTTGCGCCACTGTATTCTTGATTTCTGATATATCAGCTTTCATTTGACTCATTGCTGCTATTTCCTGTGTAACATATTCCTTAAAATCTGGGTTTATGTGCGTCTCCTTGCTGATAAGAGGTTTTATAACAAGTGTTTTGAATTCTGTATCACCCCATTTCCTTGACGTCTTCCTCAGTTAACTCTGAGGTTAGCAAAGGGTTTTGCTCCTTTGCAATGGCGTCTTCAGCAATACTCATTGTGCCCCTGTCTCTTCTTTTGCTCTTGGTCATTGTACTTCTGTTTAGCAGATTCTTCTCCTTGGGGCAGGTTTCTAAGCTGTGTCACCCACAGGTCTACAATTTGACTTTACTTATTGCAGTTGGCACACGGCTCTTTGTTTGCAGTCACTTGTGCCAATCCATCCAGCGAGTTCCAGGTCTGGGTTCTTAGGTTAAATTTCCACCATGGTCTCTGTAGTCCCAGCTCTTGGCTCACCACTCTCCACCTCCTGTGATATCATGCTGAGGCTGCACCATTGTCTGTACAACCTTTCTCCCACTTTCAGTTTGAGCAGGTCCCAGGATTAGAGAGACACCAGGTGTCCTACATAGCTAGGTTGTTGGTGGTGCTGATCTTGCCAGAAGCTGCTGGCCATTAGGTCTGAGGGCCATTTGCACCTCTTTTGACCAGTATGATGCCAAAGTAAGTATTATTTTCCATGTGGGACTAGTGCAATTCACTGAGCTCAGTGAGTTCATTCCCAACTCAGAGCATACACAGGTCACTGTTGTCTGTGTAGTCTTAAAGCCTTTGCCACACTGTACAAAATGGTGCCTGATGTGCCATTACTAGAATTCTTGATCTGCTGACTGTCAGGTGTGGGTGCTACTGGGACTTATCTTGGGTGGAATCTGTAGGATGCCACGTTGTTGCAGTTCACTGAGTCAGAAATGAATTCAATCCCAGCTCAGTGCATGGACAGTACTGTCCCATAACCTTTACCTCGTTAAATAAAATGGAACCCAATTCAGCTCTAGGGTGCTGACTGGGCTGTGAAATCTACCCTTTTCCTGCACTGCCTGTCTGGGACCTGCTGCTCTGTCTCTGCTCTTGGTCAAATCAAAGAAACCAGCAGGATGGGCAATTCTTTGTCTGGGTTTACCTCTGGAACTCTTGAGAAACATCCTTTCCCACCTTATTGCTAGTGGAGTTGTGTCTGTTGGTGGAGTTCAGATCACCATTTGTTTCATGCTGCTGGGGTATCAGTCACTACAACACCACACTGTTGTGTCTACTGCTTTCCTGTGTCTGTCAGTCTCTGGGTACCCCTCTACTGTTGTTCTGTCCTCTCCTGTTTCCTTCTCTGTTTCACAGTGGCTAATGTTTCTTCATTCCTTACCCTACTCCACCATTTTATTTCTCCCTATATTGCTCTTTAAATATGTTACAAGTATATAAGGGTTCACACACGGGGCTACTTCTTTAAGAAAATTAAGATTTGCTTATTTTCATTTGAAACAGATTTTACATAGAAAGAAGGAGATATAAAGGTTCATTCTTCTGGGTCTCTCATATGAAAGCAGGGTCCAAGGACATGGGTCATCCTCTATTATCTTTCCAGGCCACAAGCAGAGAGCTGGCTCTCAAATGCAGCAGCCAGTACAGGAACTGGCACTTACATGGAATGCTAGAACCCCACGGAGTTGGATTAGCCTGGGGTGTCATTCTATCATCCTCACAGGGCTACTTTTGAAGAGAGAGATCTTTTTTTCATAGAAGTCAAAAACAATCTGGAACCCCTTTAAGGTAAATATTAACAAGTAGTTTTTAACAAAGCAAGATAAATTTGGCACTTAAATAAACTATTTGCATGCAAAATGCATTTCTAATCTCTCCACACAGTAAAAGGCATGTCTATTCTTTATACACCTTTGAAAAAAGATGAGATCAGTACTGTGACATGTATGGTTCTTTGCATCCACATGGGAGACCTGGAACAAACTCCTGGCTTCTGTCTGACCAAACCCCAGACATTCAGGCTATTTGGGGTGTATTCCAGTAGATGGAATATCCATATCTATATGCTTTTTAAAATCAGTGTTTCGTTTCCAAACTGCTTCAAATAGAATTCATGCAAAAAAGAATTATTACAAAATCTATAATGGAGAAAAGCTTGAAAAAGGAGGGATCTTGGGATTTGCTAGATTTTTGTTAGGTTGTGATATTTGTGGTTAAATGATAAATGCAACTGTAAGCTTATCCTCAGCTTCTACCATATCTAACAAAGATTAGATGATATAATGGTGGCTCACTGAGAACTGATCTCTCCTGTTATTCTTTTTTCTCTTATAGTTTAATTGTGGAGGTTGATGAGACAAACTTAATTATATTTTTGTAAAGATAAAGAGGCCAGCAGTGTTACACAGTGTATAAAGTTGCCACTTGATATACCAGCTTTTAAAGACCCGGCTGCTCTGCTTCTGCTGATGCTTCCTGCTGATGCACTTGGTATGACAGTAGAAGATAGCACAAGTAGTTTGGCCCAAGTGGGAAGCTCTGATGGAGTTTCTGGATCCTGGCTTTGGTCAGGCCGAGTTGTGGCTGCTGTACCCATTTTGGGAGTGAATCAAGAGATGGAAAATCATTCCTTCCTTGTCATTCTGACTTTCAAATAAATAAACAGGAGTTTAAATATATATATACATATATATGTGTATATATATATGTAATTTAAAGGTATTAAAATTGCATTTAAGTAATTTCAAATATTAAATATATATTTAATACTTGCTTATTAGAATAAATATTTTATTTAAAATAATGTGCATATGGAATACGTACATTATTTTACATATGTATATGAAAGAATTTACATATTCTACATATACAACATTATGAGAGTTTTGGTGTAGCAGATTAAATCATTGTTTGGGGCAGTCACATCTCATATCAGAGTGTCAGTCCCACTACCAATCCAGGTTCCTGCTAATGTGCTTGGGAAACAGCAGATGACGGTCCAAGTGCTTGGGTTCCTGCCACCCATTTGGGAAACCTAGATGGAATTCCTAACATGTGATTCTGCAGCTCGGCCTATCCTGATCTATTGTGATAACTATATGAATGAATCAGTAGATGGAAAATAACTAGGGCTCTCTCACTCTTGCTCTCTGTCATTTACATTTCAAATAAATGAATAAACATTTAAAAGTTAAGAAAGAACAAGAAATTTAAATGACAGCAATGGATACATGGTTGAATGTATGGCAAGGGAGTGTTCCACTTACGCTTATGGGAATTATAGGATTGATGCAATGTAATTAACTACTTTAGATGTTTGATATCTTCATCAACACATACTGACATGTGATTACTTATTGAAAACACTATGGTGCTAAAACATAAACATTAATTTTTCATATTCAATTGTATGAAACATCACTTCCTATGTAACATGATGTTTTCTTTTTTAAAATCTATTAATTTGGCACTGGCCACATCCAGTTTTAGAGTTAATTTCCTTTTTTTGTGAGAATCTTCAACAGTAGCTTCTCATGAATATTTCTACCTGTCAGAAGTAAAAATACTTTGTCTTGTTTGAATCATAAAGATTACTTAAAAGCAGATGTGCAAATTATATAAAATTTTAGTATTCACTTAAACACATTCACATACAGTGTTTATAATAATGGACAGCTTGGGTTTCAGCAGGCAGGAATAATCCTCAAAATGGTTAAAGAAACAAATATCCAGTAAAATGTGTGTGTGTATGTGTTTTATTAAATTTATTTGATGCAAGAGAAGATAGACTAATGTGAGGAAATATTCAGAAGGGATACAAAGAATGGGTATTAGCCCATCTAAAGAATGTTAGAGTTGGGGGAAATATTCAGCTGGGATTAGGATACTATTCTTCTCCACATGTACCTAAGATTCCCAGGCTGGGAAGCTTTATTCTAGAATAACCCAATACTTGGGCAGTAGAGGAAAGCAGAATAAGAGATGTATGAGTTCCAAGTTTAGAAATAAAAGAAGAAAGCAAAAATCTAGCTGAGTTTTTAGTCAACATCTCAAAATGGAAGCCAGAACTGCAGAACAAGGAAAATGACTACTAGAATTTTACCAGATTCTGTTATATTTGTAATATCATTGAGTAGACTGTGATCTACCTAAGAGCTGCAATATCCATCCCAAGAGCTACTATTGTGTCTGACACATTATAAGCATTATTAAATAGTTAGTTGCCCAGAGGGATTAGAATAAAGCCATGCAATAAAAGGAGATTTTGATGATAATGCTAATTAGCAAGCAGCTGGTGGTGTGCAGGTGATATTACCAGACACTCTGCAGACATATTTATTACAAATAAACGCTCAAAAACCAGAATGTAGTGACAGGTTTCATTATAAGAGTAGAGTAGGCAAAATTTCATCTGTAAACAAGAATGAGGAAGCAAGGAATATGGCACAAATAGTTTTGAGTCTAAGAAAGTTTTTTGTGCTTTTATAGTTACTAATTGCATTGAACAAAATTGTTGTATTCCATAATTATCTCAGCAAATGTGAAGGTCAGATGAGCAGTGGGTTCATTTGACTTAGGTACTGAAAAATATGTAGCCCTAAGTGAATCATGTCCATACCATGCAATGATGAAATCTAAAAGATTCCTAGCACCTAAATGCCCCAAATCCAGGATCCAAGCAAAAAGTAATGAAAGATATAGTAGAACAACAACAATCTTAGTGGGGTGGGGGAGGGAGGAAAACAGACACAAGCTTAAAGAATTTAAAGAGTTGCTCAACTAATTAAATGTAGAGGGGAAAAATAAAAATAAAGGCACTGGGATTTCAAATGAAGTATATTGCTATAGATACTAAAGCTGTCAATGATAATAGATTTGAACGAAATCTACTGCTTAAGGAATTCTGCTGACTAGTTTTCTATTAACTCTTACTTTGAAAAATGCATGAAACATTCATTAAGTGGTGTTAATCTTAAAAACTAACAAAAAGTTGTTACAAACGGTATTATATACAGGAGTGGCTACTAGAGATGCCTATAATACTTCCTTGTTTCTGAAATGCTTGTACCCTCTAGGAAAATTAACTAACCAATATGTTATTGTAATTTTATAGCAAACCAAAGACCTACACAAATGTTGTCAAGAAATTTTGGGGAGGTAACTCAAACTTGAACACAAAAAAGTCAGGTAATTCAAGTTCACAATTATAAGCAGTGACCGGATTTGGACATAGCCCCTGTTAGTGCTTAGAAGGGCAGCTGCATTCTCATGGGACTGAAGGACATCTGAGCATGGAGTGCTTGAAGCCATATAGATACATCATGGGCAAAACCTGGATGCATCCTTCTCTTAAACCTCAGGCTACTGACACTTCAGAAACATGGAAGTTTGCAGATGCAGATAGATAGTGACAAAGAAAAAAGCAATGGGGCTTGATATACTCTTTTCCATGAACACTAAACAAATACAGAGAGGAAAAAGGCATATTTTAAACCAAAAGAAATTAAATTTTTTGCTAACCTGTTGATTCTTTAGAGTAGTGGGAATAGAACAGGAAACATAAACACACTCAAAGAGAGAGATGAAGACAGCAAGAAGAAAAAGAGGGGCTGTTGTTATAGCACAGTGGGTTACACTCTATCACTTAAGATGAACACATCATTAACCAGAGTACCTGGTTCCAAACCAGTTTACCAGTACTGCATACAATGGGAGGCAGCAGATAATGGTTCAAGTACTTGAGTCCCAGCTACACATATGGAAGAATCAGATGAAATTTCTGGCTGTTGGTTTCCATTTGGCCTAGCTCTTCACTGTTTCAAAAGCATTGCTAGTAGGAAAATTTGTAGCAATAAGTAGCTACATGAAAAAAGAGGAATGACCTCAACTACTCAATCCAAAAATTATACCTCAAAGGTGGCAGGAAAAAATTCAAAGTTAGTAGAAGGAAAGAAATAATAAAGATCAGAGAAAAATAAATGAAAATGAAAACCAGCAAAGTTAAATGGAATTGAGAGTTTTTTATAAAAAAAAAAAATGACAGCCTTTAGACTAAAAAAGAAATATTTAGGACAAAAACTGCTTCAGAATTTCCATTTTCTTGAACTTGGGAATAATTCTGTTTATATAATGAGATGTATTAGAGACAGGACCCATGACTCAACACAAAACCCACTTCTCTTTCATATGCACTCAACATGCATAGCCTGAGATAATTTCATATCTTTTCAGTGGCTTTGCGTTGTGACTATGACCTATCACAGGAGATAAGATATGTAATTTTTCACTTGTGATGCAATATTAGTGCATTTTGGATTTCAGGTTTTGGGACTTTGGAATACCCAACCTGTACACCAGAAAAATAAGACACCAATATAAAAAATTGCTAAGAATAAGTATGCACCAATAAATTGTATACCTTAGAAGAAATGGATAAACAGACATATAAAACCTGGTAAGACTGAGTCATCAAGAAACAGAAGGAGTTTATGTTAAATTCTCTCAAATATCTAAAGAGATAATATCAGTCCTTCACAAATTCTTTCAAAAAATGAAGAAAAAGTACTTTCAAACTAATAAGGCTAGTGTTACCTTAGTATTACTCTGATAGCAAGGCCAGAATATGACACTAGAAGGAAAACAAACTAGTATCCCTAATAACATAGAGTAAAAAACAAAACAAAACAAAACAAAATGCCTCAGCAATGGCCCGGTGGCGTGGCCTAGCAGCTAAAGTCCTCGCCCTGAACGCGACAGGATCCCATATGGGCATCAGTTCTAATCCTGGCAACTCCACTTCCCATCCAGCTCCCTGCTTGTGGCCTGGGAAAGCAGTCGAGGACGGCCCAGTGCTTTGGGACACTGCACCCGTGTGGGATACCTGGAAGAAGTTCCTGGCTCCTGGCTCCAGATCGGCACAGCATTGGCCATTGCACTCACTTGGGGAGTTAATCATCGGACAGAAGATCTTCCTCTCTGTCTCTGCTCCTCTCTGTATATCTCACTTTGTAATAAAAATAAATAAATCTTAAAAAAAAAAAACCTCAGCAAAAAAATAGCAAACCAAACTCAACAGACTCTATAAATCTATAAACACATTACATGCTGCATTACCAGAATGAAGTACAAAAAATATGTGATCACCTCAATAAATGGAGAAAATTATATTTGACAAATTCAACATCTTTTCATAATAGCTCTAAACAAATTATGTGTGGAAAGAATGTACTTCAACACATTAAAGGTCAAGTTTGACAAACCCACAGTTAATATCACACTCAACAGTGAGAAGTTGAAAGCTTTTCCTCTAAGATCAAAAATAAGACAAGATGTTCACTCTTTCAGTTTCTGTTTAACATAGTATTAAAAGTTCTAATCATAGCAATTATGCAAGAGAAAAAAATAAAAGGCATTCAAATTGGTAAGAAAAAGGTTGATAGCTAAATTGCCCCTATTTGCAGGAAGACAAAATGATATAAAAATGCTGGAGTCTCAAAAAAAAAGCTAAGTGAATTCAATAAATTTGGATGCTATAAAATTAACACAAAAAACTCAATACGACTTGTATCATAGTATCTGAAAAAGAAACCCAGAAAGCAATCTAACTGATAACAATGTAAAGAGGTGAAAAAGTCAAATAATGAAAACCATAGAACATGGATGAAAAAAACTCCAAGAAGTGGGCTAGGTGTTTGGCATTTTGGTGAAGACATTGGTTTGTATCACAGTGCCCACTTTTGAGGCCCAAATTCACAATTCCAGTTTCCTGTCAGTGCAGACACTAGGAGTCTCCTAAAAGGTCTGGGAGGCAACAAGTGACAGCTTAACTAGCTGAATGCCTGCCTCCAATATATGGGAAACTGGAATTAAGTTCCAGTTTCACAGCTTCAGTCTGGCCCAACCGTCATCATAGCAGGTGTTTGGGGAGAGAACTCGGGTACAGTGGCAGCTCTTTCTTCTCTTTGTATCTCTTGAGTAAATTTTGATGAATAATTTACTTATATGAAAGGAAGAACAACAAAAAGAGACACAAAGAGAGAGGGAGAAGAAGGGAGAGGGAGAGAGTGACAGAGAGACAGAGAGAGAGAAAGATGCTCTACAGATTCACTCCCCTAAATGGACACAAAAGCCGTATCTGTGCCAGGCCTATGCCAGGAAACAGGAACTCAACTTTGGACTCTTACATGGGTAGCAGGGGTCTGAATACTTGGCCATCTTTCTGTGCAGTTGGATTGGAAGTGGAATAGCCAGGATGTGAACCAGGCACTCTAAAATGGGATACCAAGATTGCTAGTGGTGGCTTATCATGCTGTGCTACACCAGCCCCTCCAGAATAAATTTTTTAAAAATGCATTGAAAAAGATACAGGAGTTCAACCTTGTAGCTTGGGTACATGGACTTCCCAACAGCATGATAGTTGCTGGGGGAAACTGAGCTAGGTAGGCCTCAATGCTTGGGGCCCTCGCGTCAGCCACCACTGCCAAGCACTGGGCAAATCCTGGGCTTGCCTAGGCCCGAGAGATATCTCCCTCCACAACAATTATACTGTGAAGGGATGTCAGGCAGCTCAGTCTCTGACTCCTCACACCAGCGCAATTTTGGTAGGAGGGGCCCAGGTGAGTTTGACCTTGGGGCTTGGGTGTACAGACCTCCCAGCAGCATGGTGGCTGCTAGGGGGAACTGAACCAGGTAAGCCTAAAATGCATGGTGCCCTAGCCTGTCACTGCTGCAAGCAGTGGGCAAATCCTGAGCTTGTGGGTGGCCAGAGTGCCAACAGCATTGGGCTTCAGCTGCTGCCTGGCAGTGAGCTCTGGGGTCTTGGGGAAGTGGAATTATTGCCTAGGGACTTTCATGGATAGGGCCGCTTATATGTGTAGGTGAGGAATGAACCCTGAAGGATCCCAGCAACAGGGCCACTGTACTTGCAGGTAAGCGAGGAGATTGAGACCTGGTGGTTTGGAGGGGAGATAACAGAAAATCTGTATGTGTCAGACTGATATACCAGTCCACATGGGAGTTCTGGGTAGAGCTTGTTGGTGTGGTACATTGCTGACCACCACACACACACACACAACACTGGAGCTGGGGACCTGTATAGCAGGGCTAGATCTTAGCACCTAACTGAATGTCAGAACAGGGGATGGGTCACATTAGGCAGGGCCATGACAGTAACCAGCACACAAGAGAACCAGGTCTGGGGGTAGATTCTGTGTGGGATATGTAGGCTAAACCCTGTAGAAATACAAGTCTCTCTGCTTAGCTCAAGAGTTGCAGTGGTGATGGGCTAAGTTAGGTATGACTATGGAACCCGCCAACACTCATGGGTACTGGGACAGGGAATAGTTTTGGCAGGTCCAGGCTGCAGCACTCACATGTGCATCCTAAAACAACAGGGTATGGGATGGGTTTGGCCACAACATTCACCAGCTCATAAAAGGCCAAAATGGAGGGGCAGACTGGGTCAAACAACGGTCTAGTACCCGCTATTATGCATGAGATCTGGGTCTGGAAGTGAGCCGAGTGGGGGAACATGGGAAACTCCCCCCGTGCTCACTGGTGAACACTGTCCAATCCCACAGGCCTGGAGATTGGACAGGCTGGGAAAGTAGCTCCAACTGTTGGCAAATGTGTGGATTGGTTTTGGAAGGTGGCGGACCGGGCAGGGCCAAGCAAACCTTAGCTCACCAGCAAGTGTAGAAACCAGGTTGGAATGCAGGTCATGCTGGGCTAGGCTATCACACTACCACTTTGCATGAGCCAGAGATCAGGGCCAGGATCAAGCACCTGCCAGTGAGAGTTGGGACTGGGGGCAGGTTGGGTCAGGCCCGGCTGCAGCATCGTATGCCAACCTGGGTCAGAGCAACCACTGGCACACACAAGATCTGTGGCTGAAAATAGGCCAGACTGGGTAGCAAAAGGGACGCCCTGGCTAGGTTGTATTTCCCACTGATGAGCACGAGGCCAGAATGACAGATGCTGTCTGCTCTGAACATGGATGTAGTGTCCCTCGGCACAAGCGTGGGCTGGGTCTGTAGTGCACCAGATTGGGCTAGGCTCCATTACCTACTGCTACTCTTGTGAACCAGGGTAGGTGTAGGATGGGATATGCTAGGTTTCTGCCCTTGCTGAGCCATGTGTGAGTTGTGTCTGGGTGTAGACCAGGCTTGGTTGGCCAGTAACACTCAACAGTATAAACTGGAATGAGTGAAGGCCAGACAGAAAAGGCCACTGTTTTTGCTAGGACAGGAGATGGACTAAGTAGGGCCTGCACATGGAACCACCAACGGGCACAAGATCTAGCACTGGGAGAAGTTCTGATGGAGGAGCTTGGGCTACACATCCCTATAGGTGAGCACAAGAACCATGATAGGGAGCAGCCCAGCCCAGGCCAGGCCAGGAGTTAACCTGGCTGGGTCACTTCAGATCACCAGCTGGCGAATTCCAGCACCAGAATGGTATGTAGGTCAGGCTGAATTGGGTCACAGCAAAAGTCAGTTCACATGAGGGCTAGTACTGGGAGCTGAATGGGCTGGGATAGGCTGTAGCCCCCACCAGTGTGAGCTGGAAATGGAGGTAGGCTGGGCCCAGCCAGGCTACAGCACTTACTGGCAAATGTTGAGTTGAGGCAAGCCATGCCAGACTGGGCCGCAGCACTTAGCCAGCATACGTGAGACCAACGGGTGTAGGGAGGCTGCGGTGGGCTCCCATGCTGGACCACTACTCCTACTGGTAAGCATGAGTTGGTATGGGTGAAGACCAGGCCAGGCAGGGCTAGAACACTTGTAGGCCTCATGTGAGCTAGATCAAAGGAAAGCCAGGCTGGGTTGAATGTTCCTCCTGGTGCATGCATAAGCCAGACAGGGTGTGGTTGGTTGTGCTTTGCCATAGCATCAGCTGGCAGATGCTGGCACAGTGGGCAAATTGTGTCAAGATAAGCTGCAGAGCCAACTGGAGAGCGCATGACACAGGAGTGGGAGTGGGCCCAGCAGGGAAAGAGTGGGAACGTCCCTCTTGGGTTGCCACTCTGATTGCTGAGCATGAGAACCAGGACTGGGGCAGGCATGGCTAGACAGTGAGTAGCACCTGCCAGTAAATGTGTGGGCTGGATAGTGGGGTTGGTTGGGTTGAACTAGGCTTCAGTGCCCATTGACACGTGTGAGAGCTAAATGGGATGTGTGACAGACTGGATCAGTCTGCTGTACACACTGGCAAGTATGGGAACCAGGGCAGGTGCCAGACCTGGTGTGGGTTATTTTGGATCACTCTGACTAGGCTGCAGCTCCCACTGGTTCATGTAAGGGCTGAGTATGTGGTGGGCAGGATCAGGCTGGGCTGCAACACCCATTGGTTCTTGTAGAAGACAGGACTGGAAAGAACTGACCCAGCAATTGCAACCACCAGCAATATGCATAAGCTGATTGGGGCGATGAACTGTGCAGGACCATATACTGGCACACACACACCAGAACCATGTCTGGATCCCCTCAGATGAAGTTTCTTTGGGGATCTCCCCAACTGAATCGATGAACTCAGAGCCTCAACCATGGAGAGAACTGCAGGCTCCATGGACTGATCTTAGAGTGCATGTGTCAGAGCTGGGCCTCCTCAGTGGCTCAGCGCAGTGGACAGCATAACCAGTTGCACATGGAGGATATGGTAGTACACTAGAGTCTACAGAGGACTCCTGGTACCACAACAGAAGACAGAGGACAGAACAAATTGATCAACTACCCTAGCCAATTGTTGGCAGTGAAAATCTGGGCAAGCGGAGACTTTAAGTTGGACTATGTCAACCAGTGGATTCTGGAGAGATTTCATTGTGCTCGGGTTGGCAAGATTATCAGTATGTTAGAACTACTGAATTATGAAAACCCTTTGATCAGGATCCTCAGAGCAATCCCCCCATCGGGACCTGGGGTGGTGTTGGATGTCCCCCATCCCAGGGAGGCTGGGTGTGGCTTCTCTCCTTGTTTCCTTCCTTTCCCCAGATACAGGAAGGAAAGAAGGAGTGTGTGGAAATTGTGGTCTCACTCATCTTCCTTTATCCCTTGACCCTTGTCATCCTAATCAACTATGTAAAAATCATCAAAAATAATTACAAAAATAAAAGATACAAAAATATGAAAAGATACGTGCATAGAATTGAAGAAATTATAAAGCGTCTACACCACCTAAAGTGACCTATAGATTTAAGGCAATCATTCAAAATTCCAAGGAAATTTTCATATAAAATTAAAAATAAAGAGTTATAACATTCATATGGAATCATAAAAGATATTGAATACCCTAAACAGTCTTGAGTAAAAAGAACAAAACTGGAGGCATCAAGGTACCTTGCTTCAAAAACTGTAAAACATGGGGTCAGTGTTGTGGCACTGTGAGTGAAGATGTCATTTGGAATACCAATGGACATTTCATATCATAGTGCCACTTCAAGTTCTCAAAAACGTTCATGGAAATGCGTATTTTAAAGTAACTATGCATTGATATCAAAGATATTTTATACCAAAATAGAATAAATAGCTCTCTTAATTTCATTTTCCATGAACTTCTTGAAGTACCTGCGTACTGAGACATTTAAAAGTGTTCATCTTTCATTTATTCAAAAGGAAGTGATGTGGAGGTGCTGGTGGGGGGGGGAGAGGCTATATTTTCCATCCATTGATTCACTCATCATATATCTGCAACAGCACAGGACAGGATAGACTGAAACCAGGAACAAGGAACTCTATTCAGGTTTCCCACATATGTGACTGGGGACCCAAGTTCTTGCACCATCATCTGCTGCCTCTCAGGCTGTACATTAGCAAGATTCTGGGATTAAAGCATGATTGGAATTCACTTTTATCTCAAGCACTATAACATGGGATATAGACATCTCAAGCAGCAATTTAAGTCAATATGCCACAACATCTGCTCCAAATATTTAAGTAGATAATGTCACTTGCAACAACAGAGGAGAGCCTGGAGAATGTTACATGCAGGAAGTAGGGACAGGAAGCCAAATATTGTGTCTCACTTACAGGTAATCTCTAAAAAACATTGAACTCATAGAAGTAGCAAGCAGATGATTACCAGAAAGGAAATGTGGTGAGAGGACAAAAAAAATAAATAAATTTGCAACTACATGGGACGAATACATCTGAAACAGTGTAACTCTATTGGACAAGATAGTGACTATATTAATAATTTGTTTTTTAAATCACTAGGAGTAAATACTACTTTCCTTACAACAAAAAACTAAGTATGTGGGTGGTTATGCATATATTAATTGGCTCAATCTGAGCACAATATATACATATTTTAAAAGATCAAGCTGTATGATAAATATACATAATTCCATGTAATTATAAAACAAAGGATAAGATAAAATAAACCTTAAAGTTAAAAAATAAAATAATCAATTTCAAAACAAAAAACAGTGAATAGAGAATAGAATGACCAGCTATTTTCACTATAACAGAACACAGAAGACAATTTTTTTTTTACATCTGTTGGTTAAAAATATGATTACAATAGCCAGAAAATTTTCTTTCCCTTGAAGGAATGTTACATACTACGCAGATAACTGATACTTCACAGCATGTATCTAAAGAGATGTTCTACGAGTAAGGAAAATGCTTGTTGTAATAGTCTACTGTAATTATGATATTTTAATTAAGTATTTTTATAAACCTAAAAAATAATTGCATTCCTGTGCCTCATATAACATCTAAACCACTGTTATAGAAAGTTACTTTTACACTCAATTTTAACATGTTTTTTGAAAAATACAAAATACTGTCCCCTCAAAATAATCCAGCATAGTACAGATTTTGCTCTATGTTTTATGTGTAAAACTCTGTGTTATACAATTATGGTTAATAAATACTAATTAAGCAGAAACTATATAAATTTCAAATTTTTTTAAAAGTTCAAGCAACACAAAATTGTGCACTTTTATAGAATGCCATGTAACGTTTTCATACATTACATATTGTATAATGTCAAATTGGGACAAATATTTTTATCTCTTCAAACATAGCTAACTTCTTGTCAAAACACTCAAAAATCCTTTCTTCTAGCTGTTTTCTTGAAAAAAATATAGATATATCATCATTGCAGCCACTCTACTGTGCAATGGAATATCGACATTTCTCATTTTTGCCTCACTATAACTTAGTTAATGTTAGTCAAAATTTCTCTATCCTGCCATCCATTCCACTATAGGCAGCATCTGGTAACCACTATTAACTTTCAACTTCTATGAGTAGTTATAGGTTCTATGCATACTACAGATTCTGCATATATAAGATTATGTACTACTTGCTTTTTTACAAATCTTAATCTCACAATGCTTTGAAGTTTGAGACATTTTAAATATGGTTCTACATTAAAGTCAGTCCCAATATTTTATGTTTATTTGTAAATATTAGATGTTCTAATTTAAAATTATTTTTTAAAGATTTAATCACGGGCCCGGCGCGGTGGCGCAAGTGGTTAAAGGTCCTCGCCTTGCACGCCCGGGATCCCATGTGGGCACCGGTTCTAATCCCGGCAGCCCCGCTTCCCTTCCAGCTCCCTGCCTGTGGCCTGGGAAGGCAGTCGAGGACGGCCCGGGGCTTTGGGAACCTGCACCCTCGTGGGAGACCCGGAGGAGGCTCCTGGCTTCGGATGGGCATGATATCGACCTGTTGCGCTCACTTGGAGAGTGAATCATCAGACGGAAGATCTTCCTCTCTGTCTCTCCTCTCTGTATATCCGCCTTTCCAATAAAAAAATCATAAAAATAAATCTTCAAAAAAAAAAGATTTATTCACTATGTTGGTTGAAAGGCAGCAAAACACAGAGCAAATGAGCCACACAGAGAAATAAAATTTTCTATTTGCTAATTTACTCCCCAAATGGCCATAACACCAGATCTGGGCCAAGAGTAGAAGGAACAGGAGGAAATACACTTGACATTAATTAAGTGAAATAAGCTAAGCACACAAATACTGTATGTTCTTACTGTTTTTATGGAAACCAACAAGGAACCTTGGTCACTACAGAGTGGGAAGGGAAAAGGAAAGAGGAATGGAATGAGGACAGATAAGGAACACCAAACAGAGTTACATGAGGAGGAATTAGTTGTGGTGTTGTGCTGATATAGCTAAGTAGGGTAAATAAAGTCTCCATCAATTTATATTTTAAACTAACGTGAAGGGATGAGCCTAAAGTTCCCAATACATAGATACTGCTAATGTTTGAGTAGATAGAAATCCTATTTAATATACCATATACATGCATCAAATTACTTTATTTCATAAATGTGAGTACTACACTTCACTTAAGACAAATAAGATCCTGAAAAGAGGGTGAAACAAATTAAAGTAACTAGTGATCTCAGGCACTAACCGACAACACAGCAAAAATTTCCATGGACCATCATTTTGTTTCACATGTTTCAGACTACCAGCTACAGAAGGAAGTATCACTGACATTAAAAGACCGAGGAAAAACCTTCTCTGTTTATACAAAGAACTAGAAAAGCGGTAGTCTAGCAAGAAGGGAGAGGGAATAAGGAGGAAAGTGAAGAAAAGGGGTGAAGCACTATACCTACAAAACTGTATAATAGAAAATAAGAATAAAAACAGTAAAAAAAAAAAGTGGGAGAAAGAGAGAAATAGAAATAGAAATACAAATACAAATACAAATAGAAGGAAGGAAGGAAGGAAGAGAAAGAAGAAAGGAAAACTTACAACACTTGAGCAAAATGCCACAGAAGGGATAAATTGTGGAGACCCCTCCAACCCAGGAAAGGAACAGCCAAGCAGGGAGCCTAGATTCCTACTCAAATATTTAAGTCTGTAGGAATCCAACACACCTACCAAGGTGTCTGGTATCCAGGAAAGAAATTTCAAAATAAATCCATGATAAGCACTTCCTAACTAAAACTGTGAAAATTAAAATAAAGGAAAAATGCTGAAGGCAACAAAAGAAAAAGAACACCTTACTTATAGGGATGGTTAAATAAATTTCTCTAAATAGAAAGGTATTATTAGAAGAAGGAAGTATTTAGAAACGAAAAAAAAAACATAGTAAGCAAAAACATAGTTAAATTATGTTTGACAGTGTAAGACTGTAAGCTTAAGGTTGATGTGTTTCTAAACATATGTTTAAATATTGTTTAAGAAAACTGTAAACGTGTGAGTTAAGCATCATAAAAGTTAGCATGGCTTATACAATTCACCAGAACTGGCAAAATGCCAACACCAGAACATTGTCATTGTGTGTGTGTGTGTATAAATTTTGCAAAAAATATACATTTAAGAGGTTGTCAGGGTCGCTCTTGATATCCCCATGTCTTTGTGGTTTTACTATTGTCTAATGCTGATTCGAGTCTGTTGTCTATAATTTACCTGTTATGTTCTTGATAGGTTAATCCTTTACATCTGCCTCGCACATTCTAGGGAGATGGAAGATTTCTCTGCTCTCCCTCCCCATTACGAAGAAGCATAGGGTCTTAAAATTGCATTAGGTTTTACAGTTCTTTGTTGAAGATCATGAGCAGTCTGCCTCACATTGATTGTTGGTTCACTGATTACATCACAATATGTTGTTGCATGAGAAATAGGTTGTTAGCATGGGGGATTCCAGAGTGGAGCAGGTGGACAAGAGGAGACTTGTATCCCAACCCTGGAGACTCCCGGATCCTCACCAAGGACTATCAGTATGGACACCAAGGACTACATAACAACTGCCAAGGAGACCACAGGGAATTGGAGTGCCTTCGGAGGTTAAGTATTCTGAGGTCATCTGCTCCCACTTGAATCTCCCACATAGGATAGAAGAAGTCCAAATCCCTCCTCACAGAGGCCAAAGTCACCAGAACAACATCCAAGAGCCCTGAGTCTACAGAAACAGAAGAACAATAAACTCTCTCGGAGATCAAGGAGAGGAGCTTACTCTGGTCCTAGCTTAGTTCCAGTACTGCATCCCCACCCTCTCTTGCAATGACCATCAGGGTCGCCCTGGAGGCCCCCCCAAAACAAAACAAAACAAACAACAACAAAAAATTAAAATAGACAGAAAACAACAAGGAAAGCATACTCCTAACTAGGGTATGGAGGATCTCACTGCACGCCCCTCCCAACAGCGTTCTATGCCTCAACAGGTGTCACATGCCTTGCTAAAGGTATAAGCCAGTTTAGATTATCCTAAAATCTGCCAAATTCAGTAAAAATTATGCTTCAACACAATAAACTGCTAAATACTAAAATGAAAATAGACATGAGATAGCTGAATGCTATCCTGTAGCCAATTTAAGGTAGATAGAAGCCAGTTGTATGCAAACTATAATTGAAATGTTAATGAAGTAGTCTCAGGATGCGGTTAAGAACTCGCATTCTCTAACATATCAGTCACTCAATATAATGTTAATTAACACCATAATGTTGGAAACTGTTGTTGATGTTATGTTGTGGCATTTAATTGGTCGAAATGATATTCTGCCAGCTATGTCTCCAGGCCAGAGTTGGTCTCCCCAAGAAACTGTTGAATTCAGCTGGGTAATAAGATACTGGACTCTATGCAAGGCACATGCTTCCATTGAAAGAAACAAGACTAGATTTGAACTGTAATACTGCAATAAGGTGGAGCAATCGACCATGGGGGGGAGGGGAAGGGGAGGGGAAGGGGAAACATCAGAGCCTATGAAACGTTGTTATAAAATGAAATGCAATAAAAATATATGTAAATAAGAAATATACATTTATGTGTGTTTATACACACATAGGAACTTAAATTTTGTGGAGGTGTGAAGTTGCACAGTGTATTAAGACACCACCTGCAATGTCCATAACCCATAATGGAGCATCCCACATAAAGTGCCAATTCAAGTCCTGGATGCTTTGCTTCTGATCGGCTCCCTGTTAATGCAACTGGGAAAGTAAATGAAAACGGCCTAAGTAGTTGAGCCACATGGTTGGCTTGGCATGGTGGACTTGGCTGACCACAAGGTGATCTGGATGGTGTTCCAGGCTCCTGGCTTTAGCTTGGTCAGCCGTGTTTCTGGTATTTAATTGAAGAGAGAGGCCCTCTCTCTCTCACTGTCTCACTCTGTCCGTGAAATAAATATATATATTTTTTAACTTGTAGAAAATTATATTAGAACCTAAATTTAACTTGATCAAAAATTAAAATTCACATAGTTTTTCATAATCGACCTTTTCATCAACTTTTTAAAGATACGTATATGCACAGATTTCAAATTTTTGCAGCAAACTTATATTGTAATTACATTTTCTATAATCTTTTTCAAGTGCTCTCATATACAAAGTCTTCAGGGAGATCATGGAAAATATACATTAATGAAAAATTACACACAATTTTTAAAATAATTTTAGGGGTAGAGAATGGGACAATTAGAGATAGTGGCAAAAGTTAATGAGATTTCATTTGAAGACAATGAAAATGTCCTAAAATGCATTATGGTCATGAAACCACAGCTCTGAATATGCTAAAAGTCACTGAATTGTACAATGTTACCTATACAAGTTATATGAAATGTGAATTACATCACATTAAGTTATTCCAAAAATAAAATATAATCATGAAAGCAAAAATGACCTAGTTAATAACAAGAGTATTTTAATCCAATATCTTGTAACACACTGGAAGTAGCTTAGTTAATAATGTACTAGCACCTTATTTAATCCTGAAGTATTGATCCCAGAGTGAGACTGGAAGTTATAGGCAAAAGCTAGAGAAAACCTAAAAGCTCTTTGAGTCCAGGGAAATTTCAAAATAAATAACATTATAAATGTGTATACATGGATTACACACAAAAAAACTAGCACTCAAATAAGTACTTTTCAATATAATTTACTACATTTGTTTTATATATATATACATATATATAAAACATTTATTATGTAATTCCAGTGCACCTGTTAAACATATCTTGACAATAGGATGCCATCAGACGTTCTATAATCTCATGATACATTTAAAAGCAGAAATAACAGACTTGCAACTGTTGCTGAAGGACAAAATAATGATATGGGGGAAAACAGTGGTGTGGAGGAAGACAGGGGGATGGAAGGGGAAATCCCTGTGCCTATGGACCTGCATCATGAAAAAATTAAATCATTAAAAAATTAGGGAAAAAATGGTGCCCAAACACTTTTAAACACAATTTTCCCTCAGACCTTTTCAACTATCTCCAAAGGTTAATGACTAGACATACTTTCCTTTCTGCCCATTTTGCTATCATCTATCTAGGTCATTATCACTTTATAATGGGCTAGTAAAATACACTATTTGGCCTTTTTACCTCTTTATTATCCATCCATTCCGTGATTAGATCTACATTTACAGCCATACTTTGACAGCTGTCTCATCTATTGATAAATTAAAAGTGCAAATTGTTAAGCTGACACTTGGGATGCTTGTATCTCATATCAGAGTTACTGGGTTTGTATTATGCCTCTTTATGATTCAGTCTCCTATTAAAGCACACCATAACAAGCAGCAAATGATGGCTTAAGTACTTAGATTCCTACTGCTCAAAGGGGAGACCAACACTGAGTTCCTGGCTGCTGGCTTGAGCCTAGTCCAGCCCTGGCTGTTATGAGTATTGGGAAGTAAACCTCAAGATGGAAAATCTGTGTGTATACGTGTGTGTGCCTTTCAAATAAATGCACTTTTCAAATATAGCCCTAATAGAACTTTACTCTGATAAGCTGTTCCTGCAATGTCAGCATCCTATATGAGTGTAACGGTCCTGTATGTGCTGCTTCTGATCCAGCCCGCAGGCTCCTGACTTCAGCCTGCTCTATCCCTGGCCAAAAAGCTATTTGGCCAGTGAATCAGGCAATGCAAGATCTCTATCTTTCCCTACCGATTACTCTGCCTTTCAAATAAACATATCTATGCCTATCCATACCTATATATCAAAGAGCTAAAGTATGGGTCAACATGCTGCTATATCAAGCTAATCAACCTCCTAAAAAATGTTGGCCTCCCATATGGTCATTGGTTCATGTTCTGACTGTTCCAATTCATGTCTAGCTCTCTGCTTGTGGCCTTGGAAAGCAGTGGAGGATGACAGAAGACCTTGGGCCTCTGTACCTATATAGGAGACCTAGAAGTTCCTGGCTCCTGGCTTTGAATCAACTCAGCTCAGGCCACTGTGTCCATCTGGGAAGCAAGCCAGCAGACGGAAGATCTCTGTCTCTCCTTGCTCTATAAAACCTGCCTTTCAACTGTGTCACATAATGCAATGTAATAAAAAAAAAAGAGAGAGAGAAACAATAAAAAATAAAATAAAATAATTTCCTCTGTAACTAAAAAAAAAAAAACTGCCTTTCAAATAAAAATAAATATACCATTTTTTAAAAAAAGTTAATGTGGCCACCTCCTAGTCTTCTGTAATCTCTACTAATCCCTATGTGATCTAATCCACCCTTTAAAAAATCAACTAATGGGAGCTAGTGCAGTGGCACAACAGGTTAGTCCTCTGTCTATGTTGCTGGCATACATTGTGGATGCTGGTTCTAGTCCTAGCTGTTCCAATTCCCATCCAGCTCACTGTGTATGGCCTGGGAAAGCAGGGAGATGGTCCAGAGCCTTGGGCTTCTGTGCCCACATGGAAGACGCAGAGGAATCTTCTCACTCCTGACTTTGGAATGACCTAGCTCTGATTGCTGCTAACATCTGGGGAGTGAACTGGAGGACAGAAGATCACTCTGTCTCTCCCTCTGCTTCTCTGTAACTCTGATCTTCAAATGAAAATAAATAAATCTTTATAAAAATCAACTAATCAACTAATTTTATCTAAGTCTAAACCTCTAATATCACTCTACCTTTTGAGACTGAGAAGGGAAGTGGGGAGTGAATCATCGGACGGAAGATCTTCCTCTCTCTCTCCTCTCTGTATATCTGCCTTTCCAATAAAAAAAATAATAAAAATAAATCTTTAAAAAAAAAGAAGATATATATAAAGATGAAAAGGAATGGTGGGAATTTAGCCTAGTAGTAAGGCTGCCCATGTACCACACAAAAGTATTTTGGCTCATTACGTAGCTCCAGCTCCTGACTCTAGCTTCTTACTAAAGAAGATTCTTGCAGGTAGCAATGACAGATCAAATAATTTGGGTTCTGACAAGAGACTCAGATTGAATTTCTGGCTCCCAGATTCACCTCAATCTTGTCTCAGCCATTGTGTGCATTTGGGACTTAAACTAGTGGATGGAAGTTCTATGTGTGTGTGTGTGTGTGTGTGTGTATCCTCGTTATATATCTGTCTTCTTAAATAAATAAATACAAATATAAATAGAACAGAAAAATCAATATCTGGCAAGGCACGAATTTAAAAAGTTAAAGAACAGTAACTCTAAGATCTGTTAGAAAATCTAAGCCCAGAGTGAAACAAACAAACAGTACTATGAGACTTCAAGAACTTTGGAAAATGAAGTTTAAAATGGTGAATTTATTTTGGTACAGAAAACAAATCCTTGTATTTTCCATGAACTTTGTAAAGACTTCATATATGCATGAACTTCAATAAAAATACATATGGCTGATTAAAGATAGGATCAGAACACAAAAACAAATGTGATGGCTTAATTCATTTCAGCAAACAGCATCATACTATCAGACAAAAAGCAGACTTACCCAACTTCAATTTTGTTTCATTTTCTTTACAAAGAATGATCATCAAACAAGAAAGGAAAGAACAAACATGGTTATGAAAGAACTGAGGTACATTATGAGTAAGAAGACAATAAGAAAACATCTAACCATTCTAAAATGATACAAGTTTCCAGGGTCGGATACAACTAGGACACTGAAATTGCTGCAAATTTTGAAAATGGAAAAGGTACCCAAACATGAATACAAGGCTTTTCTAAGAAGGAAGAAAAGGGAAAAAAACAGACTATACAAATTAGAGAATTATGAAAGGAATTATTACATAATTGGTTCATGAATAACTTAGAAATGAAATCATGTTTAGCAGTAGCCAGCAAGAATTAGCAAGGTCAAATTAAAATGGTTTTGTTGGGTTATTTAGAATGAAACAAGAAATTCATGACAAAGATATCACATATTTTGTTCAGTTCAATCCTTGATATCTTTCTCATGATGGTCATGTTGTAGCCATCGACTAGATTTATAACAGGCAGAATACAGATAAACACTGGATTAATATCAATTTGGAGAAAAGCAGGAACACAACATAAGAGCTCATCTTGGCATTTCCTCAGCAATTGTAATGATTTATGGACAAATAAATCATTCTTACTGGCATTATAACAAAGAGGGCAAAGTTGCCAACTGTGACACGGGCATCTCACATGGTATCAGTTCATATCCTGGTTGCTCCACTTCCCACACTGCTCCCTGATAATAGCTTGGGAAAAGCAGTAAAACACAATTCAAGTGTTTGGGAAGTAGGAAACTGCCAAGTGGGAGATACAAATGAAACTTCTGACTCCTGGCTTCACAGCCTGGCTCAGCCCTAGTCATTGTGACTATCTAGGGAGTAAACCAGTGGATGGAAGATGTGTCTCCATCTCTCCCTCTTGTTCTATAACTCTTTCAAATAAACAAATAATAAATCTTTAAAAGTAAAAAAATCATGCTTACCAAATCTGGTTTGGAATGTCTAGGAGTATGTAAGGCAATACAGTACATTAAAATCACATTTTCTTTAATTTCAGGAATTCTTCACAGTCTTGAATACTTTACAAAGAACTTTTGTTTGTATAAATTTTTTAAGATGTACTTATTTCTATTTGAAAGGCAGATTTACAAAGAGAAAAAGAAACAGAAGGAAAGATACTCCATCCGCATTGTCTGCAGCTGAGCTGTTCCAAAGTCAGGAGCCAGGAGCTTCTTCCAAGTCTCCCACATGGGTGCAAGGTCCCAAAGACATGAACCATCTTCTGCTGCCCACCCAGGTCACAAGCAGGGAGCTGGATTAGAAGTGAAGTGGCTAGGACATAAACTGGTACTCATATGGGATGCTAATACTTGGAAGTGCAGGATTAGCCTGTTGAGTGGGGCCAGCCCTGTTTGCAAAAATTCTATCAAGATTAATTATGTTAGAACTGACAATTTACTAACTACTTGTTAATATATTTTGAATAATGTGACTATTGTACGTCAATATAAATAGTTCATAGAGATAATTTCTTTTCACAAAAAAATGTAAGAAGGGTAGCATTGTTTTATACTGTCAAACGTCTTTAATCTGTTGGTTCACTCCCCAAGTGGCTTTAACAGCCAGAGCTGAATTGTTCCAAAGTCAGGAGCCAGGAGCTTCTTCCCTGGTTTCCCACACAGAGATGGCTCATTTGAATCATCATCGAATCATCATCTGCTGCCTTCCCAAACCATAAACAGGGGGCTAGATCTAGAAGTGCAATAGCTAAGGCACAAACCAGCACCCATCTGGAATGCCGGCACTGTAGGCAGAAGATCAGCCTGCTATATTGGCCCCTAAATAAAGTAAGTTTATTTAAAAACTAATTTTAGTTTGTTGAGTACTTTGTCTCTCAATACTTTAAATGTTTTATCCACTCTGTTCTCACATGAATAGTTTGAGAAAGCAGACATCTTTGATTAAATAAGGCTTATTTTTTGTCTTT
Source organism: Ochotona curzoniae (assembly GCF_017591425.1). Lineage (NCBI taxonomy): Eukaryota > Metazoa > Chordata > Mammalia > Lagomorpha > Ochotonidae > Ochotona > Ochotona curzoniae. The sequence continues at coordinate 35,055,919 of NW_024465023.1, forward strand.
TTATTAACCTTTTAAAAATTTTGATTTGAATATCATGTCAAGTATTTTGTTTCATTTTGGCATTAGGCTGTCAGGGTTCTACAGGATTTCTGGATCTGTGTTTTAGCATGTGGTGTTTGAAAAAAAAAAGATCTATTTTTATTTGAAAGGCATATTTTACAGAGAGAAGAAAGACAGAAAGAGAAGGTCTTCCACCTGCTGGTTCACTCCCTAAATGGCTGCAATGGCCACAGCTCAAGTGACCTGAATCTGGAAGTCAGTAGATTCTTCCAGTTTTCCCACTTGGGTACGTCCCAAACAATTGTGTCATCATCCACTGCTTTCCAATGCCATAAACAAAGAGCTGATCAGAAGTGGATTAACCAGGTTATGATAAGGTGCCCATATGGGATACCTGCACCACAAGGTGAAGGATTAGTATGTTGTGCCACCACATCACCTCCAATATTAACTTGAAGAAAATCTCAGTCACAGCTGTCAAATATTTATTCTGTTATTTTTTTTTCTTTTTTCCTCTGGTAATTCCACTATGCTTACATGTTTCACAGTTTTTCCCACTGTTCTTACATAGCTTATCCTACTCTTCCTAGTCTTCTTTTCTTTTCTGGAAGAATCCAGTGATACATTCTCAAGCTCAGATTCTTTCCGCAGCCATGTCCAGTCCACAACAATTTATTGCCCTGTTTTTGATCTCCAGAATTAGTTTGGATTATTAGAAATTACATCTCTTAGGGCCAGTGCAATGGGTCAACTGGCTAATTCTCTACCCTCAAGGACCAGTAGTCCACATGGATTTCAATTTATGTCAGGTTGCTCCACTTTCTTTTTTGTTTTGCTTTTTTGTTTCAAGAAATGACATATTCATTTTATTCTTGATATTTACATAGCTGAGAAGAATACATGCTCATGTGGATCACCAATTAGAGTAGGGAGGGTCGAGGGATGGGGAAAAGTTGATCAGACAACGGCCTCCAATCATCCCCTTTTTTCTTCCCATATCTGGAAAGAGTGGGGAGTAAAGGGGAGAGGGCCACTCCCAGCAGCCAAATCATGTCAGTACCCTGAGATGGAGGACTGCCACCTGATGTTATCCCAGGGTACTGCTTAAGTGGTTTCAATAGTTTTGAGACGATGTTATTTTTGTTGCTCCAAGGTTGAAGAAATCCTTCCTCAAGGTCTATTTGCTGACATAGTACACTCTAGCGTCTCAATTCATCCAGATATTCACTGCCAAAGCTTGAGCAAGACAGCTGTCCAATTTGTTTGACACTCCACGGTACTAGACATCCTCTGTAGGCCTCAACAAACTGGTTGTTATGTCCTCCATGAGCATCTGGGCATGCTGTCTACTGCACAGGCTTTGGCAACCAAGGAGACCCATTTCTGACACATGCACTCCATGATCAGACCACAGAACCTGTGCTTCTCACCATGGTTGGAGTTCTGAATCTAGTGATTCAATTGGGTGGTTCTGAAAGAAATCTCACCAGAGGTGACTCCAGAGCTCACTCCTGTCTGCAGTTCAGACCATTACCCACATCAGCCTATACACACAGGGGTGGCTGCAGTTCTCCACCCCAACTCATATGCAAACTAACAAATGCTACATCCCAACACAACGCTCCCAAACATACAACTGGCCATCATGCACACAAGTGGGAACTGCATCCTACTAGGAACAACCCCCAATAACTCCCACCAGGCCCATTTGTAGCCCTGGTTCCTGCACATGCCAGTATGTGCAGCAGACTGGTCCAGTCCATTCCATATCCCATTCAACTATCATACACATCAATGGGTGCTGAAGCCTAGCTCAGCCTAAACCAAGCCATTATCTAGCCCATACTCATGCTGGTGGATGCAAGGGCCTCTCCATTGATGCCAACTCCCTGCCCTGGTTCTCACGCTCACCAGTGGGAGTTGAAGCAAATCTGAGGAGTGCCCATAATGTCCCTACTATGCCCTCTTTCGGCCCTGGATTTTGCACTTTACAAGTCATTCTATGGTCTAGCCTGACAGGACTTGTCCCCAGTCCTAGCACCTGCTAGCCAATGCTGCCCAACCAACCTGCACTTATTCTGGCTCATGCATATACCAGTGGATATGGTCACTTAGCCCAGGCTGGCTCTCCCCTGAAACCAGGTCACATGTATGCCAACATGCTTTGTAGCCCTACTCAGATACTCTGCCCTAAGATCTAACTCTCAAGCTCATCAAGGGGAGCAGAGGCAGAGAAGGGGAGCCTCCATAGCCCCCCTAATGAAGTTGCCACCTATTCCAGGTTGTGCATGTGCTGCTGGATGCTGTGATCCAGACCAGCATGTCTCACCTTACCTCAGCATTCACCAGCAGATAAACCAGCCTGGCTTGGCCCGGTTTGCTCCCAGTTCCACCTCATGCTGGTAGGTGCTACAGCCTAGCCCAGCCAAGCCCAGCCAGCCCCCAGTGCTAGCCTTAATGTGAATCACCTGATGTTGTGGCCAACCTGGCCTGTCCTGCACCCCATCCTGCTCCCCATCCTGGTTCTCATATCTGCCACTGGGTGCTATGAACTGTCCCAGCCAGGCCTGCTCTCAGACTTGATCCACACCTATGGACTGGACTGCTCCTGGCTTTGGTTCTTGGACTCACCAGCATGGAATTCATCCTGACAGAGGAGTTCCCCAAGCTCCTCTATCAGGTCACCTCCCAGTCACAGATCTCATGCACATGAGTGGGTTCTTGGTCTAGTCTGTCTTGGCCCATCTCCTGTCCTGGCAGGTACAATAGACTTGCCCAAATAGCGCACAACCATTCTGGCTCTTGTTGTTGGTAATACAACCCAGCCCTGCCTGGTATACCCCCAGAGCCAGGTCTTGCATGGTTGTGCACACAGACTGTGCACAGACTGTCCTACACCCAGTCTGGTGAGCACCAGTGGGTGCTGGAGCCTAGCCCAGTCTGGCACACCCCAGACCAGTTCACACCCATGCTGAGGAATACTACAGCCATGTCAAGCCCAGTTTACCACCCTCATTCCAGCTCTCACACTCACTAGTGGGAACTGAAGCCCAGCAATAGTGCCCCCATAGCTCCCCAATCAAGTACACTCCCAGCCACTGATCTAGTGCATGCCAGTGATTGCTCTTACCCAACTCAGCATAACTCATCATCCAGCTTGGCCTTAATCATCAGATGCTGCAGCCTGGCTCAGCTTGGCCTACCCTCATTGCCAACTCTAGCCTAGTCCTGTCCAGTCTGCTCGCATCCCTGGGTTTCATGCAAACCAGTACGTGTGATAGCCCAACCTAGCCCGGCAAGACCTGCACCCCAACCTGTCTACCACATATGCCAGTGCTATGGTTTGGTCTGGCCCTGCCCGGTCGCCCCACTAGTGCCCCCCATCCCCGCTGCACCAAGCCAACCCAACACCTGTTGACATATTCAATTTTCCTTTATAACCCTTAATATATCAAATATAGCTATTTTAAATTGCTGTTCTGATATTCAACATTCTTGTCCTATCTGCCTTGGTCCCGATGATTACTCTGTCTTAAAAGTGTACATTTTGATCTTTTAATTTAAATTTTTTTCTTATCGTTGTTGAACAATGGTCATGATGCATTAAAATAAAGAAACTTCAGTTATGACTGTTGCTTCAGGACTATACTACTGTAATAATACAGGAGAAAAACAGATGGAGGCAAAGAGGCATGGAAGGGGAAATTCCTGTGCATATGGAGCTATATAATGAAAAATTTAATTAAAAAAAAAAAAGTCAAAAGCACAAATAAAAGAGGCAAAAAACCTTCAGTAAATAGGCCTTTAGTATTGTGCTAAGGTATAATATTCTGGAAGCATTCTGCAATCCTGTGATGATATCTGTCTTTGAATGAATTTGTGCTCCTGCATTGTGCCTTTATAAGCACAGAGCAGTTTTCTTTTTCCCTTAATTGGAATAGGGTGTCCAAATGAAGCTGCACTTGGGAACTTTCCTTCCCTTCCCTCTGGTTCATTAAGCTCTGGCAAATGTACAAAGGTCAGACTTTGTTAAAACAGCTTCTTTCGAGGACAGGCATTCTTAAGATCAGAATGGTCTGACAGATTTCACAAAGGCTAATTTCCCACCCGCTGACAAAGCACAAGGGGATTTTCCTCTGATCTTACTTGTAAAAATCTGGTACAGTTTCTCTTTTGGAGCCAGCAGTTTACCTCACATCTGTGACAAATCTAAGAACAGTTGTCCACTTTCAGTTTGTTCAGATTTTTACCTGTTATTAGGAAGGCATTACAACTTCTATGTTTTTCACATGTCCAGTCAGAAACTAGAAGTACATGTGGTTCATACTGAATTCATCTTCTTACCCATGTACAATTCTGTAACATCATGTTTTAATCATTTGTATAGATCCAAATATAGATATTCTATATGTTGATCTATTTAGTTACACATAATGAAAATCATTTAATACTACCAGTGATCTAAGTACAGGGAAGTTGTCAAACTCATTGTAGTGGATAGAAGTTTTCCACAATTCAAATTGCCAATATGAAAGTTCGACTTTGATAATTAGTAATAAATACTTTCATTTTCTTGCCTTGAAGTGACAGACTGAGTTCACTCAGTTTTGAGAGGAGCGTTTGAAAAATGCCCAATCTAGTTGTACTGTCATTTGTTCCTTTAGAGGTAAAAGGTGATATTCCATAGCAAAAATGGCAAGTTTGCGTCACATTTCTAACATACAAATATTCTTCCTCAAGGCAATCACCACACTTCCTATTTTTTAAAGATATATTTATTTGAAAGTCAGAGTTACAGAAAGGGAGGGAGAGAGAGAGAAAAAGACAGAGACCTTCCACTTACTGGTTCACTCCCCAGATGCTCACTATAGCCAGAGCCAGGCCAGGCCAGGAGTCAAGAGATTCTCCCAGGTCTCCCACATAGGTAGCAGGGGCCACATAGTTGGGCCATCTTCACAGCTTTTCCCAGGCTGTTCTGGGGAGTTGGGCCAATGGAAGGGAGCATCCAGAACTTGAACTGGCACCCAAATGGGATGCTAGTGCTGTCAGAAGCAGCTTTACCTACTATGTCACAATATTGGCCCCATTCATCATCACACTTATATTTATATACCATAAATATTTTATGCGTACTTTTTATTTTGCTACAAAGAATTATTGATCACATGTATATAGTAAACAATATGCTATTAGTATATTTTGATACCACTATCTTCATTTGTTAATCACTTTTGTCCCATTGATGGAAATATCAATAGCATAAAAGAGAAGGAAGGAAGGAAGGAAGAAAAGGAGAAAGAGAGGAGTTGAGGGAATAGGAACAGGGACAAAGGAGGAAGGGAAGGGAAAGGAAGGGAAAGGAAGGGAAGGGAAGGGAAGAGAAGGGAAAGAAATAAAAATTGATTCTATGGGGCCAGTGCTGTAGCACAGGAGGTTAACCTGAGCCGTTGATGCCAGCATCTCATATGGACACCAATTCAAGTCCTTGCTACACCACTTCATATCCAGCTCCCTGCTAATGCATATCTGTCACCCATCTGGGAGACCCAGATGAAGTTCTTGGCTCCTGGCGTCAGCCTGGCCCAGCCCCTGTTGTTGTAGCCATTTGGGAAATACACCAGTATATGTACAAAGTCTCTCTCTCTCTCTCCCTCACCCTCTCCCTCTCTCCCTGAATCTGTCTTTCAAATAAGTCAACACATTTTTAATTCCAAATAATATCTTAGCAAACATTATTATAAAAATAATTTTGATTACATGGACTTCCTAGAAACACCTCATGTATTCCTATGTGTCCTTGGACCAAATTCTGAAATCATTGGTTTAACAGAAATAACAATGGGTTTCAGAAACATATGGATGTGCAGTGAAACACTTCCTCCAGTTGGACAAACCTGCTTCATTTTTGTTTTATTTTCCCTTCAACAGTTTTTTTTAAGTTAATAAACTCTATTTTTACAACAGCATTATATTCACAGAAAAGTTGAGAAAATGGTATGAAGTCTTCCTACATACCTCTTATCGCAATCTATTCACAACTGTCCCTACTACACACCTATGTAGTAATGCACCACATATGACATTTTGCTCAAAGATACATGGCATATACAAGATGCCAGTCCTGTAAGATTATATTAGAGATAAATAACTCATAACTGTCCAAAATTCCTAGTACAATGTGTCACTCACATATTTGTGATAATGACGGTGTAAACAAACTTGCTGTGCTAATAGTGGTATAAAAGTATAGTAATACAATTATAAGCACATTGTGCTAACTACTATGTTTATGCTACTGGTTTACGTATTTGCTATCATATACATTGTGTTGTTATTTTAGCATGTACTCCTTCTCTTTATGGAAAAAAAAAAGGTAAGACAGTATGACATGTCACATCAACAGCAAGCTCATATATTTAACAACTGTCATGCTACTTGATTGTATCAAGAGGTCATGTCAAGTGATTGATTGCTCCATTTAGGTTGGTACTATTTACACAATGAAAACATCACTTAACATTGCCCAAAACATCCCCACCATGAAGCGATGTACGAATGTATCTAAAGTATGCTTAGATGGTCATTGCATAATTTTACATTATTTATTTTTAACTCTCAATTTTCTCAATTATAAAATTGATCAAAAGCATTTATGTAAAGTTTTATCAAGATGAGTAGAGGCATTCTGAGTAACATCTTGAATTTCACCTGTTACATAATTAGTATTCAATATGGAAAAATCCATAAGTTTTATCTAAAATCAAAATGATTTGACATTCTAGAATACTGGCTATCATAAAAAGCATCATCAGTTTGTATTAGTTTCTTATCACTGATGAAACATATTACAAGTTTGAGAGCGTAGAACAACAAAAATTTTCAGTTTTTTCACTGTTACATTTTAAAATCAATTTCACTGGTCAAAATCAATGTAAAGCTATACTCCCACCAGATTCTGGCCTTTTCCATTCAGTAGAACTGTTTTTTTCCTTGTGGCCACTTCTTCCATCTTCAAACTCAATTTAACATCTTGTTTCAGTTGCCACATTGCTATCTTCTCTGACCACAGGTACCACTTTTCTTATATAAAGACACTTACAATGTCATTATGAACCACAGAGAAAACCCAGCATAATTTTCCCACATTAAAATGCTTGATTTAATCACACACATAGGGTCCCTTTTACTACATAAGGAAACATTTATAGATTCTATGGTTTAACACTGGATAAATTTGGGAGCCTTATTCAGCCTATCACAGAATATCAATGTAAAGTCTGCATCTATGTTCACAAAACCAGTTATTTCAATGTAAGTTCAGAAAAAAACCTGGCTCAACAGCAATGCATTTGAATACACAAGATTAGTTACTATAATCAATGTGGTCATCAGAGTTACTTGCTTATATATATATATATATATATATATATATATATATATATATATATAAAAGTCTACTGTATATATGAAAACAAGTAAAAAGTTCAAAATGATAGAGAACAGGTCTAGTCAGTTTTAAAAGAGACAATGAAAAATATACCTATCCAGAGGAAAAGATATAGGATGATGAAATCACTAAAATGACTGCTCCATAATAAATAGTTAATACTCACTGTAAATATATCAAGTACTGCTCTAAATCTATCACTTATACTAACCTGTTTAATCCTTTCAATAACTTTGTGAGGTAGATATTGTGTATTAATATCTCCCATTTTTCAGGTGTAGAACTAAAGAATGAACTAAGTTGTTTAGAATTTCATATGCTAATAAGCTTCCAGGCCAGATTCAAACTCAAGAATCTGGATCTAATGCCTGTCTTCTATCAATGGGACTGATTAAATTTCAGAAGCGAAACAAAAAAGTCTGGGCATTTTTCTCTGTAATCTAGATGGAGTCCTGAGAATAAAAATTATTCCCAGAATTAAAAAGACTTGCTACTGCAGTCATGGTGGTAAAGGAGCCTGAGCTATTCGCAAAAGACTCCTAGGGGAACTATTCTACCACCATCTCAAAGCACATTCTTACCTTTTTCTTGAGAATCATTATCATGGATGATTTCCAAAAAGCTATTGTAAGATTTAGAAATAAATCTGAAATACCATTAGTTTTGTCTAGCAGCCTAGGAACATTCCATAGGTGAATCCCAAACCTTACAACCATCACTATCCCAACCATGTATTTGGCAGCAGGAAATATTTTTGACCATGACCCATAATAGCAAACATTACTAAGTGAAAAGATATTTTACAAACAATACTTTTCATTACCACATTCAATCAATGCATGCTGGTATTTTCTTTTTTTTTTATTTATTGTTGCTTACATTGTATTATGTAGTACAGTTTTATAGGCGCTGGGGATTCCCCCCACCCCTCCCATACCCCTCCCCCCATGGTGGATTCCTCCACCTTGTTGCATAACCATAGTTCAAGTTCAGTTGAGATTCATTGCTTGCAAACACATGCCTAGCATAAAGTTCAGCGTCTTATTGTCCAGATAAGTTCAGTGGCCTCTTGGGGAGACCTTCAAAACACCTGTTTTACGACAAACCAACATGCATCCCTATGTTCATTGCAGCACAATCAGTAATTGCAAAAACATGGAAGCAACCAAAATGCCCATCAGCAGAAGACTGGATAAGAAAGCTTTGGTTCATCTACTCCATGGAATACTACTCAGCTATTAAAAAAAACAAAATGCAGTTCTTTGTGGCTAAATGGGCACAACTGGAAACTATAATGCTAAGGGAAATGAGCGAATCCCAAAAGATTAGATACCACATGTTTGCCTTGATTTAACCTGTAATTTTTTGTTTGGTTGTTTGTTATTTTTTGAACCTGTCATTGATACTGTCTCAACCCAGAAGTTTCGAAGAATGGAACATGCTGGTATTTTCTAAACTTGTCCATTTCATTTTTTTTTAATTGCTGATCAGTAGAAAATGTTGCGGCTCAGCCAGCTAAACCTCCACTTGAGAATCCTAAATCCCATATCAGAATGTTGATTCAACTCTTGGCTACTACACCTCAGATCCCAAATCCTAATAGGGCATCTGGGAGTCAAGATGACTGGCTAAGTACTTGAGATTCTTCCATTCACATGACAACATGTGGAGTTCCTGGTTCCTGGTTCCTGGCTTTGTCCTGGCCCAGCCCTTCCAATTGTATTTGAGGAATGAGCCAGTACATGGAAGATATGTCTTTTCCTCTGTCACTGTATCATTCAAATACATACATAAATATATACAAACATTTTTTAAATTACTTATCATAATTCACAAAATGGGTTTCATAATATGACGAATAGGCAACTCACAATATAAAAAATGTTCTTAGTTGAGTAGTCTTTATTTGTTCTTTCTCAAGTATTTCCAACTTTTTCTGTTAGCCCCCTGATGTTTAAAATTTACCTGAAAGGTAAAGTAAAACAGAGAAAAAAAGAGAAAAATCCCCCACCTATGGGTTCATTTCCCACATGTCTACAACTGTGGCTAGGCCAGGAAGCCAGGAGCCAGGAACTGAATACAGCTCTCCCACATGAATGTCAGGAACCCAACTACTCCAGGTATCATGCGCTGTCTCATAGGGTGCACATTAGCAAGCAGCTGTAACCAAGGCAGAACCATGACTTGAAGCCAGTCATTCTGACAGGGAATCCCAAGGAGCATCTCACTGCAGTGTCGAACACCTGCTTCTTTACAACCCCAACCGACTTCCTGAGCTACAATTATCCCTTTTCCATGCCTTATCTCAGCTACTCAGCTCCAAGGTCAGGCTTTAGACCTTTATCTATAATGATATATACCACTGTCATTTGCACATAAAATATTGTCCAGTCATCACACTTACATTTACTGTCTAGAATATGACCACTGTTAAAATTTTTAATTGTATATAAATTCTGTTTACTATCTTCGATTCTCCTTTAAGCAACTTAGATTCCACAGTCCATCACCATAATCAAGCCCTGTATATATAATCAACTTCCTTACCATTATCTCCTTTTTCATATTTCTTTAACAAGATAAAACTCCTAGTTAAATGAATTAACTCTTCTCCAGTCTCGGATGATTCTGTACTAAAGTCATTACATGGAATAAAACAAAAAGAGGGAAGTAGTCCACAGTAGAGAGGTTTGGCACAGTCTCTACCTCAACAAGAAGAACCCATTGGGAGATGAGGAAAGTATCCATAATGACAGAAAGGTACCTACTGTGGGGCATTAGTGCCAAAGTATAAATAAACTGGGCATCCACTGGACTCAGGGAGTAGCTTTAGTGGAAAGAGCATGAAACCACTGAGCAAAGTTCACATGAAATGGTGGTTAAGGCATCAGAATTCAAGGATAAAAAGAGGTATCCATTGCTAGGGATGGAGGAGCTCTGGTATTAGATGTTAGAGCAGACTGAAGTGGGTACCCACGCAGGGGGACAGTATAGTGGGTGTCAGAACCCATGCAAGGTTAGGACAACATCTCTGTGTGATGACTTGACATGGAGTGTCAGAGTCAAGTAAGGGTACGGATATTAGTCTATTCAGGCTAGGATAACAAAATACCATAAACTGGGTAGCTTTTATGCAACAGAAATGTAGTTTTAGAATTCTAGAAGCACAGAAGCCCAACACCAAACGTCCAGCAGACCTGCTATCTGCTAATACCCTATGCCCTGACTCATAGGCCCTTTTCCTTATAACATAACAAGGCAGAAGGGACAGAGGTACTTTTTTCAGTCTCTTTCATATGAATAGCCATATCACGCATGATGACTTCAACCTTGTAACATGATTACTTCACAAAGACTTCATTCCGTAACAAGCTCACATTGATGATCAGGTTTCATACAGTATGTAGACAATAGCAGTAGCAATGGCATCTTTGTGAGGCTGTCCCAGAATGGGCAATCAATCCCTAAACAAGATTAAGAATAATCTATGGGGAGGTGGCAAAAATAGGAAAACTGGTTACCAGATTTCTCAAACAAAGCAAATATATCAAAGAAAACAGAAGCCAGTTTTCTTTCTTTTTTTTTTTTTTTAGTTTTCTTACTGTTACATAAAACGCAATACTGGAGTAAATTCTTGGACTGGATTTATAATTTATGGATTTGAATAATTGTAGATACAGAAATAAATAAAGATGAATAACTTCATGTGCATAATCTTCACAATTGCCGAGATAATAAAAGTCAAGGAAAGAGTAGAGAGCCTTTATAGACAGAAACAGGAAGAAGAGATACGACAGGTAAACATTACACATTATTCTGAACTTTTTTGCCATAAAGAATATTATTAATAATTGGTAATGTGTGAACAGGATCTAAGAATTAAACTGTAGTGCTATATCACTGGTTTTTCTAAAATTTTGCTAGATGCTTCTCACGTAGGAGAACGTTTTGTCTTTTTGGAAATACACATTAAAGTATTCGTGGTCTATAGGGCAATGGGTTGCCAAATTTCAAATGGTAGTTTTAAAAATACTTTGTACTACACATCCTAATGTTTCATATGTATGTGACTATATAAAATTGTAAGAATGATGGGTGGACATTTGAAATAGTGCTTAACACTGCTTGGGACCCCTACATTCTATACCAGAGGACTTGGGTTCAAGTCCTGGCTCTTATATAACTCTTGCTCCCTGCTGAAAACACTCTGACAGGCAGCAAATGATACCTTAAATATCTGAGTTATTTTTAAAATTTTATTCATTTTTTTCAGAAGGCAGATATACAGAGAGAGGGAAATACGAAGAGAAAGATCTTCTGTGCACTGGTTCACTCCCCAAGTGGCTGCAATGTCTGGAGCTCAGCTGATCTGAAGCCAGGAGCCCAGAGCCTCTTCCAGGTCTCACACGTGAGTGCAGAGTCCCAGGGCTTTGGGCTGTATTCTACTGCTTTCCCAGGCCAAAGGCAGGGAGCTGGATGAAAAGCAGAGTAGGTGGGACACAGACTGGCACCAATATGGGATCCCGGCACATGCAAGGCGAGGATTTAGCCACTAGGCTATCGTTCCAGGCCCATACCTGAGTTCTTACAACTTGAACAGGAGACTAGAATTGAGTTCCTCACTCCCGGTTTCAGTCTGACTCAGCTCCAGCTGCTAATGGGCATGTGGGGAATAAATCAGCAAATGGGCGTGTTTCTCATCTCTATACCTTTCAAATAAAAAAAAATTAAGTTAATGTTTCAGAAGAAAAGTAAAGCCCCATAAAAATAGTAATTTGGTTCTACTTTAAATTTAAAAGCACAAGCACCAAGAGGGCAATTAATGTTGTCCAACAGTCCTACACTATCGCACTAGCTAGTTTACTTTCCCACTTTTTGAAATTTGTTTCACATCTCCTCAACTCTTCAAGACTTTAAAGCTTTACCCCCCTTTTTATTTTCAGTTGGTTCGTGTGTTTGTAGTTTCACAGAAAACAAAAGCTATCAAAAGAGAACTTCATCATTATCTCAAATCCTACCTGTACTGGTATATTCGCCACTCTCCCACCCTCACCTCCATGTTCCAGTGGTTGTTACTCGTGTTCCCAAGATAAATGTCTTCATTAACCACTGCATCTCATTCTTGCTCTTATGAGTATTTTTTTTTTCTCTCTACTAGGTAATTCCCACTAGCATACACACAAGTCTATTTCATTATCTTCAATTTAAAAAGGAAAAAAAGTTCAGCTTCTATTCATTTTTTCCCTCCCAGTCCTGGATCTTTGGTTTGCCAAGGGGTACTGTGGTCCAGCCTGGGTGGCTCACATCTAGTCCTGGCACCAGCCAATGGATGTTAACACCTATACCAGCTGGCCAGCATCCATTCTGGCTCTCATGCATGCCAGGGAATGCAGCAGCCTAGTTTCACCTCATCTGTCCCCAGTCCCAGCTCTCACATTCAACAATGGAAGCAGTAGCCGAGCAGGAATATCTTAAGGTCCCCTACCAGGACTTCTCTCAGCTCCAGGTCCTGCATGTGCCAGTAGGTGCTATGGATGGCTGTTCCACAGACTTGGCAGTTGGCCACAAGTACAGCAGCCTAGCCCAGGCTGTCCCACCCCCAGCCCTCATGTGAACTGCTGGTGTTGTGGCCCCATCTGGCTTTGTATGCACCCCTTCCTGGCTTTCACTTTTGCCAGAGTGTGCTGCAGACTGGCCCAGGCCAGCTTGTCTTCAGACCCAGGACACACATGTGTCAGCAGGTGCTGCACTCCAGCCTGGCTTGGCCTGTCTGCAGCTATGGGTCTCATGCTCATCAGCAGGAACTGTGGTCGGGCAGAAAAGTTTCGCAAGTTCCCCTACCAGGTCAGATTCAAGGCCCAGATCTGGCGTATCCCAGTGGGTGCTGCTGCAAGCATGATATGCCCAGCCCAAAGGGCTGACACTCATTGGCAGGTATTGTAGCCTATCCTGACTGACCCATACCCATTGGTGGCTCATGCCCATGTGTGCTACAATCTAGTCCAGCCTGGTCCACCCTCTGACCAAAGCTCTCATGTGTCCTTATAGGCACTTTTGCCTAGTCTGGCCTTCCCACACCCATTCTGACTCTTGTGAGTGCCACTGGGGGTTGGGGCCTTACCCAACCTGATCTGCCCACAGCCCTGGCTCTTGCACTCACCAACGGGAGCTGCCAGATAGCAGGGGAGACCCCAAAGTTCCCCTACCAGTTCCATTGCTAGCCCTTACACATGCTTGCAGGCACTTTGACCCAGACTGATATGGCCTGCCCCCAGTGTTGGTTCTCACCAGTCGGTGTTGCAACCCATCGCAGTATAGCACACCCTTCACCCCATCCTGGCTTTCACACATGGCAGCAGGTGCTGTGATCATTCACAGTTTGGCTAGCCCCTAAACCCAGTCTACACATATACCAAGTGTTGCATGCTTGTCTGGCCTGGCCCACCCCCAATTCTGGCTCTCATGCTCCCCAGGTGAAACTACAGCCTAGCAAGGGAGGTCTTCTAGTTCCCCTATCAGGCCCACTTCCAGCCCCAGATCTTTGATGTGCTGGTGGGTGCCATGGTTCTGCCCTCAGTCCAAGCCCAACCTCCTCACAGTCCCAGAATCTATAAGTGTTGGTGAGTTCCATGTTCCAGCCTGGCTTGGCCCGTCATCAGCCCCATCTCCTTCTGTAAACTAGTAGGTGCTGCAGTCCCACAGAGGGGAGTCCACAAATTCCCTTTGGAGTCTGCACCCCACATCTGGCTATCTTGCATTCTGGTGGGTGCTGTGGCCCAACCTGACATGGCATACCTCCTTCCCTGACACCCCAACACTTGCGGGTAGGTACTACAGTTTAGCCCAGCCACGTATGCCCCTCAACCCCAGCTTTTGCACATGCTGGTGGGTGGCAGGCAATGTTCACTCAGCAGAGCTTAAGTCTCCCATACGATCAGCTGCCTTGGTCTGACCAAAATAAGCCCTTTGGCTTTTCCCCTCTAAGTCACTCAGTCTCAGATATCTCACCTGAGAGTGCAGTGGCCTGGTCTGTGGAAGCACCTGGCAGTCATTCCTCCACTGTCAAACAAGTCCTCAGCCACTCCCACTCCAACACATCCTCAGGCCCTCTTTCCCACAAAATCTGCAGCCCAGCCACCCTGGCCTGGGGGCTAGGTTGGTATGTCCTGGCCTGGCGTTCCCTGCCTCCCCCACATGTCTTTTTTTATTTTAATTTATTTTTTTGTTTGTCTATCTAGAGTCAAACAGGTAACTATGCTGGCACACTGGTATAATTAATACAAATGTGGTATTAATTGGGTCCAGAATGCCTACTAGCTATTGGCTGCTTTTCTCCCAGCAGTGTAGCACTTGCCTAGGTACAAGGCAATCTAGGCAGTTGCCTACGGCTGGTGCCTCAGTCTTAATCTTACTTTATTTTTCAGCATATTTGTAAATACTGATTACTTCCTTGTTTCACTTGAGTTTCATGACAATGACTTGTTTTTATTTCCCCTCCGTGTTCCTTGCTGCACATTCTCGATCTCCTTTATCCCTTACTTCTCTGTCTTTAAATGTTGGAATATGCTGAAGCAGTCTGGACTTTTAGCTAACTTCTTCATCATCTACATACATTCCCAAGTAATTTTATTTTCATAGGTACAAATATCATCTATAATCTTATGGCTCCAAAACTTATATTTAAATCCCTGAAATACCAATTTGCAAATACAGCAGTGTTTGTATTAGACATTTTCATCCAAATATCTCACACTTAACATACGAACAACATGATGCTTAATCTACAGTCCTAGTCATACAAACTTGGTCCTCTCCTATTGTCTCCCTTGTGGTAGAGAGTGTACCTAAGCACTTTCTTGCTTAAACTAAGATCTTTGAAATCATCCTTGGCTTTTGTTCTCCAACATCCCATGTGCATTCCATAAGCAAATCTTACCAGTTTAACTTTTAAATATATATTCAGAATCACTGTCACACGATGACATACATCTATTTTATCAGTTCTTTCTCATAAAAAATAATTATTTGATCTGTAAATAATTTAGAATGTCAAATAAAGTGATCTTGAAATATGGAAACAAGATAGAGATGTTAGAGAGCTCCAAATTTTAGCAACAACAAAGCTATAAATTTCAGGAATTTTCTTATCTCTAAATATTCAGATTAGGCACTGGGGAGTCCTTGATTTAGAATCACTAGCAGACACCCCCCAAAAGCAATAAATAAATAAAATAAAATAAAACTGCTTTCTCTGTCCCACACACTTGAAAAAGTGAAATCCAACAGAGACCTCTGCTCCAACAGAACCCCAGCACCTGCTCTATATTCAATATACCTAATAATGTGCTTTGTACAGAAAGGCAAATCTCTATTCCACAACTATGATATCAGCAGGTGAGCTTATTTACCCAAAAAAGAGAGTCACAAGAGCAATGTACCATCCTAACTCTGAATTTCCAACGAGGACATTGATAGCCCACATAAACAACAGTGAAGACCCACAAAGACAACCCAACCCTGACTTAACACTCAAAGTTCTTTCAGGCTTGTGCACCTGTACTGAAACCAGCAAGATGGCAGACTAACAAAATTTCCATCCCACAGTCAGAACCAGACTGTCTCCTGGTCCTCCTTCTAATGGGATAAGAAGACACAGTGCTGGTGGCTTTTGCCCCACCTCTTGCAAGATGAGGTAGGCTGCTGATAGCAAGTGGTCCAGAAAAGCACTTTGTACCTCAAAAGGAGACCTCAACATGGATGTGCAAGAGCTGCACCAGTGTCAGAAGAACAAAGCAGATCTGAGTAGTACTCAAACGTCTACAAAGACAAAACCATTAATAGACTTAAGACCACAAAAGTAGGCACATATTCTAAACTTAAAAGGAATAATTTCCTGCTGAAAGAATAGACTTATTCATAATCAAGATTCCTAACATATTATCCAAAATGGCCAGTATATACCATAAAATCATAGTTCATTCCAAAAACCCACAAATGAATGAGAAAAGATAATTAAATGACTCTGACATCAACATAACTTTAATATTGGAATTATCTGACAAGAATTTTAATACCAGTATCAAAAAAGTTTTAATAGGCAATTATAAACACTCTAGAAACAAATGAGAAATTGGAAAATCTCAGCAAATAAATGTCATTTTTAAAGAATCCCATGGAAACTATAGAACTAAAAATATATAATAGCCAATTCTCTAAAACCTATGCAAATGAGAGAAAACAGAGTACATGAAACTGAAGATATAACAATGGAATACACTCATTCTGAACAAAGATAAATTAGCTTGAAAAAACAAAAATAACAACCCAGGATCTATAAAACAATAACAAAAACCTGACTTCTGCTTCAACCATAATTCCAGAACAAAAAGAGAAAGAATGTGGAGCTGCAAAAAAAAAAAAAAAGAAAGAAAGAAAGAAAGAAAGATGAAACAGAGGAAACAAAACAAACAAAAGGAAAACTCATGTCAACAAGATGGCAAAATAGTAAGCCTGAGGTCATCCTTCTCCCAACAGAGACACTAATTTAACAATTCACAGACCAGTCCCTTCAAGGGAAAAAAAGAAACTACAAAAAGGGTGCCAACATCCCCAAAAAACACAAAACCAGCCATACCAAAGCCAGAAGGAAAACTCATGGTACTTACCATGGTCTTCCTGCCCCAGCTCACAGCATGATCAGAAGAAAGCTTTCACTTCTTGGCTTCTTCCTGGGGAAAGAAAAAAGGCAGAAATATATAACCAACATGCAAACTTTTGATGAGAAGGACTGATTTTTCAGTCTTGCCTGAGTCTAGACACAGTTGGGAAGTAGTGCCAGGTTGGGGGCCACTAAAGACACTAAGGGCAAAGATTTGGATTAGAACACATTCAACACAGTCCCTTCTCCAAGCACAGCATGTTATAAAAGTACAAAATTTGGCAAATCTCACCTTCTACTTGGAGAAAAACATTGAGAACTGTGTCTAACATGCTAGACTTTTCAGGGAGCTGCCCAAAGAACTGGCTTTTTTTTTTTTTCTTTTTCGTCAGATTCAAAGCACTGATGAAATCCAGAACATTCCAAAAAGCTTAAAGAAAATGAAGAATTAAAGGCAAACTACAGTAGCTCCAGAGAACTGCAGTAATGCAGACAGATATCACAGGGGAAAAATATTACAAAACTTCTTTTAAAAAGGGAACTAGCACAGGTCCAGAGGAAAAAAATATTCATAGGAAAATTCTGACAGGCCCAGGAATCCATTAGGTTGATCGTTTGAAGGTATTTACCTTCATAAAGATACTCAGTAAAGATCCAGAGTAGTGTCATCATCTCAGACACGTGAATCCCAACACAAAAGTTTAAATGGACTAGGAGGAAAAAAGAAACATGGTCCAAACAAAACAAAAAATAATCTCCAGAAACTGATCCTACAGAAAAGGACTGATATATGAAATTGTGTAATGAAGAATTCAAAACATCCATCATAAAAATGCTCGAAAAGCTCAGAAAAAATAATGTTTGAACAAACTAAGAAGGTCAGCAACGCAACAGAAAACATTAAGAAAAGCTAAACAGAGAATCCAGAGCTAAACTGAAAAACAAGAGTTTAACAGGAGATTTAAACAGAAGGAATCAGTAAACACAAAAGTAGATAATCTGAAACGATTACTTAGAAGAGCAAAAGGAAAGAGAACACAAGAAGAGGGAAGAAGGTCTAAAGGACTTAAGAGGAAGAATGAATATCAAAAGGAATAATAGCACAAACTTTCCAAAGATTGGGAAAGAAAACAGTTATCTAGATCCAGGAAGCCTGATATAACCTAGAGAATATTGCACCGACATAACGTACATCACAACTAAATTATCAAATGTCAAAAGCAAAGAGAATTTTGAAAGGATGATGAAAGTGACTCAATACATACAAGGTAGGTTCTTCAGTAGAAGTCTTGCCGGCCAGTAACAAATGAGATGATGAAAACTCAAAAATCCTTATTAATACTATACCTTGAAAAAATTAGGCCTCAAAAAAAAAATAGTAAGATAAACAAAGGACGGAGGAGTTGATCACTAGACCTAGATTACAAAGAAGGAAAGGATAACAGAAAACAACATGAAAGTATGAAGCTCATTGGTAAAGGTAAAAACATACAGAAAAGCAATTCTATGATACTGAAAATATGCATAAAACATTCTAATTCTGGTATAGAAAGTAACAGACCTCCTGATAAGAGGTTATCCGGATCACTCTTGATTCCCCCTGTATGTTTGTAGTTTTACTATCCTCTAATGCTGATTTGAATCTGTTGTCTATAAGTTACCTGTTAGTTCCTGATAGGTTATACTTCACGTCTGACTCACACATTCTAAGGACATGGAAGATTTCTCTGCTCTCCTGCCCCATTTCCAAGTAGTACAGGGTCTTAAAAGTATATTAGGTTTTAGAATTTTTTGATGTTGATCATAAGCAGTCTGCCTCACATTAATTGTTGCTTCATTGCTTACATCACAATAGCTTATGGCATGAGTACAGGCTGTTTGGGGTTGAAATAATATTACAGTTTACAGGTACTGTTTTTCAGATTGACATCACTTCATGTTAAATTAAAGCAAACATGTGTTATCTAACATTTTGGGATTGGCTCATTTCCCTTAGCATAATGGTTTCCATTTGGGCCTATTTGGCCACAAAGAACTGCATTTCATTTTTTTTTTTTAAATATTTGAGTAGTATCCCATGGAGTAAATGATCCATAGCTTTCTTATTCAGCCTTCTGTTGATGGGCATTTCAGTTGCTTCCAAGTTTTTGCAATTATTGATTCTACTCATGTCCAACAGTTTCATTGGGAATCCATCTTGCATCTGGATGCAGGGATGCATGTTCCATTGTACCCCCATGTCTGTATATGATAAACCCTAGTACTCTGTCACTCTACATTACCATAAGTGAGAGGCCATGAACCAAGGTCAAAAATTGGTATGAGTTAGGATAGCCACATCAACAACATCAAAAACTAATTGTAGCACCTAGAAAAAATGCACAGAGCGTGGGGGGGAACCCCAGAGTGGAGCAGGGGGGACAGGAAGAGGCTTGTATCCCGACCCAGGAGACTCCCAGATCTTCTCCAAGGACTATCAGTACAGGCACCAAGGACTACATTCCAACCACCAAGGAGACCACGAAGAATTGGAGTGCCTTCGGAGGCCTAGTATTCTGAGGTCATCCACTCCCGTTAGGATCTCCCACATGGGATGGAAGAAGCCCAAATCCTTCCTCGCAGGATCCAAGACCATCAGAACAACAGCCAGGAGCCCTGTTTGGTCTACAGAAACAGAAGAACAGTAAACTTCCTTCGGGACTATGGAGAGGAGCTTTCTCTGGTCCTTACTTAGTTCCAGCTTTGGATCCCTCTCTTGACCATCAGGGTAGCTCAGGACCTCCCCCACCCCCCCCACCTCCACAAACACACACAAACACATTAGGATAGACAGAAATCAGCAAGGAAAGCTTAGAACCAGAGAGGAAATTGTCAGCGTGGACTCACACATACTTTACTAGGTAGGACACAAAGATTAGTTACTCCTCACTAAGGT
Source organism: Ochotona curzoniae (assembly GCF_017591425.1). Taxonomy (NCBI): domain Eukaryota; kingdom Metazoa; phylum Chordata; class Mammalia; order Lagomorpha; family Ochotonidae; genus Ochotona; species Ochotona curzoniae. The sequence goes on from NW_024465023.1 coordinate 35,075,959, forward strand.
ATTGAAGATTTCTCTGCACACCCCTCCTAAAACTATTCTGCACCTCAATAGTTGACATATGCCTTGTTAGAGTTATAAGCCAGTTTAGACTTTCCTAAAATCTGCCAAGTTCAGCAAAATTATGCTTCAACACAATAAACTGCTAAATACTAAAATGAAAATAGACATGAGAAAGCTGAATAGTACCCTATAGACATTTTAAGGTGTATAGCCTCCAGTTCTGAATATAAACTAAAATTGAAATGTCAATAAAGTAGTCACAGGATGTGGTTAAGAACTTGCATTTTCTAACATCTCGGTCACTCAATACCATGTCAATTAACTCCATAATGTTGTAAATTGTTGTTGATGTTATGTTGTGGCTTCCAATTCTTGAATACTTTTTTCAGTCCTGATTCAGCTCTGCTTCCAGCTTTTGTTTGTTTCCCCTGATGACAGAAAATTTTCTGAGATTCTTTCTTCTGCCTACTTCATTCTATTTTGGAAACTCTCCACTGTAGTTTTCATTTGTCCCTCTGTATTCCTGATTTCTGATATATCACCTTTCATTGGATTCTTTTCCTGTGATGTGTTCCTTAAATTCCTTGAACCCTTGTATTATGGGATTCTTGATTTTGATAAGAAGCTTTGTAACAACTGTTTTGAGTTCTGTATCACCCCATTTTCTTGATGTCTTCCTCAGTGAACTCTGAGGTTGGTAAAGACTTTTGCTGCTTTTCAGGGGAGCCTTCAGTAATGTTCATTGTGCCTCTGTCTCTTCTTTTGCTTTCGGTCATTGTACTTCTGTTTAGCAGATTCTTAGCCTTGGAGCAGGTTTCTAAACTGTGTCACCCACAGGTCTACAAGTTCAATTTTACTTATTGCAGTTGGCACACGGCTCTTTGTTTGCAGTCACTTGTGCCACTCCCTCCAGCAAATTCCAGGTCTGGGTTCTTATGTTAGATTTCCAGCATGGTCTCCGTAGCCCCAGTTCTTCCTTCACCACTCCCCACCTCCTCTTCATGCTGAGGCTGTAGCATCGTCTATACAACCTTTCTCCCACTTCCGGTTGGAGTAGGTCCCAGGATTAGGGAGACAACAGGTGTCTTATATAGCTAGGTTGTTGGTGGTGCTGATCTTGCCAGAATCTGTTAGCTGTTAGGTTTGAGGGCTGCATGGACCTATTTTGACCCATACTATGCCACAGTCGGTATTATTTTCCTGTGGGACTAGTGCAGTCCACTGAGCTCAGTGAGTTCTCGCCAAGCTCAGCACATGAGCAGCTCATTGTTGTACCAGTCTTAAATTCTTTGTCACATCGTACAAATTGGTGCCTGATGTGCCACAACTAGCATTCTTGATCTGCTGGCCATCATGTCTGAGGGCTACCTGGACCTGTCTTGGGTGGAACCTGTAGAATGCCATGTTGCCGCCGTTCATTGAGTCAGAAATAAGTTCACTCCCAGCACAGAGCATGCACAGTACTGCCCATAGCCATTGCCTCCTTAAAGAAAATGGTGCCTAATACAGCTCCAGGGTGCAGACTGGGCTGTGAAATCCACCCTGTTCCCACACCTCCCATCTGGCACCTGCTGCTCTATCTCTGTTCCTGGTCAAATCAAACAGACCAGCAGGATGGGCAGTTCTTTGTCTGGGTTTACCTCCTGAGCTCCTGGTGAACATTTCTTTCCACCTTGTTTCTGGTGGAGTTCCGGCTGCTGGTAGAGTTCACACCATTTGCTGAATGCTGCTGGGGTATCAGTCACTGCAACACCACACCATTTTGTCCGTTGCTTTCCTGTGTCTGTCAGTCTCCAGGTACTCCTCTGCTGTTGTTCTGTCCTCTCCTATTTCCTAGAATGTGCCCGCTCTGCTTCACACTGGCTAATATTTCTCTGTCTGTTTAAACATGTCCTTACCTTATTCCACCATCTTGATTCTCCTAATCCCAATACTATACACTTTTTAAAATATCATTATATGAGTCAAATAGCAGAGCACACAAATATATGAAATAAATATTGGACAGAACTGAAAGAAGAAATAGTAATAAAATAAAAGCAGTATATTTCAATCTTGTACTTTTGAAGAGAAATAGATATATCAGGCAGAAATATCAAAAAGGCAACAGAAGACTCAAACACTATAGATTGTTTGAACCAGAGAGCATAAAACGATTAGCGGGAAAATAAAATAAACAAGAAGTTGATTATTTGCAAAAGAAAATATTATCCATGGTATTTCTGAAAAGCCCTCATACTCGTGGATTTATGAAGATTTTTGAACTAAAATACATATATTTCAATTTTTTAATCACCATTTTTTTCTGAAAAGCAGAAAAACTTTCTAAAGTACTCTCATATAACACAGGACACCACATTCAAGAACAGAACACATATAATATTCTACAGAATGAATCAGAGTCAGTCACAAAACTAATTACAAAATAATGTGTATAACACAAACTTATTCATAATTCATACACATATTAAAAATGAACATGCCTATGACTAGTAAGGATATTGAATCAGTAATTAAAGCTCTCCAAACAACAAGATAAAGGCTAATAATTGGATGACTTCACTGGTAAATCCCACCAAAATTTAGAATCATGCCAAGCATAGTTTCAAACCAGAATAGAGGTATAAATCACCAGTGGAAGGAAAATTGGAAATTCCAAATATATGGATTAAACAATATGCTATGAACAACTAATAAGTTCCATAAGAATTCACAAAAAGAACAATATCTTGTGACAAATTAAAACAAAAATACCCATGACAAAAATTAACGGTAAACAGCAAAAATAACACTAAGAGGGAAGAGATATATGTACACCAATAAGATAACCATTTTAACTCACAATGTAACATTACATTTCAAGGAACTAGGAAAAAACTAAGCTCAAAGCTATTAGAAGGACGGAAATAACAAAGGTAGAGTAGACACTGAGACTAGAAATACAGTGGAAAATTTCAACAAAGCTGTTACTTTCTTGAAAAACAAAACTGACAAACATTTGTCTAGATTTTAAAAAGAATAAATAAAATTAGAAATACAAACATTGCGGAAATGAGCACAATTGTAAGAAACTAATACAATTATATGTCAACAAATTAGTAATCTGAAAGGCATGGGAAAATTCTAAGAAATATTCCAACTATCAAGACTGAATCATCCTAAGTGTATAAACAAACAAACAAAAAAAACCCTGATTATATTCAGCTCACTATTGAATAGTTTCCCTGTGAATCCTTCCAGGCTTTTGAGTGTTAATGCCAATACTTCTCAAAATTTTCCAGAAATTGGGGTTGGTACTGTGGTGCAACACGTTAAGCCCTTGACACTAATATCCTGTATGAGCAAAGGTTGAGTTCCAGCTCCTCCACATCTGATCCAGTTCCCTGCTAAAGCACTTGGGAAAGCAGGGTAAGATGGTCCAAATGATTGGGTTCCTGCGCCCACATGGGAAATGCAGATGGAGATCCAGGCTTCTATCTTCAGCCCGGCTAAACCCGGGCAGGATGCTGTGGGCATTGGGGCGTGAAGCAGTGCATGATTTCTTTCAGTCTCTCTCTCTCTCTCCAACTTTGCCTTTCATGTAAATAAATAATTCATTCAAAAATATCTCCAAAACTGAAGCGAAATGCACACTTCTAAACTCATTTTACAAGACCAGTACTACCCTAATAAGAAGAGGACGAAGATACCACAAAAAAGAAAGAAAACATGGACTCCTTTGAACATAAAGGCAATATCCACAATAAATTGTAAGGAAACCAAATTCAACAGCACATTAAGAGGATTATACAACAGGAAAGATTTATTTATGGAATGCCCAGATGTTCAAACACATGAAAACATAATGTGGCCAACAGCATGGTATACTACAGCTTCAAAAAGCTTACTATGGGTGCCTCTGCCAAAAACTTTCTTGACCTAGCATTAATAAAGATCTAACAAAAGATTTTAACAGTGATCCATATGCATTACCAAATTCATCACATATTACATTTTAACACAATAAAATCAAATTTCCTTAACATTATAAAAATTACAGATTCTAATGGAGTTCTTGAAATTGGATGATAGTCATATATCTCACTGATTTTACGATTATTTCCACAATAAGCATCATTACAAGCTCGTTCTTAGGACAAATAAATATTGCCTCAAATCTACCAATTTTGCTAGATTATGTGTGCCTTATAAAATACAGTGATTCTCTCTTACTGCACATAGTTGAATTATGTTGCCTTCAGGTGAATGTACACCATTATCAAGACAAAGAACAAAAGTGGAACATTTTGAACAAGTAGATTAGCATTTATCCCATTTAACAACACTGGCATATATATATATATATATAATTTATATATAAATTCTGCTATTATGTGTGTGCCCAAATATTTGAAAATCCAAATTCATAAATAAGGTAGTGAGTGCAGATGTGGCTCTATAGACCTATGCATTTATAATCTAATCTTTGTTTTATACTGTATCTACTTATATCTACTTTGACAAATTATATTATATATAATATATATATTATATACTATAAGGATTATGAATATTTACCTCAGCACGTTGTAAACACCCAAGGGCTTTAGTATCACCCTTTGGAGAATTTGAACACCATCAGAATGCAAGTCATTACATGCTCGGTGCACCTCTACACTATTCTGTATGTAATGGGTTTGAGCAGCATGGACACATGTAGAAATAACAACTAGAGCTCTTCCAGGATATGAGACATCTCTTATAGATGCAGCAAAATGTTATGTGAATAATCTAACTGAATTTGCTGAATATGATCAGAAAATACTCAAAAAATTTGAAGGCTGAAGGAGTCCCTGCAAAAGATTTCAGTATCTTGTCTGAGGAAGATGTTATCAAAACTGAAACAGGCTTGCAATAGGATTTTGACTCATTAAATGGAATTTAAAATGAAGGAAAATAATTTGGACGCTATGCAAAAGAGATTACATTTATCTTTACCAAACAAAATGGATGAGGAAGGGCCCTCTTTCATCTCCAAAGGAGTAGTGACCTACAGAAAGAGAACGGAAATTTCGAAGTCCAAGAAGATAAATGATAGCTTGATATAGAAGTGGGAGACAATTAAATTTTTTAGACCTTCAGATGTATTTAATTACTTGCCTGAAAAAATGCCATATGCCATATCATTTATATATGGAAGCCTTCATATAAATGATTTTATTGATCTTGCCATTAAGCTTCCACCTTGCAATGCCAACATCCCACGTGGGTGCCTGTTTGAGTCCTGGAAGTTCCATTTCCAATCCAGTTCCCAGCTAATGCACCTGGGAAAGCAGCAGATGAACCAAGTGCTTGATCCCTTACATCCATGTGGCAGACCCATAAAAACCTCTTGGCTCTGACTTTGGACTGGCCCAGCCTTGGTCATTGTTACCATTTGGATAGTCAACTAGTAGATGGAAGATCTCTCTCCTTCTCTCTGTGTAACTCTGCCTTTCAAATAAAATAAATACCTTTTTTTTTAAGTTTCTGAAGGATATTAATCTAAATTTGTATATGAGGAAATGGTAGAAATCCAACAGCTAAAAAAGATAGCCTGAAAATTGTGCAACCCAAAGAAAATACACAGGGACCCAGGGTGTCTTTTTTTAAGATTTATTTATTTGATTATTTATTTTTTTTATTTGCTCATAAGACAAAGTAATATAGAGGAGGTGAGGGAGAGAAAGAGACAGAGATCTCCCATTTGCTGGCTCACTCCCTGAATGCACAAAACGGCTAGGTTTGGACCAGGCTAAAGCCAGCAGCTAGGAATTCCATCACATTCTCCCACATTTCAACCTGTATTAAAAGCAGAGCAGCTGGACTCAAATAAGCACTCTGAGATGACAACTTTGCAAGCCACTACATTACATGCTGTGTCATAACAGTAGCACTGACCCAAGATGTTTTGAACTCAAAAGAAGGTTATGAGCCTGGCGCAGTAGCCTAGTGGGTAAAGTCCTTGCCTTGCACATGCTGGGATCCCACATGGGTGCTAGTGTGTCTCCTGGTAGCTCCACTTTCCATCCAGCTCCCTGCCTGTGGCCTGGGAAAGCAGTGGAGGATGACCTAAAGACTTGGGACCTTGCTCCCATGTGGGAGACCTGGAAGAAGCTCCTGGCTCCCAGCTTAAGATCAGCTCAGCTCTGGTCACTGCAGCTGCTTGGAGAGTGAACCAGCGGATGGAAGTTCTTTCTGTATTTCCTTCTCTCTGTATATCTGCCTTTCCAATAAAAATAATTTTTTTTCAAAGAGAAGGTTATATGGACAGTTTTGAAAAGTGAGATGTATAGTCTAAGTGTTGACATGATTGATAAAAACAATAGTCACTACACAATCCAAGCAATAAGATCTCAGAGTGTACGTAAGAAAAGTAAGTAGGAAATAACTGTTTCAATCTCTGTAGCCCAGAGTCAGACTGGCTCTCAAAACTTATGTTTCCCAGCTTTGGCATATGAAAACAATGAAAAAAGACGAGATTATTGTATATAGTGCTCAAAAGAAGACAAACCGTTTGAGGAATAAAAGGAGGCAGACAAACATTTGTGTTAAGATGAAGCTTAAGCACTTTATCTCTGGAAAAAAGGAGAAGCTGGTACAAACAACAGGAGATAGTGCTTTTCACTTGCCATGGTTTGGCCATACTGTTGCTTACTTCTTGGTTTAGTATGATATGCCTTCTTAAATTGGAATCATGAGCTATAACCTAAAGAATGTAACTAAAGCAACTGTCTAGGTTGCCTTATACTAAGGCAAGTGTTACACTGCTGTGAGAAAAACAGCCAGTAGTTGGCTGGCATTCTGGGTCTGGTGAATGCCAAATTTGTGTTAACTAAACCAATATGCCACAATTTTTGCTTTTTTCTTTTCCTTTTTTTTTTTTAAAGATATGTGGAGAAGGCAGAAAACATAAACCAACATGCCACCCTGGACCCAGATGGGATAAGAAGGGCTACAGATTGCCCAAGGAAGGTGGTCTGGAGACATAGAGGAGTGGGAGTGGCTGAGAACATGTTTGATAGGGAAAGGATAAATTCTTGGGTTTTCTATAGATGGGGCCACTACACTTACAGGTAGGTAAGGGAGCTGAGATAGAGCAGTTTACAGGGAATGTCTGGGTCAGATCAAGGCACCCAATTACATTGAAAGACAAGGACTGGGCATGCAACTGCTGGGCCGGGGGCATGGGAATGGCTGGCTGGGCCAGAACTCAATAACTACCTGTGGATGTCAGAGTAGAAGGTGGGCATGTCAGTCTGGACCACAGCCTCTTATCAGAATGCGAAAGAATCAGAGATCTATGGGCAGATTCTGTAGGAAACTTGTCGGCTTGCCTCTGTAGGACCACAACACCCACTGGTTTGCACAGAGACCTGAGGCGGTGATGGGTGGAGTCAATCTGGACCACAGAACACACTTCCATTCATACAAGAACCCGCCTGACACTAAAGTGAGCTGGGGCTGGGAGGAAACTGGTTGGGACCAGGCTGCAGCACCCACCAACAAATGCAAAGGCTGGGACTTAAGGCAGACCATGCCAAGCAGAGCTGCTGTACCCAATGGCATGTGTGGGATCCAGGACTGGGAATAGGCATGGTAATAGAACTTGACAAACTCCACTGCTAGGCTGCAGTTCCCACTGGGAAGCACAAGAACAAGGGCTGGGTGGGTAGGTGAGGCCAGGCAAGGTTGCAGCACTTTGTCAGCATTTGTGTGGGTGGTAATTTAGTTCTGTCATTTTAGCAGTGGGTGTTCATTGATTAAGTCTTCTGTTGTTATTTCACTGGGATGTTCTTCACATTTGCTTTGGTTTTGCTGGGTGCTATTTCTTTTGTCTGTCAAGAGAACATCTTTAAGTATCATTTGTAGGGCAGGTTTGGAAGAGGCAAATGCTTTTAAGTTTTCTTTACTGTGGAAGAACTTAATTTCATTTTCAAAGACAAAGGAAAACCTTACAGGGTACATTATCCTGGGCTGACATTTTTTTTTTCTTTTAGTATTTGGAATATGTTGCTCCATTCTCTTTTGGTCTGCATAATTTCCTGTGAGAGGTCTCCTGTGAGTTTAACTGGCATTCAGTTCTATGTCAGTAGATTTTTTTTTCACATGCACATTTAAGAATCTGTTCCTTATGTTTGATTGAAGAGAGCTTGATCATCCCGTCTAGTAGTGGTGAAGATCACTTTTGGTCAACCTTGCTGGGATTTCTGTGCCCCTCCTGTCCATAGCCATTGCCTCCTTAAAGAAAATGGTGCCTAATACAGCTCCAGGGTGCAGACTGGGCTGTGAAATCCACCCTGTTCCCACACCTCCCATCTGGCACCTGCTGCTCTGTCTCTGTTCCTGGTCAAATCAAACAGTCCAGCAGGATGGGCAGTTCTTTGTCTGGGTTTACCTCCTGAGCTCCTGATGAACGCCCCTTCCTATCTTGTTGCTGGTGCAGTTCCAGATGCCATTGCAACTCAGATACGCACTCGCTTAAGAACACTGTGGTATCAGTCACTTTTGCTATACACCGTTATATCTGCTTCTTTCCCATATCTGTCATTTTCCAAGTGCCCCTTTTCTGTCTTTGTGTCCTCCTCCATTTCCTGGAATGTGCCCTCTCAGCTTCACACTGGTTAATGTTTCTCCATCTGTTTAAATGTGTGCTTACCCTATTCTGCCATCTTGATTTTCTCTGGACTGTAAATCTTAATGATATTAAACTATCCCCACGTTCAGGGTGAATTTTGTGGTGTAATCATTTAATCTGTAATCTATGTTGCCAGCATAGCATATGTAACCCACATTGAATCCCAGTTACTCTACTTCCAAGTCATCTCCCTGATAATGTGATTGGTAAATATAAACAGATGGAACAACATTTTGGGCCTTCACACCTGTGTGGGAGGCCCAGATACAGCTCCAGGCTTCTGGCTTCTACCTGATCCAGCCCTCATCATGGCAGTTATTTTGGGAGTAAACCAGAGGATAGAAGAGCTATCTCATGCAATATCCCTTTCTGTCTTTCTCTGTAACTCCCCCTTTCAAATAAAAATTTTTAAAAATATTCTTACTATTCAGTATAATCTGTAGCTTTGATATAATCCTCATCAAAATCCCATCAGCCACTTGGGAAGAGAATCGTCAGACAGAGGATCTTCCTCCATGTCTCTCCTCCTCTCTATATATCTGACTTTCCATAAAAATAAATAAATCTTAAAAAAAAGTAACTAACTTATCTGGACAATAAGATGCTGGACTTTATGCTAGGTATATGCTTGCAATGAAGGAATCTCAACTGAACTTGAACTGTGGTTATGCAGCAAGGTGGAGGAATCCACTATGGGGGGAGGGGTATGGGAGGGGTGGGGGGAATCCCCAGTGCCTATAAAACTGTATCACATAATACAATGTTAATAACAATAAAAAAATGTAACTAACAATGATGAAATTCAAATAGATCTACAAAGGACATCCAAAACAACGTTAGAACCAAGAACAAAGCTGGAGACCTTACTGTACAATACACATTACAAAATTAGTAATTAAAACTTTTTAACTAATTAAAACCAATTAAAACAGTAACTAATTAACTAATTAAAACAGAGAGAAACATCCTCCATCCAATGATTCACTCCTCAAGTGACCCCAACGGAGAGTGCTGCACTGATCTGAAGCCAGGTCTCCCATACGGGAGGGCTGTCCTCGACTGCTTTCCTAGGACACAAGCAGGGAGCTGGATGGGAAGTGGGGCCATCAGGATTAGAACCGGTGCCCATATGGCATCCCAGCACATTCAAGGTGAGGACTTTAGCCACTAGGCCATGGCCTTGAGCCCTAAATAAATAAATGTTAAAAAAAAAAGCAGAAATAATTGTTCTATGTTAGATCGTACATTAGGACTGTTTTGGACCTGGCATCCTAAACTCAACCTTGAAGCTGTAACTGTTAGTCCTATATTAGTAGCTAATGGACTATGAGGGAATATTTGATTTAGTCAGAAGGTGAGATCAGTGGAATGTCTTTAGGTCACTGGAAATTTGCTTTTAAAAGGTAGCTATCATGAGAAAATGTTCATTTCAGTTGGTTGCCTTTCTCTTTGCTTCCTGGTTCCACCACTGCCAGCCCTCAACAGATATCAGAATAGAGTTGCCTAGCCTTCAACTATACACCTCCAAAATATAAGACCAAATAAATTTGTCCTTCCTATAAAACTCTTGTCTCATATTTTAGTTAAAAAAAAACAAAAAGATACATTCTAGTACAAGGATTACAGTTAATAACACTGTGTTGTAGTCATGATTTCTGCTAAATAAGAAAGAAGGAAAATATGGTTAAAAAGTTAAGACGGTCTTTATGGTAATTATATCAAGACAGTAGTCATTTAATTACATATATGGCTCATGACATGTTTTACATATATTGTAAATATTATATATATTTAATTAAATATATTTCATGATATTATGTGTGTATACATATACCTACTTTAAAACTAAACAATAACCAAGATAGATGAAATCAGTAACAGAAAGTAAATGCATGGATTCATTGCCAAACAAAAGTAATGCATGGATTCATTGCCAAACTATACCAAAGCTTTAAAGATGAACTAACTCTTCATAAACTGTTAAAAACAACTGAAAGAATCCTCTCAACTCCTTGCTTGAGGCCACCATCAATTCCACCTTGAGGCCACCTTAATTCCAAAGTTAGAAAAAGACAACTATAGACTCAAATCCCTGATGAACATAAATGGAAAATGCTTAATAAAATACTAGCCACAGAATACAACAACACATCAGAAATATCATTCATCTGGACCAAGAGGGATATATCCCGGCTATGCATGTTTCAATGGAAACAAATAAACATGATACATTACATTACCAAACTAAAGAACAAAAAAACATAGTTATCTCAATAGATGCAGAGAAATAATGTGATGAAATATAATATCCTTTCATGAAAAGAAAACTTCAGAAAATTAGATATATAAGGAACATACCTCAACAAATTCAAGGCACTGTATCACAAACCAATAGCCAGCATCATATTAGATGGGGAAAAGCCAGAAGCATTTCCACTAAGATCTAGAACCAGACAAGGATAGTCATTCACCATTATTATTCAACACAGTTCTGTCAGTTTTAACCAGAGTCATTAAAACAGAAAAGAAATCAAAGCGATACAAATGAAAAAAGAGGAAGTCAAACCATCCCTGTTTGCAGATAGCATGATCTAATAAATACTGAAATCCCCTAAGAAATTATTGGAACTCATAAGAGAATTTGGCAAAGTTACGGGTTTTAAAATCAACACACAAAAATCACTAGCATTTATATAAACAAACAATACTATGGTTGAGAAAGAACTTGTAAGGTCAGTCTCATTCATAATAGCTATAAAAATACAAATACTTGGAATAATTTAGCCAACTATGTAAAAGATCTCTAAAGTGAAAAAAATTTAAAATAATAAGTAAATACATAGAAAACATTTAAAAATGGAAAATTTTCCACACTCACGGATTGGAAGAATTAATATCATCCTCAAAACAATTTACAGATTCAATGTGATCCTAATCAAAATACCAAAGACGTTCTTAGCAAATCAAGGAAAAAATGACCCTGAAGTTCATATGGAATCACAAGAGACCTAGAATAGCTAAAGAAATCTTAAATAATAAAAATAAACCTGGAAGCATAACAATACCATATTTCAACACACATTACAGGGCAGTTATAATTAAAACAGCCTGGTGCTGACACCAAAATAGACATGCAGACCAATGAAACAGACTAGAGATACCAGAAATTATAAAAAAAAAACTAATCTTTGACCAAAAAAAAAAAAAAGCTAAAATTACTCTTTGGAAAAAGGACAGTGTTTCCTACAACCTAGAGAAGATAGGAAGAAATCACAGGACTGTTTTTGAAACTCCAAGCCAGATTGATGAACCCTGCTCTAAGGAGATTCTAACAACCCATGTCCCTAGGCCAGTTCTTACAGAAACAGCATTTAGAAGTTTTCAAAGCCAGTAGAATAATGTAGTCTTAGACCCAGCCAGCATCACTAGTGGCTAATAGGTACAGCACTGAGCAGTAGGACCAACATAGGAGAAGAAATGATTGCTTAGAATTTCTACAAGAACAGTAACTCAAGCCAGATTGTTAAAAACTAATCACTCAAGACACAGTTGATGTTAACTTCAAACAAGCATCAAAACTTGCAGGCAGTCCTGCCTTTACCTAAAGAGCAAAATACAGTGCCAAAAACCAACTATTCAGTAACTGAAATGCTCACTTTAATGACAACAAAACAGTTTTTAGGACAACCAATGAAAATTTTAAACATGGGGCCCAGCACAATAGCTCAATTGGCTAACTCTCCACCTCTAAACAACAGGATCCCATATGGGCATCATCAGTTCATGTCCAGGCTACTCCACTTCCCATTGAGCTCTCCGTTTGTAGCCTGAGAAAGCAGTTGAGGACTACCCAAAGCCTTCATAGCCTGAACACACGTGGGAGACGAGGAAGAAGCTCCTGGCTCCTGGCTTCAGATTGCCTCAACTCCAGACACTGTGGCCAACTGGGGAATGTCTCTCTGTAAATCTACATTTCCAATAAAAAGTAAATATTTTTTAAAAAGAACTTTTTTATTGATTACATTGTATTATGTGACACAGTTTTATAGGCAGTGGGATTCCCCCCCACCTCTTTCCCCAACCCTCCCCACATGGTGGATTCCTCCACCTTGTTGCATTACCACAGTTCAAAATCAGTTGAGATTCATTCATTGCAAGCATTAAAAACACAGAGAAATGATTCAATATTCCTTTTTATTTGTTTTATGCTTGTTTTTATTGTTTTATGATACAGTTGCATAGGCTCTGGGACTTCCTTTCCTTTCCCTGCCACCAAGAGTATCCTTTCCACCCACCAACTTCCACTCTATTATCACAATGTACAGCCCTTCACAAACATTCGTATGTCCATCATTCTGCAATTTAAGTGTATCCTGTCCTTGTAGGTATGGACAATGGCAGAAAGTGCATCATCCTATTTTCAAGATATACTTAACAGTTTCATTGGGAGTTCATCTTTGATTAGGAAGTAGAGATGCACCCTGCACTGTGTCCTCACACTTGGATGTGATAGTCTCTATTAAAGTTGCTACACATGCCTTTAAATACAAAGCCATAGAGCAAAGTTGACAACATGATAAGAGATAGAAAATTTACAATAGAAAGTTAACTAACATGCCACACAATGAAACAAGTGTTGCAAAAGGAATCAAATATAAATAAATAAATAAATAAACCTTCTTGGAGCAACTGATGTTACTGTATGACCTATGTGTCACTGAAGAAATTAGTAAGGGAAAAGGAAAAAAGAAGTTTTTTTGAAGAATTTTTTTTTTTAAATCAATGCCCATGAGGTGAAGCACAAATGGTACTGAAAGGGACATTTATAAAATCAGGTACTTAGAATCAAAATGTCTCACATAAATGATCTACTAATGCATCTCAAAGATTTATTTTAAAAGAAAAAATGAACAGGAACCATGAAAAGATGAAATACACAGCAAAAATAAATTGATTTGAAAGTGAAAATACTACAAATTGAAACAAGAGTCATTTTTTAAGATGAGTAAAACAAACTTTAAGCCAAATTAACAAAGAGCAGCAGTTTCATTGGAAGTCAATATTTATTCTGTAGTAGAGATGCATCTGTCAATTTTCCTTGATTCCTGATACTCTGGTCTCCATTACATCCTTCATTTGTGAGGTTACATGTGTGTATTCATTCACCTTTATTTTTTTATTTTGTATTTTCAATGAAAGTTGTCTTACAGCGAACATATGATATTTGTCCTTTCGTGATTGGCTCATTTCACTTAGCATAATGGTCTTCAGCTGGGCCCATCTGGTTGCAAAACAGAATTTCAATCTTTTTAATAGCTGAGTACAGTTTTCCATAGAGTAGATGTACAACAGTTTATCTATCCATTACTCCTTGAATGGGCATCTAGATTGCTTTCACGTTTTTGCAATTGTTGATTGTGCTGCAATGAATATTGGGGTTCAGGTTGCTTTCTCACGTGTATGTATCAGATCCTTTGGATATATTCCCAAGAGTGGGATTGCTGGGTCACATATGGTAGGTGAATTTCTAGTTGCCTGATTATTCTCCATACCAGTTTCCAGAGTGGCTGAGCCAGTCTGCAGTCCCACCAGCAGAGCAGTAGAGTACCTTTTCCTCCACATCCTCAGAAGCAGGTGCTGTTGGTAGTATTCTGTATGTGTGCCATTCTCACTGGGGTTAAGTGGAACCTCAGTGTTCTTTTTATTTAAATTTCCCTTATTGCTAGGGAGCTTGAACATTTTTTTCTTTCACGTCTGTTAGCCATTTGGATTTGTTCCTGTGAAAACTGTCTACTGATTTCTGTGGCCCATTTCTTAAATGGTTTATTTTGTTATTGGTTTCCTGGAGTTCTTTGTATATTCTGTATAATTGTCTCCTCCCTGTCTGCTGTGCAGTGTGCAAAGATTTTCTCCAATTTGTTGATTGCTTTTATACTTTGTTGGTTGCTTCTTTTGCTGTGCAGAAACTTCTTAGTTTGATGCAGTCCCATTTGTTTATTTGCACTTGATTGATTGCCTGTGCTTTTGATCATTTTTCTAGGGAGCCTTTGCCTGAGTCTATATTTTGTAGAGTATTTCCTAAGTTTTCTCCTTAAAGTTTGATGGTTTCTGGGTATAGGTTTAGATCCTTTATCCTCTTACATTAGATCTTTGTGTGTAGCGAAAGGTGGGGATCTTGTTTCTTGGTTCTGCAGGCTGCTATCCAATTGCTCCAACAGCATTTGTTGAAAAGACCTTCTTTCTTTGGGTTGTTTTCTGTTCTCTTGTCAAGGATTAGATGACTGTACATGCTTGGGTATTCTTCTGCTTTCTATTCTTCTCCATTAATCTTCCTCTCAGTTTCTGTACTAGTACTAGGCTGTTTCAATTACTACTGCCCTATAATATGTCCTAAGGTCTGGAATTGTGATTCGTCCAGCCAAATTCTTATTCTTCGAGATAATTTCGGCTATCTGAGGTCCCATGAGTTTCCAGATGAACTTTTATATCATATTTCCCAGCTCTGTGAAGAATGTTCTTGGGATTTTTGACTGGAATCTCATTGAATCTGTATATTACTTTTGGTAATATGGACATTTAGATGATATTGACTCTGCCCATCCAGAAACATGGTATATTTCTCCACTTTTTTATTTAAAGTATTCTTCCATTTTTTCAATGTTCTGTAATTTTCTTCATAGAGATCTTCCACGTCTTTAGTTAAGTTTATTACAAGGTAATTCAGTATCTTCTCTGCTACTTTGAAATATCGCATTGCCTAGGTCTTTTTCAGCCTTGGAGTTGTTGGTATATACTAGCACCATTTATTTGCATTCATTTATTTTGTACCCTCTTACCAAACTCTTACAAGTTCTAGCAGTCTTTTGAGTCTTTTGGTTCTCCTACAAACAGTATCATGTTTGCAAACAATGGTAATTTGACTTCCTCTTTTCTAATTTGAATTCCTTTCATCTCTTTTTCTTGCTGAATAGCACAAGTGAGGACTTCCAGTATTATGGTTTTTTTTTTTATCTTTTTTGTTTTTTTTTATGTGATACAGTTTTATAGGCACTGGGGATTCCCCCCACCCCTCCCATACCCCTCCCCCCATAGTGGATTCCTCCACCTTGCTGCATAACCTCAGTTCAAGTTCAGTTGAGATTCTTTCATTGCAAGCATATACCTAGCATAAAGTCCAGCATCTTATTGTCCAGATAAGTTCAGTAGCCTCTTGGGGAGAACTTCTCTGGTCTGAAGGTAGAGCTAACAGAGTAAAGTTCCGGTCAGTTAAAATCCCCAACAAAACCTCAGCATCAATATACCACGTTATGGAATTAATTGACATAGTATTGAGTAAACAGTACTATGTTAACAGCAGTGGTGATAGCAGATATCCTAGTCTAGCTCCAGATCTTAGTGGGAACATTTCCAATCTTTCCCCATTCAGTATGATGCTAGCATTGGGTTTTTCACTAATTGCTTTGGTTATGTTATAGTATATTTCCTCTATGCCTATCTTGTTTAGAGTTTTTAGTGTAAAGTGGTGTTGGATTTTATCAAATGCCTTTTCTGCATCTATTGAGATAGTCAAATTGTTTTTATTTTTCAATTTGTCAATGTGGTGTATCACATTTATAGATTTGCATATGTTAAACCATCCCTGTATGCCAGGGATAAATCCCACCTGATCTACGTAAATGATCTGTTTGATGTATTGTCATATTTTGTTGGCTAGTATTTTGTACACTGAGATTCATGCAGCTGCTCCTGATCCAGACTCTGCCCCCCAGGGATCCAGTGTCTCCCTTTTGGGTGGTTCTAACATCTCTCTGTGGATCTAGGGCACAAATCTTCTGGGTGTGTGGTAGACTCCGTTCTCATCTGATCTGCAAGTCCCTCCCTTAGCTGGTTCACTCCTCAGCAGCTAAATCCCCAGTGGCTCCCTCCCCATTGGCATGGCCGCTCCAATCAGGGAGCTCAGGGAGCCATCAACTGGGGGCCTGTGGGTTTCTACATTAGTGCCTCCCTTCACTAGTGTTTTATGCTATGGCTTTTTTCGTCTCCCACTGTTTCTTTGGGGAGACTCTCTCATGATTCTGCCTGGTCCTGTTCCCTTTGTGTGGCTTGAAATTCACTAGGCTTTTGTCTGAGGATTGGGGTGATTTCCAGTAGCTTGCCTACACTCACCTTCTTCTTGGGCTGCTGGCAGCAACCTTGGGTGTTTTCAGTTTTCCCTTGTCTACACAGCTCCTGATTTCCTCCAGTGGCCCCCAGGGAGTTTCATTCACACTACCTGGTGATTTTTCTTGTTCAGCTATTTATTCCAACTAATTTTGTCTCCCACCTCTTTCTATACTTTTGGCTACACCAGCCTACCCTGATTGGCAATCTTGTACTATGATTCAATATTGTAACAGAGAAATTTGATAAATAATTAGACAAAATCAAGAAAATATCCCTCTGTGATTGCAAGTATCACACTGCTGGGAAAAAAAAGCAGCCAACAGCTGGTGGATTTGGAGGCCTGGTTAATGCCAAATTTGTATTAACTATATCATCATGCCAGAATAGTTGTTTTTTCTTCCTTCCTTCCTTGCTTCCTTCCTTCCTTCCAAACTGGTGGGGAACACAGGAAATGCCAGGCTTGGACATACCATCCTGGCCTTCAGGCAGGGGTAGGATGCTAGTTGCTGGGGAAGGTGGTCTGGGGACATATTCAAGTGGGAGTGCTGAGGGCATGTTTGATAGGGAAGGAATAATTCTACGTTCTTCCACAGATTGGACCTCTGCTCTTGCAGGTAGGTGAGGTGATGAGATGGAGTGGTTTAGAGGAGGGAAATCTGAGTGAATGTCTGGGTCAGACCAAAGTACCCACCCACCTGGAAAACCTGGGCTGGACTAAATAGTATCGCCTCTGGTCTGATAGTTATGCAATTGCTGGGCCTGGGCACAGGGCAGGGTTGGGGCTAGGGAGCAGGGGCAAGACTGGTTGGGCTAGACCTCAGTAATTACCTGTGGGTATCAGAACAGGAGGTGGGTTAAGTCAGACTGTGTTACAGCCCATACCAGATTACAAAAGAACCAGATCTAGGGGTAGATTCTGTAGGGTATTTGTGGGCTCATTTCTGTGGAACCATGACACCCACTGGTTTATGCAGAGAGCTGGGGAAGGTGCTAGGCAGAGTCAGGCTAAACCACAGAGTTTCATTTGACAGAACCCTACCTGACACTGCAGGAGTTGAGGCTGGGAGGAAGCCAGGCAAGCCAGATACAGCACAAGCTGACACATGCAAAAGCCAGGACTAAGATCAGACCATTCCAAGCCAGGCCACTGCACCCTTTAGCACATGTGGGAGCAGGCCTGGTGGGGGAATGGGGGAACTCCCCTATTAGGCCACAGCTGCCACAGGGGATCAGAAAGGACTGGGGAGTAAAACAGCCAGGGCTGGGGGTGGGTTTGGACTGCAGTGCTGCAGCACTCCTCAGAATCTGTGTTGGTCGGATCGGGGGACAGGCCAGATTGGGCCAGGCCTTAACACCAGCTGGCATGCATGAGAGCCAAGACAGGGTAGAGGATACACCTGGGTGGCACAGGCTGCAACACCTGCCAACAAGAGTTGATTGTAGGCAGGCCATGCCAAGGTGAGTTGAAGCAACTGCCAGCATGTGTTTCCGGGACTGGGAATGGGCCTGGTAAGGGAATTCTGGGGACTCCTCTGCTAGGCTAGAGCATCCATGAGCAAGTGTGAGAGCTGGGACTGAGGGCAGGCCAGGCTGGACTAGCTAGGCTGTTGCACCCGCTGGTGCACATGAGAGCCAGAATAGGTGCAGGCCAGCTGGGCTAGGCCACAGTACCAGCTGGCAAGCTCCGGAACTGCATGTGATGCTTAAAAGCACCGATAACAGTAACCCTGTCAGGCCAAGGTCTGGGACTGGGAGCATGTCTGATCTGGAAACTACTGGCACACCCCTGCTAGACTGTAACAACTTCTGTTCTGTGGGTGGGATGGGCTGAGCTAAGCCACAGCACCCGTGGGTTTGCATGAGACCCAGAATGGATGAGGGCTGGTCTGGGCATAGCTGCAGCAGAGCCTGATATAAACAAAATACAGGGTTAGGGGCAGGCTTGGTGGAGGCTATTGGGGGTCATCTAGACACCCTCTGGTGTACATGGTGTATGAGGAGCAGGTCTGTGGTGAGATTGCTGCACTGAGCCATAGTTCCTATTGGTTTGTGTGAGGTGTGGGGTTAAGGGGTTAAGGTGAAACTGACAGGGCAGCTGCATCCACCAGCATGTGCATTGACTTGTGCAGGTGAAAGACCAAAATTGATCCTGAACTGGCTGGTGCACTAATTGTCAAGTCTGAGGTCACCCCGGGTTAGATTTCTTAGGGGACTTGCTAACTGGACCACTGAACTTAGATTTCAGCCCCAGAAAAACCATAGGTTGTATAGTCTGCCCTTCAAGTGCATGTATCCAGACTAGGCCTCCTCAGTTGCTGATGCCTGTGCAGTGAACAGTACTCCAAGAAGCACACAGGGGACATGATACACAGCTTATCTAGACCAGCAGGGGACGTTCAGAGGATGAAAGGCAGAAAAGGTTGAACAATTCTTGTAGCCAAGCTTTGCAGCATGATCTGGGATCCAGGGATGCACTAAGTTGGACTTTGTTAACCAATAGCCCTTGGATAGATTTTTTTCAACCTTAGAGCACAAAGTCAACAATTTTTCAGAACTATTGAAACCATTCAAGTAACACCCTCAGAACATCCTTTCTCACACTGGTGTCTCTAAATTGTCATCAAATGACTGTCCTCTATCCTTAGGTGCTAACGTAGTTTGACACCAAGGAGCATCCCTCTGCCCTCCTTCCCTACAGACCACAGGGTTAAAAAACCTGAAATATTTGACCCAGGTCTGGTGAGACCTTGGTCTCCTGGCCTGGTCCCTTGGGCCTGCATGCAAGAAATGGTCCTCAGTGAAAGAGGTGGAGCAGTGGATGGCTGGCCCAGATCCACACAGTGGATATGGCAGCCATTTGGGGCTTTCAGAAGACATCTGTTATCACAGCAGAGGAAGGAGAACAAAACAGATTGCACAAATACCTCAGCCCAACAGGACCGCAAATATCTAGGTGAATGGAGACTTTAATGTGGACTACATCAGCCAATTGAAAGTGTTCCCTCATCCTTCGCTCGGCAAGATTGACATTTCAGAACTATAGAGGCCACCTGGGCAGAATCCTCAGAGCGTGTGCCACATTGAGATCCTGGGTTGATATTATCTGGCCGTTCCCCATGCCCGGGTAACTGGGAAGATTGGGAAGCTGGGTGTGAGTTCTCCCCTTGTCTCCTCCCTCTCCCCCAGATACAGAAAGAAGAAATGTAAAACATGGAAACAAACAAAAAATGCTGAAATATTTGTCCCACCCACCTTCCTCCATACCTGCCATCACCACCTTAATCAGAGGCCCACATGGGCATGCAACCCTTACAATTACAGAAACTGTATTTAAAAAGAAAGAAAATACCCTTCAACTAAAAAAAAAAAAAAAAAACCAACTAAGTGAAACTACAAACGCAATAGATGGCAACAATAACACAAGAGGTCAAAGAAAAACAATCAGTGACCTCAAAGACAGGTTATCTGAAAATACAGAAATGGAGGAGAAAAAGAAATAAAAGAATCAATATGAATATTAAAAAAAGAAAGCTTGGAGCCCAGAGCAGTGACCTAGTGGCTAAAGTCCTCGCCTTGCATGCCAGGATCCCATATGGGCACCAGTTCTAATCCTGGCAGCCCCACGTCCCATCCAGTTCCCTGCTTGTGGCCTGGGAAAGCAGTGGAGGACGGCCCAAAGCCTTGGGACCCTGCACCCACGTGGGAGACCCAGAAGAAGATCCTGACTCCTAGCTTTGGATGGGCTCAGCTTTAGTCGTTGTGGCCACTCTATCTCTCCTCGTCTCTGTATATCTGAATTTGCAACAAAAATTAATAAATCTTTAAAAAAAGCTTGAGGGAAAAATGGGATAGCAGTAGAAGAGCTAATTTTCAACTCACTGAGAGTCTAGGGAACTGGAAAATGCTACAGAAAACCTCCAATATCCAGTTAAGAATTCGAGTATCCAGGTACAGGAGGACCAAAGATGACTAGGCCACATATACCCCAAAGTTTCCTAAGGCTAAATACAGAGGATTCTCAAAACTGCAAGAGAAAAGAAGAAAATAACACATAAAGAGGTCCCAGGGGCCAGTTTGATGGTTCAACTGGCTAATCATCCACCTTGCAGTTCCAGCATCCCATATAGGCACTGATTTGTGTTCCGCCTGCTCTACTTCCCATTCAGCTTCCTGTTTAGAGCCTGGGAAGGCAAGAGGACTGGCCCAAAGAGTTGGGAATCTGTACCCACATGGGAGACCAGAAGAAGCTCCTGGCTTCAGATTGACTCAACTCCAGACACTGCATCCATTTGAGGGGTAAGTCAGCAGATGAAAAATCTCTGTCTCTCCTTCTCTCTATGAATCTGACTTTCAAAAAAATAACCTTTAAAAAAAGTCAATAGTCTAGATTCTCACATTAAAGGTTAGAGTTTGGGAGCTGGGATTGTAGTATAGCAGCTAAAGTCCACACGGGTGCTGGTTCAAGTCCTGGCTGCTCCACTTCTCATCCTGCTTCCTGCTAATGCACCTGGGAAAGAAGCAGGTGTCCTGGCTCCCCCAGTCCCCAAACTCATGTAGAAGACCTGGAAGAATCTTCTTCAGGATGCCCAAACTTTACAGTTGTAGCTATTTTTGGAAGTAAAACAGTGGAAGGAAGATCTCCCATTCTGTCTGTTTCTCTGTGACTCTGCATTTCAAGCAAATAAATAATCTTTAAAAAGAAAAAGAGTTGAGGCAATGTTGTGACACCTTTTGTATTATCAACATTGAATATGTGCACTGGTTCAACTCCCAGCTGCTTCTCTTCCAATCCAGCTTGCTGCTAATATACCTGGGAAAGCAACTGAGAATGGCCACCCACATGGGAGAACCGGATGAAATTTCTGGCTACTGCTGCAGCCTAGCCCAAACGTAATCATTGTGGCCATCTGACAAGTGAACCAGCAGATATAAGACATCGTTGTCTTTCCCACTCATTCTGTAACCCTGCCTTTCCAATAAATCAATAAATATTTTAAAAATCTAAAAAAAAAAAAGACATACAGTTAACAAGTGGATAAATGGATTTAAAAACAGGACCCAACTGCATTCTGCTCATAAGGAGTGAGCAGACTGAAAAAAGCAAAGAATGGAACAAGATATTACATACAAATGGAATTCAAAGGAAAGCAGAAGTAATCATATTTGTATCAATTTAAATATTTATTTGATTATTTACCCAAAAGGCAGAATGGCATACAGAGGAAGAAGCAGAGATCTTTCATCTTTTGGTTCACCCCAAATGCCTACAACAGCCAGGGTTGAGTCAGGCAAAAGCCAGGTGCCAGGAACTCTCTTCTGGTCTCTAACATAAGTGTCAGGGAACCAAATGCTTGAGTCATCTTCTGTTGCCTTCCCAGACACAGTACCAGGAAACTAGATCAGAAGCAGGAAATTAAAGCAATGTGTTGGTGTCATAGGTGAAGGCCAAACCACAATGCCAGCCCCATGATAAAAACAGATTTTTTAAATCTAAAGCAGTAAAAACAGCCAAAGTTAGTCATAATATGATGATAAAGGGTTCAATCCAGCAAGAGAAAATAATACTTGTAGGGCCCGGCGCGGTGGCGCAAGTGGTTAAAGTCCTCGCCTTGCACGCCCGGGATCCCATATGGGCGCCGGTTCTAATCCCGGCAGCCCCGCTTCCCTTCCAGCTCCCTGCTTGTGGCCTGGGAAAGCAGTCGAGGATGGCCCAAAGCTTTGGGAACCTGCACCCGCGTGGGAGACCCAGAAGAGGCTCCTGGCTTCGGATCGGCGTAGTATCGACCCGTTGCGGCTCACTTGGGGAGTGAATCATCGGATGGAAGATCTTCCTCTCTGTCTCTCCTCTCTGTACATCCGCCTTTCCAATAACAAAATAATAAAAATAAATCTTTAAAAAAAAAAAGAAAATAATACTTGTAAATATATATACATCCAATCAGGAAACACACAAACATATAATCCAAGTATTAAGCTGGCACAAAGCCAGAGGTAAGACTCCAAAACAATTATTGTAGGGGACTTTAACATAATCCTTTCAGAAATGAACTATTGATGTATTATAGAAACAAAATTAATAAATAAATAGCAATGTTAAATTACACCTTAGGTCAATTAGACTTATCAAAACATCTAAAGAAATTTCCAACAACTGTAGAATACATAGTGGTCAAAAGCACATGGAGTGTTCAGGATAGAGTACATGCTAAGTCTTAACACAATTCTCAACAATTTAAAAGAATAGAAATATTGACTACCTTTTCTAACTATAATAAATATAAAATTAGAAAATAAGAAAAATGTTGTAAACTATACAAAGACATGGAAATGAAACTTACTCCTAAACAACCAATAGATCAAAAGAAAACAGCTTAAAAATTCCTTGAAATAAACTAAAACAAAAAAATATACCAAATCCTATGTCAGACAGAAAAGCAATGCTAAGAAATAAGTTTACAGTACAGTAATCAAGGCCTGAATAATAATAATAATAATAATAAAACAAGAATCTTAAACAACTTATTGTTGAATCACAAGGAACCAGAAAAGGAACAAATCAAACCCCAAAGCAATAAAAGGAAAGAAAGAATAAAACTCAGAATACAAATAAATGGCATAGAAATGCTAATATATAAAAAGAAACCAAAGACCACACTGTATAAAAAGATAAGCAGGGCCCTGCACAGGAGTGTATCGGATAAAGTTCTTGCCTTGAACATGCTGGAATCCCATATGGGCGCCAGTTCTAATCCCGGCAGCCCTGCTTCCCATCCTGCTCCCTGCCTGTGGCCTGGGAATGCAGTCCAAGATGGCCCAAAGCTTTGGGACCCTGCACCCATGTGGGAGACCCAGAAGAGCTCCTGGCTCCTGGCTCCGGATTGGCTCAGCTACAGCCACTGCGGCTGCCAGGGGAGTGAACCATTAGACGATCTTCCTCTCTGGCTCTCCTCATCTCTATATATCTGCCTTTCCAATAAAAATAAATAAATCTTTAAAAATAAATAGATACATAGATAGATAGATACATAAGCAAAGCTGATGAACCACTAGGCTAGACCATGTAAGAAAAAGTCTTAAAAACACAGAATTAGAGATGAAAATGTAGACATTATCACTGACACTGTAGGAGCACAAGGGCTTGTTAGAGACTATGAAAAATATTGACATGGGAGCAAATCTGTTAACCTAGAAGTGATAAATTCTTTGACACACACATCTTACTTAGGTTCAGTCATGAGCAAATAGAATACATGTCAAACAGTGAAACTGATTCAGTAATAAAACTCCCACTTCAAAGAAAAGCCCAGTGCCAGATGGTTTCACTGTTGAATTTTAGCAAAGTTTTAAAAAGACTTGGTATTAATACCAACCCCTCCTAAACTATTTTTAAAAAATACAAGAGGAATAATTTTCCCCATGTAATCTATAAGGCTAAGCATTACCTTGATACCAAACCAGACTAGGACAAAAATGAAAGCTGCAGGGAAATATTCTTGATAAACATCAATGCAACATCCTCCAGAAAATATTAGCAAGTAGAATCCAAAAGCACATGGAAAAGATAATTCACCATGACCATGTACGATTCATCCCAGGGATGAAAGGATTATTCAACATAATCAAATCAATAAATGTGATACATCACATAATCTAAAGGACAAAAGTAATATGATTATTTCACCAGATGCAGAAAAAGAATGTGATAAACTTCAACTCTGCTTCGTGGCAACCCTCTGGCCAAATTATGTACATTTCAATATAACAAAGGTCATATATGACAGGTCAACAGCTAAACGTCACACTGTTTGAAGAATAGCTGATGGATTTCTCTCTAAGATCTAGAAAATACAAAGATGGTCACTTTCACTTTTAATAACATAACAAAATAGGTTCTACTACACAATCACACAAGAAAAATAAAGGGCCCTTGTGTTGGGAAGAAGCAAGTCAACTCGCCAATGTTTTCAGAGGTCATGACCTTATAAATAGAAAACTCCAAGGACTCTTCCAAAGAGCTAATAAACAAATTCAACAAAATGGTAGGATAGAAAAGCAATGTGCCAAAAGCAATAATGTTGGTATGTACCAATAGCAAATCATTTGAAACAGAAGTCAAGAAAACAACTCTAATTTTAAAAAATCAATCAAAAAGTTGAAAAATTCCTACCATGAAAATTACAAATCATTAATGAAAGATACTGAGTTTGACAATATGATACAGAAAATTTTCCCATGTTCATGGATTAAAAATCAATATCATTGGGGCCAGTACAAAGGAACAGTAGGCTAATCCTCCACCCTGAGGCACTGGCATACCATATGCATGCCAGTCCATGTCCCAGTTGCTTCACTTCTGGTCCAGCTCTCTGCTTATGGCCAGGGATGGCCCAAGTCCTTAGCTCTGACTTTTGCAGCTGTTTAGGAAGTGAAGTAGTGGATAGATGGAATATCTCTCTCTGCCTCTCTTTCTTTCTCTCTGTAAAACCTGTCTTTCAAATAAAAATAAATTTAAAAATAAATAAAATAAATAAATAAAAATAAATAAATAAATCTGACATTGTTTCATGGCTTCTCAATTATGGAAATGTATAGTGATGGAGTACTGGGGTCTATCATATACAGATGTGGGGGAACAATGGAACATGCATCCCTGTTTTCAGATGAAAAATGGATTCCCAATGAAACTGTTGGACATGTGTAGACAATGGGATGCTGGACTGTCTGACATTGTCTGTACCAACAATGTCGGGGTAGACTTAAATAACAGACTGATAGAAATATAATTCCTTATGAAGGACTACACCATTGTAGTAAAATGAGGAAATCTGTCGGGGGGTGGGAGTTTGGGGAGGAATCCCAGCCCATATGGAATTGTACCACAAAATTCAAAATTCAAAATAAAAATATATTAAAAAAATAAATAAAACTTTTAAAATCAGTATCATTGTCATGTTTTTTCCTACCCAAAGAAATTTCTAGATCCAAAGCAATCCCAATCAAAATCCCAATGATATTTTCCACAGAACTAGGGAAATAAATCCTCTAAAACTTATATGGAGTTACAAATCATACCAAAGAATCAAAGTCATCTTCAGGCAAAAGAATAATGATGCATTACCTGACTTTAACACCTATCACAAAGCTATAGTAACTGAAGTAGCAGGGTACTGGCATCAAAATAGATCCACAAACCAAAGAAAATGAGACTCTAGAAGTAAAACCATTTATCTACAGAGAAATGGTCTCTAAGAAAGGTGTTAAAAACATGCATTTGACCAAGTGCAGTCTTTTTATCAAATGGTGCTGGCAAATTTGGATCTCCATAGGAAGAATATCACTCAAACATCTAAATGTGAGACCTCAAACTTTGAGACAATTAGATGAAAACATAAAAATTAATTTAGGGACATGAGAATGGGCAAGAATTTTCTGAATCACACCCAGAAAGTA
Organism: Ochotona curzoniae; assembly: GCF_017591425.1. Taxonomy (NCBI): domain Eukaryota; kingdom Metazoa; phylum Chordata; class Mammalia; order Lagomorpha; family Ochotonidae; genus Ochotona; species Ochotona curzoniae. The sequence goes on from NW_024465023.1 coordinate 35,102,228, forward strand.
CAGGAAACAAAAGCAAAAATAGGCAAATGGAATTTTATCAAACTAAAGAGCTCTTTTACAGCACAGGAAAAAAAAAAAAAAGAAAAGGGACAAAATTTGACAACATTTGACAAAAGGCTAATATTCAGAACATAAAAATAAACCAGCAACTCAACAGCAAAAAAAAAAATTTAAAAAATCAAACTTCAAAATGGACAATAGATCTAAACAGACATTTTAAAAGAAATATATATATAAATGGGCCCGGTACAGTAGCCTAGTTGCTAAAGTCCTTGCCTTTCATGCTTCGAGATCCCATATGCGTACAGTTGCATGTTCCAGCTGCTCCACTTCCCATCCAGCTTCCTGCTTGTGGCCTGAGAAAACTGTAGAGAATGACCGAAAGCCTTGGGACCCTACAGCCACGTGGGAGACCTCTTGGCTCCTGGTTTTGGATCGGCTCAGCTCGAGCTGTTGCAGCCACTTGAGGAGTGAATCAGTGGACGGAAAATCGTTCTTTCTGCCTCTCCTTCTCTCTATAAATCTGCCTTTCCAATAAAAATAATTTTTTTTTAAGGAGAGAGATATACAAATGGCCACCAGGTAAACAAATTTAAAAAATGTCCCACATCACTAATCACCAGGCAAATGCAAATAAAACTACTAATAAATTATAACTTAACGCAAGTAAGAGTGCCTATTATCAAACAGACAAAAGATAATGAGAATTGGCAAGCATGTGGAGAAAAGGGAACCCCTCGCACACAATTGCTCGGAATGTACACTAGCTCAGCTGCTGTGAAAAACAGCATGGAGGGGCCCGGCGCAGTGGCGCAAGTGGTTAAAGGTCCTCGCCTTGCACGCTGGAATCCCATATGGGCGCCGGTTCTAATCCCGGCAGCCCCGCTTCCCTTCCAGCTCCCTGCCTGTGGCCTGGGAAGGCAGTCGAGGACGGCCCAAGGCTTTGGGAACCTGCACCCAAGTGGGAGACCCGGAAGAGGCTCCTGGCTTCGGATTGGCATAGCATCGGCCGTTGCGCTCACTTGGGGAGTGAATCATGGGACTGAAGATTTTCCTCTCTGTCTCTCCTCTCTGTATATCTGCCTTTCCAATGAAAAAATAATAAAAATAAATCTTTAAAAAAAAAACCAGCATGGAGGATTCTCATAACACTCCCATATGATGCAGCACTCTCACTTCTGGGTATATAACAGAGGAAATCAATCTGTTGATGAGGCATCTGCACTCCCATGTTTATTTCAGCACTGTTCACATGAAATGGAAACAACTCAAGTGTACAGCTACTGGTGACTGGGTGAAGCAAATGTGGTTTATCTTCACAATGGATATATGTGTTGAATGTGACTGGACATTACGCAGTATATATGCAATGAAACATCACATACGCCCCGCTAAGTATGTACATCTTTAAAGTACATTAGAAAATAAAAATGGAAAAAAAAATGCTAACTAACATATACTGACAGAAATCAGAGGCTTTAATTCCTAAGCATAGGGTATGGGATTACAAAAAAAAAATAGAAATTACAAAGAAGCAAAAGGGATATTTGAAAGAGATATACAAATCCAATATTTTAATGGTGGTCATGATTTCATGGATATATACACCAAAACTCAACTAGTACCCTTGAAATATGTATTTATCGTATATGAGATTTATTTCACTAAAATATAACCCTCCAAAATAGAAACATTGTTACATTTTTAAGAAGGAAAACAGACATATACATATGTGTGCGATATATACATATATGTGCATGGTGTGTATATTATACATATATACACATATGTGTGTGTATTTTTTATTTTGTTGATGTGAAAGGCAGAGAGATAGAGATCATCCACCCAATGGTAGTGCAGGATGCTTGAACAGGAAGTAGAGCCCAGACTCAAACTGAGAAATATGTTACGAGGTGCAGGCATCACAAGCAGTGGTTTAATTACTGTGTCAAGCACCTACCCTGAAACACCTTAGAATGTATGAGGCAGATGTAAAGCATAACCTATCAAGAACATAACAGGTAACTTATAGACAACAGACTCGAATCAGCATTAGAAAAGAGTAAAACCACAAAGACATGGGGGGTATCAAGAGCGACCTTGACAACCTCTTAACAGGAGGTCATATGCAGGGGGGATTCCAGAGTGGAGCAGGTAGACAAGAGGAGGCTTGTATCCCAACCCTGGAGACTCCCGGATCCTCACCAAGGACTATCAGTATGGACACCAAGGACTACATAACAACTGCCAAGGAGACCACAGGGAATTGGAGTGCCTTCGGAGGTTAAGTACTCTGAGGTCATCTGCTCCCACCTGAATCTCCCACACAGGATAGAAGAAGTTCAAATCCCTCCTCGCAGAGCCCAATTTCACCGGAACAGCAGCCAGGAGCCCTGAGCGGTCTACAGAAACAGAAGAACAATAAACTCCCTCCGAGACCAGAGAGAGGAGCTTTCTCTGGTCCTAGCTTAGTTCCAGTACTGCATCCCCACCCTCTCTTGCAATGACCATCAGGGTCGTCCTGGAGCCTCCCCCCCAAAACAAAACAAACAAACAACAACAACAAAAAAAATTAAAATAGAGAACAACAAGGAAAACTTAGAATTAGACAGAAAACAATCATTGGGGCCTCACACATACCTTACTTGGTAGGACATGAAAATAAACTACTCCTAACTAGGGTATGGAGGATCTCTCTGCACACCCCTCCCAACAGTGTTCTATGCCTCAACAGGTGTCACATGCCTTGCTAGAGGTATAAGCCAGTTTAGACTATCCTAAAATCTCCCAAGTTCAGTAAAGATTATGCTTCAACACAATAAACTGCTAAATACTAAAATGAAAATAGACATGAGATAGCTGAATGCTATCCTGTAGCAAATTTAAGGTAGATAGAAGCCAGTTGTATACAAACTATAACTGAAACGTTAATGAAGTAGTCTCAGGATGCGGTTAAGAACTCGCATTCTCTAACATATCAGTCACTCAACATAATGTTAATTAACCCCATAATGTTAGAAACTGTTGTTGATGTTATGTTGTGGCATTTAATTGGTCAGAACGATAATCTGCCAGCTGTGTCTCCAGACCAGAGTTAGTCTCCCCAAGAAACTGTTGAATGCAGCTCAGCAATAAGATACTGGACTCTATGCAAGGCACATGCTTGCAATGAAAGAAACAAGACTAGATTTGAACTGTAATACTGCAATAAGGTGGAGCAATCAACCATGGGGGGAGGGCAGGGGGAGGGGATCGGGGAACATCAGAGCCTATGAAACGTTGCTATAAAATGAAATGCAATAAAAATATATGTAAATTTTTAAAAAGCACCAATAGGTACACTACTATCAGTTAAACTCAACCTCATAGCAAAGAAAATTAGCAGGGAGAAGGAGGAGCAGTGCATCATATTAATGAAATAACATAATTACAGTATTTAAGCTGATTGGAGGTCAGAGCTTCTGGGAAGCAGGTAAAGAATGTAGAGGTCACCTTATAAAGTCTGAGGATGAGAAAGCCTTTTGATGAGATAATTAAATATTTCAATGTAATGATGACTATATGCAGTTATCTGTGAAAACTTCAGAGCTACTACACATGCAATGCATATGAAAGTGGGAAATCTGACTAAGACCATCATCAGTTTTCTGGTTTTTGTTTTGTTTTTTACTGTACTGTTGTTAGAAAACTTAAACCTGGAGGAGCTGTGAAAAGGATATCCCTGAGCATTTATCGCTATTTACCACACATTTACTTAAAGAATAACAGGTGCAGTGTATACGTATGTGCACATATGTTAGTGCATGTATGTATACCCAGAATTTGGCTACTTTTCACTCTTCCCACAACTACCGCTACCTTGTAGTCCAACCAAGTGCTCTCATCTGGACTAACATAACACCCTCCTCTCTACCATCCTGCTTGTTCTCCTGCCTTCTCCACACAGTTGCCAGAACATTTGTTTACATATAAATCAGAGCACAGGCTTTTTCAATGCAGAGTAATATGAAAACTCCATTTTTTTTCTACAAAGGCTTACATTATTTTTGCATCTGAATATATCTCTGATGTTGGGCTCGGCATGATAGCATAATGGTTAAAGTCCTCGCCTTGCACATGCCAGGATCCCATATGGGCACCGGTTTTAATCCTAGCAGCCCCGCTTCCCATCCAGCTCCCTGCCTGTGTCCTGGGAAAGCAATCGAGGGCAGCCCAAAGCCTTGAGGCCCTGTACCCATGGGAGAGACCTGGAAAAGCTCCTGGCTCCTGGCTTCGGATTGGCTTGCGGCCGCTTGGACGGATGATCATCCTCTCTGTCTCTCCTCCTCTCTGTGTAACTGCCTTTCCAATAAAAAAAATATATAAATATAAATATATATATATATATATATATGATCTTATTTTCCACCACTGTTTAACTTGGTATTCCAGATATATATGCCCTCATTGCTTTTCCTCGAACAGGCTAAACAGATTCCCAAATCAGGGCCTTTGCACATTCTACTCTCTTTTGAAACATTTCTCCTGCAGATATTCATTTTCCACTCCTTGTTTCATTCAGGTCTCTGCTCAGTATCAGCTTCTCAGAGACAGGTTTACTGGAGCCCAGGATGATGAAATGAAGGTTCACAGAAAATGGTACCATCTATTATCCCTATCTTATCTTGTCTTACTGCTGCAAGAACCTTATTACTGCATGACATTCTATATATTGTTTATTCTCTGCTTCTGTGAGTGTAGGAATTTTAGTTTCATTATCGCTGTAACTCTAGACCTAAAACAGGGCTGGATATGCAGTACACATTTAAGAAATACACAATGAGTGAATGCACAGGCCAAAAGAGGAAAAGTCAATTTGGTTTCTAATTTCGATTTTCTAGTAATGAAGATATAACATTCACAACACTGATTCTACAGTCCAGTGAAAATCTACTGTCCTCACACATATTTTAGCTTTCTTTTCAAACATTTTCATTAATATAAAGATAACAGATTCACATATTTTATAATTACAAAGTAGATGATTACTTCCCTCCCTCCTCTCAAACTCTTGCCTTCCTTCGTTTTTTCTTCAATTGTTGCAAAATATCAATTTCAAATCAACTCCATAATCACAGGCTTAAATCACCACTAACTATACTATTTAGCAAGTAAAAAAGTAGAAGGATTACAGTTCTACAGAGGTATAAACAAGGGTCAAAAAAATCAAATCACAAGATGTTAATTTCAACCCTATCCATTTTTCATTCTATATTAATTACCATGTATCAGAGAAAACATTATATTTATCCTTTTGGGACTCACTGATTAAACACAATGTTTTTATGCATATTTTACAGTTTTATCTTTGAAAAATATTACTCAATGACATATGATATATTCTGCTTCATTATAATTTTTGGGGCTTTGTATATATTTATTTTGCTTAGAAATAAATATTCTTCAAAAATACCTTTATAGTATACAATTTTCTATCAGATATTCTGGTTACTGTGAGTACTAATACCTTTAAAATTCTACAAAACATAAGGCCTCAGTTCTAGCTTTTTAAATTAACTTGTATCACCTTGGATAAGCTTATTTTTTTTAATATAATCTCTGGGAAATGAGAAGGGTGGATAGTATCTCTAACATTCATTTTTGCTGTATAAATAAAGACAAGCATGTGGTAAATGTGCCCCCACTTCTTTCTTTTTGGAAATAAATTTGATACAGAAGTCTTCACATAGTATCTTCCATGGATTACAGTTTATACTCTGTGGTATACATCAATTGAGATTCTGTTCAATATATAATCTCCCTGCTATAGAACTCCATGTCCACCAACCTAGAGGCAGAACCTAAAAGTCATATTTATAAAACATGATATTGGCCCTCCAGCCATAGATAAACAGGTCCTGACTAGACATTTGGTCCAAACTAGATTGAGGAGTTGGGATTCTGAGATACTACTAGTAAGTGTCTCAAGAATGCCCCAATTTAGAATGTGTAAACTTGGAAGCACTTCAGTGAGCAATATTAGGCTATGTGCTTAAGGAGTAAGAAAAATAATGTAAACAAGCTGAAAGAAACACAAACAAAAGACCATATAGCCCCCTTAGGGGAGTAAAGTCCCCTTAGCAACTGAAAAGTTTTCATCCATTTTCAGGTCCCATTTGTGCCTAAGCTTCACTTTCTGCCCTTGAGTCCCATTAAAAAAGTCTCTTATTCCTCACACAAATTATTATTTTTTTCCTCTAAGATAAGTAGAAGTACCTCTTTCAGTATTTGCAATCAAAAATCTTTAATTGAGACACATAACTCAGTGCTCAAAAACACCCTAAAGATCTAGATACCTTATACAAAGTATTTCTTCTCAAATTTCATAATATACTTGGCTTAATACTTAGTTAATTAAAAAATTATGTAGCCAAAATATTTTATTCCATGGCTTTTAGTTAATTTAAATCTCCACATCTGTTTAGAGTAGAAATATTCAAATTCAAATATAGATAACCTTCCAGAATTACCTTCCAAAAATCAAATTATCTTAAAATCTTTTTGAGTGTACTTTTTAGTACAAACTACAAAGAATTAGTTTTCACTAAATCTTTTGCAATCAATGCTTAGTTATTACAAAAATGCTACTTGAACACTGAGTCTCTGTTTATCTCACTCAGAAGCATACAAACAGAAAAGTTTTATCACATATGTTCCTGGAATGGCAAAGGAAATGGGAAACATAATTCCAATTAGTTAAAAAATCCAGTAAGCTAAATTTTTATGCTAGTTGATTCAACAACTGCTGTTACTGCTTCCCTGCTCCCACATTTAAAATCTAAGATCTGTAAGTAAATACTAATGAATTACACAGTAGAGAGAAATTATCATTACAGTAAAAGGCATGATACACACGAAATACCTAGCCTTTTCCACCATCTGAAAAAAGCACATATAGTAAATAACAAGCATATAATGATCCTATTTTTAGATGTAGCTGCACTCTGTTTCAGTTAACTTCTTAAACTTAACCACACTGGAAATTCCAATTTCTTGTCAGAAAAAAAAAATCATACCAGAATATCAGAAATACCGCTCTTTTAAACATTTTTTAAAACATGGTAAACACACCAAGAAATGCACATAAGTGTACAAGTAAATGAGTCTGTCTGATCAAATTCATAATCAACACCCAAATTAAGAGCAAAGCATTACTAGTATCTCAAGAGTCATCACTATCCTGCATTATTTCTTTAAACTTTATTGAATTACAACATAAACAGAACAACTCACTAGCAATATGCATGCATTCATTGCATAATAATTAACTCAGGAAGAAGTTCCGAGTTTCTGGGACTTTCAGAGCTGTAGCAACACTGAAACTAGTTGTTCAATCCTTATTTTTTCTGTTTATTTATTTTTCTATTGGAAAGGCAGATTTGCAGACAGAAGGATCTTCCATCTGCTGGTCTCCCAGTGGTCATGAACAGCTGGAGTTGAGCCAATCCAAAGCCAGGAGCCAAGAGCTTCTGGGTCTCCCATGTGGGTGCCGGGTCCCATGGCATTGGGCCATCTTCTGCTGCCTTCCCAGGATCAGCCAGTTGAGTCAATGCACTGGCCCTATATTTTTTTAATTTACTTATTTCATGTACTTGAGAGGCAACAGAGACAGAAAGCTAAAGCTTTCATTTCACTGGATCACTTCCACCTGATTAGTGCAGGCTAACTCAGCTGGGAATTCCAGGTGTGCATTAGCAAGAAGCTGGAATCAGGAGCAGAATTAGGACTCAAACCCAGGTACTGTAATACGGGATGCAGACATCCCAAATGGCATCTTTATTGCTGTGCCTAAAGCCTACCCTCATGACTTTAACTTGCACATCTTACTTTCTTATTCTGATGAATTAATAGTTTGTAAGTATATAGAATTTACATACAAATGATACTACCCCTACACTTAAAAAAAAAAAATCTGAGGGCATCAGTATAGTCTCAATATTGCATATACTATAGGTTTTGCCTAACTTTAAAATCCAAGACACAAAATGCTTTAAAATTGGAAGTTTTGTGTAAAAAAAAAAAAAAAGTATTAGAGAGCCTAGGCAATTACCACAGAGGTTATGATGCTACTTGGGATGCCTGAACTCCAAACAGATGGGCTGTGGTCTAGCAAGCTAAGCCTCTGCCTGTGGCGCTGGCATCCCATATGGGTGCTGCTTTGTGTCCTGGCTGTTTTACTTTCAATCCAGCTCCCTGTCTGTGATGTAGGAAATCAGTGGAGGATATCCCAAAGCCTTGGGACCCTGCACTCAAATGGGAGACCCCTAAGAAGCTCCTGGCTCCTGACTTCTGGATTAGACTGGCTCAGCTCTGGCTATGGCAACCATTTGCAGCGTGAACCAATGAATGAAAATCCTATGTGTCTCACCTTTTCTGATTTTCAAATCAAAGTCAAGTAGATCTTTTAAAAAGAGTCTCTAGAGGTAAATTCTGGCCGCTCCCATTCTGATCCAGCTTCCTGGGAGGCAACAGGTCATGGCTCAAGTAGTTCAGTTCTAGTCACTTACAGTGGAGCACACAGATTGAGTTCTAAGTCCCTGGCTTCTGCATAACACGGCCCTGTCTGTGGCAGGCATTTGCGGCAGTCAATCAGCCCTATTTCTGTTTCCTCGGTTTTTTAAACAAAATAATTTAATTAACTAATTAAAGAAAACTCAAAGCATTTCAGATTTCAGATTTTAAGATTAGGGATGAACAACCAGTAAAGTCTAAGCAAATATTTCAAAATCCTAACACTTCTGGTCTTAAATATTCCAGGTAAATGATACTCAATCAGTATTACCTGACATTCAAACCTTTTTTTTTTTCCTTTTTTTGTAAACAGCTGAATAAAATGAATGTCATTATAGGACGACTTAAAAGATGTTTTTAAATACTTGAAAAGTGGATGTTACCACCTTCATTCCTTTCGGTACTTACTGAGTTTAGTATGAGTAGTCTGGTATCTCATAACTTGTATGTAGGTCTCTGGATGTTTCTCTTGTACATTACAATCCACCACAAGGTTGAGGTTGACACTCTGCAAAATAAATAAATAAATAAATAAATAAATAAAATAAAATAAAACCATTTTACCAGCATCACTATATGATCCAAGCTATATGAATTAACAAATTTTTCTGCACAGTAATTTGAACCCCATTTATTCAGAACTTGTGATCATTCAGAAACAGGCCACAGAAGTGGGGATTTGCTCTGTCAGTTATGGCCCCTCAGATTGGAATGCCTGAGTTAAACACTCAGCTTTGTGACTCCAGGTTCCTGCAAATATAGATAGCTAAAGTAATTAGATTCTTGTTGCCCATTTGGGAGCCCTGGATTGAGTTCCCAGCCCATAGCTTTGGCCCATCTCAACTCTGGTCACTGTGGGTATTTAAGGAATGAGCCAGCAGAAGGGATTTCTTCTCTCTCTCAAATACAATTTTAAAAAAAGGAAGATAAGTGGAATGTGACTAAATAAAACTTGGAAGATAATCTTTATTTAAAGAATTTGATAAAACTGATAAGACACAAAAGGTTTGAAAATTACTTAAACACTTTAGACGTGTCTCTTCACAGATAATACACTGATTTCATTAACTACAAATTATTTGCATCTATTTACTAAAACAAGATTCCTAAGGAAAATATTCAGTTAATCCAGCTCATATGTACTGGGAAGTCACAAAACTATAATTTATTAAATAAAAATTCAAAAACTCAAAACTTCAACAATCTTGGACTTATTCTCCCCCAAACCATTGTAAATTAAGAAATTTTGAAATATGAAATTAATTTTCCTATATCCTTATTTTTTCTACTTCTATGGAATTATGGGTAATCTGAACAAATAAAAACATTATCCACAAAAATTAAAATCACTGATGATAAAAACAACCAGATAATAATCACTGACTTCAGATTACATTAAAAAAAAAAACCCAATATGAGGTTCTATGTGTACATTTAGAGTTAATTTACTAGCCTTTACGTGTATCAGTAGGCATGGCCAGCTTTGAAAATGGAAAAGAGCCACTTGTAAGTAACTTATTTATGACCTGTGGAATCAAGTTTATTATCTGTGTCACACTTCATGAGTCAACTAATATTCGGGGCTTTTTTTAAAAGATTTATTTATTTTTATTGGAAAGGCAGATATACAGAGAGAAGGAGAGACAGAGAAAAATCTTTCATCCACTGGTTCACTCCCCAAGTGGTCACAATGCCTGGAACTGAACCAAAGCCAGGAGCATCTTTTGGCTCTCCCACGTGGGTGCATGGTCCACAAGATCATGGGCTATCCTCTACTGCTTTCCCAGGTTGGATAGGAAGTGGAGCAGCCAGGACATGAACTGGCACCCAGGTGGATCTCAGTGCTTGCAAGGTGAGGATTTAGCCTCTGAGCTATAGTGCCGGACCGTTACTATTCAATTTGAAAGAAAAAAGTAGTTCCAGGTATTTTTTTAAAATCACACTGTAAAAATAAGTGTCTGAATTACTCCTTCAAAAGATATTATATATGAGTAAAGGGAAATAAAAACAATTAGAGAAGATATTCCTTTTATTTTAAAATGAGGAAGACTCTAAGTTTACTTATATATTAAAGTTCAGATAGCAAAAATACAATGATAAACTCTGAACCAATCAGAATCAAAGGGTCCTCACTTTCATTCCAGAAGTATCAAATATCTGACTCTGTATATCCTATAATAAGTAAAATAAATTATAATTGAAAAAAATCTAATAACTTAAAAAATGGCTTAAGATCGACCCAGTAATATAAAAGACCATGGTTATTTATTCTGCTTGGTACCACTTCCAGTGAAATTACCTAGTTTCAAATGCTTTTGATATGGGTCCAGTATTTCAGACTATTACAGGTAATCTTTCCTGAATACCTTTCAAAAACGTCTTTTGCAAAATTAACAGCCCACAGTAGTTGGTCAGGAATGACAGTGAAAACCAATATCCATAACAGTTAGAATAAGTGGAAGTGAGGTGCAGAAAGTACCCCTAATGAGAATCTACCTAATTCATTCATGTAAAAGGTTATGGAAACATCTCTGACCTACAGGTAAAGCCACCACTTGGGGTTGCCTATATCCTATGTTACAGTACTGAGTTCAAGTCCCATTTCTGCCTCTGATTCTAGCTTTCCACTAACATGCACACTAGAAGGCAGTAAGTTATGGCTTATGTATTTGGGTCCCTGCCACCCACACAGGTGAGCTGGGCTGAATTATAGGTCTAGCCAACTCTGGCTACTGTGGACATTTGAGAAGTGAAAATCAGATTGAGGGCATCGACTTCTTGATACCCCATCCTCTCTCTCTGCCTTCCAAATATACAAAGATGAATACATTTTTAAGATGTGATATTAAGAGAATGATAATAATTTGTTACACATTTCCTATAACTATTAGCTCACAACTTGTATATAAATGTCTTTGCTTTATTTTGTTTACAGGTATCATCTTCATCCCTCAAAGAAGGAATTCTACTGTCTACTTACCTCTCTTCCTATATTGAACTTACTACAAGTATCTTTCATTAATGAAAATGGTTTTGTTCCAGGACAATGTACTCCACACAGAATTGTTGTGTAAAAGCTATTTTTTCCCCCATAAATTTTCATAAAGAAAGAAAATCCTAGAGATGTGCTTGTAAGAAAGTTTTAGGTCCAGTGGCATAAGCAAGTCATATTTTCAAATAGAATAACCACATATTTAAGGAAAACTAGAGCTACTTAATGTGACCTTCTTAATGTAACAGAAATTGAGTGTTTCTTACCCTATTTCACACAATAGGACCACAAGCAAAGTAATTTACTCACATTTGTACCTGCCTTAAAACACAGCACTACTTAGAGCTTAACATATAGGCAATTTTCACTTTGTTTGCAATTTTCTCATTAGAATTCAACAGTTCTCTTTCCAAAGGTCTTCCCTTTGATATCAGCACCGATAGCTAACAAATGTTCAATGTTTGCTTAGCAAAGGAACTTTACCCAAATGCCTTCGGAATATATCTTGCCGTTAACTGGATAAGTTCAAACAATAATCATATTTGTTGCAGGTATCTGTGTGGATGCTTTGCCTAATATCTTAATGTATGACATTCGAAGTGAGAGGACATTCATAATAACAAACTGATAAGCTTAGAAACTATTACCTTCTGTTTAAATCCTATCTCCACTGCCAGCAAAAGATAGCAAATGAAAGATGCCAACACGGTATGTGGAAACCTCAAAAATTTGCACTTAGATTTCTAATATGCAAATTCTGTTGGGAGACACATGCTTCTTGGCTAACCATAGGGATTATATATGGATAAACTTATGGATAAACATATATGCATGGTAAATTGAAAAATGCATTTATACACAAGGACAATATACACAAAGATTAAAAATATAAGTATCTTAGCTCCTGTTAAAGTAATTTTCTTCCACTTCCAACAAAGCCTATAATTCTATTAAGAACCAAATCAAATCTGATTTGCTCTATAAGGCCTTCTCAGACAAACCCATCTTAGTCCTTGTTCTGTACTACTTTGTTCCAACTGTTGACCATGATATCTCATCCATGCAAACTCTTTCCCCAGCAATGTAACTACAAGGACCTGTTTCTGTTCTATTCTCTACACTACCCCGTACAGCAAGTAAGCACTCAGGAGACAGTACAAACATAAAAGCTTGTTGAAAGCCACTTAAAAAAATTCATTCCAATGGCCACTGGTCAAGCACCTTGACAGCACTTGCAAAATGAGCTATCAATATTATTTCATAGTGTAGCTGTGAGATTTTCCTAAACAGGTAGAACTTTCACAACCATACTCATTACAGCAGAATTCTAAATTTGATGCAAGTTATTGGTCAGTTTTGGAGAATATAAAGGTACACAGCAGGTACTAACAAGGTTACTCCAAATAATTCAGGCTTCAATTCGTGAAGAGATATTCCAAAACAATAACATTTTTAACTTTACAATCTAGCAACTAGAAGCATGTTGGTCTGCCAGCACACAAAACAAACAACACACACTTCAGTAAATATTATTCTGCACTGCTACCATAATTATATGGTGCTTTAAACCACAACCAAGAGAACCTCCAGCAACGAGAAAGATGCCAAGGCAAAGCATGTTAATCAAAGCTAACAGAGTGTCTTGCCAAATTCACGAGATAAAGTTATCTAATCACAAATGACAGCCACAATCCTTCTACATTCTTTTTTCTTTCTTTTTTTTTTTTTAACAAAATTAACTTAAAAGGGCTTACCAAAAACTTAACTTAGCTCTTTCATTACTGTACTTCTTTTCCACTGCTACTCAGAGACACCTGAAATGGCTTAAAAACCAGCAAGGGAAGAGAGCCAAAGGAAAGAAAGTACCTATCTTTTATTGTCTGTTCACCAAGTACTTTACAATAAAAATTCACCTCACTTAAGAAAGGGGTCAGTTGTGAACTGTGATTTTTTTCCACCATCGCTGTTAAAGAAACAACCTCCCTCTTCAAAGATAATATTGCTAATTTTCAAAGAGCATCACACAATTTTAGATCCTTATCCAATCACCTTGTGCAAATGCACTTCAAGTGCCTCATGTCAATGTTTTTTGCAAACACTAATAACTCTAATTTCAGTCGAAGGCTACCTAAGCAGAACAGACAGATCCAAACTCATCCTCACTTAAGGCTTCATGTGAGCCTAAAGTGAGGATGAGTTTGGATCTGTATATAAAATTGTTGATGAACAATAGTTAGTTCATAAAGCAAGCTTCCTGTACTATCAATCAGTCACGCCTTGACTATTTCTCTTCAACTTTGAGGGCAGTTTGGGAATCCAGTGCAGTGTGTGTTCACTGCTTTTTATTACGATATTATATTATTATTGCTAACATAAGTACTATATTTCCAACTCCCACTTATCAGGAGTCAGAAGCCAAGCACAAGGCATAGAGAACTCTCAGTACACAACTAGCAACAACACGGAAAAGTAAGGGGCCACTCTAGCTATCTGTTTAAGCCTTGAGGCAAGGAGCGACAGCACCCAGAGGAATGGGCTCACAAGCCTGAGATCAGGCTGAGCCTCCCAAGAGTAAGAGCCACAGCCAGGGGAAAAGGACAAGCAAGGCACTGAGAGTCTGTCCCCGGATCAGGGACCGAGCTGCGTGACTGCTGGAAGAATTAGCAGCATCTATGACATCTAAGAAGCCAAGCCAGGCCTTAAGCACGGGGATCCCACGTTCCTAGACGCCAGGGTTGAGACCACAAAGTGGTGGCTCTGGAAAGGAAAACTACCTCTAAGGGAATAGAGAGCCCGGAGCAGATGTAGGTACGGCGTCAGAAGCTTCTGCAAAGAAGCAATGCTTCGCTCCATCTCCTGGGGCCCCAGAGGCCGAAAAGGCGCTCCAACCAGCAAAGAGCGAGTGCAGTGCCACTACTCACCCCTACTCTCCTACGGCCCCCGTCGTCGCCCCGCTGGACGCAGCCCTTGCAGGTGGGAGCCCCTCCCCCGCCCGCCGCCGGGAGTGAGCTCGGCGGGCGAGAAGGCGGCGGCGGCGCAGCAGTCCAAGAGCCGGGGCCAGAGAGGAGCTGAAACACGGATTGGTGTCTTGTGTTCCGTGGCGCCGCCAACTTCACCACCATCGACGTGGACGGACGAAGGGAGGCAACCGGGGGCAGGCCCTCGCCGAGCGGCCCGAACCCTCCCAAGGTACTAGGCCAGAGCCTCTGGCGGGACCGCCGCCCTCGGTCCCCTCAGCAAAGCGACCCCCAGGCCTTATTCCTGTCCCTCAGCCCCCGCGGCCACAGAACAGCGGCGGCTCCCTCTTGGGGCCGCGGTCGCAGCTGCATCCTCGTGCTCCTCCTCCTCTGGCGCCGCTGCCTACACACACAGCCCAGGCGCCGTTACCGCCGCGGCGCCCTGACCGCCGTTGCCTAGCAACCGCGCGCATGCGCCCCACCCCCGCCGTCGGTCGCCGCCACCTCTGGCGCCTCTGTCTGAGCTCGGAACAGAGGGTCCTCGACCTTGCCAAGTGTGCAAAAACCCCACTTCCAAGTGTGTAGGTGGATCGACGTCAAGTGACGGTGGGAGATCCGAGAGAGGTCTAGGTCTACAATCCTGAAGAGGCCGGGAGACTAAGGGTACGACCGTCTCTCAGCCCCTCGACAGATACTGTAGCAATTGACATTGACAGTCTCAGTAAGTTCCCAGCTATTTCTTTTCTTGCCTTCTCCATTCTTCACAAGTTCTACCAGAGGACTTTCTAAAATAACTTCTATGATTATGTTAGTGCATAACTCCGATGATTAAGTAACAACCCCCTTAATAGGGCTTAACTGTTCCTGTGCACTGCAATAGCATCCTCTCAGGTCTGCGTGCCTGTAGACTCATCTTTCTGAAATGCATTCTTAGACTTCTATCAAAGTGAAACCCTCTCTGGATTGGTGATTTCCTCAGCTGTAAAATAGAGATAATTATAGTACTTATACAAAGCTATGGGGATTAAATAAGAAACTGCATATGAAGCACTTGACATGTATAACTTATTCTGGCACAAAGTAAGCATTCATTAAAAATTAGAACTATTCTTCAGCAGATCTTCATTGCCTACAATCAAGAGAACGTAAATTCCCTCGTTCAACAAAGTCCTCTAAGATCCTGCCTCCATTTTCTAGCGCTAGGTCCTTCCACTCCCCCATTAAGCACCCAGCTACCGATCACTCTTTGCAGTTTCTAAGATACATCTAAGTCTATAAAATGCTGTTTAAGAAATCCATGTGAACCCTCCAGTTAAAGGACAAGTAAATATGCAGTAATCCTTCCCAGACTACACATGTTAACTTAAAAGTACTGACATTGATAATTTACATATAAGCAGTGACTATATGCAAAATTTAAAAAAAAGATGAACAGTTTGGATATTAATTGCCATCTTGCCACACAAATAATGTCAAAGTCATCCTAGGACCTACGTTAGGGTAAACAAAATTATTAAGATAGCCTATCACTTTTATCCGATGTTCCTATCAGCACATGGACTCTTATGAGGGTTAATATTTTGTGAAGAGTCCAGAGGTATTCTGAATAGTCACAGGCCACCTTGTTCTATAAAAGCCTTCCTTCCTGCTTCCTGGTATGACCATCAGGTATCTTCCAGTCACCTAAGATAATGCTTTTATCTATATGCTTCCTCCCCCTCCCCCCAAAAAATTGCCTGCTATATAATCTTGAGTTGTCCTCTTTTTTTGGTCTCACAGCACATCCGACAGTTCTGTTATCCAGGTTTTTCTGAAACAATTGGTGACTAAGCAATGAAACTGGGGAAATGGATAAGAGTAATGAAATATTCAAAGAAGGCAGAGTTTGGGCTGGAATTACAGCACATGTCATGATCTCCAAGAAGAGATCATGGAATTTGGCGCATGATGAAAAATGAAGTTTAGCTGCTTAATAAAGACCACATCTTCAGCCATGTTGAACTAGAAAGGGAGGTGATAAGATTTAGTGGGGGGAGGGTTGTGTCATAAATTGGGTGTTAGCAATCTTTAGTTCCTTGTCCTTCACTAAATTACTCTCTAGCCCACATCACAACCACTTATGCACCAAATGGCAAAGGCCAAACAATTCAAGAGCAGGTTCAAGTTAGAGTGCTCCTTTGGATGAACACACAAAACCAGTGTACCCTGAGAGAATGGGAATGAGGCAGGCCATCTGTGGCAAAGGATTCTGAAGGGCCTGAAAAGGTACTTTTGACACTAGTGTGAAAAATAAGCCATTACAGAGCACCTCCCACCCACTTTTCTCCCAAAATAGTACTGCATCTCTCCTTCTCTCTGTAACTCCATTGTTGGACAGAATGTGTTTGATGTTGGGTAAGCTATGACTGATTTTGGAGAGACTGAATAGGGCCATTATCACTAAACAGGATGAGAGAATAAACTATGTTTTTTTAAAAAAAAAAGAAAATGAAAAAAAAAGTAAAAGAAGAGACTGGTCCTGATGGTTATAAGACAAATTTCATACGGTCTTCTTCATACTGTTATTCCTTGAGAAAATACAGGTGGGTACCCAAACAGTATGTTGGTTGCCCAACCAGAGCTTCTAACCTCTTTTAATTGCTTCTTCCATGGAGAGAGATAATCAGGTTCTGTGGGCAGGCACTACATGTTATACAGAATGGAGAGCTTAAGGGTAGAGTGAAGGTCACCCTAGGGTGAAGGCAATGAAGCAGGACCAGAGATCTCATATAGAACTCACTATCTATATATCTATCTATTATGAAGAAAAAGCAAAAATGACCCTGATGGACATGGGAACCAAGTATAATCCGTGTCAACCCATACTGTTTTTTGGGACTATAGGCAATAGTAGATGGATATAGAAAGAAGACTATTAGAAATAAGTGCTGTTACATTTAGGAATCAGGCAAGTGTCCCCAAACCATATCTGGTTCTCATTTCTCCAATCCTAGAAAATATCACAAGAATGAATATCTTGCTGGGGAAAACACTACAAACATTCATAAATGGAATTTTGCTTTAAAATTAAGGTGAGAAAATTTGATTTGGGATGAGACAAAATGGGTCAGTCTCCCTGTCCCTAGGTAGTACATATAAATTGCCCAGATGTGTTAAGGGTTTAAAGAGTGTTGGAATTCTGTGAACTGCCAATAGGGATATTTATTTACTTATTTATACCAAGAATACTTTGAATTGCTGTATCTGGCCAGTAGGAGAGAAAGCTTAAAGAACTTGGAGAATGACTAGATTATCAGCAATTTAACAAGGCATTACCTTCCAATATTATCTCAATATTAGAAAAACTAACATCCACTATAGACTTTGTTCATCCTATAGACTTTGTTCATCCTTAGTTAATGCCTTTTTCAGAATCCCCTGACAGGAAGCTTTCCAAGACCACTTTGCCTTCATTTGGGAGGGCAACAGTAGACTTTCTAAAATCTGTGCTAAGGGTGTCTGCACCTTCATAGTATCTGTCATGACATTATAGCTGCGACTTTACTCTGTTTTTGCTTCCTACTGTGATACTTGGGTTTTTCATAAAGATGACATCCTGCTAACTGGTGAAGATTATTCTTTCTTACGGGACATAGTAGATTACCTACGCATTCCTCTCCAAATCAGAGGATGGACCATCAAATCCCTAAAATATTCCAAGGCTATGGACCATCTATGAAGCTTCTCAGGGTGATCTGATCTTGTAATATCTATTTAATATCTGTAACAATGCTCAACAAAGTGCAGTTTTTTTCCTATATACCATACAGTATAGGTGTGTGTAAAAAGATATGACTTGTGTGCTGCTCTTAGGTTATTGGTGGGTTCTCAGTTCCCATTTAGCTCTGTGCCTATGCTTACTATATCACCTAATGAAAAGGGGAACCACATGAAATTGGGATATCCCCAACAGGAAGCATCCAAGAAGTCAAAGATTTTGATAGCACAGATGCAGGCCTTAGACATTCTTTTATTCAATAGGTCAATAGTTAGATGTCACCAATATAACAGATGGTGGGGGCTTGGCCCTCTGACAAGAGCAACAAGGCCAAAAAAGTGTTTCTGGGTTTTTTGTCATAGTGCTGAAAGGAAGTCAAAACTATATTTACCCATTTATTTCTAAATGTTTATTAATATAAAGATAAATAAATTTCTTATATTTCATAAATAGAATTCTAGGATGCTAAACTGTACGTGCCTCCTTTCTTCCTCCCTTTCTCAAAACATTATACTTTCTTTGTTTAGATAATTTCTACCATGTACACTGCCTTATTTTAAAAGGATCCACTGACCAAAACTTGACTAGTCACAGTGCAGATTGGACTACCAAAAAAGGGATGGATAGGTGGCCTGTTTCACTGACTTCAATCCGTATTAGCAAAGACTTCTACTTTTGATAAGTGGTACACATAACAAAAATATTATTGATTTCCTATCAAAAATCTTATTAACTATTGGACCTGGCTATTTAGGAAATTACTTCAACACCTAATGTAAAGGCATCCAAAGTGCCTATCATTTCCCAAATGCAAAAGGAGCAGCTCCCACACTGATACTATCTAGTTTGAGATGGGGCAACATCAGAGCAGCCAATGGATAGAACTATGGGCGGTATGGCTAGTAGTGACTAATGAGCCATGACAACTGTTAGGTTGTACTGACAACTGGGTAGTGTACTGAGGTCTTACATTTTACATGGCACACTGGCATGTAAAGATCACAGAACAGTGATCTTTACTAGGAAAGCCTCTCTTGAAAGACATATTGTTGAAAACATGGAGAAAACTACATGGCCTGTGACACCTGAGACACCATTAATTGCATATAGCGTATCTGTTCATATTGATTCTTCCATTCCTGGAAGCAAAGAGGTGAGCACTTTACTAAAATGGAGTCCCTGGTTTTCTTTCAGGCAGCTTTTCTAGCCCTGTGAATACATAGCAAAATTGGACACAAAAGTAATAAAAACAGGAAGTGGGCTTGTGACAGAAGGTCAAGGCAAGTTCTACAATGCCAATGGCCCATATTGTTCACTGAATTGATTCACAGATGCACCACTTCTGACACAATTCTGTGCTAATGTGCCTGGGAAAGCAGCAAAAGGTGGTCCATGCACTTGGACCCCTGCCACCCACATTGGAAACCTGTATGGAATTTCAGGCTCCTGACTTCAGTTTGGCAGAACTCTGGCCATTGTGGACATTTAGAGAATGAACCAGCACCAGGACAATCCTCTTTCTGTCTCTTCCTCTGTTTCTCTGCATTTCAAAACAAATAAGCAAACATTTTTTAAAGAGCGTTAAAAGTGGAATGGAACATAGCTTTGTGTCAACAACAGCCCATTATCAAATGCCCTCTTATTCTAGCTAAGCTGCTTAGTTCAGCTGCAGAAACAGATACATTGCACCATCCAACTTGTAAGAAATCTGAAAGCGATCACGTTTCCCCCTTGCCAAATATTTAGGTATACAAATACACTTTAACCTCTGTCCTTAAGTAAATCTTTCCTATCAAAAGAGCTAATCAAATTGCCACTGTCAAAGCTCTCAAAAGGTTAAGTGTAATATATGGACACCCTCACTACATTAATGACTTAGGCTTTAATGTTGCAAGATTTGCTGTCCAAGACTGGGCTCAAACACATAATGTGTTATAACACCTTTGTCTGCCAACAACGTTGGTGGGGGCAAAAAAAAAAATAGATGGTTCAAGCAGTAGATATGAGCTCTAATAAGTAAAACCACCTTGGCTGGTTGGATTGAGGTCCTTGGAGAAGCACTCATGAATTTATATGCACATGCAACTAGCATACTACCTACTTTTGAGTATTTCAGGGCTCCACTTCTTAGCTCCAAATGCCATCCTTGTCCAAACTATACACCAGGATGCTAGCTGTATTGTCCTGCTTGGTATGTGAACAGAGAGCATTTCTGTTTCAAGCGTCACAATTGCTAAATCCAGAGAAAGGGAAAATTAAAGGGGCTTCAAGTGTTTTATTTTTTTTTTCAACCTGGCATAGACTAAATAATTCCTTGCACAGCATAAAGAGACTTTGAATCACCAAATTGGTCCCCATTGATCCCATTGAATTGTTGATCTATGGCCATGTCACAAAGATTTTCACGGGCAAAAGAAAATACCTTGGGATACTGATGTTTGCCTCTTGGTCTGACATGCCATTTTGCTGTTTTAGGGATCACCAACTGATCCCATCCTATTGGCTAATGTGTGTGAAATGCTGCTACTGCTACCATGTTTTCTAACTGATGATGCTTCCAGTTTGATAATGCTAAACTGCCCAGATATGCCATCACACGTCCTTACTAAATATCCATAAGTGTGGTATTATGCTGGGTTTCCTGCTCTTTCTGCTGAAGTCTGGCTTTGAAGTCAATATTGTGCTCCAATGTGCTCTTCATAGGAAAAATTGACTATTGTCATTTGCATGATCACCTTTATCTCTTTTCATGCATGTGTGTCTATTGCTGCTGTGGATTCTGTTTATAAAACCCAACTCATGCCACACCATCAAGATAATGTTGAAAGTCTCTAAAAGGCTTAGCCCATATTGTTGCAAATAGGAGCACATGAGATTTTAAGAGCTGCTTATGAGAAATGGAATGTAGGGATTCACGTTGACATGATTGCTGCCATCTCAGATGTGTCTTCCACATTGGACATAAACCACCCTTCCCCTCTAAGTGACCCTGGCATTCATCACAAGCCCCTATGTTAGAAAATAAACAAATTCAATTAGAAAACCTGTGAATCATAACTGATGTTTTTTTCTGATTTCTGGAGTGTCTTATGGATGGAAATATTTTTTTGAAAAAGTCCATGGATAGGCCGCCTTTGTCTATATACCTGCTTTGTTTCCTGCCTTGTGTAGTGGAAGTCATTATCCACTACCCAAGATCATGAATCTGTCTGTAACTGCCCCTAATAAGTTGCACTCTGTATAATTTTGGATTTGTCCTCTTCAATCTCACAGCTCTTTCTTCTCATTCTCATACACTATTTTTGCAAACCATGTAGTTTTTCCAGATTTTCAGATATTTGCCATAGGCAAAATTCTCTATGACTTTATAGCCTCCAGTTCCAAAACAAGTGTTCCCATTCCAGCAATCAGGACCATCCAGACAACTTAAGGAAACCCTGTTCCAGAAGAAGATTGATTTGCATCTTGTTTGGCATGATATTTGGTAATGAATAATGCGTTGATGAAACGCTTTGCCTTACTGTGTATCTTGATGTCTGAAACTTTCTGTCTTGTTAAGAGGAAATCAAATCTACCTCAAAGAGAATGTGCACTGCCAATAATGGCAGACCCCTAAAAGTCCTATATTCTTAGCCATAGTTGACATATTTACTTTGCCAAAAACTTGAAAGTCACATCAGATTTTCTTTTTCCCTTAACATTCAATTAATAAAACCTTTTTATTCTGTTTCCTCAGTATCTTTCATGTTAATCTTCCCTTTATGCTTGCACCACCTCCATTTTTGCCTTCATTTAAGCCTTCATAATTTTGCTTACAAAACTATTTCAAACACTTCCTCATTGGGCTCCATACCTTCATTCTTATCCTCTAACTATATTTTATACTCCCTCTTGAATTAGTTAAACCAAATGCAATCTTTATCTTTTTATTCCTTTGCTTAAAACCATTTCAGGCCTATTTCTCATTGTCTACTGAAAACACTTAAGGCTATATATTGCTCTACATAACGGATCTCTTCTCCAGTCTTGCCTCCTGTTGTTCTCCATATCTCCATTTAATGTTCAAAAATATGTTATTTACAATTCTCCCTTAATGAACATCCCCCTTCTGAAAGGTTCTGTTCATACCACCTCCACCCCAATGTTACTATAAAAATTTTCATAATATGTGACCCCTTGACCACAATTGACCAATCTGGACTATGATTGTTCTCCCTGGGACTCTGTAATCTAGGCTGAGAGATTTCAGTCCAATTCAATTGCTTTCTTATGCTGAGGAACAGAAATTTAAGAACTCTTGCCAAAGCAGCCACTTTTTTTAAAAAAAGATTTATTTTTATTATTTTTTTCATTGGAAAGGCGGATATACAGAGAGGAGAGACAGAGAGGAAGATCTTCCGTCCACGATGATTCACTCCCCAAGTGAGCACAACGGCCGATGCTATGCCAATCCGAAGCCAGGAGCCTCTTCCGGGTCTCCCACGCGGGTGCAGGGTCCCAAAGCCTTGGGCCGTCCTCAACTGCTTTCCCGGGCCAGAGGCAGGGAGCTGGAAGGGAAGCAGGGCCGCCAGGATTAGAACTGGCGCCCATATGGGATTCCAGCGTGCAAGGTGAGGACTTAACCACTTGCGCCACCGCGCCGGGCCCCAAAGCAGCCACTTTTATGATTTGTAGTCTGGGAAAGAAAACAGACTGGTGTGCTGTGAAATATGGAGGCCCACAGCTATATAGGAGAGAAATACCATATAGAAATTTAAGTCCTAGCTCCAGTTTATTCCTTAAAGCCCATGTACCTTTTTTTTCTTGGGTTCCATAAAACTCTCTTGTATCTTTATGATAACTTCCTTCTGTTGGAGCTTGCTTGAGTTGCAGTGATATTGCTTGCAAACAAACTCTGTACTCGATTATTATATTGTTTAATAGTCATGCATCTTTCCTCTTATTTTTCCCTTTGACTGAAAATTGGTGGTTATTTTTAAGTATTCTTGTCCAGATAATTCCTATTTGTAATGGAGAAGTTATCACTTGGTTTCTCTACCTATACTAAGAGAGAGCATCTGTCTTCCTACCCAGCCCTTACTTCATTCCTTCCCAAGAAAACAGACTAATTATATTGTAGGTCAGATGACATGAACTTGATAGAGTTCAGCTTAACAAGAAGGATTAATGACTGCAAAAAAAAAAATCTATCTCCATGCATCTTCCTTCCTTTCCTGTTTCTACATCTCTGCTATTGGCATTCTAACATGCTTACCTTGAGGAAGTCCAAGCTATGCTCTTCTTGATATGTACCTAAGAATACTGGTATTAGTTTCAGTTCCTGTGTTATGTGGCTGATCATTCAAAGAGGTACATTCATATTTGAGTTTGGAGACAGGAGTATCGCTATGGTTTGAACTGAGTCATATTTAAGCCATGCTGCTTTATTATGTCTACATGAAATATTTTGTGTAACCTACTGTTGTTTTGTAATCACAGATTAATTGGTGTGAAGAAACGAAATTCTGTTCTGAAGTCCTTCGCGAATGTTGGACTAAGGAGGCAGCTGCTACACTTCTGCTGAAGCCATATTAGAAGGTAGAGTTACACATGGAAAAGGCAAGTTTCTCCCATGGCTATTAAGGAAAGGTCTTCTGTACATTAGAATTCTGGTGTGTATACTTTGGGGTATTTACTGGAGTGATGGTAGCCTGCTGTCCATCACCCCCATACTTCATTGGAAGACAAGAGATGGTTTATTTATCTAAAATAGATCACATTCTTTTGTGGCAGGAAAATTAAGCGATGGAGTGAACTTGCATTTCCATTTAAGTAAACCATGCCTGGGAGATTCAAAACCAGAAGGAAAGCAATGCACTGTATATTCATGCTTGGTAAATGTCAATGGTAGCAGTACAAAGCTATTAAAAATTTGGTATTATTGTCTAAATCTACAATGTGATTATACACTTAAATAGTAGAATAATGGACTTGTGACTGTGTTTGAAGGGTTGTACTATTTTAATAATATAGGAGAAGTCAGTGGGGGGAAGCAGGTTGGGGAATGCAAGGAGGGGAAATCCCTGAGCCTATGGAACTATATAATAATGTCAATAATTTTTAAAGTTTAAGCAAAAGGAAAAAAAAAAGAAAAGGAAAGCATTCCTGTGAAGGGAAAATTCTTGAGCCTATAAAACTGTATCACACAAATTAAAAAAAAAAATTTAAAGCAAAAAGAAAATTCTGGTATTACATGAGGATTTTAGAAAGTAAATATAAGAGCTCCATGCTTTTTGTGCAAGCAATTTGTCTTAGTTGAATTTTGTTTAACAGATTATAGACACTGAACAATTATCACAATTGGCAGGCATGCAGATGAAACTAAAACCAAGCTTTTTCTTTTTCTTACTTTCCCCCTATTCGCTCTTTATTCTTGATGCTCAAACAATAAAGTTGGCAGTGGCAATATGAAAATGTTGTTCATGAGTGTGGGACTGGAAAAATGAGACACAAGAGAGACTTGAAGCAATATCAATAAAACTTCAGAAATGTTACAATCTCAGTGAAACAGAGCCAGATACTTAACTGCTAAAGGAAACCAGACTTCAGCCAGGAATCTGGGTGACACTTTCTATAGCTAAAGTAAAGGAGTTAGGGAGAAGATTTTTTTTTTTTACTTTAAATTCTTTCAAAATTTAATGTCTGCAAAGGAGCAAATTTCAGGAAATAACTTTACAGAAACTGGATCTTTCGTTGAGTTTTATTCAAATGCAGAATATTTCTTATATTGCTGGGCTTATGAGGCATTATATGGACTATGCAACCATATAGTATTTATTAACCAGGTTGGACAACTGTGGATGTGTGTGATTTTATATGAGGAGTTAAATGACAGATTAATTTTTAGGTTGTTCTATAGTCCTTGCTGGATAAATAAAAGAAAAAAATTGATGGGTGTCAAAAAGAGAAGAGAAAGTCCTTTGATATTATGTGAATCTTCTTTCACAAAAAGGATAGCCACTGATGACCATCACCTTGGCAACTAAACTGAAAAGATGAAGACAAAATAAAATATGGAAGAACGTAAGGAGAAAGGAGTTTCCAATACCTTTCCTAACGTCCAAACTGTTAGGAATATTTTAAATATATAATATTTAATATTATAAATATTTCCCACATCTGTTCCTATTCTTCTCTTCCCTCTCCCTGAACAGTAGGGAACACCAAACCTATATAGATCAGGAGATCATGACATTGTCTATGTGACATTTACTTGTGGTCAGAGGAATTGAAAGCTGGGCATGTCCTGAGTCTCAGCTGCTCCTCCTTCCATTCTTCTGGAATCATCAAAGTTGTTTTTCCTCACTGATGTTCCTTTACTATGCAACTGATTAATATGTGTGTGTGTGTGTACATACATATATATATACATATATATATAGTCCAGTTGGAGAGATGTCAGGCTATCTTACTCCTCAGCTCTGTGCCATGAACTTCAAATCAGATTTTCTAGAATTATGTAGTAAATATTTTGACTAAAATCCAATCTAGAATAATAAGGTGCACCATTTTCAAATTTTTAAAGTGTTTGACATTCAGGGAACAGTTAAAAAAGAATAGTATGGAAGAATCTCACTGTTTAGCCAATACCAGCTAAACATTTTTGCATTCTCACACCTGTTCATCTTCTAATTTTGTTGTAGCAGGTGCCTATGGAAATATTGACCCAGAAACTCATTCTCTCTATGAATTATACTCTCCTCATATTGTTCCTCCACTCCACCATTTACATGGTTGCAGTAGTTGCCACAAGAGTTGCAACAAGAGTTGCCTTGTTATTACAACATGATCATGCCTCCTAACAATAGTTGATTGGGCCAGGGGTGACTATTAATTTTAGAAAAGCCAGTAAGTCCTTAATGGGGATAAGGAAGAGAAAAATCTTTCCACAAGCTACCTAATTGATTTTCCTATAAGACCATTGGCCAAAACTGGGCACATGGGAGTGAGAAAAACAAGATTGGTCACACTGCTGCCCAGAACAAATTTAGGGCTTTACTGGCAAGAAAAATGGGAGAATGAGTATTGTGCTGGTAATTAACAGAGTCTACCATTACAATACATTTTTATAGATAAAGTTCCCAAATAAATTTGCTAAATTTTGGACTGACTTGCAAAGAAGATAACCTATGTTTTAAAAAGGACAATTTTTAATATTTTTATGGATTGAGGATAAGCAAGCCAGTCAGGAGGAAGCAGGAAGAAAAAAAATGTCTCTGAATAACAGAAAAGAAGATGTTTGGAACAATGGGAGAAATCTGGTAAGGAGAGGGCTAAGAGAAGGGAGAAGGAAGATGGAAAGCCACATGATTCATGCTGAACTTTCCCCTTTCCACACCTTTAACAAAGTATCACGAACTCCTGAAAGGATATTTGTGAACAGATTTATTGTAATAGGTTGTGTTAATTAGATCAAACTAAAAATTAGTATGGGTAGACACAAGATCCAGAGACCAGGACCTAAGGAAAGCAAAATGCTATTAGTCCCATAGATGCTCATGGAAATCATGGGAGACGGTTAGAAATTCACACAACATGGAGACCAAAACCAATTATTCCAAGACATCTGAGACTAAAGTTGGCTCACACAGTTACATCTAGATTATATGTTTTTGTTGTCCTTGCCAAGTAGTGAACTCCTTGAGGACTGAGATAGCATCTTATTCATCATTGCATTCCAGCACTTTGTCAGATGTCTTGGAAGACAGTAGATAGTCTATTACACTTGTTTAAGGCATTTGAACTGACCCGACCTGTATTGAAATTCCCAAGGCAGTTATATTAACTCATTAGTAAATTAAATCTCCACTAAGAGTACCTGACTGATCTTTTCATTAAATAAAATGCCTTGAACATAGTAGGTACTTTCAAAAGTAGATTTTCGGAATTCTGCCCTCGTGGAAAAAGATATATTTCAGGTATTCTGAGTCCTAGTTCTAGTGCCCTGTGGCATGCAGACTCTTATTTCTTGTCAGCTTGTCTCATTTAGGCCAATATAAAAATGAATTTTAATTCCCAGGAAAATAGTATTAATTGATGGCAGAAGAAGTAAGCACAGATGCATGCTGCGTGACAGAAAGAAACCAGCTTGGGATTTTAATTTGCCACCACAAAGTTGAGAGTCAAGCAGATAATCAAGAGTTGGCAGAGTACAGCAATTACTCACAATTAGAAATTGTTTAGAGTTCATTCACTCTAAATACAGTTAAATGTAGAAAAAGATTGAAATTACCGGCACAACAATGTTCATAACGCTAATCTTTATAAAGTGAAATTATAAATGATTTTTCTTTCCTTGTCATTTTATGCGATTGTAAACTACAAAATGCATTCATAAATGTTCTTTAATGTAAATTCAGTTCATTTGCATCCACGGAACTATGGCTATCATTTACTGAATACATATTATGTGTTGAGCAGTTCACTATGCACTTTGGAAATACCTCATTTAATCTCACCCCAGAGATGCCTTATTGCATTAATTTTATAGATGGCATAAAGAGTCTTTAAAAACCAAGGTTGCTTTCTCACAGATTATAACCTAAAAATGAAAATACAAAGATGTAAACTAAATTTTGCCTGCAGGACTTGGTGAAATAGGAATTACTGTGTCTGATTCTCAGATTTGATGATTCAATGGGTTTAGAGTAGAGCTACATACAATCTTGCATTCTAAAAATGCCCAGGTTATACTAACCATGCTGTTTTGGGTATAACAACGGTATAAACATTGCTTCTTGGAATAGAAGCACTGAGTTCATTAAATCATCTAGTCCTGGGCTTCCAGATCATAGGACCAATGTGCAGAAGGTCAAGAATGACAGGTGGGAAAAGCATCCCTTTTGTTCTCAGAATGGTAACTTCAGGGCACAAAAAAACCTTGTTTATTACTACCACAGTGTCAGAGAACTATCATTTTCTATAACGTAAAAAGGATTAGAAAGCATTCATTTAGTCCATCCAGTCATATAATCTCTTAATCCTTTCCACATGATTTTATAATGGATGGCCCTACATTTTCTGCATGAATGCCTTTCGAAATGGGGAATTCATTCACCTGTGAAGAATTGATTACTATTTTTAGACAACTTTAACCTGAATATTAGAAAGCTTCTTCTTTACATAGGAAGATACTTGAAGGAAGGGAGAGCAGAAGAGAAAATATGTGAATTGTGAATTGTCAGCCCATGACGGAAAATTTAAATGAGTGCTCTGAATACCTATGTCATTTCCTTCCTGTATTACTTTTTTCCACGTAATAAATTGCCTCAAAACTCCTGCAGCTTAAAACAGCTTATATTTATTATCCTGCTTTCTGTGGATCGCGAATTCAGGCACAGCTTGTTTGAATCTTGTCACAGCATCTCTCACCAGTAGCTATCAAGGTATAAGCCAAGTTATAATCATCCCAAGGTTCAATTTTGGGAAAAATCTACTTCCAAATTCACATGATTAATGTTTAGTTTCAGTTAACTCTGAGTTAACTGGGACCCTCAGTTCCCCACTATTTGCCAAAGCCTTCCCTTCATTCTTGTTGTTGCACTAGCCCAGCCAAAATAGCATATTTCTATAATACCTGGCGACCGTTTTAACCCTAAGTATTGTGCTTTTCCAAGAGAGGCAAGTCCTTTTATCCTTTAATCAAGTGATAAACCTAGAAAGCAAATCAGTTTGGTGTCATGAAATAGAGGGAAAATAAAATAAGCCAAAGGAATATATGAAAATATAAGAAAAATATATTTAAATTCCTTAAGCACAGAATGTCTGACTGGCCCAGGAGACTAGCCCCTTCAAGGTAACAATTGAAAGGCTTGGGACTAGTGTTAAGGTATAAGAAGAAATTGGGATAGTTTTCACTGCAGCATGACCACTAAGAAAGGAAGACTTACTGGATGCAGTCTTAGAAGCCTCTAGTACACAGACCATTCCACACTCATTACAGAAGCTCTCTTATGTGTCACCAACAAGGCAGCCTTTCTCACTGTGTTCCTTGATTTCTCTGGGTCATAGGTAGGACAATAATTTGGATTAGACAATATGTGACTGCATTGCAGCTGTGGGAGCTAAGGTGAACAGGTCATTGGTGGGGAGACTTTTAGCTGTTAATTTGGTATCCATTCTCTTATTTTTCCTTTCTAGCAGAACTTCAATTTTATTCAGGGAAACAGTGTGTCTTGTCCATTTCCCTTGCTTTCTGCGCAGGTAGCAATGGGCCCAGGACTAATTCTGGGGGCTGTCATTGTGCTCTATCAGATTAAACCTCCACCTGTGATGCTGGCGTTCTGAATAGGTGCTGGTTCCAGACACAACTGCTCCAGTTTCAGCCCAGCTCCCTGAGAGTGTGCCTGAGAAAGCAGTAGAGGATGGCTCAAGTACTTGGGCCTCTACATCCACATGGGAGATGTGGAAAAACTCCTGGTTCCCGGCTTTGGTCTTGCCTAGACCCGGTCATTGCAGCCATTGGGAAATGAACCAGTGCAAGGAAGATATTCTCTCTCTCTCTCTCTGGGTGTGTGTGTGTGTGTCCGTGTGTCCCTTTCTGTTAATTCTGGCTTTCAAATAAATTTAAAAAATCTTTTTTAAAGAAGACTAATTTTGACTAATGAAAATGAAAGAGCATTTCTGGGAATACTGTTCTTTCCTTATCAAAACACCAAAAACCTGATCCTCACCTCCCCCATCTGTTTGCTCCATTTTCTTTCCATGAACTTGGTGTGATCTCTGGAATTGAAGTAGTCATCTTGCAATCATGTAGGGAAGGTCACTGAAAAGTATTCTCTGATATCACTGAGCTATTTAATCAACATTAATGATCTCCTATTTATTAAATGAGAAAGAAATCTAATATAAGTCACTGTAGTTGTGCTTATTGTTTACTGTTGCTGAATGCATGCTTATGTGGTATTATCAAGGAAAATTAATACATTAGACAATTGGAACTTCCAGTTTTGAACAGTCATAATTAACTGTGCACGCTCTGAGAAGTAAGCAAAGGACAAATAAAATGTAGGTTGGTTGAATAGATATTTTAACAAAAAGCTAAGACAAGTGCTACGAGAGGGTGAATGACAGCAAAATAGAAAGGTTTTTAGTCCCCCAAGGTATTTTGTATTCTATTTATGAAGCTCAAGATTCTCTACTGTTTCATTCTAATAAGACCTGTTTTATCTTAAGCTAATATCTGGAATTGGCAACAAAATATGTTACACTTTTAAAACGAAGACTTAAATATTTCAATTACTCTAATGTACTAAATTTCTCTAAGGATTCTATAGCTCTAGAGCTGTGACTGGAGTCTATCAAAGAGCCACATAGCTAAAGGACTTCAAAGATATTCTACTTTATCCTCTGCATCTGACCCTTACTGGACCCAATCATAACAGATTGATGCAAGAGGGAATTCCTGCACCTGAAAGAATATCCATTACCTCAGCTTTACTGCATTGTCTGTCCCAGACCTGTAGGGTTACCATTTTTATTGTTTATCACCTATAATTTGATTTACTAGACACACAAACCAAATTGTGGAAGAATAACTTTTGTGCTGCTACATCTTAAGCAGATGACAAAATTGGT
Organism: Ochotona curzoniae; assembly: GCF_017591425.1. Taxonomy (NCBI): domain Eukaryota; kingdom Metazoa; phylum Chordata; class Mammalia; order Lagomorpha; family Ochotonidae; genus Ochotona; species Ochotona curzoniae. Next base: position 35,133,099 of record NW_024465023.1, read on the forward strand.
TCCCAGACATCTCTGTCTTCACACATGGCCTCTGTAAATCCAGCTGATTCTCTCACAAACACAGAGCAGGAATTAGATTCGGAAGAACTGAGCCAAGAAAAGGAATTGAATAAAGGTTGGGGCTGAGGGAACTATTTAACACAATACAGCAGAAAAGCTACAGACATTAATATCAAACAAAATAAAATTTAGGCGTGACCACTTTAGCTGGGTGATCCTAAACCTAAATCTCAGGTTCCACAACAGTAATATTGGGACGATTATATCTACCATGGATTACAGTGAGAATTAAATCTTCCCAAACTCCTCCTATAAGGCCAGCATCACCTCAGTTCCAAAACCAGAAAAAGATACAAAGAAATAAGAGAACAGTAGATCAATATCCCTGGCTAACAAAAGATGCAAAACACTCAACAAAATACTAACTAATCAAATTCAACAACACATGAGAAAGTTCATTTATCTGAATCAAATGGAATTTGCCCTTGGTGTGCACAGGTATCTCAACATATGCAAATCACTAAATATGATTAATCACATTAACAAATCAAAGAACAAAAATCATGATTATCTCAATAATGCATATAACATCACTCAGTAATAAAAAGTTTAAGCAAACTGTGTTTAGAAGAAACATTTCTTGACAAAATCAAGACAAAATACGACACTCCACAGTTAGCGTCATATCAAAAGGTGAAATGTTGAATGCATTTCTACTAAGATCAGAAACCAGGCAAACATGTCAACTTTCACTGTTCATATCCTGGAAGTTTTATCCTGAACAATTAGGCAAGAAAAAGAAGCCTAAAGAATAAAAATTAGAAAAGTAGAATCCTAATTATTCCTGTTTTTAGATGATAAGATCTTGTGTGTGTGTGTGTGTGTGTGTGTGTGTGTGTGTGAGAGAGAGAGATCCAAAAGACTTCACTAACATAAAAAGTGCTATAGCTGAGAAAAAGCTTACAGTATCAGTCCCAATTACAATAGCCACAAAACATTTCTTTGGAATAAATGTATTCAAGGATATGAAAGAACTCTGTAGTAACAAGTAAAAGTCATTGAACAGAGAAGGCTCATACAAAAGGAAAAACATCTAACGTTTTCATGGATTAAAAGAATTAGTGTCACCTAGACATCCATAGAACTCAAGCAATTTACAGATTAAAGGCAATCTCGATCAGCATATCAAAAACAGTCATCTCAAATCTAGAAAATATAATATTAAAATTTTTGTGGAAACAAAAGAGACCCCCAATAGCTAATGTGATCTGAAACAACAAAAACAGAGCCAGATGCTCCAAAACATCAAGCTTTAAGACATATCACAGGGAGGTTATAATCAAAACAGCCTGTACGTACAGGCACAAAACAGACATATAAACCAGTAGAACAGGATTAAGAAACCCAACAGAGGGCCCAGCATAATAGCTTAGCAGCTAAAGTCCTTGACTTGAGTGCGCTGGGATCCCATATGGGCAACAGTTCTAATCCTGGCAGCCCACTTTCTATCCAGCTCCCCGTTTGTAGCCTGGGAAAGCAGTCGGGTTCAGCCCAATGCCTTGGGATCCTGCACCTGCATGAGACACCCAGAAGAGGCTCCAGGCTCCTAGTTTCAGACTGGCGCAGCTCCAGCTGTTGCAGCCACTTGGGGAGTGAACCATTGGACAGAAGATCTTCCTCTCTGTCTCTCCTCTGCCTTTCAAAAAAAAAAAACATAATTAACAAAATTAATCCACATATCTGCAGTCAACTTACCTTTGGCAAATGAGCTAACATCAATCCCTGGAGACAAAAAGAAAATAGTGCTGGAAAGACTGGGTCTATGTGTAAAAATATATGAAACAAAACACCTGGGCCCGGCGCGGTGGCGCAAGTGGCTAAGTCCTCGCCTAGCACGCCTGGGATCCCATATGGGCGCCGGTTCTAATCCCGGCAGCCCCGCTTCCCTTCCAGCTCCCTGCCTGTGGCCTGGGAAAGCAGTCGAGGACGGCCCAAAGCTTTGGGACCCTGCACCCGCGCGGGAGACCTGGAAGAGGCTCCTGGCTTCGGATCGGCATAGTATCGGCCCGTTGCGCTCACTTGGGGAGTGAATCATCGGACGGAAGATCTTCCTCTCTGTCTCTCCTCTGTATATCCGCCTTTCCAATGAAAAAATAATAATAAAAATAAATCTAAAAAAAAAAAAAAAAAAAGAAACAAAACACCTGTCTTACACCTTGTACAAAAATCAACTCAAAATGGATCAAGGATCTAACTCTACAACCTAACATCAATAAATTACTAGAGGAAAACATAGAAGAGACTCTGCAAAGATTTCTTGGAAAAGACACAGAAGCACAAACAATAAAAGCAAAAGGGGGAGAGGGCAAATTAGATTACACGAAGCTAAAAAGCTTCTGTACTGCAAAGGAAAGATTCAAAAGGGTAAGAGGCAGCCAACAGCATAAGAAAGCGTACTTACAAATTATTCATCTGGTAAAAGATTAATATTTGTGATCTACGAATAGCTTGAGAAACTAAACAACAACGAAACAAACAAGAAACAGGCAAAGGAAATGAACAGGCATTTTTCAAACGACAAAATTCCAATGGTCAACAGATGCATGAAAAGATGCTTAGGATCTCTAGTCATCATGGGAATGTAAATAAAAACCACAAGGAGGTTTCACTTTACCCAGGGTAGAATGACCACAATTCAAAAATCAAAATTAGTAAATGCTGTCAAGGATGTGTTGAAAGGTACCCTGGTCCACTGTTGGTGGAAATGTAAACCAGTACAACCATTATGGATCTGCCATATGACCAGGTCATTCCTATTTACGCCCTCTCCCCCCCCCAAAAAAAAAATTGAAATCACTGTATGAAAGTTTTGTCTTGACTTCCATTATCTTGACTTACCTCACAAAAGCTGAAATGTGAAATCAACCGTGATCGAATGGATCAACAAAATGTTGTATATGAAAACTATGCAATACTACTCAAACATAAAAAGCACAATTGTATTTTTGCAACAGGAAACCATTAAGATTAGTGAAAGAAATTAGCCCCAAAAATGAGATATCAGTTTTTTCTTTGATATGTAATAGTTAATTGAGAATACAAAAATTATAGGAATGAAACACACATCTTCTAATTCCATTGCGTTTTAGCTTTTATTGATACTCCTGTGGAACTTTGGACTTTCCATTTCTTACTTGTTGGATTTTATGGCTAGTGGTGCATTAAGCCATAATAATAAAGGCATTGAAATTATATTTTTGCAAATGTTTTTTAAAAAGGAAAAGACAAAATGAGGGAGATTCAGAGAGGGAGAGAGATAAGAAATGTTTACTTCTTAGATTAAAATTATATCTATGTAACATATGAAAATCAGTTATCTTTAATGAATAAAAATTTTAAAACAAAAACATGACTTGAAAATAAACATAAATAAATAAATCTACCTTGCCTGTGCTTGTTATGATTAGGTATTCTTTTAGTTAAAAAAAAAAAGTACCTAAAATCTTAAAAAAAAAATTTCTTAAACTAAAAAGTCCTCTACCTAATGAAATATTTAACTCTGAAGATCCAACTTAAATTCCATTTATTCTGAAATTCTATTTAAAATAGAAAAGAACTGAAAAGACACAAGATTTAATTTGCCAAAGAAGTTATTTTCTGATTATATAAAATGGTATTCAAATATTTAAAAAATAGTATAAAATGGTAACTATATAAATTCTGATTTATATATACTTTGTTCTATGAACAGTATTTTTGTCATATCAACTTGAAAATTGTGTTTACTGAATAGATACAGGGAAATATAACATATCAGTGAATGCACATATGATCTTCCTCCTTAATTAAATGATTATATTTGGCTCAAGATTAAATATTTTGGAAATTATTGTTGACCTGCCATCTCTAAAAGAAAAAGATCCTTTGACCTCCCAAGAGTAAAGAAAAAAAAAAATACAGGAATACAAGCTAGTTTGTGGGTTCTCTTAGAAGGTATGCCATTTCTTAAATCTATCCTTCTCTTACTAAATGACAGTTTCTATAGAATTAGAAGTCCAGAAATATGGGAATGTTTCCTATGTACACTTTTGGAATTCAAATCACTATCAAATAAAAAAAAAAGAGGTAAGAAAATCCTGAATTAGTTGGGTGTGATTTTAAAAAGAAAAAGTCTAATGTGGTTTAACAGAGCTGAATTAAAATAGGTTAAGTTGTTTGCAACTAGGTACAAAATAAGCTTGAGGTAGTGCTAAGATTGGCTGTAACTAAGTAGCTTTGCAATTTTTCACATCTGAGTATATAGATTAAAATCTGTCTATTAGATGTGAAAAATAATAACCCTCAGATGAGAAGACAGCAAAAATTTGTGTGTGGACATCAACAGAAACAGAATGAAGAGAAGAAACTTAGAAATGACCAGAAGAGAAATGGAAGGTTTTACTGATTTCTAAGTGATTGATATTTGAAAGTTTGTGTTCTTTTTTGTTTGTTTTGTTTTTACTTCAATTTATTATGGTTGCTTTAAAAATTATGCTAAAAGCAGAGCAAAATGTAATATTATTTGTGTTCAAGATTCAGCAATTCTCATTATATTCCTTTATTGTTCTCACAAATTCTAGCATGAAATGTGACCACATAAGGCTTTCCTGTCTAGGGTGCATAATGTCAAGAACAGATTACATGGTTCTCTGCACAGAACCAAAAGACTTAAGCAAGAGACTATTGAAACTCATAAGAGAATTTACTAGGGTAGCAGGAGACAAAATTAGTGAACCTAAATTGATCATGCTAGAATACACAAATAACTCGATGTTTGTGAAAGAAATTGTAAATAGAGTCCCCTTTAAAATGGAAATAAGGAGTCTTAAATACCTTGGTATTAACCTAACCAAAGATGTGGAAGACCTTTATGATGAAAACTATAAAACATTAAAAAAAAAAAAGAAAAGAAATAGAAGAAGACATTAAAATATGGAGAATCGTACAATAATCCTGGATCATCAGGATCAACAAAATGCTCAAATTACCAAAAATAATATGCAAATTCAACATGATCCCAATCAAAATCCCAACAATATTCTTCTCAGAAAAGATGACACAAAAAGTTCATCTGAAAACACAAGAGGCCACGAATAATCAATGATATCCTGAAGAATAAAAATCAAGCTGGAGGAATCACAATTCCAGACCTCAAGACATACTGCAGAGCAGTGGTCATCAAAACAGTCTGGTACTGTTACAGAAACAGAGAAGAAGATCAATGGAACAGGATAGAAACTCCAGACGGGAGCCCACACATGTATAGCCAACTAATCTTTGACAAGAGGACTAAAAACAATCCAGGGGAAAAGTCTGATTTCTTTTGGGACAATTGGATAACAGTTTACAGAGGTAAGAAGCAAGCCCCCTGAACCCCCAACCTGTCATCTTATACAAAAATCAGCTCTAAATGGATCAAGGATCTAAATCTCCACCCAGAAACCACCAAACTATTAGAGGAAAACATAGGAAGCACTTTTCAAGATATAGGAATGGGGAAAGACTTCTTTGAAAAGTCACCAAAAGCACAAGCGGTCAAAGCAAAAATAAACAAATGGGACTACATCAAACTGAAAACTTCTGTACAGCAAAGGAAATGATCAACAAAATGAAAAAGCAATCAACAGCATGGGAGAAAATCATTGTACACTACACAGCTAATAGTGAACTAATATCCAGGATTTACAAAGAGCTTCAGAAACTCATGGACAGCTAAACAAACAACCCTGTGAAGAAATGGGTGGAGGAAATGAGCAGGCATTTTTTTTTAAAGATTTATTTTTATTATTTTTTTCATTGGAAAGGCGGATATACAGAGAGGAGAGACAGAGAGGAAGATCTTCCGTCCGATGATTCACTCCCCAAGTGAGCGCAACGGGCCGATACTATGCCGATCCAAAGCCAGGAGCCTCTTCCGGGTCTCCCACGCGGGTGCAGGTTCCCAAAGCTTTGGGCTGTCCTCGACTGCTTTCGCAGGCCACAGGCAGGTAGCTGGAAGGGAAGCGGGGCTGCCGGGATTAGAACCGGCGCCCATATGGGATCCCGGGCGTGCAAGGCGAGGACCTTAACCACTTGCGCCACCACGCCAGGCCCGGCATTTTTCAACAGAACAAAAATCAAATAGCTAATAAACATATGAAAAAATGCTCAGACTCTCTACTGGTCAGGGAAACACAAATGAAAACCACATTGAAATTCCACCTAACTCCAGTGAGATTGGCCTATATTTAGAACTCTACTGACAATACTTGGTGGTGTGGCTGTGGGGAGAAAGGTACCCTCCTTTACTGCTGGTTGGAGTGTAGGCTGGTACAACCATTATGGAATTCAGTATGGAGACTGCTAAGAGAACTGAAAATTGATCTTCCATATGATCCAGCTATACCACTTCCAGGAAGTCTGCATATGAGAAACTGACCTGTAATCCTATATTTACAGCAGCACAATCTACAATAGCAAAGACATGCCAGATGCCTGTCAAAAAGGAGTGGACAAACTGTGATACATCTACTCTATGGAAAGCCATTAAGAAGAATGAATTCTACCATCTGCAACTAGATGGTCCCAACTAGGGACCATTATGCTCAATGAGATAAATCAATTCCAAAAGGACAGATGTCTTATGTTCTCTCCGATATAAGGCGATGTCAGCAACACCCGCATTACCGTGTATCCCGAGTCGAGGGGAGGGACTAGGGTTACAAAGAAGACAACACGCACTGGGTCATTCGTGCAAAGAGAATGCCGCTTTATTAAACTGCAGTCTGCCTTTTTATGCTCTCTGGTTCCTCCCAGTATTTTTCCAATGCTCAAGCAGCTCCTAAGACCCCCAGGGGCCTCTTGATCAACGAGAAGCAGTGACTTGTGGTTAAGCCAGGAGCTAAATATATCAGGCCAAGATTGTGCATCCTGTTACACCTTGAAACACAAGCCAAGCTGTGGAGTTAACCCTTGGGAGACCGGGCCCTGCAAGGTAACCTTCATGCAAAATACAAGATCAATAGATATATAGGTAACACTCATGTACATATAGTCATCTAGAGCAACTATATAACAGGCTATCATATCGAGATGTGAAGATACAATGCATCTCTGCTTCCAAATCAAAGTTGGACTCCCAATGAAACTGTTAACTATATATTGAAAATAGGATGCTGGATTCTGCCATTCTTGTACGTACAATATCAGGATACACTTAAATAGCAGAATGATGGACTTACAACTGTTTTTTGAGGGACTGTATTATTGAAATATAATAGAGAAAACCATTGGATGAGGTGAGGATGTCCCAGAGCCTTTGGAACTGTATCATAAAATAAATTTTTTAAAAGTAAATTCAACCAAAGATTTTTTTTTTTTAATTCAGTCAGGAACTTGAGAATTAAAAAGAACAACTGAGTGTTTGCAATTTTCCCCCATTTACAAGATAACAACCTTACAGTTTCACAAATGTTAATTGGAAGACATGAAACTTCTTGACCATAGACAAGGATTTTATTATTCATGGCACAGCAAGAATTCTGAGCATCAATTTCTGTCGGTTTCTTTTGCCAAGAAAGTCTCAACCAGGTGGCATAGACACGCACCTGTATGGGGCGAGCATGTTGGCCTAGAAGGCTAATCCTTTGCCAGTGGCACCACCATCCCATATGAGCACCAGTTCTAGTCCCAGGTGATGCAGTTCAAATCCAACTCTCTGCTTATGACCTGAGAAAGCAGCAGAAATGTCTCAAGTCCTTGTGTTCCTGCATCCACATGAGAAACATGGAAGAAGTTCTCAGCTTCTGCCTTCAAGACAGCTCAGCTCCAGCAATTGTGACCATTTGTGGAGTGAGCCGTTGGATGGAATATCTTTGTCTCTCTTCCTTTCAAATCTTCCTTTACAATAAAAATAAATATATTTTAAAGAAAAATTTTAAAAGGAAGTGCCATGTAAATATTGCACTTGCAATGGGTTTGTATCACACTGAGTAACCCTGATACAGAGAACCTAAATCTGTCATAATGAATAGTTAAGAAAACCTGTGTGACTATACTACAATGGACATCAGCACATAAATATCCGTGTATGTCCCTGCTTTCAAATCTTTAGGTTATAAATGTGTGTCATGTGCTATTTTCTTTGTTAAATTTTTATTTTTGAATTTTTGAATTTTGTGGTACAATTTCGTAGAGACTGGGATCCCCACCGAAAACTCCCACTCCCCGACAGATTTTCCCCATGTTGCTACAATAGTATAGTCATAAGTGTGCCCCAACATTGCTGGTACAGACTATGTCATACAGTCCAGCATCCCGTTGCCTCCCCATTTTTTTTCATTATTAATTACGTTGCATTATGTGATACTGCCTACACATTTCCAACAGTTTCATGGAGAATCCATCTTTGATTTGGAAGCAGGGATGCATATTGCATTTATCCCCACATCTGGATATGATAGTTCCTAGTATTCCATCACTATACATTCCCATAAATGAGAAACAATGAAATAAGGTCAACAGCAGGTATGAATTAGAACAGCAGCTGCAACAACAACAACAACAACAAAATTAAAGCACCATAAAAAAATGCGCCATTGGGTAACCAACACATGGGTGACGAAAACACAAAAGTCTCCTGGGTAAAATGATGCCACCGTGCAATCCATGAGCCAACGGTCATGTGGCAATTTAACATGAAATTTTTGAGGAAGTGCCAAAATGGTTTCCACAGAGATTAAACCGTTTTGCTTTTCTACCAGCAATGTGGGAAGTTTCTAATTTCTTCACAACATCATCAACCGTATTTTTCTGTATCCATTTTTAAATTTGAATTGTATTACTAGGTGTAAAATAATCTCATTGTGATTTTAATTTGGGCTTCCCTGATGACTAATGATTTGAGCATGTTTTCATGTACTCATTGGTTGTTTACATTCCTTGAAGAAATGAATATTCATAATTGTTGAGAACTGAATTTTATGCTATTCTCCAAAATAAATAAATAAAAAGCTTTGCATATTGCAACCCTAAGCCTCAAATGATGGTATTTGGAGATGTGGTGTTTTACTTAAGGTTTTTCTACCTAATTTTATTTGCCCACACAGAATTTGAAAAACAGTATACTTCTTTGAACAGCATGAACTACTTAAACACAGAATGTAGAGATATATATTTACTATGCATATTGGCATACTAGGATTTAAATGCCAGCTCTGCCTACACTTCCAATTTCCTGCTAATGTATACACAGCAAGCCAGCAGGTAAAGGCTAAAATACTTGGACCCCTTCCACTCATGTGGGAGAGTCAGTTCCTGGCTTCAGCTTGGCATAGGCTCAGCTGTTGTAGGCATTTGGGGAGCGAATCAAGGGATTAAGATTTTAAGAAATTAAGCTTTCTTTCTGATTTTCAAATAACTAAAAGGCAAATTAATAATAACAGCAACAAATTCCCATTGAAAAGCAAGAAAAGGGCCTGGATCAATGGCTCAGTGGCTAAATCTTTGCATGCACTGGGTTCCCATATAGGCACCAGTTTGTGTCCCAGCTGATCCACTTCCCATCCAACTCCCTGCTTCGGAGGCTTGGGAAAGCAGTGGAGAATGGCACAAAGCCTTGGGATCCTTCACTCACATGGGAGATCCAGAAGAAGCTCCTGGCTCCAGGCTTCAGATGGGCTCAGCTCTGGCTGTTGTGGCCACTTGGGGAGTGAACCAGTAGATTGCAGTTGTTTCTCTCTGTCCCTCCTTCTCTCTGCAAATCTGCCATTCGCATAAAAGATAAATATTTTTTTTAAAAGAGCAAGGAAAAATTAGTAATAAAAGAATTAGTCTTGAGACAAATGGATAAATGTTGTGTACAGAAATGTAGCATTTGAGCGTAATTAGGTTATAGATAAGGTCATGTAGATGGAAAGAATGATGGCATTAGTGTCCTTAAAGGAAAGAGATCATATTTATTAACTTTGTTGATCTTTTTAAAGAAATGACTGTCAATGTAATTTATTCTATTGTTTTCCTATTCCCTATATCATCTGCTTAAAAGCATCTTGTCCATTCTTGCCAAGTAGGATGTAGTTTTCCAGGCCAGGTTACAGTCTCACAGGCTGGATCCTCACCTAAGATGGAGCCCAGCTCAACATGGACTCCCTCATGTCAGGCCTGTTATTTCAGCATAGCAAATGTTCATCTTGGAGAATATTTCATGGACACTTGGGAAGGATGTACATTCTGCTACAGTTAAGTTGAAGTTCTGTGTATGTATATACATATCTCAGTTCTTGTTGAATTCTAGCATTGGCCAACTCTATTTCCTTGTTGATCTTATATGTAGTTATGCTTTCTGTTCTTAAAACTAGCATACTGATGTCTCCAACTTATATTACAAAATAATCATGTCAGGATTAATGTTTTAACATACTAACTGATATATTCAACAAATGTCTATACTCCTGAGTAATAGGGTTTTTATTTTAGTTTACTTTCATTGTACATAATTTTAATTTCTTTCTTTTTCCTCTACTTGCTATGGTATGATACTTTACTTATAGGGAAGTTAAACTTGTTATTGTGAAGAGAATAAATATGCTATTGTATTAATATGAAACAAATAATAAAGGGAAAGATAGGAAGTTAGGAGGGGAGTTAGAAGAGAGGAACTCCTGTGCTTTTGTATCTGTATTGTGAAAAAAGTGAAATCTATGTATCTTATATAAATTAAAAAATAAAAATACATTTTAACACATAAATTTGTCGGGATACAAACATTAAGAGTTAAAGTAATCAGCAAGACAGGGAAGGCGGTAGACATCAAGACAGAGAACAGATGGCTAAGTTGATACAAACTCCAGGGTGGGTGAATAAAATATAAGATACATAATTAACCTTCAACTGCCATAAATTAATATGTGTTAAATATTGCTGACATATATTTATGTTAATTATAAGTTGTGTCTTGTAAGTTCAAGTTCAATTTAGCAATCGTTTTTGATGTGGGATTTTGTGGAAGCAATGCTTTCACTTGCAGAAGTTGGCTAACAGCAAAATTGGAACTGACATTGTGATGCAGCAAGTTAAGCCAATATGCCGTACAGAGCATGGACTTGAGTCCTGGAAGTTCCACTTCCAATTCAGCCACTTATTCCAGTACTAGGGAAAGCAGTGGAGGGAGGACAGTCACGTGGAAGATCATATAGAGTTCCTCATCCCACTTCAGTCTGAGGCAGCCCTGTCTTTTGTAGGCATTTGGGGAGTAAACTAGGGCATGGAAGAGTCTCTCTCTCACACTGCCTTTCAAACAAACAGATCTTTAAAAAGAAAGAATATCATGACACGACCCCAGAGCACAGTCAAAGCCTGAGGAAGCAACTTCAGTTTTCTAGCAGGCAGTTCTGGCAGCCAAGGATTCAGACTCTTAACGAACAGTGGAATATGCAGAGGAGTAGCGCAATAAGCAGTCAGAAGGTGCAGAGGTTAGATTTGTCTCAGATAATGGGACAGGCAGATAGAAAAGCAGAGTGGAGAATGATGAGCCTTAGTAGACCTTGGTACCTGTGGAGGAAAAGACAGAGTAAAACTTGGTTGTATCAACCAAGTAACCATCACAGCCAAAAGACAAAAGAAAACAAACAACAATGAAAACAAAAGTCTAGGGCCCAGAGTGGTGGCCTAGTGGCTAAAATCCTCACCTTAAACGCGCCAGGATCCCATATGGGCGCCAGTTCTAATCCCAGCAGCCCCACTTCCCATCCAGCTCCTTGCCTGTAGCCTGGGAAAGCAGTCGAGGTCGGCCCAAAGCCTTGGGATCCTGCACCTGTGTGGGAGACCTGGAGGAGGTTCCAGGCTCCTAGCTTCAGATTGGTGCAGCTCCTGCCGTTGCAGTCACTTGGGGAATGAATCATCAGAGGGAAGATCATTCTCTTTGTCTCTCCTCCTTTCTGTATATCTGACTGGGTAATAAAAATAAATAAGTCTTTTTAAAAATGCCCTGAAATTCTAGTCCTGCAGATTGGGGTACATGTAGGGCATAGCAGGCACTTTAGAGTAAGGAAATGCTGTTGTGTTCTAATGGTCAACTATGTGTTTCCTGGAACCACTGAGTACTAGGTATGCATGGTATAAAAAAGGGACACCAAAATTTAACAATGTGAATAAATTCTAAACCCCAAAAGGTAGTAGGCAGAGGTTATTTTAAGTCTTGCTGGGATTTATCTGAGTGTGTCTGTGTCTCGGGGGGATTGTGGGCTTAACTACAATCTTTTTTTTTAAGATTTATTTTTATTGGAAAGTCAGATACACAGAGAGGAAGATCCTCTGTCCGATGATTCACTCCCCAAGTGACCACAATGGCTGGAGCTATGCTGATCTGGAGCTATGCTGATCTGAAGCCAGGAGCCTCTTCCGGGTCTCCCACGCGGGTGCAGGGTCCCAAGGCTTTGGGCCGTCCTCGACTGCTTTCCTAGGCCACAAGCAGGGAGCTGGATGGGAAGTGGGACAGCAGAGATTAGAAGTGTTGCCCATATGGGATCTCAGCGAATGCAAGGCGAGGACTTTATCCACTCGGTTACCATGCCAGGCCCTCAAATGCAATCTTAACACACATGTTGGTAACATATATTAAGGAATCCTCAATCTAGTCTATCAGAAATTGGAGTCATTATAGGAAAGGGAGCATATAGGCTTACTTGGCCTGAATGTCATATTTGTGCCAGGTCTTAAGTTGAAACATAAGAATTTATGTATTGTCACAAGCATATTTGCTATTGGTTCTTGTATTAAATACTTATTTATTTTACCTGTAAGTCAAAATTGCAGAAAGAGAAGAAGAGAAAGAGAGATCTTCCATCTACTGGTTCATTCCCCAAAGGGCCACCACAGCCAGTCCTGGGTGGGCCTGAAATCAGAAGCCAGAGTCCTCCTCTGGATTTCCTATGTGGGTGTAAGGGCACAAGGACTTGGATCATCTTCCACTACTTTCCCAGATGCATTAGCACGGAGCTGGATCAGAAGTAGAACAGCTAGGACTGGAACTGGTACCCATATTGGAATGCTAGTGCCACAGGTAGAGGATTAGCTTGCTATGCCACTACAGCAGTCCTTACTGCTGTTTTGTTTTGTTTTGTTTTGTTCTGTTTTGTTTTGTTTTAGGCACAACTCAGATACCATAAAACTCACTCTTTGAAAACATGCAACTTGGGCCCGACGCGGTGGCGCAAGTGGTTAAGGTCCTCGCCTTGCACGCCCGGGATCCCATATGGGTGCCAGTTCTATCCCGGCAGCCCCGCTTCCCTTCCAGCTCCCTGACTGTGGCCCGGGAAAGCAGTCGAGGACGGCCCAAGGCTTTGGGAACCTGCACCCGCGTGGGATACCCAGAAGAAGTTCCTGGATCCTGGCTTCGGATCGGCATAGCATCGGCCGTTGTGCTCACTTGGGGAGTGAATCATTGGATGGAAGATCTTCCTCTCTGTCTCTCCTCTCTGTATATCTGCCTTTCCAATAAAAACATAGTAAAAATAAATCTTAAAAAAAAAAAAACAAAAACCATGCAACTTGTCCTCAATACTTGGGCAATGTTGTGGCTACTGTGACCACTATATAATTCCAGAACATTTTCACAAAAGTTCAAAGAAGTTCTACACCATTAAGTATTTTTTTCTTCATTGTTTTCTCCTCCCAGCTCCTAGAAACAACTAATCTACATTCTGTCTCTATGGCTTTGACATGTATGGTATGTTTCATATTATATATGGGATCATATAATGTGTTATCTTTTGTGTCTAGCTTCTATTGTTTAGCATAAATTTTAAAAAGATTTATTTATTTTTATTAGAAAGTCAGATATACAGAGGAGGAGAGACAGAGAAGATCCGTCTGCTGATTCTCTCCCCAAGCAGCTGCAACAGCCGGGACTAAGCTGATTTGAAGCCAGGAGCCTGGAGCCTCCTCCGGGTCTCCCATGCGGGTACAGGGTCCCAAGTCTTTGGGCCATCATCTATTGCTTTCCCAGGTCACAGGCAGGGAGCTGGATAGGAAGCGAGGCTGCCAGGATTAGAACTGGTGCCCATATGGGATCCAAGCACATGCAAGGTGAGGACTTTAGCCGCTAGGCTCCTGCGCAGGGCCCTAGCATAATGTTTTTAAGGTTTTTCTATGTTTCAGTGTGTAATCAATACTTCATCATTATCATGGATTCATTGCAATGATAGTTTGTATTTTGTTTATCCATCTGAAAGCTGACATTTACTTTTTTTCCTCATTTCAAATTGTTAAGAACAATCCTGCTTTGAATGTAATTCACACAGATGTTTGTATGGACATATATTTTCATTTTTCCTGGATATATACCTAGGAATTGGATTAGTGGGTCATATGGTAATTTTATATTTAACTCTTTGAGGATTTGCCATTTTTTTCATTTTCAATACACACAAAACATTTTCAAAAATGGAAATACACCTGAGCCTCTCCACTACTGAGAAGTTCTCTACAGTCAGTATTGACAACTGGGATGACCTTAAAGGGTTAATGGGAAAAACTGTCCTGATATAGCACTGCCCATCCTTTCTCCCAACATATTTCCTATTTTATGCTTGCCTCACTGGGATAGAAAAATGTAAACTGGATCTTTATACATTGAATTTTTCTCATTATTGTGGTCTTTTGATGGGAAGGCATTATTCTCATTTGGGAGATAAAGCAACTGAGGCTCTGAGAGCTAAAGCGACCTGTTAACACTCTCATGGCAAGTGAGTTACTAAGGCTGCATTAGACACTAAAATTCTCATTTTTTTTTTAGATTTATTTATTATTTTTGTTACAAAGTCAGATATGCAGAGAAGAGGAGAGACAGATAGCAAGATCTTCCACCCGATGATTCAATCCCCAAGTGACCGCGAAATGCTGGTGCTGTGCCGATCCAAAGCCAGGAGCCAGGAGCTTCTTTTGGGTCTCCCATGCGGGTGCAGGGTCCCAAGGCTTTGGGTCGTCCTCGACTGCTTTTCCAGGCCACAATGGATGGGAAGTGGAGCTGCCGGGATTAGAACCGGCGCCCATATGGGATCCCAGTGTGTTCAAGGCGAGGACTTTAGCCACTAGGCCACTGCACCATGCCTGATACTAAGATTTTCAATACCTGAGGTAAGCTTGTTTCTGTTGCAGTGTGTGCCTCACATGCCTCTGAAAGAGGTAGGAAATTGCTACTATACTTGGACTCACAACCTGAATGTAGCCAGCCTCAGCAACACTGATTGTTAACGTTGTAGAGGGTGGAGAAATATGTGCCAGAGGAAAGAAGGTATGTTGTTTCTTCCTGTGAGCGTGGCATGTCTGGGAATAATTTGACTACAGGGAAGTCTTTCACGGTGTATTCACGTGTGCACAGCATGAATCCACCAAGGACCTGTCTATTCTGGACCCTGAAATTTTAAAAAGGAACAGAGCTAGGTAGGAACACCATATAGAAATCTCAATAACTAAAATAAGTAATATATTTTTCTTAATTACAATTTATTTTAATTTTAGGTTTACAGGTGGTTACAAGAAAAATGCAGATAGACAATGCATAAACTTTTCACTGTTTCCTCCCTGGTGTCCTTTGGCAGAGCTATAGTATAATGCCACAAAGAAGATACTGACATTGATGCAGTCAATACGGACCATTTTTAAAAGATTCATTTTTACTTTTTAACAATTCATATTTTTTTTTATTTTAAAGGAAGGAGAGACTGGAAGGTAGATCTTGCATCTGCTATCTCATCCACTAAATGTCTACAACAGTCAGAGCTGAGCTGATCTGATGTCAGGAGCCCAGAGATGCCTCTGGGTCTCTCACAAATGTGCAGAGGCTGTAATAGTTGGGCCATCCTCTTTCTTTGCTTTCCCAGGCTATAAGCAGGAATCTGGATTGGAAGCAGAACAACCAGGAGACAGATATGCGTCCCTTCGGGTCCTTAGCACTGCAGGCAGAGGATTAGCTTGCTACATTACAACGCCAGCCCCCAACCTCCCCAATTGACCTTGTTTTGAAGATTGGAAACTGATGCTCAGAGCAAACATGACCTGGCCAAAAATCAAATAAATATAACAAGATAATATATATTATTGAGATAAATATGTTAATCCTTCATCTGTCAAAGACATATCTGCCCAAAATGTCTCTTTAGTATAAGCCCACCAAGAAGGAAGTTCTACCTTTCCTATTTCAAGACAATGCACCAAAATGGCCTCGTTAGTAGTGGAGGGCCAGGTTAGGCTGGAAGATTCTAGAATCTATAAACAGGCATCCTCTACCTTTAAGCACTGGCATCCCATATATGTGTCAGTTGTGTCCCAGCTACTCCACTTCCAATCTAGCTCCCTGTTTATGGCCAGGGAAAACAGAGCAGGAAGAGAATCCTCTATAAAGAAACCTCAAACCTTAACAGTAAAAAGCCACCAATCCAATTAGAATTAGAATGGGCAAATTATATGAAGAAACATCTCACTGATGAGGACACACAGATGACAACTAAGTACATGAAAAGATGTTCTGCAGCATTAGCAATTTAGGAGATGCAAATTAAGACCATCATGTGATATCATTTCATATCTATCAGAAAACTAAAATGAAAAATAAATGGGACCAGTGTTGTGGTGCAGTGGTTTAAGCTGGTTAAGCTGTCATCTGAAATACTGGCCATCCCATATCAGAGAGATAGCTTGATTCTTGGCTACTACATTTCCAATCCAGCTCCCTGCAAAATACTCCTGGGAAAGCAGTGGAAGGTGGCCCAAGTACTTGGGTCTCTGTCAACTATGCAGGGAACGCAGGCTTCTTCATCCTGACACAAATACTGCCACTGTAGTTATTTGCTGAGTGGATTAGTAGATGGAAGATCTCTCGCAATACTACTCTGTAACTCCACCTTGCAAACATATAAAATAAATCTTTTTTAAAATGATAACACAAAATGCTGCCAAGGATACAAAGGAACTGAATCACTCACACGTTGCTGATAAATGTGGAAATTGATACAACTGCTCCAGAAAAGAGTTTGGTAGTTTCTTAAAAACAAACAAAACAAAACAAAACATGGACTGTCATATGATTCAGCACTTCTACTCCTAGGTACTTATCCCAGAAAAACAAAAGGAAATTTAAGTGAAATCAGCCTTATGCATATTTATAGCAGTTTATTTGAAATAATTAAAATGGGAACCAACCCAGATTTTTTTTTTTACAAAATGTGGATGTTAAATCAAACTATGATACATACATGTCCTAGAACACTGTGCAATAATAAACACTAATATATTTTTGGATGAACCTTTAGAGAAAAAAAAAAGCAATCTTCAAAAGTTAAACATCATTTGATTCTGTCAATGGAAGTATTCTTGAAATGACAAAATTATAGAAATGGGAAACAAATAAATACTTACCATGGAGTAAATACTTAAAGGAGGCAAGGATGGTATGAGCAAAGTAGGTGTGATTATAAAAAGGGGATATGAGATTCTACTGGTGGTGCAAAATGTTCACAATCCCCTGGGTTATGGCTAGGAAAGCAAGAAGATGGCTCAAGTGCTTGGGCTCGTATACTCATGTGGGAGATCCAGTTCTGGTGTCTAACTTCAGGCCAGCTCAGCTCTGGCCATTGCAGCCATTTGAGAAGTGAACCAGTGGATGGAAGACCTCTCCCTCTGTATCTCCTTCTCTCTGTAAATCCACTTTTTAAAATAAAAATAAATAAATACTTTTAAAAGGTTTATAAAACAAGTGGTAATCAATTGGTTTTTAAAAATATTTTTTAAGCAACAGAGCTCTATGTTGAAACATGCTTCTCATGAAACTCCACAATATGAAACTGGTTAACAGTTGAGTTTTTCATTGAAGCAGGAGAAAGATTGTGTTAGCATACAATGTAGAGGATTTATCTGACATTAATTTAGTAGTATGAACATCTACTCATGTAATAAGGAATATAGGGGAATTATAGGACTAAAACCATGATTTTCCTACTTGTAGATAGTCTTAGGTGTTTAAATTTAAGGTGTTTTTAATTATGTAGCAAGTTGGTCATATCAATAATGCGTTTATTTGGTATTTTCATTCCTAAGTTGATAGATACAACTTTCCCTTTGAATCCTTATGCTATAAAAGATGATCAGAAGCTAACCAGCGTGGGAGTTAAACTTCCAATGAAAAAAAAAAAAAAACCAAAATGACAACAAACTTTATGGAAAAAACATCCATTCTAATAAAAACTAACCAGTTCCAAATACTAATTACAACATTAAGAGGCAGTTATAATTCCTATCATTTACATATTTCAGAGAAGACCAATACTGATAAGGGGAATCAATTTGCTCCTGGGTCAGATAATTGAAAATAGTAAGGATCAGACTTGAATATAGGTAGTGTGTCTACAGTCTCATTACCTCATTTCTCTGCATAATGCCACTGCTGTTAGAAAAGGAAGAGCTATCTGGCAAACTCAAGTTGGGTAGTTTGCATTCTATGCAGTGAAATGTGAAGGCCCAGAAGAAGGGATACCTTAATTTATGCTCATCTTCCAATCATTGGCTGATGTCTTGTGTTTCATTTACTGAGATTCGTTCATTCAACTTAATATTTGGCATATTCTTACAATGCAACAAAACTCTGAGTGTGGTGCTGTGAAGACTCAAGCATGATTTCCATCTCGCAGCTTGCTTCCTTTTCATTTTATGAGTGGTCACTTTTCATTGTGTAGTGTCAATCTTTATATAGCTGAATCTGTCCATTTTTTTTTCCTTTGAGGTCTCTGTAGCTTTACAAGTTATCAGCCTTCGAAAGTCTCTGCTATAATTAAAGCCATTTCACCCTGAGCTTGGGGAGATAATGGCTTCAACTTGTGTATAAAATGCTACTTCCATTTGCGATTTCTAAATACGATTCCACATTATTTTCCTAAGCAAAAATCAAGATGTTATTTTATGATCTGCTTCCATTTCTGTCCACTGAAATATTTCCAAATCTGACTGTTTCAAATGACCCTGAGAATTGAGAGAAGTGGAAAGGAGGGTGAAGAGTATTAACAAATACTGAATGCCTACTATATTTCAGCCATTATGCTAAATGCTCTTCAATATAATGCTCTTTTTTACCTAATCCCCCAACAGCTCTATGAGGGAAAGGAGTGTCCTCTGGGTCATTCCAAGGTACTTCAACCTTGGAAAGATGTGAAGAAAACCTGGCAAGGCTCACTGCTTCTGGAAGCTGAGTCCCACATTTGGCTCTACAGCATGTAGCAGGCAGTTAAACATGAGAACCTGGGGGTCACTGAAGATGGACACGTGGCTTTGGTCACAAAGAGGCAAGAATTGAAGGGAGGTGGAGGGATTGAGAAAAGGGAGTGTTTTCAGTTCCCTGTCAAACAAAGCAGAAATAGATTCCATGTGAGCATCTTGGAGAATTTATCTATTTTGGAATCAGGAGAATCGGGGGAGGAAATGAAAAGAAGATAAATGAGGAGAGATACACCCAGTGAAGGCAGAGGGGGCAGTGCTGTGGCCTAAAACTCAAGAGAAGAATCACCACTTCTGTGTGATGTCACACTGGGAACATAGATAGCTCTGACCATTTCTTTTAGCGGTGGCATAGACCTGGACTCAGGACCTACTGGTGCTCTACTATCACAGATGCCAGTGACAGCTATGATAGGTTGCAGCAAAAATGAAACATAGGTGAAAGCTTTTAGTGTATAGTAAGCATATGCTTTAGAAATTCCTATTACCAGCTTATGTTTCCATGCGAAAGGGAATAATCAAGAAATCAGAAACTTTTAAAGATAGTTATCAATCTTCCTGAAGTGCCCAACAACCCTGAAGCATATCCAATAAAAGCATCATTGAATTCTAAAACAGTAGAGCTGGAATTCCAGACCAGAGAGTCCAAACCCTTCATCTTAGAGATGGCATAGCAGAAAATGGAATAGATATGTACAAAATCAAATAGCAAGTTAATTTCGTAGCTGGGTTAATTCAGATCTCTTGCCTCAATCCCCACGTGAAATACAGAATCAGTAGATATATAAACATGTATATACATATATTCGTCTAAAAGAAATTGTGTAACTGAAACTATAATACTAAGAAGGGAAGATGCAGTGCAGTATGCATTGCTACTCCTGAATAAAGGATGGATTCCCAATGAAAATGCAAAGTATAACTTGAAAATAGGATGATGGACTCCCTATCATTACCTATGCCTATAATGTCATGATACACTTAAATAGCAGAATAATGAAATTATGCCTGTTGTTGAAAAAGTATACTGTTGTTATAATATAGGGAAAACAGTAAAGGCGGTTGTATGAGGGCCTAAGGAACTGTATCATCAAAAATAAAAATTAGGGCCCCGTGCAGTGGCCTAGTGGCTAAAGTCCTTGCCTTACACACACCGGGATCCCATATGGGCGCTGGTTCTAATCCCGGAAGCCCCACTTACCATCCAGCTGCCCGTTTGTAGCCTGGGAAAGCAGTCGGGTTCAGCCCAAAGCCTTGGGACCCTGCACCCAAATGGGAGACCAAGAAGAGTTCCTGGCTCCCGGCTTTGGATCAATGAAGCTCCAGCCTTTGCGGTCAGCTGGGGAGTGAATCATTGCACAGAAGATTTTCCTCTCTGTCTCTCCTCCTCTCTTTGTATATATCTGACTTTGCAATAAAAATAAATAAATCTTTATAAAAATAAAAATTTAATTAAAAAAATTGTAGTTATATTTAAAAGACGTTTAAGAAGGGAGAAAAGGCCAGGCCTGTATTTTGGTTCAATAGGCTGATTCTCTACCTGCAAGTGCCAGCATCCCACTTCTCATCCAACTCCCTGCTTGGGACCCTGCACCTATGTGGGAAATGGCTTTTAGCTCCTGGCTTCAGATCAGCTCAGCTCTGGCCATTGCAAGCATCTGGGGAGTGAACCAGCACATGGAAAATCTTTCCTTCTGTCTCTCCTTCTCTGTAAATCTGCCTTTCCAATAAAAATATAAATAAAATAAAAAATAAATCAATCTTTTTCAAAAGGGAAAAATTTGTCATCTCCTCCTCCATTGTTTAATTCTGAGTAAATGAGAAATAAAGGAGGAAAGGACTGATGCTGGATGTTCTCAGTAAGTTGATGAATTTTTAAAGCACATCTGGCAAAAAATAGAATCATAGGTTTTCCATACTAGAGCAGCCCTGGAGTCCAGCACCCATTGTGGTGCTTGTTTGCATATGAGATTACTGAGAAAGTTTGTCTGGTGGCACAACCAGTCCCAAACACAATTCTACCTTTGCCTTCCTCTTCATAGAAGCTGATCTATGAAAACATTTTCAGATTTAGAAAACCTAAATTGAATATATTTAAGAAATCAATACCAACAAAAGTTTGTGTATAGGATTTCTTCTCTTGATCAAAATGCAAGTGCTGAGGAACAAGCACATAAGATGAAAATTCAAGAAAATGAGAAAATCCACTGTATCCTTTAGAACATGATAAATAGGAAGGAATAAGCGCAGATTTGTTAAGTGACTCACACCTACTAGGGGGTGGGAGGATGGCTAACATAAGGAAGCCAGACAAAGACAGTACTAGGTTCACATCTTGTCAGGCTTACAAAATGGTGCTTTTGAGTCTGAGTCCTTTGTTAGATATGTTCTTCTAGAATTCCAAGGATCTTAGAGAGTTAGATTCGATCGTTTTACAGATGGGAAAATGAAGCCTAGTAGGGGAAGAGACTCCCATGGACACACAGAGAGGCAGCAACACAGCTGGAGTTGAAACCAAGATCCTGAACTCAGAAGTCAATGGGCCCTTTCCGTTGAGTTCTGGAGGAAGTTGGTAGTTGGTGAAAATATACCAAGAAAAGTCAGCAGATATATGCAAAAGTACTTTTATGGCACAGTTTTCCACACTAGGGTTCATAGATTTGGAGAGTGGAAACATGGAACTCCAGTATTTCTGCTACCAGGTCTTCTGGACTTTGTACTTGAGGGATCTGGGTCACTAACACTGGAAAGTTCAGTGACATAAAGTCATTAAAAATAGCAATAATCTCAAGTGAAACATCACTTGTAAAGGCAGATGCAAGTTAAGGTTAATGACTTGCAACAGGTATCTGCTGGAGAAATTAGGAAATATTTTTTAAAGATTTATTTATTTTTATTGGAAAGGCAGATATACAGAGAGGAGGAGAGACAGAGAGGAAGATCTTCTGTACAATGGTTCACTCCCCAAGTAACCGCAACGGCCAGTGCTGTGCCGATCTGAAGCCTCCAGGTCTCCCACGTGGGTGCAGGGTCCCAAGGCTTTGCGCCGTCCTCGACTGCTTTCCCAGGCCACAAGCAGGATGGGAAGCGGGGGTGCTGCCAGGACTAGAACTGGCGCCCATATGGGATCCCCGCGTGTGCAAGGCGAGGACTTTAACCATTACACTATCACACCGGGCCCAGGAAATATTTTAAAAGATTTATTTATTTGACAAGTACGTGAGTGTAGGGGAAACAGAGAGAGAGAAAGAGACAGAGACAGAGAGACAGAGACACACAGAGAAAAAGGGATATCTGTCCCCGAATTTACTATCTAAATGGCTACAATAGCCAGGACCGGACAGGCTGAAATCAGGAGTGAAGGAAATTAGGAATTCCCTCTGGGCCTTGCAAATGCACGGCACGAATCCAACTACTTGCTGTCTTCCCAAGCACATTAGCAGGGAACTAGACCAGAAATGGAGCAGCTAAGACCCAAATCAACACTCTGATATGGATGGCAGTGTCACAGGAGGCAACTCAATCTATTCTGCCATAATGCCAGCCCCAGAAATAGGTAATTACTGTCGATTATAGTCAACCTACTTTATAGTTAAATGCCAGAACTTATTCCTTCTAACTGTAACATTTAACTTATTTTAGAAGTCATTTTAGATGTCCTGTCTCTCCCTATATACCTCATCTCATCAATGGGCTATCTGTCACTTTTGTAACAAATAATAGATTTCCAGTCCATTTTTATTCACATCTACTTATCATCACCATAATCCAAACTACCATCATCTTTTTTCTCAATAACTGTTTTCTATAGCTTTTTCTCCTGCCCCACTTAATACATTTTCCTCATAGCAATCATAGTGATCTTTAAAAAGTAGATCACATTACTTCCCTCCTTAAAACTGTGACAGAAATTAACATGTTCATAGGTGGAAACAGAGTGAGAAGTACGTCTCCATGCATACAGCACAAGAATGGATTCACAGCAAAATGGCTGATCATGTCCTGATGGTTGGGTGTTGGATTCCCCGACGTTGTCCATGCCCACATTATTGGGAGATACCTCAGTGGCAGCATAATGGACTTGTAGGAGGATTTCTCTGCACGCCCCTCCCAACAGTGTTCTATGCCTCAACGGTGACATTGTTAAAGTTATACGCCAGTTTAGACTATCCTAAAATCTGCCAAGTTCAGTAAAAATTATGCTTCAACACAATAAACTGCTAAATACTAAAATGAAAATAGACATGAGATAGCTGAATGCTATCCTGTAGCCAATTTAAGGTAGATAGAAGCCAGTTGTATACAAACTAAAATTGAAATGTTACTGAAGTAGTCACAGGATGTGGTTAAGAACCTGCATTTTCTAACATATCAGTCACTCAATACAATGTCAATTAACCCCGTAATGTTGGAAACTGTTGTTGATGTTATGTTGTGGCTTTTAATTGATCGGGAGCGATATTCTGCCAGCTCTGCCTTCAGACCAGGGATGGTCTCCCCAAGAAACTGTTGAATTGAGTTGGACAATAAGATACTGGTCTCTATGCATGGCGCGTGCTTGCATTGAAAGAAACAAGACTGGGGAGGGGACGGGGGAACATCAGAGCTTATTAAATGATGTTATAGAAGGAAATGCAATTTAAAAAAAAAGTTCACGAAAGGCATCCATTGTACAACTGGAGGCAAGATCAGTGGGGAGTGGTGGGAACTTGGGGAGAGGGTGGGGAGACCCCAGTGCCTATTAAACTGTGTCATAAAACAAAACAATAATCAAAATAATAATAATAATAGTAGTAGTAGTAGTAATAATACTCTGACTGCCATGTAGCTAGAACAACATCCAAACTTATCTCCATGGTTTACAAGATTTTTTTTTTACTGCTTGCCTGCTCAATCTACTGCTGTTTCCTTCAATCAGTCGGAGGCTTGCCTGCTTTATTGTATAGGCTAAACTTAATTATATAGGCTCAGTATGTTCCTGCTTTGGAACCACTACACAGGCTATTCCTCTTTCCTCCATCCAGATCACTGTATCTCTGACTCTTCCCCAGGTGCCCGCAACATCCTCTTTGAGAGAGGCTTCTTCTGACCACGTTACCTAAAACTTTTTCTCTATCTTCTGCTAGCATTTTGTCCTGTTATCCTTGTTTGCTGTATTATGGTCCTGCCTTCACTTTATAATATCATTCCACTTATTTTCCCCTTTCTCTGTAATTATTATCTGGTTCATCTCCATAGCATGTAAACCTCCCGAGGACACGGATTTTAGTGAGGCAACAGAACATAGTGGTTAAAAGCATGGCTCCTGGAGCCAGACTGTTTTGTCCCTTATTAGATGTGTGAATCTAAGAAAATTCCTTAACTCCTTTGTGACTCAGCTCTCCCTTCTCTACAATGGATGGGGATAACAGCACTGTATAGAGTTATTACAAGTATTAATATAACTCAGCGTGTCATGTCCCTGATATAGAGCAAGAGCACAATAAGTATTTGTTGTTTAATTGTGTGAGTCAGTTCTTGATGCCTTTTGCTTCTTTCCTTACTTTCTGCCTAATTTCCGTATAAATTCTTCCATCAGGAGGCTTTTCTCTGACTCCTTGATTACTGCCCAGGACTAAATTAATTCTCCTGTGAACCCCAACGTAACATTGATTTCTGGGTTATGCAGTTTATATAAGGGATCTTTCAAAGATTCGTGAAAATTAAGTATTATGAAAAAAAACATGGATTTCAAAAATGGCTTTAATTCCATTTACTCAAATATATTTTGAAGTGCCCTCAGGTTCATACATGAATTTTGTAATAGCTGGTCCTTGCTTAGTGAGCGCAGGGCTATGTCTGCCTTACCTACTGTGTGGCTTCTAGTGCCTAAGATGGTGCCTGACACATAATAGGTGTACAGTAAATATTTGTTTTCCAAAAACAAAGATATATTTTATTTACTTGAAAGAGGAGGAATAGGAAGAGGAAAGAGAGAGAGGATTAGATCTTCCATTCTCTGGTTTACTCCCCAAATGGCTGCACCAAATACAGCTGGGCCAAGTAGAAGCCTGGAGCCTAGAATTCCATTCAGGTCTCCCACATGGGTTCAAGGTTGGGACATCTGCTAGTTTCTCAGGCATGTTAGCAGAGAACTGTTTCAAAATCAGAGCAACCAGGGGCCAGGCATGGTGGCCTAGCAGCTAAAGTCCTCACCTTTCTCACACCAGGATCCCATATGAGTGCCAGTTCTAATCCCGGCAGCCCCACTTCCCATCCAGCTTCCTGCTTGTGGCCTGGGAAAGCAGTCGAGGACAGCCCAAAGCCTTGGAATCCTGGCTCCTGGCTTCGGATCGGCACAGCACTGGCCATTGTGGTCACTTGGGGAGTGAATCATCAGACGGAAGATCTCTGTCTCTCCTCCTCTCTGTATATCTGCCTTTCCAATAAAAATAAATACATCTTTAAAAAAATCAGAGCAGCCAAAATTTGAATCAGCACTCCAATATGGGATGCCAGCCCTACAGGCCAAAGCTTGATCTGCAGCACAATGCCAGCCTCATTGATAACATTTTTGACTGAATATTGAAAGACATTGGCTCATTTTTTTTTTCTTTCAGAATTGCTGATTAAGACATGATGAGAAATCCAATCTGTAATTTTCATTCCTTTTTATTATTTTATAAAAGATTTATTTATTTGAAAGGTAGAGGTAGAAGGAGTGACACAGAGGAAGGGAGAGATAGAAAGAAATACCTTCTATCTGCTGGTTCTCTCCCCAAATGGCTGTGATAGCTGGTGCTGGGCTGGGACAGCGCTGGGCAGGTCTGTAGTCAGGAGTTTCATCTGGGTCTCCCATGTGGGTACAGAGACTCAAGCATTTGAGATCTCCTCCATTGCTTTCTCAGGCACATTAGCAGAGAGCTATATCAGAAGTGGGGCAGCGGGGCCAGGCACAGCGGCCTAGTGGCTAAAGTCCTCACCTTGAAAGCGCCAGGATCCCATATGGGCACCGGTTCTAATCCTGGCAGCTCCACTTCCCTTCCAGCTCCCTGCTTGTGGCCTGGGAAAGCAGTCCAGGATGGCCCAAGGCTTTGGGACCTGCACCCGTGTGGGAGACCCGGAAGAAGTTCCAGGTTCTGGGCTTTGGATTGGTGCAGCACCGGCCATTGTGATCACTTGGGGAGTGAATCATCGGACGGAAGATCTTCCTCTCTGTCTCTCCTCTTTGTGTATATCTAACTTTGCAATAAAAATAAATAAATTTCAAAAAAAAAAAAAAGACGTGGACCAGCTGGGACTTGGACTAGCATTCATATATGATTTTGGCACTGCTGATTGTGGCTTTACCCACTGTGCCAGGGTGTGAGTCCTTATGATACTTTTTGAAAGCCAATTCAGAATAGAAGCTGTTATTGTACCCCTGACTCCTATCATAGGTTCACTGCTGAAGCACAGGGAAAAAATCTAGGAATTCAAACATTCTGGCCTCTGCTTTTTGAACATTGACCCATTACCTGAAAGCAAAAGCATGGGAATAAGATACTGGTTGGCTTGTCTTTTTCTAGTTTCTAGCATGTTCAGTGCTATTCATCCCAACATACCCTGCATTCGTTACCTGTTTCCTGGCAATACAAATAATGCTGACCCTTTATAGAACTACTTTTGTAAAAAAAATTCTGACCACCTGAAATCAGTTCGTGTATTTCCCTTGCTGCTAATCCATTTTTTCCAAAGATTTATTTATTTTTATTAGAAAGTCAGACATATAGAGAAGAGGAGAGACAGATAGGAAGATCTTCCATCTACTTATTCACTCCCCAAGAAGCTGCAATGGCCACAACAGAGCCGATCTGAAGCCAGGAGCCAGGAGCCTCTTCCGGGTCTCCCATATTGGTGCAGGGTCCCAAGGCTTTGGGCCATCCTCCGTGCTTTTCCAGGCCACAAGTAGGGAGCTAGATGGGAAGCAGGGTTGCCAGGATTAGAACTGGCACTTGTATGGGCTCCCAGCACATGGAAGATGAGGACATTAGCTGCTAGGCTACTGCACAGGGCCCTGTGCTAGCACATTTTTTTTTTTTTTGCTAGAAAACATGTTTTTTTTTTTCAGTTACATTGCATTACGTGACACAGTTTCATAGGCTTTGATGTTCCCCCAACCCCTCCCCGTGCCCTCCCCCCATGGTGGATTCCTCCTCCTTGTTGCAGTATTACAGTTCAAATTCAACCTTGTTGCAGTATTACAGTTCAAATCCAGTCAAGATTCTTTCATTGCAAGCATATACCAAGCATAGAGTCCAGCATCTTATTGTCCAGATAAATTCAACAGTTTCTTGGGGAGACCATCTCTGGTATGAAAGCAGAGCTGGCAGAATATCAACCCGATCAATTTAAAGCCCCAACATAACATCAATGACAATTTACAACATCATGGAATTAATTGACATGGTATTGAGTGACCAATATGTTAGAAAATGCAAGTTCTTAACCACATCCTGTGACTACTTCGTTGACATTTCAATTTTAGTTTATATACAACCGTCTGCTATACACCTTAAAATGGCTGTAGGGTACTATTCAGCTGTCTCGTGTCTATTTTCATTTTGGTATTATAGCTGAAGCATAATTTTGCTGAACTTGGCAGATTTTAGGATAGTCTAAACTGGGTTATAACTCTAACAAGGCATATATCAACAAGATGAGGTCATTAGCTGCTAGGCTACTGCACCAGGCCCTCTGCTAGCACTTTTTTTTTTTTGCTAGAAAACATATTTTTAAAAATGTTTTATTCTGATAATCTTTACATGGTTGATTAGGGCACAAAAGGTCAAGGACTATAGGAAACTTGGTAAGACCATTGTTTCCACATTATTGTTTTTATTTCTAGATCCTGGGTAAGAGGGGAGAATAAAGGGAGAAGATCCACCCAGCCTCCCACCCCTCCCAGGTCCCTGACATGGGACATGCTCAAGGGCACTGCTCAAGTGGTTTTGATAGTCCAACAGTTCTGAATTACAGCCCATCTTGCCATTCCAAACACAGTGAAATCTCTCCAGAATCCACTGGCCGACACAGTTCACCTTAGTCTCCGTTAGCCCAGATTTTCACTGCCAACACATGGCTGGGGTAGATATCTATTTGTTCTGTCCTCCATCCTATTGTGGTACCAGGTGTCCTCTGCAGGTTTCAATAGACTGCCATATCCTCCGTGTGCACTTGGATTTGCTGTCTACTGTTCCAGCTGAGCCACTGAGGAGGCTCAGCTTTGACACTTGTACTCCATGGTCAGATTGTGGAACTTGCACTTCTCTTTATGGTTGGGTTTCTGAGATCAGCAGTTCAGTTGGAGGGATCCTCAAAGAAACTTCATCTGAGGTGATCCCAGCCTGATTCCTGTTTGCGCATGCCAGTACAAAGTCCAGAACAGCCCATATCTCCAATCAGCTTATGCATATGCTGGTGGTTGCAATTGCAGGATTGGTTCTGTTTCCAGCCCTGTCTTCTACAAGAGCCAATGAGTGTTGCAGTCCAGCCTGATTCTACCCAGCACATACTCGGCCCTCACACAAACCAGTG
Source organism: Ochotona curzoniae (assembly GCF_017591425.1). Lineage (NCBI taxonomy): Eukaryota > Metazoa > Chordata > Mammalia > Lagomorpha > Ochotonidae > Ochotona > Ochotona curzoniae. The sequence continues at coordinate 35,161,935 of NW_024465023.1, forward strand.
GGAGCTACAGCCTAGTCAGGGTGACTCCCAATAACCCCAACCAGGCTTGCCACTGCCCTGGTTCTCATGCTTGCCAGTATGTACGGCAGGCTGGTCCAGTCTGTCCCACATCCCATTCAGCTCTCCTACATGTCAATGGGCATTGAAGCCTAGTTCAACCCAACCAGCCCTGCTATCCAGCCTACACACATGCTGGTGGGTGTTGTTTTGTCCAGCCATGTCTTCCCCAGTCCTGGTTTTCATGCTCTCCAGTGGGAGTGGTAACTCAAGAGGGAAGTGCCCACTATTTCCTTCCTGAGCTCACTCTCACATCATGCACTTTCCAGGTGGTTCTGCAGTTTAGCTTGACAGAATTTGCCTCCAGGGCCAGTATCTGCCAGCTGATGCTGTGGCAAAGCCCAGCCAACCCTCACCCACTCTGATCTATGCTTGGACCAGTAGGAGCCATCAATCCAGCCTGGCTTTTCCCTGATATAGCTCACATGAGGCCCACAGGTGTTGTAACTCTGCCCTATCTGGTCTACCCCTACCCCCACTCATGCTTTCCAGTGGGAGTGGTGTTCCAGCAGGGGAGCCCTCCACATTTCCCCCACCAGCTTTACCCCTTTTCCCCGGGGTCTTGCGTGTGCTGGTTGGGCGCCATGTCCCAGTTTGACATGGCCTGCCTCACCTCTGCTTTTGCCAATGGTTGCTCTGGCCTGGCCTGCCCTGCCCTGCCCTTTCCCACCCCCAATTCCAGCTTGGGTTGGTGAGGGCTAAAGCCTAGTCCACCCCAGCTGGCACCCAGTCCAAGTCATAATGTGTACTGGTGTGTGTTACTACCGGACCTGGCCTGACCCACACTCCATTCTGGTGCTCGGACTCACCAACGTGTGATGTGAACTGGCTTTGCCTGGTTCGCCTCCGACCTGTGCCAAATGTATTCCCTGGCTTAGTCTGGGCTGCTCCCTATCGTGGTTCTTGCGTTCGCCTGCATGCACTGTGTCCCAACAGAGGAGTTTCCCAGGCTCCTCCATCAAAACCATTCCCAATGCCAGATCTCACACACGCAGGTGAGTCCATTGGCCAGCCCTATTCAGTCCACTTCCTGTCCTAGAAGGAACAATGGCCTTTCCTGACGAGCTTTCAACCCATTCTGGTTGTTATTGTTGGGTATTACAGCCCAGTCTAGCCTGGTCCACAAGCAGACACAGCTTATACCCTGCTCGTCAGGGGCAAAAACCCAGCCTAGCCTGTCCTACACCTACCCTGGTCCTCAGGAGCACCAATGGGTGCTGGGGTCTAGCCCAGTCTGGGACACCAAGCCCCAGTTCTTACTTGTGTCAAGGTATGCTGCAGCCTTATCTAGACCAGAACATGGCTCCCGTTCCAGCCCTGTGCTTACCAGTGGGAACCACAACCCAGCCAGGGCATCCCCTTAGCCCCCCAACTAGGTGTGTTCTCAGCAATAGATTTTGCATGTGGCTGTGGTTGCTCTGACCCAGCTTGGCCTAATCCCTCACCTGTCATGATGTTAGCATTTGGATGCTGTAGCCTGTCCTGACCCAACCTAAACCAAATCCCACCACTCGCTGGTGGGTGCTGGAACCTGACCCTGCTCCATCTGCTCCCCTACCAGTCTTATGCAAACTGGTATGTGTGATAGCCTAGCTGAACTTGATCTGTGCTACAGCCTGGTTTGTGCCCTTCAGGTGAGGTAAGGTTGGCTTGGCCCTGCCCAGTTGCCCCCCTCCATAACCAACCCACACATTAGCCAACAGTTGGAGTTACCCTGCTCAGGCTGCCCAACATCCAGGCCTGAAACACGTGCTCACCAGAGGGAGCTGTGACCCCCAATAGGTTCCCCAGGTTCCCCAGTTCCCCCACTTGGTCTACTCTCTAACCCAGAGCTCAAATGCTCTAGCAGGTGCTAGGTCCTTCCCTGGCATAGCCTGCCACTCCATCTAAGCCCTTGTATGAGCTGGAGGATATTGCGGCCCAGCCCACCTTACACCTTGTGGTAGGATACACATGCGGGTGCTGCAACCTGGACCTGCCCATGCTATCATCAGCCCCAACATCCATGAGTGTCGGTGGGTTCCATAGTCATTCCTAGCTCAGCCTATTTCCGCCCCAACTCTTCCACCCCAAGTCCCAGCAGGACTTGTATCTCCACGAGGTTGGGCCCATTTATCTCCCGCAGAATCTACCTCTGGATCTGGTTCTCTCACGTGCTGGTTGGTGTCAGAGTCCTTCCTAATGTGTCTCACCCCTGTTCCTACAATCAGGTACTGGGATCCAACCCTACCAGACAGGCCCTCAGCCATAGCTTTGGTTTGGACTGGCAGGTGGCAGTTAGAGATGCTCTATGCTAACAGCCCATCTCGGGACTCCCATGTAGGTTAATGGATCAATCTGACACAAACAAATCATACTGACTCTCCTCTCCGAATGGCCATGTCTCAGTCCCCATGCTTGCCAGCAAGTTTGGTGACCTCATCGTTGGGAGTCACACCAGATTCATCCCTCACCTACACTCACATTGGCCTTATCCATTGATGTCTTTAGTCAGCAATTTCATACCCAAAAAACCCTCGAGCTCACCGCTGAGTGGCCAGCAGGTGGAGGCTCGCTCCCAAGGGTGCACTGGCTGTTCAACAGCCAGGACTTGGCTCATGAAGTGGTGATGGTATTCATAGGCCGAGTCCCTGGCATTGGGTCAGACCTGGCTCAGGTACTCTCCACAAGCAAGGTGCCATGCTGCGCAATGCTGCTGTCACCTGAGCCGCCAAGGTTGAACTCCAGCACATTTCTTAAACACTGTCTCATCTGTTGCAGAGTTTGGATCCATTGAGAGCTACTGAACACTTGCTATGGAAAACCATTAGCCTGGATTGGAGGTGCAGTCAGTAAAAGGGGCCAGAAAGTTATTGCTTCCTCCTCTGCCTCTCTAATATTTCCCTCCCATTTTTGTTGGCTTGGATTGCTAAGGCAAGCACATGAAACTAAGAGGCTTACTACCCTTTCTTTAAATTGGACATCTTAATTGATACAAGTAGCACAGACCTTTTTTTAAAAAAAAAAAAAAAACTTCTGGTTCTTTCAGGACTCTTATTTCTAAAATGATTGCCATCTCTTTCTAAAATCCGTGCATTGGAAACACAGGGCATGCTTGGCCATCCAAAGGTACTCTATATTTGAGTACACCATCTGGCCAGAGTTGACAGAGATTTTCAAATTCTATGTGGGAAGGAGTAGGTGAATGCAGGAAAAGTCCTCAGTATGTGTCAACCAACTTGAGTGATTCTGAATAGTCTTTGGCTCTCTAGGCCTCAACTTCTTCATCTGAGAAATAGGATTTTGATGAGGCTATAAGGAAAATATAGTTGCCAAATTATTTTGAAAGTCAGACTGTTAATTTGTTAACATACTTAATTTAAGCAAATATATACCCACCTGCAGATCCTCACCAGACATATGAACATGGCATGAAGTAAGCATTTTATAGGATGTGAATGATGGAAAAGAGATGGAACGGCAGATGTACAGAGAGGAGGAAAGAGACAGGAAGATCTTCCGTCCGATCATTCACTCCCCAAGTGGCCACAACAGCCGGAACTGACCCAATCCGAAGCCAGGAGCCCGGAGCCTCTTCCCACAAAATAACAAGTCCTGTATTCAGCACCATCATGGGAATGGTCACAGAAAGTTTTCATAGCAATGTCTATTTTTTCAGATTAAAAAACCAAGGATCAGAAAAAAAAGAGAGAGAGAGGCAAAGTCAGTGAGAGAGAGCTCCGAGTTACCTTTAATTGGGAGTAAGTGAGTCATAGTCCTTTTGTCCAAAGCTCAGCTCTCTGTGCCTGAATGTGCTTCCTGAATAATTTCTTATCTACTCTCATCTCCTCTAATTATTCTTCACTTTCCTTCATAATTCACCTCCCTAAGACAGTCATCTCATTAGTTCCATGCTTGAAAAAAAATTGTTTTACTTGGCACAGAACAAGTACTTAATACATGGTGTATGGGAGAAGTGTACACCCGTAGGATTAATTCCAAACTCTAGCCTGACATTCAAGGTATTTCACATTCCGGTTCCAATTGAGCTCTTTAGGAACATCTCTCATTTGTTGTTCTTATCTCCACCCCCCAAATAAGAACTGTGTGTTTCAGAAACCCCGGGCCACTTGTTCTTTCTTTTTCTCTTCCTGTGTGTCTCCTTTTGTTCTGGAAAACCCATTCCGTTCTATAGTCTGGCAAATTCTGTCATTTTTGAGACCTGTTTACATCTTCCTTGCTTGGATTACAGGTGATCCATTCCTGACACCTCACTGTAATTAATGGGCTACTTTTCAGTCTCAGCTCCCGCCGCACCCACCCCCTTGCTCAAATTAAAAAAAAAAAAAATCGGTTTTATTCCGTTTTTTTCCCCCCTCATTCAGTGCCTCCCTCAATATCTCCTTCATTGACTACTAAATTCGGAGCTCAGTCACAGTAAGATAGATGCATACCTGGAAGGAAGGAGGTCCCCTTCTCCCCTCAGCCTCCGCCCACTGCTCATTTCCCTAAGCTTTTGTAGCATCCAGTCCTCTTCCCCACCTCCACCCCACATCCATTTGAATAGCAAAGCTGCTATTATCTAGCCAACAACAAAACACTCCACATCACATAAAGTAATTCCTTCGCAAGATTTCTCTCCCTGCCTCAAGGAGTTCAGTAACTAGTGGCTTCTGGTAAACCTCCTGGGGGTGCATAACTGTGAGGGTCCTCAGAAGGGTGTGAATAGGCACGCATCTTGTCTCGCCAGTCGCCTTCAGGAATATTTTCCTTATTTTTTTTTCCGCCTACGGGCCAGACGAATATCCCCATTCCCTTATACTCCTCAGAATCTTTGACATAATTATCTGTGACAAATTGATTTAAAGTGCAGCTGCAGGAAGAGAAACAGGCGTATGCCGTTGGCCTTCTGGGAGTTGTAGTCCCGAAAGCCCCCGGGCTGCCTGGCTGGCCGTGGAGCTGCGGACTACAGCTCCCAGGCCTTCTCCAAGCCCCTATCACGCACAGCCTCAGAGCCCTCATCCCGGAGGAGGTGGTTACATTGTGTCTATTGTATCCCTTAGCTGGTGTATTTGTACATTTCTCTGGACGTGAAGTTGAGAGTGAAAAGCATGGCAGATGAGCAAGAAATTATGTGCAAGTTGGAAAGCATTAAAGAGATCAGGTAAGTGGTACATAGCAGCGTCCTTCCCTGCCCCCGCCCCTCTCATCCCTCGCTGCGGGAAAAGGGCTGAGTTACCAATGAAAAGTATCTATTGTTGAGCTACTTGCAGAGGGGAGCTGCAAAGGGGCCCATTCACTACGGAGTGCAGGTGACGTGAGGATTCGAGGGGGTCTGTGGACGGTCTATTTCTAGAGAGGAGAAGAAGGGAGGGGGCGAGAGAGAGGGACGGAGAGAAAAAGAAAGAGAGAAGGGGCGGGGACGGAAGGAGGTGAAGAGACCCCGCGGAGGTGAAAGAGACTGCTTGACAGATGTGGCTGAAAAGCATAGATGAAGACACGAGGCGTTGATCCCCAAACAGCTTTATTCTTAATGAGGTGGAGGTCAAGATCGGTGTTCGTGGACACATTTCTTTGAAGTACTTATCAGCTCCAAGGTGTCTTTGACAACTTGCTCTTTAGGAGTACATGTTCCCGCCCACCTCTTCGACCCCTATTCTCTCGTCCAACTTCAGAGCTTTCTAAGGGCCAAGTCGTAGCGCGTCGGGGCTGTGGCCGTTGCCAGTGACTACGGGGCAGCGGCGCTGGGGTTCTTGTGGAGGAATCCTGGCCAGCGGGTGCTAGAAGGAAGGCGCGCTCACGTTTTCCTTTCATTCACTCACCGCTTTCATCCAATCCTGAGCTCACATGGCGGTTGGGAGCTTTGGGGACTAAGGATGCGGTTGTCGGGCTGATGATGATATCCCAACAGCTACGCTGAAGCACTGGAAGTGACAAAAGTGGGAGTTGTCGGCATCCTTTTTGCTCACGCTAGGCGGTGATGATGTCCTTGCTCAGAACACAATAGCCCCTTCAGAGCTGACTGCGTGGGCCAGCACTAGGCCTTTCTCCACCTTCCCTTTTCTGCCTCAGTCGTGGTCCAGCTCCCACTCATTCTTGGAGTGTCTTGCCTTACGCTGTCTCCATAGAGTGTTTTCCAAGAATCTGGGGACAAAGTGTGGAGAGTATCATCTGTGTGCCTTGAAGAAACAAGATTGTCAGGCTGAGATTTAACCCTTAGGGTGCCTGTGGGAGACTTGTACCTGTTGCTGGTGGCAAAGCACCTTGTGTTTTTTGGAAGCCTGGTGTTTTGACTTTGTTGCACTCATTTCATCAAGAAGTCTCTGAACTTCCTTACTCTTCCTTTGCAACTGAAAAGTGATGATGCAAAGAAGTTTGATGACTTGTTCATAGGCAGCCAGCTTGAAAAGGCTACATTTGACAGGATCCCAGTCAATCTGTCTTGATTTCCCACCACGTCCCTTGGAAGGGCTGAGAAGGAAGGGTATACGTTAAATGATTTTTTTCTGCAAAATATCAGGACTGAGTGAAATGACTCAGCTTTGCAAACCTAGTTCTTTACTCACATTGGGCTTGTTGAGCACAAACTAATTTCAAAGCTCTTAGATTATTTATTTACATATTTTAAATATTTATTTACTTTTATTGGAAAGCCAGATCAGATTTTACAGAGAAAAAGATACAGAAAAATCTTTCATCTGCTGGTTCATTCCCCAAATGGTCACAAATGCTGGAGCTGAGCTGATCCGGAGCCAAGAGCTTCTTCTGGATCTCCCACGCAGGTGCAGGGTCCCAAGGCTTTGGGCCGTCCTCGATTGCTTTCCCAGGCCACAAGCAGGGAGCTGGATGGGAAGCAGGGCTGCACCCATATGGGATCCTGGCACATGCAAGGTGAGGATTTAGTTACTGAGCCATCTTGGATAATTTGATATTTACTTCTCCCAGTGAAAATCTGTGGTAGTAATTGTTACCTGTATTTTTACAGATAGCAACACTGAGGCTCAGAGAGCTTAGGCAAACTGTTCCTCATTACACAGCTAAGAAAGAAGGAATGAGTGGTGAATATTCATTCTAGAAATAAATCTTAGTTTCTATTTTTTTTTCCCCAGTTCTGGCTTGGTGTCAGCTTCTGAATAACACAGACCCTGAGTGGCAGCAGTGATGGGCTCCTGCCTTGCGTTTGGGAGACACCCAAGCCAAACACAGTCCCAATCACTGTGGGCATTTGGGGGAGTGAACGAGCAGATGGGAAGACTTTCTTTATCTCTGCCTTTCACATACATGAATAAAATTTTTAAAAAGCAAAAGTATACCCTACTATTCAGATGGCACATATATTTCTTTGCCATTAATTGCCTTTACAAATACAGTCTGATTCACCATTGTTCACAGTTTTCAACTGCTCTAAATTGTAATTATTGTTATTCTAAACGCCTTAAATTATGAGCAAAGCAGTTTCTGTTACAAAGTAATATTTTCCAAGGTAAAGCAATAGTATTAACGTATTATCATCTAACTGTGGAATGAGGTCAAGCTAAGAGCCTTACACATACCCAGACACAGGTCCAGAATAGACTCATTTACGCTCACCACTCACACATGACGGTGATGGAATTTGTAGTGACAAAAGCTTCAGGAATGTATCTGTCAGCACAGACCATTGCTGCTCCTTCCTGTGACTACATATTTAGCACTGTTTTTCCTCCAAACCAACTCCAAAACCATGCTGCAGACCTCAGCTTGCAAATCCCACACTGGTGGATTTTGCTTATGCATTCTTTGGGCTTTCAAATCATGGTCAGAAAGCAAGTCGATAGAGCAAAAGGCATAAGAAGAAGGGAGATAGGAAAGAGAGAAAGCATGGGCATAGTAATGAGGCTGAGAAAATGAATGCTGCTATTATACTGTGAACCAGAATACTTTTTAAGCTCCCTATGGACATTCCAATATTTTCTTAACATGCGCATGCCAGCCATATGCACATACTGCACTTATGTCCCAATGTAAATCATATCCATGTAAAATGATCTTCTCTTCCTTAAAAAAGAAAACAAGAACATTTTGAAAGTAGATAATATGATATTAAATAGATTGTTCCAGCTGCAATATTCTACTGTAAGTCCTTTTTTTTCTGTCTCTTTGCATTTTCCTGGATAAATATTTGTATCTTACATTTTCAAATATTATCTCCCAAGTCTCTAATTTTACTCCTTGCAAAGGCTTAGCCATATACTTTGCACAACCTGTGGAGTTTGTCTACCTAGATGCTCTGCAGATACAACTCAGTTGGGGAAGTCAATTGTTTTCTTTCCCCACTACAGTTGAGCTTGTCCCCTAAACTTCTGGTTTAATATCAAGGTACCTCAGGCCCAGCGGCGTGGCCTAGTGGCTAAAGTCCTCACCTTGAACGCACCAGGATCCCATATGGGCTCCAGTTCTAATCCCAGCAGCTCCACTTCCCATCCAGCTCCCTGCTTGTGGCCTGGGAAAGCAGTCGAGGACAGCCCAAAGCCTTGGGACCCTGCACCCGTGTGGGATACCCAGAAGTTCCTGGCTCCTGGCTTCGGATTGGCATAGCATCAACCATTGCAGTCACTTGGGGAGTGAATCATCCGACGGAAGATCTTTCTCTCTGTCTTTTCTCCTCTCTGTATATCTGACTTTCCAATAAAATAAATAAATCTTTAAAAAAAAATTAAAAATTATCAAGGTACCTCAGATTTATACCTGAAAGTCAGTGTTGACTCCTCTTTTACTCTTATAACTCATCTCCGACCTCTTACCAAATCCTGCTATCTCTGGCTTCACCATCCTACTCAAAGCCACCTCCACACTGCCCTATTTCAGGCATTCATTATTATGATTAGTTTGGACATTTACATAGTTGTATCCTTCTCCATCTGTTGAATTACTTTGCTGTTTTCAATATCTCCTCTATCTTCAGCAAGATCTACACTAAAGTATGGCATTATTAGTATTCTTTGAACACCTTCATTAATTTCCCATCACCAGTGTCAGTCTTTTTGGAATAGGCCAATGATACCTTATTAATTTCTTAAAAAAAAAACCAAATTGTTCATTGCTAGTAGCCTTTTCACACAATTTTTGAAAAATTTAAGGAAATTACCAACATTCATCTCAAAAAGTGATTAGTATACTTTGGAGAAGTTTAATTTTTATTTTATATCTGTGTGTGCATGTATGAGGTCATGATATATTTGATTCTCAGGTAATTTCTTGCTGTGTATTTGTTGGATGCACATTATACATAACCTTTCCCCACAAAATGTAATCCAGATGCACTCCTGTAATTTTATTTACTACTACTCCTTTTCATTTACCTTATTTTCTGGCCATCTAGTAGTTCCTCACCTTTTTTTTTTTTTTTGTATTTTCATTCTTTTAGGCCTTTGTTTATGCAGAACCTCCTGCTTGAATGTTCTTCCTTATTCCAAGCCTATTAAATGATAAATAACAATAAAATCCTTCATTAGCACTCAATTCTTTCCTAATTCCTGACACACACTGTCGATAAATGTTAACTGGAAAAGAAAATCCTCTCCACTCACTGTGAAGTCTTTCCTTCTCTGAAGATAATGATTTTGTAATCAGTTCCTTGGAATTACCACCTATTTGTATTCAGAATTTTTTTTCATTCCATGTGTAATTGTTGAGTTCCTCTTATCAACAATGTGTTTTAATATATGATGTGGAAATTGAATATAGAAAGATGGTAAAGGGCCAATCTCTAGAAGACTCTGATACATGTAATGATACTGATTTCAAAACATTTGATGCATAAGTCTACATTTAGAAGACTGAGAATCAGGTGAATGATTTAATATTATCTCAAGTTACCTCATTGCTAGACAGAATATAGAAGACTGGATATTAACATACTTCACATTCTACCTGTATATGTCAATGAACAGACTTGTTAAAAATCGGTTCACTCTAATTAAGCTTTTGGACAAATAATTTCTCAGGCAGAGGAATAGCAAGAATTTAGAATTTTGGTTCAGAGGGTTGCAGGTTTAGATTTAATGCTGAGTGCAGTAGGAAGCCATTATAGGACATTTAAGTTGTAAAATTATGTTGAGTTGTAATACTGTAATAATACAGTGTTATTGTATGCTAAAGGCACCATATTGTAATACAGATCTGTTGAAGTTACCCATTTGCAAAACTGAAATTTTATGCACATTATATAGCAGCTTTATATTGTCTCATTTCCCCAAATCCTAACAGTCACAATTTTACTCTTTGCTACTCTAAACTTAACTACTTCAGATATCTCCTGTAAGTGAAGTTTTTGTCCTTCTGTGAGTAGCTTATTTTATATACCATGATTATCCATGGTGTCATATTGTGGAATTTCCTTTCTTTTCATGTTTAATGTTTGTTTTCATGTAGAAAGCAAAGTGAGGGAGAGAGAGAGCAAGAGCAAAGTGAGGGAGAGAGAGAGATGTTGCATCTACTAACTCACTCCCCAGATGACTGCATAGGCAGGGTAGTCAGGATGAAGTCAGGAGCCTGAAACTCCATGTGGATCTCTAAAATGGATGGGCATTGTTTATTGCCTTCCGAGGCTCATGAGCTGGAGCTGGAAAAGAAATAGAAAAGTTGGGATGTGAACCTGTGCTCAAACATGGGATGCTGACATTGCAGGTAATTGCTTAATCAACTGTTCCACAAGCTGGCCCTGATTGCTTTCATTTTTATGGGTGAATAATATTCCATTGCATGAATATAGCACATTTTTTTATGCAGTCTTCCACTGAGGGACATTTAGGTGTTTTCTATATCTGATATGTTACAGTGAACATGAGAGAGTGCTGATGTCTCTTAGAGATATTGGACTTAATTCTATTAGTAAATATCCAGAAATGGGATTGGTAGATTATATGATAGTTCCACTTTAGCCTTACACATCATAATTATACATATTTGTGGGATATAATGTGATGCTTTTATATATTTATTCAATATGTAATGACATAACCAGGGTAATTAACACATCTAAGCTGAAAAATTAGTTACTTTTGGTAGTGAGTACAAATTCCTTTCTTCAAGCTATTTTTAAATACACAATAATTATTGTTGTTTATTATCATCCTGTTGTTTAATAAAATTCTACAATTTTTTATATCTATTTAACTTTAGCTTTGCACCTACTAGCTCAACTCTCCCCACCACCACCTTCCCCAGACTGGTAAATATTATTTGGCTCTTTACTAAATGTCCTTCAGTGGATTGATGTATAAGGAAGATTGTGGTATATATACACAAGGAAATACTATTCAGTCATAGAAGAGATGAAATCCCATTATTTCCAACGTGGATGTACCTGGAGGATCTTCTATTAAGGAAAATAAACCAGACACGGAAAAACAAATACCATTTAATGTCATTTGTACATGGGATGCTTTAAATCTTTTTTTAAAATTTATATTATTCTCCATAGAATTTGTCCCATTTCCATAGCATTCAAGGAATTCCTTATATATTTTGAAAGTTGAGCCCTTATTAAAGATATTAATTGCAATTATTTTACCCTTTCCTCAGATTGTCTTTTTACTTGATTGTTTTTCTTTGTTGTACAGAGGTATTTTAGTTTGATGTAATCTTCCATGTCACTTTTGGTCTTATTGCCTGTCCTTTGCATCCTTTAAATCATATTCATTAAAGCATTACCAACACCAAAGTCATGAAGAATTTCCCCTGTTTCCTTCCAGGAGTTTTGAAGATTTAGACCTTATGTTAGTCTTTAATACCCACTGAGTTTATTTCTATTTCATTGTTTAAGATAAATGTCAGATTTATTTTTTGTATATGGATATTCATTTTTTTTCCCCAAGGTATTTGTTGAAGGTTGTTCTTTACTTTGCAGTAGATTCATCTTATCCTTGTTCAAGATTGTTTGATTGCGTGTGAGTGGATTCATTTCTGAGTTCTCTAACCTTTCCCAGTGGCTCACACATATACAAGGAACCTTCAAACAGTGTAAGGGAAATTGCAATATTTTAAATCCATTTTTCTTGCAAATATTTGAAGCTCCATCCTATGTCTGTCTTTGGGCAAGTACCATATTACAATGACTACAATGGTCACGTGTAACTTTAAAGTATTATAAAATCAACAACTCTGGTGCTTTCAGCTTTCTTTTTCTTTTCTTTCTTTTTTTTCTTTTTTTTTCATTTGTTTTGGCTATTCGGGATCCTTTGTGGTGACATCGTGACTTTTAGAACTCATTTTTTTTCCCTATTTCTGTAAAATATATTGTTAGGATTTGATAAGGATTTCATAAAATCTGAAGATCACTTTCTGTTGTTCAGTTAATTTTTCCATTCCATGTACATGTCTTTGCATTTTTGTGCCCTCTTTAATTTCTTTCATTAGTTTATTCCTAAGCATTCTATTATTTTAAACTTAGCCCAAAGTATTTCATTCTTTTTGTGTTTTATTTTTAAAGATTTATTGATTTTTGTTTGAAAGGTAGATTTACAGAGAGAAGGAGAGACAGAGAGAGAGATGCCTTCCATTCACTGGTTCAATCCCCACATGTCTGCAATGGGCCAAGGTTGAGCTGACCTGAAACCAGGAGCCAGGAGCCTTCTTGGGGTTTCCTGTGTGGGTACAGAGGCCTAAGTACTTGAGCCATCATCTGCTGCTTTCTCAGGTTAAATAAATAGGGAACTGGATCAAAGTGGAGCTACTCTGTCACAAATCATTGCCCATGTTGGATGCTGACGTTGCAGACGTCAAATTAGCTTGCTATACCATCATGTCAACCCCTAAGTATTTTACTCATTTTTGGTGCTATTGTGGATGTGTTGTTTTACAATTTCCTTTTCATATGTATTTTTGTGTTGTTGTTGTTGTTGTTGCTGTTGCTATATGATTTGACACAAAATATTTTGCTTGCTGCTTTTGTTTGTATCCTTCTAACATCACTAAATTTCTTTGTTAGTTTTTACAGGTTTTTGTTTGTTTTGGATTGAATCCTCCAGATATTCTTCTTGTAAAATAAGGTCACCTGAAAATAGGCATAATTTTACCTGTTACTTCCCTATTTTGATAGTGTTTTTCTGTGTTGCCGAATTTCACTGGCTGGGACTTACACTAACACATTAAATAAAAATGAGCATCCTTGCCATATTCATATTTTCCCAGTCTTTCACAATTATATGTGATTCAGCTGTGAGCTTTGCATGTGTGACTTTTATTATGTTAAGATAATTTCCTTCTATTCCTAGGTACATTCTGCTATAAGTTTGCAATTCAGTATGACACTCAATACCTTCCCATTGTTCCAGTTTTCTGAATGCAAACACAGATACAGGGGCCCAAAAGTACTGCTAGTAGGATTGTGAACTGATGTTGCCATCCTCTTAAGCGAATTGACACTCATTACTTGAAATAAGAATACACATTACCTTTGTCCCTGAAATTCCACTTCTGATATACCTCCTTATCCCAAAGTTACTGAGATAAGTACAAGGCTGTTCACTTAAGTTTTACTTTAGTGATGTGGAGATGGAAGTAAAGTGAGAGTCTATCCCACAGAGAAGCAGAAGATAAAATATGGAAAATGGCTATATGTAGAAGGAATGGGTTGTGCTATGTGAAAACTCTATGTTAGAATTCAATTTATATCCTTTATATGTACATATATATATAAAATTTGATATCTGTGAATTTTCAGAATCTTCAAAAATTAACGAAAAATGCATATTGTGAAAACTGTGTAAATTTCAAAAAATTTTGCACCAAATTTTTAGTTCTATTTTCCACAAAGTTCTTTAAGTAACAATATTATATATTACACATATATCATATATAATATATAAATGCTACATACATATGTGTGTGTGTGTGTGTGTGTTTCTGCTCAATGTATCATAGGAAAATGCCACAAAATACCACGGAGTGGGTGACTTAAACAACAGACATTTATTTTCTCACAGTTCTGGAGGCTGTAAGTCCATCATAAAGGTTATAGCAGTTTCAACCTTTTTTGAGTTTTCTTCTTGACTTATGGATAGCTGTATTCTCACAGTGCTTCACCAGGCTTTTCCTCTGTGTGCATGCAGAGAGAATGAGCTTTAGATTTTTCTTTCTTGTAATGACACCAATCTTACCAGAATAGGGTCCTGCTATATGATTTTACATGTCTCAATCTCCTATCTAAAGACCCTCAGCATGTGTGGGGATTTCAAAAATTTCATGAGTATTCCATGGATTTTAAAATTTTATAGCTAAATTTGCCTGTCAATTAAGTTTTCTGTACATTTCTTTAAAATACCCTTATATAAAGGGGTAACACAATTTAGTCTCTAACAGTCTTTCTTGTCCCTAAAATTGTTATTATGGCATAACAAGTTAAACTGTTCTTGGGATGCCTACATCACACATTGGCTTGTTGGTTCAAATCTTGGCTATTTTTTTAATCTACCTTGTGATAATTGACTTGGCAATTTAGCAGATGACAGTACATGCATATGCTTCCATTGAGTTTGGGGTTCTTGGCTTCTGCTTCTCACCTCCCTGTCTTGTGCAGGCATTCGGAGAATGAATCAGAAGATGGGTGGTGCATATTTGTCTCTGTTTTTTTTTTTATGATGAAAGCCATAAGCTGTGAATGAAAAGAATCATTCATTCGTGAAAGGAATCATTCATGTGGCAAGGAAAAATAGAATAGTTAAAACAATTTTGGCGAAAGTAAAAAAATAAAGTGGCAGGAATAACACTCTTGATTTCAATACTTCTTATATTGTTGTAATTATTAAGATTGTGCAGTTTTGGTGAAGGAAAAGGTTCATAGTCCAATGGAAGAAAATTTAGAATCCTCACACTTACTATGGGAGCATACCAAAGTAATTTAGACAGAGGTGCAAAGAAAATCCAGTGACGATGGGGAGTCTCTGCAACAAGTACTGCAGCAGTAATTAGATAGGAAAAAAGAAAAACCAAAAAACTCGGCTTAAATTTTGTATCTTTTACAGAAATGAACTCACTCTCAAGTGAAAATATAAATGTAACTAAGACTTTTAGTAGATGACATAGAAAAATCACAGAACATAGAGCTTATCATATAAAGCATGCTCTCTAAATGAAAATTCAAGAAGTTAGACTTGACCAAAAAAAATGTGAGTACTCAGCTAAAGGCCTTGTTATGAGAATGAAAAGAAAGCTACCAAGGAAGAGAAAATGTTTTCAAATCAAATATCTGACAAAGAACTTACACCTGGAGTATAGGAAAAAATTTAAAAAAAAAATAAAAATGAGCCAAAGACTTAAACATTTTATGGAAAGGATATATAGATGGAAATTGGTACATGGGAAAGTATTCAACATTGCTAGCTATCAAGAAAAAAATAAATTAATATCACTTTGAGGTAGCACTATGTATCTAACATGACAGTTGAAATATGTTTGGCCAGGAGGAGGAACTGGGTCGCTCATACACTGTTGATAAGCATGTAAAATGGTAGAGCCATTGTGGCACAGTTGGCATTATCTTGAAAAAGCACCCTGGCCATTACCTGGCAGTTGTACTCCTGATCATTTAGCTAAAGAAATGAAATTGGTTTTAGATTTATTTCTTTTTATTAGAAATGCAGATTTACAGACAGAAGGAGAGAGACAAAGATCTTGATGATTCACTCCCTCTGATGATCCACTCCTCAAATAGCTGCAGTGGCTGGAGCTAAGCCAATCCAAAGCCAAGAGCCAGGTGCCTCTTCTGGGGTCTCCCATGTGGGTGGCAGGACCCAAGGCTTTGGACCATTCTCCAGCACTATCCCAGGCCAGAAGCAGGGTGCTGGCTGGGAAATGGAGCAGCCAGGACATAGACCAGAGCCTACATGGAGTCCCAGATGTTTCGAGGGGAGGTGGTAGGTTAGCCAATTGGAGGTAGAGGATTAGCCAATTGAGTCATCGTGTCAGGCCAAAGACATGAAAACTTATGGCTATAATAAAACATACATGGATATTCATTGCAGCTTTATCCATAATTGCCAAAAATTGGTGTGAGCTCATTTATTCTTCAGTAAACATTGTGTAGGATTGCCAGTGCATGGTGATAATAAAGAGTAGACCTACTTTCTTTTGTTCTGTTTTTACCTTTTAACTTTCCTATTTTTATTTCGAAAGCAAAAAAAAAAAAAAAAAAAAAAACAGCAAGAAAGGGAGAAGGAAAGGAATTGGGAAGGAGGGAGGAAGGCAGGTGGGCAGAAAGAGAATATCATTACATCCGTAGAATGGCATCTACAAATAACATGGAATCTATGTTTAAAAAGCTAATTAAAATTAAAATATAAAATAAAATATGAAACATTTTAAAAGACAGAATTTAATTCATATTTATATAAAGAGAATGGGTTGTTATATATAATTATACATATAATTTTATATAACAAATTATGTAATATGTAATTTGTTATAATTATATAGTATTATATATTATGTATATATAACATACACAATATAATATATATAATTAAACATAGTATCATATATTATAATATACAACATACAAAATATGTAATATATTACATATTATATAATACATTATACAATATATAATATGAAATATAACATATATATAGATATATATGTTATATATATATAAAATTTTAAGCACATATTGATACTTCCCACCTTCTTTCCTCCTTCCTTTCCTTATTTTTTCTTCTTTTACATTTTTGTTACAACATTATTTCAGTGTACCTTTTCATCATAGGCTTAATTCTCAATCAAACAAATAATTCAATACGTATAAATTAGGAAGATCACCAACCTGGTGAAGTACAGACAAGATCTATAAACATTAATGAACTTTCAAGGAGTCAGTTTTACTCATTCCAATTACAGTTTTGAAACTGTGTATATTAGCTACCACAAATCAAAAAAGAGCATGTGACGGTTATCTCTGGGTGACTGGCGTATCACACTAAGCATTTGGTCATAATACATCCTTTATGTTCTGCACCAAGGGTCAACTGCTTCCACTGGCCCCATCTTCCTATACTGCTGCTGAAAAGTGACAGTATCACTAGCAAAATGCCTGCAATGACATTGCTGTCCTTCTGCTATAGCGTGAGCAAGGCACCCCCAAGAAAAACTGGCTTTAAAAATAGAGGCAATTTCTGAAACCCATCTTCATAACCCTGTTTTCCTTGCCATAACCATGGCTCTTGGCCCTTCAGCCCTTTAGTCAGGTTTTTGCTATTTCTTACAACAGTGGGCAATTGACAAAGGATCCAAAACAGCTGGGTAGACATTGCTCTGCTCTGTATATCCGAAGAATGATGCTGCCCTTCTCCCCATAGAGAACAAATGCCTCACATGATTTCAAAGAATCTCTATGCCTTTGATTTACCTTGTCTACATGGCACCCAGCAGGTGAGTCTTTGGATTATGTCTATTTAATCTAGGGTTATAATGTCTTCTACCTGACAACATGGATTTCATAAACAGCACTAAGCATGGAGGGAAGAATTAAAAAAAAAAAAAAGATACAAAGACAGCTAGCTCTGTACTATGCTGATTTCTTTCTTTTTTTTTTTTTTAAGATTTATTTATTTGGGGCCCAATGGGGTAGCCTAGTGGCTAAAGTCCTTGCCTTGCACATGCCCACATGGGATCCCAGTAAGTGCAAGGTGAGAACTTTAGCCACTAGGCTACCCCGCTGGGCCCACACTATGCTGATTTATACTTAGTGTCAATGGGAGAGAACTTTGACCCCTGACTTTATTTACTGAGCATTACTTCCATCTTAACCGAATTGATGTACAATTAGAAAGGCTTTGCTTAGCCCCGTGAAATGGCATTGTTTACATTGATATTATGAGGTAGTTTATTCTATTGCTTATTATGTGATAATGTGTAATAAACCTGGCTACTCATGATGGTGTATGTATGTACATTTGCATATTGCACCCATGTATGTACACACACACACACACACTCACACACACTATTCTTGCCATATGTTGTTTGAAAGTCCAAGCCACAGTGGTGAAGGTGATAGCTCTGGTTTAAGAGTTGGGCAGAGAGGGGAGGGAAGAACACTATTATTTCTTGGCTGCCCATGGTATGCCACATACTTTGCTTGGGAATGTCACATGTCTTAACTCATTTGATATTCACATACACCTGTAAAGTAGGTGCTATTATTATTTCTGGGTCATGGATGAGGAACTCAGGGTTGAGAGAAGTGGAGTAAGATGATCATGTAATGCCATTTCCCTGCTATTTAAAAATCTAAATCTTTTTGCTTGAGGATAAAAGTTCTAAATCCTTCAGTTTCCACACTGATCAGGTTCTAGATCCTACGAACCTCCCTAGTTTAATCTAGGTCCTTCTTCCTCTTGCGATAGCTGCTCCCACCACACTGATCTTTGTTCAGTTCCTTTAATGTGGCATATTTTCATGCAACGGGACCATTGCTCATGCTGCACTCTCTATCCAGGTGTCTGCTTAGATGTCACGTTCACGTGGAAGCTTCTTGTAGCTGCTCCCTTGACAGTTTCCTTAACACTGTGTTACTGCCATTTGTTGTGTTCTTCCATCTCACTTTGCATCCTATGAGTTCACAGGTTCAGAGTATGTTTTTCTCATTAAATGAAGTTTCCTGTCCATAGCCTTTTCTATTCTGTGTTCTGTCTGTAGCACCTGCCTGACAAATGATAAGTGCTCAATAAATGTTGGTAAAAGAAGTATACATTTGTGCCTGGCATGGTAGCCTAGTGGCTAAAGTCCTCCTCGCCTTACACACACTGTGATACTATGTGGGCACCGGGATTGGAACCCATCCAGCTCCCTGCTTGTGACCTGAGAAAGCAGTGGAGAATGGCCCAAAGCCTTGGGACCCTGTACTCACGTAGGAGACCCAGAAGAAGCTCCTGGTTCCTGGCTTCAGATCAGCTCAGCATTGGCTATTGTGGACACTTAGGGAGTGAATCAGCACATGGAAGATCTTCCTCTCTGTCTCTCCTTCTCTCTGTATATCTGACTTTCCAATAAAAATAAATAAATCTTTTAAGAAAGTGTACATTTAAGCTCTCTGTAATTGATTGCTTAGTAGGTGTTCAGTAAATGTAATAAAAAAAAAACACATATAGTTGTTATTACTGTTGCCCAAGAGCTGCCAAAACAACAAACAAAACTCATTCTTGACCCAACACTGTCCCAATAGGCAGTCTAACTTAGAATGAGACAGTAAATCATTTTGAATCTCAGGTTTCCATCTGTGGGAGGATAGGCAACGTTCAGATTGTTTTGTAGGTAGCTTAGAAAGGAAGTTGAAGTCTGAATGAGAGAAGATCTAAGTGAATAAATCAATAAATGATCAAGTCAAATCAATATCATCTTTTGGCGGGACAATCGACCAGCTGGACCAAGAGCTTCCCTCAAAGGATTTATACTCCTCAGTCTGGCAATCCCAGTCAAAAACAGTATGGCATGAAAGTTAATGACATGTAGGCTTGGGTGTTAGTCCAGAATTCAAATATCAATACCCAAATTCCCAATTATATGATCCCAGGAAAATTTCTGTACTAAACTTCAATTTGGATAATATCTCAAATTGGATAATATCCAACCTTTTACCCTTTTATAAGGTAAAACAGCATATAACAGGTAAAGAATCTTTTTTAATATATAGAGGAAGATAATCCTCCCACAATGCTGCCCATCTAATAGTGCTTTTTCCCCTGTGGTTCTGTGTTATTGAGTGCTCCTTCTTCAGGCAGGAGCCACAGTAATTCTGAGAAAGGAGACAGAAACAGGCATGTGTCAGAGGCCACAGTCAGCTGTGGAGCTGCAGTTCCTGTGTGATAGACTGAGGCAAATGGGGAAGGCCACAGGCTGAGGCAGAAGGAGATGCCAAGTGGAAGTAAAATGGCTAATGACTAGATAGGTCCTAAGTTCCAGAAGTTAGGGAGCAACTGGGAGTATACAACAGGGTTAGAGGCACCTCCATCCAAAATGTTGAGCTTCTGTACCATAGCCAGGCTTCAAAGTGCTAGTTCCTTTTCTCATTTAGTCAAATGCATGCATGTTTTGAAATTGTAGTCTTAGTGTGTGCTCTTTTTCATTGAGTACCTCTCCCACACTTTCCATGCCACAAAACTTTGCCAAATATTCTATTTTTTGACGGTCTAAAAAATGTAGCTCTTTATATTAACTTTCTGCTTTTTAAACCTACTTTCTTAGAATAAATTCCTAAAATATTGTGGTAGGGATTGCTAAGCCAGAGTATATAGTTTGGATTTAACAAGCAGGAGCAGATTTTTGCTTATCTACACAAGAGAAGTATCCCACAATAATTTCCTTTCCTTTCCTCTTTAGGAATTAACAGGTAGACTCTCTAACTCTGTGCTTTGCACAATAAAAGCAATAAGCCACATGACTGATTAAATTGAAATTTTCATTGAAATTAAATAAGGCTCAAAATTAATTTCCTCAATGCATTAACTGTATTTTAATTGCTCAATAGTTACATTTTCCTAACGGTTAATGTAAAGCACAGATACAAAAATTTTTCTTGGCTACAGAAAGTATTTTGGACAGTATTTCTCTAGAACTTTTAGGAGGTCAATGTTGGCATCTTGAGTGGGGGAGCTCTCTGTGGCTGTGCATCAAAAGCATGTTCTGCCTTGAATTACTGTAAGAGTTAAAATTTGCTGCACATTTGCAAATGTCCTATGAGGGGGAAAAATTAACCTTATTTGAAAGCCATGGAACTTTCATCTTCAAAGAAAGCATCTAACATTTTGGAAATTAGTTCAGGCTGTTTTTTTTGTCTGAAAACAGGAGGCTTGGGAATATGATTTAAAAAGAAAGTCCTGTCTCAGGGCCTAACTCTTGTACTCCAGTTTCTAGTTTTATTTTTCTCCATTCTCTAGTTGGTTTGTTTCCTGCTTTTTTTTTTTTTTTTTTTTTTTTGAATTGCAGGAACAAAACTTTGCAGATGGAGAAGATCAAGGCCCGTCTGAAGGCTGAGTTTGAGGCACTGGAATCAGAGGAAAGACACCTGAAGGAATACAAACAAGAGATGGATCTCCTGCTACAGGAGAAGATGGCCCATGTAGAAGAACTTCGTCTGATCCATGCTGACATCAATGTGGTATGTGGCTGACTACCTGGAGCCCACCTCTGGGCTCTTTGAGGAAGAGTAAGCACTTTAACATTGAGGAAAGTAAGTGCTCTGCCTTTTCCTTGAGACATGGCTGTGGTCAACCTGTTGGAGCTGGCATCAGGCTGTGGCAAAGTGGAATATACAGTTTCTGAGATCCAGCCCTGGCTTGTCATTCATTTACTTTGTATAACCCTTTTGCCAGGTTCTTACTTTCCTTCTCTTCACTAGATGAGGGACTTGGTAACCTATAAGGGCTCTTTTGGTTCTGATATGTTCTCATTTTGGGATTCTAAGAGTAGAAGCGTACCTTTGGGGGGAAAAAAAGCAAAATGAGCTCTTGCTGCTGTGGTATAAGCTTCAGTGCAAAAGAGCTTCTAAGGAGGTCAAATAAATCATCTCTCGCTGCAGGGATTCCTCATTAAAGGCCTTCCTAACAAATTTTTGGGATACAGGGAATTAACTGTTTGCCAAGGCTTCCTTCTTTTGTAGTTATCCGAGCAGGGTCTGAATGGCTACCTGACTGGACTGTTGTATTGATTCCTTCACCAGGAAGGATATTGGAGAAACTAATCTGTAAGGTACTTTCCAACCCTTAAAGCCTATAACAAGGGGAAATATTTGTTAAATTCACTATTGAAGTTTCTGTTCTTGAGAAAGCCATTTGTGTGGCAATGCCCATTTCCTGATGTTATCAGGCCTAATATGAAGGAAATATGAATGGAATTTGGGCAGTTGGCACTTGAGATGTTTTCATCAGAGATCACAGATTTCTGAACTTCATGAGCAATTAGCCACTCTGCTGTCATTTTGCCAATGAAATGGATAAAAAGGTCTGAGAATCTAGGCCACCGTATCCCAAGGAAGTGTTTACCTGGGGGAAGTCCCTTATTCTCTCTTGACCCTCTGTTCTCTGACCTGTAAAATGGTGATGTGGTGTGCTAGCCATTTCATTTTTTAAGGTTCTATATTTGAACATTACTATTTACTAAGCTTTTGCTCTGTTAGCGACTATCCAGAGTCTTTTATATCTATTGAATAATTGAATATTTACTCGGACTGCACAATGTAGGCATCATTACTACCTCCATCAGGCAGATGAAGAAATCAAGGTTTTATCAGAGTCACATAGGAAGAACTTGACAGATTATGAACACGAACATAGATCGATTTGGCTCTGGAGCCTGTGTCATTATTCGCTCAGCAGCAGAGCTTCTCTGAGAACCTGGGAATCTTTTCTTTGTCTGTCTCACTTTATTTTCTAGATGGAGAACACTATCAAACAGTCTGAAAATGACTTAAATAAGCTTCTGGAATCTACCCGGCGGCTGCATGATGAGTATAAGCCACTGAAGGAGCATGTGGATGCTCTCCGAATGACTCTGGGCCTGCAGAGGCTGCCTGACTTGTGCGAAGAGGAGGAGAAGCTGTCCTTGGAGTAAGCTGACTGCCCCTTGGCCTTAGAACATATCCCCCCCACCCACACATATGCGTATGTATACATACATAAAACCTGGACAGCCTGAATACCAGGGTATTTAGTGCTATCTCAGGCCCATCAGTGACTGACCTAATTCATGATCCTGGCCTCATCTCTGTGCTTGGCTGTTAAACCAGCACAAGGATGATTAGACTAGAATTCCCAGATGACTTTTAAAAGCCTTTGGGTGATTTTGGAAATATAACATTATGGCTGTGACTCTTGTGAGGTCAACTCAATTTGGAGAAGGTTTCCAGACACCTTTGTAAACACAGAAGTCTGAGCTTTCATGATCCCCAAGGAAAAGACTGAGATTTCATCTTAAGACCAATAGTTAAGAATGAGGCTCAAAGAAGCCAGAGTTTAGCAGAGTAAAAGGAAGGGTTCCCCAAAAGCACAGCAGGTTGTATATGGAAGCTATGACTCCTTACTTCTAGAGGTATGCCAACATATGCCTGAGGATACTTAATTAGGAGTACTGCAATGAATGTCCTTTGAGGACCTTGCTAGCCCTGGGATTTCTTGATCTTCTGGGTCTATCAGAGTAAACAAGTAGGAAGAAACACCTTGCCAGACTGACAATGGGCCTGGCAGCAAGGGAGAAGAACCTTGTTGGGGAGGGTTCAGGGATTTTCCAAAGTGAGCTGTAACTCAAACCATGGTTCTGTGGCATGTGAGTCTTTAAGAAGGGCAAGGTTCTCCTTGCTTTCAGAATAATCTACCCAATATCTCTCATCTCCAAAGTTACTTTGAGAAGCAGAAAGCAGAGTGGCAGACAGAACCTCAGGAGCCCCCCATCCCCGAGTCCCTGGCCGCTGCAGCCGCTGCCGCCCAACAACTCCAAGTGGCTAGGAAGCAGGACACTCGGCAGACAGCTACCTTCAGGCAGCAGCCCCCACCTATGAAGGTGAGTGTACTGGGTTCCCCCACCTATGAAAGTAAATGTACTACGTAGGTGTCATTTAAGAAGCAAAGTTTCTTCCCATGGAATGGATCTGTGGGAGACTGGGTCTCAGGGTCTTGGCCCTGTTTACTTTCAATCTTCCTTAAACAATCTTTGTGACATAGATGAAGGGAAGACCATATATGCTATTTTGGACTAATTTGTTTGAATCTTGCATTCTCAGAGTGGTGCAAATTATAGGGAGATTGATGAACCCTCTGAAGTATAATTTCTGAAAGTTAGAAACATGACTCTTAACAAATTTCAATGGGTGTGTGATATAAATAGGAAAACAACAGAATTACAAAGCGGATCCCAAGAGTATTTGAGGAACTGATATGGTTAGGAAAGCAAGGAAATGTTGAAATAAATTTGCAAAGTGTGATACATACCTGGGTTATGTCCTATATAGCAATATAACTGCAATCTTCATGATAACCATTTCTTACTAACAGAATTAATTGCACCTCTGTTGGGTAAAAAACAAATACAAAAATCAAGATGTGATATAGCATCGCAGAATTTTGGCCCTCATCAACAGTGACTAGTCAAAGGGACTTCTCAGGTAGGGTTAGCAAACTACAGCCTGAAGGCCAAGTCTGACTTGCTGGCCATTTTTCTTTAAAGTTATGTTGGTACATATTTATACAAGTTTGTTCATGCATTGTGCATAGCTTCTTTCATATAATAGTTAAATTTGAGTAAATGTGACAAAGACCATGTGGCATAAAAGCCTTGACCTTTACAGAAAAAAATTTCCTTTTACCCCTGCCTTAGAAAATAAAATAATTCTTAGACAAACCTCATAAGGAATGTTCTAGTATAGATGTGAGTGGATATATACTTCTCATTTTGTATTATTTCCAAGTTTTTCACAGGTTTTCTCAAAGACTCCTTTCTGATTTGGGATTGTGTTTTTCACTTCATCTTCTGTGGCCTCCAAGAGTACTGTTCCTACTTAGACCTTATTTGTTATTCAGTGTCTCCTCGTGATGGGAAATCACAACTACTTTCTGGAGCCCTGGAGATCAGAAGTCAGAGCCACAGCCTAAAAGAATCTTATCACTAATGCTCTTTCTCCTATGCCCTCCACCAGGCCTGTTTGTCATGTCACCAGCAAATTCACCGGAACGCACCTATATGCCCTCTGTGCAAAGCCAAGAGTCGATCTCGAAACCCCAAAAAGCCAAAGCGGAAGCAGGATGAATGAAGAGAGGGAGAACACGTGGAGCTGTGCTGATCAGAACCCCTCCCTTTGGCCAGTTATTGATGTCCTGATGTGAAATAACTTGTTCCCAACCCCACTGAGTCTCCTATTTAATGTGATAGAAGCACAACTCTTCTCTCACTTTGCTGTTATTTCTTTCTGCTCTTGGGTTTACTAGTTTAGGAGGAAATGTGGTTCAGGTGCTAATAATGGTGTGTCTGATGATCCTTTCTGTCTCGTCCACATTTCCACTTCTGCCACTGGTTGGAGCTGAAGGAAGGGCAAAAGTCCTCAATGGAATTCTCTGTCTCCTGTGCCTGGGGCCTAGAGCCTGTAGGACTGAGGGCTGGGAGAGGCCATCTCCCTGTACTTTTGCCTTAGACTCTGAAGAGACAGTCTTCTTGCTGGACTTTCAACAGGTTGGGTGTATATCTTTCACTTTTAGGTTCATCTCATCCTTAAGGTCTAGAGGTAGCTTATACCAACCCTCCTTTGCATATTCATTTGGGAGATCTGGCTGTCATTCTGTAGTTTTCCCCACCACATCTCCTGGGCGTACAAAATTTCTTGGAGATCCGGAATTCTGTAGCTCTTTACTTCAAACCTTTATCTTTGCAGACCTGCACTCAGAACTCCCCATGGTGAAATCAGGAAACCAGACCCACTGTACAAGTACTGCCTAACTCACCACCTAAGTCGCTATGGAGGAGGACTCTGCTGAGGGACTGCCTTAGGCTGAGACAAACATTTGTTTTGGCTTTTGGTGTGCACCTCCCCAATGATGTATCAAAGGAGAGGAGTTGATTTACATTCAAGTGCCAATTTCACTTTACCTATACAGGGTAAAGGGTACCCATCCCATCTCTCTCTCTCTCTCTCTCTCTCTCTCTCCATCCCTCCCTCACTCCTTACCTCTTTCTTTCTGTCTCTTATGGGTCTGCCCTCTTCTGTAAAGCAGCCTCAGCTCAGGCCAACTGCTGGCCATTTCATTCCTGTGGATTTTGCAGCTGGTCTTCCCTCCTAAAACAAAAGGACCCTATAATTCTCTTCTCCCTCAAAGCTATGTCTCCTTGTCATGTCACTCTTTAACTTAAAGGATGGGGATGGAGACTGCTAACTGGAAAAGTATTAGCTCCAGGTCTCAACCCCTGGAAGGAGGAGGGGGTATTTTTCCTCCCTTTCTTAGCTGTAGTTTTAAGTTGCCACAGTGTCTGTGTATTCATAAAATAAAATGTTCCTCTGCTCTTTGATAATAAGAGCAATAAATCTCTACAAATTCTTTTAAATAAACATTTGTTCACTGGAGTAAATGCTGACTGAGTGCCTACTGTGTAGCAGATAATATGAAAGATGTATAATTCCATCTACCATTCAGGGTAACACTTTTCTACTCTTACTCCATCTTGCAAATGAAAAAGCTAGGCAGCACAGTGCAATAATTTACTCAGTTTTTATAAATACCTTCCAATTATTCAACACCTATTTTTTTTATATTTTTTAAGCTTTATTTTCATTATTTTTCTTATTGGAAAGGCGGATATACAGAGAGGAGAGACAGAGAGGAAGATCTTCCATCCGATGATTCACTCCCCAAGTGAGCGCAACTGCCGATACTACACCGATCCAAAGCCAGGAGCCTCTTCCGGGTCTCCCACACGGGTGCAGGGTCCCCAGGCTTTGGGCCGTCCTTGACTGCTTTCCCAGGCCACAAGCAGGGAGCTGGATGGGAAGTGGAGCTTCCGGGATTAGAACTGGCGCCCATATGGGATCCCGGGCATGCAAGGCGAGGACCTTAGCCACTGCGCCACCGCGCCGGGCCCTTCAACACATATTTTTGTCAGATTTCTATGCAGACACTTTATATAAATGATCATATTTGATTTTCACAACAATTCTTACAAACTAAGTGCTTTTATTGCGGTTTTCAAAAAAAAAATAGGAAACTGAACATTGCAGGCATTTACTTATATAGAGTGAAACAGCTAATAATAAGAATTTTGAGTTTTGAAGTCAGATTTGTCTGATTGCAGAACACTTTTTTTTTCTCCATGAACATTTTTTTGTGTGTGTTGCTGTTTTAACTTTGGTCCTTTTGGGAATGACTTGAATAGTGGGGATGGTTAAAATAATTCTGGGCCTGAAAGGAACAACTAGGTATCCTGTGACTGATGTGAGGATATAAAGGTCCACTGTCCTGTATGAATATAATACAGAGGTGTCCTAGCTTCAAAGCTCCCAATATGGTAAACTGAGGCTGCCATCAACACTACATGGCAGGTCAACAATCTTTCTCTCTGTTCAATCCTAATCCTTTCCTGAATCTTTTATTTTTCCCACCTGTCTATTCCCTTCCTTTGTGTTAATCCCCAAGGGATATTTAATTAATATCCTGTCTACCAAGTTGTCTTAGTGCCTCTCAAGAAACCCAATAGATGACAAAAACCTCTCTGTGCCTCAGTGATCTGTTATGGAAGATGGGGAAAATAATAGCAGCCTTCAAAGAGGTTGTTGTGAGCAATTCTAGGCACACAGAAAGAAATAAGTGTCGGTCTCCTTCTCTGCCCTGTATCTCTGAGATTGAGACAATGGGATGACCCTTCAGAGGAAAACTGATTCATCTTGCCTGACATTGCATCATCACCCCAGATTTGCTTTTTGAATTCTCCAGGTTCACTTTGGGCAAAGGGGGGCACAGTTGGTCAATGGGAGATATACCCTAACCTGTATGAGTCTCAGTATATCACCATAAAGTATAGGGCATTTTTTTTCTGCATCATTGGCACAGTAGAGATTAAGTCTGTCGATTCTGCTGTAGTGAAGGTAACAAGTCTTGAGCTCTGAGGTGAACCTGTTCCTAGGGACCCTTCTGAATGAGAAAGGAGTAATTGCGTATTGAGCACTTTGACTTGCCAACCACTTGGTATGGTATTAATGTCTCATTTAGTGCTTTGGGTTCATTTATCTACTGCTATGAAACAAACTACTCCAAAACTTAGTGGCTTCAAGCAATCACTATTCATTTGCTCATGATTCTACAATGTTTTAGTAGGACTGGCTGGGAATGGCTCATTTCTATTGCATGTAGTATTGCTTCAGGTAGCTTAGGTGGACCTGGAGGATCCAAGATTGGTGGACCTGGCAGTTCAGCTGGGGTGGCTAGAACAGCTGTTCAATCCCCTTTTGTAGTCTTTTATCCTACAGGCTTTTTTTTTTTTACCCCTACAGTTCCTTTCCATCGGGGCCCACCTGAAATTAGACTAGACTGTGAAACTAAAACTAGGAGCCCAAAAAAGCCTCCTTCCTTCCAAATTAGCTCATTTCAAGTATTTGTTATATGATTACAAGCTGAAAATTCTTACAATTTACATTTTGTGGTTGTTTGGGGGATTAAATAAACTAACATTTATAAAGGAATATTGAAGGTATTTATTTGAATTTTGGAAGAAATTCTAAAGTCTTTAGGATAGGATTTGTCTGCAACAGTCAGTTGCACATTTCAAAACAACTAGAGGAGCAGAGCTTAAAATTTATCAACACCAAGAAATGATAATGTTTTAGGATATAGAAATTATGATGAATGATTTGATCTATACACATTGTACACATGTATTATGCATACATGTATCATTGTATACAATTGCACATATGTATCATGTGTGCTATAATATCATATATAATAATATCATATATATAACTTAGAAAGCAAATATTAAAATACAACTGAAGTACAACAATGAAATCTCAGTAGCAATACTCAGTGTCTTAAATATATTGATAAGTAAATTGAGGCTCACAGAATTCAAACGTCTTCAAATTTAGATCTGACACTACTACCCTACGAAAGTACAAAGAAGAGCATCTGGCACACACACAAGAGTTTTCCTTGACACTTCATGGCTTCTTCTAGACTCAGAGTCTGAAGCTTGAATGCGAACCTTGTCTTGCTCAGAGTCAATGGAGAGAGGAGGGAAACCAAGGTAAATGCAAACTCTCATTTCAATAGGAAACCACTGGAGTTGCCTTTCACTACTCAGGATAGCCTTTACTCTTTTGGAAGGGCCATTTTGGTGGTTTCCCTGCCCTGCTTGTTTGTTTTCATTCTACTCTATGAACTAAGCTCCCAGAGGACAAATCTTGCTCCATCTGCCTAGACAGTCTTCTTTGCAAGGAGTGGTTGGGCTGCTGAACCTGGGAATACAGGCTTGTAGAAGCACATTGTAGATAAGTATCTTCTAATAAGTATTTCTCATCTGGCTTTCACGTGCAACTTCCATAATTGAAGTGGAGACATTAAAGAGAACTTCCAAAGGTCATTTAATGACATGCCCCCCCTCCCTCACCAGGCAAATTTTTAATCCAAATAAGCCTGAAATTGAGAAGCAGAATAAACAGGGGATGTAAGGAAGGATGTCACCAATTGCTCAATCTCAGGCTTGCTTCCTTCTAGCTGCCTTGACGTGAAACCAATGACATGAAGAAGGTGTCTTTTCAGGAGAGACAGAACTAGCTCCAAGTCAGTGCAGCTACATAATATCCCTTTGTGGTCAATGGCATTCTAATGTTTTGTTACTTCTGTTACACACACGCACAGACACACTTGCATACACATTCACCATTACTCTCTGGGCTCCCTCATTCCACCCCACTGCATTCTTCCTCCCTCATTCCCTAGCCTCAATATTATGCATCACCATTTGTGCTCGAGGGAATTCATGAATGGAGGGGGGAAAGGTATTCCCATTGCTGCAATTTTTTTTCCCCACAGTTTTCCTTAACCTTCTTTACCCTGACATTTCTTGAAGGCTTAATCATGTCAAATGCATCCCACTATCCTACTATACTGAGCATTGAAGATGTATGAGAAACATTTTCCTACAGCCACACCTACCCTGCTCTTTGGTCTCTGGACCAGTCAAAACCAATCCCTTCACCTTTGTTTGCATCTGCCCTTTCTTGCTTCCTTCTTACACAGTCTGCTAATTGTCCATCTTCTTTCCCTCAATACCAAGTATTACCGCTGATACTTTTCTTTTGAATTTGGACAAGATCAAGTAGTTCTCTCATTTTAGAAAAAACAAATCAAAACAAAAGAAACAAAAGGGAATGCAGCAGAGGGAAAGGGAGTGAAAGGGGAAAAAAGAGAAAAGAAACTTAAGACTCTGTCTTTCGCATCCTATCCTCTTAAGTCTTTCATCCAAATTTCCAGATATCAAGATATTTTATTCCCACTTTCTTTTTCTTTAAAGATTTATTTATTTTTATTGCAAAGTCAGATATACAGGCAGGAGGAGAAACAGAGAAAGATCTTCCATCCAATGATTCACCTCCACAAGTGACCACAACAGCCGTTGCTGTTTCGGAGCCAGGAGCGAGGAGCCAGGAACTTCCTCCAGGTCTCCCACTTGGGTGCAGGGTCCTAAGGCTTTGGGCTGTTCTCAACTGCTTTCCCAGGCTGCAAGCTGGGAGCTGAATGGGAAGCAGGGCTGCCAGGATTAGAACCGGTGACCATATGGGATCCTGGCGCTTTTAAGGCAAAAACTTTAGCTGCTAGGCCACCACACATGGCCCTGTTCCCTGTTCTTTAATTCTGCATTCCCATCCCCAACCATATAGCTTACTCCTTTGGAAGATCTCAAGTAAGTTTTGCTTTATGAGCACTAATCGATTTGAATAAAGCCTGCTTGGTAATTCTTTCTCTGTTGTGTCAACTGTTCCTACACTGTTAATACTGCTCGGCCTTTTGCAATTTTTTATTATAGGTTCTTCCTCCCGGCATAGCCATTCTTGGAGACCCTTGTGCTTCCTGGAGGCTTACCTTCCTTGTGGTCTTCTTTTGTCTTTGCATTTTACAAAATACCTTCTAATTTATCATCAGCTCTGTAGTTACAACAGTCCTCTTGGGGGTTTTCTGTTCAGTAGGCCCTGAGACATCAAGGGGTTAGGCAATGGTATTCTTCGGCCACAGAAACACCAAAGACAAGCTGGTGAGAGATGTCCGTTTATTTGGAAGAAGTTACAAGCTTGTATAGAGTAGGAAAGGGCGCAGGCAAAAGGGCGATCCCAACAGTAGTCCCACCTAACAACAACATGGTGACTGGTTGGAAGGCATGTCTATCTCTCTGGACCCTCCAATCAAGTCATAGGTCATGTTCCATATGCAGGGCAGGAAGCTGTGCCTCAGGGCATGGGCAGATGAGCCAAACCTTACATGCATACATAAGCTAACACCTGGGCTGGAAGCTACGTGTCCAGAGCAAACTTGTTACATGTGTCTGAAAAACAAGGTAAGTGTTACATTTAACTTCCTAGAGTTGTTTATCAGGGAAGTCCTAGCACAGCTCCTGCAAGGACAGAGAAGAGAGACTGGGCAGCAGCCGGCTGCTTTAGCTGCTCAGTGAACAGGCCAGGTTGAAGTCTTGGTTAGCCACAAAGATCATTGTCAGGAGGTTCCTCCAGGGACATGGTGTGCCATGTGCCTATGGCCTTCCACAGGGCTAAGCAGGCAGAGATCCAGGGGTGCTCTACAACCACTGCTTGGGTATCTATAATTTTTCCTCTGATATTATCCTTGAACCCGAGCCTCAGACAAAAGAATAGCAATGGCTGGCATTTGTTTTGCATTTGCAGTGTCCCGAGATCTGTACCTGCTTTTTTTAATGCTCATTTTCTCATGAAACGGTCATTATGTGAATAAGTTTCTCATAGCGATTTGGAAGATAGAAGAAAGGGTGATATTGGGACAGAGAGGTAATTCGGGTGGCTATTACAGCAGTCCATGGAAAAGACAAAAGTGTCTTGAACTAGTGCCATGTATTGGGCATGGTGTGAGGGGGATAGATTCAGTATAAAAGGGAGCGGAAGAGTTTCCTTATGCCAGACCTTGATGCCCACACTTACTCCTCAGATTCAACAAGTGACAAAGATAAAGTCACAGACTTTATGTGGTCTGTATCGTTAAGAGAAAGAGGTTAGGATCGTTGGTTCTCCAGAACTGGAACTGACTCCTAGCCTTGGAGTTGAAAGGGATAGTCATGGCAGAGGTAATTTGTAAACTGGAGACCATGATTCCTATAGTAAACTCAGTTTGGTTTTTTTTTTTAAGATTTATTTTATTTTTTATTGGAAAGGCAGATATGCAGAGAGGAGAGACAGAGAGGAAGATCTTCCGTCTGATGACTCACTCCCCAAGTGAGCGCAATGGCCAATGCTATGTGATCCGAAGCCAGGAGCCTCTTCCGGGTCTCGCACGCGGGTGCAGGGTCCCAAAGCTTTGGGCTGTCCTCAACTGCTTTCCCGGGCCACAGGCAGGGAGCTGGAAGGGAAGCGGGGCTGCCGGGATTAGAACCGGCGCCCATATGGGATCCCGGGCGTGCAAGGCGAGGACCTTAGCCACTGCGCCATCGCGCCAGGCCCAGTAAACTCAATTTGTAGGACTCAGAATGTTTCTTCCAAAAAGTATCCACTCATAGAGGTTGAATGAAATGGTCAGAATAAGAGAATAAAGCCAGGGCTTGCTGAGGGTTGATGAGAGAGAGAGAGCTGCTCCCTATGCAACTCCAGGATCCTCATGCTGGGAAAGATTTCCCTTTAGTGAAATGCCCAGATGAATAAACACATAAATATTTCCCAGGATCCAAAATAATCGGGGGATACAAATTTGTGGTAGGTGGGAGAAATTACAACTGAAGAAATTTTACTATGTTTCATGAGTTATTTTATTTTTACTAAGAATATTTGACTTTTGCAAATGAAACCAGACTATACATATCACTGCACGCCCACTCTAATTGCTAATATTAAAAAGACTGATGACACCAAATTTTGCTAAGAATGTGAAACAACCAATCATTTCATACAGCGCTAGTGGAAATTTAAAAGCTCATAATCGCTTTGGAAAGAGACCTGGAAGTTTCTTCAAAGACAAAATAATCACCTACACTGTGACCCAGATCTGTCACTGCTAGACACATACCTTAGAGAAATGCAATATATACCCACTAAAACTTAATTTATGAATGTTTATAGAATCAAATTGAGAAACTTACTAACATGGATGAATCTTCAAAACACATGCTGATTGAAAGATGCCAGATATGACGATATACTATGTGATTGTAATTATATGAAATTCACAAAAGAGACAAAACAACTCCATGGTCAAAAAAATTTGAGCAATGTTTATTTCTTGGGGCTTAGGAGTGAGGATTAATAGGAAAGGAAATACAAGAAAATGTCTGGAGTGATTCCTGTATTGGGAATTCTGAAGACTACCTCCATGTTAGGTGTTTTGATAGGAGGATTCATAGGACTCAGCATGCAGTCTTACTGGTGGCTATGATTTATTATAATGAGAGGTTACAAAGAAAAATCAGCAATGAGAAAATACATGTACAGTGAATTCCACAGGAAATGAGATCTAAGTTGCCAAGAGTCCTCTCAGTGGAGCCTTGCAGGGTCCATTTGATTACACCAGCAGTTAACTGTGACAACTATGAAGTTTTGTCTAAAGGCCTGGGGGCTTTAAAGAAATAATTTGGCGATCTGTCATAGGAGACTTGTCACAGAGCTGTATTTTTGATATGTACACAAATTTCATTCCTCCAAAAGAAAAGTAAGCGTGAAGCATAAGCTATATTATTTGCATAAATATTGAATATACAGTCAGACATTCCTAGCATGGAATTGTGGGAACTCTCCCAAATGGGAATTCCAGATAAACCAAGTGCTGATCTGTAAGTATATGTAGGCCTTTCAAAGGATATCAGTCAGGCATAAGTCAACTATTTTGTGCACAGTGGCGTTTTTCTATATTTTATAGGATTTTGGGTAAAATAATACTCTAAGCTTGATTCTAAAAGCTTAGAGAATTGTAGCTTTAAAATTTTTATATTTGGGCCCAGTGCAGTGGCCTAGTAGCTAAAGTCCTCCCCTTGAATGTGCTGGGATTCCATATGGGCACCAATTCTAATCCTGGAAACCCTGCTTCCCATCTAGCTCCCTGCTTGTGGCCTGGAAATGCAGTTGAAGACAGGGCAAAGCCTTGGGACCCTGCACCCATGTGGGAGACCTGGAAGAGGCTTCTGGCTCCTGGCTTCGGATTGGCACAGCACCAGCCGTTGTGGTCACTTGGTGGGGTGAATCATTGGACGGATGATCCTCCTCTCTGTGTATCTGACTTTGCAATAAAAAAATAAATTTAAAATTTTTTTAAAGATTTATTTTTATTTTTATTGGAAAGGCGGATATACAGAGAGGAGAGACAGAGAGGAAGGTCTTCCGTCAGATGATTCACTCCCCAAGTGAGCACAACGGTCAATGCTATGCCTATCCGAAGTCAGGAGCCTCTTCCGGGTCCCACATGCAGGTGCAGGGTCCCAAAGCTTTGGGCCGTCCTCGACTGCTTTCCCGGGCCACAGGCAGGGAGCTGGATGGGAAGTGGAGCTGCCGGGATTAGAACCGGTGCCCATATGGGATCCCGGGCATTCAAGGCAAGGACCTTAACCACTGCGCCACCGCGCCGGACCCTAAATTTAAAATTTTTATATTTAACTGTATGTAAACGTTATCCAAAAAGAAAGAACTCCCCCATAAACAATTTTAAGCTATAATCAAGATACATGTAAATTTTGATGACAACCATATTTAATGATGTAGTATACTGGTAGGAGGTAATTAATTTTGAAATGCTTGGCTACTTAGGTGAATTGATGGATGATTAGGTAAGTGCAGCAAAATGCTAATTGTAAGATCCAGGTGGGTCATTTGGGCATTACCTACAGCATTTGATGTATTTCATTACACTTTCATAATATTTAATAGTGTTTTCACTGTAGTTTCATAATAAAAAGTTGGAGAAATAAAATATGTGGTGCTGTTACTCCATCGTCTAAAAGCATTCAAGATACTTTACAATGTGACTTCTTACATAATCGGATGGATCCCACTATTCCCAGTGAATTAGCAGAGCACCAAGAAGAGCAGTTTGTATTTTCGTTTTTGGTGACCAAACTGCCCCTGTTTTCCTAGGCCTGTTCTGGTTTAAAAATGAAAAAGTCTTATGTCATAGAAAACTTGGATCGCTGGCCACCCTATTGGACTTTAGAATCTAGCTGCTTTGCTTTTTCCCTCACATATGCAAAGGCCACCTATTACTTCTAATTCATATCATAGCCAATTTAGTGATTCAACAGCTCAAGGTCTGTATCGAGTCAATTCAGTCTGCTATTTGAATAGATTCTGCCCCCTTCTGGTGACAAGCTGCCTCTGTTCTAGAACCTCTGCCACAGAGCTCTGCATTCAGCGCACTGGCAGTTGTGCCTGCTCTTTCCTCTGGCACATCTCACTGCGGTCCTGCCCACTCGTGCCTGAAATCCCACAATCCTGACATCTCCAAGGACACCGAAGAACCGCTTTTGGTCTCGGATTCTTATTGCCAACTCCTGACAACAGGCATTTCTGCATCCTGGTAGTATAACAACACTGCCCACCAGGAGGCATCTGGGTTCCATTTAGAAACTGAAGGGATGCCTCCACAGCAGGCAGCAAGCTGTATTCATTCAAAAGGAGCAAGGAACAGATGCTCCTAAGCAAAAGCACCTGTACAAAATTAAGAGCCAGGCCCAAGGGGCGTGGGCTCCAAAGATGCAAATAATTGCTCATATGCTTCTAAGAGTTGTTCACAAGAGACGCCGCCCTTTGTGGCAAACTAATCTGGCAGAGTTCCAAGTTCTTTAAAATCACGATTTTCCAAGACTTAATAGCCCTGTACGTAGTCTGATGCTTTTTGATGTATTTCCTTCTGTGATACTGTACTGGGGGCGGGGACAAGGGGGATGAAGACACATCTGAAAGAGTCAAAATAAAGCACTCTTTACCATTAGCATTTACTGTGGTTAGCATACAAATTTCATTTTATGGGGCTCCGTGGTGTGCCCCAGTGGCTAAAGTCCTCACCTTGAACACACCGGGATCCCATATGGACGCCAGTTCTAATCCCGGAAGCTCCACTTCCCATCCAGCTCCCTGCTTGTGGCCTGGGAAAGCAGTCCAGGACGGCCCAAAGCCATGGGACCCTGCACGTGTGGGAGACCTGGAAGAAGTTTCAGGTCCCCGGCTTCGGATTGGTGCAGCACCGGCCCGTTGCGCTCACTTGGGGAGTGAATCATCGGACGGAAGATCTTCCTCTCTGTCTCTCCTCTCGCCTCTCTGTATATCTGACTTTGTAATAAAAATAAATACGTCTAATAGGAATAAATTTTACAAAATTTATGCTGAATATACGCTGAGAAATTTAAAAAAAATCAATCTTTAAAAAATTTTTCATTTCATTTAAATTTAAATTTCATTTAAAATTCATTTAAAGTTCATTTTAACCCTCGCAACAGTTCATAAAGGTACATGCTCTTGTTTCCATTTTATACAAAACTTAAATACAATGTGCTTAGGTTTCTTCCCCAAGGCTGTGTAGTAAGTTGAACAGTTTGGACTAAGAAATTAGATACCAAAACCTGAATATATAACTCTCATCTCAAACAGGTCCTTCATATTGTCTTCTCCTGAACGCAATCACTATAAACTTCACAACAGATGAGACCCTACCCACAGCAGAATTTGGCAGTGAAAATATTGCTTAGAAAATATTGCTTTCCAATTTTTGTGACCTGTTACACACAAACTCAAAATCGTCAGAGACCAGAGAGAACTTCAGCTGCTACACTTATTATTGGAAATAAGCGTAACATATTTAACCTGTGTGTGTGTAACACTCAATAATGATAGCATTGCTCTTATTACAGTCCATCCCTGCAGAACACCACAAGCAGCCTGCCTACGTAGGCAGAATCCATGCACAAATTTCTAGAGGGCACATGGGAATTTAAACAGGAATAATTAGAAAGTAGTCACACACAGGCCATTTCTATCAACCATATTCCAGAAAAAAAAAAAACCACCTGTAGCCAATTACTAAAGAAAACCTATGACATTCTGTTTCCAGCTATCACTGTCTGTGCAACTTCCCTCATTTTCCAGTGCTGACTTCTCTGCCTTGATCTGCCTAGAGGGCAAACTATCTTTTAGTTAGGTGTCAGATCCTGCTAATTTCTATGGAGGACTAGAGAGTAGAATGAAAGAAGTCCAGATTTTCTTTTGTTTCTTTGTTTGCTCTTAAATTTTGTTTTTGATGGTGTTACAGAGGTGATCAGGGTGAAAAGGGTCAAGAATTAGGGGAAATTAGGCAAGACCATTGTTTGCTACATATTTTCTTTTTAGAAGTCTGGATTTTCATCATAACCATGGCCAACTTCAGTATCCGGCGAAAAGGGCTCAGGTTGAAAGTTATGAAAAGTCTCTTTCCATCTCAAGAGTACCCAAGAATACATTAAATTCTTCCACGTTCAAGTCCACGTTCAAGTCCAGGGAAGAGCATTGTGTGTTGGAGATAAGGATGCTCAGTCTTTGGTCTGGCCACTAAGCCACATGAATGCGTTGGAGGCATCCTCATTCTTGTTTCCAACTCACAGCTGCTTAAGTCGGATCCTTTGCAACACACATTATTGGCTCTGTGATGTTGACCTTGGTCTTTTTTCTGATCTTCTTTGGGCCTTAGGATTGTCAGTGATTGAATCGATGATTGGACTTCATTTTACTTCCTGGCATGCTACGTTGGTGGTTATGCTTTGACTGCAGTCTCTAAGAATACAACTTTCACCCCAGGTACCAGCTTTTCTAGATAGACCAGACTATTCATGACCTTGCATTTTGTGGGAGAAAGGCAATCAGGCATCCATTCTTTCCTTCTTTCTCCTGCCTTAAATCCAAACCATAGGGCCTGGCACAGTAGCCTGGTGGTTTTAAAGTTCTCACCTTGCACACACCGTGAACCCATACGGGCGCCAGTGAGTGTCCCGGCAACCTACTTCCCATCCAGCTCCATGCTCGTGGCCTGGGAAAGCAGTTGAGGACGGCCCAAAGTCTTGGGACCCTGCACCTGCGTGTGAGAGACCTTGAGGACGCTCCTGGCGTTCGGATTGGCTCAGTTCCGGCTGTGGTGGCCGCTTGGGGAATGAATCAATGGACAGAGGATCTTCCTCTCTGTCTTTCCTCTTCTGACTTTCCAATAAAAGTGAAACAAATCTTAAAAAAAGTTAAAACCATATTATGCCAAGCACTTCCACAGCGAAAGAGTTCTGCCTTGTAAATGTGCTGTGATGCTCAAGCCTTTCTTTCACGGAATCTGCCCTGGAAATCACTGACAGGAAGAAAAGAGGCTGGTAGACATCCAATGTGACCCCAAGGGCTACTTTGGAGATTTTTTTTTTTTGTATACACAGTAGACAACTGTGGTTACCCTCTAAAGTTCCTTTTGAGATTCCCCAGCAACATTACAAAGTTGAGTCATGATTAACCATAACATTAGGGAAGTATGGAGGAGGGTGGAGGGAACTAAATGCTCTGCTGCAATGTCAGCTGAAGGGTGACTACAGATGATTGATGATGTTTTCTGGTGCATACATTTAATCCATCTGCTAAATGCCAGTTTAGACAAACTCATCATTCTTCCACTGAAGTTTAGAGTTGGAGGAGGTAAGAGATGAAGAAAATTAGCTTCAATTTCGTCTGAAAGCCCAGGAACATAATGGTCGTTCAATGAGCCTAGAGCTCTTAGAAGCCTGTACTATGTTATGCAAACAGTTATGATCAGATTCAAAATGAGGAAACTCAGCAGCTGTTCACAGCTAACCTGGTAAATAAACCTCAGCAAACCCTGAAGATTCAAAAATAAATCCAATAGGACCCGGTGCCGTGGCCTAGCAGCTAAAGTCCTCCCCTTGAATGCACCGGGATCCCATATGGACACTGGTTCTAATCCCAGCAGCTCCGCTTCCCATCCAGCTCCCTGCTTGTGGCCTGGGAAAGCAGTCAAGGACGGCCCAAAGCCTTGGGACCCTGCCCCTACGTGGAAGACCCGAAGAGCTCTTGGCTCCTGGCTTCGGATTGGCTCAGCACTGGCCGTTGCAGTCACTAGGGGAATGAATCAATGGACAGAAGATCTTCCTCTCTGTCTCTCCTCCTCTCTGTATATCTGACTTTCCAATAAAAATAAATAAATCTTAAAAAAAAACCAAATCCAATAATTCCCATGTGATCCCACACAAATCTCTTTAATAACCTGCCAGACATCAGAATCCATTTCTTATTCAGTTGACCCCATTAGATTCAGGTGAGGGTAATTTAGAACAGGGATGCTACTTAAAATTATTTTGTCTAATTTATCCTGAAGCTAATTGCAATATTGAACCTTCTGAAAAGGAGCTAGCATAATATCACAATTTGTGTATTACAGAAAATATGTTAGATCAAGAATTTCTCCTGAGTTCCAAACTATTCGGGTTTCTTGATGCTGCTTTTGTATTGATTCATCTCTATAACAAGTACCTTCATAGTGGTTCCTACTTTTCAGGATCATGGTTAAATTACTGAATCCCCAGTAAGGTCAAAGAAGCCTCTCATGCCACAACATCTAGAGGGCTCATGTGTTGATGAGTGTGGTCTAGAGAGCTTGGCATAAAGGAAATAAATGCCATAGGACAGATTTGATAGGTTTTGGCAGAGAGATCCATCCCCACCTTGGAAGACAGACTGAATCACTCTCAGGGACAGGCTGGTGTTCACTGCTCATGGTCCATTTTTTAAAAAGAATGCACAACTTCCTTCTAGTTTGAAATAAAAGCCTGTTAAACTTTTATTGTTTCTTCATCTGAACCCCCAACACCTTAATCTGTCCACATCCTAGAAGACTTTGCTTCTGGAATTTTATAACTTGTGCTGTTCTGCCTGGTGTACTGGTACAAATTTTTCCAGTTTCCCCATTTTGTCCCTCAGCTCCTCCTGCTCATCTGCTTCTGAATCCTGTAGAGGCTTCATCCCTGAGACCCTAACCTGCCTCCCTAACGTGTATCTCTTGGTCCATTGCTTTAGCATTTAACCTGATAGAACCATTGATTCTCACTGTCCTTGCCCTTCTTTATACTGATTGGAGAGACTCAAATCAAGCAAGAATCACTTACTTTGATTGTAATGAGCAATCAAATTTCACTTGGAGTACTTCCCAGCAATGTGTTGTCCAGACCCAAGTATCATTCATGGTCTTCATCTTTATCTGGAACTTCGTCATTGCCCAGCTAGTCTCTATTCACCTTCCTCTCTTGCTTTCTCAGTGAAGAAAAGCAAGAATTGTCATATAGAGGCCAACTTAATGCTTCATATTCCATAATACTAAGGTAACAGAGCCTTATAAAAAGGAAAGTTTGCGGTTCAGCTGAGCTTGACTCTCGGCTCTTTCGTTTTTTGATTGTGTGACATTGGAAAAGCTAAATATGTCCCTGAAGTTTCATGTACTCTGCAAGATATGGAAAACAGTGTTGTGGAAAATTCATCTGAATTCTTAAAAGACATTTTTGGCAATTATTAGGGATTCAGTAAATGAGGTCTTGTTTTTCCAGTGCTCTGGCACCCTGGCAACACATCTTTTTTTATTTATAAGATGTATTTATTTTTATTGGAGAGTCAGATATACAGAGAGGAGGAGAGACACAGAGGAAGATCTTCCGTCCATTGATTCACTCCAGAAGTGGCCACAACAGCCAGAGCTGCGTCAATCCGAAGCCAGCAACAAGGAACTTCCTCCAGGTCTCCCACGCGGGTGCAGGGTCCCAAGGCTTTGGGTCATCTTCAACTGCTTTCCCAAGCTTTAAGCAGGGAGCTGGATGGGAAGCAGGGCACCAGGACACTCACTGGTGCCTGTATGGCATCCTGGTGTGTGCAAGGCAAAGAGATTAGCCGCCAGGCTACCGCACCAAGCCCTTGGCAGCACATCTTAACTCTCAGACTCACTGCTTGCTAGGAAGAAATTGCTGACTGAGCTAATGCCTTGATGAAAACCTATTCAGGACCTGGAGTGAGCTTGAACTTGGAACAGACACTTAAGGTTTCAATTAGACTAGATTCTCAAGTCAAAAGGTTCTCAAAGAAATCATATTAGAAATATCCCACAGTCTCTGAGAAATGAGCAACCTTCACTTATTTTTCTATATAGTCATTGATGCTTTCTTCCAAAATAAGATTCTGTAAGCAAATTCAAACTTTAGCTTGTAAAAGGAAATTATACCCCTACTTATCATTGAGTTTTCAGTTTGCATAAATTACACAATCATAAATCCAGAAAATAATTTTCTATCTTACTCTCAAAATCTATATGCAATCTCTATGCAGCAGCCCTAGAGACGACTTCTCACTCCTTTTGACAGGCATCTGGCTTGTTTCCTTGTCTTTGCTATTGTAGATTGTCCTGCAGTAAATATAGGATTACAGATAAGTTTCTCATATGCAGATTTCCTGGAAGTGGTATGGCTGGATCATATGGAAAATCAATTTTCAGTTCTCTTTGCACTCTCCATACTGAATTCCATAGTGGTTGTACAGCCTACACTCCCACCAGCAGTGAAGGAGGGTACCTTTCTCCCCATATCCACATCAGCAGGGGTTGTTAGCTGAGTTCTGAATGTAGGCTAACCTCACTGGAGTTAGGTGAAACCTCAATGTGGTTTTCATTTGTATTTTCCTAACAGTAGGGAGCCTGAGCATTTTTTCATATGTCTTTTAGCTATTTGATTTTTGTTCTGTTGAAAAATGTTCGTTCGTTTTCTTTGCTCATTTCCTCACGGGTTTTTTTCCCCCCCCTTTGCTGTCCATGAGTTTCTGAAGCTCTTTGTATATCCTGGTTATTAGTCCTCTATCAGTTGTGTTGTGTTCAACGAGTTTCTCCCATTCTGTTGGTTGCTTCTTCACTTGTTAATTGTTTCCTTTGCTGTACAGAAGCTTTTAAGTTTGACGTAGTCCTATTTGTTTATTTTTGCTTCCTATGCTTTCCTTTAATAATTTGATGGTTTCTGGGTGGAGATTTAGGTCCCTGATCCAGTTAGAGCTGATTATTTTGGTATAATGTGACAGGTGCAGATCTTGCTTCTTAATTCTGCAAGCTGCTATCCAGTCATCCCAACAGCATTTGTTGAAGAGACCAGACTTTTTCCCATGATTTTTTTTTTTTTTTGTCAAAGATTAGTTGGCTATGCATGTGTGGGTTCCCTTCTGGTGTTTCTATTCTGTTCCATTGATCTTTTTCTCTGTTTCTGTATCTGTACCAGTCTGTTTTGATGACCACTGCTCTGTAGTATGTCTTGAGGTCTGGAATTGTGATTCCTCCAGCTTGACTTTTATTCTTCAAGATAGCTTTGGCTGTTCATGGTCTCTTGTCTTTCCAAATGAACTTTTGTATCTTTGTTTCTATTTCTGAGAAGAATGTTGTTGGGATTTTGATTAGGAACATGATGAATCTGTATATGGACATTTTGATGATGTTGACCCTACCAATCTAGGAACATGATAAGTTTCTTCATTTTTTGTTGTCTTCTTCTATTTCTTTTTAAAAATATTTTATTGTTTTCATCATAGATGTTTTACACATATTCATGTAGTTTAATTCCTAGGTATTAAAGATTCTTCTCTGCTACTTCAAAGGAGATTGCGCTTACAATTTCTTTCTAGGCCATAGAATTATTTGTGTACACTACTGCTACCGATTTTGTATCCTGCTACCCTGCCACAGTTTCTTATGAGTTCCACTGATCTTGCCAGCACCTGCAGATCATAAAGTCTGAGGGCCACCTGGAGTTGTCTTTTGTGGGGGCTGTAGAATGCTACAACAGAACTATTTTCTCTTAGGTTCCTGTGCAATGTGCTATGCTGAAAGTGATTTTACTCCCAGTTTAGCACTTGTGCAGCTCAGCTGTTGTCTGTTTGGTCTAACA
This sequence comes from Ochotona curzoniae, assembly GCF_017591425.1. NCBI lineage: Eukaryota > Metazoa > Chordata > Mammalia > Lagomorpha > Ochotonidae > Ochotona > Ochotona curzoniae. The sequence goes on from NW_024465023.1 coordinate 35,204,610, forward strand.
GTATCTGGTCCCATGAAAGTGGCACCCGAGCCATGGCACCTGAGCCAAATGGCACCCAGTGCATGTGCAGTTTACCACTGTTCCTTCTGTCCTCTCAGCCCTTGTCCCTCTGTGCAAAATGGTGCCCAGTGGGACACTGACGGAGTTCTGGGGCTGCTGACTGTCAGATTCAGTGACCATACAGACCCTGCAGGATGCAAAACTTGAGCTGCTCTCCCTGTGGAATCAGCTCAGTGCAATTAGTTAGAAACAAGTCTGCTCTTTGCTGTCCCTTCAAATCCACACTCTCTGCCCCATTTTACAATATGGCACCTGATCTCTGTAAGATTCACCCTGCCACTGAACTGCCCCGTGGAGTCATCTGTTCCTTTTCTGTTGTTGGCTCAAACAAATCAGCAGGATGGGCAGTTCTTAGCCTGTATTTGCCTATTGAGCTCCCTGTGAATTCACACTCCCAACTGGCTGCTGCAAGAGCTGTGCCTGCTACTGGATCTCTGGCTGCCACTGCAGTCTGGCTTGCCGGAATCTGGATCACTGCTTGACAGCTGCTGGTGGGTTTTCTGTTCACTACAATTCGCTCTGCCATCACTGCTACTTCCCTGCGTCCAGGTGCTCCTTTGCCAACTGCCTGACCTCTATCCTTTTCTGGAATCTGCTCCTTATGCTTTATCCTAATGATTCTCCATCATCCCAAGTATGTCTACACTCTACTGCCATTTTGATTCCCCACTGAAAATTACATTTTCACACATTGATTATCTCATCTGCAAGTTTCACTCAAATATACATACATATTTCACACAATTCATGGTTCTTATAAATTGTTAAGTGGCTTAGTGAAAAGCATTGGAATTGGGTTGCATTGTCAATGGGAAGTCTAATTTTTTTATATATTCTTGAATAAGCCATGACTATTATATCATGAACCCGTGTGTGTGTGTGCATATAGACACCAGTGCATCTCTGATTCTTCAGCGAAGTTCCATGTTTTTAAAGATTTACTTATTTGAAAGGTAGAATGGCAGACAAAGAGAGACAGAGAGAAATGTTGCCCTCCCCCAGGCTTACACCTCAAATAGCTGCAGTGGCTGAGGCTGGATCAGATCAAAGACAGGAGATAGGATCAAGAGACACCAACAGGGTTCCACATATGGATGGCAGAAGTCTAAATACTTGTCTCATCTTTGGTTTAGCAGGAGCATTAGCATGGAGCTAAATTGGGGAAAAATCAACTGGAACCCTAACCAGCACTCCAATACAGGATGTGGGCATTACAAGTGGTGGCTTAACTCATTGTGCCACCATTCTGATCCTGGTGCGGTTTGGCTTTGTGAAATACTCTAGATAATCGTTTCACTGTCTGCTGAGACTTCTTTCTGGATTGCCTTGCAAATGTACCAGAAGCAGAATTGTGAAACAAGATTCTCACCGCATTTGTTGCCAAAAGGATGAACAATCAAATGGGCCCAACCGATCCTTTGTCTAAAGAGCATAGAGAAGAGCAAGGATATAGAAACCTTTGCAGTCACTCACAGAAAGCTTTGTAGTTTATGATAATAGAATGATCATGAAAATATATTGCTAGTGGGAAAAAAAGCAAAGTGTTACATTCTCATTTGGGTAAAAAGATTCTACACTTATGCAGTGGTAAACTAAATTTACAGAATGTGAACATGAAAGACCATCCATTCATGAAATGTTTATTCTTAAGTATTGTTTCAGGAACTAATTCATTTATCTCTGAAAGCTACCTTTTTAATGTTGCAGTCTTTTCAGAAAAAAAAATTTATATATTCATACACACACATATGCACGCAGTTAAGCATATGTATCTATATATGCACACTAGTGTTCCTAACCACTGACATGATTTGGAGAATTCTTCTTACATAAGTACTGGTAGTGAAATATTTAGAAGTAATAAAAAAAAAGCCCTCAAAGCACACATTTATTTATTTATTTTTAAGAAGCATACATTTAGAATGGAGTAATCTACAAAGTCATTCTAAAAACAAGTATAGCATATACATTTATAAAATGAAAGCAAGAAAACTCCATGTCCAAGCAGTGCAGCTTGATGATTTTCTACAACACGCATAGAATTCAAACAGTGCTGCATAAATAAGAAATCGATCTCTCTCTCTGCATCAGCTCATAGAATTCCTCCAAACTTTTAAACACAGAGCCTGGGGGATGGAGACAAGGTAATTGCTTTTGTCTTCCTTTCTTTCAGAAAGATTCGCTGAATAGTGAATAGGTCTTCAAATATATCAAATTTATAGTTGCGTGTATGAATATAGCTACTTATTCTCCACCAAAACCAATATGGTATTGATAAATTTTGTATTTAACAGCATAATTTGCAGTAACAAAACAGAGAAGGACATAATAGAAGAGGATAGGCTTAGAACTGGAAGCAATTTGTGTTTTAGGACTGATTGTTAAGGAATAATGGAAGGCTGTTTGGAGGAACACAGTACCTAATGCCTGATGTGTTTTATGACAATGCAACAGTGTTTCTGAAATTGGATGTTGTTTTTCCAACCTGATCAGATCTTGCAGCAGACGATGGCTGGGGGATCACTGGAAATCCAGTACCCCCTTATTTTATTCATGTCCTGTAGCTCACATGGTGCTTTCGTGAAGATTACAAAGATCAGAAGTAGATTCTATAGAGATTTCATTGTGATTGGAGTGGTGGGATCAACAGCAATTCAAGACTGTTGCACTATCAAAACCTCTTGAGAATTTCATGGCATTGTAAATTTCTATTTTTCTTTGTATTGTTGATTTTGTGCTGTGGCTTTTCATTTAAGGGGATATATGGCAATTGTGTAACGGAGATTATCATATGCCAATGTGAGGATACAATGCAGCATGCATCTCTACTTCCACATCAAAGATGGACTTACAATGAAACTGTTTACTATATCTTGACAATAGGATTCTGGACTCTCTGCCATTGTCCATGCCTGCAAAGATGGACATATGACTGTGTGAAGAACTATACTATGGTAATGATATAGGGGATCTCAGCTGGCGGGGAAAGGTCTTGGGGTGCAGGCAGGGGAAATCCCAAGGTCTATAGAATTGTATCATAAAATGATAATCATAATTAAAAATTTTATTTAAGAAAAAGAAGTTTTTCCTTTTGGCAAGCACAGACAGATTGCCAAATGGAGTTCTGGCTGGTTATATCTTTTAATTTTTCCCTTATCAATATCTATTCTGTTTGGGGGAACTAGCACTCAGTGTAACAACTTTTTGCTAAAGTTCCCATATGTCAGAAGGAATCCTGAGAAACAAGGTGTGTGATTCAGATACTCAGCCCCCTCCAATGAAATATTTTCACCAAAGCACTTAATATGAAGTACTCTGTTATTTTTTATTCTGCTCTACAAGCTGGTAATGATTCATGGAGATGTTGGCATAACAACTAAGGAATTTATAACTTGCAATTTGAAAACAGACACCGTCTAACTAGGACATATTATATGTAGAGAAAATAAATAAGAAAATATTAGAGATGAGCTAAACACTAGACCAAACGTATCTTACAGATTTACAGGCAGATTTACAGAGAGAAGGAATACACAAAGAGAAAGGTCTTCCATCTGCTGGCCCACTCCCCAAGTGGTGGCAATGGCCAGAGCCAAGCCGATCCAAAACCAGCAGCCAGGAGCCTCTTCCGGGTCTCACACATGAGTGCAGGGTCCCAAGGCCCTGGAGCGTTGTCCACTGTTCTCCCAGATCACAAGCAGGGATGGGAAGTGGAGCAGCTGGGGCATGAATTGGCGTCTATATGGGATCCTGGCACACATAAGGTGAGGATCTGGGGCCATTTTGCCTGGCCCCAGATATTTTTAAAATATTGTATACCGGGCCCGGCGCGGTGGCGCAAGTGGTTAAGGTCCTCACCTTGCACACCCGGGATCCCATATGGGCGCCGGTTCTAATCCCGGCAGCCCCGCTTCCCTTCCAGCTACCTGCCTGTGGCCCGGGAAAGCAGTCGAGGACGGCCCAAAGCTTTGGGACCCTGCACCCGCGTGGGAGACCCGGAAGAGGCTCCTGGCTTCGGATTGGCATAGTATCGGCCCGTTGCGCTCACTTGGGGAGTGAATCATCGGACTGAAGATCTTCCTCTCTGTCTCTCCTCTCTGTATATCCGCCTTTCCAATGAAAAAATAATAAAATAAATCTTTAAAAAAAATATTGTATACCACATGAACATGGAATAGTCGCCAGCACATGATCATCTTGTTAAGGTCAAAGCAAGTATGAGTAAATTCAGGAATACTGAGCTTAGATAGAATGCTTTTGAAATACAATGCATAAAACCAGAGATAAATAACTAAGAGAATCTTACAAAACTCACAGACATGTGGAGATGCAACAACACTATCCCAAATATCCAATGGATGAAAACAGAATGTGATAGGGAAATTAAGAATTCCAAAATGGCTAAAATGGGAAAAGATACATTGATTTTAGCTGGGGAAAGAGAACAGGAGAGTGGAGGAAGTGCATTCCCAAGGGAGAGTTGAAGAGAAGTTTACAGTGTCAATTCCATAGAAAGAAGACACCCTAAAGCAGTGTGAACAGTACAAACACTCAGCTATTACCCATGCCTGCTGCAGCTGGGGGTTAGAGGATATACCAGCTTCTGGGAATGAGGTGGTAGCAGACTGCAGAGGCTTGGGCCACTGGTGACATTCCTTGAGGGAGAACATTGTTGACCACATTGCTTTTGAGTCTGGCTTCGATACTTAGCAGAGGGTAAGGTAGCTACCTAATCCCATTTTTAAAAATGCACATTTCTCTTCTTTTTTTTGAAGATTTCTTTTTTTATTGGAAAGTCAGATATACAGAGAAAATGAGAGACAGAGAGAAAGATCTTCCATGCATTGATTCACTCCCCCAAGTGGCTGCAACAGCCAGAGCTGAGCTGATCCAAGGCCAGGAGCTTCTTCCAGGTCTCCCACAGGGGTACAGGATCCCAAGGCTTTGGGCCTTTATTTACTGCTTTCCCAGGCCACAAGCAGGGAGCTGGATGGGAAGCAGTGCCTCTGGGACTAGAACTGGCATCCATATGGAATCCTGGCACATGCAAGATGAGGATTTTAGCCACTAGGCCTACCATGCCAGGCCTGAGAAGCACATTTCTTTCTCTGCATGCCATCATAAGGGTTTCCAGTGACTAACAGGAAGAAAGTCATCTTAATACTAATTGAGGATTTACCTAGGAGAGGCAGCTCTCACAAACAGGGAGTTTTAGCAGAGAAATAAATCCTCATTTCTCACTGACTTTCACTCTGGCCTGGAGGATAGGCAGGGTTGCTGGGCACCCATGTAGAACTGTGAAGCACTTTCATCCCCCTGTGTTATCATGGGATCTGGAGCTGAAACTGCTAGCATAGAGGATTCACAGGCAGTTGGCTCTGGGAAGTCTATGGTTTCTTTATGGAAAGGACAGGAGAGGCTTGTGGGGCTGAAATTGGATCCTCTGCACTTTGTGACTACTGGAGCCTTGCACGTTCTGACCATGGAAATTCTGTGCCTGCACAACAGATCATAGGGAATAGCTGGCTTCAGAGGCTCAGAGCTCACGGACTTCATGAGATAAGTTCTTGCACTGGGTTCTGTGCTCTGAGGACCATAGAGATAGATCCTTTGTGCTAGCTAATCAAATTCAACTCACATTAAAAAGATCATTCACCTGGACCAAGTGGAATTTATCCCTGATATACAAGGATGGTTCAACATGAAATTCAATAAATGTAACATATCACATTAACAAGTTGAAGAATAAAAAACATGATTATCTCAACAGATATGGAGAAAATATTTGATTAAAATACAACATCCTTTTGTGTTAAAAACCTTAAGCAAATTGAGTATACAAGAAATAATCTTTGACACAATCAAAGCAATAAGTGACAAATCCACAGTCAATAATATCATATTGAACGGGGAAAAGTTGGCAGCGTTTCCACTAAGATATAGAAACAGATAAGGATATCCATTTTCACTAAACTATCTTTATTTGCAGAGCACATGATCCTACATATAAGCAAGCCAAATGATTTTAATAAGAGACTATTAGAACCCATAAAAGAGTTCAGTAAAATTGCAGAATATAAAATAAAGATAGAAGGAATTTGTATGATCAGTCCTATTCACCACAGTTACAAAAATTTTAAATCCCTTGAAATACATTTTGCCTAAAAGTGAAAGATCTACAGTGAAAACTAAAGCACATCAAAGAAAGAAATAGAAGAAGATACCAAAAAATGGAAAAATCTTCCATGTTCTTAGATCGGAGTAATTAACACTGAATTAATATCACATACTACAGAAAATGGTTCATCAATTCAATGTGATCCAAATCAAAATACTAATGACATTATTCTTTGATCCACAAAAAATGGTGCTAAGATAACGTGGAGATAGAAGAGACACTCAATAGCTAATACAATCTTAGAAAAACAAAGCTGAAGGCATCACCACACCAACTTTTAAGACATGTTACAGGGGTTTTATAAACAAAACACACACAAGCACTGAAATAAAAATGAAAATGTTGGTCAATGGGACAGAACAGAAGCTGCAGAAGTTAATCCACACACCCACAACCAATTAGACTTTGACAAATGAAAATCAATCTGTGGATAAAAAAGAATCTCTTCAAAAAATGGTGCTGGGAAAAATGGACCAATGCATGCAGAAGTTTGAAATAACTGCTAACTTATTACCTTACACAAAGGTCAACTCAAAATGAATCAAGGATCTATATCATGTAATCACTAGAGGAAAACATTGGAGGAAGCGTAAGACACAGGTATAGGCAAAGACCTCTTCAAAAAGGCTGCAGAAGCAAAAGTAATAAAAGTAGACAATTAAATTACATCAAACTAAGAAACTTCTATACTGCAAAGGACATCTTATTTTTATGAAGATTTATTTTATTTTTATTGGAAAGGCAGATATACAGAGAGGAAGAGAGACAGAGAGGAAGATCTTCTGTCCGATGATTCACTCCCCAGGCAGCCACAACGGCTGGAGCTGAGCCAATCCAAAGCCAGGAGCCTCTTCAGGGTCTCCCATGCAGGTGCTGGGTCCCAAGGCTTTGGACCGTCCTTGACTGCTTTCTCAGGCCACAAGCAGGAAGCTGGATGGGAAGTGGTGCCGCTGGGACATAAATCATCACCCACATGGGATCCTGGCGAGTGCAAGGCAAGGACTTCAGCCACTAGGCTATCATGCCAGGTCTCAAAGGAAATTTTAACAAAGTGAAAAGTCAGCTAACAGGATGGGATTTATATAGAGCTCTAGAAGTTCAACCGCAACAAGACAACCCAGTTAAGAAATTGGCAAAGGACATGTACAAGGGTTTTTAAAAGGATAAAATACAAATTTCCAACAGGCACATGAAAAAAATGCTTAGAATCACTAACCATAGAAAAATTCGAATAAATACTGCAATGAAGTTTCAATTCACCCCAGTCAGAATGACTATTATTCAAAATTTGAAAAATAACAAATGCTGACTAGGGTGTGAGGGAAAGACACCTTAATAGACTGTTGATAGGAATGTAAACTAGTACAATCATTATGGAAGACTCTACGGGGATTCTTTGGAGATCTGAAAACAGATCTACCATTTTAACTCAATCACCCCACACCTGGGAATTTACCCAAAGGCTCTGAAGATAGCATATGAAAAGGTTATCTGCACCTTCATCTTTATTACAGATCAATTCACAATAACTAAGGTATGGAATCAATGCAGAGGTCCATCAGCTGATAGATACAGTAAATGTAATACATATACATTGTAGAATACCACTCAGCCATATAAAAGAATGAAATCATGTCATTGGTAGCAAAATGTATGTAATCATCTAACATTATTCTCAGTGAAATAATCCAGTCTCAAAAAGACAAATATCACAGCTCTGACATGTGGCAGGTAAGATAGAATACAAGAAATCTATATAAAGGAATGAAATGATCACTTTGGGATATGACTGTCATTTTTAGCCCGTGTTTATATTCCTGTGGAATTCAGATTTTCTACTTTTATTTGTTGAGTATTATGATTATTGGCATATTAAACCTGTGAATATAGAGTGGGTTAAAATTATGAATTTACAAGAACTGGTGAAGAGAGGGGCAGAGAGTGGGATATGTGAGGACCAGGGGAATCAGAGAAGTGTGGCTGTCTTTTTTGAACTCTGCCAATGAAATGCATAATTAACTTTATATTAATATTATTTCAAAATGGAAATTAAAAATTTCTGGAGGCGTACTAAAGTAGAAACATGTTTATTAAAATTTATGAGATGCATCAGAAGCAGTTCTAAAGGAATATTTATCGTAATAAATACCTTCATAAAAAAGAGAAGAAATTCATATAAACAATCTAATGTTACACCTCGAGGAGGAAATAAAGAAGAGAAAAATCAAACCAAAACTTGGCAGTAGGAAACACAGAAAAAGAAAAGAAATAAATAATGCTTTGGAAAAAAAATAGAAAATTGAATAAAACTAAATACTCTTCTTAAAATGTAATTTGAAATCAGCAAACCTTCTGCTAAAGAAAAATGAGAAGACAAATTCAGAAATGAAAGAAGAGCTAGCATGACTGACATTACAAAGAAAAGAAAGTATTATGAGGGTTTTTAAAAAATTATTTATTTTATCATGCAGATCCATGGGCTCAGGGATTTCCTCTCCCACTTTCTGAATTCTCCCACTGACTTACTCTATATTATTACAATAGTGTAGTTCTTCAAAATCAGTCATAATTCTATCATTCTGCTATTTAAGTGGATCCTGACATTGTAGGTATAAACAATGACAGAAAGTCTAGCATCTTATTGTCAAATATATTTAAGGGTTTCATTGGAAGTCCATCTTTGATTTGAAAGTAGAGGTGCATACTACATTGTATCTTCACATCTCAATATGATAGTCTTTATTATACAGTTCCTCTAAATGACTATATGTATGTGCATGTGTACACATCCATTCATCTTGTTTTTTGCATGAAGATTTTCTTAGAGAGAACATATGATATTTGTCCTTTTGGGACTGGCTTATTTCACTGAGCATAATGGTTTCTATTTGGGACCATTTTGTTGCAAATGGTGGAATGTCAGTCTTTTTAATGGCTGAATAGTATTCCATGGAATAGATGAATTACAGTTTCTTTATACACTCATAAGTGCTTATTTTTAAAACAATTATTCCTATGCAAATTGGATAGCATAGAAAAATTAATAAATTCCTAATCAACCTAGCATGACAGAATTAGGAAAAAAATAGAAGATTTGAAAAAGAAACCTAGTGATGAGAAATGTGGTTGAATCACTAATAAAAAGACTCTTGTTAAAGAAAAACTAGGATCTGATTGATTGATTAGTGCATTCAACCGAATATTTAGAAGAGCTAATACCAAATCTTTTCAAAACCTCCCAAAAAACTGAAGGCAATAACAACATTCTAAACTTATTTTACAGCACTGGTCTTATTGTGATACCAAGGTCAGACAAACATACTACAAAGAAAACTACAGGCCAACATTCCTAGAGGACATAAATGAAAATCCTTAACAAAGTATGAGCAAACGAAATTTAATAGCATATCAGAAAGCTAATTAGATAGGATAAATGGGATTTATCCCAAGGACATAAGGATGGTTCTTTTTTTTAAAAAAAAAGATTTATTTATTCATTGGAAAGTCAGATATACACAGAGGAGGAGAGACAGGAAGATCTTCCGTCTGATGATTCACTCCCCAAGTGAGCGCTAGGGCCGATGCTATGCCAATCCGAAGCCAAGAGCCAGGAACTTCTTCCAGGTCTCCCACATGGATACAGGGTCCCAAGGCTTTGGGCTGTCCTCGACTGCTTTCCCAGGCCACAGGCAGGGAGCTGGATGGGAAGCAGGGCCGCCGGGATTAGAACCGGTGCCCATATGGGATCCCGGGGCATGCAAGGTGAAGACTTTAGCCACTAGGCCATGCCGCCGGGCCCAAGGATAGTTCTTATAAGGAAATCAATATATGTGATATATCAGCAGAATGAAGGACAAAACCCATATAATTTGTGTGATTGTCTGAAAAATATGCAGAAAAAGCATTTGAGAAAATCCTTCCAAAAACCATAAAAATACTCTCAAATTATGAATAGAGGGAAATCTTTTTTTTTTTTTACAAAGATTTCTTTGAAAGAGTTATAAAAAGTAAAGAGACAGAAAACCAGCAACTTTGGAAAACATATTTTGAGTATTTTAAGAAGCTACACATGCTTTTGTCATGTGAAACAAATTTATGCTTTTTAAAATGTAATTTAATTTTTAAAATAGTTTACATGGTTCAGAGTGATGCGCACCCATGTGGGTACTGATTAGGATGGGGAAGGTCAAGATTTGGAGAAAGATGCATGAGACAAATCTTTCATTTTTTTCCTCCTGTGTCTACAAGGTAAGTTCAGGAGGGGGCCATGTGCTGTCGAACTACATCAGCATTTTGGGATGGGGGAAAGCCATTTGAGGACACCTTAGAGACTTTAATGTGGGGAAGAATTTTCAGTGGGTGTTACTTCAGTGGTTTGATAGTTCTGAGTTGTCATCGGCAACATTGCACCAGGGTTTAGAAAATCTTTCCAAGGTCCATTGGTTGATCCACCTTAATGCATCCCCAGGCCCAAAAACATGTTGCAAAGTGTGGCCAGGAGAATTGTCCAACCTGTCCAGCTTTCCAGCTTCTGACAGCACAGTGAAATGTTTCCTGCTGGCCTATATGAGAAATGATATTTGTCCTGCATGTGATATTTATTTCTTTTCAGGTCCTGCACGTGCTTCTTGCCATGCTGTTCACTACACAGGCATCAGCAATTGAGGAGACCTAGTCTCGATACATTCATTCCAAGTTTAGACCACATATATTATAATTTTCTTTACGGTCAGGGTTTGGTTGGGAAGTCCCCCAAGAAACCTCACCTGGGGTGACGTCAGATTTGGCTCTTGGATGTGCCAGCTATCAGGTGTGGTTTGTCATTTGCATCAGCCAACACATACCTGTGGATGAAGCTGCCTGGTCAGTCCTAACCCAAGCACCCTCTCTCATGTAAACTGATGGGTGGGTGCTACGGCCCAGCTCAGCCTAGCCTACCACAGGCCCAGTTTTAGCATTCACCAGCATTCACCTGGCTCAGCCTGGTCAGTCCCCAGTCCCAGCTCTTGCTGGGAGGTGTGGCAGCATAGACCAGCCGGGCCCACACCCAGCCCTCCTCTAAACTGGCAGGTGTTGTGGTTCGTTGCAGCCCAGCCTGAACCCTTTCCTGGATCTCACTCATGCCAGTGTGTTTTGTGCACTGGTCCAGCCCTGCCCACTCACAGACGTAGATCACACATTACTGATTGATGAGGGCTGCATCCCAGCCTGGACTGGCCTGACCTGAACCTATGTCTTGTGCTCACCAATGGAAACTGCAGCCTAGCAAGGAAGTTCCCCAAATTCCCCTACAAGGGCCCTCTTCCAGCCCCAAATCTCACATACTTCAGGGTGCTGTTGCCCAGCCTGACATGGCTTGCCCTCAGTCTTGGCATTCACTGGTGGGTACGGTGGCTTAGCCTTGCTGACACTCACCCATTATGGCTCTTGCAATCCCCAATGAGTGCTGGAAGCCTAGTCCAGTCTGGCCTGCCCCCAAATCCAACCCATACACATGCTGTCAAATGTTGCAGCCTTGCCCAGTCAGTTCACCCACAGTTTTGACTTTTGTACTAACCAGTGGGAGCTACAGCCTAGCAAGGGAGTCCCTAGAGCTCCCATAGTAGGCCCATCCCCAGCCCCTGATCTCACATGTGCTGGCAGGGGCAACAATTCCACCTGGCATGGCCCACCCACAGTCTTAGTTCTCGTTGGCTGATGTTGGAGCCTGGCCCAATCAGGCACAGCCCACACGCTGATGTGCATGCCAACAAGACCTAGCCCACACAAGTTGACAGGTGCTGCACCCTTGTTTCACCTGGCCTGGTCCTCTCCCTGCCCCAGCTCCTGTGCCCCCAAGTAGGAGCTACATTCTAGCCAGGGAGCTCCCCAAGTCACCCTATCAGGCTTACTCCCAGCCTTGGATATCACTTGTGCTGGCAGGTGTCATTGTCCAGCTTGGCATGGTCTGCCCTCAGTCCTCATCTTTGTATTTGACAGCAGGTGCTGCAGCCTGGTTCAGCCCAGGCCCCTTACAGTCCCAGCTCCCATGAGTGTCAGGTGAGTTTCTTTCTTTCTTTCTTTCTTTCTTTCTTTCTTTCTTTCTTTCTTTCTTTCTTTCTTTCTTTCTTTCTTTCTTTCTTTCTTTCTTTCTTTCTTTCTTTCTTTCTTTCTTTCTTTTTCTTTCTCTTTCTTTCTTTCTTTCTTTCTTTCTTTTTCTTTCTTTTTCTTTCTTTCTTTCTTTCTTTCTTTCTTTCTTTCTTTCTTTCTTTCTTTCTTTCTTTCTTTCTTTCTTTTACATTTTTAAAAATTTCATTTCATTTTATGACACAGTTTCATAGGCTCTGGGATTCCCCCAACTCCTCCGCGTGCCCCCCCCCATGGTGGATTCCTCCACCTTGTTGCAGTATTACAGTTCAAATTCAGTCATGATTCCTTCATTGCAAGCATGTACCATGCATAGAGTCCAGCACCTTAGTGTCCAGATAAATTCAATGGTTTCCTTGGGAGACCATCTCTGGTATGAAAGCAGAGCTGGCAGAATATCCAATGAAAAGCCACAACATAACATTGACAACAATTTACAACATTATGGAGCTAATTGACATGGTATTGAGTGACCAAGATGTTAGAAAATGCAAGTTCTTAACCACATCCTGTGACTACTTTATTGACATTTCAATTTTAGTTTATATACAGAACCGGCTTCTATTCACCTTAAAATGTCTATAGGGTACTATTCAGCTGTCTTGTGTCTATTTTCATTTTAATATTTAGCAGTTTATTGTGTTGAAGCATGATTTTGCTGAACTTGGCAGATTTTTAGGATAGTCTAAACTGGCTTATAACTCTAACAAAGCATATGTCAACAGTTGAGGTGCAGAACAGCTTTAGGAGGGTGTGCAGAGAAATCTTCAATACCTTAGTGAGGAGTAACTAATCTTTGTGTCTTAGCTAGTAAGGTGTATGTAAGTCCAAGCTGACCATTTCCTGTCTGGTTCTAAGCTTTCCTTATTGGTCTCTGTCTATCTAATCTAATTTGGGGGGGTGCTCCTGAGTGACCCTGATGGTCATTGCAAGAGAGGGTGGGGATCCAAAGTTGGAACTAACTTTCTTGCTTCAGCCTGGGTCAGTCCATTACCACCTCAGTGGATGCTACAGTTTCACAGAGGTGAACCCACAAGTTCCCTACAGAATTTGCCTCCAGACTGAGTTCTCTCTTGTTCTGACCGATGTTGTGGCCAAGTCTGCATGGCACACACCCTGATCTGACACTTGCGGGTATGTGCTGTGGACAGGCATACTCCTCCCCCTGTCCCAGCTTTTGTGTACCAGTGGGCATCAGGTAACCCAGGTCTCCCAAGTGGGCAGTTGCCTTGGCCTTAACCATACATACCCTCTTTTTCCTCCTCCCTCTAATCACTCCATCTCATCTCCCTCACCTAGCTGCAAGTGCAGTGTGGCCATGGAAGACCCTAGAAATCATTCCTTCCCTGTTAAACATCCTGTTAGCTTCTCCCACTCCAGCACATCCCCATACCCCCTTCCCTTGACAATCTGCAGCCTCCTTAAAAACAAACAAGAAAAATGGAATACCCAACTATGCCTGCACACTGGTATAGTTAATGCAGTTTAGCCATTAGGTTGGCCCAGAATGGCTGCTTTTCTTCCATCAGTGTAACGCTTGCTTAGGTACAAGGCAACCTAGACATTTGCCTACAGCTGAGGAGAAACAAGTTTCACCACTTGGATCTAAGCTGAAGAAATGAGAAATGTTCCCATACAAAGAGCTGTATACAAATGTTCAGATCAACATTATTCACAAGAGCCCAAAGTGGCGAAATCAACATAAATATTCATCAACTGTAAGTGACAAACAGGATGTGGTATATCCATGCACCTAGAGGTGTTTATTAGCAAAAGGAATGAAGTACTGATACCTGGTACAACATGAATGAATCTCAAAAACAACATGCTGACAGAAAAGTTTATCATTAGGATGGCTAAACAACTTCGTAGGTTTGTTAAAAATAATTCAACTTTAAATGGAAGGCTCGTTGATATGTATGTTATAACTCAATAAATGTGTAGCGAGAACATTCTGCTGCACCAGGAACAAATCTAAACTTGAAACTCTCTCTGAACCAAACGTTGAAGCTCTTTCTACTCCTTTACTTGTGTTTTAATAGGAGTCAAAGAATTTATTTGATGGGGGGGGGGTGAAGAGAGAGGGAGAGGCAGAAGAGAGAGATGAAGAGAGGGACAAAGATCTATCTACCCATATGCCCACTCCTGAAATGACCACAAGTGGCCAGGACTGAGCCAGGCTGAAGTCAGGAACCAGAAGCATCTTCTGGGTCTCCCACGTGGGTGCTGGGCTCCAAAGACTTAGGGCCATACTCTAGTGCTTTCCCAGACCATAAGCAGGGAGTTGAATTAGAAATGGAGGATCTGGGGCATGAACAAGGACATATATAGAATGCTAACACTTCAGGTGGCAACTCTAGCCACCATGCCATCATGGCGCCAGACCCTATTGTCAAGATTTTTTTTAAAAAAAAGATTTATTTATTTCAATTGGAAAGTCAGAAGTACGGAGAGGAGAATCAGAGGGGAAAATCTTCTCTCACTGATTTACTCCCCAAGAGGCCACAATGGCCAGAGTTGAGTCGATCTGAAGCCAGGACCTCCTTCCAGGTTTCCCACATGGGTGCAGGGTCCCAAGACTTTGAGCCATCTTTGATTGCCTATCCAGGCCACAAGCAGGGACTGGATGGGAAGTGGAGCAGCCGTGATAGAAACCAGCACCCATATGGGATCTCAGCAGTTGCAAGGCGGGATTAAACTGCTACGATTTAGCACTGGATCCAAAACTTTTTAAAAAGCTATTCTAGTGGGTACAAAGTGATATCTCACTATTGTAGCTTGTCTTTTTCCTGGTGTTATTGAAAATCTCTTTATGTCATTATTCAAATATTTTACCTACTTTTTTTTTAGATATTTATTTGGTTACTTTATTTGAAAGTAGAGTAATAGCAAAAAAAAAAAAACAGAGAGAGAGAGATAAAGATAGATTAATTTCATTCTATGTTTCATTCACCAAATGACCTTAAATGCCAGCATTTTTCTGTATGCCCTGTTCCATTGTAGAAAAACAAGCATTATGAGTCTGATTTTTAAGCTATCTGCAACTACTACATGTTAGTACATATTGCCTGGTAGCATGACTATGTCCAGAGAAAAACCTCCCACTTTCCCTTCCTAGGCTATCCTTCATCCGGCAAAGAGCAAAAAGTCACACTTTCCAAGAAACTTTCTACAATCCTGATATGTCACAAACCCCTTGTTTCTAAAGTCACACATAGCACTGCTTGCAATGTAATGATCGAAACAGAACTGTAGGGCACCTCTATTAATTGTCCTCCTTGAGGCTTCTGTGAATAATGAGAGCTGATTTAAGGTCTTTGGATATAGAAAGATGGATACAGACAGTGGATGTTGCTTTGAAAAGGAAGCCCTAGGCCCCGGAGCACCTTACGAAATCATATTAGGTTTGATAGAAACCCAGGGATCTGGGTCATTAACCAAAGAGAAGGTAAAATAGCCAGGAACCCCACTGCTAGCAGTCTTGAAACAGGAGTGAGTCGAAACACCTGAATAGCTGATGCCATATTGCTTTTGAGTTGGGCTGTAGCCTTAGAGCTTCATATAGACCTAGAGTTCAATAAATGTTCAATAGACTTTTTTAA
Organism: Ochotona curzoniae; assembly: GCF_017591425.1. Classification (NCBI taxonomy): domain Eukaryota; kingdom Metazoa; phylum Chordata; class Mammalia; order Lagomorpha; family Ochotonidae; genus Ochotona; species Ochotona curzoniae. Next base: position 35,220,576 of record NW_024465023.1, read on the forward strand.
AGTTCAGCTATCTTCCTTGTGAGCCATGATCTTAGATTTTCTCACAGTTGCTCTGATTTTTAAAGCTATTCAAGACTTCTCCATACAAGTAACCAAGTTGATTACAAAAGTGTATGGGCTGAGGGACTAAACGGAACATGAAATTCAGACTGCACTCTGTTGGTCAAACCTGCATGTCATAGCACTGGATTTTTTCCACTCAAATCAAAAGGTATCTTCTTGTTTGCCCCAAGTCACCGTATGAGATGGTGATAACCCTGGATTGGTACCTCAGGAATTCCAGGTAGAAGGATATTGCTCACACAGTCCCGGCTTTCATTCAAGTTTACTGCATTCCTGTGCATGCGAGAGGTTACCTTCTCCCTCCTTTTTCTGTTTCAATCTCTCCGCTATTTCACTCTTGCGCTGAAGCTGCAGGATTGCACATCATTAACACCTTAGACTGCTCCTCCCAGTTCAAGCTTTGATTCATGGTTTCCACATCGTCCTCACGCTGAGCTTCATAACCTGCCTACTAGTTCATCGTTTAGACATTTTAAGATGTACTGGATGCTCCAATGTTATCTAGAAGGTGCTGAGTAACTTGTCAGAAGAGGACTTCAATTGAAGAGAGGAGAGAAATCATACTGCTAGCAGGCCTAGAGAGAGCTGCTCAGGAAGGGCAAAAATGAACACATAACCACTTGACACATTCCAAAGTTGCTTGCAGCCAGGGCTCCCTACAGGAGTAGTTACAGTCCTTAGTAGAACCAGCCTACTCAAGCTCATCCTACACCTTCAAACAAATTACAAAAATGTGTTCCACTGCCCCTGGGTTAGGCAGATTGGTCAAAGATGACCCTTCTTCACAACTGTAGCCCTTAGCAAGAGAACTATGCCTTTTGTCTTCAGATAGAAACTGCTAGACACCAGGCTGGCGAATAGACTCTGGATTCCATTTCAGCCCCTGTGAGCATCTTTGTTGTGAATCCCTGCATAATCCAACATAGCAATCTCGAGCTTGATTCCATGGTTGTTTCACATTTCCTACACTTCAAGCTCAGTCATTGCCAATGAATACTTCAATGCCAACGACCTTTGGCATTTCCAGGGGACTAGCAAAGTCCTACATAAGTTCTTATTAAGGAAGGAAGAGACAAATGTAAAGTGAGAGGAGAAATAATGACAAAAGACTTGGTTTTACATAAATATCCTCTTATGTCAGTTGAACCTAGAAATTTAGGATAAGATTAGAGAACATGCAGAGCTAATGTGTACACCCATGCTCATAGTGGAAAACTGTCCGTCAATTTTTGTTCCTATTCTTTAAAGCAAGAATAAATATTTTAAATATGCTGTTCCAGATCCTTACATGAAAGATTAAAAGTAGTATAGGATAGCAGTCATGAGACCAAAATTTTTAAATTAAATTTTAATTTCAATTTCCACAATGATTTGTTTAGCTATGTGCTAGGCTTTCTCTGGGTCCTCGGTTTTCTCAGCTATGAAACTGTAACAGTAGAACCTACCTAACTGAGCTGTTGTGTACATTTTAATCATAACATCCCTATGAAATGGATACTATTATTATCTTCAATTTAAAATGAGGAAACTGGGCCTGGCATGGTAGCCTAGTGACTAAAGTCCTCTCCTTGCAAGCAATGGGATCACATGTGGGCACCAGTTCTAATCTTGGTGGCTCCATTTCCCATCCAGCTCCCTGCTTGTGGCCTGGGAAAGCAGTGGAGGACAGCACCTGCATGGGAGTCCAGTAATGGGAGTCCTACACCAGCATGGGAGTCTGCTGGCTCTTGGCTTCGGATCGGCACAGTTCTGGACGTTGAGGCCACTTGGGGAGTGAACCATGGGATGAAAGATCTCCCTGTCTGTCTCTCCTCTCCACATATCTGAATTTCCAATAAAATAAAATAAATCTTTAAAATAAGGAAACTGAGAAGCAGAGAGATTATCTTTGAACTCAGATAATCATGCTCATTTTTATGTATTGACAGGGATTCGTTACCAAGGGCTCTTGGTCTGCCCTGCATGGGAAACTACCTGAAACAATGGAGTCCCATTGTTGAATCTGAAAAAAGAAGAGATGAATTGTAAGGATCTTACAGGACATTTACTTTGCCACCTCCAGAAACAGTTTGGAAAACAGAGGCCTAGATCAAAAGAGAAGGTGGGACCTTCCCAAGTCCTGTTCAAAGCTTTTCGCAGTTCCAGGTAGGCTTAGACAATTTATGTTTTGGGAGTTAAAAGAAAAAAACAGACCGAGGTTGAGTGGACCCCTGAGAAAGAGTGGGAGACTGGCAGCTTAGCAAGAGGGAATGGAGACAGCCTTGTTTACAGACCTGGGAGAGGCACAGTGCTCACTCATTGGTAGCGTGGCTGAGACAGAGTGAGATGGCAACATAGAACACAGGTACCAACTTGGGAGCTGATACAGGAGTGAGAATGCCAAGTTCCAAGGGCTTCGGGTTATTAATACCCTGGTGCCAAGGGGGAATCCCAAAGAAGCAAATTTCAAATTCTACAGGGGAATCTCTGGAGCTTTCAAAGGGGTGTGGTGAGTGGGTAAGACCCCTCCCCCTCACTCACACACACACACACACACACACACACACACACACACACCTTTCCCAACCAGAAAAGCGTCCGATTCAAATACTGGGGTTTTGTGTAAGATTTGGTTTGAAGAAAGAAAGAGTTCTGCTGACTTAAAATAAGAAAGAGAGGAGAGCATTTGGGTCAGTAGTTAAGATTGCACTTGGGGTGCTCACAAAATCTCTATCGTAGTGCCTGCTTTTAATTCTGGCTCTGCTTCCAATCCAACTTTCTGCTGGTGTGTGTTCTGGCAGGTGGCAAGCGGTGGTTAAAGTACCTCAGTCTCTATCTCATATGTGAGAGACTGAATTGGGTTCTGGAATCCCAAATTCAGCCTGGCCAAGCCCTAGTTGTGAGCACTTGGAGAATTAAAGCAACGGGTGTAATCTCTCTCTCTCTCTCTATCAAATAAAAGTTAATATACATGAAAATTAAAGAGCACTTACAACAGAAGTGAAGGTAGAAAGAAATCCATCATGTTACAGGCTGGGGAAAAAAAGAAAAGTTTGGTGCTTCACAAGAAAAACATTCCATTGGGCAAGGGGCAAAGTCAAAACAGAAACAGTCTGTCATCAAGTTTCCTCTAGCAGCGAATTTAAGAGCGATTCCTTTAACCCCTTGGTAGAATTCATTGACACTGGCTAGCAAAGGGAATCCTGGTAGCAGAGCTGAACAGCACCTGCAAAAAACCCAGTTCTAGCTTCAGTTAGTTCCACACTTTGCTTCTTCCGCAATAACAATATGATTTTTACCTTGAGTTATGATGTTCTCTATCACAGTCCGACAGCTGCTGCCGAACAGTGAAGACTTACCAGATGGGTATTGAAAAAGCTAGCTCCTGTTTCCTCTATTTCACCTTCTCACCCCAATACTCCTCACCTCAATATTTGTTCTCTAAAAATATAGCAGCCCTTGAAGTTCCTCCACATCATGGTTTGATGCTCTTGCTTAAGCAATTTGCTATGCCTGGTCTGCCTCTTCTTCCTCCTTTTGTATGACTGGTTCCTAATCAGTCAGGGTTTAGCTTAAGTGGCAACTCCTCTAAGATGTATTTCTTGAAAGCCCATTACTGAGTTATGAGCCACTTTTAGAGCACTCCCTCTGCAGGGACTCTGTTCATCTGACACCTAATATTGTGTTTAGCTTGTGCAGTAACAGCTTAAGAAATGGTAGTTCATTTCACACACTTGTGATATGAAATGTGATAGTGTGCACATTTATCTAGAGGATATTGACAACATCTGACAAAATTAAAAACGCATCTACTTTAACTGGTTTCTAAGATATCACTCTTTTGCGAAGAATATTGTCTATGTGAATGAAATTGACATTTTGAGATTGAATCATTGTTAATAGCCTTTGTCTATACTTTTGAGGAACAACATTTTGTTATCTGGACTTTTGTTGAATTCTTTGCCTAATGGCAGGTTAAGTCTGTTATTAGGAAGTGAATTGAAAGTATGTCAATGTAAAAAAAAAAATTTAATGAGGAAGGAGAGGCTGGTGCTGTGGCATACAAGACTAAGCTTCTACCTGCAAGTGCCAGCATCCTATATGGGTAATAGTTCCTGTCCCATCTACTTCATTTTCCTTCCAGCTCCTAGCTCATGGCCTGGGAAAGCAGTAGAGGATGGCTCAAGTCCTTGTACTCCTGCGCCTATGTGGGAGGCCTGGAGGAAGCTCCTGCTGCTGTGGCTATTTGGGGAATGAATTAATTGATGAAACATCTTTATTTCTCTGTCTCCCCTTCTCTCTGTGTCTATGCTTTTCAAATAAAACTGGAATAAATCTTTTAAAAATTTAAAAAGAATAGAAAGGAAGGAGGAGATAGGGTGAGAATGAGGGCAGGAGAGAGGCTAGAATGGGAAGTATCAATATGCTCCAAAATCTGCATTGTGAAATACATGAAACTTATGCACCTTATATAAATTAAATGATAAAAAGAAAAAGTGGAATTACTTTTTACACATGTGATGGTGTATTTAAAAATGATCTCTGTACATACGTGGTTATTCAAGTGCAGCACTGGCTAGCGTAGCAAACACTTGGGAAAAACTGAAGTATTAACAGAAACAGGACCAATTAACCAGGAAATGGCACATTAAATATTGATGCATCATTTTATGCAGTGATATGAAAGTGTCTTAGTTTTCCATCGTGTGTAACAAATTACTCCAGCACTTTATGGCTTGTCACAAAGTTTATTCTAGTGCATAGTTTGCATAGGTTGGGAATCTGAGTGTAGCTTAGCTTGTTAATGGTTTCATAGACTGAAATTATTCTCAGCTGCTGTGATTTTAAGACTTAACTTTCCATCTCACGCAAGTGATTGTTAGTAAGATTCACTTCTTTGCAGATGGTTGAACTAAAGGTACTCTGTTCTTCATGGCTGGTGGGCAGAGACCTTGGAACATAGTCTTTTGCAACATAGCAACTTGCTGCATCAAAGCCAGACAACTGTGACTGCAAGAGAGTTCTAGCAAGGCCCAATTCAGCTTTCAGCAGCCTACTCAGAAGTGACATCCTCCCCAAATGGATTTTGCCGGTGTGTTTATTAAAAACAGATTACTGGGTCCAGACACCACCCTCCAAATGCACTCCAGAAGGGACTTAAACACAACTCTGGATGCCAGTAGATAAGCGTTATTCAGTCATGTCAGAGGCTGCCTACCACTAAATGGAACTGAGAATAATATAGTAAGTGGAAAAAATTGAGAACACAACAGTAGCCTGACTATGCTAGTGTATGCATGTGTAATATATGTATTACACAGACATACATATATACATACATATATTTCACTTTGTGGACACACAGACTATCATTGTAGAGATAGTAAAGAAAAATAACATTGGCTGTCTTTGAGGGAGGGTACATGGGGGATTATTGAATCAAACTTAGGGGGAGAAACAGATTTTGAATCTGTTAATTTTGGAAATAAAATATATAATATAAAAAGAGTTAGTTTGCTTTAATGTATATCAATGAAGAACATTCAGGCAACAGAAGGTTCAAATTCCAACGCATTCAGTTGGAACCTTAAGATAAATACTCAAGGGCCCAGCGCAGTAGCCTAGTGACTAAAGTCCTCACCTTGCATGCACTGGGATCCCATATGTGTGATGGTTCTGATCCTGGCTGCTCTACTTCCCTTCTAGTTCCCTTCTAGTTCCCTGTCTGTGGCCGGGGAAAGCAGTAGAGGATGACCTAAAGCCTTGGGACCTTGCACCTCAGTGAGAGACAAGGAATAAGCTCCTGGCTCCTGGCTTTGGATTGCCTTAGCTCAGGCTGTTGTGGCTACCTGGGGGAGTGAATCATCGGACAGAGGATCTTTCTCTCTGTATCTCCTTCTCTCTGTAAATCTGACTTTCCAATAAAACTAAATAAACACGAAAAAGGAAAGAGGCTCAAGATCCATCAAAGGGAGACAACATACAAGAGTTTTGGAGAAATTAAGTTAGAACATTTATATAAAGCACATAACACAGGCCAGGAAATTAATTAAGCCCGATTCTCCTCCTTCCTTGGGTTTCCTTATCTAGTACATGTTTGAGACCAGTACATGCCCCTACAAACCTTCCCTAAGTATAGTGTATCCCTCTTGATGGGATGGAGGGAGCCAGAGGCCAGCCCCAGGCGAGTTTGGAGCTCGAGAAGGGTATGTGAAGTCAGCGAGGAAGAGACATGGACACAGTCACTGGGTGCCCTCTATGAGCAGCTCAAGAAGCTGTCTTTTTTTATGTACTCAGACACATCACAAGCATCTGCACAACCATATCATTGTTCTATTTTTACTTCAAGAGTAAGCAGGCATGCGTAGATATCTGATTATTTTATTTCTTTTTTTACTTCATGGTTAAGCAGGTGCTCTTAAAGATAATTCTGCAAAAGTACTATGATCATTTCTCTTAAAGCAAGCCATTATTCATTCTTCAGTAGGTGACAGCCAGGACTCCAAGGCCAAATTACCTACTAATCAGTAACACATTCCTACTACATTCCCTTTTCTACAACTTACCTATTATTTAAATGGGAGAAATATCTTAAAAGAAAAAACATTTCTATTTTCACAACTTATCTACAACTTAACAAGGAAACTATATCCTGGGCCTGGTGCAGTATCCTAGAGGCTAAAGTCTTCACCTTGCACGTGACTGGATGCCACGTGGGTGCCAGTTCTAGTCCTGGCGACCCCACTTCCCATCCAGCTCCCTGCCTGTGGCCCGAGAAAGCAGTCGAGGACGGCCCAAAGCCTTGGGACTTTGCACCCACGTGGGAGACCTGGAAGAAGCTCCTGGCTTCAGATCGAGTTCAGCTTCCGCTCTTGTGGCCACTTGGGGAGTGAATCAATGGACGGAACGTCTTCCTCTCTGTCTCTCCTCTCTGTATATCTGACTTTCCAATAAAAACAAATAAATATTTTTTAAAAAGAAAAATATATCATAAGAGAAAAATAAAGATCCAAGGTAAATGTTTTAAATACTAAATCCCTCTACAGCTATGGGCTTTAAAGCCCCATAAACAAACAATAATTACAAGCATATTTCTATAATAGTAATAAAAAATATCCTTTAATTCCTCCAGCCAAAAAATCATGAAAGTGGCTGAAACAGATACATTTTCTCTGCTCCAAAGAAATTGAAAAGGCAGGCTAGCCTTTAAGGTCACAGTAACTGTATTTATCACCATAGCAATTTCAATAATTTTTAAGATATTTATCAAGCCATTTCCCAGAAGGCGTGCTACATGTCTGGGTCAGATTCCAGGGCAATAGTTAGGCACACAATAAGATGCCCAGAAAAGACATGGACTTCATTGTACTCCTGTGTGCAAATTATTAAAAGCGCACTCACCAAGACATTATCAGAAACACTAACCCCCAAGCTCACATTGATTGCAAAAGCCATCTCACAGAGGCAAACAACAATGCCCTGATAGACTGCAGAATTCTTTAATGGGGTGGTTGAGTGTCCATGCAAAGGGGGGGGAAACTGAGTCAAGGATGTTGGAGAGACGTCTTCCAGGCCTTGCGGTACAGCTGGAAACTCCTCGTGGCTTTGCCAACAGGGGAGCTGTCGTTTTTTCATCTCCATGTCATCCATACCCACTGCGTGGACCTCAGCAGGAGGGAGCATAGAACTTGGTGTCAGAGAGTTCTGGAGATCAAATTATGTTCCCCTTCCTTCTTAGCAGTGTGATCAGTGTCTCAGGGACTCAGTCCTCTCATTTGAATCTTCATTTAACAGAACTGTTGAGCGGATTCTAAGAGGTGAGGCCTGAATCAAGAAAGGAAGAAAGGCATGGACCTGGTGATGCTTTTGGATCTGGCACAATCCGATTTGTATTTTATCTCTTCTACTTATTATTAACAATCATTCTAATTAATAAACCATAATAGCTTGCATTTATTGGAGCATGACAATGTGTCATATTGTTAAGTGTTTTATACTCCTTATCTTACTTCTCTGGCCTGTGACAGTCAAACACTGTTAAAACAAGAGACAGGGGCCCAGCGACGTGGTCTAGCGGCTAGGCTCCTCGCCTTGAACATACCGGGATCCCATATGGGCGCCGGTTCTGGTCCCGGCAACTCCACTTCCCATCCAGCTCCCTGCTTGTGGCCTGGGAAAGCAGTGGAGGACGGCCCAAAGCTTTGGGACCCTGCACCTGTGTGGGAGACCTGGAAGAAGTTCCTGGATCCTGGCTTTGGATCGGCATAGCATCGGCTGTTGCACTCGCTTAGGGAGTGAATCATCGGACGGAGGATCTTCCTCTCTGTCTCTCCTCCTCTCTGTATATCTGACATTCCAATAAATAAATCTTTAAAACAAGAGACAGGTCTGTAGGTCTCCAGTGTGATTTTTTTTTTTTGTGGTTAATGTTTTGTTTTTTTGTTTGCCAAACACAAGAGAGACAGAGAGATGATCAAGAGAGACAGTCTATTGTAGTTTTTTTTTTTTAATTGTAATGTCATTATTTGGCTTGGGTATTGGGGCATCGCTGGCTTTATAGATTGATTTGGGATCTTTTTCTCATGCTTCTTTCTTTTGAAAGGGATCATAGAGAGATAAAATTCCCCCCCTAAAAATTGGTAAATTCGCCCATCTGGGGCTGGTGCTTTTTGTTTTGGAAGATGATGAACTATGATTCAAGCTGTTTAACAGCTATGTCAGTTACGATTGGCTATTTCCTCTGTGTGAATTTTGACAGGCTGTTTCATTCAAAGAATTGATCCATTTCATCCGGTGTTATTGAATTTGAAAATACAGAGTCATTCATTACAGCCCTTTATTATCTTTTTTGTTGAAGATTTTATTTATTTTTATTAGAGAGTCAGATATACAGAGAGAAGGCAAGACAAAGATCTTCCATCCACTGGTTCACTCCCCAAGTGGCCATAACAGCCAGAGCTAAGCTGATCCGAAGCAAGGAGCCAAGAGCTTCTTCCTGGTCTCCCATGTGGGTGCATGGATCCAAGGCTTTGGGCCATCCTCCACTGCTCTCCCAGAGAAAGGTAGGGAGTTGAATGGAAAGTAGAGCAGCTAGAAAACAAACTGGCACACATGTGGGATCCCAGTGCATGCAAGGTGAGAACTTAAGTCCCTAGACTACTGCACTAGGTCCCTTTTGGTACCTTTTAATGTCCACGAAATCCATATAGCGGTGTATCCTCCGCTAAAATTTTGATATTACTAACTCAAGCCTTTCCTCTTTTTTCTTAGTCTTTCTAGAAGTGTATTGATTTTTAAAATCTTCTCAAAAACATATTACAATTGTTTTCTGTTTCCTGTTTTTAATTACATTCATTTCTGCTCCAATTTTCTTTTTTTGTATATACAATGGATATATAGAATAAATTCATGACAAAATTAAAGTGGAAACTAAGCATAGGTCTTGAGAAAAATTAAAATGGAAATGCATCATAACAAAATGTATTGGATACAACAACGATGTTCCCAAGAGGGAAGGTTAGAGCAAGAGGCGTCTATACCAGAGAGTATAGGATCTTAATAAAGAGTCTAACATCACACCCATAGGAATAAAAAAAAGCAAGAATAAGCATAATGAAGTTAGCAGAAGGAAGGAAATGATAAACATCAAAGCCAAATAAATGAAAGCTTAGAAAAGTGACAGAAGACTGACAAAACTCAGAGTCAGCATTTCAAAAGATAAATTTTGCCAAACTTTATCTATAATAGCTATGAGGAAAAAGGAATCAAATAAATAGAGCTCATGAAAACAGACGCTATAATTGATAGCACCTAAATACAAAGGATACTATGTACTAGACAGATTGGATGATCTCAGAGATAATGGATAAATTCCTAGGCCTATGCAGCCTACCAAGACTGGTTCATGAATCAATGGAAAACATAAACAGATCAATCACATTGAAGGGGTTAAAGCAGTAATAAAAAGAACATGTTATAAAAATAAAAACAAGGACCTGATCGCTTCATGGATGGACTCAAACAAGCATCTAAAGCACTAGTAACAATTTTTGAAAAATTCTTTTAAAAATTGTAAAGATAATAATTCCAATTATCCTTTTTAAAATTTCATTTTATTTATTTATTTTTTATTACATTGCATTATGTGACACAGTTTTTTAGGCACTGGGATTTCCCCTCCCCCAACCCTCCCCCCATGGTGGATTCCTCCACCTTGCTGCATAACCACAGTTCAAGTTCAGTTGAGATTCTTTCATTGCAAGCATATACCAAGCACAGAGTCCAGCACCCTATTGTTCAGATAAGTTCAACGGCTTCTTGTGGAGACCATCTCTGGTCTGAAGGTAGAGCCAGCAGAGTGTCATCCCAACGAATCAATTCCAATTATCTTATAAGACTAAACCAGCATTAAGATATCAAATGCAGGAACTAAAAGGAAAATAAAAATGCCTGTGTGTGTCAGTTTTGCCACAAATTAAGTGTTCTTTCAAACTTTATTTTAAAAATATGTATTTATTTGTTTGAAAGGTAGAGTTACTAAGAGAAGGAGAAATAGAAAGTGATAGAGAGAAAGAGAGAGGGACCCTCTACCCACTGGCCTACTCCCCAAATAACCCCTATGGCCGGAACTGTGATAGTCTAAAACCAGGAGATAGGAGCCTCAACTAGGTCTCCCTAGGCATGCAGGGGCCCAAACACATGGGCCATCCTCTACTATTTTTCCAGACATATTAACAGGTTGCTAAATCCAAAGTAGAACAGCCAGGACTCGAACTGGTGCCTACATGGGAAGCCAGAGCTGCCAGAGGCTATTTTAACTGCTACAATGCAGTACTCACCCCTGTTTTAAACCTTTGCCAAACAAAATAAGAACCATATGGTACTACAGTTTTCATGATCTATGACTATCTTAAAATTCACCATATATGGGTGAAACAGACATATTTTTAATTTTATTGTTCATAGCACTTGCCTGTATTCTTGAAGAATGGTGTCCTTTTTAGTTGTTGAATTCTTTATTTAGTGAAGCATCAAACTGTTGCCTATAATGTAATTTAAAATAGGTAATCTAAAATGAAAAAAAGTGTTTTCCCACAGAGGCACTCTAAAACATCTAGATTATTATTCACATGATGAGAAAGGTGAATGAGAAGAATTAAATTAAGTAAATAGGCTAAATGAAATGAAGGAATGTTCTATGCTGACAAGAAAGGGAAAAAGGCTAGTGTTGTGGTATTGCAGATTAATTGGCTGCCTGTGCCACTGGTATCCCATATGAGCACTGGTTCAATTTCTGGAAGCTTGGTTTCTGGTCAGTGCTCTGCTGATGTGACTGGGAAAGAAGTGGAAGATGGTTGAAGGGTTTGGGTCCTTACTAGACTTGTGGGAGATCTGGATGGAATTCTGGGTCCCTAACTTTATCTTGGTGCAGCCTTGGCCCTTGTAGTCATATGAGGGCATGAACAAGCAGATGGGAGATCTCTTTCTGTTATTCTGCCTTCAAACAAATAAAATCAAAAACATAATTTTTCAAAGCTGGTTCTTGCTCAAACACTTGATATCAAAGTTATAATAAGAGGCCTTATTACCATATTCTTCACCCTTATCACTTTCATAACAAATGCTATGTATTTCCCTTGAGTAATTTTTTCAAAGACTAAGAACTTACACATTTATGCTTTAAAAAAACAAGATTTGAGGATGCACAAAGGTGGACAATGGGTAGACATTGTGAAGACACAGGCAAGAGGCAGAGATGTGTACATTTTGATATTTCACCCCAATCCTCATAACTGAGTGAAAGTATATTTGTTAGTTAGTCACATTATCCAGAAGACTGTTATTTCTCTATACATTTTAATAACTTCAGATAGCTATTCTCTCGTGGTAAAATGTGATCTAAATGTGTTATAGTATGTCCATGACTTCATCTGCTGTTTACCAGGTAATGCCAAGTGTTTGTCATGTTGCCATTGGCCTTTCAGTGTTAGAGAAGGTATCAACATTTTCTTGATTGGGGATATTAAACAGAGAACTTGAGATTCAGAGTTGCACTGCTTGTTTTTAAAGTGTCTGAAAGAGAAAACTAAAAAATTACAAGGATACATATTTATAATTATCCAAGGATGAATAAAAAGATGGGTGAGGTTGAGTTCGTAATTGTAGTTGGAGAGTTTACAACAATCTGAAATCATGGTGATGATGGGGGAAACGGAACAGGCAAAGTGACATTTATCTGGATGCTTGCTGGAAGGCTGCAACTTGATGAAGCAGAAGTTCCAGTTCTAAATGTCACTTGCAAACTGCATAGAATCATTCCCAAATCAACTGCAAGTGTTCACTGATAATTACATGAGAAGATAAGGGGTGATTTCCAATTCGTGACTCATGTAATAAAGCATCTGCAACTTGAAAACATCATTGATCAATAGGTACAGACATTTTCCAGGGTGAATCGCAGTGAGCAGCACTAGCTCTTTAGGAAAATTGGTTGATGGCTATTTCATTGATGAGCCATCTGTATATTTGGATTCAAGGCAAAGACAGCCAGTAGCCTGTGTTGTCAGGCATTTCATACTCCATGCAAAGAAGGCCTTGGTTTGGGACATGTTTGCATCATGGCCACCTATGTAGCAGATCGAGTCACAGTTTTTGATGGTGCTCTGTCCAGAAATGTCATTGCTAGTTCTTATACATTTTTTAACTGCCATGAATTAACTTTTGTCTCAGCTTCAAATCAGACTCAAAAGGCATCCAAACAATTATAGACCACGAATAAATAAATTCAAATAAGGATATACAACAAAAGAAGAGCAGAAATTATTTTTCCTTGGATAATTAAACTGAATGTTAGAATATCAATAATCTGTCAAAAATTTATTGATATTGTTGTTGTATGTAATTTTTATCAGGTTTTATATGCCACAAACTATAAAGCTTGATTTACTTAATGTAACATCAAAAGTCTGTTATACCATAAACTGTAATCTGAACACAGAAAATGTCACTTTTCTCTCCTTGCTAAGGCTCCCTTTGTGCATCAGAAGATATTTCAAGCTGTAAAATTCACGTCCAGGCTCCCACTATGTACAAAAACATTTTCTTTTTTCAGAAAAGATTTCTTTATATTTGAGAGGCAGATCTCCAGAGAATAGGAGAGACAGAGAGAGGGAGCTCCCATAAGCTGGTTTCCATTACACAAATGGCCACAACTGCTGGAGTTGAGCTGATCTGAAACCAGGAGCCAGAAGTCTCCTCCTGGTCTGCCATTTGGATTTAGGGCCACAAATATTTGTGTCATCCTTCAATACTTTTCCAGGCAATGAGTGGAGAGCTGGATGAGAAGTAGAGCAGCCAGGACACCAACTGGCACCCATGTGGGATGCTGGGGTTGCAGGTAGACTATTAGCTGGCTAAACCATAGCTCTAGCCCTGGAAGATATTCAGGAGGTATAATAAATCTGTGTGCTGGAGAATCAAGATGGCAGAATACGGTAAGGATAGGTTTAAACAGAGAAATACTAGCCATTGTGAAACAGAGATGGCAAATTCCAATAAATAGAACAGGATGGAATAACAGAAATGGGGTACCTGGAGACTGACAGACACAGGAAAGCCCTGGACACAATGGTGTGGCATTGCAGTGACTACTATTCCAGTAGCATTCAGCAAATGGTGATCTGAAATCTACCAGCAGCCAGAACTCCACAAGCAACAAGGTGGGAAAGGATGTTTGTCAAGAGTTCCAGAGGTAAACCCAAAGAACTGCCCATCCTGCTGGTTTCTTTGATTTGACCAGGAGCAAAGACAGCAGCAGGTCCCAGACCGGTGATGCAGGAATACACTGAATTTCACATCCCAGTCCACCCCTAAAGCCATATCAGTCACCATTTTGTTATAGGAGGCAAGAGCAATGGGGCAGGACTGTGCCTGCACGGAGCTGGGAATGAACTCATTTCTGGCTCAGTGAACTGCAACGACGTGGTATCCTACAAGTTCCATCCAAGACAGTTCCGAGTAGCCCTCATACCTGATGGCCAGCAAACCAAGGACTCTAGTAGTGGCACATGAGGCACCATTTCTTACAGTGTAGCAAAGAATTTAAGACATCAGGGACAACAGTGAGCTGTGCATGAACTGAGCTCTTGAAAACTCAGTGAGTTCAATGGATTGCACTGGTCCTGCAGGAAAATAATACCGACTATGGCATTGTATGGGTCAAAATAGGTCCATGTCTTTCTCAAACCTAATGGCCAACAGCTTCTGGCAAGATCAACACCACCAACAAATTAGCTATATAGGACACCTGGTGTCTCCCTAATCCTGGGACCTACTCCAACTGAAAATGGGAGAAAGTTTGTACAAACAATGGTGCAGCTTCAGCATGGTATCACAGAAGGTGGAGACTGGTGACCCAGGAACTGGGGGCTACAGAGACCATGGTGGAAATCTAACATAAGAATCCAGAACTGGAACTCGCTGGAGGGAGTGGCACAGGTGACTGCAAACAAACAGCCATGTACCAACTGCAATAAGTAAAATTGAACTGTAGACCTGTGGGTGACACAGCTTAGAAACCCAACCCAATGAGAAGACTCTGCTAACCAGAAGTACAATGACCAAGAGCAAAAGAAGAGACAAAGGCACAATAAATATACTGAAAACTCCCCTGCAAAGGAGCAAAAACTCTTTGCTAACCTAAGAGTTCATTAAGGAAGATATGGAGAAAATGGGGGATGATACAGAATTCAAAACACTTGTTGTAAAGCTTCTTATCAACAGCAACAAGCATGTAATATAAGGGTTCGAGAATTTAAGGAACATATCACACAAGAAAAGAATCCAATGAAAGCTGATATATCAGAAATGAAGAATACAGTGGAGCAAATTAAAAGTACAGTGGAGAATCTCCAAAATAGAATGAAGGAGGCAGAACAAAATATCTCAGAATTGGAAGATATTTTCTGTCATCAGGGGGAAACAAACAAAAATCTGGGAGCAGAGCTGGATCAGGCCAAAAAAAAGGTATTCCAGATTTGAAATACACCATTAAAAGCACAAATATAAGAGTTATGGGAGTCCCAGAACGTGCACAGAAAGAAGCTAGGTTTACAAATGTATTTTTAATGAAATAATAAGGGAAAATTTCCCTAATCTAGAGAAAGAGTTAGGTAACAATCTCCAGGAGGGGCACAGAACTCCCAGTAGGTTTTACCAAAAGTGATCTTCACCACCACACATGATAAGCTCTCTTCAATTTAACATAAGGAAAAGATTCTTAAATGTGCATGTGGAAAAAAATCAACTCACATGTAAAGGAATGCCAACTAAACTCACAGGAGACCTCTCACAGGAAACTCTACAGGCGAAAAGAGAATGGAGTGACATATTCCAGATTCTAAAAGCAGAAAATTGTCGGCCCAAGATAATGTACCCAGCAAAACTTTCCCTTTTCTTTGAAAATGAAAAAAAAAATTCCACAGTAAAGAAAAGTTAAAAGAGTATGACTCTTCCAAACTTACCCTACAAATGATACTTAAAAATGTTCTCTTGACAGACAAAAGGAATAATACCCACCAAAACCAAGGGCAAATGTGAAGAACATCCCAGTAAAATAACAACAGAAGACTAAATCAATGAACAACCCATTGCTAAAATGACAGAACCAAGTTATCGCTTTTTGTATTAACCCTGAATGTGAGTTAAACTCATCAATCAAATGTCATAGATTAGTAGACTGAATTAAAAACAAAACCCATTTATTTGTTGCCTACAGGAGACATATCTCACCAACAAAGATCAGCGGAAACTGTATCTCATGGATTTTGATTTTTTTTTTGTTAGTCTCATCTCTTCAAAACACTCTTCTGATTCGGTTTTTCAGTGATCATACAGTAGCATCATTTTCTTCAAGAAGGTTCCTGGTTTTCTTTTTCATTTCTTCAGCAACACATTAGTCATCCAGTAGCATGTTACTTAACTTCATGGTGTTGGTAATTTCTTTTTCCTGCCTGTTGTTGATTTTGTTTTGTGGCTTTTCATTTAAGGGGATGTATAGTAACTGTGAAGTGGAGACTGTCATATTTAGTAGCATGTTATTTAACTTCATGGCCTTGTAAATTTCTATTTTTCTTCCTGTTGTTGATTATGCATTGTGTCTTTTCATTTAAGGGGGTATATAGTAACTGTGTAATGGAGACTAACATATCCAGATGTGAGGATACAATGCAGTATGCACCTCTACTTCCAGACTAAAGATGAATTACCAATGAAATTGTTTACTATATCTTGACAATGGGATGCTGGACTTTCTGCCATTGTCCATGCCCACAATGATGGACATAAGATTGTGTATGAAAAATTATACTATAATGGTAATGTAGGGGAACATAGTGAGTGGGGAGGGAGTTGGGGAGGGGATAAGGGAAATCCCAGGACCTATGGAACTGTATCATAAAATGATAATAATAAAAAGAAGTAAAATTTAAAAAAATTCATATGCTAATACTGATATATGTTACCCATTCAAAATATCTTAAAAACAATTTCTGGGGCCTGGTGCATTAACCTTGTTGACTCAAGTCTTTGCCCTGCAAGTGCTGGGATCCCATATGGGCTCTGGTTCTAATCCTGACAGCACCACTTACCATCCAGCTCCCTGCTTGTGGCTTGGAAAAGCAGTGGAGGACAGCCCAATGCCCTGGAACCTTGCACCCACGTGGGAGATGCTCAAGAAACTATTGTCTCCTGGCTCTAGATTGGATCTGCTCCAGCCATTGCAGCCACTGCAGAATGAATCAGCAGATTTGGAAGATCTAAAAGAAAAAGAAATAATTCATGTACTTACCTGATTTACCCAGGTATGAGAGTCTAATTAAATTTCCCCTATTATATATTTTAAAGATTCATTTATTAAAATGACACAGAGAGGGTCCGGCGCGGTGGCACAAGTGGTTAAAGGTCCTCGCCTTGCACGCCCGGGATCCCATACGGGCGCCGGTTCTAATCCCGGCAGCCCCGCTTCCCTTCCAGCTCCCTGCCTGTGGCCTGGGAAAGCAGTCGAGGACGGCCCAAAGCTTTGGGAACCTGCACCCGCGTGGCAGACCCGGAAGAGGCTCCTGGCTTCGGATCGGCATAGTATCGACCCGTTGCGCTCACTTGGGGAGTGAATCATCGGATGGAAAATCTTCCTCTCTGTCTCTCCTCTCTGTATATCCGCTTTTCCAATAAAGAAAAATAATAAAAATAAATCTTTAAAAAAAAAATGACACAGAGAGTAGGTGACTGAGTGACAGACATGTTTCATCTGCTGTTCATTCCCTATATGGTCCCAGCAATGAAGTCTAGGCCAGGCTGAAACTAGAACAAGTAACACCATCCTGGTCACCTTTGTGGTTGGCAGGGGCTCAAGTGCCCGAGCCATCTTATACTCCCTTCTCAGGCAGAGAGCTGGGTCTGAAGTACGGAAGTGTGGACTTACACCAGCAGCTTAATATACTGCATTGCAATTCTAACCCCTAAATTGCTTTAAAAAAAAAAAAAAGAAAAGCCAGGGTCTCCACTAATGAGCTTTGGTAGCTATAAGTGATAATTATATATTTTTTTAATTTGTTTTCAGTCTTTGTACTTTCCAAGGATGATTATCTACCTCAAAACAACATTAGTAAATGGACATTTATTACATTATAAATAGTTTTTCTTAGTGTTTTGTGATTATTTTGAACATGTTTATAAAAATCATTTCAGTGCCTCTTCTCCCGCTCAAAGACTGTAGCTTTATTCCGAGTTTTTTTAGTTCTTATGCTCCACAGGATTCTATATTCTGTAATTGTTTTCATATTATTGCAGTTTTATTTAAAACTGTTTATTTGTATATCTCGAAAACCAGAGTTACAGAGAGAGAGAGGGAGAGACTAAGAGAAAAGAGTTCTGCCATCTGCTCTTTCATTTTTTGGATGGCTCAAACAGCCAGTGCTGGGCCAGGCCAAAGCCAAGAGCCAGGAGCTACAAGTTTTTCTGGGTCTCCCATGTGGGTGCAAGGGCCCAAACACCTGGCCATCTTTCACTGCTTTTTCAAGCCACTAGTAGGGGGCTGGATTGGAAGTGGAATAGTTAAGACATGAACTGGGGCCCATATGGGATGCTGCTATTGTAGGTGGCAGCTTCACTTACTGACCCCAATAATGCCGTGTTAATCACACACATTCATATGAGTATAAACGCTGATAAAGATTTAGAGAAAAGTATTTCTACAGAACATTGTTTTTTTTTTCTTACAGCTACAGACTCAGAGCACCAACAAAGCAGGTGCTTAAGCAGCTATATGTGTTTTTAAACATTCACAGATTTTCCAATAACAGCAACAGAATGAAAGAATAACCATTTAGCAATGTTAAGTATCCCTTTGCATCAAATATGCACATTTCTAAATTCTAATGTAGAAAACATTATCTAAATATTTGAGTTTTAAAGCTTTGTATAGTGGATAGCAAGAGTTTTAAAAAAATCTAAAGAATGTATTAAATTACTAAGTTTCCACAGTAAGATAGCTGTAGTTTCAAATGATTTCTAGTTGAATTTATGAATTATGCACTGAACTGGAATTAATTTATGAGTAAGAAAGTTTACTAAATAGATTGATGGGGTAAGAAAAAAAGGAGGGTACAGCTGAAACTCATGTGACAGAATTGGTGTTGCAACATAATCAGCAGTTTTTGATGCTGGCCCCATGTATTGTAGTGCTCCTTTAAGTCCTGGCTACTCTGCTTTGAATCCAGCTCCTGCTAAGGTGCTTCAGAAGGCAGCAGTATATGACCCAAATACTTGAGCATGGGAGGCCCAAATGAAGTTCCAAGATCCTGACTTGAGCCTCGTCTAGCTCTGATCATTGTGTCCATTTAGGTAGTGAACCAGAGAATGGAAAATCTCTGTCTACCCCTTTCTCTGCTTTTCAGATAAGTAATTAAATACCCATCCCCCCCCCCTTTTTTTTTACAAAGTCAGACATACAGAGAAGAGGAAAGACAGAGGGGAAGATCTTCCATCCGATGATTCACTCCCCAAGTGGCCGCAACGGTCGGTGCTGCGCCAATCCAAAGCCAGGAACCAGGAACTTCCTCCAGGTCTCCAACACGGGTGCAGGATCCCAAGGCTTTGGGCCGTCCTCGACTGCTTTCCCAGGCCACAAGCAGGGAGCTGGATGGGAAGTGGAGCTGCCGGGATTAGAACCGGTGCCCATATGGGATCTGGGTGCTTCAAGGCTAGGACTTTAGCTGCTAGGCCACGCCGCTGGGCCCAGCCCCTTTTAAAAAACGAAAGTATGATTTGGGTGAATATCTCATTAGGTCATCTAAAAATCTATGTGATTAATCCATAAATACACATGTATCATGACAAACTCAAATCTGTAAAAATGTATTAGTATATTTCATTCAATACCCTCATTTCCTTCATTATTCTTCCCAAAGTTACAATTTTTAAAAACAGGAAGTTTAATTAAGCAACAAGATGCTTGCCTTGAAGGAAAAACTAGCCAGCATTCATTTTGTTAAGAGTCATTTACTCTGACCTCAAGACAGATTGACCTACGTGTAACAGCCACATACAAAAATTATAAAATTGTCCTTGGTTTTATAATGGTGAGTAAAAAAACATTAAAATTCTCCAAATAAGTTATGTAAGGAATTTTATGCTGTTGGGGTTTTCTTGTTGTTGTTAAAACAGTGAGAGCTAAATAACTTTCTGAAATACACTGAAAGAGCTGGAAGCGCATTCCACTGATGTATAAAGAGAATATTTTCACAGAACCAGTTTAATCTCCATTGATGTCAGTCCAAATATACCACTGGCCATTTAGTGAAAAGAAAAGATGCAATATGGTTGTGCACATATACAATTTACTTTGTGTACAGTAACTGAATGGGAATGGAGAACCAAAAAAGAAAAAAAAAAACTGCAATGTAGTAGTCAGGAAATGATGGAATCAAATTTCGGCTTTCTAATTGAGAATGTGTTCTGGGTCTGTAAGAACAGAGCTCTAGAACAAATCATCAGCTTCTCTTTTTCAGGGATGCCTCCCGTCCGCCGCTGGAATGGATCAAGTGCTGATACATCCTCATTTCCAAGTGCGCATGTGTGTCTGAATCATGATTCGCTGCCAGTCAAATCAGCACGTGATCTTCCTCACCGACAAACTCTAGCTAACCAGTTGGCGCATGCCCCTTAAACTGTACCACAGAACCACCCTGCCCTGCCGACTTCAGATTAATATCATCATTGTTCTCAATTGACTACAGTCAGCACCAAAGTCTCCTAAGTGGCTTCTATACAAAAGAGGTACCAAGTCTGTACCAAGTGAGTGCACATTCCGCACCAGGAATGGCGCCAATTTGTGAGTTTGACATGTGCTTCCATCCTTGTTTCTGGGCATTTAATGTGCCTAAGTGTAAATATGTAAAAGTTGTTTTGTACAAAAATATGGGATTCTACTAAATTAAGTGTTCGCTTATTTTAAATATGTTGAATAAAATTAAAAACTGAACGAAAATATGGTGTATATATACACTGGCAGGAACACTATTTTGCCTTTAAAAATATGAAATTATGTCACTTGTGGGAATGCGGATGAACCTAGAGGAAAGTGTGCTAAATGAAATAATTTAGCCAAAGAAAGACAAATGCCACAATGATCTCATTGATGCGAGGAGTCTGAATAAGTTGATCCGATAGCAGTTACCATTGTATTTACCAAGGACTTAATATGGGATGGGCTATAGGTTGAGAATATATTTGTCAAAGTATATAAAATTCCAAGTAGGAAGAATAAATGAGTGCAGATGATCTATTGTCTAATATCGTGACCCTAGTCGATAGCAGTGTATTATGCTCATAATAATTACTAGCAGAGCATGCTTTAAGCGCTCTCACCATAGAAAATGATAGATATGCTTGGTCATGCATTTGTCAATTAGCTTGATATAGCCAATGTATAACATATATTACAAATCAACATTTTGTGTAAGATAAGTGCGGGTATAGTTTCTATTTATTCATTGAACAGTTATCAATTTAAAAGATCAAAAGAATATATTGAGATTGATTGCTTCTTTTTAAAATATTTTATTTTCAATGGAAAGGCAGAGGCAGAAAGTTCTTTCATCCACTGATTCACTCCCCATGTGACTGCAAAGGCCAGAGCTGAGCTGACCTGAAACCAGGAGCCAGGAGCTTCTTCCGGGTCTCCCATGCGGGTACAGGATTCCCAGGCCTTGGGCCATCCTCTACTGCATTCCCAGGCCACAAGCAGCGAGCTGGATTGTAAGCAGGCTGGCAGGGACATGAACTGGTGCCCCTATGGAATCCAGGGACATGCAAAGTAAGGATCTTAGCTGCTAGGCTATTTGCGCTGGGCACAAAATTGGTTGCT
Organism: Ochotona curzoniae; assembly: GCF_017591425.1. Classification (NCBI taxonomy): domain Eukaryota; kingdom Metazoa; phylum Chordata; class Mammalia; order Lagomorpha; family Ochotonidae; genus Ochotona; species Ochotona curzoniae. The sequence continues at coordinate 35,242,042 of NW_024465023.1, forward strand.
TCTGAAGAGACAGAACTGAGAGTGAGGTTGAGACTGACGAAAGGGAAAGGCACTGCTGTCGTTTGAATTATTTCTGTTAACTGCTGTGCTAGACATTTAAATTGAAGCTTTTAAACTGACTTGACTTTAGGTTCCCCCTTTGTTTTCCGGAGAGATATTTAGGGGAATCAAACCGGAAGTCACAGAACAACTTGCTTTTGAGCTGGTGTCTTTTCTGAGTTTACATTTTGTATTAGCACATAATACATGTAAAATTTTGTAGGGCGCAGGGCAATATTAAAAAAAACATACATACAGACATAAGATTACCAAAACAGGCTTTTTGGACATTAGAAAAATGCTAAGTTATTTAAGCCAGAAAAAGCATTTTATCATTTTCCAGTTATGCTTTGTTTTCATCACGCTTGACCCCAGAGTGAGTTCGGTCAACTACTTCATGTAAATAAAGACACACACGTAGCCTCGGGGACACAATTATGAACAAAACAGACATGACCTTATACCTTCCAAGAATGTACATTGTGATGGTTGAGAAAGACAGTTACAAGTTGCACCCACAATTATTTTGTGAAAATATGATCAGCACTAGAGTGAAGTGCAAAGTATTGGGTGCCTGACACTTAGTTACCTAGTCCAGAATGTCAGAGGTCTTTCTGAAGTGGTAACATTTATAGAAAGCACTGAAAGGTAGCTACGAAGAGCTAGGTAAAAATAGGGAGGGTTTTTTTTGTCTTTCCAGACAACATGAGGAAGCAAGTAGGAACTTAGCCTTTTCTATTCATTTATTTCAATTTATCTTTTCTTTTTAATATTGTTTACATAGTTGAAAAGGATGCACGCAATGTGTGCCCCTGATCAGGGTGGGGAGGTTCAGGTATGTGGGAAAGCAGGTGGTTGGGACGTATGCTTTAGTTGATTTTTTGTTGTTTGTCTTTTGTTTTCTTTTCTCCTGTGTCCACAGAGTAGGAGCAGGGAGCACTCCTTGCTGTCTAACCACATCAGCACCCAGAGATGGAAGATGGGCGCTTAATGATGACTTAAGAGATAACCTTATTTCTCGTGATGCATTAGTTCTGCAAATCAGGAAGGCTGCCGGGTCATCTCTGCTCCCAGTGTTCAATAAATGCCTGGATGAAAGTAAACATTGAATAAATATTTGTAGGATGGATAGATGAATTATACTGAAGGATATATCATCTTTTTGCATGATTATATAGAATTACATTGTCATGGTTTGTTGGATGATTCTAATCTCTGTGGATATGTGTGCTATTTTTTAATTAATGTCCTCCAAATGCAGAGGTAAACATATACCTTTGCAAACATGTGAACATGTATGTGTGCTCTTGATATTACTGAGTCAAAGCTAATACATACATTAAACATTGATGCATACCATCATACTGAACACACTAAAATTGTTGCTTATCCACATACCAGCCAAGAATTTATAAGAATATTTATTATTATAATTTTTCTTAACTTAGGTATGCTATAATGATTCTATTCACTGCCAGTATCACAATATTATTTTGAGTTACTCTAATAATTTTTTTATTAGTTACATTGCATTATGTGACACAGTTTCATAGGCTCTTGGGTTACCCCAACCCTTTCCCTTCACCCTCCCCCCATGGTGGATTCCTCCACCTTGTTGCAGTATTACAGTTCAAATTCAGTCATGATTCTTTCTTTGCAAACCTATACCAAGCATAGAGTCCAGCATCTTAGTGTCCAGATAAATTCAACAGTTTCTTGGGGAGACCATCTCTGGTATGAAAGCAGAGCTGACAGAATATCATCCCAATCAATTAAAAGCCACAACATAACATCGACAACAATTTACAACATTATGGAGCTAATTGACATGGTATTGAGTGACCAAGATGTTAGAAAATGCAAGTTCTTAACCACATCCTGTGACTACTTTATTGACATTTCAATTTTAGTTTATATACAGAACTGGTGGCTATACACCTTAAAATGTCTATAGGGTACTATTCAGCTGTCTCGTGTCTATTTTCATTTTAATATTTAGCAGTTTATTGTGTTGAAGCATGATTTTGCTGAACTTGGTAGATTTTTAGGATAGTCTAAACTGGCTTATAACTCTAACAAAGCATATGTCAACAGTTGAGGTGCAGAACAGCTTTAGGAGGGGTGTGCAAAGAAATCTTCAATACCTTAGTGAGGAGTAACTAATCTTTGTGTCTTAGCTAGTAAGGTATATGTGAATCCATGCTGTTTCCTGGCTGGTTCTAAGCTTTCCATATTCTCTATCTATTCTAATTCTTTGTTGTTTGCTTTTTGGGGGGCGGAAAGGGGGAGGGCGCTCCGGAGTGACCCTGATGGTCATTGCAAGAGAGGGTGGGGATCCAAAATTGGAACTAAGTAAGGACCAGAGAAAGCTCCTCTCCATAGTCCTGAAGGAAGTTTACTGTTCTTCTGTTTCTGTGGACCAGTCAGGGCTCCTGGCTGTTGTTCTGATGGTCTTGGATCCTGCGAGGAAGGATTTGGGCTTCTTCCATCCCATGTGGGAGATCCAGATGGGGGTGGATGACCTCAGAGTTCTTGGCCTCTGAAGGCACTCCAATTCCCTGTGTTCTCCTTGGTGGTTGGGATGTAGACCTTGGTGTCCATACTGATAGTCCTTGGTGAGGATCCGGGAGTCTCCAGGGTTGGGATACAAGTCTACTCCTGTCCACCTGCTCCACCCTGGGATCCCCTTGCTCTGTGCATATGACCTCCTGTTAAGAGATTGTCAGGATCGCTCTTGATTCCCCCTGTATGTTTGTAGTTTTACTATTCTCTAATGCTGATTTGAATCTGTTTGTCTATGGGTTACTTGTTATGTTCCTGATAGGTTATACTTCACGTCTGACTCACACATTCTAAGGAGATGGAAGATTTCTCTGCTCTCCCTCCCCATTTCTGAGTAGCGTAGTGTCTTAAAATTATATTAGGGTTTACAATTCTTTGATGTAGATCATAAGGCGTCCGACTCACATTGATTGTTTGTTCATTGGTTACATCACAATATCTTATTGCATCAGATACAGGCTGTTTGGGGTTGAAATAATATTACAGTTTGCAGGTACTGTTTTTTGGATTGATATAATTTCATGTAAAATTAAGGCAAACATGTGGTACCTAACCTTTTGGGTTTTGCTCATTTCCCTTAGCATAATGGTTTCCAGTTGGGCCCATTTGGCCACAAAGTAGTCCATTTCGTTTTTTTTTGTTTTGTTTTGTTTTGTTTTGGTTTTGGTTTTCTTTTCTCTAGCTGAGTAGTATTCCATGGAGTAAATAAGCCATAGCTTCCTTATCCAGTCTTCTGTTGATGGGCATTTCGGTTGCTTCCAAGTTTTTGCAATTATTGATTGTGCTGCTATGAACATAGAGGTGCATGTTGGTTTGTCGTGAAACAGGTGTTTTGGAAATATTCCTAGGAGTGCTATTGATGGATCATATGGTATGCAGAGTTTCAGTTGTTTGAGTGTTCTCCAGACTGATTTCCATTATTCCATTGTCTACACATGTCCAACAGTTTCTCTAGGAATCCATCTTTCGTCTGAATGCAGGGATGCATGTTCCATTGTACCCCCCACGTCTGTATATGATAGACCCCTGTACTCCATCACTATACATTACCATAAGTGAGAAGCCATGAAACGAGGTCAACTAGCGGTATGAGTTAGAATAGCCACATCTACAACAGCAACAACATCAACAAATTATAGCACCTTGAAAAAAGAACATGCCACTGAGTAACCAACACATGAGTGACAAAAAGGAAACACAGAAGACTCTTGGGAAAAATGATGCCATGATATAATTCATGAGCACATGATGAATTCAACTTGAGAAAAGAGGTTATTTGGAAGAAACAAAACTGAAAAAAAAAATCAATATACATGGGATACAGCCAAAATAGCAAACAATCAAAAAAAAAAAAACAGTACGAATTGGATTATTTGAGTTATTTGTAAAATAAAAACTGTAATGTTTATTGGCCTATTGTATGAATTGTTCCTGTAATTTTTCAGTTTTTATATTTTTGTCCTTCTTACAGATTTGAAGATAAATATGCAATATTTTAAATGTTTTCCATAATCTGTCTCCATTACTTGAATATATACAGCATAATAAAAATGTATGCATAACTTCTTCGAATGACGTAATTAAAATGTAGACATTTAAACCTCATTTCAGACAAATTGCCTTCGTACTTAGGATTGCCCTACAAGTCTAAAGTGCCACCAGCCATTTAAAAAGAATGGTTTCTTTGCCTCCTTTGTTATAAATTCCTTGTATTTTTTGTTCATTAACCTTTTACCAGATAAATAGTAATTTATCGGAAACCTGCTCTACCCGACTCAAGAGCTTGCAAAGGATGCGTGGATCAGTGAGGAGATAAGAAGGGGCAGAGGCGATGTGTGGACCAGTATGGCATGATGCTCATAATGGACAACTCAGAAAAGTTGTCTTCTTTATTTATATATAAATCATCACAAGCTTTTGCACAATATGTAACTGTTTCATTTTTACTTCATTATAAAAGAATGATTACAAAATCGATCCTAAAAAACATTGTTATTTTACTTCAGATAAAATATTTTTACCAAGCTGTTACTCATTCAAACCTGCAGTGACCTGGCTGAAGCCATGAACTCCACGGTTGGCAGCACATGCAATTACATAGTGAGAAGTGGTTTACTTATATTCAAAATCAATTTTCAGTAAACATATACTGACTAATATTACTTAAAATATCAAGAGTACAGAATTAAAAGGAAAGCTCATAAATGAAAGGAACTTATAAAAGCATATAACAAATTCTTTATCAAATCTTATAATCAATCATGCATTAATGACCATCAACTTCACCTAGTGCTGATTCAATTTTTTTTTTTTTTGTTCTGAGTGCTGATTTGTTTTTTTGTTCTTTTGTTAAAGGGCAGTGAAAGGGATCAGAGCAACTCAACCTTCCTGTGAACAGAGGGCCTTTACAACAAACTTCCTTTTATGTTTATAAGCTGTTTTCTTTCCCTAAATATGAGTGCCAATATAAGGTAGAAGTTTTCCTAAACTGTTTTCTTTCCCTAAATGTAAGTGCCAACGTAAGGTAGAAATTTTAAGCCATTTGGGGGTGGGGGGAAGGTTCACGTTTGTCTCCCTTTCGAAGATGCCCCATCTACTTTCTGCGTTCTGTGGTGAGAAACCAAAATACGTCATATCATGTGTTGTGACAGTTCGAGGCACATGGCAAACAGACTCTTTGTACCTCCATGATTGCCATCTGTTCCAAGATAATATCAAGCCATTTCTTAAGGAAAATATTACTTAGATTAAGGCAAGCTTCAAAGGTGGGCACATAACAGAATGTTTGGAGACATTGTGGGCTCAATTGTACTGTTGTATGCTTTTAGCTGTGTGTCATTGCCTTATGTCACTAAAGATGTTTTTATCATAACAGGATTGATCAATTTGAGGTGTTATACCAGTTACAGGAATCATTTCACATCTGCAGAAAAAGCACACACCATCATCCTCAGGAGAATTCTACGAAACATCAGAGAGGTGATCGAGTGTCCATACAATGGGTGAGGCAGCAATGAGGTGACCAGAGATGTTCTGCCAGGCCTTGCCACGCAGCCAGAAACTGCTCGTAGCCTTGCTGACCGAGGAACAGTACTCATCACACACCCATGCATCCGACCCAACTGCATGGCTTCCCGCAGGAACTATTTTCTCCCTTTCAATATGTTGTTTCTTCACTGTTGACTGCTTCAATATGTTGTCTATTCATTCTGTTGACTACTTTACAAACACATTTTGTTTAAATAAATTCCATCTATTTTTGTTTTTGTTTCCTGAGATTTTTGTAACATGAGCGCGCACTGCAATGTCCTGAAACATTTCTTCTATTTTATCTCCTATCAATTTCAAAGTTTCAGAAATTACATGTAGACTCTTAATCCATCTTGAGTTGGTTTTTGTACATGGCTCATTCTTCTACGTGTATATAATCAATTTTTCTAACACTATTTGTTGAAAACACTTTCATCTTTACAATACATATTCTAAGCACTTCTGTCAAAGGTAAGTCGTGGGTATATGCATGAGTTCTCTTCCAGGCCTCCACTCTGTTTCTTCAGTCTACGCCTATTTTATTCGAAGACAATGCTGTTAAAATCACTGCAGCTTTGGGGAGGGTGGAGCGGGGAAAAATAATAATAAAAAAATTCACTGTAGCTTTGTCATATATATTTTAAAAGATGTATTTATTTTGACTGGAAAAGCAGGTTTACAGAAGGAAAGAGAGATAGAAAGATCTCCCATCCACTGATTCACTGCCAAAGTGGCTGCAATGGCCTAAGCTAAGCTGATCCAAAGCCAGGAGCCGGGAGGTTCTGGGTCTTCCACCAAGGTGCATGGTCCCAATGCTTGGGACCATCCTTGACTGCTTTCTCAGGCTACAAGCAGGGAGCTGGAAGGCCAGTGCAGCAGCTGAGACACAAACTGGTGCCTGTACGGGGTTGTGGTGCATGCAAGGGGGAGAATTTAGCCGCTGCGACATTGTGTTGGGCCCCATCATATATTTTAAAGTCAGATTTTGTAATACCTCCAGCTTTATTATTATTATTATTTTGAATCAAGATTTATTTGACTATTCAGATTCTTTTTTGGTTCTATTCAAAATCTGGTTAGTATTTTTGCTTCCTTCGTAAAAATGTCATTGGCGTTTTGATAAAGACTGCATTAAGCATACAAACCTTTTTGAGGGCCTGGTGCGATAGCATGCGGTTAAAGTCCTTGCCTTGAATGCACTGGGAATCCCATATGGATGCCGATTCTGATCCTGGCGGCCCTGCTTCCCATCCAGCTCCCTGTCTGTGGCCTGGGAAAGCAGTCAAGCACAGTATTTTTATGATGTTATTCTTATTGGAAAGGCGGATATACAGAGAGGAGAGACAGAGAGGAAGATCTTCCATCCGATGATTCACTCCCCAAGTAAGCGCAACGGCCGATGCTATGCCGATCCGAAGCCAGGAGCCTCTTCCGGGTCTCCCACGCGGGTGCAGGGTCCCAAAGCTTTGGGCTGTCCTCGACTGCTTTCCTGGGCCACGGGCAGGGAGCTGGAAGGGAAGCGGGGCTGCCGGGATAGAACCTGCACCCATATGGGATCCCGGGCGTGCAAGGCGAGGACCTTAGCCACTGTGCCACCGCGCCAGGTCCTTTGATGTTATTCTTAATGTCTCAATTTCAATATGAATTTATGTATTTCATTGTCTTTTCTTAATATAGCTAACGGTTTGTCAACTTTATCTTTTCTAAGATTTAGAAGAGCTGATGTTTATATGTTTAAGTCTCAGTCATTTATTTGTGCTCTGGTTTTCTTTATTTATTTTAGTAATTTTGTAATGAATTTGTTCTTGTTTTTCAAGTTCCTTCAATTACAGCACTAAGTTGTTTATGTGAGATTTTTCTGCTTTTAAATCTGGCTAATCAATGTTATGAATGTGCCTCTTTCTTCTGCTGTTGCTGTATTCCTTAGATTGCTATGCTGTATTTACATTTTCATTCATTTCAAGAAATTCTCAAATTTGTCCGTCCCCTGATTTCTTCCTTGATCTCTTGATCACTCAGAAGTAAGTTAATTTCTATGCATTTATGTAGTTTAAGACATTTTTATTGTTTACTTCAAAGTTTCATAATATTGTGGTAAAAAGAAAAAAACTCGTATCATTTCTTGCTTCATTAAATTTGTTGAGACCCAGTTTGTAACACATCATCTGACCTCTTCCAGAGAATGTTCCATGTGCTGTTCAATAGAAATCTGGTGTATTCTCGTGGCAGGCATTATGGTGCATAGGGTTAAGCCGCTGCCTGCAATACTCGCTTCCCACCTGTGTACCAGTTGAATCCCTGTTTGCTCCACTTCTCATCCAGGTCCCTAGTAATAACAAAACAATGGAGGATGGACTGAATCCTTGGGCTCCTGATACCCATGCCAGAAATTGAATGGAGTTACTGGCTTCTTGCTGTGGCACTGGCTGTTGTGGTTATTTGAAGAGTGAACTGATGGATGGAACATTTCTCTCTCTCTCTCTCTCTCTTTCTCCTTTATTCCCTCTTTCTGTCTTCCTCACCCTCTTCCTTCTCCTTCTTCCTCTCTCTCTGCAACTCTGCCTTTTGAATGAATAACACCCCTTTCAAAAATGAATATGTATTCTACACCTGTTTCGTAGAATACTCTGCAGATATATGTTAGGTCCAGTTGATGAAAGATGAATAGAAAATTTGTCAGTTTCTCCTGGCTTCGGATTGGCTCACCTCCAGCCATTGTGACCATTTGAGGAATAAACCAATGGATCGAAGATCTTTATCTCTCTTTCTCTCTGTAAATCTGCCTTTCCAATAAAAATTAAATAAATAAATCGGGGTCAGCGCCAAAGCTTAGGGACTAAAGTCCTCTCCTCGCCAGAACTGGGATCCCATATGGACGCTGGTTCTAATCCCGGCAGCCCCGCTTCCCATCCAGCTCCCTGCCTGTGGCCTGGGAAAGCCGTGGAGGACAGCCCAAAGCCTTGGGACCCTGCACCCGCGTGGGAGACCCGGAGGAGGCTCCTGGCTTCGGATCGGCATAGCTCCAGCAGTTTCAGCCACTTGGGGAGTGAATCAATGGACAGAAGATCTTCCTCTCTGTAAATCTTTTCTTCTAATAAAAATAAACATTTTTTAAATTATTATTTTTTTTTTTTTTAGAAAATGATCAAGTAGAATTCATGAGGAAAGATTGCACAGAGTAAGTACCTGGGGTGCGCGGAGGGTTTGCCTTCAGATGACATAGCAGGGAAATGACGTAGTTGGCCGTTTTGATCAGGGATACTGACGCGGAGTTTGTACATTTCCTACTCCAACAAACTTGTTGATAACTGAGTGTATTTGGGTATGCTTGAGAATTGCCCCCAAATTGGGCAGTTCTGTGTGAATCAAAGTGGCAAGAAGGTTGTGATGAAATGTTTTGAGAATTCTCCTTCTACTTGTTGCCACTCTTTCCTGCTACTATAGTTCTTTGGATTTTTCACTTCTGGTATCATGTTTGTTGCAGCTACATTTTGATTTTGGTCATTATTAAGACTTCCCCTTATATCTTCACACATCAGTTCTTGATTTAACTCAAGATTTTAACTTTGTTATAATAACTGCTGATGTATCATTACTCTTTTTCTATTAAGTATTTTTCTTTCAATGTATGTGACATTGTCCTGTTTCTTTGGAAGTCTAGCCATTTTCGATTGCACTGGAATTTGGGGATATATTGACAATAATCTGTCACATCTTCCTAAAGAGTTTTTGTTCTTACTCACTCACTAGATTTCAGAAATACAAAAATGTTAACACATGTCATCTAATTGCTGTAGGACTGCGGGCTGTGGTCTCTGCAATAGCTGCGTCCCAGAACCTGGAAGGGTGGAATGGAACCGTAAGCAAAGTTTATTTTTTCCTTTTGTTTTTTTAAAAAAGGATTTATTTATTTGTATTGGAAAATCAGATTACAGAGAGAAGAAGAGACAGAAAGATATTCCATCCTCTGGTTCACTCCCCAAGTGGCCGCAATGTCTGGAACTCAGCCAATCCAAACCTAGGAGCTTCTTCCTGGTCTCTAACACAGGTGCAGGGTCCCAAGGCTTTGGGCCGTCCTCAACTGCTTTCCCAGGCCACAAGCAGGGAGCTGGATGGGAAGTGCAGCTGCTGGGATTAGAACCGGTGCCCATATGGGATATCAGCACATGCATGGCAAGGACTTTAGCCACTAGGCTACCGTGCTGGACCCTAAGTTTACCTTTCACATTTAGATTTTTAGCTCATCTATTATCCACCTCTGGCATGGATATTAAGTAAGATTCCAATTGTACTTTCTGTACATAGTGAGGTAATTTTCCCAACCATGTCTACCAATAAATCCATCCTTTATTTCCTGTATAGTGATAATTCAGTGTATGTATTCACTCCTCTGCCTCTTTTCTTAATTCCGTACTGTATTTACAAGCATGCCTTTAAGCAAGCCAAATTTCCCACTTAACTCTTCTTCAAATGATTGTATTAATTATTCATGATACATTATCCTACAGTTTTATAATTGACTTACTAAGTCTTGAAACAGAACCCAGTCATTCTTTTTTTTTTTTTTTTTTTTACAAATACGGAGTGGAATTATAGATTAATTTGGGAGAAAACTGATACCCGAGATAGAATAATATCCTACACCAAGTATGTACATATTCTAATTCAAGGAATTGGTAACTCTGCTATGTTACATGACCAGGAGAAATTAAATATCCCAAACATGTGATCTTAATAGGTGGATTATCCTGATACTAGATGGATCCAATAAAGTCATAATGATCCTGTCGAATAGAAGAGGGGGTCAAAGTGATGCGATTTGAAAACTTGACCTACTTTTTGCAGACTAGGAAGACTGAAGAATTGGGTCACAGAACAAGGAAAATGCATGGTCTCTAGAACTTGAAAAGAGAAAAAAAATGGATTTTTCCCTAGAAATTCCTTGCTTTTGTGCTAGTGAGATCTATTTCAGGTTTCTGAACTATTTAATGGTAAGATAATAAATGTATATTGTTTAAGCCATGAACTCTATGATACTTCTTTTTTTTTTAACAGCAGCAATAGGAAGCTAATAGAACATTGTCCAAATGCTAAAAGTAAATTTATCTAAGAGCATTAGATGTCTTTATCTATTTAGACCACCCTTTGTGTTATTCATCAGAATTTTAGTGTCTTGTCCACGTAAGTTGTACATATTCTTGGTTAAAGTGCTACATATGGTATATATTTTGTTGCTACTGCGAATTGCATAAAAGACTAATTTTTAGGTTTTCGGGAGAAGTGGCAATGCTTATTGCTTGGGGCAGACATCTTTGCAGAGTCCAGATGCTTTGTTGAAGCATATGGAAGTACAAATTATGTTCTCTGAGATTTTCTGCAGAGCATTTGGAACCTACACATTCACTCTTGGAATCAACTTTCTTTTTACCTGGCTATGATTCTCCTATTTCTTTTCCTAGGCTAAGGACTGTATTACTATCTTGTATTATTTTCTTCTGCATTAAGCTAGAGTATCCAGCACTGTGGTAAATGATAGCAGTAAAGAATGTATGTATGTATGGATTAATTGATTGATTGTTTCTGGTCTTAAACTCATTGTGATACACCTGCCATCCCGTCACAGTGCTGTCCCTGTATGCAGGGAGATCTGAGCCACCACAGTCAGAATGAGTAACAACACAGGCATGTGTTGTGTTTGGTGTTTTGTCAAGTGGCCAAGGGCATCATTCTAGGGATATGCCAGCTGCTCCTGCCCACAGAGCGTACTTCATGGCAGAACTCTGAATGGGTTTTGGCTCCAAGTTCTCAGTTAACTTGCTAGGATTTACACTGAGATGTGTTGAAATTTTTAGAAGCAAATTAATGTTGATTTTTCTTCAGTTATTGTTTCTATTTGCAGATCCCTTTTTATCAATAGTATGTTACGTCTCACAGACAATATCTATTTTTTTCCAAATATATAGTTTCTCTATAAGCCTTCTAATAATTTGTTTTATTTGGAAAACTTTGTTATGATATAATATTCATTTCCCTGTAATACTTCATTGAGGATTTTTAAAATGCCTTTTAAAAATTCATTTCTCAGAATTATTGGACCTTTTAGATGGAAAATCTCAAATAATTCTGCAGTGCAGAAAATAATTTTCTATTCAAACGTTTCTTTTTAAGTCTCATCTATTACCTATGTTTACATTTCTCTAATAATTTGTAATTCAGTACTTATACCTCACAGTCTAGCATACTTTCCAAACTTGGATTTCAAGATTAGTAATTCTGACTTGATTCACACCTACTTTATTATTTTTTTAAAAATGTATACAAATATTTATTGATTTGAAAGACACAGAAAGGGAGAGGGATAGAGAGAAAGAGAGAGCATCTACATGTTGGTTCACTCTGAAGGACTGTAATGTGTGGCTGAGTGGCTGGGGTTGGGCAAACCAAAGCTAGAAGCCAGAATCTCCACTTCTTTCCCAGTCTCATTAGAAGGGAACTGGATACAAAGTGAAGCAGCTGGGACACCAACTGGAGCTTCATATGGGATTGCAGGCAGGCAGCAGCTTAACTTGATATGCTACAACATAAGCCTCACTGAGGTTTATTTTTGTGTTTTTTGATCCTGCAAAATCTTTTCTACTTCTTGAATTGCCCTCTTGTGTGGCAGCATAGATCCAATCAATAATGTTCCAATAATTCCTTTATATAGATAATTCCTTTATCTTTAAATGACCATCAACACTGAAAAGTAGACATTTCCAATTCTCTTCTGCTTCCTTCGTTGCAACAACAGTGGGGAACATCTGATCTGTCTGGGCTAGCAGCATCTGATTCCCATTGTGCGTCTAATGGCTCTTCATGTGACAACCATAGTGGTATGCATAGGTAATCAAATGCCAGTAAAGAGATTCTATCACTTGTTGTAGGACTGACTGGCTTTAAATTCCACCTGCTTCCTTAGTCCCTACATGGAGAGTATGCCTCTGTTTACTTATTTGTCAAATAAAAATAATATACTAAAAAATATTATTGCATTTAAAGTGTATCCGTGAATGCAGTAAATTTCTAAAGTGACTCAATTAAGTCAAATCAAAAATCTCAACCCAGAGAAACTGTGAGGCAATAAATATGTGTTGTTTTAATCTTGTTCCCTGCAGAGATTTATTTTATTTGAAAGGAAGAGTTACAAAGGAAGACATAGATCTTCCACCCACTGGTTCACTGTCTAAATGACTGCAATAACTGGGACTGGGTCAGGCTGAAGCCAGAAACCAGGAGCCAAGAACCTCATCAGGGTGTCCGACACAGGTAGCATGGACCCAAGTACTTGGACCATCTTGTGCTGCTGCTTTTTCACACAGGTAGCAGCCTAGTCTGCTAGTCTGCTGTGCCCTGCTTTAATATTCTAAATGTGTGACAATTTGTTATACAGAAACAGCCAACTAATGCAATCAGTTACTGTAATTATTTTACAGTTTCCCATATAATTTTCAGATTGAGAAAGCTCCTGTTTCTAAATTTAAGACTTTTTATTCAAAGTGAAAGTTAAGTTATATAAATTTGTTCTGTGTCCATGGAAAACTGCAGAGTTTATCTCATTTACATTTTTAATGCAACAAATATTACTGGGAGATTTTGTGATGTTGAACAACATCTGATGTATTTTTGAGCTGAATTATACTTGATTGTGAGATGTTTATTTTGCTGCTATGTTGGATTTGGATAATATTTTAATTATGATTCTTGCATCTATGCCCTATATCTTCTTGGTGTGGTTTTTTTCTCATTGATTCTTCAAACTGTAATAACACAAGTTTCATGAAATCATGTAACCAATAAATTATATCTCACTTTTAAAGATTGTCTGAGTAGCTTTATCTCATTTTCTATTCTTTGAGGAGAATTATACAAAATACAATTGAGCTAGTTCTTAATTATTTCGTAAAAGTAACAGATAAATTACAAGAAGCTATGTATTTTTCAGGATATATTATTGACTGCAATTCTTAAAAATATTTTATTTATTTAAGAAGCAGTGTTTGAAAGAGAGAGAGGTTTTCCATCTGCTGGCTCACTTCCAAATGGCTGCATTGACGAGGACTAGGAAAGGCCAAAGCCAGGACAGTAGAACTCTGTCCAGGTCTTCTAGGTGGGTACAGGAGTCCATGGACTTGGGCCATCTTCTGCTCCTTTTCCAGACACACTAACTGGAATCTATACTGAAAGTGTAGCAGCTGGGACTTGAACCAGTACCCCTATAGGATACCAGCATTGCAGATGACATCTTAACTAGTTGTATCACTGTGCCACAGTGCCAGTCCATGATTATATATTTAATTTCTTAAACATTTATTGCTATGATTAAATAATTTTCTTCATTTATCTTTGTTTTCCAAATCTTTTATTGCTTTAAAATTTACATATTGTAGTTTATTTATTTGTGCTTATTTTCCTTAAGTTACTGCTGTTGATTTCTAAGACTTCTCTTGCTGTGTACACACACACACACACACACATTTTTCCCAAGTAGAAAATTCTTTATCACACTTTAACATTCCTTTGTCCCACAGCCCATCACTATATTCATGATACTGATACTGTGAAGAATTTTCGATCAGATTTGTTATGAGATGCACGCTAACACATGTGCTTGATATTGCTTCATTCTCACGTAACTTTACGAAGCCCTGCTCGCAGGGCCAAATAGTAACTTGTATCTGGGGTCTTGTATTTTTAAATGTTCCCTATGTGACTAAATGAAAAGATTCATTGGTGCACCTGGAGCACTAAGCTCTATTGTACTAGGCTGCCTGCATTGTTTATATGAACAATTTGATTGATGGTGAACATTTACTTTCCTTCTGGGCATATCGAATTTTATAAATTGTGACTAGTTATGTAGGCAGAAAGTGTTTCTACGGCCAGCCTTCAGTAAAAAAAAAAAAAGTGGAGTCTAAATAACAAGAGGTCTTCCTTTGGCTAAAATATTATGAACCTATTATCACAGCTTATTACTGCAGAATGAATCTTGTTCTGTGTGACTCTTTTGTTGTCCTTTCATGAAAAAGAATTTAAAAGGCTTACCTCTGGATCTTTGCAGACTCCAGATTTTGTGTATTTCCTTTGCTTTTGTTGCTTTGTACAAAGCCAGAGTCTTGTGAGTTTTTCTAATGAATTACTGAATATGGATGCTACAGCACCTTCAAAACAATTTTTGCAGCAATATTTTTCTTTTATGTTTTTAAGATCAATCCATTTATTTTATTATAGTTTCATGGGCTCTGAGATTTCCCCTCACTCCCTCCCCAAATCCTCTTTCCTACTGATTTCACCTATATTATTACAATAGTGTAGTCCTTTATTAATAGCCATAAGTCCCTCATTCTGTTGCTTAAGTGTATTCTGACATTGTAGGTATGGATAATGGTAGTGAGTTCAGCACCCTGTTATCAAGATATACTTAGCAGTGTAATTTTGAGTCCACCTTTGACTTGGAAGTAGAGCTACATACTGCATTATATCTTCACATTTGGGTAAGATAGTCACTATTACACAGTTACTATACATCCCCTTAAAAGGAAGCAACAAAGCAAGTACAGGAAGAAAAATAGAAAATTTAAAACACCATGGAGTTAAATACAATGCTATTGAAAGATTGATGTGTCATTACAGAAATGAAAGCAAAAATCAAAAACCTTCTTGAAGAAAATGATACTAATGTATGATCTATGTATCACTGAAGAAATTAATAAAAATATTTTTTAAGAAATTAAAGCAAAGCAGAATTATCAAAACCCATGAGATATAGCAAAAACAGTTTTGAGAGGGACATTTAAAAAATCAGGTCCACCCCCCAAAAATTGAAATATCTCAAATAAATGCTCTAGTCATGCATCTCAATGACTCATTAGAAAATGAAAAATGAAAAGGAAGCAAGAAATGACAAACATCACAGCAAAAATAAAGGAAATTGAAACTGGAAAAACTACAATTGCAACAAGAAAGAGCCACTTTTAAAAAGACTTTTTATTTATTTTTATTAAAGTCATATTTACAGAGGAGAGACAGAGAGAAACATCTATCTGCTGATTCACAGTCCAAGTGACTGCAGTCGCTGGAGCTAAGTCGATCTGAAATCTGGCACCAGGAGCTTCTTCTGGGTTTCCCATGCGATTCAGGGCCCCAAGGCTTTGGGACTTGACTGCTTTCTCAGGCCACAAATAAAGAGCTGGAAGGGAAGTGGAGCAGCCAGGATACGAACTGGTGCCCATTATGGATCCTAGAGTATACAGGACAAGGACTTTAGCTGCTAGGCTACTGCACTAGGCACAAAAGAGGCACTTTTTAAGATGATGAACAAAACAAAATTTTAGCCAGACTAGCAAAGAAAAGCCAAGTAAAATTAGAGATGAAAAAGAAAACCTAAGAAACCAGTAAGGTGAATTCTTGCTGAATGGATCCTTTGATCATTACGTGGTATCCTTCTTCATCTCTTTTAATGTTTTTCATATCAAAGTCTGTATTATCTGATATTAGAATGGCTACACTAGCTCATTTTTCCTTTCCACTAGCCTGGGATATCTTTTTCCATCCTTCTACATTCAATTTCTAATATCTTTGTTGGTGAGATGTGTCTCCTTTAGGCACCAGACCGGTGTTATGTTTTTTTGATCCAGTCTGCTAATCTGTGATGCTTGATTGATGAGTTTAGCCATTTACATTCAGGGTTAGTATCAATAGGCAGTAATTTGGTTGTGTCATTTTAGTAATGCAGTGTCCATTGTTTGGTTTAGTCTTATTTTGTCGTTTTATTGGGACATTCTCCACATTTGCTTTGGTTTTGGTAGTTGCTATTCCTTTTCTCTGTCAATATAACATCTTTATATATTCTTTGTAGAACAGGTCTGAAAAGGCAAATTCTTTGAGCTTGTCTTTCCTGTGAAAGAATTTTATTTCTTTTTCAAAAAACAAGAAAAGTTTTTCTTGGTAAATCATTCTGAGCTGACAAATTTTCCTTTTAGAATCTGGAATATGTCACTCCATTCTCTTCTGGCCTATAGAGATTCCTCTGAGAGGTCAGCAATGTGTCTGATTGGAGTTCGTCAATATGCTAATGGATTTCTTCACTTGCATATTTAAGGAACTTTTCCCTGTGTTCCACTGATGAGAGATTGATTATCATGTGTCACAGTGAAGATTGTATTTTGTTAAGCCTATTGGGATTTCTGTGACCATCCTGCATTTTATTTTTTATTTCTTAGTCCAAATTAGGGAAGTTTTCTTTTATTATTTCATTGAATAGCTTTTTAAACCCAGATTCTCTTTCTTTACCTTCTGGAACTCCAAACCTTCTAATCGTGTCCTTTATTTATTGAATACTTTTCCTGTATTGACTTGGTTCCTTTTCCAGCTGTTTTATTTTTCCCACATTGTTGAAGAAAATGTCTTCCAATTCTGAATATTTTTTCGTATGCCTTACTCATTCTATTGTTGAGGCTTGCCACTGAATTTTTAATTTGTTCAATTCTGTCCTTCATTTCTAGTGACTCTGCTTGATATTGTTTCAGTGTTGCTATTTCCTCTGTAACAAATTCCTTAAACGCCTTGAACTCCTGTATATGCTTCTCATCATTATTACGAAGCTTTATAACAAATTTTTAAAATTCATTATCCTCCATTTCCTCAATGTCTTTCTCAGTTAACTCTGAATTTCACAAAGATTTTTGCTCCAGAGCAGAGGAGGCATCAGCAATATGCATTGGGCCTCTGTCTCTTCTTTTTTTCTCTTTGTTATTGCTATTCTGATTAGCAGAATCATCTGAGGGCTGATTTCTAAGCTGTGCTGCTCACTGGTATACAGGTCAGTTTTATGGATTGCATGTGGTACCTGTTTTTGCCTTTGCAGTCATTTGTGCCACTCCAGAGAATTTCAGTCCTAGGCTCTTGTGCTAGGCTTCCACCATGGTCTCCACAGTCCCAGCTCCTGGCTCAGTGTACTCCATCCCTTTGATTCTGTTCTGTGGCTGCACTGTTGCCTGCATAGCCTTTCTCTCATTCCTGGTTCCAACAGTGCCTACGATTAGGGAGACATCCTGCATCATCGGGTTGTCAACAGTGCCGATCTTGCTGAACCTGCTGGCCATTAGGTCTGAAGGCCATCTAGATTTATTTTGGATGCAACTCATAGAACGCCAAGCTAGTACTATATTCTCTGTGAGACCAGTGTAATGTATTGATCCAGAAGTGAGTTCTCCCCGGCTCAGAGCCAGTGCAGCTTGCTCTTATTCCTTAAGCCCCGCAGTCTTTTTCTCAGTACACAAAATGGCACCTGATGTGGTAGTGGTGGGAATCTGGGCCTGGTGGCTGTTGGGTCTGGGGCTACCTGGATGGAACCTGTAGGATGATAAGTCAGTACTGTTTTCCCTGTGGGACCAGTGCAATGTGTTGAGCCTGAAATGAGCTCTCTGACTCAGTACATACACAACTCACTGTTGCCCCTCCAGCCCCATAGCCTTTTTCTCAATACACAAAATGATGCCCACTGTGACACTGGTGTGGGTCTGAGCCTTGAAATCCGGTTCCTGCACCAGCATGCTTGAGCTCTGCCACTCTGCTTCTGCTCATGGCCTAAGAAAGCAAATCAGCAGGATGGTCAGTGCTATGCCTGGGCTCACCTCCTGAGCTCTTGGTGAACTCCCTTCCCACCTGGCTGCAAGTGGAGCTCTGATCACCGATCTACAACTACTGCTGGGATATCCAGTCACTGCAGCACTGCTCTGCTGTCTCTGCTGCTTCCGCATGTCCACAGGTCTTCAGGTGTCCCTCTGCCAGCAGCCTGTCCTCTCCTGTTTTCCAGAATTGCAGCCTCTCTGCAATCCTGGAAAACAAGCTTCTCCTTGGCTAATGATTCTGTTTAAACGTATCCTTATCCTATTATGCCCTCTTGTTTGTCCTTTTTGTTATATTTTTAAAATAATACATTTTATCCAAATTATCTTTTCTTCTAACATATACAGTAGTTATTCTCACTCTTATTTAACCAGTGTGTATTTATTTGAGAGGGAGAGGGAGAGGGGGAGAGAGAGAGAGAGAGAGCCTCTCACATGCTGATTCACTATCTAAATGTCCATAATGGACAGGACGGAGCTGGGCTAAAATTGGGAAATAGGAATTGAACCTAGATTTTCCTCATAGTGGGAAGAACTCACTTATTTGAGCTGTTGCTGCTGCCTTCCCCTGATCCTGGAAATCAGCTTTAGTCTAAAGCTGGAGTCAAAAATTTGTGTGGGACACTCTTACAGGATGCAGGCAGCAAACTCTAAGCTAACCACCTGACTCACACCAGGGTTTTCAAAGCCTTATGTGCCTAAGACTACTTGCATTACATTGTGGTCATTTTGGATGTCATAAATGTCACATTGTGGATGAATATTACATTCTAATGTCAAAACTCTTATCCTTCAAAATGATAAAAATATTGTATTCTTTTATTATTGTAAAGTCTGATATACATTTGATTTTATTTCTTTGTAAGCTATCTGTCCTTTTAGTACAAACACATTGTAATTTTTCCTTATCTATGGATATTCTTAAGTTGCTGTATAATGTTTAGCTTGCATTTAATTACATTAGCAACAGCCCATATAATATAATATCATAGTAACATTAAGAAGTTTCATTTAAGAGCATAGCATTTTAAGACCCTTTTTCATCTCAGGTCTTTATAAAGAAATTTATGCCCATTATTTCTTCAAACACTTCTTTATGCCCATTTTTATCTTTCTTCCTGGCACAAATATCCAAAACTAGCATTTCTGTTTTTATCCTCTGTATTTCTTCACATACTGTTGGCTCTGTGAAGAACTCTAGTACATTAATTCATTCCATAGCTGTATTTCATTTTCCTATTTGTCTTTTGCTAGGACTATAAATTTTTTCACATTTAATGTTTCTATGATATTTTTTAAAATGTCCTATTATCTCAATATCAATGACTTGTTTTATCACTTTAAAAATTTTTTATTTGTAGAACAGAGTTGTAGAGAGAACAAGAGACACACAAAGAGAAATAGACATGAGAGAGAGAGGAAGTGAGAGAGAGATCTTTCATCACTTGGTTCCCTCCCCAAATTGTAACAATGGCCGAAGCAGGACTAAGTGTCTAAGAGCCAAGTTTCATAGCAAATTATTCTTAGCCCTTGAGATATATTTAAGGAATTCCTAATATTTGTCCTGCTGGATTTCAGAATTGATAAAGAGCAGTGTGTCCTATTTCCTATCATTTTAAGTAAATATATCTGTTTTTTATCCTTATGAGTGGCCTGTGATTGTATGTGAACATGGGAAAACAGGTATAATTCATTTCTGAAGTTTCACTGGTCTACGGATTGAGAGGAAATATATTTAAGGAATTGTGTTTAAAGAATAGCACTCAAGAAATCTCATCTATTCATGGACTTGATATGTTTGTTTATAAAAAGCTGTAGGCAGTGCTATTTTTATTTAATTTAATTTATTTTTACTGGAAAGTTAGATTTACAGAGAGAAGGAGAGACAGAGAAAAGGAGCTTCCATCCATTGGTTCACTCTCTAAGTGAACGGCCAGAACTCAGCCAAGCCAAAACCAGGAGCTTTCTCTGGGTCTCCCATGCATGCGCAGGGTTCCAAGGCTTTGGGCTGTTCTCTACTACTTTCCCAGGGAACAAGTAGGAAACTGGAAGGGAAGTGAAGCAGCTGGGATATGAATTGGTGCCCCTATGGGATCCCATCACATGCAAGGTGACTTTAGCCAATAGGCTACTATGCTGGGCCCCATGGACCTAATTTAGATCAAATTCTGGACTTGGAGCTGATGCTGTAATGTGATAAGGTATTTCAGGACATTAGAAGTAGATGCATATACTTACTGGATCACTGAAGGATAGAGGGCAATCAGCCTCATAGATTGTGCTCAATTAATCCCTGCTTCATGGTATCCACATTGTATGTTATATTCTCCCTTTGAATATGGGCCAGATTTAGTGACACATATAGAATTGACAGTTGTGGTGTGGACATAGTTCTATCTGTTTCTGATCCAGGTATTTGCTAATGCATACCCTGTTAGGCAGCAGACACTGGCTTAAATATTTAGATTCCTGCCACCCACGTGAAACCCCCAATTGGGTTCCTAACTGAGGGCATTTGAGGAGACATATGAATCTTTTCTCCCTCTAGTCTATTTGTCTTTATGTATCTCTATGACCCTCCCTTTTAAATAAGCAAAAATAAATGAATATACTCTAAAAAAGAAAATAAAAGGCTTAAGTAAAGCTCCAGAAAAATGAGAGTGGTAATGAAAGGCAAGTTTCCTCCCTCAAAAAAAAAAATGTTGGTTTTCACATTTGGTTCTCTTTCTCATTCTTTTCACTCAGTCATTGTAAAAAAAAAAAACCTAACTACTTTATGAAATAAAAATAAAAATAAAAAAATAAATAAAATATAAATAATAATATATAAAATAAAATAAAGATATATAAAATAAATATAAACAAGCTGCTTTATAAAAAGATCCATGTTGAAAAAAATTAGGGAGCCCTTTGACAAATGACCAGTGAAGAACTAAGGCCCTCAATGCACAATTTCTTAACTGATTCTTGCACTTATATGATTGGTCTTAGAGAGATACTCCTGAATTCATGGCTTCAGATGACATTGCAGTCAGTATGGCTTGCAGATTGCATATTTATGCAAGACCTTGACCAGAGCATTCCAGCTAAACAATATCTGGATTCCTGACTGACAGCAATGGTAAGTATGTGGATGAGTTCCATTTCTTATGTGAAGCAGGGGGTTATGTGTCTCTAAAGTTTTCCCTTTTGTAATGGATCATCCTCTTCTCTGCTTTCTAATCATAACACATTTTTATCAATTCTTTCAGAATTTTTGAGCCTTTTATCACCCCAAGACCTTCGCAATTAAGGTTTCCTGTTGGGATACATTTCCTATCCCCTCTAACTTAAACTTGTATTCATCTCACCAACTCTTAGGCTAGATTCAGTCCTTCATTATGTGTCCTTATATCAGCCTATGCTTTCCCTTTCATAATATAAATTTCCTTTATAACTTCCCGGTTCAATGTCTTTTTTAATCCCCAAGAGGGTAAAGACTACCACAATTTTATTTAGGTTCCACCTCTGGCTTTTAATGCCATGCTAGGTGCATAATACAAATTAAATGCATGCTTATTGAAATAAACTCTCTCGGTCTACACCAAAACCCGATGGATTTCTCTATACTTTTCCAAAATGTGTCTTTCAAATCCAGCCGTCGTACTCATACCTTTATTTATCCTATTATTTTGGCTTTACCTCACAGTTTTATATATACTGGTTTTTAGTCTCATAGAAAATAGAATTTGCTCGTGGGTCAAGGTACACCTCTTAAACCTCTTGTGTAAGCTGTCAGCCTCCCATACGAAGAACAGTATATGCTATGTATTTGGTATTTCTTGAGGACTTGAGCTTCAGTCTATTGTCCTCCTTCACTATCTGTTTCAATACGTTTACAAGTGCCGTTGATTCTTTCCCTACAGTGTGTCTTGTGGCTATAATCCTATTTCTTCCTTTCATGACAATCACACAAACACTCAGTCCTCATTCTCAAGCCTAGGCTACTACAATAACCTCTGAGCTAGCCTTATCCTGATTATCCTGATTTAGAAAAATACGTATTAAATCCTTTAGTTAAATATTCCAAAATCTATTTGAAACTATGAATGTGTATATAAATATAGGCAAATTATTACTTGTTGATCACTCAAGATGCTACAGTGATTTCCTCTTTATACCAAAATTTAAAATTGCATGTGGTCGTGTCATCTTCTCTTGCATTATTTTAATTATACTTTGATGGGGGCATTTTTCTTTTTCTTATAATCAACACATATTTTTTTCATTATAAATCCAATAACAGGTTGCCCCATGAGAATAATTATATATTTTGCCTCCAAGCCATTATGTGTCTAGACTGTTGATTGTCCTCTAAAATAATTCCTTCTAATGTACCATACTAATCTAGGTAGATACCTGCTTTGCTCCTCGTGTACCATCCTTTCCAGGCAGATACTGACACATAAAAGTCTCTGTGTAGGTGCTGGCATTGTTCCCAGTCCAAGCTACTCCACCCAGCTCTCTAATTCTCCTGGGAAAGCAGAAGAACGTGGTCCAAGAATTTGGGACCCTGTTATTCTTTGGAAAACCTGGATAGAGTTTCAGGTTCCTGGCAGTGGTTTAGCCCAGCTGTGGTCACTGTGGGCATTTGGAAAGTGAACTAGCAAATTAAAAGTTCTGTCTCTGTCTTTCTCTGTCACTTCCACTCTGCCTTTCAAATGTATAAATTTAAAAAAAATCCACATGTATTCATACCATTATTTTTCTCTTTTATGTATTGAAATGGTCACTATGATGAATATGATAGCTAAAGAAAATTGAAGGTTAGATTTTTATCAGCAAATGCCTCATGAAGGGAAGCCCATAATTCATCCTCTTTTTGTTAAAAGTTAAAAACTGTTTTATTTCTTTGAAAACGGAGTTACAAAGAGAGAAGGATACCAAAGAAGATGAGAGATTTTCTGTCTGCTGGTTCACTTCCCTGGTTGCAAAATCTTGGCTGGACCATGCTGAAGACAGGAACTAGAAAAGATCATTTGCAGATCCCCAATGATTGGCAGAGGTCCAAACACCTCTGCCATCTTCTGCTGCTTTTCCAGCCACTTTTAGAAGGCTGATTAGATGCCCTTCTCTTATTTAAAGATCTAAGCACCACCTTAATCCTTACCTCAACTTGCCCACGTTTCAGCTTTACCTGTTATCTTAGAAAAGCCACATCCCTCAGCAAATTCCTCATGCCATCTCAGAAGATCTACTAGCACGATGAGCATATCCTTGTTCAGGAAAAGAGATGAAATATTTAAAGAGGAAATATTTTTTGAAAGGATGTCTGTATCCCAACAGAATATTTTTTTTTCCAGTCTTCTTTTTCTATTTCTTCAAAATCAAATACTGTGAATCAGGAAATAAAACACGAGAGAAAGAATATGATAGTCACATCACATAATGACCACACATGAAAAATTGATTGCAACTACTACTGCCTCCTTCCTTATTTTTCAGTCACACATTTTTGATTCACACTGAAGTTGCGGGAGAAGTCAGAGGTTTTATGTGAGCAAGTAGGAAGTGGGAATAAGAACTTTGCATCCTTAACATTAGAACGCAATGTATACATCCATAAGGCTGTGAAATCTAGAGGTGTTTGAGCAACTATCTATTTTGGAATTCCCTTTTGTGTGCTTTATAGATGTTTTTGCTTTTCTTTTTTTCTTTTTTTTTTTTTTAATGTTCAATTTGAGTCCCAGTACAAGTTAAGGAGAATTGTGTATTTTACATCTATATATACATTTGCTTTATGGGTCTTTGAAAATCTGTGTTTATACTCTAGAAACCCCTTTGCTTCTATTTCACTCTGTGCCTTTCCTTTCTCATAAATTCCCCAAAGTCTCAATTTTCAAAACATCTTCAGATTTCTTGTTTAGAAAAGGAAATTTTAACTGAAGACAATTATTATTAGTCCAGAAAAACTTATTTAGAAAAGATAATTTTAACTGAAGATAATTCTTATTATTAAAAAAAAACACAATATTTTCTTTTGAATGCACATATTTATTGAATCACAATAAGAGGGTTTATTTTCATAGCCAGATTGGTATACTCCACAACACATTCTATTCTACATCTATTTCACTTACAAAATACAGGACGTTTTCATATTTTAATTGTTAACACTACTTAAATATCACATACTTTAAAAAAATGTCTCATATCATACTGATCATTTTGGTGTGACAAAACAAGTATACATACAGCACTGTTACCAGAAATAAATTTTTCTTCGAACACAAACAATATTAATTAATATCAATTCCAAGCAATCCATAACTTAGGCAAACTTCAGGGAAATAATTGGTTGTTTCAGACTTGAGTTTAAATCCTTTTTATAAAACACACATTGCCTACATTTCAACACGTTACTTAATTTTGTTGCAGATACAACTGAAAGTTTCAGCTACATATACTGTGCTTATTGTCTTTCCTTTTCTTATCTTCATGGCAAACAATACAGGTCAGGAAGCTACCACATGATAAGCCTGATAGCAAACAAAATTTCTATCTGCGAAGTGGCCATCCCTGGTAAATAAACAGTAGAGAACTTCTATTAACTTACACTCTTCATCAGATCAAAGGCTGATGATAAATAAAATACAGATGTGAAATACATGGCATTTTTTTTTTAACTTTACATCAGAAAAAAAAAAACAGAAAAAAAAAGCACAAAATCTACCATTAACTTGATTAGAAACTGCAATGAAACTATAGGCAACTTTCCAACAACGAATAGTCTGGATAACATATCAACTACAATGCGAACTCTTGCTTTCAGAGCTCACTGTGCAACTGCTGTTTTCTTTCTCTTCACATTGTTTTGAAGTACATCATTTTGCTACCTGTGATTTTACTTCATGTTGTTTCACTGTTTATTGTTTTATGCCCAACTTCTCATTTCATTTCTTGTTCTTTCTTTTGCTGTGTTTCAGATGGTACCTCTCACTCATCAATTTGCTACACTTTTAGGAAATGAGATCAGAAGGGCTATGAAATATATTTTTTTCCTGATCTCTTTGATATTCTTCCTGGGCTCTCTGTAGCTTACGGCCCCTCAGCCTCCACTTCTGGAAACAGTATGTCACAAAGGAAGTCATTACCAATGAAAAAATAATTATCAGCACTATTATTAAGGCCACCATGGAGGAGAGAGGAGCCTCCAGATGGGTGGCTTCACCCTGGATGGTTGCATTCAGCTTATTAATATTCTCATTGTCCTCGGAAGTCCAGAAGGCAGGCATGAATCCCAAGTTGAAGGGTGATCTCATTGGAAGAAAAACCAGCGATGAACTCTTCTTCTCACAGTTTCTGCCTTGAAGATGATGGTAGAAGCGACTTGGATTCTCTGTTCAAGAAAATGACAGTAACATTCAGTAGGTAATCTTAGCAGGTGGTTTTGAAAAGAGTGGCGTCAACATTCTATTAATATTGGGCTAGTGAAGGTAAGTCACACCTTGAAAACCTAAGAATAATTGTTATATACAGGAGACCTTAACAGCTCATTGAGTGGGGTAGGACATATAAGTGACATTACAGGGAGATATCAACTGAATCCTTTCCCTTCTCTTTGAGATTCTCACATCCTTTGGCAACAGGGATGTGTTACCTTAATGTGTTTTTAATGAGAGATTATATCTTTCACAAAACTATGGAAAATTTTGAGTCCAAAAAAATAACCTGGGCCAACATTGCCTGTGTCTGGCAAGCATGTTTGTTCTAGTTAAAGGACTACATTATCCAAAAGCCAAGATACAACAGGAAATTTAAAGACACCAATCCACACAGCTTATGGCATGCATTGACACAATGCTTTTTTCAACATCCCTTCTAAAGCAGTTCCTTTGATTGGCTGTTTTCAGAGCCAGAACATGGATAATACAGTTAATCTAGAATAATAGGTGTTAAAAAGACTTATGCTTCAAAAATGCATTTTACTTTCAAAAAGAATTACCTATGTACTGTTATTTTCATTAACTACCAATATCTAACTAAACTTCCTAGTTACCTGAATTCCTTTTTTTGGAAAACAAGTATACACACACACACACACACACACACACACACACACACACATATGGACCTGTATATATGTATGTTATGTATATATAATTATAATGATATATATACATGCGTATATGGACATGTATATATGTATATTATGTATATATATAATTATAATTATTTCTTAAGGGATGTTAGTAATAAAGTTTTCCATGTATTGAGGAACTAAGTGCCTGTTTAGTAATTAACAATACTGTTAAGAACTTCCAAATCAAATGCACTCTTATTTACTATAAAGTGTATAAGCAACTGACATAATTCAGTAGATTATTGGAATCTTTTAATGTACCTGCAATAAAATTCTCACATATTCTTCATGAGACGATCACATACTACTTTTTTTTTCCCAAATGATATCCACCCAAAAATAATAAATTGCTCAAAAATGGGTATTATTTTAAACTTAATTTAGGGGTCATTAGTGGGATGATTCTTCTATAGCACTTCTGCACGTGTGTGTGCTGTGCATGTTTGATCATAGAAATTTAAATGTAATACTCACCGCATTAGTAAACATTAGACTCCAAAACCTATGATTATTGACCTTTAACCAAATTTTATTTCCATTTTCATTATTTATATATTTTTTTATTAGAAAGGCAGATTTTACAGAGAGACAAGACAGAGAATGAAGGTGTTCCATTTGCTAGTTTATTCCCCAAATGGCTGCAATGGCAGAAGTTCTGTTGATTTTAAACCAGGAGCCTGGAGCTTTCTTTGGGTTTCCTACATGGGTCCCAAGGCTTTGATCCATCCTCTGCTTTCCCATACCATAAGCAGAATGCTAGATTGGAACTGGAGCAGCAGGGACAAGGAACCAGTGCCAATATGGGATGGAGGTGCCACAGAGTAGAGGATTAGCTTGCAATGCCATCGTACCAGAGCCTGTTTTTTTTTTTTTCCTCCTTTAGGATTTATTTTTATTTGAAAGGCAGAGTTATAACATACAGAAGGAGAGACAGGAGAGAAAGAGAGAAAGAGAGAGAGTGCACTTCCATCCATTGGTTCTCTCCCCAAATGGCTGGGTGAAATCAGGAGCTAGGAGCTTCTTTTGGGTCTCCCACATGGGTGTAGGGATCCGCTCGGGTCATCTTCCACTGCTTTCCCATACCATTAACACGGAGCTGGAAGAGAAATGGAACAGCACCGACTCAAACCAGCACCCCTATGGAGGCTTAGTGTTTTGTGTTAGGATACCAGCCTTGCAGTCCCTGCTTTTAAAGAAAGCTCTGTATCCAGGCAGAGAATGTTAGGTAAAAACGGAAGTCACCTATTTCTCTTCCCTTGAAATTGGCAGATACTGCAAGGCATCTTTCAGGTGTTGCAGAGATTCTGCATGATTCTCCCTGGGAAAAGTGAAGCACCTTACCCCCTTTCCAGCTTTTGTTAATTAGCATCATTAAAGGAACCTGTGCAGCTTGGAGATACATTTTAAAGCTTCATTAAACTACTGAATCCTAAGCTGTCAGAGTTGGAAGGGGCTTCACACAGCTTATAAAGCCTTTTTTTTTCCTATTTATTTTTAAAGGCTGGGGGTCCAATTAAGAATATGGGAGATGTTTGGCATTTTTCGATATTTGGCAGAGAGTAAAATACCAAGTAATTAACGCTAGTTAGTAATGGATTAAAGATTCACTATGGGAATTCAGTCAGGGCAGCTGTTGAAACGGGCAGGACAGTTAAGGCAAAAGGTTGTCTTCATTAAAGTCCTTCTTTTCAAAGAACCTTTAAAATTGATTCCGCTTCTTCCCTCCCCTCCCCCACCAGCTTTATCCTTCATGCTGACATTTTATTCAGGAAATTCAGCAGCCCACCAGGGGAAAACAAACCTGGAATTCCTTCTCTTGTTTTTGTCAATGTCAAATCACATGAATGAAGAACTATTTACATGGGAAGGGGCTTTCACAGTTATCCACACAAAGGACTCACAAAAGCTTCAGGTGCATTGAAGGTTTAAATAAGCACATTAACAATCTCATTAGGTTCACACGATGCCTCACTCCATTTCTTGGGTAGCCTAGTTTAAGATATAAGGAGGAAGGCAAATGAGTAAAGCATGGAGTGACAGTGTGCCCTCGAAGAGATCTTTGCTAAATCAATTCCAATGTAAATCAATCAATGATTTTAAGTTAATTCAACAAAATTGAAGTATGTATTTGTGCGTTCATGTGATATGTAAAAAAAGTCAGAGAAAGGCTACAAAGGCAGAGCACACCTCTGGCCTGCCAGCTCCAGCACCCCGGCTCAGCTTTCACTGTGGAAGACTGAAACCTATCAGTGTCAAGTGTCAGGTGTCCAGTGGCATATTCTTTCCTCCAGCTTCACCTTCTAGGAACATAAAACCAACCTCAACTGATCTGTGAAGATCTCCTCTGGTCTTCACTCCCTCCTCATAACCATCTTGTACCCTCCCTTACCACTAGCCTCCTTAAAGGAAAAATATCTCCCCCATTGTTTGATGGCTTTTACTGCAACACACACACAAACACAAACACAGAAACAGAAGCACGGACTCCATGGCGTAAATATTTCTCATTTGCATATGTGGTAAGAGCACTTGGCTATTGTTTTTATGTATGGTAATTGTACATTCGCACAGATGAGAATGGGAAGTCTTCCACATTACCAGGCTTTGAAAAGGTTTTCAAGTGAAGACAGTACGGAAACAAAAGTATCAGCCTCTTCTCAAAATAGCCTAGCATTGAAGCGGTAAGTTCCCAGGCCATTTTTTATAAAGCTACAGTTCTTAGGCTAATTTTAAGGCACCTGGTTGCTCTCTGAATCTGGGCTCCCCAGCAGGGTTGGGCTAACCAACACAGGATCTATTTCCCTGCCCTGGGGGTCAAGCTCCTTTCCACTCAAAATTACCAGGAAGGATAATAAGACAGCCAGGGTTGTGGTGCAGGTCTGAGCCACACATTCAAGATTATTGTCACTTCTCTATTCTCCCACAAAAATCTATAGACCTATTTCCCTGCCTGAATCTAGAGAGAAATTGCTTATCAGGTTTACTTTTCTCCTCCATCAGGATTGTTGGCTCATGTGCACTGATTGACATTTTAATCTGTCTGGAGGAGGAGGAGGGATCAAAAAGGAACATATTATGTGAACTAGGCAGTGAGACATGATGGCTGATACCTTCAGCCCCGCCGCACAATTTAGCCGTTAATGATCTTCTTGCTGTACCATGAGCATCTGTATGTGAATCATGTCAGTTCATGAGCGAGTGTGTATGTCCTGTGAAGACTGAAGCACAGATTCTAAAGTAAAACCACAACTTATACAGCAATAGCAACTGTGGCCCATGACAGGTCAGTGGCCCTATCGCAGTTTTTTTGTACCTGTAAAGATGGCATGTTTGCCTCACCACACTACCCCCACTGAGAGCTGTTTCTTCTTTGAATCTCATCTTGCCTCCTGCAAAAGGGTTGGAATCCTAACAGTGACTTGCTGGTGGGAACTGGAGGAGGCAGGTACCATAAGAGACAGATTATTAGTCATTGCATTGGAGGGTAATTGAAAGCATATTGGCAGCAAGCATAGACCAAGATCTACTGCGCGCTTTGGAAGCGGTTTGGTGAGAGCAAGATTTTAAATCTCAGCCTTCGGTTATATCTGCTTTCAAGGCAGGAGCACTACTTGGGCTCACACTGCAAAGGCAGTGGACTACAGTTTCAGACTCAAACCAAGGAAATAGTGGGTGCCTTAAGTCTTTTCTGGATCCCACCTTACCCCTAAAGGATTTGGGATTCAATACAAAAGAAGCTGCCATGGGGTGCTTTCTTCCGACTTTCAGCGGTTCAGGTGGTGGGTAGACCTGCCGCTGCTGTCAGAGGGAGCTACCAGACAAGGATTAAAAAGGAATAGGAGTCATCCTCTGCTTAAGTCAGTGCCTTTGCCTGCTCCACCCCACCCCCACCTTTCCCTCCCTGCGCCCACTGCTTGTTTAATATGCAGCGAAAACTGTGTTACTCCAAAGCGATCTTCTCAGGGCTCCAGGTAGCTGAACTTCCTGCTTATCCACCCCCTTTCAACCGGGGCGTGGTCTTTTAGCTGTTAACATTTCTTCCCCAAGGGCGGCGGTTGGGGTAAGGGTCTTAAAGAATTAAGCGTGGACGTTCGGAGTTTCAGATAGCCTTCTCGGTACTGGCTAGACGCCTGGGAATTCCCTGAAATATCCACACCCTCCCCTTGTCGCCGTTCCCCGCCCCCCCCCCCCACGCACTGGCGCACGCGGTCGCGCACAGACACCACCTCCACACCCCACTCCCCACCCCCCCGCCACACACACCTATCCCATACCTTGTTCCCGCTCTCTCCCTCCTTCTCCCCCCTCCCCCCGCCTCTTTTTCCTGCAGTGAGCCCAGAGCGCGCACATCTTTGGGAGGGGGCAGCCAGGAAAATACTAGGCATTTTGGGAAGCCATATCCAGCAAGTTTGAGTCCAGCTGCCACAGCGAGAGTACAGGAGTCAGGATTGAGAACCAGCCCAACTGGAAAGAAACAGCAACCCCCTAGGAGCGCCATGAGACCCTAGTTCAGTCCGCAGCTCTTACAGGATCTGCACGCTGGTGCCCTGGGGGTGCGAGCGCCAGGACTGACCGATCAGGACCCGCCCCCGCCCACATGTATGCCACCCCCCACTCCTGAAGCAGCCTCTGCCCCGCCACGCGGGTTCTTTCGGGGTGCAAGTCCACTGCTCGCGGCACAGGTGCGCCACACTCTCCGCCATTGTCTCTTCCCAGCCGCCAGCTGCAATACGGAGTGGAAGGGAGGGAGTTGGTGCCCAGTTTTTGTAAATGGGGAAACTGAGGTTTAGAAAGGTTTTTTAAAAAAACAAAACAAAACAAACAAACAAACAAACAAAAACCACAACTCGTTGCTCAAGGTTATGCCACAAGGTTGAGGCAGGGTTAGGGAGGAACCCAGGCTTCCGTACTGTACTTCCAATCCACTACACTTTTACCAACGGGAGTCCAGCCACCCTCCTGAAGCAGCGAGCGCCAGCAGGACCCACACACGGGAAACCGCACCGGTACTTACAAATGTTTTCTCACACATCCACCCTTCTTTCTTTCTTAACACTTATCCTCTGCCTTACCCCCGCCTCCCCTCCCCCCGCAGCCGGCTCCGTTTGTTCGTCAGTGTCAAAGCCCCAGCACCCACCCACCCACCTTTCCATTCATCCATCTGCGAACGTCCGACTGGGAAAGGAGATCCCCCTACCTGGGTAGATCACTGGGTCAGGCTCTGGAGCTTGCGGCTGTTCCAAGAGTGCAGGGCTGGGGGCTGGGGAAGAGGTGTCGGCTGGAGACTGCTGCAGCAGCGAGAGCAGCTCACCCTTGGTGATGTCTCCCTCAGCATCTGAGCGCAGCCTAGAACTGTTCAACTTTATTTAGGGGAAGGTGGTCACATGGGCGCGCGCCCGCGAACGGAAAAGCGTAGCGAATAAAATCAGGTCACCGTGTCCTGGCTGCCTCCGCCTACCCAGCCCCACCGCAGCTAGCCAGCAAGCTGAACACGGCCTTTAAGAAGGTGGCTGGGGGCCCGGCGCGGTGGCGCAAGTGGTTAAGTCCTCGCCTTGCAACCCCGGGATCCCATATGGGCGCCGGTTCTAATCCCGGCAGCCCCGCTTCCCTTCCAGCTCCCTGCTTGTGGCCTGGGAAGGCAGTGGAGGACGGCCCAAAGCTTTGGGAACCTGCACCCGTGCGGGAGACCCGGAAGAGGCTCCTGGCTTCGGATCGGCATAGTATCGGCCCGTTGCGCTCACTTGGGGAGTGAATCATCGGACGGAAGATCTTCCTCTCTCTCTCTCCTCTCTCTGTACATCCGCCTTTCCAATGAAAAAATAATAAAAATAAATCAAAAAAAAAAAAAAAAGAAGGTGGCTGGGATGGGGGGGGGGGGGCACGGACGAGACTGGATTATTCCAGTCTTTTGCCCATGGGAATTTCGCTGGAATTAATCAAGAAGCAAAGAGACAATTTGAGATTTGAGCAAGAACCGATCGCCCAGTGCTCGGCTCTGCACAGGTGCACTCCATCTGGATGGGTAGCTCTCCAGAATAAAGACTCTGTGGCTTTATTCATGTTAAGTCTCCAGCTTCTAGAATGGTTCCTGCAATAGAGAAGACACTCGGACAATGCTGGCTGTAATGGGTGAATTCATGAATTCTTTGAACCTGTATGTAATTCATGCTTCCTAGCCAATACCTCTCTGAAGTTAACATAAACCTCATCCCGAGTTCAAGGCCCATCCCCTAATTGCCCCTCTCTGCAGTGTCCAATTTCTGAGGGAACACTTTGTTGAATGATGGAGTCAAACGGATTTGTATGGAATGCCTTACTGTCAGCAAAGCTCTCTGTGGTCCAAAAGTGCTCTTTGTACTCCTCTTGGCCCAATACGCTTAGGGACCAGACCACCTTTCCCTTATTTCTTTCATTTCCTCACCTTTCCCAACGGGGTTGACTTGATGCTCAGGCTAATGAAAGCTCCTAACTTCAAGGTCTCTAGATATCTCAAACTAATGCCCCTGCAAAGATGCAAGGACAAACACCTAATTTGTGGAAAGGTATAGCAAAAACACAGGAGCACCCGCAATACCAAGTGTTCCGTATCTTGTCAAAGAATTTCCTGCTCTTGGATGGAGTCGATATGTTGAGAATGTCAGCTCTTTCTCTTTGAGAAATTGGAAAGTTGCTACTTTGTGAAGGCAAGAAATACCAAGATGGATTATTCTCAATTACCTATTGCTCTTAAGGTCCCCCATTGGAGGTGCTAATATCCAATATATTTTGAAGTCCTCTTGAGACACTGCTGCACTATTTCATAAGCTATAAGTTCATTTCAGGAAATTATTTCTGTGTCTTCCAAAAGTGGTTCACACAGCTGCAGCATTAGCAACTGATGAAACATGACACTAGTAGTGCTGCGGTATGAATGGCTGTGTACCCTCTAAAATTCATGGTGAAACTTAATCTCCAAATGCAACAGTATTAAGAGATGGGGGAATGAGTTCTGGGCCATAGCAGGTAAGCCACTGCTTGAAATATGCACAACCCCTATCAGAGTGTCTGGGCTTCAGCCCTAAGTCCAGTT
Organism: Ochotona curzoniae; assembly: GCF_017591425.1. Taxonomy (NCBI): domain Eukaryota; kingdom Metazoa; phylum Chordata; class Mammalia; order Lagomorpha; family Ochotonidae; genus Ochotona; species Ochotona curzoniae. Next base: position 35,275,529 of record NW_024465023.1, read on the forward strand.
CTGATTCAGTTTCCTGACTTCAGCGCCAAGTGGAGCTACTTGGCCTCAGTGGTACAATATTTTACTTTGGCCAACATCAAGACTGGTAGGAGCAGTATCAGACCATGAGTCAACGTCAGCAGAAGATAGATCATAGCAGAGTGGGCTTTGGTCCTACCCCCAGGCTGCACTGGTATCAGTCTGTTTTGTGTTTAAGTGTGGCCATGGTATTTGTGAACAAAACAATGGGTAACTGGATCTACAGATGGACCATCCTTTTTTTAAAGGCACTTTCCCAGGTCATACTGAATACACCAATTGAAGTTTTTGGCCAAAGCTGAGCCTAAAGAGTATTGTAAGATAGGGACTGGTGAGGTGGTATAGCAAGCCAATCCTTTGTGTGAAGCACCAGGATCATGCTGGTTGGTGTCCTAGTTACTCCACTTCCAATCAGCTCCCTGCTTACAACCTGGAAAAGCAGTGGAGCACGGTTCAAGTCCCTGGGTGCCTGCACCTGTGTAGGAGATCTGGAAGAAGTTCCTGGCTCCCAGGTTTGGCTCAGCTCAACTCCGGCCACTGTGACTATTTGGGGAGTGAAGGGACAGAGGATCTTTCTCTTTCCCCATGCCCCTTTCTCCTCTCTGAAAATCTGCCTTTCAAATAAAAACATTTGAAAGGAGTACTGTAGGACAGAAATAGTGAAATGAAACACTCAAACCTTACTTTGTGCAAACTTGGACTTGGAGGTGCTACATAGTGCTGAAATAGCAAACGTATCCATAGCCTCAGAAAATAAATTAGACTATCTGGAGAGGCCACCATGGACAAAGCAGAATTAGTTAATTCTGCAATGTATGCATAATGTCATGTGGTGAGAAATGACAAAAATTCTCAAGGAATGATGGATTCATATAAAGAGAAACGTAACGTACTAAAAACTGACTAGAAATGAAAAATTTCACATTCTCACATGATGATTAAAAAAGTTATTTAAAGGAAAATCAATAAAGATTATAGAGGAACAATTTAATACTCTAACAAAACTGATAGTATGATAAAAGTAATTTAACAAAAACAAACAGAAATCCTTCAACTGAAAAATATACTAAGTAGAATTGAAAACTTAACAGAAGGCATCAATAGCAGAATAGATTTAATGAAATAATCAATAAGTTACAGTAGACCATTAGAAAATGTACAGTTGGATGAAAATGTAATCAAGAATATTAACAAAGTTTTAGGAATTTTGGAACACCATGAAAAACAAATTATCTAAATCATTGCTGTTCAAGAGGTACTTGAGAATGTCAAAGGAGTAGAAAGCATATTGAAAAAGAACGATGGCCTAGTGGCTAAATCCTTGCCTTGTATGAGCCTGGATCCCGTATAGGGGCTGGTTTGTGTCCCAGCTGCTTCACTTCCTATCCAGCTCCCTGCTTGTGGCCTGGGAAGGCAGTTGAGGACGGCCCAGGGCCTCGGGATCCTGCACCTGTGTGAGGGAGACCCAGAAAAAATTTTGGCTCCTGGCTTTGGTTCAGCTCAGCTTTGGCTGTTGCACCCACCTGAGGAGAGAACCAGTAGACAGAACATCTTTCTCTCTGTATTTCCTTCTCTCTGTAAATCTGCCTTTTCAATGTAAAAAACAGTGAATTAAGAGAGAGAGAGAGAGAGAGAGAATGAATGACAAAAAATTCCCCAATCTAGAGAAAGGCAAAGCTGTCTGTGGAAGAAAGTCAACCAAAGCAAGTCTACCCTAAGACATCGGGCTCCCCAAGGTTAAAAGAAAACATGTTCAAAATTTCAACAGAAAAGAGATAAATAACACTCAAAAGTTGGCCTGTCTGTAAGCTTCTTAGCAAAAATCTTACAGGTCAGGAGGGCACAGGATGAAACTTTTGCAGTACTTAAGGGGAAAAAAAAATGCTATCAGCTATCCTTCAGACACGAGAGAATTAAAGACATTTAATCAGAGGTAATAGGTCAATATAATGAAAACTATATTCATTGATTAAAGAATTTGAAAACAATGCAAAGACAAGGGAATATATCTCATGTTCAGATTAGAAGAATCAATATCATTAAAATATGCTTGCTGCCCAGAGTAATTTACACATTCAATACAAAACTTCGAAAATGTCAATGATTTTTTTTTTTACCGGACTACAAAAATTACTAGTAAAATTTGTATAGGACTAGAAAAGATCCCAAATAAGCAAAGCAACCTTGAGCAAAAGGAACAAACTAGGAGGCATTGTATTATCTAACTTAAAAATGTATCACAAAGGTATGGTAATTAAAATAGTTTGACATAAAAGCAGTGGAGCAGATTAGAGACCCTAGAAGAGAATCCATACATCTACGGCCAACGGATTTTTCACCAAGCTGTTAAGAAGATACATTGGGAAATTGTCTTTCAAATAGACGATGCTTGTTAAATTGGATGTTCGCATGTAGAAGAATCAAACTAGACCTCTCTCTCTCACCATGCACCAAAAAATCTATTCAAACGGAATAAAGGACCTAAATGTAAGTCCTGAAACCTTGGAATGACTAAAATAAAAGGAAATTCTTGAGGACATTGCAATGAGCAAGGACTTTTTGTATCAGGCCTTCAAAACACAGGAAACATAAGCAAAAATAGACAAATATGATTTCATCAGACTAAAGAGCTTCTGAATGGCAAAGGAAACCATCAACAGCATGAAAAAATAACCTACAGAATGGGAACAAATCATCACAAGCGTCACATGTGAAGAGAGATCATTGCAGAAAGTATCGGACACTGTTTTAAGGAGCAAATTCTACCCATTCATATTAAAAATAATTAGTGACATGTAAGGACATAATATTACCACATTATAAAATATTGTTATCTTTCTTGTTTCCTTGTAGATAGTTTCTTCCTCTGTTCCGCAATATTTTCCTAGTGGTGAAGTAATTTTCTCTGCTAATTTATTTTTATTCCACATTTTTAATGGTCACTATGAGGCTTGCAAAAAATGTTATAGTAATAACAAATTATATATATACACATACACAGACGCGCGCATGTGTGTTATTTGAAAGAGAGACAGAGAAACTTCCATCCGCTGATTCTCCATCATTTCCCACATTGGTGACAGGGACCTAAATCCTTGGGCCCCCTTCTGATGGTTTTTCAGGTGCATCGGTAGTGAGCTGGATTAGAAGTGGAACAGCTTGCTATTCATATGGGATGCTGTCATTCCAGGTGGCTGTTTAAGCCACTGTGCCATAATGCCCAGCACATACTTTTTACTACAAACTAAAAGAATAAAGTACATTAATTCTGTTCTCTCGTGCACTTTAAGCTCTGTTTTGTAGCACTCTTGGAATTTTTATATCATAATTTAAGATTCATTTGTTTTTATTCAAAAGACATAAATTACAAAGAGAAGGAAAGACAGAGTCAGAGGTCTCCCATCCAGTGGTTTACTCCTTAAATGGCCGCAATGGCCGGAGCTGAGTTGATCTAAAGCTGGGAGCAAGGAGCTTTTTTCAGGCCTTCCTCATGGGTGCAAGGTACCAAGGACTTGGACCATCCTCACTGCTTTCCCAAGGCACAAGCAAGGAAATGCTGAATCAATAGTGGAGCAACCAGGACACAAACTGGAAGCCATAAGGGGTGCTGGCACTGCAGAGTGGATGATTACCTGGCTGTGCCATGGTGCCAACTCTATAATTTGTCTTTTTTATATTGCATATTTCTTGACAAATTCTTCAAGATACAAATCTTATCATTAATTCTTCCATTCTTTGAATTAGTGATATAAGTAAGTTGCACACTGTGACTATGGACTAGTCTGAATTAATTTTATGCTTTTGTTTTCCTGTCAGATGTATTTTATACACGTCTTTTGGTTTGGAAAAAAACCTTCTATTATTGCTTAATCTTTATTTTCATTTTATTTGAGAGAGAGAGAGAGAGAGCAAGAATGAAAGAGATCCTCCATCTGCTGGCTTGCTCTCTAAGTACCCCCAACAGCCAAGGCTGTATCTGGTTAAACCTAGGGCCTGGAACTCAATCCAAGCCTCCCATGTGAATGGGAAGGATCTAACTGCTTGAACCATCCTCTGCTGTCTCCCGAGGCACACATTAGCAGGCAGCTGGAATCAGAAATCCAGATACTCTGATGTGAGGTGTACAAGTCCCACGTGGTGTCTTCACCATTGTTTCAAATGTTTTTCCCTGATTTGCCATATATATATATATACTTACATACATGTATATTATATAAATTTTATCATTAATATAATATATTATATACAAAGTTTTATGTATTATGTGTATGTATATATTGCTACAGATTCTATAAGCTGTCTTCATTTGCTTTTATCTTCCTTCTCTAAATGTATGTCTTCTAAAAACCTGTTTTTGAGTTCATAGGCTCTTCTGCTTGGTCAATTCTTTTGTTTGACTCTCTGTTGTATTTTTCATTATATGTACTCATAAACCACATGATTTGCAATGAAATTTTTTTTATTATTTCAGTCTCTTAAATTTCTCCTTTTGTTTACTTATTTACTCAATTAAATGATTTTACCTGGTTCGTTGTGTTGCTCTCAGAATTTTCCTGAAGTTCAATATACTTTCTTAAAACAATTATTCTGAAAACTTTCCCAGGAAATTTACACATGTCCATTTATTTAGGGTCAATTGTTGCCACTTCGTACTTTAAGTGATGTTATATTTCTTTTTTGTTTAAGATTTATTTATTTTTATTGAAAATTCACATTTACACAGAGAAGGAGACAGATTTTCCATCTGCTGGTTCACTCCCCAAATGACAATGGTTAGAGCTGAGCTGATCGAAAACCAGGAGCCAGAAGCCAGAAGCCAAAAGCTTCTTCCATGTTTCCCATGCAGGTGCAGGATTTCAAGGCTTTGGGCCATACTCTACTGCTTTTCGAGGGCACAAGCAGGGAGCTGGATGGGAAGTGGGGCTGCTGGGACATGAACCGGCACCCATATGGGACCTGATGCATGCAAGATGAGGAGTTTAGCCACTAGGCTACTGTACCAGTCCCTTATGTTCACTTTTAAGAGTGTTTTCTTTTGTGTATTTGTGTGATATCCATGGATTTAGTATGATAGAGAAACATATATATGTGTGTGTATGTATGTGTTCTGTCTTCACAGAGACAAAAATTTATTCCTGATATTTCTCCAAACTTTTTCACTGTAGTTATGTGATTATATATTTGGATATTTTTGTAAATAATATAAGTTGGATAGTTATTTTTAAGCTGTTATCATGATAATGTTTATAACTGATTATGTTAGACAATTGCATATTTATTTATTATTTATTTATTTGTTTAAGAGTAAACCAGCCATTTTGTTACTTTCATTGTTGCCTCTGGTTTTACATTCTGTTTTTGTTTTCAAGTCTTCCTTCTACGGTCACTTGGACAATTTTTAAGGTTGTATCTTAATTTGATAATAGTATTTCTTGATACGTTGCTATATAGGATTTTCTTAGTAATTTTGTATGTATTACAATATACAAATATAATATCATAGTTTACTACCATCAAGATTTTATAAATATACATGAAGTATAAAACCTTGCTTCTATTTAGCCTTCATATTCACCTCACATTAAAACACACTGATACAACCATTGAGCACAATGTTACTGAGGCTGTAGCTTTTGCTTCAGACATAAACATGACTTAAGAAACTCATGAGAAGTCGGGTAATCTATTGCATGTACTTCTATTTTCGCCCACTTGAAAATTCTTTCTTTTTTTTGTATTTCTGAACTTGCCACCATTTCCACTTTAAATAGAAATTTTTCTTTAGATATGCTTTAAGGACACATTGAGCATTTGGTACAGCAGTTAAGATGTTGCTTGAGAGAGCTGCTTATCACAGTGCCTGGATCTGAATCCCAGGTAGGCCCCTGATAATGCTCACCCTGTGAGGCAACAAGGTATGGCTCAAGATGGAGAGCTCCTGCTACCTACATAGGAAATCCCAGATTTCACTTTGGGACTTCTGGCTTGAGCCTGATCCAATCACGGATGCTTCAGGAATTTGGAGAGTGAACCAACAGGTGAAAGATCTCTCTCTCTCTCTTACTTTCATATATAATTTCTTTGAAAACCTTTCTTCAAGTTTAAGCATTTTGATGATATTTTATTTTTTAAACAGAATATTTTTATACCAAATTCAATACAGAACTATAATTTTACTGTATACATAATTCACAATTGACAGTTCTTTCCTCTTGTGGTTTGAAAAATATTGTGTTCCATTCTTCCCTTCATGTTTCAGAAGAGAAATCAATCATCATTTATATAGGTTTTCATTTATTGACAGTGTTTTTTCATTAATTCCTTCAATTATTTTTCTTTGTCTTTAGAAGTTGAATTACAATCTTCCTGTGAATTACTTTCAGTTGTTTTCTTTGAGGTTTGCCTAGCTTCTTGACTCTACAGCGTTTTTCATCAAATGTTGGAAGTATTCAGTCATTTTACCTTTGAATACTTCAAGTTTTACTTTTGTAATTCTGTTATTGAATTTACATTTTTCTTACTTCTGTGTGGTTGGTTTATGACTCATCAGTTTTTTTAATTTTATTTTTGATGATGTTTACATCAGTTGATCTAGAGTTAGGGAAAAGTGGGTATTATCATTGTTTCCAAATTTTATACTTCCTCCTCCTGTTTTGAGGGGAAGGAAGGAGATCAGGAGATGAACTACAAGCCCAGCCTCACTCGCTCATCAGTTTTCAAAATATTTATATATTTGACAGGCAGAGTGGCACAGAAAGAAGCAGAGACAGAGATAGAAAACTTCCACTTGCTGATCAATGGCTGATGCTAGGCCATGTTGAAGCCAAGAACTCCATCTGGGTCTCTTACTTAGCTGTCAGGAGCCCAAAATGCTTTGAACATTTTTTTACTGCTTTCACATTTACAAGGATCTGGATTGGAGGCAGAGCAACAAGGGCTTGAACCTGTGCTCTGATATAAGATGCTTGTGTTGCAGGTGGCAGCCTAACTCACTACGCCACAAAACAAGTTCCTACTAAGATTTCTGTCTTGGGTCCAGTGTAGTGGTCTAGAAGCTGAAGTCCTCGCCTTGAACACTCCAGGATTCCATGTGGGTGCAGGTTCTAATCCCAGCAGCCCAGATTCCCATCCATTTCCCTGCTTGTGGCCTGGGAGAGCAGTCGAGGCCAGCCCAAATCCTTGGGAACCTGCACCCACGTGGGAAATCCGGAAAAGCTCCTGGCTCCTGGCTTCAGTTAGGCATAGCTTCAGCCATTGCAGTCGCTTGGGGAGTGAATCAAGAGATGGAAGATCTTCCTCTCTATCTCTCCTCCTCTCTCTATATATCTGACTTTCCAATAAAAACAAATAAGTCTTTAACAACAACAACAAAAAAAATTCTGCCTTGAAAACTTGTTTCCAAAGAGTTTACAGTTGATTACTGAAATAGTTTAAATTATATCTGCTGTAAAATCCTTTTCAGATAATTACAACACCTGTTTCATACTTATGTTGACATCTGTTGATTGTCTTTTTTCAATTATGTGATGATTTTTGACTATTCTTGATACAACAATGTGTTTATAATTCTATTTTGATTTTTCTCCATGTTTTGATTCTCTGAGTTCTGTTTATTTTATTCTTTTAAAAAAAATATGAAGCCTGTATTTGGACTAGCAGGTAAGACACCAATCAAGATGTTCATGTCCTAAATCAGATTGCTTGATTTTGATGCCCAGCTCCTGATTATATTTTCCTGATAGTGCAGATCCTGGGAGGCAGCAGTGCTGGCTGCTGTGCTTAGGTAGCGTCCATTCAAATGAGAGACCTGGACTGAGTTCCCATATGCCAGTTATACCTGGCCCAGACCTAGCTACTGAAGACATTTGGTCAGTAGATCAACAGAAAGCTACTTCCCCCCCCCCCCGCGCCACCCCCCAGATTTGCGATTTTCTATCCACCTCTTCTTTAAATCAGTAGGTGGTCTTTTTCTTGAGGCATAGCACAAGGCTTCTATTGGTGCATGTGTCTAGCTTCCTTGCAAAGTTCCTAAATATCAATCCAGAGAAAGGTAGAATAATTCCATTGACTTATTGTTGACAAGGATGCAGTAAGGAATTTCAGTTTGCCCCCAGAATTGACTGATGTAGTTTCACCAACTCACACCATTTTTTTTCCTCTGAGGATTACTGTACGATCAGTTCCTCCACTGCACTTTACTGACACCGCAGAGGAAGGAGATGTAGGGCCGATTATCATCACTTTGTTGCTGCAGAATTGAGATAGAATCCTAGACATTTCATGGAGCCTGTACACCATTAGAGGGATTGGGAAATAGGGTAACAACTAGTTAGATTTTCTACATAGTATCTTGTCTTCCTCCCTGATGCGAAGTGATATTAGAGGCTCAGCTACTTCCTTGAGCTGACTGACACCAATCTTGGGGAAAAGTAGAGTGAGAACTATCCCCAAGTCATATCATTAAGTTCAATTTCATTAACACTGGGTGGGACAGAAGCTCATCCACCATTGTGCGACTCTGAAACGAATAGTAGGTAGTGACTGGGCTCCAAATGTTGTGTTGTTCAGTCTCACTGCTGATGAGTGGGGGTTGAAGTTCAGCTTTCTATTAGGCGACACTGATACTATTCCTCTCCGGGAAATCAACACCATTTGGTTTTGTCAGGAAGGATAGAACCTATGTATCTTGCTAGTTGACACCATCTGCCTGGAAAACCAGAGTGCTGTCTACTTTTGCCAGGAATAGAATGGAAGATTAAACTCCCTATTCAGGTTTTCTCACAAGAAAACGGGAGTGTGTTCACATCTCCAATGGACAGGGAGAGTGTAAGATTAACTCCTTGGCTTGACCCCATTGAAACCCCCAGGGTTGGTGAAGCTGGAGTTGGATTTTCAGCTTTTCCATTGAAGTTTAGACGGAGCGAAACAATATTGCTCAGCAGGATATTTTCAGTGTGTCGCCTCCTTCCAGTTTTCTTTTTGCAAAAAGAAAAGACTTTGCTTGGAGCTTTTTCTGTCTATATCTGTCTATATCTTTTTCTGTCTATATCTGTTCGATTGAAGAGAGCTTGATTATCATGTGTCTCGCTGAAAATGGCTTTTGAGGAATCCTGTTGGGAGTTCTATGCCCCTCCTGGAGATTGTTACTCAACTCTTTCTCTAGATTAGGGAAATTTTCCCTTATTTCATTAAAAATACATTTGTAAACTCAGCGTCTTTTTCTGCACCTTCTGGGACTCCCATAACTCTTATATTTGGCCTCTTTCAAATCTGGAATACCTTTTTTTGGCCTGATCCAGCTCTGCTCCCAGATTTTTGTTTGTTTCCCCTGATGACAGAAAATATCTTCCAATTCTGAGATTCTTTCTTCTGCCTTCTTCATTCTATTTTGGAGCCTCTCCACTGTACTTTTCATTTGCTCTACTGTGTTCTTGACTTCTGATATATCAGCTTTCATTGGATTCTTTTCTTGTGTGATATATTCCTTAAATTCTCGAACCCTTATATTACATGCTTCTTGCTGTTGATAAGAAGTTTTACAACAAGTGTTTTGAATTCTGTATCCCCCATTTTTTTTTCCATATCTTCCTCAATGAACTCTGAGGTTAGCAAAGGGTTTTGCTCCTTTGCAATGGAGTCTTCAGAAATATTCATTGTGCCTTTGTCTCTTCTTTTGCTCTTGAACATTGTACTTCTGGTTAGCAAATTGTCCTTGGGGCAGGTTTCTAAGCTGTGTCACCCACAGGTCTACAGTTCAATTTTACTTATTGCAGTTGGTACATGGCTGTTTGTTTGCAGTCACCTGTGCCACTCCCTCCAGCGAGTTCCAGTTCTGGATTCTTATGTTAGATTTCCACCATGGTCTCTGTAGCCCCCAGCTCCTGGGTCACCAGTCTCCATCTCCTGTGATACTGTGCTGAAGCTGCACCGTTGTCTGTACAACCTTTCTCCCACTTCCAGTTGGAGTAGGTCCCAGGATTAGGGAGACACCGAGTGTCTTATATAGCTAAGTTGTTAGTGGTGCTATCTTGCCAGAAGATTTTGACTATTCGGTCTGAGGGCCACATGGACCTATTTTGACCCATACAATGCCACAGTCGGTATTATTTTCTTGCAGGACAAGTGCCATGCATTGAGTTCAGTGAGTTCTCACCAAGCTCAGCACATGCACAGCTCTTTGCCACACTATAAATAACAGTGTCTCATGTGCTACAACTAGAGTTCTTAATCTTCTGGCCATCAGGCTGGAGGGCTACCTGGACCTATTTTGGATGGAACTTGTAGGGTGTCACATTGTTGCAGTTCCCTGAGCCAGAAATGAGTTCGCTCCCAGCTCTGTGCAGGCACAGTCCTGCCCCATAGCCCTTGCCTCCTATAGCTAAATGGAACCTAATGCGGCTCTAGGAGGTAGACTGGGCTGTGAAATCCACCATGTTCCCTCACCCCCCTCTGGGACCTGCTGCTCTGTGTCTGCTCCTGGTCAAATCAAAGAAACCAGCAGGTCGGGCAATTCTTTGTCTGAGTTCACCTCTAGAGCTCCTAGTAAACGTCCCTTCCCACTTTGTTGCTGGTGCAACTGCTGGTGGTTTTCAAATCACCATTTGCTGAATGCTACTGGGGTGTTAGTCACTGCAACACCACAGCATTGTTTCCGCTGCTTTTCTGTGTCAGTCTCCGGGTACCCTACTGCTGTTGTTTTGTCCCCTCCTATTCCCTGTAATGTGCCCTCTCTGCTTCACATTGGATAATACTTCTCTGTTTAAACATGTCCTTACCCTATTCCGCCATTTTAATTCTTCCCAGGTCTGGATTCTTATGTTAGATTTCCACCATGGTCTCCATAATCCCAGCTTCTGGCTCACCAGTCTCCACCTCCTGTGGTACCATGCTGAGGCTGCACCATTGTCTGCACAACCTTCTGGTTGGAGCAAGTTCAAGGATTAGGGAGAGACCAGGAGTTGTATAAACCTAGGTTGTTGGTGGTGGTAATCTTGCAGGAACCTGTCTCTGTTTTTCCTTTTTTTCTTCTTTCTTTCTACAATTTCTTTTTAAATTTTTAAAAAATTTTCATAATAAACTACCTTAGCTTCAGGGATTTCCCCTTCCACCTTCCTTCCCTCCCTTCTCCTACCCCCATCCCCATTTCCTTCTATATTGTAACAATAGTATAGTCCTTCAATACAGCCACAAGTCAACCATTCTGCTTTTTAAGAAAAGACTAATGATTTAGAACATTTCAGTGGTGGAGGTACTTTTTTATTTTTATCTTGGAATTTTCTTCACCAGTGTATTGATAACCTTATTTATATCTTTTACATTTTAAAGTGTCAACAAAATGGAGAGATGATGCTTAACCTTTTGTTTCTCCTTCTCAAAAAATAAATATGTGTTAATATTTAACAAAAAAGTGTAATGCATCTAGACACATTTCTGTATGACTATAAAATATATTAAGTGAAAAAAAAAACAAATTGTAAAACTAGTACGTATATGCAAACCCAGTTTTATAAGTGTAAATCACATATACATGGATGTGTGGAAGGTGAGGATTTTGAATGTACATATAAATGTATGCACATTTGTGCTGGTATGTACACCAAAGGTGACATCATTGAATATTTTAAATTTAAAGTGATACATTTATATTCTATTTAAGGTTTTAATAATCATGCTAATGAAATTATTCCTTAAATTTTAGAAGATAGAGAAAAACTGAATGACGTAGCTCCTTATATACAAAGATGGAAACATGTTCAAGACATAGTGTCAGGACTAAAGCAGTACCTGCAGGATATATTAAAATGAAGTGCTTTTAGATGCATGTTATGGGCTCTAGACGACACCTGACATTTGTAACAATGGTAATCCCTGGAGAAGAAAGTTAAGGGAAGAGAGGTAGAACAGGAAATTTGCGATGTACAGCTTGTTTTACTTTTTCACCAGAAAATATTCACGGGTTATTTTAAAATGTTAAAGATAAACAAAAAGTTAACATTAAAAAGGAAACTGCTTTACTGTATCATTAGCAGCTATGTGTATATACAAAACAACATGGACAAATAGTATTTAAAATTTAGTATGCATTTATAAGTAAATCTACAGTAATAAGCTTCTACTTCTTTGAACATATTAAGACTAATGCCAATTCATCTTAAATTTAAGCTTCATAAAAAATTCAAAATTTTTTTTGGACTTGGAATAGTCGCTATTGTTATTAGATCTGGCCAAACATTTGATTCATATGGTATCACAAGACTGTTTTAATTGGATTACCTTAGATATTAGAAAATTTGAGTTATTAATGAATGGGCACTGAAACGAGTAAGCAACATGCTTCACATAAAATATACTAGATTAGAATATTACTAGCTAAATAGAAACATAAAAAGTGAGCCCATATATGTACAGCCATCTAATCTTCAACAAGAGAACAGAAAACAACCCGGGAAAGAAGGTCTCTTCAACAAATGCTGTAGGAACAATTGGATAGCAGGCTGCAGAAATAAGAAACAAGATCCGCACCTTTCACCATAAATGGATAAAAGATCTAAGCCTACACCCAGAAACCATCAAACTTTTAGAAGAAAACACAGGAAATACTCTACAAGATATAGGCACAAGCAAAGACTTCTTAGAAACATCATCAAAAGCAAAGGTAGTCAAGACCAAATTAAACAAATAGAACTGCATCAAACTAATAAACTTCTGCATAGCAAAGGAACCAATCAACAAAATATAAAAGTAACCAACAGAGTGGGAGAAAAACTTGGCACACTACACAACAGACAGGGGCTAATAACCAGGATATATAAAGAACTCCAGAAAAACCGTAACAACAAAACAAACAAACCAGTCAAGAAATTGGGGAAGGAAATAAACAGACAATTTTCAAAGAAACAAATCCAAATGGTTAACAGACATATGAAAAATGCTCAAGCTCCCTAGCAATAATGGGAATTCAAATAAAAACAACACGGAGGTTCCACTTAACTCCAGTAATGATGGCCCACATACAGGAAATGATCAGCAACAGCTGCTGGTGAGGAGGGGGGAAAAAAGGAACCCTACTCTGTTGCTGGTGGGATTGCAGGCTGGTGCAGCCACTATGGAAGTTGGTATGGTTGGGGGATGTTTAATGGAAGTGTTATCAGATACTGACATGTTCAGATATGGAGGCAGAGTTCAGTATGTCTATTCATCCAGACCAAAGAGAGATTCCCAGAGAAAAAGTTGCAATTGTCCTAACAGTAGGATGCTGGACTCTCGGACTTTGTCAATGCCTACAATGTCAGGAAACACCTCAATAACAGCATGATGGACTTATGAGTGTTCATGAAGGACCACCCATTGCAATACTAAAGCAAAAATCAGTGGGGGTAGGATGGCGAGGGAAACTTATGAGGAGGATGGGAAATCCCAGATCTGTGGAACTGGATCATAAAACAATAATAAATAAAATAAAATAAAATAATAACATCATAAATAAAATAATATTACCATGTAGGAAATATTTTTATGAAACAGGAATGGGGGTACAAGATAATAATGTTGAATTATGAATTGATTAGAATCAGACTATTATGACATTGCTTTAACTTGCATTTGTGACTACCCATATGTAATACTACATTTTATTCTCTTTTACTTTAGACAAGATAGGTCCTTCATTCATTAGTACCATTTTCAGTCTTTTTTAGCTTATGTTAGGTACCTAATTTCAGTTAGCATCTGATTTTAGTTTTATAAATATATTTCATTTCATTCCTTTTAGTTAGCTTGCAATGTCATCATTCCCTCCTGCAATTGAGGCTCTGAAGCCCAATTTTGAAAGAAACAATGATTATGGATTAAATTGAAATGTAACAATCACATCTCCCCTTCAAAAAAAAAAAAAAAAAACAATAGACCGAAACGTAACACCCTTAGTATTCTGAAAAATACCCTGGATACATTTTAAAATTAAAGAAAATTAAAAAATTTATGTATTTTAAAATTAAGGAAATACACTTGTTAAATTTCTTAAAATAAATGAAAATGGAGCTACAACATGCAACAAACTGTAGGATAGAGCAAAAGCAATTCTAACAGGGAATTTAGTAGCAAGTAATGCCTACATAGAAAAAAAACACAAAGGCCAGATGGGAACTATTTGGAGCCCAATTGTCCCATGTCCAATCCAGCTCCTTGCTTATGACCTGGGATAGCAGCATAGTCTGGCTCAAGTACTTGGGCCTATTTGCCCACATGGGAGACCTGGAAAAACTTTCTAGCTCCTAGCTTTGGTCTGGCCCAGCTGTAGACATTTTGACCATTTGGGGAGTCAATCAGTGTATGAAAGATCTGTCTCTCTCCTTTTTGGTCTGTAAGTCTGCCTTTCCAACCAAAATAAACAAATAAGTCAAAACAACTCAAACACAAGAAAATAACACAGGGACAAGCAAGTCAGCAACATCAACATCACACACACACACACACACACACACACACACAAAACACACTGATGTGCAGAGCCTGTGTTTTGGAAAGAAAAAAAAAAGCATTGACAAGCTCTTAGTTTGAGGAGAAAAGAGACACTCAAATATATGAAGCCAAATACAAAGTAAAAAGGGTTTTTTTTTTTTTAGACTACTGCAAAAACTATTGGGAAAAATGTGTAATCTAAGAGAAATGTTCACATTCTTAGAAGCATACATATTGCGAAGATTGAATTTTGGAGAAATGGAACTCATAAATAGGACAATATCAAGTAGCAAAATTCGGTCAGCAGCAAAAAGTCCCCCATCAAAGTCCAGGACTTCAGTGCCAAATTCCATTAAACATCTGCAGAACAATGAAGAGCAATTCTTATTACAGTATTACAAAATATTAAGGGAATTCTTTTAATATTCTTCTATGTGGCCAGAATTGCCTTGATATTGAAATCAGACGATGACACAACAACAAAGTATACTACCGTATAATATTCTTGTGAACATAGATTCAAAATGGTTAACAAAATGCTAGCAAAATCTTGCCATGGTCAATTGGAATTCATTCCACAGTTATAAGGTTTATTCAGCATATTCAAGTCAATAAAACACAGCACACCATATCAAAACAGAATGAAGGGCAAAAAATATCATATGGCTATCTTCAAGGCATCCACAAAAATAATTTGATAAATACAAAGTCCCTTCATGAGAAAAGCTCAACAAACTTGGTATGGAAAGTACAAACCTCAGCATAATTAAAGTCTGATTTAGCAAGTCATCAGATAATATCATACTGAAGAGAGCTGGAGGTCTTTCTCACTTCTGTTACTTTTATTTAACATAGTATTATAATGCTAAACCAGAGGAATTTGGCAAAAGCAAAAGTGAATGGCAGCCAAATTGGAAAGGACAAAGTCGGATTGTCATTGCATGATAAGGCCAGCATTTTCCTTTAATGGATTAAGTTGCCTCATGCAGCATCAGTGTACCATATGGCTGCAGTATTCACTGCTCCACTTGTCATCCAGACCCCTGATAATACACCTGGGAGAGAGGCAGAGAATTGCCCAAGCCCTTGAGCCCCTGTACCCATGTGGGAGAGATCCTGCCTCCTGGATTCAGCCTGGTCATTGCTGTCATATGGGGAATGAATCAGTAGATCTCTGTAACTCTGCCTTTTAAAATAAACACAAGAGTTTTTAAGAAATTGTCACTGTTTGTAGAGAAGACCTTATGCATAGATATCTCCAAAGGCTTCATTTAAAAAGAAAAGACTGTTAGAACTAATAACACTTTACAGCAAAGTTGAAGCATAAAAAGTCAATCTGTAAAAAATCAGTTTCACTGTTGCATACCCATAACAAACTATCCAAAAAAGAAACCAAGAGGGCCATCCCATTTTTGACAGCTACCAAAAATACCTAGAATCAATTTTAACGAGAAGTGAACTATCTCTATAATGAGTCTACAGCCATACCACCCTGAACATGCTCGATCTCGTCTGATCTCAGAAGCTAAGCAGGGTCGGGCCTGGTTAGTACTTGGATGGGAGACCATCTCTATAATGAAAGCTGTACATGATGATGAAAGAAACTGAAAAGAGCACAAAAAATGAAGAACATTCAGTGTTTGTATATTAGAAGAACCAATGCCTTCAAAATGTGCATAGTACTCACAGCCATTCATATGTAACATTCAAACCACATCCAATGAAACTGACATTTTTTTACAGTTTGAGAAACAAAAATCAGTACTAAAATTTGCATGGAACCACAAAAGTCCCCATATAACCAAAACAATCTTGAGCAAAAATAAGAAAGTAGGAACCGTTACACTGACTTTAAAATATATTACAGACTACAGTAAACAAAAAAGCATAGTATTAGCATTTAATCACATGCATAGGCAAAAGAAAAAAGTTAACTCACACATCTACGACCAAGAAATGTTTGACAAAATTTCTAATACATGCATTAGACAAAGGATAGTCTTTTCAATAAATGGGGATGATCCTAATGCCGGTAAGAATGGCTCACATACAAAAAACTACCAACAACAATTGCTGGCGAGGATGTGGGGAAAAGGGAACCCTAATCCATTACTGGTGGGACTGCAGCTTGATACAGCCTCTATGGCAATCAGTATGGAAAACACTCAAACAACTGAAAATTTGCATACCATATGATCCATCAATAGCACTCCTAGGAATATTTCCAAAACACCTGTTTCACGACAAACCAACATGCACCTCTATGTTCATAGCAGCACAATCAATAATTGCAAAAACTTGGAAGCAACCAAAATGCCTATCAGCAGAAGACTGGATAAGGAAGCTATGGCTTATTTACTCCATGGAATACTACTCAGCTATTAAAAAAAAAATGAAATGCAGCTCTTTGTGGCCAAATGGGCCCAAATGGAAACCATTATGCTAAGGGAAATGAGACAAACCCAAAAGGTTAGATACCACATGTTTGCCTTAATTTAACATGAAATGATGTCAATCTGAAAAACAGTACCTGCAAACTGTAATATTATTTCAACCCCAAACAGCCTGTACTCATGCCATAAGCTATTGTGATGTAAGCAATGAAGCAACAATTAATGTGAGGCAGACTGCTTATGATCAACATCAAAGAATTGTAAACCCTAATATAATTTTAAGACACTATGCTACTCAGAAATGGGGAGGGAGAGCAGAGAAGTCTTCCATCTCCTTAGAATGTGTGAGTCAGACGTGAAGTATAACCTATCAGGAACATAACAGGTAACTCATAGACAAACAGATTCAAATCAGCATTAGACAATAGTAAAACCACAAAGACATACAGGGGAAATCAGGAGCGATCCTGACAATCTCTTAACAGGAGGTCATATGCACAGAGCAGGGGCGGAGAGTGGGGGACCCCAGGGTAGAGCAGGTGGACAGGAGTAGACTTGTATTCCAACCCTGGAGACTCCTGGATTCTCACCAAGGACTATCAGTATGGACACCAAGGACTACATCCCAACCACCAAGGAGAACACAGGGAATTGGAGTGCCTTCAGAGGCTGAGAACTCTGAGGTCATCCACCCCCATCTGGATCTCCCACATGGGATGGAAGAAGCCCAAATCCTTCCTCGCAGAATCCAAGACCATCAGAACAACAGCCAGGAGCCCTGACTGGTCCACAGAAACAGAAGAACAGTAAACTTCCTTCAGGCCTAAGGAGAGAAGCTTTCTCTGGCCCTTACTTAGTTCCAACTTTGGATCCCCACCCTCTCTTGCAATGACCATCAGGTTCGCTCCAGAGCGCCCTCTCCCCTCCCGCCCCCAAAAAAGCAAACAACAAAGAATTAGAAGAAATAGAGAACATGGAAAGCTTAGAACCAGCCAGGAAACAGCATGGATTCACACATACCTTACTAGGCAGGACACAAAGATTAGTTACTCCTCACTAAGGTATTGATGATTTCTTTGCACACCCCTCCTAAAGCTGTTCTGTACCTCAGCTGTTGACATATGCCTTGTTAGAGTTGTAAGCCAGTTTAGACTATCCTAAAATCTGCCAAGTTCAGCAAAATTATGTTTTGAATTGTGGGACTACAGAGTGGAAGAAGGAAGCTTATTTTAAAATACTGGATTACATTTTTTTTTGAAACCTAAGAGGGAAATAGACATGCAGATTCCCAAAGCTCAAAGACTGCCAGTCAAGAAACATCCATGTTGATGCATGACAATCAAATTGTCAGAGGCGAATAAAGAGAAACTTCAAAACTCTCTGAGAAAAGAGATTCATCACAATAAATATGACGTTTTGCATCAACAGAATGAAGGATATAAATGACATCTTTTATCAATAAATCAGAAAATCACTTTACATAATTCAACATTATTTCATGATAAAGACTTAGTAAAGGATAAATGTTTGGTGTACAGTTGAGCCAGGACTTGGATACTGGAGTGCTTAAGTCCAAGGCCCAACTGCACTATCCATTTCCAGCCATTCTAAACATTCCAACATCCTACAGATAGTGATGACAACTCAAATAGTTAGATCCTAGCATCCATGTAGGAGGCTTGAATTGAGTTTTGGGATCCTGGCTTTGACATGGCACACTCTTGGTTGTTGCTCAAATTTAGGGAGTGAACTAACAGATAAAAACAAAACAAAACAGAAGAACTCTGTTTTGTCTCTTTCTGTCTCCCTGTCATTCAAAATAGCTAAAATGGAGCTATAAGATAAATTTATTTTTTAAAAAGCATCCAACAGAATAGATGTGGAAGGAATCTTCCTCAACATAATAAAGGTCATATCTGGAAATCCCACAGCTAACATTGTGCTCAGTGATTAAGAGGTAAAAGCTGGAGTGGGTACTTGACACATACGTAAATATGCCACTTGTGATACCATATCCCATATCAGAATTCCTGGATTTAAGTTCTGGTACTGTTTCTGATTCCAGAACTCTAGGGGCAGCAGATGGTGGTTCAAACAATCCAAATGGGAGACATGCATTCAGTTCTGTTTGCTGGCTACCACCTGACATAATCCTGGATGGCACAAGTATTTGGGGAGTGAATAAGCAGATGCATGAACTCTTTCTTTCCTCTTTGATGATAAATAAGTTTTAACACTTGAAAAGTTTTCTTTTATGATAAATAGTCAAGATGTGCTACTGTTGTTTCTTCTATTCAACACAGTATTGGAAATCCTAAACAGAATACTCAAGAAATAGAATAAAGGCACACAAATCAAATTTTTTAATTTATAGACAAAATAATACTATTTATAGAAAACTTATATGTTAAACATACAAAACGATGAAAAACATCGAAAATCTATTATTATAAATATGTAAATTCAATAAGCTTGCAGAGCACAAAATCAATGAATACAATAAACAGACTTGCCAGCAACATTTATCGAAGAGATTATACTTCACTGTGTGGTCTGAGCACTTAGTCAAAACTCAGTTGTCTGCTTGAACATGGATTAATTTCTGGACCCTCTATCATATCCCATTTATTTTTCAGTTTTCACACTAGTACTATTCTGTTTTAAGTACTATATCTTTGTAGTATAACTTTGAACGCAAAACTGAACAGAAATATAACATGGAAAACTAGAGTCTTACAAGCTTAAACAATACAGATACCATGATTCTGAACAAAATATAAGCAAACTGAACACCAAACCACATCAGAAAGAACATATATCACTTTCTTTTTTTTTATTTTATTTATTTATTTTTAAAGATTTATTTTTATTATTTTTTTCCATTGGAAAGGCGGATATACAGAGAGGAGAGACAGAGAGGAAGATCTTCCGTCCGATGATTCACTCCCCAAGTGAGCGCAACGGGTCGATGCTATGCTGATCCGAAGCCAGGAGCCTCTTCCGGGTCTCCTACACGCAGGTGCAGGTTCCCAAAGCTTTGGGCCGTCCTCGACTGCTTTCCCGGGCCACGGGCAGGGAGCTGGAAGGGAAGTGGGGCCACCGGGATTAGAACCGGCGCCCATATGGGATCCCGGGCGTGCAAGGCGAGGACCTTAACCACTTGCGCCACAGCGCCGGGCCCCATATATCACTTTCAAATGAGATTTATTCCAGCAGTTTTCCAACATATGCAAACAAATCTCATAAATCATATCAATAAAATGAACAAAAGCAACATAATTCTCCATAAATAGATCTTGATGGGAAACAAATCTATGAAATTTTAAAAATAATTCAAAATAATGATTTTAAGCAAACAATGGCATGAGATAGAATACAGAAATGAGCAAAATAATGGAATTAATGAATGAGAAATTTACCAAAAAAATGTCATTAAAGACAATCAATAAGAAACTTTGGAGTGGAAAATGTCAGTCAAGGGGAAGAAGACACAATTAAAAGCCTTAGCAACAGAATAGACAAAGAAGAAGAAGGAATTTTTGCAACAACTGAAAGACAAAATTAAAGAAAAACAATGAGAAGGATTGAAGAAAGCCTGAGACATATAGGGCATCATTATATGAAAATCCATTCACTTTTGTGGAATATCTGAAATAAAAAGAAGAAAGAAAAAGACATTGAGAACCTTTTAAATGTAATACTATCTGAACATTTTCTAAATCTTGAACAAGATTTGTATATCCAGATACATAAGGTAAGGTCAAAAGACTGTAACAAGACTCAATAAAAAAATCTTTGAAGCATAATATTGTCAAATTTTTCAAAGTTACAATCAAGAAAAGAAAAGTGAGAGAGAAAACAGAGAGAAATGTCAGTTTATATAAAGGAAAATCCATGAGGCTAGTAGCAGACTTCTTAGCAGAATCCTTATAGTCCAAAAGAAGACAGGGCACTATATTCAAGGTCTTGAAAGAAAATAGAATGTCTAATCAAGTATTTTGCTTTCAGCAAAGCCATCCATCAGAAATGAAAGGAAAATGAGTCTCTTGAGACAAGCAAAAGTTTAAGGTTTTCATCAACATCAGTCGAACAGTCCAAGGAAGCCTGCATGGAGTTCGATACTATAAGCAAAAAGAGCAGCTATCATGAACACACATGACAACACAGAATTTATAATGAAAGCAGATATGCAAAAGAGACAGAAAAGAGAATCAAACATTATCATGAGAGAAAACCAACATAACACAAAAATAATAGGAATAATAAATAATGAAATAAAGGAGGCAGAAAGAAGCAAAACATATAAACCATCAGCAAGCAACAAATATGACAACAGTTCTTATCTATCAATATTAATATTTAATATAAATGTATTAATTTTTCAAAGTCAAAAGTATCAGCTGCATTAATGTACAAAAACCAAGAGCAACTGTATGCTGTTTACGAGAAATTTGTTTCACAGATAAAGATGCCCAGCAATTGAAAGAGAAAGTCTTGAGTGAGCTATTTCATCAAAAGAAGCAAAGTTAGCTGTCCTTACATCAGACGAAAGACGTAAAATTTAAAACTACAAAAACAAACAAGAAAAAATAAAAGCTGATAAGAGGACCTATTCAGCAAAAAGAGATGTAACAATTATACATATGTAGCAACCAAACACAGCTCAATCTTAATATAAAAGGCAAATAACTTTGGATGTAAAAGTAGGAGCATTCTCCAATGGAGTAACAGTGTGAGTGTTGTAACATTCCACTGTCTTCAATAGATAGATTATCTGCACAGAAAATGAGAAAAGGCACGTCACAATTGAACCATACTGTAGAACAGATGGACCTGCCAAACATTTACTAAAATTTCACTTAGCAGCTTTAAAACTCTTCACATTATTTTCAAAATTGCATGGAACATTTTCTGGATAGACTGGATAACAGACCAAAAATCCAATCTCAGTAAATTTTAAGAAATTGAAGTCATACCATATGTTCTGTCAGCCTTCGAGGAAATAAAACTGAAAATCAACAAGAACAATAGAAAAATTACAAATACTTCGAAATGAAAAACATGCTGCTGAATGATTATTGAAGAAATTAAAATGGAAATAAAAAGAATTCCTTGAAACATGAAAATATAGGGATATTGGAACATCAATATTAAGAAGGAAACTTAGAGCAATAATTGCATACATTTAAAAGTTTAAGTATCCCAAATAAATAATCTAATGATTCATCTTTCAGACTTAGAAAAATGAGAAAAAATCAAATAAAAAATTAACAAAAGGCAAGAACTCTTATATTTGGAGCAGAAATAAATGAATTTGAAGCAAAAATAGGAAAGATTAACAAAACAAAATGTTTTTAAAAATATAAATCCAGTATTTCAAAAGAAAACTTCCAAAAATAAAATTATTGTGAAAATGGAGACATTATATCTAATACCACAAAAGATTTTAAGAAACTGCAAAGAATGATCATATGCTATAAAAAGAATAAATTCCTGGATGTATACAATGTATCAAGAATAAATCTAAGACAATACTGAAAACTCAGACAAATACTAAGTAATGAGATTGAAGTAATAATAAAAATTCTCTATTAAGAAAAAAAACAGAACCAAATGTCTTTACTAGTGAATTCTACAAAACGTTTGTAGTACAATTAACTTTAATACTCCTTAATCTACTCAAAAAAATGGAAAAAGATGATGTTCTACCAAACTTTTTATGAGGCTGGTATTACTCTGCTACCAATATAAAAAAAAGACACATTACAAAAAGAAAATTACAATGTATAATCTCTTTGGTGGATTTTAAATGCAAACATTTTCAGCAGTGCATTTAAAAGATCAAACACTATGATCAAGTGAGATATTATGGATACAAGCATAGTTCAATACTCAGAAATGAGTTACATAATAAATCACATCAACAGAATGAAGGATAAGTTTTATGATCATTTCAACCGATACATGAAACATTTTGGGGAAGATTCAGCATCTTTTCATGATAAAACTCTCAAGAAATTAGCAATAGAAGTGACATATCTGAAAATAACAAAGATTGCTTAGTAGTAACACACACTGATTATCAAACTAATTGGGTAAAAATTGAAAGATTTTTGTACAGACCTGGAACAAGACAAGAATGTCTATTTTCATCATTCATATTCAATATATTTTGGGGAATTATAAGCAAGAGCCACTAGGCAAGAGAAAGAATGGAATATATAAATCAAAAAGGAGGGCATGAATTTGTAGGTAAGGAGATATTATATACAGACAAACATAAATCCCTTTCATTAAAAAAAAACTAGCAGAACTGATGTATCAACAGCACTGGAAGGTACAAAAACAGCAAACAAAAATTAGCATTTGCTGTGTATATTGACATTCTTTACAGAATTAGTAAAACTAAATAAAATTTGTATAGAACCACAAAACACCCAGAGTAGGAAAAGAAATTCTAAGCTGAAAGTAAGAAAGAGAGAGGAAGGAAGGAAGGAAGGAAGGAAGGAAGGAAGGAAGGAAGGAAGGAAGGAAGGAAGGAGGGAAGGAAGGAAAGAAGGAAGGAAGGAAGGAAGAAAAAGGAAGGAAGGAAAAAGGGAGAAAAGAAGATATTAGCTAAAGACATGAAAATAATCACAGCATCTTGCCCAAACCAGTGTGCTTCTGCTGCTTAACGTGCTCTAGCCTGAGATTCACATACTTTACCAAGCTCAATATGTAACCCATTTAAAGTGACCTGAGAGTGCATGCTCTGCCAGAGCTAAGATCATTCTTGTGGATTCAACAACCCCCTCAGATAGCACTGGGGACTAGCTTGCCCTGCCCAGCACTAGTCTTGTTCATTAGGTTGTGCTGCAGGGTACTGACTTGAAATTGATGAGCCTAAGCCCACTTCTAGAATAGCTCCAGCAATTGGTAGCACTAGGGCTGTTCTTGCAGCTCCAAATCCTTGACCAGAGTAGTTCCTAGGAACTAGTGTACAAGGCCAACTTGTAGCAGCAACAGGATTGGCTCCTAACACCTCCTTCACGCCCGACTTGAGTCTCTCTTTCGAAAAATGGTAGTGATGCTAGCAGGCTTGTTGGGCCCAGGAACCCAATGGAGATATCAATATATCAAACAAAAGTATAGAGAGATTACACTATGGATTCAAACTACAATTAAAGCCAAACTAGTCTACCAACGCAATGTCTAAAGCTGTATCATCAGGATAAAGCCATCAATTTGAAAAACATTCTCTAAAAATGACAGAAACTACTAATTTCCCAGATGTGCAAAAATCATTGTAGAAATGCAAGTATGGAAAGGCAAGGCAATCTGATGCCCCCAAAGGAACACAATAGTGCTTTAATATTAGACTTTTAAGAAAGAGAGCTTGATGAAAACACCCAATAATTAGTTCAACAGAATGATAATAAGGTTACTCAGACAAATATAAAAGAATACAGGTATATAGACAAAATTAGGAAATCAAGATATCATAACGATGTGAAATTCATGAGAGAGACTGGAAAAAAAAGAAATTTTGTAAGTGAAGAACTCAAAAAATCAAACAAAAGATACAGCTGAAACCCTTAACAACAAGTTAGATTAGGTAGATGAAAGGATATCTGATCTTGAAATAAAGATGTGCAAAACTATCTCAGACAAAAGAAAAAAAACATTAAAAGAAGTAAAACAATGTTTGTGATCTCTGGGAAACCATGGAATGAAAAATGTCTGAGTTCTGGGAATTTCCATCAAAAGGGTAAAAAAAAGAAGGACTTAAGAAACATGTTCAATAAAATAATAGTTGAAAAATTTCCTAATTGGAGAAGCAATATGGACAGTTCAGAAACCTAAAGAACCCAAAAAGATAGGGTCAGGAAAGAATTTCACGATAACACATTACATTCAAACTTTTAAAAATACAGCACAAAAAGAAAACTCTAGTAAAACTGTATCATTAAATAAGTAAATAAAATTCTGCAAGTTTCAAAAAATACTGGCATATCACTTTTAAATGCCATCCCATTAGATTAACATCCAATTTTTCAATAGAAATGTTACAAGCCATGAGGGAATGGAGAGATACTGTGTCAGTTCTGAAACATACTGAACTACCAATCAGAATATTTATACAGGGAAGTTATTTTCATAAGCAAAGGAGAAATAGACATTTTGAGTCAAAAAGCCTGAAATTTATCACCATCTGGCCAGATTTTATCATACTTAAAGTACATACAGAAACAAAGTAACATCGTTTTCATTATGAAAATATGTGAAAGGGTAACCTTTTCCCTCATCAGAATGGCTATTATCCAAAGACAGAGAACAATGAATGCTGGTGAAGATGTGGAGAAAGCAGAACTTTCATATACTGTTTATAGGAATGTAAATTAGTGCATCACTGTGGGAGACAACAGGTGAACTTAACAACAACAACAAAACCCCTAGAAATAGATTTGCCATATGATAAAGATATCACACTACAGGGTATATATTCAAAAAACCTGAACACATTGAATTAGAGACATACCTGCACCACCAAAGTTGTAGCAGCATCATTCACAATAACCAAAATGTGGAATCAACTCACGTGTCTATTATCAGATGAGTGAATAAAGGCAATGTGCTATATAATAGAATATTATCCCAATATAAAAATAAAAGTGATTGGAATTAGAGGACATCATGCTGAGTGAAATAAGCCAGACACAAAAAGACAAATAGTGCATGCTCTTCCTTACACATGTAAGCTAAAATTTAAAAAATAAATTGACATCTCTGCATGGCATTTCAGTTTTGGTGCAAACACAATGTTAAACTTTGTTTTCAATTTTTGTCAAACAAATTTTAAATGATTTTGTCATTTTAAAAATTAATTTCATGTAGTAAGTGAAGTTAAATATTATTTTATTTGATTATTATTTATAGCCCTTGATTATTATTCTGTTGAACTCTGGTATTTTTTCTTTTTATTTGTTTAACTCTTGATTTAATAGAGCATGAAGGTTTTGGCTACAATTTAAATGAAAAACATGTCATATTAAATATAAGAAATATGAAGTTAAAATGGACAGGAAGTGAAAAACTGCTGCTTTTTGAAATTACAAGTTTACCAACTACTGATTTAAATTCTCAAAGTAGCTTTTTCTCTTGTTTATGTGAAATAAAAGCAATTTTCTAAAAACAAAAAATATGAAAGTTTAACATAACTAAAAGTGACTAAAGGATATTCAATAGGAACAAAATAAAAATTAAATTTAAAGAGCAGGACTGAATTATGATCCATAATTTACAAGCTTGGATGAAAATTGACTAAATTTCCCAATTGAAAGATTCAGGTTGACTGAATAAATTGGAAAAAAATAAGACCCAACAATATGATGTCTACGTTCACTTCACCAATAAAGATAAACACAAATAGTAAATGAAAGGATATCACTTTTTACTCTTTTAGCTAAGATCAAGTGAAAATGAAAGAATATAAAAATATACTCCTTTTTATTTAGTAAAGCATTAATCTTGTGATTATAAAGTTAAATTAAAAATATGCCATCACAAAAGTAAATAGAAAAATAAGAGGGAGGGTAGCAACAAGGGATGAAGAATGGGAAGTATCATCATTTTCTTAAAACTATACACATGGAATAATTGAAAGATGTTTTCTTTACATTAATAAAAAATTAAAAAGAAGAAGAAAAATATATTTTATGGAAGTCAAAAGCAAGTAAGAGTAGCTATGTCTATATAAGAAAAAATTGAGTTTAAGATGAGAACTATGAAGAGAGTGGTCACTATACAAGAATCAAGGGACCAACTCAACAACTCAACATGCATTCCCACTGAAGACTGGAGCATTCAGGCAAAATATTATCAGACATAAAGAGAGATACAGAGTATAATACATTAATAATCATTTTGAAGGACTTCAACACCCTCTATAATCAACAGATAATCCAGACAAAAAAAAAATCAACAATAGAATAGACCACATGGTCTTAATAGTCAATAATTGAACATGGTAGCCCATAGTCACAGAATGCATGTAGAACAGAAGTAACTAAAGAAACTCTAGAAATTACATAACCACATAGAGAAGGAATAATATACCTTTTAATAGAAACTTAAAAAAATTTTTGAAGCTAGTGAAAGTGGAAATCCAACATAGCAAAACTTACAGAAACAGCAGAAGAAAGTTTATAGTAATAAGTGCCACATCTCAACAGTGGAAAGATACAAACTAAATAACCAAAAGTGTACCTCAATGAGCTTAAAATAATCAACATTTTGACCCAATGGGCTAAGCTACCACCTGTAATATCAATATCCCATATGAGTTCCAGGAATTCTGGCTGCTTTGCTTCCAGTCCAGCCCCCTGATGATGTGTCAAGGAAGGCCTCAGAAGATGGCCCAGGCATGTGGATTCCTGCCACTCACATGGGAGGCCTGGATGGGGTCCCAGGATTCTGGCTTTGGCCTGTTCCAGCCCTTGCCATTTCAACTATTTGGAGAATAAACTAACAAGTGGAAAAAAAACATCTCTCTTTCTCTCTCTCTCTCTCTCCCTCTCCCTCTCTCTCCTCTCTTTCTTCTTCCCTCCCTAATTCTGTCTCTGTAAATCTCACTCTGAAATAAATAATTATGCCTTTCTTTTTAAAAAATAAAGCCATAGAAAAAAATTAGAAACAATAAAATTAGTAGAAGGAAAAAAGAATTAAAAAAAGAAAAAAATGAACTAGAAAAAATAAACTGTGAAAGATTAATAAAACGAATAATTGGTTCTTGGAAATGATAAACAAAATCTGTAATCCCTGCCTGGGCTGCAGGGGCTGTTCCCTTCCGGGTGAGTACACCGAGGGGGCAAGTCTCACGGGCTAGGCAGACCCGGGGCCAGTCAGGAAAACCCACTGTTCTTGCTGGGACAGGAGGTGAACTGAGCAGTGCTGGCTCATGGACCCATCAATATGCGTGAAGTCTGGCATTTGGAGAGGTTCTGATGGAGGAGCCTGGGCAACTCCTCTGGCAGGACACAGATCCTGCAGGTACGTGCAAGAAGCATGATAGGAAACAAGCCAGAAGAGGTCATGGAAAGTGTCCCACTGGCATACATTTGGCATGGGTCAGGGGCAGACCAGGCTGAATCAGTTCACGTCATCCACTGGCAAATCCAAGCACCAGAAGAGAGTGTGGGTTGAGCCAGGTTCGGTCACGACAAAAACCAATGCACATTACGGAATGCCAAGGTAAGGTTACCTGTACCAGATGTGACCAGAGCACCCAACCAGCACATGTGAGAATCAGGAAGGGAGGGGGCAGAGCCAGCAGGGGGAAAAGTGGGGGTTCCCCTGCTGGACAGCCACTCCCACTGGAGAGCATGAGCTGGGATGGGAGCAGACCAGACTCAGCAGGGCTACAATACCTGTGGGCATCATGTGGACTAGATCAGGGAAAAGCCAGGCTGGGCTGATTGTTTCTACTGGTGCAATCTACAATTAGAGTGGGTGAGGGTTGTTGGGGCTTAGCCGCAGCCTCAGCTGGCAGAAGCTGACACTGGGGGTTAGTTCTGTCAAGTTAAATTGCAGAACCACCTGGAGAGTGCATAATCTGGGAGTGGGAGAGGCCTGGGAGGGAAATAGTGGGCTCCTCCCTCTTGGGTTGCCACTCCCACTAGGACAGGGTAGGGATGGCTAGACAGAGAGGCACCCAACAACATCTCTGAGGGCTGGATAGTTGAGCTGGTTAGATGGAACTATGTCTTAATACCCATTGACATGTATGAGAGCCAAATGGGATGTGGGACAGACTGGACCAGTCTGTCACACATACTGGCAAACCAGGGTAGGGGGCAGGCCTGGTGGGGGTTGTTGTGGGTCTCTTCAACTGGGCTGCACCTCCCACTGGTTTATGTGAGGGCCGAGTATGTGCTGGGCAGAACCAGGCTGGACTGCAACACCCATTGGTTCCAATGGAAGACAGAGATGGAAACAGAACCAACCCAGCAGTTGCAACAACCAGCTGATTGGGATGATGGACTGTGCTGGGCCCTGTACTTGCTAGTACATATAAGAGTTTGGTCTGGGAACACCTCAGAGAAAGTTTCTTTTGGGATCTCCCCAATCGAACTGCTGGATTCAGAACCCTAACCATGAAAAGACAGAAGACAGAACAAGTCAATCAACCACCTCAGCTATATGTTGGCAGTGAAAAACTGGGCAAATGGAGACTTTAAGATGGACTATGTCAATCAGTGGATTATTCAATGACCTCATTGTGCTTAGAGTGGTGAGATTGGCAGCAATTCCTAACTGGTGAACTATCAAAACTACTTGAGCAAGACCCTCGGAGCATGCCCCACATCAGGAAGCTGGGATGGTTGGGAGACTGGGTTGGGCTTCTCCCTTAATATCCCCCTTTACCTCAGATGCATGAAGGAAACAATGTGGCAATAATAGGGCCACTTTCCTGTAGCCCTTGAACCTTTTTACCCTAATTAACTATGTAAAGATTGTCAAAAATGTAATTTAAATTGGAACAAGAAACATGTTAGCATAATGAATGCAGCACCAAAAAAAAAAAAAATCTGTAACCCATCAGCTAGACTAAGAAAAAAGAAAAACCTCAATAAAAATCACAATGCAATGCTGGAGTCCAGCTCCAGCTGAGTTCCGAACTCGCGAACGGTGCGTGGATGAGGCGCAAAGAAAGAAAGAGACGGACCACTAGGACTTCATCATCATAATGGACAACGCGGACGCACAAAGGCTGTCCGCTTTATTTATACAAAATCAGTCAAACTCTGGCTCAGACTTTTTATGTCATGGTCAAGTGGGTGTTTCTAAAGATAACTCTGCCATTTGTTTCACCTAAGGCTAGGATGTTATTCACCTGGTGCCTGGCACCTGGCGCCTGGCTAGGATAAAGTTCTCAATAGATGGTGCATATCAATCACTAACACATTCCTACCACAATTACTTTACAGCTTGGTCTTGAGATAGTCAAGGAAGGAAGGGCCCTAAAAGATCAAAGAAAGAGGGAAAGAATAGATTCCCACTACACCTGAAGACAGGACACCCTTGATTAGCATAGGATCAAAAGGGGAGTTAGCACCCTTGATTAGCATATTGCCACAGGATGCAGCCATAACAGCAACAACAGCTTTTTGGCTAAAAAACGGCAACAGCAACATCAGCTTCTAAGCTCCCACTGATATTTAACAGTAACTCCGCAGAGGCAGACAATGCCTAAATAGAATACAGAAATCTCAATGGGGTTGTCCAGTGTCCATGCAAAGGGAAGGCAGAGCTGCATTCAGGTGTTGTAGAGACATCCTCCGGGCCTTGCCACACAGCGGGAAGTTCCTTGCGGCCTTGCCGGCAATAGAACGATACTCTTCACACCTTCCTGTCTTCTACACCCATCACATGGACCCCAGCAATGCAATAGGAGATATTGCAACTGATACTGCAAAAATAGTCTCCCTCCATTTATTTTTCATGATCAATATTAACAAAAAGAAACATGATAAAAGTAAATAAATAAAAATTTTTAAGTTAAAAAGATTATTGACTTTCATCCAGTAGTAGTTATCTCAGGAATACTGGAATTATTCAACATAGAATATCATAAGCATAATATATCACATCCAACATACTAAAGAATAAAAATCAAGTGATGATCTCATTAGTTACAGAGAAAGTATTTGATGAACTGCAACATTTATTTATGAATAAAACCATGAAAAATTCAGTATAGAAATAACATATATTAGCACAATAAAGACCATATATGAAAATCCTACAGCTGACATCCTATTAAATGGAAAAAAAGGTGAAACAGCTCTGCTAAGATCTAGACCTAGATAAGCTGTTGATCTTCTTTGATATAGTTCTAAAAATCTCACCAAGACTAATTTGGAAATAGAAATAAAATAAATTGAAAAGGAAGAAGTTAAACTCTCCGTATTTATATATGCCACAGCTCTTTCTGTTATAACCAAAATGCTCTACCAAGAGACTATTAAGACTAGTAAGTGAACAGCAAATTTGCAGAATACAAAATCAACACATAAAAATTAGATGCATTTTATACACCAAAAATGATCTCACTGAGAACTTATGGAGCAATATCATTTAGAAGAGCTACAAAAAGTAGTTATCTTAGAAAACATTCAACCAAGAATCAGAAAAAGCTTTGATAACATATTGCACAAAATTATTGAAGTTAAGCACACACACACACATAGAGAATTCCAATTTTCATGGAAGAATTAATATTATCAAATTCTATACTACTCAAACTGATTTATAGATTTGATGGAATCCCCTTCAAGGTGTCTTAGAGATTTTTCACACAGCTATAAAAATTCTGAAAAATTCATATGGAAAAGCAGAAGATTCCATATAGTCAATACTGGGTTATTGTTACCAAAACAGCATTTTACTGACATAAAAATAGCCCAATGGACCCACATCACAAAACCCTGGAAATAAATCTACACGTCTACAGTTGACTTACAAAGGTAACAAAAACACACCTGGAGAAAAGTCAGTATCTTAAGTAAACAGTGCTATGAAAGCTACATTTCCACATGCAGAAGTCTGAGATAACATCCTTACCCTACACCTTGTACAAAAATCAACTTAAAATGGATCAAAGATGTAAATGTGAAATTAGGAAACTACTGATGGAAAAGATGGAGGAAACACTCAGAAACAGGTACAGATAATACTTTCTTAGATAAACCCTGAAAAGAACAGGTAATAAAAGCAAAGTTAGATAAATATGATTCTACCAAACTAAGAAGCTTCTGTACTTCAAAGGAAACAATTTACAGAGTGAAGTGACAGCCGAGAGTGGAATGAAATATTTTCAAACTACACACCAGATCAGGATAACACACAGAACTCTTAGAAATATAAAATTCTAAAACAAAAATCCAATTAAGAAATGTGTAAAATTATGAATAATTTTTTTTCAGAAGAAATACAAATGCTCTACTAATACATAAAAATACGTTATCATTAGCTATTACAAAATGTAAGTAAAAACCACAATGAGGCATTATCTCACTCTAGATAAAATTGCTATTATATAAAACACAAAAGCTAATATAGACTGAGGATAATGAGGAGAAAAGGGAACCTTAATACACTGCTCGTGAAATGCAAATTATGCTATTATATTAAGTTATACTATACTAGCTATTATGGAAAACAGTAAGGAAAATCCTCAGAAAACTAAAAATAGGTTCATTATCCTACTTCTGGAAATGTATCAAAAGAAAATGAATTTAACCAATGAAAGAGATATCTGTAATATTATGCTTGTTGCAGCGCAATTCACAATAGCAAAGATGTAGAATTAACGCCTGGATGCTCATCAGTGAGTGAATGTTGGGTGAATACACACACACACACGCACATGCACACACACACACGTATGAATTTAGACGATGTTATTGTCATAGGTGATAATACTATATGGTATAGCTTATAATATATTATTACTAAGCCACAGAAATAATGAAATCCTTGCATTTGAAATGAAATGAATAGAATCAGAGATTATGTTATGTGCAAGAAGCCAGATATCAGTGAGTTAAACTGCCACCTTTGACACTGACATACCGTATGGGTGCTTGTTTGTGTTCTGATTGTTCCACTTCCAATCCAGCTCTCTACTAATGTGCTTGAGAAAGCATTGAAAGATGGTCCAAGAGTTAGGATCCTTTCTGCTCCATGTGAGAGACAGCACCTTAGTGTATCCACAGGCCCAGGAGCATGCTGCAGAGCATGGCCAGGTCAGTTATCCAACCTGTTCTGCTTTCCATTCTCTGACAAGGCAGCCGACACCCTCTACTGGCCTAGATGAGATATGTACTCCATATGCATGCAGGCATACCGTCCACTGCACAAGCATCAGCAACTGAGGAAGCCCAGTGCCAATACATGCACTCCAAGGTCAGGCCATATATATAATTTTTCTCTGTGGCCAGAGTTTGAGTCCAGTGTTATAGTTGGGGAGTCCTCCAAGAAACCTTGCCTGGGGTAACCTCAGACTTGATATTTGTTTACACCAGCCAGTGCAAGATCAGGTTCAGTTTCTCACTTGTACCAGTGAATACATATACCACATACACAGCTGCATGTCAGTTTTGCCCCCAGCCTCAAATCTCACATGAATCAACAGGTGCTGTGCCCTACCCCAGCCCAGCACACCACAGGTCCAGTCCTCATGCATACCAGTGGGTGCCATAGCCTAGTTGAAGTAACCTGTGATAACCCCTACCAGGCCCAATCCCAGCCCTGTTTGTTGTGTGCGCTAGTATGTGCTATGGCCTAGCCCAGCCAACATCCCATTTGACAGTTATGCACACTCGTGGGTGCTACAACTTAGCTAGGCTAACCTGCCCTGAGAGCTGGAACACACAAATGCCATTGGGTGTTACCTCTTTGTCTAGCCTGATCCTCCCCCAGTCCTTGCTCTTATGCACACCAATGGGAGCTGTAACCTAAGACAGGATTGCCCATAGTTCCCCTACCAGGCCAGTTTCCAGTCCTGGATCCTACACTTACCAGGGGGTTCTGGGATCCAACCAGACATTACTCTCAATCAATCCCAGCGCTTGCCAATGGGTGCTGCAGCCTCGCCTGACTGGTCTGCAACCATTCTGGCTCTATTCTGCACGTCAACAGATGTTGCAGCCTATCCCATGCTGGCCTACCCCAGACTCAGCCCACATGCTACAACCCTGCCCGGACCAGCCTGCCCCCAGTTTCAGCTACTCTTCTCACCAGTGGAAGCAATTGCATAGCTAGAGAGTCCTCAATGTTCAACTACCAGGCTGGCTCCTATACCTGGATCTTGCACATGCCAGCAGGTGTTGTAGCCTGGCTTGGCATGGCCTACCCCTAGTTGAGCGTTTGCTGACTGGTGCTGCAGTCTGGATCAGCCTGGCTCACTACCAGCTACAGCAATCAAGTGGACTGGCAGGTTTTGGTATTGTAGTCCATCCTGCCCTGGCCTACACCCTGTCCCAGCTCGTACTTGTTGTGGACTGGCCCACCCCTGTCTTTCCCGGCCTGGCCCAAAAGTGTGTCAACAGGTGCTATAACCTGACTTAACCAAGCCTGCCCCCAACCCTAGCTTTCATACTCACCAGTGGGAGCTGCAGCCTGGCACAGGCATTCCTCAAGTTTCTTTGTCAGGCACAGCTCTCATGTGTGCTGGTAGGTTCTGCAGCCTGGCATGACATGGCCTGTCCCCAGTCCTGGTACTTGCTGGTGGGTACTGCAGCCTAGCCCAACAGGTCTCTATCCATTCCAGCTTTGACTGGGAAATGCGACAGCCTAGCCCAGTCTGGCCCACCAACAGATTCAGTTTTCATGTGAACCAGCTGGTTCCACGGCCTAGCCCAGCCTGTTACATACTCATTCTAGCTCTCTCAAGAGCGGGGGCCTAGCCCAGTCTGGCCTTCCCCCAAACCTTGCTCATATGTGTGATGATGGGTGCTGGCATCTTTACCCAGCCTAGTCCACCCCGGGTTCTGGTTCTTGTGCTTACTAGTGGGAGCTGCAGCCTAGCAGGGGAATCCTCCTGGTTTCCCTACCAGGCCCTTTTCAAGCACCAGGTCTTCTGTGTGCTGCTGGGTGTTTCGACCTAATCTGATATGGCATGCCCCCAGTCTCAGCTTTCACCATTGGGTGTTACAGCCTAGCCCATCTTGGCATGGTAAACATCCCTTCCTGGCTCTCACGCATACCAGTGGATTCTTGTAGCGTGGCCAACCCCCAGACTCAGCCTACATGTACGTCACTGAGTCCTGTAGCCTGGCCTTGCATGGTTCTCTCCCAACCCTGGCTCTCATGCTGCTCAGCAGCTGCGGCCTACAAGGAAGTTCCCCATGTTCCTCTACCAGACCAGCTCCCAGCTCCAGTTCTTACATGTTGTGGCAGGTGTGTTGTCCCTTCTTACCGTGGTCTGTCCTCAGTGTCAGGTTTTGTATGTGCTGGCGGGTGCTGAGGCTTGGCACAGCCCAGCCTCCTCACAACCCAGCTCCTGCAAGTTTCAGTGAGTTTCATGGTCCAGCCTGGCTCAGCCTGTCAGTACCCCCGGCTCTCATGTAAACTGGTAGGTGTTGCAGTCCCACAGAGGGGAACCCAAAAATCTCCTATAGAATCTGCCCCCAGATCTAGTTCTCTTGTGTTCTGGGTGTTATGGCCTAGCCTGACCTGGATCACTTCCTGCCCCAGACAGATACTACTCTCCAGCCCAGCCAGGCATGCCCCTAGTCCCAGCTTTAGCATAGGCTAGTGGGCAACTGGTAACAGTCATTTGGCTCAGCCCAGGTCTACCATTTGGGC
This sequence comes from Ochotona curzoniae, assembly GCF_017591425.1. NCBI lineage: Eukaryota > Metazoa > Chordata > Mammalia > Lagomorpha > Ochotonidae > Ochotona > Ochotona curzoniae. The sequence goes on from NW_024465023.1 coordinate 35,310,748, forward strand.
CTGTAACTTGGCCTGACCTACACGTGCCCTCTGGCTTCCCTGCCCTAAATCACCTAGTCTCAGCTACCTCATCTATGAGTGCAGTAGCCCAGTTCATGGAAGACCCCAAAAGTCATTCCTCCCCTGGCAAACATACCCTCAGTCACTCCCACTCCAATACATTCACACATCCCCTTCCCAGGTAGGGGGCTGTGGTTGCTTGTTCTGGTCCAGCATTCCCTGCCTTTTCCACATAGTAAAAAAAAAAAAAATAGGTAAGTATGCGGGCACACTTGTATAGTTTACAGAAACTTGGCATTAACCAGGCCCAGAATGCCCTCTAGATATTAGCCGCTTTTGTCCTAGCTATGTAATACTTGCCTATGATCAAGATAACCTAGGCAGTTGCCTATAGCTGAAGTGCAATTCTATTTTTCAAAGAAATGATAGACTTTTTCAAAATATTATAAATAGACAAGCAAATAAATAAAGCCAGACATAGGAAGATGAATGCTATATGTTTTCTGTCACACGTGGAAATTAAACATATGTAGAGGATTCAATATTATTCGGTATGCATATACTTATACATTTTGTCTTCTCTGAATTATACTCTTACAGATAAATTTACCATTTTTAAAATTCATTTGAAGATAAATAAATGGAAAGAAAAATTCATTTTGGTGCAAAAATAACTTTGAAATTCATGCACAGTTTTTCATAATGACTATTTTCCATGAATTATTTAAAGATTCCCTTTTTGTTTTGCTTTAGTAGTTTTACATTTTCAGGGTTCGTGTTTAAAATTTTACTCCAACTTGGGTTCATTTTTGTGTGTGATGCTAATATCTAAATTGAGATCAAATTACATTTTTCTGCATAGCGGTACCCAGTTTTTACAACTGCTTTTACTGAGTGGCCTGTCTTTTTCCTCTTGTATCCTTGGCACTTTTTTTGAAAATTAACTGACCCATAAGCAGGGTTGATATCTGTTCCCTCTGTTTTGTTCTTTTGTTTTTTTTTTTCACTAATACAGAAACTCAGTGAGGGGTTCATGTGTAGAGAGCAGAAACACGATCACTGAGCCAAGACGCGCCATTTCCCAGGGTGCAGTTCAGCAGGAAACTGTAGGTTATTGCTGAATTTGGATACTGAATCAAAGCACATCAATAAGTTATGCAGTTATTAATCAATGGTTAATCCCTAGACCAAATGTCTGTTCGTCTTAAGATCATGTTTTAGAAATGTATTGTATTTTTACTGGAAAATCAGATATACACAGTGGAGGGGAGATAGAGAAGATCTTCCATCCAGTGATTCACTTCCCAAGTGGCTACAACAACTGGAGCTGCACCCATCTGCAGCCAGGAGCCAGGGGCGTCTTCTGGGTCTCCCGTGTGGGTGCAGTGTCCCAAAGCTTTGGGCCATCTTAGACTGCCTTTCTAGGCCACAAGCAGGGAGCTGGATGGGAAACAGAGCAGCCAGGACACAAACCGGCACCCATATGGGGTCCCAGCGCATGCAAGGGTACGACTTTAGCCACTAGGCTACTGTACTGGGCCCTCAAGATAATTTTAATTTTAATTTCAACTAATTGTAGTGATTTGAAAGCATGCTGTTCAATTTCCATGTCTTCTCAAAATTTTTCCTATTTTTTTGTGTTTATTTCTAATTTCATACCATTTTGATTGGAAATCACATCAAGCTTTGCTTGCTTGCCAAGATTTGTCTTCTTATCTAAAATATAATCTGCCCATGAAAAGATTTCATGTGTGTTTGAGAAGGATGTATGTTTTGCTACTGTTGAATGGAATATATTTTATCCCTTTGTTAGCTTGCTTTTGTTTGATATGATGCTCTCATCAATATGTCCTTATGTAATTTAAATCATCATGATCCATTACTGTTGAAATGGGGAGTTTTGGTTACTCTTGTATTATTGTAATGAAATGTGTCTTGCCATAGATCTTTTACTAGTTGCTTTTTATATTTATAGGTTCTAATGTTGGCAACTAAATCATCTTGATAAATTGATCTCGTTATCATTATACTCTTACTCGTGTAATTTTTTTCTCTCTTTTCCCTGTTGTTGTCTTATTTGGATTATAGCATAGCTCTCCTTTGGTTTTTCATTACAAATAGTATCTTTATATATCTCTTTAATTCTCTTTTGTACACTTAACAGAGAGATGAGGGACAGATAAGTAACACAGTGATTAGGTTCCCACGTGGAATGCCTGCATCCCATATCAAAGCAGTTGAATTTCAGTCCTAATTAATCTACTTCTGGCTCGGCTCTCCGGTAATTTGCACACTAGAAAGCAGAAAAATGATGGTTCAATAAGTTGAACCTCTTCCAGCCACATAAGGAGATCCAGCTGGAATTCCCTATCCCTTCCCACCTCCTGACTTTGGGCTGGCCCAGCCCTGGCTGTTACAGGCATTTAGGGAGTGAGCCAGTGATTTTTTTTAAAAAAATGATCTCTCCTCATTTTTTTTCTGACCCTGTTTCTTTGCATTTCAAATAGATGGAGAAGAAAAAAGTATGATGATGTGAATTTTCTGCACAACAGACAGTTATTTTAATTGTTGCTATGTTATTCGTTGGGAAATATAATCCACTTACTTTTAAAGTAATTGTTTATGGGTAAAGACCTGTTACTTGGATTGTGCTGATTGCTTTCCAGTTGTTTTATAGAAGTTCTTTCTTCCTGTTTTGTTGTTTATTTTTAATAGCTTTCTGGGTGGTATTCATTGGACTTTTTGCTTTTTAAATGTTTATTTATCTATTTGAAAGGAAGAATTACAGAAAGAGAAGAAAGAAAAAGAGATCTGATAGTTGACTCCCCAAGTGGCTGCAAAGCAGGACTGAGCCAGGCTGCAAACAGGAACCTGGTGGTGAAGATTCCAAAACTTACCATTTTTATTGCTTTCCTAGGTACGTTATTATGGAGTTAGGTGAGACATGAAGCAGCATTCATATGGAATGTCAGTGTCACAGGCTGCTAGCAGCTTTTTCCCACTGCACCACAATGCCAGCAATTACCCTGAATTCTTTCAGTTTTGTTGACATTCTTACTTACATCAGGGAACTTAAAAAAAAATCCTTACATCAAAATAGATAAGAAATGCTGAGACAAATTTATGCTACAAACCCTTTAGCAGACACAGCACCTCGCAATAGAGAACCAAAATTTCCAGTTTGTTTTGGAGGAGTGAAAGTTTCGATCACATACTTAGCACCTTAAGTTTTTATGAGTATCACCGAAGGGATCAGCCCCCGAAACACCTCCCAGGGTCCTGATGAATTCCAGTGTTTGAGAGTCCTCCAGGACCATAGAAAACAAAGCAGCAGCTATAAATTGGCACAGGAGTACTTCACATTACTTCCCCCTCCTAGATTCAATACAAATCAAGAAGGCAAAACAGAAGTTTATCCCTGCAAAAAGTGTGACTGCACACTTTCCCAGACGCTGCTGAGGACCTAGCTTGTCTGCTTCTGGAAGATGAGATCGTAAGCAGTTAGATTGGCAGGAGCCTGAATGAGCATGTTGGCGCTTGCTACACCTTCTCTCCTAACTTAAGCTAACTGTAAAACCAAGAATCCAACTCCCCCCTTGAGAATTTTGTTCATATATCAAGACACTTAACTTCTGCAATTCCCACACAAGGGACTCCTAGCCCTGACTACTGGCAATCACCATTTGCAAGCTGCTGGTACCATAGAGAACAATAGGGTATTTCAAATAGGAAATCTTACATAGACTCAGAATCACTTCCAACAGCTATTTTCCATGGCTCAGTACAAAACAACCAAGTTAAAACCACCCAGACCCCAGGTTTTCCCTGCAAGGGGTTTGATCACATACTTTCCAGCTGCTTCCCATGAGTCAGTTTTCCAATTAATCTACTCTCGGGAGCTGATTAGAAGGGTAATTACTAGTCTTCTGGCAGCCTGAATGGGTGCACTGGCATTTCACACAGTTCTTCCATCTGACTAATGGAACCCAATCAACAGTATTTGCTAGTCCCTTCTAGACACACACACACACACACACACACACACACACACACACACACACACACACACACGTGAAAGAATTTGCAGTTTTAGAGTATGTGCATCCACCACAGCTCCTGATTCTGGCTCAATGTGAACTGTGTGGAATATAAATTCTGTCTCCCAGGTTTTCCTTCACCCAGCACCCAAACTTCTCCAGCTGTTTCTCAAGAAACTGGATTCTGTTTCACCCATTGTGACACATTTCAACTCTTTGGTGTCACGAGGAAGAAGTGTGGACAAGTGCAAAGGTTTGAAGGGCATTCTGACATTTTAAGTGAGGATATTCTGTCAAAATGAGGAGAGATGACTTCTTTACAATATGGTCAGAAACCAACACAGATAATCAAAGAAAATGAAGATGCAAGGAAACAGATTCCAAACAAAGCAACAGATATATCTTTCAAGGCCTGCATTGCGAAACAACAACAAGAAAAAAGCCACTTCTTGCAACGCTGGCATATAATATCTGAAAATTAGTTGGAATCCTGGATTATCAACACATGATTCAGCTCCAGGATAATGCACCAGGGAAAGCAACAGAAGAGCTTCAAGTGCCTGAGTGAGCCCTTGCCAACCACATGCCAACCTGATGAAGTTCCAAGCTTCTATGGTTGGCCTGGATGTGCGCTGGCCATTGAGAGCATTTGGTGGAGTGAACCACAGATGGAAAATTACGTTCTCTTCCTTCCTGTCTCTCATTCTTTCTTTGTTACTCTGTCAAATAAGTAAATAAATAAATAGATATACATTTAAGAATCTGTAAATTCACCTAAAATTGATACATGGTATACTTTATAGTGAATTCAATAATAACAATGCTCATCAAGGTCAAGAGAGCAACTAATGAATAAAACAATTTAAGCAAAGAGAATATGTAAATGTTCTGATCAGAAAACCTATGGCTTAATAACAAAATAATGTCACTTGAAAAAATGAATAGATTTGACAACAATTTAGATAAAGAGAGATTATGAAACCATCAAGTAGGAAAACGTTCACTTTATCAGAATGCCAGAAAGTTTAAAAAAAAAAGAGGCAAAATATTATTTTAAAAAATAGTGGCTGAAAACTTTCTACATTTGAGAACTGAGAACAGAAATGAATCCAGGAAGCCAAAGGAAACCTTGTAAGTATAAGCTAAAGGTTAAAAAAAGTAAGATGCCCGAAGATCAAACAATCAAAAGTTGAAAGATAAAGACAGAATTTGAAAGAAGACAGGAAGTGTCTTCTAATTCTGAGATTCTTTCTTCCGCCTCCTTCATTCTATTTTGGAGACTCTCCACTGCACTTTTCATTTGCTCCACTGTATTCTTCATTTCTGATATATCAGCTTTCATTTTATTCATTGCTGCTATTTCCATTGTGACATATTCATTAAATTTCTTGCACTGCTGCTTTACTTGCTTCTCATTGTTGATAAGAAGTTTTACAAGAAGTGTTTTGAATTCCGTATCCCCCCCATTTTCTCAATATCTTCTTCAATTAACTCTGAGGTTGGCAAAGGGTTTTTTCCTTTGCAGGAGTCTTCAGTAATATTTGTTGTGCCTTTATCTCTTCTTTTGCTCTTGGACAATGTACTGCTGGCTATCAGATTCTTTTCCTTGGGGCAGGTTTCTAAGCTGTGTCACCCACAGGACTACAATTCGATTTTACTTATTGCAGTTAGTACATAGCTCTTTGTTTGTAGTCAAAGCCAAAATAAACAAATGGGATTATATCAAACTAAAAAGCTTCTGTACAATAAAGGAAACAATCAACAAAGTGAAGAATCAAACAACAGAATGAGAGAAAATCTTTGCACACCACATAACCGATAATGGACTAATATGCAGGATTTGCAGAGATTTGGAAACTCAGTGACAGCAAAATAAACAATCTTGTTATGAAATGGGTAAAGGATATGAACCAACATTTTTCAAAAGAACAAATTCAAATGGTTAGTAGACACATGAAAAAGTGTTCAGGCTCCCTTTAAGGCAAGCACAAATAAAAATCACAGAGGTTCCACCTAATTCCAGTGAGATCGGCCTACATTCAGAACTGTACTAACAACACCTGCTGGTGTGGATGTGGGGAGAAAGGTACCCTCCTTCACTGCTGGTGGGAGTGTAGGCTAGTACAACCACTATGCAAGTCAGTAGGGACATTATGTAGAGAACTCTAAATAAATCTGTTTAGCTATCCCGCTCCTAGGAATATAGTCAAAGGAAATGAATTCTGCATGTAAGAAAGGGATCTGTAATCCTATATTTGCAGCAACACAATCTACGGTAGCAAGACATTGAAACAGCCCAGGTATCCATTCAAGGAGGAATGGATAAAGAAACTGTGGCACACCTAATCTGCTCTATGGAATACTATTCAACCACTAAAAAAAAAAAAAAGAAAGAAAGAAAAAGAAAATCTACCATTTGCAACCAAATGGTCCCAAGTGGAGAGCATTATGCTCAGTGAAACAAATCAATCCCCCAAAATACAAATATCATATGTTCTGTTTGATATAATGCAAACTTCATGCAAAATATAAAATCCTTTCAATATTGTTTTTGCTACATCTCCGGGGGGGTTGATATTTTTGTTTGAAAATACACTCATTTAAAAAAAAAAAAACTTTTTCTTTTTCTTACTAATTTCTTCACTGCCTCATAGGTCATAAAATAGCATCATTTGCTTCAGGAAAGTCTTTGACTTTTTCATTTTTTCCCAGCAGTTATTTATTTATTTGTTTCAGAAATAAATACTGAACACTTGCTTGGGGTGAGCATGCCTGTGAGTCGCTGTTCTCCTTGAGTGTACATTCTAGTGGAATAGGTACATTACATACAGAAAAATAAGTTCATCCCCAGGATGATGATGATGAAGGACAGCAATGTCTTCCTTTCCTTCTCATGGTGAGAATCTCTTCAAACATGTGATAATAAAGCAGATACTAAATGATAAGTCATGAGATGATTCCAGGTTGAGGGGGCAGTGACAGCAAAGGTGCTTAGGCAGGAGGCACTTCTTGATTAGAGGAAGTAGAATCAGCATTGCCAGTCAACAAGGAGACAGCTCAAGCAGAGGCCAGGAAGTCAGAACCCAATAGATTGCAGGAGATCTTCCCCACTTCGCAAAGTAAAAGGACTCCTATAGTAAAATTTGATGGATGGTTGTTGGAAGGTTTTAAGTTTGAGACTATTTGCTTCAGTTAATGTAATCCATATCTGCCGCACTGAGGAGAAAAAAATATATATTTACAGATAGTACAGGTGCCCCAATCCATTTCCTTTTATTGATTTGGCTTAACCTTTTTAAAATTTATTTTTGATTCTCTGCACTTTTTTTTCCTTTTCTCTTTGCTTTTCGTGTTCATTCCTCTTCGTTTCCATTCTCAACATCACCATCATATTATTAGGGTTACTTTTGCCTTCATGACATGACCTCAGAGATCCGTTGCTCTTGCAACAAAAGTTATTTTCATTCAATCAAAGAAACAGCAGACCCCATTAGGGATCACTTCTGACCCACTGATGAATCATTTGTTTGCATGTGTGTTGGAGAATATTCTACAATTTTATTGTAGCTCGGTTTCTTTTTTCAGTTTTGAATTTTATGCTACAACTATGTAGAGACTGAGATTCCCACCTCCCCCCACCACCAATTTCCCTTCCCTGACTGATTTTCCCCGTATTATTATAATAGTTTAGTCCTTCATAACAAGTTATAGTTCCATCAGTCTGTTATTTAAGTGTGCCCTGACATTACTGGTATAGATAATGTCAGATGTTCCAGCATCGCATATTACATTATGTGTTCACATCTGGATATGGCAGTCTCTATTACTACATCACTATACATTTCCTTAAGTGAGAAGCCACAAGGTAAGGTTGACAATAGATATGAAGTTAAATCAAAGACAAAATGAAAAAAGAAAATATATATATATCCCCATAGAGTCGACAAAACATGCCACTGAATATCCAACACATGGCTGACAATAAGAAAACACAAAAGCCTAATTTGCATGACATTTTTCTATGTTAGAGAAAAAATATATTTATCCTTTTGGGTTTGACTTATTTCACTAAGAATGATGGTCTCTAGTTTGATGCATCCCCATTTGGTTTATTGTGTGTTTGACTACCTGTGCTTTTGGCATCTTTTCTAAGAAGTCTTTTCCCATTCCTATTTCCTGGAAAGTGCTTCCTATGTTTTCCTTTAAATGTTTGATGGTTTCTGGGTGTATATTTGGGTCCTTAAACCATTTAGAGCTGAATTTTGTATAATGTGACAGGTGCAGGTCTTGCTTCTTAATTCTACAAGCTGCTATCCAGTCTCCCCAACAGCATTTGTTGAAGAGACCAGACTTTTTCCCTGTATTGCTTTCAGGTTTCTTGTCAGATTAGTTGATTATACATGTGTGGGCTCACTTCTGATGTTTTTGTTCTGTTCCATTGATCTGCTTCTCTGTTTTTGTACCAGTACCAGATTGTTTTGATGACCATTGCTCTGCAGTATATCTTGAGGTCTGCAATTGTGATTCCTCCAGTTTGATTTTTGTTCTTCAAGACAGCTTTGACTGTTGGCGGTCTCTTGTGTTTCCATATGAACTTTTGTACCTTCTTTTCTATTTCTAAGAAGAAAGTTGTTGGGATTGGATTTTGATTAGGATTGTGTTGACTATGTATATTACCGTTGGTAATATGGACATTTTGGTGATGTTGTGCTTCAACCAGCAGAGCCAGTAATGTGGACAGGGAGAGGGTCTGGGGATGAAGCACCGACAGGAGACCAGTGATGGTAGAAGTCTCTGCGAAGTCTCCTTATTGCTCCTTCACCTCTCCTTATACACTCTTTCCCCCGAGTCCTAATTTAGCAAAGAAATTGGGTACAGATGAGTCCCATTAGTCCAGGTGTTTTTTAGCTATAAGCCCAGTTCTTGTTCCTGCCTGGTGCAATGAGCGCTAATCAACTCCTTAGCCCACAACAGGTACCCCTTCTTTGTTTTAAAGCAAACTTGAATGCACCTGTCTTAGGTTGTGGACTCCCAGGTTATCAGCCTTATCTGTCATCGGGAATCTCTGTAGCATGACGGAGCCCCTGTTTAGGTTGGCCAGTGCCCGGTCCACCTTACCTGTCACTGGCTATCATTCAATGCGTTGTTTGTTGCAGCTGCACAAACCATACTTGGGGAGGCTGGGAACCCTGTTCCATGGCTAGGAGTATCTTCAGCTCGGTAGCAATGAGCAGACAGCAGTTCTCAGGCTTGGGAAACATTTTGCACTTGCACAGGTGTTACACACATAAAGACATATGATGGGGAACAAAAGGCCCTGACCATGTCCCACAGCATCTGCTGTCCGTCTGCTAACAAATCAACCTGCTGTTACAACATAAGCATAACCACCCGCACGTGTTCATCTATACAGTTCTGTTGTTCTATATATCAGGCAGTCAGTTTCTCAAGCTTGTTCATGGTCTCCGTGGTAGCTGTAGGGCTTCACCACTGCTGTGGTGGTGGCTGCTGATGCCAGTGCAACACTGGCCACAATGGTCATAGCCAAAGTCTCTTTTGGTTATGCCAAAGTCTCTTTTATGCTTTATCAGGTGAATATATGCCTCTCCATTAGCCCCGACAAGCACAGGCAGGATTCCGGGCAGCCACATGATAACAGCAGTATAGCCACTGCCATTCCCACATGCTGTTAGGGTGCAGCTGACCTCGGTGTAATTCACTTTAGAGACTTTTTGCTTGTCCCGTTGATCTTCTGACACATATGCCATCACCATGGCCAGTACCCAAGCTTTCACAGACTCAGCAGCAGAAGCTTGCCAGGCAAGCCTCTCAGGAATCCACCGTGGGCCATTTTCATTTTCTGGGAAAACACAAACCAATCCTCACTCCCATATGGGGACGGGATCTGGACCTTGCCACTGACCAGTCAAGGGATCCTTCCACATCATGTAACCCTTCTGCTTCTGAGATGGATTCCAATGATGATCTGCTGCTGACCATCCTTCAGCATCCAATGTTAGAACATTTAAGATAAGTAATACAAGATTCAAATGATCTCGGGGAGTGCTATACTCCCCCTGTTTTGTTTTAATAAGGTAATCCTTAATAGTATGGTTGGCATGTTCCACAATACCTTGTCCTTGAGGATTATAAGGAATACCTGTAATTAGTTGTATATGGTGGGAGGCAGCAAAATCACAAAACTTACCACTGGTATAGCAGGGGCCATTATCAGTTTTAATAACTTTCTTTAATAACTTTGGGAGTTCCCAATATGGAAAAACATGCATACCAATGGGGTAGAGTGTGCCTGACTTGTTCCCCTGTCTGAGTAGCTAGAATAAATCCAGAGCAAGTGTCAACAGTAACATGCTCATATTTCAGTGTCTCAAACTCTGGTATGTATGTCACGTCTATTTGCAAATAATCCTAATATAATTCAATCAACCTGATTAACTGTCTCCACAAAACAGGAGATTAATCTGTTGACATTCTTGAGTCCTCATAAGAATACCAAGGGAAACCCTAGAATTTGAAATGTTTGAATTCTTGGATGCCTTTTTAAAGATGGCTAAAAACATTTGGGCTATGGAAATTTTGTGGGGGTTAATGCAATTCTGGAAAAGTTGAAATTCCAAATATTTAAATGGAGAAACAAGTTGTATTTTATCTGGGGCTATAGCTACTCCTGCCTCAACTGAAGGGAGAGATGCTAAAGTTGTTCCTGTAAATCTTTCACAGCTGCACCCAGATTTAATGGCGCCAATGGCACAGGTGGTACAGAGGGCTTTGTGCCTGGCCAAAAGTGATTTTTGCTTGGCACACACTCTACAGGTGCATGCTCTACGGGTTGATCCTAGGAAGATTCATTTCCATCCTCTTTCCTTTCATCCTCCTCAGAAGAGGACTGCAAATCTTCTTTGTGCAGTTTCTCCAGACTTAGTCTGGTCTGGGGTTCCTTCTTCTTTTTTTTTTATCCTGGTTTGGGGTCCCCCGTCTTCTTACCCTGGTTTGGGGTTCCTTCTTTCTTACCCTGGTGTGCGGTTCCCTTCCTTTTTTTCATGGATAATTTTTCAAGGAAGTGTTGCACCACCACTTGAGGAGATGACAAAGCATTTTTTACTAAGCACCAGAGGGGGAAAAAATGGCTACAATGAGAACAAACCATGGGGATACATTGCAGACAGTTTCATCGAATTTCTGTGAGGTCTTAAGCTTAATGTCGATGCCTGCGACTGGAGCAGATCTCGGATTCCCTTAATCATCTACACTTTACCAAGTTCTTGCCCCATGATAAATTTTACTTATGTCCCTGAAAAAATATTTAATTCTAAGCTTACCTCCAGATTTCCGGGGTCCCTCAGATTATCCCTCGTGCCCCAGGATGGGGAGAAGGTCTGGGGATGAAATCATTAATGCCCCTCCGGAGTTCCAGGGGTCCCTGAGATTGCCCCTCATGCCCTAGGACAGGGAGAGTGTCTGGGGATGAAATCACTTATGCCCCTGTAGACAGTTTCAATGAACTTCTGTGAACTTCTGTGAACTTCTTCGCCCTGCATAGTTTTTAATTCTAAACTTACCTTCGTAGTTTCAGGGGTCCCTCAGATTGTCCCTTGTGCCATGCCCCCACGTTAGGCCTTCGACACTGTGGCTTAGCATCCCTGGCTCACGCAGACCAGTTGGTACAAGAACCTAGCTGGGCATGTCCTGTGCTCCATGCTGGTTTCCAATTTTACTTGTGGGCTAAGGTTTGCTCAGTCCTTCTCAGTGCGCCCGTTCCATCGCCTTTTCATGCATTGACGAGCCATTGGAGCTACTTTGCCCAGCCTGTTCGACCCCCAGGTCCGGATCACCTGTTCACCAGTGGGAGCTATGACTCGCCAGGGGAGCTTCCCAAGTTTCTCCCCCTGATCCCCTCCCAGACCCAGTTCTCATACATGCCACTGGGCTTAGGCCAGTGCCCAGCACAGTCTGGCCCTCCCCTTGACCTTGCATGAGCTGGTGAAAATTGCAGCCCTGCCCACTCCACACCCAACACCCAACACCGCACTCTGGATGCACACTCAAGCACCACTGCCCAGATCAGTCCAGACTGCTGTAGCTTCTCCAATCTGTGATCGATGGAGTCTCCCCAGTCACACCTAGCTTAGTCCACCACCACTCCATCTTTTGAAGTAACCTGTGGGGCTAGAATTTCCATAGGGTTTGACCCACACATACCCCACAGAATCTTCCCCTGGATATGGTTCTCTAGCGTGTCTGTTAATGTCATGGCCCTGCTTAATGTGACTGGTCTCAGCTGGGTCAGTTCTGTTTCCAGCCCTGTCATGCACTTGGACCAATGAGTATTGTGGTCCAGCTCAATCCTATCCACTTCATACTCAGCCCTCACCAGTGGGAGCTGCAGCCTAGTTGGGGCGACTCCCCATAACCCACCCCCCCAGGCCTGCTCCCTTCCCTAGTTCCCATGCATGTGAGTATGTACTGCAATCTTATTCAGTCTGTCCCACCTCCCATTAAGCTCTGGTACTTATCAATGGGCATTGTAGCCTAGTTCGACCAACCAGCCTACTATCCAGCCCACACACATACTGGCAGGTGCCTTTCTGTTTAGCAACCCTTGCCCTGTCCTGGATTTCATGCTCTCCAGTGGGTTTGGTTACCCAAGAGGGAGGTGCCCACTATCTCTCAACTAGGCCACTCCAACTTCTGGATTGTGCACTCTTCAGGTGGTCCTGGCTTTTAACTTAACAGAATTTGCCCCCAGTGCCAGTCTCTGCCATCTGATGATATGGCAAAGTCGTACCAACCCTTGCCCACTTTAATTTTGCTTGCACCATTCAGAACAGTCAGCCCAATCAGGCCCTTCCCCGATCTAGCTCACATGAGGCTCACAGGTATTCCCCTCACCTGTCTCAGCCTTTGCCTTCAATGCTGTGGCATAGTATCACTGCCTCCTGTAGACCAGTTGTTGTAAGAGCCTGGTTTGGAATGACATGTACTCCATCCTGATTTCTATTCTTTTTTGTGAGTTGAAATTTGTTTTGCCCTGCCCATCTGCCCCCTTCCAGTTGCAGCTCGGCTCACTCCACATCCTGTTTTAGGATGCTCCTTCAGGTGATGCTGCCTTGACCTGCCCAGAATGCCATTGGTTCCTTTACCCATAAGTGATGACAGGTGCTATGGTCACTCATAGCTTAACCCCTTGCCACCCCAGCTCGTGAGCTAACCTGCGGGACTTGTATTTCCACAGGGTTAGGCCCACACTTCCTGGATCAAATTTTCTTGCATACTGGTAAGAGTCTTGACCCTACTAAATGTGACCAGTCCACTGCTCCACCACCCAGTAAAGTAATGGTGCCCTGCTAGACAGGCCACCATCCGTAGCTTTGGTGTGGACCGGCGTGTGGCAGTCAGTGATGCTGTATGCTAATAGCCCTTCTTAGGATTCCTAATTTGGCTGGTGATTCAGTCTGGCTCAAATACATCTTATGGACACTCCCCTCTAAATCATCAGGTCTCAGTCCCCACACTTACTCAAAAGTTTCCTAAGCAGCAATTTCATATCCTAAAAACACCAGAGCTTGCCACTGGGCAGCCAGCAGGCAGAGCCTGGCACCATTTGGTGCACTGGATGCCCATAGCCAAGGACTTAGTCACTGTCTTTCAGCAGTGGGCTTGGCCTGCTGAGTCCCTAGTCTCAGATCCGGCCCGGCAGGAGATGCCACTCTGTGGGAGGCTGCCATCCCCACCCCCCAACCCCAAGGTCCCGAATCCTGTTAGCTTTATCTTGACAGTAGGGTGCTGGACTCTTTGCCATTGACCATTCCTAAAATGTCAGGTTACAGTTAAAAGGCAGAATGATGAACTTATGACTGATTGTGAAGGACTATATTATTGTAATGAAATCAGGAATAATTACTGCTGGGCAGGCATTTGGGAGGGTGGAAGGGAAATTCTGGAGCATATGGAACTGCATCATGGAATAATAAAATAAATAAACAATTTTTTCTGATTTACTGTAATTTTTTTTCATTTTAAAAAGATTCAAAAAAATTTTATTGGAAATTCAGATAGACTGAGGAGAGACAGAGAGGAAGATCTTACATCTGATGATTTACTCCCTACGTGGTAGCAATGGTTGGAGCTGCGCCTATCCGAAGCTAGGAGATGGAAACCCAGAGCCTCTTCCAGGTCTCCCACACGGGCACAGGGTCCCAAGGCTTTGGCCTATCCTCGACTACTTTGCCAGGCACACAAGCAAGGAGCTGGATGGGAAGCAGGAAAAAAACGAAAAGGGTTACTGTCTTGAAGAGGTAAACATGCTTCCATGTTCTTTGCAGCATTATCCACAACAGTCAAGGCATAAAAACAAAATAAGAAGGATAATGTTATGATACACATCCATGTCAGTTTACATAATGGGATATTTTGGAGCGATGTAAAAGAAAAAAATCTTGTCATTTTCAACAATGTACATGACTCTAGATAATTGTTATGTGAAGTTGATACGATGTAGAAAGAACAAGACTGCATGATCTTATCTAAACATAGAATCTTAAAATAAATAAATGCCTGAAAACAGAGAATTGTGGTTACCCAAGGTAAGGAGACACAGGAAATGAGATGATTGTTGAAGTGTACAAAGATACCATAAGGAAAAGTAGAAAAGCACAATCTAAAGCAAAAATTGAGGTCCTCAGTCATGTATTTTAAAAAAGTAAAATCAACATCACAGTGAGCACAAGCAACTTAGTGATAGCGCTAATCATAAAACAAGCCAAGATCTATCATGACGAACTAAAAATTGAAGCAAACTGAATATTCAACAAGCTGGTTGCGGAAGTTTAAGATAAGACATGACTTTAAAATGTTAAAAATTTGTTGTGTTTAAACATTTGCCAATCAGATCATGAAGTAGTCAGAGATATTCATTGCCATGCTTATCAAGGTCATTAGTGTTAAAAATCTGCCAGAACAAGGCTATAATGCTGATGAAATACCAGCATTTAGGATTACTGTCCTGGAAAGACTATAGCTGATGAGACAGTCCCTATATGAATTAAAGATACCCAGGGCAGAAAAATTGTGCTGAGATGTGCTAAAGCAGCAGACAAGCCCAAGTGTAAACTTGCTGTGATAGGCAAAAATCTTATGCTTTTGTTGTTTTAAGGAAGTAGATTCCTTACCAGTTTATTATTATTCTAACAAAAAGGCATGAATCACTAGTGACATCTTTCCTGGTTAGCTTCATAAAAATTTTGTATCAGTGACTCATGCCAACTGCAAAGAAGTTAATTTGTAATAATGACTAAGATTTCATTATTCCTTGACAACTCTTCTGCTGATCCTCCAGATGAAATTGTAGTTAACAACAATGCTTATGCCATACACTTTCCCTGATGTGTGACCACATAATCAGGCTATCCTTAGATTAATGAAGAATAAATGTGCAATTTATTGGACAGCATGGAAGCAGGAATAAAAAGAGGTGTAGATAAGGGAGCTTTACTAAAAGGGAGTTAGCACGAAACATGCCACATATGTTATTGTCAACATTTAGAATATTGTGACTGAAGACAAAGTTATGTGGATGTGATACAAACACTAACCTGAAACTATCTTCAGTTACATTGATGAACTGAGAGATTTCTGATGTCAACTCAGAAAGAATGACATTGACCTCCTTACATGTGCAAAATGCATGACTTCCTAGTCCATCAAAAAGTTATAAGAAGTAAACGCCAAAGCAATGTTTAATTGTGTTAATGAGCCTTGAATTTATTTATTGACTGAAAACAAAATAGGCAAAATGTTTTTGAATTGAGATTATGAAAACAATGATGCAGATGGTGTTGTTCACATTACAAAAAAATCAAAGAGATTTAAGAGACCTAAAAGCATTGCTAACTAGCAGATGATTCTGGAGAAAAGAGTTTTTAAGTGACTTGCTTATTTTACTTGAGAAAGAAAGAGAGCGAACGAGCATGAGAGAGATCTCCCATCCATAGTTTACATTCTAAATGTCCACAGCAACTAAGATTACACCAGTAAAAATAGAATGGAAGCCAAAATCAGATCTTCTATATAGGTAGCAAGAATCCGACTATTTAAGCCATCATGTTCTGCCAACCAGGGTGTGCAATAGCAGGAAATTGAAATCAGGAACACAACCTGAACTTGAACTCTGATAAGGGATGCTAGCATCTCAAACCACCAGACGCAGGGTCCATCCCTAGAAAAAAACATCCCTAAAAGCCACCCAACAGAAGACCTTTTCATCCATAGAGGGACACTGGTCTCTTAACTGTTTTGTGTCTTTGAACTCAGCTAAAACCTAAAATATGGTGTACAGCAATCTTTCAATCAAAAGCGGTGGACACTGAAAATCACTGTTGTTCCTGTTGTTTAACAACTGATATAGATACTCTGCTAATAATACTGTGTTTCTTAGTTTGAACACATTTTTCTTTTCTTTTTTTTTTTTTCATTTTCATCTCCTTGAAAGGTAGAGCAACGTGCACACACACGCACACATTGAGAGAAAGAGAGAGACCTTTCAGCTGCAGTTTCACTCACCAAATGCCTGAAAAAACCAAGAGCTGGGCCAGACTGAAGCCACAAGACTCTATCTGTGTCTCTATTGTGGATGGCAGGGGCCCAAACACTTGAGTCATTTTCTATTGCATCTCAGGATACATTAACATAAGACTGGATCAGAAGTGAAATAGCTGGGATGCAAACCAGCCTTCCTATTCGGAATAAAGATAAACTCAAATTATGGTTTAATCTGCTGTACCACAAGCAACCCACACACTCAATGTCATGTACTGTTACTCTTTACTGTGAAATTGTTATAGGATAAGGAATATGTGCCATATTGGTAACATATTCAAACTCAGGAATGATGGTGATGCCAAACAAGCAGATTGTGTACATGACTAATAGTGACACCTTTGCTTTCGATAGCTTAATGTTTATAAACTTTGGTTAATGCACAAAATTATTGAAAATATGTATAAAATTATATTCAGTTTATTTATACTAGATGTGAATGAAACATGAGCTTCATGTTTACACTGTTGGTGGGAATGTAATTACTCCCAATGTGGTAAATTGTAGGGAGAATTAAAAAAAAAACAAAACTAAAGATAGAACTACTCTGAGTGTTAGAGTGTGGGTAAAATGTTATTGCTGGGCAGTGTGAGATTCCTTTGTGCTGAAAAAATGCTACTTTGCTAGGCCAGGAGGCACCTGGACTTTGGGAGGATTCCGCTTTAGCCATAAATCTGCTCTTTATTGTCCTGCAACTTTGTGAACCCAGGTGCAGGGGGCAAGGGCGCAATTCTTCTCAGGAATAGGAGGAATAGGAGGAAGATAAGGGTGTGAGAATGGGATGAGCCATACAGATAATGGGTATGGGAACAGAACAGGCTGCCTGTGCCTGAAGGCCATAAAAATTAACATGTTTAAGGTTGTTATTTTTGATGTATTTCCCAGCCCAAAATGGCCTATATAATCTTCTGTCTTGGGCTCGTTCCAGGTCTGACTGCCCCGCTTGGCTGGCCTGCGAGCCCCAAGTGCGGTATGGCCCCAGCATGCTGATGCGATAAACTCTGTTTGCTGTTTGCATTAGCAGTGAGACTCTGTCATTCTCTGGGGGTTGACTAGCTCGCACCCTGACATCCTGGGGCTTTAGCCTGGACTCTAACAAGATAAAATACTTTGTCAATGGGATCCAGCAACCTCACTCCACAATATATATTTAAAGTAAATGAAACCAGTATGCCAAAGAAATTGCTGCATTCATATATCCTTACAGCATATTCACAGGAGACGAGATACAGAAACAATGTAAATGTCCATTTATTGATGACTGAATATATATAATGGGCAGCACATACACAGTGGAACACTATTTGGCCATATAAAGAATGAAACTTTGCCATTCACATGGACATAACTGGAAGTCACTTTCTTAAACGAAACAAACCAAGCACAGAAAGGTAAGAATGACATGATGTGATTTATATGAAAATTGTAGAAGAGTTTATCTCATAGAAGTTAAAAGTGCAATAGTGATCCCCACGCAGTGGAAGTCAGGGAGAGAGGTCTACAGAAAAGTGGACCAATGGGTACTATGACAGTTACAAAGAAGTAAGAATTTCTGATTTGTATTGCCCAGTAGGGGTATATAGATAATGATATTGTGCATATATTTTTCTTAGAAAAAATAGAAGAAAAGCTTTTTACTTGTTTCATAATAAATGTGAAATTGTGACAGATATGTTTACCCTGACTGAGTATTATGTGGTATATACATCTAGGGAAACATTGTATGGAACCTCATAAGAAGTAAATATTCGAGTCAGCCACTATTGGTGGGAATGTAAACTAGGGCAACCATTATGGAAGACAGTATGGAGATTCCTGAGATGTTTGAAAACAGATCTGTCATGTAACCCAGCCATTCCAAGCCTGGAAATTTATCCAAGTGAAATGAAATCAGCCTATTAGAGAATATTTGTGCCCCCAGTTAATAACAGCTCAACTCACGATTGCTAAGATATGAAATCAACCCAGATGCCCATCAACTGATAACTAGATTTTAAAAAAATGGTGCATATATACACAATGAAATACTAAACTTTGTAAAAAAAGAAAGAAAATCTTGATTTCAGCATATAAATAGTTGCAATTGGAAGTGTTATTCTTAATGAAATAAATCTTAGTGAAATAAATAAATAAATAAATTATTTCTTATTATTTCTTAGTGAAATAATACCATGTTTTCCCTGATCTGTGGTTACTAACACACAGAGTACAAAAAGTGTAATTAATGTGAGATGGACATCCTCGTATTTGATTATCATTTGCAACCTTTTTAACAATTCTGATGCATATTTTTCCTATTGGAATAGATGGCTACACTGAGGCCATGATTGGGAAGTGAAATGAAAACATAACATTGTGAAAACTGGATAGAAAGCTGAGTCTTGGGGTGGGTCTGATAGAAGTTTTCAGGAGTCTCTGACTAGGCTGCAGCACCTCCTGGTGCACATGAAAGCTGGGGCGGAATGGAGCTTGGCTGGGCTAGGCTGCAGTAACCACAAGCTCATGTGAAGGCAGAGTCTGGGAGGCGGGGGCGGGGGAAGCGGCAAATCTGTAAGAGGTCCACAGCGTACTCCCTAAATAGGCTGCAGACCCTAGGAACTGGGTATGGCAGTGGGCTGTGTCAGGTCCCAGCACCTGTTGGCACATGCACAGGCCAGATCTGCCGGTTGACCTGGTTGGGGTTCTTGGGGAGGGGGTTTGTCATGCTGACCAGTCCACAAGATGTGCAGGCCCATGGCAAGCCTGAGTCCGAAGGCAGGTATGGATAGGCCAGGCTGCAGCACCCACTGGCACATGTGAGAACCAAGTGTGGGGACCAATTAAGCAAGGGGCTCTTAGGAGTCTTCCCAAAAGGGTCCACTCCACCTGATGATCCCCAACTTCAGAGTACACCACATGAACATCTGGTCTGGCTTTGGAGCCCATGTTGTGGGACTAAGCTACCCCCATTGCGGACTGAGGGTAATGAGAGACAACACAGCAGAATGCACACAAAAGACAGGATAGCCAGTTTCTCTGACTCAACAAAAAAAACGTTGAATGCCTCACCAAAAATTTGGAAGAAGTTGAACAATGTTACAGGCCAAATTCTCCACCAAGCCTACGGACATGCTGAAATAGAGAGCCAGCAGACATAAGTGGTATTCTCATACCTTGCGCAATGAAGTCAACAGCATCTCAGAACAATCAAGACTGCTCAAGTAACACCATCAGGACCTCCTCCTCCCATCAGGGTCCTGGGGACAAAGTTAGTCCCCTGGCATTGCCCTGATCTGGCAGCAAGTAGGGGTGCAACAACTTTCCCGTTTCCTCCCCACCATCACTCCCTGCAGTCACAGAAGAGAGGGCAAGGTCTTTTCCCTGACTCCCATTCCCACTGCGCTCCACCCCATCCCTTCCCATCCCACTCAGAGACCTGCATAGATTTGCAATCCTCCCATCTATTTAACAAGCATTTAAAATAAATACATTTATCTTTTTGAAAATTAAAACTTCTGCAGCAGGCAGGAGGAAGCAAAGCATGAGAATTATTACTCTGATGCTAACTCTGTGATGTGAAATTTGTTCACTTTACAGAAATAGAAAGCTATAATAAGCAAAAATTAAAATAAAATATTAAGAAATTAAATTTCATGTTTGGATTCATCTAATCCCTAATATAATTCATTATGCATGTGCAAATATTCAAACATTCAGAATTATCTAAAATCTGAAATACCATCCTAAGCATTATATATAATATTCAACATGTAAGTTCTATGATCTTGTATTTATAGAGCTTTAATAGTATTCATTAAGTCCTTGCTAATATAACTCTGGTTCTTGAAAATAAATTGAGATCTGGATTTTGTAATAATTGCCTGAAAGCCAAAATGGCTTATCTTGAATTCCCTGGTGATTGAATGATTGAGACTCTATTTTTTCTTATGAGAAGAAGAGTGAATGGGTAATACCTATTCTAAAAAATATAAAGCACATTATGTAAAATAAGGACACTTTTGAAAGGAAAATATTGATATTTTCAATAGAAAAAGATATGTCTGTTCATTGCTTTTGTTAATTAAAGTGACCTTATTTGGGTGAAATACTAATGTTAATGATTGAAATGACAATTATTTTTTCATTATCTTTAGCACTAAGACACTATCTTTTAGCATCTTATATAGCAACACTGGGTTCTAGAACTACTTCCGTTTCCATTATAGAGGATGAGCACTACAGCTGTGCTCCAGTGGGTAAATAAATAATTTTAAGACTTCAGTACCCTTCTCTACTATTTCATGCTGAGAAAACACAAAGAAAAAAAAATAAAAATGTCTTTTCTTAGAAAAAAAAATAGAAGTCTGACCATGTTATAGCTAATTTTTATTGTTCACTCACTTGGTTTTAAGAATTTGGATGTCATTTATTATGTGTAAGGATAAGAGTTTTATAAACATTTCAAATAGTGATAATATATATTTAATGAAAACTACCTAATTTAGAGTCAGATTCATATTTTATGGTAGATATTGTTGAATTGATTGTGACTTCCATCAACAGTGAATTGACTAAATGAAGAGGATTGGACCTTGGCAGTTTTTTTGTATTTGTATTATTGTTATTATTTTCCATAGTGTGGTTTTGTAGGTATAGGGATTCCCTTCTATACTTCTCCTTCCTCCTTCTCCATTTCCCCCACCTCACTATGTTCCTCTATATTATTACAGCAATAGTCACAAGTCCAATATCTGCTATTTAAGTGTACTACGGCATTGTAAGTATAGACAATGGTAGAAAGTTTAGTATCAGATTGTCAAAATGTATTTATCAGCTTCATTGGGAGTCCTTTTATTCAGGAATAAAGTTGCATACTACAATATATCTTCACTTCTCAGTATGCTAGTCTCCATTATACAGTTCATCTGTGAGAATAGATGCATATACTTGGTCACCTATATATCTATTTGTTTTGTATTTTGAACAAAGGTTGCCTTATATCAGAGAGAACATAGGGTATTTGTCCCTTTGGATCAGGTTTATTTCACTGAATGTGATGATTTCCAGTTGGGGTCATGTTGTTGCAAGTGGAAGAATTAATTTTTTGATGTACTTCTTTATTTTTATTATTGTTTTATGATACAATTCCATAGGCTCTGGGATTTCCAATACCCCACGCCAAGTTCATCCCTGCCCCATTGATTTCCTCTCTAGTATTACAATGGATGGTCCTTCATGAACCATTTTGTTGCAAATGGTAGTTTTAATTCTTTTTAATGGCTGAGTAGTGTTCCATGGAGTAGATACATCACAGTTTCTTATCCATTTCTCTTTTGATAGGCATCAGGGATGTTTTCATGTCTACTAAGATACAGCTTGGGATACCGGCATTCCATATCAGAGTGCATGGTTTAGCCTGCCTCTATTTGCAATCCCACCTTATTACAGAGTATTACTTATAGACTCAGGGAAGCAGTCCATGATGGCTCCCTGCCACTCATGTGGAAAATAAGATTGAGTTACTGGCTTCTGTAGCCTGACCCTACCACAGCTGCTGTAGGCATTTGAAGAATGAAAAAGTGGATTGGGCGCTTGTGTCTTTCTGGGTGTATGTGTGTGTGTGTGCCTCTCCAGGTTTCAAATAAATAGAACAAATGAAACATTTTTATTAAACATTTTATTTTTATTTTATCAAATAAATAGAACAAATGAAACATGTGAGGGGCTGGCGTGGTAGCTTAGTGGCTAAATTTCTCACCTTGAATGTGCCGGGATCCCATATGGGCACCACTTCTACTCCCGGCAGTCCTGCTTCCCATCCAGCTCCCTGCTTGTGGCCTGGGAAAGCAGTCGAGGACGTGCCATAGCCTTGGGACCCTGCACCACTTGGGAGACCTGGAAGAGGCTCCTGGCTCCTAGCTTTGGATTTACTCAGCTCCAGCCGTTGCGGCCGCTTGGGGAGTGAATCGATGGATGGAAGATCTTCCTCTCTGTCTCTCTTCCTTTCTGTATATCTGACTTTGCAATAAAAATAAAATATATCTTTTTTTAAATTGCCATGTTGAGACATTGAAAAAAATAGTTTTACACATATTGTAAATACCTACCTATCATATACAATTTAGCAAAACTACTTTTTCAATTATTATTTCTTACAGAAAAAAAAAGATTGCAGAAAGTACTCCAGCAAAAGAAGCATAATCAGATCTAGGTGGTGGTAGTTGGTCTGGGAGCCCTACAGTGGGAAATCTGGTAGGTCAAGCCCAATTAGGCTTGGGCAAGCCCTTGGTCCTCCTTGTGGCATTGGCTTCCCCTTACGTTCCCAATGCTTGGAAAGTTGTCTTTTATAATTTCATGGAATACCTCCTGAAATTCTTTCTGCTTCAGGAATTCCTGTAATTCTGACATTCGTTTTTTTTTATGAATAGATTTCTTGGCTTTATTCAGATTCTCTTCCATATTTCTAATGAATTGTGTGTTCTCACATTGGTTATTTTCCAATTCTGACATTCTGTCTTCTGTAGCCTTCATTCTGTTGTTGTGGCTTTCTATTGTGTTCTTTAACTCAAGTATTTCAGTGAACCTGTTTATAGATTCTATCTTTGTGATGATATATTCTTTAAATTCCTTGAATTTTTGCCACCATTTCTCATTGTCTCTGAAGAGTTTTATGAATACGATCTTTTGTTCATTTTTGAGGGAAACTTCCTCTTTTTGATGTTTCCTTTTCTTTGTTGCTCTTTGCCATGGTCTTCCAGCTCTGTAGGTTTTCTTTTTTCCTGTTGGTAAAGTGTGCGCCCTGTGAGCCTTCAGTCTCTGATACTTTGCTGGAGTTTGCTGGGGTGAGGGAGGTTGCTGAGGCACAGGGACACCTGCTGTGCACCTCTGCGGAAGGGCTCCTCTCTGAACTGTGTTCTTCAAGTTGGCAGATGGGGCGCGAGGATCAGTGCAAGCGATGGACCAGGCTGGCATGTGCCAACAGCCAGAGGTTTGTGTGGCCAGGAATATGCACTCTCCTATTTGGCATATGGGTCTAGACTCTGATGCCCAGGTATCCTGTGCCTCCCTCTTACGTGGTCCTGGGATCTCTCCAGGGGGGTTAGGGCACAGACCTTTCAGGTGTTGGCAGATTCAGTTCTAGCTCTGCGTGTTCCTCTCTCATATGGTCCAGTGGCGTGACCTCTTTGGTCAATTGGTGGGGGGGTGTCAGATCAGGTGCCTGTGGGTTTCTCCCCAGGTTTTGTTCTATGGGTTCCTTTGCCTCTCACTGTGTTCTTGGTGAGGCTCTCGGTACTGGTTTGAAACTCATCAGGCTTTTGTCTGTAGCCTGGGGTACCTTCCCATACCTGGTCTGTGTTCACCCTTCTGTGCTGCTGGTTGCAATCCTGAATGTTTTCAGCAGCTCTTCTTGCCTGCCTGGCACCCACTTCCCTCCAGTGGATTCCAGGGAGCCTCAATCTCCTCTCCTGGCAATTCTCTTCCTCTGGATCCTGTCCCAAAGCTGTCTGTACTCAGCTACACTAGCTTCTGTGATTGGCCATCTTGTTGTCTCTCAGGTTGATTCATTTTCAATCCAGCTTCATGCTGCTAATTAGCTCTGGAAAGCAGTAGATGACCCAAGGGCTTGGACCCCTGCCATCCTCATGGCAGGCCTGGGTGCAGTCCTAGGCTCCTGCTTCAGCCAGGCCCAGCCTTGGCCATTCTGGTCATCTGGGTTAGCGAAACAGAGATTCTCTCTCTCTCTCTCCACTTCAGGTGTCTTAACTTTATAACTCTGCCTTTTTAATAAATAATTTTTAAAATAAAAGAACATGCTTACTTTCTACATTTTTCTTCCAAGATACAGAATTCTAAAATACAAAAATGTAAAGAATAGACCTCTGCTTCATCCCAATTTTGAATGTGCATATCAGGTTGATTGAAATAAACCAGACACAGAAAGACAAATATCATGCTTTCCTTTACACTTATGAGCTAAAGTTTTTAAAAAATCAGAAAAAACCCCACAAAATTTTGCTGTAAATGCACTGTTTTGTCAGGCTTTTGCCATTTCATTCTGTACTGTTTTTCACTGCGCCACATCATAACTGGACCCCTGATTTGTATTTCTGCTGATTCTCTAATCCAGTTTACTCAAATAAAAAGTTCTGGAATTATTATTATTTTATTATTAATTACATTGCATTATGTGACACAGTGTTATGGGCACTGGGATTCCTCCAACCCCTCCCCGAACCCTCTCCCCATGGCTAGAATTATTTTTCATGAACCATTTTCATAAGCATCTCTCTGCTAAAGAATTTATAACTGGGCAGGTATTGCTGTGCAACAGGTTAAGCTTTCACTTGGGGCAACCACATTCTGAATAAGTGCCTGCCTCTGCTTATAATCTAGCTTCTTGCTAATGTGCAAGAAGAAAGTAATGATGGATCAAATACTTGTGCTGCCACCCACGTGAGAGACTTGGCTAGAATTCTTGATTTCTAGCTTCAGCATGGCCCAGCCCTAGTACACATATTTCTCTCTCTCTCTCCTTTGTTTCACTTAAATTAAAATGCAGCATTAACATAGTCCATTTGTAAATCAATAAAGATTAACTATAGAAAAAGAATCTAGGTGCCACATGTGCTGGGGCCAGTGAGATAAGTGACTTCTTGGAATGTCTGCATTCCATAAGAGAGTGCCACTTTGTGTCCTTCCAATACAGCTTCCTGTTTAATGTAGTTGGGAGCCTGAAGATGTCAGTTCAAGTATTTGTGTTTCTGCCACCCACAAGGGATACCTGATTGCTTGCTTTGACCTGGTGCAGTCCTGGCTATTGTACATATTTTGGGAGTAAAACAGCAAATGGAATATCTCTGCCTCTGCTTCTCTATGCCACTTTACCTTTCAAATACATGCAAACACATTTTTAAAAGATTTATTTATTTTTATTGGAAAGGCAGATATATAGAGAGAGGAAGAGAGACAAAGAGGAAGATCTTCTGTCTGATGATTCACTCTCTGAGTCACCTCAAAGGCTGGAACTGCACATATCTGAAGCAAAGAGCCAGGAGCTCTTCTGGGTCTCCCATGTGGGTACAGGGTCCCATGGCTTTGGGCTGTGCTTGACTGCTTTCCCATGACCACAAGCAGTGAATTGGATGGGAAGTGGGGCTGCCGGAATTAGAACAGGCACCCATATGAATCCTGGAGCGTTCAAGACGAGGACTTTAGCCGCTAGGCCACCATGCTGGGCCCATGAATACACATTTTTAAGAAAAGAATTTATAACTTTTGCTGCTGGCTTCCATCTGACATGTGTTTTTTCCAAATCAATTTTAATCAGTCACTGTATCCACATTTTGCTCATGTCCATCTTCATGCCTCTGCATAGTTTTTTCACCTCATTTTTTTACAGAATTATATTAATTCCTGGGCCAAATTTTCCTAAGGTTGCTTTCTTCAACTGTCCCATACTGCTAATATTACTGCCTTATTTCACATGTTTCTAGCAGGCTTTTGCACACACATCATACATACACTGTATACAGTTTTGTTTTGGTGATCAGTCATTAATTTCTCTTTATGTATTCTCATGCTTCATATGCATGTTTTTCTCTTCTTTTTGTAAATCAATTTTGTTACTTAAGGTTTTTTCTTTTTTTAGAACTCCAAAAGAATACAGATATGCACAGAGACAATCTGTATGATACACTCTATGGATAAGCAAATTAATCAATCTCTATGACATTAGTTCTCACCCCTGACAGATCATCAAAATCACCCTGGGCTCATTCACAGAATGACTGATTGGTATAAAATAGAGCACCGGCAATTAAGTTTTTATAAAATTTCATCGATGATTCTACTTTATAATGAGTATTGAAAACATGTTTAGCAGTAATATATACATAGTTGAGAAAGTAATATACATTGATAGAGTACTAACATAAAATATTTATATCTGTATAATATATTGTCTCTCTTGTACAACAAGAACAAGAGGACAGAACATTAGCACATGTGTTACCTCCAGGTCAGATATTTTCAGGCATACAGTCTTTAAAACAACTCTGAAATCATAGCACACGTTACCAAGTATACAAATGGTGGTACTGATTTAAGAGTGTTTGACAGGATAGTTTAAGGACAAAAGAATTCACTGGAGGTGCAATGGCTCAGAATAATGAAATATCATCACTAATCTCAGTGGTCTTTAAGAATTAACAATACAAAATAAAACTCACCTATGTTTTACATTCAACAATGATTAAAGATTTACTATAGTGCCATCTACTGTATTAAGAATGTAGGTACGGGCCCAACGCGTTAGCCTAGCAGCTAAAGTCCTCGCCTTGAACGTGCCAGGATCCCATATGGTCACTGATTCTAATCCTAGCAGCCCCTTCTTCCCATCCAGCTCCCTGATTGTGTCCTGGAAAAGCAGTCAAAAATGGCCCAAAGCCTTGGGACCCTGCACCCACATGGGAGACCTAAAAGAAGCTCCTGGCTCCTGACTTCTGATTGGCTCAGCTCCAGCTGTTGTGGCCCCTTGGGAAGTGAACCATCAGACAAAATATGTTCCTGTCTCTCCTCCTCTCTATACATTAGATTTTCCCATAAAAATGAATATGAAAAAACTTCAAAAAATGCAGATACATCAATGCATTGACCTTAAGAACTTCAAAGTGTGATAGAAAGGATATAGAAATGCAAACATGTATGAAAATAAAGAAGTACATACACTAAGTGAGGAAGCTTGCAATAAACTCTGGAAAGTAATATACAAAAGAAGCATTTAACCCCAAATCTTGATCATACAGAACATAAATTAGTAAAAATTAGCAATGTGGAGAAGAGATGGAACAATGTTTCTTGGTAGAGAGAACAATACAAGAATGTCACATGAGGAGGGCAGCGACTGCTGGAGTGATGGGAAAGGTGAACTGCAACAGCCACCTGAAGAGGTTGAACTTTATCTAGATTCTGAGGATTTTTAAACAAGGAAACAATAAGTAGGTTTGTATTTTTTTCCAAGTCAAACAACAATGTATGTGTATTGGAGGCAACAATGGATGGGTATTGAAGTGGATGTTTATTACAATTGCACAAGACCAAGTAGGAATCAAACACAATTACAACAATCTAGGCTAGGATAAAAAGGCTTAAACTGAGAATACAAATAAAAATTACAGACATGTTAAAATGCACATATTAATATAAATGTGTATGTATTTAATAAATGAACATGAGATATGGAAATATGGTAAAGTTTGGTAAGCACTTAGATAAAAAAGAATCATAAGCTTTGAGACAAAAATAAGACAGACAAATGAGAAGTCAATACATCAAGAGACCATGAAAGAATTGCCACCATTGGGCAAGGGCGATCGCCTAGCGGCATGTGTCATAAGCTAGTTGGGCGACAGACTGTGGCGGACCCTGTACTGGCATGCACACACAAGAATCAGGTCTGGGATCACCTCAGATGAAGTTTCTTTGGAGATCCCTTCAACTGAACTGCTGATCTCAGAACCCCAATCATGAAGAGACTGTCAGCCAGGGGATTCTGAATAGATTTCATTGTGATTGGAACCGCAAGATTGGCAGCAATTCAGAACTGTTGAACTATCCAAACTGCTTGAGAAGGACCCTTAAGCATGCTTCACATCGGGGACCTGGTTTGTGTGGGAGGCTGGGTGGGGCTTCTTTGTTTCTCCCCTGACCCCAGATGCAGGGATAAAAAGTGATGATATTAGTGTGGAAACAATGCTATTACCCACTTTCCTGTAGCCCTTGACTCTTTGTGCCTAATCAACTAAGTAAGATTATTAAAAAAGAAAGAGAGAGAGAAAGAAAGAAAGAAAGAAAGAAAGAAAGAAAGAAAGAAAGAAAGAAAGAAAGAAAGAAAGAAAGAAAGAAAGAAAGAAAGAAAGGAAGAAAGGAAGAAAGAAAGAAAGAAAGAAAGGAAGAAAGAAAGAAAGGAAGAAAGAAAGAAAGAAAAGACCTACACTTAAACATGCTGGGATCCCACATGGGCACCAGTTCTAATCCCGGCAGCCCTGCTTCCCCTCCAGCTCCCTGCCTGTGGCCTTGGAAAGCAGTCAAGGACAGCCCAAAGCCTTGGGACCCTGCACCCGCATGGGAGACCTGGAAGAAGTACCTGGCTCCTGGCTCCAGTTTGGCTCAGCTTCAGCTGTTGAAGTCACTCTGGGAGTGAACCATTGAACAGGAGATTTTCCTCTCTGTCTCTCTTCCTCTTCGTATATCTGACTTTCCAATACAAATAAAAAAATCTTAAAAAAAAAAAATTGCCACTGTTTATCTAGGGAATACAAACTGAGAAGAGTCAAAGATTCAGAACTGAGATGTAAGGACAAATCCAGGAAATAATTATATCTTACAAAGCAAAGGAAGATGTTTTGAGGTGGTTAATATCCACCAACACTACAGAGATCAAGGGCAGAAAAGTGTCAACTGACCTTAACAGTAATGAAGTCACTAATCACCTTCTAACGGTCCATTTGTAGCTAGAGCTGCAGAATAAATTACAAAACAAAACAAAATTTAGAAGTGAATGAGATGGAGAAAAATAATATTGACTACAGTTTTGTATGGGTAAAAATAGATCGAAGTGACCCTCAGGCCTAATGGCCAACAGGTTCCAGCAAGATCAGTACCACCAGCAACCTAGCCATATAGGACACCTGGTATCTCCCAAATCCTTGGACCTACTCCAACCAGAAGTGGGAGAAAGTTTGCAGAGACAACAGTGCAGCCTCAGCACGGTATCACAGGAGGTGGAGTGATGAGCAAGGAGCTGGGGGCTACAGAGATCATGGTGGAAATCTATCATCTATCATAAGAACCCAGAACTTTAAATCGCTGGAGGGAGTGGCACACATGACTGCAAACAAGGAGCCACATACCAACTGCAATAAGTAAAATCGAATTGTAGACCTGTGGGTGACACAGCTTAGAAATCTGCCCCAAGGAGAAGAATCTGTTAACCAGAAGTACAGTGACCAAGAGCAAAGACACAATGAATATTACAGAAGATTCTCCTGCAAAGCAGAAAAACCCTTTGCCATTCTCAAGAGTTCACTGAGGAAGATATTGAGAAAATGGGGGATACAGAATTCAAAACACTTGTTATAAAGCTTCTTATCAACAACGAGAAGCACGTAAAACAGGCATTCAAGGAGTTTAAGGAATATATCACACTGGAAACAAATCCAATGAAAGCTGATATATCAGAAAAGAAGAATAAAGTGGGGCAAATTAAAAGTGCAGTGGAGAGTCTCCAAAATAGAATGAAGGAGGCAGAAGCAATAATCTCACAATTATAAGATACTTCCTGTCATCGGGGGAAACAAACAAAAAGCTGGGAGCAGAGCTGGATCAAGCTAAAAAAAAGTATTCAAGAACTCAAAAACACTATTAAAAGGCCAAATCTAAGAGTTACGGGAGTCCCAGAAGGTGCACAAAAAGATGCAGAGTTTACAAATGTATTTTTAATGAAATAATAAGGGAAAATTTCCCTAATCTATACAAAGAATTGGGAAACAACATCCAGGAGGGGCACAGAACTCCCAACAGGCTTGATCAAAAGCGAACTTCACCAAGACACATGATCATCAAGCTCTCTTCACATGAAAAAAAAAAATCAACTGACATATAAAACAATGCCAATTAAACTCACAGGAGACCTCTCACAGGAAACTCTATAAGGTAAAAGAGAATGGAATGATATATGCCAGGTTCTAAACGAAATAGAAAATGTTGGCCCAGGATAATGTACCCAGCAATGCTTTCCTTTGTCTTTGAAAATGAAATAAAATTCTTCCACAGTAAAGAAAAATTGAAAGAATATGCCTCTTCCAAACCTTCCTACAAAGAATACTTAAAGATGTTCTCTTGACAGAGAAAAGGAATAATGCCCATCAAAACTAAGGGCAAATGCCAAGAACATCCCAGTAAAATCACAAAAGAAGACTGAATCACTGAACAACCCATTCCTAAAATGACAGGAACAAATTATCACCCATTCTAATTAACCCTGAATGTAAACAGTTTAAACTCATCAAATGTGATAGATTAGTAGACTGGATTTAAAAACAAAACCCATCTATTTGTTACCTACAGGAGACATAGCTCACCAACAAAGATCAGCGGAAACCATGACACTTGGATTTTGATTTTTTTTGATAGTTTCCTCTCTTCAAAACTCTTTGTTCTGATTCAATTCTTCACTGACTCATAGATCATAGATCATTTTCTTCAAGAAGGTTCCTGATTTTCTTTTTCATTTCTTCAGCAACACATTAGTCATTCAGTAGTATGTTATCTAACTTCATGGTGTTGTTCATTTCATTTTTTTTCCTTCCTGTTATTGATTATGTTTTGTTGCTTTTCATTTAGGGGGATGTATAGTAGCTGTGTAATGGAGACTATCATATTTAGCAGCATGTTATTTAACTTCATGGCCTTGTAAATTTCTATTTTTCTTCCTGTTGTGGATTATGTATTGTGGCTTTTCATTTAAAGGGATGTACAGTGACTGGGTAATGGAGATTATCATATGCCAATGTGCATATATGCACATTGCAGTGTAGTATGCATTTCTACTTCCAGACACTAAAGGACTCTCAGTGAAACTGTTTACTATGTCTTGACAATAGGATGCTGGACTTTCTGCCATTGTCCATGCCCGCAATGATGGACATATGACTGTGTATGAAGAACTATACTAAAGTAATGATATAGAGGAACTCAGTGAGGGAGTAGGGAATTGTGGAGGTGACAAGGGAAATGCCAAGGCTATGGAACTGTATCATAAAAAAAAGAAGAAGAAGAAATGAATGAGAGGAACAAACCAGCAGATCTCCTTTTCAAGAAGCTTGGCTTTGAGGAAAACAGAGAGGATGACAGCTAAATGGAAAGTTACAACAGTTTTATACTTTATGCTTTTTTTACTTATAGAGAAATTGACTCCTGATTTAAACATTTGACTTAGAGGAAGTGGGAATTTAGGATGTTAAGGATAATATAAGAAGCTAATAAAAATCAAATCCTTAATTGCTGTTCACACACTGATGTATGATTATGAATTGAGCAATTTCCTCTCGTGCATGCAGTAATTGCTCATTATTTGAAATAGTTATGTTTTATGAAATTGTCACGTTGAGTTGATGAAATGGAAATAATTCCTTGAGAAAATATAATGCAATGTTCCAAAAGAATCTGGTTACACCATTCTCACCAACCAATCAATACATGGTTTTATTTTATCCGTGCTTTTACTAAAGGTACATTGTTATAACTGATTCCTTAACTTCTAACTTACTGTTCAAACTGTGGGGCATGCCTGAAGAAATCTTATCTAACACTTCTATTTTGTCCACATGGATCACCACAACATTTGTGCACCGATAAACTCCAGACAGTGAGTCAGCTCTATACTTTGGGAACCACCTGTAAACAGCCAATTCAATAAAAAGCACAGAAAGGGGGGAAATGGGTCACTAGTTTATGAAAAAAAGCAATTTGTTTATAGTGTGGGAGTTTACACAAGGAGGCAAAGCATCACATTGTTCTACCTCTACGGGGAGTACGCATGTTGAGCAAATCAAAATTTTTGTTATACAGTGCATGTCTGCAAATGACCGCCAAAGTACCATGACTATTAATTTTGGGATTTCAAGAATAATTGAGAGAGGAGATGAATTTGCAAATGCAGAATTTGTAAATAGTAAAAAATAATTGTATGCTCAAATAATTCAAGAATGACAAAGGGGAGGGAACCCATTCTTGTCCCCTTCTTGAGTATAAATTCAGAATCAGTCTCTTCTTAAAGAAAACAATGGCTAAACTTTTTTTTTTAAAGATTTATTTTTATTATTTTTTCATTGGAAAGGCGGATATACAGAGAGGAGAGACAGAGAGGAAGATCTTCCGTCCAATGATTCACTCCCCAAGTGAGCGCAAAGGGCCGATACTATGCCCATCTGAAGCCAGGAGCCTCTTCCGGGTCTCCCACGCGGGTGCAGGTTCCCAAAGCTTTGGGCCTTCCTCGACTGCTTTCCCAGGCCACAGGCAGGGAGCTGGAAGGGAAGCAGGATGCCGGGATTAGAACCGGCGCCCATATGGGATCCCGGGCGTGCAAGGCGAGGACCTTTAACCACTTGTGCCACCGCGCCGGGCCCCAGTGGCTAAACTTTACAAGTATACTGAAAGATTATACTGGGAGTCAAGTTACAGTCTCAACCATAGGAGATTCTTGTGCAGAAATGTGATAAATGGCACTTTTTTTCTAGCTTCAAGCTATTCAGGTAGCTAGTGTCTCTGAGATTTCCTGAAGCTACAGGGACTAGATTTTTAAAAAATTGGCTCAAAATAATATCAAGATGCCTAAATGTAATTATTCTATAAGTAAATGTGATCTAGCTAAAACAAAGCTAGGTGGTTTTTAAAAATCACATTATTAATCTTAAGTAATTTCATCTTATTTCATATTGATTTTCACCTATATAAAGGAAGTTACTTGTCAAAGTTAATTTAGCTAATACAAGACCATTGGAAAGTGAAAGAGTATACATGCAACAGGTTAATCCCAGTAGAATACCTTTCCATGCTGTATGAGAATACTTACTATCAAATACAAATTGAATAAGTAATCATCCATTTTCTAAAATCTTAGTTACAAGTGTATTGTTTTCTATATAAAATTTTTGATTAGCCTAAATAGTCCTTTCAACTAGAATAGTAAAAGAAAATAAACAATTTGTGAACTCACAAATAACTTCCTAAATTAAAAGAACTACCTACATTTGTAGAAATTGTGATAGTTACCAAAAGCTAAATTATCACATGAGCATTCTTGAATGAATGAAAGAATTTAAATTATTCTTTCTACTTTATGTAAGTAATTTATTTCCTTATTATCACATGCATTTCCCTAAATGGCTCACCAATATGTTGACTGTCCTTACACAAAGGTTAGGATTAGGGTTAGGGTTCAAGATGAGTTCGTCTTAAACAATTCATATTTGACTTTTTAATAATAGAGTATCAAGAAAATAGATTGGAGCTAAGCAACAAACCTTACATAGATTATGAGACCTGTTAAAATAAATTACATAAGTATATTAAGTACTGTGTAATTTGAAATTTATTTCTTTGTGATATATGACACAGGATAATAGAATCCCCATACATCACTCAAGAATATGAGATTCTTATCTTCTAACCCAATGGCTATTGGAACTGTGAAGAAAATAAAAACAAAGGCAAACATAAAAAATTGTATACTAGCTCAGCCCCAACTGTTTCAAGCATTTTGGAAATGAATCAATGGGTGGAAGATCAGTACCCCTGCATTTCTCCCTCTCTCTGTTACTCTGCCTTTCAAATAAATAAATCCTTTAACTTAAACAAGGCTTATAGTAACTCTAGATGCCAATCAATCTAGACATAATAATCAGAACAATGAAAATAATTATTAAACATAGTGTATACTTTTCCACAGCAGTTCATTTTTACAAACATTTAAAGATATGTGCTTATAATATCAGAACTTTCTTGATTCTGCATTTGTAAAACATACTTCTTGTCAAAATTCCCTGGTTTCTGGGTTTTTAAAAAGTTTTTAAAAAGCAATTATTTATTTACATTGGCAAGGAAGATCTACAAGGAGAAAAACAGAAAAATCTTCCATCTGCTAATTCACTTCCCAAATGGCCGCATTGGTTGGAGCTGAGCCAATATGAAGGCAAGAGCCAGGAGATTTTTCCAGGTCTCCCATGCAGGTGTAGGGCCCAAGACTTTGGGACATCCTCTACTGCTTTCCCAAGTCAAATGCAGGAAGCTGGATGGGAAGTGATTAAGCTGTGACCTCAACTGGTGCCCGAATGGGATGCTGATTTTTGGAGGTGGAGGATTAGCCAGTAGAATTATCTCACTGGGCCCAAAATAAAATAAATCCAAGGGTTCGGCACTGTAGCCTCATGGCTGAGGGTCTCACTTTGCATATGCTTGGATCCCATATGGGTGTTAGTTCGTATCCTAGCTACTACACTTCCCTTCCAGCTCCTGCTTGTGGCCTGGAAAAGCAGCACAGAATGGTCTGAAGCCTTGGGACCCTGCACCTGCATGCGAGACCTGGATCAAGCTCCTGACTCCTGGCTTCAGATCAGCTTAACTCCGGCCATTGCAGCCACCTGTGGATTGAACCAGCAAATGGAAGATCCTTTTTTTCTCCTTCTCTGTAAATCTGATTTTCCAACAGAAATAAATCTTTTTTAAAAATTGAAAATAAAAATAAATCTTAAAACACAAATAGGGTCATGTGCAAAGTTGAGTCTAAGCTAAAGGTATATACAGGTGTCATTTATATTTACATATTTTTAAAAATCTTCTGTATGTTTGAAATTATTTTAAATAGGAAAAATAAAATTTGTTTATATATTTGAAATTCAGGGTGAAAGAGGGAAGCAGGGAGAGATCTCCCATCTTCTGGTTTACTGTTCAAATTGTTGTAATGGGCCAAGTTTGGGCCAGGCTAAAGCCAGGATCCTGGATTTCCATCCAGGTTTCCCATGTTGTCAAAGAGACCCAAACACTTGTGACATTTTCTGCTGCTCTCCCAAGTGCATTAGCACAGGTCTGGGTTGGAAGTAGAGCAGCTTGGGTGCAAACTGGAGCCCAGTTGACAGATTTACCCTCTATGAAAAAGTTTTAAAAACAATTTACTCAATCACCTCGATGTGTTAATTTTCCTAATATTTTTAGTCTTGCAGATGAAGGATCTAGAAGAGAGATACAAATACCAAGTGACGCGTTCAAAATCAATTATGTACTTGACCTAAAAGGAATCTGGAATGTAGAGCCAGTATTGAAGAAAGCAGGATTCTTCAATCTCAGTACTGTAGGTTGAACCCACTTGTGTTAAAAGGAAAAAAGAGAAATTAAACTTAGCAGAGTTTGAGCAAAGGGTGATTGATTAATTGGACAGCATGGCTACCTGTGGAGACTTCGGCAAGCTCTGCCAAGGAGTGTGAACACAGATGATTCATAGGCTGTACCCAGAATCAAAGTAGAGGGATCACTTGATTGGCTACAACTGTGTATTTAATTTGGCCATGATGTGATGAGAATTTGCCAGATTTTGGTGTTGAGCTAGTAGCCTTTGATTATCTGAAACCTGGCTGCTCATAATTGTCTGAAACTCAGCTGTTTGATATTCTGCTAAGTTATGTTGTGGCTTTTCACATGTTAAGTTACACTGTGGGTCCATAAGTAGGCACTCAGATATTGATGCATTCAGACATGGCAGTTAAAATTTCATTTCCTATTTTTAATTCATTTCTTTTAAACTTGCCAAGCTTAATTTTGGGAAGCGATTTATAATTAGTGAATTACACTCAAAGAACTCGCTTACAACTGGTCTCTGCCAATGTTCTGCACAGTCATTTTGCAATCTTTGTTACTTTGGAGTGGTTAATGATGGATCATCTCCCAGGACTCCATGTTTCTAAGAGACTGAAGTACATGCTAATTAAAATGGTATCAGAAATATTACACTCTGAATCCAATGTGCTAAACACAAATAAATACAAGCACAATATGAAAAACATCTGAAAAAAACTTATTGTTATAATATTGTATTTTGGAAGATTATTATCTTTGTATATTAAAATGATTTTGCATTTTCCATGATCTCTAGCTCTATGGATCACATAGTTTCTACTTCTATGATTATTAAAAAGAAAAATATATCCAAGTGTTCTGGACATTTTCAGTGTAAAAACTAGAACAATAGGAAAAATTTATTAGACTATGTTTTAGTACATTAAAGTTCAATATAGGGCATGAAATTGAGAAAACAATATTTATCACTTTTTATTAATGGAATAGTTAAACAACCAAAATGACAGACAATAACAAGATATTTAATTGTGAAAAGTAGTAAAAATGCATGAGCTGGTGGCCTTTAACTCTGCATATTAAAATCCAGGCTAGATAATTTCAAAATGGATTTGCACAGCAATAGCATCATCAAATTAGAGAAGCTTATCTGCCAACTAGACAGTTAAAAGAAAGTTCTTAATAAAACAAAAGGTTCTTCAGTAAACAAAATGATTACTGACATTAAGATATCGGGAAATATTACATTATATAAATATACACTTTGAGCAAATTAATAAAAACAAAGGAGAATCTGAACTTTCAGAGGACAGGGAGTCTGTCAGCTTCATGTTAAAAGTATTTAAGAAATTATTGCCAGGGCAAGCATTGTGATGTAGCTGATTAAGCTGCTGTCTGCTACTCTAGCCTTTCATATGGGTGCCAGCTCAGGTCCCAGCTGCAACACTTTCATTCCAGCTTCCTGCTAATGCGCTTGGGAAAGCATTGGAAAATGGCCCATGTGAAAGATCCAGATGGAACTCCTACCTCCTGGCCCCGTCCTGGCCATTGTGGCCACTTGAGAGTGAATAAGTAGATGGAAACTCTCTTTCTGTCTCTCCCTCTTATTCTGGGACTCTGACTTTCAAATGAATGAATATGTAAAAAGTATTACTGTAATTTTCATATATTTTTTCCATACTGTTGAAGTAGCATTAGAAGGAGTAATTTATAACAGAAGTGGCAAAATGTTTCTAAAAAAGGTAAAATAGTGTTTTAGGTTTTGTGATTCATATTGCCTTTGTTAAGACCACTTCTTGTTGCAGAGAGAAGCAGAATGAACAATACATTTTCGAAAAGGGCAGAGTTGGTTCCAGCACAATGGCCCAATGGCTAAAGTCCTGGCCTTGAACAAGCTGGGATCTCATATGGGTGCCGCTTCTAATCCTGGCAACCCCGTTTCCCATCCAGCTCCCTGCTTGTGGTCTGGGAAAGCAATCGAGGATGAACCAACGCCTTGGGACCCTGCACCTGCGTGGGAGACCAGAGAAAGCTCTTGGCTCCTGGCTTCATATTCGTTCAGCTCCGGTTGTTGTGCTCACTTGGGGAGTGAATCATCGGACGGAGGATCATCCTCTCTGTCTCTCCTCCTCTCTATGTATCTGACATTCCAATAAAAATAAATAAATCTTTTTAAAAGGGCAGAGTTCATTTTTGAATAAAACTTAATTTATAAGGCAGTCTGTGGATCAGGTTTGGAGGTGTGTTAAAACATTTTTGATAACCCTTTATCAAGAACAAGTGTCATGGAATGGTTGAAAGAAAAGCATTGCTAAAAATGCTTCACGAAATCACCTTTAAGAGAGTACAAGAATCTGGCATTGTGGTGTAGCAAATTAAGCCACTGCGTACAACGCCAACATCCCATATAGGCATTGACTTGTGTCCCAGCTACTCTATTTAAGATCCATCTCTCAGTGTGCCTGGGGCAGCCGTGGAAGGGTGGCTAGAGTGCTCGTTTCCCTGCCCCTGTGTGGGAAACCAAGATGAAGCCCTTGGTTTGGGCCTGGCTCAGCCCTGTTATTGCAGCCACTTGGAGAGTGAAATATCAAATGGAAGACCTTTCTCTATGCGTCTCTCTCTAACTCTGATGTTCAAAAAATAAGTAAATCTTCCAAAAAATGGGGGAGCTAAGATATATCAGCTGTTTGTTTTTCATAAATATGATATATTCATTGATTTTAGCTTTTAAATTTTTAGGCACTTACATGAGATTTTAGAAACTTACAATAATATTGCATAGGAAGATTCTGTTTGTGTCATCCAATTTCCCTCAGTAATCATTTAACTATAATACGATATCAAAACCAATGACTTCACTAAATCTAAATATTGCATTCATATGTTATGTGCACTAATTTGTGAATGTATAGTTCTATGCAATTTTTTTAAATATACAGATTCATGTAACTACCACCACAATCAAGATATAAAACAGTTTCATCACTGCAAGGTTCCCATGTGATATTTGTATACCCACATTCAACTCCCACATTCCAATTACTATACCAATTACTTATGTTTCCATGTTTATTTCTTTTTATTTCACAAATGTTACATAAATGGCATCACACAATGTGTAAACTTTTTTTTTAAAAAAGATTTATTTTTATTATTTTTTCATTGGAAAGGTGGATATACAGAGAGGAGAGACAGAGAGGAAGATCTTCCGTCCGATGATTCACTCCCCAAGTGACTGCAACGGCCAATACTATGCTGGTCCAAAGCCAGGAACTTCTTCCGGGTCTCCCACGTGGGTGCAGGGTCCCAAAGCTTTGGGCCGTCCTCGACTGCTTTCCCAGGCCACAGGCAGGGAGCTGGATGGGAAGCGGGGCTGCTGGGATTAGAACCGGTGCCCATATGGGATCCCGGGCGTGCAAGGCGAGGACCTTTAACCACTTGTGCCACGGCGCCGGGCCCAATGTGTAAACTTTTAAGACTGACTTTTAAAAATAGCATAATTATATTAAAATTAACACAAGTCAATGCATTTGTCAATGATTCATTACTTATTTGTACATTGTTTCATGTTATGAATATCCCATGGCTTTTTAAAATTAATTCACCAGTTGATGAGCATAGTTGATTCTAGGTCTCACCTGCTACAAATAAAGTTACTATGGACATTAACGTAGATATTTTGTGTGAACACAGGTTTTCACAACTATGGGATAAATTTGCTACAGTTTAACTGTTGGACCACATAGTAAATGAAGGTTTAGTTTATATACTAAAGTCTTCTAGAGTGGAAAAGAGTTTAATAGAGAAAGAAATCCAGTTTTTGCTCATCCTCACTCATAACTGTTAATGTGACAGTTTTGCTTCAATTTTAGTCATTCTGACAGGTGTGGAAAGATATATATCATTATGGATTTAATTTGCATTTTCCTGAGGTTTAATGATCTTGGGCAGTCTTCCATAAGCTGATTGGTCATCAGCATATTCTTTTAAAAAGCTTTCGTGGGCCCGGCGCGGTGGCACAAGTGGTTAAGGTCCTCGCCTTGCACGCCCGGGATCCCATATGGGCGCCGGTTCTAATCCCGGCATCCTGCTTCCCTTCCAGCTCCCTGCCTGTGGCCCGGGAAAGCAGTCGAGGACGGCCCAAAGCTTTGGGACCCTGCACCTCCGTGGGAGACCTGGAAGAGGCTCCTGGCTTCGGATCGGCATAGCATCGGCTGTTGTGCTCACTTAGGGAGTGAATCATTGGATGGAAGATCTTCCTCTCTGTCTCTCCTCTCTGTATATCTGCCTTTCCAATAAAAATAAATAAATAAAAATAAATCTTTAAAAAAACAAAGCTTTGGTGATTTTTCGAATTTGGAGTTTTTTCTCTTGAATTTTGACAGTTCTTTATTATATTCTAGATGCAAATTTATATATCATACAAAATACATTCGGAAATGCAGCTTGCAATTGTGCTCCACAATGTAAAATTTTATCCTCGTCACATGGGCTTTTTATGAGCAAAATGTTTAATTTTGATATGGTGCAATTCCCAAACTTTGCCTTTAAAAGATCACACGCTCAGTGAAAGGTCAGCGAACTCTCTGCTTACAAGCTCTGAAAGGTTTTTCTAATATTTTACAATTTTACATTAAAAATCATGATCCATTTAAATAACTTTTATAGCACATGTGAGATTTAGGTTTCGGTCAGTTTTATTGCCTGTAATACAATTGCTCCAGTGCCAATCACTGAAAAGGCTCCTTCCTTCATTGGCTTGCTTTTGCTCATTAATAAAATTCATATTTGTGTGTCTATTTTTGTTGTTCTATTCCATTACTCTGTGTCTATTTCTCTATCAATATTACATGGCCTGTATTACTATGGTTATATGAGGGTTCTTTAAGAGGCTCATGAAAATGCATCATATAAAAATTATGCATGGATTTCAATTTTTAACACCAAATTATATTTTAATTCAAATTTTACATGAACTTTTTAAAGTGTCTCAATACACTCAGCTTTAATATTGGCTATTTCCACTTTATTAGTGTTCTTCAAGGCTTTTTATTCTTGTTCTGTAAGTAAATCATAATATCTGCACTGCACATGCTGGGATTTTGATAGGGATTGCACAAAGTATAGAGACCATTTGGGAAATAATTAACATCCTAGTGATACTGAAACTTGTAGTTTCTAAAGATTACATACTTCTACATGTATTTTGCATGCTTTATTTTATCATTTTTATTAATTTTCAGCATAATGATGCTATATAATTATTTGATTTTATTTTCAGCCATTGTGAATGAAATTTCATTTTATTTAGTTTATGCATGTTCATTTTGAATGATTTTTATTTGTATTGTAATGTACACTGTATCTTTGTTGAACTCAATTTTCAGTTGAAGGAGGATATCTGCAGATTTCTTGGGATTAAAAACATGTAATCATTAACAAGCAGGAGTCATTTTCTTTCTTCTCTTTTCAATCTATATGCGCTTCAGCTTTATTTCTTACATTTTCTTTGTTTTGCTAGCACTTCCATGGGTGAAAGTGGCCACCCTTCTTCTACTACTGATGTTAGGAAAAAATAATTCAGGTTTTGCTAATTTTTTTTTATCAAGTTATAATTCTAAATCACTATGAGTATCACAAATGTTATGAGTATTTCATCAAATCTTCTTTCTGTGTTTATACATTCACAGTTATCTCTTTAATCAGTTGATAGACTAGATTACACTAATATATTTTGAAATAGTTAACCACACTTTAATTTCTGGAACATATCTCATGGATCAAAATGTATAATGTTTGTTATTCATGGTTGGATTTGCTTCGGTAATGTTCATTTCAGTATTTTTTGCATTCAAATTCATTAGAAATATTGGGCCCTGTTTTAGGCCTCTTACATTCTTTGCTGGTATCTGATAATACCTAGTAGTTATGACAAAGGGAGGCTTTGCTTTAAAATTTAATACTCTAAGAAGATCCTCTGGACCTGGAGAGTTCTTTCAGGGCATTTTAAAGTACAGATTCCAAAACCATCCTTGTCCTATCCTTCAGGTATTCCTTATTTGCAACTTTTGTGTATTTGTGTGTGTGTGTTTGTGTTGCCTTATGCTGTTGTTAAGCTATAGGCTTCACCAGGAGGAAACTGGGAGCACAGAGTTTCTTCCAGGTCTCCTACATGGGGTCAGGGTCCAAAGCCCTTGGTTCAGCCTCCACTGTTTTCCCAGGCCACATTAGCAGGGAACTAGATTGGAAGTGGAGCAGCAAGGACTCAACGACAGTGCTCATAAGAAATGTTAAGTGCTGCAAGCAGATGCTTAACCAACTGCTCCATTATTCTGTTCCCCAAATGATTTTTTTTTTCTGAAGAGTGTGTTTATTGAAATATTTAAAGGTGAAAGAGCATCATGATTTTTTAAATTCATGTATAAAGCACTAGCATTCATAGCAATGTTATTCACAATGGCCCAAAGGTAGAAGCTGCACAAATGCCCATTAACAGGTGAATGAATAAGTGGAGTATGATACATATATGTGTTTGAATCTTCTTCAGTTTTACAAATGAAGAACATTTCAACATATTACAGTATGGATGAACCTGATGTATTATCTTAAGTGAAACCAATCACGCAAGGACAAATTTTGCATGCTTCTACCCACATGGGTTATCTAGGGTACAGAGCCCAAATTCACAAAGACTTGAATAATTGCCAGAGACTGGGGCATTCAACATCTTTTTAAATGATATAGCATGTCTATTGGGGAGAATGGAAAGTTCCAGAGAGTGATAATTGTAATGGTTACATGGCAAAGTAGATGTGCTTTATGCCAAGGAAAGATACACTTAAAATCAGGTTGAAATGATAAATTTTATGTTATATATGTATTACTACAACTTTTAAAATAAAGATAACTCATGTAGAGGTTGAAATAAAGAAAATGTGTAAAATGACCATCTTTCAAAAGTGTGATTGAAGTTAAGAATGGAGGCAGAAAAACCACGTAAAGGGCTGCTGTAGGACCTGGCACGGTAGTCTAGCAGCTAAAGTCCTCACCTTGAAAGCACCGGAATCTCATATGGGGCCAGTTCTAATCTCGGCAGCCCTGCTTCCGAACATCCAGCTCCGTGCTTGTGGCTTGGGAAGGCAGTCAAGGAAGACCCAAAGCCTTGAGACCCTGCCCCCACGTGGGAAACCTGGAAGAAGCTCCTGGCTCCTGGCTTCGGATTGGCGCAACACCAACCATTGCAGTCACTTGGGGAGTGAATCATTTCTCGCTCCTGTCTCTCCTCCTCTCTATGTATCTGACTTTCCAATAAAAATAAATATTTTATTTTTTAAAAAAGGCTGTTGTAATAACTCACGGAGGATATGGAGATAAAGAAAAAGGATGGAGCTGAAACTGACGTAGTTGTGCAGCTTAGGCACTGATGGGATGACATTTTCTCTATTCCATTACATCAGTTCTAGGATAGGTAGTGGTGCTGTTAATGTCAAAACAACAAAACGAAACACACAGGCTGTCATCTTTGCCTGAGCATTCACCTGCCTTATAACTTGGCTCAAATGTGACTTCCTTGGAGAAGCCCCCGCTGATTCTGCATGGTTTTTCTCTTTTTCCTTTACCAGTGATCTCTTTGATCCAAAATTACTTTCTGTCTTCCTGAATTTTGTGGTGGTGTCTTTTGCATTTCTATTACGATGTTTCAAAACAGATAGTGTGTATTTCTTCCCTACACTTCCCTAAACCATTTCACGCATTAAAATGATGGGATTATTTAGTTACTTTTAGCTAGACCTCATTATACAAATAATGATAATAATTTTGCTTCAGTTTTTCTAGCTTTGTCTATTTTACATTGCTAACTAATGGCATCTGCCCATAATATAAAATGAAGCTAATGAATAATAGAAGTGATAATGAAATCCATGTCTTTAAAGGAAAGTATTCCTTATTTCTCCATTATAATAGTAATCTTTTACTTAGAGAAGAAACTCTTTATCATATAGAGGAGCATGTATATATTGCTATTTTGTTAAAAGATATTAGTAGGAGATGGAGCAGTAAGTATTTTGTGTAATGGTTGTTAAGATACTGCTTGGTGTAGGGGCAGTGGTTGGCGGAAGCACAGTGCTTTGCTGTGGTGGCGTTAAGCCACTGCCTGCCTCACTGGCACCTCATATGGGAACTGTTTTGTGTCCCAGCTGCTACACTTGCAACCCAGCTTCCTGCTAATGTGTCTGGGAAAGAAGTAGAGGATGACTCACATCTTTAGGCCTCTGAACCCACATAAAAGAAGATTCTGATTCTTTGATTCTGTCTTGCCCAGCCTTATCTGTTGTGTACATTTGGGGAGTGAAGCAGCAGAGAGAAGATTCTCTCTCTCTCTCTCTCTTTCTCTCTCTTCTCTCTCTCTCTGTAACTGTGCCTTTCCAACAAAAGCATCTTAAATTAAAAAAAAAAAAAAATAGGAGAAACAGATTCTGTTTGGGATACCCGAATCTCATACTAGCACACCTAGGATTTAGTTCCAGCTCTGATTTTAACTCCAGCTTCCCTAATATGCATTTTGGGAGACAAAAATGCTAGCTTAAGTAGGTGGGTTCTTGACATTCACAGGAGAGACTAGGATTGAGTTCTGGCCTCATGGCTTTGGAATAGTCCTGCCCTGGTTATTGTGAACATTCAGAAAGTAATACAGTGAATGGAAGTTCTATGGTTGTTCTCTCTGCCTCTCTGTCTTCAAATAAATTTAAAAAAAAAATCAGAAGGCTAATCCTCTGCCTGTCACATTGGCATCCCATATGGTTATCTGAGTCCTGCCTGCTCCATTTCTGATCTAGCTTCCTGGTAATGGCATGGGAAGATGGCCCAAGTCCTTGCGTCCTTGCACCAATATGAGTGAATTTGAGGAAGCTCCTGGCTCATAACTTCAAAATGGCATAGATTTGGCCCTTAGGGCCACTTTGGGAAGTGAACCAGTGGAAGGAAGACTTCTCTGTGTGTCTCTCTTACTCTCTGTAAATCTGCCTTTCAAATAAACATAGAGTAAATCTTTACATGTGTGTGTAAATCAACCTATCTAACTAGAACTGACTTAATTTTAATCAAACTCCTTTGCAGTACTGGTTCAGATTATGATTTTTCTTCTTTGAGCTGTTAATATTCTGATGTTAATATATTTTATAGAATTGAAACAAACTTACACTCCTACAATAAAAGACATTTTGTTGTGATTTAATTTCAAAAGTAGGATCTATTGTAAAAAATGTTTTATTTAGAAATTTGGGGGTGGGGCTGAACATGTGACCAGGACTCTCCACTCCACCATCTGATTGGCGGGGTGGGGACGCAGGGGTGTAGCCAGGCCTGACT
This sequence comes from Ochotona curzoniae, assembly GCF_017591425.1. Taxonomy (NCBI): domain Eukaryota; kingdom Metazoa; phylum Chordata; class Mammalia; order Lagomorpha; family Ochotonidae; genus Ochotona; species Ochotona curzoniae. The sequence goes on from NW_024465023.1 coordinate 35,355,654, forward strand.
GCTTAAAAGCAGCCAGCGACATCTTGGCTTGGACAAGACATGTGAATGGGACTCTCCACTCCACCAGCCACTTTTGACTGGTTGGGAGGTGGGGACTGGGTGAGGCTTGGCCTAACTGCTTAAAAGCAGCTGGTGTTATCTTTCCACTGTCTGCCTGGCAATGAGCTCTGGGGACTTGGGGGTGTGGAATTACTGTCTAGGGACATCCATGGATAAGCCCACCATATGTGTAGGTGAGGAATGAATCCTGAGGGACCCCCAATGACAGAGCCACTGTACTTGGAGGTAAGCAACAGGACTGAGACCTGGTGGTTTGGAGCGGAGAGACTGGAAGATCTGTATGGGTCAGTCCAATACACATGGGAATCCTGAGATGGGTTTGTTAGCACAGAACATTGCTTATCATCACATGTCAGCCCACATGAAAGCTAGGGCTGGGAGCCTGTCTAGCAAGGCTAAATCCCAGTATCTAACTGAGTGTTGGGACAGGTGATGGGTCACATTAGGTAGAGCCATGACACTAACCAGCACATGAGAGAACCTGGTCCTGGGTTAGATCTCTATGGGGAATAAATGGACACAACCTTGTAGAAATACAAGTCCTTCTGATTAGCTTAAGAGTTGGGGTGGTGATGGGCTGAGCTAGGTGTGAACATGGAACCCTCCAACACTCACAGATACTGAGGCTGTGAATAGGTTGAAGTATCCAGATGTGCATCCTAAAACAGGATGTGGGGCGGGCTGGGCTGTAGCATTCATCAACCCATACAAAGGCCAAGATGGAGGGGCAGGCTATGTCAGGCAAGGGACTAGCACCCACTGGCATGTGAGATCTGAGTCTGGGAGTGGGCCAAGTGGGGAAACTTGGGAAACTCCCCTAATGAGTCATAGCTCCTGCTGGCTAGCACGTGGTCCAGCCTGGGGGGTACACGTATGTTGGGCAAGGTATGAATTGGTTTTTGAAGGTGGCAGACAGGGCACGGCCGAGAAAACTTAGCTCACTGGCAAGTGCAGAAACTAGGCTGGACCACAGATCATTTTCTGGGCTAGGCTGTCACATCTACCGGTTTGCATGAGCCTGGGGTGGGAACAGACTGAGCAGGGCCATATTCTAGCACCCACCAGCAAGAGTTGGGACAGGAGCACAGCTGGTTCAGACAAGGCTACAGCATCCAAAGGCAAAAGCCAAGACAGGTGAGGGACCCCAGAGCTACAGTGGCTTTGAGACAGTAAATTTGCATGTGAAAAATCACAGGCTCACTCCAAGTAGTCCAACACCCATTCAACTAACGATAGTTTCTGAGAGAACAGAGAAAGGTAGGCAAGTTTTTCAAAGGGATAATATCTAAGAAGATAAAACAAACTCAGCTTTCCCTGCTATACACTCTCACAGCACTTGTGACAGCAGGTGTACGGTGTGGTGGTTATTTCCCAACCACACTCCTACCAAGCAGACAATGCTGCAGCGGCGGGGATCAGCTGAATTCTATCTCTTTCTGGAGGTAACATCCCACAGGTGGAGGGCTTAGTGTAAGTCTGCCCTTCAGAAAAAGATTGTTTTTCTTATTAATTTTCTCCCTGACTCATAGGTCACAAACTAGCATTTTGTTTGATTTTCCTTTTTCATTTCTTCAGCAACACAATGGTCATTCAATAGCATGTTATTTAACTTCATGTTGTTGTAAATTTCCTTTTTTCTCTTGTCACATACATATGTGAAGATAACACGTGGTTTGCATTTCTTTTTTTAAGATGTATTTATTTTTAGTGGAAAGTTAGATACACAGAGAGGAAGAGAGACAGAGAGAAAGATCTTCCTTATGATAATCCACTGCATGAGTGTCCACAATGGCTGGAACTGAGCTGATCTGAAGCCAGAAGTCAGGAGCCTCTTCCAGGTCTCCCACACAGGTGCAGGATCCCAAGGCTGTGTGCCATCATGAACTGCTTTCCTGCCTTTTCTGCATATGAAACTACTTAAGAAACTCCATGACTTTGAACCACTAAAACCTCTCTGACTCTTTTAAGTTTTTTTTTTTTTTTCTGGATGCTCCAACACATAAACATGATTGGTTAAAACATTGGCCACTGATGATTGGATTAATCTCTAGCACTTCTCTGTGATGGAGTTCGGAGTATAGGCTTGAAAACTTCCTATTTTGGGGCAGACGTGGTAGCCTAGTGGCTAAATCCTCACCTTGCATGCATTGGGATCCCATGTGGGCACCGGTTCTAATCCCGGCAGCTCCACTTCCCATCAAGCTCCCTGCTTGTGGCCTGGGAAAGCAGTTGAGGACAGCCCAAAGCCTTGGGACCCTGCACCCGTGTGGGAGACCTGGGAAAAATTCTTGACTCCTGGCTTCAGATTGGCGCAGCACTAGCCATTGTGCCCACTTGAGGAGTGTTTCATCAGACAGATCTTTCTCTCCGTTTTTCCTCCTTTCTGTATTTCCACTAAAAATAAATAAATCTTGAAAAAAAGAAAAAAGAAAACATCGTGTTCTCTAAGCCTGTATTGGTTGTTCTGCTGACTACTTTCATACTGAAGCTACACAGGAATTCCCAACTACCATTTGGTTCATTAGTATGCAAAAACAAAACAAAACAAAACAAAAACAAAAAAAAACCCCACAAGCACAGGAGGCACTTTGAAACACCAGCATGGAAATAAGAAACACTTAGAAATAAAACTTTGTGAAATTTCAGTACACCAAGAGTGGAATTTCTGAAGAGAGAACAAACACCTGTAAGGAAAAAGGAAGTTATCGTTGTACCTTTCTAATCGCACTAGATGCTAGCAAGCAATGACATTCTGAGTAAAAATGATTGTTTTACTTAGATTCCTATATTCTGCTATGGATTAAGTAGCTATGAAGAAGAAGACAAATATTTTGAATTTGCAAAGACTCAAAATATCTACATCTGACAAACTGTTCCTTGGAAAATTACTTGAAGATGAATTCCATCAAAACAAAACAACTCATCTAAAATAGGAAAAATGAGAGTTAAGAAACAGTAGATCCGACCAAGGAATATAAAGTAGGTGAATCCTAGGAGCAGAATTGCAACATTTGAAATGCCATGAGTCTAGAATGAAATAGATTCCAGAAAACAAATTCACAGGGAAAAAAAAGTTTCATGCAACACATACTGTTTTTCAAATTATGAACATATTTAAAATTCTAAGTTAAATTCAGCAGATTGTATGAGTATTTCCAAAACAGCTATAATATTTATGTACTCTTACAAAAACTCATTAAAAAATCATTCCCCTTGGGCCCGGTGCGATAGTGTAGTGGTTAAAGTCCTCACCTTGCATGCCTGGGGTCCCGTATGGGTGCTGATTCTAATCCAGGCAGCCCTACTTCCCATCCAGCTCCCTGCTTGTGGCTGGAAAAGCAGTCGAGGACAGCCCAAAGCCTTGGGACCCTGCACCCACGTGAGAGACCCAGAAGAGCTCCTGGCTCCTGGCACCGGCTTGGCTCAGCTCCGGCCATTGCGGATGCTTGGTGAGTGAAACATCAGATGGAAGACTTCCTGTCTCTCCTCCTCTCTGTATATCTGTCTTTCCAATAAAAATATATAAATCTTTAAAAAAAATCATCCCCCATCAGGATGTGAGTTTGAACCTAGTCGTGAGTTTGAACCTAGTCAGGACTTTGTAATTATCTCGATGTGTAGAACTGACACTGAGATTAAGTCATAAAAGCAAATCTGCAAAATTTTATGGCTTCCATAATTTTCATTGTATCCTAGTAACCTAACCACTTCGTGGGAAGGAAACCCAGAGCAAATGGGGTGCCTCCTCAAAGGCAGGCAGTATGAGGGTCCTGGAAAGACACCTATTCAAAGACTGGAGGGGAAAGCAATGGTAGTGGGAAGGGAAACCTCAATGCCTACTAAACTGTGTCCTACAATAAAGAACAAAAATGGGATGCCTGTATGTACGTTTTATGGCCAACAGCCCTAAGATTTCAGAATTTCAACTTTTTAGCTTTCAAGATATACCAGCTGATACCAAGCAAAGCATAAGCCAATTGGCTTCATGAAACCCACCCAAATGGTAGATTTATTAGCAAAACATTCAACATTGTTTTAAGTTCTGTACCAAATTGCACTGCACAATGTAACAACATTACAAAAAAGGGAAATAGAAACCATGAAAAATACAAGTTGAGAAATTCCATCACACTACACCATTTGTCTACATGGCAAATTACAGCAACTATAAAGAAAAGATGAATTGACCATGAACTTTAAAATCATTGGTGTTCAGGTGCAGGGAGGCAAGCTGCAGTTTGAAACTTCAGCCTCCCATATTAGCAGCATACTTTAAATTCCCTGCTGCCCCACTTCTGATTCAACACGCTGCTAATGTTCGTGGGAAGATTGGGGATGATGGTCCAAGTGTTTGGGCTCCTACCACCCAGGCCTGAAAGGAGCTCGAGATATTTACTTCAGCTTGGCCCAACACAGCCATGGTAATCATTTGGGGAATGAATCAGTATACTGGAGATGTCTATTTCTATCTTTCCCGCTCTATCTCTTTCACACGTCTTCTTCTTAAAAAAAAAAATAAATAAAAATCCCTAGGCAACATTGTAATACTTAATCTTGATTACATCGCAAATTTGATAAATCCTGACACTATGAAAGTATAGATGGCAGAAGTCAGAAAGTGAGGAAGAAAATGAGTGGGTAGATTTTGATGATAATTACAGAAAATTGGAAGTCAAGATAATATTTATGTTTGAGTTGAATTCTCACTTCTTTCTTTTAAATATTTATTTATTTTAGTTTTATAACGAGGAGAGACAAAGAGTGAAAGAGATCTTCCATCCACTGATTCATTCCCTAAATTGGCCACAATGGCCAAAGCTGAGTCGATCTAAAAGCCAAGATTCACGAGACTCCTCTAGATCTCCCACACAGATGCAGGATCCTAAGGACTTGGGCCATCCTCTGCTGCTCTCCCAGTCCATAATCAGGCAGCTGGGTCAGAAGTGAAGCTTCTGGGATACAAACTAGTAACTATATGGACTGTTGAAGCTTGCAAGCTGAGGATTAGCCTGTTGAGTCACTCTGACAGCCCCAAATTCTCACTTCTAATAGCAGCGATAAAAGATATTGTCCTAAACTTCATAAAGCAAGAGATCGGAAGGGAAACTAGCATGTTTTCATGGAAATGAATGTAATTACCAGAAAAACTAGTGTCAGATACAGTTAATGACTATCTCGGAGCATAGATGTTATTAACAATAGGGTAAGAGAATTGGAGTTGCATTATAATAGGTTAAGTCACTGCCTGCAGCACTGAATTTTATACGGGTGTTGGATCAAGTGTGCTTGCTACTCTTCTAATCCGGCTTCCTGATAATGGCTCTATAAAATCAATGGACAACGGCCCAAGTCTTCAGCTTCTGCATCCACATGGGAGACCAGATGAAGCTCCTAGCTTCTGGCTTCAGCCTGGCTCAATTCTAGTTGTGGTGGTCATTTTTTTAGTAACCCAGCAGATGAAAAACCCCTCTCTGTGTCTTCTATCTATATAACACTGTCTTTCAAGTCAATAAAGAAAAATTTTTTAAAAGTAGGGAATAGAACAAAATATCTGATCTAATATCTAATTTGTTAACAAATCTAAATTGACCACTTTTAATTTTACTTTTTTCTCTTATTTTTTTTAAGATGTATTGATTCACTTTTGGAAAGTCAGATTTACAGAGAGAAGGAGAGACACAGAGAAGGATTCCATTGGCTGTTTCACTCCCCAGGTGGCCACAATGGCTGGAGCTGAGAACTTTAGCCAGTAGGCTACTGCTCCAGGCCCTCTTTTTTTAAAAATTTTTTTTAAGATGGCATTGGGTTAAGATCATTGTACAAATGCAATTATTAATTTAGCCTTTCCACTTCTACACATGTGTATACAATCCTGGAGAAAAGCAAGTAGGGGAATAGACTAGAAATTTAAGAATTTTTACTAGGTGAATTTGGAAATCATTATTTAAATGGGGTCTTTAAATTACCACATACAATTAAAATGTTTAGCACGGCTGAAATAAGCAAACTATGATTTAAATCTATCATCTACTTACCTACCTATTTAGTGGCATTTATAAGAATAAATGCAGATGTGAGAAAGAGAACAAATTCAATTTTGTCTGGAACACTCTAGGATAGCTGCCAGCCCAGTGGTCTCTTGCTTTCTGATAATTTAGCATTTCCTTCAAATCAGCATTTTTTGCAACATACCTACTATGTATTAAAAATTAAGGAAATGGATTGCTCTATATTACTCTCATTTCATCAAATTTAAATGTTGTTAATAGTTCCAGGAAGATCTAACCTAATCATCAAACCACCAACTTCCCACTGTTCCCCAAAAGTGTCTATATAGCAAATATATCCAGTTCAGGAAATTTCCTTGTATTTAATTGTCATACTGCTTTTTTAGAATAGTTGAACCAGTTTCTTGGCTTTACTTTTCATCAGACTTTTGAGGATTACACACCACATTTCTTGTGTAGAAACTCTTTCTGTTTGATTTTGATAGGGTCTTACTAATAAATTGTGCATCTTTGGCAGGAATGCCACTGAAGTGATGCTGAGTTCTCATTACATCCTATGAGGCTAGTGTGCAATTTCTAGAGCTTTTGTAAATGAAATTAAATAAGTATAGTATGTGTACTTTATTGTCCAACATTTCACTCACAGTAATTTTGAGATATGTCTATTTTGGTGTATATATCAACAGTTTATTATTTCGATGGTTGGTAGTATTTCACTATGCAGTTATAGCAGTTTGCTTACCAGTATGCCTCCTGATGGATACTTAGGCTGTTGCCAGTTTTAGGCTATTACAAATAAAATTGCTATGAACAACAGAAACAACAAGATAGAATAGAGTAAGGGACAAATGTACTTTGGTTTCTCTTTCCATATTGTGTAACTTTTCAATCATTTACATTATCTATCTAATAAGTTTTGAAAAAAAGAGGTGAACTTTCATCACAGAAAAAAATGACAGGCCCCAAATTACTACCTATTGATATTAACCCTGAATGTAAATGGATTAAACTTATTCAATCAAGTATCATAGATTAGCATACTGGATCAAAAAACAAAACCTATTTAACTATTGCCTACAGGAGACACATCTCACCAACAAGATATATGGAAACTGAAAGTTAAAGGATGAAAAAAGATACTCCAGGATAATGGAAAGGGAAAAGGAACTGATATAGCCGTTCTTATAAACAGATAATATAGACTTTGACATGAAAAACATTGAGATGAAGAAGGACAGCACACAACGATAAAAGGATCTATTCAGCAAGAAGAGATTACCTTACTAGTTTTTTATGATGTTTTATTTTTTCATCTCTAATCCCACTTTTTTTTTTTTGTTGCTTTTGTTTGCTTGTCTGGCTAAAAGTTTATTTTGCTCATCTTTTTAAAAAAAATGACTCTTTCTTATTGCAATTTGTTTCAATTGCATTTATTTTTGCTGTGATTTTATCATTTCTTGCATCCTGTTCATTTTTAAAAATAAGTCCTTGAAATCCATTATTATCAATATTTTTGTTACATCTAATGGATTCGATATTTTCATTTTTTCAAAAAAACGGTTTTTTTTCTTATTAAGTTCCTTGGTGGCACATTGGTCATACTGTACAATCATTTCTCTCTTTTACTTCTTCAGCAACACATTGGTCGCTCAGTAACACGTTATTTAACTTCATGCTGTTGTAAATTTTTCTTTCTGTTATTGATTTTGCTTTGTGCTTTGCGTTTATGGTGATGAATATTAGCTGTGTAATAAAGACTAGCATATTGGGAAAATCAAGATGGCCAAAGAGGGTAAGGGCACGTTTAAACAGATGGGGAAATATTAGTCAGTGTGAAGCAGAGAGGGCACATTCCAGGAAATAGAAGAGGACAGAACAACAGGAGAGGGGTACCCGAAGACTGACAGACACAGGAAAGCTACGTAGATAAAACGATGTGGTGTTGCGGTGACTAATACCCCAGTGACATTCAGCGAGCAGTGATCCGAACTGCACCGGCAGCAGGAACTACACCAGCAACCAGGTGAGAATGCACGTCTACCAGGATAATGTACCCAGCAAAACTTTTCTTTTTTTTTTTTTTTTTGAAAATGAAATAAAATTCTTCCACAGTAAAGAAAAATTGAAAGAATATGCCTCTTCCAAACCTGCCCTACAAAGGATACTTAAAGATGTTCTCTTGACAGAAAAAGGAATAGCGCCCACCAAAACCAAAGGCAAATGCCAAGAACATCCCAGTAAAATAACAACAGCAGACTAAATCAATGAACAACCCATTGCTAAAATGACAGGACCAAATTACCACCCATTCATACCAACCCTGAACGTAAACATCTTAAACTCATCAATCAAACGTCATAAATTAGTAGACTGGATTAAAAAACAAAATCCATCTATTTGTTGCATACAGGAAACATATCTCACCAACAAAGATCAGCCCAAACTGTATCTCATAGATTTTTATTTATTTTTTAATTTCACCTATTCAAAACACTTTCTTCTGATTATTTTCTTCAGTGACTCATAGATCCTACAGTAGCATCATTTCCTTCAAGAAGGTTCCTGGTTAATCATTCAGTAACATGTTATTTAACTTCATTGTTTTGCTAATTTCTTTTTTTTTCTTCCTGTTGCAACTCTGTTTCCAAATCAATGCTAGACTTCCAATGAAACTGTTAAATATGTGTTGACAATAGGATGCTGGACTCTGCCATTGTTGATACCTATAAAGTCAGGATACACTTAAATAGCAGAATGATGGGCTTATGACTGCTATTGAAGAACTATACTATTGTAATAATATGTGTGAAATTAGTGGCAGAGGGTGGAGGGAAAATCTCTGAGCCTGTGGAATCACATCATTAAATAAATAAATTAATTAAATTAAATAAATGGAAAAAGACATTAGAAGATGGAAAAAGTTACAATGTTCCTAGAGAGAGAGAGAGAGACAGAGTGATCTTCCATCTGATGATTCATTCCCCAAATGGTTGCATTGGCCAAGGCTGGGCCATGATGAAACCAAAAGCCAGGGGATGTTTCTGAGTCTCCCAAGTACTTGTGCCATCTTCTGCTGCTTTTCCAGGCACATTAGCAGGGAGCAGAATCAGAAGTGGAGCACTGGACTCTAACCAGTGCTGCAAGCACGCTTTTACCTGACACACCACAGTGTCAGACCCGGGTGATTATTTCTAATGAATATATTCCTCAATAATTGAAAAGTCATATACTGAAGGGAGGAAAAAGATTAATCGGGATAAAATGTTTTCATTGCTTGAAACCACGTGTTCGTGTTTATTTGAAACTTGAATGAAGAGAAATTTATAATACAAAACTAAGCAATACATTTCATCAATCTGTAGAGAAGCAAGTAAACATGCATTTTATATTAAACAAAGCCAATTGGTGAATACCCTATACTATTTGAAGAATATGTGTTGATATACTTCAGTTCATAGTTTCATGTTCATCAGTGGGGTTTAAGTCATGAGTCAACCTATATAAAGCAAGATTAATTTTCATTATTGAAAAAAAGATAATAATAAATGGATAAATATGAGTGTGATAAAGCTTATGAACATAAACAATATAAAAGATATAAAAATATAGAAGTTATGTAAAATATTTCCCATATTAATACTTGTAGCATTTGAAATGCAGTCTTTGTATTCTTGCTGAGTAAAATTAATCTGCCTATGGATGTAGTGATTGATAAAGGAAGCTAAATTAGCAGGAAATTTCTACAGTAAAAGTTACTTGGTCCTATGTGTCTTGTGTCCCGGATAGCATACAATGCCAGGTAACAGGCTTAGCAATTAAGTGAAGGAAGGGAACTGGCTTCATCGTTATCAATCTTGACTCTTTTAGCTAAGTCAGCATAGAGTTGACTAATGGTTTCCTTTTTCCCAGTCTTATTATGAAAAAAGATATTTAATACTATTCTTGGCACATGTTGCTGACAAATCATAAAGTCTAACTTTCCAAGGGACTATAAATGTCGCGAGGGAGGAAATGCGTTGGAGTGCCGCAGCAGTAGTCACGGAGAAGATAATATCAATAAGCGGGAAAATCACTGAGAAGCAGTAGTAATGCGGATTCTTGCTTTCACTTATTTGTTTTCGTCATTTGTCTTAACAGGCAAAGATATCACATGCAAAACTATTGATACGTTACAAATGATTAAATTTGGAAGTACAAAACAATAATAAAGAAGAATGAGGAAGTAGGGAGGAGAAAAATAAACGATGGTTAAATTAATCTACCTATTATTTTCTAGTACTACTTACCTGTCAGGCTGAGACTATTCTTGCCTTTTGTCTTTATTTCCAGACACATTCTAAAGAGTATACTGGTGCTGGGAATATTGGATCTCTGCAGGCAGAAGTATGAAATAAAACCTCTGCCTTATACCTTATTCAAAAATCAACTTAAAATGGATCAAGGATCTAAATCTACAACCTAATAGCATCAAATTAACACAGGAAAACTCTACCAAGACATAGGGATAGACAAAATCTTCTTGGAAAAGACTCTAGAGGCACAGACAGTTAAAGAAAAACAGATACATAAAATTACTTTAAGCTAAAAAGTTTCTGCATTGCAAAGGAAACCATAACTGAAGTAAAGAGGCAGCAACAAAACAAAAGAAAATATTTCCCAGCTATGAAACTGGAAAAAATTAATAAATTCAACAATAACAACATAAACAACTATAGTATAGTTCTTCATACACAGTTATGTGTCCATCATTGTTGGCATTATTAGTTGAAAAGTCAGGTTAAACTTCTTGAAAGTTGTCTGATGTTGTGAAGGAAGGAAATACATTTGGGCGATGTACCAATTAGTATTCTGAGTCATTATGAAATGTAATAGCTAGAACTGGGAACTTCTTTATCCCCTAAATAAGAGCAATAACAAAAACAAGATGATTTTTTGTGAAAGTATGACCACTTGTCTTTTACAGAAGACTAAGATTATCTAATATCTCACAGGAAGTAGTAACGTAAATTCAAGCCCATGATCTAATGGTTTCCCAGGCCATTAGCATAGAGTTGGGTCTGAAATAGAGCATCTGGGATAACCATCTCGCATTTGGGAGACTGGCATCATGTTTGACCACTATATCAGCCCTAGTAATTAATCTCTTCTGTTTTGGGTTGATGATGGTGATGATGATTATTATTATTAGTGGTTTCCCTGCATGTTTTCTACTTAAATCCATCATTAATTTTTAGACTGGTGGGTCTACTCTTTCTTTTCAGGTTTTTTCCCACTGGGTTGGGATGCCATTTATCTTCTTTGTAAAAGGATACAGTGGACACAGCCAATTTGAATGCTGAACCTTGATTTGCAGATAGCAATCTATTTTTTTAGCTGTTTTGAGTATAATTGAAATGAATTGACCTTATTATAAGCAATGCATCTATTCTTCAATTTTATCACTCTTTTGGCACAAATTAGGAGATTGATCTAAATTTTCACTAAAATCTAAAATCAATTTCTTTAATGGAATGTCTTATAAAATGTCATTGCAGTTAAAGGAATGTTGCTTTCTTCTATGGAGTAAAAGGCTTAATCTTCTTAATCGAAATCCTGTGCCTCAAAGCCAATGTGAGCCAGCAGACCTCTCTTTGGAATGGCAGCATTCCAACTTTTGCAGTAATTTTCCAAGTATCTTACTTTTTGTCAAAAAAAAAATAGCTGTTTACTATAAATCACCAGAGTGTTAAGAACTTTTGACCTGCAGGTCTCATAGTTGTGGATGAGAGACTAAGAGGTCATGACATATGACTTCTGGGTACTTCCTTCCAGACTCAGCTATGACATAGCAAGTAGAAGATACATATCCATTTTCTATTAAATTTTCTGTAACACGACCTGTAGATCTGAAGGTCTCTTGGATGAGACAGCAATACCTAATGCTTCCGAAACCATTTTATGGCAATGAGAAGTAATGAAACTGAACAGTCCACATAGGGATGATTTTGGAAAAAAAGAAGCCTAAATTATATTATAGTGAATTCTTTGAGAATTTGCAGAAACTCTAATACTGTCTACTAGCAAGCTGTTTTGTTATTTGAGATAAGGAATATCTATTTGTTTAAATCCAATTTGTTATAACTTATAGACAATTCCTGGTAGATATGAAGAGATGCAGAAGAGTGAATGCAGAAGAACTGAAGTTTCAGGGACAGAAAAATTGATTAGGAGCAAATACTCTCTAAAAGTCTGTATTTAGGTGTATCTCAATATCCTAAATTGTATTCTGGTATTCTATCAAACCATGGAAAAGGATAGATTCAGTACCAAAAAGTACTTTGGTATCAAAGTACAAGTGGATGGATTTTTTGGCTGAAAAGCTCTTTAACAAAAGCAGTTTGAAATGCCAAGAAAGAAACTAGATCTGTGATTAATAAGCATACATAAAATTTGTTCTTGATGGGTGACCCAAAGGCACTATGTGCAAATAAAATTAAAAGAGCAAGTAGATTTTTTAAAATCCTGAAATTAGAAAGTAAAATGTGTTCTAAGGCCATAACGTTCTTTTACTACGAATCAGAATCTTAAGTGGCTTTCTAGTGGATATTTGGGACACTTTCTCATGTTGTTAGAGACAATAGCATCTCTAACAAGGCCCCTAGAAGCCTACCGAATGCTAATTATTTCTGATGAAATGCAGAATAATCAAAATTCTTCCTCACTTATTTTCAAGGCTTATTTAATATACCAATAAAAACTCACAAATATTGGAAGTGATTAGTAGTTTTCATATAATAGGTGTAGGATTTAATATTTTGCGTAATATTTCCCCCATTGGCTCTATTCAGAAATACACCTGCATTTCTTTGATTGCTATTGTTACTATCACTACTTTCAATCAAGAAAAAAGGCAGAAGTCATTCCTGTAGGCTTTTCCTTTTAAGTTTTCCTTAAAAGATCGGCAACAAAAGGACAACATGACTAACTAAACTGGGTGAAAAGCAAAAATTGTTCACCTTTATTTCCTAAACTTTTGTACTTTGGCATATATGTCCAGGCTTATTCACAAGGGTAAAGAATTAGGACTTCTCTGCCCCCAGAAAAGCTTACAAATAATAGATTTTTCCATTTCACAAATAACTTGAAATTTTCATTATAAAAGGTTGCCTTAACCTCAGTATCATCTTGACTCAAGTGCATTTGGTCATTCTTTTGAATCTGTAGGGCTTCTTATCAGATGTTCATCATTCTGAGTCACTGGGAGTGTTCCACCCTCAATTACAAAAGGCATCTATTGTACAGGTGACAGGATGGTGGATGTGTAATGTCATGTAATAAATAACACCCAAAATTTTAGACCCTCTGCTTTCCTCTTAAGCTATATCATCAGATACAGCTAACACCTGTACTGGATTGCAAAGGGAAAGAAAAGTTGTGAAAAGAGAGTCCAAACAATCATAAGAAATAGATCACAAAAAAATATAGACTTACTGGAAACATCTCTTTTCAGATTACTTATAATGAATAAAGACAAATTGGTTGGTTGAAACTTGATTGCTTCTGTTGAAACTAGTTGCCAAGATTTAGCAATACTAAGTATTTCTGAAACGTAATGTCCTATTTGTTTTCCCTGAACAATGTTTTGTTAAATCAAAATCATAATGATAGAAAATTCTATAACCTTGTGCTACTACTTAATAAGCCTATACACACACACAATCTTCTGGAGTGTTAGCACACTAAAAGATTATATTTGAAATAATAAAAGAGGAGCTAATGATGGAGATAGACAAGTTACTAAAAGGCACAATGATAAGACTTTCATAGAAAAAGGAAATTAAAAGTTAAGTCCATTTTAATAGAAAAAAATTAAAAATCCATGAAGAATATTATTTTGAAAATATGTATTTCCATGGACATTTTGAAAGCAAATCATACAACTAATAATCTCTTTATAGGAAATTAGTAAACAGTTCAGATCTAGTCACATATGAAAGAGAGAGAGAGAGCTTCCATCCACTTCACTTCCCAAATGCTTGCAATGGCTCAGGCAAAGCCAAGCCAAAGCTTGGAGATAACAACTCAATCCAGTTATCCCATGAGATTTAGCAGGGCTCGAACTATTGAGGCTACACCTGATCCATCCCAGAATGTGCATTAGCACCAACCTGGAATTGAGAGTGCACCAAGAGTCAAATTCAGGTGTTCCAATACGTGCAGTCACACCAACCAGTGTTGTAATTACCAAGCCAAACACCTCCCCAACAACTTTTCTTTTTTACTTTTAGACACATTTCTTAAATTGATAAACATTAACGCAATAGTAAAAATAATCATGCAAACAAATAAGCATGTCTCCTTGACCTAAAAGATGAGTCGATGTAGCAAACCTAAAATGCACTACTGGGGAAAAAAGTGAACTTTTCTATCCCTTCCTGCATTTATATTCCTTTCATGTCACAATTTATTTTTTTTAAAGATTAATTTGTTTATTTGAAATGGCAAGTGACAGAAATGAAAGACTGAGGGAGATTTAACTTATATCTAAACTTTCACTCCCCTTAACTGTCCACAGCATCCAGCGTTAGGTCAGACAGAAGTTAGGAGCTGAGAATTACATTCTGGTTTCCCAAGGTGGTGAAAGGAACTGAACATCTTGGACCAAATTCTATTGCCTCACAGGCTCATTAGAAGGAAGCTGGATTGGCAGCATCCTAGCAGGAACTTAAACAACTAGGATGCTGGTGTTCCAAATGTTTGCTTAATTTGCTGCACCACAACTTCCACACCATGGCATATTTTCCTAGAAATTTATGTTTATACGAGGACTTTAATACTATCTGGACACTAGTATTAGCAATTTTTCAAATTTTTAATTAATCAATACAATTAAAAACCAAACGGCATGTTCCATAATACAGAAGAAGGAGAGTTATGGCACCTACCAGCTTAACAAATATGAGTAATTAGTATCTTTGAATGTTTCTTCCTCTAGAAATGTTAATAATGTAATTTACACGAACACTATTAAGTTTAAACATGCTAATATTTGTACTTGCAGTAAGCATTCAATAAGTTTACTGTGATTTTAGATAATCAGATAATTGAATAACGAGAGAAATCTGCTCCTTTGCTTTTGATAAATATGTTAAATTTATGACAATTAATCAAACATAATTAAACTCAGATCATGGGTTTATTTTAGAGTGATATAATAGCCAAAGCTTTATTAGGAAGAAAGGATATGGAAATAAAAGTAAAGGCAAAAAAAAAAACACTTACTATTGACATTACTAAATAAAGTTTCAAATATGTTTATATTACTTTAGATTGTATATCTCATGGCTTCAAATATTCTTTTCATTAGGGGTAAATTCTATCCATATTTAGGGGAAAAGTGCTGAACTTTATGTTAAAAATAGTTGAGGTGGGGCCTGGCGCAGTAGCTTAGTGGTTAAAGTCCTTGCCTTGCATGTGCCAGGATCCCATGTGGGAGCCAGTTCTAATCCTGGCAGCTCCACTTCCCATCAAGCTCCCTGCTTGTGGCCTGGGAAAGCAGTCGAGGACGGCCCAAAGCCTTGGGACCCTGCACCCGCGTGGGAGACCAGGAAGAGCTCCTGGCTCCTGGCTTCAGATCGTCACAGCACTGGCCATTGCAGTCACTCTGGGAGTGAAGCATCGGACAGAAGATCTTCCTCTCTGTCTCTCCTTCTCTCTGTATATCCACCTTTCCAATAAAAATAAATCTTTTAAAAATTTTTTTAAAATAAAAAAATAGTTGAGGCTAGGTTTGAAGCATCACAAGAGTATAACAGAGCTCAAATCAAATGACATGTAGTAAAAGTGAAGTTCTAAATCAAAGAATAAATGCAGTTTCATAGCTTTAGACATTACGGTGGAGGGAGAAGAGGAATCCTTACATATACAAAATTGTATCATAGAAAATAGTAACAATAAAAAAATTTAAAAGACATACGGTGGGAATGTATAGCAAGGTCTATATCTCTACTTACTGTGGATTCATTCCTCAAAGTCACATTTGATAACAGATTTGTGGCAATTAATCTAATTATATTATAAACTATCAGACTGGAAGCTCCTCACACCTTTTGCCCTGGTTACCGTATGTCAACAAATAAGCAGGGCTGAGCCCACAGAGGATGTGTCCACAGCATGACAGGCCTAAGGAAAGGTTTAAAGATACAGTATCTTGAAAATAAATAATACCTGAGAATTCAACATTCTAAAACTTTCTAATTTATACTATTAGAGACGGTACGTATTCTGCATACATTGTAAGAATAGAATTGCAATAATCTTCATTTATAGCTTAGGAGCTTTTTAATGTATTATTTGGTGTAGACTGGAAGGCAAAATTAGCTAACATTATTGAGTTATGTATGAAGAACTATGTTAGAAATGGACTTTTGTTGTAACAAATAAGATGACACAGGGTATGCTCATGTCCCATTTCGGAGTACCTAGATTTGATCTCCAGCTTAGTAGGCAGTGGTAATGGCTCAGGTAATTGAGATCCTACCACCTATGGGGAAACCTACGTTGAATTCTTCACCCTAAGTTTGGGGCCATGCCAAGCCTGACCAATACAGGTGTTTGGGGAATGAACAAGTGATTTCATGTTGACTTAAATTTTTTCTTCTAAGATTTTTTATATAATTTAGAACTTCAATTTTAAGTTGTGGTTATTTTTTCCATGTTTTATTCTATTATTTGTTTATTTACTTGTCTTCAATTTTATTTTTGATGATGTTTACATACTTGATCAGCATGGGAATGGTGGCACAGAATTAGCAGAAATGGGTGAGATCATTGTTTCAAACTTTCATTTTCTTCCTCCTGCATGTGGGGGAAGAGGAGAGATAAAGAGAGAAGCCACACCCAACCTCCCAACTCCCTCAGTATCCAGGGATGAGGCATAGGTACCCAGCATCATCCCTGGGTCCCTGATGTAAAGCGTGCTCTGAGGGTTCTGCTTATGTGCTTTGAATAGTTCTGAAATGCCAGCAGTCTCACTGATCCAAGGATGAGGAAATTCTTCCAAGGTGCATTGGCTGACATAGTCCACCTTAGAGTCTCCATTTGCCCAGATAGTTGCTGTCAATGCTTGGCTGGAGTAGTTGTCCAATATGTTCTGCCCTCCTTCCTCTGCTATGGTACCAAATGACCTCTGCAGGACCCAATGGGCTACCATATCCTCCATGTGCATCTGGGTATGTCATACCCTGTTCTGGCTTAGCCAGTGAAGAGACCCAGTTCTGACACATGCACTCCATGGTGAGACCACGGATCCTGTGACTGTCCCCATGGTTCAGTTTCTGAGATCAGTGGCTCAGTTGGGGGAATCCCATAGAAAACAGTCTGAAGCCATACCAGATCTGACTCTTGTGTGCGCTTCCCCACACAGGGTCCCATCTATCCGTCACCCACATCTGCCTGCACACACACACTTGTAGTTGCAATTGCTGGGTCAGTTCTGTCTCCATCCCTGTCTCTTAAATAAACCAATGGATGCTGTGGCCCAGACCATCCCTATCTTCCACGAACTTGGCCCTCACATACACTAGTTGGAGTTGTAGTCTAGTCAGAATGACCCCCAATAATCCCCACAATGCCAGCCGCTAGCCCGGATTCCTGTGTTTCTCAGTACATACAGCAGACTGATCCAGTCTGTACAACATCCAATTCAACTGTCATTCACATTGGCAGGTGTTGAAGTCTAGCTCAACCCAACTAACCCCACTATCCAACCCATACTCATGCTGGTGGGTGCCACTGCTTGTCTAGCCAAACCTGTCCCATCCCTGGTTCTCAAGTTCACCAGTAGGAGTTGCAGTCTATCAGAGGTGCCCAAAGTTTCCCTAATGGGCCACTCCAGTCACAGATCTTCCATTCTCCAGGGGGTTCTGCAGTCTAGCTCCAGCACTTGCTAGCCAATGCTGTGGCAAAGCCCAACCAGCCTGCACTTACTCTGGCTCATGACTACACCAGTGGATACCAGTTTGTCAGCCCAGACTGGATCTCCCTCTAACCCAATTCACATGCAGGCCAACAGGTGTTGTGTCCCTTCCTGGCCTTGTCTGCCCCTAGTCATGCTCACCTGTGGGAGCAGTGGCCCAGCAGGGGGGGACTCCCACAGCCCCCAACTGGGATTGCACCTTCCTCTTCCTGAGTCTCACGTGTGTTGGTGGGTGCTACAGCTTGGTCTGGCATACCTGGTCTGACCTCGACATTTGCTGATAGGGGCTGCCGTCTTGCTCAACCCAATCTACCTCCATTTCCAGCTCATGCTGGTGGGTGCTGCAGCCTAGCTCAGCCCAGTCCAGCCAGCCCCCAGTCCTGGCTCTAACGTGAACCAGCTGGCGTTGTGACCTGATCCAGCTTGTCCTGCACTCTGTCCTGGTTCTCAGATCTGCCCATGCATGTCATGAACTGACTCAGCCTGGCCCACCTAAGGATCCGACCTACAAGCGTGCCAGCAGGTACTGTAACCTGGCTTGGTCTGGGTTGCACCCAACCTTGGTTCTTGTGCTCACCTGCAGGGGTTGCATCCTGACAAAGGAGTTCCCCAAGTACCTGTATCAGGTCTCCTCCGAGTGACAGGTCTTGTGCACACTGGTGAGTCCTTAGCCCAGACTGATTCAGTCCATTTTCCGTTCTGGCAGGAATAGTAGCCTTGCCCAATGGGCCCAAAACCATTCTGGTTCATACTGTTGAGTGTTAAAGCCCAGCTACACTTTGTACATGTCCAGACACAGCTCTCATGTGGTTCAGCCAGAGCTGAGACCTAGCCCAGGCCATCCTACACCACCCTGACTTTCATGAGCATCAGTGGTTGCTGGAGTCTTGCCCAGTCTGGCACATCACAGAACCAGTCCACACCCATGCTAAGGAACATTACAGCCATGTCCAGCCCAGGTTGTCAGCTCCATTCTGGTTCTTGTGCTCACCAGTGGGAACTACAACCCAAATGTGGCATTACCTTAGTTCCCCAACCAAGTCTTTTCCCACCCACAGATCTTGTGTATGCCAATGGTTACTCAGACCCAACTCAGCATAGTATATCCCCAGTCATGGCCTTTGCCATTGGGTGCTGAAGCCTGACCTGTCCTGGCCCACTCCCAATCCCAAATTTTGCTGGTAGGCATTGCAGCCTAACCTTGTCCAGTCTGCTCCCATCTCTGGCTCATGAAAACTGCTAGGCTCAATAGCCTAGCCCAGTTTGACCTGCGCTCTATCCTAGCTCCTACATATTGCCACTGGGCTAATTTTTGGTCTCACCCTGCTGGTTCCACCAACCTCCAGCACCAACCCACACACTTGCCAACAGGTGGAGCTACCTTGTCCAGCTTGACCAAGACCCAGACCTGAATCATATGCTTACCAGTTGGAGCTATGTTCCCTCAGGAGAGTGCCCCAAGTTGTCCCACCAGATCCACTCCTAGACCTAGATATTACATATGCTGGTGGGTGCTAAGCCCGTATCTGGCATAGTCTGACTCCTTCACCCGGCCTTTGTATGAGCTGGTGAATGTTGTGGCCTGGCCCACCTCACAGACTTATCTTGGGTGTGCTTGTACGTGCTGCAGCCTGGACTAGTCTGGCCTGCCCCTAGACCCAGTACCAATGAGTGTTAGAGGGTTCTATGGTAATGCCTAGCTCAGCCCATCACCATCCCCAAGTCTTCAACAAACCAGTAGAAGTTTCAGTTCCACAAGGATGGACCCACGTATCACCCACAGAATCTGCCCCCAGACCTGGTTCTCTCATGGGCTGTTTAGTGTCATGGCCTAGCCTAACATTTCTTGTCCCTTGTTTCAATTCTCAATGGAGGGTACTGTGATCTAGCCCTACCAGGTAGGCCCCTAGCCTTAGCGTTAGTGTATGCTGGTGAGGGGTGGTCTGCAGTGATTCATGCTAAATACCCTATATCAGGTCTCCCATGTGGGCTTGTACATCAATCTGACCCATAAAGGTCCCCCAACTACCCCCCATAAACCACTTAGTCTCGGCCCCCTCACCTTATTGATGGGTATTCCTCAAAGTTCATTCCTCACCTATAACATACTCTCTCAGTGGCCGACCCTCCTGTACCTCCCTTCTCCCCTTTCATTGATAAGTCCACAGTCCCAGTGCAAGGTAGTGCTTGGGTTCCCCACCCCAGACTTTAAAAACCTGGTCTTCCCATGGAGTAGTGTCATGGTCTGGAGCTCTGCCTGCCCACTAGTGTCCCAAGGTCCTGACACTGTGCTGGCCTGGGGCCTTACCCCTCCACACACTCAAGTTGCAGACCTGTGCAAAGTTCTTCAAGTCCATTCCACCAGGACACCAAGCCAGTAAACTAACCTAGGACACTCCCCTCTCCTTCCACCACCCTGCCCAGGAGCAAGCATGTGGGGAAATCCCCAGGCTCACTTTGCCTGTCTGGAAGTGAACTCCGAGGTCCCCACATGCCCCTGCTGGCACCATTCCCCAGGACCCCTGCAAGCCTGCACCTGCATGCCCCCATTAACCAGCTGCACTCATACACCCCTGATTCAAGTGGTGGTGGGCTGCCTCACAGAGCAGGTCCAGTACAAATGGCCAAGATGTGTGTTTTATAAATAACTTCAGTTACATTCTTTTTAAAGATTTTATCATCATCATCATCATTTATTGGAAAGGCAGATATAGAGAAGGAGGAACAGATATAAATATCATTTATTTGTGGGTTCACTTCCCAAGTGGCCACAATGACCAGAGCTCAGCTGATCTGAAACCAGGAGCTTTTTCTGAGTCTCCCACACAGGTATAGTTACCCAAGGCCTTAAGCATCCTCTACTGCTTTCCCAGACCAAAGCGGGAAGGTGGATGGGAAATGGAGCAGCTAGGAAATGAACCGTCACCCATATGGGATCCCAGTGTATGCAAGGCTAAGATTTAGCCACTAGACTATCATGCTGGGCCCACTTTAATTTTTTATATATGTATATCCAGTCAGTAAGACAGTTCCCAACTTTGTTGTCTTGGTCCTTTTGTAGAAAATCATTTTTGTAAATCCAAATGTTCATTTCTGATAGATTCTATCCTATTAATCTATATGTGTGCCCTTAAGCCAATACTAAACTATTTTAATCAGTATAGCCTTGTAGTAAATATTTTTAAGAGATTTATTTTTATTGAAAAGAAAGATATACAGAGAGGAGAGACAGAAAGAAAGATCCTCTGACCATTGATTCACTCCCCAAGCAGCAGGAGCTGAGCTGATCCAAAGCCAGGAGCCACTTCCGGGTCTCCCACGTGGGTGTAGGGTCCCAAGGCTTTGGGCCATCCTTGACTGCTTTTCCAGGCCACAAGCAGGGAGCTGGATGGGAAGCAGGGCTGCCAGGATTAGAACTGGCATCCTTATGAGATTCCAGCGTGTGCAAGGCAAGGACTTTAGCTGCTAGGCTACGGCACCAGGCCCTGCAGTAAAGTTTCGAAATTGGAAAATGTGAGTCAACTTTGTTTATCTTGAATATTCTTTATTGGTGTAATTCCGTAATTTGCATGTGAATTACAAAAAATGTTAGTTTCTCTAAGAAAGAAAGCTAAAATTATGAGACATTATGTTGACTGTATTTATTTTTGCCAAATTAACAATATTGCCAAATTAGCAATACCATTGGGTTCCTTTCTATTTCCTTAAGTATTTTTTTTAAATTGTTTATTTTGTATTAACAATGTTTTGTCATTCTCAGGGTGTAATTTCCAAATCTTTGTCTAAATAATCCTAAGTGTCTTATTGTTTTAATGACATTGCAAATTGAATTATTAAAAATTCAATAGACTGTTCATAGCCACAGAACAGGAAAAAGATGAATATTTTATATTGTTTTGTATCTTGTAAATGTGCTAAAAATTTTTGTATTCATAGTAGCTTAAAGTAGATTCTTTAGGAATTTTTATATACAAAAACATATCATGGGTTAGTAGATGTATTTCTTCTTTCCTATTCTGTATGTATGTTTTTTTTTCTGCCTAACTCCCTTGCAAATATGCTTCAGTATGGTGTTGAAAAGAACTAAGAAGATATAGGACGGTGTTACTCTTGACGTCATAAGGAAATTTCTCCATCAAGTATAATGCTAACTTTGCTCTGTGACATGTTAGACAATTCCCACTTTCCTGGTTTTTTGGGTGTTTTCATCCTGAAGGTGCGCTAAGTTTTATCAGTTTTCTTTTCTGTATCTGTTGAGAGAACTGTGCATTTGTCTGTTTTCGTTTTCCCCTTTGTTTATATGGTATATTATTTTAATTGATTTGTTAGATGCCAAATCAACTTTATGTTCCCGAGAAGAATCCAATTTAGCCATTGCATAAAATCCTTTTTTAAACTATTCTTTAATAGAGTTGCCACTATTTTGTTGAGAAATTTGTTATCTGTGTTTATATGATGTCTGAATCTATAGTTTTCTTGTAATGCTTTTGTCTTGTTTTGGTATTAGTCTTACATAACATAAATTTTGAAATTTTTCTCCCCTTCCATTTGGGGAGATTTTGTGAGAAATTGGCATCTGTTCTTCCTTTAAATGTTTGGTAAAATAAAATAAAATAAAATAAAATAAAATAAAATAAAACAAAGCACCATGGAGAAAATATTGTCTCGGCAGAATGCTGCCTTGTTACTACCAGGGTTAAAGTGAAAATTCATTCTCTGCAAGGACCTCTGCTGACATCACGCTTCTGTGTGAGGCTAGGACCATTTCTAGCCTCTCTATCACCCAATCAGGGATTTAGGGGGAAATGAACTTAAATCAAGGGACTCACCAACATATCATGGGCTGGTTTCCAAGGTCCCTAGCATCCCTTCTGTCTTCTTTCCACATTTCACAATCTCTTATATCTATTTTGCATATAACCTTCAGAATTTCTACTTCCATCCACTCTGAAGAGAAAGTATATTAGATTAGAAGTATTTGAACCTGATTCTGAGCTGAGTCTGTTTGCTGCATTATTTAGCTATCTTTAATGTACTTTTTTTACAGAATGGTTCTCCCATCCCATCGGTTTCATAGAATCAACATTTTGGAAAGACAGGGCCATATCCCTTCCAAAATGTTGAGATGTTATTCTGAAGTTGCTGGGGTTTTTTCTTTCCAATGTCCTTTAGCTTGATCCTCCATACTCCTGAGTTCTGTTAACTGGAAGATAGGTCTAGAGGCTTGGTCAAATCTTTTATAGACAATTTTATTATTTATTTATTTGAAAAGCAAAACAACAGATAGCAGGGAAGAGACAGGGTAATGAAGGGATACTTCATTTGCTGGTTGACTCCCCAAATGGCTGCAATAGAAGGATCTAGGACAGGCCAAAGTGACATCGTGATATTATGACATTGTGACAAGGGTCCATGCATTTGGGTCATCTTTCTCTGCCTTCCCAGGCACAGTAGTAGGTATTTGGCTTGGGAGCAAAACACCTGGAATTGTAGATGACACTCAGACATGGGATGTCAGTGTCGCAAACAATGACTTAAACAGCTGTGCCACAACAGCAGTCCCTAGACACTAATTTTTTTTAAAAAAATACTTGGTTATTTTGAAAGTCTAAGTTAGACATAGAGAGACAAAAGAAAGAGGCCTTGCATCTGCTGGTTCACTCCTGAGATAGTCACAGTGGAAAGCCCTGAGCCACAGCTAGAAGCTTCATCTGGTCACCCACATGGGTGTAACAGACCAAACACTTGAGTCATTTTTTGTTGCTTTCTCACATGTATTAGCAGGAAGCTGAATCAGAAGTGGAGCAGCCAGGATGAGAATCAGCATCCAAATGGGAAGTTAGGCAGTGGCCCAACCTGCTTTATCACAGTGCTGGGCCCTAGGCACTTCATTTTTTTTTATGTGGAAATTATTCTAAATATGACCAGTGGAATCCTCACTGCTCTATCTTGTTGGCACATCAAAACTGGTGTTTAAATGTTTTCTTCCTTTCTGATGCAAGATATATGCAAATAATCACCCTGAAATCACCCTGCCCTAGGTTTATACTCTGTCATTGCTTGTGAATTAGGTTATTTAGTGAAGAAGAGCACTTAGAATTTTCTATATCAAGACATGGGCACTTAGGCATTTATTGCAACTGGAATAGCCCAGGCATAACAAGGCCATTACTAGTTATTTGCTTATCTAGCATCCTGCATATACTTGGTTTGTATTTACAAAGTCAATGCCATTACCCACAAGAAAAAAAAAATTGATGCCTAAGGTTTCATTATATTTACTTTTGTTCTTAGAATGTATTTTGTTGCCAGCTGCCTGTTGGCTGCTGGCAGGTCCCAGGCCTGGTTCAACTCCCATGCTTGGTCCATGATTCCAGGCACCACGAACATGTGGTGAGCTATCCCCAGATCTGCCTGAGTTCCAGAGGCGGCTCCCTTCCTGGTGCGTACACTGAGAGAGGAAATCTGGAGAACAGGGCGGGCCTGGACCCTACCCGCTGCCAACATGGTGCCGTGGATGGGATTGGGAGGGGGCGACCTAGGGGTCTGGGGGTTAAAACTTCCAGCAGCCTATTGGCTGCTGGCAGGTCCCAGGCCAGGTTCATCTCCTTGCTTAGAGCCCTGATTCCAGCCACTGCAAACACACCATTTGGTGTCAGGCTCCACTTGACTTGCTGGTCACCTGGCAGAGAACTCTGGGGTTTTGGGGCTATGAATTGCTGCATAGGTACCTCCATGTTGAGCCAACTGTACTCCTGGGGTGCGAATCAATCCTGAAGACTCCCAATGGTTTCTGAGACCTGGTAGTTTGGAAGGAGAGGGACTAGATGATCTTTATGGGTCAGACTGATATACCGGCCTCCTTTGAATCCTATGTAGAACTTGTTATTACCATACAATGCTGACCACTATACACCAGACCATGCAAAAACTGAAACTGGGGGCTTGCTTGCAGGACCAGATTCTAGTACCTGACAGAATGATGGATCAGGAGATGGGTCACATTGGACAGGGCCATGACATTAAACAGCACACTAGAAAACCATTCCTGGGGGTAGATTCTGTGGGGGATGTATGGGCCAAATCTGTGGAAATACTAGTCCCACTGGTTAGCTCAAGAGTTGGGATGGTGATAGACTAAGCTAGGTGTGATCAAGAAACCTGTCATCACTCACGGGTAAAAGAACTGACAACAATTGGACTGGTCAAGGCAACAGCATCCGAATGTGCATCCTGAGTGGGGTGGGCCAGGCTACAATGTTCACCAGCTCATACAAGGCCAAAATGGAAGACCAGACTGCCGGACACTGGCCTAACATCCACTGGCATGTATGAGAACTGGGTTTGGAAGTGGTCAAGTGGGGAAACTTGGAAAACTCCCTTGGTTGGTCATAGCTCCTGCTGGTGAACACTTGGTCCAGACCTGGGGATCAGACAAGCTGGACAAAGTAGCTCCAACGGTTGGCCATTGTGTGAATTGGTAATGGAGAGCGATGTACTGGGCAGGACAAAGCAAGCCTTGGCCTACAAGCGAAACTAGAAACCAGCATGGAGCACAGGTCATGCTGAGCTAGGATCTTGCACAAGCTGGTCTGTGTTGACGCTAAACCACAGCATCAAAGGCCGAGGTCGGGACAGGTGAGGGGCTATGCCAAGCTGAGTCTGAGCAACCACTGGCATGCGTGCAATCTATGGCTGGAAATAGGTCTGGTTGGGAACCTAAGGGGACACCCTAGCTGGGTTGGGGTTCCCACGGAGGAGCGATGGGGCTGGAGTAGGGGCTGCGTTCTGGTCTGGATATGGCTGCAGTCTCCCTTGGCACAAGTGTGAACTGGGACTGGTCGCACTAATCCAGGCTAGACTCCAACACCATCTGGTGCTCTGGAGGAGCAGGGTAGATGTATGACAGACTAGGCTAGGTCTCTGCCCCTACTGAGCCATATGTGAGCTGTGTTTTGGTATGGACGAGCCTTGGCTGGGCTGAAACATCCAACATTGAGAACCAGATTGGGTTGAAAGTCACTGTTCCTGCTAGGACAAGAGGTGGACTGAGTAGTGCTGGCTCATGGACCCATTGATACACGTGAAGTGTGGCATTGGGAGAGCTTCTGATGGAGGAGCCTGGGCAACTCCTCTGGCAGGACACAGACCTGGAAGGTAAGCGCAAGAAGCGTGATAGGAAACAGCCCAGACCAGGCCAGGGAAAGGTACCCACCTGCAGGCATTTGTCACAGCTCAGGGGCAGACCAGGCTGAATCAGTTCACATTAGCTGCTGATGAATCCAAGCACCAGAACTGCATGGGTCGGGCCAGGTATGGTTGCAACACATACCAGTACACATTACAACTGGGATAGGGTACACACTAGGCTGGGCTACATTGTAACCCTCACCAGCTGGAACTGAGGATGGACTGGGCCAGGCGACAGCACCCACTAGCAAACACCTAGGTGAGGTGGGCCATTCCAGACTGGGTCGCAGTGCTAGTAGGAACCTGGGAGGGAGGGATTAAAGCTGGTAGGGGGAATGTGGAGGGTCCCCCTGCTGGAACATGTTGCTCACTGGAGAACATGAGTTGGGATGGGGGAAGACCAGACTGGGCAGGGCTACAACAACTGTGGGCCTCACGTGAGCCAGATCAGGGAAGAGCCAAGAATGGTTGACTGTCCCTACTGGTGCAAAAATAAAGAAGAATGGGGTCAGAGTTGGATGGGGCTTGCTACAGCATCAGATAGCAGATGCTAGCACCGGTGGCTAATCTGTCAAGTTAAACTACAGAACCATCCAGAAAGTGCATGATCTGGGAGTAGGAGTGGCCTAGGAGGGAAATAGTGGGCACTGCCCTCTTGGGTTACCACTCCCACTGAAGAGTATAAAAACCAGGACTGGGGCTGGGGTGGCTGGACAGAATGGCACCCACTAGCATGTGTGTGGGCTGGATAGTGGGGCTGGTTGGGTTAAACTAGGCTTCAACGCCCATTGACATGTATAAGAGCTGAATGAGATATGGGACAAACTGGACTAGTTTGCTGTACATAACTGGCAAGCATGGGAACCAGGGCAGGGAGTGAGCCTGGTGTGGGTTATTGTGGGTAGCCCTGACTAGGCTGCAGCTCCCACTGGTTTATGTGAGGGCCGAGTAGGTGCTGGGCAGAGCAAGGCTGGACTGCAACACCCATTGTTTCCAGTGGAAGACAGGGCTGGAAACAGAACTGACCCAGCAATTACAACCACCAGATGATTGGGGTGATGGACGGTGCCCGGCCCTGAATTTGCAAGTACACACAAGAATCTTGTCTGGGATTACCTCAGAGAAAGTTTCTTTGGGGATCTCCCCAATCGAACTGCTGGACTCAGAACCCTAATCATGAAGAAGTGCAAGTTCCATGATCTGCCATGGAGTGCAAGTGCCAGAGCCAAGCCTCCTCAGAGGCTCAGATGGAACAGTGGAGAGCATAACCAGGTGCACATGGAGGATATAGTAGTGTATTGGAGCCTGCAGAGGATACCTGGTACCACAATAGAGGATAGAACAAATCAATCAACTACCCCAACCATATGTTGACAGTTAAACACTGGGCAAACAGAGACGCTAATGTGGACTATATCAATCAGTGGATTCTTGAACGACCTCATCGTGCTTGGAATGGTGAGATTGACAGCATTTCAGAACTGTTGAACTATCAAAATTACTTGAGCAAGACCCTTGGAATATGCCCCATATCAGGGAACTGGGATGGGTGGCAGACTGGGTGGGGCTTCTCCCTTTATCTCCCCGCTCTATCCCAGATACAGAAAAAAAGAGAATGTGGAAACAATAGTCTTATCCACTTTCCTGTAGCCCTTTGAATCTTTGTGCCCTAATTAACTATGTAAAGATTGTCAAAAAAAAAAAAAAAGAATGTATTTTGTTAACCATGTTTTCAAAATAATACATCCAAGTCATCTGACATAATTATTTTCTCTTTGTGATTGGATTCTTTGATATGTAGTTAGGTGCAAGCCTTTCCCCTGATCGCCACTTTTAGTGGTTTACTTTTGTGTTCGTTTTAAGTATTTTTTGGACTACATGAAACATTTATATTATTTAAAAGACTACATAAGAATATTTACCCAAAGAAATATTGCTTTCAGCTTGCTTCCGCTATTATCCTATAGGTAACCATTTTATCAGCTTATCATTCATTTACCAAATAATAAATGTAGAGAAATCATTTCTTGTTTTTACTCTGTTTTTATACCAAATAGCATATGAGATCTAAAAATATACATACTCTTTTTCCACTTAGTAATTTATCCTAGAAATAGTTATCAGTACACAAAGATCTCCCTTAAAAATTTTTTTGTCCTCTACTAATGCAACAGTTAATTTAATTTAAAAGTCTAATATTGTTTCTCTGCCAAATACCTTTAAGCAATCATACTTTCTCTGTATATATCAATGAGGATAGAAAATATCAGTAGGAAAATTATGATTGTATTCTACATGCAAAGTTAATAAGCAAAATTTTTTAAAGCTAATTTTATCTTTCCTGACAGTCTTATCTTATTCATAATATTTAGAAACCTGACACAAAGTATCATCTCGATGATTTCTTATCTATCCATTTTAGTATAAACATCTCTAAATCACAGGCTTCAAGCAAAAAAACACAATTGCACCAGATGAGAAGCTAAAAAAACCTTTTTTTTTCCACCAGTACAAAATTTTCTTAGGAATCATTTGCATTTACATATGCCTAAGATGGTGTGGGTTAAAAGTAGGTACATGAATAAAATTGCTACTATACAAAACTGTTCATATTTTATCAAAATGCATTATGAGACAACAAAAAAAGCTTTTTCTAAAATAAGTTTGTCCAAAAATAAACAATAAATTATGAGAAAATAGGGATGTTAACAAATATTTCTAGTCTATATTAATTCTGTCATATCAAGCAATAAAATATTTTAATCATTCATGTAACTTACAGAAACATTGTTTTTGTATTACCATCATCATCATTATTTTCCATGATATGGTATTGTAGGTATAGGGATTGCCCCCTCCACCTCTCCTTCTTTCTCCCCCACACAAACACCATTTTCATCCACATTATTACAATAGTATAGTCCTTTAGCAACAGTCAGAATTGTATAAGAATATATAAACCTCATGTAATTTGCAACTTATTTTTGATTTTTGTTTTTCATGCTACAGTTCCCTAGGCTCAGAGCTGTTCATTTCCACACATACCCTCGCCATTTTTCCCTATATTATTACGATAGTATAGTCAGTCATTCGGCAACAGTCACAAACCCAACATTCCGTTATTTGAACTGTAGTACGGCATTGCAGCTATAGGCGATGGTAGAAATTCCAGCGTTCTGTTGTCAAGATAAAATTACATTGAGAGGGCCTGGCACGATAGTGTAGTGGTTAAGGTCCTCATCTTGAACACGTCAGGATCCCATATGGACGCCAGTTCTAATCCTGGTGGCCCCGCTTCCCATCCAGCTCCCTGCTTGTGGCCTGGGAAAGCAGTCGAGGACGGCCCAAAGCTTTGGGACCCTGCACCTGTCTGGGAGACCCGGAAGAGCTCCTGGCTCCTGGCTTCGGATTGGCTCAGCTCCAGCCATTGCAGTCAGTTGCGGAGTGAATCATCGGGTGGAAGATCTTCCTCTCTGTCTCTCTTCCTCTCTGTATATCCGCTTTTCCAATAAATTTTTTTTAAAAAACATTGCATCGAGAGCCCTCCTTTTATTTGGGAGTCTAAATGCCTACTGTGATATATCTTCACTTCTCGGTATGCTTGTCTCCAATATACAGTTCATCTATGAGAATATATGTATGTACTTGTTCACCGACATGTCTATTTCTTCTGTATTTTGTATGAAGGTCTCCTTAAAGAGAACATATGGGTATTTGTCCTTTGGGATTGGCGTATTTCACTGAGCATAATTGTCTCCAGTTGGGACCACGTTGAGCGACTGGCAGAATTTCCTTTTTAATGGTGGAGAGGAACTCCATGGAGTAGATGTTGCACAGTTACTTTATCCATTTCTTTTTGGATGGACATCCGGGTTGTTTCTATACCTTTGCTATTGTGTATTGTGCTGTTATAAATATAGGGTTGCAGGTCACTTTCTCATGTGGAAATTTCATTTCCTTTGGATGTATTCCCAGGAATGAGACAGTTTGGGTCATATGACTGATCAAATTTCAGTTGTCTGAGCACTCTCCGTACTGGTTTCCATAGTGGCTACACTCCCATCAACAGCAAAGTAGGGGATCTTTTTTCCCAACATCTACAACAGCAAGTGTTGTTAGTAATTTCAAATGTAGGGCAATCTCACTGGGGTTAGGTGGAAACTCAATGTGATTTTTATTCACATTTCCCCTGGAAGCTAGGGAGCCTGAGCATTTTTTTCATGTATCTATTAGCCATTTGGGTTTCTTCTTCTGAAAAATACTCATTTTCTTCACCCATTTCTTCACAGCATTATCTGTTTTGCTGTTGCTGAGTTTCTGGAGCTCGTTGTAAATCCTAGATATTAGTCCCTATCTGTTGTATAGTGCACAAAGATTTTCTCCCATTCTGTTGTTCTTCCCTTTGTTGATCATTTTCTTTGTCATATAGAAGCTTCTTAATTTGATGTGGTTCCATTTGCTTATTTTGGTTTTGACTACCTGTGCTTTTGGTGACTCCCAAGAAGTCTTCACCAAGGCCCATATCTTTTAGAGTGCTTCGTATGTTTTCCTCTAATAGTTTCTTGGTTGCTGGGTGTAGATTTAGATCTTGATCCATTTAAACGTCATTTTTTCTGAAAGATTTATTTATTTTATTGGAAAGGCAGATGTACAGACAAGAGGAGAGACAGAGGGGAAGATTTTCCGTCCAATGATTCACTCCCCAAGTGACTGGCAACGGCCGGTGCTGTGCCAATCCGAAGCGAGGTGCCAGGAACTTCTTTCCTTGTCTCCCACACAGGTGCAGGGTCCCAAGGCTTTAGGCCGTCCTCAACTGCTTTCCCAGGCCACAAGCAGGGAGCTGGATGGGAAGTGGGGCTGCCGGGATTAGAACTAGCGCCCATATGGGATCTTGGCTTGTTCAAGATGAGGACCTTAACCGTTACAGTATCGCACTGGGCCCTAAACTTCATTCTTGTAATGAGGAAAGATGTGGGTCTTCTTTCTTACCTCAACATGAGGTTTATCCAGTTATCCCAACAGCATTTATTGAAGACATCAAACTTTTCCCCTGGATTCTTTTCAATTCTCTTGTTGAAGATTAGTTGACTGTACATGTGTGGGGTCACCTCTGGGATATTTATTCTGTTCCATTGATTTTATTCTCTGTTTCTGTACAAGTACCAGAATGTTTTGATGACCACTACCCTGTAACATGCCTTGATATCTGGAAGTGTGTTTCCTCCAGTTGATTTTTGTTGTTCAGGATAGATTTTTCTATTTGTGGCCTCTTATTTTTCCAGCTGAATATTTGTATCATCTTTTCTATTTCTGAAAAGAATGCTGTTGGGATTTTGATTTGGATCACATTGAATCTTTACATGACTTTTAGCATTTACTAACATTTAAATTTTGATGCTATTGATTTTATCAACGCAGGAACATTGTAAATTTCTCCATGTTTTAATGTGCTCTTCTATTTTTAACTGTTTTATAATTTTCTTCATAAAGGTATTCCACACCTTTCTTAGGGCTATTCCAAGATATTTTAAGTTTCTTCTCTGCTATTTTCAAAGGGGCCTGTATTTACAGAGAAAGTTCTTTCTCAGCCATGGAGTGTTTTGTGTATATGGGTCGTCGATTCATGTTCATTGACTTTGTACCCTGTCACCCTGCCAAACTCTCTTATGAGCAACAGAAATCTATTGATTAATCTTTTGGCTCTTCAATGTATAGATTTGTTTTTCTTGCCTACTAGATCTAATGAGGACTTTCAATGCTATGTTGAATATCAGTGGTGAAAGTGAACATTGTTGTTTCATTTGAAATCTTAGCAGAAAACCTTCCACTTTTTCCTCATTCAGTTTGATGCTAGCATTAGTATATTGTGTTATAAAATGTTGCTTCTATGCCCATCTTGCTTGAGCTTTTAGCATGACGTGGTACTGGGTTTTATCAAATCTCTTCTCTGCATTTATTGAGACAAGAATATGGTTTTTATTCTTTACTTTGTTGATGTATCATATTACATTTGTTGATTTTCTTATGTGGAACCAGCCCTGCATGCCATGGATAAATCTGACCTGGCCCAGAGAATGATTTATTTGATAAATATTGTTGTTGGCTCACATTTTATTGAGGATTTTTGCATCTATGTTCATCATAGATATCAGTCTGTAGTTCTCTTTCTCTATGATGTGTCTATCTGACTTTGGTGTTAAGGTGATGTAGGCATCATAAAATTGTCCTTGTTATTCTCTGGCTTGCATTTTGGGGAAAACAATTTTGTATAAAAGCAGTTTCCTTATTGACAAGTGAAAATTATGGATATCTGTGGAGATTACATGCACACACATTTTTGAGGATTATAGTTTTGAAGTTTTAGTCACATCTTTATCCAAGAATTAAAAGTTCAAAACAGGGCCCTGGCGCGGTGGCGCAAGTGGTTAAGGTCCTCACCTTGCATGCCCGGGATCCCATACGGGCGCCGGTTCTGTCCCGGCAGCCCCGCTTCCCTTCCAGCTCCCTGCCTGTGGCCCGGGAAAGCAGTCAAGGATGGCCAAAGCTTTGGGACCCTGCACCCGCGTGGGAGACCCGGAAGAGGTTCCTGGCTTCGGATCAGCATAGCATCGGCCGTTACACTCACTTGGGGAGTGAATCATTGGACGAAAGATCTTCCTCTCTGTCTCTCCTCTCTGTATATCCACCTTTCCAATAAAAAAAATAATAAAAATAAATCTTTAAAAAAAAAGTTCAAAACAAAGTCAAAACTCCTAACAAAGGATCTCCAAAAGAAATAACTCTGAAAAAGTACTTGCCTGTGAAAGAAAACATTCTTTGTCTTTAAAATAAAATACTGCTAGGAGCCCACCACTACGGCATATCAATAAACCACTGGCCACATGTAGCACTGGAATTCCATATGAACATGGACTCAGGTTCCTGTCTCAGCTAATCCACTTCTAATCTAGTTTCCTGCTAATGAACTTGGGAAAGCAGTGGAAGATGGTCCAAGTACCTGGAAGCCTGCACCCATGTGGGACACTAGGATGGAATTCCTGCCTCCTGGCTTCAACTTGGCCAAGTTCTGGCTATTGGGGATATTTGGGAATTGAGCCAGCAATTGGAAGAACTATGGATGTGTATGTCTGTAAATCTGTCTCTCTCTCTCACCCTATCTCTCCGTCTCTCTTTTTTCTTTCTCTCTCTTTCCGTAACTCTCCATTTCAAGCAGATTAAATAAATCTTTTAAAAAGCATGTTGCACATATATTAAGCTACTGCACTGAAAGAGTAAAGGTATTGTTATCCCGGCCCCAGAGGCTCATGAACTCCAGATTCACCATCACCAGCATCCTTGACCTGGATCAAGAGAGCTGCAAATTGCATCCATAGTCTCCTTCAGTGAGATCTGGTGTCCTCTTGCTCCAGAAATGCTTGACATCTGAGCAGCCTGCTAGACACTTGGGCACTTCCAATCATTGTAGTCTTTACAGAAGGATTTGGAGAAAGCAAAATAGAAGAGAGGCTGGTGATACATACTAGGCTAAGCTTCTGCCTGCAGTTCCAACATCCCATTTGGGCTCCAGTTCAAGTCTCTGCTGTTCCACTTCCTATTCAACTCCATGCTAATGACCTGAGAAAGCAGCAGAGAATGGGCCCTAGCTTGGGCCCTATCTCTGGCCCCTGCACCAGCATGGAAGACCTGGAGGAAGCTTCTGGCTCATGGCTTCAACCTAGCCCAGCCCTGTACATTTGGAAAGTGAACCAGCAGAAAGAAGACCCTCTCTGTATGTCTCCTTCTTTGTGATGTTGTCTTTCAAATGAGCAAATAAATCTTTTTTTAAAAGAGAGAAAAAAGGTAAATTTGCTCTCTTCTGAAACTTAAACAGCCTTGTTTTCTGACCTTGAACAACAGAACTGCAAGTTCTCCAGCCTGCTTGAGCCATCCCCTTAGAGTCTCAATCCTTTGGCCTCACACTGCCAGTTATACCACCAGCGTTGCTTGCTTTGAGGTTCTAGGACTTAAAATGAACTGCACCACCAGTTTCCAGGTAATTTGCCTACAGATTTCCTATCTTGGGACTTGTCAGCCAATGCCTCCAATGAATTTTCACAGAACTATCCCCTTAGCTATGCATATTTCCTACTGGTTCTGTTTACTTGGAGACTTCTGGCTAATACAACAAAAAGCTTCTATTTCTCCATTTTAAAACAATCTGAACTATTTGAGTATAAGTTAAAGATTAAAAACATTTAGAAGTTACTGAGTTCTTACTCTTTGTAGAAAAGTGTTTGACTTTTAGAAACTAATAAATGGTGTTTCCTGAAAAAACTATTGCCTTTTAAATATGAATAGACAATAACAGTATTCAAAATAACTACTTGTTTATTCCATACAAACAGCAATTGGTTCAAGCTGAATAAAAAAAATTAAACCAGTTTCATTTAGTATTGTGTTTATAAATGAGAGAGAGCTAAAAATAGAGGAAGGAAAAAAAATAGAGGAAGGAAAACTGGTCCAATATTTTCTAGTTATTTATAGGATTGGACTCTAGTATAATTTTCGCAGAAAGACATCTCAAATCTTAAGAAATAATTCCCAAAGTACTTTAAACACTCTAAGTGTTGCTGAACATAATATCTATCTAGCACACCAAAGCTCTATTCCAAGGCACCATTTTGAGGCGCCAGACTAAAACAGACAAGCAAAGCCCGTGGAGGACAGAGAGAAATGTAGGCAGATGAAACATCCAAGGCTATTGGAAGACAATGGTCATTGAGTTAGGTGCTTAGATCTTATTATTCTCTGAGTAAAATTCTTCTCATGTTTGGATTGCACACTATGACACGCCAAGCAAAACATTGAGGGCAGCATTAATCCCTTAGATAAGCATCGCTCTTAAGCCTGTTTCCCCAAACAATTTAAATTATTTCACTGCGCACAAACATTCAAGCACATGTTAAACACAAATCTATAAAAAGGATGGAAATTGACTAATAATTTTCAGTTGTATTAGCTAAAAATGCTGAGTCAACCTAGTTTTTCATGCGCAGAAACTGATTAAAATCTAATAATGTTAGGAAAAAAATTGGACCCTCAATGGGAAAATGAAAACTCAGGCAGGAAGAAGCTAAAATGAATTCAAATGCCGCTTCATTTCAGGGAGCAGTGAATTCTGAATTTTTCACTCTGCGAAAGCAAACCAGAGCTAGATAAGATGTAAAGTTTTAGAGTCAGATCTAATTCAGCACTGTTACAATAGAGGGAAAAGACATCAATTTAGCTAGGATGCCCTCTTAGTTCTGGTATTACATATATATATAGAGAGAGAGAGAGAGAAAGAGAGAGAGAGAGAGAGAACAGATTTTATGCATTTCATGGGAACAGTTTCAAGTAAATAAACACACTTCCCTCATTCAGCAGCTGCCCCCACCTGGCAACTCCCTCTCTTCATAAGTTTTTGCAGTCATAACTTTAGTTCACTCAATAATCAAAGGTTTAATTTTTCAATAATTATAATATTCAACAAGTAACAAGTAGGAAGAACAAAATTATGTAGGACTATAGATAAGGACTAAAAGCCATATTCATATTTCACTCCTATACTTTTTTATATTTTGTATTAGCTGCCACGCATCAGAGAAAGCATGATGTTTGTCTTTTCGAGACTGGTTTATTTCACTAAATATAGTGGTTTCCAATTGCATGCATTTTGTTGCAAAAATGTCGCATTTTCTTTAGCATGCTTCCTGACCCTAGTCCTTAGCTATAAATTCACACTTTCACCTCTTAAATTCACACGCACATACACACACTCACACACACATGCACCACTACTGCAAACGTCCTGATAGTAATCCCTGTGATGTGGCAGGGGAGTAGGTTAGGGAATGGAAGAGTTGGCAAGTTTCTCACAGTTTCTGTCTCTTGCCTACATTCGAACTCCACCCCTTGTGTGCCAGCTTAGCACCCCTCATTTTCATGGTGCACCCAAGTCTCTTTCAGCATGAAGACGACACCGGGGCAAACATTCACACTGAATTCCACATAGAGATCCATAACCCCCCTCAGGGTATATCACATACACTGAACCTTGCCCAGACTCCACCCCATTTGTATATCCTATTAGGACATTACCTTCTATCCAATAAAGAGGGATGCTGGATGAGATGTATATTTTCTCAATCTCACGTCCTGCTTACAGGAGATTCCCCTCGTGGCATGTATCTCTCCTCGTGGGGCTGCCTGCATCCACGTCTGAATGCGTACTCACTCCAGGTCTCATTAAATGAATCCTGCTTCCTAACTTGAACTTCATCTGTGTCTCTGTTTTGAATTCTTATTTCACAAGGAGGAAAGAACTTGAAATACGACAACAGAACACATGCCCACAATGTCTATGCCAATTACGGTCATTGTGAGTGAAGTCTTTTTTATTATTTTAACAAGTCTCATACACATATTTTTCTTTAGCTGTCCTCAAAGTAAATGATTACACTTAAACAAAAAACCCATAAACCTCATGTTTTTCAAGATTTACATATTTTTTATTGGAAAGTCGGGTTTACAGAGAAAAAGAGAGACAGAGGCAAAGATCTTCCATCTGAGAGAGGAGTTAGAGTGGGTAGTAGGCAGTTAGGGTATTCTGGGTCCCTGAGTAAAAGAGAATTTCCCCACCATGTCTTGAACTCACTCTCCCAGGGACAGGGGTGCTATTAGCATATCAATTCCCCACCAGAAGTATCGGCCATTACCTCCGGCCACTGTGGGAGGGTCTCAGGCCGATCTCTTTATCATTGAAAGGAGAGCAGGAAGAAGTAATACACATCTGCCTAAGGCCTGGAATGTCCTATGTCTAGCACCTCTGTGGCCTTTTGTCCCAAGGCCAGGTACCATGGAAACTAGGAATTTTCTTTGTTCATGGAGAAACATCTTTGAGGGAAACCTTTAAAAGGTGCATTCCCCACCATTAATGCGGGTTTTTCTTCTTTGCCTCCTGCCACTATGGCAGAGGACTAGGGGTCTTATTTTCCTGCCACTATGGCAGAGCACTGAGGTCCTTTTCCTCCTGCCACTATGGCAGGAGGTAAGGGTCTTTTCTATCTCAAAACCCCCTCCCGTCGCTAGGACGGGAGTCTTCTCTTCTCAACTTTTCTAATAAATCTTGCTTTAAAACTAAACTGTGTCCGCATGAAAATTCTTCTTTCCTGCGAGACAAGAATTTGAAGTTGCTGCCATACTCGGAGTCAAAATTCCTGCAACACATCCACTTTCCTTTTTTTTTTTTTTTTCTGCTATAGTTTTTTTTTGCATAATATTAGGTCTTTTAATAAATTTTATTTTGACATTCTTTACATAGTTAATTAGGGTAAGAAGGTTCAAGGGCTACAGGAAAGTGGATAATACTAATATGTTTTCCATATTGTTACCTTCATGTTTAAAAGGGGGGTATTAAGGGAGAAGGCCCACCCAATTTCCCACCCTCCCCAAGTCCCGGGTGTAGGGCATGCTCTGAGGTTCTTGCTCAAGTGGTTTTGATATTGCAACAGTTATGAATCGCTGTCAATCTTGCCGCTCCAAGCACTATGAGGTCTTTGAAAAATCCACTGATTGACATAGTCCATCATAGCTTAGATGGTTGGTTGACCTGTTCTGTCTTCTCTCTTTTCTTCGTTAGGGTTCTGAGTCCAGCATTTAGATTAGGAAGATCTCCAAAGAAACTTCTTGTATGTGCTAACAAGTACAGGGCCTGGCACCGTCCATCGCTCCAATCAGCTGGTGGTTGCAATTCCTGGGTTGGTTCTGTTTTCACTCCCGACTTCCACTGGAACCAATGGGTGTTGCAGTCCAGTCTGGTTCTGCCCAGCACATACTTGGCCCTCACATAAACCAGCGGGAGCTGTAGCCTAGGTTGGAGCGACCCACAATAACCCCAACCAGGCCCACCCCCTACCCTGGTTTGCCAGTAAGTGTAGCAGTAATCCAGTCTGTCCCACATCCCATTCCACCCCAGCCGCTGTCTTAGTTTTATGTCCTCCCGTGGAAGTGGTAACCCAAGAGGGATGAGCCCACTATTTCCCTCCCAGGCCTCTCCCACTCCCAGATTCCACTTGATGCTGCCCAAACAAACCTCGCCCACTTTAATTTTGTTTGCACCAGTAGGAATAATCCGCCCAGCCTGGCTTTTCCCTGATCTAGTCCACATGAGGCGCACAGGTGTGGTAGCTCTGCCTAGTCTGGTCTGCCCCCATCCCAGCCCATGCTCTCCTGCGGAAGTAGCTGTCCAGCAAAGTAACCCTCCCTTATTCCCCTGCCAGCTCTGCCCACTTCCTTTCTTGTTCTCAGGCTGGTTGGGCGCTGCGGTCCCTTCTGGTACAGGCAACCTCACCTCAGCATTCCATAATGTGCACTAGTCTTTGTTGCGACCGACCCTGGGTCGACCCACACTGGTGCCTGGATTTGCCAGTGGATGATGTGGACAGATTCAGCCTGGTCTTGCCCCCACGTCTGCCAACTGTATGCCAGTGGGTAGGTTTCCATGGCCTTTTCTGGGCTGTTTCCTATCATGTTTCTTGCGTTTACCTGCTGGGTCTGTGTCCTGCCAGAGGAGTTGCCCAGGCTCCTCCATCAGAACCTCTCCCAATGCCAGGTTTCACGCTTACCAGTGGGTCCATGAGCCAACCCTACTCAGTCCACCTCCTGTCATAGCAGGAACTGTGGCTTTTCCTGACTGGCCTTCAACCCAATCTGGTTCTTGCTGTTGGATGTTCCAGCCCAGCCATGGTTTGTCCATACCCACGTATGGCTCACACATGGCTCAGTAGGGGTTTGAGACCCTGCCTAGTCCATCCCACATCTGCCCTGGTCCTCCAGAACACCAGGGGGAGTCGGGGTCCGGCCCAGTTCGGTGCATCCAATCCCAGTCCACACTTGTGCCAAGGGAGACTACAACTGTTTCCAGATCAGAACGCAGCCCCCTTCCAGGCCACGTGCCTCTTGGTGGGAACCTCAGCCCAGCTAGGGTTGTCCCCTTTGCTCCCCAACCGGGTCCGTTCCCAGGCATAGATCACATGCCTGCCAATGGATGCTCTGACTCAGCTTGGCACAGCCCCTCCCCTGTCCCGAACTCTGCCTTAGACACTGTGGCTTAGCGTCCCAGGCTCCCACAGACCAGCAGGTACAAGAGCCTAGCTCGGCATGACCTTTGCTCCCTCCTGGTTTCTAGTTTTACTTGTGGGCTAAGGTTTGCTCAGTCGTGCCTAATCTACTCTGTTCCATTACCAGTTGACACATTGGCCAACTGTTGGAGCTACTTGTGCAGGGCAAGCCCCAAGCCATAGCTTCTGCATGACTGGTATTTGGTGCTCAGCATTATTAGTGATTACAAGTTTTGCTAAGAAAGAGTTACTGCCTGTTTCAGGTCCAAGAAGCAGAATGGGTTCAACCTGGAGCTAATTAAGCAGCAACTCAAAGAACCAAATCCCCAGAGCTCCCGGGCCGGGCGGCCAGCAGGCGGAGCCTGGCACCAATGGCGCACTGGCCGCCCGGGGAGGACGGCTCACCATGTGCCCATGGCGGCCGTCCGGGATCCAGGCATGAGACGCCCCGTCCTGAGACCCACCAGCTGCCAGGAAGGTGCTGGAGGTTTAAATAACCCAGGCCCAAGGTCGCGCCCCTCCCAAATCCCATTCACCGCCCCATGAAGGCGGCGGGTGGGCCCCGGACCTGCCCAGTCCCGGAGGCCTCCCCCCCTCGGTCTACTCACCCCGAAGGAAGCGGCCCCCGAAACCCAGCAGGCCCGGGGAGGACGGCTCACCATGTGCCCATGGCGGCCGTCCGGGATCCAGGCATGAGACGCCCCGTCCTGAGACCCACCAGCTGCCAGGAAGGTGCTGGAGGTTTAAATAACCCAGGCCCAAGGTCGCGCCCCTCCCAAATCCCATTCACCGCCCCATGAAGGCGGCGGGTGGGCC
Organism: Ochotona curzoniae; assembly: GCF_017591425.1. Taxonomy (NCBI): domain Eukaryota; kingdom Metazoa; phylum Chordata; class Mammalia; order Lagomorpha; family Ochotonidae; genus Ochotona; species Ochotona curzoniae. Next base: position 35,395,823 of record NW_024465023.1, read on the forward strand.
CCGGACCTGCCCAGTCCCGGAGGCCTCCCCCCCTCGGTCTACTCACCCCGAAGGAAGCGGCCCCCGAAACCCAGCAGGCCCGGGGAGGACGGCTCACCATGTGCCCATGGCGGCCGTCCGGGATCCAGGCATGAGACGCCCCGTCCTGAGACCCACCAGCTGCCAGGAAGGTGCTGGAGGTTTAAATAACCCAGGCCCAAGGTCGCGCCCCTCCCAAATCCCATTCACCGCCCCATGAAGGCGGCGGGTGGGCCCCGGACCTGCCCAGTCCCGGAGGCCTCCCCCCCTCGGTCTACTCACCCCGAAGGAAGCGGCCCCCGAAACCCAGCAGGCCCGGGGAGGACGGCTCACCATGTGCCCATGGCGGCCGTCCGGGATCCAGGCATGAGACGCCCCGTCCTGAGACCCACCAGCTGCCAGGAAGGTGCTGGAGGTTTAAATAACCCAGGCCCAAGGTCGCGCCCCTCCCAAATCCCATTCACCGCCCCATGAAGGCGGCGGGTGGGCCCCGGACCTGCCCAGTCCCGGAGGCCTCCCCCCCTCGGTCTACTCACCCCGAAGGAAGCGGCCCCCGAAACCCAGCAGGCCCGGGGAGGACGGCTCACCATGTGCCCATGGCGGCCGTCCGGGATCCAGGCATGAGACGCCCCGTCCTGAGACCCACCAGCTGCCAGGAAGGTGCTGGAGGTTTAAATAACCCAGGCCCAAGGTCGCGCCCCTCCCAAATCCCATTCACCGCCCCATGAAGGCGGCGGGTGGGCCCCGGACCTGCCCAGTCCCGGAGGCCTCCCCCCCTCGGTCTACTCACCCCGAAGGAAGCGGCCCCCGAAACCCAGCAGGCCCGGGGAGGACGGCTCACCATGTGCCCATGGCGGCCGTCCGGGATCCAGGCATGAGACGCCCCGTCCTGAGACCCACCCAACACATCCACTTTCCAAATGACCACAACAGCCAGACCTGAGCTGATCCAAAGCCAAGACCCAGGAGCTCTTCCGTGTCTCCCACATGGGTGCAGGGACCCAAGGCTTTAGGCCATCCTCTATTGCCTTCCCAGGCCACAAGTGTGGAGCTGGATGGGAACTGGAGCACCTGGGACACAAACTGGCGCCCATATGGGATCCTGGCATGTTCAAGGCAAGGATTTAACCGCTAGGTTATTGCACTGGGCCCTATAAATCTCATTCTTATCTTCCTGCATTATTGTAATGAATCTTAATACATTGCTATTTTAGTGTATACCATCTATTATTCTGCGTAAAAATAAATTTCAAATAAGGCCAGGTACAGTAGCCTAGTGGCTAAAGTCCTTGCCTTGCATATGTCAGGATCCCATTTGGGTGCTAGTTTGTATCCCAGGTGCTCGAGTTTCCTTCCAGCTCCCTGCTTGTGGCGTGTGAAGGCGATAGAAGACAGCCCAAAGCCTTGGGTTCCTGTACCCATGTGGAAGACTCGGAAGAAGCTCCTGGTTTCTAGCTTCGAATCAGCTCAGCTCTGCTCTGGCATTGTGTCCGCTAGGGAAGTGAATGCAGAGGGAAGGTTTTTCTCTTTGGTTTTCTTCTCTCTGTAAATCTTACTTTCCAATAAAAATAAATATTTAAACACTAAATTTCAAATATAAAGATGAGGGTACACACCTCTTCTCTGTTTTGGAAAGTTCTTAATCATTATAATATGGTCATATGTTTATAGAATAAATCCAACTTTATATTTCTCATTGAAGTTGTCTGAAAGTAGCTTAATTTCCAAGATATTTACTGCATACACCCTCTTGTAGAAGCAATTTAGTCATTGTACAATTTGACTACGGTATTTATGGGACATAGCTCTCCTGAAAACTTCAAGATACTCCACTATAGCTGTCTTCACTGCAAACTTACTATAAAACTTTTTTTCCTTTGTCTTCAAGTCAGTAGTACAGTACAGCATAATATCCTCCCAGATCTGAAATTCCAGTCACTGTGTAAATAACACAATATCTATTGTCTCTCACTGTCAATTACATAATTTTTCTCTAAATTTCTCTTTCACTCAAAATTTTCCCCATATCCTTTAACTTATATTTTATTCCAACCTTCATTTTAGCATATGTGGTTAACAATGCTGTTACAATCATTCCCTTTTCCCATTTTTGTACATTACACACTCATCTTCACCTTGTTTTACTAGCCCTTTTGTCCTTTCTTTCAGAAGCATGCCAAACACCCACAAGGTTAAAAAAAAAAAAAAACAGAGAATTTGGAACGTAAAGAAATATGTCAAAATGATAATGGGCAAATAAGCATTTAAACATTATCTTGATTAATCATTACTCAAACTTTAGTTACGTAAGATAATTATTTTACACAATAATGAAATATAATGGTTGGCATATCTGCAAAATCTAATGAGTAGCTCAAGGCTACAAAAGTCATTTACAATGAAACTATCTTGAGGTAATCCCAATTATTTACAAATCCAATTGTGAAACAGGAAGCTAACAAGAAAATGTGCCTTCTGCAGCAGCGGCCACAGTCTACAGTTTAGTACACCAATATCTTTAGTGTCTTTTATTTTTGAAATGTTTTCTTTTCATTACTGTATTTAAATATCAAATTTCATCACTCAAACTAAACAAGTCATCTCTTACTCTCAGGCAATACATTATTCACAAGCAAAAGTCCCTATTGCTCTTCATCTCATATCTAAGCAATACTCAATTTTTCCTTAAAAATATCTTAATCTTATTGCAGATTTCAAAACCCACATAGGTACAATAGAGTGAATTCATGAATAATTCCAAATGAAATCAATATGAAATTGCTTAGAAGATGAGAAGGAAGCAGTAGTACATGGTTGGGATACTTTTTTTTTTTTCGGTTATTTAAAAGCACACTAATTATTCCCACTCAAAATTAACACGGTCGTTAATACATTCTATTTTTAAACACTCTTTAAGCTTTTATTCTTTTTCATGGTTAATAGATCGTATTTCAACAAGGAAAGACAAAAGCAAAAAGGGAGCCTTAATTCAGCATGCCAAATTGATACAGAATTAGCCCAGCATCCTTTGCAAACTTTCACAGGAGCTGTGGTCAAGTTTTAAGTATACTTTTCTCTTGCTGTTATTTCTAGCACTTTTGAGAAAACACAAAACTTATGGGATTGGGGGGATATGGAGGAAATCCATGAGCCTGTGGAATTGTACCATGAAAAATAAATAGTAATAGTAATAATTACTTGCAGAAGGGAGAGAGAGAGAAAGAGAGCTCCCATCTGCCATCAATCCCCAAAAGTCAACATTGTCCAGGGTTTTGCTAAGGTTAAAGGTGGGAGTTGGGAACTCAATTTAGGTCTCTCATATGAGTGACAGGAGCCCCCATCTTTCAGTAGTCTCTGATACAGGGTCTGCATCAGCAGGAAGATGGAGTTAGTAGCTGCAATCAGGTACTCACCAATGTGATACATAGGCTACTTAAGGTCAAATGTCTGCCACCTATGGCTTTTTAAGACTTACAGCAGAAAGTTCTCATGGGACAAAACTACTGTTGAAAGCATGGATTACAGTATTCAATAGCCTACAGAGAAGTGTGGCCATGATTTCATCAGCCACAAAGGACTATTTTCCATGTCTATTTTCCGCTCATAGGATCAGTGCCACATGTATGCATACTGATGGATTTTAGAACACAATATCCAAGAATATGGCAGCTTCACATTTGAAAAAATAACAGAAGCAGAAATCTCACTTGTAACCTCCTCCAACCCATCTCCCTTGCGGCACGCATAAGGATTTCCTTTTTACCACAAGGAACATCCTTTACTCTGAAGACACAAAACACATAGAAGAATCAGAAAAACCAACCTTGTTGAGCTCCTCTGCCCCAAGTTTAAAACCATCAGATCATATCCACTTTATCCAGTTATATTTCTCCATGACTATCTACCTATCCATCACAACTAGGCATAAAACTGCACAAGTTTTCCTGTTATTTTGTGTCTTCATTTTTGAAAACTTTATGTAACATAAAACCTGAGCAAATGTGTGTGCTATTCTCTCGTTAATCTGTGTTTTTAATAGGGAACTGAGTCATTAGACCAGATTGTGAGGAAAAGACATTTTTTTCTTCCCCAGAATGTACATCCTATGAACATATTTGTCAGGTATTTGTTCCTAAGCCTGAAATGACTAAAAACAAAAACAAAAACAAAAAACCAAGAGTTGGAATCATTGTTTTGGTGCAGTGGGTTAAACATCAATTAAAACAGCGTTCGACATCAGAGTTCTGGCTCAAGACCAGGTTATACTGTTTTCAATTCCGCCTCATGCCAACATGCTGAGAAGGTAACAAAAATGTCTCAAATATTCATTCCCTGCCATCCTGGAAGACTAGGAGGGAATTCCTGGCTCCTGGTTTTGGCCTGGACCAGACCAGTGGTTGGGGACATTTGCAGAGTGAAGCAGCATATAGAATATCAATCCGACAGCAATTCATAACTGTTGCAATATCAAAATCACTTGAGCAAGAACCTCAGAGCATGCCCTACATCCGGGACCTGGGGAGGGTGGGAAATTGGGTGGGCCTTCCCCCTTAATACCCCCCTTTAAACATGAAGGAAACAATATGGAAAACATACTAGTATTATCCACTTTCCTGTAGCTCTTGAACCTTCTTGCCCTAATTAACTATGTAAAGAATGTCAAAATAAAAATTTATAAAAAAAAAAAAAGAATATCAATCCGCCCTCCACCCGTTCTGTTTCTTTCTGTACTCTTTCAAATAACTAAATAAAATCTCAAAGAAGAAAGCAAAAGAAAAAGAGGTAAAAAGAAAGGAAAGGACCCTTCTCTTCCTAGCCCCCCTCTCTCTTTTTTATTTATTTATTTTTTTAGAAGGGTCTGGAACTAGGCTGATAACGAGGACCAAACTACCATCAAAATGAATAATGAGTGCTGGAGTTCCATTTTACTGTAGAATGGTTGTGACTCATACACTGTAGAAACAACTGGAAAGAAAAACCTAGCTATCTCTAAATACACATAAAGATAATTAAATGCAAAGATTAATTACCTGGCTTGAATAGTTTATTTTGTGTTTATTTCTTGAACTATGGCATTATAAGTAGAAATATAAAGAAATATACAAAAAATGCACAAACACATATGATTTTTTTTAATTTTGAAAAATAAAATAGTTGTAAAATAAAGAAAAAAAAAGGAAGGAAGAGTCATGGTTAAATAGTGTGGCTAAAAGAGAGGACAGTACGTGGAGTAGCCTGAGATTGGGCTGGGACTATATTTTATCCATTTATATATAACACATAATTCTAAATATTTACCAAAGGGCTCAGTGGGTCAATACATTACAAAGGATTGTACATCAGTACACTTGTTGGTCTTTTGTCTCTAGGAAATTGAGTATCATTGAGAACTTACTACACAGGGGAGCTCCAAGTCTGGGCAGAAAATAACTGCTGCATTCATGAACCACCCTCCCACCCGGATTAACTAGAGCCCACGGGGACATCATAAATTCCTTGTGGAACAGGACATCACTGACTAGTCAAAGGATGGTCATAAGCTTCATTGGCCAAGCAGCAACTTGCACAAGATCTGATCAATCACCTCTCAGCCACAATTTCAACCTGCAAGAACCTGTACTCCCAATTCCTAAGGTAGCCTGGGAATTAAACAGTACCTTCCCAGATCCTTGCTCTGCTCTTTGTAATAAATAGCTACTTTCTTCCATGACCTGTCAGAGACTGATTTTTGTGTGTGTGTGCATCGGGAGAGCAGAAAGAGTTTGGGGGTTCTACAACAATGTCTCCACCCAGTTTAAGGTGTTGTTTGGCAACAGAGTCCCCTAAAAAGGGAAATGATATGCTTAAGATCACAGAATTAGAAAGTGACAGAGCTAGCACTTGAATCTTAAGTTCCTTAATTTTACCCAATTGTTTGCCTCTTGAAGAAAGTTCTTATTATTTCAAAGTACTGTTTTTTGAAATTATTATTTACTTATTTGAAAGGCAGAATGATAGAACGATATACAGAAAAAGGTGGCAGGAAGAGAGAGAATCAACTGGTCACTCAATTGCCTGGCAAAGCCTAGGGCAGGTTGAAGCAGGAGTCAGAAACTATCTGGGTTGCTCACACAGATGGAAGGGACCAAGGTACTGCTGTTCCAGCTAAATCAGAATTGAAGGTAGGACTTATTCTCAGGCATTCTGACATGGAGTGTATCAAACCAGGTGCTGCTTCTCAACTTCCACTCCTGTATCAATTTAAACCTCTCCTTTCATCACAATCCTCACATCCCACATTGATCTTCTAACCCTATGTTGATATGAGTTACCCTTCCTATTCTAAAGCTATGTATATCCCTCTACTTCTGCTGTGAATTCCTGTAACTGTGGCATTTTTTTTCCTATAGCTCTCAAGTCTTCCTATAGGCCTCTGGCTACACCTGTGCTCTTGGTATAGGCAGGGAGTGAGTGCTAGCAAAATGATCAGAGGCCAGACAGTGACATCCAGCTACCATGTTAGCTGTTGCCCTGGACAAGGCTACTAAAACCATCCCCACACAGGGCCAATCAAAATCATCTTCTTTTGTGTAACACCCTAACCCAATTTTCTGTGCACCATCCAAGCCCCTTTTAGAGATATTGCCCAAACTCCGTTCTTACGCCCCATCAAATTACACTACACTCTGTATCAGAAAACCACAGCTTGTACAATTTTGCACCTAGGAATTATGCCAACTGATAATATCCGGTATAGTTGCAGGCTGTATGCCTACAATGACCTTTAGATCATTGTAATGAATTACCAGCAAAATATCAAAGTTCACACCCATCCTGCACTGGCACAATCACACTTTCAAGATTTCCTTAAAGGACAAAGAAATGAGCAACACTCAAGTCCAGCCCAAACTCCATCCTCATAAATATCAATTAAGCCCTGCGCCAGGCACCTCCCTCTATGTTTCTGTATCACACAAAAGGATAACCTCAAACCTTGCTGAATGTGGTTCATTCTTTCCCACACTTGCCCACACTTATTTTTGTGTGTGTACTCTTCCTTAATTCCTTCTTACATAGCAGCAAGGACTGGGACCAAACCTTATTGAGGGCCAACACACTGACACTGAGTGGTTACAATTATGTTCCCATTTACAAAAGCAAGGAAGCACTGAAGCAGAGAGATGAAGTGACTTTATTCAGCCATTCATACCCATAGACAGCTTAGTCTAGAAAATAGTTTTGGATAAACAAGTGAGGCAAAATGTTTAAGCATCCCAGGAGTCTTATATCTCCAGAAGGCTCTGGGGTTCCATTGCTGCAGTGAAAAATACCTGTTAGTACTAGGAAATGGTATCAGTTTATTCTTATTTTTCCATTTTTGTTTCAGGAGATACCATTCCAGCTACATACTGGCTGCTTTTTTGTACTCTGCTCCTCTCTGCTGTGGATATCAGTAAAATACAATTAAAGCTTAAGGTTTCATGAGATCATAAAAGCAAGAGATGAGAGAGGAAGTCTTGGATTCTCATGTGATTAATGACATCTGCCACCTGTGGTCAACATGCAATTAGTTGCAAAGTGTTTATTTATTGTAGGAGAGGAAGTAGTCAGAATACTAAGTTACAAAAACACTGTGTTCTCCTGTTTCAGTTAACAAAAGTTGAAAAGACATTTCTCATATGAAAAAATATTGAGGGGGGCTGGCACAGTAGTCTGGTGGCTAAAGTCCTCACCCTTGCATGCACCAGGATCCCATATAAGCACCAGTTCTAATCTTGGCTGGCTGTTCCACTTCCCGTCCAGCTCCCTGCTTATGGCCTGGGAAAGCAGTGAAGGACAGCCCAAAGCCTTGGGACCTTGGGAGACCTGGAAGAAGCTCCTGGCTACTGGCTCCCGGCTTCAGATCAGTTCAGATCAGGCCATGGTGGCCAATTGGGGAGTGAACCAGCAGATGGAAGATCTTTCTCTCTGTATCTCCTTCTCTCTGTAAATCTAAATTTCCAATAAAAATAAACAAACGTTAAAAAAATAATATTGAGTAGGGTCATTTCTCTTTCCCAAAAGTACAAAAAATTAACCAATCCCCAACAGGAAATTATGCCATTCATCTCCTTTCTAGTTGTTGAACAACTTTTTTTTATTCTTAGCTTGACTAATCATTTTATTGTGTTAATGGATGAGTGTCTATTTCCAAGGTTTCATGAGCCAGAATCAATGTGTTGTTAAGACTTCTGCTACATTTGTCTCCAAAAAACTGATAGATTTGTTTCAGAGATTTAGTGTTGCCTTTGTCTTAACAATTGCATGAAATTGTCTGTATTGTGCTTTGCAGATCAAATTGGGGCTAACATTGAGGCAGAAGTCATGCCAATTAAGTAAATATGATTGCTAATGTGGATTGGAAATATTTACAATTTATAAATAAATTTACAGGGCCTGGTGTGATACCCTAGTGGCTAAATCTTTGCCTTGGAACTGCGAGGTTCCCACATGGATGCCAGTTAGAGTCCCAGCTCCTTTACTTTCTATCCAGTTTCCTGTTTGTGGCCTCAGAGAGGGGCATTGGAGAACAGCCCAAGGCCTTGGGACCCTGCACCTGTGTAGGAGACCTGGAGGAGGCTCCTGGCTCCTGGCTTTGGACCAGCTCAGCTCTGACCATTGCTGCCACTTAATAAGTGAAACAGTGAAAGATCTTGGTCTCTCCTTCTCTCCCTAAACCTGACTTTCCAATAAAAATAAATTTAAACAAATAAATTAAAAATAAATTTACATAGTGTGCTATTTCATTCTCATAACAAGCTATGTGGTGTCCTTGCCCATATTTTTTTGATGAATCTGAATCTTAGGAACTTGCCTAAGGTGATTATCATAACTAAAGTAATTTATATGCATGCAGGGTATCATGCAAATTGCTTTATAGCCAATGTCTTATCTAATATTGCCAATAAGGTTGAGACAAATATCATTGTCTCCATTTTACAGATAAAGAACTAGAGCTTAGAAAGGCTAAAAATTGTATAAAATCACATACCTAGAAAATAAGTTTAAACTTTTATTTTGGTTTGATGCAAGAACATATGTTTTTGTTTGTAAATAAAAAATAGATATTTATAAATTTTCCTCTTAAAATTGTTATTATCTTATTCCATAAATTTTGACTTGTTGCATTTTTACTTACATTTGTTAATCACTGCTGTGGTGATATTGCCAACTTTAATTTTTTTCTAATTTTCTTTATCTCTACTCTTCCAGTGGATTTTATACTTTTAAAATTTTTGTGATACTAGTGTTTCTTTTGCTGTTCAATGTAGTATTTTCATCTTTTATATATGGCTAGCCTGGTGGTGATAAATTTCCCATTTTTATTTGTCTTGGGAAATTTTATTTCTCCTTCATTTGCATAGGAGAGTTTTTGTCTTGCTGTATCTTTAATTGGTAGTATTCTTGGTTGTGGAATTCAGAATATGTCTTGTAGGCCCTTATATCTGTGAGATTTCTGCTGAGAAAAATGTTCTTAATTGAGGGGGGATTTTCTTAAATGTATTGTGGAATTTTTATTTTATAATTTTTAGAATTATCTATTATTGTTTTATCTTCTATTTTGACAATTTGAGTCAAACTTTCTGTGGTCAAGAAATTTCCTGATGTATCTATTTCAGATCCTATATCTCTTATACTTGAATGTCCATATGTTACACCACATGAGGGAAGTTTTGACTATTCATTTCATTGAATGGATTTTCTATGATATTGTTCTTGTCGCTCTTTGATTCCTGACAGTTAAATATTTGTCTATTTAATTATATCCCAAAGGTCTTGGTGGCCATCTTCACACTTTTGGATTATTTATTTGTTTGTTTTTTATTTATCTGACTAGAATATTTCAGAAAACCTGTCTTTAAACCCATATACTCTTTCTTTACGTTAATCTAGTTTTTCATTGACGTTTTCATTGAAATTTTCCATTTGGCTTGCTGAATTCTTCATTTCCAAGATTTCTGTTTGTCTCTTTTTCAAAATCTGCTGGCTAAATTTCACATTCATAATGAATTGTTTTTCTAGATTCATTAAGCTGTCTACATTCCGTTATATTTCATTGGGTTTTCTCACACTCATTAATTCTTTGTCAGGCATTTAATCAATCTTTTGTTTAGTTTAGGGTGGCAATTTGGTAAGCTATAGGCAATAGTTTCAGATGGATGGCTTCAGAATTATCTCCATGTAGCCTACTTGCCTTCTGGAACATGTAATGATCAGGCCAAAGAGCCCTTGTGACTCATGAAGCCATGCATTGGGCAGTGGGTCTTTTAGTAGTCCAGACAAGTGTGGTGAATGCAGCAGTGATGTGGGGTGCTATTATGTGGTCACTCTGGCAGTGGGATTGTGATGCTAGACACATGTGATACGGTTCTTATTTTTCCCCAACAACTATGGCAGTAGTCATTGTATGTGTGAATTGTGGACAAACAGAGTTGTAGGCTGTGGATGGTAGGGGGTTGTAGCACGGAGCGTAAGACCTCAACCCCTGCAGTGGCTTGAACCAATCGTGGGTCAGCTGTAGCAATGAGTGCAGGACATGTAGCATAATACACACACCTTCAGATCCAGCAGCAGCTGCAGCTTGCTAAAGCCTACCTCTGGCTGGGACCGCAGCTAATGTGTAGTGTGGAAGTTAAGTCCTCAGTATCAAAAATGGTGTAGATTGATAGTAGGCCAGCAATATGCCTTCAACACCCCATGTGTTGTCCCACCACAGCAATCTAGGCTCTGACTATTTAGAGAAGACAGTGCAACAACTTTCCTTGAAACAAAGCTATGGTATAGCCTCCAGGTAGCTATCCTCCAAGTCTGTGAAATCTGTGGGATTCTCCTGTACTAGGAGTTCAGTATCCATGGTGATGGGCTCCAAAAGAATTCTCCCATTTACATCCTTCCACAGAAATGTAGAGCCCTTCCCCTACTTCTCCCCATCAAGGAACTGGGATTGTGTACTATTTTCCACTCTATGCCATTAGCTCAGATATCCGTATTTCACAAGATTCCTATCTCTTTCTTGCTAAGTCCAGCACCATTCACATTGAAATATAGTCATTGTTGACATATGTCTTATTAGAGTTATAAGCCAGTCTAGACTACCTGAAAAAAGAGCCAGGTTCAACAAAATTATGCTTCAACGCTATAAAAGGCTAAATACTACAATGAAAATAGATACGAGACAGCTGGATAGTAATCTACAGCCATTTTAATGTGTATAGAACCCGGTTGTATATAAACTAAACTTGAAATGTCAATGAAGTAGCCACAGGATGTGGTTAAGAACTTGCATTTTTTAAAAAAAAAAACAATTTGGTTGTTCAATACTACGTCCTCTAATTCCATAACATTATCAATTTTTGCTGATGGTATGTTGGGGCTTTTAATTGATCGGGATGATACTCTAGAGGCTCTACCTTCAGACCAGAGATGGTATCCCCAAGAAGCCATTGAACTTATCTGGACAATAAGATACTGGACTCTAAAAAAAAAAAAAAAGAAAAGAAAAGAAATATAGTCATTTGTTTATTTGCTGGATTTTCAAGAAAGAGGAAGTGACCTCTGGACATCATTATTTGACCTTCTTTCTTGTCGCATATTTTATAAATCATATTTATAAGTCATATAAATGTATGAGTTATACAAATTTAGAAGTCATATTTTATAAATATACAGAAAAAGAAATATGCATGCAAAGAAACATATAAAAGGTATTAAAAAGATTACTTCTGAGATATGAACTGAGATTGGATTATGCACAATGTTTTAAAGGTTAAATTGTTTTCATGTTTTAACAATAGGAATATATATATTATTTCTAGGGTTAAAAAAATCTAACATCAAATCAAGAATTAGAACAAATTTGGTCTCTTTTGTAAGACCACAATGATGACCTCATGTCAAAACATGGTGAGACACATGTGAAACTTTCAGGAGCATTCCAAAGCACTCTATTCTATACTCATTAGCTCCTCCCTGTGATAACTCTACAGCTTTTTGACATTATATAATATAATGATTTTTGATCAATTTACACATTTGTGCAATCATTATCATTCAGTTTTAGAGAGTTTCTACAAACCCTCATTCACATTTTCAATCATTCTCTATTTCCACCCCAAGCAACAATGACTAATCAATTCCCCTCTGTATTTACTGTTTCTAGATATGTCTATTTTTACTTTTTAAGATTTATTTTATTGGAAAGGATAATCAGATTTTTAGATTTTATAATACTGACTAATTTTATCAACCCAGTAATCCTGTAGAATAGATATTATTATTATTCCGATTTTACACAAACACTATGGCACAGTATTTCCTGATTTGACTTGGTGATAGGTGTGTCATTTTTGTTGTTTCTTCATTCAATTAAAAATAGTGCATGACATATTTTGCTTATTTATGATGTTGTGTTGCATAAAGAAGACTGGCCAAGAGAACACCAGATTTTAATCTGCTGCTATTTGGAAACTTTGGGCATACTGATTTATTACTTACATTCAGAACCTCAGCCTCACAATGAAAGGACGGAAGTAAAAAGTTTCTGTTTGGTTCATATGGAATTCAATAAAGAGGCCATTTTAGTTAGATCTTTTTTATATTCTCTGTGGTTTTGAACAGTGCTTGAGCAAAATTGTCTCTGAACTCTTTAAGTTACAAATCAACATCAGTCACCAGCCTCAGTGCTTCACCAAGTGAAAATGTAGAATTATGGGTTATAACCTTTCCGATTTTGGACACAATGTGACTCCCTACCTCATTCCAGACTTATAAGTCTCCAGTGTCCTGTATCTCAACAAAGGCTTTTTTTTTAATTTAGGGAACTTACAGCCAATCCCAAAAGTACAACTATTGTAGGTTCTCTTTGACATAAGACAATCTTCCTGCAAATATGAGATCAATGGATATACAGGTAAGCGTGTATATACATATATTTATCTAGAGGCTATGTATAATGGAGGTAAAAGAGATACATTGTAGCATGCATCTCCACTTCCGAATAAAAGATGGATTCCCAATGGCACTCTTAAACATATCTTGACATTAGAATGCTGGACTTTCTACCATTGTCTATACCTACAATGTCAGGATAGACTTAAATAGCAAAATAATGGACTTGTGACTGTTTTTGAGGAAGCAAACTACTATTACAATGTAGGGACAATCAGCAGGAGGGCGCGGGTGGAAGGGTCGAAGGGGAAAACCGTGAGCCTAACAAACTACATAATGAAAAATAATTTTTAAAAAGATAAAAACAAAAGGAATATTTAGAGGTTTGCAAGACCAAGGCCTGAAAATTTTCAGGCAATACTGCAGTAAGGATGTCCCTGATAAAAAGAAAGGGCTTTCATTTTATTTTTTGATTCTTTGAAATCAATGGATTTTTGTTAAAGGACAGTCCAGAAAACAATGGAGATTAATATGGGCTCATGCTTCATATAGACAAAAATTAAGATGTTGTGCATGGTGTGTGATTGGGAACTTTCTTGTTACAATAAACAAATAAATAACTTGTTACCACCAGCTCTTTGCTATTGATAAACACTCTCTGTATTCTAAAAGAGTGGTGAAAACAGCCAGGAAATATCACATTAATCACTTTTGCTTACTTCATCGGAGAGCATGCCTGGTCAATGGAATTGAATTGAGTAATGAGGTTCAGCAAGAAAATCCGGTTAACTCTCCCTGTGCTGGCAAGCAGGTTACTGTTCCCTAGAAGCTTCAAGCAGTAGGTAGAAATGGGAAGTCCTGAAGCCCTTGTGCTCACAAAATATGGTTTTCTTAATTGGAGCAAACACCAGAAAATATTGCCATTCCAGGAAACTAGAAAAGTCAAAAACCTTTTTTATATTTGACATCATATGAAGACAAAATGGGCATCATTAAATGCCTGTCACTGGCTCTCACCCTAACCACTACTTATGACTCCATGAAGCAATAATGTAGGGACAATTGGAAGCAGAAAATTTTTAATACCCTCTGACACAATGAGTTAGCTAGTCTGTAAGTACTATCCAGCTCTTGAAAACTGTACCTGAGTCAAAAACTCTATCGCCGAAACTATTTACTTTCCCAACATCGTAAGAACTGTTAAAGAGAAACTGACCTGTTAGTGGAAAGATCTATGAGATAAATCATTTGTATTCAGCAGCTTAAATCAAATGCCAACTACATGATGACTGCCTCAATCCAGCTTCTCACTAAAGGATGAGGTTTTTAAAGGGGGAAGCCTAAAGTTTAAAATGTGTTTGGTTGTAACAAATGAGAGATAAAGTATTAACAAATGGGAAATAAAGATGCTTGGCCTCTTGAGGGAGAATGATAATGGCTGAAAGTTATTGCGCTCTGATAAAGCTTGAAGGGCTGAAAGAGATAACTAAATCCATCTTGGAGGATGCTAGTAATCCTGAAAAAAACAAAACAAAACAAAAAAGGCCCCATGTCTCTGTGATGTAAATTTCCACCTTTTAATTCGACTTCCCAGGAGAAGAGCAAAGTCATCAGTCAGGCTCCAAATACCAGCTGGCAGCCAAAGCTGAGCCTGAGATAACGATGTGATCTCATTTTAGCTGTATGCTTGAGTCATCTAGATAAAATAAAGAGGTTAAGAGGCTTCCCGTTTCATTGTGTTAAACCACCCATAACATGGAGTCAGATTTGTGTCGTTTTGATTGAAGGGTTTATTGCATTGTGTCAAAATGGATATCCCTCCAGTATTATTCGCAATAGTAAGACAGTAATGAGCAACAGAAATAAATTTAGCTTATCATAAATACATAAATGCATATTAAGCAATATACTCTTAAATAAGCAATAAGTATAATAATAAAATCACACAGAAATAGTTGAATTTAAAAACAAAGAAATTATAATCTGAGAGATGTAAACTAGTGTTTAGAAGAAAGTATATATGTATAGACTATTATGGTAAAAAAAAAAATCATCCCAAATATATAACCTAATCTAGTTTAGGAAACAGTAAAGGACAAGCTAAACCTAATACATGTAAAAGGAAGTAGATAATAAAGGCTAGAGCAGAATTCAACGAAGTAGAAATTACAAAAGCAATAAAGTAAATTGATTAACCCAAAAGTTGTTCCTGTAAAATGGTGAACAACTTACCAAGTCTTTAATTACTTTATGGAAAGAAGGCATTGGGCCTGGTACAATAGCCCAGTGGCTAAATCCTTGCCTTGCGTATGCCAGGATCCCAGTTTGTATTGACTCCAGTTTGTATCCTGGCTACTCCACTTGCCATCCAGCTCCTTACTTGTGGCCTGAGAAAGTTTTAGAGGATTGCCCCAAATCTTGGGACCCTGCACCCACTTGGGAAATCTGGAAGAAGTTCCTGTTGCCTGGCTCCAGATCGGCTCAGCTCTGGCCTTTGCGGCCACTTGGGGTGTGACCAGTGAACAAAAGATCTTTCTCTCTCTGTATATCCTTCCCTCTGTAAAATTTGCATCTCTGAGAAAAAGAAACAAGTCTTACAAAAAAAAGAAAAAGAGTTATATCTCAAAATCAGGATTGAAAGATGGGATGTGATTACTTCCCTCAAAAAGGAGTATAAGCAAATATCATATACATTTTTTTTGTCAATAAATTAGACCACTGGAAACAAACTATCAAATTGTTCTCAAAAACAAACATGAAAGGCTCTGTGATATGTGTTTGAAACAATAAGAAACTGAATGAAAAAGAAATCTCACCTCCCCCAAATCCCAGTAGCAGCTGATTTCACCGGATACTTAGTAGACACTTAAGGAAATTAAAATACATAACTTAAAACTTCTTCAGAAAATAGAAAAAAAAAGGTGAAGAATCTTATGAATGATCCATGTCTATTTTAGGGAAAGATGTTGCTGAATACTTGTTTTTCTTTTGTTTCTAAAACGGAACTTTTTTATATATTAGTGTAAAGAGAACAGACTTAATGTAGCTGATAGAAACAATTCTAAGAGTATAAAACTTCCCTTTCTCCCACCCTATCTCCTTTTCCCCCTTCCACTATCTTTCTTGTTCAGTTTCTGAGAGAATGTATTTTTAAATTACTGCATAATGAAAGGCTTAATGTTTCACAAATAAAGAATTAAAACAAGTAAAAGGGGGAAAAAAAGACCACTGTTAAGCTTGTGTGTGTGTGTGTGTGTCCTCTAACTTTTTCATTAATGTTTCATTGATTTGATTGTAATGACCTTTCACAACTTTGGTTAAATTTTTCCTAAGATATTTAAGGTTTTTGGGTGATTGTGAATGGAACAGCTTCCAAGTTCTTTTCAGCATATACTCAGCATACGTTTTTAGTTCTTATTCAGAATATGTATTGTTATAGAAGAATGCTATTGAGATTTTACTTTTATTTTTAATATTATTTATGCAGTTGAGAGGGATGCATGCCCATGTGGGCCTCTGATTAAGATGGGGGAGTGTACGGAGGAAGGCGGGTGGCACAAATGTTTCAATAGGGAGCAATTGCAGAGGGACACTCCTTGCTGTCAAATTACATCAGCACCCAAGGATGGGCGACAGTGACACCTTAGTGACACCTTACCAATGTGGGTAAGAGTGCTCAATGGTATTACTTGAGTGATTTTGATAGTTCTGAGAAGTTGTTGATTTTGTTGCTCCAGGGATGAGCAAATCTTTCCAAGGTCTATTGCTTGACAAAGTCATCCACTGCTCAGGCATCAGCAACTGAGGCGGTCCAATCTTGATACATGCAACTTAAGGTCAAACCACACATCCTGTGGTTTTCTCTGTGGCCAGGGTCTGAGTCAATCGGTCTACTTAGGGAGTCCCCCAAGAAATCTGGTCTGGGGAGACCTCAGACTTGATTCTTGTGTGCTCTAGCCAGTGCAGGGTCAAGGCTGATACATCTCCTGAGCCAGTCAATGCACATACTGGTGAATGCAGATGCAGAGTCAGCTCCATCCCAGTTTCGTATCTCACACACACTAATGGGTGCTTTGGCCCAGCCTAGCCAGCCTGCACAGACCCTGTTCTCATGCACACTGGTGTTTGCCATGGCCTAGTGTGGCAGCCCCCAATGATCCCTACCAGGTCCACCCCCAGCCCTGGTTTTTGTTCATGCAAGCCTCTGCCACAGCCTACTCCAGCCCAGTCTGCACCACATCCACAGTCATGCATAACCACAGGTGCTGTGGCTTAGTTCAACCCCCCCCCCCGTGGGCCCGCACATATGCCAACAGTTGCTGCTGCTTTTTCCAGCCAGGCCCACCCGCAGCCCTGGTTCTTGTGTTCACCAATGGTAGGCACAGCCCAGCAGGGGAAGGCTCACAGTTCCACTGCCAGGCATGCTTCCCGGGTCTTGCATCTGGCAGGAGGTACTATAGTCAAGCTTTATATGGTTTGCATGCAGTCCTGGCATTTGCCAGCTGGTGCTGTGGCCAAGCTCAGCTGGCCCACATCCATCTTGGCTTTCATACACAAGAGCAAGTATGGCATACTATCCCAGTCTGACCTGCTCCAGTCCCACATCTCACACCCACCAGTGGAAGCAGTAGGCTAGCAATGAAATTCCTGAAGTTCCCCTACCAGGCCTACTCCCAGCCAGTGGTCTGGAATAGCATACCCCATTTGGGCATTTGCTAGCAGGTGCTATAGCCTGGCTCTGCCCAGCTAAGTTCCTGTCCCGGCTCTTGCTGGGGGGTGCAGCAGCCTAGCCCAACCTGGCCCAGCTCCAGACCTCATGTGAGCTGGCAGGTATTGCAGTCCAACCTGCTCCCTCCTGCACCCAATCCTGGGTATCACTAGTGTAAATGTGTATTATGGAAAGATCCTGTCCTACCCATCCCTAGAACTGGCTGACACATATGCCAATGGTACTTCAGCACAGCCTGGTCTGGCCTGCTCATAGTTCCAGTGCTTGCACTCACCCGTTGGAACTGTGGCCTAGGAGAGGAGCTCCCCAAATTCCTCTGCCAGGCCCACTCCTAGCAACAGATTTCATGTGTACCAATGGGTGCTGTTGCTCATACTGACATGACCAGCCTCTAGTCCTGGCACTCACCAGTGGTAATGCGACCTAGCCTAACTGGCCTGTAGCCATCCTGGCTCTCACCCATGGGTACTATAGCTTACTCCAGCCTGACTCACCCCCAGTTCTCATGTGAGCTGACAAGTGCCACAGCATAGCCCATCCCACACTCATTCTGGCCCTCTTGAGCACTAGTGGGTGCTAGAGCCTAGCCCAGTGTGGCCCACCCTCAGATCCATTCCACATGCATGCTAGTGAGTGCTGCAGGCTTTCCCAACCTGATCAGCCCACAGCCTCAGCTCTTGCAGTAACTAGTGGGAGCTGCAGCCCAACAGAGGAGTCCCCAAAGTACCCCCACCAGATCCGTTCCTAGTCATTGGCCTTGCACCTGCCGGTAGGTGCTTCAACCTAGCTTGGCATGGCTCAATCACATTCTCAGCTCTCACTGGCAGGTGTGCAGCCTAGTCTAGCCCCCAGGAACAATCCAAGCCCTGTCTTGGCTCTCCTGCATGCCAGTGGGTGCTGCTCTCTGGTCCAGCCTGGCTTGCTTCCAGTCCCAGGTCTTGTGCTCCTTAGTAGAAGCTGCAGAATAGCAGGGGCTTTCCCCAAGTTCCCCTACCAGGTCTGCTCCCCGTCCAGATCTTACTCTTAAAGCAGCCCTGCTTGGCGTGGTCTACTGTCAGTCCCAGCCTTTGAATGTGCTGGTGTTGCACCTGGCGCTACCTAGCCTCCTCCAAGCCCCAGCTCCTGCAAGGATCAGATGGATTCGCATCAGGTGAGCTCTGTGGTTCAGCCTGACTCAGCCTGTCACCACCTCCAAATCTCCAGGCAAACCAGTGGGTGCCAGTCCCACAGAGGCTAACCTACAATTCCCCTATGGAATCTGAATTCTGGATTGGATTCTCTCACAGTTCCTTTGCCTACTTGCCAGTGCAGTGGCCTGGTTTGTGGAAGACTCCAG
This sequence comes from Ochotona curzoniae, assembly GCF_017591425.1. Lineage (NCBI taxonomy): Eukaryota > Metazoa > Chordata > Mammalia > Lagomorpha > Ochotonidae > Ochotona > Ochotona curzoniae. The sequence continues at coordinate 35,414,812 of NW_024465023.1, forward strand.
CTTCTGCCTTTCCAATATGTCCCCAGGTAATCTGCATCTGCTCTCACCTGCCTGGTATTAAGGATGGGAATGAGGGTGGCGATGTGTGTGGCCTGGTGTGCCCCGACTTGCCCACTTATTATAAAAAAAAAGAACAAGCAACAATACTGGCACACTGGTATAGTTAGCACGAATTTGCCATTAACCATGCCAAGAATGTCCACCAGGTATTGGTTGCTTTTGTCCTGGCAGCGTAACACTTGCCTAGGTACAAGGCAATCTAGGCATTTGCCTACAGCTGGAGGCTATGGATTTTTGTATGCCGATTTTACATAAGCCCACTTCTCCAAATTCCCTTTTGAGTTTCAATCGTCTTTTAGTGGACTCTTGGTTTGCCCTATAAAAATGATCATGTCATGTACAAACAGGGATAATTTGAGTTCCTCTTTTGCAATTTGATCCCTTTGATTTCTTTTTCTTGCCCAATATCTCTGGATAAAATTCCCAGAACACTATTGAGTAACAATACTGACTATGGGCATTCTTATCTGGTTCTAGATCTTAGTGGAAATACTTCCAATTTTTCCCCCATTGAATATAATGCTACCTATGGGTTTGTCATCTATTACATTGATTGTAGTGAGTTAATTTTCTTTTATATTCATCTTCTGGTTGTTATTTTATATTCATTCTTTTATTAATCTGCTGAAAAATGTTATTTTTTCTTGTTTAGATAGTTATCATTTTTTTTCATGTGTTGATCTGTGGGTATAGGGATTTCTCATTCCGTCTCCCATTCCTCCCCTGCTGTGGTTCCCCTCTTGCTCTTCCTCCCATCCCCCCTCATACCACAGTAGGATAGTCCCTTAGCAATTGTTGTAAGTTTAACTTGCTGGTATTTAAGTATTTCACAGCATTGTAGCTATAAGCCAAGGTAGAATATTTAGTATCAACTACCAAAGTGTATATAACTGGTTCGTTGCAAGGCCTCCTTTTATTCAGGAGCAGAGACACATGCTGCAATGTATCTTCATTTTCTGGTATCCTAGTCTCCATTACACAGTTCATCTTTGAGACTATATGCATATACCTGATCACCTATATATCTGTTTACTTTTGTAATTTGCATGAAAGCTGTATTAAATCAGAAAGAACATGTGATCTTTTTAAGGCTTTTTATCATGAAGAAATGTTGTATCTTAACAAATACTTTCTCTGCATCTATTGAGATAATAATGTTTTTTATCCTTTATTATTATGTGGTATATATCACATTTATTTATTTGCATATGTTCAATTATCTATATATCACTGAGATAAATCCCATTTGAGTAGATGATCTTTCTGTCGTTGGATTTGATTTACTGGTGTTTTTCAGAAGACATTAAGCATATTGGTTTTTAGCTTTTGTCTATTTTTTTTTAAACTTTTTCCCCAGTTTTGTAATTGAGGTAACAGTGGCCTCATAGAATGAAGTTGGAAGAACTCACTTCTCTTCAGTTTTTTTGAATGCATTAAAAATAATTGCAATTAATTCTTTAAAAGTTTGGTAGAATTTGGCAATGAAGCCATCTGGTCCTGGGCTTTTGATAGGAGACTATTGCTGATTTAATTTCAATCGTGGTTACTGATCTATTCAAGTTTTCTGAGTTATCATGCTTTGATACTGGCAAATTGTGTGTGTCCAGAAATCTATATTGTTTCAATATCTTTTGACATCTAACTATAATAATTCCTGATGATTCCATTTTTTTCTATTAACATCTCCTTTTTTGTCTCTGATTTTAATAATTTGTATCCTCTCTCTTTTTTGATTACCTGAGCCAATGGCTTATCAATTTTACTTATTGTTTTCAAAAAATAAAGTTCATTTCACTAATCTTTTAAAAATGTTTTTCACTGATCTTTTGTATAGATGTTTAAAATTTTATTTCTTTTGTTCGATATTTCTATTATTCCTTTCCTCCCACTAACTGGATTTGGTTTGTTCTTATTTTTCTAGGTTCTTGAGTGCATTGTTTTATCATTTATTTGATACCCTTCCAATTTTTTTTAAATGTTGGCCCTGTATTGATTCAGTATCAAAGCAAATTTCATTTCTTTTTTTTTAGATTTATTTTTATTATTTTTTTATTAGAAAGGCAGATATACAGAGAGGAGAGACAGAGAGGAAGATCTTCCATCTGCTGGTTCACTCCCCAAGTGAGCGCAACGGCCGATGCTATGCCAATCTGAAGCCAGGAGCCTCTTCCGGGTCTCCCACGCGGGTGCAGGGTCCCAAAGCTTTGGGCTGTCCTCGACTGCTTTCCCGGGCCACAGGCAGGGAGCTGGAAGGGAAGCCGGGCTGCTGGGATTAGAACTGGCACCCATATGAGATCCCGGGCGTGCAAGGCGAGGACCTTAACCACTGCGCCACCACGCCAGGGCCCCCAATTTTTTATATAGGTGCTAATTGTTATAGTCTTTCCTCCTAATTGCTTTTTGCTGTATCCCACTGAATTTTAAGATATGCTGTAATTTCCATTTGTTTTAAGGAATTTTTAGTTTTCCTTTTTATTCTTCCCTATGACACACTGTTTATTAAGGAGCACGTTTTTCAGTGTCCATGTATTTACAGATTAATTTCCTATGCTGTTAATTTCCACTTTCATTCCATTGTGATCAGAGGAGATACATAACACAATTTCAATTTTTAAAAATTTATCCATCGGCCTAGCGCGGTAGCCTAATGGCTAAAGTCCTCGCCTTGCACAAAATAGGATCCCATATGGGTGCCAGTTCTAATCTCGGCTGCTCCAGTTCCCATACAGCTCCCTGCCTGTGCCCAGAAAAAGCAGTCGAGGATGGCCCAAAGCCTTGGGACCCTGCACCTGTGTGGCAAACCCAGAAGAAGCTACTGGCTCCTGGCTTCGGATCAGCTGAGCTCCAGCCATTGTGGTCACTTGAGGAGTGAATCAATGGACAGAAGATCTTCCTTTCTGTCTCTCCTCTCTGTATATCTGACTTTCCAACACAAATAAATAAATCTTTTATTAAAATTTGTTCAGATTTGTCTTATGTCCTAGCATATGGTCTATCTTAAAGAATATTCCACCCACTAATGACAAGACATTGTCTTCTGTAGCTGTTGAATGGAATTTTCTGTAGATATCAACTGAGTCAGTTTAACCTATACTGTAGATTAGCTCTGTTGTTCATTCATTGGTTTTGGGGAGGCACTAGTTGATTTGTACATTGATGAGAGTGGATATTGAAGTCCCCTATTAATATTTTATTGAATGTTACGATTTCCTTTAGTTCATTTACCTTTGTTTTATGTAAAAGGATGCACTACCATTGGGTGCACATGCATTTACTATAGTCACATCTTTCTGATGAATTAATCTGCTAATCAGCACATGATGAACCTCTCTGTCTCAACAGTTTTGTCTTAACGTTTATTTTCCCTGGCCTAAGTATTGCTATTTCTGCTTATTTTTATTTCCATTTGCTTGGAGTACCTTTTTTAAAAAAATCCTTTTACTTTTAGTCTGTGTATCTCACTATCAATGAAGTGTGAATCTTGTTGGCAGCATACAAATGGGTCTTGTTTATTAACCTACAGCCAATCTGTATCTTTAATTGGAGAGTTTAATGCATTTAGATTCAAGGTTATTACTGATAAATAATGACTTAGTACAGACATTCCTCTTTAAATATTCTTATCATTTATTTGAATCTCCTCTGTTCTTTTACTAGGAATTTTTTGCCTTTGGATTATTTCATGATGTTGAGTGTCTTTCTCTGTTTCTTTGTGTGTTACATCTTCGGTATCATTTATAAGGCTGGTCAGATAGTGATAGTTTGTTTCAATTTTTGCTTGTTTCGGAAGTCCTTCCACCATTATTTTTAAGAGTTCAGCTGGATAAAATATTCTGATTTGAGAGACACTTCTTTCAGAACTTGCATTATATCTCTCCATTCTCTTCTGGCCATTGCGATATCTGTTGAGAAGTCTGCTATCTCTCTGACTGAAGACCATTCAAAAGTACACATGCATCTCTCTCTTGCAAATTTTATGATATTTTCTTCATGTTTTACTTTTGAAAGTTTGTGCTGTATTACGGTGATGCTCTTTCATTTTTAATTACCTTTTTTCTTTGCTTTTTAAAAAAATATCTGACTCTTTTTTTTTGACCAGTGTGCATTCCTTTTTTTTCCCCATTATTACTATTGCTTTATGATACTACAGTTCCGTAGGTCCTGGGATTTCCCTTAGCCCCTACCCCAAGCCCCTATCCCATTAAGTTCCCCTATATTATCACTATAGTGTTTTTTCATAAACAGTCAAACGTCCATCATTGCAGGCAGGGACAAGAGCAGAGAGTCCAGCATCCTATTGTCAAGATATATTTAAGAATTTCACTGGGATTCCATCTTTGATCTGGAAGTAGAGATGTATTTTGCATTGTATCCTCACATCTGGATATGACAGTCTCCATTACACAGTTACTATCCATCCCCTTAAATGAGAAGCCACAAAACAAACTCAACAACAGGTAGAAAAATAGAAATTTACAATGATATGAAGTTAAATAACATGCTACTAAGTGACTAATGTGTGGCTGAACAAATGAAAAACAAAATAAAGAATCTACTTGATGAAAATGATGCTACTGTATGATCTATGAGCCAGTGAAGAATTTAATGAGAAAAAAAAAAACGTTTTGAAGAAAAACAAAAACATCAAGAGATATAGTTTCTGCTGATCTTTGTGGATGAGATGTATCTCCTATAGGCAACAAATACATGGGCTTTGTCTTTTAAGTCCAGTCTACCAATCTATGACATTTGATTGATGAGTTTAAGGCATTTACATTCAGGGTTAGTATGAATGGGTGGTACTTTGGTCCTGTCATTTTAGCCATGGGTTGTTCATTGATTTAGTCTTCTGTTGTCATTTTACTAGGATGTTCTTTGCATTTGCCTTTGGTTTTGGTGGGCGCTATTCTTTTTCTCTGTCAAGAGAACATCTTTAAGAATTGTCTGTCATACAGGTCTGGAAAAGGCATATTCTTTGGCTTTTTCCTTATGCTAGAGAAATTTTACTTCATTTTCAAAGAAAAAGGAAAGCTTTGTCGGGTACAATATTCTGGGTCAACAATTTTTTTTGCCTTTATAATCTGGAGTATTTCCCTCCATTCTCTTCTGATCTATAGCGTTTCCCCCTGAGAGGTCAGCTGTGAATATAATTGGCATTCCTCTATATGTCAATTGACTTTTTAAAGTGCACATTGAAGGATCTTTTCCTTATGTTCGATTGAAGAGAGCTTGATGATCATGTGTCGTGGTGAAGATCGCTTTTGGTCAACCCTGTTGGGAGTTCTGTGCCCCTTCCTGGATGCTGTTTCTCAGTTCTTTCTCCAGATTATGGAAATTTTCCTTTATTATTTCATTAAATACATTTTTAAACTCAGCTTCTCTTTCTGTGCCTTCTGGAGCTTCTATAACTCTTACATTTTGCCTTTTAATACTGTTTCCTAGTTCTTCTTCTTCTTATTTTTTTTTAGCTTGACCCAGCCCTTTTTTCCACGTTTTGACTGTTTTCCTATTGTGACAAGAAATATCTTCAACTCTGAGACTCTTTCTTCTGCCTCTTTCATTCTGTTTTGAAGACTTTGAATTTTTAATTTGCTGTATTGCGTCCTTCATTTCCAATAATTCAGCTTGATTTTGCTTTAGTGTTGCTATTTCCTGTGTGACATACTCCTTAAAATCCTTGAACTCCTGCCTTTATGTGCTTCTCGTTGTGGATATGAAGTTTTATAATGAGTTTTCTAAATTCCGTATACCCCCATTTTCTCAATGTCTTCCTCAGTTAACTCTGAGGTTGGCAAAAGCTTTTGCTCCTTTGCAAGGAGTCTTCAGTAATACTCATTGTGCCTTTGTCTCTTCTTTTGCTCTTGGTCACTGTACTTCTGGTTAGCAGAGTCTTCTCCTTGGGGCAGGTTTCTAAACTGTGTCACCCACAGGTCTACAATTCGATTTTGCTTATTTATTTGCCTCTTTGTTTGCTGATCCACTCTGCTCAAATCATTGTACAAATTTATTTTTTGATGCAGTATCTGCTGAGGTTGCAGTTTCTCCCCATCTTTTGCAGTATTTCTTACCCCTTCTTTCTGACTTTTTGTGGCTTTTTTACTCAATAAGAAGTGATCCCAGCATTGCAGATTTCATCTAAATTTCCACAGTTAATAGTGGAGTTGACCATCTCTTGTACTTATCATCATTTGTGTATCTTCAGGAGAGCCCTTTATCAAATGGACCTTTTGTTTCATCCCGTTTGATAATTATTGACTTCTCAGATGGATGTTTACTTATATTTAATATTGATGGAGTTGGATTTATAACTGTCTTTTGTGATTCATTTTTTATTTTCTCAGAGCTAAAGAAGTTCCACTTATTTTTACTGCCTTTTGCTTTAGATAAATACTTTCTTCAAGAATTTCAGGGCCCTGCACAATAGTGTAGTGGTTAAGGTCCTCATCTTGAACACGCCGGGATCCCATATGGGTGCCAGTTCTAATCCTGGCAACTCCACTTCCCATCCAGCTCCCCTGCTTGTAGCCTGGGAAAGCAGTTGAAGAAGGCCCAAAGCTTTGGGACCCTGCACCGCGTGGGAGACCTGGAAGAGCTCCTGGCTTTTGACTTCGGATTGGCTCAGCTCCAGGCATTGCGGCCGCTTGAGGAGTGAACCAGCAGATGGAAGATCTTCCTCTCTGTCTCTCCTCCTCTCTGTATATCCGCCTTTCCAATAATAATAATAATAATAAATCTTAAAAAAAAAAAGAATTTCAGATATGGGCTGTTATGTTAGACTTCTACCCTGGTCTCCGTAGTCCCAGCTCCTGGCTCACCAGGCTCCACCTCCTGTGATCCCATGCTGAGGCTGCACCATTAACTGTTCAATGTTTCTCCCACTTTGAGTTTACACAGTTCCCTGTACTAAGGAGACACCAGGTGTCCTATATAACTAGGTTGTTGGTGCTGATCTTGCAGGAACCTCTTGGCTGTTAGGTCTGAGGACCGCACAGACCTATTTTGAGTCATAAGCCACTAGAGTTATTTTTTATGTGGGACCAGTGCAATGTACTGAGCTCAATAATTTTGCTCCCAGCTCAGCACATGCGCAGCTCACTGTTGTCCCTGCAGTCTCAAAGCGTTTGCCACACTGTACAAAATGATGCCGGATGTGCTACTGCTGGAGTTCTTGATCTGCTGGCCATTAGGCCTGGGGGCTACCTGGACCTATTTTGGGTGGAACCTGTGTGATGCCATGTCATTACAATTCACTGAGCCAGAAATAAGTTTGCTCCCAGTTTAATACATGCACAGTCCTATCCCATAGCCTTTTCTTCCAACACAAAATGGTTCTAGTGGGGGGTCTGGACTGTGAAATCCACCCTGTTCCTACACCACGAGTTTGGTATTTGCTGCTCCTGGTCAAATCAGACATGTCAATAAGCTGACCAGTTCTTTGAGTTCATCTCCCTGGCTCCCAGTGAACTCCTCTTCCCATCTAGTTGCTGGTGGGGGTTCTGGCTGACCATCAGTGGAGTTCAGATTGTTGCTTGCTGAATGGACTGAGGTATCTGGTCACTGTGTCACCACACCATTGTCTCTGCTGTTTCCCATGTCCCTCAGTCTCTGCTGTCAGTCTGTCCTCTCCCAATCTTAGAATGTGCCCTCTCTGCTTCACCCTGACTAATGTTTCTCCATCTGTTTAAGTGTGCTCTTACTCTGTTTCACCATCTTGATTCTTAAATATCTGACTCTTAAAATAGCTGGTTTCTAAAGCCTTCCTGGAGGACTTGGCTGGTGCCCTTGCCTCTAGTCTCCCCCTGACTACTTTTCTTATTGTATCCCTAGGGCAATGCATTCTTCAACTAGTGATTTCGTCACTGCAAGGATACAAACTTCATTCAAATCCTTTTGTCAATGGCATTCTCCTGCTCAGAAGTGCCCCTGCCTCAAGGCCTTTGGCTCCAGCAGGGCCAGAGAGAGGCTGGTGAAGATCTTTCTGATCAAGCCTTTTTAGGATGCTATGTGCTTCCTGTATTTGAATGCGCATGTCTTTTCCAAATTGTAGAATTTTTGTGTTATTTTTCATTTAAAAAATTGTCAAGTCATTCTTTTTTTTTTTTTCTATGCCTTCAGGAGCTCCTAAAACTAATTGTTTGGTGGCATTCTATAAATCCCAAATACTATTTTCGGTCCCTGTAATTTTTTCTTCTAAGATACTTCAAAAAAAAAATCTATCTTCTTGTCAGATATTCTTTTTCTTCACCAAGTCTATTGTTAATGTTTCCCAAGTCTATTGTTTCTTCACCAAGCCTATTGTTAATGTTATTTATTGACTTATTCATTTCTAATATTTCTATTCATTTCTAATATTTCTGATTTCCCTTTAATATCACTATATCGTCACATAACTTTATGTAAGTTCATTTGTCTGTTTTTGAGTAATCGTACATTCCTTTGAATCCATTTTCAGACATTTCTCCGTTATCCTCACCTTTACAGCCTTATATTAGTCATATTGGCCTTCCTTGGTAATTTTTTTTTCTAAATTAATTTCTACTCATCTGGAGAATCACTTGTTACTCTGAAGCTTTTGTTCTTGGGTGTGTGTTTCTTTGGTTTGAAGGAATGCCTCAGGCTTACACACGAGTTCCACAGGTGCATCATGGCCGGGGCATAAAAACACACTGACGAAAGTTTTAGGAGTCAATGATACCTCTTCATATTTTAATTTTGGATCCCTTAGCCTGTAGTAAATCTCAGAAACTATGTATTTATTTCCTTCTTAATGCATGCACTGAATCCAGAGAAGACTATCCTAGATCACCTTTCTTCCTTAAGGCCTATAGACTTAACGAACCTTAACCTACAAAATGGACCTGTGTCAGGGTTGTATCATTTTCATTCCTCAATTATTACCTCTGCGAAGTAAACCTCTTCATGCTTGTCCCATCCATAGAAGATTTAAATATGATTAGATCCTGTTTCTCTTACAGATAATTCAAAGGAGTATATAAACTACCTGAGAATCATAAATTTTTGAATAGATGACTGTGTAACTCTGTCAACCAAAGTTTTTTAAAAGTTTGATTTTCAAGAACTCAAAATCACAGATTGGTATTTATAAACACATAATCAACTAGTAACTTTTTTATTTCATAGAATAGAGATGATGTTGCTGTTTTTAGGGGCCAGTGTTGTGGCATTGTGATGCTGGCATGCCATATAGGTGCGTGTTTGTGCCCTGGCTGCTCCACTTCTGATTCAGCCCCCTGCTAATCCACATGAGAAAGCAGCAGAAGATAGTCCAAGTCCTTAGACCTCTGCATATGTGTTAGAGATCAGAATGAACTCCTTGCTTTTAGCCATTTGCACAGTGAATCAGCAAATAGAAGATCCTCTCTCTGTCTCAATTCTGCCTTTCGAATAAATAAATCTTTAAATCTGCTGTTATCATATTTACTACCTAAATAACCACCTCTTGCTTGATTCCTGGGTGTTTAGTTATGAGTGGTTTATAGGCCACTAGTTACCCAAATCTCTTGATGTGCTCTGGAGGAACAGCATTAGTCTGGTGTATATAGCAATTCTTCCCCGATGAATATATTAATCTCCTTGTTTCAGGAATTTAAATGGTACTCACATGTTCTGTCTTTTCTTCACTGTGATGACCAGACTGAATAACATTTTTGTCTCACACCTGAGTCATTTTAATACACAGCCATGAGATTGAAAAAATGGAAAATTTCCGTATGCAATGGTAGTAGATATGGAAATGAAAATTTTGGTCTTTGGTCATTAAATTTCTAATTCCAAACAGATAATTCAGTTATTTCTATTACCCTATAGTTTCATATGCTGGTAACAAGCTAATCATAGTTTACTATACATAAGCCAGCTTGTGTCCAACAGCCCAAGAATTCACACAAATATTTATAATCAGATATGAATGAAATGAAGTGTACAATCCCTTTTTGTAAACACTTTCTAACCACAAATATTTTCAATGTAGAGAAGGAACGCTTATTTTCTCTCTCTCTCTCCAAAAAAGGCCTAATTCCCTATTTTTCATTCATGACTGGATGATTTATGCTTGAGCAACAAATTAAAGAAATTTAGTTCTGATGAATACTTCAGGGAATATGTAGTGCAACCCTCGTATTTAATTGGGATGAAACAAGATTGAGAGGTTATATGGCTTATGTCATAGTTAGTCTGTGAGTTAGCACTGAAATTAATTCTTGAATTATTTTTCTTTTCACAGTCCTCAGTGGTATCATGAGAGTGTTGATCTGCCATGTGAAACTCTCAAGCTACTGAACATAATGTGCCAGTGGCAAATAACTAAACTATTATTTTATCCTTTATGTCATGGAAAGGGAAATAATTTATATTTTAGGAAAACAGGTAAAATTTGTTATGAAGTAGAATCTTCTGATAAATGAGTACTTATAAATAGTGATAATTTTAAAATAGGCTAGCTTAAAGCCTGGGTCATTGGAGAATAAACTTCACAAGCAATTTCAGACTGGTAACATTTTAACATTTGTCAATTATTTATTTTGAAAAACAAAGTTGACAAACTCAGTTTTCCTTACAGTAGCACCTCCCTCATTTATTTTCTTTTAGCTCTTTAAAAAAAAAAAGATTTATTTATTTTTATTACAAAGTCAGATATACAGAGAGGAAGATTTTCCGTCCAATGATTCACTCCCCAAGTGAGCACAACAGCCGATGCTATGCCCATCCGAAGCCAGGATCCAGGCACTTCTTCCAGGTCTCCCACGCAGGTGCAGGGTCCCAAAGCTTTGGCCATCCTCGACTGCTTTCCCAGGCCACAAGCAGGGAGCTGGATGGGAAGTGGAGCTGTCAGGATTAGAACTGGCGCCCATATGGGATGCCAGCGCGTTCAAGACGAGAACTTTAGCCGCTAAGCCACGCTGCCGGGCCCCCTTTTAGCTCTTGTTCAGTGTAAGATAAAGGACTATAGCTGATATATAGGATAATTTATATGACTGACAGTCATATTTTCTGTGCCCTGGACCAAACTGTACATCAACTCCTCTGAGCGTGCTACTCTTCATGCTAGAAGTTGCCTTCCTTGTTTGTAGAATTGCAATTTTAAAGGAAGACTCATCATTTCCAAGTACAATTAGGGTATTTTCTTTTTCCTTTCCGCATTCCACCACACTCTGTATAATGATATCCATCACACTAAACAGTCATTAATTCTGTATTATTAATGTTTCTACAATTTTTTTTTCTATTTTGCATTTTCTGTATCATTATGTAGGACACTGTGGAGTTATTTCCTGGGAAATGAGTAATTAGGTCTTCTCAAATTAAAATTCTGTGCGTGTTACTTAGGAGTCGAATGGCATGCATTGACACTTCCATATGCCACAGAATATTGATGTTACGGGCTTTTTCATTCCCCCAAACACTCTTCTGTTGTCCCTACACATGACAGAAAATTTATGAGCACACATGCAAACAGCAAAAATTGATTCCATTGCTATTGTGATGCTTGCCGATTTATGAAATTCTAAAAAGAAACACTAGTAAATTTCAATTAAAACAAGCTATAACAAGATTACACCATGTGCTCTAGACGTGACAGGCAAAGTAATCACATAATAAGATGGTAAATTGATCCACACTCCACTCTTCTCTGAATGAAAATACTTCAAAAATCACCTCAGTGTGCCTTTCTGCTAAACTGCATGATATCCAGTATTTATTTATTTATTTATAATTTATTTTTGATGTACACACAGTTGACTAGAGTGGGAAGGGTTGAGGGTTAGGGAAAAGTGGGTGAAACCGTTGTTTCCACATTTTCTTTTTTCTTCTTTCTGCATCTTGAGGAAGAGTGGCGATAAGGTGAGATGCTGTGCCCAGCCTCCCAACTGCCTCAATACACGGGGATGGGGAAAGGACACTCGTCATCCCAGTGTCCTTGATGTAGAAGATGCTTCAAGGATTCTGCTAACGTGTTTTCAACAGTTCAGTTGTTCTGAAATGCTGTTTGTCTTGCCAATCCAAGGATGAGGAAATCCTTCCAAGTTGCACCAGCTGACAGAGTCCACTTTAGTCCTCATTTGTCCAGATATTTACAGTCAATGCTTGGCTAAGGTAGTTGACTAATTTGTTCTGCCCTCCTTTCACTGCTATGGTCCCAAATGTCCTCTGCACCCTCCAACGGTCTGCCGTATCTTCCATGTGCCTCGGGTAACCATCCACTGCTCCATCCAAGACACTGAAGAGGCCCAGCTCAGATACATGCACTCCATGGTCAGAACATAGATCCTATGATTCCTCTCATGGCTGGAATTCTGAGCCCAACAGCTCACTTGTAAGGTTTCCCAAAGAAACCTTGTCTGATGTTATCCCAGACTTGACACTTGTATGTGTTTACCAATATGGGGTCCAATTCTGTCTGTTCCCAGCAGTAGCCTACGCACTAGTAGTTGCAATTGCTGGGCTAGGTCTGTCTCCATCCCCGACTCTTACTTAAACCAAGGGGTGCTGTGGCTACCCAACCCAGCCCACCATGCACTTGGCCCTCATGAGCACTAGCTGGAACTGCAGCCTAGTCAGAGCAACCCCCCAATAACCTCCACTAAGCCAGCCCTCAGCCCAGGTTCCTG